>NC_136067.1:651864284-654364284 GCF_964261635.1 Lissotriton helveticus
TATTCATACTGTTCCTTTACTTTTGTTTTTTATTCACTAGTTTTGGGTGGATGGCCGTTGTCAAACTTACCAGGGGATGTGGGAGTAGGGGATAGTTATACAGCGCCATCCCAGCTTGCCAGCAGATTAGGAAACCTGACCCAACTAGACTTATTAATCAAACATGGGGTATAATTATACGTTTGTTATGTGTAGAATGAGGAGAATGGTGACAGTTCATAACAGTATAACATAATAGCGTATCTCAGACTGAGGGGTGTAGATGTAGTACTCCTTAAGGAGACACATTTGCCAATGGAGTAAGAAGGCATTCTTAAAAGATGATTGTAAGAACATATTTATGCACTGGCTTTTCCACTTACACTAGAAGTTGCACTGGTTTGGGTCAGACCTGGTGTCACACGTGCTACTCGCCGAAAAGCCTCTTTGACGCCTCGTCAGTGGTAGTAACGCTATATAAATGCAATTACAATACAATACAATACATTGGAACCCAATACAGTTCACACTGATGCAGATGGAGGCTATATACTTTTGCAGGGAAGGTTAAATAGTGTATCAATCATTATAGGCACTGGCAGGGTCTATGCCAGAACACTGGCCAAATGCATTTTTTGTGTCCTTCCCCCCTCCTGTCCATAGATGCACAGACACAATTGTTAATGGTTATAGATTATAACTGTGTGGCTGATGTAAACCTTGATAGATCTATGCCTCCACTTGTGGACTTCCCGATGGTGCAGTTGGTGGTAGATTTTTGGGAATGGAGTCGGCATTGGGAATTGGGGGATGTTTGGGAAAAACATGTAGGGGGACCAAAGGGAATATTCGTTTTACTCCCATGTGTATAATAATAATAAAAGGGATCTTATCATGCGCAGACTTAGCCCAATGGGCATCAAGGCGCCTAATTCCAAATCCAGCTCATGACAAAGACCTGGCAGCTCAACCTGTGTAAGCTCTAGAAAAGCACCACGTTTTTAAAGCCTTTTTAAAGAGCGCTAGAGAGGGTAAAACCTCCATCGGCAAGATGTTCCAAAGCTGTGGCGCAACGACGGAGAAGGCCCTGGCTCCCCATCTGGTGAGCTTAAAACGAGGGACAACAAGTTGGAATAGTCCCGAAGAGCGCAAACACCTTGTAGGGTGATAGCGGGTAAGCAGGGAGCTAATAGCGCCCTTAGATCCATCCTCGAGAGCTCTGTAGGTCAAACACAGAATTTTAAAATCAATTCTGTGCTGAATGGGCAGCCAATGAAGGTCTCTCCTCGCAGCAGTAGCAGAAGAAGCCCTGGGAAGATCCAGGACAAAGCGTGCAGCAGCATTCTGCACAACTTGCAGACGATGTATGAGGCCCTTGTTGGATTCCATATAGAGAGAATTACAGTAGTCTAATCTGGAACCAACAAGGGCGACTGCGATCTGCTTGCGTGCTTGAAGAGACAGATAGCTGCGAATTCTATTGAGCGTCCTGATCACGCCCCAGCAGGTCGAAACGGTCCGATTCACCTGTAGGGACATCGAGAGTGAAGTATCAAACACCACACCCAGGTTTCTGGCAGATTGAGAGGGAGTGGGGCAGATGCCAAGAGAAGTGGGCCACCACTCACTCGACCAGATATCTTGGTCCTTCCCAAAGACCAAGACCTCAGTCTTGTCGCCATTTAGCTTCAGGGAATTGGCAACCATCCAATCCGCAACGTATTGCATACAGGACCTGAAGCTAGAGGCAGATGTTATGACAGAGGACTGAGTGAGTGAGACCATGATCTGGGTGTCATCGGCGTATGATACCACCTCCATCCCCTGCGATCTTACAAGTCTAGCAAGGGGGGCCACGTAGATGTTAAACAGGGTCGGACTTAATGCCGACCCCTGTGGCACCCCACATTGCAAAGACTTAGCTGGGGAGAGGTGGTTGCCGAGCATCACTCTCTGTTCCCTATCAAGGAGAAAGGAATTGAGGAGGCTCAGGGCCGACCCAGTGACACCTGCTTCCCTAAGCCGAGATGTTAGAATGGCAGGAGACAGGGTGTCAAATGCGGCCGTGAGGTCCAATAGCACCAGAACAGTAGTTTGTCCGGCATCAACCTTGCGTCGGATGTTATCGACAACAGAGGTGAGAGCAGATTCTGTGCTGTGATGTTTTCGAAATCCATGCTGGGTCATATCAAGATACTCCGAAGCTTCAAGAAAAGAGGATAGATGGCAATTCAGGTGTGCTTCTAAAATTTTAGCCGGTGCAGGGAGCAAGGAGATCGGTCTAAAATTTTTCAGGAGGCCAGGATCAAGTGAGGGCTTCTTAAGGAGCGGCCTCACAATGGCCTTCTTCCATGTTGATGGAACAGTGCCTTGGACTATGACCTTATTCATCACCTCAAGTAGGGGAGGAAGGAGGCTGTTCCTACACTCTTTTAACTTTTTGAGAGGCAATGGATCTAATGGAGAGGAGGACTTCATCTTGTCAAGAAGAAGATTCAATCCCTCCATGGACATAGAAGGAAAATCAGAGAGGAGGCTGGAAGGAGCTATATCCAGTACCTCAAAAGAACGTATACCTGGAAGATTATTTTCAGCCAGGGAGAGACGTTGTGCTTCTAAGGAAGTGTGAATATCTAAGATTTTTTTATGAAAAAAGTCTGCAATATCGTCACAAAGACGTTGAGAGCTAACTACGGGATCTGGAAGTTGGAGGGAGCATAATGAGTCCGCAATTTTAAAAAGCTCCCTGGAGGAAGTGAGTGAACAAGTCAGATTGGAGAAGTATTCCTGCTTCTCTATTATCACTTTCTGCTTATACTCCCGTAGAGCAGACTTGTGAGCCTCCCTATCCATGGGATCCCAGGATTTCCTCCATCTCCTCTCACTGCTTCTGCAGCCCTGTCTTAATAATCTAAGATGGTCCGAAAACCATGGCGCTGATGGTTTCCGCCGGGCTACATATTGCAGGGATGCGGAGGCAAGTTTTTCTACTGCATTGGTGATGGAATCCTGCAGATCTTGTGCTGCCTCATCCGCGTATGATTTAGAAGTCCATTTGGCCAAGATTCCGTGCTCTATGGTGGTGTATAACTCTATCACACATTATGAATATTTGGGAAGCACCTTTCCCGACCACAACCTGCTTCTTATGAAGCTCACATGGGTGCAACAACTGACCCATATCCCGACGTGGAGTCTTCCAATCTCACATCTCCGTGAGCTAATGTTTAGAGTGCCACTGGGAGATGCTATACAGAAATATTTTCAAATAAACAATCGAACCACGTTAAAACAGAATGGAATGCCTTTAAGGTAGTGATGCAGGGATACAGTTTAAGCCAGGCTATTGGGTTAAGGAGAAAATTGGAGAATTATCTGATCAGAATGGAAACAACCTTTGTGATCTCAAGCTCGAATTTCCAGACCCCTAGGGAATGCACTCTAGACTGTTGGAGGAGAGCGAAAAACATCCAGCATTATTAGAGTGACTGAGAACTTTGACAACTGTGAGGAAATAGGGTGTATTATATATATGGTGTAAGGGAAACCTCGATGTGTAATACACCACCAACCCTTCTAGGACTAGTCAGGTTTTGTTTGTTAAACCTTCGCTCAACCCCGGGTAGCTGTGGCTTCAGACAGCCAGGCTTCAACAAAGAAACATGTTTAAAGCATTTAAATAGCACCAATCAAATTGAAGAAGAAAGAAACTTGACACTCAAGAAATCTAACACCAATTTATAAAAATATTGTCAATTGGGACAAACTCAAACACATTTCCAACAATTCCCCCAACTCCCCAAAATAGGGATTTAAAATGGGTGGAGGAATTTGGAAAGAGAGACTTCTCATTTACCAGCTTGTCTCTTTTTTTCCATAGTAGCTCTTTACTAAAGTTTATGCATAGAACACAAATAGCAACTAGACACTGGCACCATATGTATACAGGTGCTCATTTGGGCTGTCCCAGGTCAGGGATCAATTCAGCCCCAGGACAAACATAGTGTGGGGCGTCCGTTCATAGTGTTTCTGTAGGCCTACTGAAGGGAGTTGTGAAAATGAAAGTTAGAACAAAAGCAGCGACCACAATTTCCAAACTTGGGTAAAACCGGTAATGTCTGTGGGGTGAAAATCGAACATTGGTATTATTCAGAGGGGTGCCTTATATATGTGTGTCTTAAATACTAAAGGAGGAGGGGGAGGAAGATCGACATTAGGCCACGAAAGGGAACCCGTAAGGGGCTTGTCCCAAATATCCCATCGGTAAGTGTGTGGGAAGGTCAGTGGGGCTGAGAGCAAGACCACGTTAACATGTGATGTATTGTCAGCCGTCAGAATGAAACCATCAACTAATGTCCCTCAGGATATCAAGAAGCGTCATTAAGCCAGTGAGTACCTGGTTTCAGAGTGGTCTCTCATAATTCCTTGCAGATAGACTGCTGAGGTATGCGTCCCATACATCCATTGAAGGCACATCTTGCTGCAGAGGGAGTGAGAGTCATGCTGTCATCTCAGCAGAGGCCCATTTAAGAAGATCTTTCAGCCAGAGTGACAGTGAGAGTACCGCCGCAGACATCCAGGCCATTGCCCTGCAGCGCTGTAGGAGAAGGGATGCCAAATCGTCAAACTTAGGGGCATATTATCAAGAACGGTGTCAAAATTATCGCCGCTTTAGCGGCAGGAAGCTGATGCTAAAGCGGCGATAATGGGCTTGATAATATACCCTTGAGAATTCCCATAGAAGCCCATGTTCACACCAGAACATGGGCTTCTATGGGAATTCACAAGGCCCTATTATCAAGCCCATCATCGCCGCTTTACCTGCAGTTTCCTGCCGCTAAAGCAGCGATAATTTTAACACCGCTTCTTGATAATATGCCCCTTAATAGCATAATTTCTCTTGCGTGTACAAGCCATGTACGAGTCGTCAACCCCAGGAGGCAGTGTAGGGGATCTAACTGTAAGGGTCAGCCCATAGTATGAGATATTATCTTCCCTCCAATAAGCTACCTCCAATAATGCTCATATTCTAGGCAAGTCCATACATTATGGTAAAAGTCTACCTCTAAGCAGGGCTTATCTGGGGCATTTTGGGAATATTCCCAGAAAGATGCAATCGAGTCGCACAGGTGTTAAATGTGTCTGGTGTACATAGTTGAGCTGGGTGTATTTCAGTCAAGAATTCCTGAAGACACCCCGTATCTGTTCCAACACACAGAACCATTGCCTGTCCATAAGGCAGATATGCTTCTGCATCCCCTCTGCTCCATCAACTCCATTTGCTTGGTGTTAACAAGCACATTGAGTTCAAGGCCTTATCTTATATATTACGTGCTAAATGGGGCCTTGCCCCTTCTTATATTCAAAGTCTGGTTACACCTTATGTTCCGGCTCGACAGTTGAGATCCTCTAGCCTCTCACTGTTTTCAGTTCCAAGTGTCCGACTTGCTTGTATGAGAGGTTGCTCATTTGCTTCTCTTGGCCCAAAGCTTTGGAATTTCCTTCCACTTGCCCTTAGAAACTGTCAATCCTTACTACCTTTTCGTAAAGGTTTAAAGGCGTTTCTGTTTAGTAACTCAGCTTGATCTCTGTGTGCTCCTTTATGCCTGTTGCCTAAGTTTTGATTGGGTGCCTCCACATGTTCTTAGCGCCAGGAAAACCCTGTTGGGTAGCTGCACGCTTTATAAGTGCAATAAATAAAATAAATAAATAAGGTCCTGTCCAGTAGACAGAGCCTACTTCTCCCTCAAGACATGGAGTTTCGGGTTGTGAGCTTCTAGAAACCGGTTGTATAATAGCTTTACTGTGTGCTTGCCCATACTGTGCTCCAGTAATGGTTGTAACACTGGAAAAGAGTTGGGTTTGGTATGGTCAGAACCCCACACACCCTTAATGGCTGCCATCAGGGCACTGTAGGTCAAGAACTGTCCTTTATGAATATGATGGCTCTCTCAAGTCCTGAAAGGACATCAGGAGTTGGGAAGCTACTGCATGGGCCACTGTAGCTGCAAGGACAGCCCCGGCATGGGCCACTGTATTTGGGAGGCTGCATAATACAGCTCATGGGGAGGAGCCCTCAGCCCCTCCCCCTTCTCCAGTGGAGGGGAATAACTTATGCAAAGCCACTCTTTTCCTCCCTGCAACCCATTTCAAGTCGTAGAGTAGTGTTCAGTTCACAGAAAAAACATTGGGGAAGGAAGAAGGACAAGGCTGAAAAATAATAAAGCAGCTGGGGCAGTATCGGCATTTTCGTGATTGAGACTCTACCCGTTGGGGAGAGTGGTAAGAAGTTCCAGAATGTCAGAGAGCGATGTATACCCAACATGGTCTTACCCTGGTTACCCTCAATCAGATCCCGCTCCGTGTGATAGACATTCACCCCAAGACAGTGGAAGATGTCGTATTGTCAGAGCAACCCAAGTAGGCTGGCCCCTCCCGCTCCAATTCAGAGAGTTTGCTCAATGGGAAGAGGCAGGATTTAGTTCATTTTAACCTCAAACTGGGGGCCTTATCGAAGTCATCCAGTATGCAAGTCCCATAGATTAATTAGAGGACCATCTGCATAAAGATAGACCGCCGCCTAGGAGGCACTGCTTGGTATTTCCCCATGTGGGCCCCATTGTTGGAATAGTCCTACCAATGGTTCTATTGCTACATATAATCGGAGAGAGCAAGCATCCCTGTCTGGTCCCCCTACACACCCAAAAAGGTGATGAGATTTCATTGATGGTGCATACCCAGGCAACTGACTCCATGTTCAGCAGATCAACCCACTTCAATATCTCCAGACCCATACCCATGCGTCATAGCACACCCCAAAGTTGAGGCCAGCTTAGGGTGTTGAAAGTTTTCTCAATGTTCTGAGAGAGTGCCACACCTGGAGGCGATCCCTGGGGTATGTTCATCCACACAGTGTCTGAGGATGAGGAATGTGTTTCTCTCAGAAATTAAACCATTTATTTATTTATGTATGGCATTTATACAGCGCGCTATTACCCGGGGGTGTCCTGGCGCTCGATGAATACTCCTGAAGTGACCGGCAAGAATCTATTGATTAAACCACAAGTTTTAATACTTCATCTAAAAGTCATCAAATCTGTCATATTCCTCAAAGCAAGGGGCAGGGCATTCCAGGCCATTGCTGCCCCTAGCACAAAGCTCCTACCTCCCCACCGGGCCTTCTTTACCCGAGGAACTTGAACCAGCCGCAGCCCTGAAGATCTTAGATGCCTAGGGGGAGTATACCATTGTAAGTACTCCCTCAAGCAGGCAGGCCCTAGGCCTTGTAAGGCCTTAAAGACCAGACATAGGGCCTTGAAAGAAATACGCTTCCGCACTGGCAACCAGTGTAGTTTTATGATTTGGGAAGAGATGGAAGCGAACTTTGGTACGCCGGTCAGAAGTCTCGCTGCAGCATTTTGCAACAACTGCATTTTGTTGAGCAGCCCCTGTTGGGCATTCAAGAGCAGACTGTTGCAATTATCTAGGCGGGACAGCGCTAATGCAGTAATAACCATTTTTTTACTACATTCCGGAAGGAACGGGAGGATATTCCGAATCGATGTAAGTATAAAATAAACTGATGATGCTACGGCATTGACCTGGGGCTTAAAAGTAAGTTGTTCATCAATTAAGACACCCAGGTTCTTAAGGTCATGGTGGTCATGGTGGACCTATACAGCGACATATGGCAAAAGCCGATTCGCTATTACCTTCCCGAAAGCCTTACAGTCCATGTTGAGGAAGGAGAGGAGTCGGTATGAGCCAACCTCTAATGGGTCTCTATCTGGCTTGAGGAGGTCCACAATCAATGCCTCTCTCATGGATGGGGGAGGATACCCCATCTTTGGCAAAATCAAACAGCTGAAGCAGCTTGGGGCAGATGTTGCCCTGTAGGTGAATAAAATTCTACAAGGAACCCACCAGATCCCAGGGTTTATTTATGTGCCACATGGTCTATCACCAGGTGAACCTCTGCAATTGATACCATTTCGTCAAGGGTTCAGCGTTGGAGGGAGTTGAGGCTGGGGAGTGGTAAGTTGTCCAGGTAAGCAAATATGTTGTACTCCTCAAACCCATCATCTTCCTGATTATGAGAGCAATAGTAATCAAAAAATGCCACATTGATGTCCAGCTGTGCAGTGAGTATGTTACCCATTTGAGATCTATCAACGTCCTAGGGCAACACCCACACCAGTATACACCATTTTGTCATCCTCTGCATGCTGTCCAGCCACATATTCTGTGTAGCGTAGCATTTGAAATCTGTCTACTAATGCTCTAAGGTCCCTCCTGAGTCTGGTAAGTTCATCTATCCGACCCACACCCTCTCCCGCCTAAAGATCTACCTCATGCATGGAGATTTAATTATCTATTAATGCTAGTTTCATGCCCTTTTCAGTCTTCATAGTATAGAGACCCAGTGTCACCACCTTGAAGGCATCTCACTCCACCTCTTTGTCAGCCATTGTGCCCTCCTTAGACTCGAAGTTATGGAGAACATGGGTGCTCATGGTCTTGTGAAACACGTTATTCAGGAGTGCCTGGGAATGCAGCCTCCATGTGGGGATCGGAGACCACCACCTATCCCTGTGTAGCTGTACCAAGAGGGGATACTGGTCTGACAGTGTACAACCTAGTATTTAGCAGAGGAGTTGCAGAGGAGGAGGTCAATTCTTGTGTGAAGCTGATGGATCTGGGAAAAGTGTAAATGTACTTATGTTCTTTCAAAAGAGGATGCAGGGAGTGCCAGATACCCTGGAACCAGCTGTGAACCATCCAGTCTGCAAAGGAGTGCGCAGTCCGGGTTGCCTGCTTCCTGTGGAGTGGGGGTGGGCTAGACCTGTCCTTGTGAGTGTCATGATCGCAACTGAAGTCTCTGCCCCAAAAGCCCAGTGCATTAAGGTAATGTACAGTCCCTGTCCAAGAATTGGTACTGACCAATATTGGGTGCATAGATTGCTGCGAGGGTGATAGGTGCGCCATCCAATCTCCCTTCCTCCACCAAATGCCATCCCTCAGGATCGAGCTTTGCCACATAATCTCAAGTGGCACTGCAGATGCCATCCATATCAGCATTTCTCTAGCATATGCTGAGTAGGCAGTTCCTGCAGCAGGCACGGTGCGTCCATTAGGGCGTGGGGGCATAGCCCCCCCGCCCGCAGCTCCCTCGGCGTCTTTGAACTTAAGTAAACTCTCAGTTTACTTAAGTTCAAAGACCGAAGGGAGAACTGACAATCATGTCAGTCAGCACATGACGTCGGACCGCCCACCGCCTTCAGAGACTGAAGGGGGTGGGTGGTCTGGCGGCATGTTGACTGACATGCATTGTGACATGGGGCAGCAGGCAGTGTTAAAATCTGGATTGTGGCGTAAACATTATCGGCGCCATCTTGTCCTTTTCAGATCCATACGTGCGCGTAAGCAGCAGCCATTTTGTGTGCCTTGGCCTCTCTGCCCACTGCCAATAGCCTGCACGTCTCTCCCCCCCACTCCCTGGCCTCGCAAGCTTCCCCCGTGCCCTGCCAGCCCCCCCCCGATCCCTCCTGCCTGGGCCATAAATGCACCTCCAGCACGACCCTGCCTCAGAGCCACATCCCGCGCTGAACCCCCACACTCCTTTCATCTCACCCCTTTTTGATAACCTCTTCCTCCCTGCCCAATTGTCCGGCCTGATCCCAGACCATCACCTAGCCCAACAGATGCAGTTTATTGCCCCCCTACAGTAGGAATTCACCCCATCAAAGGAGCGGGGATTAATCAACGCTTTCGCACCCCGAAGATCCGACTGATCACACACATCCCCGTTCCCAGCGGAATGTCCAGCTGCGCGATAACCACCACATGCTGAGATCGGGGTGGGAACTCTACTGTAGATATGTGTGGGAACGGGCCTGGACCGGGGATTCCGAGGATGTCTTTTCTGTCCTTCAAAGAAACATTACGGATGCAGTGTATGTAATAAAGCCATAAACCTGTGTATGAGAGGCCAGGCCTCAGAGATGCGGTTAGAGCACCTCGAGAAGATACCCTGTTGTCTGATTTGACGTGTTCTGCTCCGTCGGAATAAACTCCTGTTTCCTGCCTTCCTGTCTCCAGCGCCTGCCTCTTTGTTTGGTAATCTCGAATGGTATGAGAGGCGGCTAACGCCGGGCAAATACTGAAGGGTTCTTGGTCGAATTCGGCCCCTACCTTTCTACAATTGGCGCCCAACGTGGGGCCCATCAGCGACACGTGGATCCAGTGGGAGAGGTCCTGATGACAGTGTGAACGACTGCAACGATCGGGAAGAGCTCCTGCCCGATAGACCCTCGTCTGGCAGCCGATTATCCGAACTTCACCGATTCCGAGCAGACCTCTCTCGAGTGATCTACGGTCCTGACTGGGAACCATCAGGAGTGCCACAGCAATCACGGAGAAAAGAGGACGATCGGGCGCTGGAAGCTGAAGACGAGAAACTGTCCATGCGGTCCGGGTAAGGTCGTGCATCGCAGCGAATTGCGAATTGATTGTTTGATTGTTTATCCAAGTATTTTTGGAATTGATTGTTTATCCAAGTATTTTTGGAATTGATTGTTTATCCAAGTATTTTTGGAATTGGATTTGGAATTGATTGTTTATCCAAGTATTTTTGGAATTGATTGTTTATCCAAGTATTTTTGGAATTGATTGTTTATCCAAGTATTTTTGGAATTGATTGTTTATCCAAGTGTTTTGGGAATTGATTGTTTATCCAAGTGTTTTTGGAATTGATTGTTTATCCAAACATTGACTGTTTTGGAATTGGTTCTCTTTGGATCATTCTCTATTTGCAAACAAGCACAGAGTCGCAATACTCTGTTTAGTCTTTGCAGATAGTGAAGGATAGGTAACGCAGGCTTTTGCCCCCGTTGTAATCCGTCGTGCCTATTTTTATCCCGCATTTGATTGATTGTTTATCCGAACATTGATTGTTCGGAATTGGTTCTCTTTGGGTTATTCTCTATTTACAAACAAGCACAGAGTCGAAATACTCTGTTTAGTCTTTGTGGATAGTGAAGGGTAGGTAGTGCAGACTTTTGTCCCCTTTGTAACCCGTCATGCCTATCTTCGCCCCGTTTGTTGGTAGTTGGTTCAGCCCGGACCGCTTATTAGAGGTGAAGCACCCGGCTCTACTGGAGGGCACCCCTAATAAGGACATGTTTACTAAATATGGACTAGTCGCCGTGGCTTATAGTAAGCTGTGGCATAAATACACGAGAAAGGATGGGGAAAATCAGTGGCCACTGATAGGATCCTTTGATAACGATAAAATAAACGCACTAGGAACAGCCCTTCACAACAATAAGACAACACCCACTATGCTTGATAGCTTCGGCATGTGGCGCAAAGAAACAGAACAGCGGAAAAAAAGAAACGAGGTCAGGTTAGAAAAGGAATTACGCAAAGCAGCTCACCTAACTGCTAACAAATTGAAAGAAGAAATAAAAGAAAGAGAGGAAGCCAAGCTGAAACAAGAATCCGAAACCTCGGGCCAGTGTCCCGTTAGGACAACCTCTACGCTTTACCCCGAGCTACCTCCGAAACAGCGAACGAACGATGATTTACTACTAGGTCCCCCGATCATCTACATGCCCCCTCCATATGCCCCTTCCCAACCCTTAGCACGGCACCCGCAACCCCAAACGACAGGCGAG
Source organism: Lissotriton helveticus (assembly GCF_964261635.1). Taxonomy (NCBI): domain Eukaryota; kingdom Metazoa; phylum Chordata; class Amphibia; order Caudata; family Salamandridae; genus Lissotriton; species Lissotriton helveticus. Next base: position 651,875,939 of record NC_136067.1, read on the forward strand.
AGTAGTGCCGGAGCCTCGGTCCTCATGGCCTCTGCGCCGACCGAACCTCTCGTACTCAGTGCAGCGCGAGCAGCGACTTCAGATGATCCCGAAGCTGGGAGGAAAGACCCCGCTAGATCGAATAGATTAAGTAAGGACGAACGAGCTGGGATTGATAAGATTGTCAAGACACTGGTGGTGCGAAAGGAAAATGAGGATTATGTAACGGATATGTACAATACATATGCCAATAGCCACAGACGACACTTTGTCGTACGCCTTTGTTACCATACCCTTAATGCCTATGAGGACCGATACCAAGGGAAAGGCCCTGAACACCTAATTACTCTGTATAGGAAAGTTGATGTCGGAGAGGGAGACGAGTGTGATGCGACGAACCTCTTCACGCGTACGCTTGAAGTTTTTCACCACCTCACTGAACAGAAACCAGAGACTAACACCACGACTCCTGTAGCGACTGAAGCCAGAGTAGAAAAAACTGACACAATGATGCCCATAAAGGAGGCCGCTCCCTATTGGGTCCCCCCACGAGGGCAGGGAACACACGACGATATTAACCACCAAGATGCGAGAGGGAGGGTAGTTTACAACTTGGTTTACCAACCCTGGGATCGGCAAGACATCCTGACCTTCCGAAAGTCCTTGCCTGATCTGCGAAAGAACCCCACAGCCTTCTATACAGAATTAGCCACCGCTTTGGGTTCGACGATTATGACCCTAGCGGATATCGATTTGTTTTTCGGGTTATGTCTGCCAGCTGATGTGTGGAAGCAAATCCGGAAAGTCGACCACCTTGAGCTGTTCAGACATACCTGGATACAACTCGGTGATGTAGACAAACAGCGAGAGCCGGGACAGAAACCTTTGAAAGCCATTCTAGACCTACCAGATAAGATCGTGCAGAAATTAAAAACCCTAGTCCCAGAAAGAAAGGTGGACTGGTCGATAGTAACGGCCTGTCGCCAGAAACCCCAGGAAGACGTATCAGAATACTTCTCCCAGTTTGAAACAGTGTTCTCCGATTACAGCGGCCAGGACATGACCACTGCGACCGGACATCACTTGTTTGTCCAGAACTATGTGAAGGGCCTGACACCAGAAGTCTCGCAGAAAATACAGACTAGCGAGAGTAGTTGGGCGGCCTCCAAGCCCGCAGCTATCCTTCAGATGGCTCATTACTATGAGCGACAAAAGGACGAGAACGATCGAGCGACCGAGAAAAAGAAAAAGGACTTGAAAGAGAGGGTGATGATTGCCCAGTTGCAAGGGGTGACTGTAGGAAGGGAACAGTATAGAGGGAACTACCAGTCGAATGCTCCTAGAAATCCACCCCCTAGAGACCGCACACCCGCACCCGGCGCTCCACGAACAGACCTTGATGAGAACCAGTGTGCGTTTTGCAAAGGATTTGGTCATTGGAAGTCCCAATGTCCATTTCTGCAAGAAGCACTCAGAAATAAAGACAGGAGAAACGTAGCGGGAGGGCCGAGAAATAGAGGACAGGGACGAGGGCACACAAACGACACCAACAATAACAGACCAGGCAGACCGAACACGTTTGACCGTCCCCGACAGAATCAGTGCCAACAGTCTGACTGCGACAACGCCCACGACTTTGCATAGGACTGCCAAGGGCAAGGAAGGGATCCAGTCGAGCTCTATGTTGACCAGCAAGGTCCTTATGTCACCGCTAAGGTCCTAGGTACGAAGTCTCCATTTCTGGTAGATACTGGTGCAACACGTAGTGCGTTGTCTAAACGATTGATTCCCAGGGCACCCTTGTCTGGCTCACATGTGACATCAATAGGTTTTGATGGAACGCCCTCCACTAATCCCTTGTCCACACCGATCTCTTTTAACTTGGACAATAACACCACTGACACAACGTTTTTGCTCTCCTCCAACACCCCCGACGCTATTATGGGACTTGACTTGTTGAAACATTTTCGAGCTACTATTAGGTGCTCACAAGACGGAGTTCGAGTCATTCTGTACGACAACCCAACGCTGCTCAGATCTTGTCACACACAACGCATGTTTTCCATCACTGACGCTGACTTGTCCTTATTAGACACCCTACCTCTGTACCTATGGGCAAAGACTGACTCGGACGTAGGACGCATGATGATAGACCCTGTACACATAACTGTTCGACAGGACGCAGTGCTCCCAAAACTCCCACAGTATCGGATATCGCCGGAAGGTGAGAAGGCATTGGTAAAAATCATCCAGTCCCTGGTAGACGCAGGAGTGGTAGAAGAAGTAGTTAGCAATGTTTGCAACAGCCCTATCCTACCCATTGTGAAGAAGCAGGGCGAGGGAGATGAAAAAGCGTACCGCTTCATCATCGACCTACGAGAAGTCAATAAAGTAGTCGTACCTCAGTACCCTATAGTCTCAGACATCACCACCATTCTGACCCTGATTCCGTCCACTGCCACCACCTTCACGGTGATCGATCTCAAGAACGCATTTTTCTCCATCCCCATCCACTCAGACAGCCGCTACCTTTTCGGCTTCACTTTAAAATCCCGCTCATATAGATTTTGTAGAGCACCCCAGGGCTACACTGAAAGTCCCAGCATCTACAGCCAGGCCCTCAAGAGACAGCTGGATGCAGTCCAGTTACCGGATGGAGTGGTGTTGATACAGTACGTCGATGATATCCTTTTGGCAGCCGACACCACTCCACTCGCAGTCACAGCCACCGTCCAACTCCTGCACTTCCTCGCGGAAAATGGCCACAAGGTCTCCAAGAAGAAGTTGCAATTCTGCCAACCTCAAGTCACTTACCTAGGCCACCTCTTGTCCAAGGATGGGAGAAAACTCACACCCGATCGAATTCAGGCCATTCTAGAGACCCCTATCCCTAAAACCCAAAAACAAGTCCGCTCTTTGGTCGGCCTCACCTCCTTCTGTCGGCAATGGTTGCCAAACTTCACCCTCATTGTGAAACCGCTACTTTCCCTACTGTCCAAAGATGTCCCCTTCCCGCTCCCTTGGACCCCTGAATGCCAATCCTCCTTCAAGGAACTACGAGACGCCCTTTGTTCAGCACCAGTCCTAGGAACCCCCGATTACACAAAACCCTTCTCACTCTACACCCACGAAAGGGAGGGATGCGCTTTGTCCGTCTTGACTCAAACCATTGGCCCCAAACAACGCCCATGTGCCTACTTCTCTGCCACTCTTGACCCTATAGCGAGAGCTTTGCCTGCCTGCCTTCGAGCAGTAGCCGCTGCTGCTGTCTCTATCCGACAAAGTGAGGGGATCGTACTCTCGAATTCCCTCACGGTGCTAGTGCCCCATGCTGTCGACACCCTCCTAAACCAGACCAAGACACAACACCTGACCAGCGCACGACTGACTGGGTATGAACTGACACTGCTCGCACCTCACATCACGTTGAAACGATGCACCACGCTAAACCCAGCCACCTTGTTGCCTCTGCCTGAGAATGATCCCGATGTGCCCCCTATACATGACTGTGTGACCCTCACGGACGAACAGACTAGGAGTAGAGTTGACCTTCGAGACACAGCTTTCCCAGATCCGGACGGAGAGCTATGGGTGGATGGCTCTTGCATCAAACTCACCGATGGCACCACCTCAGCTGCATATGCAGTTACTACAGCCCGAACTATAGTTGAGACCGCTCGCATCACACAGAAATCTGCACAGGCAGCGGAACTGATTGCCCTCACACGAGCATGTATCCTAGCAGCAGGGATGACAGTAAACATTTACACGGACAGCCAGTATGCCTTCAGGGTGGTTCATCATTTTGGGCTCCTGTGGAAGGAAAGGGGATTCCTGACCTCGCACGGCACCCCCATCCTACACGGAGATCTAGTCTCCGCTCTGATTGAAGCAGTTCTCCTTCCCAAACGGCTTGCTGTGATCAAATGTCAGGCACACAAAAAGGTGACAGATATCGTCGGACAAGGGAATGCACTGGCGGACATCACCGCCCGGACGACAGCAGAGAATAGGGCGACAACACGCATATACGTGACCAGGTCACAAACAGAAAAATGGAAGGGCGCCAGGGAGACCATTAGGGACATCCAGATAGCCAGTGCACCACACGAATTGACTGAATGGGCACGGGTGGGACTGAAGGACGATGAAGGCTGCTGGCGGACAAAAGACACGAACAAATGGTTGCTACCCAATGTATACTTGATCCCCATACTGACCATGGCTCACTCCCCTGCACACATAGGAGCAGCCCCTATGGCTGAACTTGTCTCCCGAGTTTGGCATAATGACAAAATTACAGACTCAGCCAAACATCTGGTCCAACAATGTCTAATCTGTCTGCAACACAACCCTGGGAAAGGAACTGTCGTACCCGAGGAGGGTTTGGGGTCCCCAACCACCCATTTGAAGTCCTACAGATGGACTATATTCAGTTAGAGAGATGTCAAGGACTGAAGTATGTACTTGTTGTTGTATGCGCTTTTAGCAAATGGGTGGAAGCCTACCCGACGCGTGACAACACTGCCCTTGCCACTGCGAAAGTACTACTGAAAGAGTTTTTCCCCCGCTACGGCCTTTGCCGTATTTTATGGAGTGACAATGGCCCCCATTTCATAGCCGAGGTTATCCAGCTTATCCTGAAAGGACTGGGGGTCCGACAGAAATTCCACGCAGTTTTTCACCCCCAATCTGCTGGACTGGTCGAGCGGCACAATGCCACATTGAAACTAAAACTGGCAAAAATAGTGGCTACCACAGGACTAAAATGGCCAGATGCCCTTCCCCTGGCATTGCTGTCAATGCGTTCCACCCCCACCAAACACCACTTGACCTCTTACGAGGTCGTTTTCGGACGACCCATGAGTATCTGGTCTGCACCCAAACCAACATCTATTCACGACGTCCCGGACGTCCTAATGTCTGACTATCTGTATAACCTAACTAAAACACTGTCTGTTATTCATCATCAGGTGCTGCAGGCCATCCCCGATGCTTCCAGGGGCCCCGGACATACTATCCAGCCTGGAGATTTTGTCCTAATTCGGAACTTCCAGCGGGAGAAGAGTCTGGAACCCCGCTGGACGGGCCCCTGGCAAGTCTTGATCACCACCCGAACAGCTCTTCGAGTGGAGGGGAAGCGAAATTGGCTGCATGCACATCATTGCAAGAAAATCTCTCCGACCCTGACGTCGACCGAAGACGTGACCACCCAAGAAGAGCTCCTGAACAAAGACCGACCATCCCTGAGCTGCTACCCTGAGACAGAGACACTCGAATTGGCGAAATTCCCTGATCCCACTGTGCCATCCAGAGAGGGGTATAACCTGCGATGAAAGAAGGGAGCTTCGGCTAAGCAGACCACTGACTAAGTTACAATTCTCAGACTGGTGGCCTAACACTACTAAGGCTGCCAGGAGAGAAGCCCAACGAAGTTTGTGGTTCTGCCCACTACCGAGCACCTTGAAGATGATGGAAGCGCCCGATACGAAGATGATGGAGGCGACCGGACATCCGAAGACCCACTACAGAAACCCGAAAACTGACAGGTTGTACAGCTCAAAGACTATTGCTCTTCTTATCGCTCTTCTCTTTTGCCTCCTCCTCATGACTACCCTCTGGATCGTGGAAGAGAACGCTCCGGCTCATAGGACATTTCTAACGACTGCACGGCCTACCACCATGAAAGAACACTACCTGGTCTCTCTTCCACCTCAAATCCAAGAAAGGCGTAAGGAGTTCTGGAACAACTCCTTCGTACAGTTGCTGCACCAACACAACCTTGCTGCCAATGCCACTAATTGCTGGATCTGTGGGTTGATACCACATGCCACTGGACATTCCATCCCCTTCATCCCTTCACCTTTCTCTGTTCATGGTTCCTGCCTTGCTTGGCTGATCCTCTTGCAAGAGAGCTACAGAGACAATGCCACTTCCAGCGGAACTATGTCACACTTTTATCATGGAGTCTGGCTTAACAAAACCGGAAGAACTGCTGCTCCCTTCTGCCCTCTATCCTCCAATGCTTCTGTTCACATGGACATCCCCGCCAAAGAAAGGGTGGAGATGCAAGTGTTCAACAATCCAGCCAGACCCACCTTCTCCTACCTCCGGAAACGAACGGCCGCCACCCTGACTGTGGCCCTATCTGTCGTCAATGTCTCAGGCCTTGTATGCATCACAGGCCATGGGACACAACTGGTGGGCCACACTGCTTGCCGCATCACCAGAACTTTGGACTCAACCGACCCACCCTCTTTTGTCACCTCTCCAAACATGTACTTCATCTGTGGTACGAAAGCCTACACCTGGCTCCCAAAGGGCTGGGGAGGTACCTGCTACATTGCCTTCATCCTTCCTCCGACCTATGTGGCTCCGGCAAACCATCACCGACAAAAACGAGCAAAGGACATTGAGCAGGCCGACTCCACCGGAGCACAATTCTTGGATGCAATAAAGGGGCTTGTTCCACTTTGGGGTCCGATGGCGAACAGTCGTGCCATTCGGCATTTGTCCCAGGCAGTCGAAACAACGATGAACATTACAGCTGGTATCCTCACAAACAATACAGCCGAGCTTCAGGCGGTCCGTCTAGTGGCTCTTCAAAACCACCTTGTTCTAGATGTGGTTCTGGCGGACCGTGGAGGAGCATGCCGTATCATCGGGTCCAGCTGTTGTACCTACATACCAGACAATTCGCCCTCTGTCTACAAAGCCATTGAACACCTCCACAGACTCTCCTCAGATGTTCATCAGGAACAAGACGGATGGTCACTTGGGAGTTGGTTCTGGAGTGCTGTAAAGGACTGGGGATGGAGGTTGTTCATGATCATACTGATACCAATCGTCGCAATATGTGGATATTCAATGCATGCCGCCTCTGTGCTCGCTGTTTGCTAACTGTATTTGCCCCAAGACTCCGAACTTCGAAGCTGAACGTATGAAAGCTTTGTATGACATCGAAATACGTAATATAATGGGGATAGACATAAATTGACAAGCTGGCTAGATATGTTGAAAAGGGAGGACTGTTAAAATCTGGATTGTGGCGTAAACATTATCGGTGCCATCTTGTCCTTTTCAGATCCATACGTGCGCATAAGCAGCAGCCATTTTGTGTGCCTTGGCCTCTCTGCCCACTGCCAATAGCCTGCACGTCTCTCCCCCCACTCCCCGGCCTCGCAAGCTTCCCCCGCACCCTGCCAGCCCCCCCCGATCCCTCCTGCCTGGGCCATAAATGCACCTCCAGCGCGACCCTGCCTCAGAGCCACATCCCGCGCTGAACCCCCACACTCCTTTCATCTCACCCCTTTTTGATAACCTCTTCCTCCCTGCCCAATTGTCCGGCCTGATCCCAGGCCATCACCTAGCCCAACAGATGCAGTTTATTGCCCCCCTACAGTAGGAATTCACCCCATCAAAGGAGCGGGGATTAATCAACGCTTTCGCACCCCGAAGATCCGACTGATCACACACATCCCCGTTCCCAGCGGAATGTCCAGCTGCGCGATAACCACCACATGCTGAGATCGGGGTGGGAACTCTACTGTAGATATGTGTGGGAACGGGCCTGGACCGGGGATTCCGAGGATGTCTTTTCTGTCCTTCAAAGAAACATTACGGATGCAGTGTATGTAATAAAGCCATAAACCTGTGTATAAGAGGCCAGGCCTCAGAGATGTGGTTAGAGCACCTCTAGGAGATACCCTGTTGTCTGATTTGACGTGTTCTGCTCCGTCGGAATAAACTCCTGTTTCCTGCCTTCCTGTCTCCAGCGCCTGCCTCTTTGTTTGGTAATCTCGAATGGTATGAGAGGCGGCTAACGCCGGGCAAATACTGAAGGGTTCTTGGTCGAATTCAGCCCCTACCTTTCTACAGCAGCAGCTTAACACAACTGCGCATGAGTAGGGACGGAGGGCGAATTTTCTCACCGTGCCCACTCATGCGCACTTGTGTTTTCTCTTAATTGTGCATGCCCATTAGGAGCCCTCTAGCCTCCTAATGGACATTCTGCGGGCAAAAATTAACCATGCCCCTAAAGCCACGCCTGGCGCTGCAGCGCCAGGAGGATTGGCTGAGAGAGGCTGTCAATCAGAGAGGTAGCAGAGGTGGCGGGGACCGTCCGGCTGTAAGGTACGTTTTGTCTATTTACTTCCCTAGCGCCCCCCCCGCGAAACCCCCCCCAGCGAAACCCCCCCCAGCGAAACCCCCCCCCCAGCGAAACCCCCCCCAGCGAAACCCCCCCCCCAGCGAACCCCCCTCACAACCCCTGCAAACCCCCCGCGAGCCACGACTGTCCTACAGTCTGCCCCTCCAGTGGTGCTGTCATCGGAGCATCTGTGGGGACATCGTGTGCGTTTCGTGGAGAAAGGCTATGTGGATTTGCCTGCACCTCAAATAGGTGTGCATCTTATGGTGACGACTGTGCATCCCTCTTCCCCCCACATTCTAAGATAACAAAATATATGAGGTTGGGAAATCTGTGATGCGTGTAGTCATGAGTGCAATGTCCTTAGTTTCACACCCCCTGCCCACTAACCTTCTGGGTCATGTATGCTACCTCGCCCCACCCTTCACCCTCCTTGGTGACACACTAGTGATCGTCCACAGGTAGAAAAACAAAAGGAATTAAACACATGAATGTAAACTCCAACTCCTCTTCCTAGGTCAAAGCTGGAACAAGCCACAGACCAGGTACAATCCATCGAACAAAGCAAAACTAACAAAGTCCACCAGGCTTGGGCGAGCTGGATGCCCATTGGTGGTGAAATTGTGAGCACCTGGCTTCCCTGCCACTCAAAAGCTGTGAGAGCCCCCCACCCACCAACAATATAGCCATCAAGTGTATAGACCAACAATAAGGAATATAGTGCCCCTATTGAAATCAAATCACTTGGTCTGCAGTTATTGGGTAAGGACAGGGCCAGCCCGCAGTTCAGGACGACCATCGCTCATGGCGTGAGCCTGCTCCCCATCCTGCGAGCCCACAGACTGTGCAGGCAAACCCGTGGCTTGGCTGTGGCTAGATTGCACTTCAGCTGTAGCCCACGCCTGCTCCCTCATGGACCCATCCTCCGGGTCTGCCATTGGGTGAACCATGGCACTGGCGATGGGGTCGCCATTGTCATCAACCACCAGTGCTCGTTGAGCCACGCAGTGGTGGTGGGACCACTTTAGACTTCAGCTCCTCCCTTGCCTCAGCCGAGATGTGAAGAAGAAAGTGTTTCTAGAGTTGTTCAGGAACAGCAGGGAGTATTGCAGGCCTGTTTTGTCAAAGCTGTTGTTTGAATGTCATAAAGGATCCTCACTGGTACTGTACGTCTGCCTTGTAATCTGGATTGATGTTCACTGGAATATTGTCTACCTGCCAGCGGACTCTTGCCAGGAAAACCAGTAGGATATGGTTGCAGTCCTGGTAGTTGAAGAGTCACACCGCCATTGGTCAGGGCGAAGCCCCCGGGGAGATCATCTACCAGGGACCCTGTGGGCATGTTCCACTGAGAAAAAAGTGGACCATCTTCCATTAAGCCTCAAGAAAAAGGCCCATAATGGGGTCCTCCACTTCTTCTGGGATCCCCACTATGCGGACGTTGTTGCTTGTCGATCGATCATTCACATCATTTGCCCTGCTCCGTAAAAGTGTTACCTTAGCCTGGAGGGGCGTTAGTTGGGATTCCATGTCCCCATTGAGGAACGCAGTGCAGCCAGCTCAAATTAGTTGGACTCCACCCTACCTCTTAATTTGGCTTGTTCAACTCTGAGGAGGCTCATCTCAACTTCGGGTCCAACGTGGCCTTGATGTCCCTAATGGACCCTTGAAGCTCATCAAACCTCTCTGTAGATAAAGGAATGCCAGAGGGAGTGGCTGCAGATCTCAGTGTAGTTCCATCAGACTGGGGGTGGAATGACTCTCCCACTGCCTTCAGGACCCCACCGCGGACAGCACTGCTTGACCATGTCTGCAGACATAGGTGCCAACACTCAGGATGATCCAGTCAAGTGGGAAATCCAAACAGGGAAGTGCGCCAGGCACTCACAAAATGTGAGGTCTACAAGGAACTTCCAAGAGTGCTGCACAACAGTGCCCCAGGCAGTGTTTACATGGCCCACCAGCAGCAGAGGATGGGAAGGATGTTTCCAGGTGTCGCTCAACCTACTTGCCCATGTAAGGTGCCATGAAAGACTCAACTGTGCCCACAACAGCGAGCGGGTCCCATGCAGACATGAGGCCCCCTGTCTTTTCTGATGAGGTGGGTCTTGCAAGCTGGCACATTAGGCTGAACGCTGAAGTGGGCCCAGTGGTCTGAGGCCCACCCCTTGAGGCAGCTGTAAGAGGAGGAGAGCCACAGAATCCCCACATGCTGTGCACCAGCAATCTCAGCGTGGGGCCCAAGCCAGCTGCTGTAGAGGCCCCCAGGGTGACCCTCATGGTCCTCCAGGATAAAGTCGAGTGGACTCTTCACCGCGTATTCGTCCTGGCCACGATCTTTGACACGCCCCCACCAGCTTGGCTCTTAGATCAGTGAATACCAGCTGCCTCCCAGGGTGCTGTTCCCAATCCCCTTGGGATTCAGTGGCTCAAGTCCTCCCAGGTGTTCCGGAAGATCTCTGATCTGCATTCACACAGGTTATTGAGGACAGTTGTAACACGACCAAGTTCACAATTGTTTGTGGCTTGGACATCACCAAATTCCTTCGGTGGGCCATTTGCACTAGTGTAGCCATTCGTTCCCAGGCAGTAGTAGTGATAAACCATTTTTTAAGGTGCTGTCCAGTCATCCCTCATTGACATGCCCTCACTTGTTTGGGGACAAGACATATTCGGCTCTAGATTGGTTCAAGGAGAGTAGTGCCACAGCCCACTCCCTTATCTTATCCCCCCCAGCTCGCCAACTGCATCAGTCCTATTGGTCCTTTCAAGCCTTCGGCAGAGGCACCTTGTAACGTCAGCATATTCAACCTCAACAAGGTGACCACCAGTTTCACTCACAGTAAAGGCCACAGTTCCCAATGCCCCTGAGGTCAGGGTCAGAGGCCCGCCTAGTCTTCTGCTTCCCCCACAGCTCCCCCTGCCAAATCCCTTTAGCGTTCCCTTCAGTGGAGCATAGTCACCCAGTGAGAGGCAGGATCAGCTGATTCTTGCTGGGTTAGCAGGCCATTATATTGGATCAGTGGGTCCTACAAATTGTTTGAAAGAGTTATGAACTACCCTTCTTTTTCATGTTGCTGTCCCACCAGTGACTGAAAGATTACCATCTGCCCATTTTGTGACAGGAAGAGCAAGCTCTTTTGGCCAAAAGGAGTATTGAGAGGGTGCCTGTGCCAGAAGAAGGTTGTGATTTTTATTTCTGCTACTTTCTGGTGTCAAAGAAGGAAGATTGCCTTCATCCTATTATAGACCTGCGCTCTCTCAACACCTTCCTATGGAAGGGAAAATTTAAGGTGCTCACGCTGGCCCAGGTCTTTTCTGGCTTTGACCTTGGAGACTGAATGGTATCATTGGACCTGTAGGATGCCTGTTCCCACATACCTGTCGGTATTACTTGCGGTTCATGGTGGGACAGGAGCATTTTCAGTTTGCTATGCTCCCCTTTGGTCTCACCAGCGCATCTCGGCTGTTCATGAAAGAAATAGCAATGGCAACCACCCTCCTTTGGATGTTGGAGTGCCAGTCTTCCCCTACCTTGACAACTGCCTGTTGAAGGCAGGCTCACCCCAGCAGCTGTCAGCCACCTCCAGACTACAGCGAACCTTCTGTCAACTTTGGGGTTCACTTTCAATTTGCAGAAGTTACACCAGACTCCTTCTCTGATGCTCCTTTTTATTGGAGCCATTATGGACACAATTTGTTTCATGCATTTCCCCTAGAATGGAGATTCTATGGAATTTAGGCTTTAATCCTGATCTTTCAGCCTCGGTCCTGGATTTCAGTTAGGATCACTCTAAGGCTGCTATGACTAATGGCCTCCTGCATCCTGCTAGTCAAGAATGCCAGGTGGTATATATAGGCTCTGCAGTGGGATCTGAAGTCTCAGCTGGCGCACCATCAAGGGGTCATCTCCAACCACATTCAGACTCCAAACCAGACTACAAAAGATCTGCAGTTGTAGTAGCTGGGCTGAATATTGGTCAGCATCAGACCCCTGCCATTCCCCACCCAGAGATGACAATCATGATCGACGCATTGCATCTGGGTTGTGGAGGCCATCTGGGAGAGGTGGATATCAGAGGTCTCTGGTCTTTGGCAGAATCCTGGCTCCATTTTAAAGTTCAGGAGTGTTGTAATCTTCTCAATAAGTTGTTCTGTCTCATTGGGGTTAATCAGGTAGAATGTTGATGTTATGCCTGGTTTCCCTGTCGCTAGGTGATCTATTCAAAGGTGCGGAGAGCAGTAGCACAAGGGCTAAAAGTTGTCACACCTCCCCTTCTCCCTGTTGAATGTCCTTCTGGACCTCGGTCGAAAGTAGGTGTGGATGTCATAGGACCTTTGGAAATTTTACCTGGTGGGTTTCCCTTTATTTTATTTTTGGATGGATTATGCTTCGAAGTGGCCGGAAATAAAGCTCGTTAAAGATGCTTCCATTGACAATATCATTCTTTTCCTCAAAGATGTTTTTCTAATGGAGGGGTTTCCTGACACCATGGTGACGGACAATGGTACACAATATACCAGTGGTGTGTTTGGTTCAGTTTTTTAAATCATGCAACATCCAACATGTTAAAAGCTCACTCTATCACCCCAATCCAACGGCCTTGTTGAGCATATGAACAGGGTGGTAGGGGACTGCATTAAGTGGGCTCGATCCTGTAATTGTGACATCATAAATTCACTGAACAGTATGCTGTGGTTTTACAGAACCACTCCCCACTCTACAACCAAAGTTTCTCCATTTGATCTCTTGAGAGGAAGAAGGGCGAACACCAATTTTAAACCTGCATGGATGAACAGATGGATTAAATCTGTTCCTGATATTGACAGTCTGATGATGTTAGTTAGAGAGAATGTTTCTAATTCTCAAGCTAAACAAAAATCATGGTTTGATAACAAGAAAAGTGTTAAAACTGTCTTTGTTAGAGCTGGGGATCTGGTTCGAGTTAAGTCCCCTGTACATGTTGAGAGCAAGTTTAGTTCTCCCTTATCGGTCACAAAGGTAGGTAGAAATGCTGTACAAGTTGAAGGGGGAAAGTGGTGGAATTCTAGCAAGATTGTAAAAGTCAAAAATGTCTTTCCATCTTCCACTACCTTTACTCATTGTTCTGATGTTGCAGGACCATCTGATATGTCTCTCAGAAGGAGCACTAGATTCAGAAGTGTTCCTCTGAGGTATCGCAATTGAATAGTTTCAGAATGTTGTTCTCATTATTCTCTGCCATTTCGTTTTTGAAGTTTCCATTTTTCTTCATATCTTCTTTTGGAACATTGTATCTGTAGTTTTCATAGGTTGTTCTTGTTTTTTTGTGTGTTTCCTTTCATTTTTTATTTGTTTTGTTTATTAAGGAAGGAGGATATGTTGTAATCTTCTCAATAAGTTGTTCTGTCTCATTGGGGTTAATCAGGTAGAATGTTGAGGTGATGCCTGGTTACCCTGTTGCTAGGTGATCTATTCAAAGGTGCGGAGAGCAGTTGGAGAGTTATACAGTGTGTTTTCACTGCTCCTGTCTGCTGTGTAGTTTTCCTGGAATAAACTCATATTAACTCTGTCTACGCCTTTGAGGTAATTACCACAAGGAGCTGAGAGATATCTCCTTGCTGATGAAAGTCTTCCTTCTCAAAGGGAGGCTGGTACAGGTGCTCATGGACAACATAGCCGCCATGGTTTACTTAATCAAACAGGGAGGAGGGGGTTACAGACCTGGTGCCAGGAGACCCTGCAACTCTGGAAATTGCTGGACTACCATGAAATTTTCCTGGTGGTGAACCACCAGGCAAGATCGTTGAATGCCAGGGCAGATTAGCCCAGCTGTCGGTGCCTAGCAGATCATGAGTGGCAGTTACACTTGAAGGTAGTGCAAGGTCTCTTCCACAAATAGGGAAAACCTTGGCTTAATCAGTTCATGACTGACTGGCAATGTTATGTTTAAAACTATTTTATTTTGCAGTTTCAAAAAAACAAATAAATTTGACACATCGTACAATTTAACGTTGAGGAGAAGCTCACATGCAGCAATGACAGGTTTGCCAATTACATAAATCCATATCCAATGAAAATACATCAATCAAAACAGATCGCCCCCCCCAGACAATACTTGAAAATTTCAACAGAATCTTCCTTGGATGCAGATGAGGAATTAATATGAATATAAGATGCACGCAATGTTTTGGACATCATCATAAGCAGACCCCCTGCCCTATGTAGACATTTAATGTGGGTTGTGAAAGGACACCATATAGCAGTTAATATCTCCATGGTATATATGGACTAAACCTTCCCCTACCACAGGTTTAGTGAAGGAGGCAGTGGCTACCTCTATATCTGTGCCATGCACAGGCGAGAAGCAGATGGGAAATGAGATGGCCCTGCGGGAAAGATCCTATTAGTCTCCTGGTCTCCAAACAGAATTGTGAGTGGTGCCAATGGAAGGTGGATGCTAGTAATGGTTTGTAATGTAATCTCAATCTCAACCCAGAACACCTGAATCAGCGGGCAAGATCACCCGGTGTGTAAGAAAGTGCCTTTCTCCCCACACTTATTTCAACACAGGTCTGAACCCCAAACATCTTAGCCAATCAAACTGGTGTAAGATACCAAAAAGTCAATCATTTATATGCATTTTCTTTGTAGCGCATACATATCAAAGATTTGGTAGCGTGTTGCCAGATAGCCCCCACCCCCAAGTATTGTCGGGGATCTCCTTAGCTAATTTCCTTTCCCATTATGATACATAGCATGTTTTTTAGGAGGAGTCAACTGTAAGAGGGATCGGTAAAGCCATGGTAAGCCTTTGCGGTTAGAATGTGCAATGTTAGCAGTTCCAGGTGTTTGCAAGGTGTCTCTCGCTTGGACATGTGTTCTGCCTCGAGTAGTAATTGGCACTCCTGTATACCTTTCCACCGGTACCACTCCTGCCCCAACTTCTCAAGAAGATCATAACCTCACAGGCCCAAGTCATCCCAGTGGCTCTGGGTTGAGCCCAGAGGGTATGGTATACAAAGCTTCTGGGTATGAGGATCTGTCCACCGATCAGGCTGTCTTTTAAGGAGGAACCAGCAAGGGAGGGCTCTGAACCCAGGACTTTGTAATCTTTGCCTTCATGTTTGGAAATTGAGCGGCGACAGCTGAACACCATCAACCTTCTTCTGGAGATGGTTGATGTCATCTTGGTAGCCATGCATGCCTCGACAAAAAGCGTACAAGCCTCTTTGGGACAAACATGTGACTTGATGCAGTACCTGGCTGATCGATCGCCTCCAGAAAAAGTTATTAGATGTTTTGTTGTTTGTTTTGTCCCTAGCCAGGCAAAGCTTTGCTAAGGGCATAGTTAATGGGTACCTTTCTTCTCTTTCAGCCTTTTTGCAGTTGCTGAATCAGTCCTCATTGTTTAAGTCTCCAGTTGTTATGCGTTTTTTGAAAGATTTACAACATTTGTTTACTCTCTCTCCCTTTGTCATGCCACAGTGTACCTGAACTTGGTCCTTACACTTCTGATGTGTAACTCCTTTGAGCTGTTTTACAGCTGTCCCTTACGGCTTTCACCCTCAAGACAGTGTTCCTCATCGCCATGACATCGGCACAGCATGTTAGTGAGCTTCAGGCTCTCTGTGTCAATCCCACTTCTTCTCAGATACGCCGAGTTTGGATATAGGCATCCTTCTTGCCTAAAGCTGTGATGCTGTTGAACCTTAGTCAAAACATCACCTTGCCAGGTGATTGTTCTATGCTCCACCTCACTCCTCTAAGAAGGAGGAGAGGCTACATCATTTTGGACCCCAAGAGAGTTTTAAGCTTTTATATTGTTCGTACCAAAGAACACTGGGTGGGAAATCAGCTCTTTGTTTGGTTCTTGTAAGAAAGTGGCTCTGTATATACTGGACCAAAGTAAGGTACAGTGTGCACTGAGTCCACAGTCCCCAGAGGTTTGGCAGAGGCCAAAGGTAGATATAACCTTACTCTCTAAAGTGGTAGCTTGGTCGAGCAGTAAGGCAGTATCAGAGGACAGTGTAAAGCATTTGGTGTACACACTCAGTCAGCAAATGGTCTCACACACTCAAGAACTGAACTCTAGGCCAATTGTTTGTATAAAAATATATAGTTGTTTTATTTTAGAACCAACAATAGGTATCAAAATATACTTTCTCAGAATGAGATACTTTAATTAAATACTTTTCAAATAGGCAATAGACTTTTTAATACAATAGCTACAGTTGTTGCAATGGGCAACACAATTTCAAACACAATGTTACATTGAGCTCAATGGGAATTTCTAGTTAAATGCAATTAGTTACTTTATAGATTACTTTTCTAACCACAGGACTGGATCCTAGATTCAGTCCTGGGACATCTCCTGTAAACAATTGAGTAAAAGCATTTTGGTTACAGTAGTGATTTTTAAGGAATATTATTGTATTTTAAAAGTTGACAGAAACTTTTTCACCAAGAATCACCAATGTTATCCTAAAAATCACTTAGCAGGTAAGTAATGTTATCGTTACTTTTTCTTACTCAGTGTTGGATCCTGGATCCAGCACTGGTGTATCTCCTGTAAACAATTGAAAGAATGCGTTTAAGTCATACAGGCGATTTTTAAGGAATATTTGTAGTTTTTGAAAATCGACACTTAGAAACTTTTACGGTGAAAACCAGACAATGGATTCCTACGGAAGGATATTCAAGTTACTGGTAAGTACGGTTAAAATTACTTTTCAGGGTCAGTACTGGGCTAAAAGATGCAGCACTGGGATCTCTCCTGATAACAGGTGAGTAAATCGGAATTCGTTGATCAGCTGATTTTAGATGTATATTTTAATGTTTCAAAACTCTACACTTAGAAGAATTTCCAAGTGAAACCAGTCAATGTTACCCTATGGAAGAAAAACGAGTTATCGGCTTTTGGCTAAGTACTCCACTGGCAGAGTTAAGGTTCTGGGCATAGACTCAGGGGTCTCCCAGGGTCCGGTAAGTACAGTTGGTACACCCTCAGCGGCACAGGGGCAGCCGGGTGCAGAGGTAGTTAGGCCTAATGTTATCTTATGAGAGGCAGGGGGCCTTCGGTTGGTGGCTGCTGGCAGGCAGGCCACGCGGCTGTGGGAGCTGGGCTCCTGGTCACTTGCTCAGGGCGAATGGAGAAGTAAATTAGGAAAAAGGTTGCACTGCCAGGGGACTTGGGCGGCTGGGTGTGGGGGGATTTTGAGCCGTCGGGGTCTCAATGTTATTCAATTGAAAACTTGGAAGATGAACAAAGGCTGCAGGCTCAGGGACAGAGATTCTTCAGGAGCGACCAACACTTTGAGGGGTAAGTTGGGATCTTGGAGGAAAGGTAGGCACCCAGGAGTTGGGCACAGGGGGCCGTGGAGCGCCGGGCGCAGGGGTGTCTTTTGATGTCGGGAAATCTTACCCTCTGCTGGTCGCGGTTGGAGGGGTCCCTTGTTGTGAGGCTGCAGGCGTCATCTGGGTCATCGAGGAGGGTCCTTGGGCACTGGATTTCAGGTCACAATCGCTGAGGGGACGTCCTCAGGGTCTTTGTCCACTCAGACACAGGCTGGGCTCGGCGGGTGCAGAGTGTGCTGGATTCGTGGTTCCTGGCTGGCACCAGGAGTGTTGCTTTTTTAGCAGAACCACTGCTCGTGGGAGTCCCAGTCTTGGTAGAGTCTCAAGGCAGTCAGGTCCTCCGGGGTTTTTGAGGTTGCTGATCACAGAAGGCGCTGGAGTTTTACAGGAACAGGTTCAAGGATCAACAGGCCGGTAGGGCTGGGGCCAAGTCAGTTGGTGTTGTCCTCTTGTTAGCAGCTGCACTGCAGGTCTTCTGGTTTCTTGATCTTCTTGCTTGTTTCAAATTGGGATCTGAGGAAGGAAGGTTCAGGGTGCCCCTAAATACTAAATTTAGGGGTGTTACAGGTAGGGCAGGGGCAGGGAAAGGTGAGGACACCCCCTATCCTGCTCCTCTCCTGTGGAAGGGGGGCAGGGGTCTATCTCTGATTGGGCAGGGCTCCCCATCCTCAAGATGGTGGGAGCCCGGAGTTGTGTTTCACCTCGCCTCTCCCATCTGAGGAGTGGAGTTGGCACAGGCTGGCACACCCCCTTTCCTCACTTAGGGTTTCCCGCCTGTCTTCCCGCCAGAGTGGGGGTCAGAACTGATGGGGGCCAGTTGCTGAGTACAGCAATTGGCCTGGGGAAGCTCACAAAAGGTGGCATGCCTTTGAAGCTTCCCCTACCCATCCTGGGGAAGAAGGCTTGGCACCTCGTCCCAGGATGTGCATTGTTGCAAGCCCAGGAGAGTGGATGGCTCTCTAACCAGGGGTACAGCCACATGTCTGCTGTGTGGCAGCCTAGGCAGCCTCTCAGTCAGGACACTGGTAGTTGGTTAGGTTTCAGGGGGCATCTTTAAGCTGTCCTCTGTAGTGCATTTTTCATTAAATCCCACACTGGCATCAGTGTGGGTTTAATGTGCTGAGACGTTTGATACCTAACTTCTCAGTCTTCAGTGTAGCCATTAAGGTGCTGTGGAGTTCATGATGACAACCTCCCAGCACCATATACTCTTAATGGCATCACTGCACTTACAGTGCCCAGGAATGGCCCTGGGTACTGTATAGGCACAGGGCTCGTGCACCTGTGCCCACACCACTGGCATAGTGCACCCAGCTAGAGGGGTGACTGAGGTATGCCAGGGCAGTGGGTTTGTGGGCATGGCGCACAGGGATGTGTGCCATGCCATGTCGACTCTCTGTTTAGTTCTGCACCAAGACACTCAGCCTGCAAAGGCAGTGTGTGTGTGTGTCAGGGTACAGGGCCTCTAAGAGTTGCACAATAAGTGGTGCTGCAGCCCTTAAGGGCTTTCTCTGGTCACATTGCCCTGGGTACCTAGGGTACCATTTACCAGGGGCTTACCTGTGGCTAGAGATGCCAATTGGGCTTAGGCTTTAGTACAGTTTTTAGGGAAAGAACACAGGCCCTGGGTACCTGATTGGCAGGGACGCAGGGCACACCAAGGAAACGTGCATCAGTTATCAGGCAAAAAGTGGGGGGGGGGTTACTGCAACAGAAACCCACTTCCATACGGTTCTCTAGAGTAAAAAAAAGATAAGAATGTGCAGAAGAGCACCATCTCCAGCTAGATCATGCTTTGCATTAAGGTCTGCTACACATTACCCAAAAAGCTGGCCCTGGAAGGACTGTGTGCTCATTCTACCAAGACCAAAGCTGCTGCCACTGCTTTGGTACGCTGAGTCACTGTCCTGGACATTTGCTAAAGTGCTATGTGGTCCTGGACATTTGCTAGAGTGCTATGTGGGCATTCATCCATAAGTTTACAAAGCACTATAGTCTTGAAAGTCAGATTCAGAGAGGGGCATTTTGCCTGCTTGGTCATGCCGGACTTTCTGGTTTGAGTCCATTTATAGACCCACCTGTGACTAAGTACTGCTTTGTTACTTGTTCAAAAGGTGAGGAATCTGCAGCTAGTTACCTACCTTTGGTAACACTCTTTCTGGTAGAGACTCTATATAGCCTCAGATTCCTCACCAACCCTTCCATCCTCCTGTTCTGTGTTTCGGACTCTAGCCATTAAAAAGATTCCAAGGCTAGGAATCTGCACCATGATGACAAACAATTTGCTAGTGGGACTCTGCCTTTAGTGTTGTGGACAGCCTTAAAAGCAACTGATGGCAGGGCATGGGAGTGGAGCCTATGTAGGCTCCGCACACCATTTTCAGAGCGGAACAGTGTCAGTGGGCAACAGCACAGTGCCCCCTACTGGCACACAGAGGTACTGCTGAATAGCTTCCAGATCCATCCTAATGCCTGTGGAATATTCAAAAGGTGAGCAATCTGTGTCTACCAGAAAGAGCATTATTGAAGGTAAATGTAAATGTATTGCGACTTATAAAGCGCACGTATCACTCGAAGGTATCAAGGCGCTTGCTTAGGGAACCCGTCCTGGTATTCCCCTGTGAGATACCCCGGCAGGGTATCCACAAGGTGAAAGCCAGGCATCCCGCCGCGAGGGGCCGTAGTGGAGATTAAGCAAGCTATTGCCCAGAGTTGCAGAGTGTGACCCCGTGAGTCGAGTAGGCACCGGAGCGAGAATTGTCGAGTCCGTGGAATTTTTGAGCCCGAGTCCCGCTGAAGCGGGGAATCGAACCCTGGTCCACGGCCGATCTCAGCTTCCGGGTCTGCCGCCTCTAACCACTGAGCCACGCTTCTCCACATAACGGGCCCGATTCACAGAACTAACTTAGGACAAAATCCTAAACTTACTACCATTTTGGTATTCACAGAAGGCACTTACTCATTTTGGTATTCACAGAAAGCACTTACTCATTTCGGTATTCACAGAAGTTAGGAGTCCTAACTTTAGGACTCTTAAATGCCTTCTGTGAATACCGAAAGTCTTAAAGTTAGGATTTTTCTCAATTTAGTAGTAGTAAAGTTAGGACTCCTAACTTTAGGACTCCTAAATGCATTCTGTGAATACCGAAAGTCTTAAAATTAGGAATTTTCTCAATTTAGTAGTAGTAAAGTTAGGACTCCTAACTTCTGGACTCCTAAATGCCTTCTGTGAATACCGAAAGTCTTAAAATAAGGGTTTTTCTCAGTTTAGTAGTAGTAAAGTTAGGACTCCTTACTTTAGAACTCCTAAATGCCTGCTGTGAATACCGAAAGGCTTAAAATTAGGATTTTTCTCAATTTAGTAGTAGTAAAGTTAGGACTCCTAACTTTTGGACTCCTAAATCCCTTCTGTGAATACCGAAAGTCTTAAAATAAGGGTTTTTCTCAGTTTAGTAGTAGTAAAGTTAGGACTCCTTACTTTAGAACTCCTAAATGCCTGCTGTGAATACCGAAAGTTTTAAAATTAGGATTTTTCTCAATTTAGTAGTAGTAAAGTTAGGACTCCTAACTTTCGGACTCCTAAATGCTTTCTGTGGATACTGAAAGTCTTAAAATTAGGGTTTTTCTCAACTTTACTAATACTAAACTGAGAAAAATCCTAATTTTAAGACTTTCGGTATTCACAGAAGGCATTTAGGAGTCCTAAAGTTAGGAATCCTAACTTTACTACTACTAAATTGAGAAAAATCCTAATTTTAAGACTTTCAGTATTCACAGAAGGCATTTAGGAGTCCTAAAGTTAGGAGTCCTATCTTTACTACTCCTAAACTGAGAAAAATCCTAACTTTAGGGCTTTCGGTATTCACAGAAGGCATTTAGGTGTCCTAAAGTTAGGAGTCCTAACTTCTGTGAATACCGAAATGAGTAAGTGTCTTCTGTGAATACCAAAATGAGTAAGTGCCTTCTGTGAATACCAAAATGGTAGTAAGTTTAGGATTTTGTCTTAAGTTAGTTCTGTGAATCGGGCCCAGAGTGTTCATCGGTTGTAAGTAACTTGTTCATTGGTCCCAAAGTTTGAAAGTAAACTTGGAAAATTCCATAAACTTCAACATATTTCACTGATTAAACACTGACCTAGGAATAATAAGGTTTTGTCAAAAAGTCTTGTTGAAATAAAATGCTAAAAGAGAGATTGATTGTAATAACTACTCAAAATTCAATTCAGTTGGGAAACTGTGGAAGAGATGAAACAAAAGAGCAAATATCAGTACAGTTAAACAATTGCACAAGACAGCAATATGAAAATCAATCAACCCAACTAGTGAAACCTTTGGTGCAGTTTTCAATTGGATGTGAGGAGTAACGCAGGTCCCCACTGACACAAAAAACATTAGTGTCTACAGTTGTTATCAGAAACTTTTTTGCATTGTTCTATTGTAGTAATTGTGCATGTGGTATTGCAGAATCTCAACTGGCTCTGGTCAGAAATACTGAGGGCCATATTTACAACGCCTGGCGTTAACTAACACTAACGTTAGCTAGCAGCAATTTTTTTACCACCCGTACCGCTGAAAACTATCGCCATGGTACCAACGTATGTACAACACATCGCTACATGGTGATAGTTTCTCATCGCAGCGGTATTTCTCGACGTAAACAAAAACATTACGGCGATAAAAATCTTGCTGCTAACGTGAAAAAAGTTGCGCCAGGCCAGTCAGCGGCCAGGAACTGCACGCTATTCAGCGTGACGCCACTTTTTTCACGTTAGGCGGGAAAATCAACTGCAACATGCCCGCAAAGCATCCCAAACACAAAAAAAATAGAAGACCTATGGAGGAAGCTGGACCCAGTACTGCAGGAGAGAACAACCCCCCTAACACCACAAATAGCCTGTAGGACCAGCCAGAGACCCAAGAGAAGGGGAAGAGGAAGAGGAAAACCAGGTTCAGCCAGCAGGAAAATCAGATCCTGATTGCGGAGATGACAGAGAAACAACACTAGCTCTTTGTCAGCTCCACTGTGTCATTGGGGACCCAAAATGCAATATGGCAGTCCATCCCAGCCAAGGTGAATGCTGTTGCAGATGTGAGGAGGATAGGGACCAACTGCAAGAAGCGCTGGCATGATGCTAAGCGCAAGACCAAGCAGAAACTGACCAACAGTCCAGTGCCACAGAAGGAGCTGGATGCCTTGGAGGAACAGGTGTCCGCGGTCCTCTGTGAGGACTCAGTGGTTGGAGTCCAGGGACAGGATAGTGCTGAACAAGACCAGCTACATCAGCAACAGGGTGAGCACCGACCGGGGGGACCCCGGTGGATGGAACCAATGTTACTCATGCCCAAATAAATATCACTCAGCGCATACCCACACTGACTGCAGATCTTGTCCCAGATACTCGTGTCCCTGGGGGTATAGCCACATATCACCCTAGTCAGTTAACATATTGCAATACACATATTGGTGGTGTCACAGGTTGGAAAATGAAGACTGGCTATATAGAAGACACTGGCTCAGTTGCAGATTAAGCTGTGACGTGGGCTCTTTTGCGGAAGGACCTTACTCCACATACACATTCTTGCAAACTACTCAGACACCCTTGCACAATGGTGCATGTGTGCTGCCATCGGTGGTGGCATGCTCACTTCTGCCCATTATCTGTCTCATACACGGTGCATCATCATCTTGTTGTCACAGAGGTGCAGCCCTGTGGTGCAGCCAATTTGTATGTGGGTGGTGTTGAGGTAAGGGGGCCATTTTGACACCCTGCTGCATCTCCAGGCAATGTGCCCCTTTGCTTGTTCATGAGATGTTGCCCTGTGTCCACCAACTGAGAAAGCATGTAGTGAGTCTGCATACCATGAACACATGCATTGTCACAACATAGTGATCCTGCAGCCTCCTGTCTAAAAGGTGCTTATCCCACAATGCACACATTCAGCACAATTGAGTCATAATGTGATGTCATACTATGAGCAGGGGGGATATGCCTACAACAGTACAGCACATGGACTATGCATATCAGGAATGTGTCACCATGACATTTACTACATGTCTTGCCTGTGTACCATACTCAAAGAACTAAAATGTCCCTGTTAAGAAGTATGACAAGTTAAGTATGACACCAAGCAAGAATAGCAAGTTAGAACCAAAACATGTCAACTTGCCAAATGGCACCATCACGCCTTAGGTCAAAATGCACTCCTCTATTCGCAAGTGGACACATGTGCCATAGAGAAAACAGTATCCTACATTAGTCCTCGTGTGAGTTGCACATTACACCTTGATGTGCATGGAAGCAAGTATTTTTGGAAAGTCAACAGTGTCGGTGAACAAATATGCAGTCATGACTGTTAACATCCTCACACAAACACCGGCGTCCAATCAACTTTAACATAACAGCATGTATCATCCATGTCACCATCTGCGTGGTATATTCCCAAACACACATCACCCAGCCAATCACGCCTGATGTGATGTTGGCGGGGTGATAGGGCCTGAACACCACTAATAAGCCCTTTTTGAAATCTAGGCCCGCTTACATACTGCACGTGGTGTCAACATAGAGGGTAATGGGCGTTGTTTCTGTCTGTTCACCCTACAACAACCATAGATAGGCTTCACTATACTCACAACGGTTAAGCCAACAAGAGGGCAGTAATCAATGCATGCAAGGAAAAACATGACCGACGACATGCACACAAGAGAACTCACAATAGCCAAAGCAATTTTGATGTACATGTGTGCTGCATTGTGCAGCACACATAGAAACAGCAATTAATCCATCATTGACAATGTGCCTGAAGGGGTCACTCCTCAAACATAAACATTCTCGCCACAAATCTATGCACATGTGCACTACCCAGCAAAGCTGCCTGTCTGTGTGCCACACTGACAAGGCAAGTGACAGTGCATGATGAAACGCAGGCCAGCACCATGAACATGTTAACATGGTTCAGGCCCCGGTCACTGAAGTGGCTGAGTGTGGAGTTCATCCTTAAAGGAGCAGGTTTCACTCTGTCACTTCCTTGTGTTCATACAACCCCTGATGTAAGAAAGACATCTGCTGGCCAATAATCCACAAGTGTCCCAACTGTGACCAAGACCCATATTTCCTCAAACTTGCAACATCTCACCATTGGAAATGCACATAAGGGAAAGGGTCGCTGGGTGAAAAGGATAACGGGCAGTAAAACCAAAGCTGTACCATACCTGAAGATCAACATGCATCTATTAAGATGTCATTACTACCTTTGACTTAACAAAATAAACAAGTATCTACACTGTGTGTTTTATGGCAAATCAAGCATACCTCCCTGCCCATATCATGTGGCACATCACAGATCACAACAGTGGGATAGTCCTAATCATGAAACAACAACAATCATGTTGCATTGCCAACAGTAAGGTGTGGCACCATGCAATCCACCCCACCTAAAAAGAACAATCTTTAAAAATATCAGGGTGTACTGAGTAGGGCTGACTCTCCCACAATGCTGTGCACAGACACATAAATCTGAGCTAATCAACATTGACAACAATGGGGTACAAACGGCATCACTGTCACTACTGAACATAGGACACAACTGGTGCCACTCACATTTGGCATACTTGTAAACTGTAAGATGATAATGTACAACTAAAATGTCACATCCATTATGTTGTACAAAGAATCACTCTCCGGCATGTAATAGGCATCTCTTCCTAAACATTCTGAATGGACATTGTCATGCAGTCTGCTTGTAAACTTATCCAATCATACTTGAAACATACATACAACTGTATCTCCCCTTTACATTGAAGGGAGAAACGTCACCTGCTGTACAGCAGCCTGTCCCACTCTTCAATGATGAAGATGAAAACATCGCAACCACACAACCAGGAAACCCTCCAAGAGTGGCTCAACTCCTATGGCACCTCATCTCCAGAAGCAGGGCCATCCAGCAGCGTTGTGGAAACTCCACCCCCTGCACAATACACCCAGCAGCAAGCACCTACCACCATAGCTGTCTCCCAGGACCTTGAGGACCCACTTCTAACATTTCAACGTTGTGCGGTCGAGGTCCAGCTGGTCAGGTGCGGGTGGGATTTGACAGCCTAGCAGCCAAATTAGATGGGGTACGTGGGTGTCTCAGTCCCAAATGGGACCACCTACAGACCATCACAGACACCCACAGTCAGTTCCATACTCTCCAGCATTCCATGGCTGACATCACTGGAGTGCTGACTCAGAGACAAGAACAACTGTCCAGTCAGAGTGGCTCCAGCGATGTCACCAGGCAGTTGCGTCACATGCGAATGATCATGGAGAACATGGAGCGGATGCAAGCCTCACAGTTGGCTGCCATGGCTGCACACCACAGAGATGTTGCTGGAATCTTCCAAGCCCTGCCGCTGCTCATCATAGCAGTGCTGCCTCAAGGTTTGGCACAGATGAATGCTGCTGCAGCTTCAATATCCACATCTCAGCCCCCTGATGTGTCAGTACCTCACAGTGCCCCTGCCAATCTAACATCACACACACGGGAGGCACATGACACATCAGAGGATGAAGATGTGGACGATTCAACATTCTTGCAAAGAAGAAAGCGGTAGCATTCATCTATGCCAAATGGACTGTTTCTGCTTGGATATGTGCTTAGCATCATGCCCTGGAACATCAGCTTCCACTGTCCCCTGATTCACTCTGCAACACTCACCTTGGACATCAATATGGACTGCCATAATTTGTGTTGTTCCCAGTGACACTGCAATCAACCTGCTGAATGAACTCTGCCTCTTCCTCAACATGTCTGTGGACATGTGGAGGATTCTGTCAGATCCTCCACTGGGCATCTATAGAATGTTGTAGTGTAGTTCCTATATTCCCAATAGGCTCTGCGCATTGGAATAGTGTATCCTGTAGTTTAGACGTAGGACTGAAGTCGACTAGGTCTCTACTGAATATACTAAACTTAATTGTGTGTGTGCCAGCTAGCTCAGAGGTCACTAGAAACTTTCTCGAATGAACAAGAAGGGATTAGTTTCTGACAACCGCTTAAAACATGACAACTTTGTTCCCCAAGAATAAGAAATATATCTCTAGAGTCGCTGAAACAATAGATAGTTATTTCACTCAGTCAATCGTACATGCTTCGTTTCACCAGAGGTGCAGAGAAAATAGAGAGAAGGGCGTTTTCAATAAAAGGGTATTTATTGAACAGTCTTCTTTCTCAAGCATAAGAAATGAACTGCTGCAATCGTAATACTTGCGGTAAAGTACAAAGCGTACAGTACGAAGAGTATTATAAAATAATATTGTAAAAGCATGATTTGGTTTCTAAGCCACAAGATACCTACAATGTATAAAATACATAAAATACATACAGTGAAAAATAAGGATTAAAAGTACTCGACTGGTGCTTCTAAAATACGCCTACCCCGGTGTACCTAACCTAGGTCTAGTACAAGGGAAGAAGTAAGTAGGGTGTAGCCTTGTTTTAGTATTATTTGCCAAGAATCTAATCCAAGAATTCTCTTAGAGTCTAATCAGCTCCGTACCTTGGTTTTAGAATGTAGAATGTCTTGTATCTCTCTCTCAGGACTCGATTTCCCAGCAACCCGCAAGGGTAGCCTGGAAACACTGGAGCTGGATTTCTCGGCAGGAGAAAGTACAGCGTCTGTCAGTGCGTAAGCTGGAGGGTCGGCTTCCTTCGGCACTTGCTGCAGCAGGGCCGTCGGGCAAGTAGATAGTCGAACTGCTCCAAACCACTGTGTGTTTGTTTGGACAAGTGTGGGCATATTTATACCTTGAAGGTGCCGATTTGACATAAGATTGGACATAATAACGTCATCAGAGACTTAATTCTCTGAAAACTCCATGATTTCTTGGATAACTTAATTTTCATGCATGGGGAAGTTCTTGACTGCTGAAGGCGGGTTTTTCCAAGAAATCGTTGTAGATTTTCGGAACTAGTGGAAGTAGCCAAGCCATATTAGGACTACTTGAGCTATGTCTTAATATGGTTATGATTTCTATGCCTATATAAGGATATGGTATTTTATACCTATATAAGGGCATGAATCGGGAAAATTACACTAGGGTCCTAAAACGCTATACAACACCCACTCCACATATTATGTCTAATATTACTAAATCTATAAGCATAAGAAACATAACTAAAGCATGTGTTCATAATCCCACCCAAAATACATGAAATTCATTAAACATGGTTTATACACATACATGAGTATTTGTTTTGTACACATTTTACAAGCAATGGCTGTCATTAACAAATGCTATCTAAATGAAACATGAAATGACAGTTATGAAATGGCTCTAAATTTACCGAAGAAAAAAGTCGAGACCATTTCATAGAATAATATATAAACAGTTAAAGTTTTCATGAGATAATGCTAAATATTTGTCTATAGGAAGTATCAAATGAATCTCTTGTTCTCTAAGAATAGTTCTACTTTAAGCAGATTACTTTGTGCCAAGTGAAAAGGGTCTATTCTGGGATGAAGAAAAAAAGTTTTCAAATGTAGATTGTAGAAACATAGAGTTCCCAAATTAGAGGGTTTGGTTTGAAAAACCGAAGGCCGAATTTCAGAGTTCATGGAACGCTGTGTGCACTTTCAAAAGTTATTCTCGGTGTCGGGAGAAAACATCAAATCATCTAAGCTGGCAAAGAAACCGTTTACCATAGTTGGTGAAAGTGGAACTACTTCATCAAGTAGATCAAAGGTGCATAGATGTGAAGCATCGCCGTCAGTCGCATTAGCAATGTTCGATGGCACCTGTGTGCCTGTTGTTCTACGTACCTCACCAAGAGCTGGATTTGCTGGTGAGATCTCAATGAATGCCGTCATCAGGATTGGCAGCCGTTGGGGACAACACGATGCATGAGTCGTTACCGGACCTAGCAAGGCGTCAACATCCGTTGGCAGTGCTGATGGAAGTGTGAGACAGATGTCTAACACGCATTCTTCTCTGCAAAGCAGGCATCGTAGAACAGGTAAGATGCAATCTTGCCAGATTGGTCTGAATGAAAGGAACCAAGTGGTATTCAGATCTCTTAAACGAGCCAAGCCAAGAATCTGTGTAATTCTGTCACGATACCGCATGGCTAGGAGAGCTTGTTCCATGGTGACTGGACTTGCCATATCGGCGCAGGAGAAATAAAAATAGAATTCCTGCTACGAGTCCCAAAATGAGAGGCAGACCGCCAAACACAGAGTCCACGAAATTTGGAAAAATGCAGAGGACTGCTTCGAATGGTGTTAACAGTCCCGAAAAGATCGTCTTAAATACATGTGCGATGCCACTGGTATCAGACATGTTTAAGATTTGACCTAACATTTCTGCAAAATGTACTGGGCAGTTTGTTGATAATAATGCATGTATCTCTGCAGAAGTCCCTGCAACTTGCAGATCATACATTTCTCTAGACGAGGTCAGTGGCACAGTTTTTTGTAAAAGAATGGCTTTCATTTTGCTTAAAGTATCAATTCGTATAGAAGAGATATTCAGTGAAGGCCATAACGCCGTCTCCCCGTCTGTCTTGCCTTTTGGATACAATACTTGCATACAACAAGTGACCCTGGCTGACACACTTCCTGGCAACATGCCACAACAGCTGTGATCGTTAAGCATAATGTAGCTCCCATTGGAAAGCTGCCTAAAAATTGGTTCTATCACGGCCGCTGGAGTACCGTGCATGTGGCAAGAAAGGTTATTTAAAGAACCTTCGCAGACTCCATGTAAATTAATACCTTCACATAAAAGTGTACTGCTTAGTGAGTTTTTACAGTTCTTTGTACTAAGAAATGCCTCTTTTCCCCCACTCCAACATTTGTGTGTGTATGGTAAAGACCAGGTCAACTTAATGTATCCTTTACCCAACCTTTCATACAGGTCTGCTGGTATATGCTGTAGACAATACTGAAATTGGAAAATCGTCACTGGTATCGAGATGGTGCCATGTATTATCCATTCAATGACAGGTTTCTCAGAAACTGTCAATGGTAATCTTTCCAGTTTTTCAATGCTCAGCACCGTGTAGTCTGCTCCTCTTTGTGCCAAAGAGATTTGTTTATCTGTAAGGTTAAAGACAGTAAACAATGACGTGGTATTGATTAGACGCCATGGCACATAGCCTGATTGGAGATTTTGCAACGTCCAGCCTAGTAGCATTATAGAACATAATTGAGACTGGCCATGTTGTAACATTAGCAAATCTTGTTCTATTATGTCAATGGCAGATGATACAATGCTGTCCAAAGAATAAATTCTGGAGGACAGAGTTGTTAACCCATTGTCCACTACTGAGAGGGCTTTGTCTAAATTAATACGATCAATTTCTCGTATTTGTTCTGCAGTTTGCGTGATTTTCCAAGCTTCGTTGTACGCAGCGTATATACCGGCATATATGAAACGTTTTTGACGTTGTTTGCAAGGCCCGAGTAAGAAGTCTCGCAAGTCAACGCCTTCTTTAAGTAAAGTCAAGTGTTGTTTAATTTCTGGGAGTGTGGATTTCTGTAGCCAATCAAGGCATAGTTTTCCTACACTGTATCTGGTGACTATCCCTGGATGTTGTCTTTGGGAGTACCTTGGATATGGCCTGTTCATTTTGAACCCCTGTGTTTTGTTCAGGAATCTATCTTGACAGTTATTCGTGTCTATGGGCCAGATTAACCATTGTTTCCAATCAGGATTGGTTCTGTTGTGTTTTAAAATCTGTTTTACGTCTACCTCCTCATCTGCAGTGCCATTACTGTCAGGTGTGGCCTTAGGTATGGACGGTTTGTTTAAATCTTTTATCTTAGCTAAGCCAAGACATGATGTTTGTTGAACGGTGTCGTTCAAAAATAGAATTTGTTGTGGTATAATGCAGGCTCTGAACAAGGCTTCTAAACCCTGCACCTGCCATTCTTTTGTGCCCCAGACAGTTTTTGTCTCAATGTTGTCTTTCCAAAAGTTAAAACCTAATGTAGACAGCTGAGCATAAAAGTTTGCAGAATACATTTGTTTAGTATTGGTCAACATGGTTTTTATTCCTGTCTTATTTATATTTTTAAAATAAAACGTTTCTGGATTTGTCACATTAAAACCTATAAAGTATGGAAAT
Source organism: Lissotriton helveticus (assembly GCF_964261635.1). Lineage (NCBI taxonomy): Eukaryota > Metazoa > Chordata > Amphibia > Caudata > Salamandridae > Lissotriton > Lissotriton helveticus. Next base: position 651,906,513 of record NC_136067.1, read on the forward strand.
TTCTCATAAAATGTTTTAGAGCTGCCTTTTGGTGGCGTTGGACAATGTTCCCATTGATTATAAGTAAAAACATTTCTAGGATTTACAGATTTGTGCAAATAATGGTGACCAAAATGATTGTAACAATACAGTTCTTCATAACTTGTTGAACCTTCTAAGTGTTCATGTTTTTGAAATTTTGCTGACATTTCTAAGTATGACATCATATTATTAACAGTTTCAAAGTCCCAATCATCTGAAAAGGTGCTTGATGAAACAAAATCACTTAAAGAAACCTTGAACTGGTGTAGAATTTTCAACAGTTCCACCGGGCCCAAAATGTCATAGTCAGTTGAGTCCCATGCTATACCACCAGGTATAGGAATGGCTGTGATGTTCATTGATGACAGGTCTCTTCGCTCACGATGTAATGATGTGTGGGGTTGCAGGAGTAAGTTGATGTTTTTACTTGCTGTGTCCATTGTACTGTATTTGCCATCTATCATTCGTCCCAAACTTAAAACCAGAATGAGCCATAGTAGTAAAAAAAATACACCCAATCCTATCCAAAATTCAACCCATGGTGAAACCCGATATGTTTTCTCAAGTCGATGAGAGTTCTGTTATTTTTTCGTTGAAAGTTTTATTAACTGGCGTTGTTTCAGGTTCACTGGGATCCTCTGAAAAGTTATCAAAGTTGATAAAATAGCCAGAGGCAGTTCTGTCAATAGTTGGTATTGCATCCGGATTTTTTTAGATCACTGGAGTATAAGCATGGGCGTAAAATCCGCTCCGATCGCGGATTTTTCGGATTTTCGGCAAATTCGCAATCCGCGAACTCTCGCGAATTTGTCGAAAATCCGTGAATCCGCTCGCGGCGGATTTTTTGCTTGGTTGCGGCGCGCGGCGTGGTGCACGGCGTTCACTTTCCGTCATTTAGCGTTTGCCGAGTTGTTTTTCTTTGCGAGTGCCGCGCCATTTTGGATCTTGCTGCGTGATCCCGCGGGAGTTTGGCGCCCGCGAATACGTAATCGCGGCTTGCCACCTTGCACAGCACACCTCGCGAGAGTTCGCAATTGCGAACACGTAGTTGCGGCGGAAAGGAACAATCTCGCACTCGCGAAATAGAGATTTTGCAATTCTGCACAAGAAAATCACCAGCGAACAGGATAAACCTTCAGAAAATTATGATTTTTATCAGAATCACTCCTCAGGTTGACATTTGCATGGCCTTTTTTTTTGCAAGGAGTCCATTTTTGGGGGGGGGGGGAGGAAGGAAGTGCCCCACAGTCTCCAACTTCCTGTTCCTGTCCAGCAGGCTCCTCCCAGTGCTTTGTCCATCTCCTGGTCACTTTCATTTGGATCTGGAGCTGGAAGGATTACTTTTTGTGGGTGCTGCTGGATATTTGGATTTGAGGCCTTTTTGACTGTCTTTGGATCACTTTTGGATTAGAAATCAACTTTCAGAAGTAAGTTTTTTTGGGGCATTACAGTTGCTGCAAGTACAATTTTGGAACTTTTTCAGAACATTAAATAAATTATATTGTAGGTAGCCACAGTATCCAGTAGGACCAGGGTTGGTTAGGGGTGCATGATACAACTGTTTTGTTGAATTTAAACACCATTGAGGCCATGGATGGGCTGGGATTGTGCTGATTTTTGTCGTTTTTTTGGGCCTGCTGGTGTGGCCCTTTGCCCAGGGGTGGTGAGTGTTGCATGGGCCTAGTCTTTCTGTGGGGTGTCTTCTTGAATTTAAACATCATTGAGGCCATGGATGGGCTGGGATTGTGCTTATTTTATTGTTTTTTGTCGTTTTTTGGGGGCTGCTGGTGTGGCCTTTTGCCCAGGGGTGGTGGTGCATGGACTGAGTGTGCCTGTGGTGTGGTCTCACTCTCTTTAATGTAAACATCATGGATGGCATTGGATTGTGGTGATTTCTGGCTGTTTTTCTGTTTTTTGGGGGTGTACTGTTGATGTGGACTGGCCATGTGGGTGGTGGTGGTGGCCATCTTGAGTGCTGGCTGGTACAGGCAACATGTGCTTGGGGTGTAAGGGGCCATTTTGAGGAGAGGCAGTGTCTGAGGCCTGCACTTATTTTGCCTACTTTTCATCCATTATGCCCAGGGGTAGTGAGTGTTGCATGAGCCTAGTGTTTCTGAGGGGTGTCTTCTTGAATTTAAACACCATTGAGGACATGGATGGGCTGGGATTGTGCTGATTTTATTGTTTTTTGTCGTTTTTTTGGGGCTGCTGGTGGGGGCCCTTTGCCCAGTGATAGTGGTGCATGGACTGAGTGTGCCTGTAGTGTGGTCTCACTCTCTTTAATGTAAACATCATGGATGGCATTGGATTGTGGTGATTTCTGGCTGTTTTTCTGTTTTTTGGGGGTGTACTGTTGATGTGGACTGGCCATGTGGGTGGTGGTGGTGGCCATCTTGAGTGCTGGCTGGTACAGGCAGCATGTGCTTGGGGTGTAAGGGGCCATTTTGAGGAGAGGCAGTGTCTGAGGCCTGCACTTATTTTGCCTACTTTTCATCCATTATGCCCAGGGGTAGTGAGTGTTGCATGGGCCTAGTGTTTCTGAGGGGTGTCTTCTTGAATTTAAACACCATTGAGGCCATGGATGGGCTGGGATTGTGCTGATTTTATTGTTTTTTGTCGTTTTTTTGGGGCTGCTGGTGGGGCCCTTTGCCCAGGGGTAGTGGTGCATGGACTGAGTGTGCCTGTAGTGTGGTCTCACTCTCTTTAATGTAAACATCATGGATGGCATTGGATTGTGGTGATTTGAATGTTAAATGTTAAATGTCGTATACTTGTAAAGCGCACAGCTGCCCCAGCAAAGGGGCGTCCCGGCGCTGTATACCGCTGGGGAACCCGTCCTGGCTTTCCCTGTGGGATGGTCCCTACTGGGAATCCCCAAGGTGGAGCCAGGCATCCCCGGCGTTGAAGGGGCCGTTGTGGAGATTAAGCAAGCTAATGCCCAGAGTTGCCGAGTGTGATCGCTGATCAGAGTGGGCACCGAGGCGAGAATTATCGAGTCCGCTGACCCAAGTCCACGACCCTGCCGCGTCGGGAATTGAACCCTGGTCCCGGGCCGACTTCTGCTCCCGGGTCTGCCGCCTCTAACCAGTGAGCCACACCACTCCACTCTGGCTGTTTTTCTGTTTTTTGGGGGTGTACTGTTGATGTGGACTGGCCATGTGGGTGGTGGCCATCTTGAGTCCTGGCTGGTACAGGTAACATGTGCTTGGGGTGTAAGGGGCCATTTTGAAGAGAGGCAGTGTCTGAGGCCTGCACTTATTTTGCCTACTTTTCATCCATTATGCCCAGGGGTAGTGAGTGTTGCATGGGCCTAGTGTTTCTGAGGGGTGTCTTCTTGAATTTAAACACCATTGAGGCCACGGATGGGCTGGGATTGTGCTGATTTTATTGTTTTTTGTCGTTTTTTTGGGGCTGCTGATGGGGCCTTTTGCCAAGGGGTAGTGGTGCATGGACTGAGTGTGCCTGTAGTGTGGTCTCACTCTCTTTAATGTAAACATCATGGATGGCATTGGATTGTGGTGATTTCTGGCTGGTTTTCTGTTTTTTGGGGGTGTACTGTTGATGTGGACTGTGGCCATGTGGGTGGTGGTGGTGGCCATCTTGAGTCCTGGCTGGTACAGGCAACATGTGCTTGGGGTGTAAGGGGCCATTTTGAAGAGAGGCAGTGTCTGAGGCCTGCACTTATTTTGCCTACTTTTCATCCATTATGCCCAGGGGTAGTGAGTGTTGCATACTTGCATGGCCCTAGTCTTTCTGTGGGGTGTCTTCAATGTAAACATCATGGTTGGCATGGGATTGTGCTGATTTTTCTGTGTTTTGTCGATTTTTTGGGGTGTATAACTGAACTGATGTTCCTCTGTCTTCCATTTCTTTTAGGTGCACAAGACTCAAGAGAACCACCAGTGCCAGGAAGAAGTCCTGCAGCGGTGTGTGTGTGCAGCATAACGTCACGCGACGTCACGTCTGGACACAGACAACTCTGAAACTCATGCAACTGCTGCCTGCTGTTCTGACCTGCTCTGAAGAAGATGGCCCCAAAAAAAGTAACCCGTAGCTCCTCTAGCAAGAAAGGTGCCAGTAAGGAGCAGAAGAAGCAAGTTACCAAGGAGACTGGTGTGCCACCCGCCCCTTTTTTTGGGAGTAAAAAAAAAGTATGCCTGCGGCAGCAGCGGGATCTGCTGGGGACCAAGCTGGCAGCAGCACCCCCGCTCCATTGGGCTCAGTGCCACCACCACCACCACACCAACTTAAGTCCAAGCCCTTGAGTGCTGCAGAGGCAGCCAGTATAGTTCTTCAATCACCATCGACCAGTGATGTTGGCTCATCGCAAGAAAGCAGCAGCAATGTCCCTCAATCAACACAGGTTGTTGTAGCTCATCTGACGAGTGTTGAACAACCACAGCCGCAACAACAATCACATGTGCAAGTACAAGCCCAAGTACATGTGGAAGGAGAGGCAGCGCAAGGAGATGCGCAAGCAGAGGTGCATGGAGGGTCACAAGTGCCCACAATAGTTGTTCCTCCCGAAGTAGGGGCACATCAGGAAATCGACAATCAAGGCGAGGTATCATTTGAGGAAGCCACTCCTCCTGATGATCCTTCATTGTCTTCCACACCCCTAGCAAGGAAGAGATCAAGGGTGGTGTCTACATCTTCTTCAAGCACACCTCCTTCTGATGATACGGATCAAACTTGGGAACCAGCAGCACCACTGCCGTCTGAGAGTGAGGCACACCATGATCCGACAAAGGTAGTTAAGCGTAAAAGGAAGCTCGTCCAAAGTCTCAGAGTTATGGAGTGTGATGAGGCTCAACAAGAAGTGGCGGATACTGCTGCTGATGAAGACTCTGCCAACGACGACCCAGTCATCATAAAGGTCACTGCAGCCCCAGCGGGCATGCAGCAAACAGACATTTTGACCCTAGCCCGAAGAGCTGCTGAGCGTGATGATGATGATGTTGTCGATGAGGTGGCAGTGGAAACACCACAATCATTGGAGTTAAGTAGTACACCAACTCGTCCCGCTTCCATATTTCTTTCTGGCAAGAAGAGACCTCCATCCACCTCGACCTTAATTAGTGGCGGTGAAAGTGCACAACGTACAAAAGTTGGGCAATCCAGATCCTCCACTTCATCTGGCATTAGCTTCATGACCACCACCACCAGTATCGCCGCCTCCTCCAGGTCCCACAGACACTTCAAGTCCCCAGTTTGGGACTTCTTTACTGTTTGTCAAAAAAATCCAAAGTTTGCCATTTGTACCCTTTGTAAGGTTGCAGTTAGTCGTGGTAAGCCAGGTACCAACTATGGTACCGGAGGCCAGAGAGGTCATCTTAGGAGACAGCACACTGTCCAATGGTTTGCGCACCTAGATGCGATCAAGAAAGGCCGAATTCAAGGAAACGTTGATGTTGCATCTGATGATGACGAGGAGGAAGAGGACGTGTCAAACACTTCCCTTACACCCAGTACCCCTGTCAGCAGCACACCCAATGTGAGGCACACTAAGAGTGTTGGAGCGAGTGAGACACCAACGCACAAAAGTTCACCAGCGAGCAAAATTGGGTCAACGAAGTCATTATCAGCCCGTAAATGCTTGGTCCAGGGCAACATTAGAACAATGCTTACTTCAGACGTGCCATATGAACGCAACCACCCACTGACGCGTCTGTATAACACTAAGCTGGCTAAAATGCTAGCTGTGGACCTTCTCCCTTTTTCTTTTGTAGAAGCGGTAGGTTTTCTAGAATTAGTGGCAACGCTCTGCCCTAAATGGAAGGTTCCTAGCCGGTTCTATTTTGCCAGAGTTGCGGTTCCAGCACTACATGAAGATGTGCTGGAGGCGATTGTGGCAGCTTTGCAGAAGAGTGCTGTTCACACAATACATCTGACAACAGACATGTGGACCAGTGGCGCAGGCGCTGATTACATGTGCATCACTGCACACTGGGTCTCTTTTTCAGGTGTTAAAGCAAAGCTAATCGCAGGTGTTGACCCGGACAAAGTTTTCAAAGCTGCTCGGAAACATGCAACACTAGCCATGTTTGGCTTGGAGAAAAGTCACACAGCAGAAAACATTTTGGAAGAGTTTGACAAAAAGGTCTTGAAAATGCTATCTCCAATAAAACGCAAGATTGGTTATGTTTCCACGGATAATGGCGCCAATGTAGTTAAGGCCATGTCGCTGGGTAACTATGTTAGAGTGCCGTGTTTGGCGCACTGTATCAACCTGGTCGTTCAAAAATTCTTGAGTGATAGAGACAGTGCAGCGTTCGCGGTAATGGCCACCTGCCGCAAAATGTGCAACCATTTCAGCCATTCCTTTAAGGCCCGGAAGCATCTGAGGAGGCTGCTACTTCAAAGTCGAATACCAGTGAAAGCACTCATCCAGGAGGTGGCAACACGTTGGAACTCAACCTTCTACATGCTTGAGCGTCTGTATGAGCAGTATACGGTACTCGATCACTATTTCTTAACAGAGGGTACAAGTCAGAAGGAGGACCTGCGGATGGCTGCGGCGCAATGGGACATAGTTAAAAGCCTGACAGACATGCTTCGTCCTTTTGAGTTCTTCACGCGTCCAGTCAGCCAGGAGGACTGTAATTTGGGAAAAGCTATCCCATTGTTGTGCATGCTGGAGCACCAACTGATGGCGGTGTCTTCTGAGTTTCAAAAAGATGTACAAAAAAAAGACCATTTTATTTTGTCTGAGAAATTATTAGAGCGCCTACGTGGTGATGAACGTCTTCAAAAGATCAAGTCAGATCAGCATTACATTTGTGCTACTATTCTGGATCCACGCTACTAAAAGGCGCTGGCAGGCGAAGCATTCTTTCCTTTTGCTGATGCAGATGTTCAAAAGTACAAACATTGGTTAGCCTGGTCAGCCAAGAGGTTTGAAAAAGAACGGCAGGTTATTGAAGGAGAAGACAGTACATCAGCATCAGCAGGCCATCCCCAGTCACAAGAATCCACTTCTGCACCTGTGGCTGGGGCACAAGTGACCTCTCAGCCATTAAAGACACCGGCAACTGGATCATCTGCACCACACACAACACTAACAGTGGCTGCTGAGGAGGATTGGCTAAGTTTGCTTGGGTATGGTTCTCGAAAAAATGTCAAAGGCACAGCAAAAAGTAAGCAAAGTGGAGGAACCGTTGGTGACCTTGAGTCGATGGTGCAGGACTATATGAATGACTCAACAGAGGTCTTTCTTAATGATGAGCCATTGCAGTATTGGCATGGCAAAACACAATTGTGGCCACAGCTCTCCAACCTGGCTATAAACTATTTGTCTTGCCCACTCGCAAGTGTGTATTCTGAACGTGTTTTCAGTGCTGCTGGTGGCATTGTAACTCCCAAACGGAGCCGCCTCTCGCCCAAAAATGTGGAGCGGCTGACAATGATCAAGATGAATCAGCACCTCATACCACCAGATTACAAAGTACGAGAAAGCACGCCGCATGAAGACGAGGAGGACGGCAACGTAGATGAGGGGATTTGTTCTCTGTTCGGTGGCACTGACCTCATCCTGCCTGAATTCGCAGAGTATGATGACGAAATCTTCTTCTTATTCCCTGACACCGAGCCCTGAAAATGAGACAATGAATAAAGAACTTTCTTTTTCGTCCTTATTCACTTTTATTCCTGTGTGTCTCTCTTTCTTTGTTTTGCACAGTTAATTTAATTCAAACTTTAATCACCTAATCCCAAAAACAAGACCATCAGCAGAACTGTCTTCACTTGTTTGCTTATTGATTTGAAGGTGCCGCAGTCTACATTCCTCAGGTTCACAAGTTCTGAAGAACATGCTCCTCTATCCTCCTCCTCCAGACTGCGATTTCCCTCAAAGCAGAGTGCTGGATTACGCCCAATGAAGAAAGACTCAGCACTTGTGGGGGTGTTGTACTTCTTTGCGGGTGAGTTGACGGATTTGGGCCCATTGCTGTGAAGCTCTAATAATGGACAAAAGTGTTTTGGACCATGAGGTGGAAATTTCTTGCCGTTTTTGCTGACTTGCTTGCCTTTGAGGTGCTCTTTGGCGGGGTTCCGGGTGTTTGTGGGTGATTTTTGGTGTCTGGGAGCACTGCTGCGACAGTCTAATCTTGATTGCATTTGCTTTTCAGGAAATCCGTGGTGGAAAACAGGAGTTATGATGATTGATGATGACCTAGCTGCACAGCGCCGCGTTTGGACCGAAGGCCGAGAGATATTGTAAGTATGAGATTTAGCTTTTTCGCTGTTTGGGGGTGTTGTCGGGTGGTTTTTTGCAGGTGGGTTGGCGGGTCATGCCTGGGGCATTCCTGGGAAGGCCTAATACCGGATAGAAGTGTTTTGGACAAAATCCTTAAGGAACAGCCTTTTTTTTTGCTATTTCTTCTGACATCTTGGTCAATGTAGCGTTTTGGGGGGCTTCCTGCTGTTCGTGGGTGGGTTGCGGCCGGGGTCTCTGTCGAAGCACTGCTGCGACAGTCTAATCTTGATTGCATTTGCTTTTCAGGAAATCCGTGGTGGAAAACAGGAGTTATGATGATTGATGATGACCTAGCTGCACAGCGCCGCGTTTGGACCGAAGGCCGAGAGATATTGTAAGTATGAGATTTAGCTTTTTCGCTGTTTGGGGGTGTTGTCGGGTGGTTTTTTGCAGGTGGGTTGGCGGGTCTTGCCTGGGGCATTCCTGGGAAGGCCTAATGCCGGATAGAAGTGTTTTGGACAAAATCCATAAGGAAACACCAGTTTTGGCACTTTTTGTAAGTTAGGGTTCGTTAGGGTTCGCCCTAGCAGCAGGATTGCATGTGTTTCGGGGGGTTCTATTGCAACGCAGTTCTGGGGTTTTAGAGCACTGTTGGAGCGATGCTGGCTATGAATACTTTTGCTTGCTTGCAAGTGGTTTGAATACAATCCACGGTCTGTATTTGGGCCTACTGTTACTTTCAAAGTACGTTTTGTCACCATTTTTCTGCTAGGCATCGTTTTTGGAGATCTGATTGGGGGTCTTCTACATTTTTGCGACTGGCTTTAGTAAGGGTCTTGGTGGGAGCATTGCTGGAAAGGTCAAATTTTGTTCTAAAACACAGTTTACAGTACACCTACCTTGAGGGGAAAGATCCGCTATAATATTTTGGCCATACTTATTTATCCTTAAAAAGGTGACTCAGACAGAGCACGCAATTTCAAAAATATTGTACTGTCTATTAGGGAAATCAAAGTGTCACTTTTTGCACCACACAGCGTACATACCTTTCATTTATTTATCAGTGGTATTGTAATAGCACTTCCTGTTTTCCGTTCAATAATTACAGGCCGGGTTTCAGTCAACATCCGCCAGGCAGGCAGTGGACAGGGTGTCTTCTGTCAGTGGTCACCAACATTGATGGACGAAGCGTCAGCTGGAATGGAGGAGTGCCGCCAATAAGAGGAATTGTTTGCTGCATGCAACTTACTTACCAAATTCAACAGGACAACTCCAACAACATACGCAATACAGATACAGTATCCATTGTTTTATTCTATGAGTGTGACTGCATGTGCTTAGCTTTAGTTTGTACCCAAAGATTCTCTTTATCTTCAATTATTGTTTGTCCATGCTTTGCTTTTTTTTTCTTCTCTCAACAAAACCTACCCAAAAAGAAACCCCCATTCCCATCCATTTTCCAAACCCTAACCCTCTTCCCCCGGGCTGTGTTGTTTTGCTTGATGTCTGACTAAAATGACATCAATAATTCCACACACTTGCTGGGGAGGATAAGGTCATAGCAACAGGCTGGTGAAGGAATACGAGGATATCTTCTAGACTTACTCAGCTTCAGTACTATATCTTCTAGTAGTAGGAGCCAATGTCAAATAAATTCTACGCAAGTACTAGTTATACTTGCAAGCAAATACTTTACCATTTGTTAGGCTACATTATGGCACTGTTCTAGTGTACTGTCACCTGCTATATTCTCGATGGTACCGTAACCGTTGTAATGCTACAGTAAGGACAAAACAGGTTTCGTTTTCTTTTTTTCCATAGGCATGCAACTGCCACTGTGTCACACCACTAGTACCACCGCAATGAGGAAATTTCACCCGCCCAGGATTGCCAACGTTAATCCCCATTTCACGTGGAGCCAGCCCTGGGCCTAGCCCTCATTTCTAACACAAATTACAGGTAAGATAAGGGTTGGTGGGAGGTAGTATAATGGAGTATTATTTAGGACTAGACGAGAGATTGACGGTAGTACTACTAAAGTCCTACGACTGTTCAGGAAAACAAACTTACTGTTACACCCCCGTCCCCCACCCACTAGACTGAAAAGCAGTAAAAAACAGGTATGGTCAGATAAAGTTTAAAAATGTATATTTATGTAGCCCTAACAAAATAATCTCCCTCAAGACCCACCCTAACCCCAACGATTGTCTTTGAAAAGTCCCAAAACGATCCCAACTCCCAAATCCCACCCCCCAAAAGTCTATAAAAAAAGGGCAAGGGACACTCCACTACTGGAGGGTGCTGGACCTGGTGCATTTTGCGGCATGGGCATCATACACCTTGCGGAGGGTGGCAAGCTCGGAGCGGAGGCCCTCTACCAAGTTCTTATAGTTCAGGACCTCCTGCTCCAGGTAGGACATTCGGACTCCTAGGCGGCGTTGGCGTGCCTTGCAGCTCCTGTGGGGGGCAGCTGGTCTTTCTGTTGCTTGGCGGTGGCGGTTGTCTTTGTTAGCCCGGCTCGGTCCCGCTGGAGCACTGCGCATGCTGCTGGCGTCCCGTGGGGTCACGGAGGAGGATGCAGCGGTCCCAGTCGAGGATGTTGTTGTTGCACCGGTCGACTGCGTGTCCTCCTCCTCCTCCAGGGCCACCAGCCGCCGATATTCGGCGACAGTGGCATCCAGCCTCCGTTGCCGGGCCATTCGCGCCTGCTCCCTCCGTGATGTTGATTTGGAAGGAGCAACTATATGAAGAAAGAAAGACATAGTCTGTAACCAATGCTCCTTAGCATTAATAACACAAAGTGATTGAGCCGAAAGTTGGGTCACAGTACAAGTAGCAAATTGAAAGCACAGTACATAACTATTGAGGACAGTATCTATGTAACCTCCCACTTCTGCATCCTTGCTCTAACATTAGTGGTAGTTTAATGAACAAATTCTACGACCACTATGGACTTCCATTACAGTCGACTATGACAGTACACCAGTCTTATTCTTCTTCTTCTCTCTTGTTTAGGAAAATTGGTACGTTATCTTATGCAAGCCGGCAGAATGGCAGCACAGTGAACTTGCACCCGAGAAAAACAGTTGCACACCATGATGAGTGAGACAGACTTGCGTTACTGTACCCGTCCAGTACATGCGGGTGGTGAAGCTATTACTTTTCTATTACGGGTGGCACTGAGAATACTCTGTTACAAGGGCTACTGCTTAATTAATTTACCTTTCACCCTACAGTGCAAATGAGTACTAGAAAAGGAAAATGAAGAAGCTAAATAATTTGATTATCTATCACTTCACATGGGACGTATTTGATGACATATGGGATGACTTTAGGTGCTTTGCTTAATATTGAGTGAACAGTGATACACCCACACATGAATGACGCACTACAACTAAACTAAAGTTATTAAGAGAGGTACGGAGTGTCCACCGTAATAACCAGATATATGCTGTGCTTGCAGTTGCAATACAAAGTACTGCTACTATTCATGGTAGTATTGGACACATTTACAATTTCTTTTCCTTGCCTTCCCTACACTGGAACGGACGTGCGGGTGCGGTGGTACATGCTCTTCAAGGTAACACTTAGTTCATCCAGCGACCATCTACTCTCTATAGATACACATGTGCTATCTAAGAGTCAGAGAATACCATGCTCCAGGCATCCATTCATTCAAAGTATACGCACACATACAGTTTCTGTTTCACCCACCCAGGCTGATGTCCTTCCACCCATCCTTGCTTCATCATTGACCCAGCCATGCACCATACCATATTCTTTCCTTCCCAGCCACCTCGGGGGCCAAGCAAACACATATCGTTCTTCTTTGCCAGCCATCATACAATTTCGCGTCCCACTTACTTACACCCTTCTTTCGCTTTTCGTTCATCCCATCCATCACGTTCGTCTAAGAACTTATTGGGATTCTTCTCACCAAAAACTTCACAGCTAAGTCGAAGTACATTTCGAGGAGGCTACTACCCCGTTGATTTGTAATACACCCGTGCAGAAAGCACACTATGCAGTCTTCAATCTCAATAAGTAAGGAATATATAGCTTACCTGTTCCCGCCACCACCGTGCGAACCCCCACAGGACCGTCCGCCGGCTCTTGCACCGCCTCCTCCCCAGAGTCCTCCGAGTCCTCGCCCAACACCGCCACCTCCGCGCTGGCCCCGTCACCAGATGTTACACCTACAAAGTACATTTAAGAATGTTAGAATACACCACTCACTACTATATAATATTTGGTCTAGGAGAAATGTTAAAAAAACAGAATACAATGTAATAATTTGTGACTGTCTACTCTAAAGTAAAAATGTCCCTTTTTCCAGGGAAGGCTGTTGTCTTGCTGCACTTTTATGCACAACTGATGAATGCTTGCTTTTTATTTTTAACACGCACCACTTTTTCTCCTAACAGACAGAAGCTTGACTCCTAAGAACACGACCAGGATCAAGTTCAAACCAGGTGAGAGCTCGGCTCGACCACAAGAAATGTGTCCAATTAATCGTCAGCACTAAGCACTTTTCCGTTTTCAGTTAAATAGTTTTATGACAAAGTAGATTTTAATAAATGTGTTTACTTTTAATAAAGCTTTTAAACTTAAATAGACTCTGTGGTTTTTGGTCCTCCAGACTAGAGTGGATGAGCTAAAGGTTTTGGAATTTTTGCAAGCATGAGTGCCTCTGACACTTCTTGACTGTGCTGTGACTCCGTACTCTCTTGTCCTGCGTACGATAATCTAGAGATCATTGGGGATCAATCATCGGTGACTTCGGGACTCGGGAGCTGAATGACTCTGCCACACTATCTAGTCAGTAAGGAGACAGTGCATAGAGCTATTGCTGAATAGAATGGGAGTCCAATGGAATTGCCAAATGTCCAATCTTAGTTAGCTACACAGACAGACTAATAAGAATAATCTACTAATACCACAGGGAGTCATATTCGAGCCAGGATAAGAAGTTATATCCAGTCTACAAGAAGATCAAAGACGATTTAGAAAAAATCGAATGAGGAACGCTAGGAAAAAATAGGTACTCTTTATTACAATTAAAACTTACTGGGGCCAGCAAAGGAGCCCTCGCCTGCCCGATCCTGGCCTGCATCCTGAACAGCACCCTCCTCCTCCTGTGTCCTCTTGCCCTTGGGGGGAGCTGATGTACAACATGAAAGAAAGAAAGACCAAAAACATGGATGAGATTTGTCAACCAAATCAACCATTTCAAAAGAACAATAACAACATTTTTTGGAGAAATAGCAAATAGATAGACAACTATTCCACGGGATCTATCTCATGTGGTATACTACGTTATTCGTATTGCCTGATTTGCGGACCGTTGACTTAGAAAGTTCCTATGTAACTCAATAAACAGACTACTAAAGAGGTTTGCCTAGGCCTGGCACTGCAGGCAGCAGTCCGCAGCACGCGAAGTGACAGACAAAGTCCATCCTGCTTGCAGATCAGTGAATACTCAAACTATCAATCCACCCACCACCACCACTATTTCTTCTTATAGCCATGTGTCTAAAGGAAGGACTGGACTTCAGTCTGTTGGGGCTGATTTAGAAGTCCCTTGCGGCTCATTTTCCTCCATTGTTGCGTGACTTTTGTGACGCAGCGGCAGAACAAAAGACTCGCCATGGTGTTGGTGCGGCGTATATATTAAAATAAAAATATGGGGGATGCATCACGTTGTAAAGCCCTGCGCCATCAGGGGGCGTTCCGGCGCAAGGGAGGGCGTACCTGCGCAGGAACGAATCCTAAAAGTGGCTGAGGGAAATCTACAAGATGTCAATCAGTCACTTTTAAGACAATGATGCATGAGTCAAACCCTGCGAGCTTGAAGCCGACGTACGGCTTGATGCAGCATTGGGGAGATAGGGTACCCCAGAGCATTGCTGGAGCTGCGCCATCGTTGGCACGCAACTCCAGCAATGCGCCGCCTTTACGGCACAGATGCGTAAGGCTTCTGTGACGTTTTGGGCCAATGGGTGGTGGTGGCATGGCACACAATTACTGCCGCATCCCTGCTACTTTGCAGGGATGCGCCGGTAATTGAAAATATGACCCTTAGTGTCTAGCATTACGCAGTTCTTATCTTTACACTACACTCATACATAATTTCTCAGGCCAATGAAATGAACACAATTTACAAAACAAATAAGCATAGTAGCAAGCAAGGCTACTGAGAAGGAGAGCAGTGCACCTGAAATGCATAGAAGATTTTGAAATATAATTTACCTACAATGTAATCGGCAGCATTATTGCTCTTGGTAAAGAACAAAGATTTGCAAATAACAGAGCCGGATAAAACAGAGTAGTGATGAATAGCTACTACTACTCACCAAGCCCGGGGACCTCTACGCCGAGCGCGTCCAGCAAGTCCCGTTCCCGGTCCATGACATCGGTCCAGCGGTGCGTGGCCTGGTTATATGTGCGCCGGACCCCAGAGAGCTTATACATGGCCCGGCACACCTTCTCCCACCGCTTCCGGCGCTCCCGGATGCCATAGCCAGTTGCGATCTTGCCGCCTCCCAGGATCGTCTTGGGGAGGCGGCGCTGGACGTGGAAGATGTGCGCGGCCACCTCCTCCGCGCTGAAGATCTCCCGTGGCACCACTTGCTCCCCCCTCAAACGCCCGCACGGGAGCCGGGCACGGGGTGCGGGACCCTTCCCCTTCTCAGGGTGCTTCCCGGCTCCCTTTACCATGGTCTGGGCAGAAATAAACTTAAATGATAAAGAAGAAATAGAATAGTGAAGAAGAAAAGAAAAGAGTTTAAAAAAGTAGTTTAAAAGTAACTAAAAGTAGCAGAAAACACAAAAATATACAGCTAGAAAAATAGAGGGATAGATAATAAGTAAAATAGATTAAATAAACTTCAAACAAGCAAAGGATGGCAGAGATTCAGAGAGGATACAGAAAGCATGCCCAGAACCATAGCAATGAATGAGAAACAAGATGGCCGCGCCCGTTCACAACCGCGTGGGTAAGTTCGCGCGAGATTTTCCTCGCGAGCACGCGCGAAATTGTACTAGCGAGCAGCACAGTTTGCGAGATTACACATAGCGGCCGGAAACGGAATTACGTCACGCAAACAAGATGGCCGCGCCCGTGTACGACCGCTAGGGTAACTTGGCAAATGTATAGCTACAAGCGCCTCGCGAACACGCGTAAAAGCACGCGAACATACACGTCGCAAAAAAAAATTAGTGTATTCGCAAGCATTCGCGGCTTCCGAAATCGATCTCGCACGGATTCGCGCCCCAAAAAACGCGCGAAATTGCAGAAAAAACGATTTTTGCTAAACTGAAAGCAATGAGCAGGTGCAAAAGTTCAAACTTAACATTTGTAACATTCACTGTGGTGCTTCCTGAGGGGCCCCTCCAGAGTTTGCAACTATTCTATGACCCTGCTATGACCCAAACAGCAGGCTCATAGAATAGCTATAAGTAGACCATAAAGGTCCTGTGAAAAGAAATTTCACTGCAACAGAAAGCAATTTAGAGATAAGGAAGGAAGCAGGTGCCAGCCAGACTGGAACTTGCTAAATAACTGACACATTAATCAACCCCAAATTAATTCATGGCAGTTGAAGTAGGGGAGGTGTGCTTGCTTTTTTCACCCCCCATAAACTACAGTGATAAACAAACCTAATGGGTGGCAGTGAGGATGTACCAGAGGGTGGCATGGGTGTCCCAGAGGGTGGCAGTGGTGAAACAGAGGGTGCTGTGAACCTGTGAGATAAACCAGACGTAGAAACAACATAGTCGCGGCCGTTGCGTGCAGAAAAGTAAGTTCGCAATTGCGAAATTGTCCCAAAATCGGCGCGAACGCTCGCCAACACAAAAAACGGGAAAATCCGCAAATCCGCAAGAGTTCGCGTATCTTCGCGGATTGCGAATCCGTAAATCCGCAATTTCGCGTACGCGAGATCAGCTAGATCCGCCCATGAGTAGCTTCCTCCTTTGACATGTTTGTATAGTCAGATTCTACATCATTGTAGACAGGAGTTTCTTGACAAACTGATATTTGGATATCAAGAGGGACGAGTTCCATAGCTTTGTTGCTTAGTCCTTCTTTTCTCACTGTAGGTTTATCAAAGGTGATAAGTCTTTCAGTTTGAACCTCTTGAATAGTAGCCAGATTTGGTTGTCTGCTACTTCTTGGGAGTCCACTGGGCCTACTACTTATTATCGGCCACATGATGTGGTTTTACCAGGTCAATTGATACTGTTCCGTTCTCCCTTTTTCCAGCAAGCGGCGGTAGTAACACTGATCTTGTTCCAAGAATTGCTAAGAAAGGTACAGCTTTTTTATAAGAAGGCCCAAATTTCTTCTTTACTGCGATCTTTTCCCTGACTAGATCCCTAATCTTTGGAATCCAGACAGGTCTTGCTGGGACAGGTGGTTTTTCTTCAGTGGTCGTCGGCTTTTGTGTTGTGTTACTCAGACTTCTTCTTATTTCATTTAAGTCCTGTAAAACAGCCAAACGGTCTTTGATATCAAAGGGTTTCTGTTCCACCACTGAAGTTTGACAATCAAGGTCCTGGATAAGCTTTCTAGTACCAAATAATAGTTCATATGGAGTGATTCCCCCCAGAGAATTTCTTGGCAGATTATTAAGACTTCTTTGGACACTATTTAGATGTTTGACCAGAACCAGAACCTAATACCCTAGCTGTTATAGATTGCTTTATGTCACGGTTTTTTCTTTCCACTACCGCATTTCCCTCAGGATGGAAGGGACTCGAAAACAGCAATGCAACGCCCAAGCTGGCCATGGCCTCCTTGTAAGCTCAAGAGCTAAACGCAGGACCCTGGTCAGAATGTAGCGTGCCGATTGTGTATGTGCCAATAAAGACTCGCAAATCTGGGGCCACATCCAAATGAATCTTGTCTTAATATTTGTGGGACCGGGAACGTCAATGGCGACGTCTGCGTGTAGATAGCCTGATGCTGTCTAACAATGGTGTCTGGACTGGGCTGGCTATACTGTAGTCAGGTACCTGGTGGTTTTCGAAGCTATGATCTTTGTAACAGGTGTCACAGTTAATTCCGAATTTGTAAACTTCGACGCTCATTCCCGGCCACCAGTACATATCTTCTAATTCTATTAGAGATTCTAAGATCCCTAGATGTCTCAGACCCCCTCCCATATGTGCTTAGTGAGCCAAAGCACCTCTCTGGTTCCTGTTTGGGATTCCTCTGTCCCCCACTCCAGGGATTCGAGCAAAAGGAACGGAGTTTACATCAATTATGTATGCATACGTGAGAGGATAATTTAGAGGTAACGCTGCATAGCTATCTTCCATTGAGGCTTTGACTGCTAGCATTGTTTCACCGTCTATTTTCGTTTTTGAACGAGTGATTGCAGCTACGGAAGCCGTTTGCACAGCTGCCTTTGAGGCTTTGTCAGCCAATGAATTCCCTTCAACGTGAACGCCATCACGCTGATGACTCAGTGTATGAATCACGTATGTCTTTTGTGGTTCTTTTTGCAAAAGAACTACTTGTTCCCAAAGCTTTTTATGCTTGATTGTGCCACCTTTTGTATTTTTGAAACCATTTTGAACCCAGGTCTGCAGATATTCATTATAAGTCCTGACGCAGTTATAGGAATCGCACACTATCAGTGTGGGGAATTCGCGATCTGTATTTTCAAGCGCCATCTTGAAAGCCTGTAGTTCAGCTCTCTGAGCTGTACAGTCTTCGAGTGATTGAGTTTTAGTGACCATAGGTCTGAATTTACCTTCGCACCAGCGACCTTTAACAATCGCGCACGCAGCACTATAAGCTTGTTTACCCCCAATTGCAGGTTGTGCTGAGCCATCTGTATATATTATAAAGCCGTAATGTTCAAGTGACAGAATTTCAGTTGGTAGAGGGCATTCTAATTCATATTGTAGGAATTCTTGTGTTTTTAAATACGGATCAAAAATGTATTCAACGCCTGTTGCAGCAAGAGAATTAACCCATTGTATCCATCTCGAATGTAGAGCTTTAGCATTTGGAATGCTTGCCTTTGTCACTGCCTCTAAGGCAGGTACAGGTGTAACGATTTTAATGCGTTTACCCTGTGCGAGGGCTCTTTCTTTTTCTACAGCAGTCTGAACCGCTGTCAGTATCTTTTCTGTTGAAGTGAATTTCATTTCAGCTTGTGTGTACAAGTGTGACGTGTATGCTCTTGGTACCGTCTCACCTTCGTTAAAGGTTAGGTATGTGAATCCGCATCTCCCTGGGATGATTCGGATCACTAGGTTACGCACGTTGTCGCGTCTTTGTAACTGTGTTTTTGCTAACATGTCTGTTTGCACTGAACGCAAAATTTCTGTGTGCTTTTGTGTCCAATTAGTAGGTTTGTAATCAGGTTTGATTAGTTCGTAGAGAGGTTTAACCTTTCTGCGTAATTTAGAACATAAGTTCTTCCAAAATTCAGGAAACCTAGAATTGACTGTAAGTTT
This sequence comes from Lissotriton helveticus, assembly GCF_964261635.1. Taxonomy (NCBI): domain Eukaryota; kingdom Metazoa; phylum Chordata; class Amphibia; order Caudata; family Salamandridae; genus Lissotriton; species Lissotriton helveticus. The sequence goes on from NC_136067.1 coordinate 651,925,198, forward strand.
TTCAGCGTTTTTGGAGGTTGAAGCAGCGCACATTTCTCTAAAAAGTTTGCTGCCAGGCTTTTGCCTTCACTTGTTAACTCATATCCCAAAAATAGGACGTTGAGGTGGGCAATTCGTGATTTCTTAAAATTGAATTTGTACCCTTCAGAGGCGAACCAAGTATTATGGTGTTCACTCTTTTCCAGGTCACGTCCAAATCATCATCTGTAAGATAGATGTCATCGACATAGGACAATGCCTCATTATCGTACATTTGTAGTAACTCCGTTACTCTGGCTAAAAATAACCCTGGACTATTCTTGAATCCCTGGGGGAGACGGCAAAATTGTCGCTGTGCCCCCATTATGGAAAAAGCGGTCAAGTACCTGCTTTTTGGTGCAATGTTTTGACAAAAGAAACCATTTGAGATATCTAATGTAGTTTTATATTTTTTGCGCACATTGTTATTCATCAGTGCTGCACTATGTGCGTTTTGTACTGCAAAAGTTTTGCAACAGGAATTTAGATGTCTGTAATCTAAAACTAGATGATAGGAATTGTCTGATTTGGAGACAGGAAACAAAGGATTGTTCATTGATGAAGTGCATGTTTCAATCACCCTATGGTATTCAAGTTGATTTAAAATCTCCCTGACCTGTTTTTTAGCTTCCTGTTTTACAGGATATTGCCTTGTTTGGTTGAGTTTTCAACTGGGTTTTATGGTGAGGGAAACACTCATCATATCCTACATAATTTTTGTATAGTGCTGGGGCCTGGGCTACAGCTCATTTCCTAGCATATGTGTATTTTTATGAATTGGAATGTGATTTGAGAAGGCTGGCATAATTATATCTTCGCCATGTGGGCACTCCCTGACAAATTCAGGTGGCCAATCTTGTTCAGGTAGAAGGATGTCATAACCCTTAGAGAGTGTCAGGATCCACAGAGTTGCAGCTATTTGTGTGCCTACATGGCGGGCAAAGACGCGGGCAATATCGAAACCCAATCGGGTAAATGTTTGGTATCCTTGCCCTTCATAAAAGTGATTTCCGAATCACCTGTATAAAGTTTCCTTAGATTTCTACATTAGACTCCCTTTGAGACTGTCTACAGATTCCTCCCTAAGATGGCCGCCGCAGTGGCTAGTTAGTTACTCCCATTTGTATACACGGTCTAGTGAATGAGGGAAGAGCGCGAGTTAGTAACTGCGCACTTCAACGTAGATTTTTCATGAAGCAGCAGCTGAGTTCCATTGCTCCGCGTCAAGTTCTCCTGACGGGAGTTAGCGGAGCTCAGTCAGTTCAGAGTTAGTTAAAGTATCGAAGAAAAGATTCCTCTGTCCAGTGCTTGTCGACAGAGCGAATACTTTCGTAATTCCACTCAGTTCGAGTGGGGAGTTTCGGAGTAGTTTAGAGCAGTTTGGGGTCAAGGATTCGCCTGGTGAATTCCGAAGAACCACAGCTCTACAAGACCGCCTTTCAGACGTCGTGCGGGAGGACAGAACCTGAGAGTAAAACAGTAAGACGGAACTTGCCAAGTCCTGCAGCGTAATTGTCCTACAGACCCTAACCTTCTTGCGCTTGCCCTATCTTTTCCTTTCCCCCTCTGTACCTTACCCTGTTCCTTTTTGCGCGCTTCAGAAGGACTTCATACGGTCAACAGACTGCATTTGAGGCAATTTGACACTCCTGAATACTGCGAAGAATCCATTAAAGATTTTAGCAGGAAGCTTTACAGGTACTTAGTAAATATAATAGTACTATCTGGAAATTTAGGAGTTCAGGACAAATAGTAATGTTATTATCCTTTCAGTTGTAGATTGAAAGATTCCTGCTGAACGTCTCCTAAATATAAATGAAGAGTAGCAATTGCTTTGAAGACAACTGGTAGGATCAGAATATTATTATTATTTGCATAGAGAGTCTTAAGGAAAGGTGGGTTGTTGTTTATTCTTTCCCCTTCTGTGCATTAGGCTCTCCAGTGGACAGATAACCGAAGTCTACCAGGAGTCCAGCAAATAGTGCAGGTGGCTGCAGTCTTCAATGTGTCTCTTCTTTCTTCCACTTCCCCTTTTCCCCCTGGTTGGTGTAATTCGCTCTTTGAAGCGGAGACACTGGTTGGTGGGCGATTGGGAAAAGCATCGATACTGCCTCTGCGAAGTGTTTGGAGCCTTCTGACAGATTGAAGGGCCCACGTTATTACTTCGCCCGGGCAGTATGGCTGAAGGAATGGATTTGAAGACCTTGGGGGAGATGCTAGAGGGAATCCACTGAGAGATAGGCGCAGTTCGTGAGGAAAATAAAAATGTAAAACAAGAGTTAGTGGCCTCTCGGCAAGAGACTAGAGTGTTAGCTCAGAAGGTTGATGGGTTGGCCATGGGGAACCCAGTTAAGAGTACTCCAGTTCCTAGTACCAGCAATCCCAGTCCAGACCCCAAGGCTGTAGCTCAGGTTATCCATTCGGTCTCTCCACTAATTCCATTAGCAGCCCCAGAAAGATTTACAGGAGATCCACAAAAGGCACAACTTTTCTTAACTCAATGTTCTTTACATTTTATGTGCCGTCCGACACTCTTTCCTGATGTCCAATCAAGGGTTGCCTTCATTTTATCGTATCTAGGTGGGGATGCAGCCAATTGGGCTATGCCTTTGGTTAGTGGTGATAGCCCCCTTCTTTATGATTTTTCCCAATTCAAGAGTGAGTTTCTCAGAATTTTTGACAGGAGAAGGATTTCCCAGGCTACAGATAACGAGTTACTAGAGTTGCGCCAAGGATCCAAGGATCTAATTACTTATCTCACCCAATTTAATAAACTCATTATTGAAACTAATTGGTCCAAAGAGAAGAGAGCGGCACTGTTTTACCGTGGCTTGCGAGATGAGATTAAGGATACCTTAGCTCAAGTCCCTAATCGTCCAACAGAATTATTGGCATTAGTGGATTTGGTGTTGGAATTAGACTTTCGTAACTCAGAACGTAAAGGAGAGAAGAGGAAGGATTGGAGAGTCAATGTTCCTCGTTTCGATCGGATCAGAACAGAGAAAGGAGTTGAAAGCAATAATGATACCGAACCCATGCAGATTGGAGCAGTCCGAGGGCCTTTGAATAAGGAAGAGAAGGAGCAGAGACGTCTAAAGAAGTTATGTTTATATTGCGGAGGTTCCGGTCATTTCGTGAAGGAATGCACTAAGCGACCTAAGACACTGTTTAAGGGAAACGATGCGAACCATCAGTAGGCGGAGTCGCTCTGGTGGTAGAAGATAATAAGACGGCTCCAGAACCTCATTTGATTCTAAATACGTTACAGACCATGACTCCTCATGTGATTCTTCATATGACATTAAAGTTTCGGGAACACCAGATATTAGGAGTGGCCATAATGTTGGACTCTGGGGCCACTGGCAATTTTTGCAACATAAAGTACACTCGTCAAATGGGAATTCGAGCCATCAAAAAAGAAAAGCAAGAACCAGTACGTGCAGTGGACGGGACAAATTTGTCGTCAGGCCCCACCACCAGTCACACTGAAGAATTAGAGTTGATTCAATCTGATGGTCATTGGGAAATGTTGCAATTTAATCTGATTGACGCCCCACAGTTCCAGTTGAGTTTGGGGTTGCCATGGTTAACAACTCACAATCCGACTATAGATTGGGAGAACCGAACTGTCAGTATGCAGTCTAAATTTTGCTCAGAACACTGTTATGGTCCTAAAGAAAGTTTGGAAGAATCTTCTCAAGCGCCACTACTTTCGTTTTGAGGACAGTCCATTGGAGTCATTACTTCTGGAGAAATCCCTTTGGAGTACCGAGATTTAGAAGCAGTTTTCAGTGAACAAGAAGCTGAAATATTACCACCTCATCGATCTTACGATTGTACCATCGACTTGGAGCCTGGGGCCATCCTCCCTTGTAGTCGGATTTATACTCTGACGGAAGCAGAAAATGATCATCTAAAAGAGTATTTGGACCGCTATCTCGCTAATGGGTTCATCAGATCTTCACAGTCACCGGTATCCTCTCCACTATTTTTTATACCAAAGAAGCAGGAGGGAAGTTTGAGGACCTGTGTTGATTACCGCGCCTTGAACCAAGTAACTATTAAGAACAGATACCCTTTACCGTTGATTTCAGTCTTGTTGGATCAAATCAAAGAAGCTCAGATTTTCACCAAGCTCGATCTGCGGGGGGCTTATCACCTTATTCGAATGAAAGAAAGGCACGAATGGAAGACAGCCTTTCGAACTAAGTTCGGCCTCTCGAATATTGTGTGATGCCTTTTGGATTGTGCAATGCACCTGCAGTATTTCAACACTTCATTAACGATATCATGGGTGACCTGATTGACAAAATTGCCATAATTTATTTGGATGACATTTTGATCTACTCCAAGAACACACAGGATCATATCGCACATGTAAGATTGGTGTTGGAACGGCTAAAAACTCACCATTTATTTGTCAAGTTGGAGAAATGTGTTTTCCATGTGTCCAAGGTGGAATTTTTAGGCTTTGTCATTTCCTCTCAAGGAATCACTATGGATCCTGGAAAGGTGCAAGCGGTGAAGGATCGGCCAGCACCTCATAATATCAAGGAAATTCAAAGGTTCTTGGGTTTTGCCAACTTCTACAGACGATTCATTCAGGGATTTTCACAGCTAATCGCTCCCATTACTCGATTGTTAAAGAAAGGAGTCCAGTTTTAATGGACTTTAGAGGCTGAACGAGCATTTCTTGATTTGAAGAAGAAATTTGTATCTACCCCCATTCTGTTGCATGCTGATCCTACAGAACCCTTCTTTGTGGAAGCAGATGCTTCGGACCAAGCTATTGGGGGGGTCCTTTCCCAACGTCATCGGAAGACAGGTCAACTTCATCCAGTGGCCTACTGCTCCAGGAAATTGAACCCGGCTGAGTTGAACTATACAATTACTGAAAAGGAACTGTTGGCAGTGAAAGACGCCTTTGAAGATTGAAGGCATTATTTGCTGGGTGCCAAACATACAGTTACAGTATTTACAGATCATAAGAATCTCCAGTTTCTGAAGACAGCCAAGACTCTAACACCACGGCAGTTACGCTGGTCTTTGTACTTTGCGGATTTTGATTTTGTGATCACCTATCGTCCAGGCACTAAGAATGGAAAGGCGGATGCCTTGTCCCGTTTGAATACTGGGGATTTTGAACATCAAGTGGAACCGCAACCCATCATTCCTGAAACAAAGATTATTTGTACTCTCTCCTTAGATAACTTTCAAGAAGAGGTCCGGAAGAGTTTGTCTCAGGAAGAGATTCAAAAGTGGGTCTTACTTGGAGAAGAAAGACGTTGTCATCAGCAATTACCTTACTTTAAAGAAGCCTTATATCTACCCACGTCAACTCTTCAGCAGAAAGCTCTACAAAGTTGTCATGATCATCCTTTAGCAGGACATAAAGGAATTTCCAAGACTTTGGATCTGGTACAGCGTTATTTTTGGTGGCCTGGGTTGTCCTCTCATGTCAAACAATATGTGCAGTCTTGTGAGTTATGTGCAAGAAGCAAACCTAGCCGACAGGCTCCTCAGGGGTATTTACAACCGCTTCCCACCCCCACTCATCCTTGGCACACCATTTCCTTGGATCTCATTGTCGATCTACCTGTTAGTAAGGGATTTGATACCATTTTGGTGATTGTGGATACTTTCACTAAGATGGGTCACTTTATTCCAATGTCTGGTACCCCTACAGCTCCTGAGTTAGCCTGAGTCTTCAGTGAAAATATTGTAAAAATGCATGGGGTCCCAAAAATAGTGGTTTCAGATAGAGGTCCCCAATTCATTTCTCACTTTTGGCAAGCTTACCTTAAGGGTTTAGGAATTGAGAGTAAATTGTCTACCAGTTATCATCCTGAATCCGATGGTCAGACGGAGAGACTCAATCAGGAATTGGAACAGTATCTCCGTTTGTTCCTCATTGATCAGGGAGGTGAGTGGTCGGATCGGTTGTGGATGGCTGAATTTGCTTATAATAACGCGAAGAGTGCTTCCACAGGCTACTCTCCGTTTTACTTGAACTTTGGTCGACACCCCAATCCCTTTGTGACTCAAGAGGATTTGGAGGTTCCTGCAGTAAAGAATTTGATTACTGATATGGTTTCCCTACATGCATCTGAAGAACAAAATTTAATTAAAGCTAAGACCACATATAAGAGATTTGCAGACCGGCATAGACAATCTGCTCCGCAATATCGGGTGGGAGATCAGGTTTGGCTCTCTATTAGGAATCTTCATCTGAAAGGGAATAGGAAGTTTCAACCGAGGTTTGTGGGTCCGTATGTTGTTGAGAAAGTTTTAGGACCAGTGACTGTAAGACTAAAATTACCCGCTAAAATAGGAATTCATCCAGTCTCTCATGTGTCCTTATTGAAAAAGACTAAACCACAAATGCGTTTGAGTAAACCTCCAGATCCCTTAGACATTCAGGGTCATTCTGAGTATGAAGTCAAAGACATTTTAGATTCCAATTACAAGAAAGGGAAACTACATTATCTAGTGGATTGGAAGGGATATGGTCCAGAAGAAAGGTCTTGGGAACCACTATCTCACATTCACGCTCCACAATTGATAAAGAGATTTCATGCACGAAAACCGCTCAAACCAGGACCGATAAATCGGTCCTTGAGAGGGGGTACTGTCAGGATCCACAGAGTTGCAGCTATTTGTGTGCCTAAGTGGCGGGCAAAGACGCGGGCAATATCGAAACCCAATCGGGTAAATGTTTGGTATCCTTGCCCTTCATAAAAGTGACTTCCGAATCACCTGTATAAAGTTTCCTTAGATTTCTACATTAGACTCCCTTTGAGACTGTAAACAGATTCCTCCCTAAGATGGCCGCCGCAGTGGCTAGTTAGTTACTCCTGTTTGTATACACGGTCTAGTGAATGAGGGAAGAGCGCGAGTTAGTAACTGCGCACTTCAATGTAGATTTTTCATGAAGCAGCAGCTGAGTTCCGTTGCTCCGCGTCAAGTTCTCCTGACGGGAGTTAGCGGAGCTCACTCAGTTCAGAGTTAGTTAAAGTATCGAAGGAAAGATTCCTCTGTCCAGTGCTTGTCGACAGAGCGAATACTTTCGTAATTCCACTCAGTTCGAGTGGGGAGTTTCAGAGTAGTTTAGAGCATTTTGGGGTCAAGTATTCGCCTGGTGAATTCCGAAGAACCACAGCTCTACAAGACCGCCTTTCAGACGTCGTGCAGGACGACAGAACCTGAGAGTAAAACAGTAAGACGGAGCTTGCCAAGTCCTGCAGCGTAATTGTCCTACAGACCCTAACCTTCTTGCGCTTGCCCTATCTTTTCCTTTCCCCCTCTGTACCTTACCCTGTTCCTTTTTGCACTCTTTAGAAGGACTTCATAAGGTCAAGAGACTGCATTTGAGGCAATTTGACACTCCTGAATACTGCGAAGAATCCATTAAAGATATTAGCAGGAAGCTTTTCAGGTACTTAGTAAATATAATAGTACTATCTGGGAATTTAGGAGTTCAGGACAAATAGTAATGTTATTATCCTTTCAGTTGTAGATTGAAAGATTCCTGCTGAACTTCTCCTAAATATAAATGAAGAGTAGCAATTGCTTTGAAGACAACTGGTAGGATCAGATTATTATTATTATTATTTGCATAGAGAGTCATAAGGAAAGGTGGGTTGTTGTTTATTCTTTCCCCTTCTGTGCATTAGGCTCTCCAGTGGACAGATAACCAAAGTCTACCAGGAGTCCTGCAAATAGTGCAGGTGGCTGCAGTCTTCAAGGTGTCTCTTCTTTCTCCCACCGCCCCTTTTCCCCCTGGTTGGTGTAATTTGCTCTTTGAAGCGGAGACACTGGTTGGTGGGCGATTGGGAAAAGCATCGATACTGCCAGTGCGAAGTGTTTGGAGCCTTCTGACAGAGAGCTTCTCCCAAAAGAGTGCTCTAATTTTTCTTGGTTTGTCCCCCTCCATCCGGAGTGTTACTTCATATAACTTATGTGGTACACTAACCCTGGTATCTGCAGTTTCAACTTGGATACTTTTATTCAAGTCCACTGTCTCCAGATGATCCTTCAGGATCTTGCGAGCTATGGTTACCTCTGCTGCGCTGTCTAGCATTGTTTGGGCCCACTCCCCGTTCTTGAGTTGTGTCCTCAAGATCCTCATCATGTCCGATTTTTAGACTTGCTACCTTCTTTTTTGGAAATTGGCTTTTCTTATTTTTTGGAACGTGCTGTTTATCTTTGGACTTCACGCGTTCTTTTTGTTCTGAACATCCTCTTCTTTCGGATTTCTGCGAGGAAGTCTGAAAGGCACGGGAGGAACTTGTATCATTATCTTGATATATATCAGGTTTTCTCAAGTTATCCCTATTTCTAAGGTTGTACCTTTTTTCCGAGGGCTCCTGCTGAGGAGACCTTCCTCTGGACTGGGAACGCTTTTCTTTAGGAAGTGTCTGTTTAGTGCTTTCCCACTTCTTTTTAGGAGTAGTGCGATTATTTTTAATAAAAACTTTTTCAGGATTTTCAGTTAGTTGGGGTTTTACTGGTTTCCCACCCAAACTATCTCTACCTAGTTCTTCATAGGATTTTTCAATAATTCTGGCAAGCTCATACGGTTGCTCAGTAATATCTGTTTCTTTTAGTTTTTGGCGGATCGCCACTGATGCGGCTTCACCTTTTATGTTGGCTAATAGTTTAACCGAGACCTGTTTGAAATCTTTCAGTGATTTCATACCCAGATTTAAGGCCGGTATTTATTTTTAATCTGTCTCAGAACGTCTGGTATTACCGCCATAGACGGAACACCATGTGTTTTAGTGTAGATTAAAGCAAAAACTGTACCCCAAGGGTCGCAGTCCTCTACGTGTGGTGCAATTCCTATTGGTAAACAGATTGTCAGAATCCTATGTTTCTCATGAGGTGTATTATCAGGGAATACTGCCTCTATTTGAGTAATTTTTTGTGCTAACCAGAACGGAATTTGTTCTTGTTTTGCGGGCAATTTACCAATGACTGACTGTATAGTCTGTGGTGTAATTTTGTTTGTGTTCTCTTGATAAGGGATGTGCTGTGGAATTCTTACAGCTGGTTGGATTGTTAAAGTCCGCATGACATATTGAACCGACTGCCTGTGTATTTTAATCAGCTGTTTTAGCTGACCTAATAGTTCAGGAGCTGTCATTGTTTCAATGTCAGGATGTGGTGTATAGCTGGCTAGTACCGGCCATGTTGCTCCCGGTCTACCTAGTGGACTGAGCCTGGTAATGTGATTTTAATGTTGTAGGGTGCCATTAAACCAGAGCTGATGCTCTTGGTAAGTTAGTGGAATTTCAACGTCCTCGAAAGGAACGTATTCCGCTGATGGTTCCTCTAATTTATAGTAGTGGAACTCGTGTGTTACTGCATTTGCTGCAGGAAACAGAATCCATGAATAGAATACCTCTGTCTGCCGATATTCATGTGCCTCTAGAACAAATATTACTTTACCACTTCTCGATGATACTCCATTTTCTATAAGTTTTATAGTGATGGTTTTCCTTATATTTGCCGGGATGTGTATGGCATCCGCGTCATTTTGTTGGAGATATGTGTCCTCTAAAACTGCCTGAGCTGCTGCAGCTCTATTCCTTTCGTCGTCACCCATTGTGTTGACCGAAAGTTTGCAGAGCAAGTTTCAGGGAAACAAAGATTAGGGGCACAATATTTTGGAACACTGAATCCCTCAACGTTGAACAAACTAAAAACTAATAAATAGGATTTTTATGTCCTACTCAGTTTAAAGCGGATATTTCATCCTTTAACCAACTCCAGACGTCTATTGGAGTATTTTAGGGGAAAAAGGGGTCTGTGTGAAAAGCACAACTGAGTTACTTTAGTATCTAGCGTTAAATTATCGCCTTACCAAACGTTGGGCGTCATGTAGTGTAGTTCCTATATTCCCAATAGGCTCTGTGCATTGGAATAGTGTATCCTGTAGTTTATACGTAGGGCTGAAGTCGACTAGGTCTCTACCAAATATACTAAACTTAATTGTGTGTGTGCCAGCTAGCTTAGAGGTCACTAGAAACGTTCTCGAATGAACAAGAAGGGATTAGTTTCTGACAACCGCTTAAAACATGACAACTTTGTTCCCCAAGAATAAGAAATATATCTCTAGAGTCGCGGAAACAATAGATAGTTATTTCACTCAGTCAATCGTGCATGCTTCGTTTCACCAGAGGTACAGAGAAAATAGAGAGATGGGTCGTTTTCAATAAAAGGGTATTTATTGAATAGTCTTCTTTCTCAGGCATAAGAAATGAACTGCTGCGATCGTAATACTTGCAGTAAAGTACAAAGCGTATAGTACGAAGGGTATTATTTAAGTAATATTGTAAAAGCATGATATGGTTTCTAAGCCATAAGATACCTACAATGCATAAAATACATAAAATACATACAGTGATAAATAAGGACTAAAAGTACTCGACCTGTGCTTCTAAAATATGCCTACCCCGGTGTACCTAACCTAGGTCTAGTAGAAGGGAAGAAGTAAGTAGGGTGTAGCCTAGTTTTAGTATTATTTGCCAAGAATCTAATCCAAGAATTCTCTTAGGGTCTAATCTGCTCCGTACCTTGGTTTTAGAATGTAGGAGGTCTTGTATCTCTCTCTCAGGACTCGATTTACCAGAAACCCGCAAGGGTAGCCTGGAAACACTGGAGCTGGATTTCTCGGCAGGAGAAAGTACAGCGTCTCTCAGTGCGTCAGCTGGAGGGTCGGCTTCCTTCGGCACTTGCTGCAGCAGGGTGCGTCGGGCAAGTAGATAGTCGAAGTGCTCCAAACCACCGTGTGTTTGTTTGGAAAAGTATGGGCATATTTATACCTTGAAGGTGCCGAGTTTGACGTAAGATTGGACATAATAACGTCATCAGAGACTTAATTCTCTGAAAACTCTAAGATTTCTTGGATAACTTAATATTCATGCAGGGGGAAGTCCCTGACTGCTGAAGGCGGGTTTTTCCAAGAAATCGTTGTAGATTTTCGGAACTAGTGGAATTAGCCATGCCGTATTAGGACTAATTGAGCTATGTCTTAATATGGTTATGATTTCTATGCCTATATAAGGATACGGTATTTTATACCTATATAAGGGCATGAATCGGGAAAATTACACTAGGGTCCTACATCTCTATACAACAATGTGAGGGTTGTTTGACCAAGTACTGGGCCAGTCTTCTAAGTTAAGTCACACAAATGTGTGTTGCCAATGACCATTCAAGTATAGAAGTCTTTAAAAATGTTGGGCCAGTGATTCCATCAAAACTTACACTGAGAGTTGAATCTGTGTCCCAGGTAGGCAGTGAGTTGACCGGGTATGTGTGAACTAGCTGTGCCCTCATTGCTCAAATACAACAGTCTTGCAAGATTCCAACATTGCCCTACGTACATGATGAGAATAGGCATGTGCGGAAATATGTCAAAGTCAGTCTCATGCCACAAGTAGTGTCTTCATTTAGTATTGCTACCAAGTCTAACTTGGCAGATCAACTCACACTTAATGGGGTGGGCAAAGCTTGTTGTGAAGGGGGTCATGGCATGTCACTTTTCAAGATAGAGCACACACCAGATTCACATAGATGATGAATCGTAATGGCACATATCTACCACCCGCGATTGGAACCACAGTGTCTGTTCCAGTGAAGTAGTGTTGGCAATATGGAGTGTTCCTAAAGAGCAAGCCCTGAGTCAGTCACTTCCCATGGCTTAACAATGCCCTGGAAATAAGGAACCCTCTCATGCTGTGCTCACTGTGAAAAGAGAGGGCAATGTGTCTAGTTGTGTGTAGTGCACTGCAATTCGGATATAGTCAGATGCTGTACCACCATTTCAAGAGTGGCATCATTATGAGGCAATGGCAAAAGTAACAGCTGAGAAAAGTGGGTATAACACTGGCATAACAGGGAGCAATGCTTCATTTGCCCTCCAGTTTGCTGTAGAACTGTGTTCTGCCTTGGGCCGTGCACATTTGATCAGCAAAATGACAACATTCTGTATGGTCAGGAAGGAGAGCCTTCCTGCACAGGAACATCCTATTTCAATTATGCTGACACACTTGCACTACGTAGCAAGTGTGCCTGTGTCTGTGCATGGTAGATTGACTCTGCGCCAGGCTCATGTGAAATGCAGGCTGGGGCCGTAATCTGGGGAACACTGTGCATACATCCATTTTCATGATGGATAGGAGTTGCAATGTCAATATTCGCAAGCCCCTGTTCTTTCATTGTGTTGTAAATGTACAAAAATGTGGTGTACAACTCTGTGAGTCACACATAAGATGTTTAAATGTACAAAAGAGTGTCCCTAGCCTAGGGCATAACTCCACTTTGCCATCCTGTAATCCATGCAGGTTTCCTGTGCACACATCACCTGGATCCTGACACTATCCGTCAAGCTAAATTACATGTCATGACATCACATACACATCCAAATGATTGTTCTGTGATTTAATAAGTTGTGTACAAGTCAAAAAGCACCACTCTACCAATTTACTTCTGACATGCAACCACAATTCAAAAACAGTAAACATTTATTAGAACTTCACAAAATTAACTACCCTAAACTAACACTTAGCACTACTACAATTAACCTACTCTAACTAACTGGAACTAAGTGAATGCTATTCTAAACTATCTACCTTAACAAATCCTAAACACGCAATAACATATCTGAGACATCAGTACCCCCTCCTATCCTTAAAGCACATCAGCAGACGGGGTAAATACATCTTAGCTAAACATAAACTAACTACACATTTATCCTACACAAATATCTATGTTTTTGGCTTTTAATTTTTTCATACAAAACAGACAAAAAGGGGGATGGGTCACTACTTGTTCATGTCAAAATGGGAGACCCAGGGCAGCCTTGATGTCATGGAGGTGTGTGCTCTTCTCTAACATTTCCCTTTCTATTCGGGCCAGTCTGACATTCATGTCCATCATGCACCGACGGTCCCTTATTGGGAATCCCACAGCATGAGTCGGTGCTGCATATGGCAGTGTGGCAGTCCCTTATCCGTGTGGCTATGAGGGGGTCACCTGCCTGTGTGCTGGATCCTGTAGCAGCAGATTGGCTGTGTGGTGTCTGTGTCTGAAGGGCACATTTATGGTCATGTCTGGACCCACGCCTGTTGTCCAAAGTATGAGGTATGGCCTGTGTGTCCCTCTGCAAATTTTATAGTGCAACTTGGGCCAGAGACTTCCATCTCCCAGCTGCCCGATCAGCTCTGTACCTCCTGGCCATGGTATGATAGTCCTTGGCAACCCGGCATATGTGTATATATCGTTCTTTCCGGACCTGAAATGCGTGGGCCTCCTCTGGCGACATGTTGTCTGTAAAATAAGAGCAATGACAATATGTGAAACCAGACGACTATGTCAATGTTCTCCATTTAACTCTGAAACACAAGGTCAGTAAAACATATGAGCCTACACTCTAACAAAAGATTGTAAAGTTCAAAAGTGACATGGACAATGCAATGTTGAATTAAGGATCAGTTACAACATGATGGTGACACTGACATGACAGTGCATGGCATGTGACATATAGTGTCACAACACAATGAGACTGTCCGTGTTCAAATGATGGTGCTGTCGCATACTGTGACTGAGGGGGACATGTACAAGAAGTGGAAGAGAGAGGCATTAGCCCTCCGGGTGTAGCGCCTTGCTCCTCCACTTCTGAAACACAAGGCTGCACCATATGTACAATAATGTGGTCCAGCCCTGCGTGTCGCCCTGCTATGGTGCTGAGTTTATCACACTCAGCACCAACACAGGCACCCTTGCACAAGAGTGCAAGGGTGTCTGTGTGCAGGGGAGGATTGTTTATGTGTAGGAAGTGTCTCTTCCTGCACATAAATAATCATGAAAAAGCCCTTCTATCACGTTCATGCATGCTGCATCATGCAGCACACATGGAAGCGACAAAATTGCATGTTTCCTTTTATTTGTACATGCACAGGAAGGGACACCTTCTTGTACAGAGAAAAATAATGCAATTGGTCTTTTTCAATGTCTGCTGCACAAGGCAGCACACATGGAAAAACAACGTTAGGTGGCTGAACACTGACTTGTACATGAGGCGCAGCCCCTTTCGCCACCACACCTCCCCACAGGTAACGTTGTGGTGGCCAGAGGGGCTTGTACATTTGCCCCTGAGTCTACTTGGAGTATGAACCCAAGGAGACAGCTTGACAACAGCATTGCAGACCCAAAACATGGCAATTAGATACATAGGGACATCTTTGTTAGGTTGTTGGGGAGCGTGCCATTAGTATCCTTGGTTTAACACTACGTCAAGTAACTTCTGGATAGCTGGTATGCAGCAGACCTACAATAGTACTGTGCAGACCTGTGCCTGACCCCGCACGGGCTGAAAAACACTACCCCCTTGGGCATAATCTGGCCCACTTGCACAATGATGCAAGTGTCACTGTGTTGATGAGGAAGATTAGAAAGGGCCACAGAGTGGCCCTTCCTGCACATGCCCATTTCTTACAATATGTACAGATAAATCAATATGTGCTGCTTCATGCAGCACATGTTGAATTCACATGATGACATTCTCAGCACTGATTGTTCCTGTGATGTAAGTTGCACCTTCATGCACTTGAACAATCAATGGTGTCCTGTTGTCTCCAGGTGTACCGCACAACGCAGAACACTTTCAAACAGCATGTTTTTGAACCAAATCAAGAAATCTCACCACTGTGCATAAACTGATACAATATCCCAAGGGTATCACACATTACGCACTCCAAAACATTTTAGCTGGCCTTGGAAAGATTGTCCAGACCTCTAAAGGTTTGTTTGTGTATGTATTCAGCGCCCAACCTTGGCACACAAATAATCTGACAGGATGGTTTAGAGCCCTTTTGTGCTTCATTCTCAGGCAGCCAGCTAAACGCTGCATTGTGACTCAGGCTAAGGCAATCGTGCTCCCACACTGCTGTACAATGTGACGTTGATTATTAAATATTGTGCTTGTGATATGCACCAACATGGCAAAGATATGGCACATCAGATGAAAGGCAATCACTATTGCCAGCAAACCTAGCTTGTGACCTAACTTTACATTACGGTGATGCCAACACATACAAAGTAGGTGTGACTCTGGATCCTACTGCAATAAATTTGTTATCACTGACCCAAACTTACATATTGTGGATATGACTGACTCTTTGTAGTGGTTTCTGTGAATGACACCTGGTGCAACAAAGATTTAAACATCATTGACAGTCATCTCAGTCAAGGTATGTACACGCATTCCATGTCTGGTCATAGTCACCACCAACACCACTCACATGTCTCCTTTCCTGTCTGTATGCTGTGTAATCCACATGCATGTGCTGGAGTGGCATAACCAATGGATATTTCTTGCATGGGTATGACTGACTGGGGATGTGCAAAGTTACATCCGGAAGACATATGCATTGCTCCATCTTCACTTACTGATTTGTTCACACTTCACACTTCTTTGAAACATCATCACACTGGAGGCTACGTACATGAGATAGACACCCATACTGCATACTACTACCTATAGGACTTTACCCAGACATTTATCACAACTCACAATGACAGTATTTAAATGAAATCACCAGTAGCGTGTGGGTCCCTGAAGGCGTTGATGTCCCTCTGTTTGATCAGTGATCTGCCAGCTGAGAGACGTGAAAAGAAACGTGTGTTGGTATCAGACGTAATTCACACGTGTCCTATTCATCATCAGATTCATCTACATCAATGACAATGCCCTGTAACTGTACTGTTGCAGTTCAGGTTGCATACATGATGTGTCTACTTTGCCTGATGTTCCAACAAGACATGACCAATGCTGAGTTTGGCAACACAAGACATTTCTGCTGGCATATTTGCTCATTTTGCACACACTACTTTTGTGACACATTCCGAAGGCCACGTTTCTCCCACAACATCATGTTCTCCATGGTGTGTAGACAATATATTTGCTGCAGATCTCACAAGGGTGTGTCACAACAATTGATGGTGTATGATCACACCTTCTGTATGTGGCAGACTGACACTCCGGAGAAGGCCTATTTTAAAATACCATTTTTTCCTATATCATCATACGTTACACAAAACTTATGTACAAGGGCAGCGTATATAGGAGACAGCACCAAAAGTTAAGATCATGGAAAACCTGATATTAGCTTTGCGAAACAAGGACAAATGCATTATTTCTCCTTCTTTTTGCTTTTTCCATGTGTGCTGCCTTGTGCAGCCCACATGGAAAAAGCTAAATGCCTTTGTTTATGTACAGGAAGGTCAGCCTTCCTGTACATAAACAATCTTTACCCTGCAACCAGACACTCTTACCCTGTGGTGCAAGGGTGCCTGCGACTGTGTAGCACCAGGCGCAGGGGGATATGCAAGGCTGCACCATATCGTTGTAAATATGGTGCACCCGTGCGTTTCTGAAGTGGCAAAGTGAGGCGTTAAGTCATGACGGCTAGCGCCTCACTCTGCCACTTTCTTGAACATTTGCCCCATTGTATTACAGACTGCATTATTTGAATTTACTACAAAAGTGTTCATTTAACAATTATGAGGTTGTACTTACCACCATGTAGGCTAATGAGGACTCTCAGGTGGTCCAACATGTCACCCTCACAGCCCACGCAATCCTGCCATCGGTGCTTCCATTGTCGGACAGACCTGTCCACACCTCAGCATCTGACTTCTTACATGCTCCCACCTCACCTTCCGCACACGGAATATCAATTCAATTCAATTCAATTCAATAGAGACTTTATTTCGGTTTTGATTCAAACCATAAAAGCACATGTGCAACAATGCAGTTTAAAAATACAGTAAATATATGAATATACAATAAAGTGCAGAGAGTACAGGATGAAGTGCAAAAGTACAAGGATCAATAGTATACATACAAAAATTAATTTGTCAAAGAGGGATGAATCAACACAGAAGACCTTCATTGATCCATGCAATTTCTCATTCTTATACATAGCTTTAAAAATTCAGTTACTTGAAGAATACTGTCCTTATGCAAAAGTTGTAAGTACATAAGTGCTGGTCTGATTTGTTTAAAATTAAGTTTTTTTTAAAAGAACAACCAGGTAGCGTTTGCGCGGGTAATCATAAAATCTACATAAAAATATAAAATGCAGTATATCCTGTGGAGACTTTCCGTCGCAGCCACAGGGTGCAGCAGGTTTATTAAAAATATCACTTTTTGGTCTAATCAGTAAGTGGTGGAAAGCGTTTAACCTAAACCTTGTTAGCAAAAACTTCTCATGTGAAGACAATGAGCCAGTCAAGTATGGCTCCATTGATTCACATGTTGTAAGCATAACAGATTTTCTTACAGTTGGTTTGAGAAACTCCACACCTTCCCTTTGCATGTTTCTGTCCATAAGGAAGGACCGTTTAATTGCCTCCACATCCCTTTTTGCAAACCAACACGGAATATCCCTGCAGGATCCTACCCACACTCTCAACCATCAACCATCAACCATCAACCATCAACCATCAACCATCAACCATCAAGGGCAGGTAGAATTTTACCAGCAAGAGGTAGCCCTCCAATGCCCCCTCTGACATCCTGCTCTCCCTACCCACACCCACCATCTCTGAGAACACACCTAAACCCACTAGTAAGAAAATTAAGCCCAAATATATACCCCAGAATAATGTAAAATTACCCCTTGGACAGACAAACGACAAGATTTGGTACAAAATACAAAAAACCTGTGGTGTGTGCAGCATCTACCTCTTCTTCCTGGTCATCCTCTGGATTGTCCGGATCCTCTGGCTCTTCAGCCCATGGGGTGTTTGTGCATACACACACATATGTTGTGCACAAAACAACATACCATGATGATTTTGCAGACAGGTTCAGGGCTTTACAGCAGTCTGCCGCCTGCTACATCGAGGCACCGGAACCTTGACTTGAGCACTCCAAATGTCCTTTCAACAATGAACCTGGTGCGTCCAAGGGCCACATTGTACTCTCTCTGTGCCTGTGTGTGTGTTTCTCTGAGGGGCATCATCAGCCATGGAGAGAGTGCATATCCTTGATCACCTGAAACATATAATGGAGAGATGTGTCCATTAGTATTTGTACCTGCTGTGTTTGCAGAGTGTCTGTTTTGGTGTGTGTGATTTGTGCTAGTTTGGGTATTCAGATCTGCCATGTGTAGCTTCAGACAATTGACCAGCATCACTGCAAATTAAATTGCCGATACTTGACAGCCAGTTTCTCATATTTAGGTATATTGTTTAGCCTTAATGACATCTGGGCTCAAGCAGTTGCAGCAAAAAAGCTAGCACTAATTAGAACGACTGCTCTTGTCAGCTTTGCAAGAAAATTGGGACATAAACCACCAGCTGGAACTTCTGAAAATCTACAAAGCAAAATGCGTTTCAAGTGTTATTTATGGGGCAGGGATTTGGGGTTTTGCAGACACAAATTCAATTCAATTAGTTGAGAACTCTTTTTTAAAATATATTCTGTCAACATCCTCCAGTACCTTCAAATATGTCCATCATGTGTAGCTGGGTCTCCCATATATATCCAACCTCATAAAACTGGAGACAGTTCTCCTTTGGCACAGGATCTGATCAAAGGAAGAGACCAAATTTAACAGGGACATGTTACAGGATAGTCTCAGGCTGGATGGTGCGCAAAAAATACAATGGGTTAACTTAATCCAAGATTTCACAAAAGACATGGGTAACCCGGAATACTTTACTAACCCCAGCACTATCACCTTGGCTTCCAGGAAAAATCTTAGAAAAGAGGTCCACCTCTATCCTGCCTAAGACTATCGGGGGAAATAACTAAGTCCAGCGTCTTGCAGCACCAGATGGTTCTTACAACTTTTAGCTTGCAGCCATATTTAGTATTCGTACCAGGTGGTTTTTATTAATAAGATTTAGATTGGGGATAATACAGAGACTTGTCTCTTTCCCCAACATGAACGACTGGGCAAGTGCGCTACAATCTTGTCCATGTGATAACTTGTCAGCTCAATCCCCATTACACTTAGTTTTATTCTGTACATTTTATAAGGAGCTATGAAAGATCTGGATAGTTCCGATTTGACAGAAATGGGGACTTAGACAATGCTGCCCTGCTTTTATTAAGCTCCAGCTCTTAGACAATGAGCACGTAGCTTGGAGGATATCTATGTTTTAAAAATAAAATCTCCACCATAGAAAGAGCATTGTTTTCTAGGATTGAGTAGGGGGCCATTTTAGATGCATTCTTCATTAATTCTTACCAGTTTTAAGTTACATAAATATATATGAATTGTATTTTAGGATGAAATATTTTTATCTGGATACTGTATCTACATTTTTGATGGAAATGTTTTTAATAATCATGTATTTTATCTGTGCTTTTTATGATTTCTATATCACCATTGAAATAAAGCTTTGTTTAATTTGATTTAATTTGACAGTCTACACATCACCATGGTGGCAGTGTCTGGATCCTGTGTATTGCCTCCATGTTGTGACTGTCAGGATGTATGTTTAACTCAAAAATAGAATACAGTTTCTTTACAGGCCCGTTGAACATACTGATTCTCTCATGTGCACATATTTCATGGGGTGCACCATTGGCACATGTGCTTGCTGAAACATCCCCCTTAAGTTTTTGACGATTACTATTTTGGAACATCATCTATATAGCTCATTGTGAGTGATTGTGCTGAGGGTAGCTGTGAAAGAGATTCTTTGTCTGCTAAACATTGAGGTAATTGTGGGCTAATTACATCCACCTTGCCCCAAAGGTGGGTCAGTGTTTCAGTGAGAGTGGCACTGCTACCTGGTACAATGGACTCACTGGGACATGCGATGACAACGTACATATGCATTGATGTCCTTGTGCATGAATTGACTTTGACTCTGCATGTATGCATGTTTGAGTAATACCCATCAATATTTCAGTGTGTGTCAGTTCACAATCAACACACATTGTAATTTCAGCTTTTGTGCATCATATTGCTACACCTCACGGGGGTAGTCATATGCATGTAATACTAGGCTAAGGTACAAGAGCCCTTCACCTAAGCCGCACGGGTAGAGAGGTATTCCTGGGTGTGCATATGTCCTCCCGAATCAAATACGATTCTCCAGAGGTATCCCATCCAGTGTAAGGAAACCTCAGCACTGAACTTTTGTGGTGTCAACCGCTCAAAGGCGGTGTAGGAAGCAATTCCTTTTTATTAAATAACCCTTACACACTCTAGTAGGGTCATGCTTCATCACCGGGTTCACCTTGAGTCCTAAAGGTCATGGTGGGCTCAACTATATTTCAGTGTGCACTTAAGAGAGTTAGGCCAGGGGATCTGAAGATTACAAATCCTCCTCCGTCTCCAGGTATCCCTTTAATAATGGAGTCATAGGGGATATCAAAAAGAAAATAAATAGGTGCTGTCAGGAGATGATGGTCCTATTACCCTAATGCCATGCTAACATGTTTCACGCATATTAGGTGGCCCACATTGGTCCTGGTTTTTCTTCAGAGCGAAAGGGGGTTCCCTCCCTAGGTCTTCAGTGGGGGTGTTTCCCTATCTTGGTCTCAAGTGAGGGCACAGACCGCTGCACTCTTGTGAAAAGGTGGAAGGTATACTTATCTCACATCCAGTTCTGTAGTGTTTTATGTGCACCCTATTCATGCAGATTTAATGTGTCTCAAGGGACTGCGGTTAGTGGTGGTAGCCTTGTACTCACACTTTCCTCAAAGGTCTCTCTGAATAGAGAGTAGGGGGCGGAGATTTCCTTTCACTCCCCTGAGTCCTCATAGAATAGAGAGTAGGGGAGGAGATTTTCTTTCAGCTACCTAGGCCAGGTCTGCTTTCAACAATGCTGTCTCCACCTCCTGCCAGGAAGCTGCACCAGTGAGGACTGAACTGGTTTTGGCCAGGTACAGACACTCTCTGCCTTCAGAGAACAAATACATTTGTAGTATAAATATTGGGGCCCAGACCCCAAGACTTTAGATCACTTCTGGGAATCAAGACAAACCTTTGCCAAGGAGAGGAACCAAAGAAGCTGAATAATTTGACTGCCCCTGTGCCAGTGTGCTATTTTCTGGGGTTACCCTGCAGTGGTTGCTTATTTGCCAAGGAAAGGAGAAGGAACTTTTATTGAACATTCATCATCTTGAAGAAGAATCTTCAAGTGCTTCAATTGTGCTTGCCTCCTGCTGAAGTCTCAGGGATACAAGACTTCACCATCAGCTCCCCCCCGGACTTTCCTTGCTGGGAATTCTGTCTGCAGAAGCCTGCGTATTGTTGGGAGCTGGAAGCGCGACGCAGCGAGAAGAAGTGTGTCGCTGTCACAGCTGTTGGCGTCGCATCACCGGAGAAGAGTGTCTCCATCGCAGAGGTCGCCGTTGCATTACTGGAGAAGCGTGTCTCCATCGCAGCTGTTTGTCATCGCATCGCCGTAGAAGCGTGTCGCCACCGCAAGGGTCGCCGTCGCATCACCTGAGAAGCGTGTCGCAGGGCCTGTCGCGGCTTAGAAGTCCCAGAGTCGCCGCATAGCCATTGGGCGTGCATGCATCCACTTCACATCATCGCAGTGCATCAAAGACGCCATCTTGTCACATCAAACCGGATCATCGCATCGAGGTGCCATCGTGTTGCATGGCAAACTGGAACGCCATACGAGAACGACGCATCACCTCCCCTCAGGTAAGGAACAGTCGCATTCCCTACTTTGTGCAAGCACTGTGGGACAGACGCATTGCCGCCCCGGAAGCAAGGAACCGACGCATCGTCTCCCTGCCAACCTTTTGTTTATCTTGCGATGCTCATCCAAAGGTACTTTGTGAGAATCGTGTCGCATTTACCATCAACTTTGAACTAAGCTATTTTTACCATTTAAAAGTAATTTTTCTAATACTGTATTGTGGATTTTTGTTGTTTGGGTCTTGTGTTAAGTATATATAAAGGATACTTATATTTATAAAACATGTGTGGTGTCAATCTGTGATGTTTTCACTGTATTACTGTATGTGTTTCCAAATGCTTTATACACTGCCTCTGAGATAATCCTTCCTGCTCGTGCCAAGCTACCACAGGGTTGAGCAGGGATTATTTTAGGAGTGTTGCCCCCTTACCCTGACTAGAAGCAAGGCTCCCTATTTGGACAAAGGTACAAACCATTGCCAACTAGAGACCCCCAGTTCTAACAGTTACCATTCGAAATCAGGACATAAAACATATTTGAGACCATTAATGCTGAGGTTGGGTATACTTTTTACACATATTTTGCCTCATTTGTATATAGTATTAAATCTTTTTTTATTGAAAGATTGTAGCACATACACAAAAAGCGTTTGTCCAAATAGCCCCTTTCGCTCATTGTATAGCAGTACCCAAAGCTCAGAAAAGAAAGGAAAGACCATACCAAATTGCAACAAAAGACCCGCCAAAGTGTGCTTCATATGTGCAAACCAATCAACAGTAAGTAGAAAAAAGTAAAACATAAACAAACAAGGCCCCCAAACGCCCACCCTAGCCCCCCCAACTCCCCCGTGTTCCAAGCCCACCATTCATCTCGTCCAAGAGCACACCCCCACTAATCTGTCAATGGTATTTCCACATTATAGAGGTGTAGTAAGCGTAGATAGCGGGGGCAGGTGACCTCCCGAAACTCTGAGGCCAACAAAGACAGAAAGGGTTGCCACAACTCTGCATACTTAGCTCCTTCCCCCGCCAAAGTCAGAGAGAGCTTCTCCATACCCAATACGTGCCACAGGCGATGGAGCCAGCCCTGGAATGTAGGGACATGTGTAGTGCGCCAGTGGACAATGATGTTCTGCATGGCGGAGCCTAGCGCAATAGCAATCAGGCGACCTCTGCGGGAGCGCAGCGGATATGTTACTGGGTTTGGTAGACCCAACAAAGCGTACGAGGGACATCGCGGGATCTCTGTGTCAAAATCCGCATCCACCTCATCAAGGATTTGCTTCCAGTATTCCTGCAGGTGAACTCAGTCCCAAAGCAAGTGTACTAATGTACCCACCTGACCACAGCCCCGCCAGCACGTCGCCTCTCTAGAGTGGACCATCGCATGCAGACGCTCAGGAGTATAGTATCAGTAGGTTGCAACCTTAGTGAGTGTATCCGTAAGCCCCATGTGGTATGCGGAGTGCCTGGCCCTATAATATATGCCTTCCCATTCTTTATAGCTTAATGTCCTCCTGAGCTCCCTTATCCGAGCTATAAATGTGAGTGTATTTAGCTTGTAACATCTTGTACAGGTCCGAAATGAGTTTTGTGTCTGATTTACGCGTAATCAGCCAGTATTCGTACGGCAGCAGCCGCCTATCAGCCATGGGGCGTACCTGTTCGCTAAGCGCCCAGTGTCGCGCTTGTAGGTATTGAAGCCTCTCTGACTCCGGCAACCCATACTCCTGTCGGAAAAGAGAAAAGGGCATGACACCCTCTGCCGTATACAAGTGGAAAAGTTACCTGCACCCAGCTGGCCTCCATCTCGCATAGGCCACCGTGTCCATACCCGGGGCGAAATCCGGATTATCCATTAAAGGTGTGAGTGGGGACGGGAAGGTGGTAAGCTCATGCTTGCCGTTGGTATGGTCCCAAACTTCCATGGGAACCCTGGTGATATATGAGGCATATAGATTAGGGGGTCTGTGCTGCCTGCGAAGGAAGGGAATCTCCTGGAGCAGGCGACCAGCCACAGCCTGATCCTGGAAAAGCCAGTGCTTTTCAGACTCCCATCTACTCCACTCCATGAGAAGGTGCCGCTGAGCCACCTGAAAGTAGAGGAGCAAGTCCGGGAAGCCAAGTCCCCCACATTCCGGGAGAAGCGTTGCCAGTCGCAACTTTAGACGCGGTTTCCTACCGTGCCAGAAAAACGGAGCCAGCTCTGACTGTGTCTGTTGGATCCAGCCCGCCTGTGGCCGCATGGGAAGGGTGTGAAACAAATATAGGATCTGGGGAAGGATTGTCATCTTTACCGCTGCCACTTTGCCCAGCCAGGACAGAGGATAGTGCTTCCACCTCCCAAGTTCCTGCCTGATTTTCTGGCGTAGCAGAGCATAATTAATGCTAACTGTGGTCCAAAGAGAAGGGGCCAACTGGATCCCTAGATATGGGATTGCTTCCGTCGCCCACTGAAAGGGAAACGAACCCTGTAAAAACTCTCGAGTGGATCTCTCCAAGGACAGGTCAAGTGCCATCGACCTGCTCATGTTAACCTTGAAGCCAGCCACTTGTGAAAAGGACTCCAGGTCCTCAAGGCATGCAGGCAGCGACTCTCTCGGACGAGACAAGGAAAGTAAGACATCGTCAGCATAAAGACTGATAGTATGAATGTAGCCTCCAAACTTGATGCCCTGTACCCTCGGATTAACCCTCAACTTCTGTGCCAACGGCTCCATGTAAAGGGCGAAGAGCAGGGGTGACAGGGGACACCCCTGCCTCGTACCTCGTTCGATGGCGAACCTGGGGGAAGTACAGCCGTTAACTCGGACCGTCGCAGTTGGTAATCTATAGCAGTTTAAAACATAAGTGCAAAATTTCTCTCTCATCCCCACCTTCTCCAAAGCACTCTCTAAATAGGGCCAGTGGACCCGTGCGAATGCCTTCTCGGCGTCGATAGCCAGCATCATAAATTCCCCTTGTGTTCGTGTAGCTTTTTCTACCAGCGCCCTCTTAGTATTATCGGAGGTTTGACGCTCTCGGATTAAGTCAGCCTGATCCGGTCAATTAGGCCACCCATGTGGGGTGCAAGGCGAGCCGCTAGGATTCCTGTATATAATTTAAGATCGACGTTAAGGAGAGAAATAGGGCGATAAGCCCCACACTGCGACCGATCCTTCCCTGGTTTGGGAAGGACCGCAATGGTTGCCTCCAGGAGGTCCCCTGAGATTGCCCCTGGTTCTGCAAAGGAATTAAAAAGTCTTGTAAGAAGAGGGTAGCTTGTAAACAGAACGTCTAATAGAAGCTTGCGGGAAAGCCATCTGGCCCCGGTGTCTTCGCCAACTTTAGGCGGGAGATAGCAGTGATAACCTCCTCTGGCCGGATGTCACACTCTAGGTGCTCTGCTTGGTCTTTTGTAAGGGTTGGAAGGGAAACTGAATCAAGAAAAGCCTCTCCAGCAGAGGCCCCTGCAGGGGAACCGGCATAGAGGTCAGCATAAAATTCGCTAAAGGCACAGGCGATGTCTGCGTCTTCGGAGACGCGCCTACCATCCTGTCGAAGAATCTCCTGCACGTTCTGGCGCGGCCGGGCTTTGCACAACTTATGAGCTAGCAGATGCCCACATCGGTCCCCGCCAGTATAATATGCATGTTTTAACCTCAGCGCTGCAAATTCCGCCCAATACTGATCTATGGCCGCCAACTGTTGCCACACTGCTTTAAGTTGCCTCCAAATTCGAGGAGATGCTGTTCGCTGATGCATTTGTTCCAGTTCCCGAATCTGCTGAGTGAGTTCCTCCCTTTTACGCGCGTGCTCAACATTGTCTGCCGCCGAAATTGCTATAAACTCGCCCCTTAGAACCGCCTTCAGCGCTGCCCATTGTGTCGCAAGTGAGGTATCTGCGTTGCTATTGTGCGTGAGATAGTCAGTAATGGCCCATTATATTCATGTAACCACCTACTTGTGGTGTAGTAATGTTTCCCGAAGGCGCCAACATTGTGTGGTGCGCGGGGCAGGGGGAAGGGAGAGGACAACGGTCACCGATACATGATCTGAAAGAGAGGCAGTCCCAATTTTGATAGTAGTCGTGAGCACATGTACGGAAAAAGAAGCTAGTAGACAGTCTAAGCGGGCATATGTTTTGTGTGCGTTAGAGTAGTAGGAGTATTCCCGGCTTCGGGGGTGAAAGCTGTGCCACAAGTCTACCAAGCCTAACTCGTTCAAGCGAGACAACCCCTCAGAGGTGAGGGCACCTCATTGGGAAGTGCGCTGGCATGACCTATCCAAGGTGTTGTCGAAAACCAGATTAAGGTCTCCCCCAGCAGGATATGGCGGTCTGTCGTGTTGGAAGCTTCAGTAAGAGCTAAGTGAAAAAACCTCTCCTGGCCTTCATTGGGGGCATAAACAGAACCAATAGTGAAGGTAGAGGTGCCCAGTGAAACCCTATATGTCAGCAACCTTCCCTTAATCTCTGCTCCTTTGTGTAGCACTCTACCCTTAAATCTCTGGGCCACTAGAATTGCAACTCCTGCAGTCTTCGTAGCATTAGAGGAGAAGAACTGCAATGGGAACTTCCTGGAACGGTGGCGAAGACAATCTTTCTGTAACAAGTGTGTCTCCTGTAGGGGGCAGATGTCCGCTTGGGAATGTTCCAGAAATTAGAGGACTGATTTGCGTTTCACCTGGATTTTTCAACTCCCTCACGTTTAACGTGAGGACTTTAAGCTCTGCAGCTGGCATTTACTCGAATAGGGTCAAAAAGGGCAGAGGGGACACACTCATACGGGGCTGATCTGGGCCACGAACACCTCGCCTCCGTAGGCCACTCATGCGAGGGGCACCTGATGCAACCTTCGGCACCCTGTGGACTTGGAACCACAGGACCCTCCCCCCAAATATCCCACCCCAAAGAAAACCCCAAACCATTACAAGAAAAGCATCATTAAATTGTCCAACATCCCCAGATGATTGGAAGAATAGTGAATCGGGGTAGTCCATTTAACTTCCAACGGTCACCCCTCCCACCAATGACCCACGAAACATAGCAAGCAAGCAATCGGCCTGTGAAAGACATGGAAATCAGCCAGTCGGGGAAGGGTTCTTGTCCGGTGTGGCCACCTCTACTGCAGCCTGCTGGCCAACCACAGCTGGGGAAGGGTTCCTTTCCGCCGCAACCGCCTCCACCGCCTCCACCGCAGTCCGCTGGCCCTCCACAATCACAGCAGGTGGAGGCTTCTTCACTGGACGCCGTCTGCCCTGCTGTCGTCACTGGGGCTTAGAATCATCCACGGTGGTAACCTGACTTGCGTCCTCAGACACCTCTGCAGGTAGGTCAATGCCCAACAGGCGACAGGCCTCCGACACCGATCGTAGCTGGTAGGGTTTATTGTCCAGTTTGAACACCAGACGGAACGAATGGCCCCAGCTATAAGATATGTTCCGCTGTTGCAGATGGGACGTGACAGGCTTGAAAATTCTGCGTTTTTGCAATTTGAGAGCTGAGAGATCTTGAAATAAGAACGACGACTGATCTTGGAAGACCAAAGGGTGCAACTGCCTGGCTTTCTGGAAGATTTCCTCCTTAGTACGAAAGTCCTGAACACAGACCAGGATGTCTGGCGGTGGTGCTGGGTAAGCTCGCGGAGGCCCCACCCGATGTGCTCTATCGAGGCGTAGGTCCGAATCCAATGGACGCCCCAAAATGTGGTTGAAGAGTTCCCTCGCAAAGCGAAACAGGTCCCTCGTCTCGTCGGTCAGCGTCACATTTCGAATCCGAACATTGTGTCGCCGGGAGCGGTTCTCCAGATCTTCAAGGTGGGTCTGGAGGTCAACTTGTTGATCGTGTATCCGGAGTATTTCTTGTTGCAAAGCCTCTATTTAGTGTCTCTCCCATCGCTCTTGTTCTCCAGTTCAGCCACACGCTCACCGATTCCGTCCACATCCCGGCGAACCTCCCTGATTTCTCCTGCGAACTAATTTTTTAAGGTGTGGATGTCCTCCCGCAATGACGTAAACAGCGCCTCCAGAAAAGCCTTCTTGATAGGCTCTGATCCAGTTCCCTGTACCGAGGCGGCCTGAGCCGAGTTGAAAGCCATGCCATTAAGTTGCTGGCTCGCTTGCACCTTGGCGAATAGATCCTTTACAGTTTTATCTCTGCGCCCTCTAGTGGTGGACATCGCCTGTTCTAGACACCCCAGCGACCCACAGACCAGGGCCCCCTCCAATCTGGTCAGACCCAGCAGGCCCAGCGGGCTCTCCCGACCTACTGTGAGCCCAATCCGGACCAGTAGGCTCCCGCTGTTTAGGTGAGGAGGCAGTTGCGTATGGGCTAAACTGGAATGCTTGCCCGTCTCCTCAGACCGCGATAAAGACCGTCATGTTCTCTCCCGGGCGGGCCACCTCAACGCCAACTGAATGTCCCAGCGTGGGTGCGACACACACCCGTTCCTCACTTCCTCAGAGAATCACATGCCAGACCGAGACGCCAACCCTGTGGTGCCGCAGATCGCTAAGTCCATACAATCCCCCTATAAGGGACCACCAACGCTCCCGTGTATTGCACAAAACCCGCTAGCAGCCAAAATGTAGTCCGCAGGGGACCGCCGGTGCCCTCGTGTTCCCGGAGCGTCTCTTCTATCGTTCCGCTCCAACCCAACAGGCAGAGGAGCCGCCGTCAAATGTCCCCGTCGCTCCCAAGGACCCCTGCTTGCACACCTAACACACCAACTCCCCGTTCTCAGCTTCTCGGGGGGTCCGCATTCCAACCGCAACTGCAGTCATTATGGCGCGGGCACTGAGGGGCACGTCTCCCTGAAATGGCGGCCTCCCGCTGCCCCTCACCTCTGCTATGCTGAGGCGGTCCACTTCAAGCACCAGCCTTACCAACCATCGTCCCCTTCCTGTCTCCGTGGAGAAGGCCACAGCCCCAGGCCTCCGCAGGTCTCAGGCCACTCTTATCACCCCCGGTCGTCTTCAGAAGTCAGGGGGCAAAACAGGAAGCTCAGGCCACACCGCCTATCTCCAGAGCCTCACTGCTCGCTGGCGGCCCAGGCTACGTCCTCGGTCACATCGCTCGTGCCCTAGGCTGACCGACCAGGTCTGCCCCGTCGTGCTGCAGCAAAGCTGTCCTCTGGACCTCCGGAGCTCTGGCACTTCCCCTACGTGGTGCCTCCGAGCTGGGTGCACCTCTCACAACCCAAGATGGCAGCCCGGGCCAGCACCTCAGCCCCGCCTCAATCTACAGCCGCAGGGGCCCGTTGGGCTTCGGGTCTCCGGCTCGCCACAGACGGCTCCTGCTCACCAATGTTTCCGCCGCTGCTCCCCAGTCCACAGGACCCACTGCCCCGCTCCACAGAGATAGCACTCTCGAACTCATCGCTCGGGTCTCCCACGCTCACGGGTCCGCCAGGCCAATCAGTCAGAGGCCGCGGGCCGCAAAGTCTACCACTGCAGATTCCTCCAGTCCAAAAAGTGACCCCCGGGACTCCCAATCAAGTCCGCCACCTGTGCTTAGGCCGACAGATGCTGAAATTGCCCGAAGGTCCATGCTACCTCAGGCCTTAGGCGGAAGCTCCGGAGTCGTCCGTCCGTTCACTCCGCCATCTTGGCCAAGCCCCGCCATTTGTAGTGAGTACTAATTTCGAGAAATTGAAATGTTTAATATCGAACATAGTCACAAAACATTTTATAGGAATGTAGTCGATATTAATACTCACAACATGATTACCCTACCTTTCGAACTACCCTCATTCTTTGTTGCACTCGTACACGCTCGCTCAACACAAGGTCGTACATCTTACTTTGATGAATTGATCACCCATCACAAAATAGCCTCTTCACCACAGAGAGCTGCCTCATTTCCTTCTTAGATGGCTGCTTTGAAGAATTAATCTTCAACATTAACTATGCACCCTCAAAAGATATCATCCACACATTATACATTGAGATTAAAAGTATATTTCCATCATCGTATTTGGAGCACCTTTGTTCTAGATTAACCCTCACACTACCTTTTCTCGCACCTTCCTTCTCATCCTCCACCCACCCTGATACAACAACCTACTTGTTGCTGACTAGTGTGATTTCATCTTCTCAGCCTTGGTCACATTCTAACACCACATATCTTGGTGATTTTAACTTCCCTGTGAGCACTTCCCTA
This sequence comes from Lissotriton helveticus, assembly GCF_964261635.1. NCBI lineage: Eukaryota > Metazoa > Chordata > Amphibia > Caudata > Salamandridae > Lissotriton > Lissotriton helveticus. The sequence goes on from NC_136067.1 coordinate 651,955,042, forward strand.
AAGGTATGAACGATTACTTTTTTGACATCACTGCCTCTGTTAAACTGACACAATTCTCTTCCAGTGCACTGCAAATACAACAACTTAGACCACTTTTGGTCAAAGTAGCCTAACTAGCCAAGAACCACTCTTTCCAGACTGGAATTTTCTATTAATATTGACAGCCGTGGGCATCCTCACAAAGGGCAGCAAAACCATCTGTAATAACAAAGAGCTCATTGAAAAATTTCCCATTAGTCACTCTGTCCCAAATACTGATCTATACTGATCTTACTCCCTTCTGCTGCACACTCTGCTTGTTATACATTTCTTTCAAAGATATTGGTAAAAACAAATGTCCCCTTTCACTCAAGAAAGTCAAACCTAATTAATGCCTTTGCAACTTAGTACACTCAAAATCTGCACAAAAAAAGAAATATGGCAAACTTGAAAAGACATGACGTAATTCCACTCATTCTGGCTCACCTTGGTACCCGCAAATAAAATATTTCTACCACATTATTACTTCTTATAAACTATCCTCGATTTTACCAATGAATATAAAGCAATATTAAAAAGCTCAAATACTAGCCTAAGCCTTCTGTGAGCACCTATTCCATACACGAAGATAAAACAATTACATTTAATGAATATTTTTATAACATGGACACAATCAGATAACATTGTCACCTCTGTCACACATTCTGTAAACCCTGACAACAGCTCTATTGTACACCGCAAATAATCTATGATGACGACCTACTTATATCATCAAGCATTAAATACTTGCCCCCAGCGATGCTAACACTTATTTTTGACATCATCAACCACTCTCTGCTCACAGTCATTTTGCCATCATTCCTGACAACAAGTAAAATACACCACCTCCTCAAAGAAAATCTGGGGCATATTATCAAGAACGGAGTTAAACATTATCGCCGGTTTAGCGGCAGTTTTAAACGGCGATAATGGGCTTGATAATATGCCCTTGAGAATTTCAATAGAAGTCCATGTTCTGGTGTGAACATGGGCTTCTATTGGAATTCTCCAGGGCATATTATCAAGCCCATTATAGCCGCTTTAGCGGCAGTTTTCTGCCGCTAAACCGGCGATAATTTTAACGCTGTTTTTAAAAATAATACCAGCCGATTCCAGGACTACCTTGTTGCGAAAGGGAAAGCTGATATTTCTCGTCTTTACACATGTGAAGTCATATTACATGCTTGTTATGTTTGGGGGTCTCTAGTTGGCACAGGTAGGTACTTGTGACAAATAGGTACCCTTGCCTCTAGTCAGGACAAGGGGATTAAACTCCTAAAGCCCCTGCTCACCCCCTTGGTAGCTTGGCACAAGCAGAAGGGCTTTACTTCAGAGGCATTGTAAGTTAAGCAGTTGTGACCACATCCAGTAACCCAGTGACAACACTACAAATGGACACCACACAGGTTTTATATAAAAAATAAGTATACTTTATATAGAGTTACCACAAGACCATAAACAACAAAAATACACACTAAGATTACTTTAAGATGATAGATTTAAGCTTAGTTCAGTTCAGTTCTTAGATGCGACATTTTGCGTCAATGTACCTTAGGTTGCATTGCGCTTCCACGACAAGCAATGTCGCAGCGATGGGAATGCGGCAAAGTTCAGGTGCAAAGAAATAAAGACGTGAAGATCTTCCAGATGCGGCACGCTTCTCGGGGATGCAAGAAGTTCTCGGTTCGATGCGTGGACTGCAGCGGCAACACCCTTACGATGCGACGGCAGCAGCTCCAGCGGCGACGCTCTTCTCCTACTATGCTTGAAGCTTCCGTTCGATGAGACAAATACACTGGCGACATCCAAGATGCGACGGCAGCAGCTCCGACAGCGGCGTGCTTCTCGGGGATGCGAGGTGCTCTTGGTCGATGTGGTGCAATGCGACAGTTCCAGCGGCGACACCCTCCTTCGGAGTTGCGACAGCAGCGACGGCGACATGCTTCCTCTTCGTTGCGGCATGCTTCTCTCCAATGCGGTGCAGTGCGACAGTTCCAGCAGCGACACCCTCCTTCGGAGTCGCGACGGCAGGCCCAGCGATGGCGACATGCTTCTTCTCGTTGATGCGCTCTTCCAGCTCCTTGCGACAGGCAGTTCCTCAGAAGGCCCAAAACAGCAGCGGGCACTTCCAAAGAACTCTGGGGAGCTGGGGGGGTTGTAGTCTGTTGTCCCTGAGACTTCAGCAGGAGGCAAGCTCTTTCCCAAGCCCTTGGAGATCCTTCACAAGTTGAAAGCAAAGTACACAAAGTTCCTTTCTCCTTCCTTTGGCAGTAAGGCAACCACTGCAGGCCAATCCCCCAAGCAGCACTTTAGCTTGGGAATAGTCTCTCCTCAGTTTCTTCAGGTTCCTCTCCTCAGTAAAGGTTTCTTCTTGTAGTCCAAAGTGATCTAATTTCATGGGATCAGGGTCCCAATAGTTATACCCCAACATCCTTTGTTCTCTGAGAGGAGAGGGGCCTTTGCCCAGTCCAAATCCGTTCTGAAGCACTCTGTTTACTAGACTTTTCCTTTCCTTTCACAGTGCAGGGCAGGCACATCAGACGCCCCACAGGAGGTGGAGCCAGCATTTTGGAAGGCAAGTACAGTCCTGGGGCACTATGTTTACAGGACTCCTTCTCTTCTTTCAGTGTACAGGGCAGAGACATCAGCCGCTCCCCAGGAGGTGGAGCCAGGATTGTGGAAAGCAGGCACAGCCCTATTCAAGGTTCAGGTGCAACTCCTCCCTCCCATCTAGATGCAGATCTCTCTATTCACCACTGGGTGACTCAGCCTGTCTCTTGGAATCCCCCAGCCCTGTCACTCACAAAACCAGACAAAGGAATACACAACCTAGCAGAGGCAGGTTTGAATAGTTAGACAAGCAAATACCTACTTTCTAAAAGTGGTATTTGCAAACACAGAATATTAAAATAAACTTCACTAAAATATATTATTCTGAGTCCAGGCATACTAAACTCGAATTTCTACCATGTTCTCGGAGACAGTTAGGATTATAAAATGTAATAACTCTAAAAGCCCATTCTGGCCTATGGAGAAAAGGTAGCCTTGCAATAGTGAAAAACGAAAATGGCTGTAATTCACTATTTGGACATGCCACACACACCAGAGCTTGTCCTACCTTATACTTACAATGCACCCTGCCCTTTGGCCTACCATAGGGGTGAATGATATGAAGAAAAGGGAAGGTTTAGGGACTGGCATGTGGGTGCACTTGCCCAGTCAGTATGACAGTACCAGACTGCACGCAGGCTCTGCAATGGCAGACCTTAGACACATTTTACAAGGCTGCTTCTGTGGGTGGCACAACCAGTGCTGCAGGCCCACCAGCAGCATTTGGATTTACATGACCTGGGCACACTCAGTGCACTAGACTAGGGTCTGACAAGTAAACCAAATAGCCAAACATGGAACCACTGATTAATACATCAATTTACAATAGGGAGCACTTGCACTGTGGCACTGGATAGCAGTGGCACAGTGCCCAAACCATCTAACACCAGCAAAAACACATGAGGCAACAGCAAAAATGGAAGGGAGACCCATGCCAATGGTGCCAGGTCTAACATGTGTCCCCTCCAGCTGAAATGTGGGGAGAACTACCCTAACTCCAGGGAGTTCTCATCACTAAGGCTGAAAAATCTGGACAGACCATCAGCGTTGGCGTGTTCTGTACCAGGGCGGTGTTTCACCGTAAAGTCCATACCCTGTAGGGAAATATGCCACCTCAACAGCTTTGGATTCTCACCCCTCATCTGCATCAACATCTGAGGGGTCTGTGGTCTGTCTAAACCCGAAAGTGAGTCCCAAACAGGTATGGTCTCAACTTCTTCAGTGCCCAGACCACAGAAAATGCCTCACGCTCAACAGCACTCCACCTCTGTTCTTGTGGAAGTAACCTTCTACTGATAAAGGCTACAGGTTGATCAAGGCCCTCCTCATTCATCTGTGACAGAACAGCCCACACACCATGCTCTGAAGCGTCTGTCTGAACGATAAACTCACTTGAAAAGTTGGGTGCCCCGAGCACGGGCGCCGTGCACATGGCAGCTTTCAGGGACTCAAAAGCTTTCTGACAGATGTCAGTCCAGATCACCTTCTTGGGCTGCTTCCTGGAAGTCAGCACTGTCAAGGGTGCAACAATGTTGCCATACCCCTTGACAAACCTCCTGCAATACCCTGCGAGACCTAAAAAGGCTCTCACCTCTATTTGGGTTTTGGGTGGTTCCCAAGTCAGGATGGTTTCACTCTTAGGTTGTAGGGGCACCACCTGGCCGCTCCCAACTTGGTAACCCAAGTACACCACGGACCCTGCCCGATCCGGCACTTACTCGCATTGATCGTGAGGCCTGCCTTCCAGAGTGCCATCAACACTTCCCAGAGGTGGCGCAGATGTTCCTCCCAACTGGCACTGAACACTGCGATGTCATCCAGGTAGGCGGCACTGAACTCATCCAGTCCAACCAACACCTGGTTGACCAACCTCTGAAAGGTGGCAGGGGCATTCTTCTTCCCAAAGCGCATAACACGGAACTGGAAATGCCCATCTGGTGTGGAGAATGCTGACCTCTCCTTTGCCCCCATCAGTCAAGTACCAGTACCCAGACGTTAAGTCAAACGTGCTTAGATACCGTGCAGCCCCTAGCCAATCAATGAGCTCACCAGCTCTGGGGATGGGGTGCGCGTCAGTCTTCGTGACTGAATTGAGCCCTCGGTAGTCCACACATAACCGGAGTTCGGGTGTGGCACCGGGCGCTGCAGCCTTCGGGACCAAGACCACTGGGCTGGCCCAAGGACTGCTAGTGGACTCAACCAACCCTAGCGCAAGAATCTTTGAGACCTCCTCTTTGATGCAAGCGCTCACCCTATCAGTTATCCTGTAAGACTTGTGCTTCACCGGTAAGCTGTCTCCTGTGTCCACATCATGGACACAACAATCTGTGACACCATGAACCAGGGAGAACAGATCAGAAAACTGTCCCAGCAACTGGCAGCAGTCATTCAGTTGCTTATGGGTTAGGGTGGAAGAGAGGTTAATACCATCCACTGACCCATCTTGCTCTGAGGCTGACAGGAGGTTAGGAAGAGGCTCAGTCTCCTCCTCCATCCCTACATCTGTTACCAAGAGCATGCCCACTTCAGACCTCTCTAGGTGGGGCTTAAGGCGGTTGTCATGTAGGACCCTCAAGGGGTTCCTAGGAGTCCGCAAGTCCACCAAGTAGGTAACTGGACTCTTGCACTCCACAACCTCAAATGGTCCGGTCCACTTATCCTGGAGCTCGCAGGGTTCCCCTGAGGCCATTACCCACACTTTCTGGCCAGGTTGAAGCTCTACCAGAGTGGCATTCTGGTCATACCAGCGCTTCATCTCCTACTGGCTGGCTTCTAGATTCACCTCAGTGAGTTGCCTGAAACGCCTAGTCTGGTTCCTGAAGGCCAGCATGTAGCTATATACATCCTGGGGAGGTTTCCTGGGAGATTGCTCCCAGCCTTCTTTAACCAGACTCAGAGATCCTCTGATTGGGTGTCCATAGAGAAGCTCAAAGGGACTGAACCCTAGAGATTTCTGTGGCACCTCACAGTATGCAAACAACAGGCATGGTAAGAGGACGTCCCACTTACGCCTCATAGGTTCCTCAAGACCCATAATCATGCCCTTTAGGGTTCGGTTGAACCTTTCAACCAACCCATTTCCTTGGGAGTGGTAAGGAGTGGTGAACTTGTAGGTTACACCACACTCTTGCCACAGGGACTCCATATACTTGGAAATGAAGTTGGTCCCCCAGTCAGACACTACCTCGTGAGGGAATCCCACTCGGGAGAAATTTCCCATCAGTGCTCGTCCCACCACGGGGGCAGTCACTGTCCTCAGAGGTATGGCTTCCCGGTATCGGGTGGCATGGTCCACCAAGACAAGGATGAACCTGTTGCCCATGGCTGTCTTGGGGTCCAGTGGCCCCACAATGTCAATCCCCACCCGCTCAAAGGGGGTACTGACCACAGGGAATGGCTGGAGAGGAGCCTTGTGCTTTCTCCCACTATTTCCACTTGCCTGGCAAGTCTGACAAGTTCTGCAATGAGTGTCTGAACTCTTGCGCATTTGGGGCCAATGAAAGTGGGTGACAAGCCTTTCAAAGGTCTTGTCCTGCCCCAAATGTCCTGCTAATGGCACATCATGAGCCAGCCCCAGTAGGAAGGCTCTGAACTTCTGGGGTACCACCAGCACACGGGCTGACCCAGGTTCAGCAACCTTAGTCTCACTATACAGGAGACCATTCTCCCAGTAAATCAAGTGTGACCCTGACTGATCACCTGCTGCCTGGCTTGCAGCCTGTTGCCACAAGCCCACAAGAGAAGGGCACTCTCTCTGCTCCTTGCAAAATTCCTCCCTGGAGGGGCCTCCTTCTTGCTGCCAATGGATCAGCTCAGGCAGGTCCCCCAGTTCAGCTACTTGCTCCCCGGTAGGCTCCAGGGCATCCCCCTGAGGGTCTACCTCCTCCTGGGCTGTGGGAACTTCAGGGGCTGGTTTCCCGCGCCCCCACCACTGCTCTCTTCGGCAGGTTCCTGGGCCTCCCTCTCAGACTCCAGGTCCTCTTGAGAACCCCTACTGGCTGACATTGACCGAGTCGTCTCGCATGCCCAGTCAGGCAGTCCAACCATATTCAAGTGAGTTGTTTTCTCCACCTTTTCCAAATCATTTCCCAACAAGCAGTCAACAGGCATGGCGGGCCTCACAGCTACCTGAAGAGTACCAGAGACCCCCCCCCACTCAAAGGGAACCTGAGACATTGGACAATGACTCTTTGTGGTGTCTGCGTTAACAACTCGGGAAAGTGCATGAGGGACAATCTGCTCTTGAGACACCAGGTGACACCTTATGGCTGTCACACTGGCTCCTGTGTCTCTAAGAGCCTCCACCTTTTGGCCATTGACGGTCACTCGCTGCCCATATTTCTTAGTGTTCCTGGGCAGCTGAGCCTCTGAGACCATCTCACTGTCTCCTAAAGAGACTAAGGTCATCTGTGCAGGACTCCACCCACCTTGGACATCCATCTCCTCCCCCAAGGCAACACTAGCCATCTGCACCAGTGGGTGCTTGTTTATCAAACAGGCGGCACCTGGTATCATTCGCCTTATGACCCAGGTCACCACACTTGTAACATTTCAGGGGCCCCTGGGGAACAGGACTACCTGTCGGGCCCCTTGCTTTCTCTCAGGGGGAGGCTGGGAACCTTTCATGGGGTTCCCTTGGGGACTACTTTGGGGCCCTTTGCGGAACTCCTTCTGTTTATCCTTGTCACCCCCACTCTTCTGCAGGAGACCCTGCCCACCTTTGGATGAGTCTCCCATGTGACACTTGTGGACCCGAGTGCTCACCCAGCGGTCCACCACCTCAGAAAGCTTCCTAGGGTTAGTCAGCTTGCTATCTATCAGATGCTGGCACAGCTCTGGAAAACAATTATCAGACAAGTGCTCCCATGCAATCAAATCAAAGGGACCTTGAAAGTCATTAACCTTGCTGCCCTTTATCCAACCAGCCAATGCTCTGCAAAAGAAAGTGACATATTCAACCCAAGTACTGTTTTCTAACTTTTTGCATTTCCTGAACCTCTGCCGATAGAGCTCAGGTGTCAAACCATATCTAGACATCAATGCATCTTTCATGTGGATGTATGAATGGAATGGAATGGAATGTGGATTTATAAAGCGCGATTGCTACTCAGGGGTGTCCCAGCGCTGTAGGCGAGAGGGTAGGTAGGCTTTCACCAGGGGGGAGTTGATGGAGGGGCCTGTTCCCCAGTAGGAGCGGTGTGCGATGCACATGCTCTTGAATTCGATTCTGGATCTTACCGGGAGCCAGTGAAGGTCCCTCAGTTGGGCTCTTACTGAAGTACGACATTCGTACTGAAGTACGAATTGTGGACATCAGAAGGCAAGTCTATTAATGTATCGCGCCCCTCACTAAGGAACCTTCGCCACAACCCCGCTCCCCAATTTCTCTCAGGGACCCGATGAAAAGACATGGCTACCACATAGGCTCTGAATCACTGACAAATATCATCATTTTTGTAAAACTCTTTTACCATATCCTTGGGAATATACACTCTACTTTCTGTATGTACTGACGATATGCTGCCACCAGAAGGAGTACTTTCCAAACTTTTGGCTTTTAATTCCAACTCCCTCAAAACCTTCTCATGGTCAAACTGTATTTTCTTCTCTTCCAGGGCTAACCTCCTGGTTTGCAATTCAAATTCTAACTGCCCACTTAACTTCAGTTTTGTCAGCTCCATCTCATGCCTTCTATTTCTCTCCCTTTCCTCAACTCCTCTGGAGACAGACTTTTGTTAGAAGCATTGCTACCTGCAGGGGAAGGTGCTCTCCTTCCTCCTAAGCCTAATGGCTCTTACTGTTGTACTTCTGCATCATCATCCTCCTCAATCTCAGGAGTTTTCATTGCTTCTACCCAGGCCCTCAGCGCCTTGTAGATTTCTTCTTTCTTGGTGCACCCAACAGTGGAAACCTTGAATTTCTTGCAAAAGTACTTTAGCTGCTTTACTGTGTAGCTTTCCAGCCTCTCTTCTTCCCATTCAGAATTAATAGAGGCTACAGATTCTGCTCTCTCCACTGAATTAGGCATCTTTAAAAAATAGAACAAAAAATCCAAAAAGGAATCTACCAAAAAGTATGTGGTTGCGTTATGGTCTGCACTCACTAAGTAGTAGTCACCAGTCACTGTACTTGAGTCACAAATGCAAATCCAGAATCCTCACTGCTGACTCCAATGTTAGATTTGGGGGTCTCTAGTTGGCACAGGTAGGTACTTGTGACAAATAGGGACCCTCGCCTCTAGTCAGGACAAGGGGATTACACTCTTAAAATAACCCCTGCTCACCCCCTTGGTAGCTTGACATAAGCAGAAGGGCTTTACTTCAGATGTGTTGTAAGTTAAGCAGTTGTGACCACATACAGTAACCCAGTGACAACACTACAAATGGACACCACACAGGTTTTATATAAAAAATAAGTATACTTTATATAGAGTTACCACAATACCATAAACTACAAAAATACACACTATGATTACTTTAAAATGGTAGATTTAAGCTTAGTTCAGTTCAGTTCTTAGATGCAACACTTTGCGTCAATGTACCTTAGGTTGCGTTGCGCTTCCACGACAAGCAATGTCGCAGCGATGGGAATGCGATAAAGTTCAGGTGCAAAGAAATAAAGACATGAAGATCTTCCAGATGCGGCACGCTTCTCGGGGATGCGAGAAGTTCTCGTTTCGATGCGTGGACTGTAGCGGCGACACCCTCACAATACAACGGCAGCAGGTCCAGTGGCGACGCTCTTCTCCCCCGATGCAACAACTACAGCAGTGACATCCAAGATGCGACAGCAACAGCTCCGATGGCGGCATGCTTCTCGGGGATGCGAGGTGCTCTTGTTCGATGCGGTGCAATGCGACAGTTCCAGCCGCGTCACCCTCCTTCGGAGTTTCGATGGCAGCAGCAGCGACGGCGACACGCTTCCTCTTCGTTGCGGCACGCTTCTCTCCGATGTGGTGCAGTGCGCCAGTTCTAGCGGCGACACCCTCCTTCGGAGTTGCGACAGCAGGCCCAGCGACGGTGACACGCTTCTTCTCGTTGAGTCGCGCTTCCAGCTCCTTGCGACACGCAGTTCCTAAGAAGGTCAAAAACAGCAGCAGGGACTTCCAAAGAACTCTGGGGAGCTGGGGGGTTGAAGTTAAGCGTGGGTGTAAAATCCGTTTTGTTAGCGGAATTTTAGTAATTTCGTGGTCCGCGAATCCCACGAATTTGCCCAAAAATCTGTAAATTCGCAAGCTTGCGGATTTTTTGCTTGGTCGTGCTTGAAAAATACAATATTGCACGCGCGGCGTTGACTTACCGTGATTCTGAGTCCGCCGAGTTGTTTTTCTCCCGGTTTGCGTGTGCTGCGCCATTTTTGATCTTGCTGCGTGATCGCGCGAGAGATTTTCGACCGCAATTACCCCATCTTGCACAGCGAGAGTTTGACCAAGCGAGTATGTCATAAGGGCCCGTGATCACGCATCCCGGGAGTAAACAATGCCGAACAAGTAGATGCGGCGGGAGATTTGAACAGCTCGCTTTCCCGAACTTGCAAAAATTGCAATTCTGCACAAGAAATCCACCGCAGGCAGCATAAACCTTCTGAAAATCAAGATTTTGATCATAATAACTCCTCAGATTGACATTTGGCTGCACTTTTTTGTGCAAGGAGTCCATTTTTTGGGGGGGGGAGAAGGAAGTGCCCCAGAGTCTCCAACTTCCTGTTCCTGTCCAGCTGGCTCCTTCCTGTGCTTTGTCCATGTCCTGGTCACTTTTCATTTGGATCTGGAGCTGGAAGGATTACTTTTTGTGGCTGCTGCTGGATATTTGTATTTGAGGACTTTTTGTTTGGATCACTTTTGGATTACTTTTGGCTTTGAGATTTTACAAGTAAGTTGGTGTTGTTTGCTTGGGGCATTGCAGTTGCTGCAACTACAATTGTTAAACTTTTTCACAACTTAAAAAAAAATATTTTGTGGGTAGCCACAGTATGCAGTAGACCCAGGGTTGGTCATGGGTGCATGATAAAACTGTTTCTGTGAGTTTTGTTGAGCTTAAATATCATTTATTTCATGGTATTGAATAGCTCACTGTTATATGTGGAATATTTTTTTAATTTTGGGGTGCGTGTAAAGCCACACTAGCCAGTAGGCCTGGGGTAGTCAGTGGTGCATGGACCAAGTCTTTCTGTGGGGTGTCTTGAATTTAAACATCATTGAGGGCATGGATGGCACTGGATTGTGGTGCTTTCATCCATTAGGCCCAGGGGTACTCAGTGGTGCATGGACCAAGTCTTTCTGGGTGGGGGCCGTCTTGAATCTAAACATCATTGAGGGCATGGATGGCATTGGATTGTGGTGATTTTTGTGTGTTTTTTGACTTTTTGGGATGTTGTTGGGGCCTGGCCATGTGGGTGGGGGCCATTTTGAGGCCTGGTCCAGGCAGGGCCTGACCATGTAGCTGGGGGTCAAGGGCCCATTTTGATGCCAGGCAGTGTGCTCAGGCCTGCACCCAGTTTGCCTTGCTTTCTTCCATTAGGCCCAGGGGTAGTGAGTGGTGCATGACCAAGTCTTTCTGTGGGGTGTCTTGAATTTGAACATCATTGAGGGCATTGATGGCATTGGATTGTGGTGATTTGTGTGTGTTTTTCGACTTTTGGGATGTTGTTGGGGCCTGGCCATGTGGATGGGGGCCATTTTGAGGCCTGGTCCAGGCAGGGCCTGGCCATGTAGCTAGGGGTCAAGGGCCCATTTTGAAGCCAGGCAGTGTGCTCAGGCCTGCACCCAGTTTGCCTTGCTTTCTTCCATTAGGCCCAGGGGTAGTGAGTGGTGCATGGACCAAGTCTTTCTGTGGGGTGTCTTGAATGTAAACATCATTGAGGGCATGGATGGCATTGGATTGTGGTGATTTTTGTGTGTTTTTGACTTTTTGAGGTGTTGTTGGGGCCTGGCCATGTGGGTGGGGGCCATTTTGAGGCTTGGTCCAGGCAGGGCATGGCCATGTGGTGGGGGTCAAGGCAGGGGTCATTTTGAAGCCAGGCAGTGTGCTCAGGCCTGCACCCAGTTTGCCTTGCTTTCATCCATTATGCCCAGGGGTAGTGAGTGGTGCATGGACCAAGTATTTCTGTGGGGTGCCTTGAATTTAAACATCATTGAGGGGATGGATGGCATTGGATTGTGGTGATTTTTGTGTGTTTTTCGACTTTTTGGGGTGTTTAACTAATGTTTCTCTGGCTTCCATTGCTTTTAGGTGAACAAGAGAACCACCAGTGCCAGGAAGAAGACCTGCAGCGGTGTGTGCAGCAGGACGTCACGTGTGGCCACAGACAAGACAACTCTGCAACTCGTGCAACTGCGGCCTGCTGTTCTGACATCTGAAGAAGATGGGCCCAAAGAAAGGTGGCCGTAGTGCCTCAGCGAAAAAAGTTGCCAGTGCCACTGCCAGTAAGAAGGAGCAGAAGAAGCAAGTGGCACCACCTACCAAGGAGACTGGTGGGCCCACCAACTCCTTTTTTGGGAAAAGAAAACTACGCCTGCAGCAGCAGCGGTGTCCGCCGGGGACCAAGCTGGAAGCACCACCTCCGCTTCATTGGGCTCAGTCCCACCACGCCAAGTTAGGTCCAAGACCATGAGTGCTGCTGAGGCAGCCACTTTAGTTTCTCAATCATCATCGACCAGTGATGTTGGCTCATCACAAGAAAATACCATCCAATCAACGCCGGGTGTAACTCAGCTGACGAGTGTTCAACAACCACAGCCGCAACGACAACCACAGGTGCAACTAGAACAAGCGCAAGTACATGGGCAAGGAGAGGCACAAGGAGAGGCGCAAGTAGAGGCGCAAGGAGAGGCGCAAGTAGGGGCGCAAGGAGATGCGCATGGAAAGGTGCATGGAGAGGTGCAACTAGAGGTTCATGGAGCGGCACAACTGCCTACAACGCTTGTTCCTCCAGAAGTAGGGGCACGTCAGGAAATTGATATTCAAGCGGAGGTATCATCCGTGGAAGCCACTCCTCCTGATGATGATCCATTGTCTTCCAGATCCCTAGCAAGAAAAAGGTCAAGGAGGGCTACTACTACTACTACAAGTTCTTCTTCAAGCCCCGTTCATTCTGATGACCTTGATCTTGATTGGAACCCACCAATGCAGTCTGAGAGTGAGGCACGCCATGAGCCGACAAAGGTAGCTAAGCCTAAAAGGAAGGTTCCCGCAAGGCTTCCACTTATGGGTGATGACGACGAACAAGAAGTGATGTCTTCTGCTGCTGATGAACAGTCTGACGACGACCCAGTCATCACAGTCGTCACTCCAGCCCCAGCGGGCATGCAGCAGACAGACATTTTTACCCTATCCCAAATGGCTGCTGAGCGGGATGTGGGCGGCGTGGCACTGGTACCACCACCAATGCAGTTAACTACAACACCAACACGACCTAGAGATTCCATATATTTTAGTCAGAAGGGCCGGCAGGGACCTCCATCCAGCTCGACCTCCATTACCTCAAGTTGTGGTACTGTAAGTGAACAACAGAAACGAATTCAGCCACGCCCATCCTCCACTTCATCTGGCATTGAAACTCAAAGTAGCACATCCACCATCAGCAGACATCTTCCAGGCGGAAAACATGGTCGTTTGTTCGATTTGTAAAATATTAGTTAGTCTGGGTAAGCTTGGTACCAACTATGGTACCTGAGGCCAGAGAGGTCATCTCAAAAAACACCACACTGTCCAGTGGGAGGCACACCTAAGGAACATCCGGGAAGCCAAAAGTAGAACTGATCCAATTGTATCCATTCACATTGCATCTGATGCTGACGAGGGGCTGATTGTGCAGGGGGGAAGTCAAGAACCGACCAACATTTTTTCTGGTACACCCAGTACCCCTGGCAGCAGCACTGCAGTGGTAGCGCCCACACCCTCTACCCCTGCAACATGTATGAGGCACACTAAGAGTCTGGGAGAGACACCAATGCGAAAAAGTACATCAATGAGCCTAACTGGTTGGAAGAAGTCTGCATTATCATCATCACGTAAAACGGTCCAGACCACCATTAGCAGAATGTTTTGGTCGGATGTGCCATTTGAACGCAACCACCCAACGGCACGTCTGTATAACGCAAAGCTGGCTAAAATGCTAGCGCTGGACCTTCTCCCTTTTTAGGTTTCGCCTGGCGATCCGCTGCGCAGCAGCGTCGCACAGGTGAAATCTTATGTTTCAACAGTACTGGCTTTGTCCCTCCTCTCTCTTCCATTGGCTAGCTCCATAAATGGAGGATAGCCATTGGACGAGAGATCTGTCCGTCATTGTCCGAGGTGATTTGTGGGCGTTCCGTACATTTTTTCCCTCTCCGCCCCCTTGCGATCGTCATTGCGGCGGTGGGCGGATGTTATTTTTTTTTTTCGCCAAGGTTTGTTTTTGGCATTCCACCGAAGATGGCGACCGGGCAGTAGCTTACTTGCGAAGCTCCGTCTTGAAACTTTCGAGTTCGTATATGTAATGTACCTTTTGCACCTCGTGTATTTTGTTTGCTCACAATTGTCACTTTTGCCCCATGTAACTTAACGTCTGCTTTTGTAATTTGTTCACTCGGGAATCACAGTGACTCGTGATTTCTGAGGCTCTCGTTCTGTGGGGCTTACGCGAGCTTCCTGTGCACAGTGTGACCTATAGGACTCAAGGGGTTCTTTGTATGCACATCTACAAAACACGGGAGGCGCACATCACTGCGTGCACATTGACCTCTATGCATGTCTGCAGACTTCGGAGGCCGACACTTCCATGCTTGCTGTGCTGTGCTCCCTACATAGGGGATGTCCAGGACCCTCGTCCCTGTCACTTCACGCTGACACCCTCCTCGGATGCTACTTCTGCAAAGCGACGCCACCCACACGTTCCCTTTTCTGGTTGCGACAGCTTCCGGCCGTGCCCTTGTTTGTTTTTCAAAAAGCGCCAGGCCAGCTCTGGGTGTCAGGTCACCTCACCATCGGCGCAGGTCCCAATGAACGGGGGGGCACGCCCCCTGAATCCAGTGGTGCCTACTCATGCAATGCATCGGAATCCTTCAGGTGCCCCCTCCCCCTTTCATTTTAGTATTCTCCACCTTGGTGCTAATACCACCTCCACCGCTGTTCCTTCCGTCGCCATGAACACATGTGCCCATTTAGCTGTTTTTGTTTTTCTAATAAAATGACGCACTTCTATGGATAGAACGGTGATGGCGGCATGCTGACGGAGTGTTGAGGTACTAGTGGGCTATTTAAAATAAAATATATATTTTTTTCTGCTTAAGCTGGTCTGAACGCTTGGTAGGGTCTGCACCTTGTGCAGACCTGTAGCTGATGTCTATGCCCATAGCGTAGCTCATTGAGGTAGTGTGCCCTCTGCAAAGACGCTAGTATAATAAGCCCCTCTTGGTGATGCTACACGCGCTCCATAGATTTGCCTTCAGTCTGCATGTACAGAGCCCAATCCCTGTAAATTAGCTCAGCGGGTTAAAGTGCATGCTTCGGAGATCTGTGTGTAATTTGCTCATCGCAGCTTCCAATGCAGGTAACCCAGCTAAACTGGTTCTTGATTGGACCCCAGACCGGTGCACGGCCATCAGACCACTGGTCTTGACCCCACTAACAGTGCTCAGTGGGTTAGTGCCAGGCCGCACAGGTGACTTGGCCTTTCCTCGTTTTTAGTCGCTGAATTGCATAATAGTAACTCCTGTTTCTTATAAATCTATAAGATTTAGAGCTGCGGTCGAGACGCTGTGTAAACATGTATGCATCCCCATCACGGCCCCAGTGGCCTTTGTGCCCCCTGAAAGAACGCTCCCCGGGTGAGCTCTGGCCCTTTAAGGCCTCTGTAATCGGAGGTCTGTGGACTCAACTAGAGTTCTGCTGCGGACTGGAGCCCGGGGGTGTTCGACCTGTGTAACCTGAGGGATAGCTCTGCTAGTCCGAGGCCTCGCTTACACACACTGTGTAATGTGATGTCTCCCCCCAGTGACACCCCCTCTCTCCCCCCCTCTCTCCCCCAGTGCCATCCCCGGTCTCACACCTCTGTCTCCTCCCAGTGCCACCCCCAAGTGTCACCCCTCTGTCTCCCCTCTGTGCTTTGCCTAGTGACAGGTCTGGTGGCCGAGACCGACTTTGGGAATATGTGACGTCGGGTACCATAAAAAAAGTCGGCCAGGCCTTCATTTTCTTTTACAATGCTTGGGAGAATTTTATGAGGCTTATAGGACACGCTACGCAACACTCTCGAAGTGCCCTGAAGTATCTGAAAGGCGGCATCTTGGCACTATGTAAACCACACCAGTCCATGCACCCTGTTGCTCGTGATCTGCATCCTTTCTTAGAGCCGTGACGTTTCTGATGGTTTTGGGGTCACACGGTGCCAGCACTCAGCGCATTGTCAACGCTGGCCATGGGGTAAGGTTGCCACCGTCCTGTGGTGCCGATGTTCCCCGGCCGGCACAGTCCTGGGGTGTATATGGGCCACGGTGGCCTGCACTATGAGCTATTGGCATTGTAAATGACAATGCCATTTATTTATCTGTTTTCAAAACCAATACATAAATACAAAATTTGTCATTTACAATGCCAATAGCTCTAACTTTTCCAAAGGCGAAACCATTGCATTGTAAATGCTTGTTCTTTCGTGGAAGGGATGGGTTTTCTAGAATTTGTGGCAACAGTCTGCCCTAAATGGACGGTTCCTAGCCGGTCCTATTTTGCCAGGGTCGCTGTTCCAGCACTACCTCAAGATGTGCTGGAGGTGATTGGCGCAGCTATTCTGAAGAGTGCTGCTCACACTATCCACCTGACAACAGACATGTGGACCAGTTGCCAAGCCCTTGATTACATGTGCATCACTGCACACTGGGTCTCTTTTGCAGGGGTTAAAGACCAGTTAAAAGCAGGTGTTGACACGGACACAGTTATTCAAGCTACTCGGAAGCATGCAACGGTAGCCATGTTTGCCATGGAGAAAACTCATACTGCACCTAACCTTTTGGACGAGTTTGTTAGGAAGGTCTATGAATGGCTGCATCCAAGAAATCGCATAGTTGGTTATATTTCAACGGATAATAGCAGTAATATAGTTAAGGCCATGCAGGATGGTGAGTACTTCAGAGTGCCGTGTTTGGCGCACAGTATTAACATCGTGGTGCAAGATTTCTTGAAAAAAGAAAACACAGTCAGCAAGTTACTGACCACTTGCCGAAGAATCTGCACACATTTCAGCCATTCTTTTAAGGCCCGGAAGCAGCTGAGGAGCATTCAACATGAACGTAGACTGCCAGTCAAAGGACTCATCCAGGAGGTGGCAACACGTTGGAACTCAACCTTTTACATGCTTGAGCGTCTGTCTGAGCAGTGGAGGGTAATAAATGATTATGTCTATAAACTGGGTTCTATTATGAAAGACATGAGGCTAGAGTTGGAAGAATGGAAGCTAGTTGCAAGCCTGACAGACATGCTTCGTCCTTTTGAGGTCTTCACGCGTGAAGTCAGCAGGGAGGACTGTTCTTTGGGCAAAGCTATCCCATTGTTGGTCATGCTAGAGCACCAACTGAAGGCAGTGTCTTCAACGTTCCGAGATGATGCTGAAAAGCAAGACGCATATCAGTTGGCGGAGAGGTTATTAAGCCGCCTAGTTGACAATGAAAGGCTTAAAAACATACATACAGAACAACATTACATTTGTGCCACTATTCTGGATCCACAGTACAAAAAGGCAGTGGCCAGCAAAGCATTCATTCCTTTTGATGAAGCAGATGTTTCAAAGTACAAACATTGGCTAGCTGTGTCAGCCACTCAGTTCGAAAAAGAGCGGCAGAAAATTCAAGGAGCCGGCAGAAGTACAACTGAATCAGCAGGCCATTCGGCGTCAAGTTCCACTTCTGAATCTGTGGCCGAAGGGAGTCATTTTCCCTCACAGCCGTTAACGATGCCAGCAACCATATCATCATCCTCACCTGCACCAGGCCCAGCCATAATATTGTCGGAAGCGGATTGGCTAACTCATCAAGGGTTTGCTCGTTCCAGTGCTGCAAAGGCCACAGATGGTATGCAAAGTGGAGCAACCCTGGAGAACCTTGAGTGGATGGTGCAGGCCTATCTGGATGACCCAACAGAGGTCTTTGTTAATCAGAACCCATTGCTGTATTGGTATAGGAAAAGGCCTCTATGGCCACTGATCACCAACCTGGCTCTAAATTATTTGTCTTGCTCACTCGCAAGCGTGTCTTCTGAATGTGTTTTCAGTGCTGCTGGTGCCATTGTAACTTCAAAAGGACCCGCCTCTTGCCCATAAATGTGGAGAGGTTAACACTGATCAAGATGAATCAGCACTTCATACCACCAGATTACAAAATACGTGAATGCACGCAGGAAGAAGAGGACACCGACTTAGGTGACGGAAGTTCTTCTCTGTTAGCTGACCTACTCCCGTCTCAATTCATAGAGTTCGAGGATGAGCTCTACTTCCCTGACACCGAGGCCTGAAAATGACTTCCTTTTTTTCGTCCTTATTCATTTTAATTCCTGTGTGTCTTTCTTTGTTTTGCAACTTTTACCACAACAAAACTCTAATCACCTAATCACAACAAGTCCATCAGCAGCACTGTCTTCATTTTATTTTCCTTATTGATTTGAAGGTGCCGCAGTCTGCATTCCTGAGGTTCACAAGTTCACAACTCAATCATGCTCCTCTATCCTCCTCCTCCAGACTCCCCCTATCCATTTCGCTCAAGGCAGATGGATGGATTACGAAGAATAAATAAACTTTGTCTTCGTAGACGAGTCCCCTCAAGTGGGACTGAAATTACTGACTGACTACATGCTTGCTGATTGCTGACAGAGTTACTTCTGAAAATGACAGGAGAGGCTGCACTGTAGGCCCTCACTTTCCGAAGAAGATGCGGACAAAAAGTAAAACAGGTAATGAACAATGGGAAGAAGATGGCATGCAGTGGACAGCAATGGCTGTCTGGCTCTGATGAAACCAATTGCTGTTTGTTTTTTGTGCATGAAATGAATCATATGTCTTGTCTTAGTTATTATTTAAGCTTTTAAACAGTAATTGTAACTCATGTCTACTACTCTGTTTTTTTTACCTTGTTTAATTCAAATTGTGCTTCAACTTCAGGGGCCACTATGTTGCATTTTCCAATATGCAAAATGTCCTTGGAGTAGACTCACTTGCCAATATACCATGATGATTGATTAAATAATATATCTTTTTTCTTTACAGTCACTCACTGGGATGGATGGATCATCAGCGTGGGTTTACGGAAGAACTATGGCCAATTTGTGAGTGGCAAACAGGTAAACCAGTCTACAACAACTACTACAGCAGAACTACATGTCTGTCTATTCGTGATATGTAGTGGTCGAGGGCGAGGCAGTGTACTGTTTTTGTTATGCCAGGCACAGTCCACTCCACTCCAGACAGCAGTTCATGTAAAATTGGGGCTATGTGGCTTGCTGCATACAATTAGATATGCTTTGTCTGTCTGACAAAGAGCCTAGGTATGCTACATCAGGTTGCTTCACTCAGTGGTGCCTGCCTTGACCGTCTGCATGGCCCTGCCTCAAGCTTGGGCCAAACATCCGTTATGTTTGCGAAATTTGCTGTTTTCCGGTTTTTCGCGAATCTCGCGAAATTACCAAAAATTCGCAAATTCTTGAGCAGAACGGGTTTTTGGGCCGTGCTTGCGGCAGGGCCATGCAGACGGTCAAGGCAGGCACCACTGAGTGAAGCATCCTGATGTAGCATACCTAGGCTCTTTGACACAGACAGACAAAGCATATCTAGGGTTTAGGGTTCAGTGTGATTTACTAGGGTTTTTGGTTTAAGTTGGTAGGGTTCCAGCTGAGTCTAGGGGTCAGGGCCCAATGCAGGCTTGTTCTTAATGATGTTGGCAAGGTTTTAGGGGGGTTTTGGCATTCTTTGGTCCAGAATTGGCAGAATTTTGGCCTTTTTTGGTGTTTTGCGGGCACGTGTGTTTGGGTGAAAAGTGAAAACTAGTCGTAGACCTTCTTCTTCTTCTTCTTCTTCTTCTTTTTCTTCTTCAAAGAGCGCAGTGGTTTGATTTTGTTCTGCCTTGCTGAGGTTCTTGGGAATCGCTGGAACAAGTGTCCAGGTAAGTTTCAAGAGGATCGAAGTAGTGGAAGTGCTCAAAACAGCAATTTTTTGTGAACAGCGCAATTTGCCATGTTTTAGATATACCAGTATTGCATGTTTTTGGGGGGCTGTTTGGGGGTGTTATAGATTTGTGGGGGTGGGGCGGGGGTCTCGGAGCACTGCTGGGAAGGTCTAATATTGGATGCAAGTGGTTTGGAGAAAATCCATGGTGAATAAGTTTTTATTTTTTAGCTCACTTGCGTGTTTTGGGGGGCTGTTTGGGGGGGTTCTAGGTTTTTGGGGGTGGGTTGCGGGGTTTAGGAGCACTGCTGGGAAGGTCTAATTTTGATTACAAGTGGTTTGAAGAAAATCCATGATGGAAAAGGGGGGTTTAGGCCTAGTTGCAGACAGCGTTTTGGCCCAATTTAAACTGAGGCCTAGCAGTATTGCATGTTTTTGGGGGGCTGTTTGGGGGGTACTACATTTTTGGGGCTGTGTCGAGGGGTCTGGGAGCACTGCTGGAAAGGTCTCATTTTGATTGCAAGTGGTTTGAAGAAAATCCATGGTGGAAAAGGGGAGTTAGGGCCTAGCTGCAGAGCGTGTTTGGAGTGATTTTGAGGTAGGCCTCAAATTTTCTGTGACATTTTCCATTTTTGCTTTTGGCCTGTTTGGGGTTGTTCTACTTTTTTGCGGGTGGGTTGAGGGGTCTGGGGGCAATGCTGGGAAGGTCTAATATTGGATGCAAGTGGTTTGGAGAAAATCCATGGTGAAAAAGTTTTTCCTTTTTAGCTCACTTGCGTGTTTTTGAGGGGCTGTTTGGGGGGTTCTAGGTTGTCGGGGATGGGTTGGGGGGTCTGGGAGCACTGCTGGGAAGGTCTAATTTTGATTGCAAGTGGTTTGAAGAAAATCCATGGTGGAAAAGGGGAGTTAAGGCCTAGCTGCAGAGCGCGTTTTGAGTGATTTTGAGGTAGGCCTCAAATTTTCTGTGTGTGACATTTCACATTTTTGCTTTTGGCCTGTTTGGGGGTGTTCTACTTTTTTGCGGTGGGTTGAGGGGTCTGGGGTCATTGCCGGGAAGGTCTAATATCGGATGCAAGTGGTTTGGAGAAAATCCATGGTGAATTATTTTTTTTTTTTAGCTCACTTGAGTGTTTTTGAGGGGCTGTTTAGGGGGGTTCTAGGTTTTTGGGGATGGGTTGGGGGGTCTGGGAGCACTGCTGGGAAGGTCTACTTTTGATTGCAAGTGGTTTGAAGAAAATCCACAGTGGAAAAGGGGAGTTAGGGCCTAGCTGCAGAGCGCGTTTTGTGTGATTTTGAGGTAGGCCTCAAATTTTCTAAGTGTGACATTTTCCATTTTTGCTTTTAGCCTGTTTGGGGGTGTTCTACTTTTTGCGGGTGGGTTGAGGGGTCTGGGGGCAATGCTGGGAAGGTCTAATATCGGATGCAAGTGGTTTGGAGAAAATCCATGGTGAAAAAGTTTTTTCTTTTTAGCTCACTTGCGTGTTTTTGGGGGGCTGTTTGGGGGGTTCTAGGTTTTTGGGACGGGTTGGGGGGACTGGGAGCACTGCTGGGAAGGTCTAATTTTGATTGCAAGTGGTTTGAAGAAAATCCATGTTGGAAAACGGGAGTTAGGGCCTAGCTGCAGAGCGCGTTTGGAGTGATTTTGAGGTAGGCCTCAAATTTTCTGTGTGACATTTTCCATTTTTGCTTTTGGCCTGTTTGGGGGTGTTCTACTTTTTTGCGGGTGGGTTGAGGGGTCTGGGGGCAATGCTGGGAAGGTCTAATATCGGATGCAAGTGGTTTGGAGTAAATCCATGGTGAAAACGTTTTTCCTTTTTAGATCACTTGTGTGTTTTTGGGGGGATGTTTGGGGGGTTCTAGGTTTTTGGGGGTGGGTTGAGGGGTCTGGGAGCACTGCTGGCAAGGTCTAATTTTGATTGCAAGTGGTTTGAAGAAAATCCATGGTGGAAAAGAGGGGTTTGGGCCTAGTTGCATACAGCATTTTGGCCCAATTTAAACTGAGGCCTAGCAGTATTGCATGTTTTTGGGGGGCTGTTTGGGGGGGGTTCTACATTTTTGGGGCTGGGTCGAGGGGTCTGGGAGCACTGCTGGGAAGGTCTAATTTTGATTGCAAGTGGTTTGAAGAAAATCCATAGTGGAAAATGGGGGTTAGGGCCTAGCTGCAGAGCGCGTTTGGAGTGATTTTGAGGTAGGCCTCAAATTTTCTGTGACATTTTCCATTTTTGCTTTTGGCCTGTTTGGGGGTGTTCTACTTTTTTGCGGGCGGGTTGAGGGGTCTGGGGGCACTGCTGAGAATGTCTAATTTTGTTCTAAAATCGCAGTTTACACTTTACACCTAGCTTGAGGGGAAAGATCCGCAAATTTCGCCCACACTTATTTATCCTTGAAAAGGAGACTCAGAGTACGCACTTTCGAAATGATGCTTGTATGTATTGTAATACTGTCGACTCTGAAACTGAAAGTGTTATTTTTGCACTACACAGCGTACCTTATATTTTTTTCTCCGTGGTGTTTTAATATCACTTCCTGCTTGTCCATCAACAATTACAGGCCAGAATTTACCCTGTGCAATGGGGAAAAAAAGGAACTCAGGCTTACCATTAGTGAGCCTCAATTCAGCATCCGCCAGGCAGACAGTGGACAAGGTGTCTTATGGTCCCCAACATTGATTGACGGAGCGTCAGATGGAATGGAGGAGTACCGCGAAAAAGAGGAATGGCTGGATGCCTGCATCTTCCCAAATTCAACAGGACAACTACAACAACATACAGTTACAGTATCCATCTTAATTTCTACTTATCTTTTAAGTAATGTTATTGCTGTGAACTTCTATGAGTGTGACTCTGTGCATTTGTTTGCTCTTTGCTTCAATTCATCCCTCCAGCCATTGTATACTTTTTTCTTTGCTATTTTTTAAACTAATTTAATGTACTAAGTGGTTCTTCTCTCTGAGGGCAGATAGGCAAGTGAAATTGCATAATTACTGCAGCCCTGTACTGTCACATTGTTTCTTCATAGTACATTGTAGAAAGTACTACTTACTTTTCAGTAACCTATCCATTTAGCAAACAACTTTATGCATGCAGTAGTGCATGCACTTCCTTTATGTCCCTTAAAAGATTTATGGATAGCTTCGTATCCAAAGATTTGTTTATCTTCATTTGTTGTTTGTCCATGCTGTGTTTTTTTTTCCTCTCTCCGCAAAACTTTCCCCACAAACCCCATTCCCATCCAAGTTTCAAACCCTAACCCTCTTCCCCCGGGCTGTGTGGTTTTCATTGAGGTGTGAGTAAATTACAACAATAATTCCACACACTTGCTGGGGAGGATAAGGTGCAAGCAACCTCCTCAAATCAATTTTAAGGCAGCTAGATGAATCCTAGGATATTTTAATTCTGGTTAAAAAAACAACAATGAGTATTTTAAAGTAAATTCTGAATTTCAGGCCCACCATCGATTGGATCCATAGTCAACATCAACCTCCTACATGTCAAAAAGACTTGTTGTTACGCTGCTGTGTCACTGTTCTTGTTGTAGCCATAATCATCCATGCAATTCTTTTTTCCCCATACTTATCTTCAGCATTGCTTAGGCTACTGTTCCTTCTAATACTCCTCTCAGGCCACTCAATGTCTCATTTTTTACTTTGTTTTTCATATGCTGCTACTGCTAGTGTGGTACCACTTCTACTAACACCACAACAACGGAATTTTGGTCTGGGTTGGCGTAATCGCCATTTGCCATGCAGCCAGCGCTGTGCCTAGCTCTATTCTCAAACACAGGTAAGATAAGCATTTTGGGGAGGTAGAATAAAGGTTAGGACTCGGAGGAGAGACTGACTGTAGTACTAGTAAAGTACTAGTAGGCCAATTGAATTCACTAACTCTGTTAGTGGCACTTTTGACATTTTTTGGACGTTTTAGATAGTTCATGCTGGTAAGTTTGAGGAAACCAAACGTGCCGTAACCCCCGCCCACCACCCCACAAAATAAGATCAACGCGTACACTATGTTGAAGTATGTAAAATGATATATTTTCCCTAACAAAAATAAACTAATCCCACCCCTCCCTAACCCAAACAATTGTCTATTTCAAATAGTCCACTAGTCCCAAATAGTCCCCAACTCCCAATTCCCACCCCCCCAACAGTCTTTAAAAAAGGGGCAAGGGACACAGTCACTTCTGGCGGTGTCTGGACAGGCGGTCCCGCCGCTCCTTGCGGAGGTCCCGGAGCTGTTTTTCAAGGTCGTCCACCTTTCGCTCCAGGTAGTCCACTCTTAGGCTTAGGCGGCGCATGTGTGCCTTCCAGGCTCTGGGGGGGCCAGCTGCTGGTGTTCTTGCAGCTGAGCGGCGGCGGGGGACTGTCCGAGCACGGCGCCGTGCTGGAGGCTGCTGGCTGGTGGACACAGGGCAGTGCTGGAGGAGGTTGTTGACGCGCCCTCCTCCTGTTCCCGAGCCTACAGCCGGCATTATTCCACCCGAATGGCCTCCAGCTTCCGGGCCCTGGCCCGGACAGCCATCTCCCTTCTGGTGAGCTTTTTGGGAGCATCTATATGAAGAAAGAAAGAAAAATAATGTAACCAATACTCTTTAACAATAACACAAAATAATTCAACAGAAGGTTGTCTCACAGTAACACTATCAATTTGCAAGCACAGTATAACATGTTGGCATGTATCTTTCTGCCGTCTTTGTAGGCCTGTAACAGTGGGAGTTTCAGGAATTCTACTACCAGGCAGCACTATGGACTCAATACATAGTCAGAGAGTCAGAGAGTACACGAGTATTCTTCTTTTTTTCTCTAGTTTTGTGAAAGAAATTACTTGTACATGAACTTGTGGTAGCCGGCATAATGCCAGCTCAGTCAGCTTGCACCCAAGAAAAAGAGACACAAGCCATGATGACGCAGACTTGGATGCATTACTTTAAGCAGTACATGCAGGTGGGGATAGGGAAGCTCTTACTTTTGTATAGGGGTGGCACTGGCCATACTCAGTTACATCAAGGGCTACTGCTCAATGTAATTTATATTTCGCACTGCCCTCCCCGGGCCATCAGTACTACAAAAGGAAAATTAAGATTATTCATTTCTGATCATGTATCCAGCCGATCACATGATCTCTTTGCTTATATGATGGATGACTTTAGGCGCTTTGTTGTGATAGATTGAGTGAACAACAGCAATAGTCCACCCATGATTAACACAGCAGAAAGAAAATTATGAACATAGGGAGTGAGTGTGGTAACCATAATTGCCGGAGGAAGGGACTTGACTTGATATAATTGTCAACTATACAATACATACACAATATATGCTGTGCTTGCAAAGTAAACTACTGTACTGTTACTTTAGGCAAGGGAGAGTTTCTGAACAATCACAACTTGTAGTATTTGGATTTCCTCTGCTTTGCTACTCTGGCACGGACATGCTGTTCGAACAAAGTAACACTCTTCATGCACTGAGCGTCTGCTCTACAGACACCTCTGCTATGTATGAGGAAGAAGAAACCATCCAGGCTTCCAAAGTAAACGTCCATCATTCTTCTTAATGTCTCAACTGTAACAACTTTACTTTTTCTCAACAACCAAATAACACCCTTTTCATTTTATTTGGTAAACCACCGTCTTGACTTGCATTTGAGTTTCACCCAAATGATATATTGCAATGCACACCACACATGAATTTTCTGATTGACCCACACAGGCAGTCATTTTTTCTTTCTCCTCCAACCATGCTTGCTTCAAGCAGCCATGCATCTGATTCCTTCCTATCAGCCACCTCTGCCTGCATTCAAAAACACGTATCATTCTTTAGTCATAAATGTTACGACTCGCTCGTCCTTCCATTGACCCTAAGTTCTTTCCCTTTTCGTTCATCACATCCCTCAAATTCATCTGATATGACTTGGCTTCACGATAAAAGTTTCCCAGCTGATTTGAAATCAAATAGAGGGGGCCATTGCTTACTCGAGAACTACCACCGCTAATGCTATTGCTAAGTCAAGGGTGACTGTCTTCTCCGTGATTGGCTAAAAAAAATTAGTTCTAAATCAGTAACTGTTCTTAACAGTACAGTGTACTTGTAGTAGTGTACTGTCTACTATACTGTACATCATACACTCCTTTGCGAGCCTACTCTAAAATGTCAATAAGTAAGGAGTATAATAATAACTTACCACCGTCCGCCGCTGCTGAGCCATACCCCTCAGCTCCTCTTGGTGGCGCCGCCGCATCCGTCGCTTGAGTGGACCCCTCCGCGCTGCTGGCCCCGGCACTGGTGGTGGCAAGTGCTGTATCTGATGTTGTGACGCCTAGAAAAAACATGTCATATTTTTAGATGCCATACACCACCCCCTACTTCGTCTCGTAATGGAAGAGAAAATGTTAAACAATTTTTAATTATTGGGGCTGAAAAGAAGTCACGGTTTTGGGGAGGGTGTTAACTTATATGCTTAGCCCTAATATGCAACTCTTTTTGGCACAACTGATGAATGCTTGCTCTTTAACGTGCAACATTTTTATAATTACCGACAGAACCAACTACTCCTCATCACCACCAGGAGGACTTGAAGTTCCAACAATGTGAGGGCTACCGAGTCCAGCACAGTTACTTCTGACTGAGGTATGTGGAAAGTAGCACAGAGAGTATTGGTAGAGAAGCAGGATAAGAAAGTAGAAACAGTCTACAAGAAGATCAAAGACTATTTTGTAAAAAATAGAATTAGGAAACAGTTTGGAATGAATAGGAGCTGTAAAAGTTAGGGAAGTATAATTATATTAACAACAGAACAACTTACTGGGGCCAGCAGAAGAGCCTGCAGAGGACCGTTCCTGCCCACTATGTTCCACCGGAGTCTGGGATGTTGCTGCCTTGCCCCTGGGAGGTGCTGATGATCATGAAATAAACACAAACATGGATGATTGTTTTTTGGAAATATTTGATTTCTTTGACCACAATATTAAATGATCTCAGGGAAACAAATTAGCAACAATTGCACTACATGTATTGACCTATCTGATCTGGTCAACTAGGAGGATACTAGTACAGTATTGCTGGATTCGCAGACCGTCTACTTGGAAAGTTATGTAAATCACTAACTAAACCAACAACAAAAAGGTTCTACAACGACTGGCAGCACTCAGCAGCACGCGACTTGACAGACACAGTCCGTCATCATGATTGCAGAGCACTAAAAAATGTCCTACTACTAATAACAAGTCATAATATACTCAACCTATCAATTCATCACTATCTCTTCTTCTTAGTGGCAGCAGGAGTACAAAGGAAGGACTACACTTGAGTCTCTAGTCTCTCTAGCATTACGCAGTTCTGTAAAGTACTACACTCATACATATCCAGGCCAAATGAGCACAAAGTTGCAAACAAGTAAGCATAGTAGCAACGCCACTGAGGAGGCGAGCCCCTGCAATCACAGTAGCTATTTAAACACTATTTTACCTGCAATGTAATCGAATAGGCAGCATTTTTGCTCTTCGGGAAAAACATATATTAGCAATATAACACAGAGCAGAAGAATACAAAGTAGTTATTAAATAGCTACTCACCAAGGCCAGTGATCTCCACACCTAGCAGGTGGTGCAGGTCCTGCTCCGGGTCGAGGGTGTCGGCCCACCGGTGCGTCGCTTGGTCATAGGTGCGCCGGACCCCCGACTCCCTCCGCATGGCCCGGCACACCTTATCCCACTGCTGGCGACGCTCCCGGAGGCCATACCCTTGACCGGGCCTGCCCCCAGCTGCCACGGTCTTAGGGAGGTGGCGCAGAACAAAAAATATAAGAGAGGCCACCTCCACCGCGGTAAAAATCTCCCTGGCCACTACATCCTCCCCCATCAATCGCCCGCATGGGAGCCGGGTACGGGGTGCGGGACCCTTCCCCTTGCTTTTCCTGGCTCCCTTTGCCATGGTTCTGGGCGAAAGAAGAAAAGAATAGGGGAAAAAAAGAAATAGAATAAAAGAGAGAGCTAAACAAAAAAAGTAGTTATTAAAGTAACAAAAAGTTGAAAAAAACACAAAATATAGATCTAGACAAATAGAGAGATAGATAATGAGCAAAAAAGAGCAAAAAAAAGTTCAAAGAAACAAAGGATTGCAAAGATTGAAAGAGGATAGAAAAACCATGCCCAGAACCATAGCAATGAATACAAAACAAGATGGCTGCGCCCATTGAGGACCGCGTGGGTAAGTTTGCGCGATATTTCCCCCACGAGCACGCAAAAACACACGGGAACTCGTAATAGCACGCCGCACACAATACGAGCTTGCCAATAGCGCCCGGAAACGGAAATACACAACGCGCACATGATGGCCGCGCCCATGTACGACCGCATGGATAACTTCGCGGTCGGTGCGCTGCAAGCGGCCCACGAATACGCAAAAAGCCCCGCGAACACGCAAAACAAATCCGCAAATTCGCACGAATTGGTGGATTATGCGGATCGCGAATTCAATTTCGCAAATTTCACCCATACTTAGTTGAAGTCTGATCTCCCTGAGACTTCAGCAGGAGGCAAGCTCTTTTCCAATCCCTTGGAGATCCTTCACAAGTTGAAAGCAATGTACACAAAGTTCCTTTCTCCTTCCTTTGGCAGTAAGGCAACCACTGCAGGCCAATCCCCCAAGCAGCACTTCAGCTTGTGAATAGTCTCTCCTCAGTTTCTTCAGGTTCCTCTCCTCAGTAAAGGTTTCTTCTTGTAGTCCAAAGTGATCTAATTTCATGGGATCAGGGTCCCAATATTTATACCCCAAAATCCTTTGTTCTCTGAGGGGAGAGGGGCCTTTGCCCAGTCCAAACCAGTTGTGAAGCACTCTGTTTACCAGACTTCTCCTTTCCTTTCACAGTGCAGGGCAGGCACATCAGACGCCCCACAGGAGTTGGAGCCAGCATTGTGGGAGGCAAGTACAGCCCTGGAGCACTTCGTTTACAGGACTCCTTCTCTTCTTTCAGTGTGCAGGGCAGAGACATCAGCCGCTCCTCAGGGGGTGGAGCCAGCATTGTGGAAGGCAGGCACAGCCCTATTTCAAGGTTCAGGTGCAACTCCTCCCACCTATCTAGATGCAGATCTCTCTATTGACCACAGGGTGACTCAACCTGTCTCTTGGAATCCCCCAGCCCTGTCACTCACAAAACCAGACAAAGAAATACACAACCTAGCAGAGGCAGGTTTGAATGGTTAGACAAGCAAATACCTACTTTCTAAAATTGGTCCAGGCATACTAAACTTGAAATTCTACCATGTTCTCTGAGACAGTTAGGATTATAAAATGTAATAACTCTAACAGCCCATTCTGGCCTATGGAGAACAGGTAGCCTTGCAATAGTGAAAAACGAAAATAGCTGTAATTCACTATTTGGACATGCCACACACACCAGGGCTTGTCCTACCTTATACTTACAATGCACCCTGCCCTTGGGCCTACCATAGGGGTGACTGATATGAAGAAGAGGGAAGGTTTAGGGACTGGCAAGTGGGTGCACTTGCCCAGTCAGCATGACAGTACCAGACTGCATGCAGGCTCTGCAATGGCAGACCTTAGACACATTTTACAAGGCTGCTTCTGTGGGTGGCACAACCAGTGCTGCAGGCCCACCAGCAGCATTTGGATTTACACGCCCTGGGCACACTCAGTGCACTAGACTAGGGCTGACAAGTAAACCAAATAGCCAAACATGGAACCACTGATAATTTACAATAGGGAACACTTGCACTGTGGCACTGGATAGCAGTGGCACAGTGTCCAAAGCATCTAACACGAGCAAAAACACATGAGGCAACAGCAAAAATGGAAGGGAGACCCACGCCAATGGTGCCAGGTCTAACAATGCTGCTGGCAGGAAGGAAAGTAAATTAAAAAGATGCAGTGCCGATTCTGCATACTTAACGAGCAGGGGGAGGAGGGACGGTTGGGGGTGATGAGGGCGGAGAAGGACATACAGGGAGCAGGGGGAAAAACAAGGCTCAACCTAAATAAGCCCGGGAGTGGTGCGTGTGTGTGCGCAAGGCCTGCTCATTTTCAAGCACTGCACTTGTGCTTGTGGCATGCTCCTGCTCACTACTGCAAGTTGGATCCTGCCACACACACGAGTGTGTGCTTAAAAATTAGCAGAGCGACAGCTAAAGGCCCTCTTGAGCAGCGCATGCGCGCTGCGTAGGCGAGGCCTATAAAAGACCCACACATCCAAGAGTTTCTCATCAATATGCATTTAGATGCCTTCACCCCTATCTGTTATCCTCTTCCTAAATTCATGAGTTTCCCATTGACTCTTGATATGGTCCTTGAAATGACAAGGACCATGTCATGAAAAAAACACAATGAACATGATTCCAGCTTACATTATGAAAGAAATAACATCAGGTTCTTTCTTCCCCATGTACTTCCAGTCCATGATTCCACTCCTCGTCTTATTGTGGAGTTGATCTATAATTTGGGCTTCCTGGCCTATTAGCTATGTTTTGCATAGTGATACCATACATTATAATCTTATTAAAGGTTTTTGTGAGGAGTTTTTTGCAGATTTGTTTCATATGTATATATAATTATCACACATATTTATTGGCAAAACTCTTCTCAGTGGCCTCCCAGGCTTCTAACTGACATCAGTCAAAGCCACTTTTACACGTGGTGGTTCAAGTAATCTATCACCAAAAAATGTTTAGCATATCTCCCTAACCTTCAAAGAACTGGAATGGCTTCTCCCCATTTATCCGAATCCACATGAAATTCTGAATGTATCCTCCATAAAGTCTTCTACTTGAGTAAACCTGATAAGCTTTCTTCTAAACCTATTGGGTTGGGTGGTGCCCCCACTACTAGAAACCCATATCAGCCAAGGTGTAAATCCAAAAGTCTCACAAAGAAAGCACTCCCCAGCAAACTTGCTTTCAATATGGACCAGTGATCTGTTGGAAATATATTTACATTCTAAGGGTTTCATTTGCTTTCATTTGTGTGAGGGGTTTCACTGAATTGCATATGTAGTTCTTTTAATAAGTTGTGATTGGTTTGAGTTAAAAACAAGAAAAATTGTTTGGAGGTATCTAAATTGTGCAGCAATTTGCATATTATGTAGTAAATCTCAAAATGCAAAAATTATGCAAAAACTACTACAAAATAGTCTATTTTCAGTGGTTCTGCTTGCAATGTAGAGCTGCACTTTCTTTCTGATTCTAAACACAATTCAAAAATAGTGCTAGGGGAAAGCGAACAGTGAATCAATTTTTCTTACCAATGTATGTTTCACATTCAGCTACATTGTGCTTTGCATACAGATGGGATATTAAATCCAGCAATCACTCCACATAAAAATAACAAGCAGTTAAACAGCATCAGAGAGAAGGATGGTGTAGACGGGAACACCAGCACCAAAATTAGAATCGCAAATGGGAGCATCAGTATGGGTTAAAAAACATGGCAATCTATATTTTTATGAAAAAAAACAAGGCAATGCACTAGATTCCTTGATATGTAAAAACACATTTTTACAACGCCACCTATTGGTCCAGTATCTTGGTCGATTAGTCATGGGGTTGTCAATACATACTGCACTTTGTAGTGAGAAAAAAGCTAGTAACTTAGATACCAAGAATACCACAAGTCCCCGTGAGGTACAGAGAAGCCGTTATTGCTTCTGTTGAGGTAAAAAATTCTGGGTAGGCATATCTGTACAACTGAAAAACTTAACAAGGCTAATATTAAGGAGGAAACTTATGGAGTCCACTTAATGTTAGAGAGATTTTTTAGGTCTCAGCTACAGACACCTTTTGCTGTCTGCTGCACAGACATATTGTTTCCAACATATATCAAGTGGGCTTTCAGTCAGCCCCTTGCTAATGATTTAATTGCTTTGTTGGCTAGCTTAGTTGTCTTCTCTTGATTTGCTGCCTTTCCTCCCCATTCTTCTATTTGTCCGATCCAGGATGTTAGAAATGGGGTCTCAAGTTGGCAGAGGTAGGTACCTTTGTCAAAAAAGGGACCCTTGCTTCTGGTCAGAGTAAGGGGAATACACTTCTAATATAACCCCAGCTCACCCCCTTGGTAGCTTGGCATGAGCAGACAGGCTTATCTCAGAGATAAGTGTGTAAATCATTTGTGAACACATACAGTAATACAGTGAAAACACTACAAATGGACACCACACCAGTTTAGAACAATACGTAATCTTTATCTAAACCAAAACAAGACCAAACGACAAAACTCCACAATACAGTAATAAAAATATGACTTTCAGATGGTAGAAATAGTTCAGTTCTAACCAAATTGCAGATGCGACACCTTTCACACAAAGTACCTGGGATGCGCCAGGCAGCCAAACAAAACGGGTCGCAGGGAAGGTGATGCGTCGGTTCTTTACACTCAGGGAAGTTGATGAATCGGTCCCTTGCTCAGGGGGAGGTGATGCGTCCGTACCTTACTGTTGTACATGGGGAGGTGATGTGTCGGTTCCTTATCGGAGAGGAGGTGATGTGTCGGTTTCTCACTGCGAGGGGAGGTGATGCATCAGTTTCTTACTGCGTGGGGATGTGATGCGTTGGTTTCTTACTGCGTCCCCCAACGATGTGACAAACTTGGCTCCTCAATGCGATGCGACGATCCGGGACGATGCGTGGATTCTTCCAGCTCCAAGCAGAGAAGAGTCTCTAGAGGTCCAAAACAACAGCAGGCACCTCTTTGCAGGTCAGAACTCCCTGCAAGGAAGTTCAGAGGAGCTGGTGGTGAAAACATTGAGTCCCTGAGACTTCAGAACAGGAGGCAAGCTCAGTTTCAAGCCCTTGGAGATCTTCTCAAGCAGGGGAATACAGCAAACAGAAAAGTTCTTTTCTCCTTTCCTTGGCAGCAAACAGCACAGAGGTGTTATTCCTCTTCAGCTTCTCCGGCTCTTCTCCTTGGCAAAGGTTCCTCTTGATTTCCCAGAAGTGATCTAAAAGTCTGGGGGCTGGGCCCCTCTTTTTATATCCCAAAATCCTTTGTTCTCTGAAGGCAGAGAGTGTCTGTACCCAGCCAAAACCAGTTCTGTGGGGCACTTTGTAAGTGCACAACAACCTCCATTGTCAGTGTGAGCCCTGGCTCCAGACACACCACAGGGGAGCGGAGCCATCATTGTGAAAGGCTCACACAGCCCTATTCAGGTGCAGGTGCTATTCCTCCTACCACTCCAAATGCAGACCAGGCCTATTCAGCCGAGCCCTGACTCATCAGGCTCTCAGGAGCCACTGCTCCTCCCCAGCCCCTGACACTCCAAAGCCAGACATGCAATACACAAACCTAGCAGAGGCATACTGGATGGCTAAGCAAGAAAATACGTACTTTCTAAAAGTTGCATTTTCAAACAGAATGTAAACATCACCCTCACTAAAAGATGCATTTCAACATTCAGAGTTCAGGCATATCAAACTTTATTTTTTCTACCTTGTTCCCAGAGGCAGATATGTTTATAAGCTATTATAAACAAATGCCCCATTCTACCCTATGGGAGCAGGTAGCCTTGCAATGGCGAAAAACGAAATTGGCAGTAATTCACTATCAGGACATGCCACCAGGGCATGTCCTCCCTTTCACATACAATACACCCTGCCCACAGGGGTACCTTGGGCCTACCTTAGGTGCGACTAACATGTAAGAAAAGGGAAGGTTAGGGACTGGCAAGTGGGTGCACTTGCCAAGTTGACATGGCAGTACCAGACTGCACACAGGCTCTGAAATGGCAGGCCAGAGTTACATTTTACAGGCTGATTCTGTGGGTGGCACAATCAGTGCTGCAGGCCACTAGCAGCATTTGATTTACAGGCCCTGGGCACACACTGTGCACGATACTAGGGTCTGACTAGTAAATCAAATATGCCAATCATGGAATCACCAATCCATAAACACAAATTACACAGAGAGCATATGCACTTTAACACTGATCAGTAGTGGCAAAGTTCCCAGAGTAATAAAACCAACAAAAACAGTTTAGAAACAATACAGGAGGAAGGCAAAACAATCTGGGATGACCCCGCATAAAGGACCAAGTCCAACACAGGAGTACTATGGTCTGACAGTGTTCTGTTTGGTTGACGTGCATTCTTCCTCTACTGACTTTGCCTGCATTCAAGGAAGTACTTTTTCATTTTTTTTATGCACTGCATGGGAGTGGCATTTTCCTTCTTTCTCTTCCCTGTTTGCTTCATCCCATTGCACTTCCCCTCTCTGTCAGTATTGATTTCCATCCTGCCCTACCCTGTTCGGCCATTGCTTCTCCTGCAATGCTTTTTTTTAAATTTGATATTTCCATCTTCTCCGTTGCCACCCTTGCTTTTGTCTTTCAGTGGCATAAATACCTCCCCCCATGGAAGTCCACTTTTCTATTGGTCCCCCGCCCCTCTCCTTTGAGTTTGTTTCTAATATTTATTTTTGTGGCGGGCCTGGAAGCTGCAATTTTCTGTCCGGCTTCTCCTTTCTTAAAATGTGCTTTCAGGTAAAAAAATGTCAATTTACTGCTTCTAGGTTGGAACTATGAATGTAAAAACAAAAATGGTTAAATAAGTTTTATTTGAAAGGAAACCCATTCCAAGATTTCCAGGCCTTTGTGCACATCCATTGTTAAGAATGCGTTTGCATGCGGTCCAAACCAATACTGGCAATGCCAAAAGCTTGGCTATTTAAAGCTTGTATTTTATACGTTTGTATATAGAGGAATCTAGAGCCTGAGCTGGGTGGCATTGTGCTTTACAGAGATACTGATCAGCAGTGAAGTGTGACACAGATAAAGAGGTTGAGTAGAATACACACAAGGGATATAAAAGCCAGGTGCAAAACACAGGCCCCTACAGCACAGGGGTCCCCAATCATTCAGGGGCTCGCCACCCCATCAGAGGGCCCAATTCCGCCCAGGACCAAAGAATATATGTGTGAAATAGAAGACTGAGGGGCCCTATTTACATTCTGCAGGAGGCGACGCCATTTTACGCTACACCACTGAGAAAATAATTTGTTTTAGGCGTACTTTTTCTAGTCTAAGAACGTGGCAGTACAAAACAAAAAGATTTACAATTAAACTAACAGCATACAAGTAAGTGATCAAGTGTGGTGATAAGAAAGAATGTGGCCATTTGGACTTAATTTGAACTTATTTAGAGAACTGGTAAGGTGATTGTGGGTTGGGCGAGAGTTCTAAATTTTAAGAGAGTTGTCAGCGAAAGAGCTTTTCTCTTATCTCGCACTTGGGGGCATTTCAGCAAGACAATTATCGCTGCTTTAGCGGCCGTTTTCGGCCGGAAAGCGGCGATAATTGTATGGCCGTATTAGCAAGGACACACTATCGCGTGAATCCTTGCCTCAACGCCCATTCCCTTAACGCCCAGCTTTGCATCTCTAATGAGATGCAAAGTGGGCGTTCCTCCCCAGAATAATGGGAGAAATGTCGCTAAGCGACATTTCTCCTATTATCAAGCCTCACGCTAACTGGCAGAGCGATAAGAAAAGTAGCGCTAACCTCGGTTACCGCTACTTTCCTTACTCCTGCTTTTCATCTGACTTAGCCATGATATCCAATGGAAGGTGGATATCATGGCTAAGTATGCCCTGTCCTATCACCAATGTAGCGCCAAACGTTATGCGATTATTGCTTGAATCCCAGCGATAATTGCACATTTGGCAGCTAACTCGGTTGTTTTTATCGCTCTGGAGATAAAACAAGCGAAAGCCGGCGATAATTATCCTAGCGCTAAGTGCGCTTAGCGATAATTATCAGCGGTTGTTGGTGATATGCCCCTTGGTTATTTCAAGAGAGATGATAGATTTGCTTCTTAATGAGAGTTCCTTTCAGAAATTATCTGCTTGGGTGACAGGTTGTCAAGGATGCCCACTTGTTGTGCCTTATACGTGAAACAGGCTTTATTGTTTGGACTGTGAGCATCAACGGGTAGCCAGTATAAGTAGGCTAAGAGTTGTAAGATGTAGTTACATTTTATAACTCCTAATATCTGCCACGCAGTAAACTGAAGTACAGCTCTGAGGGGTGCAAATTGGTTTGTGGAGCCTGTGAGTAGCATATTCCCATTTTCCATCCTCAAGACGACCATTGCTTGCACTATAGACTTTAATTCTTGTCTGGACAGAAGGTGACTGACATTTCTTATGACTCTGATCAGTGCAGGTTAGAAGAACTCACCCGTTACTTGAGGGAGAGGAATTCATATTGTTGCTTTGCTCTTCAGTTGCGAGGTCTTCTTCCAGAGATGTGGGAGGTCAGACTAAACCGGCTATCTTTACAGTTTATTCTCAAGCATATCTGAATGTTGACTGGGTATGGGTCGAACAGCATTCCATACTTATGCAGCTTACCAAATGCCTCGACATAAAGGTTGAAGATAATCAAAGCTCGGATCGAGCACGAGGTACTCTGACAGATGGGAGTTTGAAACGCTGGAATCTATTTAATGTGCAGAATCTAAACCACTGAAGAATGCCATGAGTTTATGTACGCGGGAGGAGTACAAAAAATACAAAAGATAAAGTAGGCACTTCAAAGAGATGGAAGCTATCATTGCCTATTCTGTGGGGGGCAGTTTCTACAAAAGGCGGGTCTATAACCTAATTGGAAAAAGGTCAAGGTGTTGATGATTGAAGATGCAGTTTTTGAGATGCCTGACAATGTATTTCTCAAGGTTTTTTTTGCATGTTTCTACAGCCTATAATGGGTCTTACAGTTTATTGTGTGTGTCATTCTTTGAATTTTGCTTTTATTTTTTTAATACAAGTATATGAGAGGACATAATATTTCCGCGAGGACTTTGTGAGTTTCACATTCTCCTTTTAGAGGTGGTCCTTAACACCTGAAAATTAGTCAAGGTTCAATGGGCCTGCAGAATTGTCAGTGATACAATTTCTTATTTTCCACGCCCTTTGATGGAAGGCTGCAACTAATTTTGTGGTCCTTATTTCTTGTCTCCCAAAGTTCTTCTTAGATTCAATGCACCATGGACAGGAAAAAGATGTCAGCTACTACTTTTTCCTCTTTCCCAGAACGTTAGCGTTTGTCTACCATGTATTCAGTTTACTATTCTTTTAAGGCACATTTGACTTTTTACTTAACATATCATTTTACATATTCATACTACCTGGATATCATGACCTTAAGGGATACTCTCTGTTTGAATACCTATCTCCAGGACTCTTATAAAACTTCCTGAAATTAACCAAGTAAAAACAGTATCTCTTAAATTCATATACGATGCAGATAATCTCCTTGAAACATAAAACTCTTTTAAAGAGATGAAACAGCATTTTTGTCCTGTTCCGCTTTACCTCCAAAAATAAAATTCAAAGTATGTAAGTGCTACAGAACATTTGTTTTAAAAGCTTGAAACAATCTTTATAACATTGTCATATAAGCAGCGTTGTAGAACAGAACTGACCATTTGTAAAGTCTCTGCTGTTCATTTTGACATTGTGGATCCAATTCCACAAACTTTATGAGCCACTAAGTTCAACGTAGGTGTGTGGAAAACAAATCGACGGGTGTAATTCCTCAGATATGGAAGATGTATACACCTGCACCTGCAACTTCCAGATGAGGAAAACCTGCAAGCATGGTGGATTTGCCATAAGCATACGTTATCGGGTCTGTGCCCGAGAATTATCTAGGGGGTTGGCAATGGGACATGCATGAAACACCCACAAGTTTGTAAATTTACACTCCTTAACAGATACATTTTCTTCCCCCCTACCACTTAGGATACGGTTGTAGATATACTCCACCAAAGTTCTGCAAGGACACACCATCTAAATTCCACAACATTACGTGTCGAGATTTGTCCACATTTGTTTTACATTTTTTGGACAGAAAAAAGCTTGCTTTGTGTATTCGTGCGATTCTGGTGGATTTCCAACCTGCGAGCCATCTGAAAAAGTGAGGACTAAGGAGGAATGCTCCTGGAAATGTCTGCCATACATTCATTCCCACGACTATTCCTATGGATTTTAGTATATCTCCAAACAGACATGTATTTACTTAAGAGGTAGTCGAGAATCTACGATGGGATTTCTGACTTTTTAAAACAAATTTGTGA
Organism: Lissotriton helveticus; assembly: GCF_964261635.1. Taxonomy (NCBI): domain Eukaryota; kingdom Metazoa; phylum Chordata; class Amphibia; order Caudata; family Salamandridae; genus Lissotriton; species Lissotriton helveticus. The sequence continues at coordinate 651,992,863 of NC_136067.1, forward strand.
ATGCACAAATTTACAACAATATCCTTCAAAATAGCCAGACAAATAGTACTAAAACGGAAACACATTTTTATTATTTTTATCAGGTCACACAGCAATAAAAAATCAATTTAGAAACCTTAACCTAAACGTTAGAAGTTCAACATTAGAGCAGTGTAAAACTTGAATTGAGATATTTGAAGCTGGAAGGTGAAGTGACATTCCATTTGGCCTTTTCCAATAGCCGGTGAACATTTTGTGCCAGCAGGATTTCGGCATGCTCCAATTAGAGTGGAATAATGTGCCTACAGAAACTCGCTGTGGAATAGCTCTGTGTGATTGATGTTCATGTGAAATGGGTATTGTGGGATGGTTGTGTTGTGTGAGAAGAGAGAAGTGTCTGCTGAGGAGCGATTTCTATGTGAAGCATGTCTGCGAAAAGGAGTGTCACTGACGGGGTCTGTGTAAGTGTGCTTCTGTGTGAGGGGTGCTTTCTGTGTTAGAGACTCAGTGTGGGAGATGTGCACGAGGACAGGTGTCTGCCTGAGCATGCATCGTGAAAGAGGGGTGTTTGTGTCAGAGGGTATCTGTTAGTGGCGGCCTGTCACGAGGAAGAGTTTTATGTATGGAGGGAGAGTGGAGTTATCCGTGAAGTGGTGTTTGCGTGAAGAGGCATGTCATTGCGAGGAGACGTGATTTTGCTGTTGTGTGATTGGGTGAGTGAGAAACGTGTGGGACAAGATGAATACGAGTGAAATGGGCTGCTGGTTAGGGGTGAATTTGAGGGAGGATGACCCTGGGGGATCAATAAATGTTCAGTATTTGCTATGCTACTTACTAAAATCATCTGAGTTGAACTTACAATTGGAAAGGTTTCATATTTGCAAAGCCCTATTTCCCCTCCAAGTCGCCAAAGAAAATAGATGAAAGTATTTCTTGAAAGATTAAATGGAGACATTGCAGCACAGTCACTTCAGGCAGCGGCATGTACTTATAGGGGCCCTGTCTGCATACATTGCTATAGCAATAGAGCCATGTCCATATTGTATTCCATAAATCGCATTGGTGGTGGCCTGATGTCAGGAAGGGTACAGAGGCTTGATAGCCTTACCCTCAAACCATCATTGTCACACACATCAGCAACGAATCCTCGGTGGCCAGCAGCAGGAAGAATACAATCACCAGCATTTTTAGATCTGTCTTGCCAGAGAGCTCCTCATGCCTCAAAACACAAACCAACTCTGACTTTCGAGCAGTATGTATTATTTCCTATGCGTTAGAGTTTTGATTACCACCATCAGCTTAAAAAATAAAATAAATAAGAGCTTTCCTAGATGCAAGAAGCTTAAAGTCTTTGCTTGTTGAGGTCTCAGTCATTTTTGTAGTGGGTCAGCTTTTTCTCCCTCTCCATTGCTAGAACCCAAAAGACCACTCGAAAGTACCACACTGCCCAGTAGCTGCTTCATTGAGGACATAAAGTTTCCAAGAGCACTTCTTCAACGTTAGCGTCCAGCGAGACTGGTTTAAAGAAGAGTTCGGTGATTGTCCCAGCAGAGACGGCTTTCAAGATAGCCAGTGACCCCAGGATCCACGTCAGTCGGAACTGACTGCTGCTGTTAGCCAGTGAGCTGAACTCCATCAGCGTGTACTGGGCTTCTTGCTGCAGGGTCTGGACGAAGCGGGGAAACCGAAGGCCGCTCACCTCTGCAACAACAACAAGCAACCACTTTTAAAACATAAAACATTAATTTTTTTATAGACAAGACATTGCATTACAGAGAGTAAATGGTACAAGTCTATACTCATCCCTGTCCCCGTTAAAGAACGTGTGGATAAGTTAAATGCCTGCCTCTAGCACCTTTTGTCACTTCATGGGCACCAGAATAAATCCTGGTACGCTATCTCAGTAATCCATCCTTTTAGAGCTGTGAACTGAGTACCATTAAGTTGGGTAAAGTAACACCTGTTATTAACAATGCTAACAGACTATATAAACTTTGCTGGAAGTACTATATAAACATTATTATCATGCACCTCTAATACCTATGGGATAAAGTTCTCCTGCCGTACATTCTAACGAATGAGGCAAAAAGACGAGTTCCTTTATAGTTATGTAGCTCCAAGGTGACAGGCAATATCAGTTTGTACAGCTGGGGGTACTTTATTCCTTATAATAAATGGTCATCACCTTTCCTACAAACCACTTAAATCCGTCGTTGTAGCCCCTTCACAGGGATGGATTAAGACCTTTGGAGGCCCTAAGCACTTAAAGAATTTGGTGCCCCCATATATATCTAATTCAAAATACAAACAATGATAAACCAAAAAATAATATTACATTTTTTTAAATGAAACAAAAGTTACAGTAAAATGGAAAATGGTGTTTATTTTGATATATTTCCGCTTTATTGATAAAGTCCATGGTAAATCGGGCAATGGAAAATTTCTGTGGTATCCCTCTTCCCTTGATGCCCTAAACACGTGCTTTTTTTCGCTTAATGGTTAATCCAGCCCTGCCCCTTCATATGAGAGAGAGCATGTTTGCAAACATGAATAATAAAAATCTCTTGTGTAAAATTAAACACCTCGAAAAAGCTGTTAAACATTTGTTGCAAAAAAATGTTTTAATCAATTTAATACAAGCAGCTCGGAATGTGTAGAAGCATACTGAAAGATTATATATTTTCTATAATTACCTAAGGAGAGCATAATTTAAACGTTGCTATAAATATTTCCTTTCTGCTTGTCACAGTACAGCTAGAAATGCAGAGCAGAAAAAAAACACTCTAATCTTTAAACAGCTGCTTTAGTTATTCTATGGGACCTGGCCTGCCTTTACCCTTGGCTGCTGGCTCTGGCAGCAGGTATTGTGATATCAGAACTCGGCTATAATAAATTAATACAGTTGAGCTGCTATATAATTTCTTTATAACAGGTGATTGACTGTGTCACAAGTCACATATTATAAAAAAATTAGAGACAGGTTTGCATACAGGTATTGCAGAATCCCATACATTATATATAGATAATAGATGGTTAACATTGAATTAAGGGGATGTTCTGAGTAAAGCCAAATAGACAACAAGAACAACATTTGAGTTGTCTAGGATGTTACTCAGAACCCAGAGGTGACAAGCACCCCGTAATTCACTTGTTACCCATCTAAAATGTTATACTATGTACCGCCAAAATCATTTGCCCCTGCTTTCAGCTGCTACTCAAGGGCAGTGTAATAGGGTAGATATACATAACATGGCCTCTGTTATCTATCCCTGTCCCAGAGGAGGACAGAAATACCTGCTGTACTTGACCCAAACCCACCACCTTCCCTGTCTTCCTTCCCCCTCTTGCAGTTTGCTACCTGCTTTCAGATAAAGCAGCTAGCAACGCTACGCTGACTGACTCTCAAAGAGACCAGGCAGCCTGGCCCGGAAGGCCTTTATGACATATCAACAGTGGGTAACTAGTTTTGTTATCAATTGTTCCTACATAATACCAATAAGTCATCAGATTTAGAAACAGAAATAAACGCTAGTGGCTCACATAAAATAGTTATAATTCTCAAGACTGCTATTGAAATGCTTTATTTTCACCCACCTCGACTATAATATCATCTATGCTGACCTTCGCAAGAAGTTTATCATCAGGCTACAAAGCAGCCAGAATGTGCGTAAAACATCTGTAAGTGAGGTGACATCAACCCCACCTCAAAGTGCTTACATTAAATGTAGAATTAAATGTAAGGCCTTTGGCACCACTTAATATGCTTTATTGAGCCAAGGGCAAGTATATCTGCAGAAGCAGACTCCTCGCCATGCCCCAGCCAGAAACCTTAGTTCAAGCTCTTATGACCGAACATTCTTTCAAGAGAATGAAACACAGAGGCAAATCACATTGTGTGGAGGTCCTTAGATCGTGGAACTTTCTAATCCCAGACTTGAGATCTCAAACCAATCATGTGCAATTCGGAAATTCTTTGAAAATTTAACTAGTCAAATGTGCTTTCAACTAGATCAAATCAGAGCACAGGGGCTAGAAATAGAGGTGTGAGGGGGTGCAGAAGTTAGGAAGATGAAGGAGAAATCAAGATGCATTTACATTTAGTGTTTATCCTATCACACTTGCTGTGCATTTAAAAATAGAGGTCAAAATGCTGACTCTGTTTTCTGACAAATTACTGCTTATTCTTTTAACCTGGAGATTGTTCTTTAGTTCTGTTTTATAAAGTGAACAATCTGATTACCGTGCTGAGGTACTGAGAGTGGAAGGAAAGGCTGAAGGTAGTCAGTTTTTTTCCTAACACACTACAAAATTCAAATACATGCCAATAAACTGTACACAAATTTCAAAATATAGCAGCAGTTAAGAAAATACAAATTAAGAACATTGTTTATAATTCTAAAGTGTGATGGGACAAGTATTTTAATGGGATATAATCAAATCAAGATACTTTACTTGGTGATATGCAAATGACAGGTATTTGCTGAAACACTATTTTCATAATTTACCACTGTGTGCCATATAGTTTATTCCGTAAAAATGCATCTCAGGGTGAATTTTGTGGCTACTTCAATACAAACAAAATGCTGTTTATAAATGCCAGTGTACTAACAAACCATTTGGGCTTATTTATAAGCTCCTTGCCCCGCCGGTGCCACTTTTTTTGGCTTAATGTTTCCCTGTAAATATAGTTCCATTTAACACAGTTTTCTGTGTTAAAGAGGCGTGCAATGGGTGTTGCTGGGGGTGTTCCCAGCAACATCTATGGCTTTTTGACACTGCCCCAGATTTACAAGAAATTGTAACTCCGAGGCAGCACCAAAAATGTACGTCTCCCCAGGGGAGGCATAAGGAGGGCACAACAAGGAGCAATATCTTTATTTGTGTGCTGAATTCTGCAGCACACATAGAAAGAGGAAATCAACTCTTGAGATTGATTTTGTGCAGGAAGGTATCCCTTCCTGCACAAAATCAATCAGTCCTGCAACGCAGGCACCCTTGCCACATGGCACAAGGGTGCCTGCGTTGGGACGTGGCAGCACATTTTGCGCCTGCGTGGGAGAAAAGGACAGAAATGCGCTGTATCTTGTAGATATGATGCATTCTTGCCCTTTTGTTTTGATGTGGGGCAGTGCATCAAGATTTCTTACTGCCCTACGCCAAAACCTCATAAATGAGGCCCATGTTTTACTAACATATTAGCGACAGTGTATTCCAAAATGCACCATTGGCTATATACTACCCCTTTACTGCTCTCCTTCTGAATGAGCGTGGCACATTTACTATGACTCCAAAACAAACATGAAGGAAAAAAAAAGTCTAAATCCTTCACTCTTCTATCCCTCCACTATCCTTTTTAATCAAAATAACAGACTAACATGTCCACTTCTCAAATTTCATATTTCATTTATACTAATTTACCACTAATCTTTTATGGGTTCCAGAGTAGTGTGGTTCCAGCACCACTGGCTCACAAAATAGGGATTGAAATTGTTGAATGTTCGATTCGGAAACCAACCCTACCGGGTGGGTCTTCTAACCTACCTCTCATTTCATTAAACCATGTCTTTTTTGTCAACATTCTGAAGTCACAAAAGGTAAGACATAGCGGTTTGCAAAACCTTCCAATAAATAAACAAGACTCAGTGTAAAATAGTCATAATTATTTAGTTGGCAGATTTTCTAAGTTATTTATTTTAATGTAATGAACTAATGCTTTGTGTCTGTATATTTTCTACTACTATTGTATGGCCAGAATCCAAGCTTATACCAAGTGCACACAAGTGCCCCCTACTGTAAATTAATGTATTGATTAGTGGTTCCATGATTGGCTTGTTTGGTTTACTTGTCAGAACCTAGTACAGTGCACTGAGTGTGCCCAGGGCGTGTAAATCCAAATGCTGCTGGTGGGCTTGCAGCACTGGGTGTGCCACCCACAGAAGCAGCTTTGTAAAATGTGTCTAAAGGTCTGCCATTGCAGAGCCTGCGTGCAGTCTGGTACTGCCATGCTGACTGGGCAAGTGCACCCACTTGCCAGTCCCTAAACCTTCGCTTTTCTTCATATCAGACACCCCTATGGTAGGCCCAAGAGCAGGGTGCATTGTAAGTATAAGGTAGGACAAGCCCTGATGTGTGTGGCATGTCCTAATAGTGAATTACAGCCATTTTCGTTTTTCACTATTGCAAGACTACCTGTTCTTCATAGGCCAGAATGGGCAGTTAGACTATTACATTCTTAGAATCCTAACTGACTCATAGCACACGGTGGAAATTCGAGTTTAGTATGCCTGAACTCAGAATGATAAATTACATCTTTTAGTGAAGTTGGTTTTAACATTCAGTGTTTGAAAATACCACTTTTAGAAGTAGGTATTTTCTTGTCTAACTATCCAAAGCCTAACTCTGCTAGGTTGTGTATTCCTTGTCTGGAGTTTGAGTGACAGGGCTGGGGGATTTCAAGACACTGAATGAGTCAGCCCAGTGGTGAATAGAGAGATCTGCATCTAGATGGGTGGGAGGAGTTGCCTCTGAACCTTTTATAGGGCTGTGCCTGCCTTCCACAATGCTGGCTCCACTTCCTGGGGTGCGGCTGATGTCTTTGCCCTGCACTGTGAAAGAAGAGAAGGAATGATGTCAACAAAGTGCTCCAGGGCTGTGCTTTCCCTCCACAATGCTGGCTCCACCTCCTGTGGGGCGTCTGATGTTTCTGCCCTGCACTGTGAAAGGAAAGAAGGAGTCTTGTAAACAGAGTGCTTCCGAACTGGTGGGCAAAGGCCCCTCTAACCTCAGAGGACAAAGGATTTAGGGGTATCAATATTGGGACCCTGATCCCAAGAAATTAGATCACTTATGGACTACTAGAAGAAACCTTTATTGAGGGGAGGAACCTGAAGAAACTGAAGAGAGCCTATCCCTAAGCTGAAGTGCTGCTTGGGGGATTGGCCTGCAGTAGTTGCCTGACTGCCAAAGGAAGGAGAAAGGAACTTTGTGTACTTTGCTTTCAACTTGTGAAGGATCTCCAAGGGCTTGGAATAGAGCTTGCCTCCTGCTGAAGCCTCAGGGACAACAGACTTCACCCCCCCCCGCCTCCCCAGAATTCTTTGGAAGTGCCTGCTGCTGTTTTGGGCCTTCTGAGGGACTGCGTGTCGCAAGGAGCTGGAAGCACGACTCAACGAGGAAGAAGCGTGTCGCTGTTGCTGCCGTCGCACTTCTGAACAAGGGTGTCGCCGCTGGAGCTGTCGTATTGCAACGCATCGAGAGAAGCGTCTCGCAATGAAGAGGAAGCATGTCGCCGTCGCTGCTGCTGCCGTCGCACTTCTGAACAAGGGTGTCGCCGCTGGAGCTGTCATATTGCACCGCATCGAGAGAAGTGTCTTGCAACGAGGAAGAAGCGTGTCGCCGTTGCTGTGGCTTCCGTCACATCTCGGAACAAGGGTGTCGCCGCTGTCGCATCGCATCGAGGAAATCGCCTCGCATCCCCAGAGAAGCGCGCCGCCGTTGGAGCTGCTGCCAATGCATTTCTGAACAAGGATGTCGCCGCTGTAGTTGTTGCATCATGCGGAAGCTTCTCGCAGACGTCGGAGAAGAGTGTCGCAGCTGAAGCTGTTGCCGTACCATCGCTGAACAAGGATTTCGCCGCTGCAGCTGATGCATCGAATCAAGACTTCTCGCATCATCGGAGAAGCATGCCGCATCTGGAAGATCTTCATGTCTTTATTTCTTTTCACCGGAACTTTGCCTCATTTCCATTGCTGCAAAATTGCTTGTTGTGGATGTGCAATGCATCGTAAGGTACATTGACGAAAAGTGTTGCATCATAAGATCTGAACTGAACTAAGCTAAAACTACCTTCTTAAATATAGTATTGTGTATTTTTGTTGTTTATGGTCTTGTGGTAAATCTATATATAGAATACTTATTTTTGATATAAACCTTGGGAGGTGTCCAACTGTAGTGTTGTCACTGGGTTACTGTATGTGGTCACAAATGCTTTACACACTGCCTCTGAGATAAGCCTGTCTGCTCGTGCCAAGCTACCAAGGGGGTGAGCAGGGGTTATTTTAGAAGTGTACCCCATTACCCTGACTAGAGGCAAGGGTCCCTATTTGTCACAAGTACCTACCTGTGCCAACTAGAGACCCCCAAATCTAACACCCTGGTTAGAAGATAAATTAGGAACAGAGATGGCTATATCAGGAAGGCAGGAGAAATTTGTTTTTTGAACATGTGGGGGACAGAAATAAGGGGATATTTGCTAATATCAGGAAAGGCAAAGAGCGTCATGCAATTTCTGTCTTCCGGTAATGTGGCAAAGGTTCATATACTGAATGGGATACTGTATTTTATTACTTTAATTTTCTGAATGAAAAAAGAGTACAAGTCATTACATAGATTTTGAGTGGGAACCACAGGTAGAGTTAGTCTGTCAGGATCAGAAAGTTATCTGACAATCTCAAAGATAAGCTAGTTTTATTTTTAGAATTCAGAATTGTATTTGAAAAGAAGATAGATTTCGCCTGTAGAATTATTTTTTAATGTGCTTTTAGTCATTGGGCGAAAACTTTCAGGCAGGTAGGTATTACGCCATTTCTGTTCCACCTGCCGGAGTTCCAGTTTTGCAGCTTTCAACTCCGCTGAAAACTATTTGGACGCTTCATGCCAAGGGATTAGTTTCGTTTTTCAGAGAGGAGCATGAATATTGCTGGCTACCATTAGACAGCCCGATATTACTTCCTCGTAGAACTCCATGTTCTTAGTGGGAGTCGGTTAAGAATGAGTCAGTGTGTTGCAAAACTAACTGAGATCTGTACCTTTCCAGTTTTTGGAGAGAGTACCCGGGCCAGTAGGGGGTTTCAAAAGAGATAAATATTTTAAATGAATTTAATGAGAAGATGGTCGGAACAAATGCAGGGAAACAGTAAAATTAGCTGCCAGTTGCCACGATTTCACGCCGACCGTCATCCAACCGTGAGTGAGTGAGTGAGCGAGAGAGGACTCCGAACTGCTGCGGTTTCGCGGCTCGCTGCTCCCGCTGATTTTTGTTTTCACGGTGAGGGCATCAATGAACCGGTCAGCGGGGCGATTCAGAGCACTCAGCCCCATTCTAGGCCCCCTCACATTGTCCTCACATTACACCTGGTGGCCACAGTTTGCCCTATTCACCCTGTGGACCTTTGGACCTATGGATCCTTGACCCTTTTGTTATCGTCGCATCTTCCCCCGTCCTGCACCGCATTCTTGCTGCAGAGACACTCGGAGCGGACTGGAACCGGACTCTCTCCCTCTCACCAGCGGTCTGAGGGTTGAGGCTATCATTGCGGCTGCAGTGATTGTGGAGCGATGCAAGCGAGCAGTAGGCTGACAGGCGAAACGAAGCAGACGCGGACAAAGGCAAAGGTCGATGTCGCTTTTGCTTGTGAGTACTGGGTGCACTCCCTTTGCTAGCAGGTGGGCTTTTCAACAGCTCTGACCCGCGCTGCTCTACCGGCCGCCTACAATTTGTGCTTTTGCCAGGTCCAGCGGGTAGTCACCGTGCTATGTTTTGTGCTGCTGTTGCCCTCCTCTTAACAAGACACAGGCCCGGTTTGTGGAGTTCTTGGAGTTTTGGAGTTGCTTACAGTCAGGTACCCACTTATGCCAACAATTTTGCACCAGCTAATACCCTCCTCTCAGGAAGCCAAAGCAAAAGAAATAGTGCAAAAGAGTAAAAGCGCAAAAGTACTAAAGTCAGTGATTCCAGTTGCACCAGTGGGCAGAAGGCGAGCGTGGCAGTCATAGTTTGTCTGCTGTCAAGGGTGTGTCCCTGTTTCCTCCTGCAGAAGCAGCCCAGCAAGTCCACGGCTTGCGGGAGGTGAACTCGGGTTTCGGGTCCCTGGTCCCTGAACTCCCTAAGCACCAGGGAAGCTCCTTGAAAGTTTAGCACACCATGACGCACTGACGTAGAGATTATACACAAGCAGAACTCGGAGCAATTACAGGGGGGTGTGGTGTGTTGTGACCAGGGGGCAGAGTGACAAAAGCCGAGCCGAGCCCCAAATGGCCGGGGGGCAGAGTGACAAACGGCCGAGCCTCAAACGGCCCCTCAAACGAGCCTCAAGATCCACGGAACCACACCTGTGGAATCAGCTCCCGCTTGACAGTTTGAAAACAGCCCTGTCCTGCCTTGATTAACCCAGCCCAGCCAAGTCTAGCCTACAAAAAGCATACGTTGACCTGAAGAGTACCGAGAGGGGATTGTGTGTACCCCCTGCGCATTGTTCCCCCGTTGTTCCCAGTAAACCAGTAAACCAGGGAATTAGCAAAATCAGCGATCTGGGGTAGTGACCAATTACCAACATTAACTACCACCGACTACTACTAACATCCAGTATATTTGGTCTCCATTAAAGAAAAAAAAAGAGGCCTTTTTCCAGAGTGCCCACCATGAGATCGGGGAAATCCAGAGACGCGAAACCCGAGGGCAAAACAAAAAAATGCAGAGCCAACGACACAGACACAGACAGGGGGATGGCATCCCCCAACTATCTCTCCCAGCCTGTGACCTAAACGGAAATAGAAACCAAGCCCGTGATCGGCCCAAGGAAACATATCCTAAAAACTTCAACATTTCAAAACAATTCAGAGCAAGGGGAGCTTGGGGAGTCAAGCCCTGCCCCCAGTGCAGCCAAGGATTTCTCAGCAGTTGGCGCAGAAGGCAGCTTAGTAAAAATTTCAGCGGGAACAATAGTAGATGAACCAGTTGTACACTCCACCCACAACATCGGTCTTAAAGCCAGCAAGCGGGCTATAATGACAGATTTTCTAAAAGTCTGTCACAGACTATCCTCAGGAGGCTTTAAGGATCACATGAAATGCGCAGAAGGAGATGACATAGAGGATCTCAATGAAAGCACACCTAAGGAAAGCACACATAGCAATATCAAAAAATATATAATATCCAAAAACAAAGAGTGCAGCAGCTATATCAATATCAACTATGGGATTGGATATCCAGTAAGTTCAGGGAGCATTGATATCACCCCATCCGAACTAGAAGACCGGATCAGCCCATCATCACTCACAGCGTCAGATCCTCCTTCGCAATTGTCACCTCCTCAAGCTCAAGAAGTTCATCACCACCAGCCAGCACTTGTTCTAGTTCATAGGGAGTCTGAGGTAAGCTGGGACTCCCTTCTTCAACAACAACTTTATTCGTAATCACAGCAAAAGGCAAATAGGATCTGAATGCAGCTCTTTGAACAATGACAATTTAATTCAAGAGCATGATCAACAGGATCATGCCTCAGGCCTGTTCACAATGGTCCATTTTCCGTTGTTTATGACAGAACAGCATCCACTGGAACAAGAGGGTCAGGTGGATAAATACAACATCTTTTTCTTGCCATCAGGCTCAAAAATTCCCACAACCTGCCTCTCAAGAGATCCCAAAGAACCCAAACATTTCATAGAAAGCAGGCACCAGCCCCAAGATACTGTTGAGCCAAGTAACTTAAAGTCGAGGGCTACGCCACCCAAAACTTCACAAAGAAACCGACAGCAGAGCGAGCACAAAGAACAAATGGAGCATCTCGACTACTCACCTCATTTAAGTCAAACGCTCCAGGAAGTACCGATGAACCAGCCTACGGCTTCCGTATGGCCCCAACTATTAAACACAATGGACACGATCGGGAAAGCAATGACACATCATGCAGACAAACTTGACATCCAAGTTGAACTGTTAAATTTTGTAGCTATCCATGTGCAAGGGATAGAAGCAAACTTGCATGACCTGAACTCAATGATTAAGAAGGTTCACCAAGACAGGGATACAACTTACCATACGTGCCACTGCCCCCTGATAATCGACAAATTGGCAACAGTTCCCACCCTGATGTCGCAGATATTAACTGCTGTACACAATCTCCTCAAGAGTCCAACAAAACCCCTAAGCAGGCATTGGACGAACAACATGGCCAGCAGAGGAATGGCAGCACTGATGGAGACCTGATAGCAGTTGAGGGACCACCGACTACAATGCCCTCAAGTGTCACCGCTACAAATGACTTAAGGAGACTAGAATACTCGATCAAACAAGCGCACCCTGGAGTACAAGAGGCTGCGTTACTTAATCAATCATTAGAAATGCCTAACAAAGCAAGCCCAAAACAATCCACCCCGTCCGCAAAAGCTAGCCCCAAACAATTCTCTTCATCAATTCCCCTCACTAAGAGGGAAAGAAAACGCCTGAGAAAAGCGAGAAAGAGCAAAACAAAAAATGGAGGGTTGATCGATTTACTCCATCAAGAAATTAAGCCCGAGACAAAAGACAAGGGTCCGCCAGAGAGAGAAAACTCTAAAAGTAACATTGGGCCCAAGACAGGGTCAAAGATGCCCTACAACTCCACCACAAAGGATGACAAAACCACAGCAAGTTCAATTCAATGCATCAGCAATAATCAACAAGTGATAAAAATGTATAGTATATTCTACCCTCAGGCAGGGAAAGAAAAGGTTAAACCACCCTGCCTTGATTCTCAGAAAAACCCTCCAAGACGGGTGGACGTGCTAATATAGAAGAGACTGCAACTAGCAGACAAGTGGATATAGTTGAGAGCAGCACGTGCAAAGGAGGAGAGAAACGGGAGGAATCGATGACTGGAATCAAGGGTGTTTCTGCCTCGGTCCCTAGGGGCACCACAGGCTATAGCTCCCACTACCAACCAAGTCCTGCCCTCATAGATCAAGATCTAATCTGTGCTGCAACTGGTAAATCAAGCTACGGGGCAAAAATCATCGCACAGACTCACTACGCTTAACCACAAGCAATAAAGTAGAGCTTATCCCGCAATACAGTTCAAGGGGACCACATGACATCTTGAACAGGGGATCAATGCTAAAACTATTTGAAGAACTACCTTATATGAGTCACATAAAATCCAGTGACTTAGAAAGTATAGAATTCAAACCAAACCCTGTCCTAACCGGTACAGACTCCACAATTTTAACATGTACCGACTATAGCCTCACAGACCTGATCCTGCAGCATAGGGAAGACTTCTCAAATTGGGGCATAGAACTAAAAAAGGTCGAACCTCCGCGGTACCCTAGCCCATTACAACAACAACAAACACAGAAACATAGCCTTTTAAAAGGCGCAAAAGGCCCGGATCAAACCTGCATCAAGGAAATAGAGGGTAAATCAACTAGACAAATAAGAATTACAATAGCACAAAGAGAAGCAGCGGATCTTGAGGCACCTCCCCAGAACATATTGGAACTTAAGCAGCGTGGAAAAGTATGAACCAGTTCAAGTAAACCATCAAGGAAATAAACGGGCATCAGGATTTGCTCCTGGAATGTTAATGGCATAAGTGCAAAATTAGAAGAAGAAGATTTTGTGGAATTTATCCACCATCATGATATACTTCTTTTTCAAGAAACCTGGCAAGCAAAAAAATCTCCACTAGTAGGTTACAAAGAATATACCATTCCAGCAAAAATAGGAGGCACAGCACGGAAGGGCCAAAGGGGGCTTGTCGACTTATATATCTACGGACCTCTCCTGGGGAGACATAAGCATCAATCTCGACTCCTCATGGATGCAATGTACCAAAGTAGATCTTTCACCTTCAAGGGACCTACTAATATTGAATCTCTACATCCATCCAGCAAGAAAGGAGAAGGACCAAAGAATTTAGCAATTAATAGCAGCAATTAAAACACTGAAAAGCACCTACCCAAGTGCAAAAATAATAATAACAGGGGATTTTAATATGAACTTAATCCAAGGCCTAGAGCGCAACCTACCGAGCTTTATGCAGCCAAGGCAGGGTAACCGAATTAGACAAGACCTTATGGGCAAGAAATGTTCTGCAAAATTAGATGATCTTTTCCTACACACAGTAAAATTAGCTATGGTTAAATTAGAGGACCTGACCTGATCTAAAGTATGACCTTTAGTGTGAGTTGGTCCAACTACATGTTGCTCAAAATTTAAACTGGTTAGTATATCAGTCAGGTCTAAAGACGTTTGAGCACCAATGACCTAATTCGCCCAGTAATTAAAATCACCAAGGAGTAGAATTTTTGCGTGATCAATGACCAGTGTAGATAGAGACACAGCCAAAAGTTGGGAGAAGTTCTGCATAGATCCCAGAGGTCTGTACAAGAGGACAAATAGCAGCAAAGATGTTGGGGGTTCAAGTTTGATCACGATATTGTCCAAGATGGGAATCGATATCGGGGTGAGTCTGTCAAATATAAGGTGTTTTTAACAATTGCCCCAACCACTCCACCTTTTTTCCCCTGTGGCTGACTGGTGTTGAGAAGATACAAATGTTCAGGGAGGGCTGCCAAGATATCTGGCACAGAACCATCCATCAACCAGGTCTCTATCATAAATAGAATATCTGGAAAATCGAATTAAGCAAATGGGAAATCTCCAATTGATGCTTTAACAATGACTGTGTGTTAGGATAGGTAAATTGTAAGAAGGTTGTTGTTCCACTTGAGAGGTTCAGGCAAAGACTTACTAATAGGCACAAGGATAGCATTGTTATCACTAGTGAAATTGGTGGTTAAAATCTGGTTAGGAAACTAAACCATAGGTAAATTATGATTAAGAATGCCCAGATTGTTGAGTTTTAAAAGTGTGGATGACTCTAGTTCATAGCTTTCCAAGAAGAGATTTCTGCGATCCCCAGACGAGTAGACCAGCTTACAGGCATGATGACTGGCCCTTAGCCCCGGTCGGCAGCGGACGGGTGCAGAGAGGCATGCCTTGTTGTGCGCCAGCGGTGCATCGATGCTGCAGCCAATGTTATAAAGGGAAGGAGCTCTTACACATTCCGCCCACCTAACCTTCAATTGGTTCCTCCCCCCCAGCCAATGAAAAGCCCACTCAGGGCGTCTCCAGCCGATGCAATGCTAGTCAACAACAGCGTTTTTCTAGAAAAATTTAAATTTAAGAGCTACCGGTGCGTCCGTGCTGCCACCAGTGTTATAAAAGGCAGGAGCTCTTACAGGCTCCGCCTACCTAATCTTCAATTGGTTCCCCCCAACCAATGAAAAGTGCACTCAGCGTATCCCCAGCCTGTGAAACGCGAGTCAACAGCGTTTTTAAGAACAAGTGCAAGTTATGCAGTTAAAAAGTGCAATTTTGGCAATATAACAGGCATGAAGATGCTTATAGCTACCTAACTAATTTGTTTGCTTATGGCTGGTCCATACCTATAACTGCACAGACTGCTAAAAAAGATGGACTGGAATGCAGCCCAGAGAGATTAGAAGTGGCTGAGATTACTTCAAGCATTCCATCCATCTATATGGGCTGTCAGAGTCTCCCTAACTAGGAGGGTTTTGGCTGATGTGGGTTACAAGCCCATTAAGCCATTGGATTCAAGCCGCACCTCACTGATGAGGTCCAACAAGGCTGAAACTTTCCTAGGGTTCTTTGTATTTCTGTTCTAAGAGGGATGTTTGTGCTTTTATTCTAAGAGGACCCGGCCATTGATTTCAGACTGCACTGTCCCTTGTAAGGCGAGGCCAAGACTGGGTGCCACCCTGTACGTAATGGCGAAATGTGGCATGATCCAAAAATATAAATACTGTATTGTTCTTTTCTGGGGGTTGTTTGAAGGGCTGAACATAGGTGTAGAGACCTTTGGGGGCTGAAAGGTTACCCCCAACCCCCAGATTTCGGAATAGGACAATGTACCAAAAAATATCTCCCAAAGGATTTTGAAGTGGAAACTGAAATTAAACAGGGGCAACAACTCTCTGGAGCCATGCTGCACATTGCTGAAGTCTCCGTGAAGCGTTGGAAGCTGAGAAACAATTTTTGTGGGGAATCAAATACCTCTTTGTTTCAGTGTTTTATTGCGCTTATTGAAGTGTTCAGCTTCTCCTAAAATCATGTCAGTCAAACCAACAGAGTAAGGGAAGGCATGAGATGCTTTTTTACGTTAATGTTACTGCTGTCTTTCTGACTTGAGAAAAAGAACAATTTAAGGAGAGTCTCAACACTCAAATGACTGAAATTAAATAATTAACAAAAATCAAAGAGGTCATGAAGCCCCTTCGGCGTTTGTACCTTAGGTTATTTCTATTCAAAGAGGGGCTTGTGAATTGCAGCATGATTTCTGACAGACATGTTCAATCCCTGTGTTTGAGATTCAGTGTTTGTGGGAACATTTTAAATATAAAAGCACATCTTTAAATCTTATGACTGTGCCCATGCACGAATGTGTGTATAGTGTCAGTTTTTATTGAGGAGTGATAAATGTCATTATGGAACCCCATATGTTAACACTAATTGAGTAACTGAACACAAAGCACTGGCCTTTAGTGTTAAACGGAAGGGAGAACGCTGTAATCCTACAGTCTCCAAACTGCAAAATATGCAGTCCTGATCTCAAATCCCATAATTCTCATTTAACCAAACAGTGGGATCCTTGGCCCATCACTTTATTTTGCTATTGTTTTCCTTAACCATGACACACTGAAGTAATTCAGTAAAAGATATGTGCTCTACAAAAACCCTACTTATACCTGATTAACAGAAAATAATTTTGCTTCACATTTAATAAAAAATAAAGGCTACATAAATAGAGCAAAAGACACACAATTGATGGACGGAATGCAGAACAAATCAAAACATTCACCTCCAGTCGAGAGATCTGGGTTAAATCTATCATTCTTTTGCTCACCATGCCACCCCAGTTTAGACCTGGCCATATGCAAATCAGTCTTGACCCTGTGCCTCATGGGAACAGTCCAGCCCAAACTGCCAAGCCAGGTCCTACCTGGACCCGAAACAAGCATCCTAGGACCGGTTTCGGGGTTTCACCTCTATTCAGCCAGGATAGATTGATTCCAGTGGCACAGTGAGCTATACCTGGGCATACCTAGCGCTCTCAAGGCCAGAAAGCAAAAGACACACAATTGATGGAAGGAATGCAGAACAAATCAAAACATTCACCCCAGTCAAGAAATCTGGGTTAAATCCATCATTCTTTTGCTCACCATGCCACCCCAGTTTAGACCTGGGCATATGCAAATCAGTCTTGACCCTGTGCCTCATGGGAACAGTCCAGCCCGAACTGCCAAGCCAGGTCCTCCCTGGACCAGAAACAAGCCTCCTAGGACCGGTTTTGGGGTTTCACCCCTCTTCAGCCAGGAAAGTTTTATTCCAGTGGCACGGTGAGCACAGGACCCACGTCTGGGCATACCTGGTGCACTCAGGGCGAGAAAGCGAAAGACACACAATTGATGGACGAAATGCAGAACAAATCAAAACATTCACCCCCAGTCAAGAGATTTTGGTTAAATCCATCATTCTTTTGCTCACCATGCCACCCCAGTTTAGACCGGGCCATACGCAAATCAGTCTTGACCCTGTTCCTTGTGGGAACAGTGCAGCCCAAACTGCCAAGCCAGGTCCTCCCTGGACCGGAAACAAGCACCCTGGAACCGGTTTCAGGGCATCACCCTTCATCTTGGCTGAAGGGGGGTGAAACCCCGAAACCGGTCCAGGGATGCTTGCTTCCAGTCCACGGAGGACCTGGCTTGGCAGTTCAAGCTGGACTGTTCCCATGAGGCGCAGGGTCAAGACTGATTTGCATATCGCTGGGTTCAAACTGGAATGGCTTGGTGAGCAAAAAAATGATGGATTTAGACCCAGATCTCTGTACTTGGGTAAATGTATGACATTGTTCTGCATTCTGTCCATCAACTGTTGTTTTTGCATTTGTCACCCCGAGTGGAATGGGTATGCCCAGACGTGGGTCCCGTGCTCTCCATGCCACAGGAATCAAGCTATCCTGGCTGAAGAGGGGTGAAACCCCAAAACCGTTCCTAGGATGCTTGTTTCCAGTACCATTGGTGGACCTGGTTTGGCAGTTCCGGCTGGACACACCACCAGACATTAGTGCACGCCTTCACAAGGCACACACACACCACCAGCCATCAGTGCACACTTTCACCAGGCACACACCACCAGCCGTCAGCGCACGCTTTCACCAGACACAGACACCATCAGTCGTCAGTGCATGCTTTCACCGGGCACAAACATCACCAGCAGTCAGTGTACGCTTCCACCAGGCACACACACCACCAGCCGGCAGTGCACACCTCCACCAGGCACACACACCGCCAGCCATCAGTGCACAATTTCTACAGGCACACACACCACCAGCCATCAGTGCACACATCGATTGTTAACGCATCCACAATTAATTATTGTAGCAATCGCAGTATGGCACACTACTTTTAAATATATTCATCTAAAGCGCAGCATGCCACCATTGCTACAAAAATAGAGAGAGAGAGAGAGAGAGAGAGAGAGAGAGAGAGAGAGAGAGAGAGAGAGAGAGAGAGAGAGAGAGAGAGAAAAGAGAGAGACTGGTTTTAACAATTTTTCCAGGCTACAATTACTCCCTAGTACGGCGTGCTTTTCAAGGCTTAACTCATGGTTTGGATCTTAGAGCCAAGCTAGACTCAGGTTCCGCTCTCCCCAAGACTGTCCCCCGGATATATTGTGTCCCGTGTGAGCCTTTTTGTGGTGGGCGAAAAGAGCTGCCGGTCATAGTGAGCATGGACCAGAACACCAAAGCCCTGTCTCGATAGGCAACAAGTGGAAGTGCTGTTGACATTTTAGCAAAGCGGCCAATGACTGAATGGGCATAGAATCCGGCGCACCCTCTGACCCACCTGAGTAGGTGCCATTCACGCTGAAAAGCAGTTGAGTGGAGTGTGCGCTGCTGTTCGGTACTCCAGTCCACACTTGTTTATCGTGAATTCCTCACAACCAGTTCGTTTTATGTTTTTTCTACACCGTGCAAAGCCCGATCTGGGGCATCAAAGCGCTGCAAATTGTTGGAAAGACAATTGTAAAAGGAGAATAGTAATGGATTTCCCGAATAACGCACTGGGATGCACTGACTGGTTATATAAAATTGATGCATTGTGCAAAATCGATCTGCGATGGAGGGAAAGGGATCTGGGCAAACCCGCGTTGGAGCTAAGTAGAAACAACATGAATGTAAAAGTGCAATTCGATTTCGGGCGAAGATCAGATCGGATACCTACACGAAATATCCGACTGCCAGGAATTTCAGACTGCGCCCCATTCAAGATGGATTTTGGTTGGTTAATCAAATAAATGTCACCAATTCTCCCAACAGCGCTGCGAAATGATGATCTGTCATGCGAAAGCATTACAAAAAGTATAATTGAGAACAGAGACTCGCAGCTAGTGAAGAACAACACACTGTCGAGAAACATATGTTGATGAGCACAGAGACAAATGAGCAACAGAGATTGATACTGTCCCAAGAGAAAGCCCAATCAATGCAATTTAAAAGTGGCATTTAGGAGGACGTAGAAAACGTGTTTTCATGTTAATATCTTTGTCTATGTTGCTGCGCCTTCCGTATTTTGGTCTTTTGGTACTCGGCCCGTTATACAAGATTTGTTGGGCCGAGTCTGGGACATTTCGACTACAATTTATAGTGTGTTCGGTATGGTAAAGGACAACGCGGTCCATTCTCTATTTGAGGATTCATGTTCTTGTGTTGTACTGAAAATATTTAAAGTGCGAATCATAAACTTATCTTGGCGATTACTCATTTTGTGATTGGTTGACCGAGTCATTCGTAGCAATATAGCACATTAATGTACACACACCAACGCCATGATGCAACTAGACGAAGGACAGCAGTGGGGTTGTCATGAGCAATCAATGTATCTGCTATACAGCGCAGCGATTACTCGGGTGTACTTTATTTTATGCGCTTAGTGCTAGTGTTAGTTTATACTTTTCGGCATTATCAAAAAGCTTAAACAATCACCCCTTACAATCTTAGGCGTGCAGCTTAAAAGCATTCTACATATGTGACTGTATTTTTAACACAACTGAATAATACCCAATTTATCATCCTCCGAAGGCTGAAGGGCGGAATAGGGATGAAACACCTGTGCTGTTGCGGTTGTGCTATAATACCAGCAGCAGGCGCTTAGCCCCATGTGCAATTGCACAGCTCATTTAAAGCAATATTTTTTCAGCATAGATTTAGGCATCATACGCGCTCCACTGTGATATCTACAGTCACATTGCAACATAAGCGTACATTATAGATATAAGACCCTTCTCGTGTTGTGCCAATGTATACATTGTATATGAATCCTATCGTGTGTGTTTATGATGCGAACAAACCCTCTACAGATGCATAAGCGAGTTCTACATTTCCTCTATAACTATTTGCTCAGGTTTGCACCTGCGTTGCTTTGTGCTACACATATATTCGGTGGCTCCTACCTGCATTAAAGAGAACAATGCCCTTAAGGTATGCATATTCTTTTGCGCAGATGTCCAAGCTCCACAACTTGCCCATAAAACTCTTCATCCTTTGAACTTCTGCGAACGGTGCACCAAGAGGGTCAATCTTCCGTACGTCATCCTCAGAGTCAGATTGGTTCATGAGGATCTGTTTCAGCAAACTGGGTGCCGAAATGTCTGTCGTGTCAAAATCCACCTTCTCCTGAGCCAGTCCCAGGACAAAGAGAGGGGCCCAGCACTGCTGCACCAAGAGCCGCTGGTCCCCCGGTGGCAGCTGGTAGAAAGAGGGCAGGTTCTGGATGAAGGCCGCGGTCTTCAGAAGCACCTCCGAGGCCCTCTTGCAGGTGAGCTCCGGGGACTTGAGGACCACTTGGCGGTTCTCGTGACAGGGGCAGCCCTCCCGGGTCGGAGATCTGTGCTGTTGCTGGTGGTAGCGGAGGGAAGGAGGCCGCCATCTTCCTTCTGACCTTTGCTCCGCGCTGAGGATACCGAGCAAGATGCTCTCAGGAGGAGCGGCGTTGCACTGACATTTGCCGACGCTTGCATGCCTCCCATCGCAAGCCATGTCGCTCGTCGAGCTGCCTGCGCCGTCTGAGCCCCAGCCGGCGCGCAGCACCTGCCTCCCTGCGCAGCGTGTGCGTGCCTCCAGGCCCCGGGCCTGTCCTTGCCAAACCGGTAGGCGCCCTGCGCTTTTTATTACACGCTCCAAGTTGAACGGCAGCCCGTGACCCTGTGCAGCGAAATCGCCTTGAACTTTATTTGCTCCGGAGTGTTTTCATTCATAACCAAACAAGTCGGGGCCCGCGCGAATCAGCGGCGGTATCTGCAGCCTGTGATTATCTGAATGGAAAGGGCTTGTGACTGTCGCCCGCGCGCGCCTGGCGGAACAAAGGGCCCAGGGGGGATGTGAAGGTTTTACTATTTGACATCATTGAAATGCTGCAGCTATCTGGGCTCCGAGCGACCAAGGACTCTCTTCTGAGCCTGCCAACAGCCCTCGGTTTACAATTGCGAGTAATGTATCATATTTAGCCTGGCCTTGAGAGAAAAGTCAACAGAAAAATATGTTAATTGCCGAAGCAGCAAACCCCTTGTGATTTCTTTTTTGTTAAAGATAGATGACCTTGTTTATTAGCAAGCATGCCCAGGGACGTCCAGGTTGAAAGTCAAATTTGAAACTGTTGTGTGCTCGTGAACATCTTGTACCTCGGGTTGTTTTACGATAAACTGTACAATTTAAGAGGCCGAGAAGAATTGCATGTTCATATTTTCGTTAACCCTGACGATTACCTCGGATTTATTTCATCTAGTGCCTCCTTACAGCCACCCCGCGAACACTATCTGCAGAGAGTGAGGGTGCTAGGAAGTCGAGGGGCGGGCCCCTTGTCTGGGCGACGTTCTCTCTAGTCTAGGCCATAACCCCCTCAATTCATGCCAGCCAGTGTCATATGCTGCCAGGGGCCTTGATAGTCCCAATATGAAGTAAATAAAGTGGGTAAGGTGGCTACATTTTTGATGCCAGTTTTTGATGAAATTTGGATATAGATAGCCCTGTCATGCACTTTTGACATTGAGAAATGTACGTTGAAATGGCTGTATCATTCCCCTCTTCACGTTATTGATTCATTGAGAATGCCAGCAGTTCAAGCTTTTAACAAGTGCATCTGGGCAAGCGGAGAAGGCAACATGAGGGGAGGCATGTTGACTTTGTTAAAATAAAGTGCTACGCAAACAAATGATGGACGGAATGCTGAATAAATCATGCATTCACCCCAGTAAAGAGAATTGGGTTAAATCCATCGTTCTTTTGCTCACTATGCCACCCCAGTTTATGGTTTAAATCTTTAAATTTGAAATAAATGTCAATCATTTGTTCCAGTATAGAAGGGCAATGCCACCAACTATGCCACATAGAGCCCCAGTGGAATTGAATGATAGACAAAATTACAGAAAACAACCAATACAACTAGAGAAGAAAAGAACAAAGCCCCCCACCCTAACCCAGAAACTGCCACCCCAGTTTAGAACCAGCTATATGCAAATCAGTCTTGACCCTGTGCCTCATGGGAACAGTCCTGACCGAACTGCCAAGCCAGGTCCTCCCTGGATCAGAAACAAGCATCCTGGGGCCGGTTTCTGGGTATCACCCTTCATCAGCCAGGCTACCTTGAATCCAGTGGCACAGTGAGCAAGGGACCCATGTCTAGGCATACCCATTCCACTTAGGATGAAAAGTGCTGCGCAAACAAATGATGGACGGAATGCTGACAATGCAAACATTCACCCCCAGTCAAGAGATCTGGGTTAAATCCATTGTTCTTTTGCTCACCATGCCACCCCAGTTTAGACCCAGCCATTTGCAAATCAGTCTTGACCCTGTGCCTGATGGGAAAAGTCGGGTCCAGGGAAGACATGACTTGGCAGTTCGGGCTGGACTGTTCCCATGAGGCACAGGGCCAAGACTGTTTTTCATATAGCTGTGTCTGAACTAGGGTGGCGAAGTGAGCTAAAGAACAATGATGGATTCAACCCAGATCTGTGACCGGGGTTGAGTATCTGAAAAGTTTCAGCTCTCCGTCCATCATCTCCTTGTGCTTGCGTTGTTAAAATAGAAGCACACTATATGATGTTTGTTAGAATTGAGGGTCTCTGGTTGGCACAGGTAGGTACTTGTGACAAGCAGGGACCCTCTCCTCTAGTCAGGGCAAGGGTTTACTCTCTCAAAATAACCCCTG
This sequence comes from Lissotriton helveticus, assembly GCF_964261635.1. NCBI lineage: Eukaryota > Metazoa > Chordata > Amphibia > Caudata > Salamandridae > Lissotriton > Lissotriton helveticus. The sequence goes on from NC_136067.1 coordinate 652,015,891, forward strand.
CTCACCCTCTAGGCGGCGTGGTGCGAGCAGTCAAGGCTTATTTCAGAGGCGATGTAAGTTAAGCAGATGTGACCACATACAGTAACCCAGTGACAACACTAGAAATGGACACCACACAGGTTTTATATAAAAAATAAGTATACTTTATATAGAGTTATCACAAGACCAATAAACGACAAAAAGAATCCACAGTACTATCAAATTTCAAGAGTTCCGGTTTAAAAAGCTTAGTTCAAGGTTCTGTGTGAGTCAGTAGCCTTGTCCGGCTACAGCGTTGCTGAAAAGGACACAGTGTCTAACAAATCCAGCGGACCGCGGCAGTCCGGGCCCACTCAAATGTCGACAGACTCAGTCACAGTACCTTTTCATTGAGGCGGCCGGCACGGATGTGCTAGCCGGTTCCGGTGTTCGTCGCGGTGTAGAAAAAGAAAGCGTTGCAGGTCACGGTGTCCTTCCAGTCGCAGTGCAGGCTACGGCTCGTTGACGGCGTCGGTGAGCTCAGAGCTTGCGTTGTTCGAGGCGGACGTTGCTTGTTGCGGTGCTTCCAGCATAACGGTGCGGCAACAGAGCCGGAGTTCGGAAACTGGCGTCGATCAGTCCGGACAGCGGTGCGAGTCGGGCGGTGCGTCGCGAAGCGTGCGAGGCGGTGCCCAACTCCGGTGCGGTGATAGGACTCGAAGTCAGCAGCAGTGACACGTCGGTCAGACCAGTTCGAGTTGGTGTAGCGAGGCGTTACACGTTGCGGTGCCCTTCCAGTCACGGTGCAGGCTACGGCACGTTGGCGGCGTCGAGACGGAGACGGTGAGCGCAGAGCTTGCGTTGTTCGAGGCGGACGGTGCTCAATGCAGTGCCTACAGGACACCAGGCCGGTCGTGAGAGTCGGTCACAGCTCCCTGCCTCTGTAGCCACTGGAACAGCAGCAATTCACAAAGGCTGGTGAAGTCCACTGGTCCTGGGACTTCGGTCAGGGGGCAAGCTCTCTTCCGAGCCCTTGGAGATCTTTGCACAAGTTGAAAATTAAAGGTAAAGTCCACAAAGTCCTTTCTCCTCTCTTTGGCAGTCAGGCAAGCACTGCAGGCCAATCCCCAAAGCAGCACTTCAGCTTGGGAATAGTCTCTCCTCAGTTTCTTCAGGTTCCTTCTCCTCAGCAGATGTTTCGTCTTGTCAGTTCCAGGAGTGATCTAATTTCATGGGCTCAGGGTCCCAATACTTATACCCCAAAATCCTTTGTTCTCTGAGGGGAGAGGGGCCTGTGCCCATTTCTAGCCAGTTCTGAAGCACTCTGTTTACCAGACTTCTCCTTCCCTTTCACAGCTCAGGGCAGGCACATCAGACGCCCCACAGGAGGTGGAGCTAGCATTGTGGAAGGCAAGTACAGTCCAGGAGCACTTTGTTGACAGTATTCCTTCTCTTCTTTCAGTGTGCAGGGCAGAGACATCAGACACACCACAGGGGGTGGAGCCAGCATTGTAGAGGGAAGGCCCAGCCCTATTCAGGTCCCAGGTGCAACTCCTCCCTCCCATCTTGGATGCAGATCTCCCTATTCACCACCGGGCAGCCCCAGCCTGTCTCGTGGAATTCCCCAGTCCTGTCACACACAAACCCAGACAAGGAATACACAACCTAGCAGAGGCGGGCTCAAATGGTTAGGCAAGCAAATACCTACTTTCTAAAAGTGGTATTTTTAAACACAGAATATTAAAATAAACTTTACTAAAGGATGTATTTTATTACTCTGAGTCCAGGCATAGTAAACTCGAATTTCTACCATGTTCCCTGAGTCTGCTAGGATTATAAACATGTAACAATCCAGCAGCCCATTCTATCCTATGGAGAACAGGTAGCCTTGCAATGGTGAAAAACAAAAATGGCTGTAATTCACTATTAGGACATGCCACACACATCAGGGCTTGTCCTACCTTATACTTACAATGCACCCTGCCCTTGGGCCTATCATAGGGGTGACCAATATGAAGAAAAGGGAAGGTTCAGGGACTGGCGAGTGGGTGCACTTGCCCAGCCAGCATGACAGTACCAGACTGCACGCAGGCTCTGCAATGGCAGACCTTACACACATTTTACAAGGCTGCTACTGTGGGTGACACAACCAGTGCTGCAAGCCCACTAGCAGCATTTGGATTTACATGCCCCGAGCACACTCAGTGCACTGTACTAGGGTCTGACAAGTAAACCAAATATCCAATCATGGAACCACTAATCAATACATCAATTTACAGTAGGGAGCACTTGCACTGTGGCACTGGACAGCAGTGGCACAGTGCCCAAAGCATCTAACACCAGAAAAACACACGAGGCAACAGCAAAAATGGAAGGGAGACCCACGCCAATGGTGCCAGGTCTAACAATGTTAAATTGTTATATGTATTGCAAAATATAGGTGAAGTTCCATGCATACATATAGTTTGAGTGTTAACTTTGTAAAGCTTGTTAGGGGGGATTAGAGTTTTGTACCTCAAAAGTTGATTTTATGTTATGTATAGTAAGGTATTTATATATAAGTCTATAAAGAATGTGAATTCCTTAATTTTAAATAGAAACAGTATTTGGAGGTTGCTATAAAAAATATGGATGCAAGCTGGAATACTAGAAAAAGAGGTAGTTGACAAGCAGCATTAGTCGATACTTGTTTGTCTGTGCAACCAAAATAACACACTGCTGCATATGATGTACCTGAGCATGTGGAATAACACACTGCTGCGTATTATGTACCTGTGATTGGGGAATGACACGCTGCTGCGTATGATGTACCCTTACAAGTGGAATGACATTGCTGAGTATGATGCACCTGTGCATAGAGAATGACACACTGCTGCGTATGATGTACCTGTACACGGGGAATGACATTGCTATGTATGATTTACCTGTGCAATGGGGAATGGCACACTGCTGCGTATGATGAACCTATGCATAGGGAATGAAACTGCTGCGTTTGATGCACATGTGCACGGAAACAACACTGCTGCGTATGATGCACCTGTGCATGAGGAATGACACACTGCTGCGAATGTTGTACCTGTGCTTGGGAAATAACACACTGCTGCCTATGATGATGTTGTCCTTGTGGAATGACACACTGCTGCGTATGATGTACCTGTACTTGGAGAATGACACACTGCTGCGCATGATGTACCTGTACTTGGAGAATGACACACAGCTGCGTATGATGTACCTGTACACGGGAAATCACATTGCTATGTATGATTTACCTGTGCTTTGGGGAATGACACACTGCAGCGTATGATGTACCTGCACATGTGGAATGACACACTGCTGCGTACGATGTACCTGTGCATGAGGAATATGACACTGCTGCGTATGATGTACCTGTGCTTGGAGAATGACATACTGCTGCATATGATGCACCTGTGCATGTGGAATGACACACTGCTGTGTATGATGTACCTGTACATGCAGAATGACACACTGCTGCGTAGGATGTATCTGTGCATGAGGAATGACACTGCTGCGTATGATGTACCTGTGCTTGGAGAATGTTAGACCTGGTACCATTGGCGTGGGTCTCCCTTCCATTTTGTTGCTGTTGCCTCATGTGTTTTTGCTGGTGTTAGCTGCTCAGAGCACTGTGCCACTGCCAATCCGTGCCACAGTGCAAGTGCTCTCTGTATAAACTGTATATTGATTGAATTCCATGATTGGATTATTTGGTTTACTGTCAGACCCCAGTAAAGTGCACCAGGAGTGCCCAGGGCTTGTAAATCCAAATGCTGCTAGTGGGCTTGCAGCACTGGTTGTGCCACCCACAGAAGCTGCCTTGTAAAATATGTCTAAGGTCTGCCATTGCAGGACCTGCGTGCAGTCTGGTACTGTCATGCTGACTGGGCAAGTGCACCTACTTGCCAGTCCCTAAACCTTCCCGTAACTTCATATTAGTCACCCCTATGGTAGGCCCACGGTCAGGGTGCATTGTAAGTATAAGGTAGAACAAGCCCTGATGTGTGTGGCATGTCCGAATAGTGAATTACAGCCATTTTCGTTTTTCACTATTGCAAGGCTACCTGTTCTCATAGGCCAGAATGTGCTGTTAGTATTGTTACATTCTATGCTCCTAACAGACTCAGGAAACATGGTAGAAATTCGAGTTTAGTATGCCTGAACTCAGAATAATAAAATACATCTTTTAGTAAAGTTTATTTTAATATTCTGTGTTTGCAAATACCAATTTTAGAAAGTTTGTATTTGCTTGCCTAACCTTTTCAGCCCGCCTCTGCTAGGATGTGTATCTGCTGTCTGGTTTCTGTGAGTGACAGGGCTGGGGAATTCCAGGAGACCGGCTGGGGCAGCCAGGTGGTGAATAGGAAGATTACATCCAGATGGGTGGGATGAGTGCACCTGGACTCTGAATAGGGCTGTGCTCTGCCACCACACTGCTGGCTCCACCTCCTGTGGGGCGTCTGATGTCTCTGCCCTGCACACTGAAAAGACAAGCCAGAGTCATATCAACAAAGTGCTCAAGAACTGGACTGAACTAGGCAAAGGCCCCCTGGCCTCAAAGAACAAAATAATTGTGGTATAAATATTGGGGCCCTGCTCCCAAGAATTTAGATCCTGCTGAAACAAGAAGAACCTCTGCCCGACGAGAAGGAACTGGGAAAGCTGTAAGGAGGAGTACTGTCCTTGACCTATTTGACCCCCACCGGCTTCAAAAGAGCTGCTGGAAATTGCCAAATTCCCCGTGCCGCTGGAGCCGCGATCTAAGTGCGCCTCGAAGATCCGAAAGCTGTGAAGCCCCGTGCCAGTTGCCGTCCGAACCGCGTGACTCCGCTCCCTCTACGAGCCGTAGCTCGCACCGTAAGGATAAGGGCCGCACTGTACACTGCTTCACCCTCCCCCTTTGAGCCGCACTGCTCGCCATAACCTGCCGCTGGCGGTTGAGTTCCGAGCGCCCCGCAAGGCTCAGTACGGCTCGTACGCTTGAAGGGTACCGGCCGCCTTGCACCGCGCCGCTGGAGGACTAAAAGTTACCCCTGCTCTTGAAGGTACGACTCTCACGCCGCACTGTACGTGGACGCCGGAAAGCCAGGACCGTACGCCTCGCTCCCTGTGGCCCCCACTCTTCCCCTCACACAAGACACCTACAACGAGCCTGGGCTCGCACAAAAGAGGGGCCGACAATGCTCCTGGTTCGACTCCAATTCTACAACGCATCGTCCGTGTCGGACGCTATGATCCAAGGTAACTGTATGCCTCGCACTAAGGTTGTGTGCGCACCGGACCGGAGAGTCCGCTGCGCCTATTTGACTCTTCCTAAGGACGTTTCATCCCCGGGAGAGCCTCACAGACAGCACAAAGTGTACAGAACTTAAAACTACGCATTTTTAACCAAGAACTGCATTGCTAATAGTATGGTGGCCTATTTCTTAATTTATTTGGTCTTGTGCTAAGCCTTTACATAAAATATACCTATTTTTGATATAAGTCTAGTGTGGTGTCCATCTGTGGTGTTGTCACTGAGTTACTGTATGTGTTCACAAATGCTTAACCTATAACGCTTTGAGATAAGCCCTGTCTGCTCGCGCCACACTACCTAGAGAGTGAGCAGGGGTTATTTTAGAGCGTAATCCCCTTGTCCTGAGTAGAGGAAAGAGTCCACGCTTGTCGCAAGTACTTACCTGTGCCAACCAGAGACCCCCAAATCTAACATTGGTGATCAGCGGTGAGGATCCTGAATTTGCATATCTGATTCATGTACAGTGATTGGTGAACACCACGTAGTGAGTTCAGATCATAACGCAGCCACATACATTTTTGATTCTTATTTTGCTGAGAGATCTCCTTTTTAACCTCTTGGACGCTCATGACGAGCTCAGCTCATCATGAGCCATGGTGCTCCGGTGCTCATGACGAGCTCAGCTCGTTATGACCGCGCCCGTTAGATGGAACGCTCGCACGCTGGGCTGATTCCCCAGCTGTGCTGAACGTTCCATTGGAACTGGCGCGGTCATGACAAGCTCACCTCGTCATGAGCACTGGAGCGCCGTGGCTCATGATGAGCTGACCTCGTCATGAGCATGGGGACGCTGTACGCGCCCCCTCGCCCCCCAGCACAGCGGGGGAATCACTCCAGCTGCGAAGGGGTTAAAGAAAAGTCAAGCCTGGCCCAAACTCTTTAGAAAAAGCAGCATCCATAGTCTCTGGTGGAAGTGAAATTGACTGGGAAGAAGAGAGACTTGAGAGCTACACCGTGGAACAGCTGAAAGGCTTCTGCAAAAAGTTTGGCAGAATGTAGAGTCTGGATGTAGAGTCAAGTCCCACTACCAAAAGGCGCTGAGGGCCTGGATTGAGTCAAGGGCACCTGGGAATGGAGTGGAAGTTGAACCAGCAGAAAGCGTCACTGGGTTTGGCAGAGTCCTGTCGCCAGAGGAGTTGGCAGACAGGAAGGAAACCCGAGCACATGAAATGGAGATGGCAAAACTTAAATTGAATGGGAAACTGGAGCTGGAAAGCAAAAAGCTGGCTCTGGAAGAGAGAAGAATCCAAATGGAGAATGAAATGAAATTGAGGGAGATGGAGCTGAAAGCTAAAAGTATGGAGCTTACTCCCTCTGGTGGCAGCGCATCGCCAGTGCAGGTAGAATCAAGGGTGTACATCCCAAAGGAAGTGGTGAAAGGATTTTTTAAGAATGATGACGGTAGTGCCATGTCTTCCCACTGGGTCCCTGAGAGAGATTGGGGAGCGGGGTTGTGGGGACGGTTCCTGAGTGAGGGGCGGGACACACTGCTAGATTTGCCCTCAGAGGTTCATAATTCTTACCCACACATGAAGGATGCTTTGATGACCAGGTATGGGTTAACTCCTGAATTGTATAGACAGAGGTTCAGGGGTTGTGCAAAGATTCCTAACAGTACGTATGTTGAAATTGCCAAATTCCACTTGCCGCTGGAGCCGCGATCTAAGTGCGCCTCGAAGACCTGACCGCTGTGAAGCCCCGTGCCAGTTGCTGCCCCGAACCGTGTGACTCCGCTCCCTCTACGAGCCGTAGCTCGCACCGTAAGGATAAGGGCCGCACCGCACACTGCCTCACCTTCCCCCTTTGAGCCGCACTGCTCGCTGTACACCTGCCGCTGGCGGTCGAGTTCCGAGCGCCCCGCAAGGCTCAGTACAGCTCATACGCTTGAAGGGTACCGGCCGCATTGCACCGTGCCGCCCGAGGACTAAAAGGCACCCCCGCTCTTGAAGGTGGAGAATGACACGCTGCTATGTATGATGTATCTGTGCATAGGGAGTGACACAGTATTGCCTATGATGTACCTGATTCAGAAAAGGGGGTGGTGATGAACAGAGTGCCTGAATTAAGCAGACCACTCTTACCCAGTCCAAAGATCAGGGCTTGATCCATCACCGTTTTTTAGCTCACTGCACCATCCCAGCTCAGAACTTGGCTATATGCAAATTAGTCTGTTCCTGTCCCAGTGCATGATGGGAACAGGGCAAACCAAACTACCAAGCCAATTCTTATACTGGGAAGGAAACAAGCTTCCGGGGACCGGTTTCTGCCATTTCAGGCGTCGTCGGCCCGGCTTGCTTGAATCCTGATGGTGCAATGAGCAAGGGACTCACATCTGAGTATACCCTTCCACGCTTATGGTGGACAAAATGATTCAGAAAAGGGGGTGGTGATGAACAGAGTGCCTGAATTAAGCAGACCACTCTTACCCAGTCCAAAGATCAGGGCTTGATCCATCACCGTTTTTTAGCTCACTGCACCATCCCAGCTCAGAACTTGGCTATATGCAAATTAGTCTGTTCCTGTCCCAGTGCATGATGGGAACAGGGCAAACCAAACTACCAAGCCAATTCTTATACTGGGAAGGAAACAAGCTTCCGGGGACCGGTTTCTGCCATTTCAGGCGTCGTCGGCCCGGCTTGCTTGAATCCTGATGGTGCAATGAGCAAGGGATGGGGCAGTGAGCTAAATAACGGTGATGGATCAAGCCCTGATCTTTGGACTGGGTAAGAGTGGTCTGCTTAATTCAGACACTCTGTTCATCACCACCCCCTTTTCTGAATCATTTTGTCCACCATAAGCGTGGAAGGGTATACTCAGACATGAGTCCCTTGCTCACTGCTCCATCAGGATTCAAGCAAGCCGGGCCGACGACGCCTGGAATGGCAGAAACCATTCCCCGGAAGCTTGTCTCCTTTCTGGTGAAGAATTGGCTTGGTAGTTTGGTCTGCCCTGTTCCCATGATGCACTGGGCCAGGGACAGACTAATTTGCATATAGCCAGGTTCTGAGCTGGGATGGGGCAGTGAGCTAAATAACGGTGATGGATCAAGCCCTGATCTTTGGACTGGGTAAGAGTGGTCTGCTTAATTCAGACACTCTGTTCATCACCACCCCCTTTTCTGAATCATTTTGTCCACCATAAGCGTGGAAGGGTATACTCAGACATGAGTCCCTTGCTCACTGCTCCATCAGGATTCAAGCAATCCGGGCCGACGATGCCTGGAATGGCAGAAACCGGTCCCCGGAAGCTTGTCTCCTTTCTGGTGAAGAATTGGCTTGGTAGTTTGGTCTGCCCTGTTCCCATGCTGCACTGGGCCAGGGACAGACTAATTTGCATATAGCCAGGTTCTGAGCTGGGATGGGGCAGTGAGCTAAATAACGGTGATGGATCAAGCCCTGATCTTTGGACTGGGTAAGAGTGGTCTGCTTAATTCAGACACTCTGTTCATCACCACCCCCTTTTCTGAATCATTTTGTCCACCATAAGCGTGGAAGGGTATACTCAGACATGAGTCCCTTGCTCACTGCTCCATCAGGATTCAAGCAAGCCGGGCCGACGACGCCTGGAATGGCAGAAACCGGTCCCCGGAAGCTTGTCTCCTTTCTGGTGAAGAATTGGCTTGGTAGTTTGGTCCGCCCTGTTCCCATGATGCACTGGGCCAGGGACAGACTAATTTGCATATAGCCAGGTTCTGAGCTGGGATGGGGCAGTGAGCTAAATAACGGTGATGGATCAAGCCCTGATCTTTGGACTGGGTAAGAGTGGTCTGCTTAATTCAGACTCTCTGTTCATCACCACCCCCTTTTCTGAATCATTTTGTCCACCATAAGCGTGGAAGGGTATACTCAGACATGAGTCCCTTGCTCACTGCTCCATCAGGATTCAAGCAAGCCGGGCCGACGACGCCTGGAATGGCAGAAACCGGTCCCCGGAAGCTTGTCTCCTTTCTGGTGAAGAATTGGCTTGGTAGTTTGGTCTGCCCTGTTCCCATGATGCACTGGGCCAGGGACAGACTAATTTGCATATAGCCAGGTTCTGAGCTGGGATGGGGCAGTGAGCTAAATAACGGTGATGGATCAAGCCCTGATCTTTGGACTGGGTAAGAGTGGTCTGCTTAATTCAGACACTCTGTTCATCACCACCCCCTTTTCTGAATCATTTTGTCCACCATAAGCGTGGAAGGGTATACTCAGACATGAGTCCCTTGCTCACTGCTCCATCAGGATTCAAGCAAGCCGGGCCGACGACGCCTGGAATGGCAGAAACCGGTCCCCGGAAGCTTGTCTCCTTTCTGGTGAAGAATTGGCTTGGTAGTTTGGTCCGCCCTGTTCCCATGATGCACTGGGCCAGGGACAGACTAATTTGCATATAGCCAGGTTCTGAGCTGGGATGGGGCAGTGAGCTAAATAACGGTGATGGATCAAGCCCTGATCTTTGGACTGGGTAAGAGTGGTCTGCTTAATTCAGACACTCTGTTCATCACCACCCCCTTTTCTGAATTATGATGTACCTGTGCATGAGGAATGAAACACTGCTGCGTATGATGTACCTGTACATGCAGAATGACACACTGCTGCGTACGATGTACCTGTGCATGGGGTATGACACACTGCTTTGTATAATGTACCTGTGCCGGGGAATGACGCGTTGCCGCGTATGATGTACCTGTGCACGGGGAATGACGCACAGCTGCGTATGCTGTAACTATGCATGGGGAATGACACTCTGCTGTGTATGATGTAGCTGTGCATGCGGAATGACACACTGCTGTGTATGATGTACCTGTGTTGGGGGAATAACACACTGCTGCGTATGATGTACCCTGTGCATGGGGAACAACACTGATGCGTATGTTGTACCTGTGCATGAGGAATGACACACTGCTGCAAATGATGTGCCTGTGTTTGGGAAAAAACACGCTGCTGCCTATGGTGATGTTGTCCTTGTGGAATGACACACTGCTGCGTATGATGTACCTGTACAAGGGGAATGACAGTGCTGAGTATGAATTACCTGTGCATTGGGGAATGGCACACTGCTGCGTATGATGTACCTATGCATAGGGAATGACACTGCTGCGTATGATGCACCTGTGCACGGAAACAACATTGCTGCGTATGATGCACCTGTGTATGAGGAATGACACACTGCTGCGTACGATGTACATGTGCATGGGGAAGGACACACTGCTGCGTATGATGTTCCTGCACATGTGGAATGACACACTGCTGCATACGATGTACCTGTGCATAAGAAATGACACTGCTGTGTATGATGTACCTGTGCTTGGAGAATGACATACTGCTGCATATGATGTACCTGTGCATGTGGAATGAACACTGCTGCGTATTATGTACCTGTACATGCATAATGACACACTGCTGCGTACGATGTATGTGTGCATGAGTAAGACACTGCTGCGTATGATGTACCTGTGCTTGGAGAATGACACGCTGCTATGTATGATGTATCTGTGCAAAGGTAATGACACACTATTGCGTATGATGTACCTGTGCATGAGGAATGAAACACTGCTGCGTATGATGTACCTGTACATGCAGAATAACACACTGCTGCGTACGATGTACCTGTGCACGGGGAATGACACCCTGCTGTGTATAATGTACCTGTGCCGGGGAATGACGTGCTGCTGCGTATGATGTACCTGTGCACGGTGAATGATGCACTGCTGCGTATGCTGTACCTATTCATGAGGAATGGCACTCTGCTGTGTATGATGTAGCTGAGCATGCGGAATGACACACTGCTGCGTATGCTGTAGCTGCGTATGGGGAATGACACACGGCTGTGTATGCTGTTCCTGTGCATGGGGAATTACACACAGCTGTGTATGCTGTTTCTGTGCATGGGGAATTACACACAGCTGTGTATGATGGAGCTGTACATGGGGAATGACACTGCTGCGTATGATGTACCTGTGCTTGGGGAATTACACACTGCTGCGTATGAAGTATCTGTGCATGAGGAATGACACTTCAACGTATGATGTACCTGTGCACAGAGAATGACACACTGCTGTGTATGTTGTACCTGTGCACGGTGAATGACACACTGCTGGGTATGATGAACCTGTGCTTGGGGAATAACACGCTGCTGCATATGATGTACCCTGTGCATGAGGAACAACACTGATGCGTATGATGTACCTGTGCAGGGGAATGACACACTGCTGTGTATGATGTAGCTGTGCATGGGTAATGATACATTGCTGCGTATGATGTACCTGTGCACAAGGAATGAGACACTGCTGCAAATGCTGTAGGTGTGCACGAGGAATGACACACTGCTGCGAATGATGTACCTGTGCTTGGGAAATAACACGCTGCTGCCTATGATGATGTTGTCCTTGTGGAATGACACACTGCTGCGTATGATGTACCTGTACTTGGAGAATGACACACTGCTGCGTATGATGTATCTGTACAAGGGGAATGACATTGCTATGTATGATTTACCTGTGCAAAGGGAATGACACTGCTGCGTATGATGCACCTGTGCATGAGGAATGACACACTGCTGCGTACGATGTACATGTGCATAGGGAAGGACACACTGCTGCGTATGATGTTCCTGCACATGTGGAATGACACACTGTTGCGTACGATGTACCTGTGCATGAGGAATGACACTGCTGCGTATGATGTACATGTGCTTGGAGAATGACATACTGCTGCATATGATGTACCTGTGCATGTGGAATGACACACTGCTACGTATGATGTACCTGTACATGCAGAACGACACACTGCTGCGTACGATGTACCTGTGCATGAGGAATGACACTGCTGAATATGATGTACCTGTGCTTGTAGAATGACACACTGCTACATATGATGTATCTGTGCATAGAGAATGACACACTATTGCGTATGATGTACCTGTACATGCAGAATGACACACTGCTGCGTACGATGTACCTGTACATGCAGAATGACACACTGCTGCGTACGATGTAGCTGTACATGAGGAATGACACACTGCTGCGTATGATGTACCTGTACATGCAAAATGAGACACTGCTGCGTGAAATGTACCTGTGCATGAGGAATGACACTGCTGCATATGATGTACCTGTGCTTGGAGAATGACACACTGCTGCGAATGATGTAGCCGTGCATGGGGAATGACACACTGCTGTGTATGATGCACCTGTGCATGGGGAATAACACACTGCTGCGTATGATGTAGCTGTGCATGGGGAATGACACACTGCTGCATATGATGTAACTGTGCATGGGGAATGACACACTGCTACGTATGATGTACCTGTGCAGGGGGAAGGACATACTGCTCCGTATGATCTACTTGTGAATGGGGAATGTGACTGCGGTGTATGATACACCTGTGCTTGGGAAATGAGACACTGCTGTGCATGATGTACCTGTGCATGGAAAATGACACACTGCTGCGTATGATGTACCTGTGCATGGAAAATGACACACTGTTGTGTATGATGCACCTGTGCTTGGGATATGACACACTGCTGCATATGATGTACATGTGCTTGGGAAATGACACACTGCTGCGCATGATGTTTCTGCACACGCGGAATGACAAACTCTGTGTATGATGTACCTGTGCATAGGGAATGATACACTGCTGCGTATGATGCACCTGTACTTGGGAAATGACACACTGCTGTGTATGATGCACCTGTGCTTGGGAAATGACACACTGCTGCATATGATGTACCTGTGCATGGGAATGACACACTGCTGCGAATCATGTACCTGTGCATGGGAAATGACACTGCTGTGTATGATGTACCTGTGCATGGGAAATGACACACTGCTGCGTATGATGTACCTGCACATGGGAAATGACACTGCTGCATATGATGCAGCTGGGCACAGGGAATGACACTACTGCATATTATGTACCTGTGCATGAGGAATGACACACCACTGCTTATGATGTACCCTGTGCATTGGGAATGACACATTGCAGTGTATGATGCACCAGCACATGCGGAATGACACACTTCTGCGTACCATGTACCGTGCATGAAAAAATGACACACTGCTGTGTATGATGCACCTGTGCATGGGGAATGACACACTGCTACGTATGATGTAGGTGTGCATGGAGAATGACACCCTGCTGCATATGATGTACCTGTGCATGGGGAATGACACACTGCTACGTATGATGTACCTGTGCATGGGGAAGGACATACTGCTCCGTATGACGTACTTGTGCATGGGGAATGTGACTGCTGCGTATGATACACCTGCGCTTGGGAAATGAGACACTGCAGCGAATGATGTACCTGTGCATGGAAAATGACACACTGCTGTGTATGATGTACCTGTGCATGAAAAATGACACACTGCTGTGTATAATGCACCTGTGCTTGAGAAATGACACACTGCTGCGTATGATGTACATGTGCTTGAGGAATGACACACTGCTGCGCATGATGTGCTGCACACGCGGAATGACAAACTCTGTGTATGATGTACCTGTGCATAGGGAATGACACACTGCTGCGTATGATGCACCTGTGCTTGGGAAATGACACACTGCTGCGTATGATGCACCTGTGCTTGGGAAATGACACACTGCTGCATATGATGTACCTGTGCATGGGAATTACACACTGCTGCGAATCATGTACCTGTGCATGGGAAATGACACTGCTGTGTATGATGTACCTGTGCATGGGAAATGACACTGCTGTGTATGACGTACCTGCACATGGGAATGACACTGCTGCATATGATGCAGTGGGGCACAGGGAATGAAACTACTGCATATTATGTACCTGTGCATGGGGAATGACACACCACTGCTTATGATGTACCCTGTGCATTGGGAATGACACATTGCAGTGTATGATGCACCAGCACATGCGGAATGACACACTTCTGCGTACGATGTACCGTGCATGAAAAAATTACACACTGCTGCGTATGATGTACATGTGCTTGGGGAATGACACACTGCTGCGTATGATGATCCTGCACACGCGGAATGACAAACTCTGTGTATGATGTACCTGTGCATGGAGAATGACACACTGCTGCGTATGATGCACCTGTGATTGGGAAATGACACACTGCTGCGTATGATGCACCTGTTGGGAAGTGACACACTGCTGCATATGATGTACCTGTGCTTGGGAATGACACGCTGCTGCGAATCATGTACCTGTGCATGGGAAATGACACTGCTGCGTATAATGTACCTGTGCATGGGAAATTACGCACTGCTGCGTATGATGTACCTGTGCATAGGAAAAGACACTGCTGCATATGATGCAGCTGGGCACAGGGAATGACACTACTGCATAGTATGTACCTGTGCATCGGGAATGTCACACCACTACTCATGATGTACCCTGTGCATTGGGAATGACACATTGCAGTGTATGATGCACCTGCACATGCGGAATGACACATTGCTGCTCTATGATGTACCTGTACATGCGGAATGACACACTGCTGTGTATGATGCACCTACACATGTGGAATAGCACACTGCTGCATATGATGTACCCATGCATGTGGAATGACACACTGCTGAGTATGATGTACCTGTGCATGAGAAATGACACACTGCTGCGTATGATGTAGCTGTGCATGGGAAATGACACACTGCAGCGTATGATGTAGCTGTGCATGGAGACTGACACTGCTATGTATGATGTACCTGCACATGCGGAATGACACACTTGTGCGTATGATGTACCTGTACATGCGGAATGACACACTGCTGGGTATGATGTACCTTGTGCAAGGGGAATGACACTGCTGCGTATGATGTACCCTGTGCATCAGAATGACACTGCTGTGTATGATGTTGAAAGTAAGGAGGTGCACCAAGAAAACTAATCCAGCCCCATACGTTGTGTAAAGAGAATCTTTATTCCAAATTCATTTACAATAAGTTTAATCCAGCCAACATGTTTTGTTCGTCAGGGCTGTAATAAATCACATAAAACACATAAATATTCAACAAACAGTACCACACATTATTTATCACATTTAAAAATACACTTGTTATCTCAAACCAAAGAATAGTAAAAAGAAAGCACCCAGGACATACACAAAAATTAAATTTAAAAAAGGAGGACTTTTATGCCACATTACTAAAGACACAAGATATGAACATTTATAAAACATAAATTCATAAAGCAAAACAAATGCAAAACTTTTTTGATGCCCGTATTAGATTAGGAAGAATTCACGCTTAATCTCATGTTACTGTTTAAAGGTTATCAAATCAACTGAGGATTCCTCTTCTGAACCACGTAAATATGAATCTCATATGTGAAAAATAGGAATGTTAAAATAAATATATCTGAAGGTCAAGCAAAGACAGTGCCCAGAAAGAAAGAGAAAGAAGCAGAAAGGAAAGGGCGAATGAACACAAGATAAAGCGAGTGAGAGTAGAGTCCGTAAGAGCTCTGTCCAAAAAAAGTGTGTGTAACAGAATTAAGTTGTATTCCCGAAAAATTAAAGCATGGCAGTTGACTGAAATGTCAATGAAAAATCTAACCTTTGTATTTAAGTAGGCTAATAGGCCTTAAATATACTCAATATTCCAGCAACAAAAGTTAGTATAGATTGGGATTTCCAATCCCAATAACTCCCACCTAGTAAAAAAACACAATTGGATACACTTAAATATAACGCAGGTCAAAATCCTTATTGTGTATGTCCCAAAGTAATGAGACACCCCCAGAAAGACACAAATAAGGGTTCAGGACATTACAATGTTGAGAAATTGGCCGTAGTTTTCAGTCATACATAAAGTCGACCGAGTCAACCACAGTCAATATCACACTAGGGCCAAGCTACTTACTCGCACAGATCAGAACACATTATTGTAATCACAAATTGCAGTGTTTAGAAACCAAATGTGAACGCGCAAGAGTCAATCATAACCATTACCTTAGGAGAAACCACGAAATCCAAATTAGAAAGGCCAATATATCCACAGGAATTCTCCAAATGGGAAAAATGAATCCATCTAAAACACAAATGGTGCACTAAATAGCATTCCCTAAATATGGACCGCTATGGCCCAAACAACCTTAAAAGAGGCCCCACTACTCCACATGCGCCGACAAAGATTTAAATAAGAATACGGGTACTCAAGTTTACAAAACAAATCAGACCTTTTCCGTACCTACCATGATAAGTGTCCTTTCTCGTCTAACTGCTTTTCACGCTCAAAAGACGCCCCCATTGTATGGCATTTAAATACCTGTTAGATCTGGGGGTCTCTAGTTGGCAAGGGTATTCACCTTTGTCCAAATAGGGATCCTTACTTCTAAGTCAGGATAAGGAGATTACACTCCTTAATAACCCCTGCTCCCCCCCTTGGTAGCTTGGCACGAGCAGACAGGCTTATCTCAGAGGCAGTGTGTTAAGCATTTGTGTAGACAGTAATACCGTGATAACACTACAGATGGACACAACACAGGTTTTATAAAAAATAAGTATTCTTTATATAGACTTAAACACAAGACCACAAATGACAAAAATCCACAATACTACACTTAAGATTACTTAAAAGATGATTAAAGTTGCTTAGTTCAAGTTGTTGGTAAATGCAACAAAGTTCTCAACAAAGTACCTTGATGCGTAACGCAAAGTGAACAAAAGGCTCGCAAAAGGGGAGATGAGTCGGTTCCATGACCGGGGGAACGGTTGCGTCCTTCCTCAATGCTTGCGCAGAGTAGGGAACTCGTCGTGAGCCGTACCGATGCGGAGGTGATGCATAGATTCTCAGCTTGCGGGCCCGTTGCGGTGCACAAGATGGTGCCTTGATGCGATGATCCAGTTGCGATGCGAGAAGATGGGGCCCTTGATGCAGCGATGCGATGATGATGCGAGGACGCCCTGGTAGCCTTTCGACGACTCTGTACTTTGGAGCCGCGACAAGCCCTGCGACACGCTTCTCCGGTGATGCAACAGCAGGCAGCTTCGATGAACACACGCTTCCAGGGAGATGCGACGAAGGCTCGCTTCTCCGGCGTTGCGATGATTTCAGCTGCGGCAGCGACACGCTTCTTCTCGATGCGTCGTGCTTCCAGCTCCCAGCGGCATGCAAGTGACTGGAGTCAGAATTCCCAGCAAGGAAATTCAGGAGGGATCTGGAGGTGAAGTCTTTTGTCCCTGAGACTTCAGCAGGAGGCAAGCACAGTTCAAGCCCTTGGAGAATATTGTGTAGATGAAAGTCCTTACAAAGTTCCTTCTCCTTTCCCTTGGCAATGAAGCAACCACTGCAGGCCAACCCAGCAAACAACACACTAGAAGAGGGGCATTACAACTCCTGCAGCTTCCTTGGTTCTTCTCCTTGGCAGAAAGGTTTCTTGTTCGAGAAGTGAACTAATTTCTTGGGATCAAGGTCCCAATATTTATACCCCAAAATCCTTTGTTCTCTGTCCAAACCAGTTCCTGAGCTCTTTGTTTACATGACTCTCTTCTTCTTTTCACTGTGCAGGGCAGAAACATCAGACGCCCCACAGGAGGTGGAGCCAGCACAGGGGAGGGAAGATACAGCTCTGGAGCACTCTGTTGACATGATTCCTCCTCTCCATTCGCAGTGCAGGGCAGAGACATCACACAAGCCACAGGGGGTGGAGCCAGCACTGTAGAGGGAAGGCCCAGCCCTATTCAGGTCCCAGGTGCAACTCCTCCCTCCCATCTAGATGCAGATCTCTCTGTTCACCACCGGGCTGCCCCAGCCTGTCTCCTGGAATCCCCAGCCCTGTCACTCACAAACCCAGACAAGGAATACACAACCCAGCAGAGGCAGGCTCAAATGGTTAGGCAAGGAAATACCTGCTTTCTAAAAGTGGTATTTGCAAACTCAGAATATTAAAATAAACTTTACTAAAAGATGTACTTTATTATTCTGAGTTCAGGCATACTAAATTCGAATTTCTACCTTGTTCCCTGAGTCAGTTAGGATTATAAGGATGTAATAATCTAGCTGCTCATTGTGACCTATGAGAACAGGTAACCTTCAATAGTGAAAAACGAAAATGGCTGTAATTCACTATTAGAACATGCTACACACATCAGAGCATGCCCTACCTTATAATTACAATGCACCCTACACTTGGGCCTACCATAGGGGTGTCTAATATGAAGCAAAGGGAAGGTTTAGGGACTGGCAAGTGGGTGCACTTGGCCAAGTCGCCATGGCAGTGCTAGAATGCTCACAGGCCTTGCAATGGCAGGCCTGAGACACACTTTACAAGCTGCTTCTGTGGGTGGCAAAACCAGTGCTGCAGGCCCACCAGCAGCATTTGATTTACATGCCCTGGGCACACATGGTACACTGTACTAGAGGCTGACAGATAAATCAAATAACCCAACCATGGAATAACCAATTAGTACATTAATTTAACATAGGGAGCACTTGCACTGTGGCACTGATTAGCAGTGTCACAGTGCCCAAAGCATAAATCCAGCAAAACATATCAAAACAGAGGAGGCAATCCATCAAAAATGGAAGGGAGACTCACGCCAATGATGCCAGGTCTAACAATACCCAACAAACCTACCGAACTGCAGGTGCCAAGTATTAGTAGGGAGGTATCACACAACCACAATCAGCCAATCCCAATTGTGGTCATGACCACGCCCACAACGCTCGCCCCTCTCAGAGTATACAGCGTGAAGTGTGGCGATCTTTAAACATACAAACTGCGGAGTCGCGAGTTCCATAAGGTCATACTCTTAGGGACAACGGTCAAAAATCAATCAGAATAACATCACCAATACCTGTGTCTTTAACAAAGAAACAAAGGTATTATGTTCATCATCATCTGCCCACCTCTATCGCGGTCCTCTCAAAGTGAACATTCGTGAGGTGCAGACAACTTTAAGCATGCAAAAGGCAGAATTATTACATTTTCATAGTGACAGTAACCAGTAAGCGACTTGAGTAAAAGGATAAATATTTCAAGAATCCAAGGTGCAAAACATTAGCTGAGATGTATCACATGACCACAATCAGACAATACAAATCGCGGTCCTGACCACACCCACAACACTCGCCCCACGTAAAGTACAGCCATCTTTAAACATGCAGAATGCGGAGTCGTGACTTCCGTAAAATCATAATCCGAGGGGCAGCGGTCAGGAATCAACACAAATAGCATCACCAATATCTATGTCTTTAACAAGGAAACAAAGATAGAATGCTCATCATCGTCTGCCCACACCTACCGTGCCTCTCAAAGTAAACACGTGTGAGGTTCAGCCATCTTAAAACATACAAAGAATAAAATTATTACATTTTGATAGGTCAGAAAACAGTAAGCGACCTGAAAAAAATGGTGTATAAGTAAAAGAAGAAAAATATTCCAAGCAAGTTGAAGAAGCTTAACCAGCAGATATAAAAGAATCAAGCTGGTTATGAAAGCGATAGTCAAAGGACGGCTTGAAGGTATAACTAAAAAAACATCACCCAACGTTATAGGGGATGTGAGATTAAAAAATAAACAATAATAGCCTCCTTACATATCACAGTCATACATTAGAACTTATATATCAAATAAGGGTTGTACATACTAGTAAACAAGGTTCAGTATAATTATAAACAAGAATAAAAGGACCATTAGCAGGATACAAGAAATGTGTTTTGGTTTGACCATGGACATTTCACTCAGATTGTCACTCATCAATGTTTTGTCATATCTTCCTGCAATTAACTTAAAAAAAATGAAATTCATCATTGGTATGGTGGCCCTGGACAATCGCCCATAACCGACAAATCCATTTAGCTTCCCTCTGTCTCAGGAACAGCTCTCTGTCCCCTCCTCTATTGCCCATTCTGACATATTCAACCCTTTGAAGCCAAAAGCTGAAATCAGTTGGGAGAACTTGTTTGTAATGTTCAGCCATGGGATACCTGATGTCTCCATTTATAATGGCTCTACAGTGCTCCTGTATTCTAAATTTCAAACATCGTGTTGTGATGCCCACATATATCATGTGTGCAGTTAATAATCTGGTTAACATTGTATCGTTGTATGGTGTTAAATCAAAACTCTTTAGTTTTATTCTTCCCATATAGGCAAATATTACAAGAATTACATGTGGAAAAGCCATCATGTTTAGGAGGCAGCCATGTCTAAACCCGTTTAGCTGATGTTACATAACTGGGCCAGAGTTTGTCTTTCAAAGTGAACCCTCTCCTGTAGGTTACAGAGGGGTTCTGAGTTAGTGACTTTTTTAGGCTTGGAATATAATTCAGTAAGTGCCAATTCTTCTTCAGAATTCTAAAGATTTTATCACTGTTGATGATGTATTTAGTAATAAATCTGAGATTGTTATTATGATTGTCTTTTTTCTTCACACATGTGTTGGTCATAAATGCTGCGTTTCTATTCAGCTGTTGTATCCTGGTCTCAGCACTTTGCAATTTTCTCATTTTATATCCCCTCTTAAGGAACTGTGTTCTGGTATCCGCAATGTTAGCTGGAAGGTGGCAACCTCACTGCAATTACGCCGTACCCTTACCATTTCCCCATAAGGGATGTTTGTGATCACTGTTTGGGCATGCGCCCTTGATGCATGCAGCACTCCATTAAAAGCCGTTACCTTGCAGAACAATGTGCTTTGCCCCACTCCATTATTTACATAAAAGTGCAGATTTTTTTTCTTTTTAAAAGAATTTCTTAAATGTCCTCATGTCACGACCGATCAGCAGTTATTGATGTTCCCTTCCTGAGTGCCCGTAATCGGCTCTGGATGAATCAGAATTACTAGGTTATTTCAAAAGTTACCCTGCCCTCCCTGTTACTGAAATGAGAGGGTGTAATAATTGGACAAAGAGGTCTTCAATATTTTAGCAAGTTCTAGAACCCAAGACTATGTTTATCCATTTCCTTTAAAAAACCCACAGAGATCTTCCAACTCTGCCAAGAAGGGGTCTCCGGTTGAACCCAAAGTTTACAGATTTCTCTTCTTGACAATAATATTAAGTAGAAAATCAAATAATGGCAGTTTACTTGCAGATCGTACTTATCTTTAATCTACTGGGAAATCCCAAACATAATTAACTCAGGGCTTACCTCTATGTTGACACCCACGGAGCGCAAAATGGTCCTACTCACTGCTGACCAGAATCCTCCCAATTTAGAGCAGTTGGCAAACATATGCACGTCGTCAGCATCTCCGCTGCCACATCGCTTGCACCTTAGATCTGTGCCTCCTTTTATCTTTCCCAGCCTTTTTGGGGTCCAGTAGATTCTATGCAAGGTAAAAAAGTGTTTTTTTCTTTAACACAGCAGGTTTAACCACCAAGTAAAGTGTCGCGCAAGACACTTGCCATAAATCTGACACCTCCGTGATTGGCAAGCATCCATCCCATACACTATGTGGTGATTTCATTTCCGCCAGATCTGCGTTCAGAAGCAATTGATACCATAATGCCACCTCTTTTTTCCTTGCCGTTGCGATCTGAAGTTCTAACTCCATTTGTTTTGAGACTCTTTCCAACCCATCCTGGCTCTTAAGCCAGGAATTGATCTGGTAGATTTTAAATCTGGATATTGTCATTTTTGTCTTGTAAAACCAGTAGCTCCAGGTTAGGTTTTGTCCATCATCTATCAGTTGACCCCACTGCCTAACTTATTTATTCAGTGGATTTGCTGGGCTAGCTACTAGACATTCCAGGGTACCTGGAGAGACCCATATGGGGGACAATCTGCTGTAGTACGGTACCCCCAGGACTGATCTTATCTCATACTAAGTTCTTGCCATTGACTGGAGACATTTTAATCTGACTTTCTTTGAAAATTTTGGAGCCCCATATTTATAAGAGAAACCATCCTTGGGGAGGCCTACCAGCATAAATTTAAACATAACCCCTATTAGAGAGTCATCAGGTCTTTGTAAAAGCATTCTGCTGTTTTTAAGTTGGAACACCCAACAATAGATCTGAAAGTCGGGAAGACCCATACCTCCCACACCCACTTTCTGTCTCAGCTTTTTCCATGAGAGGCGTATTCCTTTGCTTGTCCATATGAAGGGGGAAATCTTCCCCTGCAACTTCAGGAGTGTTTTCTTTTTGAAATGCAATGGGATATTGTCAAAGAGAAAGGTGAGTTTTGACAGGATGGATATTTTCACCAAATTAGTCCGACCGTATATCATAAGTTGGACATTCTGCCATCTTTTTCATAATATGTCTATCTACTTTCCTACTCTTTCCAAATTAACAGCCACTATCTTCCCAAGATCTTTAATTATTTTAATCCCCAAGTATCTCAATTCCGCCACACATTTTATTTCTCCACTATCTTGGTTCCATATCATGACTTCTGTTTTTTCTTCGGTTGCCGCATATCCCGCCAGTTTACCAAATTCCCTCACTTCCGCCATAAGATGCGGTAGAGTTGATACCACGTCCGAACTATAAACCATAAGGTCATCAGCATAAAGCGAGATCTTCCTAAAATATGCCCCAATTTTAACGGATTTAATCTCTTCATTTAACTTTAAACTTTGAGCAAAAAGGCTCTATGTAGAGATCAAATAATACAGGATACACAGGACAGCCCTGTCTTGTACCCCTCTCAATTCGCACAGGGGAAGACAGGTTATCATTAACTAGAATCGTTGCCGTTGGAGCTCTATAGGTTTAAAAAATAGTGTCTATCAAATTTTCACAAAAACCAAAATGTTCTAATGTGATCTTTAAATACTTTCAATTGATGCAGTCAAATGCTTTTGCAGCATCTACCGTGACAATTGCTAGAGGTACATTATGCTTTATAGCTAAATCTATGGAGCCTATCAGGGGATAATTAAGTTCATTCATATATCTCCCAGGGAGAAAACCTTTTTGGTCTTGGTGAATCAGCAGCCCCATTACCTTATTCAAACGTGTGACAAGAAGCTCAGAAAATATCTTATAATCATTATTAAGTAATGATATTGGGCGAAATGATTGGCAATATGTTTAGGTTCATGCCTGGCTTCAAGATTAAGGACATTACTGCTTCGTTCCATGTCATTGTGATGGGGCCTCCATCTATCAAGATAGAAATAAATAATTTGACCCACACTGGAATAATCTCTTCCCGTGATACAGAATATATTTTGAAAGGGATTCCGTCTGGGCCTGCAGCTTTACCATGTTTTTGCTTTTTCAAAATGTCCAGAATTTCACTACCATCTGTTTCTCGTCCTAAATAGAGGGCTTGAGCTTCTGTAAGTTTAGGAAGCTGCTTACCTAAGAGCCATCCATGTTTTTCTTGCTCGGTTACCTCAAAACCTTCTGTATATAACTCCTGAAAGAAGTTAGAAACACGGCTCTGATTTTTTTGCTTTCCTCAACTTCTTCTAGGATTTTCCCATTAAAGTTTTGATTTATTTCCAACCTTGACTTCCAGGACAGGAGCTTTCTACAGCATTACCCCTGTATGATATCCCTGGATCTGCTCACCCTCCACTGTTGAGTTACTTCCTCCTCCAATTTGATTCTGAACTTCAACCGTAGCCCTTCAAGCTTACCTACCCATTCCTTTCTTTCCCTTTCCAAGCCTTTGTTAACCTTTAATAGGTTTTCCATTTTGCTTATCTCCTCCTCTAAATATTAAGGTGTTTTTTCTCTTCCCTAAGCCTATATACTGTTAGATTTTTAACAATACCTCTAAGCCATGCCTTATAGGTGTTCCATACCGTGTGCATGGGGACTGACCCTAGATTCCATGAGAAAAAATCCTCAGTGTTACAACACACCTTCTCTATTATCTCGGACTGTAGCATAAACCTTCTGTTCATCGTCCACCTACTGATTGTTTGGGTATCTTTATTCTCAATTATTAATAACAATGCTGCATTATCCTAGAGATGTATAGGCAAATGGTCAATCCCGGCTACCAATTCCACTCCTTTCCTTTCCATAAGCAGGTAATCTATTTTTGAGAAATGCCCTTTCTTCTTACTGTCGAAGGAATAACGCCTAGTCTTACTCTTAACTCTGCGGAAGACATCACACAAGTAAAAATTCTCCATCATATCTAATAGGTATGCCCTCATCTCTGGGGGTGGAAATTTGAGTCCTAGCTGATGAGCTGTCAAGATCATTATTCAATAGAACATTAAAATCCCCACCAAGAATAATGGCAGGTTGAAAGTCGACCAGATTAGAGAAAAGCTTAGGCAAAGGTGTTACATCATCTTTATTTGGGCCATAATAGCTCGCTAGTGTATTTGTCGAGGGAGTTATTTTAATTTCGGCAATTAGCCAATTCCCCTCCTCATCAGCTCTGTATCTGAGAAGCTCAATCCCTGAGTTCACTTTTAATTTTATTACTATCCCTTTAGTACAATGAGTTTGGCCACTTTCCAATCCATCTTTGCTCGGACTAAAATTCCCCACATTCTTACCTCAGAAGATGCGTCTCCTGCAGCATAATTATTTGGGCGCTCTGATCTTTTAAATATAGCGCTATCATTCTCTGCCTTCTTTTGACCCACAACCCATTCACATTCCATCATAGAATCGTAAGATCTTTCTTATTCATACTTCTTCAACTTCCTCATTTCATATCCCTGAGGACCTTGTTTTGATGAATTATAACAGGCACTCCTTTTACTGACTTGAGGACAAAACATTTAAAAAAAAGTTTTTTCCCTATGCTCCCTACCACTTGTGCACCCTCCAGTGAAAACCCTCCCAAAAAGAAATATTTTATAGGCATCCTTGCTGCCAGGGTTGGATTGGGCAAGAAAATCGGCCCGGGCACGCAAAAAAAAAAAATCGGCCCCCACATTTGCATAATCACTCCTCGGTCAAATCACTGCTTTGGCGTAATCTTATAAAAA
Source organism: Lissotriton helveticus (assembly GCF_964261635.1). Taxonomy (NCBI): domain Eukaryota; kingdom Metazoa; phylum Chordata; class Amphibia; order Caudata; family Salamandridae; genus Lissotriton; species Lissotriton helveticus. The sequence goes on from NC_136067.1 coordinate 652,040,983, forward strand.
AACGTTTTTTTGGGGGGGGTAAAAAAAATGCACGCGTTAGTTTACAGTGGTGAAACAAGTTAGGCCACTTCTACTCAGGCCCCCTGCCCCCACTCGGTATGTGCACACATTAATGGGCCTGCGAGCGAGACAAAGGGAGTGACACCTCTGCCTTTTGCAAAACAGAGGTAATGAGCGCCCATCTGCCTCTAGAAAGGCCATCCAGACACCTACTGGGCCGCTGGCTGATCGAACAATAGAGACAGCGCCCAAATGACCACCCCAGACTGCTCAAAAAAGCAGCCCACAGCAGAACTCGGACGCCGGCCCCTCGGGCATTGCCCGAATGCCCATGTTACCAATCTGACGCTGCCTATTGAGCTTGTGCTTAAGGGAAATCAAAATTACCTATATTACCATCACCATCACCACCACCCGCCGCCTACCTTCTATCTATAACTAGTATTGCCTGTTTTCACTTCCTGGATAAATGTATCCACTTCAGCTGGGTCTGAGAAGTTGTGCATTTTATTCTGCCACATCACTTTTAATAAAGCCGGGAACCTCAATTGTACAGATGCCCCCAGATTCTTTAACTCATCCATTCTGTTATCCAGTTCCCACTGTGTATCGGCTGTCTCCTTTGAGAAACCCGACCTAACTTTGTAGGACGTACCCATTGCTTGTAAAGATTTTTTCTTTTAGGGCTAACCCCAAGAATTTTTCTTTTATCGAATACGAGAGAATGTTTACCAGGATATTTTGTGGTTTTTTTCGACCTGGGTGTAGTTTAGGAAAGGATCTCTATGCACTCGCTGAATTTCTGCTTCTAAATTTAACAGAGGGACCTCTTGCGGGAATGAACTACTCAGCAAGTTTATCACAAATGATTTTATATCTCATCCTTCCAACCCCTTAGCTACACTTAGGATTGTATTATTATTTCTCCTGGCGTTGTTTTCCAATCTTTCAAGCTTTTCTGATAGTTTCCTCTCTCTGTGTTTTAACCGCTCCATCTCTTGTGTATTTGTTTGAGCTTTAGCCTGTAGATCTTGAAAACCCAGCTCCAATTCTTGTGTTCGTATAGCAAGACCTTCTATATTTCCTTCCTGGTTCAGACAGGTTCCCTGAAATTCTTTCTAATTAGCTTCTGAAATATCGAAACGTTCTTTAATTTCTAGAGAGAGGCGGCACAGCATCTCCTGCAATGCGTTCTTACTATCTGAGCTACTGGTGCTCTTATAAGCTCCCTCTGGTGTGGCTAACCCATTGACCACTTGATATTGTACTGAAATATCATCTCCTTTGTCACAAACCGCAGAGGGTAACCACTCCGCATTCAAAGACAAGAATCTGTTTTGCGTTGTAACTATTGAGAGAACTGGGGATATTTCAGGCTCACTGGTAGGAATAGTTTTCGTGATGGACTTCTTTGCTCTGTTTTCCTGTCTTACTTTCCCCAGAGTATTAATTTTACCATCCATGCTGTCTATACCTCCCTCCGTGCCTTTGGGCTCGGTCCTGAGCTTAAAATAGGATCTAAGTGAGGGGGTAATTTTCTGAAGGTTTTCAGCTGAAGCTAATTTTTCCCCTTCAGCTGGCCTGTACTTGCCGATTTAGTAGTTGCTCTTTTGGGTTGGGAGTGCAGTTCTTTATTAAGGCAAATATTTGTTCTACCTTTCCTCCGACTGACCTGTAATTTTACAGTGGTTGCGAGGTAATCTTTTCAGTCCCACCACCCTCTTCCAAAACCCACGAGGAACAAATATGTGATCTTAATGTATAGCGTCTGTCCAGCGGGGCCTGAGAAATATCTATATTCTTGGGGCTAATTTGCTAATGTCCTGCTTACTTCTCCTGCTGTGGCACTACCCATAGGCCAATATGACCTTTTGTACCCATCTGTCCCGCACTATTGCTGTTCTTTTCATGGTTCAAGTGTTTGCCCACGTTCAATTTCAGGTCACCTACCGCCTTTCCATTGCTTGGTTGTTCAGCCAGCGTTGCAAAATCTCTTTCTGAGCACCAGCTGCTTGTGCTGCTTAAGCTGCTTGTGCTGACTCTGCCGGCTCTATACTCCTCACTTCCTCGTAGCTGCTGAGCCAGACGAAGCGCTTGCAGCGTGCCTGCCGCCGCGATCCAGGGAGGAGATCCCAGTGCCACCATTTGCTTCAGACCATAAGTTCCTCAAGAAATCTTCCCATGTATACGCCAACAAGGCAAACTGCACCGGGAATCGCCATGGTAAGAAAAGAAAAAGAAGCGCGAGGGTAAACGGCAGCAGCGGTGAGTACAAATTATATTTACAAGGTTCTCCCCCGCTAAGCTCCAGACTGGCGTCTCAGCCGGCCGCCATGTTTTCCCGCATAGAGCACCTACATAAAGTTGAAGATCAAGGAACCATGAGCCAGCATAGGAAGATGATTGATTTCATTGATCTACATAAAAGTGAGGATCAAGATAATCAATCATCTTCCTACGCTGGCTCATGGTTAGTCTAACACTGTAGGGATTATTGTTTTAAAAGGAGAAGTGCTCCAGAAGGGCCTCATCTGGGCCTGATCACAGGCAAGTAGTATCATCAATATACTGTCGTGGGGCTGAGCCTTGCATTCACACTGTGTTAAGTTGACATGAGCTTATTAGAAGCCTTTTTTCCTTTCTGCTGCCCTTTGCACACGGCACACATTATAATAAATGTTTAGAGTTTAGCAGAGTGTTGTGCTTCACACAAGAATAACATGTTTTTCTATATTAGCAGCCTTGCTTGGTAAGCATAGTCTGAACATTGAATGCCGAGGCCTTCAAGGTTATTTCAACACAGTGGTTGTTGTTCTGACTGATCAGCGCACGTTCTAGACATAACGTAAATGCAGCTGTGGCCACCTCTGAGATTGGCGCGTTTAATAATGCACTGCGTAGGCATGATCACACACACTTAGAGAACATTCGCATGCCGAGAGCTGGTGCAGAATCTGATGTGATCCACTTCTACTAAATACAAGAGGTATGGGGCCACCTATGTAATCCCAAGAGACCTTCTGTAGATATAAAATAACCTACTAGCAAGGGAGGGTGAAATATAGGTATATTTTAAACCTGTTTCCATTTAGCATTATAACATGCTTTCTCCCTTTGTATTTTATGGAATAGTAAATATGCTGATAATCTTGGTTCTGATAATATGCCTGCTTGTATTAGCTAAGATACTGCGTATGAGAACACGGCATTAGAAATAAATATTTCAAACTTGCACGTGTCTTCTTTTTACTCCCTGTTTTGGACTGGTATGAGAGTATAACGGAAGAGTGTTCATATGTTCCACATTGCCTGAGGTAATTTAAGTTCCATGTTCTGGGTTGTCTAATCATTGGTATTTTGGAAGAGCCAATGAGACACGGATGCTAGTCTGGTAGGGGATGTTTGGTACTAAGGTGAGTTTTTGGCAAACCCTAGTTCACTGAGGTTCCAAGTCTCTATGCACAGTTCTGTATAGGAGCAGAATCCCTGCTACAATACCTCCCCCAGAAGACTATATATTGAGTCCAGTAGGAGGCATCCCTACCCCATGCGTGCTCTTTCTCATACTAGCCCATGAAAAGGCAGGCATAAGAGGGTGCAAACCTAGAGCCCAGGGCCGTACCACGTACTTGATGGTACCACTGCCCGTCATGGAGAAAAAAAGTTTTGGTTAATATCAGCTCCATCATATCCAAAATCATGTTATTATGCACAAAATGGTCTGTACCCTCCTTATCCAGGTAGGAACGTTCCCTCTTCTGCCTGCCTTTTCATGGGCTGGTATGAGAGTGTCATGATTGGAGAAGTGTGGCTCAATGGTTAGAGCGGCAGACCCTGATGCAGAGGTCTATCCCGGACCAGGGTTCAATTCCCCACCTCGGCGAGTTTTGGGCTCAAAAATTCCACGGACCTGATAATTCTCGCCTCGGTGCCTATTCCAATCATGGAGTCCCACTCTGCAACTCTGGGCAATAGCTTGCTTAATCTCCACAACGGCCCCCACAACGCTAAGGATGCCTGGCCTCCACCTTGGGGGTGCCCAGGAGTGGACACCTCACAGGGAAAGCCAGGATGGGTTCCACAGCGGTATTCGTACAAGCGCCTTGAGACCCTTGCGGGTGAGTAGTGCGCTATACAAGTATCAATTTACATTTTTACATTTACATCCCTTATTTGGGAATGATAAGGGTCTGGAGTAATTGTAGTGAGGTTGCCACCTTCCAGGCTAGCATTCACGATATCAGAACATGGTTCCTTAAGAGGGGATATAAAATGAGAGATTTGTGAAGTGCTGAGACCAGGATACAACAGCTGGATAGGGACGCAACACTTAAGACCAACAAATGTGTGAAGAAAAAAGACAATCATAGTAACAATCTCAGATTTATAACTAAATACACCATCTCACTGTGATAAAATCTTTAGAATTCTGAAGAAGAATAGGCACTTACTGAACGATATTCTGAGCCTAAAAAGTCACTAACTCAGAACCCCTCTGTAACCTACAGGAGGGTTCACTTTGAAAGACAAACTCTGCCTCAGTTACGTAACATCTGCTAAACGGGCTGAGACATGGCTGTCTCCTAAACCTAGTGGCTTTTATACATGTAATTCTTGAAATATTTGCCCATATGGGAAGAATAAACTAAAGAATTTGGATTTAACACAATGCAACGGTACAATGTAAGCCAGTTTATTAACTTCAACACCACATTTGTTGTATATGTATTGGGCTGCAAATGTGAAATGATATATGTGGGCAGCACAAAACGATGTTTGAAACTGGGAATACAGGAGTACTAGAGAGCCATTATAAATGGAGACGTCAGGTATCCCATAGCTGAACATTACAAACAAGTTCACCCAACTGATTTCAGCTTTTGATTTCATGGAATTGAATATGTCAGGATGAGCAATAGAGGAGTGGACAGAGAGCTATTCCTGAGACAGAGGGAAGCGAAATGGATTTGTCGGTTACGGGCGATTGTCTAGCTAACAATACTGATGATGAATTTCATTATTTTTTTGAGTTAATTGCAGGAAGATATGACAAAACATTGATAAGTGATAATATGAGTGTAATGTCCATGGTCAAACCAACACACATTTCTTGTATCCTGCTAATGGTCCTTTATTTCTTGTTTTTAATTATATTGAACCTTGTTTACTAGTGTGTACACCACTTATTTGATATACATTTTCTAATGTATATCAAATTCTAGTGGAGTGGTGTGGCTCACTGGTTAGAGGCGGCAGACCCGGAAGCAGAGGACGGCCCGGGACCAGGGTTCTATTCCCGACGCGGCAGGGTTGATGACCAGGGTCAGCGGACTCGATAATTCTCACCTCGGTGCCTACTCTAACCAGGGATCACACTCGGCAACTCTGGGCATTAGCTTGCCTCATCTCCACAACGGCCCCCCACATACGCTGGGGATGCCTGGTTTCACCTTGGAGATACCCAGTAGGGGCCATCTCACAGGGAAAGCCAGGACGGGTTCCCCAGCGGTCTACAGCGCAGAGATACTCCTTCGGGAGTCGATTCTAGCGCTTTAGAAACCCACAATTAATTAATTAATTAATGTATGACTGAGATACGTAAGGAGGTGATGATTGTTTATTTTTGATTCTTGCATCACCTATAATGTTGGGTGATGTTTTTTAGGTTTCGACCTGGCGAGAGCACGCAGTGCTCCGCCCAGGGCGAAAACTTTTGTCAACAGTATGGATGTTCGGCCCGCCTCTGTTTCCCATTGGCTAGCTCCATAAATGGACGCTAGCCCTTGGCAAACAGAGGCGTCCGTCATCCTGCGAGGTGACTCGTGGGCGTTCCTGTGATCTTTTTCTCATCCTGCCCCTTTTTGCTCGTCATGCGGCGGTGGGCGGGGTTTATTTTTTCCGACGTCGAGGTTTCATTTGGTCATTCCGCCGCCGGAGGAAGTCAAGGTGAGTGCTTTTCTTGCCATTCCCTCCCCCCTCCCGCTGTCCGTGTGCCTGCCCGCCCCCCTCCCGCTGTCCGTGTGCCTGCCCGCCCCCCTCCCGCTGTCCGTGTGCCTGCCCGCCCCCCTCCCGCTGTCCGTGTGCCTCCCGCTGTTTTTTTTTTACACAATGCTAGTCCTAAATGAGTTCTGTTGGTAAATCTATAAAGTGCACTATAATAGTATAACGTTAGACGTTTTGTGGTGATTTCATGTTAAGTAGTTTATCAGCAAGGAGGGATGAGGAATTAAAGCGTCCGTTTCTTTCCCCAAAGTAAGTAATAGATTAATCAAGATGAAAACGGACACTTGTGACACTTCTCGACCATTGGCTAAAAAGTATATTGAAATACCCTCAAAAACTCAATGTTATATGGAATGCGGTATATATGTTTCCTCCGCCCCACATTGTAGTTATGGCAGTTATCATTGGGTATTCCAATTAGTGGTAATTTGCCAGCCTCAACCAGAGGCACCTCTGGTCTAGAGTGCAGTGTCCAGAGATGAAAAAGTGTGAAATCAAATTATTGGAAAAAAGGAAAAAACGTTAAAAAGGGGAAAGACACCCCAACTTTTGGTCGAGAAGTGTCACAAGTGTCCGTTTTCATTTTGATTAATCGATTTCATGTTAAGGTCTTCAGTACTCAGTATGGCAGCTCCATGCCGGGATTGCCCCCGAAGCGGGGATAAGCGTAGCAGAGCGGGCACACCGTAGCCTCGACGTAAAGCCGACAATACCGGCAGCCGGCCAGCAATGCGAGGATACGGGGCGGATGTAAAGCGCACCCAGATCGTCCGATTTTTAGTGGGATTATGCCAGCAGGGGCTGCAAGTGCTAACAGGACAGAGTAAGGGCGCAATCTAGGGGGGAAGGATGGACACGGCGTATAATCGGAGCAAATCGGCCCGAATATACAACTGCAATGGGGTTTGTCGCCCGGTTTAAATTAAGTCACGTTAAATGTCAACGTCAATGAATCATGCATTGAGGCATAAGGATGGTTTATTAATTTCATTGTTCCTCTCGCGCAAGTGGGTGCTGGGCATCATCTTTCAACTAAACGCGATTCAGCACTAATTCGGCGGTCGGCGCGGGTAAACGCGTGTATACCCGAAATCCACAGTAAAAATTTAGACCCGGTTAGATTAATTGCCTTTCATCAGAGGATCGGCCTGGGGGCTCCTGTTACGGTCATAACAGCAGGGTTTTTGCTCAACCCTACTAGGGACGGGAAGCAGAAGGAGGGTTCGAAGCTGCAGTAGGACCACGGCTAAAATAAACTGTATGTGAATTCTCCTCACACAAAACACTTTCATTTACGTTAACACCCATCCGGTTTGGGCAGGATAAGGAGCCCCCCCCCCCACCACCCTGTGGATGGCAGTGGATAGGACCAAGCGAGGCGGACGCCATATATACCCAAAAGGCAGGGTGAGGCCGCCGGGTGAAATGACGAGCGGCGGGAGAAAGGGGGTTCGGGCGATAGACCGATGGCAAATGATTCACCCAGCCTGCGATTAGGGGGGGGTCGGCGATGACGGGATTCGAGCCCCTCAGGCTATTTATGTTACAAATACGGGAGCAATTTCACTTTTAAGAAACGTGACTAAACACCAGGCGAGTTTATGCGGATTGGCAGGCCGAAAGGCGTTACTCAGAGTAACCTACCCTGCCCAACAAGTCATGCATTTGGACATTTACTTGCAGCGCTCAGAATTTTAAGGTTTCCAGTTTAAACGTTTTCTTGCTCCGTGGTGTTATTAAGCCTTCTGGAAGTCCCATGGAACTGAAACGTAGCATAATATGCCTATGGACTGCGAACTGAAGCCACTGTACATCCCTGAGAAAAGGGGGGTGGCTAACAGAATAGGGGACTAGGTCAGAAGAGGCAATAGGTCACACTTCTGAGGCTGCGGTAAAGTGTACTTTGCTTAGGGTCAGTTCCAGGTGGACTAAATCCCTCAAGTCTAGGCTGCCGGTAAGAGAGGTGATGTGACCTGCCAAGAGTGCTATCTCTCGAAAAGAGAGGGTTTCCTTTTACGTCAAACATATTCCCGTGCCTGGGAATGCCTTACACTCCCCGTGCAAACAACAAAAGGGGAGACCTTTTCTTAATTTAACTTTCTTGGGTTTTTGTTGTACACAATGCTAGTCCTAAATGAGTTCTGTTGGTAAATCTATAAAGTGCACTATAATAGTATAACGTTAGACGTTTTGTGGTGATTTCATGTTAAGGTCTTCAGTTCTCAGTATGGCAGCTTAGGTACGACAAGGGCAAGACTGGGCGCCCTCTGGGGTAGCGTCACTTAGTCAGTCTTCCGTGTGTATGGGCCTTAGTCTGTCCTCTGAGTTGGAAGTAGCGAGACCAGCCCGAGGGGTGGGCCCATGTGTGGGGGGGGGGCTCCTGTATGGCATCTGATGTAGTGGTGGGCGGGGGATGGAACTCTGACAGCAGCAAGGGCCAGCGGCAGCTCTGATCCCAGCCACCGGAGAAGCAGGCATCACACAGTTCATCACCACCACCCCCCTTTTCTGAATCATCACACAGTAGGCAGCTGTGTGGCTGTGGTGCCCCCAGTCGGCTGCAGAGGGACCACCCAGCACACGTAAGAGCCTTCTCACTGTAAGGCAGGTAGGCTGTCTTTTCTGTTCTTCCCTGCACCTCTTCCAATCCATGCTCAGCTTTCATTTTCTTTTCAGAGTTTCGCTTTTCTGTTGCCTGTTTTGTCTGCGAGATCGAAACTCCAGTTTATTCATTGCTTCCTGCTGAGAGATCAAGAACTTCGTTGGTCCCCTAAGGGGTGTGGTGTGCCATCTTAAAAGGGGTACCTCAAACTTCCACGGGTGTATGTTTCTCCGTAGCTGCTGCTTATGTCTGGCATTTCCATAATTTCTATGTAATTATGAGTGACATTCAACGACTATGAGTGACACTTTCTCAAGATCAAAATCAAGCGATGACCAAGAGTGGAAACATATCAGAAATTACACCCATTTGAGCAACGAGAAACTCAAAAAAGATCTTAAAACTGCTGCAAAGCACCAGGGAACTAAGGACACTGCAGGATGGATAAGTGTGTGTGCCAACCTTGCAACACATCTCACATTAGTGGCCTTTTTCTGTTAACACACATTTATTAGTAATGTGACTGGTAGCGCACTCTCTCGGTCCTGCATGGAATCATACTCGTAACTGTACACATTCGGTGTTTGACATCATGACGAATAAACCAACTACATGTGTGCGGAAAATAAATTAGCATGACAACCACCACTGCCCCCACCACTAGTGCACGTGCACCACACCTTCAGCATGCTTTACTCAAACCATTCTGATTTACTTAGGACTCAGGAGGCAGCTTTTGATTTGTTTGAGGATGTGTAGAAACTGATTTGTGGAAGAAACGTGAGCTGTCAAAAGTATTATGTTATGGAGACAGTCTGTGACTTGTATGTTTAATGAGTTTCGAATCTGCAGTTTCCAGGGATGTGATTGAAGGGACCAGGTAGAGCACGCTAGGACATGAACAGGCTCTGGTCACTTGTGTACATTTTGTGCCTTTGGGAGGAGTTGTGTGGTGGACATTGGAAGTCGAAACAATCAGCAGCCTGGAAAACAGTCGTTCTCTCCTAGCATTTCTACTGAGGTAGCCAAAACAATTCCAGGCACTGCTTATTATGTTTATTTTTGGCGATCCTGTGTCCCTTTTACTTCCCACATACACATTATGAAATCATGTAGTCCGACAGCTTATGGTCTGTCTGTGTGAACAAGTAGCTTTCCCAGCGCTCACGGAAGGAGCACAGTTATTACCACATAGTTGAAAGCCCAGATATGATTAAGTGAGCTTAGAGCTTGAATGCTGGTAAATACCTCACACATGTGTTCCTGCTGATGAGATGTTGACGACGTGAGTAAGCGTGTTCTCCACCACTGTATATTCAGGTGGGATGGCGTAGCCAAGAACACACTGACGGTGATAGTGTGGAAACTGCCACTTTAATTAAACAGGTGCACACAACTCAATCTAAAACCTTGGCACTGAGCCTTGGCACTGAGCCTTACATACCTTAATATCAGCTGCCTCTGTATTTCAAAGAGTGATGGAGGGTGTTTTGGTGTGTGTGTGTGTGTGACTGCTCCAGTGTGTGTGTGTGTGTGACTGCTCCAGTGTGTGTGTGTGTGAGACTGCTCCAGTGGGTGTGTGTATGTGACTGCTCTGGTTGTGTGTGTGTGGGGGGCTCTGGGTGTGTGTGTGTGGCTCTGGGTGTGGCTGGCTCTGGGTGTGTGTGGCTGGCTGGCTCTGGGTGTGTGTGGCTCTGGGTGTGTGTGTGGGTGGTAGTAATTGCTGTCTGCTGAGCTCGTCCGTAGGGTCCAATAGTTCTCACATTTGCGAGAGATTAAGCTATTGGCAATGTAAATGACAATGCCATTTATTTATCTGTTTTCAAAACCAACACATAAATACAAATTTTGTCATTTACAATGCCAATAGCTCTAACTTCTCCAAAGGTGAAACCGTTGCATTGTAAATGCTTGTTAGTTATACTTTCAGGCTGCCCTTTGACTGTCACTCTCATAACCATCTTGATCCTTTTGTATCTGCTGGTTAAGCTTCTTCAAAGCGCTGCGAGGCCTCCGGGTGGTTATGCGCTATATAAATGGAATTTTCAAATCAATTCAATTTCAACTTACTTGGAATATTTTTCTTCTTTTACGTATTCTCCATTTATTCGGGTTGCTTACTGTTTTCTGCCCCTATGAAAATTTTATGATTTTGCCCTTTGCATGTTTAAAGATGGCTGCACCTCACGCACGTTTACTTTGAGAGGCACGATAGATGTGGGCAGACGATGATGAGCATTCTACCTTTGTTTCCTTGTTGAAGATAGATATTGGCGATGCTATTTAGGTTGGTTCCTGAATGCTGCCCCTAGGAGTATGATTGTATGGAAGCCACAACCCACTATCTGCATGTTTAAAGATGGCCGCACTTCACGCTATATACTTTGAGAGGGGCGAGTGTTGTGGCCGTGATCATGACCACGATTGTGATTGGCTGATTGTGGTCGTGTGATACCTCTCTTCTAATGCTTTGCACCTGCAGTTTGGTAGGTTTGTTGGGTATTTAAATGCCATATGATGGGCGCGTCTTTCGAACGTGAACTGCAGTTAGACGAGAAAGGACACTTATCATGGTAGGTTTGGAAAAGGTCAGGCTTTTTTTGTAAACTGGAGTACCTGTATTCTTATTTAAATGTTTGGTGGCAAATGTGGAGTCGTGGGGCCTTTTTTATTTAAGGTTGTTTGGGCCATAGGTGTCCGTATTTAGGGAATGCTATTTAGTGCACCGTTTGTGTTTTAGATGGATTAATTTTTCCCATTTGAGGGCATTCCTGTGGATAAATTGTCCTTTCTAATTTGATATTCGTGGGTTTCTCCTAAGGTGATGGTTGAGATTAACTCTTGCACTTTCAAATTTGGTTTCTAAACACAGCAATTTGTGATTACAATAATGTGTTCTGATCTGCGAAGGTGAGTAGCTTGGCCCTAGTGTGATATTGATTGGGGTTGACTCTGTCGACTTCATGTATGACTGAAAACAACGGCCATTTTTCAACATTGTAATGTCCTTAACCCTTATTTTGGGTCTTTCTGGGGGTGTCTCCTTGCTTTGGGACATACACAATAGGGATTTCGACATGCGTTATATTTAAGTGTATCCAATTATGTTTTTAGGTCGAGCTGGAGATAGCAATGCGAAGCATTGCGTCCAGCTCGACAACTTATGTTGCCCGTCTCCTGGGAATCTGAGACAGGGATCGGCCACGCGCTTCTGGTATCTGAGATTTTTCCGTGTGTGCGCGCTTTTGCTGCTGGCTGCTTGCAGGAGATGTTATTGTGTGGGCGCGCTTTCGCTTTTGGTTATGTCTTTCGGAACACGTGCAGTGCTGGGCGCTGGCATTCTGCTTTTTTGGAGAGCGCTCGTGAGAACATGAAATGGTTACAGTTTGTGGGAACAGATTAAAATAAATGCTTACAGTTTGCGTTTTTTCGCTTTCAATTAAGTCTTTCTCATTACGTGCAGTGCTGGGCGCTGGCGTTCTAGTGTTTAGAACGCGCTTGTGATAACATATATAAAATGCTTACAGTTTGTGAAAACTTTCGGAAAAAATGCTTTTCCTTTAGTCCTAGAATCTCGTGTGGCGGCATGTTACGTGCATTTTTTTTTTTTATTCACAGCAAGTGCGAACAGACATTTTCCACCTGCTTTTAGAGACAGCGTGTATAAAATGCTTACAGTTTGTGAAAACATTTGGAAAAAATGCTTTTCCTTTAGTCCTAGAATCTCGTGTGGCGGCATGGTGCGTGCATCGATTTTTTATTATTCACAAGTGCGAACAGACATTTGCCACCTGCTTTTAGAGACAGCGTGATCTTAAGCCGTCTTTAAACAGTTAGATCTTGTAAAAGGTGTCGTCATGCTTCTTCGTTATGCAGTGCGAGTGCGAAGACTCAGCAAAGGGGGGATTTTGCAAGACGCTTTAAAAACAGCGTGATCTCAAAGTGCTATTAAATGGTGCGATCTTCAAAAAGTTGGCGCCATGCTATGTCTGTTGTTTTCTTTGTTATACACTAATAGTGTTGAAAGGCTCAACAAAAGGGTGTTGGGCGCTGGCGTTCTGGTGTTTAGAACGTGTCATTTGAAAATAAAATGCTTAGACTTTAGTCTTAGAATCTCCTGTGGCGGCATGTTATGTTCATGTTTATTTGTTGTTTAATGCTTTAGGTCGACGATAGGGCCATGCAAATGTGAGGTGCACTTTGCCACAAGCTGCCTATGACAACTTTTTTTTTTAGCAATTAACGTTTTTGGGGTGCAAAAAGGTGGTGCACTTTGCCACTAGCTGCCTAGGATGTTTAGTTATTTGTACTTTAGCCTAAAGCTGGCGCCATGCACATGTAGCCATCTTCTATTACCGGTACATTAATGCTTGCGTTTTCCCGCTTTTAATTGAGGCTTTCTTATTACGTTCCCTGCTCGCGCTGGCGTTCTGGTGTTTATAACGCGCTTGTGATAACGGTGTGCACACGTTACAACGCAACTTTTATAACGCATACTTTTACAACGCAATTTTTACAACGCATGATCCATTACAACGAATACCGTTACAACGCATTTTTTTACAACGCATATACCTTTACAACGCATACCATTACAACGTAAGTATAGGTAAGTAGGGTTTTTGGGTAAAGGGGTATTTTTAGGGTTCAGGGCTAGGTATGGGTTTTTGGGTAAAGCGGTATTTTTAGGGTTCAGGGCTAGATTTGGGTTTTTGGGTAAAGGGGTATTTTTAGGGTTCAGGGCTAGGTTTGGGTTTTTGGGTAAAGGGGTATTTTTAGGGTTCAGGGCTAGGTATGGGATTTTTGGGTAAAGGGGTATTTTTAGGGTTCAGGGCTAGGTTTGGGTTTTTGGGTAAAGGGGTATTTTTAGGGTTCAGGGCTAGGTTTGGGTTTTTGGGTAAAGGCGTATTTTTAGGGGTCAGGGCTAGATATGGGTTTTTGGGTAAAGGGGTATTTTTAGGGTTCAGGGCTAAGTTTGGGTTTTTGGGTAAAGGGGTATTTTTAGGGTTCAGGGCTAGGTATGGGTTTTTGGGTAAAGGGGTATTTTTAGGGTTCAGGGCTAGGTTTGGGTTTTTGGGTAAAGGGGTATTTTTAGGGTTCAGGGCTAGGTTTGGGTTTTTGGGTAAAGGGGTATTTTTAGGGTTCAGGGCTAGGTATGGGTTTTTGGGTAAAGGGGTATTTTTAGGGTTCAGGGCTAGGTTTGGGTTTTTGGGTAAAGGGATATTTTTAGGGTTCAGGGCTAGGTATGGGTTTTTGGGTAAAGGGGTATTTTTAGGGTTCAGGGCTAGGTTTGGGTTTTTGGGTAAAGGGGTATCTTTAGGGTTCAGGGCTAGGTATGGGTTTTTGGGTAAAGGGGTATTTTTAGGGTTCAGGGCTAGGTATGGGTTTTTGGGTACAGGGGTATTTTTAAAAATTAAATTAAATTAAAAAAATTAAATTAAATTGAAATTAAATAAAATAAAAATATATTAAATTTAATAACTTACATTTAAAAAAAAAATTATATACTTACCTATACTTACGTTGTAATGGTATGCGTTGTAAAGGTATATGCGTTGTAAAAAAATGCGTTGTAATGGTATTCGTTGTAATGGATCCTGCGTTGTAAAAGTTACGTTGTAAAAGCATGCGTTGTAATAGTATGCGTTATAACGTCATATATCCGTGATAACATATATAAAATGCTTACAGTTCGTGAAAACATTTGGGAATAAAATGCTTAGGCTTTAGTCTTAGAATATCATGTGGCGGTATGTTACGTCCATGTTTATTTTTTGTTTAATGCTTTAGGTCGACGATGGGGCCATGCAAATGTGAGGTGCACTTTGGCACAAGCTGCCTATGTCAACGTGTTTTTTGTGCAGACAACCTTTTTTTTGTGCACAAACGTGGTGCACTTTGCCACTAGCTGCCTAGGATGTTTTGTTATGTGAGCTTTAGCCTGAAGCTGGCGCCATGCAAATGTAGCCATCTGCTATTACCGGTACATTTGCTGTGCTTTCTTTCACTTGGTAAGTTGTTTTACGAGCAAGGTTGTAAATAGGTGGGACTATCAAGTGTGACACGGTGATTTGATTCCTGTTTCATTATGTTGGGACTGTGTTAAAACTCACAAAGGAACTTGAAAAGCCTTGAAAAGCTGTATGGAGTTCGAAACGCGTCGGCAAAAAGGAGTCTGAAAATTTCTTTAATAATAATCACTGAACTACAGAACTGATGAGTCTTGACATCTCCTTCTAACTGTGATTTTTTCCATTATTGTTCCTTATACTTCAACTCATTTATGGTCATTTAGGCAAGGAATTGTGACTTGCCCGTTGGAACAAGTGGAAGTAGAAATATATGTGATGTTGTGTACAGTGATTGTACTGTTTATGTAGTAATGTTCTTGTTTTTTTTTTTGGTAAATGTTATTGTCAAATTGTTGTTTATATATACTATATATGTTGTGTTTTTTACTCTGACATACAACTAAAGATTGTTTTTGAAAAGTACTTGAAGAAAAGGTAAATAAATATACCGCACATGTCTAATTAGGATTGATGTGTTGCTTATCAGTAAGAGCTTACAAGTAAGGTGGGGTGGCATTTTTTTGTGTGATATATGCACTGTTATTTAAAGCTTTACGTGGGATAAACTACCTAGCGTTATTCAAACGTAAGCATCTGCTATTAGGACTGAAAACTGCGCTTTAAAAACAGGTCTCCACTTTAGAGATGGTGAAAACAAGAGTTTGAATATGCCCCATATGGAGTAATTACTAAATTCTGTGTTCACATGTGTGCCCTAGCTTTATATTACGTTTTGTAAATGCAATTTTGGGGATGGATCTACTGCCATGCAAACATAGTCATCGGCTTTTAGGACTTTTTTGAAATACGGCATTTTTTTTAAAAATTCTTTTATTAATATAAAGGCATCGTAGTCAATGAGATCAATACAGATAATCGGCATAGTTACGTTTATACAAGACCAAACCGGCATCATTTGTTGTGGCATACCTGTTACATCATAATCACATTCTGTCTGTCTAAACCCTGCATTTGTATTACTATTCATCAGACACATATTACCAGTATTGCTTAACATGTTAAGTAATCGTGCTACGATGCCCAACCTGTAAAAATGTCTTGTAACTTTCAAGAAACATTCCCCCCCCACACCCCAACTCAGTGTCATCACTTTTATTTATGTTGCACACTTCTCCTCCTCCTAACAGGCCTCACCGCCCTATTGTCTTATCTCGGTGCAGTCATCCCAACACGTCGCCACAATTAGCACAGAAAATCAGAACCCTATAGCCTCAACCATCACTCCTCCTCATCCTCGGAGTCCAGGTCATCTCCCTCCGGTAAGGGTTCACAGATTTCCCCCCTGTAAACATTCCACCCTGTCCATACCTTGTTCCATTTGCGGGGTGCAGCTCGAAGGGCATACACAGTTCTTTCCGTGACCATCAGGATGTCCATGTGCTCAGCCCATCTGTCTGCAGTGGGCACGTCTGGAGCTCCCCATTTCTGTGCAATATCACGTTTCGCCACTGTCATAGCAAGTGTGGCCCAGATGATACCATATCTGTTCAGGTCATTGGGGTCCCATATGTTTAAAAGGCACCTACGCGGGTCTGGCAGAGCGGAGACCTTAAGTGTCTGGGATATGGTGCGCATTATCAGTGTCCAGTATCCCTGAATTTTGGGGCAGTCCCAGAGTGTGTGAAATAGTGTCCCTTCTTCCCCGCAACCTCTCAAGCAAAAGGGAGTGGGTGCTCTGTGTATTTTGTGGAGTAGAGTCCTGGTGTAGTAGATGCGATGTAAAATTTTCAGTTGTACTAGTCTAAATTTGGCCGAAATGCCTAGTTCCATTCCGTTTCATCCATCATTCCTATCTCCCCCTCCCATCGTTCCTTAAGTTTTGTCGTGGGGTCCTGTAAGTTGTTTATTAGTTTTTTGTAGGTGAGGGACGTGGCGCTCTGTAGCATGTATTCCGTTAACAGCCTGTCCTCAAGTGGCGAGGAGTCCGGCAGATCAGTGCCCTGCGGGATCGCTTGGAGCAGTGCATGTCTAATTTGGACATAGCGAAACGTTTCAGTGGGTCTGAGGTCATACTGTTGTTGCAGTTGTGAGAATGGGAGCACTGTGTCATTGTCCCAGAGGTCCCCCACCGTGGAGATACCTATCAGGTCCCACTGTGCGAACCCCTTGCATGTTCTAAGGTTTCCCAATGATTTCGTGTCCCACAGTGGCGTCATCTTGGTAATTTTCCCCGTCCAGCCCAGCCGTGCCTGCGCTATGTGCCAAAGGGCCGCTGTGTGTCGTGTCGGGCCGTGTAGAGTTTAAGCTGTGGTTTATTATACAGTACCGATAGCATGGAGTCTGACCCTAATTGTGCCCAATCGGCCCTGTATGCAGGGTCATTTCTCGGTGCGTGGACCCATTGGTTAATTATTTTAAGTTGAGCTGCCCAGTAATATACTTGAACGTTGGGAAGTGCGATCCCCCCCTCATACCAACTTTTTACCAATTTGTCGTAGGCTATTCGCGCTGCACCATTGCTCCAAAGGAGATTGGAGACCAATGCCGCAATCTGTTTGAAGTAACGTGGAGGGACAAGATGTGGGGCGTTTTCCAAGATGTAAAGAAATCTGGGGAGTGCCATCATCTTAAATAAGGCTGCGCGCCCCAGGAGGGTGAGGGGTAAGGTCGCCCAGTGCTTAACGTCAGCGCGCAGGCGGTCCAGAGGTGGTCTCAGGTTGCTAGTGAAGAAATCTGTCTCAGATCGCACGATGATAATGCCCAGGTACTTGAAGGAGGTCACCGGCGCCGCTAGAGGGCAATCATCCGGCAGGTTCGGTGCCGGACCCTTCAACGTGTAGATCATCGATTTTGACCAGTTCAGGGTATAGCCCGACGTCTCCCCATGCATGTTACAAATGTCCAGCAGAGCTGGGATGCCGTTATCAGGGTCTACCATGTAAATGAGCATATCGTCGGCATAGAGGGAGATCTTGTCTTCCCATCCCTCCTGCCACTGAATGCCTCTAAATAAGGGCGTGTTTCTGATCAGAATTGCCAAAGGTTCGAGTACCAGTGCGAAGAGCAGGGGTGACAGGGGGCACCCCTGTCTGGTACCCCTGCCCAACGGGAACGCCGGCGAGATGTGGCCATTAGACACCACCTGTGCCACTGGTTTAGTATATAGTAGCCGTATCCAGGCTATATATTTCGACCCAAAGCCCATACGCGTGAGCACCTCGAAGAGGTATTCCCACTCTACTAGGTCAAAAGCCATTTTTGCATCGAGGGAAAGGATCACCGCCCTCTCAGTGAGTAGGTGTGACCGTGCCAGCACCCCATGTACTCTCCTAAGGTTCAGCGCCGTGCTCCTGTGGGGCATAAAGCCTGATTGGTCGGGGTGGAACAGGGTACTCAGGTGCGGCATCAGGCGGTTGGCCAGAAGTTTAGCCAGTACTTTGGCTTCTGTATTTAATAATGATATTGGGCGATATGAGGTACAGTCGTCTGGGGGTTTACCCGGTTTAGGTATGGCTACGATCGTGGCCGTGCGTTGGTCTAGCGGCAGTTTAACCCGTTCCCTACTGTCCAGATACATATCCAGTAAGGGACTACTAAGTTCTGAGGCCATCGATTTGTACCATTCCACCGGAAGCCCATTAGGTCCCAGTGCCTTGCCTGATTGTAGTGAATGAATCGCTAACTGGATTTCCTCCTCCGAAGGATCTGCCTCTAAGTCTCGTGCAGCCTCTGGTGTTATGCCGGGGAGAACAATGTCTGCCAGCGACATCGCCGCCATTTGTGCAGTGATGTCGATCAGGTGTATATATGGTGTGAAAGTGACGTGCCAAAGCGCGCACTATGTCTTCTGGGTGTGTGAACACTTGGCCGTCGCTGCTAACGATCCTCTGAATCCCTCTCGCGCCTCCCTCCCTCCTATCCAACCACGCCAGCATTTTCCCCGCCTTGTCGCCAACTTCATAAATTCTATGTTTAGTGTTTGCAATGTAACCCTTCTCAGTCGTTCTAAGGTGTGTTTGATATTGCTGCTGTCGTAACTGTAAGGCGTGTGTCGTGGCCGGGGAAGGGTCTGCCATGTGCGCCGAGTTGGCATCGTGGAGTGCCAATTCGAGCTCCGTGAGCTCCCTCCGGGAATCACGCTTGTGTCCCGTAATGGCTGCTATCGCAGCCCCTCTCAGGACGGTCTTGTAGGCTTCCCATAGAATCGATGGGGAGGTCACTGACCCACTGTTCTCCGCATAGTAGTGTGTCGTCGCCAGTTTCAATTTCCGTCTTATTTTAGGGACCTTCAGATAATTCGGGTAAATGGGGTAGATCCTGGCGCATTTCCGTTCTCTAGTAGTAAGGGTGAGAACGATTGGTGAGTGGTCAGATATGCCCCTGGGTAGAATGTCGATCGTGTCCACTGTGCCCAGACCCTCCCCCAGGAACAGAAAGTAGTCAATGCGAGACAGGCTATTGTGGACTGCGGAGTAGAAGGTGTATTGGGTCGCTGCGGGGTGTAAATGTCGCCATATATCCACAATGCCTAATGCCTCTAAAAATTCAGGAAGGGGAGCAGGTCCTCTCGAGCGGGTCCTAGTGGGAAAGGCGTCTAACGCTGAGTCTACGATGGCATTCAGGTCCCCCCCAATGATTGTGTCACCCTCAGGGAGGTCCAGCAGGAATTTTCCCAGTGCAGGTAATGTCACGGAGTGTAGTGCCGGGGGGATGTATACCGAAACCACATTAAGCGGTCTACCCTCCCACTGGCCATGTATCGCTGCGAAGCGTCCCTGGTCGTCCGCAACATGTTTCGTGAGTATAAAGGGTGATGACTTCTTCAGCAGTATCCCCGTCCCCCTGGAACCCGAAGTGAAATCTGCATGTGTCGCCATCTTGTATCCGCGCCGATCAAGCACTTTGCAAGTCGTTCCCGTAAGGTGCGTTTCTTGGAGCAGAACCACATCTGGGCTCTGCCGTTTGATAGCCTGCAGTACCAGGCCCCTCTTTATTTTGTCCCCCAATCCCCTGACATTCCAAGTTAGCATGCGCAGAGGGGGCACCCTCACCGTTACTGTGGCATTCCCAGCGGGTTGAGTCTGAAGTGAGTTAGCCATGAGACCGTTGTGAGATCGTCAGTAGCAACGTGTCGGTGACTGTCGCGATGAGGGCGAGGAGTATGCCATGATCTAGGGTGGCTACAGGACGTGTGAAGTGAGTGATGACCAGAACCAAAAACACAAACAATACAACTTGAACCCCATCCCCCCTCCCTGCTCCCCTGCTCCACGGACTGTAACCCGCCCGTCTCCCCAACTTCGCAGAGTGCTTTAGTCCTTCCCCAACTATCTTACTTGCTCGTGGGGTTGGTGAGGCCCCTTCAGGCACTAAATGCGCCCACCCTACTCAGCGGCATCAAGTCCAAGGCCCGGCGCGGCATCCCCAGGCCATCTCATTGACCATCAATTCTCAGATTAGTGTTGGTCGCCCTGGGTTAGCGGATCTTGTGTCGAGTCGGATTCCGTTGCCGCCGTGTCGTCGCGGCGAGGCGGAGGGTCAGAATGGCCGTCCAATGGCGAGTTGCTGCGGTGATTAGTCCGATCTTTGCGTGGACGATGACGTTGACCCACCTGTCGCCAGCCCTCCAGCCAGTCGTGAGCAGTCTCAGGTTTATCGAAGAACCACGTCTTTCCATCAGCCACCACCCGTAGCTTGGCGGGAAACAGCATGGAGTACGGCAATTCCCTGTCTCGCAGTGCCCTCTTTACCTCCGTGAATGATTTGCGGCGTCTGGCCACCTCTGCCGTGTAGTCCGGGAAGAAGGATAAGGTCGCATTTTGAATCTTGACAGGTGGGGAGACCCTTGCCGCCTGCAGGATTGCATCCCTGTCTCTAAAATTGAAGAGTCTCGCCAGTACAGGCCTCGGCGCCGCTCCCTGTTTAGGGGGCCCGCCCGGAACCCTGTGTGCCCTCTCCACCGAAAAGAAATGGGATAGTCCTTTAGGTTTCAATTAGTTCTTGATGAGGTCCTCGACGTAGAGGTCCATGGCCCCTTTCCCTTCCGACTCCGGAAGACCAAGGATACGCACGTTGTTCCTTCGTGAACGCCCTTCTTGGTCGTCCAACTTGTCTTGCAGGAGTTTGGTGACTTTTTCCATGCGTTCCATGGCAATCTGGAGTTCGGATGTGTCCTCTACCAATGATTTCGTGACTACCTCCACTTGGGACACTCGTTCAGCCATTTTGTGAAAGTCCGCACGCAGGAGCGTGACTTCAGAGGAAATTGAGCCCACTGTTGACTTGACTTCCGTAAGGGTGTTCATAATGTCTTCCAATGTTATTTTTGCGGACCCTTCCGCCGCCGGGGTGGCACCCGTGGAGTTGCGTCCATTGTGCTGTGACTGTCCGTGTTGGTTGTAGGCAAATTTTTCCAGCCTGACCTGGGTAGATCCACTCCTGGTGCTTTTGCCCGCCATGATGTTGATACTCGTGGAGAACGGGTCCCCCCTCCGGGTTGTCGTGGATCGCTGAAGGCTATTGCCGCTCCACTCAGCACGTATGCCAGGGGATTGCAGGCAGTGGTGTAGTTCAACAATATACTTTAGCTGGGCCGGAGTCCTTCTATACCCCCAGCGCAGGCACACCGACCCTAGTGCAGGATACCACCGGCTAGCCCCAGTGCGTCCTAGTGTTGCAGCCGCCTAGAAGGCCGCCGAATCGGCTGTAGCGGCCTTGCTAGCCTAGTCCAGGAAGCGGGTGGGTAAAGAATTGCGTTGCTGGCAGGCAGAGGTTATGCCGTAGACAAGAGGGAGGCACGTTGGTATTCGCGGCCAGGGTTCAGGCTGTACTTAGCCAGACGGAGCATCACACCAGACGCATTCAGCCCCCTTAGCGTGAGACCTCGGTGTCGTGGTCAGAGAGGAGGCCGGGGACGCAGCAGGGTGCCCCTCACTGTGTGGTCGTGCTATTAACAGCTGGTCAGGATCGCCAGTTCAGCCTCCAGCTTGCCAGGTTAGTCGGGTGCCAATGGTACTCTCCGCGGTCACACGCGGTATAATGGTGATTCGGGCTGTCCCCCGGGGGCACCAGTCTCTTTCGCTGTCGGCTCACCGCTCACGCTCTTCTATGCACCTACCCCGGGCGGGGGGGTCAGAACAGGCGAGGTCCCCCGTTGGATCTCGCAGACGTGAGTCCTGTAGGTTGTGGCCGGAGGGGGGGGGCTCACCGTCTCTCAGGCCGCTCCGTCTCGTCCTCGCCCCCGCGCTCCTCCCGTCCCCGGCGCTGTCCCACGCCGACACCGGCAGGCGGACCGGGGTCCACAGTAGTTCGCCGCTGGTCTGAGGGCACCTCCGCTGCTCCGGTGACAGGGTTTGGCTGAGCGCGAGTTGTCAGCGGGGCTCCGGACAGGGTCGCTCACCGCAGGCCGGCCTGGGCTCACTTCCGCCGGGGCTCAAGGGGCACGCGAGTCCGGTGCTTCCCTATCAGCATCAGGCCCTCACGCGTCAGTGCTTGGTTCGGCGGGTTCCGGACCTCGGCGGCATTCAAAATTACTCCCGGTGCAGCCGCCCCGACCCCGGACTCGATTGCCGCCGCTTCGGGCGGGTGGTGTCTCGGATGAGAGTGCCGGATTAATGATTAGGCCACGGTGCCTTCAGGAGCTCTCGAACTAAGCAGTCGCCATGCTGGCTGCTAGCCACGCCCCCCCGAAATACAGCATTTTTAAGTGACTTTTTTTCAATGTTCGCCTTCTGTGTGTTACAGTTCAGCTTACAAAATCAAAACATGCCCTTTAAAAATAGGTCCTTAGTTTAGCAAACGTGAGAAGGGGAGTTTAAATATACTCCATATAAAGTCCTGATTGAAGCTTGTATTTACATCTGAGCCCTAGCAAAACTTTCAGTGCGTTTAACTGGAGGGGGGGGGACGTCTCAAAGTGGCATAGGCAATGTGATTAAGCATGTAGTTTTAGAAAACAAATGTTATTTCCTTGCTTACAAACAACGTGCTTTTCTGCACCAGAGCAGCATATCACTGTTATTTATTAAATGCTTTGGGCCCAAGGTACTGCCATGCAGACATAGAGTACACTTTGCCACAGACTTTGCTTTTCATAAACTATGCTCCTTACAGTTACTTCTTTTTGTATGCCCATCTATCCTACATACATGCCTTTATCGTTAACAAAGTATTTTTTGTATATCAAGCTATTTTTTGACACCTTTTACGTGCACATACAGCATCTCCAAACACCTTTAGTCCACAGAATATCTTATAATGCTTGCACCAGAGCAGCATATCACGTTTATTTATTTAATGCTTTGGGCCCAAGGTAATGCCATGCACACATAGGGTACACTTTGCCACAGGCTTCGCTGTTACATTAACTACGCTCCTTACAGTTAACTGTTTTTGTATGCCCATCTGTCCTACATACATGCCTTTATTGTTAACACAGTATTTTTAATAACAGGCTATTTTTAGACACCTTTTGCGTGCACATACAGCCTCTCCAAACACCTTTAGTCCACAGGCTAAATTATAATGCTTGCATCAAAGCAGCATGTCACGTTTATTTATTTAATGTTTTAGGCCCAAGGAAATACCATGCAAACGTAGGATACACTTTGCAGAGGCTTTGCTTTTTCATTAACTACGCTTCCTACACGGAACTCTTTTTTTATGGCCATCTATCCTACATACATGCCTTTATCGTTAACGCAGTATTTTTTGATTTGCACGCTATTTTTACACAGCTTTTACGTGCCTATACAGCCTAACTAAAAACCTTTAGTCCACAAGTTAACTTATAATGCTTGCTTGCATATTTTTCTTGTAAGTACGCATCAAATGTACTTTTAAATGCTGTCTCTTTCTTACAAATACAGTACAACTAAGTAACAAATACTAAATATTCCTGTGCTATACTGGCAAAGAAACCTCACTAAATATTGTATTTGCTATTCTTTTCATGGAACAGAAACTTGCCTACATTTCCCAGCATTTAACTAGATTTCAGAAAACGAAACTGCTTGAAGCTAACGTTTACCTTTGCCCTTTTCGTTTACATTGACAATTGGCAGACAAGCTTTTTTCACACTTAGCCATTTTTCTCACTATACCTATGCATTTCTTTCTCGTGTGGGCCTTGCATTTTTTGCCCTTAACCTCTGCTATCTGATCAAAAATCCTACTTAACCAGAAAGCTTTACCAGTTGTTAAACACATCGGTGCTTGCCCTAAACATCGACAAACTTTTGGATTTTATTCTCTGGTGATTTCTCCGATTCGGCTACATATTGGAAAACTTTCGGATTCGGTTTTCAATCTATTTGTAAAAGGTAAGCTTGCTTCCGACTTTTTCCACTACTTTTTGGGGGAAAACTTGATACTACTTACATTTCACTGAATATACTACAGTTAGTCTGAAATTCCCAAAATAATACATCTGTAACTATCTAGTTTGTTTTTGTTAAATTTGTATTTAAATACCGCATCCAAAACAGCACACTATATAACACTTATTATATATGCATTACAGACAACAGTTACACAAAAAAATAATTTAAGAACGCGCACATCTTAGACCATTTACATTACATTGTCTCCTACAGCGATAACACACTAGCATTAATTTCATTGTTGCATTCCATGGTAGTATTCTGATAATACATAAATATTTTTTGCCTTCGGTGTTGAAAATTAGTACGTTTTGGTGAACATTATCTGCGCCATCTTGCCTCTTCCCCTGATGCCACACTTTTGTCGTGCGCGCCCGCCATTTTTTTAAGATGCCCCGATCAGAACGAACCCTTTTGCATGCCGCTGGCCCCTGACATAGCCCTTCGCCTTCACTAAGCCTGCACGCTGACCACCCCCTGCTTGCACCTGCCTTGAGTCATAAACCCCTCTTCGGCGCTGCTCTGCCCCAGGCCCCCATCCTGTTCCCAGCGCGACACCTCCCTGCTTCCCTTTCATGATCTCCGGCCCTTAGATGCAAACCCCCTTTTCCCCGTGTGCCCGTTTTGTCTTCCCCGTTCCCAGGCCGACACCCAGCTCTGCCGATACCATTCCTTGCCCCTCCCCGTACAATAGAAAGCGTCCCCCATCAAAGGATCCCCGGGTTGATCAAAGCCCCCACTCCATGAGACCCGATCAAACCCCCCACATTCTGTGAATCAGCGGAATATCCAGCTGCGTGATACTCATCACCTGTTATGACTAGGGTGGGGATTTCAACGGTAAATGTGTGTGGGAACGGGCCCCAAAGGGGGATTCCGGGAATGTCTTTCCGTATATCAAAGCTTTGTCACATGTATGTAAACTATAATAAAAACCACAAACACTGTATATAAGGGGCCAGGCCTCAAACGTAAGTTAGAGCACCTCAGAACGATACCTTCTGTCCGTTTCGTTGTGTTCTCCTCCGGAGAGAATAAAAACCCTTGTTTCCTGCTTTCCAGTCTCCAGCGCCTGCCTCTTCATTGATTAAATAACTAGAGGGTCACAGAGGCAATACCGCCGGGCAAATATCGATTGTCCCCGACCCGACCCAGGTTTTTTACAATTGGCGTCCCAAGCGTGGGGCCCATCAGCGACTCGTGGATCCAGTGGGAGAGGTCCCGACGACAGAGTGAACGACTGCAACGATCGGGAGAGCTCTTGCCCAATAGACCCTCGTCTGGCAGCCGATCATCCGAACTTCACTAGTTCCGAACAGACCTCTCTCGAGCGATCTACGGTCCTGACTGGGAACCATCAGGAGTGCCGTGAGAAATACGAGAAAAAGAGGACGATCGGGCGCTGGATTCGGAAGACAAGAAACTGTCCATACGGTCCGGGTAAGGTCGTGTTACCACGACAAGTTGCGAAAAATTGCTTGATTGCTTGTTTGTTTAAAAATACTAGTATTGCTCTTTTTTATTTGTTTGGAGATTCACTGTCTGCAAACGGAGAAACAACGGGCTCTCTCTCTTTGCAAGCAGTGGAGGATAGGCAGGGCAGCAACCGTGCTTATTTTTTCTCCCCCACGCAATAATTACTTGAAACTGAACTGTTGTTCGCAAAACTATTGTTTCCTGGAGATTCCCTGTCTGCAAACAGGGAAGAGACCACCCTTTTTGCAGATAGTGAAAAGGGTAGGTAACGCAGATCTTTGCGGACCTACTCATTCTCCCCATTGTTATTTATTGGTCGTTTGGTTTTTATTATCATTTTTTTTTGATCCATGAGGTATTCACTGCCTGCAAACAACGTCGAATAGAAATATTCTGTACGGTCTTTGCACCTAGTGATAAGATAGGCAGTGCTGACTTTTTAGTCCCTCGTTACGAGCCGTCATGTCTGTCTTCTCCCCACTGATAAATAGCCTGTTTAGCCCGGACCGCGTATTAGAGGTGGACCATATAGCTCCACTAGAAGGCACCCCTAATAAGGACATGTTCATAAACTATGGATTAGTCACCATAGCCTATAATAAATTGTGGCACAGGTATACCGAAGAGAGCCAAGACAAACAGTGGCCACTGGCAGGATCCTTTGACCTTGATAAAATAGAAACGTTAGAAATAACCCTTCGAAATAATAAGACAACGCCAATTATGCTCGACAGTCTCGGTATGTGGCGCAGAGAGGCTACGAAACGACAGAGAAAAGACGAGGACAAACCAAGTAGAGAAATATACCGACAGGACAACCCCAGGACACCGCTACCCACAACTTATCCCCCGACACTGTGCAAAAGACGACTAGACTTAGGGCCAGACCAATGCGCTTTCTGTAGGTATGTCGGACACTGGAAAGCCCAATGCCCGACTCTACTGAGCGTGAGTAAAGGCAAAGGGCCGACAGGAACGACAGACCGGCAGTACGGGAAAAAGCGCGAGACAAAGAAGAACCCGACTTACATAGACAGACCAGACAGAACCACCACGTTTGATTATGCCCGATGGCACAGATTTCGCCAGGAAAATCTCAGCGGCATGCTCAAGTTCTCCTAGGTCGGGCAATGTCAAGACAGGAACCCAGCCTCGTTTCAAATTCACAGACGGAAAGAGATAATTATGACCAATAACTGTTTTATATTCGTCTTGGGTCTTTGTATGTCGTACTTGTACTGTCCCCCGTCTGAGTTTGTGTGTATGTAATGTACAAATCTGCGTCATCCCTCTACACGTGTTTCCGTGTTACTCAACCTCTGTTAGCAGAAACTTAGCATAAAAGCAACCTTGAAAGAAAGAAATGGTAAAACAAAATCCGTAGACCATTAATGAACTTGAACTTTTAATTTAGCACAACAAACAAGGAATAATAACGGTAAAACTGTAGAAAAATGAAAGTCAAACAGAACATTCGCCCCCCCCCCCATTCTGGAACCTTCCAAAGTTGGGCAGGGTTACGGCTACGCCCAACCAACGGCAACCCATATAAGGCGGGCCCGGCCGCCAACTCTTGGTCAGGAAATCTTAACGTATGGGGGAGCCGGAGGAGAGGCAGGAGCCAGCAGCCCGGGCTGTTGTAGGTAGTCCCGCCACATGTCCAGAGGAGAACGAGGCACCTTTTTTCCTTTTCTCTTCCGTAACAGCCGCAGCAGCTCTGGACGGCGGGATGTCCTGCACGTACCTCCACAACAATTTGTCCAAGTTGGGCTGGGAGGGAGAGGCGACGCGGACGAGCCTCTCCCACCTCCACCGGTAGGAGGTTTCCCAGCCCCCGGCCCGACGCCGAACACCCCCAGTCAGGCGATGGTGCCCATACTTCCACAGCACCGAACACACCATGGTGGCACCCCAGTACTTGCGCAGCACCGAACGTGCAATGGTGGCCATACTCCCACAGCACCGAGCACAGGACTTGGGGAACACCGGATGTGGAGAAACCTTCATGCGGGGCGATGAAAAGGAGCGGCATGGAGTGCACCGGGAGAAGGAGACGATGCGAACCAGTCTCCCTCGCCCCCCAGGTGGGGGCATCACAGCTGCACCCCAGCCGAACGTCCCGCTTTCACAAAACAGGGACCTCTTCCTTTCACTCCGAAGGGTCTCTTCCACTCTTGCAAACTCGACGAGAGTGGCCCCGGTAGGGCCTCAAAATGGCGTCTGGGTCCGCTGGAAGACGGGCCCCGGCCACTAGAGTAACTTTGACCAGCCATATAACTCGAACATTTGCCCCCTGGAGCACGAACCCCCATCTCCGACAGCATCTCCGCAGCCTTGAAGATCCTACAAAGGTCCCCGACGGAACCTTCGGCCTTTGCAGGTTTCCGGTAAGGGACGGCTGCCTTGATCGCCAACGAAACAAACATGACATTGCCACTCCTTCTGTTAGCATGAATTCTAGAACTGCCGAAAAGGACTCTGGTCCAAACTGCCAGTAATGGGAAACATTTCCCCTGATGCTGCTTCCGGACTGAGCCGGCCCCGCCCAAAATGGCGCTGGTATCAATCGGAACTTACGAACACCTCGTGGTGTTCCTTCGCACTAATATAAACTTGATGTTCTGAGATTTTATATGATCCTTTGTACACTTGGCTAGAAAAGACAAGGAGAACTCACTCGACGAACAGTATGAAAGGATCCCCGTTACAAATGTTGATTACAAATGTACAATGTATTATATTTTTATAATTGATGTAAACCTCATTTACGACGCACACGTACGGTATGCATATAGGAAATCTGATTACAACCATTGTGATTATGCTTCTAAATTATGAAAATAAATGCCCCCGAACCCCCAGCCAATTAATAGACGTTTTAGTTTCTTACAAATGAAATGAGTAAAACTTTCCGATGTTTTTGCTGCAAGCGACACCCCCCCACTGTAAGCACTTTAGCCGTTACCACGACCGGCCAAATACGACCGCACCCTCATAATCCACATGCTGAAATAATTTTACAAAATAAAGTTTTTGAAACTATGGACGAGTATTGCATGCTTTATTTTAAAAATGTGGGATCGGTGGGAAAGTTCTTTTCTGTGCACCCTACTCTGCTCTCTCTTTAAGGTTAAAAGAAGATGGTTGCCCAGCCCCGGAGGACGGATCGGATCGACAACACGACACTCCGCCTTCAAAGTACGCGACTGACCCATGAACTCTCGCGTAGAGGAAGACCTTGACTTCCAAGGATGGGTAAAACGAACGGTGTAAATGAGGGAATGTAAAAGGAGGGTGAAATGAAATAATATAAATGTTATAAAGTACCACGTTCCAAAGTATCAGGGACCCAAGAACCGAAGAACCTTAGAACGCCACAGCGTTGAAAGAGGTTTAAGGACCCCGATAGTGAGATACATCCTTTTGACTAGATACCTCGCACTAGGCACCTCTGGTTTCCTTTTTACGTTTCCCCGCACACGACCTATATGGACACACTACCCCCCCTCGACTCCAGAAACCATATCCCCGGGGACCCTGCCCCAAGGAGGAAAGACGAGTAAGAGGTAAGTAAAGGACTTATGAATCCATGTATTTGAATGCGCGCGAATGCTGTCTCCCCCACCCCCCTTTTTTCCTCCCTCTGCAGGTTACATCAGAGATTACAGCCAAGGTGTGGCGAAGATCTGAAGCCTCGCCATGTCTAATACACGAAGCGGACTGGCACCGCAAGGTGGTGTCTAAGCACGCCTGCAAACTACTCACGTATCGAACAAACCCGAAAGAAATTAGCACAACCTGATAGAAAGTGATCACCCTTAAACCAGACCGGACGAATGAACCCATGTCACGTATGATGCGAAACTATGAGGGAATGTGTGTGTGTGACTGAGGCGTTGACCCAACTGGTCGAAGGACCGAGAATGCGAGAAGTGCGACAAAATGGTACCTCCTTTCTTCTTTCCCTTTTTTCTCAAAGCACGTCCCCTCTACCCTGTCTAATGCTCAAACTGCATGATTACAAGATTCTAACGCAGACCCGTGAATGCCTTTTACTGTGTAATGCACTAAATAGCCTTTCTTGAATACACTGCCACCCTCTCTGTTGCACGTGTACTATTTAGTCTGCCGTTGCACTCTCTCTCTCTCCCTCTCTCTCTCTCTCTCTCTCTCTCTCTCTCTCTCTCTCTCTCTCTCTCTCTCTCTCTCTCTCTCTCTCTCTCTCTCTCTCTCTCTCTCTCCCTCTATTTTTGCACTCCCACTCTTCCGAGTGATTAGCCCCGAAATTGGCAGACTGCCACCCCTAGCACACCACCTAATTGGCTTCAAATACCGTCAGTATTTGCAACAAAAAAAAAACTTGTCTTTAATACAATCACCCTGAGGCCGCATCGTTACCTCTCCTTTTCCGCTAGAAGTCAATGAACCAAGGTTGGGCCGTAAGGGAAAGGACAGGTAAGACGACAGAAGTTCCCTAATCTGACCCGAAATAAGGGAACTACATGTCAACGGCTCCTATGGTATAAAACAAGGACCTCAGAATACGCGACCCTCCCCTCCCCGAATTGTCGCAATACCCAAACCGGAAAAATGATCACCCCTGTTACCTCCCCTGTATCAGCCGCCCAAAACTGGAATTATGACACTACCCCCCCCATTTCCGGTTGTGAGAGATGGGTCGATTTGTGCCCTTACCACAAGTTTCCTATGTCCCTGGTTGTTTCCCATAAAACCCCTGTCCTTCCTAATTAAGTAATCGGGCTATAAAAGGTTACGTAGGACCCAGAATGATGTTTTACAAGGTTAACAGACTAGTCCAAGGTAAAGAAATCATCAAAATGAACCCCGTAGTAGTTGAAAAGCAGGATGCATCCATAGAAAGGAAATGTTTAGCCATGTTCGTCTCTCAGCAAAATACCTGTGTAGTAACTAATTGTAAAGGAAAGTCATAGTAAATCCAACAAACCCGTCACCGGTCATTCATATGCCAGTTGTAAACACTAACATAACGGGCATTTTTCATTCTTTGCCTGGAGCTGGGAGAGAAATAGACTTTTTGATTATCTTCATCTGCAAATTCACTAAAGACTGTCTTTTCAAACTTGTTTAAGGGTACTGCTGTTGGAGGAGAGAAGGACCGGATGTGGGAGCACGAGGCCCGACTGCAGACTAAGGAACACCTGCGACATTAGCCAAGGCGAGACCACGACTGAAAAGAGCTGCAGGACGAGGCACTGTTTTCGACAACATGAGAAGAAAGGGTCGACCTGATGCCCCTGCTCGATGTCCAGTGCCTGTCGACAAGTCCCCGCTCTCTGAATTCGGTCACACGCCCGCCTATTCGAAGTCTCTCGTTCCCCTAGTTTGTTCCTAATTTGGCCTTGCTCCATCCCCCTTTTCCTCTGACCTACCCTATGGACTGTTTTGTACGCTCTCCTTCCATTTGAACTTTCTGACAATCACCTCAAAGGACACAGGGCGAAAAGGACTTTTCCGACCAGAAACGCGAGGAAAGGGTCGTGCCCTGCAACGCAGAACTTAGAACAGAGCTGGACTTGTAGCTCCACCGCCGGTGCTCAACAGCGCCAACGAAAGGCAACAAAGAATAATGAGAACTCGTTAAACTTCGAACATTTGACATCCCCAATCGCCGTTTCTGCTAGACCTCATTTCTCTCCCAGCCGCCATTGTATTGATCATGCTCCAATCCGAACCTGATATATATGTAATAACCTGCCAGTATGAAATATGCTTGCTGCTCACGCTACAGAATCGTTTTTGTATTGCATTTCTATGACTTTCCTGCTAAAACAAATCGATCAAAGTTTATCAAATAGGCTCACCTCCTAAAAACTAGAAATGTTAAAATGTATTGTTTACAACTCTTTTCCTCTAGGGTTCCTACCGTTTCCTTTCTCATGCCCATCACAATAGAACCAAGTAGAAAATGAACCAGCAAGATGTCTTGAATATGTTAAAGGGAGGACTGTTGAAAATTAGTACGTTTTGGTGAACATTATCTGCGCCATCTTGCCTCTTCCCCTGATGCCACACTTTTGTCGTGCGCGCCCGCCATTTTTTTAAGATGCCCCGATCAGAACGAACCCTTTTGCATGCCGCTGGCCCCTGACATAGCCCTTCGCCTTCACTAAGCCTGCACGCTGACCACCCCCTGCTTGCACCTGCCTTGAGTCATAAACCCCTCTTCGGCGCTGCTCTGCCCCAGGCCCCCATCCTGTTCCCAGCGCGACACCTCCCTGCTTCCCTTTCATGATCTCCGGCCCTTAGATGCAAACCCCCTTTTCCCCGTGTGCCCGTTTTGTCTTCCCCGTTCCCAGGCCGACACCCAGCTCTGCCGATACCATTCCTTGCCCCTCCCCGTACAATAGAAAGCGTCCCCCATCAAAGGATCCCCGGGTTGATCAAAGCCCCCACTCCATGAGACCCGATCAAACCCCCCACATTCCGTGAATCAGCGGAATATCCAGCTGCGTGATACTCATCACCTGTTATGACTAGGGTGGGGATTTCAACTGTAAATGTGTGTGGGAACGGGCCCCAAAGGGGGATTCCGGGAATGTCTTTCCGTATATCAAAGCTTTGTCACATGTATGTAAACTATAATAAAAACCACAAACACTGTATATAAGGGGCCAGGCCTCAAACGTAAGTTAGAGCACCTCAGAACGATACCTTCTGTCCGTTTCGTTGTGTTCTCCTCCGGAGAGAATAAAAACCCTTGTTTCCTGCTTTCCAGTCTCCAGCGCCTGCCTCTTCATTGATTAAATAACTAGAGGGTCACAGAGGCAATACCGCCGGGCAAATATCGATTGTCCCCGACCCGACCCAGGTTTTTTACATCGGGAAATGTTATATTTATAGAAAATAATCGTTTGCTACATTTTCTTACAGCATTTATTACTTCCCGGTACTTCGCCGCAGCGTTTACTGCATTAACGAACAAAAAACCCTATTCTGCAATCAACTTTACCAACAACAACGTGAGTACTTGCGGACCTTTTTTATATTCATTGCTTTTAAAGCGGCGTTGTAATTGTAATACATTGACATGCAAGTATACCAGTATTATGTGCTGCAGCGTCTAGCTTGCAAAGTACGGTTTCTGAAATATACATGCATTTTTACATATTTATGCATGCACGCGTGTAAATTTGCCTACAATATTAATGCCTCCATGAATAGACCTTCACTAGACATGCCGCCCACACCGTAGCGAAGATTCATATCAAGCGGTATTTTAGTGCATTTTTTAAACATCGCATTGCAATTAAAAAATACACAATATTAATTTTATGTCAGCTAACTTGGCGCACTAAACATCCAATTCCTATATTTCTACTTATCCTTAACAATTGCATACACACCGCCAAATACGCTACGTTTAAAAAATATACATGTAGTTTTAGCTATTTATGCATGCACGCGTGTACATTTCCCTGCAATATAAATGCCTCTATAAATAGACCTTAAATAGACATACCACCCACACCCTAGCGTATTCATAGCAAGCGGTATTTTAGTACATTTGTAAACATCCCATTGCAATTTTAAAATACACAGTATTTATTATATGTCGGCATACTTTGTGCTTTACAAAGACGCTATAGTCATGGCAATGCGCAACTATAAAAAACGGCTACTCTATTAGGCTGCAAATAATTACATGCAACTAAACGTACATACGCAACGTACTACCAACTCTACTCTGCAGAATACAGTTTGCCAAACTCGCATTTTATAAACGCACACGACAGCAGATTATGTCACTGTGCTACTCAGTCTGTTCGTTAAACGTACATATGCGACCCATACCGTAGCGAATATTAGTATGAAACATAATTTTGCTGTATTTGTTGGAATTCACATTGCACCCAAAAAATAGACAGTTAAAAGATGCCAGCATACTATGTGCACTAGACTTCCGATTTCAATATTAAAAGTTACCCCGAACAACGGCAATCACACTGCCAAAGACGCTATAGTCATCGCATATCGTAACTATAAACAACAGTCAGTCTGTTTGTTGAACCTAGATATAATACCCACAGCGCAGCAACTATTGATACCAAACAATATTTGTGTATGTTTTTAAGACATTGCATTACAATCAAAAAATGCACAGTTAAAATATGTCAGCAATCTCTGTGCACTAAAACTCAATTCCTATACTCCAGGTGGCCCCTAATAACAGCATTATTAACAACTGCTAGAGAAGCTATAGTCATAGCAAATCGTAACTATAAAAAACGACTACTCTATCGAACACAAATACATATCCTAGGGTTTAGAATGTGTAGCACACAATCTAATGAAGTACACTTAACTACATATAAATAATCATACAAACACAGCGTATTGCGCTTCTTCTCTGTAAAATACACTTTTGCAAACACATTTTGTAAGTGCACTCAAAATAATGCTATACACATGCTTCTTCAATATCGGCTTTTTATCACTGCATTACTAACTAAAATGCCATTTAATGGATAGCCAACAAAACTAACATACCATGTCTAATAGTATATTTCCTCACCAAAACAAACATTTACATATTTGCATGCGATAAAAGCCTTTGTACACGTATCTAAATACGCTAACAAATCGTAAAGAAAACATTACCTAGCGACGAGATACACGCGACACTCCTTTCACAAGCACCGCCGTAACGCAATACAATTTTTACGCGCGTTAATTCGTACGTTACGTTACGTAATACAATGCTGCAATATTATTGGCTGCACCAAACGTCTATCGTAAAATACACGTACACCTGAGAAGAAAACTAGACCGTGACATTTTGAAAATAGAGTTACTGTGCAACAGTATTTTTAGAGCCGCCACCTTTTTACAATCAGCAAAAATGCAACACATACACATTAAAACATGTACGTGAAACTAAAAAGAAATAAACACGCTTAAATATTTAAAAAAAACAGATTTTTAAGTGCGACTTAACCCAGGGCCCCAAAATGCTTTCATCTGTCCCTGTGTGTTCCTGTGGATGTTTGTATGCACGATGCTGTGGTGCTTCATGCAACCTGCGATTGTATTGTATTGTATTGTATTGTATATTGGATTTGTATAGCGCCTTATCACCCAGGGGTCTCTAAGCGCTAGCAGAGAGTGAGCACCATGCTCCAAGGGGAGAAGTTAGACATTACCCCAAGCCTCCTGAAACAGCACCGTTTTTAGCTTTTTTCTGAAAGATAAAAGATTTGTTTCTTTGCGCAGGCTCTCTGGCAGTTTGTTCCATGCACTGGGAATTGTATGGGAGAAAGTGCGCCCTCCAAAGGAGGATAGTTTAAAACGTGGACAAATCAGCAGAGCAGCATCTGCTGATCGTAAATTCCTGCTTGGGGCGTATGGAACTAAACATTTCTTGATATATTTTGGAGCTTGTCCGTACAGGGCTTTATGCGTAATGCATAGGCCCTTGAATTTGGCCCGCTGTTTCACTGGCAGCCAATGGAGTTTATGGAGGAGGGGGGTAGCCTGAGTCCTTCTAGGTTTGTTGAAGATCAGTCTGGCGGCGTCGTTCATGACTATCTGAAGTCTGCTCAACAATTTTCGAGGGATATTGTCATACAAGACGTTGCCGTAATCCAGACGTGCCAGGATCAGTGCTGATACTGCTCTTCTGAGCGTGTCTACCGTCAGGATAGGGGATAATTTGCGCAGTTGTCTCATTATCCCCACACATGTGCCCACTACGGCTGAGACCTGGGCAGACATAGTAAGGCTGGCATCAATGATCAGGCCCAAGCTTTTCACTGCTTCAACTGGTATTGGGGATGGCCCTAATTCGGTAGGCCAGAGGAGATCGTACCAGGGGCTGGATGCCGTTGTGATCGCCAACACCTCGGTCTTATCGGGATTTATTTTTAATGAGTTGGTCGTCATCCAGTTCACGGTGAATTTTAAGATATTCTGCATTCTCTGGTATGCCATTGGACAATTGTCGATTTGAATAATAATCTGCGTATCGTCGGCATAGTTGTATATACTGCAGTCCATCTGGTTTAATGTTGAGATGAGGGGTTGCAGGTAGGCATTGAACAGTAAAGGTGATAATGCCGAGCCCTGAGGGAATCCGCATGTAATGCCTGCTGCCTCCGATACCAGGTTAGCCAATTGCACTCTCTGGACCCGTGACTCAAGGAAGGATGTCAGCCAGGCATGGGCGGTGCCCTGAATACCGAGATCCCACATCCGCGACAACAATAGGTCTTGCTTGACCATATCGAATGCCGCGGAGAGGTCTAACAGCACCATGGCACATGGGTTTTTCCTATCCGCTCTAAGTCTCAGGTCATCCAGCACGGAAAGCATGACCAATTCCGTGCTATGGTGGGCCCTGAACCCAGCTTGGTTGGGCTCTAATAGGGAATTATTTTCTAAATGTTGAGAGAGGGTGGGCAGTACGTGTAGTTCCAAGATTTTTGCTAGGAACGGTAGTTGTGAGATGGGCCTGTAATTTTTTAAGATCTTGGTATCAGCCCCTGCCTATTTCAAAAGGGGTATCATGCGGGCCTCCTTAAAGTTGGATGGAACCTGTCCAGTTGTAAGTGAACTATTCAGGAGTGATAGTATGTCGTCCTCCAGCCCTAACCATGCTTGTTTAAAAACCCTTGGAGGACATGGGTCCGTCGGTGAACCTGATTTAACTCGGCCCATCACTGTTCTATCAGTTTCCTTAGTAAGTAAGGGTATTGAGATAAGGGGCTGGGTGACTGTTGGGGTAGTTTTTGTCGGAATATCGGGACAGTCCAGTCTGGGGGTCGTCTTAATTTCGGATAAAAGATCAGTTATCTTAGTAGTAAAAAAAGACTGACATTTTTGGCAGTCTTCTTGTGAGGAGGGGGGCTGTTCCTTCTTTTTCCTCAATTCCGACAGGACCTTAAAAATTTCTTTCTGGGGATTGGAAGAGGTTGCGATTCTGTCTTCATAAAACTCAGCTTTCCTAGCCCTAATAGCTTGTTTATATATAGTTAGCTCTTTGGCATATAAGGTTTGACTGTCGGAATCATACCCCTTGCGCCAGGCTCTCTCTGTCCAACGCAGGGAGCGTTTCAAGAGCCTTAGTGCCTCATTGAACCATGGTGCACTTTTCTCCTTATCTCCAATTTTGACCCTTCGTGCAGGTGCCACCACCTCAATGACGCTTTCTAATTTTCGTGATAGTTTGAGACTGGCTGTCTCAGTGTCATCCTCTGGTTGTCTATTAAGGTGAGGTGGTAGTCTATCTAAAGTGGAGATAAGTGTGTCAGTGTTGATTGTTTTCCACCTTCTCACGACCTGCCACTCAGCGTGGGTGGGGCGCTTTGCCCTGGAAATACTATTCTACCCTGCAACAGGTGGTGATCCGACCATATGCATGGCGATATAGTAATGGGGCCTAGCATTGGGACTGACGTCCAGATCAGGTCCAGTGTATGACCTTTCTCATGAGTCGGACCAGTCACCCTCTGGATTAGGTCTAACGAAGTCAAGGCCTCATCTAGTTGTTTTGACAGAGCGTCTTTAGGGGATTCCTCCCAATGAAGGTTAAAATCTCCCATGACCATGAGACCCTCATACCTAGTTCGTAGTTGGGGGGTAGTGCTGCTACCAAGTCGGGCATGGACGAGTCTTCTAGCCAGGTTTCCGTAACCCCCAAGACATCTAGGTTATCTTCTTGGAGCAGGGAGAACACTTCCAGATTGTGTTTTTGGAGGGAACGTGTATTAAGCAGAGCGATGCTCTGTGATGTTACTTTTCCAGATTCCCTCCTCAAGTTAGTTTTGTTTGTAGGTGGCTTAGCTGTATTTTTCAGCAGTCTTTCCTGCTTCAGTGTATCCAATATGCATGGGCATAGAAGACTGGTGTTCTTATTTAGTGCGAGCAGGGATTCCCTGGAATAATGAAGCCCTGGGCCAGGGATTGTGGCCCCTGGACCCGGCCGTACGTGGATGGGCGTAGACGGGCCTTACTCTGACGCGACTCCGGCGCGAGTCAGGCGCGTCCGCTGTGCGCGTTCGCTGCGCGAAGGCATGTCCATCCCCTTTTATGTGCGACTAGAGCGCACTCGATCCTACCCCACACACAAGATGGCCGCCGCTAATTTAATGCTCGGGACCGGCTCCACAGAGTCAATACTCGGCTGGGAGTGGTCCTGGGCTGCGGTAAAGAGGGGGAGCAAGGTAGTCTACTCTATAAAATACACTTTTGCAAACACATTTTGTAAGGGCACTCAAAATAATGCTATACACATGCTTCTTCAATATCGGCTTTTCATCACTGCATTACTAACTTAAATGCCATTTAATGGATAGCCAACAAAACTAACATACCATGTCTAACAGTACATTTCGTCACTAAAACAAACATTTACATATTTGCATGCGATAAAAGCCCTTGTACACGTATCTAAATACGCTAACAAATCGTAAAGAAAACATTACCTAGCGACGAGATACACGGGACACTCCTTTCACAAGCACTGCCGTAACGCAATACAATTTTTACGCGCGTTAATTCGTACGTTACGTTACGTAATGCAATGCTGCAATATTATTGGCTGCACCAAACGTCTATCGTAAAATACACGTACACCTGAGAAGAAAACTAGACCGTGACATTTTGAAAATAGAGTTACTGTGCAACAGTATTTTTAGAGCTGCCATTTTATGTAACCTTTTTACAATCAGCAAAAATGCAACACATACACATTAAAACATGCACGAGAAACTAAAAAGAAATAAACATGCTTAAATAGTTAAAAAACAGATTTTAAGTGCGACTTAACCCAGGGCCCCAACATTCTTTAAGCTGTCCCTGTGTGTGCCTGTGGATGTTTGTATGCACGATGCTGTTGTGCTTCATGCAACCTGCTATCTTCATCACACTTCATGTTCCATTATTACAACGTGCTAAGTGTCTGCCTTACTAGGCCAAAGAACCATTGAATATGTAAATAAGTTAGAGTTAGATATAGATTGCAGCGCAACAAACTCCTCCTTCGGCTATCTGCTGTCTTTTTTTTATCAAAAATGTCATAAGACTGTATTTTGTTGGTTTTTTTCGAGCGACTGGCAAGGCCTTCTATCAAAATATTGGCTGCATTTTGGGCCTCTTTTTATTTTACTTTGCAAATGTCTTCTCAAGTTTTACTGTTTCAGTGATGTTAGGTAAAATACAGCTTTCAAATTATACGACTCAACACTGTTCTAGCAAAGATTACAAAGGATTAACTTGCTGCCGTTTCAATGCACTCGGAGATTTTGCTGGTGGGGAGGTAAAATAAAAGCTATACGTATAGTAATGCGTTGGTGTTAAGTCACTAATGTACGGACGGGACACTTATTTGCTAATAATTAAAAGTGTGCAATTAATACTGCTTCTGTTCCCTTTTTTAATCGTATTTAAAAAGGCTTCATTTTTTCCCCATGCGACTGACAAATACTACCATCCAAATATTGGCTAGATTTTTGGACCTCTTTATTTTGCTTTGCAAATATCTTCCCGTGTTTTGCTGTCCTAATAATGTACTGTAAAATACAGCTTTTGAATTACACACAGTGCTTCTGTTCCCTTTTTTAATC
Organism: Lissotriton helveticus; assembly: GCF_964261635.1. Lineage (NCBI taxonomy): Eukaryota > Metazoa > Chordata > Amphibia > Caudata > Salamandridae > Lissotriton > Lissotriton helveticus. The sequence goes on from NC_136067.1 coordinate 652,080,077, forward strand.
ATATTTAAAAAGGCTGCATTTTTTTCCCCATACGACTGACAAATACTACCATCCAAATATTGGGTAGATTTTTGGACCTCTTTATTTTGCTTTGCAAATATCTTATCGTGTTTTGCTGTACCAATAATGTTCTGTAAAATACAGCTTTTGAATTACATGCCTCACCATAGTTCTAGCAAAGATTAAAGAGGATTAACTTGCTGCCGTTTCAATGCACTCGGACATTTTGCTGTCGGGGACATCAAATAAAAGCTATACGTACAGTAATGAGTTAATGTTAAGTCACTAATATACGAATGCGCGCAGTTATTTGCTAATAATTGGAGGCGTGGAATTAATACTGCTTTTGTTGCCTTTTTTAATCGGGTTTAATAAGAGTGCATTTTTTCCCCATGCAACTGACAAATCCTGGTACCAAAATATTGGCAGTATTTTTGGGCCTCTTTATTTTGCATTGCTAATCTCTTCTCGTGTTTTGCTGTACCAATAATGTTTAATAAAATACACCTTTCAAATTACACGCCTCACTACAGTTCTAGCAAAAATTAAAGAAGATTCACTTGCTGCCGTTTCAATGCACTCGGACATTTTGCTGTCGGGGAGATACAATAAAAGCTATACGTACAGTAATAAGTTCATTTGAAGTCACTAATATACGGATGCGCGCAGTTATTTGCTAATAATTGGAGACCTGCAATTAATACCTCGTTGTTTTTATTTTAAACACTCCTCCCATGTACATCTAATTTTAACTGCGCTTGGCTCAAGTAATTATATTACCAAGTGCATTTGGGTTATGGGCAGACAGCAGCCCTTTGTCACCTGTGCAAACAATCTCGCTAGCCCCGCACAACACATTGCCATACCAGAGTTTGTAGGCATGGCTAGAAACGGCCTTTCTAGTTTGGGCAGTCTAGTCTGGTAGTTTGGGAGTAGCTGTGAAATAACTGAAAAAACAAAATAACTTACCTTACACGAGGCGATACAGCAAACAAACGCGACAATCATAGTCATAGCAAATCACAAATATAAAAAACATGCTACTTTATCATGGCACAAATACATTTAGTCATCTACAACATCTAGGATGTGTAGAACAGGTACTCTCAATATACAAACTAATTTACTACAATGCACACGTATAAATTTGCCTACAATAAAAATGCCTCCATAAATAGACCTTCGATCTGAACTATAAAATAGACATTGTAGCCTACAAAGTGTGTTTTCGAAATAATACATACAATTTCTGGTAAAAATGCATAGACGCGTGTACATTTACTTACAATAAAAATACATACGCTAATAGGCCTTCAATATAAACTCCAAAATACACATTAGCTAAGCAACTATATTAAAATTGCGCCTAGGACATACAATGTATTTGCCAATTTATAACACAACAAAATATGTCACTGTGGCATTTAGTCTGTTCGCTAACGTTACATATGCCACCCATACCATAGCAAATATTACTATTAAACTGTATTTTGCTGTATTTTTGCAACTTTGCATTGCGACCAAGAAATACACAATTAAAAGATGCGAACATACTGTGTACGCTAAACATCCAATTTCAATATTCGAAGTTACCTCTAACAACGGCAGTCACACTACGAAAGACGCTATAGTCATGGCAAATAGCAACTATAAAAAACACTTAATTTATTCGTTAAACCTAGATATGCCAGCCACATCATAGCAAATATTCATACGAACAAATTTTTTTTGTACGTTTTTTTAAAGATTGCATTGCAAGCAAAAAAGACATACTTAAAATATGTCAGCAAGCTGTGTACACTAAACATCATTTTCTAGACTACCCCTAATAACGGCATATACACTGCTAAAAAAGCTATAGTCTTAGCGAATTGCAAATACGAAAACAACTACTCTATCTAGCCACAAATAAATTTCCTAGTCTGCAGGGCTTAGAATGTGTAGCAGACATTTTAATGGCATATGTTTAGTTTAAACAAAAAAAAAAGCATACAAGCATAGCGTATTGTACCTGCCCTCTGTAAAATGAACTTTTGCAAACACACATTTTGTAAGCGCACTAAAATAATGCCATATGCATGTTTCTCCCAAAACAGCTTTTAGTTAATACCTTACTAACTTAAATGCAATTTAATTAATAGCCAACAAAACTAGCACGCCATGCCTAACAGTACATTTCCTTACTAAAACAAACATTTACTTATTTACAACCGAAACAAACATTCACACATGCATATAAATAAGGCGAAAATTCTAAAGAAATACATTACCTAGGAACGAGGCACACGCCGGGAACACGCGACACTCCTTTCACAAGCACCGCCGTAACACAATACAATTTTTACGCGCATCAATTAGCACGTTACGTTACGTAATGCAATGCTGCAATATTATTGGCTGCGGCAAATGTCTATCAATAAATACACGTACAGCTGAAAAAAAACTAGAACGCCACATTTCAAAAATAGAATTGCCGTTCAATAGTATTTTTATAGCCGCCATTTTATGTAACCTTTCTACAATGTGCTAACATGTAACACATACACATAAAAACATGCATGGGGATTAAATACCAGAAAAACACGCTAAAATAGGAACAAAAACAAAATTTTAGATAAAACTCCAGCTACGATATACTGTTTATCAGCTATCTTTATTACATATGCTCTTGCACTTTCTCTTAATATATCGTTTACAGATCAGTGTAACAAAAAATTTAAGCAAACGTTATTTGTTATTCGCGAAAGAATGTCTTTTATGTTGCCATGCATGTCCACTTGACATTGTATTACAGATTCAAAGCTGTTCCAATCAGTGGCCCCCAAAATTACCTTTAGCCCAGGGCCCCGAAATTCCTTTAGCTGTTCCTGTGCGTACCTATGAATGTTTGTATGCACAATGCTGGTGTGTTTCATGGAAGCCTATGATCTTCATTACACTTCATATTCATTATTACAGTCTGCTAAGTCTCTGTCTTACTAGACAAAAGCACTATTACATATGTAAATATGTTATCATTACATATAAATTGAACCGCACCAAACTACTCTTTGAACCATCTGCTTCTGTTGCCTTTTTTCGTGTGGGGAGTCTGAATAATACTTGTGGAGTTAGTGTACACGTAAGTTAGGAGCTGGTAGGTTCAAGTTCGAACAAGGTTGATTTGTTGAGAGATGTAAATACCTCTCGAAGTTTGAGCACAGATTTTGGCCTTACACTATGTCACGCAAAACTAATCAAACATGGGTCATCATCTATCATGACCGTGTTTTCTTCTGCAGTTTACTTTAGGCACCTGGCAAAGATGTTCTTGAGAGCTATATGTGGGAAAGCCGAGGACAGCGGACACCCTTTATTCAGTACAGATCACATGACCCTTCAGGACCAACTAGGGTTCGAACGATATAGCTAAATATATTAATTAAACAGTTTTTATAATGCAGACTAAACAAAGTGGTGTTAGTGCGCTTTACAGATCACAGGAAACAGCAATTAGCAAGCCCCACCAATTTAAGAAGAATTTCATAGTTACACACATAAGGAAAACAAACACAGGTGTGCAGAAAAAACTATTACTGAACACACAGGAATCCGTAATTTATAGGATGAATGTTATCTTAGTGTAGCTATGACCAAAAATTGTGGGGCTAGAGAACCTCTAGTTCCATCCCTCAGTTGGCACACACATTCACGATGTTCCTTTCGTGAAAGAAAACTACTTCCATTCAAAGTTCATTTTACATCTTGTGCATTTATTTAATGTTCATTGGTGTGATATATATTTCAGTTATTTCTTTTTCAAGTTCAAACAAATCCATTTATAAATCGGGCATGATTATTCTCCACATATCCAATGCATTTCGAGCATTATTGGCATGCTCTTCATCAGGGAAATAGACTCTCATACGTGACAGCACAGGGTGACGTTGGTCATAGTTGCGACGTCGCAGGACACTCGACGCCTCCTTGTTGTGCACCACCAAAGTGTATACCATAGATCACCAGTTGACTAAACTAAATAGCAGTGCATCTATCCAAACAGAACTATATCATCTTAGTGTAGCTGCCATACAACAGATGACTTTTTTTAGCTTTACTGAAGGCAAGCAGTTTTAATACAATTCTCAAGTGACTGGACAGAGATTTGTAAAGACTATGAATTTCGGTGCATGCTTTCTACATAGGGAGTGTTTTCAAGCACGTAGCCATCTATACCAGACATTGTATTTACAATTAAATATCCACTCCCAAAGCAGGCTGAGTATGCCTTTTGGAATGAGCATCATATTTTTAGACCAATGCCTACCAGACAGCATAGCTGCCTGGTTTGCAAAGACTTCTTTGGATCATTTGAACTGTTTCTCTAGAAATATATGCCACCCATTTCTTTTCATTGGCTTGTTGTTTTTGTGACTCACAGTTGCTTGCTTTTCATTTCCTGGCTTTATTTGTTTTAGGCTGACCAGTATGTCTTTTTCTTCACATGAAGCATAGATTGTTTACTGTCTTCTTCAATCAGTGCTTACTTTCAGCGAACAGACCATTGCATTTTTTTCATATATTGTCACATTTTCTGTGCATTCAATGACACTGATCAAATATCGGCCTATGTTCTCCAAGGGAGTTTGGCATTTACTTTTCTTTCTTTGACTTCAAAGATTTATGTGACGATCATGATGAGTACTGGGTGTGTGCTAGAAGAAGGCTGTATGATGCTATTATTTCCTAGCAAACAATTACATTTAAATGCCTGTGAATTGGCTGTGCGAGTGTTTCAGAATATATCAGAAGTAGAGAAGCACTAATTAAACAAACTTCCTTCTATGCTATGCCACTTTGATGTACACCACTCTAGGCCACATCATTTCACGCCACTTTACACCATCCCACAACAGTCTACTCTGCTCCACTCTATGCAACTGTATGCCATTCTACTCCTCTCCACTTTACGCTATATCAGTCTTCGCCACTCAGCTTTATGCTATTCCTCTTTATACCATTAAACTCTATACCACTCCACTCTATGACATATTACTCAATTATACGTCACTTTACTCTACTTCACTCTATAGCACTCCACTATATGCCACTCTATGCCACTCCACTCTAACCTACTTCACTGTACAACGCTACACTCTACACTACTCTATCACACTCTACTCCATTCTACTCTACTCCATTCTACTTTACTACACTCTATCACACTCTACTGCACTCTGGCACACTCTAGCCCACTGCACTCTATGCTACTTCACTCTAGGCCACTCTATTCCAGTCTGTGGCACTCCATCCCACAACACTCCACTCAACGATACTCCTCAAGATGCTGATGACATGATGAGAACTCTGACTATCTTAAAAAGAATTTAATCAGATGAACTCCTTCCCGGCTATTTTGGTCCTCTTCAGCAGTCAACCTTATAGTACCCAAATAAAAAAAAAATCTGCTGTGGTAGGAGAAGCTTTATCTATGGATTTACCAAATGGCAAGAACGCCTTACATCTATGCTTAAAGAATAGTCCATTCAGTCCTCTTTTACGATAAATTTCAAAACATTTTAACGTATAACTAATGCCGAAACTCTTCAACACTCAAGCGCTTTACAGAAATCATTTTCAGGTTTCAGGTTTTAAAGTCTTTATTTCGATATCAAAATCATAAAAGACGATATTAAAACACATTTCATTATAATTACATTATTTTTAAAAAACACTAACGCCATTGTTTAAAAAGTTATTAAACATACAGAAATACAAGACAAACCTGACCACAGCATATTAAAATTTATGAAACAAACAGAAAATGCAGGGAACATACCTCAGACTGTATACAGTATTACAGAATTAGTTGGGGGTAATGTAAATGATCCTTTGTAAGGATTTATGAAGCCCTGATATGTTGTCTACTTCTTGCCCTAATGGCCCAGGCCCACCCTAAGAATTTGGCTACACTCACCACGATCATTTCTGAGGTATTGGTTTTTAAAACCTGAATAGCCTCCGAGGACCTTCTGAAAGGGAGGTGCTGGAACAGAGGTTTTAGCCATTTGGTACGGGGCACTGAATAGATCGGGCAGGCGAACAGGAAATGGCCCTCTGTTTCTTTATAGCTTGTACAACAACTACAAAATTCGGTTGTTCCGTTAGCCCATTTTTTTGTAAAGGAGTTCAAGGGCAGTGATCCTACCCGAAACTGATGGTAAAGCTTCTTGTCCAGCTGTTTCGTAATAATGTCCCAGTAGATCTCACGGGATGGATCCAACTTAATAGTTAGGAATCTCCCCGTGAGACCAACAGAGCTGGAGGCAGTTATTAATGATAAGCGGGCCGAGGCCCAATACAATGACTTGAAATCCTGTTTGGATGGGAAAGCATTAGTGCTAGGGGAAATCCACAAATGTTCTAAACCCATTTCAATCAAGATGGTTTTTACGCTTTTTAGCCAGGGGATTCTCCCCGATCCCCCAATTGACCTAACTTCGGCCAGTTCCCTAGCAAAAAGGATAAGGTCAGGGGATGTCCATAAACGCCTCCAGAAGGCCACCAGTCTAAACCTAGCCATCTCATTGATAGGGTTACATCCCATATCCAAACACAGGGGTATAGAAGGTGAAGATTGGGGTAGCCCAATCAAGCCCCTTAAGAACTTACACTGGGTTCTGAATAGGCTGGAGAGATCAATATAGCCCCAGAGATCAGCACCATATAAAATTGCGGTGTTGATCTTGGTGTCATAAATTTTTAATGCTGGGGAAACACGTTTGGTAATTGATCTCCTTTGCTCACTCAGAAGGCAACCAGTGAGTCGGGCAAACTTGAGCTGTTGGGCACTGACCTGATCTTTCCAACCCAGACGACGGTCCAGGGTAACCCCCAGGTACGTCATGGTTTCAACTTGTTCCAGGTTAACTCCACTCAGGCTTACGGAGCTCCGGACAAAATGTCTCCTATTGAGGACCATGAACTTGGTTTTACCAACGTTTACCTTAAGGTCATTAATGGCACAAAACTCCTCGAAGCGGTCCAGCGCCCGCTGGAGTCCGCTACGTGTTTTCGAGAGGAGCAGAGTGTCATCGGCAAAGATAAGCATTGGAAACGTCAACCCTGCCAACAAAGGGGCGTCAGTGGGGGTATCTGCAAAGAACTTGACCACTTGATCAATAAAAAGCAGAAAAAGTGTTGGGGCCAGGACGCAGCCCTGGCGAACACCACGGGTCACGGGAAAGGATTTTGATACTTGTCCCTGGCCTCCCCATCTCACCCTAGCATAATTATCCTCATGCATTTTAACTATCAGAAATCATTTTCATTTCATTTTCTTTTAATTTACCAACGCATTATACCACTCCAAAGAACTCAATGCCATTCTATGCTACTCTACAACATTCTGTATAACTCTATACAACCCTACACAACTCCATAATACTCTGTACCACTTTACTCCACTCTACACTACTCCACACCACACCATCCCATACTGTGCTATTTACTCTACTCTATGCTACGCCACTTCACTCTATGACACTTTACTCCACTCTATCACACTCCACATGCCACAACTCTACTCTATGCCACTTTACTCTATGACACTGTACTGCGCTCTGCACCACTCCATTTTATAAACTTTTACACTACTCTATGCCACTCTACTCAATGCCACTCCACTCTATGTCACTCGGCTCTCTGCCACTCTACATACTCTACACCACTCCACCCTACGACACTTTACTTCAAATTATAAGACTACATTCAGCCCATAACACTTTAGTCTACTCTATTACACTCTACTTCATAAACATTGATGCCCTTCCACTCTACTTAACTCTATGATAATATACTTCATTCTATAGCACTTCACTCAACACCACTCCACTCTACCACCCTTAATAATGCTCCAGTCTACTCTCCTCAACACTAAAGGGGGGGAGTACCCTCTGTAAGCATGTCACCCCAGACATTGATACACCCACACTGTAATGTACACATGTAATTACTAACTTGCTAAATAGACAACAAGGAGACTTGCACACATTCAAATTCCACACACTCCTAGCTTATTACGAATTCTGCAATCTTCACCTCTTACGTATATAATTATAGCACTGTACACATGCTCTCCGCTGCGTCACTAATGTGTAGCTCAAATTTTACATGCATGCACATTGTACTGTATTACTATTATTTATAATGATGTATTTTTTGCAAGTATAGCTATGCGTCCTAAGTACTATGGTAATAAATTGCCGTTCATGCTACATTAACATAACACAACATGATGCAAGGGTGTAATTACTAGCTTACTAAATTAACAGCCGAAAGTGTTATGTACTTTCAAACGTCACCCACTCCTAGCTTATTACAAATTATGCAATTTTGGGCAATTATATATATTTTTTTTACAAAATAAATGATAACAGAATGTCATTGCCAGGTCCCTCTAAATAGCTTAGAAAGGTAAAACTTGAGGGGGGCAATGCAGGACAGACTATTTGATTTTTCATGCACTCTCTCTCTTGTTCTCTCTGTATTGCAAACTCTCACAAACATTCTTACTGTCACCAATATCTTTTTACACTCTTACTCTTGTATTCTCTCTTGAATACTCTCTGTCTCACTATCACTCTCTCTGCACTACTTCACTAGTATTCTCTCTATATTCTTCTCTATGTCACACTTTCTCAGTCACATTCTTTTGCTCACACTCTCTCACATTCTTTCTTTATAAACTTTAGTATACATGCACTCCAAAGTCTATTGTACACTGTCTGCTGACTTTAAGCTCTATCTTAATAGCACTGTGAATGCCCTGGGAACTACATCATTATAACACTGTACATATGCTCTCAGTTCTATCATAGTGCTATACATACATTCTAAACTCTATCAAAGTGATGCTATACATGCACTCTAAGCCTATGAATGTAGCACTATACATGCACTCCAAGTTCTATTGTACCACTGTCTATGCAGTCTAAGCTCTTTCTAAAAAGCACTCTGCATGCCCTCTTAGATATATCATTATAACGCTGTATACATACTCTCTAATGCATCATCAACATGTTGCACAAATGTTACATGCATGGCCATTCTGCTGTATTAATATTGTTTGTAGTAATATAATTTTGCAAGCATAACTGTATGTGATAAGTACTGTGCTAAGAAATTGAGATTCATGCTATATTCACACCTACACCATGATTAAGGGATCCACAGCACTTACGGACTTTTAAATCCTAACAACTCCCAGTTTATTACAAATTGTATGATCCTGGCCTATTAGCTATATCATTATAGCATTGTACACGTGTTGTCTGCTGCGTTGCAAATGTATTGCAGAAATGTTACAAGCATATACATTTTCCTGTAATAATATTAGTTATAATAATATATTTTGCAAGCTAAACTGTGCATACTAAATGCTGTACTGAAACATTGCAGTTCATTCTACATTCACACCACACCATAATGCAGGAGTGTAATTACTAACTTATTAAATAAACAGCCAGGAAACTTACAAAAGTTCAAATCCCACCCACTCCAAGCTTATTAAAAATTCTGAAATCCTTAGCTCTTACCTATATTATCATAGCACTGTACACGTGCTCACCAGTATGTCACCAATGTGTTGCACAAGTTTTAAATGAATGCGCATTGTCCTTTATTACTATTATTTATAATAATATATTTTGCAAGCATAACTGTACATGCTAGGTGCTCTGTTAATACATTGCACTTCATGCTATATTAACACAACAACATCATGATACAGGGGTGTGATTACTAACTTACTAAATACATAAAAAATGATAGCGAATTGTTATTGCCAGGTCCCCCTACATAGTTTAGGAATTGAGAACAACAGGGAAGCAATACAGAGACACTATTTTCTCTTTCATGTACTCTCTCTTATACTGTCTCTCTTGTTCACTCTATGTTACAATTTCTCACAAACATTCTCTCTCTCACCATTATCTCTTTACACTCTTACTCTTGTACTCTCTCTCACATACTCTGTGTGTCACTATCACTCTCTCTCCACTACTACACTCATATTCTATCTAGTTTCTTCTACATCTCATACTCTCTCACTCTCATTCTTTTGCTTGCACTCTCTCACATACTTTATTTGTACACTCTAGTGTACATGCACTCTAAGTTCTATTATAGCACTGTCTGTACACTCCTACCTGTATTTTAATAGCACTGTACATGCCCTGTCTGCCATATCATTATACTGCTCTACACATGCTCTCAGTTTTATCATATTGCTATACATGTATTCTAAGCTCTATCGATGTAGTGCTGTTCATGCACTGTAATCCTATCAATGTAACGCTATACATGCAATTAAGTTCTATCATAGCGCTGTCTGTGCGCTCTAAGCTCTTTCTAGATAGCAGTATGCATGCTCTCTTAGTTATATCAGTATAGCACTGTCCACATGCTCTCCACTGCATCACCAATTTGTTGCACAATTTCTTTATACATGCATGTTGTACTGTATGTTGCTGTATAACAACAAATTATATAAATACACGTATAAACAAAAACTTTAATGACACATTCATTTGTCTTACAGGTTCTTCAAACAGAAGAAGCTACCAACAAGGTAAACAACTTTTATTATAATAAATGAATGTCATTTACAAGTCATTATATATATATACATTCTTGAGTTGCTTTTGCTATTTTATGTTAGCCATACTATATAACACACAGTACTAGTAACACATTACTTTTAATGCATATTACAATACAACATTAATATATCGTACACATACCTATATGCATTAACACTTACAAAATTACATATAAAAAGTAATATTGATACACTTAACAAGTACAATTAAGGAGTAATACTTTAATACAGTATCTTATATAAACATATTAAAATGCATAACGTCATACAAGCTCAATACCATCAAGGACATGAATATTTTTCAACAAATTCAAGAGGTAAACAATGCTTACCAAATAGTATGTTGCTATTATTCACAACCACAATAAAGTAGCACATATATGGGATGCAGAAGATTTACATTATATAATGGACCTTGGAGATGCATTATATATACAAATGCACTCTATTAATAAACAAGATTTTATGCATCCTGATCTACCAAAATATATCACACATGGAAATGATGTATATTCAATTAGACTTGGGCAACCTTACTATGGTAACATATTTACACGTTTTGATTTATTATATCCAGACATACAGGAAGCATTAAATGTATCAATAACACATTCTGGAGTCTTACTTTGCATGGATATGTATGTTATTTCTATCTTTAAAAATGACGATAGCTATTTTATTTTTGATTCACATAGTCGAGATAACACTGGGAGGCCACATCCAAATGGCACATGTGTAGTGCTACAAAAAAAAACTTTTCAATTTGTAATACATTATGTTAACAGTTTAGCAAATTGCATAAAACTAATTAACGCAGTAGATGTCCAATTTGAATTAACGCCAATCAATGTTAGAAAAATACAAACAAAATCATTTCAAAAAGCTTTACAATTAGAGCACAAAGACACAAAAAAAGGCAACTTTTTTTGTACATAGCACAAACATTTTTGCACAGCCAAATAGCAATAGTAGCGAAACTGGAGAAGCATCAACATCCAAGTTACATGAAAGACAGACTAATACCAGTACATATACACAAGTAGGAAGTTCATTATTAAATAAAGTACCTGAAACTGTTACACAAACAAAAACAGATAAAAGAAGACATAATGCAAATAAAATTAATTATAAAGCTCATAAAAAAATTAAAAGTAGCACACTGTTAGAAAAAAATATAATACAAACTACAAATATAGGCAAGCAAACATAGGCAAGCGTAATTACCCAAGACTTTCCATTTACTGAACACCTGCACAATGTCACAATATGTGACCAGAAAGTAGTTAAAAAGAAAAACAGTAAACAAAACATAATTATAGAGAAGGCATTAACAACAAATATACTAACAGATATTAGCAATCATAACACTGAAATTCATAATGAAGAAAGTCGTGACAAAAATGCAATACAACAATCTGCAGTACATGAATTAGATGCAAATGAAACAAGCGTTCTTAATAGTAAACATACAAATAGTGACATATTAATAGAAGTAAATTTTAACATTATAGATACTGTCAAGAATGGAGCGTGTTTACCACTCCTTCACGGACGCACAGCGGGTTGCTTTTTAAACAAACGATGACTCAGTTAGATCCTTTTGAATCCGTATATTTATTCATTCCTCCAATGTTTAGAGTATTTCAAACGTGAAACAACAATCACATATAAGACACGTAAATGCCTTTCCATTTTTTCAAGTACTGCAGTTTGCCAAGCAGGCCTTTTTTTCCCGCAGCACGGCGGATACATTCAAATAAACATCCTTCATCCAATGCATTTCGGGCTCTTTCTCAGCCCTTTGTCAGGGATTAACTGCAAATATTTAAAGCAACATCATTACCACGTGAAACTCAATGTTAAAATTCACTGTACATAAAAACGTTTCCCATGTCTGTTAAGCCCCAGCCCTTATTAAACGGTTTCCCTCTACTAGTGCAGTACGTTGTTAGATATTTTAACAAAAGGGTATTAACCCCCACTTCAGCGTAAAACCTTCAACAAACTCTTTACTAGTTGGTTACCCTAATTCAAAGTTGTCTCATGACCCCTTAATCAACTCTTCTCTCCGTACCTACATTTTAACATTTTCAAAGCATTCCACCATTTTCCTTCCTTCCTTACTTCACCGTCTCATCCCTCTGACTCCCATTACTAGCTTTTTATACAGGTCATAATACACTCCACCCCCTGATTCAACCAATTATGAGGCACCCTTGTTTAGCCAAACTACATCTCCCAACATGCCTCCCCGCTATTAGTGGCTGTGTTGATGTCGATACACTGAATCGTACTGCTAATACTTGAAAGTTGACAAGTCAAATACACCGCCCACCCTAGAATGTATAGTACACGCTCAATTAGAACTATGACGCATGGTTGCATGACATAACGTTAAAACAATGAACAATCAAAATATCATTTCGCAGTGCTGATCCGAGCATAAATCACGAGTATCCATGTCCTTTAATAATGCGGATTTCAAAACCAGATGTCCATATGTCTTACATGTGGTTGTTCTGAGAATTTTTAATGAACCATGATGGGTGCAACATGTCCGGTAGGCAACCTAAATCAATTACATACATCTGTGACGAAATGCACACCGTATTTTATCCTGTTTAATGAAAATCGCTTTTTCTTTTTCCTGGAATTTCTCTCTCTTTGCGTGCATTTCGTCACAGATGTATGTAATTGACCACAATTCTCGGGCTGCACGCAAAGAGAGAGAAATTCCAGGAAAAAGAAAAAGCGATTTTCATTAAATAGGATAAAATACGGTGTGCATTTCGTCACAGATGTATGTAATTAACATTATAGATACACAATTGCAAGAAAACCAAATAGATAACATATATATTTGCAATCTTATATTTGCTATTCTTTATAGTAAAATTACAAATATAGAAAAATGGACTGTACAAGATATGCATAATATAATGCAACTTGGCAAAACAATGTATATGGACATGATACCTTTCTATCACAAACAAAACATGAACATTGAAGATATACCTAATTACATTAAATACAATAATATAATATATTCAATTCAGATGCAAATGCAACTGATACATAACATGTTAAAGAATAATACATTAGAAGTAAACATAACATTAGCTTTGAAAAATCCATTAGCTATACATGACTGTCATAATATCTTTAAATGCATTTTCTAATTGTCATTACTAAAACTAATGACAACTATTTTATTTACTATTCATATACAGCCCAAATTAAGCAAAAATCACATAGTGATTGTACAGCAATGGTTATACTCACAAAAACATATGCAAATTTCTTCCGATACATAACAATGCTTGCAAATAAAATACTACCACTTAATGATAATTTAATAATACTCAAAATAATACCCTTCACTGTAACTGCAATTCTTAGAACTTCATTTAAAAAAGCCCAAAAAAGATTAGCTTAAAACAAAAACGTAGAAACACCTAAACAAATGCATATACATTATAGTGAGAAATCATCCACTCTGATTATAGCTCTTATGCCTGCAAATATTGAAAAAAAATTTAGTGACATAGAAAGTGATAGCAATGTACAACTAACAAAAATCATTAAAAGTAGCATATTACCTAATATAATAATTAAAGACTCTCAAACTAAAGCACCTATTAAAAGCCAACAAAAAATAAATGATACTTCCATTGAAAATCGTAATACAGGTGCCACACAAAATATAGATGCTAATATATTATTAGAAATACCTATAATAGATGACTTTCATAATCAAATACAGTATGGGCCAGAATATATATGTACTATTTGTAACCAAATGTGGCACAAGCAAACAGTTAGAGATATCTGTAATATTACTAAAAACAAAACTTTCATGTTATGTAACATTAGTTATCATCAAACACATTATATATGTAATACATGCTATCAATACATAAGTAAAAACAAAATACCACCATGTTCAGTTTATAATGGAATGAGTTTTCCTGATATACCATCTGAACTATATTTGTATGATTTAGAAGAAAGATTAATATCTCCAAGAATACCTTTTTTGCAAATTAGAACACTGCCACGTGGATTTCAGAAAGCATTAATAGGTGCTGTTGTTAATGTTCCAGCTGATGTTATGACAACTATTACAATATTACCAAGACAAATAAGTGATAGTATGACAATACCTATTAAATTAAAGAGAAGGTTACGTTATAAATCCTACACACATTATGAAAATGTAAGACCTAACATAGTAAAAAATGCGGCTTTATAGTTAGCTTGCAATAGTGATTTGTTTAAAGAATTTGGAGTAACCATAAATCCAGATTGGGAATATACACCATACCTGACAACTACTAGTACAAATACTTCTGAAACAAATAATACTTCGAGTAGTACAGATGACATACCTGTAGGCAATTTAGACACATTATTAACAAATGAAACAATTACAGCAGATAACATCAATGTATTAAATTTAGCTCCTGCTGAACATAATACACCACGTGGATTATATGAAGATAAAGATTCTGAATATTTAGCATTCCCAACAATATTTTGTGGGAAACGAAGAGCAGCTAATGAAGATAGACATATACCAGTACATTATAGTACAATATGTAAATGTGAATTAAGAAGTTATGACAAAAGAGTAGCTAATAGTATAACAAATATGTTTTTCAAATTGAAAAAATTGCAAATTAAACAAATACAAGACAAAATATTTATATCACTTAGAAAACATTTTACTAACGGCAAAGGTATTACAGTAAAAGATATAAAAGACAACTTACAAAGCATACTACAATACAACGAAGGATACAAAATATTAAAAACAATACGGAGTTCTCCTCCCTACTGGGAAAATTGCAAGAGAGATCTGTTTGCAATGATAAGACAATTAGGTATCCCAACTTTTTTTTAACTTTATCAGCAGCAGAAACAAAATGGTACCATTTTATTAATATACTCTTACGTATAAAAAATAAAAAGGAATGTACCAGAGAAGAATTCAAAAGTATGTCTTGGGAAACAAAATGCAGTTTAATTCAGCAGGACCCTATAACATGTGCACGACACTTTGATTATCAAGTAAGGAAATTATTTAACTGTATTTTATTGCACAAAACTAACCGGATAGGTAAAGTAACAGATTACTTTTACAGAGTTGAATTTCAACAAAGAGGATCACCACATATACATGCATTGCTATGGATTGATAATGCACCACAGTATAGCATAGACAAAGTTATTAGTTTTATTAACAAACACATAACATGTAACAAGGCAGAACACACATCTTTAGAATGTTTACATCCATTACAAAAACACGGCCATACTAAAAATTGTCGCATTAAACATAAAAGAACATGCAAATATCAATACCCCAAATATCCTATGGCATGTACTATGATATTAAAGCCATTTCAATTAGACAAAACAGATACTATCTTAAAGCAACCCATAGATATCATTCATTCGACAATGAATACAGAACATTTTCCAAGTTACACATATGAAGAGTTTTTACAGCATATATGCAATTAACTGAGGAACAATATATAGAATGCATACACTTACAAATAAACAAAACAACTATTGTTTTGAAAAGAACACCTGCTGAATGTTTTATCAATAATTACAATAGAATAATTTTACAAGCATGGCAAGCTAACATAGATATACAGTATGTTCTAGATGCATATGCTTGTGCTGTATATATTGTGTCATATATTAGTAAATCTCAGCGAGGGCTAAGTAAAATAATAGCACAAGCTGCAAAAGAAGTTTGCCATAATGTCAACATTAAAGAACAATTAAAGCACATTGGCAATACATTTTTAAATTGCACAGAAGTTAGTGCACAAGAGGCTGCTTACCTTATATTGCAAATGCCATTAAGGAAAAGTTCTAGATAATTTGTATTTATCAATACAAGTATACCAGACAAACGAACATACTTAATGAAAGACATAAAGACAATAAATATGATGCCAGAAACATCAACAAAAGTACAATTTGACAATGTAATTAATAAGTATAGCAAGCGTCCAATAACATTAGAACAATGTACTTTAGCTGATTATGCATCTAAATATGATTCAACACAAAAAACTAACAAGAAGAAAGTGCAAAGCACCTATGATGATTTACTTTTAGAAACTAATGTTTATAGCTCAGATGACAAAGAACTTCCAATAGGTGAATCAGTTACTAACACAAACAGCAAAATATACACTCGTCTTAAAAAAAACAAAATAATACGCTATCGCAAGTTTGATAAAGTTAATGATCCCGAAAATTATTACAGAGAATTACTAACGCTTTACTACCCATGGAGGATAGAGAGTAATATAATTTCACAAAAAAATACATACTATGAAAGATACTTACAAGTACAAACAGAAGCCGATAAAAACTATTACTTATATAATAAGTAAAACATAATGATAAAGAAACACATAATGATGACAATATGCTAACACCACCAGCATCACCTACAGCAGCAATATCAATAGATGACAAAGAAATTAACACACAAGATTATCAACAAGATGCACAATATGACCTAGCACTAGATTTAGGAATTAGAAGTATTACAGAAGAAGAATTATTGGTAAACAATTTACTACTACAAGAAGAATACAATAGTATTATGCAGAATTTAACATCTGAACAACTAAATTATGTATATCACCATTTGAATTGGCTGAAAACACAAACAACGGCTTTCTTTACTTTTTGTACTGGTGGTGCAGGAGTAGGCAAAAGTTTTCTCATAACTGCACTTTATCAAACTTTTCTAAGATACTTCAATACTAAAGCAGGGGAAAATCCTGACAACATTTATATATTACTTACAGCACCAACAGGAAAAGCAGCACATAATATAAATGGACAAACATTACATAGTACATTTAAAATCCCAGTCTCTCAAACTTTAACATATAAACAATTAACACATGAAAACAGAAGTGCACTACAAAGTAAACTAATGCTTTTAAAAGTATTGATAATAGATGAAATTTCAATGGTAGGTGCAAATATGTTCACCTTTATACACAACAGAATGCAAGAAATAAAAGCTTCAGACAAGCCTTTTGGAGGGATATCTATATTAGCTTTTGGAGACTTTTACCAAGTAAAACCAGTTTTTGATACATATATATTTGAAAACTCAAAACAGATGTATGGACCATTGAGTACAAACTTATGGCAAACACATTTTAAATGATATGAACTCACAAAAATTATGAGACAAATAAATGATTTACCATTTGCACAAATGCTTAATAGACTAAGAATAGGTGAGCATACAAATGATGATGTAGATAACTTAAAAGCTCGCCAAATAGAGCCTGACTCAAGTATAATAGAATCTATACCATATATAATGTCTACAAACAAAGAAGTTAATGAAGTAAATAACAATGTTTTAATGCAACACATAAAACACTATCCAATGTATACAACAGTAGCAATCGATACAGTAGCAGCAGACCTAAGTGCAGAAGTAAAAGAAGCAATAATAGAAAGATTACCTACAAACTCAACACAAACAATGGGCTTGCCAAAGATATTACATATTGCCATTAAATTACGTTATGATCTAACCTCTAATATTAATGTTAATGATGGTTTAACTAATGGTGCAACAGGAATAGTTGAATATGTAGATAATACAAATGATATTCCAATTGTTATTTGGGTAAATTTTGACAATCACAAAATAGGTACACAGACAAGACAACAAAACAAACACCTATACCATACAAATATTTCTCATAGTTGGACACCAATATTACCAATTTCTCGTCATTTTCAATATAGCAAAAAATGTATAACAATTATACGGAAACGATTTCCATTACGCCAATCATCTGCACGCACTATACATAGAACACAAGGTGAAACAATAGAACCATAATATATACATTTCAATAACAGCAAAACACATCACTTACATTATGTAGCAATCAGCAGAGCAAAATCTTTAAAAAACATATACATACATTTTTTTAATGAAAGTAAAATATTAACACACTCAAAAGTCCATGAAGAAATGTTCCGCTTAAAAAACATATATGTTGTTAGAAATATCTATAACACGAATACAACAATATAACAAATGTTTCACAATTATAGCACATAACATAAGGTCATCATAAAAACATTTCAAAACAATAAAAGCTGATACTAATATATTAAATGCTAACATATTATGCTTAACTGAAATCAATATTACACACAAAACACCTTACAAGACGTATAGTATTGATCATTATAATTGTATGGTACTTGACAAATTTTATAACAAACATACAAAACATGGAATTGCTATATATTACAACAAACAACATATAATACATCCCATATTTACAACTCAACAACAAATTGACATTTTGCAATTCACACAAACTATCAACAACACAGACTATCTGATAGTATTTATATACAAACCGCCCAAAGTTGCAATACAAGCATTGTTAACAATTTTAGTTTCAAATGTGTTTTATTGATTTTACCAGCAAAAGTAAAAGAAGACATCATGACAAGTGATAGAGGCAGTAGGCATATACAGCGGACGGGACAGACAAGCATGTCTTCCCTGAGATTGAAAGGCAAAGCGGAGTACATATGCCAAAGGGATAATACGATATCATAGATGCAAGTGTCAGGCATTGCAAGAAGGCGAGATAATAAAAACATCAATAACCAAAACCCCCCTCCCAACTCGGTCCCGGTACCCCCTCCCCCCCCCCAACCAGTGTGCCATTTGGTAGCAGAGAATCGATAAGCGGGCCAGTGAGGATTAGTGCGAGTGGCCGAGAAGTCATAGAGAGTCATGTGCGGAGTCAGTGAGGCGTACAATCCTAAGATATTTAGGACATGTGACTTCATTGAAGTCTTTGGACAAGAGGGACAACAGTGGAAGCCACGTTTTTTGAAATGCATCGATAGAGTTGGTAAGTGTGGCCTGTATGCGTTCCATCCCAAGGGTGAACCAAAGCTTGTGTAGCCACCCCGTGTGCGTGGGTTTAGTGGTCGAGCCCCATAATGATAGGATATGTTGCGTGGCTGCCTGTATGGTGATCCCCATTTGACGACCCCGTAGTGATTTCAAAGGGAAGGTTAAGGCATTGGGGAGTCCCAGTAAAGCATAAGCAGGGAATCTTGGGAGTTCAGTCTCAAAGGTAGAATCAATGTCATTCAGCACCATCTCCCAGTAGCTCCGAATTTCTTGACAGTCCCAAAGGAGATGGGTTAGAGTGCCTCGTTCTCGGCAGCCCCTCCAGCAAAGCTCGCTGCGCGATGGATTCCCTTTGTGAAGCCAGACCGGGGTGAGGTGCCAGTACATAGCCAGTTTCACTGCCGTTTCCCTTGCCGCTGTATTACGTGTGGTGTGCGAAGCCCTATAGTATACGGAGCGCCATTCTTTAGCTGTTAATGTCCTACCTAATTCCGCCTCCCAGTGCCTCTGACCTGGTGTTTTATCTGGAGTGTGTGGTGGTGTGAGCATTTTGTAAATTTCTGAAATGAGGTGTTTGTCTGTGTCTTTGGTTAGTAACCATTTTTCAAAGGTCGTCATTGGGCGACCCACCATGGTGGCGATGGCTGGGTCAGTGAGCCAATGTCTAAGTTGGAAGTATTGGAAAAGGTGAGGATTCTCTATTTCGTACCCTTGTTTGATGTCTGCGAAAGGAAGAAATCCTCGTAGATCGAAAAGGTTGCCAGCAGAGCGACACGCAGTACCTCGCCATTGTGAGAATGCGCCTGTGTCATTGCCCGGGGGGAATTCTGGGTTATCTAGTATGGGGATTGTTAACAATTTTAACTACTACATTGAATGCATACCCAAATCATAAATATGTCATAATGGGTGTTTTTAATACTGATTTACAACAATCGACACACAATACCAAATTGCTATTAAGTTACATGAAAACACATTTTAATTGCGAACAAAAAATAAACACACCTACAACAGACCGCAACTCTTTGCTAGACCACATTTTTACAAATGTACATCTTACAAATTACGGCACATTAGAATCATATTATAGTGATCACAAACCAATATGGATAGCTATTTGAATAAATACATTCGTTTGTTACCTTTACAAATTGTTCTTTTTAAATGATTACCTAAAATGTTTCTTAATTACTGCATTATTTTACAGATGATTTCCATTGAAGAATTGAAGAACATCAAACAAGACGATACAAAGACACCAAAAAGCAATACGCGTCAACATTATTAGATGTTCATCAAAGACTTATTGTTGTTGTAATACTTTATTTCGATAAAATAAACTTTATCATAAAAGTAAATACAGTTCATTGTTAAAAGGAGTGTAAAAACTTTAAAAATAGAGAAATCCTTTCTAGAGCAAATGAAGACAATATACAGTTAAAAGATAGATTAAATAAAGTCCTAAAACAGAAAAACTGTGATATTCTGGGGCATTATAATACACAGTTTCCTACCCCATTCTCGATTTTATCAGTCTTGAATGTATCTGCTAGGCCTTTCCCAAAAACTTGGCAACTCCGCAAAAAAACATCAAAGATGTTGTGTCCGTTACCAATATGTGGAGTGCCGTCGCATAGTGCCTGACTCCTAGTTCTCTGCACACTGGCTTTAGCCACCTTCTCCTCGGTCCACTATATGCTCCACAGGCAAATAAAAAGTGTGCTAGGGACTCATTGGGATTTACACATCCAGGACAGCTAGAGTGGTTGGACAGAGAGGACTTCCAAGCCTGGTAAAAGTGTTCAGGGGAAGTGTTCCATATCTAAATTTTAAGAACAAGGCTCTGTCTCTAGGTGCTTTAATAACATCGAGAAAGGGTTCAAGCTTCCTCACCGGCTTGTGCTCTAAGATTTGATCAGTTAAAACCCCCCAATTTGATTTTTCAAGCTCCTTGGCTTGAACCCATTCCCAGTATATTTTTTTTATGGAATCTTTCGGGGGTGGTGTCCTTCTCAGTCGCACCCAATATAGTAGTGGTCGAAGGGTGACAATGTCTTTAATTGCACGACGGCCCATGTCCTGAAGCAGTGGTTTCAAAGGGGTAGAGACTGGGAGGCCCACCAAGTCTCTTAAAAACGTATTTTCGGTTTTCGTTAGTTCTGTAATATTGTCAAAGCCCCATAGTTCTGACCCATATGTTGTTGCAGCCAATGCTTTCCCCTCATAGATGGCAAGGGCAGGGGCGATGGGCCTACTTGCGGAGGCTCGGTGTTCTCTGGAAATGGCTCCCGTAGCCCTTTTCAAATTCAGGTGCATTTTTGCTAGATGGGAGTCCCACTTCATTCTCCGGTTCACCCTTACTCCCAGATAATCAAATGCATCAACCCCCTCCAATGAACATACATTAAGTGCAACATTAATCTTCCTAGGTCTCTTTGCTTGGGACAGTACCATTAGTTTAGTTTTGTGGTATTGATTGTTAACCCGCGTTCCTCACAGAAAGTATCAAACTTGGTCAAAAGTTTTTGAAGACCAGAGGGGGTTTTGGGCATGAGGAGGGTGTCGTCCGCAAAAAGGAGGGTCGATATTTTTTCACCTGCCAGGGTGGGAGCATCCACAGGGTCCTCCCTCAAATGGCCTGCCACCCCATTTATGAAAAGGGAGAACAAAGTGGGAGCCATCACGCAACCCTGACGGACCCCCCTGTTCACTGGTATTTTGTCAGTTAATTGGCCCTCGCTCCCCCATCTAATCCTTGCATAGGTGCCATCATGCAATCTTTTAACCAGCTCAAGGAGGTAGCGTGGGTAACCCATGTCGTGGAGTACTTGTCATAATTTAGTGCGTGGGACAAGGTCGAAGGCGGTTTTCAGGTCTATAAGCGCCAAATATAATGACCCTTTCGCCGACAGAAACAGTCTTCCAGTAAATCGCAGTGAACCGGAAGACTTGGTCTATTGTGCCGACCTTCTTTCTAAAACCCGCTTGTAGGTGTGTTAGAATATCACCCTCCTCCAACCATGTCACCGTTCTGGATGTGAGGACCCTGCCAACCACCTTCTGAATTACATCAATCAGACTGATTGGTCTATAATTGGCAGGGTCCCCTCTGGCCCCCTTTTTATATATCGTGACCACTTCTGCTCCTTTCCATGACTCAGGGACTGGGTAGCCCTGGGTCAGGAAATTCACTAGCGGAAGAATAAGATTAGCCCATAGGGTCGGTGAAATGGTGGCACCAACACACAGGAGAAGTATTCTGGAGAAGGAGTTTATTTGAAGGAAGGGAGAGCCGTCCCAGCAGGCAGGAGGAAGCAAGAGCAAACTGTCTCTCAGAGAACACCACAAGAGGAACATTCTCAGTGACATGGAGTGGTTCCATATTACGCAATACATATCACCACACCTCCCCTCTTTAACAAGAAGAACAGCAAACAATAAATACAATAAGAGGAAAATGTAACACATGAAGAATCACAAGAAAAATACAAGAGAATTAAACATAATCTCGTAGTTTGCTAGGTCTGACAGAAACTCTGGTACTTTTCCTAACCTCATTCCCCTCTGAAACGTTCTTGAAACTCACACTATTAGGAGAGCCAGAGGGATCTTTGGCAATCTGAGAAGTGCACCACCAATTGCCATTGGTCAATTTAACAGCATTCTTACGAGTATCCACCACTTGCTGAGAATCTGAAAACTTAGAAAGACCCTTTCTAACTGAAACAGGATTCTTAACCCTGATCCAATCTCCAACCTGGATGTTGTGAGAAACCTTCTTTCCAGGCTTTGCATATTTAGAACACATATCAGAGGATTAGCTACAAAACACTCCTCTACCTCAGTCTCCCAATCTTGCTCATCATTATCGGGAATGGGAATGGGAAGCCTAGAAAGGCAGTCTGCCCTGCAGTTTCTTCCCCCTGGTATGTATTCTACACTAAAGGTGTATTCTAATAATTTTGTTGACAATCTAGCTAAACGAGCTGTCGTACGTTTGACATTTCTTCCATTTAAAATACCGACCAATGGTCGATGATCCGTTTTGAGAACAAATGACCTACCCCATAGGTATGATTTACATTTTTCCACACTCCACGTGCAAGCTAAAAGTTCTTTTTCAATGACGGAATACTTCCGTTCAATGGGACGGAGAGTGCGAGAAGCAAATCCTACTGTGTACTCTTTCCCTCCAGAATATTGAGAAAGAACTGCACCTAATCCATACTCACATGCATCAACTGTGACAAAAGTTTGTCTAACTTCAACAAATGCTTGTAGAGCTGGAGCAGAAAGTGTGTGATCTTTGATAACCTGAAAACCTTTTTTACATTCTTCTGACCAAACAAAAACAGCTCCCTTTTTCAACAAGGACCTGAAGCACTCAGTGCTTTTCGCAAAATCTTTCATAAATTTTGCATAAAATTCACACAAACCGAGAAAGGATAAGAGTTGTTCTCTATTTTGTGGAGCTGGTGCTTCAATAATGCTCTTAACTAGACCTGGTCTCGGTTTAATACCTTTTTCCGAAATAATATGCCCTAGGTACTCAATTTCTTTGGTTTTGAAAATACACTTACTCTTCTGCAGTGTTAAACCTCTGTTCTGGAGTACTTCAAAAACTTCACTAATAGCTTGGTCGTGCTCACTCTCTGTATTGGAAAAGATGAGGATGTCATCTTGAAAAACAACTACGTTGGAATTGTGAGCAAACATTTCTGACATGAGTCTCTGAAAGACTGCTGCCGCTGACGCCAGTCCAAAAGGAAGACGACAGAATTGGAAAACACCATCTGGAGTGACAAAGGCAGTGAGATGTCTGGATTGAGGGTGCAACTCTACTTGGTGATAGGCAGCTTTGAGATCAAGCTTCGTAAACCACGAAGATGACCCCACTTTGGCAATGAGGTCTTCAATTCGTGGTAGAGGAAACCCATCGGCCCAAATGGCTTCATTGAGGGTGCGTAAATCAACACACATTCTCAAATCGCCAGACCTCTTCTTGGCTAAGACAATGGGGGAAAGCCATAGGGTGGATTCAACTTTTTCAATGATCCCTTGATCACACAGAGTTTTCAAATGCTTGGATAGATCACTTCTGATGCTCAAAGGAACATTACGTAATTTATGCTTGGTGGGAATGACATTGTCTTTAACTCTGATGGAATGCTGAAAGTCGGTGATTTTACCAAGGCGATCCTCAAAAATTTTGCTAAATTTTTGTTCCCAATCATTGTGAACATGAGTACCGGACGTAGAGTTAGATATTATAGTAGTGGAAATATCTTCTCCAATCTGTTTGTCAATGAATACTGGATTAGCTAGTCCTGGTTTAATAGTTAAACCAATTTCAGCCTGATGGATAAGACCAAGAACATTAATTCCTTTTTTGGCCACATATACTTTCCCTTTGATGGTTACTCCCAAAACATTGATATTAGCCCAGAAATATCCGAGTAAATTAATTCTGCTACCTTCAAATGCTACAGTAAGAATATCCGGGGGCAGTAAACTTTTATCGGACCAAAACTTGACGTACTTATCTTGTGATATGATGGTGATGCGTGCGCCAGTGTCAACTAGCAATAAAACATGATCTTTCTCAATGACAACATCAACCTCGGGATCAGAGATATGTTGAGGATCTCTTTTACCATGGGAATCTTTGACTACCACAACATATTCTTGAATCATGACATCCTCATGTGAAAGATCATTCTCGTTTGAAAAATAGTTATCATTATCATAAGTACCATCGTCATTAATGACACATCGAATATTTCCCCTTACACTTCCTCTCCTGCCTCTCATGCATATCTTAGCAAAATGTCCCATTTTACCACATTGACCACATTGTTGATTGATGGCAGGGCAATTTTTAAAAGAAGAAACATGAAAGGAAGAACCACACCTATAACAAAACATTCTAGATTCAAATTGTCTGAATCTGCCACCCCTAGATATATTAGGTCTTCTGAAATTACCACGTGGCACAAAAGGAATTTTAGTTGTGGGAGTACTAGAAACAGCGCCGGACACAGTGGTGTTGGACAAGGCTGTTTCCAGTTGTTTTACATCATCCATGGAGGTTTCTATACTTTTCGCTATGTCAACTGCTTTATCTAAAGTGGGATCTTTGCACGTAAGTAACTTCTTTTGGATTTCTTTGCAATAGCATCTAGCAACAAGTTGATCCCTAATGAGTTGTGACGTGAAATTGTCAAATTCGCAATTTGCGGCTAGCATTTTTAAAGCAGTTATAAAGGTATCAATATTTTCATCACTTTTTTGCGTTCTTGTGAAAAACTTATATATATGTACAACCAAATTCTTAGTTTTAGTAAAGTATTTTTATGGTTTTGCTAAGGCTATTTCAAAGTCATCAGGATCTTGACCTTCAGGTGGATCATATTGAGGTAAATGGTCAAAAACGTTTTGACCTTCGACCCCCAAATGATAATACATAAGGTTCTTCTTTCTTTCTGGTCTATACCTCTGGCCATCGATAGCGCCTAAGTAGGCCATGAAAGATCTAATCCATAACTTCCATTCTAATGGGGGATCACCAGGTATTTGTAAAAATGGTGAAGGTGGAGTAACACTCTGCATCTTGTGATGGATATAAAAGTGATAAGTAGGTTAAAGTTGCTTTATGAATAATATAAGTAATCCAGATGTAATGCAATTCTTTTCCAAAAATATGCGTTGTCTGTCTTTTCTGTGTCTGCCGTGAAAGCGAGTAAATTTGTTCAAATAAGTCAACACTGCACGCTCATATTGTGAAAAAGGAATATTTGACAAACACGTGTGGATGCTGTGTGTGTCAGCGCAGCGTTACAGAAGTTATTTGGTATGATGAGCAATTCGAATGTCGATTGAAAGCGTAAACAGCGCAAATGTTAACTTGGTGCGTGTGATTTTCGATAATAACAAAAACTA
Source organism: Lissotriton helveticus (assembly GCF_964261635.1). Taxonomy (NCBI): domain Eukaryota; kingdom Metazoa; phylum Chordata; class Amphibia; order Caudata; family Salamandridae; genus Lissotriton; species Lissotriton helveticus. The sequence continues at coordinate 652,106,608 of NC_136067.1, forward strand.
GGGAATTGGATAAGTTTCGGATGAGCGCTGGCGTATGTGACTGTTAAGCGCTGCCAGCTGTTGTTGAAGTCAGTTGTTATGGAGATTAGAAGTCGTCATACGTCACTGCGCTAGGATGTGCATGTAATTGGTTGGGAATGCACGGGAGGCAGTCACGTGGCTCATTCAAGGTTTGGCCACGTCATCACAATGATGGAGGCAGCGTCAGTGAAAGATCTCTTCAGCTCCGTGAAATACGGTGAGGAAGATAGCCCATCCGGTAATTTTCCCTGAAATATTTCTTTGGTATTGTTCTAGAGCGGAAATCCGTTAGAGGGGATAAGCAGGACAGGTCAGGTTTTCCCCTTTTTTTTTTTTTTTTGGAGGTGGATGTTGCAAGTGAGAAGCAGTAGATCGTGAGATGCTGGTTGGTGTTGTTAAAGTTAGTTAATTGGGTACGGCTCTCCCGAACGGATCCTCGTAGTAAAGATCAAAGAAGGTACTCACGGTTTTGCGTTGTGTAACTTGGCGTTGTCAGTTGGGGTGTCGGTGTGAGAAAAAAAAACGGAGCAGGAGGAAAGTTCTTCTTCTTGATGAGTCTGAGGGATTGTAGAGTAGATCCCGTCCTCTGTCGCCAGTGAAATGGTGGCACCAACACACAGGAGAAGTATTCTGGAGAAGGAGTTTATTTGAAGGAAGGGAGAGCCGTCCCAGCAGGCAGGAGGAAGCAAGAGCAAACTGTCTCTCAGAGAACACCACAAGAGGAACATTCTCAGTGACATGGAGAGGTTCCATATTACGCAATACATATCACCACAGTCGGGTCATGTAGTAAAAGATCACCAGGCAAGCCATCCGGGCCAGCAGCCTTTCCCGGGGCAATATATATATATATTTTTTTTAGTAGTATAAGCTTTATTCGAGATAACTTCTCATAAAAGCACAACATATAATCAAATACAATACAAATAAAACAACTAGTACATTCATCAATATACATATACAAATACAATTTCTAAAAACAGTTGTGCAAGCAAATACGATACTATGTAAGACAAATTTTGTACACAAATAAAAAACAAGTTACATTAAAATCACATTAAAATTACATTAGTAAACTACATTAGTAACCCTACCTATCGACCTCCTCCTGATGGACCAAACCCACCCCAATTATTTGGCCACACCTAGAGCAATCGACTCGTCAGTGGATGTACATAGAATTCTCATAGCCACTACACTACGTCGTGTCCCAAGATTTTTGCAAACTGGGGTTAGCCAAACCCTCCTTGGTAACGAATAAGCATCACAGGCAAATAAAAAATAGCCTAGACTTTCAGTAGCAGCTTTGCACACTGGGCAACACTTAGAGGTCAGATTCTGCCATCCTGCAGTCAATATTTTTAAAGGGAGGGATCCAGACCTTAATTGGAAAAATAACTTCCTGTCCATTGGGGCAGTAATACTGTCCCAATAGTTTTCCAATGTTGGACAGATTTTAACTTCCAAAAAACGGCCAGCCATAGAATCAGATCTCGTGGCCCTCAAAAGGCTACTATCCACCCAATCCCAATATTGAGAGTTGAGGGTTTCTTTGCTTGGGAAGACTTCTCCCTGGGGATTATCCCACAGATTGAAAAGGCCCAATTTAATTAACATAGCCCTTAAATTTTTTAGCCAGTTGATCTTATGAAATTTGTCTTCCTTAATTATTGCCAGGAATCCATCTGCGTAATGCTTAATCTCTGGAGTTGTCCAAAGACGTCTCCAGTAGAGAATGGGGCGCAATCGTGCTCTATCACTGATTGATCGTCTGCCTAGGTCGGAGCGCAGTGGAATTAAGGGGGTGCTCTGGGGTACACCTGTGATTCCTTTTAAAAAACCTGTTCTCTGATGTCTGTAAAGTAGATAGGTTTTCCCAGGCCCACAACTCTGCCCCATATAGGGCCGCACCTAGAGCCTTTGCGTCATACACTATAAGGACAGGCTTTATGGGTTTAGTTTTGGATTTCCTATGTTCCCCCCTCAGTGCCCCCGAGATTTGCTGGTGTTTTAATGCCGTTTTTTCCAGATGATGTGACCAGCCCAAGCCATCTGTTATTTGGACCCCTAGGTATGTGAATTCGCTAACCACCTCTAGCTTGATGTTGTTCAAAAATACCCTAGGGTGGGCTTTATGGCGCGGGGAAAAGACCATTAACTTCGTCTTGCCCACGTTTACTTCAAGGCCATGCTCTTTACAAAAATCATCAAATATATTTAGGGCACGCTGTAAACCTGCAGGAGTCTTTGACATAATTAGTGTGTCGTCAGCGAACATCAGGATCGGGACCCTGACGCCCGCTAACGAAGGTGCATCTACACTAACATCTAACATCCTCCCCACAATCCCATTAATAAATAGTGAGAATAGTAGGGGTGCCATTGCACAACCTTGTCGGACCCCCCTTTCTACCGGGAAATCTGAGGATGCCTCGCCATTCCTACCCCACTGAACCCTTGCAAAGTTACATTCATGCAAACGCATGATAAGGGTAAGGAGTTCAGCTGGTATGGCTAATTTATGTAATACCATCCATAACTTTTGCCTTGGGACCAAATCAAAGGCTGCCCGCAAGTCGACAAATGCAACATACAGGCAGCCTTTGCCAAGCAATACTGTCCTCCACCGCAAAATGGTAAAACGAAAGACTTGGTCAATTGTGCTGGTTGCCCTCCTGAATCCTGCTTGGTAGGGGGAAAGGGCGTTATTGTCATCCACCCAGTCCATAAGCTGATTTACAACCATTTTCCCCATAACTTTTTGTATGGTTGCAATCAAGCTTATTGGCCTGTAATTAGCTGGGAGAGATCGATTTCCTTTTTTGTGGATGGGTATAATAATGGCACCTTGCCACAGCTCAGGGACCACCCCACCCTTGGCAATTGCATTACCTAATAGTAGGACATATCTCGCACACCTTTTCGTGTCGTGTATGAAGATATCTGACGGTATTCCGTCTAACCCTGGTGCCCTCCCCCCTTTAACAGAGCAAATAGCTGATTCGACTTTCTTAAGGGAAAACAGGTTATCAGTAGCAAAAACTGGCGGTAACACCTCCCCTATCCCATCCTTCTTTGCTTCAGCATATTGAGGTCTAAAATACTCAACCCAGGCTTCTTCAGCTACATTGTTTTCTGGCCTATCAGGGGTACCGCCTCTACCCCACTTTATAATCTTCCAAAAAAGCCTGGAATCCTTGCTACTGGAAGCCTCCTTTAACTCTGCCCAGTGCTCTTCATCCCATTGTCTCTTAGCCTGGAGGATACGTATATTGTAGGATTTTCTGGCTACACTAATCATAGCCCTATCTCTTACTCTGATAGCATGGCCCAGTGCCAATCGAGCTGACCTACACTGTCGATTAAACCACCTGGCCGCTTTAGGAGGTCTTTTGCCTTTAGTACTTTGTAGTTGCATAAAGTGTGGTCTTAGGAGGCAGAAAACTTCATTGTGAATATCTGTAATTTCCCTGGAACCAGGGATTATAGGTTTTGCTGCTTCCATAGAAATAAGAGCCTTATCAACCTCAGCATTAATAGTAATCATGGATTCTTCGTTTGCTAAGACACTTGGCCATTTCAACCTTCGCATGTCGTTGGCCATTACTGGAAGTTGTTCGTTTCTTGTGTACATATTTTGAGGCCCAACACTCCACCATTTATGGGTCACACAAAGGGGATTGTGATCACTTTCCAATCTAGCTTTAATGACCATATCAAAAACCCCCTGCCAGAGTGAAAGACTACATATAACATAATCTATTCTACTCCTGCTATGGCCATTATCAAAGGTACAGGCACCTTCTTTGTCCCCTGGTGTCCTCCCGTTTAGGGCTCTTAACCCATGCTCCAAACACATGGCATTTAATAGCAATATGTCCTTCGTCCACCGCTTGATAGGATCTATACTCAAAGATGGTATTCCCCAAAGCATATCCTCGTCCTGGCCTAGGGGATCATTTGTACTGTCAAGTGGTTCGAAGTTCCTGTTTAAGTCCCCAGCTACTACAATTCTATTACCTAGGGACTTAGTTTCCAAGAAGGAGAGCAAGGCCTCTAGAGTGGTAGAACTCCCCGAATTTGTTCCTCTAGCATAGATGTTATACAGATCAATCACATCCCACTTTTCTGAGGACAATCTTAATATTTGAATGTCACTATGGCCCAATCCAACACTTTAATAGAAATGTCCAAATCCTGCTTTATCCACACTGTAAGCCCTCCCATTGGCCGACCCCTAACCCCTCTGGTAGCTGGAATTGAACAATGTAAATACCCACAGAGGAAAACAGGGTCACAGGCCCATGTTTCTTGAAAGCAGCACACATCGAACCTGTTAATAAAATCTACCCAGGTTTGTAATTCAGACTTGCTACACAGCCCAGCAATATTCCAAGATAGGAACTTCCCGGGACTAAACCCATCCTCACATACTGCATTTGTTAAAAAACATAGTTGTGGATTCATTAAACTTGCATCAATCCCGACAATATTTTTAATAGCTGCTTGGACCTCAAGAAAAGTAAAGGGATCAGCTAGTTCAGTATTCAAGTTAGCTGACTCAGGGTCTAGATGTAGGTTTGGCAGTTGTACGGAGTCAGCCTCACAAGAGTAAAGATTCAGGAAATGGGAATACCATTGCTTTTCGGTTATATGATGTAAAACAGAATCCCCTCCCCTTCTTGATGATTTATTTATTAGGTCCCAAAAAAGAGTTGAGTCCTTTAGGGAGGCGGCCCTCCTAAGTTCCTGCCAATGGTCTTCCTCCCATGTGCGTTTTGCCAATTCTACTGTTTTTTTATATTCTTTTCTATCTACCCTTAAAGCTGCTGGGTCCTTTTTTCGAATTGCTAGTGAAATGGCTTTCCTCTTTTTCCTGCAGTCTACTGAGAACCAAGGGTTGACATTTTTAGATGTATTGATTTTCCGTCTGCTCGGTCCTGTGATTTTGAAGTAAGAGCCCATACTTTCTATGAAGTCACTATAAATATTACCCATGTCTGAGCTAGGGATATCACCCTGTAAAATGTTCAGCATACTAAATTCCAATCCCTTAGATGCCACTAAAAAGCCTATACTTTCCAGAGTTTTCTCATGGGGTGCCACCTTATGCCATTTTAGCCTTCTATTGCAATTGGATGGGACTACTTCTTTAGTGTATAAGCGGTTATTTGGAGTTTTCCTTTTTAGATCCCATCTGATTTCAGCGGAGAGTGGATTATGGTTGCTGTCCGGCATCTGCTTAACATCCATATCGACAACATTCCCCCATAATCTTGTGTCCAGGAGGATGTAGTCAATACGAGATTGGCCATTGGGGTTATTAAAGGTCATGGCCGCGTTAGGGTCTGAAATTGTTCTTCCATTTAAGGCACGCAAATTACATTCCAATGTCAGAGCATTGATCTGCAGTGCTCTAACCGACCATCTCTTAATAGGTCTTAAGTTCAATGGGGGGATAGACTGTTTAATATCCTCCTCAGTAACCCCTAGTAAATTATCCTCAGTTAGGGGTTCATACGTGCAGTTAAGGTCTCCTCCCAATATGATGTTAGATCTTGGGGGTGTGCCCTCTAGAGCCATTTCCAATAGAGATATTATTTCCGATTTTTTACAGGCTGGCGCTCCTCTGACATAAACGTTAAACAAATCTACTCTGTTGCCCTTTAGTGGGCCCTTAAAAGATAGATGCAAGATATCTTCTGAATTTGTATTATGACAAGTGATGTCCAAATTCATTGTTACCTTGACCCATACGATGAGACCTCCTGATGGACAGCCCCTGCCTTGACTAACAGCAGGGACGAAGAAGGTGGAGTAACCCGATTTATACAGGGGTGTCGTACTCCAGGTCTCCGGGAACATGCAGACCTCATGTTTCTCTATAAAATCATTCCATTCTGGAATTACCAGGTGTTTTTTAAGGCCTGCAATGTTCCAGGAGAGGATACGAATTGTATCTAAAGTGTCCCCCACTTCTATGTTATTTTCAAATCCTGCTTTGAGAGGACTGTGCTGTAAGGGCTAGGTGGTTCATTCACTGTGGTAATTGTATTTCCCACAGTGCCCATATTGAGGCTACTTTCCAGATCAATAGTAGAGTTACCTTTGTGTAGTCAATCTATTCTATTTAAATCTGAAAATTCATCATCTTTGGTAATTGACCACCAAGGGGAAGATCTAAACTGTATATTAGAGTGTCTCGGGGGGCATGTTCGAAACTCTAACGTCACTAGATTTTCAGCCAAAAATGTATTACAAAATTGGATTTCAATGCATTCAGTGAGGGAGCTGGGCAGGGACAGTCTCTTAATACTAGTTATATCCTCCCTTATGATAGATCTACAGCCCCTCACATGTCTTATCCAGTGGATAGCTTTGTTGTGGATTGATTCTCTTGTTTCGTGTTCTGAATTCAAGTTTAGTTTAGGGACCCCTGTCATATAGACTGTTGTATCTGGGTTCCTTATAAAACTTGATTTAGATGTTATGTTTTGGCCTATCTTAGAGTTCCCAAGTCTTCCCAACCTTATACCCTTGGGGGGAGATACCTGGTTAGTCAAGGTCTTATTACCTAGTGCAGTACCCCTTGGCATCGTGATTTCCGCATATGACTTAGTACTACGACTAATCTGCGCCACAGTTGTACTTATCACTCCCGTACTACTATCCGACTGCACTTTTTTTGTTATGACATTTTTACTGGGCATTCCAAGAATTGTAGGTTTTGTTGAGTTGAGTGGTGTGATAGGTAATGCAGGTGTTTTGGACTGCTGAATGGTATTTGTTATATCAATCTTTCCTTTCTGAGTTGGGGGATTAAGTAGTTTTTTTATAAAAACTATGTCCCTTTCTAGTTTCTCTAGTTTCTTCAAAATTGCCCTATTAAAAGACCCACATTTTAGGCAATCTTCTTCTAGGTCTGTATTGGTGTCCGTAACTTTGCTACCCCTTTTGATAGCCTGCGCAATTACATCTGCAGCTTCCCCTGACTCTCCTTCCAGGACAGCAAATTTATTAGTGCATATAGTAGCTAGCTCCCCTACATTATTTGGGGTATCCCCCTGGTCATTATTTCCCAAGACGTTGGTTGCAGTGTTACTCTCTCCAGAAACGTCAGGAATGTCCAGCCCAGGGCCGCCCTCTTGAGAATTATGAACAATACAAGTTATTGTATTTTGTTTTTTTATTAATTAAAAATAGCGGGTATCACTTTCCCTCGGCACTGTCCTTGGCTTTCTACCCCACTGTTGGGGTTCTTCTCCTGTTGAGTATTGGGGTTATTTATCAAGATTTCCTCAAGGTCATTCACGAGGGCTTCGATACGGGTCATAGTACAGTTTGTACCAGGATGGGTGACCTCTTTAGCCCTTTTCCCTTTTTTTGGTTGTGATTGTTGTGCCATCCCTTCCATAGTCTTTCTCTTGCCCATTGTATAAGAAAGCAGATGATTGGAAGCACTCTCGGGGCCTTATTAAAGTGAGTCAATACGGCAGGTTATAAGGACAGAGTTTAAATGGTCAAAGCCCCCTTCACTCCCCACAGTACCTTTTAGTCCTTGGTTCCTTTTTCCGTGATACAGTAAAGAATGGGCAGACGTTAGATGTAAGGCCCAGCCCAGCCTCGGTCGGCCCCAGACGGCCCGCCCTTTGCCCGGGCTTCGCCCGGCGCTGCCCGCGTCTCGCGGGCCGGAAACAGGTGCAGACAATATCCGGTAGGAGGGGGGCGTGGCCAGGTAGCGCTGGTGCCTCTCGCGCTTGGCTGCTGCTTCCCTCGGTGTTCCTGTCAGCTGGACGCTGCGTCTCCCTCGGAGCGGGAGACGCGAGGTAACTTTAAAGGCCCCGGTAGAAAGGGGCGTGGCCAGGTAGCGCTGGTGCCTCTCGCACTTGGCTGCTGCTTCTCTCGGTGTTCCTGTCAGCTGGACGCTGCGCCTCCCGCGGAGCGGGAGACGCGAGGTAACTTTAAACGCCCCGGTAAAAAGGGGCGTGGCCAGGTAGCACTGGTGCCTCTCGCGCTTGGCTGCTGCTTCCCTCGGTGATCCTGTCAGCTGGACGCTGCGTCTCCCGGGAGACGCGAGGTAACTTTAAAGGCCCCGGTAGAAAGGGGCGTGGCCAGGTAGCGCTGGTGCCTCTCGCGCTTGGCTGCTGCTTCCCTCAGTGTTCCAGTCAGGTGGACGCTGCATCTCCCGCAGAGCGGGAGACGCGAGGTAACTTTAAAGGCCCCGGTAGAAAGGGGCGTGGCCAGGTAGCGCTGGTGCCTCTCGCGCTTGGCTGCTGCTTCCCTTGGTGTTCCTGTGAGCTGGACGCTGCGTCTCCCGCAGAGCGGGAGACGCGAGGTAACTTTAAAGGCCCCTGTAGAAAGGGGCATGGCCAGGTAGCGCTGGTGCCTCTCGCGCTTGGCTGCTGCTGCCCTCGGTGTTCCTGTCAGCTGGACGCTGCGTCTCCCTCAAAGACTTATTATCGAAATGCTAAACAAGAGAATAAAGTTTTATACCATATGGCTTTAGCAGATGAAACTGGCTGTATAAAAGCAACATGTTATAATGAGGATTACTATAATCAAACCAAAGAACAAAATGGAATAATAATTCGAAATTATATTATCAAAAATGCTATATTGTTATTGACAAAACAAACAAAGATTGCAAGAACGCCACCGCTTAAAATTTCAGCAGCTGTTATCCAGGAGGCTGAATACATTTTACAGCCACCAGCACCACCAGTGTCTCCAATAAAGGCTGTAAGAGGAGCTACTGTGAAGACACTACTGAGTGTGTCAGGAACAATAACAGAGGTAAGCTACATTCAATTACTTTTTTATCTGCAGACACTTGCCTATGTTTCTTCCCCCCCAAAAAAATAAAAATGTTACAACTATATAGCTATAACTAATTGCCTCTAATTAAATGCACTTTGAAATGTTTTGAAGTATGAATTTTAATTGACAACTTGCAACATTCCGAGGCTCATATTCAAGGAACTATTTTAGTATGTTTACTATAGCCTCTAGAGCAATGCTTTTTTTTCCAATTAGGCCAACATCCTATGACATACAGAAAAACATCAATTAACCACCAATATGAAGTAAGTAAAGCGCTTTATATATGTTACTATTTGCAAAATATTCCTAAATACAATGCAACTCACCTATAAACAGCATTTACCTGTCTCAAACAACTACTTGTACAACAAAAAAAAAATGTACAATGCTATTTGTAACAGGTAATTGCTATACAATTGTTTTTTTGGGGTTGCTCTGACTTCCTTGCTTCTTTTTGCTGGCTTACCATCCTTGTCTTATGCTTTTCATTCCTTTACAGCATACTTTCAATTTCATTACACAACTTGCAACTTTCTACTGCTATCATTCAATATTTTTTTTTTCAAACCTAGCCTACAAAGCAAGGCATTTTTTTATTCCTCCGCACATCTTATGCTACTCCCAAAAATGCTCTCAATATTGCCCCCAACTTTCCTTTTTTGTCTGTAAAAGCACCACAATTAGTATATTACATGTTTATAACTAAACAGCAAATTACACACACCTACTAAACATCAGTTCTAACAAACATTTATCTACGCCAACTCAAAATGTTACAATTCTACATGTAACAACTAATTGCTACCCATTTGCTTTTTTGGCTGGTCTAATCCCCTTAGTGTTTAGTTGTTAACTTACCATCCGCTTCTTTTACTACTCCCTCTCTTGCAGTATAGCTAAATTTCAATAAAGAGCTTGCAACATTGCAACTGCTCACATTCCAACAATTAAACAACAATACAAAGTAAGTAAAGCGGTTTATAAAATTTACTATTTACAGAAAATAACTAACTACACTGAAGCTCACCTACAAACAGCATTTACCTATCTCAACAACTACTTGTAAACAACTTAAGACTGTTGTATGTTATTTGTAAAAGCTGATAACTATCAGTTTGATTTTTTTATTACTCTGAATTTATTTAGCCAAATCAGCAGCAATTCCTTTACTATGCCTTTTCAATAAGTTAAAATTTGTACATATGAAACAACATGAAAAGAACATATTGTTTTACCTAAATACAACTATATGCAAGAACAGCAATGAATCATGATTTTATGTACTACAGGTAGAAGCTACAAATAATATATTCGTCGAAGGACAAGAAACAAAGATTAAGAGTATAACAATTAGTAATGCCACCGACTCTGTGAAAGTTAGTCTTTGGAGAGAAGCAACAGATTTTGCTATCGAAATTGGGAAATATGTACAGATAACGCATCTCACTGTACATGAATTCAATGGAGAAAAAATATTAAACACGACTAGACACACTACAGTACAAGTAAGTAATAATTTTTTAACCTGTCATACTGCAGAAAGAAAAACACAAAATACTTTGTATTAAAACACTTTCTCTATAGGTCATACAACCAACAAAGGAAAACATTACTGTAACATTATATGGAGTCGAGAAAACATACCAAGAAAAAAGCACAATGACAGTGCAAGTAGAAACAAGTGAAAATTTCCAATCGATGGACATAAACAATACAACTTTGATGGACTTCCTAGACATTGATACAGATACAGAAGATTTTGAAGATGCTTTAATGCCGCATTTACCAATAACACTAAATATACTGTTTTGCAATGGGTGTATAACAGACATAATTAAACAAGTGTAACAACGTAACAAAAACAAACACATTTTGTGTACTGCAAGAAACTGCTTTTTAGAAAAAAGAGAAAATCGCTAGCACATAATGTACACATTTTTGCATAATGTTCTAAATGTAACGTTTTTTATCACAATGCTAGTGCACAACTGTTTTTGCTTTATACTACATTAGTTCTTTTTTGTTGTACTAATTATTGCAAGTACTACACTTTTACATTGTTAAGTTTTCAAGCATTATCCTCCAAAAAATGTGTATTGCAGAAAAAAAAACTTGCATTTAACTGAATAATATGTTATTACTTACCTTAAAAACAATGATGTATATACAATTTTTCATATTATTTAAAAATAAACAATTTGTGAACAATGCATATGTAGAAAAGATAATACTGTTTTACTTGATATTTTTTGAAGTTTATAAATTGTACAGTATTGGCAACTGCACATAAATATAGAAATGTCTTTGTCTACATCATTAAAATATGTACACTATGTTAAAAACCATCATTCTAGTCCTTCTTTTATGCGAACGAAAGCTATGCCCACAAACATATATTCAATTAATGTTGGAACACTTAGAAATAATGATCTTGTCAAATGTTAATAGTTGTCTTTAGTTATTTTTTACTTGCTTTTGTGCCCCTTTTGCCTTCTGTTCGACTCGTGTCCCCAGCCACTGTACCACCCCCAGCCCCGCACCCTTACTGCCGACTGCCCATTCACTGCCCCACCTCCCGATTGTATTGTTGTAGTGTCAGCACCCCTATGCCAACATTCACAGCTCTTGTGTGCTATTAGCACACATGCATGTTTCACTTTTCACTGCAGCTACAGGTGTCTCATTTTCGAAAATTAAAAGTATTGCCATTGGAAATGGCAAAACTATTAATTTAGTGTTTTTCAAAAACAACACATAAAAAAAATTGTCATTTACAATACCAATATCTCAAACTTTACTAATGCGAGACCTATTGCATTGCAAATGCTTGTTTTACTAAGTGGCTGTTATTGGGCTTGGGAATGCCCATATATACTAACGTTTGTTGCTTGAATATTGAGGATATTAAAGGCCTATTAGCCTACTTAAATATAAAGAGTTTTCATTGAAATTTCAGTCAACTGCCATGTTTTAATATTTTCGGGTGTTTAACTTAATTTTGTTACACACACTTTTTTGGGACAGAGCTCTTGCAGAGTCTGCTCTCACTCGCTTTATCTTATGATCATTCGCGCTTTCCTTTCTGCTTCTTTCTCTTTCTTTCTGTGCACTGTCTTTGCTGGGCCTTTAGTTATATTTATTTAAACTTTCCTATCTTTCACATAGGAGATTCGTATCTTCGTGGTTTGGAAGAGGAATCCTCAGTTGATTCGATAACCATCAATCAGTAACATGAGATTGAACGTGAATTCCTCCTAATCTCGTACGGAAATTAAAAAAGTTTTGCATTTGTTTTGCTTTATGAATTCATGTTTTATAAATGTTCATATCTTGTGTCTTTAGTAATGTGGCTGAAAATTCCTCCTTTTTCTTAATGCGTTTTTGAGTATGTCCTGGGTGCCTTCTTTTTACTACTTTTTGGTTTGAGATAACAAGTGTCTTTTTAAATGTGGTAAACGATGTGTGGTACTGTTTGTTAAAAATGTATGTGTTTTATTTGATTTATTACAGCCCTGACGACGTTCCATGAGTGTTTGTTTGGAACAAAATGTGTTGGCTGGATTTCATATATTGTAAATGAATTTGTAATAAAGAAGCTTTTACACTACGTATGGGACTTGATTTGTTTTCCTGGTGCACATCCTTACTTTCAACAATTTTGGATTCTGTCGTACAGTGCAGCTGAAGGGCGACAAGTGCCGGAAGATTTGTGCACAGGTCATGTTCACTACCATTCTCAGATAAATGAGGTGCAGCCTGGCTAGTCTATCGCCTCTTTCAGTTTTTATGCTGTGTATGATGTACCTCTACATGGGGAATGACACACTGCTGCGTATGACGTACCTGTGCTTGGGGAATGAAACACTTCTGTGTATAATATAGCTGTGCATTGGGAATGACATACCACTGCGTATGATGTACCGTGTGCATGGTCAATGACACTGCAGTGTATGATGTACCTGTGCATGAGGAATGACACTGCTGCGTATGATGTAGCTGTGCATGGGGAATGACACACTGTGTATGATGTACCTGTACATGGGGAATGACACACTGCTGTGTATCATACAGATGTGCATGGAGAATGACACACTGCTGCGTCTGATGCACCTGTGCATGAGGAATGATACTGCTCCGTATGATATAGCTGTGCAGAGGCAATGACACACTGCTGCGTATGATATAACTAATCTTGGGGAAGGACACACTGCTGCCTATGATGGACCTGTGCATGTGGAATGACATACCACTGCGTATGATGTACCGTGTGCATGGTCAATGACACACTGCTGCGTATGACGTACCTGTGCTTGGGGAATGAAACACTTCTGTGTATGATGTAGCTGTGCATTGGGAATGACATACCACTGCGTATGATGTACCGTGTGCATGGTCAATGACACTGCTGTGTATGATGTACCTGTGCATGAGGAATGACACTGCTGCGTATGATGCACCTGTAAGGAGCACTTCCCCTTTAGGAGACAGTTAAAAACCTTTTTATTTCAAAACTAACATGTTACACTGCCAGTACTGTTTATTTGCAATAAGGCTGCCAAAGGCGCGGAGATACTCCTTCGGGTTGTGATCCTAGCGCGATACAAACTCGCAAATAAATAAATAAATAAATGACACTGCTCCGTATGATATAGCTGGGCAGAGGCAATGACACACTGCTGCGTATGATATAACTATGCTTGGGGAAGGACACACTGCTGCGTATGATGGACCTCTGCATGTGGAATGACACTGCTGCATATAATGCACCTGTGCATGTGGAATGGCACACTGCTGTGTATGATGTAGATGTGCATGGGGAATGACACACTGTTGAAAATTAGTACAGTTTGGTGAACATTATCTGCGCCATCTTGCCTCTTCCCCCGATGCCACACTTTTGTCGTGCGCACCCGCCATTTTAGAATGCCCTGATCAGAACGAACCCTTTTTCATGCCGATGGCCCCTGACATAGCCCTTCGCCTTCACTTAGCCCGCACGCTGACCAACCCCCTGCTTGCACCTGCCTAGAATCATAAACCCCTCTTCGGCACTGCTCTGCCCCAGGCCCTCATCCTGTTCCCAGCGCGACACCTCCCTTCTTCCCTTTCATGATCTCCGGCCCTTAGACGCAAACCCCCCTTTTTTCCCGTGTGTCCGTTTGTCTTCCCCGTTCCCAGGCCGACACCCAGCTCTGCCGATACCATTCCTTGCCCCTCCCCGTACAATAGAAAGCTTCCCCCATCAAAGGATCCCCGGGTTGATCAAAGCCCCCACTCCATGAGATCCGATCAAACCCCCCACGTTCCGTGAATCGGCGGAATATCCAGCTGCGCGATACTCATCACCTGTTGTGACTAGGGTGGGGACTTCAACTGTAAATGTGTGTGGGAACGGGCCCAAAGGGGAGTTCCGGGAATGTCTTTTCCATATATCAAAGCTTTAACATGAATATGTAATCTGCAATAAAGCCATAAAACAGTGTATAAGAGGCCAGGCCTCAGAAATGTAGTTAGAGCACCTCAGAACGATACCTTCTGCCCGTTTTGTTGTGTTCTCCTCCGGAGAGAATAAAAACCTTGTTTCCTGCTTTCCAGTCTCCAGCGCCTGCCTCTTCATTGATTAAATAACTAGAGGGTCACAGAGGCAATACCGCCGGGCAAATACCGATTGTCCCCGACCCGCACCAGTTTCAACAATTGGCGTCCCAAGCGTGGGGCCCATCAGCGACTCGTGGATCCAGTGGGAGAGGTCCCGACGACAGAGTGAACGACTGCAACGATCGGGAGAGCTCTTGCCCAATAGACCCTCGTCTGGCAGCCGATCATCCGAACTTCACTAGTTCCGAACAGACCTCTCTCGAGTGATCTACGGTCCTGACTGGGGACCATTAGGAGTGCCGTGAGAATTACGAGAAAAAGAGGACGATCGGGCGCTGGATTCGGAAGACAAGAAACTGTCCACATGGTCCGGGTAAGGTCGTGTAATCACGACAAGTTGCGAAATGATTGCTTGATTGTTTGATTGCTTGATTATTTATAAAATACTAGTATTACTCTTTGTTTGACCTATTTGGAGATTCACTGTCTGCACACGGAGAAACAGTAGGCTCCTTCTCTTTTGCAAACGGTGAAGGATAGGTAACGTAACCGTCGCGCCTATCTTTCTCCCCCACTGACTCTATTATTTCTCAACGGTTTTTGGGAGACTCCCCACTCCCTCACTGATTAACTGGGTTCTTTAACCCCGAACTACTGTTCACAGATTGTCTTCTGGAGATTCTCTGTCTGCAAACCAGAAACAACAGCTTCCTCTTTGCGGTTAGTGAAAGGGTAGAGGACGCAGACTTTTGCGCCCTACTCACTCTCCCCATTGTCCTTTTTCTATCCTATTTATTTATTTATTAATTGCTTGATTGTTCCGCACTCTTGGTTACTCTTTTTTATTTTTTGTTCATGAGGTATTCACTGCCTGCAAACAACGTAGAATAGGAATATTCTGTCTAGTCTTTGCACCTAGTGATAAGATAGGCACTGCTGACTTATTAGTCCCTCGTTACGAGCCGTCATGTCTGTCTTCTCCCCATTGATTGATAATTGGTTCAGCCCGGACCGTGTATTAGAGGTGGACCATATAGCTCCACTAGAAGGCACCCCTAATAAGGACATGTTCATAAACTATGGATTAGTTACCATAGCCTATAATAAATTGTGGCACAGGTATACCAAAGAAAGTCAGGACAAACAGTGGCCACTGGCAGGATCCTTTGACCTTGATAAAATAGAAACGTTAGAAATAGCCCTTCGAAATAATAAGACAACGCCTATTATGCTCGACAGTCTCGGTATGTGGCGCAGAGAGGCTATGCAACGACAGAGAAAAGACGAGGACAAACCAAGTAGAGAAATATACCGACAGGACAACCCCAGGACACCGCTACCCACAAGTTATCCCCCGACACTACGCAAAAGACGACCAGACTTAGGGCCAGACCAATGCGCTTTTTGTAGATATGTCGGACACTGGAAAGCCCAATGCCCGACTCTACTGAGCGTGAGTAAAGGCAAAGGGCCGACAGGAACGACAGATCGGCAGTATGAGAAAAAGCGCGAGACCAAGAAGAACCCGACTTACATAGACAGACCAGATAGAACCACCACGTTTGATTATGCCCGATGGCACAGATTTCGCCAGGACAATTTCAGCGGCATGCTCAAGTTCTCCTAGGTCGGGCAGCGTCAAGACGGGAACCCAGCCTCGTTTTAAATTCACAGACGGAAAGAGATAATTATGACTAATAACTGTTTTATATTCGTCTTGGGTCTTTGTATGTCGTACTTGTACTGTCCCCCGTCTGAGTTTGTGTGTATGTAATGTACGAATCTGCGTCATCCCTCTACACGTGTTTTCATGTTACTCAACCTCTGTTAAGCAGAAACTTAGCATAAAAGCAACCTGGAAAGAAAGAAATGGTAAAACAAAATCCGTAGACCATTGATGAACTTGAACTTTTAATTTAACTCAACAAACAAGGAATAATAACGGTAAACTGTAGAAAATGAAAGTCAAACAGAACATTCGCCCCCCCCCCATTCTGGAACCTTCCGAAGGAGGGTAGGGTTACGGCTACGCCCAACCGGCGGCAACCCATATAAGGCAGGCCCCGCTGCCAACTCTTGGTCAGGAAATCTTAACATATGGGGAAGCCGGAGGAGAGGCAGGGGCCAGCGGAGTCCAGCCGCAGCGGCCCTGGACAGTTGCAGGCAGTCCCGCCGCATGCCTCCTCGGCCCAGCCGCAACGGGCCTGGATAGACTTAAGTAGTCCCGCCACATGTCCAGAGAAGGATGGGACACCTCTTCCTTTTCCCTTCCGTAACAGCCGCAGCAGCTCTGGACGGCGGGATGTCCTGCACGTACCTCCACAACAGTTTGTCCAGGTCGGGCTGGGAGGGAGAGGCGACGCGGACGAGCCTCTCCCACCTCCACTGATAGGAGGTCTCCCAGCCCCCGGCCCAACGCCGAACACCCCCAGTCAGGCGATGGTGCCAATACTTCCACAGCACCGAACACACCATGGTGGCACCCCAGTATTTGCGCAGCACCGAACGTGCAATGGTGGCCATATTTTCGGAACACCGAACCTGCAATGACTGCACTGATACTCGTGCCGCGCCGAATGCGCGCCACAGGTGGCCATACTCCCACAGCACTGAGCACAGGACTTGGGGAGCACCGGATGTGGAGAGACCTTCACGCTGGGCGATGAAAAAGAGCAGCATGGAGTGCACCGGGAGAAGGAGACGGCGCGAACGAGTCTCCCTCGCCCCCCCCCAGGTGGGGGCATCACAGCTGCACCCCAGTTGAACGTCCCGCTTTCACACAACAGGGACCTCTTCCTTTCACTCGGAAGGATCTCTTCCGCTCTTGCAAACTCGACGAGAGTGGCCCCTGTAGGGCCTCAAAATGGCGTCTGGGTCCGCTGGAAGGCGGGCCCCGGCCACTAGAGTAACTTTGACCAGCAATATAACTCGGACATTTGCCCGCTGGGGCACGAGCCCCCATCTCCGACAGCATCTCCGCAGCCTTGGAGACCCTACAAAAGTCCCCGGCGGAACCTTCGGCCTCTGCAGGCTTCCGGTAAGGGACGGCTGCCTCGGTCGCCAAACGAAACAAACATGACATTGCCACTCCTTCTGTTAGCATGAATTCTAGAACTGCCGAAAAGGACTCTGGTCCAAACTGCCAGTAATGGGAAACATTTCCCCCTGATGCTGCTTCCGGACTGAGCCGGCCCCGCCCAAAATGGCGCTGGTATCAATCGGAACTTACGAACACCTCGTGGTGTTCCTTCGCACTAATATAAACTTGATGTTCTGAGACTTTATATGATCCTTTGTACACTTGGCTAGAAAAAAAACCAAGGAGAACTCACTCGACGAACAGTATGAAAGGATCCCGTTAAAAATGTTGATTACAAATGTACAATGCATTATATTTTTATAGATGATGTATAACCTCATCTACGACGCACACATACGGTATACATATAGGAAATCTGATTGCAACTATTATGATTGTACTTCTAAATCATGAAAATAAATGCCCCCCGAACCCCCAGCCAATTAATAGACGTTTTAGTTTCTTACAAATGAATGAATAAAACTTTCCGATGTTTTTTATTGCTGCAAACGACACCCCCCACTGTACGCACTTTAGCCATTGCCACGACCGGCCAAATACGACCGCACCCTCATAATCCACGTGCT
The DNA here is from genome assembly GCF_964261635.1 of Lissotriton helveticus. NCBI lineage: Eukaryota > Metazoa > Chordata > Amphibia > Caudata > Salamandridae > Lissotriton > Lissotriton helveticus. Next base: position 652,124,713 of record NC_136067.1, read on the forward strand.
GAAATGATTTTGCAAAATAAAGTTTTTTTGAAACTACGGACGGGTATTGCATGCTTTATTTTAAAAAAAAAAAAAAATGTGGGATCGGTGGGAAAGTTCTTTTCTGTGCACCCTACTCTGCTCTCTCTTTAAGGTTGAAAGAAGATGGTTGCCCAGCCCTGGAGGACGGATCGGATCGACAACACGACACTCTGCCTTCAAAGTACGCGACTGACTCATGAACTCTTGCGTGGAGGAAGACCTTGACTTCCAAGGATGGGTAAAACGAACGGTGTAAATAAGGGAATGTAAAAGGAGGGTGAAAAGAAATGACGTAAATGTTATAAAGTACAACGTTCCAAGGTATCAGGGAACGGAGCTGACCCAAGAACCGAAGAACCTTAGAACGCCACAGCGTTGAAAGAGGTTTAAGGATCCCGATAGTGAGATACATCCTTTGACTAGATACCTCGCACTAAGCACCTCTGGTTTCCTTTTCACGTTTCCCCGCACACGACCTATATGGACACACTACCCCCCCCCGACTCCAGAAACCATATCCCCGGGGACTCTGCCCCGAGGAGGGAAGACGAGTAAGAGGCGAGTAAAGGACTCTTGAATACATGTATTTGAATATGCGCGAATGCTGTTCCCTCCCCTCCCCCCTTTTTTTTCCTCCCTCTGCAGGTTACATCAGAGATTACGGCCGAGGTGTGGCGAAGATCTGAAGCCTTGCCATGTCTAATACACGAAGCAGACTAGCGCCGCAGGCGGTGCCTAAGCACGCCTGCAATCTACTCACGTATCGAACAAACCCGAAAAATGAGCACGACCTGATAAAAAGTGATCACCCTTAAACCAGACCGGACGAATGAACCCATGTCACGTATGATGCGAAACTATGAGAGAATGTGTGTGTGACCGAGGCGCTGACCCAACTGGTCGAAGGACCGAGAGTGCGAGAAAGTGCGACAAAATGGTACCTCCTTTCTTCTTTCCTTTTCTCAAGGCACGTCCCCTCTACCCTGTCTAATGCTCAAACTGCATGATTACAAGATTTTGACGCAGACCCGCGAATGTCCTTTACTGTGTAATGCACTAAATAGCCTTTCTCGAATACACTGCCACCCTCTCTGTTGCACGTGTACTATTTAGCCTGCCGTTGCACTCTCTCTCCCTCTCTCTCTCTCTCTCTCTCTCTCTCTCTCTCTCTCTCTCTCTCTCTCTCTCTCTCTCTCTCTCTCTCTCTCTCCTCCTCTCTCTCTCTCTCTCTCTCTCTCTCTCTCTCTCTCTCTCTCTCTCTCTCTATTTTTGCACTCCCACTCTTCCGAGCGATTAGCCCCGAAATTGGCAGACTGCCACCCCTAGCGCACCACCTAATTGGCTTCAAATACCGTCAGTATTTGCACAAAAAACTTGTCTTTAATACAATCACCCGGAGACCGTGTCATTACCTCTCCTTTTCCGCTAGAAGTCAATGAACCGAGGTTGGGCCGTAAGGGAAAGGACAGGTAAGACGACAGAGGTTCCCTAATCTGGCCCGTAATAAGGGAACTACATGTCAACGGCTCCTATGGTATAAAACAAGGACCCCAGAATGCGCGACCCTCCCCGCCCCGAATTGTCGCAATACCCAAACAGGAAAAATGATCACCCCTGTTACATCCCCTGTATCAGCCGCTCCAAATTGGAGTTATGAAACTACCCCTCATTCCCGGTTGTGAGAGATGGGTCGATTTACGCCCTTACCATAAGTTTTCTATGTCTCCAGGTGTCTTCCGATGAGACCCCTGTCTTCTCTAATTTAGTAATCCGGCCGCGAGAGGCTGCATAGGGACCAGAATGATGTTTTTTTGCAAGGTTAAGATTAGACTGAAGCAAAGAAAACCATTACACTGTACCATGCCGAAAGCGAAAATGTTTAGTTGAAAAGCAGGAGGCATTGATAGAAAATAAATGTTTAGCCTATGTTCGTCCATCAGCAATATATCTGTTTAGTGCCATGTCGATAGCACACAGTACCCTTGGTAAATATAAAGCCCTAGAGAACGGTACATCTTTGTCAAAACCCGTCTTACGAAGGTGGGTCACCATCAGATGAACTGTCGTGACTATAAAAAAATAATTGTGAAGGAAAGTCATAGTAAATCCAACAGGCCCGTCACCGGTCATTCATATGCCAGTTGTGAACATTAATATAACGGACATTTTTCATTCTTTGCCTGGAGCTGGGAGAGAAATAGACTTTTTGATCTGCAAATTCTCTAAAGACTGTCTTTTCAAACTTGTTTAAGGGTACGGCTGTTGGAGGAGAGAAGGACCGGATGTGGGAGCACGAGGCCTGACTGCAGACTAAGGAACACCTGCGACATCAGCCAAGGCGAGACCACGACAGAAAAGAGCTGCAGGACGAGGCACTGTTTTCGACAACATGAGAAGAAAGGGCCGACCTGATGCCCCTGCTCGATGTCCAGTGTCTACCGACAAGTCCCCGCTCTCTGAATTCCGTCACACGCCCGCCCATCTGAAGTCTCTCGTTCCCCTAGTTTGTTCCTAATTTGGCCTTGCTCCATCCCCCTTTTCCTCCGACCTACCCTATGGACTGTTTTGTACGCTTTTCTTCCATCTGAACTTTCTGACAATCACCTCCAAGGACACAGGGCGAAAAGGACCTTTCCGACCAGAAACGCGAGGAAAGGGGTCGTGCCCTGCAACGCAGAACTTAGAATAGAGCTGGACTTGTAGCTCCACCGCCGGTGCTCCACAGCGCCAACGAAAGACAACAAAGAATAATGAGAACTCGTTAACTTCGAACATTTGACATCCTCAATCACCGTTTCTGCTAGGCCTCATTTCTCTCCCAGCCGCCATTGTATTGATCATGCTCCAATCCGAATCTAATATATGTAATAATCTACCAGTCCACGTTATGAAATGTACTTGCTGCTCTCGCTACAGAATCGTTTTTGTATTGCATTTCTATGACTTTCCTGCTAAAAACAAATTGATCAAAGTCTATCAAATGGGTCCACCTCCTAAAACCAGAAATGTTAAAATGTATTATTTTCAACTCTTTTTCATCTAGGGTTCCTACCGTTTTCTTTCTCATGCCCACCACAATAGAACCGAGTAGAAAATGAACCAGCAAGATGTCTTGAATATGTTAAAGGGAGGACTGTTGAAAATTAGTACAGTTTGGTGAACATTATCTGCGCCATCTTGCCTCTTCCCCCGATGCCACACTTTTGTCGTGCGCACCCGCCATTTTAGAATGCCCTGATCAGAACGAACCCTTTTTCATGCCGATGGCCCCTGACATAGCCCTTCGCCTTCACTTAGCCCGCACGCTGACCAACCCCCTGCTTGCACCTGCCTAGAATCATAAACCCCTCTTCGGCACTGCTCTGCCCCAGGCCCTCATCCTGTTCCCAGCGCGACACCTCCCTTCTTCCCTTTCATGATCTCCGGCCCTTAGATGCAAACCCCCCTTTTTTCCCGTGTGTCCGTTTGTCTTCCCCGTTCCCAGGCCGACACCCAGCTCTGCCGATACCATTCCTTGCCCCTCCCCGTACAATAGAAAGCTTCCCCCATCAAAGGATCCCCGGGTTGATCAAAGCCCCCACTCCATGAGATCCGATCAAACCCCCCACGTTCCGTGAATCGGCGGAATATCCAGCTGCGCGATATTCATCACCTGTTGTGACTAGGGTGGGGACTTCAACTGTAAATGTGTGTGGGAACGGGCCCAAAGGGGAGTTCCGGGAATGTCTTTTCCATATATCAAAGCTTTAACATGAATATGTAATCTGCAATAAAGCCATAAAACAGTGTATAAGAGGCCAGGCCTCAGAAATGTAGTTAGAGCACCTCAGAACGATACCTTCTGCCCGTTTTGTTGTGTTCTCCTCCGGAGAGAATAAAAACCTTGTTTCCTGCTTTCCAGTCTCCAGCGCCTGCCTCTTCATTGATTAAATAACTAGAGGGTCACAGAGGCAATACCGCCGGGCAAATACCGATTGTCCCCGACCCGCACCAGTTTCAACAACACTGCTGCGTATGATGTTGCTGTGCATGGGGAATGACACACCACTGTGTATGATGTACCGTGTGCATGGTCAATGACACTGCTGTGTATGATGGACCTGTGCAAGAGGAATGACACTGCTGCGTATGATGTAGCTGTGCTTGGGGAATGACACACTGTGTATGATGTACCTGTACATGGGGAATGACACAGTGCTGCGTATGATACAGCTGTGCATGGATAATAACACACTGCTGCGTATGATGCACCTGTGCATGGGGAATGACACACTGCTCCGTATGATGTAGCTGTGCAGAGGCAATGACACACTGCTGCGTATGATATAGCTGTGCATGGGGAATGGCACACTGCTGTGTATGATGTACTTGTGCTTGGGGAATGACACACTGCTGTGTGTGATAACGCTGTGCATGGTGAATGGCACTGATGCATATGATGTAGCTGTGCATGGGGAATGGCACACTGCTGTGTATGATGTACCTGTACATGGGAAATTACACACTGCTGCGTATGATGTACCTGTGCTTGGGGAAAGACACACTGCTGTGTATAATGAAGCTGTGCATGATGAATGGCACTGCTGTGTATGATGTAGCTGTGCATGGGGAATGACACTGCTACATATGATTTACCTGTGTTTGGGAAATGACACACAGCTTCGTATGATGCATGTGAAATGACACACTGCTGCATACGATGTACCTGTGCATGTGGAATGACACACTGCTGTGTATGATGTAGCTGTGCATGGAGAATGACACTGCTCTGTGTGATATACCTTGTGCATGGGGAATGACACTGCTGTGTGTGATGTACCTGTGCTTGGGAAATGACACACTGCTATGTATGATGTAGATGTGCATGGGGAATGACACTCTGCTGCGTATGATGTAGCTGTGCATGGGAAATGACACACCACTGCGTATGATGTACCATGTGCATGGTCAATGACACTGCTGTGTATGATGAACCTGTGCAAGAGGAATGACACTGCTGCGTATGATGTAGCTGTGCTTGGGGAATCACACACTGTGTATGATGTACCTGTACATATGGAATGACACACTGCTGCGTATGATACATCTGTGCATGGATAATGACACACTGCTGCGTATGAATGCACCTGTGCATGGGGAATGACACACTGCTCCGTATGATATAGCTGTGCAGAGGGAATGACACACTGCTGCATATGATGTACCTATGCTTGGGGAAGGACACACGGCTGCGTATGATGGACCTGTGCATGTGGAATGACACTGCTGCATATGATGCACCTGTGCTTGGGAAAAGACACACTGCTGAGTATGATATAGCTGTGCATGGGGAATGACACACTGCTGCGTATGATATACTTGTGCTCGGGGAAAGACACACAGCAGTGTATAATGAAGCTGTGCATGATAATTGGCACTGCTGCGTACGATGTAGCTGTGCATGGGGAATGACACTGCTACATATGATTTACCTGTGCTTGGGAAATGACACACAGCTTCGTATGATATAGCTGTGCATGCGAAATGACACACTGCTGCATATGATGTACCTGTGCATGTGGAATGACACACTGCTGTGTATGATGTAGCTGTGCATGAGGAATGACACTGCTGTGTATGATGTACCTTGTGCATGGGGAATGACACTGCTGTGTGTGATGTACCGGTGCTTGGGAAATGACACACTGCTACGTATGATGTAGCTGTGCATGGGGAATGACACACTGCTGTGTGTGAAGTACCTGTTCATGAAGATGACACATTGCAATGTAAGATGTACCTGTGCTTGGGGAATGACAAACTGTTGCGTATGATTTAGCTGTGCACGGGCAATGACACACTGCTCCGTATGATGTAGCTGTGCAGAGGCAATGACACACTGCTGGGTATGATATAGCTGTGCATGGGGAATGGCACACTGCTGTGTATGATGTACTTGTGCTTGGGGAATGACACACTGCTGTGTGTGATAACGCTGTGCATGGTGAATGGCACTGATGCATATGATGTAGCTGTGCATGGGGAATGGCACACTACTGTGTATGATGTACCTGTACATGGGAAATTACACACTGCTGCGTATGATGTACCTGTGCTTGGGGAAAGACACACTGCTGTGTATAATGAAGCTGTGCATGATGAATGGCACTGCTGTGTATGATGTAGCTGTGCATGGGGAATGACACTGCTACATATGATTTACCTGTGTTTGGGAAATGACACACAGTTTCGTATGATGCATGTGAAATGACACACTGCTGCATACGATGTACCTGTGCATGTGGAATGACACACTGCTGTGTATGATGTAGCTGTGCATGGAGAATGACACTGCTCTGTGTGATATACCTTGTGCATGGGGAATGACACTGCTGTGTGTGATGTACCTGTGCTTGGGAAATGACACACTGCTATGTATGTATAAGTGTATGTATAAGTGGAGAAGCGTGGCTCAGTGGTTAGAGGCGGCAGACCTGGAAGCTGAGATCGGCCGTGGACCAGGGTTCGATTCCCCGCCTCGGCGGGTCTCGGGCTCAAAAATTCCACGGACTCGACAATTCTCGCTCCGGTGCCTACTCGACTCACGGGGTCACACTCTGCGACTCTGGGCAATAGCTTGCTTAATCTCCACTATGGCCCCTCGCGGCGGGATGCCTGGCTTTCACCTTGTGGATACCCTGCCGGGGTATCTCACAGGGGAATACCAGGATGGGTTCCCTAAGCAAGCGCCTTGATGCCTTCGGGTGATACGTGCGCTATATAAGTCGCAATACATTTACATTTACATATGATGTAGATGTGCATGGGGAATGACACTCTGCTGCGTATGATGTAGCTGTGCATGGGAAATGACACACCACTGCGTATGATGTACCATGTGCATGGTCAATGACACTGCTGTGTATGATGAACCTGTGCAAGAGGAATGACACTGCTGCGTATGATGTAGCTGTGCTTGGGGAATCACACACTGTGTATGATGTACCTGTACATATGGAATGACACACTGCTGCGTATGATACATCTGTGCATGGATAATGACACACTGCTGCGTATGAATGCACCTGTGCATGGGGAATGACACACTGCTCCGTATGATATAGCTGTGCAGAGGGAATGACACACTGCTGCATATGATGTACCTATGCTTGGGGAAGGACACACGGCTGCGTATGATGGACCTGTGCATGTGGAATGACACTGCTGCATATGATGCACCTGTGCTTGGGAAAAGACACACTGCTGAGTATGATATAGCTGTGCATGGGGAATGACACACTGCTGCGTATGATATACTTGTGCTCGGGGAAAGACACACAGCAGTGTATAATGAAGCTGTGCATGATAATTGGCACTGCTGCGTACGATGTAGCTGTGCATGGGGAATGACACTGCTACATATGATTTACCTGTGCTTGGGAAATGACACACAGCTTCGTATGATATAGCTGTGCATGCGAAATGACACACTGCTGCATATGATGTACCTGTGCATGTGGAATGACACACTGCTGTGTATGATGTAGCTGTGCATGAGGAATGACACTGCTGTGTATGATGTACCTTGTGCATGGGGAATGACACTGCTGTGTGTGATGTACCGGTGCTTGGAAAATGACACACTGCTACGTATGATGTAGCTGTGCATGGGGAATGACACACTGCTGTGTGTGAAGTACCTGTTCATGAAGATGACACATTGCAATGTAAGATGTACCTGTGCTTGGGGAATGACAAACTGTTGCGTATGATTTAGCTGTGCACGGGCAATGACACACTGCTCCGTATGATGTAGCTGTGCAGAGGCAATGACACACTGCTGCGTATGATATAGCTGTGCATGGGGAATGACACACTGCTGTGTATGATGTACTTGTGCTTGGGGAATGACACACTGCTGTGTATGATAAAGCTGTGCATGGTGAATGGTACTGCTGCATATGATGTAGCTGTGCATGGGGAATGGCACACTGCTGTGTATGATGTACCTGTACATGGGAAATGACACACTGCTGCCTATGATGTACCTGTGCTTGGGGAAAGACACACTGCTGTGTATAATGAAGCTGTGCATGATGAATGGCACTGCTGTGTATGATTTAGCTGTGCATGGGGAATGACACTGCTACATATGATTTACCTGTGCTTGGGAAATGACACACAGCTTCGTATGATGTAGCTGTGCATGTGAAATGACACACTGCTGCATATGATGTACCTGTGCATGTGGAATGACACACTGCTGTGTATGATGTAGCTGTGCATGGGGAATGACACTGCTGTGTGTGATATACCTTGTGCATGGGGAATGACACACTGCTGTGTGTGAAGTACCTGTTCATGGGGATGACACATTGCAATGTAAGATGTACCTGTGCTTGGGAAATGACACACTGTTGCGTACGATGTAGCTGTGCACGGGCAATGACACACTGCTGCTTATGCAACAGCTGTGCATGGGGAATGACACACTGCTGCGTATGATATACTTGTGCTCGGGGAAAGACACACTGCTGTGTATAATGAAGCTGTGCATGATGAATGGCACTGCTGCGTACGATGTAGCTGTGCATGGGGAATGACACTGCTACATATGATTTACCTGTGCTTGGGAAATGACACACAGCTTCGTATGATATAGCTGTGCATGCAAAATGACACACTGGTGCATATGATGTACCTGTGCATGTGGAATGACACACTGCTGTGTATGATGTAGCTGTGCATGAGGAATGACACTGCTGTGTGTGATGTACCGGTGCTTGGGAAATGACACACTGCTACCTATGATGTAGCTGTGCATGGGGAATGACACACTGCTGTGTGTGAAGTACCTGTTCATGAAGATGACACATTGCAATGTAAGATGTACCTGTGCTTGGGGAATGACAAACTGTTGCGTATGATGTCGCTGTGCACGGGCAATGACACACTGCTCCGTATGATGTAGCTGTGCAGAGGCAATGACACACTGCTGCGTATGATATAGCTGTGCATGGGGAATGACACACTGCTGTGTATGATGTACTTGTGCTTGGGGAATGACACACTGCTGTGTATGATAAAGCTGTGCATGGTGAATGGCACTGCTGCATATGATGTAGCTGTGCATGGGGAATGGCACACTGCTGTGTATGATGTACCTGTACATGGGAAATGACACACTGCTGCGTATGATGTATCTGTGCTTGGGGAAAGACACACTGCTGTGTATAATGAAGCTGTGCATGATGAATGGCACTGCTGTGTATGATGTAGCTGTGCATGGGGAATGACACTGCTACATATGATTTACCTGTGCTTGGGAAATGACACACTGCTTCGTATGATGTAGCTGTGCATGTGAAATGACACACTGCTGCATATGATGTACCTGTGCATGTGGAATGACACACTGCTGTGTATGATGTAGCTGTGCATGGGGAATGACACTGCTGTGTGTGATATACCTTGTGCATGGGGAATGACACACTGCTGTGTGTGAAGTACCTGTTCATGAGGATGACACATTGCAATGTAAGATGTACCTGTGCTTGGGGAATGACACACTGTTGCGTACGATGTAGCTGTGCACGGGCAATGACACACTGCTGCTTATGCAATAGCTGTGCATGGGGAATGACACACTGCTGCATATGATATAGCTGTGCATGGGGAGTGACACCCTGATGTGTATGAAGTACGTGTGCACAAGGAATGACAAACCGGTGCGTAAGATGTACCTGTGCACGGAGAATGACACACTGCTGCATATGATGTACCTGTGCTTGGGGAATGACAAACGTGTGCATGATGTACCTGTGCATTTGGAATAACACACTGTTGCATATGATGTACCTCTGCTTGGGGAATGACACACTGATGCGTATAATGTACCTGTGCTTGGCAAATGACACACTGCTGCTTATGATATAGCTGTGCATGGGAAATGACTCACTGCTCCGTATGATGTAGCTGTGCATGGAGAATACCACACTGCTGCGTATGATGTACATATGCATGAGGAATGACACGCATATGATGTACATGTGCATGGGGAAGGACACTGCTGCATATGATGTAGCTGTGCATAGTGAATGACACTGCTGCGTATGTTGTACCTGTGCATGTGGAATAACACACTGCTGCGTATGATGTACCTGTACTAGGGGAATGACACACTGAAGCGTATGATGCAGCTGTGCATGGAGAATGACACACTGCTGCATGTGATGAAGCTGTGCACAGGGAATTACACACTGCTGCAAAGGATGTAGTTGTGCATGGGGAATAACACACTGCTGTGTATGAAGTACCTGTGCACAAGGAATGACACACTGCTGCTTATGATGTAACTGTGCATGGGGAATGAGACACTGCTGCAAATGATGCAGCTGTGCATGGAGAATGGCACACTACTACATAGGATGCACCTGTGCATGGGGAATGACACACTGCTGTTTATGATGCACCTGTACATGCAAAATGACACACTGCTGCACATGATGCACCTGAACATGAGGAATGACACACTGCTGCTGCTGATGTACCCTGTGCATGAGGAATGACACTGCTGCATATGATGTACCAGTGCATGAGGAATGACACACTGCTGCGAATGATGTACCTGTGCATGAGGAATTACACACTGCTGCATATGATGTAGCTGTGCATAGGGAATGATACACTGCTGCATATGATGTACCTGTACATGCGTAATGATACACTGCTATTTATGATGCACTTGCAGAAAGACACTCTGCTGCGTATGATGTAGCTGTGCACGGGTAATGACACACTGCTGTTTATGATGTACCTGTGCTTCGGGAATGACACACTGCTGTGTATGATGCAGCTGTGCATGAAGAATGACACACTGCTGTGTATGATGTACCTGTACATGCGTAATGACACACTGCTGCGTATGATGTACCTGTTCATGCAGAATGACACACTGCTGCGTACAAACATTTTAAAGTTGTTGTAAGCAAATTAAGCAAGTTTTACCAGCCCCTGAAAGGAAATTCCCTAACATGCTGAGCCAAAAGGAAACTAGGCAAGTTGCAAGAGAAGTCAAGCAGAAGGTGTAAGCAGGAAACACTGAACCACGGCACTCTGAGTAGTATATATACAGTTCGTAAATCAATTTACACTAGCGGTAGAGAACAACATATGATGATGGAAGAGAACTTCCAAAGCCAGGTTTAAATAGGCAAAATGGAATTAAATAATTATGCAATAATTTATTACAACAAAGGCATATAAATTGTATTTCAAAACAATCCAAACATTTGGAGAAAACACCGCTTCATTTGATGTAATGAAGGTTTCAGTTCTTGACTTGGTTGCACAGAAACAGCCAACGCGCGTTTCGTCACCACCGTGACTTGCTCAAGGCTGTAAGGAGTGAACATGAAATACACTAGTTGTCACAACAATTCAAATTAACTTAACGTTTTCTAATTATATCTTAAAAGGGAAAGAAATGAATGTGCAAGAAAGAGTGGTGTCATTAGAAGAAACCACAAAGAACAAACCCAGAGCAGACAAAGCTACACAAAAGTGAAAAAGAACCTACCAAGATTAAACAGACCAAGCAGTTTTAAAAACACATGACTCAAAGCTTGTGTGACTCTGACTCATAAGCAGTTCCTACTGCTGCAAATAAATAGCTAAGTAAGTGAACAAAAGCTTAGGAGTCAGAGCTTCAAAGAAAAGAAGAGAAAAGGAAAGAAAGACCCCATATGTGTACCGAAAAAAGTATGTGAAATTCGCAAAACCGTTCGAACATCCCAGCAGTAAGATTACAAGACATTTCATTTTGAGTTAACCTTAGTTTGATGGCAGATGAGCCCGTCAAGATGCTTCAGTTGTGGCTCTGTATGTTCAGAATGCTGAGGGTCCCTTGTCAGTACTAAAAAACAATGTGTTGATATTGCAGGCAAACGTTTGGTTAGTACCCAGAATAAAAATACTCAATAAGACATAGTTGAACTGGTTTAGGCTAGGGGAACGATCAGGTCAGGCAAAGATATTTAAAATATAGTCACCTCCAAGTTAAGGTGTGTCGATCTAAGAAAATAATCCGATTGACAGCTACTAAGTTTTCAAGAGCTTAAGAACCCCAAATGAACGTTACCAACGAAAGTCTGAAAGTACACAAAAGCATTTGTTAGTGTCAGTCAGAAAATGTCCATAAAGAGGGACCAAGGTACAAATCCGTTCTATGTATTCAATATCTAATAGCGCTTTGTTCATGTCCCCAAACCTCCATAGTCCAAAAAGAAAGCTGTATATTGTAATATTTAAAAAACTTGCACTATTATTATTAAGAAAAGATGCTTTGGTCTAAGATATCTTGTATTTAAAACCACCTATATTAAAGAGGGAGTCCCTCCAAGCAAATTACTCACATTCTAATGTTCCCAATCCTGGCCATACCTAACATTTAAGTACTTTTGCTTGATAATAGTATTCCTAGGTACCAGAAAATCGTATAGAACTATCTACAAAGTTAAAAATCCAATGTCCCATAAGGCTTACATAGCAAATATGTGAAAGTCTGCACACTAGCCACTAATTCCACAGTAGAAGTTTCTTTGAACACTGTGTGGCAAGATAGAGTTTCTTTCTGTGAAAGAAGATAAAGTATGGGGCTTAATCACAAATAACGTAAGAAGTGTTATTTTTTATTTAAGAAATAAATAGTGATCCATTTATAAAATACATTCAGGACAACTTACATTCGCACGAAGAGTGTGTCTTCCCAAAACATAATTCAGGAAGCATGGAGAGACATCTTACGTGGGTGCTGTGATAAGACCCTGAATAAACAATAAAAAAAAGACAAATTGTTCGGGAGAATGTGACATTTTCAAATGCCTTCAATGGATAGTCAAGGGATCCATGATAGATAGAAGACCCTGTGCACTACCTTCCATATACACTATTAGAAATGATGCTCGTCGGGTAACATAAAACCATTTTGTAGACCCTTCCGTGTACAGATAGACCCCTTCAGGTTGGGGACATTCATCATTTAAATTAATGTCCCCCTCCAAATTAAAAAGGCTCTAATGAGATCTCTTCCCGCCATATCATTATAACAACTAACACAAGGCACCCCACGGGTGGATAAACCCGCAGGTGGCCCTTTAAGTCCAACTCGCTAGTTCACAGCTTGCATTTACCCAAACGTTGCCCTTTTAAGAAACATATGACCGCCGGAATGTCGCTTACAGCGTTTGACCGGCATTTCATAGTAGGCTAGCCCGTACCACAGCACAGTCACCAATCAGCGCACTTACCAGAGTAGGCGTCCTTCCGCGATACCGGCACCTTCGCACGCCCGTTTTCCGTGTCAGAGTAAAGTGAAACAGCGTGAGGCATTTAAAACAAGCAATATACCCGGAAGTGTACGTGGCTACGTCCCAAAAGACTGGGAAACTAAAGACGGACTAAAAAACTCATCAGTCCCACGCGGACATTACTAAATGATCAAACTGTGTATTGTACGTAAATATATCAGATCTCCCATGTTCCATTTTTCAATGTAACATATACAAAAACGCAATAAAAATCCATTTCTGGAGGCGTAGCCGCGCCAGCGACCAAGATGGCCGCTTAAGGTCAGGCTCCGCCGACCCTTCTCACCCGACTCGCCATCCTAATCTCTATCCTGTTCCCCGACCCCACTCTCGGGCGGGGGAACTGTCGCGGTGCCGGTATCTGGAAGCCCGGTTATCCTGCGAGGTCGGGTGCCCCTGCACGGCCGCCCAGAAGATTGCGGCCTGGCTGCCCTGGAGACCGGAACCTCGAGTGGCGGCCTGCCCGCCCCGCAGTTTAACAACATCGGGCTCGGGTGGGGCCGGTCCGGTCGGAGGTTGGCTCCAGAATTGGCAGCGGGTCCCTCGGGGGCTCGGCTGCTGTTATGTGAGGTCGAGGCTTGGGGGCAACGGAGGAGCACTGTGGTGCACTGGGAGGGGCCAGACTGAAGCTCGGGCCGGACTGTGTGCTGGAGGTCGGCCTGTGGGAGCAGCTGACTGCGGGTCCGGCGTGGTGCTGTGACTGGGCCATATGGTGAATTTACTTTGGTGGCCCACCGAAAGGAGAAACATGGAGTATTGAGCCCTTGTGGCTGGTGGTGCGGCGGGGGCCCTGATTGTTGCGGAGACACCTTGGCATGCATGGACTACGGCAGGGGTGGGAGGCGGAGATGCTGTGGCCCTAGGATTCGGTCCCCTGACTGGGGCGTGGTACGGCCTAGCAGAATTATATTGGTGCCTCTGTCGCCTGGGATCAAGCGGGCCCTGCGGCGTGGTTGGTGGCTGGTCCGTGGGTGCACGGAGCGTGTGACCCGCTGCTCGTCGAGACTGTCTGGGGGTCGCTTCTGCGCTCCTCTGCACACCCGGGTGTCCGTGGCGCAACCCATGGGAGCCTGAATTGAGGAGAGAAGCGGGGCACCACCATTCCTGTGGAGCAGTTGAAGGTATGCCCTAGGTGTTGACGGAGCTTCTTCTGCCCCGTCGGAGCCCGAGCAGTGATTTGGAGTGGCCCCGAGGTGCGGACCGGACGGAGGCGAGTGTGGTGCCCTGAGAGACAACCTGTTGCCGGCGACCGGGGTGGGCAGTGACGCTGTGGCCTTAACAAAGGAAGTGGGAAGACGTTCTGGATCTCAGGGAGTACGATGGCGGCGAGAGCAGAACCGGTTAAGACCATCACCAAAACCGCGAGGGGGGCCAGGCAGGTCCAATCCAATAAGTTGAACCGCTACACCCTGCCTAAGGGGTCTCCGATGGAGGGGAAGAGGGGACCCGCGGGGGCTCCGAAGACTATCCTGTGAGAGATGAGCCTACTTTGACGGATCTCATGGCTGCAATAACAGGAGTTCAGACCTCCCTGGGCCAGAAAATGGAAGCTATGGACAGCAAACTGGACACCGTCACTATAGAAGTGGGTCTGATAAGGGCAGATCTCACGAAGACAAGTGAGAAAGTAAAATCCCTAGAGGTTAAGACAACCAGTCACATCGATGACGTCAATCTGCTGCTCACGGATCGGAAGCTCGACGATTATGAAGAGCGCGCAAGACGCAACAAGATACGCATATTGGGAGTGCCGGAGAAATCGGAGGATCCTGTGCCGGACTTGTTCGTAGAAAATCCCATTTTCAATCATCTTAAACCTAAGGGCCTGAGTAATTTTTTTACAGTTGAGCGAGCACATAGAGTACTGGGCGGCAGACCTAAGCCGGGGCAAACCCCCGCCCTATGATAGCTAGAGTCCTTAATTTCCGAGACAGGGATGTGATCCTTCAGGCGGCCCGGACGACGGCCCCATTGGCATTTGAGAACGCCTCCCTCCTGTTTTTCTCGGACTTCACCCAACTGGTGCAAAAGCAACGACAGGGTTTCCTGGTGGTCAAAAAGAGACTGAGAGACAAGGGCATTAAATACGCCATGATGTACCCAGCCTGCCTTCGAGTGGAGATTGATGGTAGGACCTGGTTTTTCGACAATCCTCATGTCGCTGCGGACTGGCTGGGTTCCGAGACCCGTGACCAGGCAGAGTCTGCTGATCAATGACATTGTCTCTATGGGGTGGTTGTGACGAGTTGGGAGGGGGTAGGGGGGAGGGGGTGGCGGACCTGTCAGATGGTCCTCCTCTATTTTCTACTTTTAGTTCTTTGTAGATTAGATTGGGGGAGACAGGCACACTGCGAGTTGGGGATGAGTGCAAGCCACATGCAGGGGTGCAGGGAGGGGGGTGGGGGGACATATGTTGGGAATGTTTTGTTGTTGATGTTAATTTTTTTCTTATGCATTGGGTGTCACGGATTGCTTCAGTATTGATGTATTACCATAATGTCTTCCGGTAGACGGGGTTTGGGGATCTCCACACTTAGTTGGAACGTGAATGGGCTTGGAGACAAGATAAAGAAAGGAATGGTTAGTCAGTTGGTCAGAAGGCACTTGCCGGATGTGGTCTTGTTGCAAGAGACACATCTTGTGGGTAAGCAATGTTTGGCGCTACATAGGGGAGGATACAAGTTAGTGGCACACGCCGGGTTCACCACTGGCTCAAGAGGGGTGGGGATATTGATGAAAAACTCTTTTCCGCTAACTATCCAGGCTACATGGGCTGATAATAGAGGCAAATACATTGGGATCTCAGGGTTGTGGGAAGGGAGAACTGTCACATTTCTGTCTGTCTATGTCCCGCCTACCTTGCAGTTCGACGCCTTTCGTGACCTGTCCAAAATCTTTTTGACGTTGCCTGTTGGGATATTGTGGGGGGGGATTTTAATGCAGTGATGAATGGTGAAGTGGATAGACACCCTACCCGGACTTTGCTGCCGTCCCGTAGATGGTTGTCAGATTTTGTAGAAAGCACTGGACTGGTGGATGGGTGGAGAATGAAAAACCCTGCTGTAGCCCAATACACACATGCCTCGGCGGCACATAATTCCCTCTCAACGATAGGCTATATACTGGTGCCAGCGTCACAGGCAGCATGGGTCCATGAGTACGATATGATACTAACCTGGTGCCCCCATTGGCTAGGCTCCGGAGGGATGTGGCGAGATGGAAGTCTCTGCCGCTCTCCCTGTTGGGACGTGCTGTCCTGTTTAAAATGATGGCCCTTCCCCGCTTCCTATATGTACTCCAAAACACCCTGGACCCGGTACCCCCCTCATATTTCAGGGAAATTTAGTCCCTTCAGAGGCAGTTACTCTGGGACGGCAGGCCACGGATTGCGTTCACCAAACTTACGTTGCCCTGGTATGACGGGGGGATTGGCTTGCCTAATGTCCAGAAGTATTATTGGGCTTCCCAACTGGCGGCTATCAATCAGGCAATTTATGGATCGCCGCTTGACCCCGCATACGCGATGGATCGCGGGCAGGTGCTAAGTGGCGAATATACTAGGGCTCTTTACGCCAGAAAGGGGCGGTTTCCACTGGTCGGGCCGGCGGCAATCGCGGTACGGGTGTGGCATGAGGCTAACAGATCACTCAAGTGGGACGGGAAAATAACTCTGGCTACGCCGCTGTGGAACTCGGAGTGTTTGGGAGGTCTGTGGAGGACAAAAGGCTTTGATAAGTGGGATCTCATCGGGATCTCACAGGTCGGAGATCTGTGGGGGAAGGAAGGGATCCTCACATTTGAAGCTCTGCGGGAGCGGATTCAATTGCAGGAAAGCGAGCGGTATCGGTATATGTAGATCCGACATGCGTTGCTAGCCAATATCCCCCATGGAGTTACTCCCCCGGAGGTCTCTCCGTTGGAGGAGCGGGTGCTAGACGGGCATCTTCCGGTTAAAACAATTTCTCTGATTTATAAAAAGCATATCAACCACACTGAGGACCCACTCGTAACTATTAGGGAACAATGGGAGACAAATGGCCTAGTTTTGGATGAGGAGGACTGGAGAGAGGCTGTGTCCTCTCCTAGAGTGGTCGCAATACAAATGAGACTCAGGTTAGTACAGTCGAAAATCCTACATCGCTCTTACGTGACTGGGCTGAAACTGGTACGAATGGGTCTGGCAGTGAATGATGAGTGCCGAAGGGGTTGCGGGGAGGTCGCAACATTCATGCATATATTATGGGATTGCTCAGACATACTGAGGTATTGGGTTGAAGTCCATGTAAAAATACGAGAGGTGTGGGGAGTGGAACTGGAGTTGGAGGCACGACGATGTCTCCTAAATGTTTGGGAGCCGACTGATCTTACTTCACACGGGAAGACATGGGTTACATTGGCATGTGCAGTAGCCAAGCGCAACATCGCCCACCTTTGGGGTGCCCCCCAGGCCCCCCAGATGGGAAAATGGATGGAGGATTTAGTCTGGTGTATGTTCAGAGAAAGATCGGTATATGTCGCTAGGGGGAGGCCCCGGAAATTAGGGAAAATCTGGGGTGCCTGGAATGGGTACAGAGGAGATATTTGTACTCCCCCAGTTGCACAGGATGTCACTGTGGTGTTGGATTCGCACTGATTCCTATTAAACTAGTATGGTAAAAGTTTTGAAGAAGGAAGATGTACCATCAGATGTTTTGTGATTGAGTGTCACCCGATGTATGTGTTTTATTGTTATATGTGTTAATAAAAAAAGAATAAAAAATATCCATTTCTGCTGTATGGCTAAAGAGAAATTGAAGAATGGTAAGGTGTCTTTTTATCAAGTGAGGGGGGAGGTAGAATGTTGATCCATTCAGTTTCCAAAGTCAATATCTTAATCAAAGTGTGGGAATGGATCACTTGTCCTGTACAACCTTCGGTATGCAGGTAAAATACAGGAAATGGGGTGTCCCAATCTAAAATGACCCTCATGCACGTGATGGGTGTGTTTGTCGTTAAAGCGGTATATCTTGGTTCTCCGCTTTTAAATCACGTGTGTGCATAATCATTGGGTCGGTCAAGTTATGCAGCCTCCACCAGGAGGTTCTTACCCAAGGTTGATGCAGTAGTGAGCCAGTGAAAGGGGAATTCTAAAATAGTTTTAAAAGGGGCCACGAAAACCAGGGTATTATTTATTGGTCTGGCTTCCGGGTCCGGAAACTCTTTTGTATAGTGCACGTTGGAACTGGATTATGAGTAGTAAGTGTACTCAGAGTCTAGGGTTCTTGAATAGTGAGAGGAAAGTTCTAAAATGGTCGACATGTTTCTGCCATACTGCCTGGGTTCTGACTTACAGGCATTCTTCAGGACCGTTAAGTGAATAACGTGAAAGTAATATAAAGTGGTGCTCAAAAAAGTGATAAATAAAGGTTGTTGACCTGTTATTCTTGTTATGAAGGTCTCATTGTACCTCGCGCAAACAATTTTCGCGCTCCTGTCGGATTGATTAAGCTTCAGGGGGACTCTTGTGCCCGTCCCTGGCGCCTACTGTGCGCGTTGCTCAAATCAAACCGGAAGCCAGACCAATAAATAATACCCTGGTTTTCGTGGCCCCTTTTAAAACTATTTTAGAATTCCCCTTTCACTGGCTCACTACTGCATCAACCTTGGGTAAGAACCTCCTGGTGGAGGCTGCATAACTTGACCGACCCAATGATTATGCACACACGTGATTTAAAAGCGGAGAACCAAGATATACCGCTTTAACGACAAACACACCCATCACGTGCATGAGGGTCATTTTAGATTGGGACACCCCATTTCCTGTATTTTACCTGCATACCGAAGGTTGTACAGGACAAGTGATCCATTCCCACACTTTGATTAAGAATGGTAAGGTGTGTCATGCAAGTGTGCCCATAAGTGAACAAATAGCATCAGCGAAGCACATAGAGAAAGGAAATGACCCTGCTTTTTACACTATACGGGACAGACAGAAAGATGGCAAAGTATAGTCCAGTACAGGTGTATGTAGGTGAGAAGAACAGTAGAACTAGAAATCGTCTCACGGATGATTAGTTTGACCTAATATCAACAAAATAGAGTAACTCTTTTTGTTACAACAATCTCATAATTACTCAATACATCTGTCTAACCTATGTATCTCACATATTTACACAAATTTGCAAAGAGACAGATCAGAGCATTAATTCATCCGGATATGTCAATTCAGTCAACATGAACCAATATATAAATACAGCTTCATAGATTAGACATCAAGTTTGTCCCTTAACACAGATACAACATTTGTCTTGTCATTGTAATCTATATTGCAAGTTAGGTTCAAATACATGTAAAGCCAAATTGAATCTGACAGAAAATCTTTGTGTGTCAGATATACTGTTTGTGATAGTAAACAGGCATGGCAAAGTACAGAAACAACATATATCTTGTCCTAATAATCTATGCTACAAGTTAGGATCAAATACATAAAAAGCTAATTTAATCTGGCAAATAATCTTTGTGTGTCTGCTAAATTGTTCGCGATGGTGGAGAGCATTAGAGGGTTCAGTGATTCTAGGCAGCTTAGGGACTTACTCAGTCAAGAACACATGTAGCTCCCTATCAGAATTCAAACCCTGTTCGACCGCTCTCAGTTTAATAATCCATTGGGTTTATGACCTCCGTAAATTTAGAACTCGGTCCCCCCCTCTCTGGTGTGGTTGCGTATGTCTAATGCCGTGGAACCTGATGCCCATCAAGCTAGTGCGGGGATGTGCTTCATTGAAATGTACTGCAAAATGGTAGTCCATGTTGTTATTTCGGACTGACCTGATAAGCCCCTGAATTCTTTCCTTCAGAGGACGTACTGTACTCCCTACATATGAGTCCACATACACAGATTAAACAGTAAACTACATACTTAGTGTTACAGTTTATGAACTAACGTATTAGATGTCGAGTAGGGTGTGTTATGTTGGAAGTCAACAAGTTTGTTCAAGGCGAAGGGACAAATGCTACATTTCGTACAACTAAAAAAACCTGTTGGTTTGTTTGGTAGCCACGTTGTACTTTGGCTAACCTGTGAGAGAAAACTAGGACACAGAATATTGCGTAGCGTAGTCCCCCTTCTGTATGCCACCCTTGGTCTTGTGGTAATGTATTTGCTGTTTGTATTGTCCAACAGCAATTGGTGCCAATGTTTTTGTAGGATCTTGTAAATGTCGTGGCTCTGTGTACTGTAGCCAGTGACAAAAGCCAGTCTGTTCTTTTCTTGTCCTTTTTCTTTTTCGTACTCTGTAAAACTGAATCTCTTGGAGTTTGCAGTATTTTTGTATTGGCTTTATCCAACACCTTTTGTGGGTAGCCCCTCTGTATGAAGCGATCCTCTGAGTATTTCAACTCCAAAAGAAAGGTCGATTGTTCGCTACAGTTCCTTCTGACCCTTGTCATTTCGCCCATAGGGATGGCATGGATTTGCGAACTAGGGTGGGCACTGGAGGCGTGTAAGACAGAGTTGCATGCTATGTCCTTTCTGAACAATCTGGTCATAAGCTTATCATTATTGGCATATATGACAACATCAAGAAATTCAATTTCCCGCCAACTGAATTTATGCGTGAAACTTAGATTGTAATTATTGTTATTAAGATGATCCACAAGTTTCAGAAGGGTTGTCACATCCCCTGACCAAATCATAAAAATGACATCGATGTAACGTGACCAATAAATTATGTGTTCAGTGATTTCAGGAGGACCTGCCCTCCAAAGATGTTTTCACTCAAGTTTCCCATATACAAATTTGCGTATGATGGCGAAAATTTTGAGCCAATGGCAACTCCTACAGCCTGTCTACACCAATCTTTTTGGTGTAGAAAAACATTATTCTCTAAAATCAAGCGAGTTAGATCAAGGATCATCAAGGTATGCTCGTACAGTGTAGCATCTCTCTGACACAGGGCTTCACTTAGTGCTTGCAGACCCTTTTCAAGCGGTATGCATGTATACAATGATTTGACATCCAGTGTCACTAAGGTGAATTCATTAGACAACTCAACATCCTCCAATTTGTTTAAAAGATCCCCAGTGTACCTGAGGTAATTCACTAATATCATTGCTGTCATGGTGGGGTATTGGGAGGACAGGAATATTTTTAGTTCTTGTTTAAAAACTGTCACTGTTAATAAATGATCATTTCAATACAGTGGTATACTGTCATGTATTTCCTGCATGGCCCAATGTGATTTTCTCTATGTTGGCCTGGCTATGCATGTTGTAGGTCTCATTTTCATTTGCACACATTACTATATAAACACACTGGCTTTTGTGCCTCATGATACTTTTCACATGGAACCTGCATATGTTTTCGCTTTCTGTTCTTTCCCCGGTATTTGGTCTGAATATCATAGAGAAGGTAAAACAACAATGTCCCTTGTTATTCTTTCTACCCAGGCACTAGCACTTTGACATAACACAGAAATGGAGCTATTGTTTAAGTGCACACATGTCTTGTGGTTTAGATGAACACAGGAGCTAAAAACACACACATGGAACAGGAGTTCTGAGACAACCTCACTGCGTCTGCTAAGATGTAGAGCGTCCTTCTGTGTATACTAAGGTATGGGGTCCGTCTCTATTCCAGAGATCTTTTATATATAATCATATAGCCATTGACTGGCCGACCTGTATAGGCACTTTACCAGAACCCAAAGACCAGAATAAAAGTCTTGGAGTATGGCTAGACAGCACCTTAGGTTTCAACCATCAAGCCACCAAGCTCTCCGCTACTTGTTTCGGCCTTATGAGGATGCTGAGGAAAATTCTGTCTCTCCTCCCCTTTCAGGCCCGCAGGATCATGGTGCAGGCTATTATCCTGTCCTGCCTCGATTATGGGAATGCCCTGTACTTAGACGCCCCGGCGAGCTCCATCAAAAAACTTCAGGTAACTCAGAACTCTGCAGCACGCCTATTGCTAGGACTGCCTCTGAGACTCTCAGAGTCAGCTGCCTTGAAAAAACTCCATTGGCTGCCTATACAGGCCAGGATCCAATTCAAGGCGATGTGCATAGCCCATAAAGCTATGTGGCACGCAGGCCCTGCATTGATCTGCTCCTTAGTCACCCCCTACCACCCCCAAGAAATCTACGCTCCAGTACCACCTTCCTGGCAGTAACTAGATGAGGGGGACGTTCGTTCTCATGGAACGCCGCCTCCTGCTGGAACTCCATGCCCCTTACCCTACGTAGTGAACCAGACCTACTTAAGTTTCGCAAACTTTTGAAAACCTTCCTCTTCCATTAACTGCACAGTCTGATGGCTGTCTCCTCCCACCCGTTCTAAGCGCTATGAGGCCTCAGGGTAGACGTGCGCTCTATAAAACCCCATTTAATTTCATTTCATTAGCTTCAGTAGCAGGGGAGGGAGGTTTATGTTACTCTGTCCTATAAAAGGACAGGTCTTTTTATGTTATACAGTTTATTAATCATGCTAACAGTATTTTCACTATGCATTTGTTTTCTAATTGTGTCACAATTACGGCATTTGAGAGCACAATAGTTAAAATAAATATTATAAACTTCCTCCGTCTCTCCTGGTTATCTTATTGTGGTCAAATACAAGTGAGAGAGCAAAAGGAGGGTGTGTCCTGTTACTGCGGCTCCTTGTGAGGGACGAGAGTGTAGTGTTCTGGGGTGCCAATTTGCTTGCTTCTCAGGTACGGTTAGGAGGGCAAGTGTGGCACTATAGCTCGTCAGACTCGGGCTTATGGATATTGAGGTGGTATGGTGACTCAGTCCTTGCATGCTGAGGTTTTATGGTCCTAGTCATAGTTCTGTTAAAGAACAGAATCCCTGCAACATGGCGCTGTCAATGTTTGGTCTGGTACTTTCTTGCGGGAACCCCGAGTAGTGCTTGTGTTTGTCCAAAATACCCTTGCACCCTTTCTCTGAGGCATCCGTGGTGTTAGGGATTACTTCTCCACAGTTTTTTAGGGAGCACCTAGTGCTGTTGGGTTTTCAGGCTTGAATATTAAAAGGTTTACACCCTGATTGTGCTACACCTTGATTCCTTTTTGGTTTAGTTATGGCTCAACCCATTGCTATTGCTGCTAATTACTCTCTGGCAATAACCCATCCAACAGGAAGTTTCTAATGCAGGAGCTGCTGTGATTTTTGTAATTGGAGCTGACACAGCATTCCACTTTTAAATTTTCTATTCATGGGTCACTTTTCCAACTGTGGACGCTAATGATAATACTTTCCATGAATACACCATACCCCCGGCTCTTAATGTCAATCAAGGTAATGCACTTGCTGAAATTCCTCTTACCATTTGGGAACACCGGACGTGGTTCAATGGCGCTCTTCCTCACATGCTCGGCATTGTCCAAATGGGCCCCTTTAGTACTGAGGGGGCCACTTGGCCGGCACTGGCAGGCTATATCCTATACCCAGATCTGGCTAATATAAACCTAGTACAGACATGCGCTATTTACAATGTTCTTGTTGTCTATTAGAGAGGCATGACCCAATTCATTCCACGTGCCTTGATGGCTGTTCCAGGTACAGTTGCCCTGCAAGGGAACCTCTGGTGCCTGCAGTTCATGTTATAAGCCCTGTAATTGTTCATTCAGTTATGGGCAAATGACCCACAAATCGTGAAAAAACACCCTTTTGAGTTGCCCAAAAAATAGATCAACTTGAAGCTGTGTTTCCCCTTGAGTAACCACACGACAAGCACATAATTGTAACTATGTGCTTACCAAATGGCAGGGTTCCCTCTCTAGCTGACTGCAATACCTGAGGGACTATTTTTGCCACTGTCTACACTCTTTGTCATGGCACTCCCTTGATGGCTGTTCTACTGAATGTCATCAAACAAATGCAGAATGAGCATGGGGCAGGTCCTGCCCTGGGTTTGGGGATGAAACTTATTTGGAATTTTTCCTTCATCTCAGAAATGATTCTTTCTAATGTTAAAGGTGAAGCAGCATCTTAGGCTATACGCCAGTGGATTGCCATGGTGGAGGTAGCCGACCACGAACGCGAGTTGCTCATCAATATTGCTAATGTATATACATCGTATAATAATAGTTTGGGAACCAGACCTTCAGTGGCACCGCTTGGGAAGCCTAGTTCTGACAAGCATGTCAGACCCACTGGTGAGTTTTCCTAAAAAACCCTGGGACAAATCTAAACAACCACTGTAGAAAAGTAGACCACACGGAGATTGTCCGCCCCCAGAGTCCTCTGAAAGGTGATATGATTATTGAGATCGCACTCAAATCGAGACTCTTGACAGGTATCATATTCCTGATCTCCATTCTCCTCGTTCCTTTTAGGACTCGTCTTACCATCAGTACAACAGGGTACAACAGAGGACCTGATCTGACCACAGACAAGAAGAGCACATGAAACCGAAAAAGGAGACACACAGTTCGTCTGATGTGAAGTTAAAGAAATACGATAGACCTTGTCCTTATAAAGCCACTTCTCAGAGAAATAAATGCGAGGCCTCAACAGTAACAGCTAATTATGCGGCACACAGTGAAACACCTTGTCCTGAATAGGAGTTGGGCGGTGACTCTCCTCGCAAACCCAGCAGAAGTCACCATAGTACGCCAGAATCTCCACCAATTTCTGGTAGTGAAAGCAACTGAAACACTTATTACGGTTGAAACCACAGACACCCGCGTGTCCCCATCAGACAGACTATATCACGTGGATATTGAAATCGAAGGTGACATAAAACGCACCATTAAAGCAATCTTTTGGGACAATTTAACTACGTCTTATGGCATTCTCTTGGCATAAGTTGACTGGCTAGCACATTTTCTTCTTGCATGCTCCCAGGATGAGGATGTCATTCTCCCTCCTTTCTCACATCTTGTCCCTGACGTAGTAAAACAAGCTTATGCCTCTGAATGGGCCCTCGCATTGCCCCCGCACTTTTTCATAACAATACCTGTTGGGATAAGGATTCTCCTTACAATGTTATTCCATCCATACCTCAGGTAGAACAACAGTTTCCTATTAAACGGGATGCTAAAGTACCGGTCAAAGAAATTATTTTCCAACTGGTGTACTAGAGAGTAATTGGACCCTGTATTTCTCAAATAAAAAATCGCCTTTTTCCTGTTCTGAAACTAGAACATTCTTATTGTATTGTTTAGACATTTAAATAGCCATACACACACATTTGTGGTGCAAAATATGTTCAGTCGAGCACTTATTAATAAAGTGGTCTGTAAAAAATATAAAACCACATTGGATATTTCCAATGTTTTTTCCAGTCACAATTTGGCTCCAGTTAGCCGTGACTGGTTCGCATTTAGCGCCCTTGGCTTTCAAATGCGGTGCTCATGGCTCCCTATGGGCTATAAGAACAGCACAGGACTTTTTGAGGCAGAAATTATGTTGATTCTGCATGACATTGACCCTGATGTTCTGTCCTACGTGGATGACATCTACTTAACAGACAATGAGTTAAACCCTCATTTAGCAAGAGTGGATCGCATAATATCATGTTTGCGGACCTTGGTTGCAAATTTAGCTTCAGAAAATCTTACATAGCTTTTCTCAGTGTCTTTTTCTTATGATATTAACTTACAAATGAGGGAAAGAGTCTTGCCCCTCATTTTTTTTTAAAGTGTGCTCAATTGCAGCCTCCCAGTACACTTAAAAAATTGCAGTCCCTTCTTGGATTCTTTAATTTTGGCAGGACATATATACCTGAATACGGGCAACGTGTTAAACCTAGTTATGCCTTAATAAGCCCTGATTTTTCCACTTCCCTTTGTACATTGGAACACACTGGCAAACTCAGATCTTTACTCTCTGATTTGTATGAAACACACCATTTACATACATGTGTCAATATTACGAACTTGGTCATCCTTGTTTTAATGGTTGCAATTGGATTTACATATGTCACCTTTAATGAAGGTGAGACAATGCCCATTGTTTATAAATCGCATTTATATTCACCTGCTGAAAAGCATTTTGCATCTACTGAACAAATACTGAATGCAGTGCAGATGGCCATCCTTAAAGAACAGCCCCTTGTACAAGGAAAATGCGTTATTGACGTTACTCCAGTCCCAGCCTCAGAAACTGTCACAAAAGCAAGCATTCCTAACGGTAAGGGTCTTAATCAAAGATGAATACAATGGGCTGCGCCTTAACAGCCGTGGATGTAGACTTTGACTTTAACCCTTCTTGGCAAACACAAGAATTCTTGCAATATGAACATGTTTATCCTTTGCCTTCTTCGATTCTACCTCTTGACCAAGATAAGTCCATTATTTATACTGATGGTTCTGCACAATCTGCATTAAGTTCTAAGCAGCAATATTCTGCAGCATGCGCCATCGTTCTTGGCACTATCTCAGATGGCATTTTTTTACCATCAAACTACTAGCACGCAGTTTCATGGAGACTGCCCTGCGCAGTTGGGTCACCTGAAGGCTTTACTTCTTGTACTTGAACATATGCATCCTAAATTCCCCACACTTATTGTGTGTGATTCATATTATTGTGTGCAATGTTTTAATGATAATTTAAATTTTATGGCGACAAAATGACTTCAGAGATGCCAAGGGTAGCACAATTAAGCACAAGCCGGTTTGGGTTAAAGTGTCTGATCTTAAGGATACATTTCCACTAACTCATGTTATACATACATTGAGTCATCAACATGTGGAAGCACACACCGTAGGGAATTCTCTGGCCGATGAAGCAGCCAAATCTGCAGTTGCCACAGCTAAAATTGCAGTGATAACGCGTATACCATGCAGATCACAGAACTGAGTGTGAGTGAACTATGAGCAACTCAATAAAAAAATGAAATGTATGTCAGAGAGAGGCTGTGGTGAGATGAGGCGCTCTGTTAGAGAGTGGTAGTCAGGGGCGGTTCCTCCACAATGGCAGAGGAGCGTCACACCACTGGCTCAGAGCCATCAGGTGAAAAATAAAATGATATTCTATAATTGTTTAATGTTTCACCAGATGGCTGCGCCAGCGTGCGTAGGGAGGGCAGGGGCCAAGAGGGGTGGGGAGAGGGCAAGTTTGTGCACTTCTACGTGCACATGTGTATTTGGCCGACCGTCTTAGGCCAATGAACACACATGCACACTTAGGTTTCTCCAACCCAGCTGCATTGAACAGCTGGGTTGGAGAAACAGCACAGACTCCCTATTGTGAGCGGAGCATCAAACCAGCCTGCTCAGGCCAATCATAGCATGAGAGCAGTGCTGTCCCAGTGTCTGCTGGTACCAGAAAGAAGAACACAGAGGTATGATGCGGGAGGCAGCTGGCAGCGTTTTTTCTGTTTCGTGCTTCTTTGGTTTGGTGCCTGCTCTGTGCTCTCGTTTCCTGCTTTAAACCTTCTCCCTGCTCACTGGCTGTTCTCCTTGAGATGAGTCTAATTTCCTACCCTTTGATTTCTTCCTCTATTATCCTTCACTTGCTCTCTCTTTATGATTTACATCTCCTTCGCTCCTCTCCCCTCCATGCTCTCATAATAGCTTGTGTTCCTTCTCTCTTGCCAGCCGTCTTTCTCTTTCTCTTCTTGTCATTTCCAGGCCGCATCTCAAACACCGTGGCTGTTTGGCTGAGCACCCGGACTCTCCTGGTACTCTGTGCACTCTGTAGCCAGTAGCAAAGCATCAAAATACGACAATTACTCATTTTTTTCTCCATTAAACGGGAAATATTCGCAAAGCCCCGGGAATACCGCGGCCTTTGTTTGTGCTGATCTGAACAATACATATATGTCTCATTCAGAATCACCCAGTGACACATTTTCAGAAACCACATTAAGCAGTTTCATACTCAGCAGTAAATATATACTGAGCATCAGCATAACATATTCTAGTACCCTCGTATGATGTATACACTGTAATCCTAAAACATTCTACTGACATACATGGAATATGAACCCTGATTACTGTCAGTGTTGTATCGGACATAACAAAAGATCACCCTGTATAAAACAGCACCTATCAGGTCATTAATATTTCTAAATAACTTTTTTGCTGCGGGAGGGCCGGAATCTGCAATATCTATCAAGACATGGCAAATTCCTATCCTCTGTCGGGGCTGTTGCACAATTAGCAGCCTGCTTCATGGTGAAAGTGTGCCTGCATTTTCTGCGTTGTAGGAAGGAATACTTTTCTGAACAAAAACAATCCTTGGAGGCATTTCCCTCTTTCTACCTGTGCTGCAGAATGCAGCACACGTAGAAAGAGGAAAAAACAAGGATAAATAAAGATATTTCCCTTTGTTACGCTTTAGCTGGAGAGGCGTAGCATGTTTACGCATTCCTAGGTCTACCACTAATGGTACATCTAGTAATGCTCCAAAAGCCATGAGTGCGCTGCCTTCTGCCCTCTTGCCTGTGTAAGAAGGACTGGACCTGCATCTCCTGACCCCAGACCCAGAGTGGCTCCAAGGGCTAGTTGACTGGCCTCCTGACCTCTTGACCCCCTGCACCTGGACTCTGCCATCTGTAAGTCTACCCTGCCAAGTGATGCCATCCCAGTTCTGGACCCTTGAAAGTAGGCCTAAGGTGCTCATCAACACAACTGACAGATCTCTCTGCTGAGCATGCATCTAAGAGCAGAACCAATGCATCTCCTTGGCTGAGCGGTGCATCGCTGCTGCCTGGATTAGACCCATCGCAAAAGACTCACATTGCTGGCACCTCCCGCAGCTTGGGACCGACACATTACCTTCAGAACCACCACTGCGCAACCCTTTTCCAGGGCATGCTCCTCGCATCCCTTGTCAACGGCAACCTCAATGACACCACCGAAACGCTGAATCGCAGCTTCACCGCTCCTCAGAATCAACGCATCGCCTCTGCTGCGCCTTGCATCCTCAACACTGGACTTTGCATCGCAAGCTACATAGACAAGATCCTTGATGTCAATGAAACAGTCTCATCTACTAGGAGTACAGAGGGATTTACAGGACCAGGTCGCCCTCCACTCAATCAATCGAAAAGACAACAAGACCTAGTCCGCAGGGCAATCGTTTAGTGTATATCTGTGGGTATAAGTGGATATGTCTACAGATCTTTCCACCACACCTTTGAGTTTACCAATAGGTGTATTACTCCAGATGCTTGCCAATAAGTCATAAAAGTAGCCAATCTCTGATACATCTAACTTTAGACAACACAGGACATACATTCACAAGAGAGACGACACATGAAAAAATGTGTGAATAGCTAGAAGACACCTCACGGGCGCACCACCATTGGGGCCCCTGGTTGGTACTCACAGGGGCCCCAATGGTGGTGCGCCCGTGAGGTGTCTTCTAGCTATTCACACATTTTTTCATGTGTCGTCTCTCTTGTGAATGTATGTCCTGTGTTGTCTAAAGTTAGATGTATCAGAGATTGGCTACTTTTATGACTTATTGGCAAGCATCTGGAGTAATACACCTATTGGTAAACTCAAAGGTGTGGTGGAAAGATCTGTAGACATATCCACTTATACCCACAGATATACACTAAACGATTGCCCTGCGGACTAGGTCTTGTTGTCTTTTCGGTCAATGAAACAGTACCTTTAACCACAGCCTCAACACATCTCGGAACGACTGCAATCGCCTCAGCTGCACAATGCATCTTTTACATGGATCCGCACAACTCTCCGCAACCAGAATTTAAGGAACTTTGTTCAGTAAGCCTAACTGGGTCCCCATAGCCAGCCTGCACTCTTTTGTGGTAGGCCTGAACTTGTGACTTTGTCCCAGTCCAATGCTACCGGATACCCCCAATAATGCTGTGTGCTTCTTGGCGCTATTTTTTAATTTAAACTTTAAAAAGCAATATCTCCAGTTCTACTATTTGGATTTTTGCTGTTTTGGATTTCTTTTATTCATTTAAATCAGAACTATTTTTCTAACCTGGTGTGGAATCATTTTGTGCAGTGTTTCTAATGATTTATTGTTTGAAGTGTTGCACAAATACTTTACACAGAGCCTCTAAGTTAAGCCTGACTGCTCTGTGCCAAGCTTCCAGAGGGTGAGCACAGGTTAAATTAGGGTTGCCTGCCTCTTACCATGAGTAGGATTGTGGTTGCTGCTTGACTAGGGCTCATACCCCAGTCAACCAGTAAGTGAGGGACTGATTAACAAAGGTAAACTTACACTTTTGGATTTACGAATAGTATCTTTACAAGTGCGGAATCTCCACACATAAATCCTATCAAGCTCACAGTAAGCTGACTGACCCCAGGAAGCTTGGTAAGGAGGCGGACCTCTAGGCTAGCATCAGAATATCCAAGAAGGTATCTGGGGGACTCCCACGAAGGTGGTCAGAGTTCCAATCAGAAGCAGGAGGGGGGAGAAAAACCTAATAATAAGGAGGTCTCTAAAGGTCCCCAAAATATTTCTCAAGGAAGCAGTGATAACCAGATAGAGACTGAACCTAATAAGAAGGGGTTCTTTTATAAGAAGACAGGGAGGTGTGTACCTAAATTTACTGAGTGCTACAAGTATGGGCACTTCAAGGGTGACTGCAATGTCCCAAGAGGACCCAGCCCCTCACTGGTCTGCAGACATCTGGGTTAGTGGGTGTAGTGCTCGGGGAGGAGATAGTCCCAGTTAGCTTTGGGGAACAGATAGAGGTAACCCTACTTCCTGTGGGGGATAAAGAGACGGTACAAAAACTCATATGACTGCCAATCCTTCCAAGTACAGGCAGTGGGTCGCCATCGATGGGCAATGGGTGGAGGCTCTGAGATACACAGGAGCCATCATGACTAGTGTGAGGTGTCAGCTGGTGTCTTCAGAGCCGGTCCTCCCTAACACATTCCACCAAGTCATGGTCTCGGACAGTCATGAGAGTTCATTACTGATGGCTTTGGTTCCCTTTGAGTGGGAGGGAGGGGTCTCAGGTTCTCTAGAAGACGCTGTGATTGCTGCCATGCTTGTAGTTTATCTGTTGGGCAATGACCTGGAACCCACTGTCTGGAGGGAAGTAGAGCTCAGGTCACACTTGGAAGATGCTGGGATTGTCTGAATGGGTCTGTATAACCACAAGGTCCATGGCTGCCCGGGAAGGGAGTCAATGGCACATGGAACTATGGCCCAGACAGCTGCCAAGAATAAGAGGGGGCAAGGGGTGTGAGAAACCAGCCCCTGAAGTTCCCACTGTAGAGGTTGACGGGGAACACAAGGAGTTTGCCCCCAAGTCAACCAGAAAGAACATTGCTGTCCTGAGTGACCTGCCTGAGCTTGCTGGTTGGCAAGCTGAGGGTGGGCCCACCAGGGAGGAATCCTTCAAGGTGTAGAAAGAGTGCCCCACTCAAGAGGGCTTGAAGCAGAAAGCTTAGGCCCAGGCAGTAGGTGACATCTCTGGAGATCACCTGATCTTTTTGGAGAATGACCTCCTATATAGCAAGCCTAATGCTCCTGGATCTGGGGCAGCCGATGTGCTAGTGGTCCAATGTTACAGGACCTTTTTACTGGGTTTAGCTCATGACATGCCCCTGGCAGGACATCTAGACCAAGACAAGATATTTGCAAGGCTTATTGTGCATGTCTATGGGCCCTGAAAGAAGACAGCCTAAGATGCATTTTGTAGTTCCTGTCCTCCTGTCAGGTCAGTGGAAAGTCAGGGAAAAAGCTCAAGGCCCCCCTAACCCTTGATCTGCCATTGACACTCCCTTTGCAAGGGTAGGCATCAACATTATTGGACCCTGGGACTCCAAGGCAGCTTTAGGCAATAGGTTCATCCTGTTCTGGGTCGACCATGCTGCTCGCTACCCATAGGTCATCCCTCTGAGGTTAATGACTGCACATGTGGTGCCTTGGGTCCTGATGGGGACTTCTAACCATGTGGGGTTCACCAAAACAGCAGTGTCTGACAGAGGCACTAACTTCATGTCAGTGTCCAAGAAGTCCATGTGGGATGAGTACGGGGTCACTCATAAGTTCCCCACAACCTGTCACCCCCAAATCAGCGGTCTTGTGGAGAGATTCAACAAGACCTTGGGGCATGATAATGGGCCTACCTGAGCCCCTGAAGTGTGAGGGGGACATCCTTCTTGTATGCATTCTCTTTGCCTAGAGGGAGGTGCCACAGAAGGGAGTAGGGATTAGCCCCATTGTGCTCATCTATGGCCACCCTGTTAGGGGACCTCATAGCCTTGTGAGAGAGGGGGAGAGCAAGCTCCCAGGATGCCTCTCCAGGATGTGGTCAGCTACATGGTGGCCCTCCTCAACAAGATACATCACTTCTGGAAAAAGGCAAAATGCAATCTTGAAGTCAGACACGAGGGTATGAAGCTCTGGTATGACTAGAAGGCCACTCTGGTATAGTTTCAACTTGGCCAGAAGGTGTGGATTATGGGGCTTGTAGAGCCCAAAGCTCTCCAGGATCGCAGGCAGGCCCATATGAGGCGAAGGAGCAGAAAGGGGACTACACATACTTGGTGTATCTTAAGATTCCTGGAAACCCCTTAAGGATGTTCCACATGAACTGCTTCAAACCACACTTTTTGAGGTCCGAAATAATCATTCTACTGGTGACAGATGAGGGAATGGAAGAGGAGAGCGAGCCTCTCCCTGACCTCCTGTCTGTCCAGAGACACGATGGGTCAGTGGAGAGCATCAACCTCTCTCCCACACTGACTCCAGAACAGCACAGTGACTGCTACCAGCCACTGGGGCAGTTCGCATCTCTGTTTTCCCTCATCCCTGTACTCCCACACCTGTTTGTCCATGACATTGACACTGGAGACAGTCACTTGTTAAAAATGAAATATATAGGTAGTCAGACAAGCTGATGCTGGCATTAATGGTGTTTGAGTACTCCAACAGTCCCTGATGCAGTCCTGTGGTGCTGGTACCCAAAGCTACCCCACCATGCGCAAAACCAGACCTTAGGTTCTGCTTGGACTACCAGGGTCTGAATTCCATTACGAAGACTGACTCACACCCCATCCCTCGAGCTGAAGAGCTCATAGACAGGCTGGGCGCTGTTAGATTTCTCAGGTCCTTTGATTCAGCATCATGGTACTGGCAGATCTCTCTGACTGAGGGGGCAAATGAGAGGTCTGCAATCTCAACCCCAGTTCTGGGTGATGTCCGTTGGTTTGAAAACTACCCCTTGCCACCTTTCAGAGGTTGTTCAACAGGGTCCTGGCTGGAAAGGAGATTTTCTGTACTGCCTACCTGGACGACATAGCCGTCTACAGTTCCAGCTGGGAGGAACACCTGTACCACCTCCAGGAGGTGCTTCAGGCTCTGCAGCAGGTAGGCCTAACTGTCAAGGCCAGTAATTGCCAGATAGGGCCGGGTTCCATGGTGTATCTGAGCCACATAGTGGATGGGGGCAAGGTGCCGCCCCTGCAGCCCAAGATTAAAACTACCCTGGCCTGGCAACTCCCTAAAACATAGATTGAAGTGAGGGTCTTCCTGGGCTTCATAGGATACTATCAGAGGTTTGTTAAGGGATATGACACCATTGTTGCCCCCTTAACAGAGCTGGCTTCAAAGAAGCAGCCCAGACATGTGATCTGGAGAGAGGCCTGCCAAAACGTCTTTGATACCTTCAAGGAGTCCATGTGCACAGTACCCGTACTCAAGGCTCCTGACTTCTCCAAGGAGTTCATGGTGGAGAGAGATGCTTCAGAGCATGGCATAGGGGCGGTCTGAGCAGAGTTAAATGAGGAGGGTCTAGACCAACCAGCAGCCTTCATTAGCACAAGGCTACTTCCATGGGAACAGAGATGAAGTGCAGTTGAAAGGAAGGCCTTTGCTGTAGTCTGGGCACTGAAGAAGCTGAGACCATACTTGTTTAGTACTCACTTCCTGGTTAAGACAGTTCACAGGCCCTTCAGCTGTCTCATGCAAATGAGGGGTGAAAATTCTAAATTTTTGAGATGGTCCATCTCCCTACAGGGAATGGACTTCACGGTGGAACACTGTCTTAGGTCAGACCACTCCAGTGCTTCCACCTTAGTCATGTGAACTCCCAAGGGTTTGGGTAGCTCTCCCCACTTTCAGCTGTGGGGGCACATGTTAGGCCTGTGAGCCTTAGGGTGGTCTTCCCTCCAACTTTGTTGCCTCCCTACTCCATTTTTTCTTTTCTCATTGTTGGTAACATTGGGACTCTGCACACTTTGCCACTGCTTACCGGTGCTAAAGTTGCACACTTTGCTACTTCATACCAGTGCTAAAGTGCTTGTGCTCTCTCCTCTAAGCATGATAATATTGGCTTACAGCCAATTAGCACATTTCAATTACTTATAGATCCCTAGTAAAGTGGTACTTCATGTACCCATGACCATTAAATTTACATGCTACTAGTGGGCAGGGACATATCTTCGCGGCGAGAGGCAGGGGCACTCCCCCAATATTTATAGTCAGTCAGACAACATGTCACAGCTGACTGGATGGTTGGGTCGGCTCACAAATTTACTGTTCCCATGGCTACAGAGCACAGGACGGAATGCACGTGTTCTGAAATCTATACTTTTGCACTGACTAGGTCCTTGTCACAGTAATTCCAGTGACCCAATGCAATGCATTATTGACAGCATTGGTCAGAGTCAGACACAAGACGTCTGTGCACGATGAGGCCAAGTATACCTCTTTACCATATTACCTTTTGTCCATAATTGAGGTGGCTGGGCCTGTATGAGGCACATGGAGATAGAGGCCAGAAAGGTAAATTCTTGTCTGGGTCGGATCTAAGGGGTCCTTGATTGAGGCATCCTACTCTGTCATTCCAGCAGCTGATTGATCCAAGGTTAAGTTGGGTCTCTGGATTCCCAAGTTCCCTGCTGCTTTCAAGCAGTGTGGCATTTTTCACTGATGCTGTGGGACAGGGAGGGAGGCTGCTGCTCTGCTTTCACAGATAAAGCATAACCATGAAATTTAGCAAAAAATAAATGTTTTGAATGGTGATGGTGTTAGTGTACTTGAATGTGTGTACTTGTAAGCATGTGCACTTACATTTGTCTGTATGTGTGAGCATATGAGAGTAGTGAACATGAATGTGTACATAGGTGAGTGAAGGTGCACAAGTCTGTGTACATGTCAGTGGGTGAGCCTATGTGTGTGTTTGTGTGTGTGTTAAAGTGAGCATCTGCACGTCTCTGTGCACACCAAATTCATGTTTATATGAGCAAGTGCTCACAGAACAGTGTGTGAATAGCAGAGTGTGTGTGTGTGTGTCTGTGTGCGTGCAAGAATCTGTGTTTCACCTCATGGTTACAAATCCTGGCGGGTTTTCTAAGCCTTTCATTCTTCTGAGGTCAATAAAATGAGGACCATTGAGCTAGGTAAAAATAAACATGTTATCCAGAGCCACGATATCCCAGAAGATGTGCTTGTGAGTGTGTATTCATGTGAGTGTGTGTACATGAGTAGGATTACTGACCCAGTACACACTCTCCCCAAACTAACCTTAGTCAAATCACAGTATACTGTCTCGAGAAGATTCAGCCCCAGAGAAATTATCCCTAGCTGAGTGCAGGTATCCTGGAAGCATGTGCCTTTGAGAACACTTGCCCTCACTCATCTGATGGTGGCATGCTTCATCATTGAGCTGTGCTCCTTCCTAGGCTGGTACTATAATGCCTGGCGGGCCCCGCAAGAGGGCTCTTTGTCACAGATCTTTTAATAAATTCACCGACTGAGCACAGTAGGACAGGGAACGGTGTGTTCTACAATGTGAGAAGATTAGTGAAAAGTGTGAGAATAAAATCAACTCTCAACCAGATATCACAAAAAACCTTTAATTTGATATTCCTGGTTGATATTAAGCTCACAAAGAAGGCAGAGTAACTCAGAATATAATAGTCCCTGTCTCTGCAAGTGAGACTGCGTATTGGTCACCTACAGACCTGTTAGCAAGCTCAGGTCTAAGCTATAGCTCTTTTTTTTTTTTAGCCTACAGGACTTGGTATTCTCAGACGAGCGGCTCCTCCGTTAAGGTGGAGGAGCTCTGCCCCAATAAGTGTAAAATGAAAAAGAAAATAATAATAACGCAACGTTACTAACATTACTTTATTATAATTTTCTTCTTCTGTAAGGAGCAAGCCAGATTGGGGCGGGGCTGGGCTTATCACAGGGAGAGAGAGGAGGAGTGGTTGTTGCTGCACCAAGTGCGCATGATGGTTTGGCTGGCTGTCTTGGGCCAGCCAAACTGTCATGCGCACTTAGCATGTATTCCACCGGCTGTGTTGTACAGCCTGGGTGGAGAACATGCACAGCCTCCCAGTACTCGCTGTGCACAAACCATGGCACTCAGACCAATCACAACACTGCTGTCATGGTGACAGCAGTATAATGATTGGCTTAGAGGAGCCTGGAAGGCTTGGGGCTGCCAGGAGCCAGGAGAACAGCGAGGATGGAGAAGAAGCTGTGGCTGGTGACTGGCGATGACATGGCAAATCTTTTTTTTTTCCAACCCTCCCTCCCTGCCCTTGTCCCTGCCACCGTTCCCTACCAGCCACCACTGCCTACAGCACTTGGTATTCCCAAGTGTATCACAATGATTAGAGCACCATCCAGACGTTCAGAATAGAGTGCATCGGCAAAAGTATTTATTTTCAGTCACAAATAGCTAAAGGAATTGCTTTCCCAGGTAGCATATTCACTGTGTTGGTACCAGTGTGTATGTCAATGAGGGCTAAATGTCAGGATAGTATTAGCATAGCTCAGTGTGAGTCAATGGGCCTTGGCTAACACTGGATCTCTTCTAGTTGCTATCTACAGGCCATTACCAAGAGCTCTGATGAAGCCCTTTTTCCATCAGTTGTGGAATATTGGAAAGCTGGTGGTCACGGATTACAGCCTGCATGGAGAACATGCCCAGGCCCCCATATCTGACTGAGCGCCAAACTACGGCACTCAGACCAATCACAACCCTGCATTGCAGCGTTGTGACTGGCTCATGGGAGCCTTGGTGCTTAACAATCACAACGCTACATAGCAATGTTGTGATTGGTTGTGGGGAACCTGGGTGCTTCCCGGTCCCCATTAGAGACTCACTCGACTTGGGACAGACGTGGCGATGAAGAGACGGCACCCAGATCAGGTAAGTAATTTATTTTTATTCAAAACCCACTCCCCCCGCTCCGCCACCCTCGTACCTTAGCGGCCGCCACTGGTGAACCATCAGAACAGTGGGCTTTACACTGAGAACTAAAGCGGTGCAGGTCGGGTCTCATTTACACTTTTAATACAAATTGCATGGTACCTGACTGATTGGTGTAGGGTACTGCAAATCAGGTGTGCCAGCACAGCTCTGTGTATCAATCACGAGAGTGAGTACATGCTTGTGTGTGCTTCAGAGAGTGTTTGTGTGTTTAAGAGAGAGAGAGCTGGAACTGCTGAAGGTCAGTAGCAGTACTGAGGTGCATTGGCAGAGTTATGTGTTTCACTCAGCAATAGAATGATATTGAAAGCTGCAAGTTGATACTGATCACGACGAAAGTGCATTGCCACAGCTGTGTATGACCTGACTGGTTGCAGGGAGTGCTTGAAGAGCAGGAATCGGTTTCAACGTGCTGACAACTACAAGGTTCTCTATGTCAGGAAAGTGAGAGCTTGCAGGGCTGTGTTAGGGCTGAGTCCTGCACCTAAACTTGAACCCATGACAATACCTTGTCAGTTGCAGTGTAACCTACTTCATGTATGTATGTATGTTTGTGTATATTTCCGTATTGCGAACCTAGCCAACAGTCAGGAGAGCACTATACAGGGGCATTGGCAAAGGAACTGTGATTGGAAATGTGTCTGGGGTTTCAGAGCATTGTTACTGCATCATGAGGCCTCTATAGTTCTTTTCTAAATTGGGGCAGTATTGGGCTGATCCCATGGGTATGAGGTTGAAATTCCAGAACCTGGGTTCACAGGTGGAGAAGGCATAATACCTTGTTTTTTCTATGTTGCCCTTTTTCGTTTCCAGTCGTAGCTGTGTGGTTGCCAAGAGTCACCAGCGATGGTGAGCTTTCTGAGGAAGGGAAAGCAGGTACCAATTCTATATCCAGCAAAGACTAGTTTTCTGTGTGCCAACTTGGGCAAAAGACAGTAAAATGGTTTTGCTCCTGAATAGTCTAGTGGGTAAGATTTTTTTTAATGAAGACCAGTACAGGATTGAACCTGCACTAGACCCCAGGCTTCACTTGTGGGAGGGGCTTTTGCAGTCATAAGTACATAACACTACACATGGGCCCACAGCTTCCAGCTGGAATGCAGTTCTGCCTATGATGAGATGCCTGTCTGACTTCTGAATAGGTTCCTGAAATGACAGAAGCATCCCCAACGTGAGGTGCAAAGTCTAGAAATGCATACCCGCTGCACTCTGCAGACTGCAGATATTGCAACAGTGAAAGAAAGCTCTGGTGGTGGAGTTGATCCAGTGGCCAAGGGAAAAAGGACAACAATGATGTACAAAACAGCAGGTGGTGAGTTCTGGGGTAGGTACTCTGGCTGGTGAGCTTGCTTAACCGCATCTACAAAAGAACCGTTAAAATTCGCCCTCTGCAAGATTCCTATCATGTGCCACATCCTTCTTGTCTCCATCATGCAAGGGATTATGCGTAGGGGTTAAGATCTTCTTTATGGTGGGCTTTGAGGATGTCGAAAGATCACTAGAATTTGAAAAAACGTTTGAAATATAAAAAGTCCACCAGTAGTGGACCCTGTGAGCCTTGACCAAGAAATGTCGGATTCAATTCTTGTGGACCCAGGTTCTCTTGCTTTGGAAGGCACCAAACCTAAAGCCAACAGACTAGATAATTGTTTGTATATAAAAACTGGTTTCCAGTTTTTTTCCCCTAAAACTTCAACTGTTACCGGACATCTTCAAGCTGTTGGTCTTAAATTCCAACCAGTATAATATACAGGATACATTTTAACGTTCTGTGTGTCATGCAAAATGCCTTCCAAAGGAAGGGACCATGCTACCTACAGAGGTTGCCCTCCTTTTATGTTCTGACATTGGCCCTGTGATATAAGACCCCAACAATTGACCAACCAATGTTCAAGTCACAAAAAAAAAAACCTGAAAACTTGTTCATCAAGTGTACAGGGGAGGATGCCTTGGGTGTTCTTGAGGTGATATGCGAGTATCCCTGAGAGGAAATGCAAGCTACCCTGCTCTTAAATAAATTCTTGTGGACTGACTATTTAAATAAAGCTGTTGCTCCTCACTACAATGAAAGACTAGTCAGCGGAGGTCCCCAGACTGCCCACTACTACAGATGAGATGAAAATTATATTGCTGTTGGGCCACCAGATGAAAGATGAAAAACTAATATGGGGATTTTTTCATGAAAAGGAGAAGCAATTGCTTAAGGGTATTGTTAGAAACGGGACCCTGGCCGGCCAAGACTCGCGTCGAGGTCAGTCAGGGATCACCATTTCCAAGGTCAGGGCAAGGGAGTCACACACCAAGATAACCCCCGCTCACCCTCTAGGTAACGTGGCGCGAGCAGCAAGGCTAATCTCAGAGGCGATGTGTAAAGCGTTTGCGCGCGCACCCCAGCGACAACAACCAAAGGCCCACCACAAAGGAAACTCCACACAAGGTTATATCAAAAATAGCCTTTGTATTATAATAATAAAAACACATTAGATAACACACACACTTTACAATGTGCCAACGGGCACGGGCAAGATTTACAAGGGATTATGTACAGGACAGGGCCACCTGGACCACTGTCAGGGGTATGCACTTGTTAGAAATAATACTTGTAGGTATAACACTTTAGCACATAAACATACAATGACTGTAACACAGAAATAGTAAATGTAGCATACAACCAGTAACTACTGGTAAAGAGAAAATACCTCCTACGCCACCCTAGTCTCTGTAGGGAAATCACGCAGGGAGCTAGGACCTATGGAAGGAAAACCTATCACCTACTACGCCACCCTAGTCTCTGTAGGGAAATCACGCAGGGGGAAGGAAACCTATGGAAGGAAAACCTATCACCTCCTACGCCACCCTAGTCTCTGTAGGGAAATCACGCAGGGGGAAGGAAACCTAAAATAATCACCTAGGCAAGTAACATTTAGCAAAGGCAATCAAACATCAACATTCCTCTAAGCAGGTTACTTTTAGCAAAGGGAAATAAAAGAACAAGGCATTACCTAAGCCGGTCACTTTTAGCAAAGGTAATGACACCAACAATCCTCTAAGCAGGTCACTTTTAGCAAAGGGGATAAACACATAAAGAATTACCTAAGCAGGTCACTTTTAGCAAAGGGGAATAAAAGAACAAGAATTGCACATGTAACATTAAAACACATTCAGAGGTGCAGGTTAGAACTTTTGCGCAAGAATCATATAGCAAAGAAATCACAATGCGCAGGGTGCATGTAGCACAACCCTCAAAATGTCCCTCAGGCCAACTGGCCTCGAAAGGGGCGGAATGCCCTGAGTCTCAGTGTCAGGGGGTCTGCGCAGGCAGCACAGACACAAAAGCCTAAACGTAGCAACTGTCCACTAAGTGCTGGACAGTTGTGAATAGCGAGTAGGCAACGTTGGAGCCAGGTGGGCTCAAGAACAATGACTGGCACCCAAGAGCCTCTCTGGGGCTCTAGAACAACTGTGGGCGCTGTGAGCCTTTCTGGCTCTAAATAAATCAACTGCCCCCTCGAGCTTCTCTGAGCTCGCAAAACAAAGTAGGCAATGTAGAGCTCCTGCGCTCTAAATTAATCAAATGCCCCCAGAACCTCCTGTGGGCTCTAACTAAATAGGGGCGAGAGCCTCGTGGGCTCAAAGAACAACTAGGGGCAATGAGCCTCGCCGGGCTCGCAGAACAGAATGCCCCCTCAGAGCCTCATGGCTCTCAAAAACGAATACTGCCCACGTTGGAGCGGCCCTCTGCCAACCGGGGCCGCTCAGAGAACCAAGGTATGCTGCTTTGAAGCCCTCGTGGCTTCACTCCATCAAATGGCGCGAGATCGCGCTACCGGGGGGAGAGGGGGCGGACACCGACAATGTGTCCCGGCGCCCCTCCCTTCTGCCTCACTCACCGGCTATCTCAGGGCGGGCGGGGCTCCTCTCGTCCCGGGGCTCCTCTCTCCACTCGGGGAGCCTCGGGGACACGACCGGCCGCC
Source organism: Lissotriton helveticus (assembly GCF_964261635.1). NCBI lineage: Eukaryota > Metazoa > Chordata > Amphibia > Caudata > Salamandridae > Lissotriton > Lissotriton helveticus. Next base: position 652,166,147 of record NC_136067.1, read on the forward strand.
TCGTTCGTCTCCCGCCTGGCCTTGTCTCCTTTCCCTCCGCCTGACTTCCGCCGGGGCCGCCAATGGCAGCGCGGCCCTGGGGGTCAGGAGGCGGGACTTCCGGGTCGCAACAGGCAGCGGCCCGGCAACGGATTTCAGGGCTCCCGGGCTGCGGCGGTGAACACGGGACAATGCGGCGTGGGCAGCCGCTCTTAAACAAATAAATACCACGGGGCAATGCCGGGTGGCACCGGCCTTCAAAATAAAGGTAAAGCGAGGTAGGCACTCGCTAGGCCAAAAAAACGGCAAAAAGCGCTCCACAGCGCTATAATAGAAATAAAGCGCACCCAGCGCTTAGGGGCTAAAGGAAAGCGCTCCTAGCGCTACAAATATCAGCAAAGCGCTATTGAGCGCTGTGGCACCAGGAAAGCGCTCCTAGCGCTATAAATCAAATAAGAGCGCCCCCAGGCACTCTAAGTCAAAAGCAAAAGCTCCAGCAGGGACTGGAGGCAGGCAGAGGGGCAGGGCAGGGCCAGAGCCAGCACACTGGGTCTCCAGGCAGGGAGACAGCCAAGTGGCGGTCCTCTTGGCCCCAGCAGCAGCAACAGCCCCCTCTGGCAAGGATCCACAAGTAGAACATCCTCTGTGGGGACACAGCCCCATATTTATACAGAGAATTCCTTTGTTAGGAGGTGCAGGGTGGGGGGAAACCAGTTGCAGCTGGCTTGGGAGTACCCTTGATGGCCCAACCACCCCTTTCATTCACTGGGGAGGCTAGGGTCATTAGACAAACCACAGGGGGGCGGAGCCAGCATTGTGTGGGGAAAACCCAGCCCATCCAGGACACAGATCTACTCCTCCCACACATCACTCATGCTGATCTCTCACTCACCACCGGGCAGACCCATCCAGACTTCCTGGAGCCTGGCATGCCAGCCAGCTCCAGCCAATCACGCTCCAGTATCCTCACTGCACACATACATCAATGTCCAGAAGTAGCACTTCCCTTCTAGACACATACAAGCCGCACATACCATTGCGCAGCATTCACTCTCACGAGTTCATACATACTAAACTCGAGCCTGCACTCCCCACACATCAGGAACTACCAGGGCACACACATTCCCCATGCATTCCTATGGGAGAGCAGGCCAGCCATACTACACGCACGCACTTTCACTCTGGGACACAGGGAAAAAGTGCGCCAAGACCCAAAAATCACTACACAGGGTCATAAATAAAGGCAAAAAGATTCGGGGTGAACCTGCCCTAAGGCCCAAGTCTAACACGACCCCCTTCCAGCCAAAACGCAGGGCAGACAGATCACCACCGTGATGGGCTTCCCTGCTTGGGGCGATAAAACAAGGACGCGGGCCCACAACTGCAGGGACACCCTCCTGTTTTACGCCACGGTGAACCCCTAGGGTTCCTTCTAAAACTACTGTAGGGACTAACTGGGGCACCCCACTGATACTCTCCAGCTGCCCTCGGCCAGGACCAGGCCCTAGGCCACCCAGGTACCACTGGATCCTGTATACTCACAAAGTGGGGGGTAGTAACCCCTGGCACATAATAGCCATGCTCCACTCTTCCTGTCTGTAAGACAGGGCTAGACTTCCACTGGTTCTCCAACCTAGGGTCTACAACCTCAGGCGGACCAGGAGTCTCAGGGAAGGCTCTCCTCCCCTTACCTCTTCTCCTAGGGTTCCTCCTCCTCCTGCGAGGGGTACCCTCTAAACACCAGTCTCCCAACCTAGGGTTTAACCCCTCAGGTGGTAACGGGGTCAGAGGTGGGCTCTCCCACCCTCTGCATCCCCTTCCAGAGTCCTGCTCCCTCCCAACCGGGGCGGTACCTCTGGAGAAAGAACTGGTTAGGACACTGATTACAGTAGTCCCACCCTTCAGGTCAGGCTGATCCTGAACCTGGCCATCCAACCTCCGGTCTACAACCTTTGGTGGAATCACTGCCTGGCACTCCAGGACTTCTGGGGATTCACACACCATCCCCCTGAGGCTAGCAAATGACACATATGTTGGGTGACTGTCTGCCTGGCGCAGATCTCCCGCCTCCTGTCCACCTGACAGTGCGCAAAGATCCCCCAGCACAGAAGTGGTGTCACCATGGTCACTACACGGGATCCTAGCCCCACTGGGTAGTCCCTGACCCACTGGTTCTTCCACTGGGGAACTCCCCCAATCACTCCTCACGCTGGACTCCGGTACTCTCCCTACTGGAGCAGTACTGCCAGACTCTATAACCATGGAAGCTCCGCTTACAGATGCTCCAGGTTCTCTACCCACTAGGAGATCTCCCTCAAGTGAACTAACAGGCAAGTCTAGGTTCCCTTCCTGGTGTTCCCTAAAGGAACCATCCAGACTCTGTGACAAGGCTTCGGGCGTTTGGGGACTCTCGGTCACACACTCACTCCCGCTCCACTGAGACAGGCAGTCAGCCCCTACACCCTCCTCACTAACCAAGGACCTAGCTGGGCTACTCTCACCCTCCTCCACCACACTGGGCTGGAAGACACCTGACCCACTATTGTTGGAATCACTCACTAGTGACTCAGAAGAACCTCTCGCACTGTCCCATCGCTCTGCTTCCGCTGCCAGCTCACATGCGCCAGACAATCCACACCCCAACAGGTGTGTGCGCAACCCTGGTGAACAACAACTGAGCAGGTGCTCTTTGACAATCAAATCAAAAAAGATGTCAAAATCATCTTCCGTGTGAACCTTTACCCAATCAAACAGTGTCCCACAACATTCGTCCTCAAAATCTTCCCAAGACTGGTGAGGCAGTTTTCTAAGATTCCTGAATCTCAACCTTAACTCCTCTTCTGGGAAAACAGGCACCATACTCGGGGAACTGAGAGTGGGACTGTCTACACTTATATTTAAAAAGCTGCCACCACTGGACTCCACCCTCTCTGGGGAATCCAGACAATTACAACTGTGCGCAGGGGAGAGTCTATCCTCTAGGGCTGCTCTCTCACGGATGATGGCCCTTCTCTCCACCTCTATCCTCTCCTGCGCTAAGAGTCTTTCGATCTCTAGCTGCGCCATAGCCTGGGCATGCTCTAACATGAGCTGTTCCATCGCTAACTGGTGCTCCCTTTCTTTCTCCCTATCTTCCCACTCTTCTGGGGACAGGACAAGGGATGGGGCGCTGGTACTGACACTGGGCCCAGCAAGGGACTCCCTACCTATGGGGTCCTCACTATCTGCTGGGGCCCAACCACTGTCATCATCCAACTCACATTCTTCATCAGAATCTTCAGGGCTCCCCACAGACTCACCACCCTCATGGCATGTGGCCTGGTCCCTTTCCTCGCTGCGCTCAAGATCCCTTTGATCCTTATACCATTGGATCAGGTGGTTCCTAAGTTGGTTCTCAGTATCTGACTCATCCACCCCTATGTCTCTCTCTCTACAGAACCTTTCCAACTCCTGCATACTGTACCAAACTAGATCACTGAGATCAAAAACAGGCTCCATTTTGGCAGACGTTCTAGAGACGAGATCACACAGGGAACCTGGGGGTCTGAGCTAAACAGGAGTATACAATCAACAAAATTCAGCAAGATTCCTATCTCAGAACTTGCACTCCACTGTCCAGTGTAACACACCACTCATTCACACACACCCTCCCCTCGGACCGGTAAGGCAGTTTCTACCACCCCTGATTATCTCAACCTGACCACTAGCGACACAGGTACCAAACTCTGGGAGCAGGGCGGGGAACAAGGTACTGGACAAAATACAAATGACACCTTTCAGGAGAAGCAAAACTGAACTTCCCTAAAAAACAATAATCCCAAAAATGTGGTTATCTAAAATTGCAGAGTTTTGAAGTGTGGCCCGTCGCCACTGTGGTACAACGCAAACGCAAGTCCAATCCGCACCGCTAGCCACCAATGTTAGAAACGGGACCCTGGCCGGCCAAGACTCGCGTCGAGGTCAGTCAGGGATCACCATTTCCAAGGTCAGGGCAAGGGAGTCACACACCAAGATAACCCCCGCTCACCCTCTAGGTAACGTGGCGCGAGCAGCAAGGCTAATCTCAGAGGCGATGTGTAAAGCGTTTGCGCGCGCACCCCAGCGACAACAACCAAAGGCCCACCACAAAGGAAACTCCACACAAGGTTATATCAAAAATAGCCTTTGTATTATAATAATAAAAACACATTAGATAACACACACACTTTACAATGTGCCAACGGGCACGGGCAAGATTTACAAGGGATTATGTACAGGACAGGGCCACCTGGACCACTGTCAGGGGTATGCACTTGTTAGAAATAATACTTGTAGGTATAACACTTTAGCACATAAACATACAATGACTGTAACACAGAAATAGTAAATGTAGCATACAACCAGTAACTACTGGTAAAGAGAAAATACCTCCTACGCCACCCTAGTCTCTGTAGGGAAATCACGCAGGGAGCTAGGACCTATGGAAGGAAAACCTATCACCTACTACGCCACCCTAGTCTCTGTAGGGAAATCACGCAGGGGGAAGGAAACCTATGGAAGGAAAACCTATCACCTCCTACGCCACCCTAGTCTCTGTAGGGAAATCACGCAGGGGGAAGGAAACCTAAAATAATCACCTAGGCAAGTAACATTTAGCAAAGGCAATCAAACATCAACATTCCTCTAAGCAGGTTACTTTTAGCAAAGGGAAATAAAAGAACAAGGCATTACCTAAGCCGGTCACTTTTAGCAAAGGTAATGACACCAACAATCCTCTAAGCAGGTCACTTTTAGCAAAGGGGATAAACACATAAAGAATTACCTAAGCAGGTCACTTTTAGCAAAGGGGAATAAAAGAACAAGAATTGCACATGTAACATTAAAACACATTCAGAGGTGCAGGTTAGAACTTTTGCGCAAGAATCATATAGCAAAGAAATCACAATGCGCAGGGTGCATGTAGCACAACCCTCAAAATGTCCCTCAGGCCAACTGGCCTCGAAAGGGGCGGAATGCCCTGAGTCTCAGTGTCAGGGGGTCTGCGCAGGCAGCACAGACACAAAAGCCTAAACGTAGCAACTGTCCACTAAGTGCTGGACAGTTGTGAATAGCGAGTAGGCAACGTTGGAGCCAGGTGGGCTCAAGAACAATGACTGGCACCCAAGAGCCTCTCTGGGGCTCTAGAACAACTGTGGGCGCTGTGAGCCTTTCTGGCTCTAAATAAATCAACTGCCCCCTCGAGCTTCTCTGAGCTCGCAAAACAAAGTAGGCAATGTAGAGCTCCTGCGCTCTAAATTAATCAAATGCCCCCAGAACCTCCTGTGGGCTCTAACTAAATAGGGGCGAGAGCCTCGTGGGCTCAAAGAACAACTAGGGGCAATGAGCCTCGCCGGGCTCGCAGAACAGAATGCCCCCTCAGAGCCTCATGGCTCTCAAAAACGAATACTGCCCACGTTGGAGCGGCCCTCTGCCAACCGGGGCCGCTCAGAGAACCAAGGTATGCTGCTTTGAAGCCCTCGTGGCTTCACTCCATCAAATGGCGCGAGATCGCGCTACCGGGGGGAGAGGGGGCGGACACCGACAATGTGTCCCGGCGCCCCTCCCTTCTGCCTCACTCACCGGCTATCTCAGGGCGGGCGGGGCTCCTCTCGTCCCGGGGCTCCTCTCTCCACTCGGGGAGCCTCGGGGACACGACCGGCCGCCTCGTTCGTCTCCCGCCTGGCCTTGTCTCCTTTCCCTCCGCCTGACTTCCGCCGGGGCCGCCAATGGCAGCGCGGCCCTGGGGGTCAGGAGGCGGGACTTCCGGGTCGCAACAGGCAGCGGCCCGGCAACGGATTTCAGGGCTCCCGGGCTGCGGCGGTGAACACGGGACAATGCGGCGTGGGCAGCCGCTCTTAAACAAATAAATACCACGGGGCAATGCCGGGTGGCACCGGCCTTCAAAATAAAGGTAAAGCGAGGTAGGCACTCGCTAGGCCAAAAAAACGGCAAAAAGCGCTCCACAGCGCTATAATAGAAATAAAGCGCACCCAGCGCTTAGGGGCTAAAGGAAAGCGCTCCTAGCGCTACAAATATCAGCAAAGCGCTATTGAGCGCTGTGGCACCAGGAAAGCGCTCCTAGCGCTATAAATCAAATAAGAGCGCCCCCAGGCACTCTAAGTCAAAAGCAAAAGCTCCAGCAGGGACTGGAGGCAGGCAGAGGGGCAGGGCAGGGCCAGAGCCAGCACACTGGGTCTCCAGGCAGGGAGACAGCCAAGTGGCGGTCCTCTTGGCCCCAGCAGCAGCAACAGCCCCCTCTGGCAAGGATCCACAAGTAGAACATCCTCTGTGGGGACACAGCCCCATATTTATACAGAGAATTCCTTTGTTAGGAGGTGCAGGGTGGGGGGAAACCAGTTGCAGCTGGCTTGGGAGTACCCTTGATGGCCCAACCACCCCTTTCATTCACTGGGGAGGCTAGGGTCATTAGACAAACCACAGGGGGGCGGAGCCAGCATTGTGTGGGGAAAACCCAGCCCATCCAGGACACAGATCTACTCCTCCCACACATCACTCATGCTGATCTCTCACTCACCACCGGGCAGACCCATCCAGACTTCCTGGAGCCTGGCATGCCAGCCAGCTCCAGCCAATCACGCTCCAGTATCCTCACTGCACACATACATCAATGTCCAGAAGTAGCACTTCCCTTCTAGACACATACAAGCCGCACATACCATTGCGCAGCATTCACTCTCACGAGTTCATACATACTAAACTCGAGCCTGCACTCCCCACACATCAGGAACTACCAGGGCACACACATTCCCCATGCATTCCTATGGGAGAGCAGGCCAGCCATACTACACGCACGCACTTTCACTCTGGGACACAGGGAAAAAGTGCGCCAAGACCCAAAAATCACTACACAGGGTCATAAATAAAGGCAAAAAGATTCGGGGTGAACCTGCCCTAAGGCCCAAGTCTAACAGGTATTGAGATTATTTTGTCAAAACAAAAAGATTGTACTTGATAGCAAAATATGTGAATTTTCATAGACTGAAAAGCTGGTATTTGGTGGCAACATTATTGCACTAGTACTGTTTGAAAACCTATTATGTGAAATTAGTTTAATCAGTCTGTGGTAGAAGCCTTGAATGGTGTGCTGACTCAGATTGCAAGATTGTGTATTTTTGTTGTTGCTATTTTCCCCCTTTCGATAAGATTTTCAGTTACAACATATTATTGAAAATTTGCGTGTATGGTTCAGGAAAGCAAACACATTGTCAACATGTAGTTAGATGCTAAGGTGTGTGATAGGCCAAGGGAAACTGCCTTTTATGAACTCTATCACTTGTAGCTTTTTAGAAATTGTGCTAAAAAATGCAAAATGTTTAACACAACTTGTTCAAAACCCTTCTGGGAAGAAGGAATCTGCACCACTTAAAGGGAGGGTCAAGCTTGCTTGGTACGCCTTAAAACGACTGGAAATTTTGCCCAGTTAATGGATATGACATTTTAACAAATTGTGGTACAGTAAATTCCCCATATTATCCCTGGAGTTGTGAATGCCTTATTCTGTTACATGCTGCTAGGTATTTCCGTAGCTTTTTCTGCTATCTCACAATTTTTCAGCAAGCAGCATTTGTAACTGTTATTCCTCATTTAGCCCATGAAAGCTCTTCGTGCACCAATAGTATGCTAGGCGGAGTCTGGGTGCCGAAGCTGTTGTGGATTTCGGCGATCTTGCGGCGAAAGAACATGGCGAGGGAGTTGCAGAGGTCTTGCGATGGTGTGATGTCGTTGCTGCTGGCACTGGGATTGGAGAGTTCTTTTATGATGCTGAAGAGTTCCTTACTGTTGTGTGTGTTGTTCTCCAGCCGTTCTTTGAACGATGTCTTTTTGGTGGTGCGGATCAGCTGGTGGTGTTTGCGAGTGGCTTTCTTGAGGGCTGTCATGTTTTCTGTCATCTGTTCGTGGCGCCAGGCTTTCTCGAGGGTTCGGCAGGATTTCTTTGATTCTTTGAGGTCGTCGGTAAACCATGTTGTATTCCTGTTGCCGGGCTCGCCTGGGGGGTTCTTCAGTGGTGCAAGGGCGTCGGCACAGTTGACGATCCACTGTGTGAAGTTGTTCACCAGTTGTTTGAGTCCGAGGTTGGCGAGGTTGGCGAGCAGGGTGGTGGTGTTGTTGTCATTGTTGTTCTCCAGGTAGAAGTTTAGGTCCCCTAGGAGGATGTAGTCTGATGAGGTGAGGGCATGTGGGCTGATGAAGTCGGCGATGGCTTCACTGAATTGTGCGCGTGGGCCCGGGGGTCTGTAGATAAGGGTTCCTCCTTGGGGTCGGTGTGGATCTGCAAGTGTAGGTGTTCGGTGGTGGTGAGGGCATCTTCGGAGTTGGTCATGATGCTGATGGTGTTCCTGTAGATGATGGCGATTCCTCCTCCGGTTTGGTTGACGCGGTCCTTTAGGGTGATCTTGTAGCCGTCCGGGATGGCTATGGCGATGTCGGGGGCTGAGGAAGCGTTCATCCAGGTTTCTGCGAGGAAGGCGACGTCTGGTGCTGTTGTGTCGAAGAGGTCCCAGAGTTCGACGGCGTGCTTGTGGACAGAGCGGGTGTTGAGCAGGATGCACTTGAGGTGGTTGTTGTTGTTGCCTGGTCCGGGCGTTGGGGTGCAGGTTAGGACGCAGGTGAATTTGCAGGTTTGGCAGGAGAAGGGTCAGTGGGTGCGCTTTGGGGTGGCTTGGTAGCAGGCAGATGGTCGGCCGGTGTTGAGTGCGTGGAGGGTGGTGGGGTCGTACTTCCGTTGGGGGACAGGGGTTCTGGAGCTGGGTGCTGTCCAGGCGCGGACGGGCGCAGACGGACTTGCCTTTGGCGCTGCACGGCCACTGTGCGGCCTCCATATGAGGGGCTGAGGGAGGGAGGAGCAGCTGGGAGGCGGTAGTGGGGCGGGAAATGGGGCACCACGGGGGCGGCCGCAGGGGAGGCAGCGGCGGGAAGCGCGAGGGAGGAGAGTGGGAGGGAGGTGGTACAGAAGAAAAACAGGGGGCGGGGGAGAGGGCACAAGGGCACGAGGGGTGGCAAGAAAACATGTAACAGAAGTGACAAAGTAAATCAGAAATAAAAAGAAAAAAAAAAAACGAGGAGCAGCACAGGACGGACTCAGGCAGCGATCCTGGTCACAGCGGGTGGCGGCAGCGGGACAGCGGCACAGGAGGACCATGTGGTGGCTGAGGGGGGCAATCTACCTGGTGGCAGGGTCATGGTTCGCGGTCTGTACATGTGTCTAGTAGCCCATAGACTGCACTCCAATATGTATGTAGTCTGTGACAGCTCCACAGTATGTGTAGTAGTCCAGCCCCTGGTTCTGCGCAATGCGGGCCTGCTGCATCTGTGCGGTGGAAGTACTTGTTGATCGTCTCGGGTGTAAGATATGCTGTATGGACTATGAACAGTTGTATTTGTCTGAACCTCATGTTCCTGGGTATACGTACTGGGATTTTTATTATCTTTTCCCATTTCCTGACCTCTACCTGTCACCCTGGATCTGTTTCCCATTTGCGGCGGAGTGGATCCAGACTTATCGCTGCATGTGTTCGGAGTGACGCCGCGAACCAGCAAACCAAATGCCTGCTCCGTCCCATAACGTGGAGATACTGTATAGTGAGGAGTTGGCTCGGCTCCGTGTTCATGTCCCCCCGTCTAGCAGTTAGTGTCGCAACTAGTGAGTGGTGTCTTAAGAATTGCCCTGGCGGCAGTCCCATTTCCTCTACCAGGGATTCATATGGTATAAGTGTGCCATCCCATTATAGATCTCCCAGGGTCCGTATGTCTGCTTCTCGCCATTCCGTGAGTGCAAGTGATGTGAAAACCCCTGACCCACTAGGGGAACCCTCCAGTGGTAGTGCTGGCGCATAGGGGACTCGTGCTCTGGTGAGGTAAAGGCTACGGTGGTAGCACTTGTACGCCACCGCTAGGAGAAGCAGCGTTGGTGTTGCAGCTTTAGTGGCCGGTAGAAAGAGCTTGGTTATTTGCTCCAGGGAGCGAGGATATAGCGTGGTCGCAGTGTCTTCACAGCCCCTATCTGCAAGCCAGCGTGAACTCTCTAGCATTTGTTTATTACTCAACTGGTCTTTGAATTATCTTCAGCTCACATAAAAAGGTGAAAATGCCTCTAAGGATTGTTTTTGTTCAGGAATGTGTCCCTTCCTGCACAAGAACATTCCTGCCTACAATGCAGGCACCCTTGCAACATGACGCAAGGGTATCTGCATTGGCACTAGGCAGCCAAAAGTGTGCGAACGCTAGGAAATGGCAGGAATGCACTGTATAGTGGTTAATACAGTGCATTCCTGCCCTTTTCCTTTCATGCAGCACAGCGCCGCACAGCAAGGTTGCTTGCTGCATTGTGCTGCATAAAAGAACGATACATCGGTCCCTAAGTATCTTGCTGATAGCAGTTTTCTCAATGTGGAGCATGGCTAGAGATATTAGTAAGATCAATGAGAGCCCCATCCATGTCACCTATGGGAGAAATATGAGATATTTTCATACTGTTGGCCTTGGACTGGCTCTTCTTTCAGAGATGTCAACAGCATGGACAACTACAACGACAAAAAGTGCTGTAAGTGAGAAGGACCGTTCAAGACATGTTCATCACATGTAAAGCTGCAAACAAAGTAGGAACCCTGCAATGATCTGTAAAGAGGCAAACTGAGACAATACATATAATGGGGCATATTCTCAAGGACTTATCGTTGAGTTATCAGCACTTTAGCACAGCAAAAGTGGTGAAAGAATTATCGCCCCATTCTCAAGCTGGTTCAAACTGCTGATATCGCCAGTTTTCCAGCGATAGCTTCCGCAAAAAACCTTGCCACGGATGAGAGCGTCAACTAACGCTAATGATATGCAGAGTAGGGGTTCCCGTGCATAAACACATGAAAATACCACATTGCGATATTCTCAACGACCAGCCAGATCTGTGATGCAATCCAAAAACAGGCGATAAGGTATGTTAGCAGCAGGGATTTAACACCTGCCTTTGACTGGTGTAAAGCAGGACAACTACCTGCAGTATGAAAGGGAGCCCAGAGCCACATCTGAAGACCAACACATGTCATGGAGACACTGATCATGCAGCTCGGAGACCCAAGAGGTCCACAACACCCAGCGCCACCACCCCCATGCCCCCGACCACCCCCCCTGGACTACCACCAAGGCAGCGCAGAACAGGACAGCGGACGTTCCGAAAACAACATGGCCCATCAGCCACACAAGAGCAGAATGTGGAGAGAGGTGGAAACCAAGTGAAGTCACCCATGAATAAAAATGCACACAATGCCAAGTGTGGCGGTGATGTAATGGACAGACCTTAGTATGCAGAGCACAGACCTGTCCATGTGGACATATATTGCTGGTGTTTGTAGTGTTGTGTACTGTAAACACAACCATGTTACCGCAGGCAGTGGGGAAGACCTCGGTCATGTAGCTGTGTACCCCCCCCCTGTAAGCGTAAGCAGAGTGGGCTGGTCTGGCGTACGCCAGTCCAGTGTAGGAGTGTGAATAAATAGGCCGTGGCCCTGGGCGTGGTTCACTTCCTGGATGGCCAACACATCTGCCAGGGCGGCGCCCCTCACCCTGCCACGAGGCTGCCGCCGTGACTGCCTGCCTCCTCAACACAGGCCCCCAGCGAACCCAGCAACACAGCACCGGAGAGTTTTGTCTGTGCTGACTACTGCCTTCGACCTACCCTGTGGTCAGTAGGGCTCACAATTCAGATCGAGTCGCGATTGCAGATGACGCAGTCCAGTAGGCAAAAGACCTTGCTCCCAGTGTAGCCCGCCCGGACCACGCATCATCGCAAACTGCACACACACTGAGCGCCACAGGTGCCACTAACTCAGTGCACCACAAGTCAATGCCTCGTGGCCTTATTAAGGCATAATTCATTATGCAAAAGACATTGCTACCAGTGCGGCCAGCCCGGACCACGCATCATCGCTGGCTGCGCACCCCCTGAGCACTTAAGATGCCACTAACTCTGTGCACCACAAGTCAGCACAATGTGGCTGTGCGCCCCTGCTGACCCCTGCCTCCGGCTTACACTGCGGTCAGCAGGACTCACACACATTCAATCCATTCCTGACCTTCACAGGCGGCGCATCATCGCTGGCTGCACACCCCCTGAGCGCTTCAGGTGCCACTGACTCTGTGTACCACAAGTCAACACCACGTGGCTATGGACCCCTGCTGACCTCTGCCTCCGGCCTACACTGTGGTCAGCAGGGCTCACACACATCCAATCCATTCCTGACCTTCACGGACGATGCATCATCGCTGGCTGCACACCTCCTGAGCGCTTCAGGTGCCACTAACTCTGTGCACCACAAGTCAACGCCATGTGGCTGTGGGCCCCTGCTGACCTCTGCCTCCGGCCTACACTGCAGTCAACAGGGCTCACACACATCCAACCCATTCCTGACCTTCACGGATGACGCATCATGGCAGGCTGCACAGCCACTGAGCGCCTCAGGTGCCACCAACTCTGTGCCCCACAACCCATGGACCCTTTATGATTGAGTTACGTACTGCGGATGCAACAATGTCACCTTGAGCAGTGTGGATGACCTGGGACGATAATGATGAAGATGAGGCAGGTGTAACACACCCCACTGCAGCTGCAGCAGGAATATCTTGAAGGGACACAATCAATTCACATGAGCACACTCAGCTCTGGTGCCCCTACCTCAGGGCACCACAAGTCATGGCCCATTCTGATTGAATATTGTGTGACCTCTGTACTTGCTCCGGCTACCTCCATGATGCTTCGCAGTATTTTGTGTTATGTTGATGTTTTCTGTTTCTGCTTTAATAGTGATCACTGTTCAAGTTGTTGCCAGCACCAACCACTCCCTGAGGGCTGGCTCACACTCACCTCACACTCATCCAGCACAGGCGTCACTGGATATGTGATCCTGGTATTAAAAAGGGTCTGGGCGCACATGCCCGTAGCCAGTTCCACTATCTATCCAAGTGTGTCTGTGTGGTCATTATGTATGAATGATGGCCCCGGGCCCTACCACAGTACATTGTGCTGTGGACAGCGGACGCAACCATGTCACCCCAGGCAGTGGGTAAGAGCTTGCACATAGCTAAGTCATTCCCCCTGTAAGCGACAATGTTGCAATGTAGCATACACCCAGAGGGCGGGCTCGCATGAACGGAGTAATGAAGGAGTGCAAGACCGCTCGCTGTCCAGGATCATACATGCCAAGTGTTGTGTGTATCTGTATTGCCGCAGCATGAGCCAAATACCTAGCCACATTAGCAGCGCCAGTTCAGCCAGGCATGCACTCTACATCTGTGTCCGCCCTATCCTTACAATAGGCCTAAACTCACGTGGCCCACCACCTTCAACGGCCAACATCACAGTGTTGTTGTCAGGCTTGTGGACATGCGCAGACAGGCAGGTATCACTTGCCATAGGAGTGCAAGTGATACAATCGCGCAGCGGACATAAGTAAATGGGTTCGGGGGAGGGAGGAGCAGCTGTGAGGCAACATAACACACAGTGATGCAGCTCATATGCCGCATGCAAAACATGTCAAACATGAATCCCAAAGTCGCACACATCCCAAACCCCACCCCCAACGAGCCACATTACATTTCCTAAATGCAAGCAGATGACAAACTAACATTAAGGATGAAAGCTCCCTTTTTTTTAACAATCAGGCGGGAGCACGTCTGCACCTCCCACCTCAAAATTTGCATGTGTCCGGCACCCCCTGACAGATACCATAGCAGCTGATGACGACTCCCACACTACGCACAGCCCGACGAAAGAACAATGTATTAACACCCTACAAACAGAAGTCCTTGCTCGAAATTATCTTGCATGAAATTGCCTTCACACTTACTCCCACACCATCCCAGGCGTACAACCGTTGCACATTAAAACAACTCATTGATCCGAGCTGTGGCGTTTCATCCACAGAACTGGCGCAGGTCAGAACAGTGCCGCTTCAACCAGAGCAACTGACGCAATGGCAGAACATCCCTGACACATGCATAACCCCTGTCACATGGAACTGTACCGTGCGCGTATGCTGCATTTACTGGGGGCTCTGCCATTGGCACTGATGCAGATCAGTTACCGGATAAGCTTCCGCCTTACTAATGTCACCTGCGTTCAACCTGTGTTGCATTGTCGATCGTGCACATTCGAGTGGTGCATGGATGTCTGACTATCCAACAGGACGGAAGCTGAACTGGATTTTGACATGTGTGTGCACCCCCTGTTGGCCCACGACCAGGAGTGTAACCGTGATATCTGTTTATGTGATGCCTTGATACTTGGCATACATGCTGGCAGCTGGACCTGGGAGATTGCACAAATCCTCTCTTGGGCTGTAGTGCAAATTGGTGAAAGGGGGTGGACGCAGCACATCTGTCAGGACCTGCTAATGGATGGACTCGCCATCCTGTTTGATGAAGTCGACAATGACCTCATGTTGGAAATATTAGCGTACGAATCTGCAATTGCTTTCATGGATGTGTAACTATGTACCTGCTGCCACAACAGATTGGAAAACATTGCACATGTCCCGACACCTTGTTGCATCTTGGAGATCTGGTCACATATCCCACAACAACACTGGACACGACGGCATTCGCCTGGACTCCGAATACATGAGCAGACAACAACGCGGCTTAACACACACCTGTGAAAGGTGAGGCACTCCCCCGGAGGGGACAGCGGCGCTTGGCAACTTTCCTCATTCTGACATACTGCTGCATTGGTCTGCATGTTGTGGCACTTACCTTGCCCGTACTGACACGCATATGCTAATAAAGTCTACACACCTTCACTTGTATTCTTCACTTAATGTGTGTCTCAATGCCAATCTGGGTCACGGCCATACCTGCGCATTGATAGCATTACCCAGGGAGTCCATACTTTCATTCTTGATTGATCATGGCCATGACACATCTGTGTGAATTGGAATGTTTTATTCACATTCAGTGGAGTGTTGAAGCTGGACCAATACAGGGCCATGCAAACCCCACTTTACATTGTTGGCCCATAGAGGGCGAGCCAGAGTCCTTTCGGGATTGACAAGTTCATAGGGAGTGGAAGACTACAGTCCGCAGTGTGATTGCTGTGTCATTGGAAACCAACCAAATATGGCAGTCCATGTCGAGGTCCAAGCTGAGTGTCGCTCACTGTATAGGGGGACAGTGGGAGGTGTTATTTCAGGGCATGATGCAGAGGGCAGAACCACGCTGAACCCGGCCATATGGCGGAGATGAATGTTACCAGTTCATTCTTACCACAAAGCCAGATTCATCATCATCTTCGTCCTCCGATGTGTCAGGTTCCTCACATGCAGGTGGTGGTGTTTTGTCTGCATCACGGTGTGGCAGTGACACATCAGGTGCCAGAGGTGGAATGTCTGCTGCACTGTGTGGCACTGACACTTCAGGGGGAGGAGATGTGAATGTAGCAGTAGCACCAGCATCCATCCGCGCCAGGCCTTGTGTTGGCAATACCATGATGAGGATCTGCAAGGCATGGAAGATCACAGATACATCTCACCGGTATGCAGCCGTGGCAAACATTCTTTCTGCCTGCATCCGCTCCATGTTCTCCATGATCCTCCGCATGTGCCCCAACTCCCAGGTGACATCGCTGGAGCCATTCTGAATAGACAGTTGTTCTTGGCTCAGAGTCATGACTCCAGCGATGTCGGCCATGGCTTGTTGTAGAGCAAGGAGCGGACAGTGGGTGTCCGTTAGGGACTGTGAGTGGTCACTGATGGGATTTAGACACCCATGTATGGCATCTAGTATGGCTACCATGAGGACGAACACCAACCCGCAGCTGGTCAGACATCTCCTCCTGGCACCCAGCAATGATAGGCCATGTGTTGGTCGTGGGGGTCCTGGGAGATAGCTGTGGTGGTGGGTGCTTCCTGCTGTGTGGTCTGTGCAGGGAGTGGGGTCTCATGGATGCAGCTGGGCTGCCCTGCTCCTGGAGGTTTGGTGCCGGAGCTGTTCCTGAGCTGTTGGAGTGCGTCGGTGTAGATGTTGGGGAGGGCCTCTTCATCATCAGTACTGTGTTGTTGGGTCTGCTCTGCAGGAGGTGTTGATACTCCCTCTGCAATGTGAAGGGGAAATGCAGATTGACATTGTGTTCACATGTATGTTCACACATTGTACAAGTTTACTGTCAGACTGCATGACAATGTACATTGTCACTGTTTATGAGGAGACGCCTATTTGAAGCGGGACACCTGGCATTTTTACACCATCAGGGATGTGAGGTTGTACTTGTACATTGTCATCTCACAGTCTCCTGCTATGCCAAATGCGAATGGCCATTATCTACACAGAAGTGGCAGCAGTTGAGTCCTCTGTTCTGTTGTGAAAGTGTTGCAGTTTGTACCACATTGTGATCAATGTAGGGGTGCTCTGCATCCTATGTGTGTGTGCTGCATTGTGGGTGAGTTGCCCCTTCGGCTCTGATTTGGCTGGCCCTTATCCCTTTCAGTTGGTGTGTCCTTCACTTCTGTGCTTATACAGTGCTGAGATGTTGCAGACTTGTGAAAATTGGGCTCTTGGTCAGAGTTGGGACTCTTTGGCATGGTTTGTCTGCAAATATGCTATACTTAATTGTGCATGTGTGCCATTGTGGCCATCACAATGGCCACAATCCCCCCCAGTCCCTGGTCGTTAATCACCCTGTTGCTGTTGGCTCAGGTCATGTTGTGCAGTGTCCGGTCCCCCAACTTCTGCCACCGTCTCCCCAATGATGGTCCCAGGCTGGTCCTCCGTGGGGCTTGTGGGGTTCTGGTTGTCCTCTGTACTTGCTACGGCTACCTCCATGGTGCTTCGCAGTTGTTTGGGTCTTGTTTATGTTTTTGGTTGCCGCTTTTATCGTGATTTTGGCTGCCTGACTTGAGGGAATTGCAAGCTGGCGCTGCTTGTTGCTGGATTTTTTATCGCAGTTGTGCCCATCGCAAGCTTTTTCACGTTGGGGTTTAGATTTTTATCGCCGTCCAGGGACTTTTATCGCAAACATTTGACGCATTTGCAGGAGACTATCGCATGTTACTGCTGTGTTGTGAATACGACGTTGACACTGAGTGATTTTCCTGCGATTGACGGCAATATGAAAGATTGTGTTAACCGATTTTGGCAATGATTATCGCACGTTCTTAAGAATATCCCACAATGAGTACAAGTACCTGCATTCCCTGAGGACACACAAAGGTAAACCATATGACTGACACTGACTTACTTGAATCTGGCACCCACACTTGGTTGTACTTTAGCTATCACTAAAGTAAGTGTTAATAAACCGGTGAAACATGTCAAATTTAATTAGTGGTACATGATTCTGGACTTAACTGGAACCTGAAACAGACAATTAGCAGAAGGCAGTCGGATTGCCATGGCTAACTAAACTATCAGAATACTTCCAAAGATACTGAGAGGCTCGTTTAGCCTTTGGCAGGAGACTAATTCCTCCATTCTTCTGGCGAAGTACCACCCGTCGTATTGTTAAATCCCCTCCTTCTGGTGAGTATTTATGTGCCTTCAGAGCAACCCCCTTGAGACAGTTGCTCTGAAGGCTAACGAGCTTGTTAAATACATGCAATGTTGTTTTGACCCAGACTGGCAAACATTTATGTTTTTCCCGAGCAAACTTCGAAATTGGGAGTTTAGCTTTGTGCAGGGATGAGGGGAGGTAGCCACTGTCTAATTTCTGAAGGCGGGGCAACCATCAATATAATTTTGTGGGCAGTTGGTATCAGGGTGCTAGGTCAAGGATTTCCACTGGTGGACATAAAACAGTTCTCCCACCTCTAAATGAGGTGGGGGAACCACACGTTCAGCAGGTTGGGTGAACCGGCAACATATGGCAGCTCACCTGCTCTGCCAGTGTCTAAATGTAAGCCCAATTCCTTTATTGAATTCCATATTGTAGGTGTTCAGGGATGGCCTTCCAAGTGACCTCTTCCCTGGAAGATCGCCATACCAACCATCTTAGATTGGGTTTCTCTTCACCACAACCATTTTGGATTGGTTTGTCTTGCAGGTGGAGTATCCAGGTTTGTCAACAATTATATGACAAACATGACACTATGATTATATCTCAATTAACCCTATAAAGAAGATCACCACCTCCTGGACACCCCTTGTACCATCCATTAACCTTGCTGAGATTCGTAATTAAAGTGCAGTTGTCTCTAATTATCTAATTCTGGTATTGGATAGTCATACTGGTTCTTGGGGAGTGGGTATCTTGACAAGAGTGGAGACTTTCTTTACTAATGTATGATCATGTACTATCACATTTGAAATATTCCCTTTAATTTCACCCTTCATCGTAAAAGCAAGGTTATTTAGAATAGCATTAAATAAATCACACAAAGACTTGTTGTCTGTCCTTTGTATTGTTCAAAGAGGGTACACGTTAGGAGCACATCAATAATTAAGGGAGAACATCTCCCACATCTTCTTATGAAACATATTCATTTATAATATCTAGTATGGACAACACTCAATTGCCTTTAGCAGACACCTGAATTGTATAATAAAAGTAGCCAGAATGCCTGTTCTATTAAGTTTACAGTGACCTTCACATTTCTTTTCTAGATTATCCTGTATACAACACCACCTCTGGCGCACACCACTGCACTGTATCAAGGACAAATACATAAAGACATGCGTATTCACCATTTCTACTGTTTCATGTCCTGCATCACTCCTTTATGGGTGTGTTCATGAAGTAAAACATACAAAAAATGCCTTAGTCTACCTATTTCACATATTCACCCTTCATCCCTCATCTGCAAAAGCCCGACATACTAACTTCGTCAATGCTTTTTTATTGAATGTTCGGAGCAAAATGTGTCACACAATGGCAATGCAGTCTAACTTTTCAAATAGAAAATCATTACAGTCGTATATACACTGACCTGCAATGACAACCTTCAAAATAAATGAGTTGTGCTCTGAAGCAAAAGAAAACGTTTAACAAATGACCTTGACGGCGTGAAAAGAAAAAACCTAAGGGCCTTATGTACGAACACATTTTCCCATAGACACAGAGTGGATTAAACCCTTTAATACATTTGTCCCTAGATACCATTCAACATCAAAGTCTTGTGTTGCACAGTAATGTTTAACAAACACTTACATACATGTGGCAAACTATAGGTACAGATAGTCACGCAAACCATTAGGGTTTTATGTGGTCTGCATTTCTGAAGCAAAAATCTACTCTAATTTTGAGGAATGCAAGCATACCAAGTACACCAAGAAAGAAGTTACTCACCTTTTTTAACTCTCTTTCTGGTGGATACTCTATCTGACTTCAAATTCCTCACATGCGACCACATGTCAACTCCACCCTGCCTTTGAAGTGATGGTGGGAGCCTCATATAGTAGCCAGCAAAGCTCTCCAACATCAGTTTCTTTCTGTGCACCACCTTCGCCCTCAGACACAGAGGCCAAAAACCAATTGTTTGTGCCAGTTTGCTGATCTCTAATTTGGGACCTTTTTAGATGAATGAGGAGGCAGGAGGGCTTTGTGGAATCTGTGGTTAGATAGAGTATCCACCAGAAAGAGTGTTACCGAAAGTAAGTAACTTGTTCTTCTAATGAATACTTCTAAACACATATTTCTTACCTTTAAAATAGATACCTATTATTATTATTATTATTATTATTATTATTATTATTATTATTATAGTCGAATTTGTAATGCGCATGGCTGCCCCAGAGACGGGGCGTCCCAGCGTCACCAAAGACCTTCAGAGTGAGCATGAAGGGGAAAAAAAGGCAGTACCTCTCCTGAGGTTGGGTCTGTGGATGGGCTCAGAGCAAAATGTCCTGCAGGACCGAATGGCCAAAATGCCCTTCCTGTCAGTCCTGGTTGTCAAGTTGTGATCGTATGCACTGATGCCCATGTTAAAGGCCTGACAAATATCCAAGACAGACACCCAGTGTCCCAGAGCAGTGTTAGCAGCCTTAGCACTGGTGGAATAGGCCCCCAACCCTTCTGCATGCTGCTTCTTGGCCATCACCTAGCCGATATTAATGTTAAGGACTATCCATCTGGACAAAGTCATTTTCTGCACTTCCATACCTTTCTTTGCCCTGGAAAACCCCACAAAGACCTCATGGTCTTTGGTACAATTGATGTAAAAGCTGAGTGCTCTTTTGTGGGCCAAGTTATTACATCTCTCTTCCTCTTTTGAGGGATGAGGTGGAGTAAAGAACACTGGAAGAGTGATGGGCAGTCCTACTTGAAAGGGAGTACCAAAATTCGGTACAAAGGCCACTCAAACCCTCAGCACCACTTTATCTGGAAAGGAGGTGGTGTAGGGTGCCTGGATTATAAACCTTCGAGCTTGCTCCTGCGATAAGCTGAGGTGTTTGCAATGAGAAAGACTTTCTTTAGGGTCAGGAGATGTATGGGATAGAAGTGCAATAGCTCAAAAGGGCTACACATATGAAAAATAAAGACCAAAATAAGATCCCATTGTGGCATCACAAAGGGTCTAGATAAGAAGGACACAGGTGGATCATACGTTTGAGAAATCGCATCAGAACAGGTGATTTGAACAAGGTCGGTTGATCCTGTAAATGCAAAAAGGCTAAAAGATCCGACAAATAACTTTTAACTGTGTCTACTGTAAGTCCATGCCATGCCAAAGACAGTTCAAACAGCCAAACATCTGACAGTTTGGCCTTCAATAGGGCCATATTGCAGGTCTCACACCATGCCACAAATGTGTCCTAGTGTACAGCATACACAAACTTTGTAGAAGGACACCTAGTGGCAGGGTAACTTCCACAACTTTGATCTGGAGATCAAAAGTGGTCAAATATTGCCACTCAATCTACACAAATGGAGGGATAGATTGCACAGGCCCAGGTGCAAGACACTGCCCTGCTGCTGTCACAGAAGATCTTCCCAAAGTGGCAGCCAGATCAGAGAACAGGAGCTCATGGCCAGAAGTTTTGGGTACCACACTCTCCTGGCCCAACCCAAGGACACTAGGATGACTTCGGTCCGGTTGCTCCTGATCTTTTTCAGAACTTCTAGAGAGGTCACAGCAGGAAGGAATACAGAAGTCCCTTGCTCCACTCTAGGCAGATTGTGTCTTCAAAAGAGAGCCTCTGGGAAGCTACAGCTTGCAAAAGTGCAGGCATTGCACATTCTTAGCAATGGCAAACAGATCGAGCCAGAGTTCTCCCCATTGTTGGAAGGTGACTTCCACCTCCTCTGGGTGTAACTGCCATTTGAGACCCTAAAGGAATCGATAGCGTAGTTAATTTGCCGTGATGTTTAAAAATCTCACCTCGTGGTGCATGATCAGGGAAATGCCCTGATGAGTCAGCCAGTTCAGTTTCAAAGGTGCAAGGCCTCCTAGCACATCACCCAGGACCCCACCCCGCCCTGCTTGTTGCAATTCCACATGTTGGTGGCGTCCATGAACCTTCCCCTTGATGGGTGGCAGGAAAGATTTCAATGTTAAGCAAATGGCCTGCAACTCCAGCAGGTTGATGTGAAGATGTTGTGGGATCTCCATCTTTCCAAAATGATCACACCAACCCAGCAACGATATGTCTGTCATCACCCCCGCTCTGGATGGGATAGGGAGAATTGTCTGCCACTGGCCGAGTTGTGGTAGAACAACCACCGCTGCAGATCTTGTGCAGTCTCCTCTGAACTCTCAATGGGATCTGACAAGTTACCTTGGTGCTGGGTTCATTGAGACGATAAGATCGCACTGCAGAGACTGCATGTGCCATCTGGCACAGCTAACAAATATGAAGCCAACAGGCAAAGACGCCTCAGACCCACCTCCAAGGACCAAGGAGGAGATTGAAACATTAGGATCATGGCTTGAATATCCTGGACACATTGACCCAGGGAAGGCAAGAAAGTGCACTGTATCCAGGGTGGCTCATTTGAAAGGAAGAGTCTACAAAGGAGTTCGGTGTAACTTTGGCAAGTTCATTTTGAACCTCTGTGAGGTAAAGAGGTTTGCCGTTATCTGGAGGTGGTTGACAACGGATTGTGGCAAGCTTGATTTTAACAACCAGTTGTCGAACTATAGGAAGACTGGAACCCTCAACCTCCAAAGGTATGCTGCAACAACTGCCATCACCTTTGTGAGCACCTGAGAGGAACTGGTGAGCCCAAAAGGGTGCACTTCAAAGTGAAAATGCTTGGGGTCCACATTTAACCGGAGTTAGCGTGTATGGGCCTGCAAGATGGGAATATGGAAATAGGATTGCTGCAAGTCCAGCATTACCATCCAGTCTCCTGGAAGCAGGGCAGATAGAATCTGGGCCAATTGGACAAATAGTTGTCTGGAAAGCTGCCCTGATGTGAGTGGATACGGCAGTGGAAGACAGAGGAATGGCAGGGAATAGCTCCACAAGACTATCAGCAGGACCCATCTGCTGGAGGTTAGTTTTGCCACCCGTGGATAAAATGATTGATCCTGCCTCACACAGGGTGGTCATCTGCCACTAAGGCCAAATTAAAGTGGCTAGGAGGCTGTTGCTGGAGGGGCTTGGGATCGGAGAGTTCATTGTCCATGCAGGCCTCGAGTTGTCTGTTGGATGCCATTTCCAACCCCGAAATAACTGGAGGGCCTGCTGAAGGTCTTGTATGCCTTGATGCTGACTGTAGGCAAAACCCTTAGCAATGCCTTGAAAGGTGCAAGATTATGGGCATACTGCCTTGCGGGAGTGGAAAGACTGAGAGAGAGTGCAGTTACTCTACTTTTTTTTAAGCACTCAAGAGCGTAGTCGTCCTTTGTGTCAGGAAGGGGACCCATCAAAAGGCATAACTATGAATGACACTTGAATGTTACTCATAGAGTCAGTGGATCGCATCCATGTGTGGCACAGAAGTACATCGCTAGTGAATACTGCCCTGTCTAAACAATTGGTCATGTCCAGGCCTGACCGTATGACATACTTGCTAAAGTACACAAAAAAAGTGATGGATGGAATGCTTGAATTAGCCACTGGTAGTTACTCGAGGCTGCCTCCCAGTCTATGGCAATTCAGTTTTGCCCCAACCATATGCAGATTATTCTTGAGACTGCTCCAATGGGAACACTCCATCCTAAACTGCCAAATCAGGTCCTTCATTAACCGGAACTCAAACAACCCAGGACCGGTTTTATCCTAGTTAGGGCCTATCAACCAGGAATATCATGCTTCCAGTGACACAGTGTGCACGGGACCCATGTCTTGACATACCCGTCTCAACTAAGGCAACACACTAAAGTATACAAAAAGGTGATGGATGGAATGCTTGAATTAATCGCAGCTACTGGATAATTACTCGCAGTCGCATCCTAGTCCATCTTTATTTTGCACACCATGCCATCTCAGTTTGGGCCCAGCTATATGCAAATCAGTCTGGACCCTGCTACAATGGTAACAGTCCAGCCCGAACTGCCAAGCAAAGTCCACACTGAACCCGAACACAAGCAACACTGGGCTGGTTTTGCCCTAGGTAGGGCTCAGCAACCTGGTATCACTTGGTTTCTGTGACCCAGTGGGTACAGAAACCACTTTGGGGCATACCTGCCCCACTTACAGCAACACACTAAATTATACCAAAAGCGATAGATGGCATCAATCAGGAATGGCATCCATTAGGGGTGCCATAGTACAACCAGACATTTTGAAATTCCAGGTTTGGCAGTTTGAGCTGCCCTGCTGAGAAGTTTATAGATTACTTATTGTGTCTGACCTGTAAAATAAATATTCAGGATGATATCCTTATGTTGGGTAAAGCCTGGGAGGATCATGAAAAGATTTCAAAGCTAGTTCTGGGTCAAGATGTAGCTGGACACGCAAACCGGTTCCTCTCTCTATCACACATAGAATCTGAGAAAGCTGAGTTCCCCGACCCCTTCCAGAATGAAGCAGAGTGAGGGGCAGCTACAGGGAGGCAGTGCCATCCCAAATCCCTTCTGCAGCATGAATCTGGGAACAGGGCCACCGGAGCATTGAACCAACAGCATCCAATATGGCAACTGTAGCCTTGGTAGACCCATAGACACAGCCTGGTTGGCTCTGCCCAACTCTGTTGGCCCTTGTGGAGGGCCCATGGGCTGCGTTTTAAGAGGAACCAGCCATCCCTTCTCTTTACGGGCCCCATGTGCCATCTCAGAGACTATGATAGCAGCTGCCGGGCATAACAGTTTCAGAAGCTGCTGTGACACACCTCCAAAGGAAGCGGGAGACCCCAGAGGAGTAAGGTGAGTCGGGTGAGTGACCCATGCTTTACTGCATAACACATCCAACACCCTGAAAGGCACCCCTATCCAGCTCACCGGAAGCAACAGGCGTCAGCATATGCCAAACCTTAATGGGCCCCTGAGGATATACTGAGAGCAGGTACAGTGATTTAGCCCCCAAAGAAGTTGAGGGGCTCTAGAAGATAAATTAAACCCAGTGCTTAATGACTAAGACCAAGCTTCATTATCCCTAATATGGGAACTGGCAAACAAGACTGAGGAGCACGCCCACAGGAGCTTGGTCTATAATAAGGACTTATACCTTGACCCCCAAATTGGTCTTTAATGAACACATAACTGTCACCACCCCTAAGACAACAGAAAGATTAGGCACTGGGAGAGGCCTGGAACACCCTCCCGCTCACCATATGAGCCAGGAACCCAACAGAGACGTTCGGCCCTCTGGATGAGCCCCTAGGGTTGACCACCTTCTGAGGGTAATGCCCTAGTCCCTGAGCTTCTTGTGTGTATGAGGGGCATCTTGAACTCCACAGAGGCCAACAGCAGATCTCCCTCACACAATGCATCTAGACATAAGAGGCAGTGAGGGACAGGCAAGCACCTAGATTGTTGGTGGACCGACACTTTGTGCAAGAAATGTTGGATGAGACTGCCACTATTGCACCATTTGAAAGTGCACCTCCTGGGGCCAACATTGTAACCTACCTGCCCTGAAAGCATCGAAAACGATCCTAGCGGGGAGATACAACATTAACCCGATCCAGCCCCTGGAGTATAATACTCAGCAGAGGTGACACCCCCGATACACACCGGCTGAAGCTAGAAACAAGTGTGGTCAATCGGACTTCTTTCAACAGAACTCTAACAAAAAGTAAGAAACACTGTCAAACCAGACAGCACATAGCATATCCCAAGGGCCATGAGATCCTGGAAACTGAGAAAGACGAAATAACTGGGGTCCAGGCAGACCTGCACCAGGGCCTCAAAGAAGTATGAAAAGAAATGGTAGCTCTTGGTGGACTCATAAGCACACTTGAATGTACCCAGGAGAACTCTTGACCTTGCAGAAAAGCAAGAAGTTATGGAAAACAGATTTTGTCAATGCAACCTCTGCATTCGTGGAGTGCCACTGAGGGAAAGGATGGCAAGGCCTGCATTGTAGGTCACCGGGAAGCCACCCATGAAAAACCACATGGGGTGGCCCCTGCATTAATAGAGTCCACAGGGCTATGCCCACAGGAATGAACCTCAAGGTACCGCCGGCCATACTTGCCAGTCTGATTGAAAGATGAAGAGAAAATCATGAAGGGTGTTAGGACGGGAGGTCAAATATCCTACAAAGGACTCAGACTGCAAATCTCCCATGACCCTTCAATTATAATCCCTCAGATAAGAAGGGTGTTCAAGAACAAAGGCATTCGCTACAAATGGGGTCCTCCCTTCTGCATCATTTTTCGACTGGGAGGACCGGACCTGAGAGTCAGAATCCCTAAAAGAGACCTGTGCACTTCTTGGCTTGAGCCCACTGCAATACAAAGCAAATGATAATCAGGAGACAGAGCTTCCTTGCCTGATGAGCCCCGAATGGTGAAAGGGTTTATGTAAACACACACAGCGAACCCCAAAAACTGAGGAAATGCTGAATGGTCACAGGGCAGTGATTGCCCACATTCAAAATTCCAGCGCCGGGCTCGCCTGATGACCAGACTCCCAAAATGGTAAAGAAGTAGAGAGATGGCTCCCTGATGGATCTGGTTCAGGGTTATTTTGGGGGGGCAAAGGATCTGTGGGACCGTATAATGCCTGCCTATTACTGACACCTGTTATTCTCCTTACAGAGGAGGGGCATTTACTATTCGAACAGAAGCACTCCCCTTTTACTCGCATGTCCCACATTTTTTGCAACTCAGTCAAGACCATGTTCTCTACCAGGAATCCCACTATTAAAGTTTCTAGGGACATTGTTATCTATAGGTTTTAACTGGAAAACATATTCTCAATATTGTTGTTGGGAAACAAGTTTTTGGGTGTGGTGTCGGCCCTATGAGGCAATAGGTGCGACCCGCGGTAATTCCATTGTGGTTGGTGATTCGGGATAAAGGTCTTGCACCCCCCCCCCATTATATTGTCTATGAATGGTACCGTTGGGGGTCACATGGGCGAGCCAATAAAGAGAGCCTCACCGGATGTGACACTAGTGGCGCACATACCTCCATATATGCCTCCATGTGTTTTGTCCTGGTTCGCACTCCACGAGGCGCCTGAGTTGCGCCAACTCCTCCTGCTGAAGTGCCCGCTGCTAAAGTGAAAGCAGGGACACTACATTGGCGACGACGGTGAGCGGTCCCAGCTCACATGTTGATCCGTGACGGCCGTAGTGCTGCTACAACGCACACTGTGCTGGTGCCGCAGAGCGAGAGCACGCATGTGCGCGTCGGTCCCCGCGCATGGTGGACGCATTGGCGGGCGCCTAATTGGCCTGATTTCACCAGCGCACTGCCATTGGCGGTGGCAGATCCATCAGCTGATGCTATGAAACTAAGGTACCCCCTATTTCTTTGAGGTCCAAGAGGAGGGGGATAAGGAACACAAAATATACAGAACCTCTTGTCAGACCTATCTGATTTATCAATTGGTATTTACTCTACAAACAGTTTCAAGTATACAACACAGATACAACATTTCTGGAAAAAGTGACTTAAATTTAGATTATATTTTATTGTTCAAAATAAATTTTTTCTTTCTTTTTTTGTATAGATATGTCTATTTTTTCTTTTGTTTTTTTGAGTAAAAACAATTTATAAATGTTTACAATAACTTGTGAAAATGGAAAAAGAACATCAAATATTATTACAATTTCATAAAATATTATTTCAGTGACCCGCACAAGAAATAAAGAACTCAATTTGAAATCAAAATCATACTCTCATTCAACCTTTCTCACCATTCATTCTTCTCAGACATACTAACTCTCATACTGTGCAAATGTAGTTATAAAAAAACACCAACATCTGAGACAAAAACTTATTACAAAAATATTCTTTGTTCTGTGTCTGTACTTTCAAAAGGCATCAGTCCATCATTTTAATTTATGGATGATCATTTGTCTTGACATGATTCTTAGATGGTATTCTCAGATGTGTGTACTTGGCCTATGCACATTTCGGTGAAAGCAAGATGTGATGATCTTCATCAGGGCCGATAAACATACGATTCCAATTAAAAACTGGGGGTTCTTGGTATATGTTTTCAGAAAATGGGTAGATATATTTTCTTTAACTCTGGATCGGGATATCGCCGTATTGTGCCAGCGCATATAAAACTGAATCAGAAGGTCGTGGATCTTTTCTTTTTTGTATTACAGGTTTGCCAAATAAGTGGATGTCTATATATCTCTGAATCGAAGTGTTGCTGTATTAAATCAGCTCTTTTAAAACTGAGAACGACCAGTATGTCCTTCTATCTGATAAGTCCTGATGTCATATTGGTCAAATAGTTCAAAATAGACCTGTAATGAAGGATTACTATTTATAAATTAAGGATCGTGTACTTGAAGATCATATGTCTTGTTTCTTCTTATCGTATTGAATGCGTAGCTACCTCTTTATTCTATGAGCAACCAATCCCATTTAACGGTTCCCACAACCTCCTATTGCCATCCAGGTACGAGTTTGAACAATAAAATATAATCTAAATGAAAGCCACTTTTTCCTGAAATTTTGTATCTGTGTTGTATACTTGAAACTGTTTGTAGAGTAAATACCAATTGATAAATCATATAGGTCTGACAAGAGCTTCTGTATATTTTGAGATCCATCAGCTGATGCCTCGATCTCAGTTGGAGGCTCGAGTCACCATGTGGCACAGAGCTCAAGAGACGCTGCTCTGGAGTGGAGGGAGGTACAAGGCTGAAATTACTGGCGGTGCACCAGCAACAGGGTGAGCCATCACGCAGAGCACAGGGACCACAGAGACTAAACCTGAGCAATTTCCTCAGCACACAGGAGCCAGAGGCAGGCTGCCAGCAGCATAGGAGAGGGTCTCCTGAGGAGGGCACCAACAGGGAGGTGGAAGAGATCCTTGCTAGCCCAAGTGCTGTAAAGGGGGTGAAAGGTTGTCTGCTTCCACATCATAGACGAACTGAGCCATGTCCGCAATTCCACCCATTGAACCTTTCCTAGTGGAGTGCCCACCTTCTGCCCAGGCGCCCAAATGGAAAGAATGGTTGGAGAGGCTGCTCCTGCTCTTCGAAGCCACAGAGATGTGCAATGACCAGAAGAGGGCCATGCTCTTACACCTAGGGGCTAAAGACATCTACAGAATTGCCAAGTCGCTGCGCGAGCCAGCCCCCAAAATTCAACTCACACTAATTTGGGCCCTGTCGGCGCATTTTGAGCCCATGCCAAACCAAGCTTACAAGTGCTTCGTATTCTGCCTGGGGCATCAGGAAAGCAGATGAGTCGATCGACAAATTTCACGCCCGATTAAAAGACTTAGCGAGCATGTGCGGGTTAAATGATGAGGTGAAAGAAATTAGAGGTCAAATCATACAGGGCCCCACCTCTGCGAAATTCAGAGAGCGTACTGGAGGAATTGGGAAAGCCCATGGCCAACACACTAACCCTAGGGAGGACCAAGGAACTGCCGCGGGCCCGAGCAGCCCACATGGAGGCAGCCCCACACGCACTGGTAAAGGTAGAACCCGTCAACGCAGTATTAACACGCCCGGCAGCCACATCAAGCCGGAAAGAGTCGGGGAAACCCACAAGCTGCGGGTACTGCGACTGTCCCACACGAGGAAAAAAGTGCACCTGGTGTGGAAAATGTTACCACTTCGAGCAAGTGTGTTGAACGCGACCCCGGCCGGCGGTCAATCTCATCCCGGAAGTGCAAGGTAGGAAGAGTGACATGGACGATGATGACAGAGAACAGCAGGTGGTCCATACTGCATATATGATAGGAACGGCGACCCAAATGTCTCGCTGGCTTCTGTGGTGGCAAATACGAGTTGAAGAGCAGGACATCACCGCCACCATAGATACAGGGGCCACCATCAACATCATGTCATCAGAACTCTACAAACTGATGAAGTCCCACCCAGTGCTGGATACCACGGCGATCAAAGTCTTCGCGTACGGACAAGACAAACCCCTGCTGATGCGCGGGAAATTCAAGGCGACAATCTCGCATGGATCTAATGCCATAAGGTCACAGGTCTACGTGGTAGAGGATGGACAGAGCATGCTATTAGGCTGCTGTGCTGCCAAAGCTCTTGGAGTTGTGACATTTGCTTTTGGGATCCACCAAGAGACGGTACGATACATCCTAGCCGAATTTCCAGGCATTTTCAACGGGACTGGGAAATTGAGAGGAAAAGAAGTACATCTACACATCAACCCTACAGTTCAGCCAGTAGCTCTACGCCACAGGCACGTTGCTTTTCACCTGAGGCCACTAGTAGAATAAGAACTATCCAAGTTGGAATCTGCTAGAATCATTGAGAAGGTAACAGGTCCCACGCCCTTGGTTTCACCAATCGTGGTCAGCTGAAAGCCTAAGACACCGGATGAGGTGCATATCTGTGTTGACATGAGGTTACGAAATTCTGCAATAAAAAGAGAAAGACACCTCACTCCCACGTTTGATGATCTGATTGGAGAGCTGAGTGGAGCATGCTGGGTCTCCAAGCTGGATCTTTGTTCGGGGTATCACCAATTGGTGCTGAATAAAAATTCACTCTACATCACAACTTTTTCTACCCATGTCGGCCTGATAAGATACCAACGTCTGAGTTTTGGCGTGTCAAGCGCAGCGGAAGTCTTTCAGAACGTGATACATGAGCTGCTGATGGACCTTTCCGGGGTGGTGATCGTCAGTGATGACATTCTCATCTACACCAACAAAGGTTGCTGAACACAATGCCAGGCTGACGCAAGTGCTTCAGAGGATTCATGTATCTGGACTCACTCTCCATTGGGATAAGTGCGAGTTCCTCAAACAGCAAATCCAATTTTTTGGCTACGTATTCTCGGCCTCCGGCTTGACTCAAGACCCGGACAAAGTGTGCAACATCAAGTTGGCCCCTGCCCCCACCAGTTTCACCGAAGTACAAAGCTTCCTGGGCATGTTCAACTATTGTGGCCGATTTATCAGGGACCTGACCACCCTCACTCAGCCTATCTGTGAACTTACAAAAGGTTCTGTCCCCTGGATCTGGGGTCAGGAGCAGGAAACAGCGCTTCAAGCGGTTGAGGATGCCCTGTCTGTCAACACGACTCTAGCATTCTTTGACCCTCGGAAGTTGACCATGGTCGTGGTCAATACTGGACCGAAGGGACTTGGAGCAGTATTACTGCAGCGGAGTCTGGCAGAAGAAGACTGGGCCCCGGTGGCTTTCGTGAGTCAGTCACTGACAAACAATGAGCAGCTGCATTCCTAAATAGAAAAGGAAGCCATAGCCATCCACTGGGGATGTCACCACTTCTACTTGTACGTATATGGGCACCCTTTCATTGTGGCCACTGATCATAAGCCGCTTCTCCCATTATTTTCTGGAACAGCTTCAAAGCTGCCCCCACGCATAGAAAAGTGGATGTGGTAGCTGCAGGGGTACAACTGCTGTGTGGAGTATCATCCCGGGGTGCAGAACCTGGCTGACTACCTATCTCGTCACCCCCGGGATGCTACCCCGCAGGAGGAGGATGATGCAGAGGACACCGAAGTATATGTCTGATAAATTACTGCCAGATCGTGCCCTCTTCCGTTGTCCATGAAGATGTTGGGGGAAGAAACCAGAATTATGGAAAGTCTTTACAACATCCGACAAGAGCTCAATGAGGATTCCACAGGATGCCTACTTCGAGGCCATAGCCTTGTGATATCCTCAGCCCTGACCAACAAGGTGATCCAGCTGGTGCATGTGGGTCACCAGGTAATGGTGAAAACCAATACCCACCTGAGGACAAAAGTGTGGTTTCCCTAATGGACGAGAAAGTGGAAGCAGCAGTGAGGTCATGCCAATGTTACCGCCCCGGTAAAAGTGGCTCCCCAGCTCCAGTAATCACTGAACCTCGACCTGACCGCCCCTGGGCTTGCGTCAGTTTGGACTTTGGGAGTCTTCCGGATGGGAGGCACACCTTTGTGTTGATTGATGACCACTCCAAGTATCCGGAGGTGGACATACTAGAGTCACTGATGGCAAGTGAAGTTATCCCAAAGTTGAAGAAAGTGATGGCCACTCATGGTCTCATACAAGAGATTTGGACTGACAACGGACCTCCATTTCAGGGACATAAAATAGCCAATTACCTGTCGTCATTAGGCATCACCCACAAAAAGATAACCTCATTGTGGCCACAAGCGAATGGTGAAGAGGAATGGTTTATGCGCACCCTAAACAAAGTCATCCACATCGCCCATGACTGACAACAGTCCTTGGAGTTAGCCATTTTCTCATTCCTACGGGTGTACCTACAAACGCCACACTCCATGACTGGAGTGGCTCCAGGGCATCCCTCCATGGCAAGGGTGGTTACAGACTCTATTCCCCATCATCCGAGGTGGCGTCAGGATTCACCAGAGGGACTGCATATTCAAGCGTGACGTCAACGTCGAAATGATCATGCCAGCCAGGGCGGCGATCACGACCGCCTGGTCTTAAAGTGGGTGATCCATTTCTCTTGCAAAATCGAGTTTCTAACAGCAAGTTTGGACTACGGTATGAAAAGGTGCCATAGACTGTCACACATCTGACTGGCACCTGTGTCACTGCACAGCGAGGTGTGGAAATGGTCACAAGGAATGTGTCCTTCTTTAAGCTCTTTCATCCGGCCCGAGATGTCCCTCTGGAGGCAAATCCCGCTGTGCCTGATCGAGAAGCATCTCCAGATCCTGATGAGTGGGAAGAACCAGAAGTGACTCAAGTGGGAGGAACCAGGAGCTTTTACCAAGGTCCTGCACAATGGTCCTAATTAAGGACTGTGAAACAAGTGGCTGTTCAGTTCCTGAGGTAAGGGAGTGATCGATCTGTTATGAATTGCCCTCACACACCCCGAAGGATGTCATGCTTCTTCATTGGGTGTGCAACATTGCTCAGAGGCATTGCCCCGGGATCCAGAGTAGGGGTAGGATGAACGCTAGTTGCACGCCACCCTATCAATTGAGCAACGAGGTGCTCTGTTGACAATCCCGTCTGAATCATACCTCGTAACTTGGGATGAGTGTGTGTGTGATAACTTATGTCCCATACGATTTTTTATGCCTTAAACTTTAGTAAGTTGCTAACGCAACACCTGTGCCACTCACTCGATCACCTATCTTGGTTTCCCATGGCCCCACATAATTACACCGACACCGACAGGCCACGAGTGATCGGCGTCTGATGTAACTGCGCATCGCAAAATATAACCAGACCACCAGAGGAGTCCGATCACCGCGCTTAGATATACTGTTGCGGTGATCTCGTTTTGAACTATACTAGCAACACCATGTGCACAAAATCTCAGGCAATCGGTCCATCGGTCGTGGACAGGTGTACGCATGCTATGATCTTATCACTGTATGGCAACTATCATATGACCATAATACTGAACATATGTATCACTCGAGATAACCACCTTTCATCTAACATGGGCGAACGCCAATCAAGCTATTAAGTACTTTGTATTGTGCATGTACAAACTAATGATTTTACCACACTAAGAGCATAATGCACATACCACCAACCCGATCAGGCACCAATGAGTAGCTACAAAAAACTGTCCTGCCGTTTAAGCTAGTATGTTACCATGACCTGATACTGTTACTAACGTAACTGTAATTGTTTTTATCTCACTTTGCTTTATTTCAGGTCTCACCGAGTCCAGGCATATTGTCCTGGAACCGCTTAATCAACACTGGTGACAATGGGGAGGAGCCAAGATGGCGGCTGGGTCGGACGTGTAGTCCCTCGGCTCCGAGGACCGTCTCCTTCCTCGCGACTATCCTGCCGGCGATCCTGCATTCTGAAGGCGCATTGCGGTGGCGGTTATGCTCCGACGACCAGTGGTGAAATCCTGAAGCCCGGGCCCCTTGGCGACCGGGAGAAAAGTTTGGCGGCAGTTTGGGGCCCGCAGTGACCTTGCGACCGGGGCCTCAATTTAGTGCTGGAACCGGCCGCGGAGCGAACAACATCGGACATCGTCAGCTATCCTGCTCCGGTCGGACCCTCTATGGTGGGTGCGGCCGACTTTGAACTGCGCGCCCCACTTGACTACTGGTGCAGAATTGTTTGTACCGGGTGAGTGTCGGAGGGGTTCTTTTGTGACGGTGACAACCTTTCCTGTACTTTGCCGAGTGCCCGCCTGTGTGCTGCCCCGCTGCCAGCGGGGGACTCCCAAATTTTTCGCCCCACTGATCTCGACAGGGGCGGCTGCGTCTGGAACACTGCCGGCGGCCGTTCAGATCGGCTGGGCTTTCCTTGAAACAGCAAGGCACATAATGACGCATAGCCTTGGGGAGCGGGGGCCATGGTGTGATCGAGGAAGCGTGTCGCAGTGGGTCACGACTGACGTAGACCGTGGAGGTGTTTGGGGCTACGACGTTTTGTTGGCGGCTATCGTCTCCCTTCACTATGACATAGTTTACTCTGCGCGAATCCTGATCAATAAGGTTGACGCACTATTGATTCCACGGGGGTGCTCCAAAATGGCGGACCTACCTGACCACTGCGTTCCTTCTTGCCCCGCTCCTGATTCATACAAGATGGCGGCCTCGTGTACTGCTGGTGGCTATGGTGTTCCGGTATTCGTGGCTGTCCCCGCGACGGACGATGTTAGCCTTGATCGTGATGTGACACATGGATCGCGACCGCGATTGGAATCCTTTCCCCACGTCTTCCCCCCTGCTACCCGAGGATCCTTCCAGAAGGGACGGGACATTGCGACTTTTTCCTTTGGTTCTGATTCGCTGGATGCTTCGAGGGTTATATGCTTCTGGCTCAGCAGGGAACCGATGTACTCCAGTGCTCTTGGCTTACCTGTGTATTTGCAGCAAAATTTCCTTTTTGGATTACAGTACACGCCCGTTTGGGTTCCTTCTGCTAGGGGTTGGGGGTGCGTGAAGACGGGTCAGGGGTGACCGCTTCTTGTCGTTGTCCTGTGGTTCTCCTCGTTCTAGACCGGGTGTGGGGCTTATTGACTTTTGTATGCCGCAATGTGCCTCTTCTGTGACATTTATTCTGTAAGTTAGTAATGGTGTTGCTCACCGGACTGTGCATCCTGGATTTATGTTGGGCTAAAGGAACTGTGATGCCGGGGGGCTGATGGTGGGCTCCTCCTCCGCTTCTCGCCCTTCTGGGGGCTTTGTATGGTTCCTTCTTTCTTCCTTTTCTTTCTGCTTAACTTTAGTCTAGGTGGGTGGTAGTTTCTTTTCTCTTCTTCTACATTTCGGGTTTCGTTACAGGGGCGACAGGCACTCTGCTGAGGGGGGGGCCGTAGCTGGAGGCAGGGCTGCAGGGTGGGGGGTATTCTTCGTTTTTCTTTCTCTTTTTCAGTTTCTAGGGCCTCTATTTCTTCTGTTTTGTTTGCCTTTTGCTTTTCTTTCTTTCCCTTTTCTCTATGGGTTTCTGCATGGCGTGGGGTTTACTCTTAAGTCTTCGACCAGTATGGGGGATGTTATACTGCCTTCCTTTTTTGGATCCTGGGGCGGGAGCTGCATGGGGGGGCGTACTGTATTGTTTACTGTTTATCCTGTTTTAATGCGCGTTCTAGCATGTGCCCCGCCTGCAGTGGTCCCTATCGTGCGTATCCTGATGTGACGTCCCCTTCCCCTGGTGTTATTATATTGTTTGCCATCGGATCCTGTTCTATTTTTGATTTCTTGCAAAGTAAAAATCAAACCTCTCTTATCCTAGTGCCGTTAGGGTGCGACAGTATCCTAGTTGTTGATCCGGACTTTTCGGGGCGGGATGTATGTGGATTGACTTATTGATTTGTACTGCCCGTCTTCCGATAATAGCCGGCCGTGTTCTTGCTGGCTGGTGATTGTATCTGCCTTGTTTTCAAATAAAGGTTTTAAAAAAAAAAAAAAAAAAAAAAACACTGGTGACAATGCGGTGAAAGAGTCAGGACTATCTTCACTTCTCCTTTTTTAGACAACGTTCCTGATGTATTGCTGCTTGACCCTCTAGGGGCTGAAGGCAAGAAACATGTTTTCCATTTACACCCATCAGAACCTGTAGGATTATTGGCTCCAGAATAAAATTTGTTCCACATAGGGCAGTACTAAACCTATTTTAGAATCACTTCACATACTCACTTCACTACCCTGTCCACATACCCTCACACACCAAATGGCAGCGTCGTAAAAAATCTCCGGCAAAGAGCCCCGTCGCGGGTGCCTGTCGGGCATTGGAGCTCCGGACCGACGAGGAGCACAGCCCAATGATGAAGCATGACATCCTTCGGGATGTGTGGGGGCAATCCATAAGAGACCTGATCACTCCCTTACCTCAGGAACTGCACACCCACTTGTTTCTCAAGAACCAGAAGTGGACTGCCCGGCAGTGGTGAAAGAGGACCCTGATGCTCCTCTGACCAGTGGGCGCCCCCCAGGAGACCCTGTTAAGCTCCCTTCTCCCAGCGTGTTGGGTGGCCGGGGAAGTTCTCAGTATTGTCCACGATGAAACCCAGCACCATCCTACCGACTGAAGGACCATATCATGTGAGACTGTTCCATTATCATATACATGTTTTTCTGTCTAGATTGTTGCCATAAGAAATAAGAGTGTAGTTTTGATACTGTTTGGGGAGAATGTGGTGTCGACCCTATGAGGTAATAGGTGCACCCGCCGCAACTACATTGTGGTTGGTGATTAGGGGTAAAGGTCTTGCACACCCCCATGATATTGTGTATGAATGGTACCGTCGGGGGTCACATGGGCGAGCCAATGAAGATAGCCTCAGCAGCTATGACGCCAGTGACGTGCATACTCAAGAGCTTGATAATACCTCCATATAAGCCTCAGTGTGTTTTGTCCTGATCCGCTCTCCAAGAGGAGCCTGAGTTGTTACACAAACTCCTGCTGCTGAAGTGCCTACTGCTAAAGTGAGAGCAGGGACACTACACTTGGGGAATTGTTCTGTGCTCCGAGCCCCAGCCTTCATCCTGGGATATTTACAATGGCATGTCTTTCGTAAGGTTGCATCGACTCTACCCACATTTAAACATGCCGCAACTCATGGGCAATAGATATAATAGTAGAGGTTTAAACAACCTAGCATACAGTAATCTATTCTTCATGAACTTGGACTCAAACCCAGATGTGTGCCTCCTCCAAGAGACCCACCTACTTCCCATAGATCACACTGCCCCTGATATAACATCTTCCCCTTGTAAATATTCTCTCCTTCTAAAATCAAGACCACCGGGTGCCATCCTTTTGAAACGGGGCTACGAATTCCGCATTAAAGATTACCGACAGGATAATAATGACAGGTGGTTGGCATTAATAGGTGCACTTAGATGCCAGGCACTCACATTTGTTTCGATATTCGCCCCCAACCTAGGCCAGGTACACTTCATGCTCCACGCCTAAGAGCCTCTAGAGCGGCGCATTATACTAGGGGGAGCTTTAAGCTTGATTTTGGAAGGGGAACTAAATAGAACACAGCGCACTCCTTTCAGGACCAGAGAAATTCATCTGGAAATGCTGGACTTGGTTAATGAAGGGTGCGCTAGGCACCCGTTAGATAGGGACTTTTCCCATTTTTAGCCTCCAACAATAGTTACCCACAAAGGGACATACTTTTCTTAGAAACCACTCCCAGGAGTCCAAGAGGTTTTTAGGTCTCGCGCCTAGCGTTGCAGTGCGCCGCATTGTCGCGCAGCGTGAGACCTCTTGTAAGGGGGTTTTGAAAGCTGACCACACTCTTGTGCGTGTGATCAGGCTTTCGCCGTCAGGCATTGGCTTTCGCGTGTTTTTTTTTATTTTTTAAAAAGGCATGCGATTGGGCAAAGGCTGGCGCATGCCCCGCCTTTGCAACGCCCATTCACGTCCGTGTCTAGCACGCGCAGCAGCGCGTGCTAGAGTGAATACTTTTGATGTCACCACATGATCTCCTGAATAGTTTTTTCCCTTTACTGGTGCATAGTGTATAGCATGTGGTTTGGACCAGCCCAGCAGCTAGAAATGTCATTAGCTTTCCTCTGGATATTTTATTTTAAATAAAAAATCATGTATACAGTTGAAGTGCATTTTTTTTCACACCTGCAAACCGACAATGTAAACAAAACTACGACATTGCTACAGCAAGAAACATCGCATCACAACCTGGCCAGCTAAAAACTCAAAACGTCCTGTTGATTAGCATCCCTAGCCCTATATTGCTGGTAACTTTTCCATCAGTACATAAACGCAACACAACAACGCAACACAGGATGTACACACCACTTTCTGTACACCTTCTCAACAAAGGTAGGCACAAGGAGAGAAAACACAAGTCTTAAGCTGAAGTACAGCTCCCACATTTGTGTAAACAATCACGAATAGGGTGCCTTAAAATACTTTAATAGTTCACTACTGCAGGAGCTGTATGAATATAACATAAGCAAGGTCTCTCTATTCACTAGTGCAAGGCCTGTGAGAATCCAACAAAGCAAGGTCTCCATCTTCACTAGAGCAGGAGCTGTATGAATATAACATAAGCACAGTTTCTCTATTCACTAGTGATAATCCAACAAAGCAAGGTCTCTCTCTTCACTACTGCAGGAGCAGTACAAATATAACAGAAGCAAGGTGTCTCTATTTACTAGTGCAAGCACTATGAGAATCCAACAAAGCAGTGTTTCTCTGCTCACTACTGGAGGAGCTGTACGAATATCAGACGCAATGCCTCTCTACTCACTAGTGCAAGGGCTGTGAGCGTCCAAAAAAGCACAGTCTCTCCCCTCACTACCGGAGGAGCTGTACGAATATAACAGACGCAAGGTCTCTACTCACTAGTGCAAGCACTATGAGAATTCAACAAAAGCATGGTCTCTCTGTTCAATACTGGAGGAGCTGTATGAATATCAGAAGCAAGGTTCTCTACTCACTAGCAAAAGACACACAATTGATGGACGGAATGCAGAACAAATCAAAACATTCACCCCCAGTCAAGAGATCTGGGTTAAATCCATCAGTCTTTTGCTCACCATGACACCCCAGTTTAGACCACCTGACCATATGCTATAGGTCTCGCATTTGTGAGAGTTTAAGCTATTGGCATTGTAAATAACAATGCTTTTTATTTATGTTTTAAAAATCAACAAGTAAATAAAAGGCATTGTCATTTACAATGCCAATAGCTCTAACTCTAGTAAATGCGAGACCTATTGCATTGCAAATGCTTGTTTTGATTGTGGTCCACTAACCTGTGCGCTGGATTTGTCCCTACGCCCAGACAGGCAAAGAGGTGCCCTGAGCCTTAGTGAAACATTATTATGAGACCCAGTGGTCATCAATAATATTAATACATAGATCAATGAATATATAACACATAATAACAATGAGGACGTGAGTGCCAGCACACTTTGGGATGCACTAAAGGCAATACGTAGGAGAGAATTCTTAGCTGAGGCTGCTCGTCTTCAGAAAATGAAACACACACTCTCCTTCCAGCTTAGGACAGAGTCTAAGAACAGGTCTAAGAACAGGTCTCCTGTCACACAATTCCTTGATATTAATGCGAAACGATATGGTATGCATACTCCTGTAAAACAAGAGGTTTTGAAGTCTCCTTAAACATTCTGAATTGTATGATCGTAAATACTTACGTTTGTCCTACAAACATATATGGTTATAAGTTATCACTAATTACCAGTACTTGTTTATCTTTTGTGTATTTCTTCCCTTTTTTTGGATAATATAACCACATGCTTTGCTGGCGGAAATAGGCACCACCACTCTGGCAAAACTGCAAGTTATACAGAACACCGCTGCCAGAATGGTTCTGAATGCACCGTCTGGATCCCCCTCCCTTCCTCTGCTCAAGCAGTTACATTGGCTCCCTGTCCAAAAGAGATCTGTTTTTAAGGTATGCTGCCTCTCCTTTAAAGCATTTAGAGGTGAGGGGCCAGCATATCTTTATAATAAACTTTTTAAACAAGTACATGATCGTAACCTAAGATCTAACGACCTAGCCCTCCTGAAGACCCCTCGTATCAGGCTAACCCGTACAGGCGGCAGAGCCTTTTCATATATCGCCCCCAAATACTGGAACTCTTTACCGACTGCTCTGCAGCAATCTAGCACCTATATGATCTTCAGGAAACAACTAAAAACATTCTTATTTTAACTCGGTCATGGTATAACACGTTCTGTTTATGTCTGCCGGATTTCCATTGGTAAAGCGCTGAGATGCCCCTGGGTGAGTAATGCTCTATAAAAGAACACAATAACATAACATAACATGCTATGTATGATAAGATGTTGCATTTTTCACTTCAATAAAATTAACTTTTTTTTATTTCAATGTATTTTTATTGTTTTTTACAACATATAGCA
This sequence comes from Lissotriton helveticus, assembly GCF_964261635.1. Lineage (NCBI taxonomy): Eukaryota > Metazoa > Chordata > Amphibia > Caudata > Salamandridae > Lissotriton > Lissotriton helveticus. The sequence continues at coordinate 652,205,912 of NC_136067.1, forward strand.
TATAATCATCTCGCCTTGTCGTTACAGGGTTGCAGCTCACAATGGCTATGAAGCAGGTGGTATAGTTACACAGTATATACTCTTGAATGGCCCCCTATCCACTGTCACTGTCACTGTAAAAAGAGACTAGTGTGAGAAAAGAAGAAGGGGAAAGGATAGGAATTACTAGAGAAAGCAGTAGCATACCGGGGTTTACTTTCTACGCGACAGCATTTTGAACCCTGTGTGGGTGAGATGCGTCCATCATCACCTTTGGTTTTTCTTTGGGTGAGATGCAGAGCCATTTGTTGGAATAGTTAGTACTTATTCATGGCAGTTCACACGGGTCTAGGTGCTTGTCCAAGGCCGCCCACATTCCCCTGTTATGTAGTCCCCACGGTGAGTTTCGCAGGACGGTGCTGTTAGCGCCTCGAAGGAACGTCACCCAGTTGAGCCACCCCTTGAAAGTTGCTTTGGAAGTGTCCTTCCAATTGGTGAGTACTATTGTGACTGCCGTTTTTAGTAGGAGGTCCAGCAGGTCTCTATCTTGCTGTGAGTGTAACTCTGTTGTCATGAAAGCAGTGGCTAGAGTGACAAAGTCAGCTTTTAGTGTGCATCCCAAGGTTTAGAGATGCGAAGGAAGCCCATTAACTGACACAATTCTAGAAGATGTAGAAAAAGGTAATTACCCTACAAGGGCAGATCCCGCTGCTAGAAACAAAGCAATTTATGTGTTGACCAAACATGACTTACAGATTTATGAATTTGGCAACAAACTGAGTAAACATTTAGTTAGCCTCTCAGAACGAGATAAACCAAAAACCTCTTCCTAGAAGTTAGAAACAGGAACAGGGCAATGTGCTCCAGAGAGGTAAATTGTTTCCAGGACTTTTACAGGACTTCTCGGGTACTCCCCATTTTAGCAACGGTCTTCCACAAAATGGTTAGAGAAAAACGTGACACCTATGATGACAACATCAAATATCTCCCTAATTTTAAAATCAGACAAGCCTGCCTATATTTGTGACTCATATAATCTGATTTCCCTCCTCAACATATATGTCAATATCCTCCCTAAAACTGTGATGACTCGCCTACACTTCGTTACTAGAGAGACCATTCTGGCTTTGTTATTGGACGACAAGCCAGTGACAACACCAAAAAAGCTCTCTATCTTATCGATGTTGAATACAAAGTAGGATGAAATGTGTTCCTGATCTCCCTGGATGCTGAGAACTCTTTTGACAGGTTGGATTGGGGCTTCATGGAAAAAATTATGTGAGAACTTGGCCAAGGGGTAACCTTAAGAAGGCGGCTGATGTAAGATTATCAAGCTCCCAGGTAAAAGGTGTACTCTTCAGCAGTGATGAATTTGAACTAGCAGTGCTTGCAGGTAACATATCAGGCTTCTTGACAGAGCATGCCAAATCAAACCACCTCTTGTGTAAGAAGTCAGACTTCAAGATAAATTGGTACAAAAACGAAAGTTTAACTATTTCTACTCCCAGTGCCGTATTGCCGGTACTTCAAGAGGTAGCACCCCTATGGTGGTCAAATACAATGATTGATATATAAGCATTGTCCTAGGGAATACCATAGCCTTTTCCAAAAATGCACAGCTGCGTATATTGAAAGCCTCTAATACAAACAGAACTCAAAAATTGATGAAACAAAGCTCTCTCCAGGCTATGGCAGGTATCAGCCCTCAAGATGCTTCCTAAAGTATGATATAAATATTCCAAAAACTCTCTCTTCATATCCCAAAAGACTATCAAGAAGACATCCAGCTTAAATGTGACTTTCTGTGGCAAAATAAAAAGGGAAGGGTTAGTCGACAGCAGTGTATGTAGAGGATTAGGCAAGCGAGGTATGGGGGCACCTAATTGCCTTAATTTTTACTATATGGCACACCTTTACTTTTCCGTTACTTGGACAAAGAGAGACATGCAAAAAAGCTGGTGTATGATTTACCACACCTTCGGAGGGGACTACATCTACGAGGTCCCATGGTCAACTAAACCTCACAGTAAGGCTGCACTGAGAGTATGGGATAGAAAAGACATGCAAAGTGGGTAAACCACATTCCCTTCCCCATTTACACCAATTGTGGGACAATGCAAACTTCTCCCTATTACAAGTTAGAATGGAATTTTATCACTGGTGAGAAATAGGTTGTCAAACATTGAAGGATATGTTTGAGGGAGGACAAATAAAACCCTTCAACCAAATCAAAGATTGATATGAGCTCTAGGAAACTGATTGATTTTGGTGTTTCCAGGTGCAACACTGGATCTTACAGCCATATAACAGAAAGCCAGCCAAAACAGACCATATCACATTTGAAAAATATCTAATTTACCATGATAGTGAGAAGAGAGTGATTTCTAGGCTATGGCATTTATTGGATAAATTACCTGTAGGAGACTTCCCTTCAAAGACATGTAAGAATGAAACTAATAAGATAGATCTATCAAGATAGATGATAATCAATGGAAGCATACAATCACTGGAGGGTCCACTGCCAGCCACAATAGCAGTAAAGAAATTCTCCTGAATATATTACACTGATGGTAGTACACCCCAATGAGACTGAATACCATGGAACCCTTCCAAGGGGCTCAATCCAGAGGCTGACCTCACTCACCAATCTGCTTTGGTCCTGCCTGAAACTTCGGCCTTCTGGCAGGCCATTCTCAAAATAATTGAAGTGGTTAGGGAGTCCTACCGGGCATATTACTCAGAGGTTGTCCTACTCCCTTACAGAGGAAATTTACCCCATGTATGGTAGTAGGAAAAGCACAATCATCCTTCATCGCTGCTAGCAGCTAAGCAACATATACTGTCACCCTAGGGTTCAACCAGGGTCCCAGGAGAGGCGGCTTGGTGGACCAGGATCTGGTGGATCCTGGCAATGGAAAAAATCTTGAGAACTGCCCAGGAAAAGGAACGTGAATTTAGGAAACAATGGTGGATGCATCTGAGACCTCCACATTCTAGAAGAATCCAAGCTGGGACCGTATTATGCAACTAAAATTTACACTTAAAACTGTAAAGGAACCAAGAGTCCCTTGCCCGACTTGGATTCATAATTAGCTTGCTTGTTTTTAACCTGAAGATATGAACAACTCGGGTTAGGAAGGGCTTGGAGGTGAGAAAGAGGAGGGCAGTACTATGATTAAGAACGGGATATTTAGAGAAACAGTAACTGTTTGTGGTTTTATCTTGGATGAAATGCAATAAAAATGTATTCAAACTAACGTTAAGTCTGGAACAATTGCAGAATTCCCGTGTAAACTCTTAAAAAATAAAATGGAGATTTAGGGCCAGATTTGGCAAAGTTTTGCATCACCCTTGCACCACGCAAGGTAACACAAGGGCGACGCAAAACCACGATGAGATTTACCAAACCACGCAAAACCACCTGCAGGGCTTGGTAAATCTGGAGTAATGCATGACAGCACAGTCACTGCTTTGTGTTACTCTACATTGTGGGTATAGAGTGGATGTTCCCACGCATTCACTCATGTATTCTGAGGCATTTCCAGATTTACCAACACTGGTAGACTTGGGAATGCGTTAAAATTTTATGCCTTCCCACCAGAGGTGCAACGAGGAGAAATATCTTTATTTCTTCTCGCTGTTTCTTCTGTCTAAGTATGCTGCATACTGCATTCTGCAGCACACTTAGAAAGATGAATATGCCTCTAAGGAATGTTTTTGTGCAGGAAGGTGTCCGTTCCTGCACAAAAACAATCCTGCCTGTAACACAGGCACCCTTGCTTTATGGCGCAAAGGGGCCTGCGTTGGCCCTAGGCTGCAGGCTGCTGGTTGTGCATCATCACAGGTAGAGGACAGGAATGCGCCATATCCACTAAGATTATTTCTCCCAAAATTTGTGAAAACTGAATGGTCAGGGGATTGTGAGGACGTTTTCAGATCCATAAAAGAGCGTATAAGCACTTTACTGACACTTGGGCATTTCGATGCATGTAAAAACAACAGTTTTACCTACTGACGTCAGTCTATGTGGTTTGGGTGTTATGCCCTTGCAGTTCATTGATGGTGAAGTGAGGGTGGTGACATTCACTTCGAGCTCTGTCAAGGGGGCAGAAAAACCCTGCTTAGTCACCATTGGAGTTACCCTTAACATTGAAGTCTGACGACCGTCCCTTCGTGAAGATCATTTTTGGTAAAGCTGGTGACAATCTGACTCCTCCAGGATAAGGATGTGGACGGAAGGCTTATCTGATTATAATTTACAGGTGAATACATACTGGCTGTCATATATTGTGCAACTGATTGCTTGTATTCGTTGCAAATCAGTTTTGATGTTACTGTAGTTCCTTGACCATGAGAGTTGTGATAGAATATGTCAAAAACGAGTTTGCCTGAGAAAGTATTCCTGGTTCCGTTATCACAGACAATGATGAGCAGTTTGTCTCTCAAAAGATACATGTGTTTTTGAGGAGATTGTCAATTGTTCATTCAAAGACCACACTCTGCCCACCACCGGCTAATCGCTTGGTAGAGCGAATAAATAGGATAGAAACCCTGGCAACATGCAGGTGCCTTTTTAGCAGACCCGCAGCGTTGAATTTGCAGCCTTTCTCTGACATCTGGAGTGGAAGAATGGGATGGTGGCATTACTAGAGAAGCTTACTGCTGACCCTGCCATTCTCAGCAACTTTTGTCCAATTTCACTGCTTCCCTTTCTGGTCAAAATCCTGGAAAAATATATCAACTTGATTCTTTCTACTCATCTTGAGAGTAATAAGCTTCTTGATCCGGCTCAGTCAGGTTTATGCACTTGTCACAGAACTGAAGCAGCTTTAGTCTCCGTTATAGATGATCTCGATAGGGCAGTGGACAAGGGCAACTTGCTTGCCCTTGTATTGTTACATCTATTGGCTGCCTTTGGCAATATATCTTATGCGATCATGATTTCCAGACTGTTTGCAACATTAATGTTGGACACAGCTTTAAAATTGTGCAGATCATATCTCTGTAACAGAGCTCAAGTGATTCACCTCCTTCCTTTCCAATCAGAATTCAGATCTATCAATCTGGGAAGCCTGCAGTTCTCTTCATTGAGCCCCAAGCTTTTCAACATTTATTTGAGGCCATTGACTGATCTGAACTACGGCCAACTTGTCGTCTTCATGAACTATAGGTAAAACACCCATCTCATCTCAGATGGCTTCATCTCCATATAAGAATTTCTATCATGGTATGTGCAAAATTACCAGATGGCTGTCCTCTAATGCCCTCAAGTTTAACAGAGATAAGATCAAGGTCTTACGGTGTACCTGAAATAAGATCCTTCATACTCTCCTTGATGACTTGTAGCCTACTCAGAATGAACTTCAGTCTATGGCATCTACAGTCGAGAATCCCGGGTTTCCTTTTAATAACGATATGTCTCAGACTGCTTATGTTAACAAACTGGCTACCACCTGTTTTTCTATATTGAATTTATTGAAAATGCTGTGAAAAATCCTTCCATTACTTCCTGCATCACTGTTCTCTGACAGTCAAAACTACTATACTGAGCTGCCTTGACTATGGGAACTCTTAGGACCTCATTTATGAAAAGTGACGCATCGCTGCGTGAAAACAGCGATGCGTCACTTTTCACTGCGCTCTCCCTGCGACACTAGCGATGCGTCATATTTACAGTATGATGCATTATGTCGCAAGGAGTTACAGATACGTCAGTATTTCTGACGTATCTGTAGGCGCAAAAGTGACGCATTGCTGGAGTGTTCCACAAACGTGATGCAACTCCAGCAATGTGTACTTTCACACGGGTAAGTCCCATGTTGTTAGTGCCTGCATCAGTCTTACGCCTGCCATGAGGCAGGCGTTAGATTTTGGCGCAGTGAAATCTTACAGATTTCACTGCGTCACTTCTATGACTATTTCTTGCATCAACACGCCCCCCTTGCATACATTATACCCGGCGCAGGTATAATGTGGCGCAGGGGTTTACAAAGTGATGCATCTACCTGGATGCGTCACTTTGTAAATATGGTGCAACAAGGCACACTTTTTACTCCGCTGGTGCGTCACAAAAAGTGACGCACCAGCGGCGTAAAAGTGACGCAAGGGCTCATAAATAAGCCCCTTAATTTTCAGGGGTTTCCGGACTAATCAAAAGACTGCATCATATCAAAACTCTGGCTGCCCATTTGCCTCTTGCTCTTCCTCACTCCTCCTCGGCCACAGTTGCCCTGGATAAACTTCACTAGCTGTACTCACCTAAGAGAATTCTTTTAAAGTCTGCTGGTGCACTATCTACATTCCTTGGAATCACATCTTTCTTCAGCCTACATTCGGACTTTCTAAAATATCCAGCATGGACACTCTCCACTTTCAAATTGAACAACACTTCCCGGTTGTGAGGTCATTAGACAGTGGCAAAAAACAATAGTTGCTAATTGCGACCATCGCAAATTACGGTTACCTAAATAGCGCATTAAATAAATACCGCTTCACTAAATAACACTTGAGTACTATCATACATACCAAATAATGATTTTCTAATTACAAATTGCTTTTAATCGAAATTAAGAAACCACTATATGCTTTTTATATGTGGCCCTTGGTGAGCCCCGTTTTGCATTCTTGCTCCAATGCCAGGAACGCACAATACGTGATTCTTGCAATACAAACTGGGTAATGAGATTAAATTCCAGCCGTATATGGGTCTGAGAGGTGGGAAAAGGGAGTGCGAACAGCGTTCTAAATAAAGTACATATGTGTGGTCCAGGCACTTGATCGCTGTTGCTGAAAACTCTTCACAGCCATAAGACAGTGACTGTATGTACATCCTGCAAGGGAGAGTTTAACTGATGGGTCACTCATCTTGTTTGCCAGTTTTGAGCAAAGCAAATATTAAGTCTTACATTTCAGTTCAGCCTGAAGCAGGGAAAAGTAGTCTACATGTTTATGTAGCTTACATTTAGTCTCCATTTTAGCTTTTCGTTTTATCTTCACATTGTTTTCAAATGGTGCTTTGCATGCTTTCCTCATATGAAAATATGCTGTGCACGCATTTATTTCTGATAGCCATTGTCACTTGTAGTCTACACATTTAGGAGCTAATTCACAAGACCTTTGAACCACTGATGCATTACTTTTAATGTGGGACAAAGAGACATACCAGCGGTGCAAAGGGCCTGTAAATAAGCCCCTTAACTCCAGGGTCTCACAACTGAGCACGCAATGCCTCCTTTATTTTTTGTTCGTTGGAGACAACTATTTCTCCCCAGACAAAGTAAGATGCTGTTCTGCACCTTTGGCACAGTGCGATAAGCTTGTTGTTTTATTATTTAAACAGCTTCCATGCTGAAGTAGTTGAGAGATTCACTTCCCACCAGGGTCATCATGGAACGCTGCAGTGAGATGTGACTGAGATGCAGATCCTCTGTCCCCGACCTTCAGTCTGTCAAGGAAGATAACTGTGCAAGAGAAGTGTGTAGGCCTTCACACTTGGACAGGTGCATTCCTCAATGTACTTAGACCGGCATCCTGACAAACAATAGTAAGGTATGGACCTAGGTCATTCCAATAGGCCTGGCAGATGGGTGCTCCTGACATGCTCTCTTTAGCATATGGAAATTAGTGTTATATAGGAGAAACCTTAGTAACATTATAAACAATTAACATGGTTGAATTGTTTGTGTTTTTCACTATTCTAATAATGCTTATAACAATGATACTGTCTCATCTTTCTTATAATCACAGTTCATGTTTTATATTCAAAGATTAGAGCTTTTCAATAAACATTTGAAAATACCAAATCATATTTCTTCTTTGTTATACATTGGGCATGCAAATGTGACAAAATGAAAGGGTCAGATCTTTTCCCACTAATTCCTTTTGGAATCAGAGTTGTCATGTTAGAGGTTATCAGTAACATCTACAACTCTGAAAAGTTAGGGGTTTAGATTTGATACTGTGAGCTGGTCAAAAGATCAACATTTAGTGATTATATAGGGAGACTCAGTCTCTGTATTATGAAGTTTTGTTCTACATAAATTAGTATATACCGCATATCACTTTTTAGATGAATTCCTAAATATTTGTAGGAAGAGGCCTTGGTGATCTGTTCTTTGTTTGTCTGCCAAATACATTTTGGGTATTGTTGTTTGCTAAAGGTGAGAATGTTTGATTTTCCATAGTTTACCATTAGATGGTTATTGGTACAATAAGGCTCATGGCCTCTGAAGGTGTGCTGCAATCTCACACTAGTTTTTATTAAAGATTACCATCTTGTCGGCACACAACAACATTTGTGTTGCTGTACCTCTACATTTTAGTGGGCAGACTCTTGGATTATTTAAGATGTTGGCTAAATCAGAGATGTAGAGATTGAATAAAAGTGGGACTAGAACTCATCCTGTAATTTGAGATCACAACCCTTGATCCCTTGTTGTCAAGTTGGTACAGTATAGATCCTTTCCCTGAAAATGGTAGCAGCCTGTTAAATAGTAGCTATTTTACAGGATATGCAGCCGGGCAGTCAAAAAGTCTTTGTCTGATTTATGTAATGGAACAGGGAGGCCATTAGGTCCATGTGCACAATCAGAAATTATGTTGAATATGCTTTTTGTTACAGAATTTACTGTGCACCATTGTACAGCTGACCCTTTTGATGGAGTAGTATTTTTTGTGGGCATTAAGGATCCCACATGGCGTTCCCATTCAATTGCTGGTATATTTTTTCTGGATTTGTTAGCATGGATGTATCCAGGAAGTTTACATAAGCCCAGATTTTCAAAGGGGCATATAAGCTATATAAAAAAGCCTATTCATCCTTCTTCTCTTTATGTTTTGCTTTCCATTTTTGTTTCTTTTTTTATTTTTTATTGTTCAAGCTTGAAGGAAACATCAACATATTAACAAAAAAGAATACATCACAGCTACACATTATACATTCACAAAACTTACAAAATAGAAACCATCCCAACAAAAGAGAAGGGGAGAGGGAATAGAAAAAGGGGAGCATGAGAATCACCGTAGCATAGCAAAACCAAGAACGAATAAGCCTAAGATTACATAGAACAATACAATCCATTATCTAGTCTCTGAGCCACTCCTCAAGGGGAACCCAGCTCCCGCCTCCTTCAACCCCACCTCTGAAAACGGCTGACTCTAAGTTATAGAGAGCCAAGATCCTCGCTCTCCAATTTACAAAGGTGGGGGCGTCAGGACTAATCCACTCTGATGTTATGCAAAGCCGCACTAGAGACATAGCAATAAACAGGAGGGCGGATGTGTGTCTTGTTCTCTCCAACAGACAATTACTCTCGCAACCAAATATGACAAGCTCTGGTGATAGAACAGCTGAGATGTTAAGTCTAGAATTAATAAGCAATTCTACATCCTGGAGAAATATGGCAAGTTTAGGGCAGGCAAAAAACATATGTACATCATTGGCAGCTGCCAGACCACATTTCGGACAATATTGGCCCCCTCTACCTCACCATTTAGAAATTTTGGCCAGGGTGTAATAAAGATCAAATAATGCCATGTAACGTTGAGAGCGTAAGCTTCCTGATATTAAGACACTGCTTGACAATTCTAATGCCTGGGAAATATCCAACCCTGTCTTACCCAGCTTTTTCTCCCACTTAGCGTTTTGAGAAGAGAGATCGTCGTGGAGACCAGAGAGCAAATGCTGATATACTATACCAATTCTTGATCGCCTCAAAATCAATTCCATAAGTAAATTCCTATTGAACAAAATAGAGACTTGGTCCTTCAATTTATCTACATAACTTCGGATCTGCAAATATTTAAAGAACTCATGCATATTTAGAGAGAACTTGTCCTTTAAAAATAAGAAGGAGGCCATTGATCCTTCACTCCCTAAATCGCCCAGAGATGTTATTCCCTGTGACATCCACCTAAATGTGATCTGATCTTGAAAGATGGGGGGTAGGAGTCTGGCAGAATTGAAAGGTGTGTAGTAATTAATGTTAGGAATCGACCATTTGCGCCGGATCTTACGCCAAACTGAGAACATTGCTATGGTGACCTTAAACTTAGTTTTCTTATAATAACTGGGTTCTAGAACCCGCAGTAGAATCCCCTTAGCATCTTTCCCTAGTCCTATTTCTAAAATAGAGGGTCTACAAAACTGAGGCAAAAGTGCCCTGTCCCCAAACAGTGGTGTGGCGAAATGCTGAAGGAAAGCTGACCAGCAATACAGCACCAGATTCGGCACAGACCAACCTCCCCGGTCGCGCGAGAGGTGCATCCACTTGGCCGCTCTTCGGGGTTGATGATACCCCCAAAGAAATCTATTACAGCTCCTTTCCGCACGAGCAAGGCAAGATTGGGAGAATTCAAGCAGAATAGTTCTGAATAAAAATAAAAACCTTTGTAGGACCAACATCTTCAGAACATTTCCCCTACCGTACAAGGACAAATGCAGATTGTCTAGTCTTACCAAAGAGGAATTGATAGAGTCAATAATAGGCAAGATATTCAGGTCAGGAATATTGTCAACTTCAGCAGTAATTTTGACCCCAGGATATGACGCACTTTGAACAACTGGAGCTTCAGAGATTCCATGGTCGCTGATTGAACAACCTGAGTTTTGATAACATTAAGTTTATAACCAGAAAACTGTCCGTACTGTTCTGCTAAGTTCTTAATAGCTGTAAATGCTAATGCTACATTGCTGGTCAAAACTATAATGCCATCAGTGTATGCCAACACCTTATACTCTGATGTTTTGACCCTGACTGAGAGTATGTTCAAGGAACTCTCGATTTTACTTAAGAAGGGGTCGATATGTAGGGCAAACAGCAGGGGTGAACAGGGACGACCCTGCCTAGTGCCCCTGCTGATGCTGAATGATCTTGATAGCAAACCTGAGTCTGAGAGGGTAGCCTTTGGAGCAATAGAAAGTGATTGGACCACATGAATAAACTCAGAACTGAACCCCTTCCACTGTAGGATTGCCCAAAAGAACCCCCAGGCGACCCTGTCGAACGCCTTTTCGGCGTCCAACAGGATCGCACCAAGGGGAGATTGTGTGAATTGGGCCCAGTCCAAAAGTGCAATTACACAACAGACATGGTCCGCCGTGTCCCTACCTGGAATGAAGCCATGCTGGCGTAAGGAAACTAGTGGAGAGATCACAGAGGCAATCTAGTAGATAGAATTTTGGAATATATTTTACTATCTGTATTGATTAAAGATATCGGGCGAAACGATGAAGGGTCCAGCTCCGGTTTGTCTTTCTTTTTAATTAAAATAATCGTGGTTTGACGCCATGAATCCGGTATGCGCCCGAACAGTGCACCTCTGAGAGTTGCTAGCAGATCAACCCGAATCTCTGAGCGAAACAAACTATAAAATTCCAAAGGGATGGAGTTGGGGCCTGCGGCTTTACCATTAGCTAGTGAATTAATCGCCAGCTCAACCTCATCTCATTCTATAGAGGCAGAAAGGACTTCATTCTGCTGAGCAGTAACCTGGAGAGTGTTGAGGTCCTGTAGGAAAGCCCCGACTTCAGATTCTAAATTTGGATCGCTAGCTTCCTCTGTGTACAGGGAACAGTAAAACTGCCGGAAAACCTCCATGACCCCTTCCGATGTATCCTGGATATGGCCTTGAGAGTCCTGGATCTTAGTGATATGATTAGGCAACCCTCTCTGCTGAAGTCGTTATGCCAAAACCCGGCCAGATTTTTCCCTAAACTCGAACATCATAGAGCGGAATTGCAAATACTTTGCAGCAAGGTCCTGGCCAAAAAACTCCAACAAAGAGGCCCTAACTCTAGCTACCTGTAGCTGGCTTTGAGCTGTATCCCGGCCCTCCTTAATCGCACATATCAATTGAACCTCTGCGGTCCCCAGTTCCGCGATCCGCCTATTAGTTTGATCCTGAACAGACCTCTGCCGAAAGTGCGAGAAACTCTTAGTTTCCCCCTGAACCGCTGCCTTTAGCATATCCTAGACAGTGGTACAGGAGTTAATGTTTAAAAATTCCAAAATCCAATTCCTCATATGATCTATGTATGATTGTTCCAGTAACAACTTTCTCTCGAATGTCCAGGTCCTTGGGACCCTTGTTGTGTGGGTGAAAGTGCATTCAATAAACAGTGGGTTGTGATCTGACAGAATCCTAGGTGGGACTGAGATAGATGTAACATCTGCCAATTGTTCGGACATAAAAAAATAATCTAACCGAACCATCTTATTGTGGGGGGCAGAGAAATATGTATAGCCATCAAGGTGTTTATTATGGTAGAACCAGAGATCAGTCAAACAATGCTCTTGGACCAGAGCTTGGAGTTCCCTAAAACTCTAAGTTTCTTGCCACCATAATTTTGACCCCCAGCTAAATTAAAATTGGCAAACAGATTAATGTTCATGTCACCACAAAAACAGATAGGGTGGGGCCAGAGGGCCAGCTCAACATTCAGAAGATGCAGAGCTGCCAGATCGTCCAGATTTGAACAATAGACTGTACAGATGGTTAAGGATCTGCCATTAATTAGCAACTCAGTGATTACGCATCTCCCACTACTGTCTTGGGTGGTTTTCCTGCATGACCCTGATCCCCGTCTTAATAAAACTGCCACCCCTCTAATACTAGAGGTCTGACAAGAGCACCCAATTAAATGAAACCCGGGAATTTTCAAGTAATCACAATCGCTCCAGGATACATGAGTTTCCTGCAGGCACAGTACCTCTAAACGTGAGGTCTGAGCAACTCTCGACAACAGTGCCCTTTTCTTGCCATCATTCAACCCACAGATGTTCCAGGAACCTATGCGAGTTTTACGCTGCGCCATTTGCTCTCAGAGATGAAAAACCTATGCTAACTAATACATACAAACCAATAACAAACCCCCTTCAGAAAATAAGAGCCTCCTGATGATAAACATATTAAACGATGAGCCATGATAAGACTGTAGGTTCAAGCTTTTTTTGTATTTCTCCCAGCCCGCCCACCTCCCCTACCCTTCCCCCAAGCCTACCCCCAACCCCCAACCCCACCCACCAGCACCCCCCTTGCACTACCACCCCCAAACAAGGCATCAGGACCTAGGTCTTAGTGATGGAGGGGCTGGTTTGAACACAAAACCCCCCCGGTGTAGTTGCCAAAGTGAAAATATCAATGGGGAAGTTGCCCTTGGATAACCAAAAAAGAAAAAAAAGGAAGGTTCATAGATGAAAAAAAAACGTTCCCCCCACAAGAGAGCAATACCCCCTAAAAAGAAAAAAAAAACAAGGACTCTCAAGAAGGAAAAGAGCTATGACCAACAAATCTTACAGCCTAGAGTGAATCCAGAAACTCTTTAGCCTGAACTTCAGAGACAAAAATTCTAGTCTGACCTTGGTGAATAACTTTTAGTTTGGAAGGGAAAAGCAAGAATACTTGAGCTCCCTTGGACTGAAGGGGTGCTATTAATTGCCGGAGCTGCCACCTCCGTTCAACGGTTGCTGGACAGAGGTCAGGCCTGACAAAGAACTCACAGCCCTTGCCGGCCCGCCTCCTATCCGGCCTTGCCAAATCGTAGATCTTTTCCCTAGCTAGAAAGCTACTCAAACAAATTAGGATAGCACGAGGCCTATTGTCCGTTTGACCAGAACGTTGCTTCAACTTGAACGGAAAGCGATGTGCTCTCTGGACTTCGAGTTGCCAGTCCCACTGTTTGACATCCGTTAATGCTTCGATGAACAATTCAACAACAAACTGTCTAATGTCCGACCCTTCAATCCCTTCTGGCACTCCCAAGACTCTCAGATTATTCCTCCGAGCTCTATTTTCAAGATCAGCAAGTTTCCACTAAATATCATCCCTTTGAGATTTAATTAGGTCTGTAATGCCTCTTTGAATGGCCATGTCATCTTCCAAAGTGGAGATCCTCTTTTCCGCCTCCCCAATTCTATTGGTGATATCTGAACAGGTTTTAGCTACTCTTCGGATGGAGTTTTGAACGCTGTGGCACGCTCCCTGAGTTCGAGCACTCTCCTGCGGGGTCTCTTCGTGATGTGCCATAATTGTCTGGTAAATTATCGCAAGTGTCATTTCGCCTGGGGGCGGGTAAGGACAGCTGGTGATTTGACTGGTAGCGTTACCTTCCAGGCCAGGCTGCGTAATAAATGAGTAGTCCCAGACTAAGAAACCTGTATTCGACCCCGGGAACGAGGGCCCCTGATCCTTACGAACAGTACAGAATCCATTAGATATGGCTTCTGAATTTGGAACCTCATTGATACGCCAATCACCCAGCTCACTATCGTCATCGTCTGTCCCGTCTTTGTCCAAGCCACCATCATCCTCTGAAGACCCAGTGTGGTCTGATAAGGAATAAAATGTATCACCATCAGTGTCTCCATCAGGATTCAATAAAGCGTTCTGTGAAGGTGCTTGGAGTATACACCCATATACGATCTTAGTTTGCTGCTGTGGAGGCTCCGCGATCCCTTAGGCGGGGGGAGTAACTACAGTCGCTGTGATCATCCCTGGCCCTGGCTGGACTACAACTCCCAGCATTCCACTGGACTGAGCCATAAGATCTGACTTGAGTACAGTATTGAAGAGATCACTAGGAATGTTGTCGTTCCTCACCCCGGGCCTCCAGACCACCCATCCTGACCAAAGGATCTCCCTCAACTGCAGCCGAGGCCAATGACACCAAAGAAGGTGAAGAGACAGCACTGTCAGCCTTACCAATAGAAGGAGATAAGGAGGTTTGGGGAGACACAGGTGGCGGCTGGCTGCGTTTGACGGTGCTTGAATTTTTCGGCGTTTTGTTTTTATCCGCCTTTGGTTTGAACATCGCTGGAAAAGTCTGCCTGGGTTTCACCGTTGCTGGAGCCAGAGTCTCCACAGGTGCCCGTAAACCTCCCTCCGCACTCTCGCTCGGCACCTGAGCTCCAGGAGATTGTGCCGCCGCCCGCCTGATTTCGCGGAGCTCCGAGGCACTGTACTGCGTCCCGGGAAGCAACACTCTTCCCCTGATTTTTCGGTGGCTTCCCTGGACGTGGGGAACACAACAGCCGAGTCGCTGAACCGCACCAGGAACCACAAGCGGTGGAGTACTTCCATGGGGAAAGGATCCTACAGGTAAGGCGGTTCTGATACAAGAGAGGCCAACGGAACATTTCTCGCGTCTCTCTTTTCCACTTTGATTATACAGAGTATTGCCAGAAGACTCTTTCAAAAGTAGTTCATTTAAACCCCGTCTGCCTTCAAAAAATCCATGGGTCTACTAGATTCGGCAAGTCGACCGGAGGAGAGAGCATTAAGACCAGCTCACTCAGTCGAGTGTCCGGCCGCCATCTTTCCAGTGACCTCCATTTTTGTTTCTTATAACTCTTTTGATAGTCTCTCAGGGGCATATTATCAAGGACCTGTGTTAAAATTATCGCAGTTTTTTCGGCAGGAAACTGCCGATAAAATGGCGATAATGGGCTTGATAATACACCCTTGTTAATTCCCATAGAAGCCCATGTTAACATCAGAACATGGGCTTCTATGGGAATTAACAAGGGCGTATTATGAAGCCCATTATCGCAGTTTTATCAGCAGTTTCCTGCCGATAAAAGGGCGATAATTTTAACACCGGTCCTTGATAATATGCCCCTAAATTCTTTCATGTAAGTCACAATCTAATTGTCTGATTTCCTTATATTTGATTGTATGTGGTGATAGCCTGGCTAGCTCCCTTTTTTTTGTTGCAGTCTGAGTTCCTTGGTAAACTATGATGTTTGGGATATTCTTTGGTGAAGCTTCAATAGTTCCCGGTACTGCATTGAATCAGAGAAGCAGTAGTTTCAGATCATATGCTGGTATGGCTATTGTTTGTCAATTAAATAATGTTTTCGTTAGGATGCCTTGTGTATCTCCTTCCAGACATTGTGCCAATTGTGCTCCCTTTTCACCTTCTCATTGTTTGTGAACTAGTGAAATGACCTAAATCCAGTACTCTTACGACATTTCCAAGGCCTACTAACAAAATTACAGTCTGAATAAAATGATCACTTTGAAAGGTTTTGGTAGATTTTAATATATTTGAAAAGTAAATCAAAGAGGATAAAAGAGCATGATGAAATCTAGATAAACTGGGAAATCCACCGCAACTGATTCAAAGTGTTGTTGCTAAGAACTGTATGAATAAGGAAGAGAAGAACAAGGTGGGACGATTCCTAAAATGAGACAAGATGGGCCCACCATGAGTATCGGAAGGTATTGCATTCTTGTGGAATTCTCTCAGCAGAGAGGAGACAAACAGAAGAGGCACTATCAAGTTGTTGAACAAGCAGCACCCACCCTCCTTGGCAAACTCTTCTTGTGCAATGGTCCGCTGGTCAGGCTTGTGAAGGGTGAGCAGGGGCCAGACCACTTGGAAAGTTGTGCTGAGTAATTGCCCACTCTGTCCATATCTTCAAATGGTTTTGCAGTTGAGCCAAGGCCACACCTGTGATCTGGCTTATCCCTAAGCGCTAAAGTACATGTAGAATCTTCAAAATGTGTGGCATGTAAATTACACAACCAAATGTAAGAACAAGATTAAGATGATAAAATGTAATATGTGTTTCCTTAAGATGTGGTAGTGCTTTCCCCTTTTAATACAACTAGACCCCAGATTGAACTGGGAATCTGTTACTTTTCGATACCTAGTTATTAATATCTACCATTGCCACAGTGATTTACAGGCTGGAAATCTTGGCAGACCGACACAGTCATTCCGAGGGTTTTTAGGTCTCGCCTGTCGATGCGCATGCGCATCGAGCAAGCGAGACTATAGGGGCTCATCGACTCTTTATCCAACTTGCAAGGAATCGTGGCGATTCCTTGCAGTGCCCGTGACTTTTAAGCTCAATGCGCATGCGCATTGAGCTTAAAAGCGCGTGCACATGGCCCCAGCCGCCTGCCTTGCCTACTCTCCCGCCCCCTCACTTCTTGATTGCACGGCCGCTAGGCCGTGCCTCCCCTACTCCTCCTCCTACTCTCCTCCCCTCCCGTCTGTTCCCGCACTCCTCCCACACCCCCCTACTCCTCCTCCTACTCTCCTCCTACTCTCCTCCCCTCCCGTCTGTTCCCGCACTCCTCCCACACCCCCGCTCCGCCCCCTCACTCTCTCTGCCCGCCCGCTCTCCACTCCACGGCTTTCTTTTGGGCCTCCATAGCTACTGCCTCTCCCAGCCTGCCCCGGTGTTGGCTGCATAAACACCGACCGTCTGTCTGCAACTTGAATAGAAAGAATCCCGAAAATGCTATTTTTTGTCCGCTATGCAAGGTACACGGGGCCTGTTTGTTTTGGATCTCCCCGGGCATTCCTTATCTGTCATTCATTCTTCCCCGCTCGGGGATTCCCGCGCTGAAGACGTCACAAGACTTCGCACCCACGGACACGCCTGGGCTTGTCCCGCCACCAGGGCTTGAAAAACACATTGCCACGGCCTGTTTCTTTATTTTTATATTCAGTAACTCGGACTCGGCTCTTTCTGTGTTCCAGTTCTGTAACGTGATGCGAAGAGCTGAACCGGGTCAACATTTATACAAGCACAAAACAGCACCCGCTTCCAATGTTAGAACCATATCCTATATCTGCATATGTCCCTAGTGGCTCCATGTCATGTATGACGCACTTCTCGAATTCCTGGGTTTCTGCACTTCGCACGACCCCCTACTCCTCCTCCTACTCTCCTCCTACTCTCCTCCCCTCCCGTCTGTTCCCGCACTCCTCCCACACCCCCGCTCCGCCCCCTCACTCTCTCTGCCCGCCCGCTCTCCACTCCACGGCTTTCTTTTGGGCCTCCATAGCTACTGCCTCTCCCAGCCCCCAGCCTGCCCCGGTGTTGGCTGCATAAACACCGACCGTCTGTCTGCAACTTGAATAGAAAGAATCCCGAAAATGCTATTTTTTGTCCGCTATGCAAGGTACACGGGGCCTGTTTGTTTTGGATCTCCCCGGGCATTCCTTATCTGTCATTCATTCTTCCCCGCTCGGGGATTCCCGCGCTGAAGACGTCACAAGACTTCGCACCCACGGACACGCCTGGGCTTGTCCCGGCACCAGGGCTTGAAAAACACATTGCCACGGCCTGTTTCTTTATTTTTATATTCAGTAACTCGGACTCGGCTCTTTCTGTGTTCCAGTTCTGTAACGTGATGCGAAGAGCTGAACCGGGTCAACATTTATACAAGCACAAAACAGCACCCGCTTCCAATGTTAGAACCATATCCTATATCTGCATATGTCCCTAGTGGCTCCATGTCATGTATGACGCACTTCTCGAATTCCTGGGTTTCTGCACTTCGCACCCAGGCAATTTGAGCAACGCCATTAAAGCAATTTAAAAGGCTATTGTATGTAATGCACACGCAGACAGAGCCAATAGTTTTAGCTTTTGAAAAGTGAACAATTGTTTTATTTACCTTCGCTAAGGCAGCGTGTGCAAAAGCGATCACAAACATCCCTCACAGATCAGTTACAATACTGACAGCACTATCGACTGAGGGAAAACGTGCACCTCATAGGGATCATTTACAATACTGATAGCATCTCAAAACCCTCAGTACGAAGAGCAGACACCTCTGGTGGCAGGAGACGTACTCAAAGAACAGATACAGCACTGGTAGGGAAAGTGCAAGCTTCCTTCACACACAACTCAGTTACAGTGCTGACAACCGTGGTACACATATCCTCTCACACAAAACAGATATGGAAGGAGTGCACACTTTTATTGCACTGTGAACATTCACAAGAAATACAGCAGTGTTTCAAGTACCCTCACACAACGAACAGAAACAGCACTGGTGGCAGGAGTGCACGTTTTCCTCACACAGAGACAGTTTACAACCATGTCCCCTCTTGTGCAAGTACCATCACGCAAGGAACAGATACAGCACTGGTATGAAAAGTGCACGTTTTTTTCACACACTAATCAGTTACAGTGCTGACAGCAGCGACACACATATTCTCTCACACAAAACAGACAGAGAACTGGAATGAGTGCAGACTTCCATAGCACAGCGAACATTAACAAGAATGACAGTAGTTTCAAGTACCTTCGCACAAAGAACAGACACAGCACTGGTGGCAGGAGCGCCAGTTTTCCACACACATAGATGGCTTACCACATTGGTACAAGCATACCCTCATACAAAGAACAGACACTACTGGTGGGAGGAGTGCAAGCTTCGCTCGCACATAAATATTTTACCACAGTGCCCACACTGGCACAAGTATACCCTCACACAAAGAACAGATACAGCACTGGTGGCAAAGTGCAAGCTTCCCTCGCACATATATGTTTTACCACACTGACGATACTGGTATAAGTATCCCCTCACGCAAAGAACCGGCAATGCATTGGTGGCAAAGTGCAAGCTTCCCTCACTCACCCTCAACCCCTCACCCTCACTCACCCTCAACCCCTCACCCTCACCCACCCTCAACCCCTCACCCTCACCCTCAAACCTTCACCCTCAACCCCTCACTCACCCTCACTCTCACTCACCCTCACTCAGCCTCAACTACTCCCCCTCACCCTCACTCACCCTCAACCCCTCACCCTAACTCACCCTCACCCTCACTCACCCTCAACACCTCAGTCACCCTCACCCTCACTCACCCTCAACACCTCACCCTCAACCTCAACCACTCACCCTCACTCACCCTCACCCACCCTCACTCACCCTCACTCACCCTCACTCTCACTCACCCTCAACCCCTCACCCTCACTCACCCACCCTCACCCCACCCTCACTCACCCTCAACCCCTCACCCTCACACAGTGCAATAGGTCTCAGACCATTTCAGTTAGAGCTTTTAGAAATGTTTATGGCTTTTTTTTATTTGTAATTCTTTAGCATTGGCTACAGGAAACAAAAATGCTAAACATTTACAAAAAAACCTCATAAACAATTCTAAAAACACTAACTCTAATGGTGCGAGACCTATTGCATTTCCAATGCTTGTTGTTTTTGTTTTTCTCTTCCACTTTCAGAAATGGCCTTGTGACACTAGTGAAGATGGTGGTGCTACCAAATGTATTGTATTATTTTGCAAACCTTCCCTTGCTCGTCCCTTATTCCTTCTTCAGACATGTCCCATGTCTGATTTGGGGGATGGAGCGCCACCAGATAGCTCTTTCCACTCTAAACCTACCCCTGAGTGTGGGTGGATTAGCTCTTGCAGACTTAGAATGCTATTATTTCGCTGCGCTGCTCCAATAGGTGGCTTCCTGGCTGTCTGGCCACTGCCTGCATGAGTTGGGGTTTACCCGTAAAGACTTTAAAGAGGGCTTACTGCACTACTCATTGTTTCATAATGACCATTCTATCAATGACACCTGGGGTTATTCTGCACAGCTTTCTCTTGCCTTACTAGAACTAGTAAACTCGATTCAAATAACTTTATTTCGATTCCTCAAAGAAGTCATAAAAGTATACATCAGTTAAAAAATACATAAACCATAATAAAATCACAAAACATTTCTATCTAATCTTATAGAAACATTATAATACACAGTTACATAATTCTGATTTACACAGATATAATCAATAGCGGTTTCTGATTACAAGAGCCGATCTAATGAAATTCAATACAGCATTACAGATTTTTGCATTTGAAAGTGATAACAAAAAATCGTATCCTTCTTTGTAATAAGACGTTCCGATGGATAATAATAATGGTCTGATGAAAGAATTTCTTGGGTCCTTATACAAAGTACAAAAAGAATAAGGTGCAGGGTATTTTGCGAGACCTTATTACTACAAGGGCAGCAAGGTAATTTCTCCCTCCAACCCGCCTGCTTTGGGAAAGCAAAGAGGAAGTGCAAAGTACCAAGACGAAACCTAGTAAGATAGAAACGCCCTTGGGTATTCATAATGTATGTTAAATAAAAGGGACGCACCAATCTTCCCTGAACACATAATGCCTGTTCATTCATTTTTAAGGAACCCAATTTGAGGTTATACTCTTTTTTTATCGTTTCCTTAGCATCCTTTTTAAGCATATCAGGATTTCTAAACATAGTTTCTAACCCAATTTTATAGAAAGTATCCCTGACATATCGGAGCCATGGGATTTCCCCATAATGCTCAAGTTTAAGACAATCTGATAAAATATTTTTCGTTAAGTTCAGATCGTCAGATTGCCAAACTTTAGACCATAATACTAAGGGTGCAATATTAATAGTATCACGTACAAACTCAATTCCAACCTCACCATGACAAAATATATTTGAAGTACCCGAAGGAACAGATAGTAAGCGTTTTAGGAATTTGTTCTCCATAATCTGTATCTTTTCACAATTCTGTGACCCCCAAACACCAGCACCGTAGGTCATAGCAGAAACACATTTAGCTTTATACAAAGATATAATTTCAGCTATACGACGTTGTCCTAACTTACTAGCGAAGCGAAAGAGAGCTTCAATTGACTGTGAAACCTTTTGGACTCGAGTTAGCAACAACGGTTCCCAGTTCAATTTATTGTTAAAAAGGTTACCCAGATAACTGAAATTATTAACTTTCTCTATGTCAGAATCCCTCACCCTTAAATTGCGAATTTTAGTATTTTTTGAACCGCAATTCATGGCAAAAGATTTAGTAAAATTGACCACCAGATCTAGTTCTCCCATAAATGTATCAAAGGCATTCAGACAAGTCTGCATGCTATTAGGGGTAAGGGTCATTAGGACAGTATCATCTGCATATGACAACATTGGAATTTTTTTCCCATTAATCTTAGGAAAATCAGCGCCAGTTTCAATCAAAAAACCTTCTAAACCATTTGTGTAAACCAGAAATAAAAAGGGAGCTAAAATACATCCCTGGCGGACACCTTCAGTAGAAAAAATATGTCTGGTTTTTTCTCCTCCAGGACCATATCTAATCCTAACAGTTGTTGCGGTGTGTAACCTACGGAGCAGAGTTACCAAAGGCTCCTCAAACACCATAGCCTCCATCATACGCCACAATTTATCCCTGCATACTGTATCGAATGCACTGGACAAGTCCATGAATGCCAAGCAAATAGGATTTTTCTTGGCACCCATATACTTGCCCATAATCAGTGCTAAATTCAAGCACTGCTCAGTAGTTCCCTTCCCCCTTCTAAACCCATACTGTGATTCTACAATGATCCCAGTTGATTCTGCCCAGGTTTCCAAACGAGCCAATATCACCCTACCCATTAATTTACAGGAGGCATCTATTAACGATATTGGCCTATAGCAACGTGGGTCCGACTTATCACCTTTTTTAAAAATAGGCACCACAACCGCCTCTTTCCATGAGGTCGGAATCTGCCCTAAGACTACTGCCTTAAAAACGTTCATAAGCAATGGGCACCAGACCTTCGGGTTCTATTTGAATAGGTCTAAGGGAATTGCATCCGGGCCGGGGGCCTTTAAAGCCGCCCCCTTAGTCAAAGCTAACTCCAGTTCCACAAGCGTTAGTGAATCACTGAGTAGTTTTGCTGATTCCCTGTTAGAGTCATCATATTCACCATCTCCCATGATAGCAATTTGAGTTATTTCATTAGGGTTAAAATTTTTGTTATAATGCGCTACCCAGGAATTTTCAGGAATATGTACTCGAATTGTATTGTCGTCCCCTGTTTTTAAAAATGGCCTATTTATTGTCTCCCAAAAAAGCCTATTGTCCTTTAGATCCACCGCTTTATCCAGGTCATCCCATGCTCTAGTCCTCAAATCATTTTTCCTCTTTTTGATTGCCTCACTATATCTCTTCCTAGCCAGTTTAACCATTTCTCTATCACGTGGATCTCGGCGAAGGGCCTTTGTTAGATAGGTTTGGGCAGATGAGCATTCGACATCAAACCATTTAGGACCTTGTTGTCGATTAGTCCCCGCTGTCTTTACAAGACGTGAGGCAACGTTACTCAATAATGTTTCAAAACTTTTAATTATATAAATTGGATCAGCTATAGGTGTCAGACAAGCTTCTATCTGATCTGCATTTTCCTTAAAAATGTCCGTTTCCAATTGCTTTACATTTACTTTATCCCACCTTAGGGTAATACCCTTGTTTCGACTATATACTATCGGTTGTTCCGGGCACGGTCTTTTCCCAAGTGCCAAATTAAAACTCAAGGTTAGGGGATTATGATCACTAGCTGGGTTCACCTCGATTTTAAAATCCTTCACGAAGTGAAAAAACTCCCTAGAGACCAAAACAAAATAAATTGTACTCATTCTACCCCCTGTGCCTTGAAAAGTGGGTATATTAGATGTAGCTGAGAAACTGGACACATCCAAGATACATAGATCATTATTCATAATAATACTGTTTAGAGCTTCCCCTTGTTTGGAATGGGTAAAATGGGCCATGGGTTGGTCAGCTAGATCAAACAGACCACACACTCTAGACCCACTAAATTTACATAGCTCGCAGTTAAAGTCACCCAACCATATAATTGAGAGAGGGAAAACACTATTTGTCACCTTAATAATTTCCTCCCGTAAATTATCAATAATTACAGTTTCATGGGGATCAAATATATTATAGTACCAATTAATGAGAAGAAGATTTTCCGGGAATAAATCCTTAATCATAAGTAATTGGTACCAAGGTGATTCCAACACTCTACTCACATATATAGATTTGTGTCTTACAGAGATCGCTGTCATTAACCCACCCTTAGCTCTCCCTGATTGCGATGGTATTGCAGGGACATTGAACATTTGAAACCCATCCAAACTCTGATCCACCGTACTCCATGTCTCCTGTAAGCAGGCCATGTCAAAAGAGTCAACATATTTTAACCAAACTGGATCCTCCAGTCTACGACCAAGGCCAGCTATATTCCAGGAGATTAAACGGAAACCACTAAACTCCTCTTGGTTACCTACTTTTTCCTGTATTATTTCCGTTATAGGATGGACTGGGTCTCCCCCCTCTGGCATATTTCTTATAACATTAATTCCCGCTTCTATTTCCTGATAATTTTTGGTATCACCAGGTATACGTATACGTTGCCCGCAGCCCCCATCCAAGTGAGAGTTACATTTCACTTTATCCATGAGAATAGAAATAGACTTTTTATCCCAAGTTGATATTTTTGGTTGTAAAGTTGGATCCAGTCAGTCGTTTGAGTTCATGGGGGTCAGTGGATGGAACATATTTGATAAAGGAATATTCCAAAATTCTTTTGGGTTTGTGGGAAAGTGGTTATTTGACCCAAAGTAGACATCATGGTGGCTTAACGGAGAACAGAAATCAGCACTTCTGTTAAAAATAGGTTGATTCCTAAAATATTTCCGTTGATAGGGGAGATCTAACCCAGAGCCATTCCGATGTCCCTTTGAGGGAAACAACATGTTTTGCGGATAGAAATATGTCAGGTTCCTGGTTGACACTCCCCCGTCACTGCTAGATACAAACCAGTCACTTATATAAGATACCACCCTGTGATCCCAAAAATTAACTATAACCAGATCACCCTCTATATCCTTAGGGCGTATACCCACCCATTGGCATCTTCTAACAGTAACAATGTCACCATTCAAGTGTGAGGGTAGTGGCCTATTTAAGCATAACCAATTAATCACTTTATTTTTTAAACTGGTATTGGATTCCACAAATCCCTCTGAGACTGGAGGGACGCCCGTTAAAACAATGACACAATTAAAAGAGTCCGGTGGCAGATCTACAATGTTTTTATGATTTATTTTACCTCTACTAGGATATTTTGTTTGGATAGAGGGTAACTTGTTTTGGACAGTCTTCGGAACTACTGAAGGCATTTTTTCTTTAGTTATTATTGATGGAGCTGTCATAACGGTTATGCCTGCTGAAGCACTAAGTTCTTTATTAACCGGTACAATGTCAATATTTTTAGAAGAATTATGTTGACTGATTTGGGTATTGTCAGGTTTTCTAGATATATTTCTATTTTTATTTTCATTTTCAATTGAGATGCCTGGGGCAATTAAAAGTGTTTTCTCTGGGGGAATGACCTCTGGTAAAATGAGATCCAGTTTTTTCTCTAACATCTTAAGCCTTTCAACAATAGGAAGAATAAAGGCCTTTAAGAGACTTTCAACGGCCTCCTAGTAAACTCACTAACACAAAGAAACCTCATTGCTTCTCCACTACCTTTGCTAGGCCGTCCAGCTTGCACAAGATGGCTATGTTTAGGGCAACTACCTCAGTGGTATGCTGCAGGACTCTCAAAATTGGGATATTTGTTTATTGACGGTGAGCTACTAGATTTCCAAACCCATATGACAGACCACACTCTTCACCCACTTTAACTCCTTACTTACGAACACGTTAAACAATCATTAAATGCCCTATTTCATGTTCACCACCTAGCACCAACCCCACATGAGGTGTGCCCGACGCTGTACACCATACAAACTGGCGGCAAACTGATAAGATGGGTGTACAGAGCTTTCCTGCAACATGGAGTCCTCTCCAGGACTTCTGTCCATACTACCTGGAAGACTGGAATGGCCGCAACTCTGCAAGACATGGACTGGGCTAAAATATTCGATTATTCCCACAAAGTATTCTGCGGCTGCCATTTTAAGTATATCTACTTTATTATTCTAGAGTAAGCCTACTTTACACCTGCCCTGCATGCCCTCGCTGTGAATTTGCTTTATATGCTTTGTTCTTGCCCCACACTCTTTTCATACTGGCAGAGAGTTATCGAGGTGCTGTTGACCATGATGGGCTGAGTACTAACGAATTCCCCAGAAGTGGTCCTATTCGGTGTATTCACTTGCCCTAAGTTCGAGAAACCCTATACCAAGTTCCTCAACCTCACTCTTCTTCTAGCTAAACGCAAAATCACACTGTACAGAAAGGATTCATTTCCTCCAAGTATCGTAAATTGGATCATGGTCTCACTCTCTGAGTGCACCGTTACACAGAGAGGAATGAGCAGGTCTGAGAAAATGTTTTATTGCACAAGCGTGTAATATTTTAGTTGAGGGCTTTTAAGACTGCACTAAGGATGATACTCATTCCCCAGTAAATACAATCTCAGTTTCTGTGTACTAGTTGTTCTTGCCAATCTAGGCAATTGCACAAGGCAGTGGTCTAAGGGCGCCGATCTCTGACACACTGTCATGATTTCCCCACTAGAACACTTTCTTCTAAGCACCACAGGGTTCATTGCTCTGCTTCCCTGTGCTGATAGGTAAGATAGCGGCAACTGGGCAGGGGTGTGTAGAAGGACAGTCTATTATGGGTAGTTTGTTACAGAGAAAATGTTTTACATTATGTGCTAGTGCTTCATAACTGTATGTAGCCCAGCACTGTTCTCCTGTAAATTGTATCTGTTACTACATACCTGGCTACTATCTTGCTATGTAACCTCTTTTCACATACAACAATAAAATCTTTAAAACAATATATAATAGTGTTTCAATTTAGTACATTAGATCACAAAATTGCATTGACATTTATACAGCAGCAGCTTCTCCATATGGTCGCCTGTCTCCGATGCAGGCACAGCATGAGTAAAAAAAATGTATTACCATTTTATTTTTTCCTCTGCCAGCCTGAGCTGAGTGCGAGGGCAAGGTGGGCCATTGCTGCAAATTTCGCTTACACTGTGAACTAACAGGGTATTTTACATGGTACAATTAAAAGCCCATTTCGGAGAGCAAGCTCACACAGAGGAGACCTCTACAACAGGTCTACTGAAAGAATCCACATTCTACCCTCCTACTCAGACTACCCCAGTAGAATTACTGATTTTTGAAAAGGCAGCATACTCAGAAATAGAAAAGCTAGACCTCAGCACAGTAGGAACATTTCAGAACCTAAGCAACACACACAGAAAGGGTTGCACTTACTGAAATGTGTAATGACACAGAGATCATAATAAAACCTGCAATAAAGGCGGAGGCATTGTTCTATAAACAACCACAGCATATAGAGCTGAATGTCAAAGGCTATTAGGTGATGGACAGAATTACATGATCCTGGGACATGATCATACTCGAGCACTGAGGGTACAAATTGCCACAATAGTTGAAGAAGCTGAATGTGAAGGATGTATTAGTGAACATGAGGGAGACTTCGTGATAAACACTAACCCGAGAACCCCATATTTCTACACCCTCCTACAAATTCACAAAAACCGTGACCCTCCACCCGGGTGACCATAGTATCAGGGATTGGCTTGCTGTTGGAGCCTTTATCTCAATTTTGTTACCGTTGTTAAAAACCAATACTACATAAGACACAAACATACATAAAAGACACAAAAGACCTGCTAGTACAAATAAAAGATTTAGAATTCAATGAGCATGACAACCTACTAATGAGTATGGTTGTCAATCGTTTATATACAAGCCTTCCCCAAAATGACACACTAGAAGTACTAAGGAACATTTTGGAAGGGGCAGATTGGACCTACACGACTCCCAGGGACTTTGTAATGAAATGAGCAAGACTGGCCCTAACCAAAAAAATATTTGAATTTGATGGTACAGTGTTCCTCCAAACCCATGGAATTTCTAAGGGGAGCACTTTTGCCCCAAGTATGACAGGGTTGTATGTCTACGACCTGGAAATTAATCACATCTTACATTTGACCTTCACTGGTGGAAGAGGTGTGGCGCCGCGGTCAGGGCGACTGACGCTGGAATCTGGGGACCACGGTTCGATCCCCGGCTCCGGCGGCAGGTTAGCCCAGCACCATGTGACTCTGGGCAATAGCTCGCTTAATCTTCCCGACGGCCCCCCAGCGCCTAGAGACCCTTACGGGTGATTGTGCGCTTTACAAATGTGGACTTTACTTTACTGGGAAACACACACCCCATTGTAGCGCGTGATTCTCAGAGGGTAGCTTTGCAGAGCAGCTTAAGGCTTACTCAAGGGAGGTGGTTTGGCCTAGTAATCGCCATTTATCAGTACACAGAAATAACACTCAATAATTTATTGTCCAGTCTGTACGTTGCTTAATAAAAGCAAGAGTACATTTATTAAACACACACTACTCAATACTATGCAACAATTTTCAAATATACATAAGCTGTTGGAATTACTTAGTGACATTGCATAACATTCCCACCACTCCCGCAGGGGGGTGGGGTCTAGTACCACCACTCCCATGTATGCACATCATCTTGCCCCCTAATGCAGGGTGTCGAACATAACCTGGAGTGAGGGCCTTGCCCACTGGCACTTCCTAGTAGCGACCGACTTCATTATCTCAACAAGCATTTAAAATGAGCACACCTGCCCTGGTGTCACATAACACTAACTGAGCATCTCATACTGACCATACAGTATACTCCTCCACATCTTAGGGGCTAACTGTCTGAGTTGTTCTTCACCTAACGCAGCAGCAAGAATACATGTTTAAGCCACACTTCAAATGACAGTACTTATTATAGCTGATAACCATTATAATGCATTGCAATAAACGCCCCTAAAAGGCATCACAGTTATAATCACAGTATTAAGCATATACAGCCAGAACCCCTAGCAGGAACATCCAGCAACATAACCCCACTTTGCTCATGACTTCACATTACACATGTGACTTTCAGTCCCTTAATAGAAATAATATTTGTAAATGCACTTCTCATGCAATTGCACCACTTCACCTCCAGGGACTGCCCTTCTTCAAACATCCCAGCTCAGCCCTTCATACCTTGGTGTAGTCCCTAATGCACCCCCAGCTGTAGAACAAACGTTCCAGCCCCAGGATGCTGTTAACTGCTGGTTGGGCCCGTGAGGTGTTGTTTCTTTTAAGTCCCCCAGAAACTTGGGGAGGGACTTCTCCTCTTCATGCTGGGGGAGACTGCATAGCTCCTGCAGCCCCCCCTGCACCTTTGTAGGCACTTAGCGGTGACCCCATCCTCCTGGGGCCACCCCCGGCAGAGCACCATCCGCTTTCCTTGCAGCTAGGGTGCTAGGGAGACCACAGACAATCCTTAAGGAAGAAGAGTACATCTGTAAGAGCACAATCAGTAACAAGCTGAAACATAATACACTGACCCAGAGAAAAACCCTGCCAGTAATAAAAGAGCAAAAAAAAGAGAGAATAATAAACCTGCCTATACTAAATAGTGAGAGAGAAGCATTTTAGGTGGAGGAAAACTCCATGAAAAGAAAGGGAAAAAAGGTAACAGAAGTATACTGAGATGGACATGTCCTGTAGGGCAGCTACATTGGCCACCAACACTGAACGGGGCACCAAATCCAGATGAGCTTTTTTCTGCTAATAGCATTTTCAATTTGGACCATCTCCAATCTGCTTTTGCTCACAAATTCATGCCACCCGATCCAAGGATCAGGAGGCTCAATAGAAAGCCAAAATCATGCCAAAACCAGTCTTGCTAGCGAGATAGAAAAGAAGTATAGACCCGATTGATAGGGTAATTAGCTGGTGAATGACCCAACCCAACATAATCAACTTCGGGTTCACTGCCACTACTAGGTTTGAAATAGCATAAAGCTTATCAAAGAAAAATCCCCAATATATACGCAGTGTGGTGCAAATACAAAAACATGTACTGCATCCACAACGGAAACACTGATCGATGGTCATTACGAAGAGACAATGAGAGGTATAATACCAATCATTAATACATTTCAGGTGATGTGCCTTGATACAGGATACATTCAAGGCTAGATGGAACAGTACATTACAGAGCCTAATGTCTACAACAGTTACTTCAGTGTTGAGGAGAGAACTCAATTTATCTGAATGCGTCTGAAATGGTCAACCATACTATTCTGTGATGTCCTTTATATCACCTTATAGGCCAGTCCGATATTTCTCTTAAAAGGAGCACTCCTGATAAGGTCCATGCCGGGGCTATCAATACAGTGAAGATCTTCATCGTTAAGACTTAAGGCAGTGGTTGGGAGAGAACACAGTTGTATTCTCGAAAATGAAGAGAAGTATCTGTTTCAATTAGCTTATCTAAGATCAGTAGGTTGCCCCTTCTCCAGGCTTCCCTGAAGCTCTCATGAACACAGTAAGGGAAATTAGGATTGTGGCCTGATACATAAGAGTCAGGATTAATATTAGGGAGAGTTAGGAGCAACTATTTAATTTATTATGAATTAAGTGTCTGGCTTAATATTAGGTTTTGTTTAAAGAAACTGTTTACTTTAAGTAAATTACTATTCATTAGGGGTTGGTGTCAATATCAGGATTAGATTCCATATACATATTTAAATATATATAAATGCGATACAAACAAATTAAAGATTATGTTTAATATTAGAAGTGAAGTTAGGTTCTGTGTATTTATTTAAAGTATTTTCAATGGGTGAGGTTTACATTAAAGTATAGGGTTATTTTAATGCATACCTAATTAATTATATTTACATTAAAAAAGATGAAGTTGTAGGGTCAAAGCAGTGGGATCAAAGTAGTCGTAAAAAACATTCAAAACTTAACTTAAGCGTACAGTTTCTGTTGACGTAGAGGCCTTGATGTGACTGTACCTAGTGTTAGTAGACCTTCAAACCTTGTAAAGCTGTTAAAAACTAACATGAAAAACTTACTCAGGCAAATAAAACACTCATTTAATTACTATCCATTTGTAAATTACGTTACTGGCATCTTATACTAATGTTCCTCTTACTGTATTTTAGGGGTTCTGTTAACATGTGTCAAGATGGTAGGAACTAATATGCAACAGTATGCCAGGGTCAATGGCACTACTATTATATTGCTGGGGTATACGCATCAGGGTGATTTCTGCTCATTCATAGTTAAGTATGAAGTCAGACCTGAGGAAGTGAAGCCTTTGTTCCCTGGCCCAACTGTAGCCAGCTTGGCACCAGCTCAGTAGGAGGGGGAGTTGGCCCCAGAACCAGTTTGGTGTGGTTGGGAAGGAGAAGACCAGTGAGTGTATGAAATTTAAATAACTTGTTTTTGCATATTTAGGCAACATTATGTGAAATGATTCATTATTACAAGAAGTGCAAATTCATCATACTGCACTTTATTTTAGAGCAAAATGTGTCCTTGTGTCAATTGTTGGTGTGAGGATGCATTAAACAAAAGTAGGTGAGCAACAGCCGCTTGCATTTTTTTGTTCCTTTGTGATCTTTGTATATTTTTTTGCAAATTATGTGATTCACTGTAATTTTTTTACCTCATATGGCACGCAATTAGACGACGTGACGTAATTTCGGGAAATTAGCACAACTAGAAATTACTGAAAATGTGCAAATTATTCCGGTTTAATGTAAATTTCACCCAGGCCTTAAGTGCCCTCGAGAGGACTGCTCGTTTCGCGGCCATGTTGAACTTCGAGGATAGTGCTCTATGAGATAGTTTGCAGGAGGGGCAATTGGATGTGATGCGTCCCCCCTACATAGCAGCATCTTCACCCCAAGGCATACGAATCGTCTTCTGTGAAATACGGGTAAGAGCCTTGGTACCATGTACCCCTTACCGGGCCTGCCCACATATAGGTCGTACTACAGCAATGGGTAGGTGGTATTTTTCCTCATATATCATTCATATGTGTGCATTCTGAATACATGCAGTCAGAATGTACCCACAGGTATTGATATATATGGAAATACATTGCCCACTGCTGCATGACCGATGCAGCCACACCCCCGACCTCATGGGAAACTCATAATACAGCAGGCAGAAGGCCACAGGCTCAGCGGTAGTCTAGTGATCGCGGATGCAGTGCTTTGGGGTCAGATTGCCGTCTTGTAATTAGGCCCTAAGCGCAAAGGTAGAAATCTTAACCAGGCAAAAGAATAAAAAGCATCCGAAGATGAGAGGAATTCAACATGTGCCAAAGAAGAATTTTCCCACGTGGAGCTTTTCCTTTCAAAACTAATGGCTTCAGCTTGACCTCATCTAACAGCTATTTGACTTGAGGATTTTGCCAGATGCAGCCTCCAACCTTGCAAGGCTAGTAGGTTTTGGCTTTCCAAAAAAAGGCTAAGTAAGAAAGCAAAAACATTGACCAGAATGATTCTCTGTAGAATCAGACCTCCGATCCATTGTAGTCTGCCTGAAATTACACTGTCATCTGCAAACAGTGAATTCTGTGTGGCACTTTACTTTCCTTGCCCTTTCTCATATTCAATTTTTCTCTATTGTCAGTAAGTGGTTTGGGGATTTTTATTATGTTCCCAGGACCAGTTTCAACTTAGTTATGGGCTCATCAACTGGGTATAACTTGCTTCCAGTGAAACAGTGTGCATGGAACTAATGCTTGGGAAAACTAGTCCCATTTAGGACACACACTACAGTATAGAAAAAAGAGATGGATGGAATGCTTGAATTAATCTCAGCAGCTGTTAATTACTTGGGGCCGCATCCCAATCCATCGTTCTATTGCACACCATGCCACCTCAGTTTGGACCCAGCTTTATGCATAGTGGATAAAATACTAAGGGCTGGAATGTGGTCCCAACAAGATATATCAAATTTTCAAACTTTTCCTACAGCTTAAAGGTCTTTTTTTAGAGAAATCCCCCCTCCAAGGCCCTGTGTGATCATATCTAATCTTTTCTGAAGATAAGATACTAACACTATAACGGAGCTTCACAACCCCTGGCACCACAATCAGCCATCTCCAGGATAAGCCGTCCAATGCTATGTTAGTCACCTTCCAGGAGATTTTGTTACTGCAATTTCGCCAAGCTATTCTTTACTGTAAGTCAGCCTCCCTCCGAGATCCAGGTCCTCTGCTATCTTACATATAGTTATTGATACAGTTAACCCATTAATCAACCAGATACTCAAAACCTCCCTCTCCACGGCCCCACACCATTCTCTTGCAGCGGATCCAAGAAATCGATATCTTCCATAAGTTTCTGACTTGGATCCTATAGAATTGCTACTACATCATACGCTGACGACACACAATTGATCCTATCCTTAGACAAAGGCTCTAATGGATCTGAACTTAATTAAAAAAATTGCTTCACCAATACCATCTTTTGGGTGGAAAATAGCCACCTTAAATGCAATATGGGGAAAAACCAAAATCCTTTTGTTTGGAAAGTCAAACCTGTTCTATCCCAAGTAATGGTGGCCCAACTCCATCCACCCTCCCCCTGCCACCGTAGAAGTGGCGAAAAATCTGGGTGTCTAGTTTGACACCCCCCCTTTCTTTCTGCCCACTAGCAGTGGCAGGCATGTGCTTCAACTTGTTCAAATCTCTTTAATTCTTTTTTTTAATTCCTCCCTCTGGCCGCCAGGAAATCAGTTGCCTTTGCTTTAATAACCTTCAGACTTGACTATGGCAATAGTCTCTATGCTGGAAGCACTAAGTAGCTGCTTCACAAACCTCAGATGGTACAACAAGCTCCCGCTAGATTGGTGCTAAAACTCCCTAGTCAGAGCTCAACATTCGAAGCTCTGAAAAGACTACAGTGGCTACTTATCTATAAGAGGGTCTTGCTCAAAATCCTAATTTTGGTGTTTACAGCTTTCACTTCCACCAGTCCTAAATATCTCACTGCCTGGTCCTGCCACCATAGGACCCAGAGGAGGATGAGATCTTCCAATGCCAACCTTTTAAAGCTCCCACCCTTTAGACTCAAATCCCGGGATGGAAGTCTTTTATGGTTCTAGGCGTCAAAGCCTGGAAACAATTTCCACGCTTGCTTTGATTTATAGACACTGAAGCCAGAATTAAAAAAGTCTGAAGACCTGCCTTTTCCTTACCCCTGACTCTCTCTGCCTCGCATTAATCTAGTTCAACTCTCTGTTCTTCTTCCGGATGTCATCACGTACAGGTTAAGTCTGTCTCCAGTTCAATGACAGGATACTCTCCTGTGAGTGACAGTGTGCTCTATAAACACATTATTTATTCATTCATTCATCACAGCAATACAATTATGTTTTTACAACGACTACCATTTTCCTCTATGACATATAGCACATCAGATGAAAACAAAATAAATTCAGAACATAATAAACAATTCAGATAAAAGTATTCAAATATATTTTTTGTATAATGCACAATGTGAACTGAAACACCTGAAGATTCTTCAACTGAATGTTTTCTGTGAAGGTGCCAGAGAAAAAACTGATCAAAAGAGGTTAGCACAGCATATTCATAGGCAGTGATATTGGGTAATACTTATTCAAACCTTTCTGTTTGACATTGTGATGCATTGCCTTCAAGGATGAGGCGTTTAGACCATTGCATTTTTAAGAGTTTGGTGACTTGGCAAATTAATCTCCAATCTCAGTTATTTGATAATGTGTTGCTAAATTTCTACTGATGTAATTGTAAATGAGGTTCGCCGTAAATATAAACAGTACAGTATTTCTGTCAAAGACATAAAGGGATAGATGTATCATCCGTTTTTTTGTCGCAAACACTGCGATTTATGAAGCATACAGCTTTCATTTTTAGTTTGTGAAAAAGGCAGCTAACGCTTTATCGTGCAACGTTCAAAGCATAAGCTTTTTGTGAATGGAATGTAAGTGCACCCTTAGGCAAATAATTTGCACTACCTAGGCATGGCTGGGGAATTGAAAACTAGGGAAGGAGAGATATGTGTAGAAAGCCTGGCATGGGCAGCACTGGTACATTCTGAGGAAGAATAGAAGAACGGACAAGCATTGGCAAAGCCAATTGCCCTCGCCTATGCAAGAGCTATTGGCTTTGCCAATTTGTTTTAGCCATGTTGTACACTGCTTCAGCATGGCTAGAAGTAAGTGGCATAGAGGAGAGTGGTGTAGAGTGGAGTAGAGTGCCATGAAGTAGAGTGGAGTTGAGGGGTGTAGAGTGGAATAACGTGTTGTAGAGAAGAGTGACATAGAGTGGAGTGACGTAGTGTAGAGTGTTGTGGAGTGGTGTAGAGTGGAGTAGAGTCATAGAGTAGAGTGGCATAAAGTGGAGTGACATGGCCTACAGTGAAGTAGGGTGGGGTGGAGTGGCGTATATTACATAATGTGGAGTATAGTGTGGTAGAGTTGAGTGTAGTAGACCATCATAGAGGCGTATTGTGGAGTTGAGGGGTGTAGAGTGGAGTAGAGTGGAGTGGCATAGAATGGAGTGGAGTGCCACATAGTGGAGTGGAGTAGAGTGGAGGGGTATAGAGTGGAATAAAGTGTAAGTGGTGTAGAGTGGAGTAAAGTACCACGTAATGTCGTAGACTAGATTGTCATAGAGTGGAGTGGTGTAGAGTGCTGCAGAGTGGAGTGTCACAGAGTTTAGTACAGTAGTGTGGTATGGAGTGGATTGTGGTGGAGTGGTGTGTCATAGAGTCTAATGGCTTTGAGTGGAGGGGCACAGAGTGGAGTAGAGTGTTGTAGAGTGGAGTGGTGTAGTGTGGAGTATGCATGGTGTGGTACTACACTGCCATTACAGACAACACATTTTCAATTGAAATGACAATTACATTTGCACATATAGTTTTAATGATAAAACTGTGCAGCCCACAAACAATAATGTGTGTAAATGGTATGACCTAGTGCACTGATTTGTCTTAATCGTATACAAATATTTGTTTCCACCACACCTCAGAATTAAACAATAATGGGCTTCATATGTGCTTTCATAATTCTGACATATTTTGAAATATTTGCACAGTTCATTTCCAAAAATGTAGAGTTTATTGTGTGCTAGAAAGAAATGTGTCTTTCCAGTACCCAACAAGATTGTCACTTAAATCTTCTCACTTTGATGTCAGAAAAAGAAAAGTAAACACCAAGCTCCATCAGAAGACAAAGCCTGACATTTGACCTCTGTCTTTGAACGCACAGCAAATGTGACAAGATAAGAACACAATTTAAAAGCCTGTTTACAGAAAGTGAGGACTCCTG
The DNA here is from genome assembly GCF_964261635.1 of Lissotriton helveticus. Lineage (NCBI taxonomy): Eukaryota > Metazoa > Chordata > Amphibia > Caudata > Salamandridae > Lissotriton > Lissotriton helveticus. The sequence continues at coordinate 652,241,640 of NC_136067.1, forward strand.
GAAAAATACAAGGTGAGATGGTGAGAAAAGTTTGCTCCATGGGAGCGATAAAGACATGCTGGACAGCCTAAAACAAATAAAGCCAGCAAATAGAAAGGCAGAAAATATGAGTTACTGCAAAGCCAATGGTAAACAGTGGGAGGGATGCATTCCGAGGGAAGCTTTCAAAATGCCCACAAGATGTCTTTTCACACCAAGATAGCTGTGCTGTCTGGTAGGCTTTGACCAAAAAACATTGGCCCGGGCAGGACTGGTAAACTTTGTGGAAGCTGAGAGGAACGAAGCAGGAATGACCTGTATGCTCTTGAGAAGACGAAAGTAGCAGAAGAGGCCTGTCCTGGTTAACACTGGTTAGTACTCTGTCTAGTAAGAGATAAGAAGGAAGCAGAACTGACCTTCCCCACTTTCTCTTTTCCTCCTTTATCCCCTCCTTCCTTCAACCTGTGTATTCTTTATTGATAACTTGTGTTCCACATCGTGCTACATAACCTGCTGGTGGTGCTTTTTACGTGCTATAAATAACATTTTATCATTACCCAATTTATGATAATCATATTTATTTGAAGGGGCTGCTCCAATATAAGGCACAGCTCTCTATTTTATCAGCAGTGCTGATGCCAAAAAGTGCAAACACAGATCAGTATCTAGTGTTTGCCTTGTTTCTGCAATGAATGACAGTGAGACAGCCATATGCGACGTGAAAGTCTGTGTTTTTGAAAGATTGAACAGTCTAGCTGAAAAAGGATTTGTCCTTTGTTTTCTTGGGTCACTCATCCCCCTTTTGAAGAGAGTAAACAAAAAAAGATAGAGATGTGGATGAGGAAAGCACTAATAAACACAACATAAACATAACTTTTATCGCACTTTCCGTCTCGTATTTCCTTCCCTTCCACCCTCCCTGCCATATTTTCTCTACCTGTGTTGTGGGGCTATCAGCTTTAGAGTCACTGCTGCTGTGACAGACTGCTTGCTGGGGGAAGGGCAGGGCAGAATAGAGGATAGGGCACTTCAAAAGGAAGCAAACTCTAAATACACATTTCAAATGCACAAACCCACACTTGGTGTCTGGAAATGGGCTATACAAAGGGGAGCTTGAGGCCCCCTTAAACTGTCAACTCCGAAGCTGCCTGTTGGGCTGTGTGAGGAGAAGTTCTGCAAGGCTTCTGCATGTGACCAGGACTAGGGATAAGTCCGCTAGCCTCCCAGCTCGATGTGGGGAGATCACCCAGGGATAATCTAAGACTGCCTGTCCCTGGAGTCTGGAGCACCAGTGCCTGCCTGCTTGCCAAGAACAGTGTGCCCTCTGATGAAGATGAGGTCACTGGAGAGAGCGAGGTCCAGTGGGGTATCGTGGCAAGCGTATCCCTGTAGCGAGGTATGATGAAAGGACTGTTGTGTCGGTGACCCCGTATGCCAGAGGAGACTGCCGTGAATTTGTGCTGATCTGGCCATCACATTTATGCGGTGTGGAAGGAAGGCAACTCCGTATGCCAGAGAGGGCCGCTGTGAAGTTACCCATGCCAATTGGGCTGTCACCCGTTCGTGGTGTGTAAATCAGTGACCATTTATACCAGAGGGGGCCGACGTGAAGTAAATCATGCCGACTGGGCTGATGCCAGTGTGCTCTGTGTAAGTCGGCAATCCCATGCACCTGGGGTGGGGGGGTGCCATGAAGTTAGCTGTGCCAATTGGGCTATTCCCCTTTGCGGCCGGAGAGTTGGCAACCGGGTATGCCAGAGGGTGCAGTGGTGAAGAAGAACTAGCTGCCGTACTGATTGGGCGATTGCCAGAGTGCAGAGTATGAGTGATGACCCTGTACGCCAGAGGGGGCCACTGAAAAGGATAAATATTGTAGCTTTGGTTGATGCTGTCATCAAGAGGAGATGCCACTGAGGTAACCTGTGAGGGCCTTTAGATCAGAACCAGAAGCCTCCAATCCCCGATGCCTATGTGAAGGACGAAAGGAAATTAATGTCGCACCAGAGAAGCGCTGAGGACAACCAGCCCCTACCCCTGCAGAGCTGTGCGCATTACTCCAAGAAGGCAGTCGCTGCAGCCTTCATGCCCATAAGTGAGAAGCTCCTGGAGACTCTAGTCATGCAATCATGCTGGTGCAGGTAAGGCTGATGGTAGGGCCAGAAGGCCCCAAGGGAATTTGACTGCCAGACAGCTTCAGCCCTAAAAACAGTTTTGGCTTTTCTAAAAGAGTCGGGCTGGGACTTCTGAGACTTGGACTGCTAATGGATCCTAACCTGAATGTGCCCTATACTGAATGGGGAATAACCATTAAAGCTAGTAAGAGGGAAGTGGCACTCAAGAGCCTCCCTATAGAACACTAGCACTGAACTCAGGGGCCTGTGTGCATTGTATGTGTATTTCACTTTGTATTTGTATATAAATAATACTTATGTCATAAAGACAGTATTTGACTGGACAATCACATATTGCTGCTACTTTGTACTTTGAATTGTGAGCCTGTGTTCAGCCTCCATTATCTACCTCCCCCCAAGAAGCCTTGGACTGCTCAACCCGCACTACCACTAAGAGTCAGGTGCTGAAGGGGCTCTTGCCCAGTTGCTCCGGAGCCATAGTAGGTCAGGCCCAGGACATCAGGAGTAAAAGGCCTCAACCCCCACGATTGGGCCAAGTAGCTCCTGCTTGTGCTGTGAGCCTCTAAACAGGATTCTGATCGTTTGTTTTACTCTGCTGTCAAAAGAGCATGTTAAATACGCAAGTTTCATTTATAAATTAAAAGACCTGAAAGCACAAAAACTTTTTTAAAGATGCAATGAAAATACTGCCCATTTTTGTTGAAAGGCGCTCCTATGCCATATTTTGATGTGTGTTCTCTTTGCCATCACTGCTTACAACACAAACTTCATCTTTTGACTCCTTTCCATAATGCTGTTCTTCGCTGGTACAGGTTAACTCTCTAATTCCCTACAGGCCTTGATCTCCTATCACTCCTGGGTAGACTCCGTATAATATGTCACTTCACTGGAAGCTAAAAAGTGCACCCGGGGGTTGTTCCCTACTGTTCCAGAATAGATTCCATGTACCATGCCACTGATGACTGAACAGTGTGTACAGAGGTTGGACCTTCTCCTTCCTGCATAACTCTGCATAGCATGCTACACCTGAAGCTGCGGTAAGAAGTAAAGCAATAACTTTTCCTGAGTTAAGGAGCCAGAAAGAAAATGGTATCTTGGCATCTCAACATATTAGATCCAAACAGGACAACTCACTCAACCGTTTTCCATAACAGACACACGTACCAAGTAAACTCAAACAAACTACATAAGTAGTGCACTTTACCATGGCTGAATGTAATCAATGCGGGCTGTGGACTAGACATACTTATCCAGAGAGTCATCTGTTTTAGCTGCCTGTTAACAGGGTGAACCAGAGACTGTTTCTCTGTCTCCCAAAATGACCCATAAACCTCAAATCATGGCAACCTACAAGCCATCTTTAAACAACCTAAACCAATCTCACTAGTTACTAATAGAACATGCAACCATGTTATGTTATGTTATATTGATTTGTACAGCGCACTAATCACCGGAGAGGGTATTTAGGTGCTTCAGCAGGCGTGTAGGTTTGTGGTCCTCAAGGTGCATATACGAAGCCCTAGGTCTTCAGATTCTTGCAGAACTCAAGTATTGAGGAGCGGGCTCTGATGTGTTGAGGGAGGTCATTCCATATCTTTCCTTTAGTGGGTGCAGGGAACATGGTCAAGTAAGGCAGAGCATAGGAGTCTAGTGAGTTGGTGAAAGTTTATTAGGCTGCTCAGGTATTCCGGTCCTGTGTTGTGTAGGGCTTTGTATGTACGCATGTATGTATGCATGAGAAGTTTGATTTGGATGCACTTGTGTATGGGGGACCAGTGAAGCTTTCTCATGCATGATGTGATGTTGGTGCGGCATGGGAGGTCAAGTGTGAGTTTCGCAGTAGGGTTCTGGATGGTCTGGAGTCTGTGTAAGATTTGTTTGGAGATTCGGGAGTAGAGAGTGCTGCCATAGCCCAGTCTTCTGGTGATGAGTGCTTGTGTGACTGTCCATCTGGTGTTCTGAGGCAACCATTCAAAGATTATTTGCAGCATGCGTAGGATGTGGAAGCAAGAGGACTTGATGTTGAGCTTGTAATATAGGATGATCCCTAGATTTCTTGTGTGGTCTGTGGGTGTGGTTGCTGGTCTTAGCTCTGACCACCACCAAGGGGAGTTCCATGTGGAGCTCTTATTGCCAAAGGCCAATACTTCCATCTTCTTGGAGTTGAGCTGCAGGCAGTTGGTTCACATCCATTCTGCTACCATGGTCATACAGTTAGTGAAGTTGGTTCTGGTGATGGTTGTTTTGTCTGTCAGGGAGAGGATGAGTTGGGTGCCATTGGCGTCGGAGATGACGGTGATGAATTGTGATCGGATGATGTTGGCAAGCGGTGTCATGTGTACGTTGAAAAGCGTGGGGCTGAGGGATGATCCCTGTGGGGTACCGCATATCAATTTCATGCTCTCTGATGTGAATGGGGCAGATCCTTTTATGCCAATCTTTTGGAGTCTTCTGATTAGGGTGTTATGAGAAACAGTGTAGAAAGCTGCAGAGGGGTCAGGCAGGATTAGGGCCACTGTTTGTTCCCAGTCTAGGATGATTCGAAGGTCATCGGTGGCCATGATAATTGCTGTTTCAGTGCTGCGGTTCTTTCTGAATCCTGATTGAGTCTTGGTCTAGAAGATGGTGAAGTTCGAGTTGGGTTGTAAGTTGCTTGTTGATGGCCTTCTCAATCACTTCGGCTGGATAGGTAAGCAGGGAGATGGATCAGAAGTTGCTCAGTTGATTCAGGTCGGCTGTGGTCTTCTTGAGGAGTACGTTGATTTCTAAAAATGTTCATTTATCTGGGAAAGTGGCAGACATGATGGAGGAATTGATGATGTGGGTCAGTAAGGTGCTGATTGGTGATGTTCTTAGGTTGTAGATGTGATGAGAACATGGGTCCATTGGGGCCCCTGAGTGAATGGTCCGCGTGATTGCCACTGTGACGTTTCTGGTGAGGGTTGTCCATTCAGTCACGTGGCTGTCATGGTTGGTGGTGGGTAGGTTAGCAACAAATTCTCTGGGGTTGGGTTGGTGTGTAAAGTTGCTGTAGATATTTCCAATTTTGCTGTGGAAGAATTTGGATAGGTTGTCACAGAGTTGCTGAGAGGCAGTGATGTAGGTGACAATGGCTGGTGTCTCGGAGGTCTTACCAGCTGGCCTGCTTGTATAATCTACTATGCTTGTTGGGTTTGATAGGTGCGAGGGAGTCCGCGCAGTTCCTGATCCAGTTATTTATGTCCTTATCGAGGTTGTCTGTGGGGGTAAGTTGATCAGTGTTGAGGGCGCTGAGCCAGTCTGCTTCTATGATCTTGCCTCAACTGCAGCTTGGAATGCTAAACCTGGTAGGGGTGTTGACTTGAGGTGTGGTGATTTCGAGGTAGATGATGTAGTGGTCGGTCCATATGAGCAGTGTGGTGGAGTTGTATTTTTTGCTGTTGCTTGTAACGAAGATGGGGTGCAGTGTATATCCTGTGGTGTGTGTTGGTTCTGGGACGAGCTGGGTGAGTACATTGTTGCTTTTGAGCAGTACTGTGGACCAGAGGTTATTTTGTACTTCCAGGTGAAAGTTGAGGTCACCGAGGAGAATGTAGGCTCTGGAATCGATGGTGAGTTGAGTGACAAAGTTGGTGATGAGGTTGGTAAAGGTGGCTTGTGGTCTGGGTGGTCGGTAGGTGAGGGTTCCGTTCAGGAGGAAGTTTTCTGAGATTTGCAGCTTGAAGTGCAACTGTTCCATGAAAGAGGTGTCATTCTCTGTGGATAGTGCGCATTTGATGGATTCTTTGTAGATGATAGGGAGTCATCCCCCTGGCATGTGAAGGCGGTCCAGTCGAACAATCTTGTAGACCGCTGGGATTGTTGTGCGATGTCGGGAGCGGATGAGGGGTTCAGCCAGGTCTCTGTGATACAGAGGATTTCAGGTACGTTGCTACTCAGCAGGTCCAATATTTTGATTGTGTGTTTGCTGAGTGATCGTGTTTTGAGAAGCATGTATGCAAGGGGGTGTTGACGTAGGGGTTTGCTATGGTGTGTGGTGTACGTTGAGAGTATAGGTCTAGTTGTTGCATGTGTGGTGCATGTGTTGGTAGGGGGTGTTGATGGCATTGTTAGTATTTGCATGGGGGTGTGGCTGCTAGAGAACCAACAATGGGTACAAATGAAAACTCCTACTTTGGTGTGAGGTACAGCAGCAGTTGGGTGAATGGTGTCCGGAGTCTTGCGACCATAGATTGCTGTGGAGTATTGTGGGCAGTTATTACATCAAGGTTCCTGGCGCTAGGCACGGTCTAGGCATGAACAGGCACGGCTGCCATTAAGTAGGTCCTGGGAAGAGGGACGAGTGCATGGTGCCATAATGTCAGTTCCTGTGCTGATGGGTGATGGGAAATGAAGTCCTCTTGCTTGGCTTCTTCTTTTGAAGATGGTGTTGTCAGGAAAGCCAATAATAGCACTCCCTTTATAGATGTATAGTGGAAAATGTAGTGATGTCAGTTCCTGTGCAGTAGGAGGATGGGAGATCCAGTGATATCACTTCATGTGCTGATGGGTGAGCGGAAATTAAGTCCTCTTGCTTGGCTTTTTCTTTTAAAAATGGATTTACCAGGAAAACCAGTTATATCACTTCCTGTCCAGATGTATGATGGGAAATTCAGTGATGTCACTTCCTGTGTAGGTGTGTGATGGGAGATCCAATGAGGTAACATCTTATGCTGATGAGTGCTAAGATTATGCCACTCTCAGACACTTATTAACAATATAGACACTTGCTCCATTTTCTTCAACTTTCATTGTTTTCCATACTCCTAATCATGGTGTATATTTCAAGAGGGCAATCAGGAATAGACTGCCTAGGAGAGGGCCGCTAACCAATGTTTTGCCCCTAACTGGCACACAGGCCTGGTGCTTTTTTAAGACTTGGACAAGAAGAAAGTGAGCAACGGGTAATAGTTGTACTAGTCAATAGAGTTTATCCGCTTCAGTGTTTTAAGCACGAGAAAATTATCCATGCCAGGTATTGGCAAAAGGGAGATTGCTGCTTCTCTAGACAGTCGTCGTCCCTAAATGGTAATGGTCCAGGGGGTGTGCAGTGGTTTCTAGTGCAGTCCAGTAGTAGTATAACAGTAACACCCTTTTAGTAGTTCTGATAAAACATCTCTAGCTTGATTGCCTATGAAAATAAAAGACTGGCACTGCTGCAACAAATGCTTATATTGTCAGAATAGTCACTGTCAAACCACTCAATACCAAACAGGACTGGTAGTCAATTTATGAAGAGATCTGTTACATGGAGCAGTGAGCCTGTAGGATTTTAATATACTCCATCCCTGCAGGGCCCAGCCTCATCCCTCATCATAATCAAAACTGGGCATCCTACATTAATACTAACCCTGGGAAGAGTAGACGGAGTGCCACTACACAGAGTTCTACGGAGTTAAAAAAAAAACTCAGGGAAACTCCGCTCCACCCTCACTAAGCAATTTACCTGCTCTGGCGTCTCTGGGCTGCCCTCCTCCTTGCTGTGGTCTCTACTCCTAGCCATCCTCGTACTCGTCAGTCGCAAACCTCTACATTGTACGTCTTGGGAGGACTGCGCGTATGTGTTATTCCTCAGAATGATTGGCAGTGCAACAAACACTAGAGTATTTGTGTCTAAGGCTGGCTTACTTATGGTGCAGACATGTGTGTAATTGGCTGGTGGTAGTGAGGCGTGTGGTACAAGCGTTGTGTCAGACCTCCCCTCTTTAAATTCACCATTGTTTACCTACTACTAGAGATCTGTTTTTTCACAGGCTTGGTGGTTCCGTCTGGACTGTTCCCATGAGGCACAAGGTCAAGACTGATTTGCATATGGCTGGGTCCAAACTGGGATGGCCTAGTGGGCAAAAGAACGATGGATTTAACCCAGATCTCTTGACTGGGGGAGAACGTTTGAATCATTTAGCATTCCGTCCATCATTTGCTGCAGTTACACTTTTCGCCCTAAGTGGTATGGGTATGCCCAGACGTGGGTCCCTTGCTCACTGTGCCACTGGAATCAAGCTAGCCTGGCTGATGAAGGATGACATACCCCGAAACAGGTCCTAGAATGCTTGTTTCGGGTCCAGGGAGGAACTGGCTTGGCAGTTCGGTCTGGACTGTTCCCATGAGGCACAGGGACAAGACTGATTTGCATATGGCTGGGTCCAAACTGGGGTGGCGTAGTGGGCAAAAGAACGATGGATTTAACCCAGATCTCTTGACTGGGGGAGAATGTTTGAATCATTCAGCATTCCGTCCATCATTTGTTGCAGTTACACTTTTCGCCCTAAGTGGGATGGGTATGCCCAGACGTGGGTCCCTTGCTCACTGTGCCACTGGAATTAAGCTAGCCTGGCTGATGAAGGATGACATACCCCGAAACTGGTCCTAGAATGCTTGTTTCGGGTCCAGGGAGGAACTGGCTTGGCAGTTCGGTCTGGACTGTTCCCATGAGGCACAGGGTCAAGACTGATTTGCATATGGCTGGGTCCAAACTGGGGTGGCGTAGTGGGCAAAAGAACGATGGATTTAACCCAGATCTCTTGACTAGGGGAGAATGTTTGAATCATTAAGCATTCCGTCCATCATTTGTTGGTTACATTTTAAACATAGTTCAGATATTAACAGAAAATCTAAGCAATGGAAAAAAATGACATTATGTAGAGTTGTCATTAGCTCTGGCACAGGAAGCTGTAATTACACATACATCTACAAAAAGAAGCATTGGAAAAATCAATAGGTCTGGATTTTCATTAGGGGAAATATTTTATAATAGATGGGTGACTTTGTATGTTTTGCCACCTACTCTCCTACAAAGAAAATCCCATATTGAAGCAACATCTTGGGCCTCAGTATTGAACTGACTGCACTAGCACAGTTAAACTGTGCCCTCAGAGAAAAGTGTTATACAAAGTAGATGGAAGATGAGGTTTGCATTATAAGTAGTGAACTTGAAAGATAAACACAGAACAATATTGTTTAAGGAATACTTTTGACAAAGGGTCATTATTGACATTGCATCTGTAAGAAAACCTATGTCTGTGAGCACCTGTTTGTGAAAAAAGTCATAAATTCAACGTGTTATCATGTCAGTGCAGTAAAACAGTTCAACAGGGGTGATTAGTAAATATTGTTGTGTATTTATGGCATTTAAGGCACACAAATAGCATGCACTTCCTAAGCAAAAAGGTCATCAATCAGCTAATATAATGTCACAGTGTCAGTAAAGCAAATACGTCGAATAACACATGGTAAGTAGTCTGGTCTACCATTCAGAGAGCTACAGCCGTGACAATTACTCCATCAACGGAATTATCAATGTTGCATGATAGGTTGGACATCAAAGGCCATATTTATGATCCAGTTTGCATCGCTCTTGCACCATGCAACGTGGTGCAAGGTGACGCACACCCTAAGTGACATTTAGTACGTCATGTAAAGCCGCTTTGCGTGGCTTTGAAAAACATACAAAATCTGGAGAATTGCAACACAGCACAAATCGCGTGCTGTATTACTCTGTGCAAGCAAGGAATTCCATGGATGTTGTGTGAGTTTTCCCACACAACTCTCATGGGTTTTGACGCATTCCCAGATTTACCAAACCTGGTACACCTGGGAATACCCCAAGAAGATACGCCTCCCCAGGAGAGGCTTACCAAGGAGAGAAATATCTTTATTTCTCCTAGTTTTCTCCTTTTTCTATGTGGGCTGCATTCTGCAGCACACATAGAAAGAGGAAAAAGCTTCTGAAAATAGTTTTTGTGAAGGAAGGTGTCCCTTACTGCACAAAAAAATCCTGCCTACAACACAGGTACCCTTGCGCCATGGTGCAAGGTTCCCTGCATTGCTGCTAGGCTGCCAAAATGGCACCAGTGCAAGGGAAAAGGACAGGAATGTGCTGTATTCGATAAATAAGGTGCATTCCCGCATGTTCCCTGTGGCGCAGGGCTGCGCTGCAAGGTGACTTGCTGTGCTGCCCTGCACCACAAATGTCATAAATATGCCCCCACAGACGCAAACGTGCACCACAGGCGGTGGTTTCCTCAGCCCTGGCAACAGCAAAACTCTGCATTTTACAGCACTTGAAATCAGCAACTTCTACACTTGCAGACTGGACGAACTCTATCGCTATAGTGGCAGCTCATGAGAAGCGAAGATATACACTTAATGACTAAATACAGTTGTTTATGGATATATGGGAATCTTTTCTTTCTAGCTGATGCATACAGCTGAATTAGGTTTTAACCACTTGTTCTATCCTGGCATAGCAGTATGAGGGACATTGGGAGGACTGTGCTACTTGTTTTGCCCTCTATGCTGTGAGTCCTACGGGTGATACACGCGCCTAACAAATACCAAATACATACATACATACATACATATGTACATTTAGGGCATATGCCTGCATATGTTATAGGTCATTGTTACCCTGTGACGTCTGACAAGATATATGCACTCCCTGAATTCCAGGGCAATTTTGGTTTGTATTATCCTTTGTTACTGCACTATTTGCATGTATTGAATACTGTTATGTGCTATTGACCTATAACATTGGCTATATATTGGGATATGTGACAGGGCGGCGGGGCCAGGGAGTGACAATGCTGTTGTACACGCAGACGGCTGGTCTGCTCTACCGTTGACCCCCCTTTCTGTTGTCCTTATACAGACTGATGCCTATGCTGACGTACCTGGGGAGTGGTGGTCGGCTGTCCCGCGGAAACCCCCTGTCACCCCTGCATTGACTGATGACCCTGGCCTGCAGGAATGGGGCACAAAGGAGACCGATAGTATGTGGAACTTTGCTCCGGTAGAAGAACACGGCCCCTTTAACTGCGGACTACACGACGGCGTGGCCACGCCCCCTGCGTGCGTCGAGGAGTCAAATGCCGGAAGAGAGAAGGAGACGGCGGACGGCGTTTCCCTGGAGGCGGAAGGTGTGTTGGAGTGGAGACGGAGAGCAGTGGAGTTGAGTGTTGGAAGCGGAGGTGGAGCGTGTGGAAGGAGCCCAGCTGAGAGCGACAAGCCAGGAGGCCACCGATTTGGCGCTTCGCCCTGCCACGGTCCCACGGGAGGAGCGTGGCTGGACAAGGTACGGGGTACTGTGGCTGGCTGGGTGGGGAGGAGCGACCCGAAGAAACCGAGAGCCCCAGTGTAAATATTGTACAGTCAGGAATTTCCCCATCCCTTCACGAGCACATCGAACGGCTGTTGTTAACTGAGCACTTGGTTTCCCTCACCCCCTGGGCCCTTGCAAGTCGTGCACGGACATCCCAGTGATTGTGCCTTCTCTTTTTCTTTCCTTTCCGGGACGCCTCCGGACGAGTCTACACTCCTGTACCAGAGGGCGACGGCATCACCTTCCCTCCATACCGACGAGAGTGTCTCGATACCCTACATCATTCTGGAGAATTCAGGATTTACAAGAGGTGTCAGGACGGAGACCTCAGACTTTGCCAAACTAAGAGTGTCCTCTAAAAGGCGCAAAGCATACTTAAAAATAAAACCTTCTTTAAGAGCACTCTTCCCTGACTCTGCATCTTTGGATCCCACCCCCCTGGCTTCTGCTGCGTCTTCCCCAGCGTTCCCCGAGCCTGCCCCTTTACAACTGGTGTCAGAAGTGGGATTTCCATCCCAGTCCACCTGTGATTCCGAGATGGACGCCCTGTTACAGCATCTGATAAAGGGACAGGAGAAGTTGGAATGGGCTGTCGAGCGCCAGATGACCTCGGCCCAAGCAGACAGAGACCTCTTTAAGGACACTATAGCGGCTCAGATGGACAATATGCAGAAAACGATGATCCCTCCCACCGGGGTGGTAACAGTGGAGAGCAGAGCCCATGTTCCTAGCCCGTCCGGTATCTCATTACAGAAATATGTACATGGAGAAGATCCGGACGCGTTTTTGATGAATTTCGAGCGGGCTGCTAGAGCGCTGGGATGGCCAGAGGTGAAGTGGCCCTTCTTCCTAGCCCCGCTATTAACTGGGGAAGCACAGTTCGCCTATCAGGTGGCGAATCCGGATGGGAACGCAACGTATGCCATGATAAAGAACGTGATATTGGACCACTTAGGGCTCGACTCCGAAGCATACCGCCTCAGGTTCCGCAAGGAGAAAGGAGTACCGGGAGAAAACCCAAAGACCCTCTTCTTCCGATTGAAGATGATGGCGGATAAGTGGCTAAAGTCCAACACCAGCACTAAAGAAGAGATCCTGGCCCAGATCTACTTGGAGCAATTTATGGAGGCGCTCCCCTATGGCTCCCAGAGGTGGCTGAGGCAACACTCTGGGATTACGGTAGAGCAGGCCATAGAGATGGCCGCCAACTATGCCCGCGCGCAACCAAGGACCACGGGGTGGGAACCGGAGAAATCCTCCAAACAACAACCCTTGGTAAAAAGCGACAAGAAGGCAAAACCATCTCTTGAGCCCTTCCGGCCGCGTCCTCTTAGGATGGAACCTCCTGTACCCCGGGGTCCGCAATGCTTCGAGTGCGGCGAGTGGGGGCACATTGCCCGCCTGTGCCCCCGGAGAAGACCTACCGAGGAGCCCATGGAGGTGGGGTACCTGCCAAAGGCTGTTCTGTACTCCGCGGAGCTGGGGACCTCATTTCATGTAAGTATGAGGGTAAACGGGTTTAGTATTAAAGCCCTCCTAGACTCCGGGTGTAGGCAGTCAGTGGTACAAGAGAAGCTTGTCCTACCCTCCCAATATGACCAGGATGCCCTAGTACACATCCGTTGTGTACACGGGGACGTCAAACCGTATCCTGTGGCCCACGTCCCCGTTGCCACTGACAACCAACCGGAATGCACCGTAAGGGTGGGAGTATTAACGACACTACCAGAGGACATGATAGTGGGTGTGGACAATCCGGACTTCCTAGAACTATTCAGAAGAACCGTATACGAACCGTCCCTGGCTAAACAGACAGCCCGTTCGGCTCTACTTACGGCTGAACCCTGGGTTCTTGACCGCAATTTTCGCTTTGCGCAGGCAGAAGACCGGACTCTCTTTAATGCATGGGAAGCGGCGCAGGCAACTCAGGTCGATTCCAGCGCCTCGTATCCCAGGTTTCTTATAAAACGGGATCTCCTGTACAGAGAGGCAGCTGCCGGAAAAGAGCTACAGCTCCTGGTTCCAAAGACTTTCCGCGAACAGGTGCTGTTTTTCGCACATGCTCATTTAACGGCAGGACATGCAGGCAAAGAGAAAACGACAGAGAGTGTTATCCGGCATTTCTACTGGCCTGGGATCTACAGGGACGTACAGGAATATTGTAGTACATGTGAGATCTGCCAGAAAAAGAACACACACAAACCCCCGGCAGCCCCCCTACAACCCATGCCAATAATAGGGGTACCCTTCGAGCGTGTAGGGATGGACCTGATAGGGCCCCTCACAAAGACCCCCCGAGGACATTTGTATGCACTTGTAATAGTGGACTATGCGACCAGATACATAGAGGCATTTCCCCTGAAATCCCCTACTACAGCCAATGTAGCGGAGAAGTTCGTGGAGTTATTTTCTAGGGTGGGATTCCCGAAGGAGGTGGTTACAGACCAGGGAACCCCGTTTACATCACGCCTCATGAAGGAAGTCTGCAAGTCACTGGATATCCATCATCTAAAGACATCCGTATACCACCCTCAGACAGATGGCCTCGTGGAGAGGTACAATCAGAGCCTCAAAAACACCCTAAAGAAAATGTTGTCCGCAGAAGGCCCGGCCTGGGACCGGTTGCTCCCGTTAGCCCTGTATGTGCTCCGAGCCCAAAAACAGAGCAGCCTCGGTCACTCAGCATTTGAGCTTCTCTATGGAAGGACACCCCGAACCTTGCTGGAGATCACTAAAGACGCATGGGAATCGCAAGAGGTCCTAGAAAAAAACACCCCCCTGGAATACACCTCTCAATTGAGGTCCAAGTTGGGGAAACTACGCAGTCTGGCCTATACAAACCTCGAACAAAACCAGAAGAGACAAAAGAAATCATACGACAGAGGGACCCGGCTCCGGAAGATGGGAGTGGGCGATTGGGCCCTTGTACTATTGCCCTCTATCACCAAGAAAACCGAGTGGGAAGGCCCTTATGAAGTGGTAGACACCATAGGGGAGACCACATACCGGCTACGTCTCTCTCCCTCGAAAACACAGACATACCACATTAACATTCTCAAAAATTGGATCGGTCCTCCTCCTCAGAGGGTTCACTTGGCTATCCCGAACAAACGAACGGAGGAAAACACCTTACGTCACCTCGTCATTAATCCGGAACTATCAAACAGGCAACAACGAGAGCTACAGGATACCTTAATGCCCTTTATGTCTGTCTTTTCGGATCTGCCAGGGAAAACAACCTTAGTGGAACATAGGATCGAGACGATTCCAGGGAAGATAGTGCGCCAGCGACCCTACAGAATCCCTGCCGCCAGGAGGGAGGCAGTGAGACAAGAAGTGACAGACATGTTAGAACTGGGGTTGATACAACCTTCCACCAGCAACTGGGCCTCCCCGATAGTCATGGTGCCAAAACCCGATGGCACCAAACGCTTTTGCATGGACTTCCGGGCCTTGAATACGATATCCTCTTTTGACGCCTATCCCATCCCCCGGGTTGACGAATTGATAGAAAAACTGGGGGAAGCAGTGTACATAACAACCATTGACCTGACTAAGGGGTATTGGCAGGTACCCCTTAGGATGGAAGACCGAAAGAAAACAGCCTTCATCACTGACGAAGGGCTTTTTGAGTTTACGGTTCTCCCCTTTGGGCTTCATGGCGCCCCCGCCACTTTTCAGCGGCTCATGAACCGCATTCTAAAACCTTTCCCGACGTTCTGTTCAGCCTACCTGGACGATATCGTCGTCCACAGTAAAACCTGGGATGAACACCTACGACATCTCCAGGCCATCCTCAGGGCCCTGCAGGAAGCCGGCCTGCACATCAACGCGAAGAAGTCCCGGGCGGCTTATACCAGAGTCAAATACTTGGGGTATGTGCTGGGCGAAGGTACTATCGCCCCACAAGACGAGAAAATCAGAGCCATCAGAGACACTGGTTTCCCCTCCAATAAAAGGGAGCTTCGCGCCTTTTTGGGACTGATCGGTTATTACCGGAGATTCATTCCCCGATTTGCGGAAGTGGCCACCCCTTTGACGAACCTCCTACGCAAGGATGTAAGGTCCAAAGAGAACCAGAACGCCCCGAAGGAGGCCTCGGAGGCCTTCGCATTATTGAAAAACGCCATCACCTCAGCCCCCGTTCTGATATCCCCGGACTTTAACAAGGACTTCATACTCGCCACTGACGCCTCGGAGACGGGTATCGGTGCTGTTCTTTTGCAGAAGGACGGGGATGGGGTGGAGCACCCAATCCTGTTCAGCAGCAGGAAACTGTACCCTAGAGAACAGAAGTACTCCACCGTGGAACGTGAATGCCTTGCCATTAAGTGGGCGGTAGAGAAACTTCAATACTATCTGGAGGGCCGCCCCTTTGTCCTTCAAACTGACCATGCCCCGCTGAGTTGGATGTACCGCAACAGATCTCTCAATCCTAGGGTCCTTAGATGGTTTTTGTCCCTCCAGCCTTACTCCTTTACTGTGGTACACAAGAAGGGTACGGATAATGGGAACGTGGACTTCCTGTCCAGGGTCCAACCTCTCCCCGATCGGGAGTGTCCAGGGGGGGAGGTGTGTGACAGGGCGGCGGGGCCAGGGAGTGACAATGCTGTTGTACACGCAGACGGCTGGTCTGCTCTACCGTTGTCCCCCTTTCTGTTGTCCTTATACAGACTGATGCCTATGCTGACGTACCTGGGGAGTGGTGGTCGGCTGTCCCGCGGAAACCCCCTGTCACCCCTGCATTGACTGATGACCCTGGCCTGCAGGAATGGGGCACAAAGGAGACCGATAGTATGTGGAACTTTGCTCCGGTAGAAGAACACGGCCCCTTTAACTGCCGACTACACGACGGCGTGGCCACGCCCCCTGCGTGCGTCGAGGAGTCAAATGCCGGAAGAGAGAAGGAGACGGCGGACGGCGTTTCCCTGGAGGCGGAAGGTGTGTTGGAGTGGAGACGGAGAGCAGTGGAGTCGAGTGTTGGAAGCGGAGGTGGAGCGTGTGGAAGGAGCCCAGCTGAGAGCGACAAGCCAGGAGGCCACCGATTTGGCGCTTCGCCCTGCCACGGTCCCACGGGAGGAGCGTGGCTGGACAAGGTACGGGGTACTGTGGCTGGCTGGGTGGGGAGGAGCGACCCGAAGAAACCGAGAGCCCCAGTGTAAATATTGTACAGTCAGGAATTTCCCCATCCCTTCACGAGCACATCGAACGGCTGTTGTTAACTGAGCACTTGGTTTCCCTCACCCCCTGGGCCCTTGCAAGTCGTGCACGGACATCCCAGTGATTGTGCCTTCTCTTTTTCTTTCCTTTCCGGGACACCTCCGGACGAGTCTACACTCCTGTACCAGAGGGCGACGGCATCACCTTCCCTCCATACCGACGAGAGTGTCTCGATACCCTACATCATTCTGGAGAATTCAGGATTTACAAGAGGTGTCAGGACGGAGACCTCAGACTTTGCCAAACTAAGAGTGTCTTCTAAAAGGCGCAAAGCATACTTAAAAATAAAACCTTCTTTAAGAGCACTCTTCCCTGACTCTGCATCTTTGGATCCCACCCCCCTGGCTTCTGCTGCGTCTTCCCCAGCGTTCCCCGAGCCTGCCCCTTTACAGGATACAACTGGGAAAGTCCAATAAATGTATGCAAACAAACAACATATGGTAGGTTTCAATTACAAGTTACATGTAATGCTTCACCTGTAGTCTAACAAAAGTACTGCTTGGTGTCCACAACCTAATGGAAATACAAATGAAAGCCAACTGTGAAGGCAGCTGAGTAACCAGAACTAAGAAGATGGTGAAAATGTGTAGAGGAACTTAAACTGACTGAGATTAAGCGGACCATGGTTGGGCTGTAAGGGGGGTCGCAAAAGCAGTCAGAAGAGACTTGCGTCAGCATGGTGAACGATTGTCAGAAGCTGTTAGTGAGAGATAGCCAAAAACAGAATACTAAAAAGATGAAAAAGAAGTATACTTTATTTCGGATTACTTGTTCACACACATGCTATCCTGCCTCCTCGATCTGGGTGATTCAGAGGGGAAGGGTTACTCGAGTACCTCCTGTCTGTAGACAACCTTAAGTACCCTTGGTTAGCTATCATATAATCCACCCAGCTGTGTTTGAAACATTATTTACTTTGAGTAGTCTATTACAAAACTTTACCATCCCACAAGGTTATTATCTCATAAACATATATATGACAGGAAAGAACCTTCATGTAAAGGTTTTTACAAGGATGGATTACTCAGCTCTGATCCAGTTTGGGTTCAAGCTTTAATGGCCCTGATCTGATATTTTTTCAGATTTTACATTTCTGGGTAAGAAGCTACTAGCTCTACAATCATTTGCAAAGCCAGTAGGTCTCACCGATTGTATTTGCCAGTGCTTTGTGTTAATGTGATTTACTGTGGTTTAGCATTGGCAAAATCAAAATCAAATGGTCAATGCAGATTCTGAAATGCATTGGCAAGATAAACAGTTCTATGATGTTTACCCATGCATGTGTCACCACGCATAATCATCATGACCGCTGCAGCCATTTTTACATTTTAATTTACTCTTCCAAGACGGCAAATGCCCATCTACTGCAGATAAATTAAAAGAGTCATACAAATGCAAACTGCAGCTGCCAGCTCCTCAACAAAAAAAAAGAAATAAGTAAATCAATAAATAAAAAGAATCAGTGTAAAATGATAGATTGGACAGGGGTGCAACTGGGACAGGGAGGAGTTTGGGATACAATAGATGAGCATGCACGGAAGGAGCAGCAATCTGGGGAAGAGCAAAAAAAAAATCACTCCATGGAGTGCTGAAAGCAAAAGGAAATGTTGCTTCTAGAGTGTGAATAGTGAATGGATACAAGGCATCCAGTCAAAAGGATGGTGAAGAAGCTATGGTCCAGCGGAGGGACAAAACACAAAAAAAAGGAAAGAAATTCATTGAATAAGAGAGAGACATGAAAGTCAAACAATAGTAAGCAACAGGCTGTTTGTTTCCATCATAGAACTTCAACAGCAGATAGCTAAAAGCGGTTTGTAGGAGAGACGTAGGGCCTCATTATGACATTGGCAGTTTTGGAGCGGGCCGCCATGCCGCCGCCCCGCTCCAAGACCTTCAAAGCCATAAAAAACTGCCCACCACAGTATGAATTTTAAAGTCTCTGGGGAGCAGATGTTTGGCGGTCCCACGGCGGTGCCTTTGAAAAAGGCATCACATTGGGATCGTCAAAGGCAGAACCTGCAGGGGGGTGCAGGAAGACACCGGGGTACAATATGTGCCCCCCCTGCATGCACCCCATAGCGCAGAGGCACAAGGAGGCCTTGTAGGGCCCCTTTATTTCCTCTCTGCCACACTTTTCATGGCAGTTGCACCACCATGAAAAGTGTGGCGGTGAGGAAACTCGTAATTTGTGGCTACGCCAAGCATATTGAGACATCAAGACTACTGTGCCACCGCCAGGAATTCGAGATCCCTGGTGGTTGCGGCAGTCCCTACCAGAGGCGCAACTAGAGTCAAATTTTGGGGGGCTAAGAAAAAAAGCGGGGGGGCTGATTCTTCAGGCAAAAGGCAGAGTGGAGATGCAGGGCCTCTAAGGACGGGGTGGTGGACATCAAAGCCTCATTAACAAGCAAAAGGTCTTTAAAAGACCTGTTAAGTGCTTGGGTGCGGCTGTGTGTGTGCCCAGGAAGCTATCTCATCCCGGGCTGCCACAAACGAAGGGGGGGCTGAAGCCCTTTGAGTCCAATGGGTGTTGCGCTCCTGGTCCCTACCGCCCTGGTTGTGATAGGGTGGTTTGGAAGACTACCACCACCGCGCCCCGCGAGCCTGGCAGTCTGTGAACTGCCAAACTGGTAATGAGGCCTTTAACCAATACCAGAGTTATGGCAGAGTAAGAGCAGAGAGAGCAGTAGAAAAAGTAGCGTGTGCCTATGGTGTTGCAAAAGGGATGACAGTTGGCAGACTTTATGAGGCTGGCAGGTAGCATGTAGGGCCTTCATCGGTGTACACACACATGTCTAACTGTTTTTGACGGGACAACAAAGAAACGACTCTTCACAAGTCTTCATTGTTGTGACTTGATCGTGATTTTTCAAACAATGTTGGCCTTTGTTGTGCTGTCAAAGATGACATATTGTTCAGATGGGATATGATTAATGTCTGTATGAAGTGTGCATGAGTCTCGTAACGAATGAGAGATAGTGACTGTGGAGTGAGGTGCTCATGCGTTCGGAATTGTATTGTTTTGATTTTTTATTGATGGCATTGTTCATGGTATTTATATTTGTATTGTTGGGGTCTATTTTAAATATTACATTTACAAAAAAAGATTATGAACAAAATTTAAATACTCACTGCAATCTGCGGACCGTGGGCTATTCCCAACATTCTTGGGTGCCTCTAATGAAACTTTGAACTGGTTCTTTTAGAAACCATGTTCACCCACAACAAGTAATTAGATAGTACTTCAATTGTTCATCAGTGATCTATTTTTAGGAAAGTGCTTCTGCACTTTAAAAGTGTCTCAACATGTTACATAATGCAAATTGATACATCCGAAACCCTACCTGCCTCTGTCTGCATAAAAGAAGTTGCAGGTCCTCAAAACCTTCACTGAGGCTGGACTTCTCCCAGATATGCAAAAAAACCTAGGCCAAGCATCAGCACTCTCAGGCATACCCTCATGCACCTCATGGGTTGCAGGCATTTGTGATGTGCCTCTCACCTGCAACTCTTTGGATTTCACCCAAAAAAGGCATAGTAATCTGCTGTGCCTGTGCACATTCTGACTAGGAAATAATAACTCAAAATACTGCCACTGTCTCAGTCATTTTTTTTAACGTGACTTGGTCAGTCAAAGACAACCATCTCTCAAAGACATTCAGCAATCACAGACCCCTTTCATCCTGCTTGGTACTTGTGAATATTACGTAATAGGCATGTTCTGAGAGTAACATATCTCGAAGGTGAGTACTACTAAATAAACTTAAATTTTGTAGCGTGCTATTAGAATATAAAATAGAAACACCCACAAAACTACCAGTTTTTGCTTAGCAGTTTCTTTTTCATTGGCGTAATACCCACATTGAGCTGGTGTAATATATAAGAAAAAGTAACCTCTGCTGTATATTATAAGGATATTGCAAATCCTTATAATACATGGTCACACCATCACCCTTTCTGCAAAGCACTTAAATCTTTGCTGTCTTCTCTTTAATATAACAGAGGAAGTGTGGTTGTAGACATTAGGAATACAATTTGATTGTAATATGAAGTTGAACACATCAGAAAAGCAGTCTGTAATTTGCTGCAAAAGGATATTAGAATCAGCCTTATGAAAGTGCTGTGGCTCAAAATATGTAGAAAAGGGCACAGATATTAAGTTTTCCTGTAATGACCTTTAGTGTACAAAAAAGAACAAGTTTTCAGAAATATCTCCTTTCTGCTCTTCACTGTTCATTTTAGAAAAAAAAACTATTTGAGTGAAATGGCAATCTTCCTGTTTGTGCTTTGTTTAAAATGTAGCAGCAATTCTCCTTAATATCGACACTGCTACCCCACATCCCTGAAACTGATAATCTAGGCCAAGACCGACACAAAATTGGTGTACTGGAGCCATAGCTCTGTGAAGAGAGTCCACAATGAATATGATGCATCGTATACTTATACCTACACCATATACCAAAACATCGTTTCAAGATGCTTTGAGATATGTGTTTCACTATCGTACTTTTACTGGCATTTCAACCCTCCCCTCAAGTAAAAAAAAGTTCTAGCACTTATCAAACTAGCCCTGTGTTTTGATACAACAATATATGCACGGTCAAGGCCACTACTAGAATGGGAGTGGAGCTAATGTCAGAGTCAATATAATATTGTGACAAATTGTACATTTGAAACATGTTGGCCGAATCCGAATACGAGTATTATAAACAGGTTTTAATGAATTTTGACACTGTTGTGAGTGACTGATAGAAATCTTTAAATGGGTGAATGAGTGAAATGACAACATAAAGAAGTTTGTACAGATTTCAATACCAAGTGCACTACAACTAGTTTTCACAAAAGTTATGTCAATACCACGGTCTTTTTACCTATTCTCCAACAATTCCTTCTATGGAAGGATATTGTGCTAAAAAAGAAGATCCTATCCACCTGATATGTATCTGCCAGAAACATTATCCAACACGTGTCACTTTACTAAGGAAAGCCTTTTGGGACAGAGGAATACGATCCTGCCGGACTGCTATTATCAAAG
Source organism: Lissotriton helveticus (assembly GCF_964261635.1). Taxonomy (NCBI): domain Eukaryota; kingdom Metazoa; phylum Chordata; class Amphibia; order Caudata; family Salamandridae; genus Lissotriton; species Lissotriton helveticus. The sequence goes on from NC_136067.1 coordinate 652,263,124, forward strand.
GGCTTGATCCATCTGATCCTCAGATGAACTGCAAGCTGGTTAAGTTCCTTCACATACACGATCAGACTGTGAAGTCGAAGCCCTAATGAGAGGGTCCACTCACTAAAGGAACAACGCCAGCAGCAATCGATCTGTACGATCACCTTTTTAAGGACGGTACTCTCCGCAGTCTACAGTTACACTTGCCGTGCAGCAAACGGACCCAAGCTGCACAGGGTCAATGACTGTTGAAACCCTGTAATAAAAGGGACTTAGAGACTCCTATACCCAATTAGAGCCAATTTGTGCCGGAAATGAAGCTAATAAGTGTGCTACCTGTCAATTGATGGTTTTATACCTGCATGAACTTAACTAAACAGTGGTTTTACGTGTTTTAGACACCACTTGATAGGATTTTAGAGAGTATTTATTGTCAATTGAAGATTCTATAACTGTGAGATATTACAATGTTGATATATTGGGTTCATGAATTGATATTAAATTACTGCGTTTAATCATAGTTGTCATACGCAGGAAAATTGTTATGGTTTTAATTAACTAAACAATAAACTTTACTTCATTCATTACTTCATTGTGTAATATTTATCATTACATGTCCAGAAAAGTGCCCCTGCCCAACTACTGCTTAAAAGTATGTTTCTAGACTTCTCATTGGGGCGTTGTAACATTTGCTTGCTTGAGGTCTCAAAAATATGAGCTTAGTGAGTTAACACACTTGGTTGGGGTGTCTAACTGTCAAGTAACAAGTTTTATTCCTTTTGAATCTGTCCTTTCTCCTGTGATAGAGAAAGAGGCATTCAGTTGGCAATATTACTGCTTAAGCTGTTAAAAATAAAATACTTGTTAACACCCCACATTCAGCAGTTCTCATATGCAATGTGTAATTGATCTTTATCTATGCAAGAAGCCACCAAGCCGAGAGAGCTGACAGAAAACGCAGTCACACTGAAATAACTTTGAAAAATATGTTTTTTTCAAGGTGCAATAAATGTAAATATTTTTCAAGCTCCAGAACACATAACATTTTCAATTAGAGGGCGGTTTTATCCTGTGATGACAACAAAAACAAATATCGTTCTTCTTAAAATTATGCATTATAACAAAAACCTTGCTTTCTATTCTGTTCTAAACCCCACAGCACATTCAGTGTCAAATCGCATAAAAAAGCCATGCTGTCTTTAAATCTTGGACATAGGTGCTAGCAGTAGGGGGCAAAGAGTTCTGCAGCACCCCCAGAAATAACCATGCTGGAGTTTCGAAGGTGTATGAGCAATAAAGATGCTTCGAAAGGTTGTCTTCATCTTGTTACATATGCTATACGTTCAAAGCCAGAGGTCAAATGTCGTTTTACCAGTAAAACTGCAGGTTGTGAAAATGTAGTTGCCATTGTGAAAATGTAGTTGCCATTGCAATGGAAAATATGCTATCTGTAAATGACAGTGGACTACCACAACATACTATATTAACATATTTGTGACAGTGTGCTCCGAAATGCGCCATCGGCTACATACCACACCCTTACCATTCTCCGGCTGAATGAGTGTGACTTAAGTGCTAAAACTGTTCTTTGTATGTGTTAGATCTGGGGGTCTCTAGTTGGTAATGGTATTCACCTTTGTCCAAATAGGGTCCCTTACTTCTAAGTCAGGATAACGGGATTACACTCCTTAATAACCCCTGCTCACCCCCTTAGTAGCTTGGCACAAGCAGACAGGCCGACGACGTCTGAAATGGCAGAAACCGGTCCCCGGAAGCTTGTTTCCTTCCCAGTATAAGAATTGGCTTGGTAGTTTGGTTTGCCCTGTTCCCATCATGCACTGGGACAGGAACAGACTAATTTGCATATAGCCAAGTTCTGAGCTGGGATGGTGCAGTGAGCTAAAAAACGGTGATGGATCAAGCCCTGATCTTTGGACTGGGTAAGAGTGGTCTGCTTAATTCAGGCACTCTGTTCATCACCACCCCCTTTTCTGAATCATTCAGCAGAAGGCAAGCACAGTTCAAGCCCTTGGAGAATATTCTGTAGATGATGAAAGTCCTTAAAAAGTTCCTTCTCCTTTCCTTGGCAATGAAGCAACCACTGCAGGCCAACCCAGCAAACAGCACACTGGCAGAGGGGCAGTCAACCTCCTGCAGCTTCCTTGGTTCTTCTCCTTGGCAAAAGGTTTCTTGTTCCAGAAGTGATCTAAAGTTCTTGGGACAGGGTCCCAATATTTATACCCCAAAATCCTTTGCTCCCTGAAGGCCCTGAAGGCAGAGAGGCCTCTGCCTAGTCCAAACCAGTTCCTGAGCACTCTGTTCACATGAGTCTCTTCTTCCTTTCACTGTGCAGGGCAGAGACATCAGCCGCCCCACAGGAGGTGGAGCCAGCATAGGGGAGGGAAGAACAGCTCTGGAGCACTTTGTTGACATGATTCCTTCTCTCCTTCCACAGTGCAGGGCAGACATCAGACAAGCCACAGGAGGTGGAGCCAGCATTGTAGAGGGAAGGCCCAGCCCTATTCAGATCCCAGGTGCACCTCCTCCCTCCCATCTAGATGCAGATCTCTCTATTCACCACTGGGCTGCCCCAGCCTGTCTCCTGGAAACCCCCAGCCCTGTCACTCACAAACCCACACAAGGAATACACAACCTAGCAGAGGAAGGCCTGGACAGTTAGGCAAGAAAATACCTACTTTCTAAAAGTGGTATTTCCAAACACAGAATATTAAAACCAACTTTACTAAAAGATGTATTTTATTATTCTGAGTTCAGGCATACTAAATTCGAATTTCTACCATGTTCCCTGAGTCAGTTAGGATTATAAGAATGTATAACTGCCCATTCTAGCCTATGGAGAACAGTTAGCCTTCATAGTGAAAAACGAAAATGGCTGTAATTCACTATTAGGACATGCTACACACATCAGGGAATGCATGTCCTACCTTATGCTTACAATGCACCCTGCCCTAGGGCCTACCATAGGGGTGTCTAACATGAAGCAAATGGAAGGTTTAGGGACTGGCAAGTGGGTGGACTTGGCCAAGTCGACATGGCACTGCTAGACTGCACACAGGCCTTGCAATGGCAGGTCTGAGCCACACTTTACAAGCTGCTTCTGTGGGTGGCACAACCAGTGCTGCAAGCCCACCAGCAGGAATAGATTTACAAGCCCTGGGCACACATGGTGCACTGTACTAGGGGCTGACAAGTTAATCAAATAACCCAATCATGGAATAACCAATTAGTACATCAATTTAACATAGGCAGCACTTGCACTGTGGCACTGAATAGCAGTGTCACAGTGCCCAAAGTATATAACCAGCAAAAACATATCAAAACAGAGGAGGCAATCCGTCAAAATGGAAGGGAGACTCACACCAATGATGCCAGGTCTAACAGTATGAATCTTGGATTTTTCACAATCCCTATGACTTCGGCGATTTAACAGTGATGGAAGCACTCCTGCTCTTAAAGTTGGTCTAGCGCCACTGACCTTCGATGAGTAGTTAGCTCTATAATTTGTTAATAATTTCTTTCAAATGCCTTTGGGTAGAATGACCACAATCTTTATTATGGTTATTCCTAAATGTGTAAACTACCTATAGTAAGAATGTGACGCACACACTTTTCTCTGGAACATGTTGTGTACAAAGCAGTATATTTCCCTTATGCAGTGGGTTTGCATTGGTAACCTATTATGCTCAGAGTTATGCTGCTTTTGACAGGTCCATGTTTAGTTTCAGACTTCCCACGTATTTTGCTTGCAATACTGCAATAGTTTGAAGAGGCAAGACACTGCAATCTATCACCTACAGAAAGGGAGTATTGTTGTTACAACGTGTTGCTTCTACATAAACACCATTCTGGGGGGAAAAACACACACACAAGACATAAGCTAAACCAAATTCCACATATGTTTTATACTATGAAAAACCAATCATAGAGGGGCTTAGTTTAGGCAGCAGAGGTGTGTAAGGCCACACGCGTTATTTGTCCAGCCCTGATATAGCCAAGTTAGCTTTCTGTTTACCATGAGGTCCTGACCCTGGCATCTAAGCTATATATGAGGTGACAATGCTCCATCACCTAAAAACATAAAAACACAAGAGCAACAACCTATTATTTCTGGAAACTTCTGCCAGCACCATGTTCAATACCCGTGAGAACCCACTGATTCCAATGAAAACTTCTACATGCCAGGTAATGCACACAGCAGACACAAGGGAACTGAAATGTATGTTAAACGTTTACTACAGATTCTCAGAGTGGCAATTTCGCACAATACCTCCGTAGTGTAGAGGTCTGTCACTAGCAAAACAATTTTAGAGTTTACTAAATATAATAATTCATGGTTCGGAAACATTTGCACAGAATCCAGGGACTGCAGCATTCTGTTGTCAAACTGCACTATTTCAGAATCCAGGGCTATTGTTGCCAAAGGATATAAACTTCGGCGGTATTTCTACTCATCTTACTTCTGTAGTTATCCACCTACGCTCCATCCAGGGGAGTGCCAATGGGCCCCCTAAAGCCAGAGTAAAAATATATTTTTCAAGTATTGCCGCAATTTGGATCTGTGAGGAAATCAATCAACTCCACTGACACGCTCCAGTGTGGGTGATCTAAAAGACACATTCCACCTTTAACCAAATGAACATTATATCACCTTTGATTATGACAACTACATCACACACACAATCACACTTTGCATCCAGAACCTTGTCACAATGAAGTTGAAATTCAGAGTTTAAATTAATATAGGTCTAGATAAACATTAGTACCTTCACATCAGCCCCTCCCGGTACACACACAATAGGGTACATTCATATCACCTTTGCTTAAACGGTCTGTCATCTTCTTGCACAATACGATGCTCAGTGAAGTGGTGCAGTAGGATCCTATGCCACTTTTTTCAATCAAATAAATTCCTCAATGATACCTCAAGTGCTCCAACACATCTGATAGATAGGTAGAGAACCAAAGATTTACAAATCTTTCACAATTACCTATTAGTGTACGCCAAAGAGTGTGTAAGTTTAAGATGTACGTAGCAGGGTTAGGCTGTGGCGCATGGGTCCAGGTTGGGCACAGGGCCTGGTATACATCTACAAATGTATTTGATGACGCATATCTCCGCTGTGCACAAGCGAATGCCCGGAGCGACGTGGTTGGGCTCAGTTAACTGGACCATCTGGTATATGATAACAAAAACAAAGAAAAACTAAAGGTTAACATTAAGTTATAATTAGGTTTATTTATAACAACATGATCTATATTTAAAAAAAACAACTTAGAAATTCACATAAAAACACATAATTAAAGTTCAATTATGGTCACAAATTGAAACCAAAACAACTGAAATTTGCAAGTTGTAGGTAGGACCGTAATCCATAACAACTGAAGAATTTCTTATGACCTCAAAAGGTTTTTACCTATTAGTAACAACACATAAAAGCACAACATAAATAAATAACACATACTCAAACCACTAAATAAAACCATATTCATAGTAATCTCTTCAATAGGGGTAATGGTAATATGGGTATGCAGACAAAATATCGATATTTAAATATCGATATACAATTATATCGAATTTTAAATATCGAAGGGACATAATATAGAAGGTAAGTAATATCGATAGATTTAATATTGATATTAGTAATATCGAAGTTAGAAATATCGATGCCAGTAATATCGATGTTAATAATTTCGATGTTACTAATATCGATTTGTAAATTATTTTTGTGTATATTATTATGTATTTATTATGTTTTTAATTTATTTTTATGTAATTTAATTAAATTTTGTATTTTAGTACTGTAGCTGGTTGTGGGTTTATAGGGGAATAGGGTGGGCAGAAAAGTAATTATGTTAAATTAATTATTAATTAGTAGGAAATATAAATGAATGTTAATTAATTGGTAATTAATTTTAATTAATTTTAATTAATTGATTAAATGATAAATGTGTTCTGTAGCGGGTTGTGGGTTTATAGGGGAATAGGGTGGGAAGTAATTTAATTATGTTAAATTAATTATTAATTAGTAGGAATTATAAATTAATTTTAATTAATTGGTAATTATTTTTAATGAATTGGTAATTAATTTTAATTAATTGATTAATATATAAATATGTATATAAATAAGCGGGTTGTGGGTTTATAGGGGAATAGGGTGGGAAGTAATTTAAATGTAATTAAGTAATGTTCTTTAATTAATTGTTTTGTTAATTATATAATTGTTAATTAATTATTAATTGGTAATTAAATAATATTATATGGTATTTTTTATTAATTTTTTTTGCTTAAAAATATTTTGCTAATCATGTTTTTAATAATTATGTATTGGTATTTGTAAATGGTTTATATTTATTTAATAGTTAATATTTTTATTATTTAAAAAAATACATTTATTTATAAGATTGTTATTTTTACCCATACGCTATCCAACACTTTCCCTACTGTTGCACTCTCTGGAGTTGGAATAGTAATTGTTACCCCTACGCTATCCAACACTTTCCCTATTGTTGCACTCTCTGGAGTTGGAATAGTAATTGTTACCCCTACGCTATCCAACACTTTCCCTACTGTTGCACTCTCCAGAGTGGGAATAGTAATGTTTATCTCTACGCTATCCAACACTTTCTCTACTGTTGCACTCTCTGGAGTGGGAATAGTAATTTTTACCTCTACGCTATCCAACACTTTCCCTACTGTTGCACTCTCTGGAGTGGGAATAGTAATTGTTACCCCTACGCTATCCAACACTTTCCCTACTGTTGCACTCCCTGGAGTGGGAATAGTAATTGTTACCCCTACGCTATCCAACACTTTCCCTACTGTTGCACTCTCTGGAGTGGGAATAGTAATTTTTACCCGTACGCTATCCAAAATGTATTTTTTTATTACTTTTACATTGTTATTAATTGTTATTTATATTATTATTTTATGTATATAAATTTATTTGTAATTTATTAAAATTTCATTTATTTATAAGTTATTAAAATAATTATTTTAGCGTTATTATTAATGAAGTATATACTATGTATGATATCTTTATTATTATTATTATTTTTTATTAAATTATTTATTACTTTTAAATATTATAATATATTTTAACTGTGTTTATTACATTTATAAGTATTATTTTGTTAATATTACATTGTTTTTTTATTAAAATAAAGCGATATTTTTAAAAAAACTATATGTTTGACATCAATATATTTTTTTCGATATTTTTGTACTTACCTTGTTAGAGATAGGATCTCGATATTATTGTCATCGATATTTTTGTTGCGATATTTTGGTAGGTAGATATTTTTGTAGTCGATATTTTGTCATAGAATAGGTAATATGATATGTAATGCAATCTGTAAATGCATTTATGACATTTCTAATTGTATATGTTACATCAAGAGTGCGGTCTTCCACATTGCGTTTGGTATGCAAGTTAAGATTTGCATGGCTGCTGTGTGAGTGATAGATTGTGAAACTAACCCAACTGACATGGTGGAATTACCTGCATAATGAAATGAACATTTGTGATGATTACTAGATTATGCCCTTATTAATTATAACTATTGAAATATATATATATTACCTACTGGCGGTCGCCAGTAGGTATATATAGTTAGGATTTTTTCCCTATGGGATTTTTGAAAATTCTATGTCTAATAACTTTGGCGTTTGTGGACGGAATTGGCTGAAAGTTTCTGGAAAATGGAACATTTTGTTTCTGAGCAGCCCCTGGAAATTTGGGGGGGGTTCGTCCAGGGGGGGTCGAGAAAAAAGGGGGGTCCCAAAACATGTTTTTAACATTGAGTTTTCCATAGGGCGGTTGGCCTCACTTTTAGCCTGAACGGCTGAATGGATTTGCACGAAACTTGGCAAAATTGTAGGGACTGGTAGCCCGATGTGCCTTTTGTAGGTCTCAATATATGTGCTCCAGTGGATTTTGAGAAATTAACGTTTAAAAAAAGATATATATCTGTAACAGCGGACCGGGCAGCGCCCCGGTTCGCGGACCTTACGCGTACCGGAACTTCGCGTAGCGAAGCTGATTGGTTCTCCGGTGTCTGTCAACATTCTAAACAGTCCGGAGCGGCCACCATCTTGTCTCTCGGTAGGATTGAGAGACAAGAGGAGGCCAAAACAAAGGGGGAAATAACCATAAGGGGGCATACTAGATCCTCCCTGACCCCCTAGGTTTAATGTGGAGGTTTTAAAAGGGCCCCGCGGGGCAAAATAAATAATAATTTTTTTTTGTTTTTTTGCGTTGGTAGCGCCCGGTCCGCGAACCGGGAAGCGTTCTGGGCAGCGTACTGCAATGAAAAATGAATGATAGACTTTTCAAATACTGTATGTTAATTGATTGTTGGTTTTGTTGATTATTTTTTATTTTTTTTTATTTTTCAAGCAATTATTTATTATTGTGATTGTGTTTCAAAATTTAATAACATTTCTAACATTTCACTGTCTGAAATGTCGTCATTTTCATTGAACATAGCTTGTAATCTATGAGGGTGTAAAATGTCCTCATTTTGAAGGAGGTCATCCACTGCTTGCACACATTGCAGTAGTTCTTGGTCCCAAGTTTCATCCATAAATTCTATATAATTTGGATCAATTAATTCTTGGCTGCTCTGTTGCAGGACAATTTGAAATGAAACTTTCTGTTCGCCTTCCATGTTGCCTGAAATTTGGATAAAAAAAATATATATTAGTAGATATAGGGCACTGTTGGGATTAATTTTAGATAGGCATTTTTTAACAGAGAATTTATCTTTGGGCAGTGTATAGTATCAGAGTGGAAGTAGGAATATAAAAAAGTGTATGTGATTTAACGTAAGTAAATTCATAATTATAAAAGAGAAGCCTAACTCCATCCATAACTATAACAGAGAAGTCTATCTAAATCTATAACTACTACAGAGGGATAGTATATAACTATCAGAAAAAGTTTACCATATTAACTGATAGTGCACAATATAGTTCAGTTTTTAAAATAACAACTTACCTTTAGAAAGAAGTTGAAGTGATTAGTGAAAATCCAATTGAAATGTACACCAGGAAGTAGTAGTCAAAATGGCTGTGTTTCATTCTCTTCTTTTATATATATTCAGGTACATAACCAATCAAATGTCAGGTAAAAAAAGTAGAAAATGAAAGTAACATTTTAATTGGTTGTCAATTCCAACACTTCAGATGTGTTTTGAGAAGTAATTTACCTCAGGGTATTTAGAGAGGTCTACAGGCTAAATGGCTAAATGGAATTCCAATCAAATTTGTGAAAATGGTAGGGATTGGTATGTAGTATGAGCTAATCTATATTTGGTGAAATTGTCTCCAGTGGCTTTTCTGTAAACTACTTTCCCACCTTTTTTGATGGTGCGCTTCCCAGGGAGCGACCCGGTACGCGAACCGTTGAGCGCCCCGGTTCGCGAACCTTAAGCGTTACGGGAGTCCACCATTTTGTGTTTCGGTCGAATTAAGATACAAAATGGAGGGCAAATAATGTTCAGACTGGGTAGAAGGGGGCACGGTAGACTTATCTTGACCCCCTAGGTTTTCTGAGGGTGGCTGAGGAGGCCCATATGAGCGGAAAAAAAAAAAAATTAAAAATTTAGCGAGGTTAGCTCCCGGTTCGCGTACCGGAATCGCCCCAGGGAGCGTACTTTGTTGAAAATTAGTGAAAAAAGTTAGAGTAAAATAATAATTGTGAGTGATCAGATGTAGGGTAGCTCTGAGAAGAGCTTTTGGGTTTATGGTACATTTAGGTACTTATAAGTAGGTACCAATGCACAGTCTTAAATTCAGAATGAAAATTCTGTTGCCCTCATCTGAGAAGTGAACTCCATCTCCTCTGTAGATATCTTGCATGTAGTAACGCAAGTTATTGTTGTACAGGGAGCCCATTCCATGGTCCAACAATCCAGACAGAAAACATGGTGAGAGAAGGTTCTCCTGCAGTCAGATGAAGTGTGGCAATGAAATGGCAGTTGAAAAAATGAGAGTTTAAAATGAAAAAAACTGTGGAGTTTCTGTGTTCATGAAGCAGTAACAGTGATTGGTGGATTTTGATTGCTGAAAACAGAAAGTTAGGGTGCATGGATGAGTTATTTGAAAGATGTATTTTGAATGGTCAATAAAAAATCATTAAATGAAAGAATGCACTGGATATGCAGGTGCACTGAGAGTTCAGAGTTCAATTGCAACATTGTTGTGTGAACTTGCAAACACCAGACGTCTTCCAAGAGGTGGTTGCCATGCAGAAAAGGCATGAAATGGCAGAGGGGGGAAGGGTTTTCATTTGAAAAAAAGTGAGGGAAGAGTTTTGATTGGGTGACATGAGAGATATGTGTGAAGAATTACAGCATTTCTGTGCTTTTGATAGCTGCAGACTCTGGAGTGCATACCTTTTGCTCTGCTGAAGACAAATTGGTGTGTTTCTGAGACTGTTTTCAAACTCAAAGTATTTTCTAAGGTGAGAAAATATTTCTTTAATTTAGATAGAGAATAGTGTGCTTTAAGGAGAAAATTATGAATTATGTGGCGCAAATTGCTTGTAAATATGCTCCCACCTGTGCATGGAAAATTTAGATTTTGAATGTTTGTGTTACATAGCCATGTTAAAAGTGATACAAACATGCTGCAAAGGCAATCAAAAAACGCTTTTAGAGACAGTGAAATGCCTTATAGAGAAGCATACACCATTATGTCCTTGTCATAATTTTGCAAACCATTCCTTTTCCCCAAAAACGATTTTCAAATCATAATTTGAAAACACTGCACATGTGGAAATGACTTAAAATGTCCTTAATTCAAAATTTGCTATTCTTTATTTTGCGATTGCACTGAAGGATTAGCAAATTTTGCGATTCCTTAAATGCAATGTATCAAACAAAAAATATGTAAAAAATAACATTAAGGATTTGGAAACTACCACCAACTTCTAGTTTGTGGTAATTTCCGAATTCTTTTCAAAAAGCATTTTTTTCCAAAAAACAAAAGGTGCCATATGACGCCAATACATGTCCTTAGGGCATGTATGTGCGCCATATGCCCCCAAATTTCTTTTTCAGGGGTGCAGCTGGGTGTTCTTGAGATACCCCTGCACCCTTGAAAAAATTCCTAATTTGCGATGAGCTAATTGCTAATCGCAAATTGCACCTTCATTCCTATGAGCCTCCTAGCCCATGGAAATGAATGGGTAATTTGCAATTAGCAATTTGCTCATTGCAAATTAGGAATGGTAAAGAATTGCTATTTATTCCTTAAAATTCGCTATTTAGGAAATGCAAAATAGTTTGATGGTACATATGGTGGTTCATCTGTAACAAGATAAGAAGCTTAGGGATACATTTATGATGACTGGCGAAATAAAGTGGACATAACTTACTTCATTGGTAGGCCTTTACATGTATTATCTCCTCTGTATTCTTCATCAAGCGTAACTTTAATCTGCAATCCTGAGTAGGCCTCACCTTAAACAAACCTCTGGATAGGCCACACCTTATCGTCATCCTGGATTAATCATTTAAAATGCTAGGGACAGATTTATGATCACTTTTATGATGCAGCGGCGGTGCAAAAGATTTGCTATGAGGCGACAAAATTACAAATTGATGCATTTAGGCAGATATGTCATGGTGTAAAAAAAACGTACCACATGAAACCGATGCAGCAGTGATGCAAAAGATGCACCATGTTGCAAGACAGGCCTCACTTGGGGCCATATGTATCAAGCTAATTAGCATTCGCAAAGATCAAAATTCTGCGAATTTCGGCCTTTGCGAATGCTAATTAGACAAATGGTATGTATCAAACAAGTTTGATGCAAAATAAGGAATAGCAAAATTTGCTATTCCTTATTTTGCGATTGCACTGAAGGATTTGCAAATTTTGCGATTACTTAAATGCAATGTATCAAACAAAAAATATGTAAAAAATGACATTAAGGATTTGGAAACTACCACCAACTTCTAGTTGGTGGTAATTTGTGAATTCTTTTCAAAAAGCTTTTTTTCCAAAAAACAAAAGGTGCCATATGACGCAATACATGTCCTTAGGGCATGTATGTGTGCCATATGCCCCCAAATTTCTTTTTCAGGGGTGCAGCAGGGTGTTCTTGAGACACCCCTGCACCCTTGGAAAAATTCCTAATTTGTGATGAGCTAATTGCTAATCGCAAATTAAACCTTCATTCCTATGAGCCTCCTAGCCCATGGAAATGAATGGGTAATTTGCAATTAGCAATTTGCTCATTGCAAATTAGGAATGGTAAAGAATTGCTATTTATTCCTGAAAATTCGCTATTTAGGAAATGTAAAATAGTTTGATGGTACATATGGCGGTTCATCTGTAACAAGATAAGAAGCTTATCTCCTCTGTATTCTTCATCAAGCGTAACTTTAATCTGCAATCCTGAGTAGGCCTCACCATAAACAAACCTCTGGATAGGCCACACCTTATCGTCATCCTGGATTAATCATTTAAAATGGTAGAGACAGATTTATGATAGGTGTATGTCTCTTTTGCGCCACTGTGCGTCACTTTTATGATGCAGTGGCAGTGCAAAAGATTTGCTATGAGGCGAGAAAATTACAAATTGATGCATTTAGGCAGATGTGTCATGTTGTAAAAAAAACGTGCCACATGAAACCGATGCAGCAGTGATGCAAAAGATGCACCATGTTGCAAGACAGGCCAACTTGGGGTCATATGTATCAAGCTAATTACCATTCGCAAAGATCAAAATTCTGCAAATTTCAGCCTTTGCGAATGCTAATTAGACAAATCGTATGTATCAAACAAGTTTGATGCAAAATAAGGAATAGCAAAATTTGCTATTCCTTATTTTGCGATTGCACTGAAGGATTTGCAAATTTTGCGATTCCTTAAATGCAATGTATTAAACTAAAAATATGTAAAAAATGACATTAAGGATTTGGAAACTACCACCAACTTCTAGTTGGTGGTAATTTGCGAATTCTTTTCAAAAAGCATTTTTTTTTTAAAAACAAAAGGTGCCATATGACGCCAATACATGCCCTTAGGGCATGTATGTGCGCCATATGCCCCCAAATTTCTTTTTCAGGGGTGCAGCAGGGTGTTCTTGAGACACCCCTGCACCCTTGGAAAAATTCCTAACTTGCGATGAGCTAATTGCTAATCGCAAATTGTACCTTCATTCCTATGAGCCTCCTAGCCCATGGAAATGAATGGGTAATTTGCAATTAGCAATTTGCTCATTGCAAATTAGGATTGGTAAAGAATTGCTATTGATTCCTTAAAATTCGCTATTTAGGAAATGCAAAATAGTTTGATGGTACATATGGCGGTTCATCTGTAACAAAATAAGAAGCTTAGGGATAGATTTATGATGACTGGCGCATCACCAGGGATGTGCCAGTCATCCTGCGCCGCTGTTCAGCCACCCATGGTGTGCTGCATTTACAATGCGGGGCATCATGGGGCAAAAATGGCACAGATTCGTGACGTATCTGTGCTGTAAAGGTAGTGATTGCTGGAGTTGTATCGCAAGTGCGATGCAGCTCAAGCAAGGCTCAGGGGTGCCCCATCTCCACAATGTTGCGTCAAGACCTATGCCTGCTTAAAGCAGGCGCAGGGTTTTGACGCAGCTTTCTCCTATCTGATTGTAAATACGGCACACCATGGGTGGCAGAGCAGCGGTGCACGTTAACTGGTGCATGCCTGGGGATGTGCCATTTAACATAAATCTGCCCCTTTACATTTAAGTATGTGCAGGGGACACAGAGTTGGTGAGGCTTATCCAAGGTTAAGAAGAGATGAGTCCTGTTCACTGAAAAATTAGACATAGGCTTCACCTGCTCAGCATCGCTGGACATGGCTAAATAATAGCTGCAAAATGTTACTCTTGTTAAACAATTTTACTATTATAATCTCTGAGATTTGTCTCTTACTCTGCAACATCTCATTGTTGTTATCTTTCTTTAAAGATAAAGACAACATCAACATGAGCGACAATCTGCAATCAGTTGATTTTGACCTCATCATTGAACTTGTAATTGAAACATCAGTGGATGTTGATCCCTTGGATGATTTAAATCCTGAGGATGAAGAAGAGCGTGATGAGGATGCAGATTTGTCCGAATTATATGACATAGGGTGGGAAGCTAACCTGCTTGAGCCTATGGAACTATAAACATTTATTTTTAAAATTTATAATAAATAAAAAGTAAAAGTGTAAACCGTTTAATTTAAAAATAAAGACACCTTCAAAAACAGGTTATATGTAGTGTCTTCAATAAAATATTAAAATATGCTCATAAAATTAGATCAGATTCACATATAAAATAGCACAGGTAACATGAATATAAATTCCATTTCTTTTCTGCTATTTCTGTATTGTAAATTTGCCAAGGACTAAAAAATCTTCTATTTAAAATGTCAAGTAGTGTGTTAAGTTTTTGATCACTGTTATTGATTTACTGTTTGGTAATAGTGGTTAATAACATTTTTTAATATATTTTACCACAGATTCAACTGCAGATCATTTCAACATTTCACCATGCCAACGAAAGAAAGAGAGAGAAAGGCTGCAAAACGTCAAAGACAGCAGGTGAATCAAAAGAAGCAGCAGTCCTCTAACAAAAAGATTTGTCAAGTCACGAAGAAAGCACCGGGTAAGAGTATAAAAACATTCATAAGAAATATGTGTAGTAAAAAAAATATTACTACAGAAAATGTTTCAGTCCATAAAAAGAGAAGCAATTCAAATGGAAAGGAAAGGCCAATCAAAAATGTTACTGCTAGAGCAAGAGATAACTCTGTGCATGATAGGAGAAGGAAACAACAGTTTAGGGACATTCGTAAACGAATGTTCCGCAACAGGATAATTGGCAATTTGTTAAAAAATATTAAGAAAGGTCAACAGAAAGTGGTTTTTTATAAGAGAAAAAAAAAAGTTGAGAAAGTTATTGATCAGGCATTTGAAATTAAACGTAAGTTATTTATTTTGATAATCAATAGAATTAGGAAGCTAAACAAGGCAATTTATGATTTCAAAAGAAATAGTAGATGGAAGAGAATAGTTAATCGTAGTAATTTTTGTGAAGTTTTTTCTGGAGAATGGATTCATAGTTCAAGCTGTGAGGCATTTTTTAATGAGGAGAGTTATTTCCAGGATAATGATTTGGTGCATGCAGTTGACACCAGTGGTCGTGCTTATGAAGTGAAAGATGGTTGTCCAGTTGAAAAAGAAAAACTTGTGACAACAGAGGCAGAAGAGGTGTTAGGTAATGAGGTTTTAGGAAGACGTGCTAAGGGTCCTGTGTACACCTGGAAGTGTAGTAGTATTTGTAGTGTGCGACAGGATTCCATCAATTTGCTTTGTGATTTTGTACGGTCATTTAATAAGAAAAGTTTGAAGCAGAAAATAAGGTTGTTGCAAGAATTAGATCCTTGCAGAGTGAGAGAAGTGACAGGTTTGCATGGTCATTCACTGGCTTGTCTTTCCAGGAGAGTATGCCAGAGTGTTTTTCATCATTTCAGGATGCTAGCAGTGCATCATAATAAAGTGAGGAAATTAGTTAGAATGTTGTATTATGCTAAGAGTCCAGCAATTATGCTTAAACAATTATGCGCTGCTCTTTTGCATGGTTCTGAAATAGATGTGAAGAATATATGTGAAGAAATTGAGTTTTGTTACTTTGGAAGTAAAGAGGAGAATGTTGAAATTGACCAAGAAGAAGCGGGTAATGTGGAAGATAGTGTACAGGTTTCCAGTACAGATAATTTCCAGAGGGAAATTGTCACATTTCAGGTCAAATCAAGTGAGAGGCCAAATTTCACTTGTGTGTGTTGTCGACGCACTTATTATAAGAATCAGACTAAGTTAGTGGATTTATATGCAAAAAGTGAAAGGGAAAATAATAGTGAATGGAAGGATTTTGCAACATACTTGATGGTAGAAAATTGTTTTGATTTGGGATTGGATCAACGTGTGTGTACTTATTGTTGTTGCAAATTAAATCAAAACCAGATGCCTGCTAGAGCAGTTCATAATAATCTGGAATTGGTTGAGATTCCTTCTGAATTGAAGGATTTAAATACTTATGAATCTATTTTGATTCAAAGTATCCATCCCTTTCAGGCTATTGTAAGAATGGAGCCAAAGACAGGGAAATTGCCTCCATCAGATTTACAGAGAGGATTAAAGGGAAGAGTTGTTTATTTGCCTCTAGATTTGAAGAAAAACATTAACACAATTGGAGTAGAAAAAGTGGAAGAGGAACCTCTGGTTATCTTAGTTAATGGGGTTCCGACAAAGAATAAGAAAATATGGCAAGATTTAGTAGATGTTAGGAAAGTTAAAAAGGCAACATTGTATTTGAAAAAAAATAATAAATACTATAAGAATGTATATGTTGCAGAAGAGGAAGTAAGTGAGGAAGAGGATAGCGATTTGTGTGCAGGTCAAATTGAGAAAGTAGAACCCTCTACTAGTGAAGAAATATATAAACATTATAGTGTTCATCCTTTGCATTCCAAGGAAGTCATGGGGAATGCTATTGAGTTGTTTCAAATGAAACAAGCCAAAGGGAGTCCCATTAGTGTTTGGGAGGAAAGTTTGGAAGCTCGGTGTTTCCCACAGCTTTTTCAAACGGGTCAGGGAGGAAGATATGATGAGCGACCTCATCAAATTCCTGCTTCTGAATACCGGACTTTGCGATTGTATGCAGGAGATGCTAGGTTTCGACAATGCATTCCTTATTTGTTTCATCTCCTGTTTGAAAGCGATCTGTCTGGACTGTCATATGCAGTGAACCACATCTTGAAAAGTGGTATACACATGCAAAACATCTCGGCAAGTGACTTTATGGATAAAGTCAATGTCCAAGACAGTATTTTGGATTCTCACCTGATTAATCTCATGGCGTGTCAGCGTGGTACTAATGAGTACTGGTACCGTCGTCATGGTGATTTAAAATGTATGCTGAGGAACTTAGGTACTCCCACATGGTTCCTCACTCTGAGCTGTGCCGAGTATGGCTGGGAAGACTTACTTGAATTTCTACGAGAGGCAAATGCTAACGTAGATAACATCGAATTCAAGACACCCGGAGAACTGTGCTCTTTGGATCCAGTCAATGTATGTAGGTACTTCAATCATAGATTTGAAGCTATGATGTCTTTCATCATGAATAAGAAGAATCCACCTCTTGGAGAGGTGTTGGATTTCTTCTGGAGAAAGGAGTACCAAGCAAGAGGTGCTCCTCATATACATATGTTGCTGTGGATCAAGGATGCACCTAAATTTGGAACGGATCCAGAAGACTCAGTGATGAGTTTCATCCAACAGTATTCTACGTGTGCTGTTCCAAACGCAAAGGAGAAGAAAAGCCTAAGAGAAAAAGTTCTGCGTTTCCAAAGCCATCGATGTGGAAAGTACTGCCGTCGTAAATTCCGAAACAAGGACAAGTTCTACACCAAATGTCGTTTCGGCTTTCCACGACCGGTGATTTCTAAAGGAAGAGTAAACAGTTTGATGTCTTCGCTGCGACATAATGTCATGAAGAAATCACCTAAAAACACATACAATTTGAAGAGGAACGAAGAGTCCAAGTACATCAACGACTACAACCCGGTGATTTTGTCCATGTGGAATGCTAACATGGATATACAGTTTGTGGCTGATAACTGTATGGCTGTGGCTCGGTATGTGACGTCTTACATCACCAAAAAAGAGAAGACAGAATTGAAGGATATGTGGGAGGACATTTCCCATGAAAAGAGCCTCAGCAAGAAGTTGTACAGTTTCAGTCTGAAGATGTTGTCGCATCGAGAAATTGGAGCTTACGAATGCTCTGACCGGTTGTCTTCAGCAAGTCTCTATGCCAAGTCCAGGAGTATCGTTTGGGCGAGTCTTGGTCTTGCTGCAACGCGTAATCGAGTTCTGAAACCTGTGCGGGAAATTGAGTATTTGGCGGAAAAGGAGCCAAACAGTACCGACATTTTGAAGACCAACATGTTGGATACATATTATCCAAATAGAAGCAGTCACCTCGACAATGTTTGTCTGTATGAGGTTCTTCAAAATTACATATTCAAGAGGAACATCAAAGAAGATACTGAGAAAGGAGTGTATGCTGTAATAGGAAGTGAGGGATGTCTGGTCAAGCAAAGAAAATGCCACTTGGTAAACCATCGAAAATTGAGTGGCGAATCTCCTGAAAAAAAGGAGTTTTTCTATTTAGCACTTTTGCAACTTTTCAAGCCTTGGCGTGCAGAAGAGGAACTGCTTGGAGATTTCCTCTGTTACGAAGACTCTTTCAATGCCGCCAAGGAGACCATAGAATGTCCTGCTTTTCCCAAATATGTAGAAATGTTGAATGCGGAAATTGAGCAGGAAGCAACGATTGCAGCCGAGATTGCCAGAGACAGTTCTCAGGACAGTCAGAGTTCTGCTTCATTGAGTCAGGATCCACTAGGAGGACCTGTTATCGAAAATGAAGCTGCCACTGCCATGAATGAAGTGGAAAGAGCCATGGCACATGCTCAGGAGGATGCGGTTAACTTAGAAGAGTTGGAAAGACAACTCAACGTTGAGCAGAGGAAAATATATGACGAAGTTACCATGCAAATTGATCATGGATTAAGTCATGACAAGAAAGAGTGCTCATGTACGTCGTTGAAGCCTGTCCGACTGTACGTGAGTGGAGAAGCGGGAACTGGAAAAAGTTTCCTCATTAAAGCAATTTCATGCTATTTGCAGGAAAGGACAGAGTCATCGCTGTCTTGTGTTGTCACCGCTCCAACTGGACTGGCAGCACATAACATTAAAGGGATTACTTTACATCGTTTACTGATGCTGCCAGTGGAGCATGACAACAAATTACAATATCACAAGCTATCTGGAGATGCTTGTTTTGAAGTTTCAAGAATCTTGAGGAAAATTAAACTTCTTATCATTGACGAAGTAAGCATGGTTTCCAATGTCATGCTTGCCTTTGTGCATTTGAGAATGCAAGAAGTAATGTGGAAAAGTAAATTTTGCCATGTTCTGTGTCCCTACGTGTTCCCCATCTTATGTTATATGTGCATGATTAATATGCATATGTATTCCCTTATGATCGATTAAAGACGCAATTCTAGTTGTGTCCACCTTTAGTATACCAGTTCCCAGTTCTCGTGAAAGCTACGAGTATTAGGCCTATGTAAAGCTATGTTGCCACGTTTCACAGTGTGCACGTTAATTCAGTAAAAGTCCCCGTTTCTAGGCCTCAAAAGGGCCCGGACACCAGATTCAGCTCCTGTCTCCTGAACCCTCGCTGAGGAGCGATACAGCCCCCACCTGTATCCCTGACCCTTCACTTACTTCCTGCCTCACAGTGCCTGGCTCTGCCTGCCAGTCTGCCAAGAGTATGTTATGATTCTAGTTATCAGTCCAGCTCTCCTTTTCTGCATTCCTAAGCTACTGAATCGTATCAATAGTTTCCGTCATGGTCTAGCCTTTATGTCTCCATGTAAGAGAAATACTGTATTAATATTCATAGAATATTCCCTGCACCCGCACTACATGTAGAATTATGTATGCACCAGTCTTAGTGTCTGTTAGCCTTTGCCCTGATAACTTTTGGATTCTATCAACATGTTCTCTAAACACTAGATACTAGATAGGCTTTAGGTACATGTCGCCCTGACACTCCAGACTTTAGTCTCCTCTTCTAGCGCAGAAGTCATAGCCCCCAGTTCCTCCTAGTAACACGTCATTGCCAGCTTGCGCGCACCACTAGGTTAGAGGTCCCGGCTCCTTAGGTAGCCCCCTCCATGTTTCCGCCCCATTTATGACATATTCTGTTACGTTTACATCACATGTCTATGTACACGCCTCTTGTTACACCCACTTCAGCCTTATCTTTCGCGACTGCTACGAACTCCGCCCACTGCTACGCCTACTGTATTAACTGTAATGAAATTGTTTAACTATAAATATTGTGCACTGTTATTAAAAGTTACCCCTTATGCTCCCAGATCCTGCCCCCGGCAGCTGCCATTCCATCCCCATGCAGGCTGTCCTGTTCCAGTCCTTTATGCTTTATTAAAACCTGCAAAACTCCAGCTACCTCGAATCTTGGCTCTTATTTATTGAGCTATCTGTTATTGTATATCTAGTCAAAAATAGAACAGGTATTTAACTATTTATTTACCACAGTTCTCAAAACAGAGTATGATGTGTTATTTGGTGGCAAACACATCATTGTTTTCGGAGATCTTTTGCAGCTGACACCAGTGAAAGGGCAACCTGTGTTCAAAATGCTCACGCATGAAGATACCAGGAAGTGCCTAGGCAGCATTGGCAACGTCAATATATGGTTAAACTTCAATTATGCTGAACTGCATGAAAATATGTGTCAGGCGAAGGATGAAGTTTACAAGACTATTCTACAAGATGTTAGAATTGGAAAAGTGACCGAGCATGGGAAAGAAGCTTTACATGCACGATTACTGTCAAATTTATATCCAGAACAAGATGTTGTGCCTGAGAATATTTTTCAGAAAATTACTGATAAGAAATCTGGAATATGTTTGATGCCAACTCTTGCAGAATGTGCCAAATTCAACAACAAAATGTTGCCTTTAGAAAAGCAAGAGATTGTGAAACTGGAAGCTATTGACAGAGTAGAGCATATGGGATCAACAATTATTTTGTCTGAGAATCTGAAAACAAAATTGGATTCATTAGAGAAGAGTATATCTAAAACTGCAGGTTTTGAAAAGACTCTGAATGTGTGCTTGAACTGCCGTATAATTTTAAGAAGGAATTTACATGTTGAAAGAGGTCTGGTAAATGGATCAATGGGTAATGTTGTTGATTTTGTAAAATACAGAAATAGAGATGGAATTGAATTTTTAAAAATTAAATTTGATGGCATTGAGGAAGTACAGCTAATTGGTCGTTGCTCTGCTAGATTTTTGCTTGTAAAAGACTTATATGTTCGCCGTAAGCAGTTTCCTGTTTGCTTGGCATATGCGGTGACAATCCATAAATCGCAAGGTTTAAGTGTAGACTGTGCATTGGTGAATATTGGCAGTTCTGTGTTCAAGGAGGGTATGGCATATGTGGCATTGTCACGAGTTAGAACTTTATCGGGATTGTACTTGATTGAGTGTGATGTCACAAACATTTGTGCGGATCTAGATTGTGTTAAGGAATACAATAGGTTAAGAAGAGAGTATGCGCCACATTTGCCTCAGTATCCTTTGTTTGAGAAACGTGTGGTAGGCCGGAAACGAAGAAATGTGACCAATACTGGGGAGGTTGTAGCAAAAAGACGAAAAGTCGATGAACCTAAAATTACAAGCAGAAACAAAAAGGATTCTGTTGAAGATGTTGTTGGTTTTCAATTTGAAAACAGTTCTGGTGTCAACTGCTATGCTAATGTAGTGGTTAATGTTTTGTTTTCTCTAGAAAATGTAAAAGAAGAGATTGTGGTCAATTCTGATCAAAGATTTTGCAGTTTGTTAAATTCTGTGTTAGAGAAATGTAGCACTGATAGAACAAACATAGAAAGTGTGTCTGAAATTCGAAATCTGTTAGACAGATGTTCAGGCCAAACACAATTCTCTCAAAATATTCAGCAAGATTGTCAGGAGTTTTTAATGTATATGCTTGATGTATTGCATGCTGAAGGTGTAGATGTAGATCAGCTGTTTGGGCTTTCTTATCAATGGCAGCATGACTGCGAGAACTGTATGGTATCAAGTACTACTAGTGTAGACTCAGAAACATTTATATATTTAACTTTGCCAGACAGTAAATCAGTCTCCTTTAATAAGCTAGTAAAAGCAGCTGATCACAACATGGAGTGTAGCCAATGTAAATCTGAAATGATGTCCACATTATTTATACGAACATATGGCCAGTATGTCATTTTAATGTTCCAACGATGTAGGCCTGATGGAACAAAATTGACAACTTTAATTAAAAATTTTGTAGCTTCGCAGTTGTCAATATCAGGAAGGACTTTTGTAACTGCAGCAATTATATATCATGACGGCCCTTCAATAACATCAGGACATTACACAGCTTATTTAAAGTCTAGAAATGGCTGGTCATTCTGCAACGATTCTGTTTTAATTTTCAAAAAAAAATTGCCGTATGACCTTAAAAACTCTTACCTGGTGTTTTTAAAACCAAAATTTTAGGGAAATAATCTCGGGATGTGCTCTGTGGAATTTCAAGAAGTTCTAATGGCTCCTACACAATTTGGCCTTGAGGATAAGTGTAGTTCAGAGACATAACTTCTAACCATAAGACTGGACGTCATGGAGAAATAAGTGCACTTTGAATGAGTTCAGAAAAACTATTTCTTTTTATAAGCTAATTGAAGCAGCCAATCAAAACATAGAGTAGAGGGAATGTAAGTCTGCAATGCTGTCTACTGTTGCTTTGTGATTGAAAGTGATGTAGAGAATTAAATAATTGTAGTAGTCATAGAGTTAGTGTAAGTCTGCTTCATAGTAAGCAGTATCAGTGTCATAGGAAATGTAGAACATGACTGAGCAAGAAGGGGAAGATATTACTATTCCTGGATTGTGAAAATGATCTTCAACATTTTAATTCTGAAAGTTGCAGAAATGCCAAATGACGGGATTGGCTTACAAGAAATCCAAGAGTTATAAATGGCTCTGACAAGATTTGGCCTTGTGGAAACTTGTGGTAGAGAGCAAGAAGTCATTTATTGCATGTAACATGTTTTTAAAAACGATGGAGATTTTCTTTCAGAAAGTGGCGGGCTGAAAGTAATAACAGCACAACAGAGTGTAAGCTGTTCATAGGACATCCTTTGACGTCATGGAAAGTAAGTTAACTTTAAGGAGTTCTGAATTCTGATTTGTTATGTTGTATGGGTTTTTTAAACACAATCATTTTGATTGTGTTTTTTTTTTCCCGCTGTTATATGATGAATACCTTCAAGTCACTGTTTTTTGTGAATTTTGATACATTCTGAGAACAGCAAAAATAAACCATTTAACATGTATAATTAATTCTGTACTGTTTGCATTTATGATGTATATGTAGAACTGTGTAGGAGGCATGGAGAAGGTGAGGCTTCTGTAAGTGTCAAAGTTGTTGCATGCAGTGCTGCGCTTCTGCGTATTCTTTCATATGCTAGACTACATCTGCACAATGAGATACCTAAGCAAAGGAAACACAAGTGATGTGATTGTGAAATGAGCAAAATAAATTGCACGTATTTCATTTACATCACCTGTGTTTCCTATCATTACGAATCACATTGTGCAGATCAAGTTTAGGTCTGTCCAGGGAAACATAGGAGGTTTGGACTTTGTTCAAGAGTGCAGTGGACATGACTCACTTCATTGGTAGACCTTCACATATATTATGTCCTCTATTCTCTTCAACAACTCGAAATTTCATCTGCAACCCTGAGTAGGCCTCACCTCAAACAAACCTCTGGATAGGAGACATCTTATTGGCATCCTGAAGCAATTATTTAAAATTTTAGTGTCTTGCGACACTTTTCTGAGACAACAGCAATGCAAAAGATGCACCATGTTTTAAGATAGGCCTCACTTCATCTGCATCAAGATACTGTTAGTTTAAAATGTATATCTTTAGGACTGTGTAGGGGGCCTGGAGAAGCAGAAGCTTCTGTAAGTGTCAAAGTTGTTGAAAAACTGTTTGTCCTTCAATCTTTTCCCTTGTCTTTTGTAATTTTTAAATACATGTTTTAATATTTTTCAAATGTTTGTTCTCTCTTTCACAGATTGAAAGTATAAAAACAAAAAGTGAGTAATTTAACGACAATTATAAGGTAAATGTTTTGTACTCTTTTCGTTACATTTCTATCACATTCACCTACTATTAGTTCCACAGCTTCATTTCTTTAACCCTCAGTTTCCTGCCTTTGCTACTTCCCTCATTCCTTTCTCTATTACCTACTTACTCAACTCCTTCCACTCTTTTTGTCAGTCCCTCTCTTCTCATAGTTCCTCACTCTTGTTCACTCACTCCGTCTCTATTACTCTTAGTGTCTTTGACTGATCACTGTATCACTATTTTTTCATAATGCTTTCTCTGTGTAGTTGAAGCACACTAAGGGGCATATTATGAACACAGCCAATAAAATTATTGCTCTTTTTATTGGCAGAAAACTGGTGCAAAAGTGGTTTTAGCGGCAGTTTTCTGCCGCAAAAGCAGCTTTAGCGACACATTTCTGCCAATAAAAGCTGCAAAACTTTTATTGCCTATGTTGATGATATGGCTCTATGTTACTTACATTTCTTTGCTGTTTCAATTAATCTTTTTCTGTTATTTTTTGTTTTCTGTTTTCTATTTTTTCTCTCTGTTATTCCTCATGTTTTAATCTTATTTTGAACATTCACTCACATTCTCCAAGAAACTCTTCTTTGTTAATGTTATACTCTCTTTTTTTTTCTTTCACTTCGTTATCTATTTTGTTTTTCACAATTATACCCTCTTCCGTCTTTTCTTCGGTAAATAGATCTATTAAACAGTATCTCTTCTTTACTCCCTATAGCTGTCTTTCTTTTAACATCACTCTCTGTTTACTTTCCTTATACTTACTCTTTTTTAAAAAAAAAAATTTTTTGGGTTAGCTCCCGGTCCGCGTACCGGGAAGCTAACCGGGAAGCGAACCAAAAGAAATAGAGCTTGCCAGAGTGCTAAACATTCTAGCAATTTTTTTTGAAAGGGAAGGTAGTTCTGAAAAGAACTTTTTTTTTAATATTTTTGTTGTTTTATATTTTTTTTTTATTTTTTGAACATTTTTTGTTTTTTTTGTATTTTTTGAACGATTTTATATTTTTTGGGGTTTTTTTTGGGGGGGGGAAACAACAAAAAACAGGCATTGAAAAGGGCTCAACAGGAGCAAAAAAAAAATTACTGGGGGCGGTTAGGGCAATTATGATGTTCATAAGCCAGGTTGATAGCATTTATGCTCATATTGCCACATGCTAACAACGCACGACAGTGCATACAAGTGTGTATCATGTGGCCAAAATTTTCTTGTATGTTTGGCACAGTTTCCCGTGCCTCTGCTGGTGTCAATGAAATTGATATTCTTGATCTGGCCACAGGAGTTGATCTTGGATTTTCCTGCAAATCCCGTATTTCCGCCCGGCTATAATTGAGTGGATGCTTCCTGGTCATGTGCCTGTGCATAGTATGATTCCCATAACTATATTTCTTATCCGTCCCTCTGGATAATTGTTCTTTGCAGATGAGGCAGGTGACATACCTCGCATTCACTTTTTTTTGGCCAGGAGGGATCGAATAAAACTGCCAGATGAAACTGGCTTTCTTATGGGAAACCCGGGGCACCTCTTCTAAGAACTGTGGTTCTTCTCCCTCCTCTTCCTCCATTTCTTCCTCTTCCTCCTCAGTGTTGGTCATGACCTGGGGAGGTGGTCCTCTCTTCCCATGAGGAGGTGGAGGTGGTGGTGGTGGTGGTGGTGCACCAGCTGAAGCAACTACTGAAGCCATTTCTGATATAGTAATAAAGGTCTTCCTCTCACAATGATGAAAGTCAGAGTGAGGAAAGAAGGAGGGGTTTTCATCATTTGGGAAAAACTATACTTCTCAACCAATGAAAAGTGTTATTTTTAGGTCACCTGACCTAGCCTTACATGATTATGAAACCAAAAGTGAAATGAACCAATGAAAAGTGTTATTAACAAGTCACATGACCTGTTATGCTTACGTTACGCGCTCCGGTCCGCGCCCCGGATAGCTTCCGGGTCGCTGCGCTTCGCGCCTCGGTCCGCGCCCCGGGGCACTTCCGGGTGCGCTAACGCGGTACGTCACAAGACGCATTACGCGGCAACGCGATACGTCGCGCTTTCGCGACGCGCCGCGGATCGCTTTCGGGGAGCTGCGTTTCGCGCCTCGGTCCGCGCCCCGGGGCACTTCCGGATGCGCTAACGCAGTACGTCATAAGACGCATTACGCGGCAACGCGATACCGTCACTATGTTGATTTCTTACCGGTTCGCGGACCGGGTCGCGGCATCAATTTGAGCTAACGGAAAGCTTTCCGGTTCGCGGACCGGGAGCGAAACAAAAAAAATATTTAAAAAAAATTATTAATAAACATATAAAATATATTTTTGGATTTAAAGAAGAATACATTTTACAGCTATAGATATTAGCTTTTAAAAAACCAATGAAATTCACTGAAAAAAACATAGGTTATAGACCATATATAGTTAGGAATTAGCATTTACAAAACCTTGAAAATTCACTGAAAAAACCATAGGTTATACACCATATATAGTTAGGAATTAGCATTTAAAAAACCTTATTTTACTCACACAAAACCAATGAAATTCCATATATAGTTAGTTGTACTAACTATATATCGCGCACCCGCAATCCACTGCTGATCATGTCACATATTACATCATTCATGACATGTTCAGTGACATCACTGATGACATCACTGATGACATCTCAAATGACATCACTGATGACATCACTGATGACATCTCAAATGACATCACTGATGACATCACTGATGACATCTCATTTGACATTACTGATCACATCACTGATGACATCATTCATGTGATAATACGATGAACCTCTTCAGACTCTAATATAACCTTAGATACACTCAGTGTAAACAGACACTCACAGACTGTCACTCATCCATGGAGTTACTTACACACCTAGTCAGTCATGCAAAGAATCAATCACACCTCCATTTTCACAACTATACAGTTATACACACCTTACTTATTCAAACATATACTAAAACATATTTACTCACTTATACAATCCTGGATACAAGTGCACAATGATCCATACAGCCACTCACACATTCACTGGCTCTTATGCACAGTTATTTATATATGTCAACTCTCACATGTACTGTATTTTACATATGTACTTACTTTGACATGTAGCACTGAGATATCTATTCACTCACCAATACAGTCATGCACACAGTCAACCGCCCATACAGCTGTTTCCACATGCACTTTTGAACCCATACATCTATGCACAGAGTCATACACCTCCCAGCCACCCACACACACACTCAGTCTCCCATACAAATGCTTGGGCAACCAATCAATAACCCATATAGTTACTCATATAGCTACTGATCAACACATGCAGCAGTTTACAGAACAACAGACATAATGATGCACAAATTAAGACAGTTTAGTCACTAAACCATGCACTCAGTGAGACACATTTAACCACTCACTCATACAGTCAGTCATGCACCTACTAAATCCTTCATCCAGACACTTATACATCTACTCATTCTTAAATATGTAAGACATATTTTAACTTTACAGAAAAATACAGTCACTGGATGTTGTCATCAGTGATGTCATCAGTGATGTCATTTGAGATGTCATCAGTGATGTCATCAGTGATGTCATTTGAGATGTCATCAGTGATGTCATCAGTGATGTCACTGACCATGTCATGAATGATGTAATATGTGACATGATCAGCAGTGGATTGCGGGTGCGCGATATATAGTTAGTACAACTAACTATATATGGAATTTCATTGGTTTTGTGTGAGTAAAATAAGGTTTTTTAAATGCTAATTCCTAACTATATATGGTGTATAACCTATGGTTTTTTCAGTGAATATATATATATTTACTATTGTGACACCTAAGAAGTGGTTTCTGTACATTGCTACGGAATGAAACTTAATGTTTTATTAATCATCTAATTAACATTGCAAGATGGTAGTGTTGGACCTGACCCTTTCTTCAGGGGCAATCCAAAGTTTGTGCCTTCCTTTGCTGAACTCTATTTTGTTGGCTTTAATCAGTGGCAAAGTGCTTGTGCTCTCCTTTGAAAACACAATATAATTGTCCTACACCTGAATGCTGCATTTAATTTACTTAATAATGGAACTGCATGTACTCAGGGCCTTTAAATTAAAACCCATTAGTGGGCTGCTTCACTCATTTTGCCACCCACTAAAGTAGCCTTTTAAAACATGTCTCAGGCCTCCCACTGCAGCCTGTAGTTCTGTTTTAAACTGCCATTTGGTCCTGGCAAAATATAGCTTTTGCAAGGCCTAAACCTTCCTTTTTGTTGATACTTATATTGACATTTAAATCATGTCAATATAGGATTTTGTTATGATTGACTTGTGTCTTTCCTTACTCTGGCTGTGAGTTCCCTGTTGCTTAGCTAGTGTGAGTGGTAGAATGCCTGGTGACATCATGGAATGTTTGGTGCCTGGCTTGTGTGTAGAGTTGATGGCAGGCAGGCTGAGCGGCAGGGATGCTGCTCCTGGCGGGGCTTCTATTCCATCTATCTACCTTCTTATAATGAGCCTAACCTGGAAATAAGCTTAAATAAATCTAACCTATTTTGTATACTTGGCTCATGGACTTACCACAGATTTATGAAAGGAGTTGTTTTGGTAGAGTGTACCATGGCATGGATAGCATATTTTTGATGTCTATGATTTGTTTGTTATGTATTTCATAAGATAGTGTCTCTAACTCAACTTGACAAAGGCTCCACGTAGCTGAAACACGCCAGATAGTAGCTGCTAATAAATTAGCTTTGCACTGCATAAATTCTGGAGTGTCCGTCATCTTTCCTGAGATTGGAATTTTGCAGCACATAGACACAGGTCTTTTCTCCTGCAACTGATCACCGACCCACTTTTGGACCTGCCCGTTTTCAGCAACGACAGATGAGACATATATATATTCACTGAAAAAACCATAGGTTATAGACCATATATAGTTAGGAATTAGCATTTACAAAACCTTGAAAATTCACTGAAAAAACCATAGGTTATAGACCATATATAGTTAGGAATTAGCATTTACAAAACCTTATTTTACTCACACAAAACCATTGAAATTCCACATATAGTTAGTTGCACTAACTATATATCGCGCACCCGCAATCCACTGCTGATGATGTCACATATTACATCATTCATGACATGGTCAGTGACATCACTGATGACATCACTGATGACATCTCAAATGACATCACTGATGACATCACTGATGACTACATCCAGTGACTGTATGTTTCTGTAAAGTTAAAATATGTCTTACATATTGAAGAATGAGTGGATGTATAAGTGTCTGGACGAAGGATTTAGTAGGTGCATGACTGACTGTATGAGTGAGTGATTAAATGTGTCTCACTGAGTGCATGGGTTAGTGACTAAACTGTCTTAATTTGTGCATCATTATTTCTGTTGTTCTGTAAACTGCTGCATGTGTTGATCAGTAGCTATATGAGTAACTATATGGGTTATTGATTGGTTGCCCAATTATTTGTATGGGAGACTGAGTGTGTGTGTGGCTGGCTGGGAGGTGTGTGACTCTGTGCAGATCAATGTGTACTTGTATCAATGATTGTATAAGAGAGTAAGTATGTGTTAGTATATGTTTGAAAATGTTATGTGCTCTATGTTTAACTGTATAGATTAGAAAATGGAAGTGTGATTGATTCTTTACAGGACTGACTAGGTGTGTGAGTAACTCCATGGATGAGTGGCAGAGTGTGAGTGTCTGTATAGGTGTATGAGTGCATATGATAGTGTTGTAAAGATGAGTCATTGTATGTATGAATGATTGTATGGGTGAATGAGTGAATGTGTGTGTAGAAGTAGGAATCAGTGAGTGCGTATGTAGTAACTAGTATTGGTGTGTCAATGGTTTCAAAAATTATACTCTGTATTTAACACTGGGTGTAACAGAGGTTATATTAAAGTGTGAGGAGATGCATTGTATTGTCACATGAATGATATCATCAGTGATGTGATCATTGATGTCAAATGAGATGTCATCAGTGATGTCATCAGTGATGTCATTTGAGATGTCATCAGTGATGTCATCAGTGATGTCACTGACCATGTCATGAATGATGTAATATGTGACATCATCAGCAGTGGATTGCGGGTGCGCGATATATAGTTAGTGCAACTAACTATATATGGAATTTCAATGGTTTTGTGTGAGTAAAATAAGGTTTTGTAAATGCTAATTCCTAACTTAGGGGCTCATTAGGATGGCGGACGGAAGAGCCACCGCGGCCCTGGAGTAGGCGGAAAAACCCTTTTCCGAGTCCGCCTGCCGCGGATACTCCATCCGCCATATCAGGATAGGAAAACGTGTCCAATTTCCGTCCGCGACGGAAAAGCACGCACCGCCGCCCAACTACACACGACCACGTGGCGGACGGAACACATCCGGAGGCCCCACCGTACGTACTGACGTCTAAGACCGTCCCCCAAATCAAGATGGCGGAAAACACACATAAAACCGCAGCGGAAAAACAACCTGTCTGAACACGGCGGAATCCCCACAGCGAACATAGGTGACATAGCAGAGATACCCACCGCAAGCTGACCACCACCATGGACCCAGCGCTACACGCTTTCCCGATGCTCTTCGCGATCCACCACGTCCTAGTCATGGCCCACTATGGACGACAACGCAGGTAAGGCACAAACCATTGGCTGTCTGGAGAGGAATACCAGCAAGGGACGTGACGTAGGGAGGGGGAGTGTCATGTTACCTAAACCACTGATGAGAAGCATATACGAATACACATTTGTAGTACGCAAGCAGGAATGACAACGACAGACCACGAGACTTGATAGACTACCTTTATTGTACAAAATAGGGGTATAATCACAGTGTATGCGTGAGCATGGGCAAAGTGGGCACCAGAGCAGCCACATCATTGGCAGTGAACGAGAGGGCAGAATGCAGTATCAGAGCATCAACAGGGCATTGTGCAGTACAGAGCAGGTACATCATAGGCAGGTAACGAGAGGGCAGAATGCAGTATCAGAGCATCAACAGGGCATTGTGCAGTACAGAGCAGGCACATCATAGGCAGGTAACGAGAGGGCAGAATGCAGTATCAGAGCATCAACAGGGCATTGTGCAGTACAGAGCAGGTACATCATAGGCAGGTAACGAGAGGGCAGAATGCAGTATCAGAGCATCAACAGGGCATTGTGCAGTACAGAGCAGGTACATCATAGGCAGGTAACGAGAGGGCACAATGCAGTATCAGAGCATCAACAGGGCATTGTGCAGTACAGAGCAGGTACATCATTGGCAGCACATGAGAGGGCAGAATGCAGTATCAGAGCATCAACAGGGCATTGTAGAGTACAGAGCAGGTACATCATAGGCAGGTAACGAGAGGGCAGAATGCAGTATCAGAGCTTCAACAGGGCATTGTGCAGTACAGAGCAGGTCCATCAGAGGCAGCACGTGAGAGGGGCTAAGTGCATCAACAGTCCATTGCACAGAACAGGTCCATCAGGGGCAGCACGTGAGAGGGGCTAAGTGCATCAACAGTCCATTGCACAGAACAGGTTGATCAGAGGCAGCACATGAGAGTGCAGAATGCAGTATCAGAGCTTCAACAGGGCATTGTGCAGTACAGAGCAGGTACATCATAGGCAGGTAACGAGAGGGCAGAATGCAGTATCAGAGCATCAACAGGGCATTGTGCAGTACAGAGCAGGTACATCATAGGCAGGTAACGAGAGGGCAGAATGCAGTATCAGAGCATCAACAGGGCATTGTGCAGTACAGAGCAGGTACATCATTGGCAGCACATGAGAGGGCAGAATGCAGTATCAGAGCATCAACAGGGCATTGTAGAGTACAGAGCAGGTACATCATAGGCAGGTAACGAGAGGGCAGAATGCAGTATCAGAGCTTCAACAGGGCATTGTGCAGTACAGAGCAGGTCCATCAGAGGCAGCACGTGAGAGGGGCTAAGTGCATCAACAGTCCATTGCACAGAACAGGTCCACCAGGGGCAGCACGTGAGAGGGGCTAAGTGCATCAACAGTCCATTGCACAGAGCAGGTCCATCAGAGGCAGCACGTGAGAGGGGCTAAGTGCATCAACAGCCCATTGCACAGAACAGGTTGATCAGAGGCAGCACATGAGAGTGCAGAATGCAGTATCAGAGCATCAACAGGGCATTGTGCAGTACAGAGCAGGTACATCATAGGCAGGTAACGAGAGGGCAGAATGCAGTATCAGAGCATCAACAGGGCATTGTGCAGTACAGAGCAGGTACATCATAGGCTGCACAAGTACGTGTCCCTACCAACCCGTCACAGGAACCACAAGAGTGCCACGCAGTTCTCAATGGACACACCATGTGAAATAACATTTGAGTGAAGTGTTCAGCACCTCACATCACAGAATCAGGGGAACTGCGTGAACTACCTGCCTCGGACACACTGGCAGCACCAGCAACAGGAGTGTGAGACACAGCCACAGCCCGAGTGACACACACATGGGCCACGGACCCAGACACACTGGCAGCACCAGCAACAGGAGTGTGAGACACAGCCACAGCCCGAGTGACACACACATGGGCCACGGACCCAGACACACTGGCAGCACCAGCTACAGGAGTGTGAGACACAGCCACAGCCCGAGTGACACACACATGGGCCACGGACCCAGACACACTGGCAGCACCAGCTACAGGAGTGTGAGACACAGCCACAGCCCGAGTGACACACACATGGGCCACGGACCCAGACACACTGGCAGCACCAGCAACAGGAGTGTGAGACACAGCCACAGATGTAGTCACTGACACGTGAGCCACTGACCCAGACAGACTGCCAGCACCAGAAACAGGAGTGTGCAACACAGCCACAGATCTTCTAACTGACACGTGAGCCATAGACCCAGATACACTGCCAGGACCTGCAACAGGAGAGGGCACAACTGACACTGTGCCACCATCTGATACATGAGAGTCAACTGCACCAGCGCCACTGGGACAACCGAAATGATGAGCCACAGGGCTGTATGGGCCAGGAGGCAGGGTGGGCCTGGGAGCTGGGGATAGCTGA
Source organism: Lissotriton helveticus (assembly GCF_964261635.1). Taxonomy (NCBI): domain Eukaryota; kingdom Metazoa; phylum Chordata; class Amphibia; order Caudata; family Salamandridae; genus Lissotriton; species Lissotriton helveticus. The sequence goes on from NC_136067.1 coordinate 652,295,987, forward strand.
CCTTGAGCCAAATCGGGGTTGGCAGGTGTCAATGGTGTGTGTCTGCGTTTCTTAGGGATGTGTGAGTGCACCCTGGACAGGACAGGACTGCCAAGTGGTGTGGACTCCAAAGAATCACCACCCACCATAGGTGGAGCATCTGCTGCCGGGGATCTGGTTTCTGGGGACGTGCTGGAGCCTGCTTGTCGTTTGCTCTGTGCCTGCCGCCTGGACTCGGAATCATGTGTAATGGGGGATGCAACTACAGGGGACACCCTCCTCTGCTTCTGACTGGCCTGGATGGGAGTGGAGGTATGGGGGGACTCCGCCGCGGAGACATCAGTTTGGCGTTTAGTAGAAAACATCAGCCTCAGTGCAGCCAGGGGTGAAGTATGCCTGTCCTTGATTGCGCCATTGTCCATGCTAGATGCCTTGTCCGTAGGATGTGCCTTATCCTTAGGTGGAGTGTTGTCTCTGGATGTAGCCTGTGCCCTGGTCGCCGCCCTGTTCCTGCCAGCAGACTTGTCGTCTGTGGTGCACCTGTCTCCAGTAGACACCTGCTCTCTGTGTGTGTCCCTGCCCTTGGGAGATGGACCTTGCTCTGCTGTGGGCCTGCCCTTGGGAGTCTCCCAGCTCTTAGTAGGTGCCTTTGTCTTGTCCCTGCCCTTGGGAGTGTCCCCTTCCTCTGCTGTGGGCCTGCCCTTGGGAGTCTCCCTGCTCTTAGTAGGTGCCTTTGTCTTGTCCCTGCCCTTGGGAGTGTCCCTTTCCTCTGCTGTGGGCCTGCCCTTGGGAGTCTCCCTGCTCTTAGTAGGTGCCTTTGTCTTGTCCCTGTCCTTGGGAGTGTCCCCTTCCTCTGCTGTGGGCCTGCCCTTGGGAGTCTCCCTGCTCTTAGTAGGTGCCTTTGTCTTGTCCCTGTCCTTGGGAGTGTCCCCTTCCTCTGCTGTGGGCCTGCCCTTGGGAGTCTCCCTGCTCTTAGTAGGTGCCTTTGTCTTGTCCCTGTCCTTGGGAGTGTTCCCTTCCTCTGCTGTGGGCCTGCCCTTGGGAGTCTCCCTGCTCTTAGTAGGTGCCTTTGTCTTGTCCCTGTCCTTGGGAGTGTCCCCTTCCTCTGCTGTGGGCCTGCCCTTGGGAGTCTCCCTGCTCTTAGTAGGTGCCTTTGTCTTCTCACTGGCCTTGTCCAAGGTACAGTCCATGGACATGTGAGTATCCCTTGCCTTGGGAGTACCTTTTGTGTTGAATGCCTGTGTAGCTCCTGAAGGCATGTCCCCCAACAACACTTGTGGATCCTGTGTGTGTACTCCAGTGTATCTGACGTCGTGTACGTGAACAGATTTAGCTGATCTAGGGGATGGGGTCTGTGCCCTGCGTGCCCTGACGTGCTGTCTGACGCTGCTTCTAGTGCAATAACCTGTATTTGAGTCCTTCGCAGAATAATCACTACCCCCTGAGACATCCAGTGGTGTAGATGGGGAAACAGAAGTAGCACCCTGTTCATGCGACTGTACTATTGCAGACGACACACTGCTTGCCAATGACTGCACTGTCCTGTGTAGACCTGCAAGATCGCCATGCATCCCTTCCATGAATGCCACCACCTGCCCTAACTTCCTATCATGGTCCTGGAAAGCATTTGTCATATTGGTCTGCCCCACACACAGCTGTCGCAGCAGATCAATGGCCTCAGCACACAGTGCATTTTGGCTCACCGTGGCAGGGGCAGCGGTGCCTGCACCGAACGCCACTCTGCTCCCCCTACTCCTCCGGCCACGAACAGTACATGGTGCAGTTGGCGGAAGTGTGGGCCCTGTGTGCTGTCTTCCGACAGAAGGTGATGAGTGCCCACTCCCAGTATGTGACAACAGTGCAGGCTCACCAAGAGTGTCCGACGAGGAGGACGATGGTGTCTCCACATGCGAGTCCTCAGGGACGGTCCTGTCCCCCTCTCCGGCGCTGGCCTCCTCTGTGTCAGTCTGCGTGTGTGCGAAGTTTGAGCCGGACTCATTTCCTCGACTACTCTCCACCGTCTCTGGCTGAGTGTCCTCTGCCATAGCTGAAATGCACATAAAAGATGTGTGAGTCATGGGCACACTGACGTACAGAAGGACCAGGATTGCCAAATTACATAGCTGACAAAGATTTTGTAGCCCTCATCCTGCACATGGCCCACCTCTACCAGTCATCCTCACATTTCCTGCCATGGGGCCATGGACCACTAGGGGATGTGCTTCAACACTCAACTACTAAGCAAGTGGCGTGTCAACATGGCGGACCTGGATGTCAAATGAGAACCACCCAATGGGACCAAAATGGCATCACAGACATACATACGCAACACGGAACTCAATAGTGTGTCTGTGCACCAATACATGCATAGCACTCACAGGTTTCCTACACAGACAGTATGCTCACCGCTAGTTTGCTGTTGATCGGCACTCAGACGTTCGGCCAGTTCAGGATGCGTCACTGCAATGATACGATGCATGAGATGGGTCATGGAGCGTCGGGCCAGACGGGGCGTCCTTGGAATCAGGCCCAGTGTTACTTCCGCTACATTCTTGCTCAGCCTGGAAATGTCGTCCCAGCGTTTGTGGCAGTGTGCATGTCGTCTGTTGCACACCCCCAATGCCCGTACTTCCCGTGCTATGCTCCTCCACAGGTCCTTGCGAAGGTGCAGCTTGACCTACCATGATGGGAGACAAAAGGGTTTAAGTCAGTGGACAGGTGGCCTGTCACACACATAGGGGCAAGACGTAACTGTCAGCAGCCATGCACAATCATGAACATATGTCTAGCCCACACTACACAGCTAAGATAGAAATAGGCGTGATTATTTGGCCCCCTCATGCACACCAACATGTCCCACACTGCACTTACCACCCGTCCTGGTGCGCCGTAGAGGCGTCCATAGTTGCGGAGTACACCGTCCACGAGGACATCAAGCTCCGCGGCGGTGAAGGGTCGAGACCGGATCTCTTTGCCTCTCGACATGGCAAGATCACGGAGTATGGCACTAGAGCAGCAGTCGGTGGTCAGCTCAGCAGCAGCAGCAGGTCGAGGTGATGGTCACAGGCAGCAGTCGGTGGTCAGCTCAGCAGCAGCAGCAGGTCGAGGTGATGGTCACAGGCAGCAGTCGGTGGTCAGCTCAGCAGCAGCAGCAGGTCGAGGTGAACAGGCAGCACTGGTCCCCAGGGTAGGAAGTGTCATTTTGGCCAACACACATATATAGGGCCCTCAGCACGTGTCAGTGGCATACGTCGCCACCAATTGGTCAGCCCTGGAAGCGTGATCGTGAAATGGGCCAATGACTGGCCCTGTTGTTGCGGTGCACTGCTTCCGCTACTTGCGATTGGCCATATGCGGCCAGCGTCCCTCTTCCCATTGGCTGCATGTGCAGGGACCGTCACGGGCACACATCGGCAACCGCACGTGCAAGCCTCAGGCACGGATGCTTCAGTTGCAACAATGTTCCATCACTGGCGCCTCCATGGCGGTGCACGTACTCAGCGGGGGAGGTGCAGGCCTATACACCCTGTAGATGTACTCAATGGACATGCCAGTTCATGACCCCCCTTACAGTCACCTTGCATCATCCACCGTACACCGGCCGGAGCGGCCGGGACTAGGACGGCCGAACCCGGCCATGAACACAACCGCCGTGCCCGGCCATGAACACAACCGCCGTGCCCGGCCATGAACACAACCGCCGTGCCCGGCCATGGCCGGGCACGGCGGTTGTGTTCATGGCCGGGCACGGCGGTTGTGTTCATGGCCGGGCACGGCGGTTGTGTACATGGCCTGGCACGGCGGTTGTGTACATGGCCTGGCACGGCGGTTGTGTTCATGGCCGGGCACGGCGGTTGTGTTCATGGCCGGGCACGGCGGTTGTGTTCATGGCTGGGCACGGCGGTTGTGTTCATGGCCGGGCACGGCCGTCCTAGTCCCGGCCGCTCCGGCCGGTGTACGGTGGATGATGCAAGGTGACTGTAAGGGGGGTCATGAACTGGCATGTCCATTGAGTACATCTACAGGGTGTATAGGCCTGCACCTCCCCCGCTGAGTACGTGCACCGCCATGGAGGCGCCAGTGATAGAACATTGTTGCAACTGAAGCATCCGTGCCTGAGGCTTGCACGTGCGGTTGCCGATGTGTGCCCGTGACGGTCCCTGCACATGCAGCCAATGGGAAGAGGGACGCTGGCCGCTTATGGCCCTTGGGAAGTAGCGGAAGTTGAGCACCGCCATGGCGGCGCCAATTATGTTATCTTGTCAGACGCTGCACCGTGATGTGTTGTGTGCAGTTGCGTCATGAGGGATGTGAGCGTGATGGGGAAAGGTCATATGTCATACAATATAGCATGTGTGTCCATACAATGCCCATCGGTCGGCACACAATGGGCAACAGATGTGCATTTGTACGTGTTGACGTCGGGTGTGACCCTACAGACGTTCTTACATCTTCACAACTACACAGTACATCACGGCTGTGTGGCCAAATTATGCATCTGTTGTCAGTGTCTTGTTCTGGCGAGGTGACTACAGTGGTGGTGGTACACATGCATTCTGTGTATGTGTTTTGTACGTTGTGTCACCATGCATGTAATTACCGTATGCACATCATTATTGGTGTTGGCATTTGTGCTTGATGACATGGCGTGTGTATAATTTACGTTGCATGTGTGTCTGTGATGTGGCTACTAAACATTAGGGTGAAGACTGAAGTTGTGTCAGTAAGGTTCACATGTGATGGAGTTGTACACGTATGCATCGTTTGTAAGTTGACCTAAGTTACATCTCTCTCCCACACAGGAGGGCTCCAAATGTGCATCGGCCATACACTGTGCTGGAGGATATGGTTGACGAGGAGGTGATTCGGAAATTCCGGCTGGATCGACGTCGGTTGCTGGAGCTTGTGGCTCAATTGTCTCCTCATCTGCAGCCACGTAGGACGTATCCTGGGTCGATTACACCCACTGCAAAGGTCATGGCGGTACTACATTTCTTCGCTACTGGCACATTTCAGTACACAGTTGGACATGCCGGGGGGATGTCACAGGCCATGTTCAGCACGGTTCTTCGGGATGTCTTGACAGCTATGATGCTGTACAAGAATGACTACATACATTTCCCACGGCCGGAAGAGTTGGCAGCTGTCAAAGCTGATTTCTATGCACTGGGCCACATGCCTCACGTTGTGGGCTCAATTGATGGCACACACATCGCTATCATTCCACCACGGGCACGGGAACAAGTGTTCAGGAATCGCAAACACTTCCATTCGCTGAACGTGCAGGTGGTGTGCCTGGCAAACAACATCATCTCCCATGTGTGTGCAAGATTTCCTGGATCCGCACATGACGCCCACATCATGCGGAGCAGCAATGTCCCACGACTCATGGCAAATCTGCGACCCGGTCAAGCGTGGCTTGTTGGTGAGTGTGCAGTGGGGACTCTTGTGATCTCTGTGTTGCATGGGGTACCCACCATATCTTGTTGTGATGTTTGTCTCTGTCATCCCCCTACATAGGCGACTCGGCTTACCCAAACCGGCCCTGGCTCCTCAGTCCCCTACGTAATCCGAGAACAGTGGGTGAAATGCGGTACAATGAAGCACATGGAAGGACACGGAGAGTCATCGAACGTACTTTTGGACTGCTAAAGTCTAGGTTTAGGTGCCTCGATAAGACCGGAGGGGCCCTGCCTTACTCACCAGGAAAAGTATGCAGGATCGTGATTGCCTGCTGCATGCTCCACAACCTGGCAGTACGCAATGACATTGAACTGCTGTTGGACCCTGAAGACGAAGGAGTTCCTCGGCCTCCCATCCCACCCATGTCGACTGATGAGGATAGTGGTGAGGAGGAAGGTGTGGACCAGAGGCGCCAGCTCATAGATCGCTACTTCCCTTGAATGTGAGTAACTACCTCTAGTGGCGGTTGACAATGCCTCATGTATGTTTGCTGGTGTTGTGTGGATGTGGGGTTAATCAGCTGTGTGTTGTTTGTGATGGTTGCATATGTGTGTCTTCATGTCTTTGGACATACAAGTGTCCATGATGTGTGTGCTCTCATCCCATGCTTTTGTGATGGTTGTCGTTTGTGTAATGTTGCTGTGCATTGTGTTGTGATGTGTGTGAATCTGTTTCCTGACGTGTGTTTGCTGTCTCTGATTTTCTCTAGGTCACTCCCGCAGCGCCATGATCATGTACGACTGTGATCCCTGAACCTGTTTACGTCTGTTTCTGAAGGCAATCATGTGAATAAACATGGAGGCAAAACATCATTGTGTGAGTAAGTGCAATTTATTTACAGGTTGTGCTTCTGTGCTGGTGAATATTTACAAGTAAGTGGGGTGGAGGGAGTTGGAGTTGAAGGTAATGGCAGATGAAATGTCCATGCTGACACCACATTGGGGGGTGTCAGGGTAGTCCAGCAGACCAGTGGGAATGATTGTCTGTGGGACAGGATACTTAGCTGGGTGAATGTCTCTGAGGTGGAACAGAGTCAGCTGGGAGGGCAGGTTGTTGATGGGCCACATCCGTCGCCAGGGGCACAGGTGGTGGTGGCGGCGGTGGAGGCGGAGGTGACGGTGGCGGGGGAGGAGGAGGTGGCGGTGGAGGCGACGGTGGCGGTGGCGCTACGACACTTGGTGGAGGGGGGGGGTTGTTCCGGCCAACCCATTCCCTCCACATCGTTGCCTGCTGGCCCATGATCTGCAACATCTGGCCAAGGATGCCACAGATTTTGCGCTGGACGTTGGTGTTGTCCACTGAGTCCTGGTGTGCACGATCTGCGTTTGCCTGGGACAGGTCGTATGACGCCTGGCACCTGGCAAGGGCTTGTAGGGACTGTGCCACTGGATGGGGTAGCTGTCCTTCCTCTGCATGGCGGTGTGCGGCTCACCTGATTGGCTGATGTCCCGTTGCCTGTGTTTGTGGCCCACTCACCCTGCCTGTGTGTGAGGCCGATGGACCAGCGTCGTGCGCTGGGTTATGCTGGGTGGCACCGGCAGGAGTCGTGGTGCTGGTGGTAGTGGTGGTAGTGGTGGTACTGGTGGTACTGGTGGTACTGGTGGTACTGGTGGTGGTGGGGACTGTGCAGATCACAGAGACAGGTGTCGCTGGAGTCACACATGCGACGTTGGTCGGTCCCGGGAGTCCCTGTGAGCCAGATGACCCTGGCTGCGTGCTTGGTCCCGCTCCATCCTCCGCACCGGAGCTGCCTGTGTCCTCGTCACCAGAGAGTCCTGTAGGTGTGGGAGGCGAGGCTGGCGGCCGGGTACTGGTTTCCCCAGTCAGTTGACGATCACCTGAGGGACAAGATGGAGCTGGTCAGTAATGTGGACATTACATGGTTATATAGATTTGTAGACATTTCTGTTTCCTGTCGCACACACCCCACCCTCCACCACCACCACCCTCCCCGTGAACATGGGGGCCTGTTGGGAGTTGTAGTTTGGGCCTCTCACATGCCCCACACACCCTCCACCACCACCACCACCACCCTCCCCGTGAACATGGGGGCCTGTTGGGAGTTGTAGTTTGGGCCTCTCACACGCCCCACACACCCTCCGCCACCACCACCCTCCCCGTGAACATGGGGGCCTGTTGGGAGTTGTAGTTTGGGCCTCTCACACGCCCCACACACCCTCCACCACCACCACCACCACCCTCCCCGTGAACATGGGGGCCTGTTGGGAGTTGTAGTTTGGGCCTCTCACACGCCCCACACACCCTCCACCACCACCACCACCACCCTCCCCGTGAACATGGGGGCCTGTTGGGAGTTGTAGTTTGGGCCTCTCACACGCCCCACACACCCTCCGCCACCACCACCCTCCCCGTGAACATGGGGGCCTGTTGGGAGTTGTAGTTTGGGCCTCTCACACGCCCCACACACCCTCCACCACCACCACCACCACCCTCCCCGTGAACATGGGGGCCTGTTGGGAGTTGTAGTTTGGGCCTCTCACACGCCCCACACACCCTCCACCACCACCACCACCACCCTCCCCGTGAACATGGGGGCCTGTTGGGAGTTGTAGTTTGGGCCTCTCACACGCCCCACACACCCTCCACCACCACCACCCTCCCCGTGAACATGGGGGCCTGTTGGGAGTTGTAGTTTGGGCCTCTCACACGCCCCACACACCCTCCACCACCACCACCACCACCCTCCCCATGAACATGGGGGCCTGTTGGGAGTTGTAGTTTGGGCCTCTCACACGCCCCACACACCCTCCACCACCACCACCACCACCCTCCCCGTGAACATGGGGGCCTGTTGGGAGTTGTAGTTTGGGCCTCTCACACGCCCCACACACCCTCCACCACCACCACCCTCCCCGTGAACATGGGGGCCTGTTGGGAGTTGTAGTTTGGGCCTCTCACACGCCCCACACACCCTCCACCACCACCACCACCACCCTCCCCGTGAACATGGGGGCCTGTTGGGAGTTGTAGTTTGGGCCTCTCACACGCCCCACACACCCTCCACCACCACCACCACCACCCTCCCCGTGAACATGGGGGCCTGTTGGGAGTTGTAGTTTGGGCCTCTCACACGCCCCACACACCCTCCACCACCACCACCACCACCCTCCCCGTGAACATGGGGGCCTGTTGGGAGTTGTAGTTTGGGCCTCTCACACGCCCCACACACCCTCCACCACCACCACCCTCCCCGTGAACATGGGGGCCTGTTGGGAGTTGTAGTTTGGGCCTCTCACACGCCCCACACACCCTCCACCACCACCACCACCACCCTCCCCATGAACATGGGGGCCTGTTGGGAGTTGTAGTTTGGGCCTCTCACACGCCCCACACACCCTCCACCACCACCACCACCACCCTCCCCGTGAACATGGGGGCCTGTTGGGAGTTGTAGTTTGGGCCTCTCACACGCCCCACACACCCTCCACCACCACCACCCTCCCCGTGAACATGGGGGCCTGTTGGGAGTTGTAGTTTGGGCCTCTCACACGCCCCACACACCCTCCACCACCACCACCACCACCCTCCCCGTGAACATGGGGGCCTGTTGGGAGTTGTAGTTTGGGCCTCTCACACGCCCCACACACCCTCCACCACCACCACCACCACCCTCCCCGTGAACATGGGGGCCTGTTGGGAGTTGTAGTTTGGGCCTCTCACACGCCCCACACACCCTCCACCACCACCACCCTCCCCGTGAACATGGGGGCCTGTTGGGAGTTGTAGTTTGGGCCTCTCACACGCCCCACACACCCTCCACCACCACCACCCTCCCCGTGAACATGGGGGCCTGTTGGGAGCCATGGACATGTTAGTGAGTTGGTGTCCAACGTGCATGGGTTGGGACGTAGGAGATGTTTCTTCTCAGTTGTGTGAGCCTGACCATGTCGTGCTGATCGTGGTGCTTGGTTTGTACTCACCAGTCTCTTCTCCTTCGTCAAGTCCGTCTAGGCTCTCTGGGTGTAGTATCACCAGCACCTTCTCCTCCCAATCGGTGTAGGGTATGGGCTCCGGGGGTGTGCCACCGCCAGTATGATTGGCTCTAGCAAAGTTTTTAGCTCGGATGCCCTTGACCCTGGTCTTCAGGTCATGCCACCGCCTCTGAATGTCATGCTTCGTCCTCGGCACAGTCCCCGACGCATTCACCCGAGTGACGATCCTGTCCCACATGTGATTCTTTTGCGCCACGGACGTCTGCTGGACTTGGGCCCCGAAGATGTGGGGCTCAACACGGATTATTTCATCTACCATTACCCTCAACTCTGTCTCCGTGAATTTGGGTTTTTTTATGGGTGCCATGGTGTGTGGTGCTCAGTGTGTGAGTTGAGTGAGTTGGGGGGTGCAGGTGTGTGGTGTGTGATGTGTAGGATTTGTGTGGTGGGTGTTTGTGTGGTGGGTGTGGTAGGGTGGTGGGTGGGTGTCTTCTATGTGAGTTTGCAGTATCTCGAATTGGGCCTCTTGCTGGCAGCAATGCTGTGATGCAAAGGATTGTGGTAGTGTGTGGGTGTCATTTTATAGTCGTGTCTCAATGGTTGTTGGCAGTCAGGTGGTAGGTGGGCGTGTTGACTAGTGTGCATTATTGGATAATTGGGACGTGTCATGGTGGCTTGTGCTTGGTGTTGGGGGGGGGGGGCCTTGACAATGTTCGTATGTTTGCTTTGGACTTGCGGTACACTTTCTAACATTTGTTTGCCGCTAGGGATGTTGTGCGTGTTGGCCTTCCGCAGTGATGCTGTGGTTATGATTGCATTCTTTCCGCCGCGGACGTGGATGGCTGTGCGTTCCGTGGAACGGGCGGATTTATCCTAATTGCGGCCACGGAGTATTCACAGGTATGGCGGTACATGTGTTATTTTCCGCGGTCATTTCCGTCCGCGGCAGTGGTTGTTCATTGGACTCCGTCCGCCGCGGACGGAGTTGGATGTGTTCCGTCCACCGCGGACGGTGTTGGTTATGATCCGTCCGCCGCGGTCGGAGTTTCGTGACATGATTATCCTAATCCCAACCGCGGAATCTCCGCGGCGCAGGCGGGAGTAAAATTTCCCCCACCATGGCGGACAGTACCCATTTCCGTCCGCCATCCTAATCGACCCCTATATATGGTCTATAACCTATGGTTTTTTCAGTGAATTTTCAAGGTTTTGTAAATGCTAATTCCTAACTATATATGGTCTATAACCTATGGTTTTTTTCAGTGAATTTCAATGGTTTTTTAATAGTAAATATCAAAAGCTTTAAAATGTATTCTTCTTTAAATCGAAAAATATATTTTATGTTTTTAATACAATTTTTTATGTATTTTTTTTAATATTTTTTTTTGTTTCGCTCCCGGTCCGCGAACCGGGTAGCTTCCCGTTAGCTCAATTTGCTGCCGCGACCCGGTCCGCGAACCGATAAACGTCCGTTTGCGCAACTGCCGCGTTAGAAAACAACATGGTGACGCGTCACGTAACCGCGACGTATCGCGTTGTCGCGTAATGCGTCATATGACGTGTCGCGTTAGCGCACCCGGAAGTGCTCCGGTACGCGAAGCGAGGCGCGAAGCGCAGCTTCCCGGAAGCGATCCGGGACGCGGCGCGGAGTGCGTAACGTAAGCATAACAGGTCATGTGACTTGTTAATAACACTTTTCATTGGTTCATTTCACTTTTGGTTTCCTAATGATGTAAGGCTAGGTCATGTGACCTAAAAATAACACTTTTCATTGGTTCAGAACTTTTTTTTTTCCCAAATGATGAAAACCCCTCCTTGTTTCCTCACTCTGACTTTCATCTTTGTGAGAGGAAGACCTTTTTTCATCACTTAGCAATGGCAAGTGTTGTAGCTTCAGCTGGTGCACCCCCACCACCACCATCACCTCCTAGGAAGAGAGGACCACCACCTCAGGTAATCCTCAATCAAGAGGAGGAAGAAGAGGAAGAAGAGGAAGAGGAGCAAGAGAGGAGGCAGTTTTTGCCAGAAAAGCCTAGGAGGTCCCGTGTCAAAGAGAATTTCATTTGGCAATTTTTTAAATATCCCCAGGGCCATAAAAAAGTGAATGCCCGGTATGTAACTTGCCTTATCTGCAAGAAAGATCTGTCCAGAGGCACAGATAAAAAATATAGTTATGGCAATTATACGATGCATCGCCATATGGAGAGGTGGCACCCTATCCACTACAGTGCTGCGCAGGTACGCGACCTGCAGGATAACCCCCCTCCTGTGGCCAGAAGATCAAATGTAGAGGAAGTGACGGGACCAGAGGCGAGGGAGACGGTCCCAAATATACAGATGAGGTTCGGGACAATCAAACAAGTGTGCGTGCGTTGCGGTCAGTTGATTTGCTACAGAGAAAGTAGCATCAATTTAATCAACTTAGCAATTGACAATCATGATTGTCCAAAACGCCCCAGAGAATAAATTATCTTTTTTTTTGTTGCTCCTGTTGAGCCCTTTACAATGAATCGTTTTCGTTTCCCCCCCCAAAAAAACAAAAAAATATATAAAACCGTTCAAAAAATACAAAAAAAGTAAAAAAATGTTCAGAAAAATAATAAAAAAATATAAAACAACAAAAATAATTTAAAAAAAAGTTCTTTTCAGAACTACCTCCCCTTTATAAAAAAATTGCTAGAATGTTTAGCACTCTGGCAACCTCTATTTCTTTTGGTTCGCTTCCTGGTTCGCTCGCCGGTACGCGAACCGGAAGCGAACCAAAAAAAAAAAAAAAGAAGAGTAAGTATAAGGGAAGGAAACAGAGAGTAATGTTAAAAGAAAGACAGCTATAGGGAGTAACACAGAGATACTTTTTAATAGATCTATTTACCGAAGAAAAGATGGAAGAGGGTATAATTGTGAAAAACAAAATAGATAGGGAAGTGAAAGAAAAAAAAGGAGAGTAGGAGAATAATAAACAAGAGTTTCTTAGAGAATGTGAGTGAATGTTCAAAATAAGATTAAAACATGTGGAATAACAGAGAGAAAAAACAGAAAGCAGAAAAGAAGAAGTAACAGAAAAGGAATGATTGAAACAGCAAAGAAATGTAAATAACATAGGGGCATATTATCAACATAGGTGATAAAATTATCGCTGCTTTTATCGGCAGAAATCTGCCGCTAAAGCCGCTTTTGCGGCAGAAAACTGCCACTAAAGCCGCTTTTGCGGCAGTTTTCTGCCGATAAAAGCAGCGATAATTTTATTGCCTGTGTTGATAATATGCCCCTTAGTGTGCTTGAACTACAGGGAGAAACCATAATGAACAAGTAGTGAAAGAGTGATCAGTCAGAGACAGTGAGAGTAATAGAGACGGAGTGAGTGAACAAGAGTGAGGAACTATGAGAACAGAGGGACTGAGAAAAGGAGTGGAAGGAGTAGAGTAAGTAAGTAATAGAGAAAGGAATGAGGGAAGTAGCAAAGGCAGAAAACTGAGGGTTAAAGAAATGAAGCAGTGGAACTAATAGAAGTTAAATGTGATAGAAATGTAACGAAAAGAGTACAAAACATTTACCTTATAATTGTCGTTAACTTAGTCACTTGTTATTTTTATACTTTCAATCTGTGAAAGAAAGAACAAAAATTTGAAAAATATTAAAACATGTATTTAAAAATTAGAAAAGACAAGGGAAAAGATTGAAGGACAAACAGTTTTTCAACAACTTTGACACTTACAGAAGCCTCTGCTTCTCCATGCCCCCTACACAGTCCTAAATATATACATTTTAAACTAACAGTATCTTGTTGCAGATGAAGTGAGGCCTATCTTGCAACATGGTGCATCTTTTGCACTGCTGCTGTGTCACAAAAGTGACGCAACGGCAGCGCAAAAGAGGTGCACGGCCATCATAAAACTGCCCCTAAGATTTTAAATGATTGTTTCAGGATGCCGATAAGGTGTGGCCTATCCAGAGATTTGTTTGAGGTGAGGTCTACTCAGAGTTACAGATTAAATTTAGGCTTGTTGAAGAGTACAGAGGAGATAATACATGTGCAAGCCTACCAACGAAGTGAGTCATGTCCACTACACTCTTTAACAAAGGCCAGACCTTCTCTGTCTCCCTTGACAGGCCTAAACCTCATCTGCACAATGTGATTCGTAATGTTAGGAAACACAGGTGATATAATTGAAAAAGGTGCAAATATTTTTGCTCATTTAACAATCACATCACCTGTATTTCCTTAGCTTAGGTATCTCATTGTACAGATGTAGTCTAGCATATCCAAGAGTACGCAGAAGGTGAGGACTGTATGCAACAGAGCAATGTACATTACTCACCTCCCTTGACACTTACAGAAGCCTCAGTTTCTCCATGCCTCCTACACAGTTCTAAATGTATATCATAAATACAAAAAGTACAGAATTAATTATACATGTTAAATGGTTTATTTTTGCTGTTCTCAGAATATATCAAATTTCACTAAAAACAGTGACTTGAAGGTATTCATCATATAACAGCGGGGAAAAAAAACACAATCAAAATGATTGTGTTTAAAAAACCCATATAACATAACCAATCAGAAATCAGAACTCCTCAAAAGTAACTTACTTTCCATGACGTCGAAGGATGTCCTATGAACAGCTTATACTCTGTTGTGCTGTTATTATTTTCAGCCCGCCACTTTCTGAAAGAAAAGCTCAATCGTTTTGACAAATATGTTACATACAATAAATGACTTCTCGCTCTCTACCGCACTTCTCCTCAAGGCCAAATCGTGTAAGAGCCATTTATAAGTCTTGGAATTCTTCTAAGCAAATCCCGTCATTTTCTTTTTCCGCAACTTTCAGAAAGAAAACGTTAAAGATCACTTTCACAATCCTGTACTAGTAATATCTCACCCTTCTTGCTCACTCATGTTCCACATTTCCTATGACACTGATACTGCTTACTATGAAGCAGACTTACACTACCTCTATGACTACTACAATTATTTAATTCTCTACATCACTTTTAATCACAAAGTAATTTAAAACAGTACATAAAATTATATCAACTCCTAAAATCATTATAGGCCAGTTACCTACCCTAAATTCTTTCTTCTGAAAACAGAAAGTAAGAATATTTTTAAATAAAAAGGCAACATTGTTTCATAGTGCAATGTGAATTATTTCCGGAACATCAGCTTTTTTTACATTTTGAATAAGATGTGTAATAAATGGATGTTGTCAAAGGACCATCATGTCATATAATAGCTGCAGTTAGAAATGTTCTTCCTAAAATCAACGACTGTGTAGCCATAACATTTGTAATTAAAGTTGAAAACTTATTTTCATCAGGTTTATATAGTTGGAATTTTTAAATGACATTATAACCAAAAGTTTGTTCAAAATATGTCGACAGCATTGCAGACTTACATTACCTCTACTCCATGTTTTGATTGGCTGCTTGAATTAGCTTATTAAAAGAAACAGTTTTTCTGAACTCATTCAAAGTGCAGTTATTTTTCCATGATGTCAAGTGTTATGGTAAGAACACCGTTTGCTTTGGGAAATACTCTGTTGTCCTTTAACTAATCCGTGCCCACCACTTTCTGTAAGAAAACCTTCTTTTTTTTCAGGAACTATTTAAAACTGAAAAATAACTTTTGACTCTGTACTACACTTATCCTCAAGGCCAAATAGTGTAGGAGTCATTAGAACCTCTTGAAATTCCTCAGAGCAAATCCCGAGATTCTTTCCCTAAAATTTTGGTTGTAAAAACACCAGGTAAGAATTTTTAAGGTCAAAAGGCAATTTTTTTTTAAAAGTTAAAACAGAATCATTGCAGAATGACCAGCCGTTTCTAGACTTCAAATAAGCTGTGTAATGTCCTGATGTTGTTGAAGGACCGTCATGATATATAATTGCTGCAGTGACAAAAGTCCTTCCTGATATTGACAACTGTAAAGCCACAACATTTTTAATTAAAGTTGTCAATTTTGTTCCATCAGGCCTACATCGTTGGAACATTAAAATGACATACTGGCCATATGTTCGTATAAATAATGTGGACAACATTTCAGACTTACATTGGCTACACTCCATATTGTGATCGGCAGCTTTTCCTAGCTTATTAAAGGACACTGATTTACTGTCTGGCAAAGTTAAATATATACATTTTTCTGAGTCTACACTAGTAGTACTTGATACCCTACAGTTCTCGCAGTCATGCTGCCATTGATAAGAAAGGCCAAACAGGTGATCTACATCTACACCTTCATCTTGCAATACATCAAGCATATACATTAAAAACTCCTGACAATCTTGCTGAATATTTTGAGAGAATTGCGTTTGACCTGAACATTTGTCTAACAGATTTCGAATTTCAGACACACTTTCTATTTTTGTTCTATCAGTGCTACATTTCTCTAACACAGAATTCAACAAACTGCAAAATCTTTGATCCGAATTGACCACAATCTCTTCTTTTAAAGTTTCTAGAGAAAAGACAACATTAACCACAACATTAGCATAGCAGTTGACACCAGAACTATTTTCAAATTGAAAACCAACAACATCTTCAACAGAATCCATTTTTTTCCTGCTTATAATTTCGGGTTCATCGACTTTTCGTCTTTTTGCTACAACCTCCCTACTATTGGTCACATTTCTTCGTTTCCGGCCTACCACCCGTTTCTCAAACAAAGGATATTGAGGCAAATGTGGCGCATACTCTCTTCTTAACCTATTGTATTCCTTAACACAATCTAGATCCGCACAAATGTTTGTGACATCACAATCAATCAAGTACAATCCCGATAAAGTTCTGACTCGTGACGATGCCACATATGCCATACCCTCCTTGAACACAGAACTGCCAATATTCACCAATGCACTGTCTACACTTAAACCTTGCGATTTATGGATTGTCACCGCATATGCCAAGCAAACAGGAAACTGCTTACGGCGAACATATAAGTCTTTTACAAGCAAAAACCTAGCAGAGCAACGACCAATTAGCTGTACTTCCTCAATGCCATCAAATTTAATTTTTAAAAATTCAATTCCATCTCTATTTCTGTATTTCTCAAAATCAACAACATTACCCATTGATCCATTTACCAGACCTCTTTCAACATGTAAATTCCTTCTTAAAATTATACGGCAATTTAAGCACACATTCAGAGTCTTTTCAAAACCAGCAGTTTTAGATATACTCTTCTCTAATGAATCCAATTTTGATTTCAAATTCTCAGACAAAATAATTGTTGCTCCCATATGCTCTATTCTGTCAATAGCTTCCAGTTTCACAATCTCTTGGTTTTCTAAATTCAACATTTTATTGTTGAAGATGGCACATACTGCAAGAGTTGGCATCAAACATATTCCAGATTTCTTCTCAGTAATTTTCTGAAAAATATTCTCAGGCACAACGTCTTCTTCTGGATACAAATTTGACAGTAATCGTGCATGTAAAGCTTCTTTACCATGCTCGGTCACTTTTCCGATTCTAACATCTTGTAGAATATTCTTATAATATTCATCCTTCGCTTGACGCATATTTTCACGCAGTTCAGCATCATTGAAGTTTAACCATATATTGACGTTGCCAATGCTCCCTAGGCACTTCCTGGTATCTTCATGCGTGAGCATTTTGAACACAGGTTGTCCTTTCACTGGTGTCAGCTGCAGAAGATCACCAAAAACAATGATGTGTTTGCCACCAAATAACACATCTGTTTTGAGAACTTCTTGCATTCTCAAATGCACAAAGGCAAGCATGACATTGGAAACCATGCTTACTTCGTCAATGATAAGAAGTTTCATTTTCCTCAAGACTCTTGAAACTTCACAACAAGCATCTCCAGATAACTTGTGGTATTGTAATTTGTTATCATGCTCCACTGGCAGCATCAGTAGACGATGCAAAGTAATACCTTTAATGTTATGTGCTGCCAGTCCAGTTGGAGCGGTGACAACACCAGACAGCGATGACTCAGTCCTTTTCTGCAAATAATATGAAATTGCTTTAATGAGGAAACTTTTTCCAGTTCCCGCTTCTCCACTCACGTACAGTCGGACAGGCTTCAACGACGTACATGAGCACTCTTTCTTCTCATGACTTAATCCATGATCTATTTGGTTGGTAACTTCGTCATATATTTTCCTCTGCTCAACGTTGAGTTGTCTTTCCAAGTCTTCTAAGTTAACCGCATACTCCTGAGCATCTGCCATGGCTCTTTCCACTTCAATCATGGCAGTGGCAGCTTCATTTTTGATAACTGGTCCTCCTACAGGATCCTGACTCAATGAAACAGAACTCTGACTGTCCTGAGAACTGTCTCTAGCAATCTCGGCTGCAATCGTTGCTTCCTGCTCGATTTCCGCATTCAACATTTCTAGATATTTGGGAAAAACAGGACATTCTATGGTCTCCTTGGCGGCATTGAAAGAGTCTTCGTAACAGAAGAAATCTCCAAGCAGTTCCTCTTCTAGACACCAAGGCTTGAAAAGTTGCAAAAGTGCTAAATAGAAAAACTCTTTTCTTTCAGGAGATTCGCCACTCAATTTTCGATGGTTTACGAAGTGGCATTTTCTTTGCTTGACCAGACATCCCTCACTTCCAATTACAGCATACACTCCTTTATCAATATCTTCTTTGATGTTCCTCTTTAATATGTAATTTTGTAGAACCTCATACAGACAAACATTCTCGAGGTGACTGCTTCTATTTGGATAATATGTATCCAACATGTTGGTCTTCAAAATATCTGTACTGTTTGGCTCCTTTTCCGCCAAATACTCAATTTCCCGTACAGGTTTCAGAACTCGATTACGCGTTGCAGCAAGACCAAGACTCGCCCAAATGATACTCCTGGATTTGGCATAGAGACTTGCTGAAGACAACCGGTCAGAACATTCGTAAGCTCCGATTTCTCGATGCGACAACATCTTCAGACTGAAACTGTACAACTTCTTACTGAGGCTCTTTTCATGGGAAATGTCCTCCCACATATCCTTCAATTCTGGCTTTTCTTTTTTGGTGATGTAAGATGTCACATACCGAGCCACAGCCATACAGTTATCAGCCACAAACTGTATATCCATGTTAGCATTCCACATGGACAAAATCACTGGGTTGTAGTCGTTGATGTACTTGGACTCTTCGTTCCTTTTCAAATTGTACGTATTTTTGGGTGATTTCTTCATCACATTATGTCGCAGCGAAGACATCAAACTGTTCACTCTTCCTTTAGAAATCACCGGTCGTGGAAAGGCGAAACGACATTTTGTGTAGAACTTGTCCTTGTTTCTGAATTTACGACGACAGTACTTTCCACAACGATGGCTTTGGAAGCGTAAAACTTGTTCTCTTAGGCTTTTGTCTTCCTTTGCCTTTGGAACAGCACATGTAGAATACTGTTCTATGAAACTCATCACTAAGTCATCCGGATCTGTTCCAAATTTGGGTGCATCTTTGATCCACAGCAGCATATGTATATGAGGAGCACCTCTTGCTTGGTACTCCTTTCTCCAGAAGAAATCCAACACCTCTCCAAGAGGTGGATTTTTCTTGTTCATGATGAAAGACATCATAGCTTCAAATCTATGATTGAAGTACCTGCATACATTGACTGGGTCCAAGGAGCACAGTTCTCCGGGTGTCTTGAATTCGATATTTTCAATGTTTCCATTTGCCTCTCGTAGAAATTCAAGTAAGTCTTCCCAGCCATACTCGGCACAGCTGAGAGTGAGGAACCATGTGGGAGTTCCTAAGTTCCTCAGCATACATTTTAAATCACCATGACGACGGTACCAGTACTCATTAGTACCACGCTGACACGCCATGAGATTAATCAGGTGAGAATCCAAAATACTGTCTTGCACATTGACTTTATCCATAAAGTCCCTTGCCGAGATATTTTGCATGTGTACACCACTTTTCAAGATGTGGTTCACTGCATATGACAGTCCAGACAGGTCGCTTTCAAACAGTAGATGAAACAAATAGGGAATGCATTGACGAAACCTAGGATCTTCTGCATACAATCGTAAAGTCCGGTATTCAGAAGCAGGAATTTGATCAGGTCGCTCATCATATCTTCCTCCTTGACCTGTTGGAAATAGCTGTGGGAAACACCGAGCTTCCAAACTTTCCTCCCAAACACTAATGGGACTTCCTTTGGCTTGTTTCATTTGAAACAACTCAATAGCATTCCCCATGACTTCCTTGGAATGCAAAGGATGAACACTATAATGTTCATATATTTCTTCATTTTTAGAGGCTTCTACTTTCTCAATTTGACCAGCACACAAATCGCTATCCTCTTCTTCACTTACTTCCTCTTCTGCAACATATACATTCTTGTAGTACTTATTGTTTTTCTTCAAATACAATGTTGCCTTTTTGACTTTCCTAACATCCACTAAATCTTGCCAGATTTTCTTACTCTTTGTCAGAACCCCATTAACTAAGATAACCAGAGGTTCCTCTTCCACTTTCTCTACTCCAATTGTATTAATGTTTTTCTTCAAATCTAGAGGCAAATAAACAACTCTTCCCTTTAATCCTCTCTGTAAATCTGATGGAGGCAATTTCCCTGTCTTTGGCTCCATTCGTACAATAGCCTGAAAGGGATGGATACTTTGAATCAAAATAGATTCATAAGTATTTAAATCCTTCAATTCAGAAGGAATCTCAACCAATTCCAGATTATTATGAACCGCTCTAGCAGGCATCCGGTTTTGATTTAATTTGTTACAACAATAAGTACACACACGTTGATCCGATCCCAAATCAAAACAATTTTCTACCATCAAGTATGTTGCAAAATCCTTCCATTCACTATTATTTTCCCTTTCACTTTTCGCATATAAATCCACTAACTTAGTCTGATTCTTATAATAAGTGCGTCGACAACACACACAAGTGAAATTAGGCCTCTCACTTGATTTCACCTGAAACGTGGCAATTTCTTTCTGAAAATTATCTGTACTGGAAACCTGTACACTATCTTCCACATTACCTTCTTCTTCTGGGTCAATTTCAACATTCTCCTCTTTACTTGCAAAGTAACAAAACTCAATTTCTTCACAAATATTCTTCACATCTACTTCAGAACCATGCAAAAGAGCAGTGCATAATTGTTTAAGCATAATTGCTGGACTCTTAGCATAATACAACATTCTAACTAATTTCCTCACTTTATTATGATGCACTGCTAGCATCCTGAAATGATGAAAAACACTCTGGCATACTCTCCTGGAAAGACAAGCCAGTGAATGACCATGCAAACCTGTCACTTCTCTCACTCTGCAAGGATCTAATTCTTGCAACAACTTCATTTTCTGTTTTAAAGTTTTCTTATTAAATGTCCGTACAAAATCACAAAGCAAATTGATGGAATCCTGTCGCACACTGCAAATACTACTACACTTCCAGGTATACACTGGTCCCTTAGGACGTCTTCCTAAAACCTCATTACCTAACACCTCTTCTGCCTCTGTTGTCACAAGTTTTTCTTTTTCAACTGGACAACCATCTTTCACCTCATAAGCTTGACCACTGGTGTCAACTGCATGCACCAAATCATTATCCTGGAAATAACTCTCCTCATTAAAAAATGCCTCACAACTTGAACTATGCATCCATTCTCCTGAAAAAACTTCACAAAAATTACTACGATTAACTGTTCTCTTCCATCTACTATTTCTTTTGAAATCATAAATTGCCTTGTTTAGTTTCCTAATTCTATTGATTATCAAAATAAATAACTTTCGCTTAATTTCAAATGCCTGATCAATAATTTTCTCAACTTTTTTTTTCTCTTATAAAAAAACACTTTCTGTTGACCTTTCTTAATATTTTTTAACAAATTGCCAATTATCCTGTTGCGGAACATTCGTCTACGAATGTCCCTAAACTGATTTTTCCTTCTACTACCATGCACAGAGTTATCTCCTGCTCTACCAGTAACATTTTTGATTGGCCTTTCCTTTCCGTTTAAATTGGCTCTCTTTTTCTGGACTAAAACATGTTCTGTAGTACTACTTTTTTTTCTACAAATGTTTCTTAGGAATGATTTTGTTGTCTTACCCGGAGCTTTCTTGGTGACTTGACGAGTTTTTATTGTAGAGGACTGCTGCAAGCATTTAGTAATCTGCTGTCTTTGACGTTTTGTAGCCTTTCGGGTTCTTTCTTTAGACGGCATAATGTAGTTTTGAAATGATCTGCAGTTGAATCTGTGGTAAAATATAATAAAAATTTTTATTAACCACTATTACCAAACAGTAAATCAATAACAGTCGTCAAAAAATGAACACACTACTTGTCAATTTTACATACAATAATTTTTAGTGCATTGGCAAATTTAGTACTCACAAATAGTAGCAAAGAAATAGAATGCTTCTACATTTGACCTTTGCTCTTTTATGTGTGAATCTGAACTAATTTGTATCAGCATATTTCCCTATTTTATTAAAGACACTTCACACAAGCTGTTTTTGAAGATGTGTTTAATTTTAAATGAAACGGTTAACAAGTTTAATTTTTATTTCCAGTAACTTTTAAAAATAAATGTTTATAGTTCCATAGGCTCGAGCAGGTCAGCTTCCCACCCTATGTCATACAATTCTGACAAATCGGCATCCTCATCATGTTCTTCATCATCCTCAGGATTTAAATCATCCAAGGGATCTACTTCCACTGATGTTTCAATCACAATTTCAATGATAATATCGAGATCAACAGATTGCTCATTATCACTCATGCTTGATGTTGTCGTTATCTTTAAAGAAAGAGAACAACAATGAGATGTTGCAGAGTAAGAGACAAATCTCAGAGACTATAATTGTAAAATTGTTTAACAAGAGTAACATTTTGCAGATATTATTTAACCATGTCCAGCGATGCTGAGGAGGTGAGGCCTATGTCCAATTTTTCAGTGAACAGGACTCATCTCTTCTTAACCTTGGATAAGCCTCACCAACACTGTGTCCCCTGCTAATACTTAAATTTAAAGGAGCAGATTTATGTTAACTGGCGCATCCCCAGGGATGCACCAGTTAACGTGCGCCACTGCTCTGCCACCCATGATGTGCCGCATTTACAATGCAGAGCACCATTGAGCAAAAACAGCACAGATGCGTCACGCATCTGTTCCACAAAAACGGCGCATTGCACGAATCACGTCGTAAGCGCGACATGTCTACTGCAATGCACAGGGGCAAGCCACACATTGCATGGTGCATCACTCCTTATGCCGGTTTCAAACAGGCGTAAGGATTTGATTCAGCAATGCCATAAATGTGACTCAGTGAAATCTTCTTAATTTTACTGTGTTAGTTTTACAGGGCTTTCATGCAAATGACTGGCCAACCTACAACAAAACGCTCACATGAAATCTGACGCAGGTTTCATGTGGCACAGGACTTTACAGCATGACACATCTGCCTAGATGCATCAAGTTGTAAATATGTCGCAACATAGCAAATCTTTTGCACCGCCGCTGCGTCACAAAAGTGACGCACAACGGCGCAAAAGAGGCACACGGCTATCATAAATCTGTCCCTAACATTTTAAATGATTGATTCAGGATGACGATAAGGTGTGGCCTATCCAGAGGTTTGTTTGAGGTGAGGCCTACTCAGGGTTGCAGATGAAATTTAGGCTTGTTGAAGAGTACATAGGAGATAATACATGTGCAGGCCTACCAATGAAGTGAGTCATGTCCACTTCACTCTTGAACAAAGGCCAGACCTCTTCTGTGTCCGTGGACAGGCCTAAACCTCATCTGCACAATGTGATTCGTAAAGTTAGGAAACACAGGTGATGTAATTGAAAAATGTGGAATTTCTTTTCCTCATTTCACAATCACATCACCTGTGTTTCCTTTGCTTAGGTATCTCATTGTGCAGATGGAGTCTAGCATATCAAAGAGTACACAGAAGTTGAGCACTGTATACAACAATTTTGACATTTACAGAAGATTCAGCTTCTCCATGCCCCCTACACAGTCCTAAATGTTTACAGTTTAAACTTACGGTATCTTGTTGGAGATGAAGTGAGGCCTGTCTTGCAACATGGTGCATCTTTTGCATCACTGCTGCATCGGTTTCATGTGGCACAGGACTTTACAGCCTGACACATCTGCCTAGATGCATCAAGTTGTAAATATGTCGCAACATAGCAAATCTTTTGCACCGCCGCTGCGTCACAAAAGTCACGCACAGTGGCGCAAAAGAGGCACACGGCTATCATAAATCTGTCCCTAACATTTTAAATGATTGATTCAGGATGACGATAAGGTGTGGCCTATCCAGAGGTTTGTTTGAGGTGAGGCCGCCTCAGGGTTGCAGATTAAATTTAGGCTTGTTGAAGAGTACAGAGGAGATAATACATGTGCAGGCCTACCAATGAAGTGAATCATGTCCACTGCACTCTTGAACAAAGGTCAGACCTCTTCTGTGTCCGTGAACAGGCCTAAACCTCATCTGCACAATGTGATTCGTAATGTTAGGAAACACAGGTGATGTAATTGAAAAATGTGGAATTTCTTTTCCTCATTTCACAATCACATCACCTGTGTTTCCTTTGATTAGGTATCTCATTGTACAGATGGAAACTAACATATCAAAGACTACGCAGAAGTTGAGCACTGTATGCAACAATTTTGACATTTACAGAAGATTCAGCTTCTCCATGCCCCCTACACAGTCCTAAATGTTTACAGTTTAAACTGACGGTATCTTGTTGGAGATGAAGTGAGGCCTGTCTTGCAACATGGTGCATCTTTTGCATCACTGCTGCATCAAAAAAGTGACGCAACAGCGGCACAAAAGAGGCGCACGGCCATCATAAATCTGCCCCTAACATTTTAAATGATTGATTCAGGATGACGATAAGGTGTGGCCTATCCAGAGGTTTGTTTGAGGTGAGGCCTACTCAGGGTTGCAGATGAAATTTAGGCTTGTTGAAGAGTACAGAGGAGATAATACATGTGCAGGCCTACCAATGAAGTGAGTCATGTCCACTTCACTCTTGAACAAAGACCAGACCTCTTCTGTGTCCCTGGACAGGCCTAAACCTCAACTGCACAATATGATTCATAATGTTAGGAAACACAGGTGATGTAATTGAAAAATGTTGAATTTATTTTCCTCATTTCAGAATCACATAACCTGTGTTTCCTTTGCTTAGGTATCTCATTGTGCAGATGGAAACTAACATATCAAAGACTACGCAGAAGTTAAGCACTGTATGCAACAATTTTGACATTTACAGAAGATTCAGCTTCTCCATGCCCCCTACACAGTCCTAAATGTTTACAGTTTAAACTGACGGTATCTTGTTGGAGATGAAGTGAGGCCTGTCTTGCAACATGGTGCATCTTTTGCATCACTGCTGCATCACAAAAGTGACGCAACAGCGGCACAAAAGAGGCGCACGGCCATCATAAATCTGCCCCTAACATTTTAAATGATTGATTCAGGATGACGATAAGGTGTGGCCTATCCAGAGGTTTGTTTGAGGTGAGGCCTACTCAGGGTTGCAGATGAAATTTAGGCTTGTTGAAGAGTACAGAGGAGATAATACATGTGCAGGCCTACCAATGAAGTTAGTCATGTCCACTTCACTCTTGAACAAAGGCCAGACCTCTTCTGTGTCCCTGGACAGGCCTAAACCTCAACTGCACAATGTGATTCATAATGTTAGGAAACACAGGTGATGTAATTGAAAAATGTGGAATTTATTTTCCTCATTTCAGAATCACATAACCTGTGTTTCCTCAGCTTAGTTATCTCATTGCAGATTTAGTCTAGCATATCCAAGAGTGCGACGCAGAGGATGAGGACTGTATCCAACAGAGCAATGTACATTACTCACCTCCTTTGACACTTAGAGAAGCCTCAGTTTAATATTTCTCTGTTCAATATTTATTTAAAGAAGTAGACACCAATATGACCTTCTCATAAATGTGAAAAGCGTTTAAAAAAAAAAAAAAGATTTCCTGGTCATAATTTGAAAACACAACACAGGTCCTATGTAGAAGCACATCCTATCAGTACTTAAATTAGCCAAGCACACATGGGGGCGTATTTACAAGGACCTTACACCACGGGGAAATAACTTAAATTAAAATGGGGAAAATAACATCAAAGGGACTCAAAGGCCTTTTAAATATGCCCCAAGCAGCCTATGAAACTCTAGCAGTACATATCAAGAAACTTAAATGACTTCAATAAACGTTTTTAAACACATCAAGTAAAGCAGTTATTCAACTACATTCAAGGGGAAGTGACTTAAAATGCCCTAACACACATGAAAGCGTATTTTGAAGGCCCTTGCACCATTTTTCCATCACTTTTAACATGGCTATGTAACTCAAAGAAACAAAATCTAAATTTGCCAAGCACACATGGGGGCGTATTTACAAGGACCTTGCACCACGGGGAAATGACTTAAATTAAAATGGGGAAAATAACATCAAAGGGACTCAAAGGCCTTGTAAATATGCCCCAAGCAGCCTATGAAACTCTAGCAGTACATATCAAGAAACTTAAATGACTTCAATAAACGTTTTTAAACACATCAAGTAAAGCAGTTATTCAACTACATTCAAGGGGAAGTGACTTAAAATGCCCTAACACACATGAAAGCGTATTTTGAAGGCCCTTGCACCATTTTTCCATCACTTTTAACATGGCTATGTAACTCAAAGAAACAAAATCTAAATTTGCCAAGCACACATGGGGGCGTATTTACAAGGACCTTGCACCACGGGGAAATTACTTAAATTAAAATGGGGAAATTAACATCAAAGGGTCTCAAAGGCCTTGTAAATATGCCCCAAGCAGCCTATGAAACTCTAGCAGTACATATCAAGAAACTTAAATGACTTCAATAAACGTTTTTAAACACATCAAGTAAAGCAGTTATTCAACTACATTCATGGGGAAGTGACTTTAAATGCCCTAACACACATGAAAGCGTATTTTGAAGGCCCTTAAACCATTTTTGCATCACTTTTAACACCTTGACTGCGGCGCCGTAGCCGCGCCCTGTGCTGGACATTCCAGAACAGGGCGCGGTCGTGACGGAACCGTTCCGTCATCAGCACAGCTCAGCCGTGACTGATGACGGAACGGTTCCGTCATCAGCATCGAAGGGGTTAACATGGCTATGTAACTCAAAGAAACAAAACCTAAATTTGCCAAGCACACATGGGGGCGTATTTACAAGGACCTTGCACCACGGGGAAATGTCTTAAATTAAAATGGGAAAAATAATATCAAAGGGACTCAAAGGCCTTGTAAATATGCCCCAAGCAGCCTATGAAACTCTAGCAGTACATATCAAGAAACTTAAATGACTTCAATAAACATTTTTAAACACATCAAGTAAAGCAGTTATTCAACTACATTCATGGGGAAGTGACTTAAAATGCCCTAACACACATGAAAGCGTATTTTGAAGGCCCTTAAACCATTTTTGCATCACTTTTAACATGGCTATGTAACTCAAAGAAACAAAATCTAAATTTGCCAAGCACACATGGGGGCGTATTTACAAGGACCTTGCACCACGGGGAAATGTCTTAAATTAAAATGGGAAAAATAATATCAAAGGGACTCAAAGGCCTTGTAAATATGCCCCAAGCAACCTATGAAACAAAGCAACATTTTAAATACACAACTTTCTTCATCATTTTCTCCCTAAAGCATACTATTCTCTATCTAAATTAAATGAATCTTTTCTCACCTTAGCAAATACTTTTTGAGTTTCAAAACAGTCTCAGACACACACCAATTTGTCTTCATCAGAGCAAAAGGTATGCACTCCAGAGGCTGCAACCAACAACAGCACAGAAATGCTGTAATTCATCACACATATCTCTCATGTCACCCAATCAAAACTCTTCCCTCACTTTTTTCAAATCAACACCCTTCCCCCTTCTGCCCTTTCTGCCTTTTTCCGTAGCAACCACCTCCTGAAAGACCTCTCATGTTTGCAAGTTCACACAACAATGTTTCAATTGAACTCTGAACTCTCAGTACACCTGCGTATCCAGTGCAATCTTTCATAAAATGATTTTTTCTTGACCATTCAAATTACATCTTTCAAAGAACTCATCCATGCACCCTAACTTTCTGTTTTCAGCAATCAAAATCCACCAATCACTGCTACTGATTAATTACCACAGAAACTCCACAGTTTTTTTCATTACATACTCCTACTGTTCCAACTGCCATTTCATTCCCACACTTCATCTGACTGCAGCAGAACCTCCTCTCACCATGTTTTCTGTCTGGATTGTTGGACATAGTTATATCCACTGGGCTCAAAGGTATGCTGATAACAGAAATTTACACAACCTCAATTTACAAAATGTGGAAATCAACTGGATTGGCCACAGAGGATTAAGATGTCACCAATTGATACCATTGGTGAAAACCTTTTTGAATTTGCCAAAACCTGACCTGTTAATTGTGCACTGTGGAGGAAATGACTTGGGCACTTTGACTGGGGTAGGTCTGGAAATGCTTTTAAAAGACACCTTTGACCAATTGATGGCACTTTTTCCTCAAACTGCCTTGGTATATTCAAATATATGCCAAAGACAGAAATGGAGGTGGTCCAACCAATTTTGTCCACAAATTGAGAAATCGAGGAAGCATGTAAATAAATCTGTTTCAGCTTACATGAGAGACCATGGAATGGGCTCTATCTACAACAATAACTTGCGTTACTACATGCAAGATATCTACAGAAGAGATGGAGTTCACTTCTCAGATGAGGGGAACAGAATTTTCATCCTGAATTTAAGACTGTGCATTGGTACCTACTTGTAGGTACCTAAATCAGCCACAGGATCCAAAGGCTCTTTTCAGAGCTACCCTACATCTGATCACTCACAATTATTATTTTACTCTAACTTTTTTCACTAATTTTCACCAAAGTACGCTCACCGGAGCGTTACCCGGTACGCGCACCGGACGCTAACCGTGCAAAAATTTGAAAAAAAATGTTTTTTTCCCCGCACATATGGGCCTCCTCAGCCACCCTCAGAAAACCTAGGGGGTCAGGATACGTCTACCGTGCCCCCTTCTACCCATTCTCAACATTATTTGCCCTCCATCTTGTATCTCAAATCTACCGAAACACAAAATGGAGGACTCCCGTAACGCTGCCGGTTCGCGTACCGGGGCGCGCACCGGGAAGCGCTCGCTCAAAAAAGGTGGGAAAGTAATATACAGAAAAACCACTGGAGACACTTTCACCAAATATAGATTAGCTCATACTACATACCAATCCCTACCATTTTCACAAATTTGGTTGGAATTCCATTTAGCCATTTAGCCTGTAGACCTCTCTAAATACCCTGAGGTAAATTACTTCACAAAACACATCTGAAGTGTTGGAATTGACAACCAATTAAAATGTTACTTTCATTTTCTACTTTTTTTACCTGACATTTGATTGGTTATGTACCTGAATATATATAAAGAAAGAGAGAGAAACACAGCCATTTTGACTACTACTTCCTGAAGTACATTGCAAGAGCATTTTCACTGACAACTTAAACTTGTTTTTAAAAGGTAAGATGGTATTTTGTAAATTTGAAAGGAGAACTATGTCATGCACTTTAAATTAATTTGGGAAAACATTTTTAGATAGTTATATACTGTCCCTCTGTAAGAGTTAGACATTGAGAAAGGCTTGTTTATTATAATTATGGATTGATTTAGGTTTCTGTGATATAATTATGAATTTACTTAGGCTTCTTCACAGGCACTTTTTAATAGTACTACTTCACGCCTGAAACCATACAGTGCCCATAGATTACTTCTCTGTTATAAACTCACAAGTACCTGTGTGAACTTAAACCCAACAATGCCCTATCTCTACTGATATATTTATTTTTTATGCAAATTACAGCAAGAAAATGGAAGGAGAGCAGAATATTTCCTTCAAAATTGTTCTGGAGAACAACACAGAAAAAGATATTGAGGACAATGATGACTCAGATTTCATGGATGAATCACGGGACCATGAATTAGTTCAATGTGTAGATGCAGTAGATTCGCTGATTGAAAATGAGGACATTTCCGACAATGTGTTGTTAAATGTTCTGTTAAATTTGGAAAAAGAATCACAAAAATAAATTTATATTTAATAAAAAAACAACAACAAAAAAACAACAAAATGAACTATCAATAAACATACAATATTTAAAAAGTCTATCATTCTTTTGTCCTTATAGTACGCTCCCCGGACCGCTTCCCGGTGTGCGTACCGGGCGCTCCCCACGCAAAAAAAACAATTTGGTTTTTTTCTTTTCCCCCGCGGGGCCCTTTTAAAGCCTCCACATCAAACCTAGGGGGTCAGGGAGGATCTGCTATGCCCCCTTATGGTCATTTACCCCTTTGTTTTGGCCTCCTCTTGTCTCTCGATCCTACCGAGAGACAAGATGGCGGCCGCTCCGGACTGTTTAGAATGTTGACAGACACCGGAGAGCCAATCAGCTTCGCTTCGCGAAGTTCCGTTACGCGTCAGGTACGCGAACCGGGGGCGCTGCCCGGAGCGCGCTTACAGATATATATATTTTTGTGAACGTTAATTTCTCAAAATCCACTGGAACACATATATTGAGACCTAGCAAAGGCACATCGGGCTACCAGTCCCTACAATTTTGCCAAGTTTCGTGGAAATCCATTCAGCCGTTCGAGCTAAAAGTGAGGCCAACCGCCCTATGGAAAATTGCATGGGAAAAACGCGTTTTGGGACCCCCCCTTTTTTCTTGGCCCCCCCCTTGACGAAACCCCCCCAAATTTTCAGGGGCTGCTCAGAAACAAAATTTTCCATTTTCCTGAAAATTTCAGCCAATTCCGTCCTCAAACGCCAAAGTTATTCGACATAGAATTTTCAAAAATCCCATAGAGAAAAAATCCTAACTATATATACCTACTGGCGACCGCCAGTAGGTAATATATATATATATATATGTTGTGTGTATAAATATATATGAGTATATATGTACATGAACCTGTCTGAACTTAAACCCAACAGTGCCCTATCTCTACTGATATATTTATTTTTTATGCAAATTACAGCAAGAAAATGGAAGGAGAGCAGAATATTTCCTTCAAAATTGTTCTGGAGAACAACACAGAAAAAGATATTGAGGACAATGATGACTCAGATTTCATGGATGAATCACGGGACCATGAATTAGTTCAATGTGTGGATGCAGTAGATTCGCTGATTGAAAATGAGGACATTTCCGACAATGTGTTGTTAAATGTTCTGTTAAATTTGGAAAAAGAATCACAAAAATAAATTTATATTTAATAAAAAAACAACAACAAAAAAACAACAAAATGAACAATCAATAAACATACAATATTTAAAAAGTCTATCATTCTTTTTTCCTTATAGTACGCTCCCCGGACCGCTTCCCGGTGCGCGTACCGGGCGCTCCCCACGCAAAAAAAACGATTTTTTTTTCTTTTCCCCCGCGGGGCCCTTTTAAAGCCTCCACATTAAACCTAGGGGGTCAGGGAGGATCTGCTATGCCCCCTTATGGTCATTTACCCCTTTGTTTTGGCCTCCTCTTGTCTCTCGATCCTACCGAGAGACAAGATGGTGGCCGCTCCGGACTGTTTAGAATGTTGACAGACACCGGAGAGCCAATCAGCTTCGCTTCGCGAAGTTCCGTTACGCGTCAGGTACGCGAACCGGGGGCGCTGCCCGGAGCGCGCTTACAGATATATATATTTTTGTGAACGTTAATTTCTCAAAATCCACTGGAACACATATATTGAGACCTAGCAAAGGCACATCGGGCTACCAGTCCCTACAATTTTGCCAAGTTTCGTGGAAATCCATTCAGCCGTTCGAGCTAAAAGTGAGGCCAACCGCCCTATGGAAAATTGCATGGGAAAAACGCGTTTTGGGACCCCCCTTTTTTCTCGGCCCCCCCCTTGACGAAACCCCCCCAAATTTTCAGGGGCTGCTCAGAAACAAAATGTTCCATTTTCCTGAAAATTTCAGCCAATTCCATCCTCAAACGCCAAAGTTATTCGACATAGAATTTTCAAAAATCCCATAGAGAAAAAATCCTAACTATATATACCTACTGGCGACCGCCAGTAGGTAATATATATATATATATATATATGTTGTGTGTATAAATATATATGAGTATATATATACATGAACCTGACTCAAAACAACGCATACTAATACCAGGTGTGCCATTACAACGCGGTTATTACTACATGTTACAATGACATGCCATTACATCACATACTTTTACCACGCATATGCTTTTACCACGCATACCATTACAACGCATAGGCATGCGTGGTAAAGCTATACTCATGGTAAAAGTATGCGATGTAAGTGACACTGCCCTGCCCCAAACACTGATTTATTACCCCTGCACGACCCTTCCTGACCCCCAGTACTCTTCCTACATTAAGACTACCCAGCACGACCCCCTGACACTACCCTGAACCCAACAACACTACCCTGCACTACACACACACCACAGCACTACCCTAAACTCTAAAACACTACCTCCAGCATGACCCTCCCCTGACCCCCAGTCCACTCCTTACACTTAGACACTACCCTGCACAACCCCCAACATTACCCTAAGCCCAAAAACACTTCCCTGCACTACACACACACCACAGCACTACCCTAAACTCTAAAACACTGCCTCCAGCACGACCCTCCTCCGACCCCCAGTCCAGTCCCTACACTCAAACACTACCTTGCACGATTCCCGACAGGACCCTAAACCCTAAAACACTACCCTACACTACACAAACACCACAACACTACCCCGAACCCCAAAACACAACCCTCACCCCAGGCCCAATCCCCCTTACCTCGCTCTCCTTGTGATTCCTCTACCTGGTTCCTGCTTCGCTTCACGTCGGCTGAGACGCGGGGCACGATGGACGTTGTTGTGAGGAAACGGAAGAGCCTCGGTTTCCTCACAACGAGGTGGATCACCAATACATTGCATGCGTTGTAAAAGCACATGCGATGTAATAACATGCGTAGTAATGGCTGTGCTTTGTTAAATCGCATGCGTTGTAACTCTTGCGATGTAATGATATGTGATGTAAGAGCCGCGTTGTAATGGCTGTTTACCATATATATATATGATGTGTGTATAAATATACTCATATTATATATATATAAATGTGTGTGTGTATGTATATATTTAGAGAGAGTATACATAATGGGTAAATGTGCTTTGTGGACAATATTGCCCTCAAGAGGTTCTGGTGATGTCATAAAGCACAAGGTTGAAGGCTGAGTAGTTTGTAAATATCACCAGAACCCCAAAATAACAATATAGAACCATATTAAACGTTACCCATTTTGGGTAGCTATCTTGAGAACGATATTTTCTTCAAATAGGACACTGATTGCGATCAGAATATTTTAGTTTACCATTCATTAATACATTCTTGATAAAACAATGGACAATGGGGAGGGCCTGATAATTTATTACCATTTTTTGTTGCTGCTTTTTTTTCAAGTTTAATATAACACAAACTAGACCACCCGGGACATCGGGTATCAGGGCGCTTTACATGAGCACCAGTTTTGTTACAGAAGGACACCATTCTATAGATACAGCATTAGCCAATAATTATGGATTTACTGCATTTGCTACATAATTTTATCAATGTGTAGATTTCACAAAAATGCTGTTTCTTGCTAAAACAGATGGAAATAATACAGGCAGAGTGTGTGCCACAAAATTAGCATTTTTGCCATATAATTAAAACGAACCTCATTGCATAATTTGGTCCTTAAATGCTTCATAATCTTAGAAGCTGGGATAATGTTAAAGTGCCGCAGAATGGTTTGGGGCTGTCATTATGATGATGGAATCATCATTCCACAGGGGACCATGAACATTTTGCACATTTCATTATTTAATGTGAAATATGGGTCTTTATAGGACAGCAGTTAAGTCAGTTGTTCCATGGGAAAATATTTTTTTGGTTTGCTGTTAACTTTGGCACCGTTTGACAGGTCTCCATGAAACTTTCCAAAAATGTGCTACTTTTTAATCTAGTTTGAGCATGGAAGGTTTCAGGTTGATCCATTAAGCAGGGGCTAAGAAAAAAAGGGGATCCCAAAATGCAAATCCCCATGGATTTTCCATAGACTTCTTTAGACAAGCTACAGCAAAAACTGCTGAACAGAATTACACTAAATGTGGCAGGAAGCTAGTTCTTGGTGCGCAGATTGTGCTTTTTGTGATTTTGTGTAAATCAAAGTCATTGTTCTTATAACGTATCTTAATGTGTGGAGTCATTATTCACAAGGAGTCCATCCAATAATCTTCGATTCTATGCTGTTGTAAAAATATACATAACTTTATTCTTATATTTCACTTTTCAATATCAGTTTATCAGCCCCGCTAACATGTTTCATCCATTAAAACAACATCGGGGCTTGTGAAGACAAAAAGACAACAGAAGCACCAGATAATATCTAAGAGTGGGATAACGCCATTATGAAGATTTCTGTTGAAGAAAGTAATGAGTGATGCCATTGATCTCTGATGACGTCCTTTCAATGCGAATGGGCTTGGAGGACTGGGTCATTGATTAAAATCACTGATAGAACTTGATGACAGAATATAACATTATTGGTTCGATTTCTGTTCTAAGAGTGCCTTATGTCATGAATGGGTTCAAGGCACTAAAAGTTTTTTTAAGAAGCCATAAACATTTATGTTCTAATGTCATAGTCATTTATTTTACTTTTCTTTGTAAGGTAAAATGCTTCTCAGATTGTTCCTGCTGTATTAGTGCCTTAGGCCTCCTTTGCTTTCGGAAAGCGCTGTATAAATAACAATGGCAATATATTATAACATGTTTACTTGTAAGAGACATATTCACCCCTTGGGCATATTACAGATGCTTCTCGTAGGTCCTGCAGCCTTTAGATCCTCAGGGCAGGCTTGCATCTAGGTAGCAGGTCTCTCTTCAGTCAGTGTCCAGTTCTCTCTGGTAAGCTGCACCCTCTTGGATTCAAGAGACATTTTGCCTTTAATATCCATAAAGCAGGAGGCCAAATACTTGACTAATGGAGAGCATTTCCAGGGACTGAGTGCCATTAAGATTCAAGAGTCCTTGAGTCCTTAAGTGAGTCTTCTTCTTCCAGCAGGAGTCAAGAGTCATATGTCTTCTTGCACCAGGGCCTTCTTTATCAGGGGGAGTAATACAAGGAACAGGAGTGTTCTGAGGTGGTGGGGCCTGAGCCACCAAACATATATTTCCTCACATTTCCCCACCCCCTTTGCAAGTACTTTCTCTTTGCCTTACTGTAGCCGCTCCCCTATTTAGATAAACCTTTTACTCTCTGACGGGCCTAGACTGTTTCTCTACCCTACTATGCCTGAAGCCTGGTTCCTAGAGAAGATCCTGGGAATAAAAAGTGAAAGCCCTCTGTGGCATCTCCAAGTTACAGGAGGTAGTGCCACAGCAGACCTTTCTTCTGCACACTGTTCCTGTCCATTCCCAGATAGCTAATTCCAGCTAAGTGGTCAACACTTAGCACCCATCTGCTTTTTCAGGGCTCAGAGGCAGGCTGTTGTCCTCTGAACCAGAGGCGCGAATTCTCACTAAACCAAGGATGTGCATTCCCACTCTGCAGGGGTGAGTGGCAAATCTGATTTTAGGTCTAATTTGGCCCAGTCAGCAAATTATTGTAAAGTGTCTTCTCCACGTTGTCAAAAATCTGAGTTTCCATTAAATCAAATAACCCTGAAGCCCTTTTCTAGTAATTTCTCCAGTAGAGATAGGAATAAAGATTATAATCCCATCTTGGCCTGTTCAAGGAAAAGCCTAGCGAAGTCTACGTAGTGAAATTGCTTTCAAATTTTATTTCACACTGATAGCATACTAATTCTAATAAGTTGTGTGCCCTTTTTTATATCTTGTTCTGCGGCAACGATTGGTAGACAAAATGCTGAATGAATCAATCATTCTCCCCCAAACAAGAGATCTGGGTTAAATCCATTGTTCTTTTGCTCACTATGCCACCCCAGTTTGGACCCAGCCATATGCAAATCAGTCTTGACCCTGCTCCTCATGGCGGCAAACCAGCCAGAACAACCAAGCTGGGTCCTCCGTGGACTGGAAACAAGCATCCTTTGACCGGTTTCGGGGTATATCCCCCTCATCAGCCAGGCTAGCTTGAATCCAGTGGCACAACGAGCAAGAGACACATGTCTGGGCCTACCCACCCTACTTAGAGTGCAAAGTGCTGCTGCAGCAAATGATGGATGAAATGCTGAATAAATCAAACATTCTCCCCCAGTCAAGCGATCTGAGTTTAATCCATTGTTCTTTTGCTCACTACCCCACCCCAGCTTGGACCCAGCCATAGGCAAATCAATCTTGAACCTGCTCCTCATAGAAACAGTCCCTAACTGCCAAGTCGGGTCCTCCCTGGACCGGAAACAATCCGGGAGTGGTGGAGAGAGTGATTACCCCCAATCAGTCACATTGGGCTGGCAGAAAGCTCCCTAGAGCCCAGGAATTCATATGGGTCTGGGCCACCATAGACAGGGCCATGCCTAAAAGGGAGGCAGAAAGCCTATTTGAATCCAAGGCTAATTTGGAGACAAAAATCAAAGGGACGGGTACAGCCCACAATCTGCAGGGCCAGTCCCCCACCCTAAAAAATGGCAGAACATTCTTCTGCTCCCAGTTGGCAAACTTGGGATTTGTCTCCATCTGCCCCCTCTGCAGGGAAGGGGACGAAACCCAGCTAGACAACAAGTTAGTAAAAATAATAAAACAAAGGGGTGGGGATGGCCTACCATATACAAGGCCATGCCCCCACCCCAAAAAGGGCACTGCACTTTCTGCCCCCACCCCAGCTAGGGACAGATTAAGAAATTTGCCCAGGTGTGGCTCCACGGAGGAACAGAAAGCCCACTAGACACCAAGGATTATGTTAAAATAAAATTTAATAAATGGTTGGAGCAGTCCACCATGGGTAGGACTAACACCCCCTGTTAGATCTGGGGGTCTCTAGTTGGCAATGGTATTCACCTTTGTCCAAATAGGGACCCTTACTTCTAAGTCAGGATAAAGGGATTACACTCCTTAATAACCCCTGCTCACCCCCTTGGAAGCTTGGTACGAGCAGACAGGCTTATCTCAGAGGCAGTGTGTTTAGCATTTGTGAATATACACAGTAATACAGTGAAAACACTACAGATGGACACAACACAGGTTTTATAAAAATAACTATTTTTTATATAGACTTAACACAAGCCCACAAACGACAAATATCCACAATACTACACTTAAGATTACTTAAAAGATGATTAAAGTTGCTTAGTTCAAGTTGATGGTAAATGTGACAAAGTTCTCAACAAAGTACCTGGATGCGTAACGCAAAGTAAACAAAAGGCTCGCAAAAGAGGAGATGCGTTGGTTCCGTGATCCAGGGGAGATGATGCGTCGTGCCTCAATGCTTGCGCAGAGGAAGGGATGCGTCGTAACCCTTACCGGTGCGGAGGTGATGCGTAAATTCTTGGCCTACTGGCCCGTTGCGGTGCGCAAGATGACGCCTTGATGCGATGCGATGATCCGGTTGTGATGCGAGAAGATCGCGCCCTTGATGCGGCGATGCGATTAAGATGTGTAGACGCCCTGGCAGCCTTGCGACGACTCTGTACTTTGGAGCCACGACGAGCCCTGCGACACGCTTCTCCAGTGATGCGATGGCGACTCTCTCGATGGCGTCACGCTCCTCCAGTGATGCGACAGCAGGCAGCTTCGATGAACACACGCTTCCAGGGAGATGGGGCGAAGGCTCGCTGCTCCAGCGATGCGACGATTTCAGCTGCGGCGGCGACACGCTTCTTCTCGATGCGTCGTGCTTCCAGCTCCCAGTGACACGTAAATGTCTGGAGTTGAGAATTCCCAGCAAGGAAATTCAGAGGTGAGCTGGAGATGAAGTCTTTTGTCCCTGAGACTTCAGCAGGAGGCAAGCACAGTTCAAGCCCTTGGAGAATATTCTGTAAATGATGAAAGTCCTTAAAAGTTCCTTCTCTTTTCCTTGACAATGAAGCAACCACTGCAGGCCAACCCAGCAAACAGCACACTGGCAGAGGGGCAGTAAAACTCATGCAGCTTCGTTGGTTCTTCTCCGTGGCAAAAGGTTTCTTGTTCCAGAAGTTATCTAATTTCTTGGGATCAGGGTCCCAATATTTATACCTCAAAATCCATTGTTCTCTGAAGGCAGAGAGGCCTCTGCCTAGTCCAAACCAGTTCCTGAACACTTTGTTTACATGACTCTCGTCTTCCTTTCAGTGTGCAGGGCAGAGACATCAGCCGCCCCACAGGAGGTGGAGCCAGCACAAGGAAGGGAAGATACAGCTCTGGAGCACTTTGTTGACATGATTCCTTCTCTCCTTTCACAGTGCAGGGCAGAGACATCAGACAAGCCACAGGAGGTGGAGCAAGCATTGTAGAGGTAAGGCCCAGCCCTATTCACGTCCCAGGTGCAACTCCTCCGTCCCATCTAGATGCAGATATCTTTATTCACCACTGGGTTGCTCCAGCCTTTCTCCTGGAATCCCCCAGCCCTGTCACTCACAAACCCAAACAAGGAATACACAACCTAGCAGAGGCAGGCCTGGACAGTTAGGCAAGAAAATACCTACTTTCTAAAAGTGGTATTTTCAAACAGAGAATATTAAAATCAACTTTACTAAAAGATGTATTCTGAGTTAAGGCATAATAATTTCGAATTTCTACCATGTTCCCTGAGTCAGTTAGGATTATAAGAATGTAATAATCTAACTGCCCATTCTAGCCTATGGAGAACAGGTAGCCTTCAATATTGAAAAACGAAAATGGCTGTAATTAGAATTAGAATTAGAACATGCTACATACATCAGAGCATGTCCTACCTTATACTTACAATGCACCCTGCCCTTCGGCCTACCATAGGTGTGTCTAATATGAAGCAAAGGGAAGGTTTAGGGACTGGCAAGTGGGTGCACTTGGCCAGGTCGACATGGCAGTGCTAGAATGCACATAGGCCTTGCAATGGCAGGCCTGAGACACACTTTACAAGCTGCTCCTGTGGGTGGCACAACCAGTGCTGCAAGCCCACCAGCCGCATTTGATTTAAAAGCCCTGGGCACACATGGTGCACTGTACTAGCGGCTGACAGGTAAATCAAATAACACAATCATGGAATCACCCATTAGTACATCAATTTAACATAGGGAGTGTTAGACCTGGCATCCTTGGCGTGGTTTCCCTGTATCTTTTTGCCTCTACCTCCTGTATTTTTGATGCTGTGCTGGATTTTGTTTTTGCTGGTTAGATGCTTTGGACACTCTGCCACTGCTGATCAGTGTCAGAGTGTAAGTGCTCCCTGTGTAAATTGTTATTGTAATTGGATATACCTGATTGGCATATTTGTATCACCCAGAAGCCCCTAGTAAAGTGCACTGAGTGTGCCAGGGCTGGTGATGTCAAATGCT
Source organism: Lissotriton helveticus (assembly GCF_964261635.1). Taxonomy (NCBI): domain Eukaryota; kingdom Metazoa; phylum Chordata; class Amphibia; order Caudata; family Salamandridae; genus Lissotriton; species Lissotriton helveticus. Next base: position 652,334,897 of record NC_136067.1, read on the forward strand.
ACTAGTGGGCCTGCATCACTGATTGTGCCACCCACATGAGTAGCCCTAAAATGGTGTCTCGGGCCTTCCACCGCAGTGCCTGTGTGCAGTCTGTGAACTGCCATGTCCTCCTGGTCAGTGTCCCCACTGACCGGGCCTAACCCCTCCCTTTCTGTGCACATTGGTCACCACAGGGTACCCCCTTGGGCAGGGTGCAGTGTATCTGAAAGGTAGGGCATGTACTTGTGCAGGTGACATGCTCTGGTAGTGAATTACAGCCATTTTCGTTTGTCACTGCTGTAAGGCTATCTTGCTCCATAGGCTATCATGGGGGATGCTGGCTACAGTGGCTACCAGCATATCTTCCCAAAGGAACAAAATAGGACATAAATGTCTGGTATCCCTGAACTCAGAATTTAATAACACATCTTGAAGGAAAGGTTGTTTTTAAATCTTGTGTTTGAGAACAGCACTTTTAGAAAGTAGCTGTTCTCTTGTCTGACCTTTCTGTGTGCCTTGGCCTGTTTGTGAATTGACTGTCTGGTTTGAGAGTGACAGGGGCTGGGGAGCCCCCAGGAGGCTGGCTGGGTCAGCCCTAGGCTGAATGACTGCATTTGCAACTTGAGTTGTTCGAGGAGATAGCACCTGGGCCTGAATAGGGATGTGCCTGCCTTCCACAATGCTGGCTCCACTACCTGCTGAGCGGCTGACAACCCTGCCCCTCACTCTGAAAGGAAAGGAGAAGCCAGGAAAACAAAGTGCTCAAGGAACACCCAGAACTGGTGCAGACCGGGCTCAAGGCCCACTTGCACAAAGAGAACAAAGACTTTTAGGGGTATAAGTACAGGACCCCTGACAACAGAAAATTAGATCATCCTGGAATCAAGAAGGAACGCCTGCCAAGGAGAAAGCTGAAACTGAAGAAGGAAGACTGTCCTGCTGTTGCTTTGCTGCCAAGGAGAGGGGAAGGACTTTGCTTTGTGCTGTGTCCCCTTGCTTGAAGGAATCTCCAAGGGCCTGTTGTGAGCTGGCTCCCTGTTATGAAGTCCCAGGAACAAAAGAACTTCACCCCCAGCTTTCCTGAACTCTATTGAGAGAGGTATGTACTTCCTGGAGTGCTTGGCCCATGTGTGGTGCCTCTGGAAGTTGTACCTGGGTTGGGAAGCTGGAAACCAAGCTTTTAAAGAACTTTCTGCAAGTTTTGTCGCAAACCCGGCTGAGCGAGAAAATTTCCGCCGCTACGAAGACCGAGATCGTCGCAGCGCCTGTCGCCGCTGCCTGAAGACATCGCACCCTTCGTTAGCAGGAAGATTTCTGCCACTACGAACAACGTCGCAGAGCCTGTCATCGCTGGATGAGATCACCGCATCACGTCGCTGCGAGAATCGTCGCAGAGCCCCTAGAATCATCGCATCATGCCTTTGCGTGCATTTTCCTATGGAACCTCCGCACCGGAATCCATACAAGTCATCGCCTTCCTCCACGTACAGATCGGATTCGTCGCTACACGGCGCTACATTCAGCGGAACTGTCGCTAACGCCTCCCCAGGGTCTCAGGAGTAACGCATCGCTTGTTTTCCACCGCAATAGCTTCTGTTTTGGCACTTTGTCGCATTTAAAGGTACTGTTGGCTAAACATGACACTACTGTGAACTTTTCACGCAACTGTGGATTATTTTAACGCTAACATTAAGAACTCCTTTGCAACCATATTCCTGAACTGTGTATGTTGGATTTTTGTCGTTTTGGTCTTGTGTAGTTTAGATTAAATACCTTTATTTTTCTAAACTGTTGTGGAGTCAGTTTGTGGTGTTTTCACTGTGTTACTGTTGAGTTTTGGTACAAATACTTTACACATTGCCTTTGATAAGCCTTCACTGCTCGTGCCAAGCATCCAAGGGGGTGAGCAGGGGTTATCTCAGAGGGTTTCCTCCATACCCTGACAGTGGTATCTACCTCTGCCAACTAGAGACCCCCAGTTCTAACAGGGAGCACATGCACTGTGGCACTGATTAGCAGTGGCACAGTGCCCAAAGCATAAAACCAGCAAAAACATATCAAAACAGAGGAGGCAATCCATCAAAATGGAAGGGAGACTCACGCCAATTATGCCAGGTCTAACACCCCCCCCCAACATAAAGGGGACAATAGTCTTTCTGCTCACTCTGGGCAACTGATTGAGGGGTTTGCACAGAATCTGCCCCTGGGGGGGCGGACTGCCCACAAGACACCAGTGCTAACTAAAAAAAAAAAGAAAAGTGGTGGTTTGACCACCATATGCAGAGCCATTCCCCCACTCCAAATAGGGTATAACACTGTTTCTGCCCCCTGCCAGTGCAGGTTAAGATGTTTGTCCCCAATGTGTCCCCTTGGGCTATAAGCCCACTATACACGGATCAAACCGGGATCAATGGGAGTCCCCCAGGCTCCAACTGAGCCTGGTTTGATCCATAACTAATGCGGACAATAGGCCCTGTCACACAACTGGGGTATTGTTTTTATCGAGGCAAGTGGGTAAACACTGGGTGGTAGGGTTTTTGGGGATCTCTGCGGATTCCAGATGTTTCCGTCTCAGAAATGCAAGAAAAATACATGATTTTAAGGCAAAGTTTGAGGTTTGCAGGGCATTGTGGATAATAAGACTTTGGACTTTGCCTCATGTCTAGTTTTGAGAACAGTCGGCTTTGGTAGATTTCCCTAGGTGGCAGGCGAGTCCAGGACAAATTACTGCAACTGCCCAAATTGCCAATGTCTCCAGATTGCGTTTTAGGGCCTTTTGTTTTGTGGGTGCTAAGTCCATACACAAAAGTGGGGTATCAATTATATTGGAAGACGGGCTGACACACTGGATGGTTGGAAATTTGTGTCTCCCTGCAGATTCTAGAACTTTCCTTCCATAATTGGGAGAAAAATGTTTTTTTAGCCAAAGTTTAGGGTTTATAAGGACTTCTGCGGATGAAAACCTGTGAGATCTATGCACATCACACTTCCCTGCACTTCCCCAGGTGTCTAGATTTCAGAAATGTTTTGGTTCTGTGGGATTCTCTGGGTACCGTACGAGCTAGGGGAGTCAACACTCACCGCTACCCATATTGCAAAATAATGGACAGTTTTGAGAGGAGAAATTTGATCTGTCTTTGTTATGTTTTGGGGCTTTCCTATCACGGGTCCCAGCCCACCCACACAAACAGGGGAACATTTTTATCTGGAGACATGTGGAAATACTGGGTGATAGAAAAAGTATAGATCCCTGCAAATCACTGAACTTTCCCTCACAGAAATGAGATATAAATGTGAGCTTTTACATATACATGTTGCCTGTTAATTCTCGGAGAATGCATGTGTGGCAAGAGTCTGTTTATGTCAACTGATATGTATGGACCTTTTTTTGTTCCATCCTACTTTCAGGTTCAATTATGGAAACACGATTCAGCGTGTTAAGAGGTTATTTTATTATTGGAATTTCAATTTGTGGGACACTCGATATGTGGCAGTCGTTAATGCAGTAGCTATAGATATTAATCTGCCTTATTAGGGACTAATAATTATACTTTTGCATGTTCCTTTCAGTTACCATACTCTGATATTATTCCTAGTTACCCTATTCAGGACGGCTGGCTCAGTTTTACATATGACTGTTATAATTTGCTTGATGAACAAAAGTATGTTGTGGGTCTGCTTGTAACTTAAGCGACGTCATAATGTACTGACGAGGTACTGTTTGTTTGCTATCTTTATATTTTTATAAAATGCTTATTGTTTCGAATTTGCTTTGGATAAGTTTGGGGCTAATTAAGGTGTTATAATATAAAGCAGTGATATTGCGGTATCAACATATATCGTATAAATCCCTTTTGGCTCTTTTTATACATTTACGGGCTTCTGCCTGTTATATTGTTCTGATTATTAAATATTTCCGTAATATCCTGGTAGCTTGTTTGCGATCATAATGCACGCAGCAGGCTCCGTTCAAAGATGGCTGCCGCATTGTCCTTTGATATATACCAGGGATATGTGTCCGACGCCGTGCTTACGTATATGATATTTTGCACTTTAAATATGGCGCAAAACGCCGGGTCTTGTCTCTGCTGGAAATCGGGCGACAGGAATGAATGCGCCTTACTACAGGTACGGTGGTATTACAGGCTGCTATATGGGGTCCCACTTAACTCGCTTCTCCAGCAATCTCATAGGCGCTTTGTCCTGTACTTAATAATAGGTGCCGGGGATGCGGTTCGCTCTAACTATGGGCGACACACTGACAGGGCGGACATCGGTTTAAATTGAGGACGACGTACTCCCCTTACCCCCGGGCCCACTTTTAGAACTGTGCACTGTTTCAGGTATGTTCCATGTGTGTGGCTCTCTCTGCTTGGTTTACCTTATCATGCAATATGTTTTACTAAGAATTGCCTTTGTTTATGTACATCACTAGGCAGCGGTGATGCACATAAACAAGCCATTGATACATGGGTTACCCAATGACAGGACTTATGACGCCGAATATCGGGAGGGGCGTTTTCGCTGACTATTGAGCCTTTCGGGCAACTTTGATTGAATATAAAGGTAATGGGGGTTGATAATCCGAGCAGGTGGTTTTTCACCTTTCTTCATCTTCCGTATGACTGGGTGCACCTCAACCTATTGGATTATACATATTATTGTGGTGGGATGCGTTAATATCGCAGGCCATGGTCCTGCTTTAATGCTTGTGTTTAGGGTGGGCTATTATCCATCTATTCTGGCTTTTACTGACATCACAAACTGTGGGCTATATGGGGATTGGTTACTGTTACTATGTTCTTGGCAACAGATTGGAGGGTATGGGTGGGCTCTTATTTGAGTTCCAGGCCGCATTACTGACTACTTATTTACATCTCTTGGTTTTGTAGACATTACATACTAGCATTCGGGGTACTCTACACATGAACTCTCTTATCCTTATTTGAATCCAGTGCCAGATGAGATCTTACAGATTTGGGTGCCAGTTGTTTGACAGGCTTGCGTTTTTGAAGCTGAATTTGCCTTTAGATGAAGGAATGTTAACACAGTGTCTTTCGCACAATAAAGACACTCCACACATTTCTGTTCATAGCATAAAACTTTATTACTAGGACAGCCAAAGACAGACTCCGCACCTTACATTTATTAAAACACCAACTTTGTACCTTTTTCCCAAAACCTTTTCCACAACTGTTTATTCATCACCATTCCCCAATGATTTCCTCATTTTTTCCAAAACTCCAAAACTGTATATATATCCCAACCAAAGTTTTCTTCCAATTTTCTTTTCCCTTAACCACCTACCCTCCCCCCACCCCACAGAGAGAAAGGATATGTCCGCTCTAGACTCTCCTATCCCCCAAAACACGCCATCCAGGAAAACCTCCAGTGTTTTCCTGCCCAACCAAAAACCCGCCATTATAAAACAAACACCAAATGTTTTTTTTGTTTTTTTTTAAACTTCTTTGTGAGAACACCACAGATCAACTCCCCACAGTTTTGCCAGTACATCCCGCAGTTCCATTAGGTAATAACTTTGACCCATCTGCGACAGGTGTACCCCATCGCACCTGAATAAATGGAGCATCTCGCTCGAAAAATGCTCGTGTACCAATACCGTGACACCCATTGCCTTGCAGAAAACTGACATTGCTCTGTTCAATTTTCGACGGGCTTTTTCCACTGCTGAGTGTAGCCTCGCCCCTCTCCATTGGTGCCTGTAAACAAAACCAGTCCACGCAACCCTTGTTCCAACCCAATTTTGTTTCAGCACTGCCAGGTCCAACTTCATTTGTTTTATCAAGGTGAGGCCTGACAATTCCACCAAATCGTTCTCTCCCAGGTGTAAAATGAGAAGATCCGGAATTCCCCACTCAGCAGCCAATTTTGACAGTAACGGGAAAAGGTCTTTCCACCTCATGCCACCCACACCCTTCCACAGAACTTCATGATCTTTTCCATACAAACCCAAACCCCTTCCACAGATTTGCTGTTCTGCAAAAACTGATGCCCATTTAATCAATGAATGGCCCACAATCCATGTCCGTTTTTTCCGCGGGAATTCCAAAACTCGACCTATGATGAAAAACCCCACAATTAACTAAAATACTAGACAGAACTACATGTTATAAACGAACATATCTGTAACAACAATTGGACTTCCACCTCCCAATGCGCTGTATCTCCTCTCTCCCCCAGCCCAATCTGGCCGCTTCCGTAGCCGCACCTATCCTGAAGGAATGTGTCCCAAAGAGTTGAGGATTAACTCCCACCAATGCAAGTCCTTTTCTTAAAAACTGAAAACCAGACAACTGTCCCCCTTGTTCGTGGCAAAAACATAACCCCAGCACGGAACACTCCAGACTTAGAAAAGGAATCCCACTCCCCCCACAGGGCAACTACCCGCAACCCCGCTTGTTTTCGAATTGATCCAAGTTCCCACCCCTCTTTGGTCTGTCTTTGACTGTCTCAACCTGATCTATAAAACTTCCCCATTCACCACCCGAATGTCCGATGTCTGAATCCCCAATTGGTTCCTTAAACCCAACATTTCCGAAATCCGGAAAGCCCCGAAGAACATCCAGATCATACACAACTTGAACCTAGCTAGCTCCCATTCATCATAGCAACAGCTAGGCAAAACACTTAAGATTATACGTAACAAATCAAAAGTAATAGGTTCCCTCAAATAATTAACAGCACCCCTAGTACGCCCAAACCCCTTCAGCATCCTCTTCAACAAAAACCCAATCGGAACTTCCTTACCCAGCAATAATTGACTATAAAATGAGATTCCAGCTAACTTGCCGGAAATCGTGGTATGCGACAAACCTTTATCATACAAATGCAATACAAATTTTAACAGAAACTGTTCATTTTCAACTGCTGAGCCATCCTGTTCGTGTGCCAAAGCATAATTGACAAATTCCGACCACGCTTGCTGGTAACTCCTGCGCGTGGATTTAGCAATAGACTGCTCCACCAGTGTCAAAATCCTCCATCCCCCAGGTCCCAGATGGTCGGAGGAACCGCTGTCTTGCTTCTGTCTGCTTTTGGCGCCAAAGACCGGAACTTCTGCCAATTGCAACGAGACAGAGCATCGGCGATTGAGTTGTTCACCCCAGGGATATGCCTGGCTCTAAAAACAATATTCAGCTTGAGGATTTGCAACATAAAAGCTCTCAGTAATTGAAGCACTCTCTCATCTCTTGCTTTCTGCCCATTAACCAAACTTACCACTGCCATGTTGTCGATGTGAAACAACACGCAACGGTCCTTGAATTCCTCTCCCCACACCTGCAATGCCATTAGTAGCGGAAAGAATTCCAAGAAGGCGATACTGCGCCCTTGTTCCAACCAATGTTGCGGCCAACTCTCAGCGCACCAACGCCCTTCCCAAAACAACCCAAAGCCTTGAGCCCCTGCCACGTCCGAAAAAATCTGGACTTGCCACACAGTGTCGTCTTCCACAAAATTAATTGACACACCATTGAATTCGTCTAAGAACCTCAGCCAAATGATCAAATCCTCTTTCACCTTGTTGGACAATCTTACATGGTGATGCGGCAAAGAAGCCCCCGACATAGCAAGACCAAGACGTCTGCAAAAGGTTCTCCCTGCTCTCACCACCCTGCATGCAAAATTGAGGTACCCCAAAAGCCGCTGAACCTGTCTGAGTTGCAACTTCTTTTCAACCAGAACATCTCTAAAAAATGACCTGATCTCCTGCACCTTGGCCAAGGGCAGCCTAGCCACCATAGCCTCCGTATCAATCTCGATGCCTAAGAAGACTAACTGTGACACAGGGCCTTCCGTTTTGTCTGGGGCCAATGGCACACCAAAATCGCCTGTCATTTCTTGAAAACATGCCAACACTCTAGCACATTGCCCACTCCCAGCCTGACCAATAAACAGAAAATCATCCAGGTAGTGGCAAATAGCTTCATACCCAGACTTGCGTCTCACACACCATTCCAGAAAGGTGCTGAACATCTCAAAAAGAGAACAAGAGATGGAACATCCCATGGGCAATACTCGATCCACATAGAACTTCTCCTCAAAATAGATACCCAGCAGCTCAAAGTCCAACGGGTGTATGGGCAACAATCTAAAAGCCGCCTGAATGTCACACTTGGCCAGTTGGGCACCCACACCCGCCAGGCGTACCAAACGCAAAGCGTCATCTACCGAAGCATATGACACCGCCGTGTCATCTGCGGAGATGAAATCATTTACAGAATGTCCTTCAGGCCAGGAGAGATGGTGGATGAGACGAAACTCACCTTGGGCTTCCTTTGGTATGACTCCCAAAGGGCAGACCATCAGGTTGGACAATGGACAGCTACTAAAGGGACCTGCTATTCTGCCCAGCTCCAACTCCTTAGCCAACTTAGCTCTAACTACCTGGGGTAATTCCTTTGCAGATTTTAGATTATCGGCCCAACGCTGCAACCGAGGACCTTGGTATCCAATCCTGAAACCCACCCGAAATCCCCAAAGTAGTTTAACTACCGGTGACCTATCCGGGTATTCCTCTAGCCAATCCCTCAACACCTGAAGTTTAACTGGAGTATGCGCCTTTTGGTATAAGAGGTGGAATGGATCCCCTGCCTCTCTGCCCTCTTCCTTGCTCCCCCTGGTGGTGGTTTGGAAAACACTGGAAAATGGCATGACGACCCCCACACTGGGCGCACTCGTGTTTGAATCTGCAATACTGACGGACACAGGTACCCCTGTTAAATCCCCAACACGCTCCAGTGGCAGGCAACTCTCCCCTCCCTGACCCACCCGCCCCCAATGGAGCGGGACGCTGGAGAAAGGGCCGATATCGGATGGGCAAACCACTAGCTGTATGTATTGCAGCCGATACCTGATGACCCGACATCCATTGGAGCCACAGCTCCTGATCCACCTCACCCCATGGTTTATCGTTGAACAAGCTCACTCTAGCCCTGAACTCTTCATCGTAGTTCAACCAGGCATAGCCTCCCGCCTGCAAATGTGCCCTCCTGATGATATCAATGTACTTAAATATTGCCACCGCCCGCTCTGGATACCGCTCACAATAAACACTTGCATATATGATAAAAGCAGCCATCCAATTTTCGATGGTCTTCGGCACTTTGGGGCGGCGAGACAACTCTAATTCCTCCTCCTTTGATCCCTCCCTAGCTTGCAAGTCCCTATGCAATAGACGGAAAACGTCTATGTAGTCGTGACTCCAAATTCTCTGTCTTGTCCTCTGTGACAAATGCATGCCCAGAGGCATGGCCACCCCCATATAAGGTAACTTGGTGCGACCACACCCCTGAACCTCACCCGACACAGAGGTACCCATGGAGGAGGCCGGACTAGCACCACCGCCCCGAGTGACCCCCAGACCCCTCTGTATTTGACTGTGCTGTTTCTTGTGAGGTTGCACCCCCACCACCTTGCACCGACGCCCTCCCGTCAGGCCCACACTCCCTTGGCTCCACACTTGAGCCGCCCACCACAGGCCGCGTCCACGCAGACCACCAGTCTTCCTTACCTGATGGCAGCTGTGATGCCCATTGTTGAAACTCCTTCAGACCATCACGCTGATGATGACTGCCACGTCGACCCCGATCCGCAGAGAAAACCGCACCAGTTCTCTGAAACACACTAGAAGATATGTGAGATGACCCCCCCCCCGGCTCCCAACTCATGCCCGCCCCACCCAGAAGCCGCCCCTGACACCCATTCCCTGGAGTTATCCACATTACCTACCTTAGACATCGTCGCTCCTTAGGCCGGGGAACAGTTAGGCTCACTGGCACAATAATTGTATCTCACCCGCATTTGGCGGGACATAGGCAGCATTAGCGGGTCCGACCGCCATCTTGGGTGGGTTCTGAGGCGAGAGGCACTTCGGGAGCCATCTTGCGTAGGGAAGGGGCTCAGGAGGCGGACTTCCGCACTTGGTGAGCTTACATAAGCCACCTTGCTGAGGTCAGTGCAGATTTCCTCGCTATCGCGCATACTGCTGCTGCGCTTTTTAACTTGTGTGGTCTGAGATTTTAACTCGGCGCTACTGGCATTGCGCTCGCATTAATTTACCCAGCTTCTAAATTCTTTAACCTACCTTAGACATCGTCGCTCCTTAGGCCGGGGAACAGTTAGGCTCACTGGCACAATAATTGTATCTCACCCGCATTTGGCGGGACATAGGCAGCATTAGCGGGTCCGACCGCCATCTTGGGTGGGTTTTGAGGCGAGAGGCACTTCGGGCGCCATCTTGCGTAGGGAAGGGGCTCAGGAGGCGGACTTCCGCTCGGCGTAATATCATAAAAGGATGGACATACAGGCGCGCAGCGGGCGCGACGTAGGCGCACCGGAGGTGCGCCAGAGGTAAGCCCGTTTGCGCCCGTTCACGCAACGGGCACGCTCAGGCCGCCATCTCTGGCCCCTCGCATCTATCACGCATAGTCTACTCTCGGTCTGAATTATTGGAATGTAGACCGAGTCAGGCGCCCGTTAGTCGGCAGGCTATTATTCCCAAACCTAGCTTTATCTCCTGTGGACTGCTCAATGTTCGGTCCCTTTGTAAGCACCACACTGAGATTGCCTTCCTCATCGAGTCCGCGGGGCTTGATGTTCTATTCCTAACGGAAACCTGGACCCGGGAGGATTGTGAGGTCGAATTGGGCTTGGCCTGCCCTCCAGGCTACAAAATCAACCATACCCCTTGTGTGAAGAATCGGGGTGGTGGGATTGGTCTTATTTTTAGAGACACGCTAGCTCTCTCCCAGCTCAAGATTAGAGAGGTATCGGGCTTTGAACTGATGGGGTTTGCTTTCAAAGGTCATGAGAAGACACTCTGCTCGGGTGTCTTGTGCTATCGTCCGCCGGGCAATGCACCCTCCCTCCCCGACTTCATTGACCTGATCTACGACCTCTCGAACACCCACTCTAAGTTGGAGGTCCTAGGAGACTTTAATCTGTGGCCGGGCGGTCCACTGGACAGTGCCTTCTCCACTCTGTGCCAAGCCTGCAATGACATCCAGCTGCAACAGCTTGTCTGTTCTGCCACACATCGGAAGGGTCATGCCTTGGATCTTGTATTTGCAGACGCTCAACTAGTGACGATGAATGACATCTTCTGTCAGTAATGGACGGATCACTCACTGGTTGCTTTTTCCCTCTACTTGGAGGATTACTCCTCGGCGGAGGCTGGGTCCAGACAGGCCAAGTTGGGCAAGCCCTGGTCCCGACTGTTAAAATCCGCGCCCTTGCCAAGCCTACTACCGGAAAATTTTAGTCTGAGAGATTCGGCTGAGGAGAGTTATACCGCCTTATGCCGATCCATTTCGAACTCTTTGGATAAGGTGGCACCACTCCGCAGGTCTAGGGGTAGGCTGAATCGGGCTTGCCCCTGGTACGCGGCAGTTAAAGCTGAGCTGTAAATGCGCCGAAAGGGCGTGGAGGAAGCAGTACTCTGATTCTTTAAAGGCCATCTTTAGACAGTCATTGCAGGAATACAAGGCACAGATCAAGGTGGCTAAGGCGTCCTATCTGGAAGCCACCTTGAATCAGGCTTCCAACAAGTCGCAAGCACTGTTAAAAATTGTCAGGGACCTGACTCATCCTTCATGCGCGGCCAATAATGTCCCTGCGTCGCAGGCTCTGTGCGACTCCCTGGTGAGTGCCTTCGAAGAGAAGATTGCTAAAATCTTGGAAGGTTTACAGAGTCCAGCACCCACCCCCCCCGATCTGGGGGGGGGTGGGTGCCCAGTCGACCCCAGCTGAGCGGCGCGGCTCTCAGTTTGGGAGCTCCGGACGTGTCACCTAGTCGACCCCAGCCGAATGGCCGTGCTCTTAGCTCGGGAGCTCCGGCGGTCTCATCCAGTCGACCCCAGCTGAGTGGTCATGCTTTTAGTCTGGGAGCTCCGGACGTCTCAGCCAGTCGACCCCGGCGGAGCGGGCCTGTCTCTGGCTTGGGAGCTCCGGACACTTCGCCCAGTCGACCCCAGTGGAGTGGACATGCCCTCAGTTTGGGAGCTCCGGACGCTGTGCCCAGTCGACCCCAGCTGAGCCGTTTCCCTACCCCCTCCTTTGAGGAGTTTTGTAGTGTGGCACAAATGGCATCATCTGGTTCCCCTCTTGATCCACTGCCACCAAAATTTTGGAAAGTGTTTCAGGACGAACTCTTCCAGCCTTTGTATTCCATCTGCCTCCAGTCGTTTGACACCGCAACGGTTCCGGAGTGCTGGAAACTGGCAGCGGTGTCTCCTCTCCTTAAGAAATCCACCATGGACCCCGCCTGCTTGTCTAATTACAGACCGATTTCCTTGCTCCCCTTCCCCATTAAGATCATGGAGAAATTAGTGACCCGTTCTCTGTCTGTCTTCCTGGAAGAAAACATCTGGTTCGATGAGGCACAGTTTGGTTTTCGCCCAGCACACGGGACGGAATCTGCGCTGGTGACCGTGCTTGACAACTTACGTTCGCGGGTCGACAGTGGGGGCTGCTCGACATGTCGGCCGCGTTCGACACGGTCTGCCATCGTACCCTCATCAGGAGGCTGGAGGAGTGCGGGGTCACGGCATGTGCAAGGTACTAGTTGGTCTCTTATTTGAACAATCGGCATAAGGTGGTGGGTTGCCTCCTTTCAGCTCAGAGGTGCGGAGAGTAGGGCAGGGGGTACCTCAGGGCTCGGCCATCAGCCCTATACTCTTTAACCTTTACCTCCGCCCTTTGGTCCAACTAATTAAATCATTTGGCATCTCCGCATTTAATTATGCTGATGACACCTAGTTGGTATTTTCGCTGGAAGGGAAGGACGCGGTCCCGCTGGAGGCTTTCCACCGATGCATGTCTGCCACAGCGGATTTGCTCCGGTCCAACTCCTTGCAGTTTAATAGTACAAAGACCGAGGTGTTGTATTGTTCTATGGACCGGATTCCTCATGAACTCCCGGAGACTTCTGGCCCCCGACCTTCCCCGAGATTGTGTCAGCTGCTGAGTCGGCACGCAACCTGGGGGTGATTTTCGGCCCCAACTTGCAGCTGGATATGTACGTGAACAAGACCACATCCTCGTGCATGATGCTGCTACGTATGCTGCGTAAAGTTCTGCCCCTTCTCCCCGAGCAGGCCAGGCCTGAAGTAGTGCGCGGCACCATCTTGAGTCGTCTTGACTATTGTAATGCGCTACTTCTTGAGGCTCCAAAAACACTGCTGGGGAAGTTGCAACGGGTGCAGAACTTGGCCGCCAAGCTGGCTCTTTCCCGCCCTAATCATAGCTCTTCAGCAGCAGTCATACGAGATCTACACTGGCTGCCTGTGCACCTACGTGTCTGTTACAAGGCTGCATGTTTAGTGTTTAGGGCGGTGCATGGACAAGGCCCGGTTCCATTGCAGAATATGTTTGTTTGGTACTCTCCTCCGCGGTCCTTACGCTCTTCTTTGGCTCGTCTGCTTGTGGTACCGAGATTCCAGAGAGTGAGGATGGGTGGCCGTTCGTTCAGTGTCGCAGCGGCCAAGCTCTGGAACTCCCTGCCACTGTCCCTAAGAAGCCAAAGGGACTTCTTCCCGTTTAGAAAAGCCCTGAAAACCCATCTTTTCCCCAGGGTTGTCTGAGCAGCGTATGTGGTGTTAACGTTGATTTCAAGCGCCAGGATGCCCTTGGGGTGACAGGACCGCGCTATACAAGTATACATACAATACAATTTTCTTTGTCATTTTCATCAAATTCAATATAATCATCCTGAACCATATGTAAATTTTCACTTGTGCTAGGCATTGCGCCATCGCCAATGCCGCCATCATAACTTACCCAATTGGACACAGGCCTCTGACTTCAGCGCCCGGCCGATGATGCCCCAAAATCCGCACAAGATTCGCTACGGAGCTGATGAACAGTATCAAAAGACGCACTGTGCTTCGCCAAACCAGAAACTGAACTCTGACCATAAGACCTGTGGTCAGCGTCCGCTGACAAGTTCCCGCCGCTCCAGCGAGGAACCGCCTTTAACTTACCAAGTACCTGGGACCCTTGTGCTCTGGATAAAACCTTCTTGTGCAAGTCTACATGTTTGACCCACACCCATTGCCCTTGATGCGGACGCTTATGCGAATCAAACTGCACCTGAGGGCGACGCGGAGGTGGCCTGGTCTCCGGATAAACCACCACCACATCACTGTCATTGAGTACAGCAACCTTCTCCCTCAACCCCTCCCCCCAATAAGAACTGTCACCAGCCCCACAGCCCCTCAGGCCCAATTCACCCTATTGATCCTCATCGTGCTGAGAGTCCGCCATGTCCTCCTCATGCCAGGGCTCCACGCCTCCAACTGCTTTTGGGGGCCCTCTAGCTTGAGGCAGCAATACCCTTTGAAATCCTGATCTCTCCTGTGTCTGACCGCCGATAGCAGGTGGCGCTGTCTCACACCTTTCAACAACTGCATCCCCTCAACGAGACCTCCTGACAACTGCCTTTGTCGCTGTCACTGGAGTAGTCCACCAGCGCAGTAGCCGGCTCCCCCACCCAGACATCAGGCACGATATCCACATGACTGTCCATAGCACCCACAGAATATGACAATGTGGTAATTCTTTCAGGGCAAGCCGCTTCCTGCCTTAAAGTAACACCTGACACCTGCGGAGCCACACTGTCCTCCTGGCAAAATTTACCGCTCATGGGATCCATTAACAATGCCATATGCTGCTGCCTATTTACCAATGGCATGCCGGCCCTTCCACCACGCTTTCCTGCTCTCTTTCTGCCCTGAGGTACAGAAACCAATTGAGTTTGCCTCACAAAAACCGGGGCTGAGGAAGAGCGAAGCTTCGCTCTCTTCCCCCTAGAAATCCTGCTTGCGGAGCGCGCTCTGCATGATCTAAAGGCGGCCACAGAAGTCTCACCATCCTTGTCTGAGGGGTGGCTCACCCCTGTCATGCATGCCGCCACCGCACGACTCACCCCCTCCGCTTCCTCCAGAGCTCCAGGGCGTAAGAGGTCGGTGCGCCCCACCGCCACCAAGGCTCGTATTGCCTCCTTAGCAATTTCGTCCGCCGACATCTTCGAGCTTCTTCACAGGAAAAATGTTCTTTTCCTCACAAAATGTCAGAATGTACACCACACTGACTTGCGAACACACTAAAGCCAACAAAACGACTTCCGCCACTCGTTTCCGCTGTCCAGCTGATTCCAGTCAAATTCTGACAGGAGTTCGCCAGCTGACACCAAAAATGACACGCCGTCCTCCTCACTCGCAGCGAGTGACGTTGTGTTCCCGCTCCCACCCCGAGCGCGGCTAGTCCCCTCCCACAACCCAACCGACCAATCACCTCCAGTGGGAGGTCGCATTGTGCGAACCATCCCAGGGGGACATCGGCGCATGCCAAGTCCCCCCGGGACCCATTATTTTATTGAGAGTTTGAATATGAACCTAGACCATTATCTGTGACTTCGAGAATAGTGTTCCTTTCTGCCTATATCTTTACTGTTATTTGATCTGACTTTGGATCGGAGAAATAGGTGAGATAAAATATAGTTATGGAGAGGAATAATTTCTTACACACCAACAATCGTTGGTCCTCTATTCAAATGTCTTCTCTGTCTGATAGATGTACTATGCATCTCTCTCTGCACACTTACATTTGCATTCAGTCCTTTATTGTCTATTAATAAATATTGGCTCTTCCGTTGTTTCTAACATGCGGAGGACCCCTTTATCAGGAGGATTTTATCACTTGACTTTTGTATAAGGCTACTGTCTTCAGGAACTTCACTTGTGCTGATTCTCGTGACTAGTTGTGAGCTATATATATTCTGTCAATAATGGATTGGAGACTGTTCTAATACAATGGGACTGCATCACCCTATTGATTGATATATGGTCATTCATTTCATTTCATAAGGCTTTATTCGGAACAAAAAAACAATGTCCATAAAAGCACATTAAAAACAAATTCAGACAATTTCCAGGGTTAAAAAGCAGAACAAAGAAATACAGGCAAGGGATTGATAAATAATTAAAAACACATACTTTTCCTTACATTGATTGCTTTAAGGGGGAAGGTAGCCGTATAAAACCAGACATCCGGATGGTGCAAGTTAAAAAGCAGTTTCATGGAGTCATTAACAGTCCTCACTCCAAACTTTACGAAGATGGGTTTTAGATAGGCTATTCGCATATACCTATACATTTGGCATATCAAAAGAAAGTGCATAGTGCTTTGTGCAGAAGAATTATCACACGGGCATGGTCCAACCGGGTGACTGTTAAGAATAGGGAAAGCCACCAAATTGTGGACAATCCCTATTCTTAATCTGGTTAATACAAACCTATGCGATATTCTAGTCACTTAGGTCAGATATGGTTGATAACCTTCAAATTCACTCAAACCATTATATAACACACAGGTGGATAGGTTGCCACTATTACTAATCCGTCTCTCAGAAAGAAGATTCAAAAAAGCCTTCTTCATTTCAGGTTTAGATAAATCAGAGGCCCCGTAATTATCTACTTTAATGTCGAGGCCAAAGATCTCCTGAAAACTATCTTGATTATATTTAATCCATGGGATCTTGAGTTAATTATCCATTGAGAGGCAATCAATGATAATAGCTCTGCATAGAGATGTTTCTTCTTTAATCCAGATGGATCGCCACAACATAAGGGGTCTAAGGAGAATCAAATCGGTAAGATGGTGAATACCGAGTTCTCTATGTACTATTTCATTGTAGGCAGAATTAGGTAGACACAATAGTCTTTTTAAAAAGATGTTCTCCTCCACTTGTAAGCTGCCTGCAGGGGCAAAGCCCCATATCCCTGCACCGTACAGTGCGGTCGAGAGACACCTAGACTGGAATATTTTAAGCATATCCCTAACCCGCCTATCCCCTAGTTTTGTGGCCATTGAAAACACTCCATGGGCGCTCTTCGCCATCTTGGCCCTCACATTTTTATACTCGCTTTTCCAGCCTTTATTGTTAGAAAATGTGATACCAAGATATGAGAAGTTTTCAGTTTTTGGGATTTTTTCCCCATCGATAAAGTAAGAGGATACCTTTCCATTACGCCCCTTCCCACATTCCATAATATAGGTCTTAGATTTATTAATCACGAGCTTTCTTCCTTTTATAAACTGTGAAAACCCATCTATTAGGCGTTGGAGGCCTATCGGGGTGCGGGACAGTAAAACAGCGTCGTCCGCGTAAAGTAATACCGGGACGCTAATATCACTAACTTTAGGGGCATCTGCTACAATGGTTTTTAGGACGGAATCCACTTCGTTAATAAAAAGGGTGAAGAGCAAGGGAGCAAGGACGCACCCTTGTCTGATACCCCGTCCAATCCTAAACTTAGTAGTACACTCACCATTGGTACCGTATCATACGCTAGTACGTAATTTAGAGTAAAGACGGGCTAAAAAATAGACGATACCTTCCGGTGCCCCCATTTCCAGCAGCTTAGCCCACAGAATTGCATGGTCCACCAAATCGAAAGCACTACTCAAATCTGCAAAGCAGAGATAGATAGTGCCCGACTTGGCCTGTGTATACTTTCTGATCAACAGTTCAAGGTTTAGACACTGTTCGATTGTCCCCCGCCCCTTTCTAAAACCATATTGACATTCTGCCAGGATACTATTGGCCTCAACCCATTCCTCCAACCTGGCCAAAAGCACCCTACTCATGACTTTTACCGAAGAATCTAATAGGGAGATCGGGCGGTAGTTCTTCACATCACTCCGGTCTCCTTTTTTATAAATTGGAATAAGAATCGATTCTTCCCAAGTAGGGGGCATCGCATTACAAACTGCTGCATTAAAAGTTTTGACTAGAATAGGGCCCCATAGTTCTGGAACTAGTTTGTAAATATCTATAGGCACCCCGTCCGGGCCCTGTGCCTTCCCCCCTTTGCTTGCCCTGATACTATCTAGGACTTACGTAACAGTAATGTCCAGGGGGACAATGGGCCAATGCTCTACTTCTTGCCCCATAGCTTTATCCGTATCAAAGATATTAGAAAAATGAGAGACCCATGTTTCACTGTTAACCTTCGATGTTAATTCAGGGACCTTCTCATCACAGGGTGCAGTTATTGGTTTCAGCTGCCTGGGCCAAATTATCCCAGGCCTCTTGCTGAAGTTCCAGTTTCCTTTTATTTAATGTGGCCCTATAACTGACTCTAAGGTTAAAAACCAAGCTCTTATCTCTTGGTGTGGCTACCAATGCCCTTTTTAGCTCTTTTAGCGCAGAGGTGCATGCTTGATTGAACCAGCCCCTTTGGTGGTCCGCCTTGTGCTTAGCTGAGGAAGTTAACCTACAATCAATGACTAAGTTAATATGAATAAAATGTCGAATAATATCGGCAATATCGTCTACATCCTCAAGGATCGCAGTAATATCAGATAAGCAGCTGTTAAGGATAAAATCTGATGTCAATTCTGCTTTATCCCCTTTCCATCTAAGTCTAATCCCATTAGACCTATGGGGTTCTATATTCTCGATATGGATAGTACTAGATGGATCATTATTTTTCCACAAAAAAGCCTCAATAGTTAAACAGTTGTGATCGCTGAGAGAAATATCAACGACTTTAGGGGATGTGATCCAAGGAACAAGACTTGTGGAAGAACAAATAAAATCAAACACAGTATTAGCCCCCCGACCTGTGAAGGTAGGGATTGTCTCATTTTGATCATTTTTCTCGTTGACCAAGATGTCCATGTCATAAGATGCTAGGAGGTTATTAAGTGACTCCCCATATTGATTATGATGAAAATGGGGATCACCATCGCCAAAGCAGTTGACCACCCCACATATATTAAGATCAGAAAATGGGCAAACTGTCGTATTAAAACCCCCGGCCAAAAGAAAATCGAAAACAACATTGGAACCCGTTGTGATTTCATCAAGTGCGCTAATTAAGGCGTTCACCACGAGAACCCTGGAGCTATCAAAGGTGTTATTGTAGAAATTAATCAAAAGCATATTTCTGACATTTTTCTGGGAAAGCCACAAAATCTGGGCGTGTGTCCCAAACAATACATGTTTTCTTACAATAAAAGGGGTCTTGACAGAGATCAAGAACAAGAGCCCACCCTTTGCTCTTCCAGAGATGGAATCAGTGGCAGGTAATTGATAGGAAACATAACCATTATAACCTTTGTAATCTTTACACCACGTTTCCTGCAGACATATGATATCAAAGAGTGCTAAAAAATCTGACCACCCCAGACAATCTGTTTTAGATGCTAGGCCCGCTATATTCCAACTAGCGATATGGCAACTAGAAAATCCAGTTGCCCCTTTGGTATGTTGATTGCCCTGTAGATTGGTTATAAGCGGAGTGATAATACTTTCACAATCATCTTCTTGCAATACCACATTACAGTCTCCTACTTCCCCCTCTAGACTGTCTGTGATGCAACCTGCATAACGCGGGGGATCTTCGGATACAAGCCCTGGCGTTGTAACAATGGGTTCTACTCTTGTAAAAGCAAGATCCTCACAGTAAAAACCAGAGCCCAGTCAATCATTACAGTCCAACCCGCTTAAGCATTGAAAACGATTAAAGGTAGCTACCTGTGGCCCACTTGATATGTTAAACCTACTTGGGCCTTTCACTCTGTCCCATCCGTTATCATTATTAGGCTGGCCGGTATGATGTCTATAGAAGTAGGGCAAAGGTCGGAGTGAAATGCCCTGATCGTTAGGGGGGCGAGAGGTAGCTCTAATCAAAGCAGTAGAGGCAAGACGGGGGCTGTTAAAGTTGACAATAACACAATCACCCAAGGTGTTCTATCCAGTTAGTTCTGGTGGTTACCAGAATCTGATCTGCTAGGGCGACTGGGAAACCACATTCCCTGTTAAGCCAGGCCACGGTTTTGTTCTTTAACATATCATGAGTTTCATATGTTCCAGCTAGTCCCTCCTCCCTTACTGGAGGGACATTGGTCAAAACTGCCACATATGGTGCGCAATCAGGTGGTAAATTAGGCTGGGAATAACCATACAGTTTTTTATTAACTACGGTAGTTCCCGGTGACTTCCCAGTTGTCAGAGTCGAGGGTATAATTGGGGGTACAGAATTAGAGTCCGCTATCACAACATTACTAGAACCATCATTCGGCAACTTCTGTGGCTCACAGGTACTGCCTTGGGCTGGTTCTAAGGATACCGAGCCAATGTTAGAACTAGAAAGGGTTTGCACGAGACCGCCTAGCTGTTTCAACTCCCCAGAAACAAAATCCAATTTGTCAAGTAAGGGTTGTATAATTTTGGCGAACCTATCGTCAATAATGCCAACCAGCATCTCTAGCTGCTCGGGAGCTAATTTCAAGGAAGGTTTATTCGTGGCAGTTTCTGGGTCCTTTTGGGTCCCTTTAGGGACTGTTTCGGTGTGTTTTTTGTTTTTACAATTAACACCCCGCTTAGCCTGAACCTGCCTACTTACATGTCTTCCAGACCTGAGAACCCTCTGTGCTTTGGGGACAGGTGAACATGTTACCACAGAATCATTACAGGTCTCGTTCTCCACCGATAAATTCTCTAAATCAAGAGATGCTGGCACGGTAAAGGGGTCTGGGGGGTTTAACACACCACTAACATCCATTAAGGCAGTAGATATAGGAAGAAAAGCCTGAACAGGGCTAGGGGGTGGTTCAAGAGAACTCCCTAGACCTAAAGATTGCCTGCGTTCTTTGTTAATTTTGTCTACCACTTTGACAAGATAATTGTCAAGAGTGGCTACAGCCGGTCAAATATTCCCTCCATTATTTTTGGACATTTTAAATTTAAAAAGATTGTCCTTCTCAGAAGTAAATATACTTAAATTTCCAACATAAAATCCGATAAGCATGATTAATCAAATGACAATTACCCTATCACCTGGGTATTAAAATAGCAATCCTAGATTTGCCATACAGTACTTAGACACATAGGGATATTATCTCCAGCTACCCACAATTTACACACTATGTGTTCATTAACGAGAGTATTCACCATTACCCGGTCAGTTTTATTGTTCTACGTGTCCACAGGGTTCTTGTACAGGTGGACCAAGAGACGCAGCCCAGCCCAGCCTCGACCAGTCCTGGACTGTCACAGACTGTCCGCCCTTTGTCCGGCTCGTCCCGCGGTTGCGGGAGGCATTCCTTCCTTTTCAAGCGCCTCCGGGCGCGGTGTTGCTGGCGTTAGGTGAGCGCCGCCGGGGACCTGGGTAATGTAGTCCGGCCGTTCCCCTCACGGTGTTCGCTGGACTCACCCTGGTGCGGCCGTTCCCCTCACGGCAATGGCGAAGTGCAGGATGCCTAGTAAGTTCCACCAGTCAATTTGTCTCTATGCTAACTTAGTATCCTTTTATTTCTTACCTTTTAATAGCATTTTCTGTATGTAATTATTAGTGACAATACTGTTAATCTCATACCTTAAAGATTTTTGGTTGCACTGATTCTTGGATATTTTTCTAATATTAGAACATGAATGCCTGGGATGACCGAACCTCTGTCACAGGTCACCAGTACCCAGGTGCTTTCTGTGTAAGGTGAGATGTCACTGTATTTGGCTGAGGTATCCACCTCCTGACCCTCAACTTGTTCCTCACCTCCCGCTGTGATGCTTTTGCTTGTGAATCAATTTTCCCTCTATTTACATATCTGGACGTTTGTCCCTACCTCTTCTTTGCTTCTTTTTCTGCCTGTATCTTCTTCCCCCTTTTTTCCTTACGGTCTACCTAATTGTATAATTAAGTACTGTCTCTAAAACAGTACATGTTTTAACAAATATGCCGACTCTGTGCATCTCAGCATAGAGGAAACAACATGCCTTTTTAGCGAGATTTGTAATAACTTTTATGTCACATGGAAAATTCCCCTTGTTTCCTGGATTTAACAATTTAAATGTAATTTATATGTATGTCTTGTGTTAAGTCTTACCTTTTGCTTTGGGTCTATATGTATGTTGTGTAAGGTCTAGTTGTAATGTGTCACTTGATTTTATCTTGTATTGTGTATATTTTTGTTTGTGTACATCATGATTGTTACAGCCCTGACTAAGTTCCCGTTGCACTAGGGGAACGAAACGCGCTGGCTGTGCCGCTTTTACGAAAATAACAAACATGAATAAAGAGAAGAACTTTCAAAAAACTTTCCGCTCAACTGACTCTTTTTGGAGTGCACCTTCCTTTTCTATGTACATTTTGTACTTTATGCATCTCTTGGCAGCGGGTGTTGGGAGTAGTTGCACCAACGTATAATTGAAACTAATGGAACTCATGAGCTTGACCTTGGTCTGCTGCTGTGTCTTTCCTACCTTTCTTGAAATGTGACTGTCCTGCACTTGTTCCCTTCGTTATTGTACTAATAGAAACTATGGCTAGATTTGAAGATGGGAGCGAGGAGAGGGCCCTCAACCTATTCTGTACAGATAGATCCAAAGAACCCCAATTGCAGGGTGAACCTAATAAGACCAGTTTGAAGACCCTATTCCTTAAGCTTCAATGTTTGAAAAAGTTAGAATTATCCCGCTGGTGGAATGGGGTAACGCTCCAGCAGTATTTAAAAAATAAAAAAATACCAAGGGGATTAAGGATCCTAATCTGCCCGACTTTCGAGGAACTTAGCGAGGACCTCCTGAATGAGTGGGAGGGCAATTTTGAAAATGCATCACAGGTCATGATGCAAATATTACTACGCCAAGCGAGGAAGAAGGGAGAGAAATTACAGAGTGAGATTGAGTCCTCATAATAGAAATCAATGACATGGAATTTAAAGATCTTATTGAAAAAAAATTCAGTATATTGAAAACAGTAATGGAAGAACACCAGATATACTTGAAGGACAAAAAACTTAAAAAGATTAGGAGGGATGGTTGGGACTATCGTGACGGGCGTGTTTACATGTTCGCCAAAACATTTGACAATGTCCAAGGGGGAGAAGAAAGGAAAAGGCCACGTGAGGAAAGGGAAGAAAGTGATGATGCCCGGTCAGGAAGCAGTATTTCTTCCGCTTTTGCATGTAGCGTAGCGTCCCATATGACCACCAAAATTCCTTTAGGGGAAGGAGCTTCTTCTTTCCCGAAGGAGCCCGCCAAACTGCGGATCAGCAGCAGACTACAGCAAAAAAGGGAATAACCCAAACCACAAAGGGAACAACCTAAACCAGGAGAGGAGGGAGGAGGTCAAAGGGCAGGTACAGGAAAATAATCAGTGAATACAGGGACAAAACCAAAACAGTAAATGTTATTTCTACTGACATTGAAGCTAATGACTCTGAATGTGATTCTGATTTGAAAATTGTAAATCTATCGAATAAAAGTCTTGACAAAGATGAAATGGCTGTGTTGAGAAAGGGTTTGAACTTCTGTCCAACTCAGGGTGGGGATATGACGGAAATCCACATTGATCTATACAAATTTGTGAGGTTATTGAAATTAAAGGACTTTTTCTCACATCAAATTCCAAAAACATCTAAACGACCTAAACAATCTAAATGTACAACTTTTACTTGATCTTGATGATGATGAGGATTATGATATGGTCACCCTATTAAATGAGTTCGATATTGAACAGGATTATAGTATGGGAAGCCATCTAAAACCAAGGTCCAAATTTGTACAGACATATAATTACCACCCAGGCATCGATACATTTTATGACAGAGTGACCAATGACCTCTATAGATTAGAGGCTACCAAGAGATCTACATCACCCATTAACCACAACATTACCGCCAAAGAAAGACAAGCTTTGGACAGACTTAATTCTGACTATTGTCATTAAGGAAGCGGACAAGGGCGATAATGTTGCGGTTATGAACCATTGTGACTATATGACAGAGATTGAGCGACAACTGAATGACACCACCTGTTACCAGCGGGTCCCATCTAATCCCATCAAAGATGTTATTTGAATGATAAACGCCAAATGAAGCGAATGGAAGGAAAATGGCCTCTTATCTGAGGATGAGTTCAGATACTTAAGGGTTGAGAACCCCATAATACCCTTGCATATATATCTTACCAAAGATTCATAAGGGGGGTATCTTTCCACCTGGACGTCCTATAATATCTGGGATTGGCTCACCAACCAAAAAATTGGCTGAATTTGTTGACCTTCACCTTCAAAAATATGTCACTGATCTTCCCTCATACATCAGGGATAGTAAAGATATTTTGGTTAAGTTTAAGGATTTCCAATGGTCAGATGAGCTTTCATTTGTAACATTTGATGTTGAAAGCTTATATACCTGTATACACAAAAACTTCGGTACACCTGCCGTTCGATCCTTCCTGGACAGGGAGCGGGCAGAGCACTATGACTTCAATGAAATGTTACTGGAAATGATAGATATCATTTAGGTAACAATTATTTTTTGCATGATACTACCTGGTTCCATTAAATACGTTGGACTGCCATGGGTTCGAAATTTTCTCCCTCGTACGCCTGCCTCTTTATGAGGTGGTTCGAGAGGGAGCATGCATGGCACGGACGTTCCTCCCCCTGGACCGGACATATCATGTTCTGGGGGAGGTACATCGACGATATTATCGGCCTGTGGTCGGAATCTACTGAACAGTTGCATCAGTTTCACGCTTACTTAAATGATAATAACTACAATGTGAAGCTTACAATGACCCAGGGTAGAGATCAAATCAATTTTTTGGATATACATTTTTTTGTCAGAGAAGGAGTGGTACAAAGTACTCTATATAGAAAAGAGACTGCTTGCAATGCAGTTTTGCATGCAGCAAGTGCACATCTGCACAGAGTAATCCACAATATCCCCTACGGAGAGATGACTAGACTGAGAAGAAATTGTAGCGAGGAAGACACATATGGCAGCAATTTGAATGAAACTAGGAACAGATTCCCAAATAGGGGCTGCAATAGGAATACCATTGATAAGGCAATTCAGAGGGCCAGGAGCCTAAAGTGAGAGGACAAATTGTGCACTAAACTCAGGGACACAGCGGCTAAGAACAAGAAAGAGTGCACTGTTAGTTTCATTACACAATACAACTTAAACAGTGGCAATGTTTACAGAATCCTGAAAACGAATTGGCACATTCTGAGGGACATCCCTGGACTGGCAAATACCTTGTCAGACAGGACATTGGTCACCTACCGTAAAGGGAGTTCACTACAAGACACTTTGTGTACCAGCCATGTGACAAATCCACGCGACACATGGCTACCACCAAAACAACATGGCTTCTTTACTTGTGGGTCAATATCTGCCCCTTTGGTATGAACAAAATCACTAACTTCATGTACAACACCTAAAAAAAAAAATAAGATTAACAACTACATTAATTGCAACTCTACACATGTGATATATGTGTTGGGTTACAAATATGATGTCATCTACGTGGGCAGTACGGTGCGTCCTTTGAAGGCCCGCATTCAGGAACCCCACAGGGCTATTCTCAATAAGGACAACCAATATCCGGTGAGTGTACATTATATTGATACACACCCAGAAGATTTTTCATTCTGGTTTCATGGAATTGACCATGTACCACAAGACAGTAGGGGTGGCGACCGTGAACTAATGGTCAGACAGAGGGAAGCTAAATGGATATGTCATTTGAAGGCCAACCAGATGGGCCATAATACGGATAGGGAATTCCAAACTTCCTTGGTTAGGTCGATGACCCTAGTACATCTGCTTTGCCCTTGATAGCATTTAAAATGAACTGCACCGATATCCGATGTGACCAAGACTTTGCAGCTAATGATTGTTACTTGATATAACCATTATTGGTTGGGGGCGTGGCTTAACCAACATGGCCGGCTAGACGTCTTTTAGTCCAGCTCCTGCCCCACTGAAATTAATCCTATATAATCATGGCACTTTTCGCGACAAACTCGGTGCTCCTGAGGTGAGGAGCCCCCCCTGGCCCTGAGACGCTGTAAATTGGGGCTTGCATCTCTGTCGGGGGCTGAGGACATCCTGGTGACCTGACGCGGACTGGCTGGAACGGGCGGAAAATGGCGGCTGCCGCACCCTGAGGCCGCCGGTGCCGAGAGTTGTGTGGGCGAGACGGGGCGCCCCCCGTGGAGGCTACCGGAGCGGTGGGGTCGCCCGAACAGCGGCAGAGTCACCAGAGGGGACGCGGCACGCCTGAGGTGCCACAGCCCAGAACAGCCCGCTTCGCCAGGGAGGCGGGGGACCTGCCGGCCGGCCGCAGACATATCGGCACTGCCCGTCCTGAGGTAGGGGGATCCTGTGGACCCGCTGGTGGGGCTGAGCGTCCCCCATTGGGGCCGGAGGTGAGGTGCGCGGCCCAGGCAGACAGCACAGCAGTCGGTGAACAAGCACCGCGGACCTAGCGGAGCACATCCCCCACCAGTGACACATTCCTTGGCCCCCGGGCAACATCGGGGGGGAGGAGGAGATCGGAGGGCATTTGGGGGCTTTTTCTTTCCCCCCCTTTCCCCCACCCCCCCACCGGGCGGGCGGTGAGAGCGAGTGGAGTGCCCTGGGCCTAGTGGGGGCGCGGAGAGGCCTGTCTCGGTTCTCCGGATCCCGCGGGACGCACAAAGCACGACGGACGCAGCAGGGCTGGCGGCGAGGGACCGTTAACACAGGAACCGTGGTGGCGGCGGCCCCCCCGCGCTCCCCAACGGGCCCAGCGGAGTGTCGCTTTGGGGGTTTGGGGGTGCTGTCGCCCTACACCTCCCACACTTGCTGATTGGGGCCCACTGGCTCGGCTGGAACAGCAGCGGAAAGGACGCCTGGTGGAGGGAAGACCCTACTCGGGCACAGAAGGGGCGGCCGCGAAGGTGAGACACCTCATAACAGTCACGGGGCCCGGACCCGCTGAGTGGACGGCCGGCGGAGGGGGTGACCACGGCTAGCTGGGGGCCATCCTGACTTTCCCACCCCTGCCCCTGTCCTGATTGGGGCCCAGGGCCGCTGCGTGGGCCTCGGCGGTGGGGAGAACCTGGCTGCCCAGGGGGAAGCCGGACGGACTGCCCTAGGAACACGCAGGAGTATGGGAAAAGATCGACCAACGACGAGGGGAGCGCAGGCGATCAAGATTGATCAGTATACGGTCCCGGGGCCCACAGCGGCGGACCGCCCTGGACTGGATCGGAGGATGGAGGCCCATGCGTAGGCGGCGGCGCGGGATAAAGCAGATATCCTGGCGGCGATCAGTGACTCAAGGGTAGCACTAGAGAATAAGATGTATGGAATGGCTATGGACATTAACCACTTGCGTCTGGACCTCAGAAAGGTGGCGGACAGGGTCACCACCACGGAGGGAGGCTTGTCGGTGCTACAATCAGAGGTCCAACAGATGAAAGACACGATCGTGGCCCTCCAGGACCAAACGGCCCGATTGGAAGAACAGGCGGAGGATGCAGAAGGGCGGTCCCGGAGGAACAACCTCCGCTTCTTCGGCCTACCGGAGCGAGTTGAGCACCCGGCGATGGACCTGTTCCTTGAGGACTGGATAGGCAAAGTCTTCCCAAACTTGCACTTCTCTAAGCTATTCGCCATCGAGAGAGCCCACAGGACACTGGGACCGCCCCCGAAACCGGGCTCTCCACCTAGGGCCATAATAGCCCGGTTCTTCAACTTCAGGGACCGTGACCTGATTCTTCAGCACATCCGCAAGACTGGCCCGCCCAGGTTCGAAAATCATGACATACACATCTTCCCAGACTATACTAGGAAGGTGCAGGACCTCAGAAATGACTTCTTGCAGGTCAAGCGGCGTTTGCGAGCCCACGATGTCAGGTACAGTCTGCTTTTCCCAGCCCGGCTCAGAGTGCAACACAACGATAGGACACACTTCTTCGACCTCCCTTCGGATGCGGAGGGGTGGATGGACGCACTGGGATTGGCGAGCCACGACCACGTGCAGGGGTGGCAGGAACTGCGACGTCGAAGTGCACGCAGGCGGAGCCGGCGACGCGGGGAGAACAGTCAACCCCTGAGGGAACGAACCTCCGTGGACAGTGGACGCATCACGGTGGGACCGGACGGTACCTTGCGGACAGAACTCCCGGAGATCCCAACCCGGAACCAATTTTCCCCACTGTGCCTGGTTCAAGAAACCCAGTCGGACGCAGGGGCAGGAACGAGCCCGGTAGCTGAACAAGAGCAGAATGAGTGATTGATGCATCAGGCGGTCCATATGTAAGGCATGGGGTCCTGGACGCAGTTAGTACTTTCCTATCTTGCTCTGAGGGGGACGCTGCAGCCTGACGGAGTAG
Organism: Lissotriton helveticus; assembly: GCF_964261635.1. NCBI lineage: Eukaryota > Metazoa > Chordata > Amphibia > Caudata > Salamandridae > Lissotriton > Lissotriton helveticus. The sequence goes on from NC_136067.1 coordinate 652,363,078, forward strand.
TGCTGAGGAGATTTTATGTAATAATAAAAGGAGGGCAGGGAGGGGGGGCGGGAGCGATGCACCTGTTCCGACATAGTGACTCTTACTAAAGTGCCAACTTCCACACTTGCGGCCGGTTGTAGTGTGCCACAAGGACCTGCTAGGCCCCGGCTGGGCGGGGCTGCGTGGTACCAGGCAGTCGGCTGAAGATTCAACTTCAAGGGGAAGGGACATTTCTGGACTACTAAGTACTCAATTTTAGTAACTACATTGTTAAGTTAGTTGAAGGGGGGGACTAGAGGGGGGGGTACTTCTTTGGGGCGTGGTTCGAGGTCTCCTGACTGGTTCCCGATTGGGAGATGCGATGCTACCGCCCGAGGGTGGGTGTTGCTAGAGTTCCATGTTGCGGGTTAGGGTGGGATGCTGCCGAGATTGTTTCTGCTCCTGCTTTACAGTGTGGGGGAAGTGTACCTAACGGGGGGTCGAGTGCAATGAATTGCTTACAAGGTCTACATGCTGTTGGTTCTTGTCGCATAATGGAGAGGGCTCAGGGGACCTCCGACTGGGGGTCGTCATGTCACACATCTAGCTACCATGGTGGGTGACGCATGTAAATATAAGCTCATCACATGGAATGTCAGGGCGCTTAATAATACGATCAAGAGGATCAGGGTGGCCACCTATCTTCGTCGTTATAATGTCAAAATTGCCTTCCTTCAGGAAACACACCTCTGGGGGGACTGCCTTAAACATGTCCAGCGCAGGTGGAGGGGTCAGTTCTTTGCCACTTCCTACTCCGGGTTTGCCAGAGGGGCCCTTATTTGGGTGGCTTCGGGGGTTCCTTTTAAGGCTGTTCACTCCAAGATAGACCCAGTGGGCAGATTTGTAATGGTGGTGGGCACTTTGGGTGGTCGGGATGTATGCCTGGTGAATGTGTACGCCCCGAATGTGGATGATGGTGAGTTTTTGGGTCAAGTGTTGGGACAGGTGGATGTTGACCCAGACATGGCGCTCCTTATAGCTGGAGATTTTAATTGTGCACTGGACGGTGATTTAGATAGGTGCCCCCCCAAATTGGATGCGAAGCCTAAAATGAGGGAGGCACTAATTCAGATGCTCCGTAGTTATGACCTGGTGGATGTCTGGAGGCATCGTAACCCGGTTAGTCGGGTGTACTCGTGCTATATACACCCACAGTAGGTTGGACTACTTCTTCCTCCAGGGCGGGGTCACTGATCGGGTGGAGGACATTCATTATTTGGCGCGTTACTTGTCAGACCACTCTCCGCTCTTGCTTACGTATCTGGTGGGTGGTCCCCGGCCTAGGGTCCCGCTCTGGAGGCTTAATGTTGAGGCGTTGGCTGAGCCCGTATATAGGGAGACTATCTCGCAAGGCCTCGAGGAGTACTTGGATGCGAACTGGGGGTCGGGCAATACCAGGGCAATTGAGTGGGACGCCATGAAGGTGGTTGTGCGGGGTGTATGCCTCTCCACAGGAGATGGGGTCAAGCGGGTATTAGAAGAGGAGCTTAAGCGGCATGAGGACACGCTGGCAGAACTAGAAAGGGACTTCCCCACTGACAAGGAGCAAAAACCGGAATGGACGGCCACACGGTAACGCCTGGGGGACGCGTGGGCCTCCCTCGGCAAGTTTAACAGAACGACCAGTAGGAAAAAGTTGTACGCAGAGGGTGACAAGGCGGGGAGGTTACTGGCGCGTCTGATTCGAGCCGAAACTCAGCCTCACCCAATTTTGGCACTGAGAGATGACTTGGGCCAGTTAGTATATACACCCAGCAGGCGATCACTGAGGTGTTCCTCTCCCATCTGTCTAAAACATATTTGGACTCACAGTCCCTAGCGGGCATGGAGGACATGGAACAATATCTGGAAGGGGTACAGTTGCCAAGGATCGAGGCAGAGAGTCAGGAGGACTTGGGTGGGCCACTCCGAGTGGAGGAAATCAGAGCGGCGATAGCCCATCTACAGACGGCTAAATCCCGGGGTTGGATGGCCTTGCAGCTGAACTTTACAAAGACTTCAAAGACGTTTTGGTCCCCAAACTCCTGGAGGTGGCTTCGGAGGTGTATGATCGGGGCTTGCTTCCGGACTCCATGCGAGCGGCGACGGTAGTCATGCTCCCCAAACCGGGGAAGGATCCTCTTCTCCCAGGATCCTATAGACCCATATCGATGTTAAATGTGGATTTAAAAATAATCAGTCAGGTCCTCGCCTCCAGACTCCTTCCATATCTTCGTCGCCTGGTCAATGATGACCAATCGGGATTTATCCCGGGCCGAAACACTTTGCGGTATATACGCCGCCTGGCCCATGTTATGCAGACCTTAGAGGGTCGGGCTGGACAGAACACGCTGGTTTTTCTAGACATCGAACAAGCCTTCAATTCGGTCCGATGGCCCTATTTATGGAAGGTACTTTTAAAACTAGGACTGGGGGAAGGATTCATGCGATGGGGTCGGCTGCTCTACACCAGACCGGTAGCCAGAGTCCGCACGTCTCGGAGGAGATACCTATTTTGAGGGGTACTCGCCAGGGGTGTCCTCTCTCCCCCCTGCTTTTTGCCCTGGCTATGGAGCCGCTGGCATGTCACCTTCGTTCGGTGCTTAGAGACCGGGGCATTCGAATAGGGGCAAGGGAACACGTGGTGTCCTTATATGCGGACGACGCCTTGATCTACCTGAGTCAGCCAAAGCACTCCCTGCCGATCCTGATGGCCGCCTTAGCGCAGTTCACAGCCGCTTCCGGTCTGGCGGTCAATAACACAAAATCCCAGTTGTACGCGATTGGGACGCAGGAGGAGTGGAAAGGGGTTCCACGCCCAGAGATGGGACTCCCATGGGTGGATGACACACTGCGCTACCTGGGGGTGTGGATAAGCCGGCGCTCAGACACCTTTTTTCAGCACAATATGGGATGGATAATTCGAGGTTTAAAGGGAAGCATCGCCTTTTGGAATACCCTTCCACTTTCCCTGATGGGTAAGATAGCCCTAATTAAAATGGTGATCCTCCCCTGTTGCTTATACACTATGCAGGGGTCCTTTTACGAGATTCCACATCGGGTTTTTCGAGAACTGGACTCACTCCTCATCCTCCTGTTATGGAATGGGAAGCGATGCAGGGTGAGTTTGGAGGTCTTAAAGCGCAGTTGGGGCGCTGGTGGTTTGGAAGTTCCCTACCTGGAGATGTACTATTTTGCCTCACAGCTACAACACGCGGTCGCATGGCTGGATACGGACCCCTCGTGGGAAAGATCCTTAATGGAGGGGATGTTTGAAAGCAGGCAACTGGGGTCATTGCTTTGGCGTTTGGGGGGACACCCGGAACATACCCCCCCACTAGCACGGTTGATGGCGTCGATCTGGGATCGGGTGACACGACGCCTCCTCCACTGCAATCCCTTCGCCCCGGACTTGGATCTGTGGCTTTTACCGCCATTTGCCCGGATTGCACGGGTCATGACTATAGATAAATGGACGGAGGGAGGGTGCCTGATGTTAGCGGACTTGTATCCGAATGACCAATTTGTAACTTATCAGGAGGCAGTAGCCTCCTTTGAGCTTGGCCCGGGACAATACCTCCAATACGGGAAAATAGCGGCGACAGCGCGGCAGATGTGGCCAACATTCCCGGAGGCTCCGGGGCCCACCCGTACACTGGTCACAATGTTGGCGATGGCTGGGGGTCGGAAGTTTGTGACTCACCTTTATAGGGCCTTGAGGGAGGACAGGAAGTTGGGGCCCCTGACGATTGAGGACAGATGGCAGCGGGCGTGTCTGAGGGAAATCACCTCCCGTGACTGGGAAAAAATTCATGAAAGTGTGGGGAAAGTGTCAGTTAGCAACAGATTCAAAATAATTCAGTACAACATTGTACATATGACCTACCTTTCCCCTAGGCGTCTCCAGACCATTGATAGCACAAGGGAGGCGCACTGCCCAAGATGCCGCAACCCAATGGCAGACTTTGTGCATATGGTATGGGAGTGTCCAGTCCTCTAAACATACTGGGAGTCGGTCCGGGAGGTTTTGGAAAAGGTGTCAGGATGGGTAATAGAATTGGACCCCCTGCCATGCCTCTTGGGACTAATCCCTCGGGACCCCAAACGAAAGGTGAGCAGGCGGTTTTTGCAGTTGGGCCTGGTGACGTCTCGACGCCGCATTGCAATACACTGGTTATCCCCACAGGGTCCGGTGCTGCAGAGATGGAAGTCTGACCTGAGAGAATGGGCGCTGGCAGAGGAAGACCATATTAGGCATACTAGAAGGGATGGGAAGTTGCCCGAGGTTCTCCAGGCGTGGGGGGTAATGATCCAAGAGTTGGTGGGATTGGATGCCCCTCTGACGCAAAATAGCCCGGAACTGGTAGTCACGGGACACGACGGCATTAGTCCTCCGGAAATCACAACACCTGGTGACCCGATTTGAGGAGCTGATTGCACAGACCCGATATCACTGTTTTTGCTTGTTTCTAGAGAATCAAAATGTAGGGCACACTGACCACATTGGGAAGGGTTCTACTCTTGGCAGGGGGGGGAAGGGTAAGGGGAAGTTGTGAATAGGGGAGGGGGATGGGTGGGGTGTCATGGGAGTTTAATTGCGTTCAAGAAAGTTTTTGTGATAAGCGATGGGCAACGTCACAGGGTCCATGCAAGGGGAGGTTGGGGACCTCCCGATCCTCATGACTGAAAAAAAACAAAAAACGTGTTCCATGGGTTGGGCACTGTGAGACGTCGTACATCGTTATTATACAGTTTGGGGCCATGGCAGGAAGTTGGGTTAGGGTACTGTTGATTTGGTTTCCAAGGACATAAAGAAAGTGTTTTCTAAAATGATTGGACATGTTTCACGCAGGTATGGATTAATATCGCGCTAGTGATACAACGCCGCCGGGCCCTATAGGATGCTGGCTATCAGGCTGTGTTATCTCATCTGATATGTTGCTATGTAGCGCTGCCGGCCTCCGGGTTGTGGATTCACAGCTGTGTATTCTATGTGATGTGAAATAAAGGTTTTTGAAACTTAAAAAAAAAAAACATTATTGGTTTTGCGCTCTGTTGCCCTTTTTTTCACTTATTAATGACTTGATGTATGTAAACTGTCTTTTTGTATTTTCTGGTGCATCTGTTCTCTCATTGTTCTATAGATCTAACTTCTTCTCATTTCCTTCCCTTTGACTCCTTTTCCTTTTTTGTTTGTTTTCCACTTACTTTTAGTGGTCATATGTATCCTTAGAAGTAGGTTGAAGTCGGACTGAAGGGGGTGGCACTTGTACCCCCTAGGTATATACATGTTGCCTGTTAATTCTCAGAGAATGCATGTGTGGCGAGAGTCTTTTTATGTCAACTGATATGTATGGCCCTTTTTTTTGTTCCATCCTACTATCAGGTTCAATTATGGAAACGCGATTCGGCGTGTTAAGAGGTTACTTTATTATTGGAATTTCAATTTGTGGGACACTCGATATGTGGCAGTCGCTAATGCAGTAGCTATATATTAATCTGCCTTATTAGGTTCTAATAATTATACTTTGCGTGTTCCTTTCAGTTACCATACTCTGATATTAGTTCTAGTGACCCTATTCAGGACGGCTGGCTCCATTTTGCATATGACTGTTATAATTTGCTTGATGAACAAAAAGTATGTTGTGGGTCTGCTTGTAACTTAGGCGACGTCATAACGTACTGACGCGGTGCTGTTTCTTTGCTAACTTTATATTTTTTTTAAATGATTATTGTTTCGAATTTGCTTTTGATAAGGTTGGGGCTAATTAAGTTGTTATAATATAAAGCGGCGATATTGCGGTATCAACATATATCGTATAAATCCCTTTTGGCTCTTTTTATACATTTACGGGCTTCTGCCTGTTATATTCTTCTGATTATTCAATTTTTCTGTTATATCCCGTTTGCGATCCTAATGAGCGCAGCAGGCTCCATTCAAAGATGGCCGCCGCATTGTCCTTTAATATATACCAGGGATATGTGGACCTACCTTGATTGCACGTGACGTGTCCGACGCCGTGCTTGCGTATATGATTTTTTGCACTTTAAATATGGCGCGAAACGCAGAGTCTCGTCTCTGCTGGAAATCGGGCGACAGGAATGACTGCATCTTACTACGGTACGGTGGTAATACAGGCTGCTATATGGGGTCTCCAGCATTCTCATAGACGCGTTGTCCTATACTTAATAATAGTTGCCGGGGATGCGGTTCGCTCTAACTACGGGCGACACACTGACAGGGCGGACGTCGGTTTAAATGGAGGATGACGTACCCCTCTTAACTCCCCCCCGCCTGCTGTTGGAACTGTGCCCTATTTCAGGTAGGTTCCATGTGTGTGGCTCTCTCTGCTTGGTTTACCTTATCATGCCATATGTTTTACTAAGAATTGCCTTTGTTTATGTGCATCACTAGGCAGCGGTGATGCGGTGCCATTGATACATGGGTTACCCAATGACAGGACTTATGACGCCGAATATCGTAAGAGGCGTTTCCACTAACTATTGAGCCATTCATGCAACTTTGATTGAATATAAAAGTAATGGGGGTTGATAATCTATCTAAGGTGGTTTTTCACCTTTCTACATCTCCAGTATGACTGGGTGTGCCTTGACCTACTGGATTATGCATATTATTGTGGTGGGATGCGGTGATATCGAAGGCCATGGTCCTGCTTTAATACGTGTGTTTAGGGTGGGCTATTATCCATCTATTCTGGCTTTCACTGACATCACAAACTATGGGCTATATGGGGATTGGTTACTGTTACTATGTACTTGGCAACAGATTGGAGGGTATGGGTGGGCTCTTATTTAAGTTCCAGGCCTCATTGATGACTACTAGTTTACATCTCTTGGCTTTGTAGACATTGCATACTAGCATTCGGGGTACTCTACCCATGAACTCCGTTATCCTTATTTGAATACAGTGCAAGACAAGAGGTGAGATCTTACAGATTTGGGTGTCAGTTGCTTGACAGGCTTGTGTTTTTGAAGTTGAGATTGACTTTAGATCAAGGAATGTTAACACAGTGTCTTTTATTTTATTGGCAGTTAGAATATGAACCTAGACCATTATCTGTGACTTCGAGAATAGTGTACCTTTCTGCCTATATCTTTACGGTTGTTTGATCTGACTTTGGATCGGAGAAATAGGTGAGATAATATATAGTTATGGAGAGGAATAATTTCTTACACACCAACAATGGTTGGTCCTCTATTCAAATGTCTTCTCTGTTTGATATATGTACTATGCATCTCTCGCTGTACACTTACATTTGCATTCAGTCCATTATTATCTATTAATAAATATTGGCTTTTCCGTTGTTTCTAACATAGGAGGACCCCTTTATCAGGAGGATTTTATCACTTGACTTTCGTATAAGGCTACTGTCTTCAGGAACTTCACTTGTGCTGATTCTCGTGACTAGTTGTGAGGTATATATATTCTGTCAATAAAGGATGCGAGACTGTTCTAATACAATGGGACTGCATCACCCTATTGATTGATATATAGTCAACTTATCTCTATGCTTAGTATCCTTTTATTTCTTACCTTTATATAGGAATTTCTGTATGTAATTACTAGTGACAATACTGTTAATCTCACACCTTAAAGATTTTTGGTTGCACTGATTCTTGGATATTTTTCTAATATTAGAACATGAATGCCTGGGACGACCGAACCCTGGTGACGTGGTCTAGTGAGGACACTTGTATCTCTGTCACAGGTCACCAGTACCTAGGTGCTTTCTGTGTAAGGTGAGATGTCACTGTATTTGGCTGAGGTATCCACCTCCTGACCCTCAACTTGTTCTGCACCTCCCACTGTGATGCTTTTGCTTGTGAATCAATTTCCCCTCTATTTACATAACTGGACGTTTGTCCCTACCTCTTCCTTTCTTCTCCTTTTTCTGCCTGTATTTTCTTCCCCCTTTTTTCCTTACGGTCTACCTACTTGTATAGTTAAATACTGTCTCGGAAACAGTACATATTTTAACAAATATGCCGACTCTGTGCATCTCAGCATAGAGGAAACAACATGCCTTTTTAGAGAAACTTGTAATAACTTTTATGTCACATGGAAAATTCCCCTTGTTTCCTGGATTTAACAATTTAAATGTAATTTATATGTATGTCTTGTGTTAACTCTTACCTTTTGCTTTGGGTCTATATGTATGTTGTGTAAGGTCTAGTTGTAATGTGTCTCCCTTGATTTTATCTTGTATTGTGTATACACGTTTTATATATGTATATTTATGTTTGAGTACATCATGATTGTTACAGCCCTGATGAAGTTCCCGTGGCACTAGGGGAACAAAACGCGTTGGCTGTGCCGCTTTTACGAAAATAACGAACATGAATAAAGAGAACTTTCATAAAACTTTCCGCTCAACTGACTTTTTTTTTAGTGCACCTTTCTTTTCTATGGACAGTTTGTACTTTAATCGTCGGGGTCCGGTCTAGAGGGTCGCAACAGGTTTAATAGCGGGCTGTGAGCGCTGAGGGCGATGTGCCAATCGCGCTCCAACCCCCCTCCCGAGACCCATGGTGCAAGTAGCGCCCATTTTTAAAGTGCTGATACACCCCTAATTTTGGGGTTTTTTGGATTGAGCAAATTGCTCTCCCATTTTAAGCACTTTTTTCACCTTTCCTTTTCACTTTCACGCCCCCAGGTCAGGGTGGACTATTAGAGTGTCCATACCGCCGGGGTTATAGTCCTGAAGAATGCCATGGTGAATACATACCACATTGAAGGCAGAAACATGTTGACTGATTTTAATAAATTTGTGGTATTTAGCTGAATTTAAACTAGATCCTAATAACCTTGGCTATTAAATTCAGACACATATACCACTTACACGTGTCTTAGGGATCACTTATTAAAACTTTTTTTGATACCCTGTTAGTCACTTTTTAATTTGAGAATCTTCACAACACACCCTCCCCACACAACCAGCTCCGCAGTCTTTCTGGCGTCGCAGCACACCGAAGAGACACTCGGTCTCTTCGGTGGGGCCCGATGATGAAGCATGACACTGACTAGGTCGGTGTGTGAGGGCTTTCCTACTCAAATAGAGTGACTGTGATCCACCTCAACTAGAGTGACTGTGATCAATAATATTTCGCTTATCTTTTTGCTCCACGTTTCTGGTAGCCGTGGGCTTGACCAGTTCAGACTTCTCTCTTTTCTTGTTGCTTGACATTTAACCGGGGACTAAGAGAGTGTCTTTGAAATCTCCCTACCTCTCTCTTTGTTGATACACAGTTTGTACTTTATGCATCTCTTGGCAGCGGGTGTCGGGAGTAGTTGCACCAACGTATAATTGAAACTAACAGAACTTATGTGCTTGACCTTGGTCTGCTGCTGTGACTTTCGTACCTTTCTCGAAATGTAGCTATATTTTGGCACTCTTCCAGGTTTGCATCCAGGGAAATCTACAAACCTGGGCACATTTAGGGGCATATTATCAAGCCCCTACCGCCACAGGAATGTTGCTTTTTACGACATTCCTGTGGCGATGGAGTCTTTGCCTTATTTACAAGGCAGTATTAAGACACTTAACTTGGCTTAACGCTGCCTTGTAAATAAGACCCCCTTTCACGCTATGCTTAGCATGAAAGGGGATGGCAATGGGTGTTGCAGTGAGCATTCCATTGCAACACCCATTGATTCTGACACAGCCCCCTATTTACAAGGGAGGCGTAAATTGGAGGCAGTGCCAGAATTAAGACCAGGGAAAACATGGTCTTATCCTGACACAATGGGGAGAAATGCTTAATTTTTCCTTGTTTTTGCTGTTTTCATGTGTGCTGCAAGGCAGCACACATGAAAACAGCAAAAGGCCAATGATTGTTTATGTACAGGAAGGTCCCCTTCCTGCACATAAACAATAATTTTTTAGATATGCCCTTTTTCAACTTCTATGTGTGCTGCATCAAGCAGCACACATAGAAGTTACAAAACGGCATTTTAAGATTGTGCAGGAAGGGGGACCTTCCTGTACATATACAATCTTCCCCTGCACACAGATACCCATGCACTATGGTGCAAGGGTGCCTACGTTGGCACTAGGCTGCTAAGTGTAGCTCCAGCGCCGAGGAAGACGCAGGGCTGCATCATAATCTTGTAAATATGGTGCAGCCCTGCGTTTCTAAAGTGGTGGAGTGCGGCGTTAAGTCAGAAAGGTTAATGCCTCACTCCGCCACTTCCCTTGTAAATATGCTCCTTAGAATCCCCAGGTTGATGAGAACAACGATGCAATTTAGGCGTGAAAAAAAGTTTCTAAGGTTTCCATGTGAGCTACCCCCAACGTCCAAAAAAAGGGCTTTGAAACAGGAGGGGAAACCCCTAGCGGTCAAGAGGTTAAGCAAAAGTGAATTTTCTTTAGAATAGATACAAGTGGCCGTATTTTTTATGTTGATTGAGCTGAGGAATAAATAAGGCTACTCTTAAATACTACAGAATTAGGAAAATACAGAGTGCTCAATAATAATACAGAACCCTTGCAGTGCAAGTGAATGAACTGGCGACATAAAGGATAAGAGCACGAATCAGGTATACTTTTGTGTTTGCATTAGCATAAACCCTGTGTCAAATGAAACGTTCCTTTGTGTTATGTGTTTATGATGAGAGAGAGGAAAGCTTAGGAACCAGAACCACTGATGCAGAGAGATTAAGCTATCAGTGAAAATGAAGAGGTTTATCTGCATGGTAATAGCACACACAGCATTGTTTCCAGGAGGTCGGTGTTACTGAAACTGGAGGAGTTCAGCGCGGCCTTACACTTGGCAACAAGTGTAAGGCCAAGTGAATAGAGAGCGCTGTTCTCCAGATGGCGCCTGACACGAGAGCAGAACAAAAACAAGGATGTGATGATAGCGACGCTGGATTTCTTATCAATGCTGAGACATGCAGCACCTGTCACTGGATACAATAAAGATACGGAATGCAGAGGGGGGGCGATAAATCATAAAATATCCGCCTCATGTTCGAGAACATAAACAGCATAACAGCCAAGTGTGATTAGAGTTCGGAAATTGTTTACCTCAGACAGAACAGTAGAATGAGAAGCAGGCAAGTGACTATAAATGTGAACATTAGGGGCAGGGATGTAAATAAGGGTGGCTCAGATTGAGATTCAGCTGCAGAGAACCGAGAAGGAACTTGGGGGCATATCATCAACGGCCGGAGTTAAAATTATCGGCGCTTTTGCGCCCGTTTTCGGGCGAAAAGCGGTGATAATTTTAACGCCCTATCAGCAGGGGCACGCGAACGCGTGAATCCATGCTGTAGGGCCTATTATCCTGTCGCCTTGCCTCGCATCGCTAATGACATACGAGGTAGGCGTTCCCGTGTGAAAGACACACGAAATACAGCGAAAATATTTGCTGACAGAGGTACTCCCTATCAACAAGGAAATCGCTAGCTGGCCTAGCGATATTTAAGCTAGCGCTATCAGGCATTATTGCAGGTTCCTTACGCCTGATAAAGACACGACTTAGCAATATTTTGAATGGGAGGTGGATCATAATGCTAGATCCACCTCTCCCTATTTACAAGGTTTACTCTGATGGTGTGTCATATCGCTGGTATTCCTGCGATATTTTATGCTTAACGCCGCTTTTGCCCGGATTTCTATCGCCTCGGCGATGCTCATTCTAAATATTGTGCTGACCGGGCGATAGAACCCGGCGTTAGGATTTGGCACGTTATAGGCGGCCAGCAATAATTATCGCTGCCGCTTGTAGATCTGCCCCCTAGGTCTTGAAATTATCACTCTGCTGATTCTGGCCTGCACATGTTGTTCATAACATATACATTTCTAACAAAGGAGGGAGGGAGAGGGAAAGTGGATTCGGTCTCCCCAGGCAATTTACATAAACAGAATGGAATCCACTCAGATAGTGGTAGTGATCCCTACAATGGTGGGGAGCACACAGTGTTGTTTTGAATACCCCTCACACACCAACAGGCCCCTTGGTGTCATGCTTCATCATTGGGGTCTTCGCACCCCTCTACGGGATGCGGGGTGCTGCAACTCACGACTACGTAGGAACACTTAAAGTGTACTATGTGTTGATGTGTGTAGGGAAATAAGTGTGAGTGGTGAGGTAGTGAAACGTGATGGATAAAAGATACCTGGCTCATAGGGTGAAAAATAAAATTTATTAGGCCCTCGGCTGGTATCGTTAAAAGGGGTGCAGAGTGAGGTTGTTACTGTGTTTTAAGGTACATCAACCTCAGAAAGTGCGTGCGATGTAACAACCTCACTCTGCACCCCTTTTAACGATACCAGCCGAGGGCCTAATACATTTTATTTTTCACCCTATGAGCCAGGTATCTTTTATCCATCACGTTTCACTACCTCACCACTCACACTCCTACGTAGTCGTGAGTCATAGCACGCCGCATCCCGTAGAGGGGTGCGAAGACCCCAATGATGAAGCATGACACCAAGGGGCCTGTTGGTGTGTGAGGGGTATTCAAAACAACACTGTGTGCTCCCCACCATTGTAGAGATCACTACCACTATCTGAGTGGATTCCATTCTGTTTATGTTCATAACATATATGCACGCATAGTAGCTCATTTTACCCTAGTGAAGAACAATGATCCGTCACATAATTTACGCATTCGGTAAAGCCATCTATTGTGGTTCTGGGATATTTAGGGTCTTATTCACAAGGCCGTTGCACCATTTTTGCATAATTTTTAACATGGGAAAAGTGACGCAAAAGTGGCACAAGGGCCTTGTAAATCTGCCCCTTAGTGATTATTTCATACTGGTCTAAGTTGCTACTGCTTTTTACAATTTTTAGAAGATAGGATTTTGCGTAAAAGACCAGGAGTTGTTGCATGGGAACTCCCATGCATCTCCTATAGAATGTCTCCTTGAAGAAATAACGCAAAGCAGGACAAAATGCTACTTTGTGTTACTTTGAGACAACTTTCCAGCACAAAACAAGCTTTGCACTGGAAGGTAAATGAAAAAAATTTGTACTAGCTTGCATCACTTTGATAATGCAAACCAGTGGTGTAGTGGTGGTCCGCCCTGGGCCGCAATGTTTTTAGGGGTGCCAGAAGTGAGCAAGTCGTGTCTGTCAACTACCACGATCTCCCCATGAGCAAGTAATTCATCGACCACCAGACTCCCCACCCCCGGGAACAAATTGTCCATTGTGCGGTACCTCAATGTGGCGTACACTTGGGCCCAGATATACTAAGGGCTGCATTACCCTTGCATCACACATGGTGACCCAAGGGCAACACAAGCCCTTAAGTGAGATTTACTACTCCATTCAATGCCACATTGCGTGGCTCTGCGTGCCATAGTAAATCTGGAGTAACACAAGGCAGCGCAAGTTGCAGCCTTGTGTTACTCTGCACTGGGAAGACCTTCCATGGGTGGAGGGTGGGTGTTTTTCCAAGCAGCCACCCATGGTTTGTGACGCATTCTCAGATTTAAAAACAATAGTAAACCTAGGAATGTGGCAGAATGCTACACAACTTTACAGGAAAGGCATAACTAGGTGAAATATAATTAGGGTTCATTCTTGCCCTCTCCATTTGACGCTGCGCATCACCAAATTGCATTGCTGCATTGCTCTTCGTGAAATCTTAGTAAGCCTGCCCCTCGGTTCTCCTCTTGACAGCTTCATGCCCCTCCACCCCTGTCTGTAATATGGCACGGAGGCAAAGGTAAAGTATTCCCTCATTTTCATGTGATGACGCCTTCATTCAAATGAAGGAACTCCCCTGTAGATTGCGCTGGAACACATGTAGCACAATGTGCATTACTGATGGGAATGGCAAGTGTCTATTGCCGCTTCGGTAATGCCAGAGTTCCTTGTAGAGCAGAAAGCAGGCGCACAATGCCCGTTCATCACCAAGCACTTAGTGTAGTATGGCACCAGGACTAGAATGTTCCACAGAACATCTAGTCTGCCTACACAAAAGGGAATCATGCGACCACTAAAGGACATTGATACAGATACAGTTTACCCTCTACCCTCCCAACCAATATGAAAAAAAAAAGAAACGGGAAAAGAAGAAAGCAAATAAGAGATTTAAATAATAACTATATGCAATGTGTCACAGAAAGACGGAAGCAAATTTAGGGCCAGATTTATATTCTGGCAGATGGATTATTCTGTCACAATGGTGACGGATATCCCGTCGGCCAAAGTATAAATCCCATTATATCCTGTGGAGCTCATGTACCGACTAAGCAATCTTCTCACTCATCTGGAACACCATCTTTCATTCTTTTTTTTTTTTTAAAGTTTTTATTGAAAAGAAACAGACATACAAATAAACAAACCAAACCTCACAAGGCAGAGACATAATAATACATTGTCATGGGACCGTTCAGGCAAAGCTCAAAGGCAAAGTGAATACAATGCAATCAGATAGAACGGGGGCAGGGGCGGACAAGGAAACAAGCGGAATCATTAACCATAGATGACGAGTGAATGCCAATTAGGGGGACAAAGACACATCAATGGTCACATCCTGTGGGGGGGTACATATAGTACCACGATAAGCATTCCACTGGGACCAGATTCTACCCCATTTCCTGGGCCGTCCCCAGGAAAGGTACACAGTCTTCTCCCGGAACATGCACCAGTCCATGTTTTCCTTCCACTTGGATAGGGTAGGTGGTCTATGTGAACCCCAGAGCTGGGCAATGTCCCTCTTCGCGACCATATTTCCAAGAGTCGCCCATACAATCTGTGCTGAGCTGTAGTCATTAGGCTCCCAAACATTCAACAAACAATGCCTGGCCTCGGGCAGCAGGGACACACCCGTGACACTTTTCATGACATCATGCACTCGGGACCAGAACCTGACCATCTCCGGGCATTCCCACAATATGTGGAGAAAGGAACCAGACATACCACAGCCACGCTTACATAACCCATCCAGGGAAAAACCCATTCGAACCAGACAAGGCCCAGTGACATACACTCGATGAAGAATCTTAAGTTGGACGAACCTCAAGCGAGCAGGAATGGCGACCTCCTTGGGCGAGGACAAAGCAGGTTGCCAGTCCTCATCGTCCAATTCAAGTCCGTCTGCACACCATGCAGCCCGGAGGCGGACCAGCAAGTCAGCTCTGTTATTAATGAGTTTCTTATAAATCAAGGAGATCGTGCTGTCGGGCACATGACCATCTAAAATGCGGTCCTCCAAAGGGGAAGACTCAGGAATATCAGCACCCGCAGCAAACACAGACAACAGAGCATGACGAATCTGGGCGTATCTAAAGAATTCATTGTCACTAAGCTCATACTCCACTCGCAGCACATCAAAGGACTTGACAGTACCCTTCGACCACAAATCACCCACTCTACTGATACCAATCATGTCCCATTTATTAAAAACTTTCGTTTTCCACAGATGGCCTAAGCATTCCGAATCATACAAAGGGGTGGCCCGAGTAAACCTGCCACACCAACCCAAGGCCGCATTCGCATCACGCCACACTCTCACCGCAATCTTAGTGGGACCAGTCAGTGTTCCACGGAGACTACCAGAATACAACGCTCTGCTGAAGGCCCCCCCAGGCAAAATAAATCTGTCCATGGAGAACGTCGGGGCAGGGCCCGGTGCGTAGGTCGCATGATTAATCGCACTTAACTGGGATGCCCAATAGTAACGTCTGATGTCCGGGAGGGCTATACCGCCATCATACCATGGAAGCGTGAGTTTAGAAAGAGAAATACGGGCACGCCCATCCCAGACCAGTTGTCTCTGTAGGCTCTCCACTTCACGAAAATTGCCCGACGCAATTGGGTCAAAGGAATTCTGAAGTGTGTACAGAAATCGAGGCAGAGACATCATCTTGAAAAGCGCCGCTCTACCGAGGGGCGACAGCGGCAACCTACGCCAGCGAGCCACATCAAGCTTGAGCCGCTGAAGGGGGGGCAATAAACTAAGCTCATAACGCCTGGAGGGGTCCAAAGGAAACATAAATCCCCAAGTACTTAAACCCGGTCTCCGTCATGTGAATCGGAAATCTACGCGGCAGTGGAGGGAGATCTCCAGCCAAAACGTAGATGCAAGATTTAGCCCAATTGATGACAAGACCGGAGTTCTTACCGAAAGAAGTAAGAACATCGAAAAGCACATTAAGGGACTTTTTAGGGGAGGTGAGATATAGGAGGATATCGTCCGCGTATAACGAGACTCGATCCTCAAAATCAGGAGACCAACGGATACCCCGCATAGAAGGTTCTCAACGGAGCCACGCCGCCAGAGGCTCGAGAGCGAGAGCAAAAAGCAAAGGGGACAGCGGACAGCCCTGACGGGTGCCCCAACCAAGCGTAAAAACACAGGACACTCTGCGATTAACAACCACCTGGGCCAGGGGATTTTCATAAAGAAGTTTCCCCTAGGCTATGAAGCCTGGCCCAAACCTGAATTTCGAGAGGGCCGCCCAAAGGTAGGGCCATTCGATAGTGTCGAAGGCCATGGTGGCATCGAGAGAAGCCAAAATGGCCGGTTCAGTAAGCGTCTCGGCTCTCGCGAGGACGCCGTGGAGTCTGCGCAGATTCAAAGCAGTGTTGCGGTGCGGGATAAAACCGTATTGATCCGGTTGGATCAAATCCCCGATCACAGTCACCAAGCGATTAGCCAACAGTTTGGCCAAAATTTTAGGTTCATCATTGAGTAAAGAGATGGGTCTGTATGAAGTACAACGATCCCAAGGCTTACCCTCCTTGGGAATGACGACGATGGCAGCAAGTCGTTGGTCCAAGGGGAGGGAGCCAGATTCCAGGGCCTCGAGGAACATGTCTCGTAAATAGGGCGCCATTTTGTCGGGTCGCAGCTTGTACAATTCAATGGGCAAACCATTGGGGCCCATCGACTTACCCGAGCGGAGGGAACGAATAGCAACCGCGATTTCATCAACTGTAAGCGGAGCGTCCATGAGGTCTCTGTCAGAGTCAGAGAGGCGAGGCAAAGCAATGTCCCGCAACAGCAAACGGGAGTCTTCTTCATCCCTGTCACAAACGGAGGTGTACACTGTCTCAAAGTGATCCGCGAAACACTGAACGATCCCAGCAGGGTCAGTGACACACTCACCATCAAGCCTCTCAATCACGGGGACCACACGATTCACTCTCTCCGTCTTGTCCAACCACGCTAGCAATTTACCCGCTTTATCACCCACATCATACAGTCTTCCCTGCTGCTCCCTATACATCACTTTCGCAGCATCCGTTACAAGAGCCTTGTAGTCGGCTTGTTTCAAAGCAACGGAGTGCAACTTGGTACTGGAGACGCCCAACCGAAGATCGTCCTCCAAAGCAGCAATCTCTGATTTGATGCGCACAACCTCCACATTCGCAGCCTTTTTAGCAGCGACAATCAAGGATAAAGACTGACCACGTATAACAGTTTTAAATGCTTCCCATAACGAAACAGCAGAAAAAACAGACCCCACATTGTCTTCAAAATAATGATCAATAGCTTTCACAAGGTCCGAGCGGGTCTTGGGGTTATGAAAGTACCAGGGGTTAATAGGAGCTACTCTACCCTCATCGCCTGCCCCTACCTCATAGCGGAGCCACAAGGGGGAGTGATCGGAAATACCCCTAGGGAGGTGACGAATTTCTCTGATGGAGGAGGACTGGACCGCCGGTAGTAAGAAATAGTCCAATCTAGAAAGGCAGCCGTGTGCCCCAGAATGGAAAGTGTACTGTAGCTGTGTAGGGTGTAGTAGCCTCCAGGCGTCTACAAGCCCGAAGGTCTCTAGCAAATCACTCAACCACCTTTGCGCCCGGGGTAGGTCCCTGGGAGGATGATAATCAGAGGTGCCAGAGACAACCGAGTTCAAATCTCCACCCAGGATCAGAAGCCCCTCGGGAAGGTCCAAAAGGACTCGACACAGATCAGCATAAGTTAAAGCCTGCAGACCCGGGGGGACATAGACTGACAGTATGGACAATGTCTTCCCCTCCCACCTGCCAGTGAGCACAGCATAGCCCCCGCTGTCGTCTAGTCTCACCTCGTCAACTGCGAAAGGGAGAGAGGACCGAATGAGGATACCAGCCCCCCTGGACCCAGAAGTAAACCCCGAGTGGGCCACCAATCGATAACCGCGCCTATTCATTGCCTGACAAGCGTTGCCTATTAAGTGCGTCTCCTGTAGGAGGACAATATCGGGGGAGTGACGCCTAAGGAATCGCAAAACAATACTACGCTTAATTCTGTCCCCTAATCCATTGACATTCCAGGATAACAGTCTCAACTCGCCGCCCCCCATCCCCGAAAAGTAGAAAGAGCAGGACCCACACAGAACCCCACGATCAATACAGATGGAAAAACAATACGAAGCCTTGCGAGTAAACAGAAACACACACACACCCCCCCACCACCCCCCAACTTGACCCAGTTACTCCCCCCACCCTGCACCCCTGTGTAAGACTAATAAGCCACCCCAACTTGCAGTGTGCCTGTCGCCCCATTGCTAAACTAAGCTACGCAAAGAACCCAGGAGGAGGAAGAGTCCCCATTTACCCCCGCCGCCCCCAGGCTGATCTAGGCCTAATAAGAGACCCAAGTCCAGACTCAGCTGAAACAGCATAAACGTTCAGGCGCCGGGATCTACAGGTGAAGTCCTTATTCAGCCACACCGCCGTCGGCGCCTCCGGGGTGCTCAGTATGTTCATTTCGCATAGGCAGGGAGTCGAGGCAGTCACTGACATTGTCAGGGCGATCAAAAAAGAATACACGTTCCCGATATTCAATCCGGAGCCTGGTAGGGAACAACAAGGAGTACTTAAGACCCCAGTCCCGCAGTCGCTTCTTAACTCCCTGAAATCCAAGTCGTTGTTTTTGGACAAGCGGCGAAAAGTCCGGATAAAAGGAAACGGAGGCATTTTCAAAGTTCACTGGGCCCTTGTCCCGCGAGGCCTGCAGGACAGCGTCCCGGTCTCTGAAGTGGAACAACCGGGCAATGATGGGCCTCGGGGGTGCGCCCGGCTTAGCCTTCCCACCGGGAACACGATGAGCGCGCTCAACCGCAAAGAACTTGCTGAGTCCAGCGGGAGAAAGATAGTTGGCAATCAAGTCCTCCACCAAGAGGTCGACCCCCTAGTCTCGGGATTCTCCGGGACACCAATAAGGCGCACATTGTTACGACGGGCCCTATTTTTGTAGTCCTCGAGACGGCGAGCCATTTGGTCATGTGAGGAACGCAGATTGCCGATCTCAGCCTGGGCTTCTGCGACATCCGCAGTAAGACTAGATGTCTTCAAGCCAAATGACTCGACCCTTTCATTGGTCTTCAAAAGATCCACTCTAATCAGCATAATATCGACGTCCACCGTGTCGATCTTGGAGGCTAAGGCCTCGTACTGCTGTCCCTTAGAGGCCTGCATGCTGGCGATGGCTCCCATGACGTCATGCAAGGACGGGTCCGAAGACGCTGGAAAGGGGGTCTTAGGGTTATCCAAAGCACGGCCCGCTGCGCTGGGTGACCCGTTTACCTGCGAATAGTGGTCCATGATATGAGTCTGATTTTGGCCGCCACGGAGAGGTGCCTTAGTCTTGGACTTCTCAAGAGGCTGTCCGGTGGCCATTTTGGAAAACGACCTGGTGAAAATGGCCGGGCGCAAAGTGTCCAGATAGGCAACAAGTCAAATTCCGGTAATAGTAGGCACAAAAGGACCGAGTTGCAGGCAGGTAGTCGTGCCAGTACCAAAGAGAAAGGAGACAACAGGCCAGCCGAAGGTGGTGAAAGGCTTCCCCCCTGCCCATCAAAGCCGGGAGCAGAAATCGAAACCGAAAGTCAGGAGGGGTCAACCAGAGGGGACCCCTGCAGGCGTTGTTGATCAATTACTCCACGGCCTGCGAAGTAACCAAGCCCCCGGTCCACCTCGGGGTGGGCCTCAAAAAGTAGAGACAATGCAAAAGTGGACCCCGGCGTCCAAATTCGATTTTTCAAAGTGTTCGAAGATCAGCAAGGAAGTGCGAACAAAAGCCTGTCCTCGAAATCAGGATGTTGCCAGGATAATCGTGAAGGGCGGCGTGGGTCTGGGGAGCTCTGTGCTCACGCGACCATCTTGGATGCCCGCGAAGCTCCTCCCCCCATCTTTCATTCATGAATTTGTCTTTATTATTAACAGAAACAGGCGCACATTTCTCTTCCATCAGACCTGGTACTCCCTTGATAGATTCTGTCAATCCTCTAAACCTCCTCAACCTCCAATACAGTTACAGTATTCTTGAGATCTACAAGCTTCTGAGGCTCACACAACTGCACAGCCCCTTAAAGAACTTTGTGCGCTTTCTTCATTTTGATCAAGTTACCTCTATCCAACATGTACTCTGAAACAAACCTCAACTTTTATTTCCACTTGTAATTCAGCATTCTATTATATTATGCTTCCGCTCTCGCCTCTCCAGCACTCAATCTTCCAAACAATCGGGCATCTTTGAGCCTCCAGCTCTACCCCTAAGTTTCTGGAAAGGTGAAACTGTAGTTATAACATTGTGAGTTGTTATCTCTGAGGTCATAACAAAAACACAGGGGATACTGGAGGTCTACAGTGGGCTCAATATTGTATGCCAATTCCAAGGTAAAGCATGTATGAACAGGTGTCTGATCAAAAAGGAGGTAGAGTGTGAGAACAAGACAAAAATACTCCCATCAGCCCACCACTTGGTGGAAAATCGTCATCTGGGATTTTTTGTACAGAAACTGGTATCTGTTAGGTCTCTCACCTGATGATATTGTGAGGAGACCTAGAAACAGATCCTCCAGTGACGGAAGAGATGTGTGAATGACATGGCTGAGTGGGAGAGGTTGCAGTGAAAAAGAAATGTGAAAGAAAAAGAAGTGAGATAAAATCACCTAGTGTGATGCCAAGGCAATGTACTTTATTTGGGAGGTCATCACAGAGGTAATATTAAAAGCAACAGTATATGGATAGTATTTAAACAAATATTACTATCAATCAGATGGATCTGGTCGACATGTTTCAGCCTGAAAAGGCTTTCTTCAGGACCTATGATATGAAATACTACTGCAACAAATACTATACAAGTTATCAATCGCTTGTTGAAAAAAACCACAAACTATGTGGATGCCTACCGTGTACCACGTAGTAGGTCAGTGGATTCTCACCTGTATAAAAATATAGAAAGAACAGACATGAGACATACATGCACAAATTATGAAAAACAGCAATGTATACACTGAACATCACATATATTGGCCTTAAATCCCATTTGGGACAGATATAGTTGTAAAGACTCACCCAAAGAAATTATGGGGAAAAGCCTCACCTCGCCTGGCGCTCGCTCAGGTCAAAAGAGGCCCCGCTCTGAGGAGATAGAAAAGGTAGCGAAATATCCATTTTCAAATGATTCTTTTACAAATAACAAATAGTGATTTATTAATCCATGTTCGTTATGAATCTCCCTCAAACTACCTATTTTAAACATAAAGCAGTGGACAGAGGATGTGGTCCAAGGACCAGTCAGAACTGACCGATGACACTTGTCTAGCGTTCTCTAAAACAGAGAGGTAGGAGCACCAAATGCAATAGCTGTTGGTAGAGCAAGAGAAAAGAGCTGCCCAACATGAAAACTAAGCCAGAAAAACCAGCCCAGGAAAGCAGGTCAGCAAAGTACTCCAAAGAAAACAGGCCATCACTCTAACAAAGTCGCTGCAAAGGGCTCAGTAGCTTCTTAAACGAGCGCAGTTCAACCCACCTGTCCGTCGGTACCTCGGGCTTTAACTGAGCCGAGGGGAAGGTACCGAGGCAGGTGGAGACTGCGCTTATATAGCCCAGTGGCTGACCAAAGTGGAAACCACCAACCGTGGCTGGTGATTGGCTAGAGGAGGCTAGTTAGATAAGAGTCGCATCAGTAGTGTAATGCACGACAAAAAGTATAAGCTATTTCCTATTCTCATGAGTTATTCAGACTATAGAACTCGGGAACTCAGCCAAAGTGAGGGGAATTCGAAGTTCCATGTCTCGTAGATACCAAATCTAACAAGTTAAGGCAGCATATCATGTGCGCTGTGCCTATTGGTTAAAACGGCCATATAGACGATCTTATTGGTCCTTCCGTTGACCCATCCAATATCACCTAAAACGGCATGAAAACGCCGTCATAAATGGCGTCCCTGCCGTATTGAGTCCAAAGATAAAACTCCCAAGATGTGGAAAACATAGAAGAGACACCCTGTGTATACCGCCTGAAGCACAAAGAAAGCACTCGCTTTCGAAGCCGAAACAACTGGTACTATCGGAGGGAGAAACCAGGCTCTATGTGTGAAAGAACAGCCCATTGGTTAAGCGGCTGAACTAGGACATCTGATTTGTCCCGGCATTTACCAATGGCAGCTCCCGAGGAACGGCAAAATGCCAGCTGTAATGTATTCGTGTGCGCGAATATGTGGGGCACCATGTCTCCCCATGACTATATCCCCAAATTACAGACACTGACTACAACACAACGCTTGACTAGTCAGTTTCCAGCAGCAAGAAGAAAACAAGGAAACGTCAAGGATCATTATCAAGGATTATGCTGAGCGTTGTTCTAATGTTATACAAACAAAACAACACGACTAGAAGTATGAAAACGGCCCATTTGATAGAAGGCTGTTTCAACACTCCCGATTGGTCCATGGGTGGACCAATCCCAATTCTCAAAAAACGGCAAGATGCCATCCAAAATAAAGTCCGTAAAGATAAACGACACGGGTTCAACGAGTCACCGAAAAGAAGGAATGGCTCGAAGACTGTATGAATCTGCAGAGGGGGGCTCTAAAGACACCAGGGACAACGATCGTTGTTACATATCGTGTTAAATAGTGTTGAGTCACCACAAAAGTATGTTAGCAGATTTGAGGCAAGGGCAGTACAAGTAGGGTACAGAGAGTGTCGGTTGATAACACACTATAAAGATAGATTTTAGTCAGGGGCATCTCCTAAACATGTCATAGCACTACATAGTACTATCATTGAGGAAACCTGGTGTAGTCCGTCATGTCCGTCATAGTGCAATGAGTGTTGATGTCAGGGGTCATCGCCCTACCTCAATGTTGTTGGTGCTGGCATTCTGACAGGTAGGTGGCAAGGTCTAAATCTGTATCCAAGGGATTTCATCGTTTAGCCCATCGATATCACAGTGAAGCTTGAAAATCCATTTCTGTTCCCTGATGAAAAGGTACCGGGAGATGTCCTTCACATGTTGGGGGATGAAAGGCTGTTCTAAAACTACCCATTTCATTTCCTCAACACTATGTTTCTTTGTGAGAAAATGATTGGTGAGGCGCGTAGCTTGTCTATTGCGTCTAATGGTGCTCATGTGTTCCTGTATTCTGAACTTGACTTTTCTGGATGTCATCCCTACATACCGAAGGGAACAGGGACAGGTAATCAAGTATATAACCCTTTCACTGTTGCAATTGGTGTGTTCGCTTAAGTACCCAAGGGCGTTGGGTGCCTTGTCAATCATCATGGTTTTTTCAGTCTGTGGGCACACCGAACACGTGCCACATGGATAGTGCCCTTGCACTGACGGAAGATTCCATAGTGTTGTAGCAGGGTTAGAGATAGTGCCCCGGGGTCTCGTGTGGACCAGTTCATCACGCAAGTTTTGACTCCGCTTAAAAGCGAAAAGCGGTGGTGGAATCCTGGTGCCTGCAGTGTTAAGGATGCGTCAGTTGTTTTGCTCTATTTTTTGCACTTGTGTGGAGGCTGAATTGAAAGTGGTCACAAAAGTCAGCTTCTCCAGATGCGGTTTCTCGAATGGTGGAGCCAATAAAGTCTCTCGAGGGTTATTGGACGCCCTCTTCTGTGCTTTTTTGATTAGGACAGCCGGGTATTGTCTTTGCTTCAATTTGCCCGCCAATTCTCGTGACTGTGCCTCATAATCAGAACGCTCAGAACAATTTCTCCAAACCCTCAGAAATTGCCCGAAGGGCAAATTTTCACGAAGTGATCGAGGGTGATGACTATCAAATCGGAGTAACAAGTTTCTTGACATAGGCTTGCGATATAGTTTGCTAGCCAAATGTCCGTCCAATGGAATGATAAGTAGGTCGAGGAAAGGGAGCTCCACTTTGCTTGATTCCACAGTGAACCTGAGGAATCGATTTTGAGTGTTAAGCCAGTTCTGAAAGGCTAAAAGTGAGATGGTATCCCCTCTCCACAGTACTAGAACATCGTCAATGTATTTCTTCCACAACAACACATGGTGATGGAAAGGGGTGTTGTGGTCGAGTACATGACGTGTTTCGAAGGAGTAGACATAGAGGTTGGCTAAACTAGGGGCAAAAATACTCCCCATAGAGGTACCAGATATTTGGAGGTACAGCGAATCCTCAAACTGAAAATAGTTCTCAGTCATGGCCACACGTGCCAACTCCATGATGAAACTAATTGGTGTGATGCTCTCATGAATCTCTGCTTCCAATAAACCTCACACTGTTTCTAGTGTTTCTTCCTGCGGAATGCAGGTGTAGAGAGACTCTACATCAAAGCTGACTAATATGTCAGTCTCAGTGTCAAAGGCTATTTCAGGAAGTAACCGAAGCATGTCTTTGGTATCTTGTAGATAAGTTGACATTTTCAAAACAAGAGGTCTTAAGAAGACATCAACAAATGATGACAGGGGTTCCAGCAAGGACCCAATGCCTGAGATGATGGGTTGTCCTGGGGTGGTCTAGTGGCTTTATGGATCTTGGGCAAGATATAAAAATGCGGAATGACAGGATATGAAGTGACCAAATACTGGGCCTCATGTCTTGTTATCCAGCCCTCTGCGGTAGCCTCTTCCACTAGACTTTTTATCTCAGCTGTGAGTCTCAAGGTGGGGTCAATAGTCAGCAGCCTGTAAGAGTTAGTATCTCCAAGCTGTCTAAGGCATTCCTCTTGTTTTGAAAATGTCAACTTATCTACAAGATACCAAAGACGTGCTTCGGTTACTTCCTGAAATAGCCTTTGACACTGAGACTGACATATTAGTCAGCTTTGATGTAGAGTCTCTCTACACCTGCATTCCGCAGGAAGAAACACTAGAAACAGTGCGAGGTTTATTGGAAGCAGAGATTCATGAGAGCATCACACCAATTAGTTTCATCATGGAGTTGGCACGTGTGGCCATGACTGAGAACTATTTTCAGTTTGAGGATTCGCTGTACCTCTAAATATCTGGTACCTCTATGGGGAGTATTTTTGCCCCTAGTTTAGCCAACCTCTATGTCTACTCCTTCGAAACACGTCATGTACTCGACCACAACAACCCTTTCCATCACCATGTGTTGTTGTGGAAGAGATACATTGACGATGTTCTAGTAGGGTAGAGAGGGGATACCATCTCACTTTTAGCCTTTCAGAACTGGCTTAACACTCAAAATCGATTCCTCAGGTTCACTGTGGAATCAAGCAAAGTGGAGCTCCCTTTCTTCGACCTACTTATCATTCCATTGGACGGACATTTGGCTAGCAAACTATATCGCAAGCCTATGTCAAGAAACTCGTTACTCCGATTTGATAGTCATCACCCTCGATCACTTCGTGAAAATTTGCCCTTCGGGCAATTTCAAAGGGTTCGGAGAAATTGTTCTGAGCGTTCTGATTATGAGGCACAGTCACGAGAATTGGCGGGCAAATTGAAGCAAAGACAATACCCGGCTGTCCTAATCAAAAAAGCACGGAAGAGGGCGTCCAATTACCCTCAAGAGACTTTATTGGCTCCACCATTCGAGAAACCGCCTCTGGAGAAGCTGACTTTTGTGACCACTTTCAATTCAGCCTCCACACAAGTGCAAAAAATAGTGCGAAACAACTGGCGCATCCTTAACACTGCAGGCACCAGGATTCCACCCCCGCTTTTCGCTTTTAAGTGGAGTCAAAACTTGCGTGATGAACTGGTCCACACGAGACCCCGGGGCACTATCTCTAACCCTGCTACAACACTATGGAATCTCCCATCAGTGCAAGGGCACTAACCATGTGGCACGTGTTCGGTGTGCCCACAGACTGAAAAAACCATGATGATTGACATAGGCACCCAACGCCCTTGGGTACTTAAGCGCCACACCAATTGCAACAGTGAAAGGGTCATATACTTGATTACATGTCCCTGTTCCCTTCGGTATGTAGGGATGACATCCAGAAAAGTCAAGCTCAGAATACAGGAACACATGAGCACCATTAGACGCAATAGACAAGCTACGCGCCTCACCAATCATTTTCTCACAAAGAAACATAGTGCTGAGGAAATGAAATGGGTAGTTTTAGAACAGCCTTTCATCCCCCAACATGTGAAGGACATCTCCCAGGACCTTTTCATCAGGGAACAGAAATGGATTTTCAAGCTTCACTGTGATATCGATGGGCTAAACGATGAAATCCCATGGATACAGATTTAGACCTTGCCACCTACCTGTCAGAATGCCAGCACCAACAACATTGAGGTAGGGCGATGACCCCTGACATCAACACTCATTGCACTATGACGGACATGACGGACTACACCAGGTGTCCTCAATGATAGTACTATGTAGTGCTATGACATGTTTAGGAGATGCCCCTGACTAAAATATATCTTTATAGTGTGTTATCTACCGACACTCTCTGTACCCTACTTGTACTGTCCTTGCTCCATATCTGCTAACATACTTTTGTGGTGACTCAACACTATTTAACACGATCTGTAACAAAGATCGTTGTCCCTGGTGTCTTTAGAGCCCCCCTCTGCAGATTCATACAGTCTTCGAGCCATTCCTTCTTTTCGGTGACTCGTTGAACCCGTGTCGTTTATCTTTACGGACTTTATTTTGGACGGCATCTTGCCGTTTTTTGAGAATTGGGATTGGTCCACCCATGGACCAATCGGGAGTGTTGAAAAAGCCTTCTATCCAATGGGCCGTTTTCATACTTCTAGTCGCGTTGTTTTGTTTGCATGACATTAGAACAACGCTCGGCATAATCCTTGATAACGATCCTTGACGTTTCCTTGTTTTCTTCTTGCTGCTGGAAACTGACTAGTCAAGCGTTGTGTTGTAGTCGGTGTCTGTAATTTGGGGATATAGTCAAGGGGAGACATGGTGCCCACATATTCGCGCACACGATTACATTACAGCTGGCATTTTGCCGTTCCTCGGGAGCTGCCATTGGTAAATGCCGGGACCAATCAGATGTCCTAGTTCAGCCGCTTAACTAATGGGCTGTTCTTTCACACATAGAGCCTGGTTTCTCCCTCTGATAGTACCAGTTGTTTCGGCTTCGAAAGCGAGTGCTTTCTTTGTGCTTCAGGCCGTATACACAGGGTGTCTCTTCTATGTTTTCCACATCTTGGGAGTTTTATCTTTGGACTCAATACAGCAGGGACGCCATTTATGACGGCGTTTTCATGCCGTTTTAGGTGATATTGGATGGGTCAACGGAAGGACCAATAAGATCGTCTATATGGCCGTTTTAACCAATAGGCACAGCGCACATGATATGCTGCCTTAACTTTTTAGATTTGGTATCTACGAAACATGGAGCTTCGAATTCCCCTCACTTTGGCTGAGTTCCCGAGTTCGATAGTCTGAATAACTCATGAGAATAGGAAATAGCTTATACTTTTTGTCGTGCATTACACTACTGATGCGACTCTTATCTAACTAGCCTCCTCTAGCCAATCACCAGCCACGGTTGGTGGTTTCCACTTTGGTCAGCCACTGGGCTATATAAGCGCAGTCTCCACCTGCCTCGGTACCTTCCCCTCGGCTCAGTTAAAGCCCGAGGTACCGACGGACAGGTGGGTTGAACTGCGCTCGTTTAAGAAGCTACTGAGCCCTTTGCAGCGACTTTGTTAGAGTGATGGCCTGTTTTCTTTGGAGTACTTTGCTGACCTGCTTTCCTGGGCTGGTTTTTCTGGTTTAGTTTTCATGTTGGGCAGCTCTTTTCTCTTGCTCTACCAACAGCTATTGCATTTGGTGCTCCTACCTCTCTGTTTTAGAGAACGCTAGACAAGTGTCATCGGTCAGTTCTGACTGGTCCTTGGACCACATCCTCTGTCCACTGCTTTATGTTTAAAATAGGTAGTTTGAGGGAGATTCATAACGAACATGGATTAATAAATCACTATTTGTTATTTGTAAAAGAATCATTTGAAAATGGATATTTCGCTACCTTTTCTATCTCCTCAGAGCGGGGCCTCTTTTGACCTGAGCAAGCGCCAGGCGAGGCCTTTCCCCATAATTTCTTTGGGTGAGTCTTTACAACTATATCTGTCCCAAATGGGATTTAAGGCCAATATATGTAATGTTCAGTGTTGTCAGAGTCCGTCCTGGTTCGAGTTCAACTAATCCAGTTACCTTAAAATGTCCTTTGACTCCTGGTTGGACTCCAATTCTATCCTTATGGAGCTGGCGGCAACGAGTGGCTCAACAGTGGGCTGCTTAGGTTCAGGGTGGTTCCTGGTTGTGCCGTTCTACCTGTTAGGTCAGCGTTCTAGCGGCCAGCTGACTGTCGCCCATTTTGTGCGCTCTCGTGCTTAGCACTGCGCTCTTCAACTGTCATTTTCCGGCGGTCGGACGTGCTTTCCTTTAGCGCGTCTTACATCCGCATTACTTTCTAGTATTCCGAACTACCTGTCAGTGCGAGGTTATTGGTATCTAGTAACCTCGTTCTCCGTTCGTTGAGACGTCAAGTCTCATTCAGGCACTATTTGCGGAATTCGAGTCCTGAGTTCTTTTTCCGCATTTGAATTCGTCACTTCGTCTCCTTCAAGTCTGGAGCTGAGTTCGAGTCTGCTTCTCTCTGAACCCTGTCTGGCGGTCTTCGAGCTTCAAGAAAGAAGTGGAGTCGAGTGGTTCGTCCTTCCAGAGAGTGACCTGAAATTCGCCAGTACACAAGTAGGAGGTTTCCTTTTTGAATTCGATTTGATAAGCTCTTGAGACTTTCATGTAAGAGACTAAGCCATTGAGTATCTACAGCCATTATTGGTCTATTTGAGTGAGTAGATTCAAATAAGGAGAATTAGAGCTGAACTATCAAGAAACTACTGATATAACTGCTGGAACTGTATTTGCCAAGGGTTTCATTCAGCCAGCACTTGAGACTGACTACAATAGAACTTAGTAGATAGGGGTATTCAATTGTATGCATATAAATAATATTGCTGTGTACCACCATATCTTCTTCACAAAGTCAGCCAGACATCGAACTAAAAGTGCTACTATATTCTTAACAGCAGAAACCTATTCTGGACATTCTAAGAGAGAGCTAATTCCACACAAGTCTAAGGTATGAGTTTGGGTCATGAGGGAGAGTAGCGTTCAAGAAGGTCAGTGGCTATGGGAACTGTAATAATGATGTTCTTAATGTTCTAGGTGTGACAAGCAGAATAGAAGAGTCAGAAGACACCTGTGTGGACGTCTCTCTTGTTTGTCTATCCACTTCCCCTTTCCCCTTATTTCCTGGCCTTGGAGAAATCCGGGTCCAGGGAGGTGGGGGAATTTGGAAAGATCAGCTGGGAGCCTCCCTTCAAGTCATCTGCTTCCACGGAGAACCTCAGGAATTAAGGTACACTTCTGACAGATTGAAGTGCCCTAAAATTCCTCCGTCTGAGCAAGATGGCTGAAGGATTCGATGTTAAGGCGTTAGCGTCCATTTTGCAAGGGTTGCAGAAACAACTTAGCGAAACTAGAGAAGAGGTTAGGAAGTCTAATCTAGAGGCCAGTTATCTTCGACAAAGGTTAGATCAATTATCTGAAAGCCCCAGTCCTAACTTTGGGGGTCTAAAGGCTCCAGTCTTTGACCCATCTCCTACAACATCATCTTCCCTTACCACTCAAGTAGTGCATGCAATGTCCCCCACTATTCCTTTGGCAGCTCCGGAAAGGTTTCAGGGGGATCCAAATAAGGCCCAAATTTTTATGACGCAGTACTCTCTGCATTTTTTATGTAAGCCCATTCTGTTTAAGGAGGATCAGTCCAAGGTGGCTTTCGTGCTCTCTTACCTGAGTGGGGATGCCGCAGCTTGGTCCATGCCATTGGTTTCCTCTAATGATCCAGCTTTATATAAGTTCGAAGATTTCAAGGCAGAGTTTTTACGAATTTTTGATCGAAGAACTATTTCGCAAGCAACTGATAACGAGTTATTGGATCTGAAGCAAGGCAATAGAGAATTGGTGGCTTATCTAGCTCAGTTCAATAAATTGATTGTGGAAACCAGCTGGCCATCTGAGAAGAGAGCAGCAATCTTTTATAGGGGTCTGAAGGATGAATTAAAAGATGGGTTATCACAAATTCCTAAGAGACCAACAGACGTGTCTGAACTAATTGATCTAGTGCTCCAAATTGATCAGCGTCAATCTGAACAAAGAAGCGAAAGACGAAAAGATTTTAAAACTTTTCCGCCTCGTTTGGATCGGGCGAGATCTGAACCAGCTAAGAGTATCGAAGGGAGCGTTGGAGAAGAACCTATGCAAATTGGCACTGTTCGAGGTCCTCTTTCCAAAGAAGAGAGAGAAAAACGTCAAATGGGAAGACTCTGCATGTATTGTGGTCAGCCAGGTCATTTCGTAAAGGATTGTCCCAAAAGATCAAAATCAAGGCCATGGGTAAAAGACAGGCTCCACCAGTAGACGGAGTTGCTCTGGTGGGAGCTCCTTCTGAGTCAACTCCCAAACCTCAACATTTAGTGAACACCCTTCAGGTGGCAGCACCGCATTTGATAATTTCCTGTAAGATTTTTTTTGGGAAAGAATTAGAGGAGGAGGTCACGATCATGTTGGATTCTGGTGCCGCGGGAAATTTCTGTGATATTCGGTTCGCAAAATCTTTGGGAATTCAATTTGAGAAAAAACCCAGACCGGAGTCAGTTCGTGCAGTGGATGGCACCAATTTATCTTCTGGTCCAATTATTTTTGACACCGAGACCATTCTGGTGCTTGGTCCTGGAAAACATCGAAGTTATATTAGCTTCAATTTAATTGACGCTCCTCAATTTCAGTTGATTCTTGGATTACCCTGGCTAACGGAACACAATCCACAAATTGATTGGACTAAGCGCACAGTGGAAATGAACTCAACCTTCTGTAAAGAGCATTGCTTTCATGAGCAGGCTGAAGGGGTGCAGGCCACCTTGTCATCCAGTTTGGAAGAACAAGTTCAGATGATTTGTGCTGTAGAAGTTCCTGAGATACCGCAAGAATATCGAGACCTCGTTGAGGTGTTTAATGAACAAGAAGCCAAAAGGCTGCCGCCTCATCGGGAATATGACTGCCGAATAGAACTGGAGCCTGGAGCAACCTTACCCTGCAGTCGTATATATGCCTTATCGGAACCCGAGAACCAGCATCTGAAAGACTACATCGAGCAAAATTTAGCTAGTGGTTTCATTCGGCCCTCCCAGTCGCCAGTGTCTTCCCCCCTCTTCTTCATTCCGAAGAAGGATGGGTCCTTGAGAACTTGCATTGATTATAGGGCCTTGAATTTGGTGACCAAGAAGAATCGTTATCCGTTACCTCTAATTTCTGAACTTTTAGATCAAGTGAAAGATGCTTGCATTTATACCAAACTAGATCTTAGAGGTGCATATCATCTTGTGCGAATGGCTGAGGGAGAGGAATGGAAGACGGCATTTCGAACGCGGCTGGGGTTATTTGAATATCAAGTCATGCCATTTGGCTTATGCAACGCCCCAGCAGCCTTTCAGCATTTTGTCAACGATGTTCTTCGAGAATTTTTGGACCGCTTCGCTGTGGTTTACATCGATGATATTCTTATTTTTTCTAACAGTTTGGAAGAGCATGTGAGTCATGTTCGAGTGATTTTGGAACGTTTGTTGGAACATCATCTGTTTGTGAAATTGGAAAAATGTGTTTTCCATTCTTCCAAAGTTGAATTCCTGGGATTTATTTTGTCTCCAAATGGAGTGCATATGGATGATTCCAAGCTACAAGCAATTAGATCCTGGCCAGCTCCTAGATCTGTGAAAGAAATACAAAGTTTTTTGGGATTTGCCAATTTTTATAGAAGGTTCATCCAGAATTTTTCAGAGAAAGTGAGTCCAATTACTCGGCTTTTGAAGAAGAATGAGCGATTTGTTTGGGGACAAGAATCTGAAGACGCCTTTCAAACTTTAAAGGAAGCTTTTGTCTCTGCACCAGTTCTTCAACATCCGGATCTGAAAGAACCCTTCTTCATCGAAGCTGATGCATCCAATCTAGCCATAGGAGGGATCCTTTCTCAACGCCATAAGCAGACGGGCCAGTTGCATCCAGTGGCATACCATTCTCGGAAATTGTCCCCGGCAGAAGTCAATTATTCAATTGCCGACAAGGAATTGTTGGCGGTAAAAGATGCCTTTCAGGTCTGGAGACACTATTTATTGGGTGCAAGACATGTGATTACAGTGTTTACAGACCATCGAAATTTGCAATTTTTTAAATCTGCTCGAACCCTCACCCCTCGCCAATTGCGGTGGTCTCTTTTCTTCGCAGATTTCGACTTTGTTTTGACCTACAAACCTGGTTCAGCAAATGGAAAGGCTGACGCCTTGTCCCGTCTCAGTTTTGAAGGTGAGGTAGAGGAGGTTTCTAAAGGTTATATCATTCCTCGTGAAAAGGTCGTTGCAACGGTGGCAGAGGATGAATTGGAAAATCGAATCAGAGAAGAATTTCGAGGGGAAAAGTTCCATAACTGGCTTGAAGAAGGGCCGGATCGAGAAGTTAGAGATCAGACGCCTTACATTCAAGGAAAGATGTTCGTGCCTAGTGAGGAATTGCAGAAAGAAGTCATTCGCCTCCTTCATGATCATCCATTGGCAGGACACAAGGGTGTAGTAAAGACTTTGGAATTGGTGAAGAGAACCTTTTTTTGGCCTGGCATGGAAACTCAGGTGAGACAGTACGTAGCCACTTGTGAGCAGTGTGTAAAGGGAAAAAGTTCTAGGCAGACTCCACAGGGTCTTCTCATGCCTCTGCCCTCGCCACCGTCCCCTTGGCACACCATTTCAATGGATTTTATAGTGGATTTGCCTTCCAGTCAAGGGTACTCAGTGATTTGGGTGGTGGTTGATCAATTCTCTAAGATGAGTCACTTTGTCCCTTTAAAGTCATTACCTACGGCTCCACAATTGGCCTCCCTGTTTATTCAGCAAATTGTCAGGTTACATTGGATTCCTAAGGTAGTCATTTCGGACCGAGGATCCCAGTTCATTGCTAGATTTTGGAGGTCTTTTCTAAAAGGGTTGGGAGTAGATTCGCGTCTGTCCACCAGTTTCCATCCGGAGACCGATGGGCAGACGGAAAGAGTAAACCAGGATTTGGAGCAGTATCTTCGTCTGTATTTGATGGATCAGGAAGGGGAGTGGCCTTCCTTATTAAGTACAGCGGAGTTTGCTTACAATAACTCAGTACATTCAGCAACAGGTTTCTCCCCATTCTTTCTAAACTCTGGTAGGCATCCCAACATGTTTGTAGGCAAGGAAGAGTTAGAGGTCCCAGCTGCTGAGGAGGTGATTCAGAATCTGCAGAAAACTTATCAGTCTGCTTCTCTCAATCTCT
Organism: Lissotriton helveticus; assembly: GCF_964261635.1. Taxonomy (NCBI): domain Eukaryota; kingdom Metazoa; phylum Chordata; class Amphibia; order Caudata; family Salamandridae; genus Lissotriton; species Lissotriton helveticus. Next base: position 652,396,617 of record NC_136067.1, read on the forward strand.
CTAAAGAAAAATCTGGATATAAGAAACAAGCAGATAAGAAACGGAGGGAGAGTCCGATTTTTAAGGCTGGGGATTTGGTTTGGATTTCTACCCGTCACATGAAATTAGTAGGTAATCGAAAGTTCCAACCACGATATGTGGGTCCATTCCCTGTAGAACGCATGATTAACCCAGTTAGTGTAAAAGTAGCCCTTCCAAAGTCAATGAAAATCCATCCAACCTTCCATGTCTCCTTGATCAAGCAAAACCCACCAAATCTGAGATGTGAGTCGTCTCCTTCGGCAGTTCAAGTAGAGTCAGCAGAAGAGTTCGAGGTGAAAAGAATTCTGGACTCTAAATTTAGAAGGAACAGACTGTACTATTTGATTGATTGGAAAGGCTTTGGTCCTGAGGACAGCTCCTGGGAACCAAGTTCCAATGTTCACGCTCCTAGATTGGTGACTGAATTCCACAAGACTTATCCACAGAAGCCTAGAGAGGGGGTTTTAGTGGGGGGTACTGTCAGAGTCCGTCCTGGTTCGAGTTCAACTAATCCAGTTACCTTAAAATGTCCTTTGACTCCTGGTTGGACTCCAATTCTATGCTTATGGAGCTGGCGGCAGCGAGTGGCTCAACAGTGGGCTGCTTAGGTTCAGGGTGGTTCCTGGTTGTGCCGTTCTACCTGTTAGGTCAGCGTTCTAGCGGCCAGCTGACTGTCACCCATTTTGTGCGCTCTCGTGCTTAGCACTGCGCACTTCAACTGTCATTTTCCGGCGGTCGGACGTGCTTTCCTTTAGCGCGTCTTACATCCGCATTACTTTCTAGTATTCCGAACTACCTGTCAGTGCGAGGTTATTGGTATCTAGTAACCTCGTTCTCCGTTCGTTGAGACGTCAAGTCTCATTCAGGCACTATTTGCGGAATTCGAGTCCTGAGTTCTTTTTCCGCATTTGAATTCGTCACTTCGTCTCCTTCAAGTCTGGAGCTGAGTTCGAGTCTGCTTCTCTCTGAACCCTGTCTGGCGGTCTTCGAGCTTCAAGAAAGAAGTGGAGTCGAGTGGTTCGTCCTTCCAGAGAGTGACCTGAAATTCGCCAGTACACAAGTAGGAGGTTTCCTTTTTGAATTCGATTTGATAAGCTCTTGAGACTTTCATGTAAGAGACTAAGCCATTGAGTATCTACAGCCATTATTGGTCTATTTGAGTGAGTAGATTCAAATAAGGAGAATTAGAGCTGAACTATCAAGAAACTACTGATATAACTGCTGGAACTGTATTTGCCAAGGGTTTCATTCAGCCAGCACTTGAGACTGACTACAATAGAAATTAGTAGATAGGGGTATTCAATTGTATGCATATAATTAATACTGCTGTGTACCACCATATCTTCTTCACAAAGTCAGCCAGACATCGAACTAAAAGTGCTACTATATTCTTAACAGCAGAAACCTATTCTGGACATTCTAAGAGAGAGCTAATTCCACACAAGTCTAAGGTATGAGTTTGGGTCATGAGGGAGAGCAGCGTTCAAGAAGGTCAGTGGCTATGGGAACTGTAATAATGATGTTCTTAATGTTCTAGGTGTGACAAGCAGAATAGAAGAGTCAGAAGACACCTGTGTGGACGTCTCTCTTGTTTGTCTATCCACTTCCCCTTACCCCTTATTTCCTGGCCTTGGAGAAATCCGGGTCCAGGGAGGTGGGGGAATTTGGAAAGATCAGCTGGGAGCCTCCCTTCAAGTCATCTGCTTCCACGGAGAACCTCAGGAATTAAGGTACACTTCTGACAAGTGTATACATTGCTGTTTTTCATAATTTGTGCATGTATGTCTCGTGTCTGTTCTTTCTATATTTTTATACAGGTGAGAATCCACTGACCTACTACGTGGTACACGGTAGGCATCCACATAGTTTGTGGTTTTTTTCAACAAGTGATTGATAACTTGTATAGTATTTGTTGCAGTAGTATTTCATATCATAGGTCCTGAAGAAAGCCTTTTTAGGCTGAAACATGTCGACAGATCCATCTGATTGATAGTAATATTTGTTTAAATACTATCCATATACTGTTGCTTTTAATATTACCTCTGTGATGACCTCCCAAATAAAGTACATTGCCTTGGCATCACACTAGGTAATTTTATCTCACTTCTTTTTCTTTCACATTTATTTTTCACTGCAACCTCTCCCACTCAGCCATGTCATTCACACATCTCTTCCGTCACTGGAGGATCTGTTTCTAGGTCTCCTCACAATATCATCAGGTGAGAGACCTAACAGATACCAGTTTCTGTACAAAAAATCCCAGATGACGATTTTCCGCCAAGTGGTGGGCTGATGGGAGTATTTTTTTCTTGTTCTCACACTCTACCTCCTTTTTGATCAGACCCCTGTTCATACATGCTTCACCTTGGAATTGGCATACAATATTGAGCCCACTGTAGACCTCCAGTATCCCCTGTGTTTTTGTTATAGTTAGATTGGGGGATAGGATACTTTGTAGGTCTTTAATTTTGTTTTCCCTATAGACCCTCTCACACAGTTGTTTCTTGTTATCTCTGAGGTCATACCATCCACCAATTCGCGATCAACATTTTTTTTTTTTGTTGTAAATTTTCTTCAACAAAAAGGAAAACAACTACATCCACATAATCATATAAACACATACAAAACATATCACAAAGGTATCTACAACGACATTCTGTCAACTTTGAAAACATCCCCAATGAATGCAATGGAATACTCCAGCATGATAACAAGCAAATAAAGGAAAACGTAGATGCAGATCAAAAAAGAAAATTGAAAAGAAACCCCAATGCAAAATAAAGATAAAGAAATAATAAAAAGAAAAAAAAAAGAAAAGACAATCTCAATCATAATACAATGTCATTGACAAATCACAATCACAGTGCGAGTTGACTGCCTAATAGCTCTTACATCAACCGCGTTGCTCCCAATGTTGGACCCCCAGCCACAAACACCCCATAGCGCACCCTCCACCTTGCTCAAGCTCCAACCAATGCCCTACTCAGAGTGTGCAAGCAAATACAATCGCAGAGGCTCCCAGATGTCCCTCGGCCTTGACGGTAGGGGCAGCTCTTCCGCATAGACGTTGAGGTTATCACGACAATACACCAAATCGGCAAGCCAAGCCTTTAGGACAGGTCATTTACCTCTCCCCCACGTGATCGCCACCCTCCTAGCAGCCATCAGCAGCACCAGTCACACAAACATGCCATTCACCTCCCTAACATGTGGCACACAGCAAAGAAGACACACCAGCGGCGTACAGGGAAGGTCCGCGGCGACCATCTCACGCAAACAATGCACCACTGCGTCCCAGAACCCAGCTACCGTCTGGCAATTGCACGCTAAATGCATAAAGTCTGCATCATCCTGTCCGCACCTGTCACAACGCGCCGTCTCATGTATTCCATACCTATATAATCGTGCCGGGGTGTAATACACCTGATGTATATACTTGAAATGAATAATCTTAAGATTGCCATTCATACAGAGTTTACCAGTCAGTCCGCATATATGTTTCCAATTGTCCTCAGAAATATCGACAGACAGACATGTATTCCATTTGACCCAGCTCTTATCCACGCCAGACACCGTTTCTTCTTTAATAAGTTTATACAATTTAGATATCAGTCTCTTATTATTGGGTATGGTGAGAACAGATTGTAAAGATAATAGTTCAGGAGGCTCAACCGGAAAGGTGGTATAATGCTCCTGGCTGCACGCCGCAACCGATGAATCGCGAACCGGAATAGAAGCGATTGATTCACAATATGGCACAAGTCTCCCTGCGTGATAAAAGTGCAGTTGGGGTATACATCCCGCATATGAGAGATACCTGCCTCCCTCAACACCCTCAAAGACAGGGCCTCGTGCGTGACCGACAGATGCGCAATGATGCTCGAGGCGCAAGTCTGGCATATACAGTGGCACCTTCTGCGCCAACTTCCCTATCCGCTGCCAAGCCGAGACCGTGGCATCAACCGCGTTGATCTCCGATTTCGTGGTGCCTTGCGAGCAATGAGTGACCACACTGTGCAGAGGGACGGGAGCTGCATCTCCCTCTTCCACCGCAACGTGCGGCGTGAAGGCATGCGGCCTGTACCAATAATAAAGATTTTGAGCCTGCGCGCTTAGATAATACGCTTAGAAGCCTGGTGCCGTGAAGCCGCCCTGCTCATATCCCCTGGTGAGAACCGACCACTGCACTCTCGCCACCTTACCCCCCCCACTCCAGCCGAAGCAGATGGCCTCGAAGGGTCTTAAAGAAGGACATGTTAAGCGCAATGGGCACATTCACGAACAGATAAAGAAACCTGGGCAGCACCACCATTTTAATAAGAGCGATACGGTCCGCCAGCGACATTGGCAGCAACAACCAGGTCTCGACTATATTTTCCAATTTTGAACATGCTCTGCCATAATTCTCCTGAATCACAATTGCTGGGTCTCGGTGCACCCACACTCCTAGATATTTAACGGGGTCCGCCGACCACACCAGTGGGAATTCAAGATCAGGCCGTGTGGTCCCAGTCGTTAGCGGAATTATGAACGACTTCTCCCAATTTATATGTAAACCGAAAATGCGTTCGAATCTCACATATTCCCGTAGCAATTGCGCCAGATATCGAGACGGTTCGCGCACAAATAGTACCATGTCATCAGCGTACAATGAAATAGAAACCGGGCGATAATTAAAATTCAATGCGGTCTCCCTATGTCGCTGCCGGATAACGCAGGCCAGCAGTTCCAAAATGATCGCAAACAGCATGGGCGAAAGGGGGCAGCCCTGCCGAGTTCCCCGCTCAATACACAACGATTCAGATGTCAACCCGCCGACTCGCACCCTTGCCGACGGCGCCGTGTAGAGCACCGTTATCCATTGGAGAAACAGTGGAGGGAACCCCATACGTCGCAAGACTTGATGCATATACTGCCACTCTACAGAGTTGAACGCTTTGGCAGCATCTAATAACACTGCCGCAGCCTCCAAAGTGGGCTCCAACACATGGAACATGGAAAAAAGTGTTCGAAGGTTTTGCGAGGTGGACCGCTCAGGCACAAAACCGATTGATCTGGTAAAATCAGTCCTTGCAACAAGGGCTGCAGTTTAGTGGCTAGAATCTTCGCTAAGATCTTGGCGTCGATATTAATTCATGATAACGGGCGGTATGAATCACATCGCTCCGGAGGTTTGTCTTTCTTAAGCAATGTGACAATGAGTGCCTCTCTTAATGATGTGGGAAGTATCTCGGCATTGTATGCTTCCGCATAGACTTCTAGCAGATGCGGCGCAAGGAGATCTGCATATTTCTTATAAAATTCTACCGATAGCCCATCCGGGCCCGGCGCCTTGTCATTAGACAGCGCCGCAATTGCCAATTTAATGTCCTGCTCATCAATGGGAAGACATAGATACTTACGTTGCACATCCGATAGCCAAGCGCAAGTGATGTCGTCCAAATACGGGTCAAACTCCTCTGTCGGCAGCGAACCCCGTGTGCTATATAAATCTGCATAAAATGTACGAAACTGCTCCGTGATAGCCTCCGGAGTATAATGCTCGGCTCCCTCGTCGTCCACAATCCTATCTACACGCTGCTGTTCTGATCTCGCCTTAATCTTAAACGCTAGCGTCCGACCCGGTCTGCCCGCTTCCCCGTACCGTCTAGCTGCGTGTCTGCGAGATATATACTTGATCTCTGCCTCCGCCTGCGAATCATATTCCGCTATCAGTTCTAGTATCCTAGCCAGTTTAGGCAATTCGGGGCGGCTAGCATAGTCCCGCTGTAGGTCGCGCAGCTCGGATTCAATTCTCTGCAATTGTGTTCTTATATCACGAAGTATGCCTGCTGCTGTCCCAATACACACCCCCCTAATGGTGACCTTGAAGGCCTCCCATAGCGTTGCAGCCTGATCAACTGTGTCCTTATTTAACGTGAAGTATTGCTCTATAGCGTCATGTATGGTCTTTTCGTGCACAGGATCTAGAAGCGCCTCAGCACGTAGCCTCCACGTAAAGGACGACGCACTCCAGTTGGATTCCTCAAGATCAGTCGCACCGGGTTGTGATTCGACAGTGTACGTGCAAGGGGCGCCACCTCGGCGACCCACTCCATGAGCTCATCACCAATCAGTCAATAGTCAAGCCTTGACCAACTCCCATGCATAGGTGTCACATGCGTACCCTCCTGTCGCAGCGGATTCCGCGCCTTCCACACATCACAAAGTCCAAACTCTTCCATAGTCCGCAGCACACTCGCAGCGACTCTGGGGGTGCGATGCGTCTCAGGGTTCAACTTATCCAACTTCGCATTCAAGTAAGTATTTAGATCTCCCCCCCAGATAGCAGGCACAGCTGGCCATTCCCTCAATCGCTCACATATTCGAGCCACACACGCTGGATCGTCCACAATTGGTCCGTACATATTTATACCGGTGACTAATGTGCCTCGCAACTTCCCGCATACCATAGCACAACGCCCTCATCGTCTGTATACGTGTGAAAATCCACCCCCTTTCTTCACCAATATCAACACACCCCTCGCATAGGAGGAATACGAGGCAGCAAGGTGAAAGCCCGCTTACCAGCCCAGCACCCCACACGTCGCAAGCGGAGCAAGATGTGTCTCCTGCAACAATGCCACCTATACCCCATGTCTATTTAAATATGCTAACACCTGCCGCACCTTTTTGGGAGAGTTGAGGCCGCGAACATTCCAAGTTAACATTACACAGTTATCAGCCATCAAACATACATTGTCTTAATAATAGCAGTTCGTGACACAGAGCCCTCCGGGAGACCACGCAAGCAACTGCAGAACAGCGCTAGCGCTGTATTCAGCAAGTATCTTATCTCGCACTTGTGATTGACCTCAATATACAAAAAACGTAAAACATACAAAAATTGCACAACCCCCGCCGCCCTCCGCCCACCACCCACTCCAACCTCCCAATCAGGTCGAGACCAGTCCCCCCTCCACCACCCACCTTACTACAACCATGCGGGTAATACCCTCTAGGGGTAGAGGTACAGCAGAGTATACACGCACCGAGGTGCGGCCGCCGGAACTATTTCCATCTTGCAACTGCCAAGTCCCATTCAGATAGCCACTTGAGGATCATTACACAGCCCTATCTGGGACCCCCAGGAAAGCAACAATTACAACGAGATCCCCCGCCCTCCCCGACACAACGAACCACCTGGAACAACAGTACTCTGTCCAGAACAAAGAAGGCACATCAGTACTATAAGGGGACATTAAACGGATGCAATAATGTACTGTCTATCAATCTGCATCATCCAATCCGGACACCGTCTGCTCGTCATCTGTCCGTTGCCGCCGTGGCTTTGCCTTGCAGATATGTTTCGTAAACTTCAATGCAGATTTTGCGTCCGTGAAGAAATGAGACTGCTACTCATGAGTGATTTTCAGCTTCGCTGGGTAGAGCATAGCGTAGGGCACCGCTGCCTCCCTCAGCAACTTTTTCACCAGGACAAACTCCCGACGTGCAGACTTAACGGCCAGAGTATAGTCAGGGAAGAAGGATAGCGTGTCACCTTTGTAAACCACCGGTTCCTTTGCCCTCGCTTCTCTTAGGAAAGAGTCTCTGTCTGCATAATTAAGTAGTCGGGCGATGATCGGTCTTGGCGGCGCACCCGGCTTGGGCCTGGGCCCCAATGATCTATGAGCTCTCTCCACAATCATCATTCTTGACAGAGCAGTCCTGAAAAGTTTGCGCAGCATGCAGTCAATGAAAGGTTCCATCTTGGATATAGGCGTGGTCTCCGACAGGCCAAGAATTCTTACATTATTGCGCCTGGAGCGCGCCTCCAAGTCCTCATTTTTAGCGCTGATCACCTCCAAGATCTTTTCCATCTCTAGGAGCTGAGTGCGTGTCTCGGCCTGCGCATCATGACCATCGGACACCCGTTTCTCCAGCACATCCAACCGGTGCTCATGCTTCTCTACTATTTTGCTGTCAATGGACTTCATTCCCGCACGCAGCTCAAGGAGTATCGTTCGGTTATCATCTTCGGGATCATCAGGCGTAGAAGATGCGCCTCTAGATTCGCCCTGCTCACCTGAGTCTTCCACTGCTCGTGTCAGCCGCTTGTTTTCGAAGGCCAGTTTTGCTTGCCTGGACTTCGATTTGCCCATGATGATACACAATGTGAACCAGCAGCCTGAGAACACCTACAAACCGGTAAACAGCAAGCAGCATAAAAGTCCTGCCCAGATATCTTCACAGTCTCCCGCTGTGCCTCCACACTATTGCCAGGTGCCCCTACCACACAATGCTACTTGGGTTGCCGGGAGGACCAGTGTCACTAGCAATGTGCCTGCTTGTCGCAATTCAAGAAGATGTCACTCCTCACCGTCAGTCCGCCATCCCAAACATCTGAGGCAGACACTTACGGTACCACACAGGCCATCCACCGCCCACGGCTGCCACAAGGCCCCCCCCGCAGCACCTCGCTCGTGGCCTAGACTGGCCCAGAAGCGGAGCAATTCAGCCGACAGGAAGTGCCCCACCGGCCCCGCAGACAACACAGCACCCGGTCAGGCACCGCGAGTGGCGCCGCTCCGACCGCAGCCCCAAGAGGCCCCGCCGCACAAGACCCGCAAGGCACCGCTGCAGATCATGGGCAGTGGTGCAAAAGGGGTTCAAGGAAGCCGGGCTGAAGACGGCTGAAATGCCAGAAACCGGTCCTCGGAAGCTTGTTTCCGGTCCAGGGAAGGCATGGCTTGGCAGTTCGGGCTGGACTGTTGCCATGAGGCACAGGGTTAGACTGGTTTGCATATGGCCATGTTTGAACTGGGATGGCAGAGTGGGCTAAAGAACGGTGATGGATTAAACCCAGATCTGTTGACTGGGTGTGAGTGTTTGATTGGTTCAGATGCTCCATCCATCGCCACCCCCTTTTGTACCACTTTGTTCGCCATAAGTTGGCAGGGTATGCTCAGACGTGAGTCCCTTGTTCACTTTGCCACTGGATTCAAGCAAGCCGGGCTGAAGACGGCTGAAATTCCCGAAAACGGTCCTCGGAAGCTTGTTTCCGGTCCAGGGAAGGCATGTCTTGGCAGTTCGGACTGGACTGTTCCCATGAGGCACAGGGTCAGACTGATTTGCATATGGCCATGTCTGAACTGGGGTGGCAGAGTGGGCTAAAGAACGGTGATGGATTAAACCCAGATCTCTTGACTGGGTGTGAGTGTTTGAATGGTTCAGATGCTCCGTCCATCACCACCCTCTTTTGTACCACTTTGTTCGCCATAAGTTGGCAGGGTATGCTCAGACGTGAGTCCCTTGCTCACTTTACCAGTGGATTCAAGCAAGCCGGGCTGAAGACGGCTGAAATGCCAGAAACCGGTCCTCGGAAGCTTGTTTCCGGTCCAGGGAAGGCATGTCTTGGCAGTTCGGGCTGGACTGTTCCCATGAGGCACAGGGTCAGACTGATTGCATATGGCCATTTATGAACTGGGGTGGCAGAGTGGGCTAAAGAACGGTGATGGATTAAACCCAGATCTCTTGACTGGGTGTGAGTGTTTGATTGGTTCAGATGCTCCGTCCATCGTCACCCCCTTTTGTACCACACAGATCATGGGCAGGGCGCCCCGCCAGCCCCACGCCGCCCGGCCCAGGGCGCTCAGCCACACCAGCGCCCCACTAACCAGCACCTCCCTCGTGGCAGACCACTCCGCGTCCTCCACTCCACAGCTCCAATGTCTCAGTATGAAGCAGCCGTATCTCCGCCTCTTACTGCCCGCAACGGCAGGCCGCCGACTCCACTTCAGGCATCGCAGGCCGGGATCTGCCAGGGGGGCAGCATGCAACTCCCAGATGTGCACGGCCCGTCATGCCGATCAGCACTCCACGTCTCCCCAAACTGCAGCACAGTCGCCAACAGCCAGACTCCAGTATCGGAAGCGCTCATGTACCTCAGCGCCGGCCCCACACAGCTGCCACACTATGAAGACAGGCTTCCAGGACGTGTTCACAACCTCGAGCGCTACATCGCCATTTTGTTGATCACCCCGCGGTCCGCAGCTCACGAAAGTACAGGTGAAAGCGCGGGGCTCAAGTTCGCTGCACCTCCTCAGAATGCAACGCTGCCTCCACGGGACCCCCAGACGGGTCTATAGTCGGTGCCCAGCAGGGTTAAGGATGGTAATTGCCCGGTAGAAGATTCCGGCGTGCTGAGCTCCCTCACAAGGCAGCCATTCCGCTACGCGCCATAGCCACGCCCCCCTCGCAATCAACATTTACACAGATAATTTCAACGTTCTATTCTTCCTCTCTTTTAACCATTTGCTCATGGCAAATAAAGTGCCATCCTCACACACCTAAGTCTATCATGAAAGTGCACATTTCTTCAGAAATAAATTGTACATTGTTGTCAATACAAATCAACACAAGGATTTCTACTGGGAAAACTCTTCTACAAAAGCCACATTTCAAACTTTTCGACTTTGACATATAATCAACAAGGTTGAGCATGAACCTCTCCAAATCAGACAGCCTCTCTAAAGGCTCTACTATGTACGAACCAAAGTTTTTCCCTGGTTTCTCTAGAACCTCCACAGGGGACAAAGTGGCTCTATTCAATATTTTATTCTTATCACTGTGTACACAAATTAAAACTCTTTTACATGATTCTGAATCTAACATTCCATTCACAGTCTCCAATATATTTCCGTGCTCTTTGGTTTGGTCAAATTTCAGCCCAATTGTCCCTCAATAACTAAATGTAGGATCCTTTTTAGGTCGAGCTCAGCAATGCGAAGCATTGCGTCTAGCTCGACAACTTATGTCGCCCGTCTCCTGGGAATCTGAGATAGGGGTCGGCCACACGCGGCGATTGATGTCCGTGAACGCGCACGTCCAGGCCGGTGCCGTGCCCATCCTCTGCCTCAGATTCCCACGTAAACACACAGGCAGGCAGGCACAGACGCAGGCACATAGAAGCGCGCGCACACACACACACACACATCCACGCACGCACCCCCCCCAGGGCTCACGCGCACACACACAGCCACGCATGCACGCACCCCCCCCCCCCCGCTCACGTGCACACACACACGCACACACACGCATGCACACAGCCACCCCCCCCACTCACCTGGCTCTTTTGTCGCGACTCCCCTGGTATCTCCGCACACACACGGCAGGAACACACACGCAGGCACACTCCCCTCCCCCCCAATACCTTACTGGGCTCGCCCCCTCCTGGGACTTCAGCTGCGGCACTTCGCTAAAATCGCTTTCACTCCGGGCTCGCTCCTCAAAACGAAACTTAAATAACTTGCTTAGATTCCGTTGGTACCCACAAAGTACACGGACCAATCCCCGTGGTCCCTTCGCCTTTTGTTTTTCAGGTCTACTCCAATCGCACGCGCATTTCTGGGGACTGGCTACTGCCTTAGTGGAGCTGGCCAATTGCCATCTCAGAGCTAAAATAGTATTAGCATTCGTCAACACCATGTGTCCAATAACCAGTCCCTGCTTGTAGAAGGGCGGGGTTTCCAATGGCAGTGGCACTATTGAATGCTTTCAGATAAACTATCTGGACCCTCGTATCCCTTCTTTGATTTCCGCCGTGTGAGGTATTCCCAATACTCCTTTTATTCAATTATTGTTTTCTTTTACATTTAATGGTGATTTGCTTCCGCGTTCACGGCGTGTCTGCTGGTGCCCCTTTATCACAGTACCCGTCTTCCTTGTTTAAAATGTTGTTCTTTGCTTAAAATATATGTCCCCGCTCCCCGATTACCTATTACCCCTCCCTGGGCCTGTGGAGATATCTCTTTCCGTCCACCCCCACAGAGTCCGGGGTGTCGTGCGCTCCTTTCCAACATGGAAAGGGGTGTACTCCTGCCTTTGACTGGAGTACACCTGGTATCGTTTCCAGGCTGTGATGTTGGCGGGAGCGGGGTCTGTGAATGCCACAGGTGTAAACTCCCTGTGTGTGGGGGCGCTCACACCAAGGCCACTGCCCGCCCCTGGCGTGGGGTGTACTCCTGCCTTTGACTGGAGTAAGCCTCATACCGTTTCCAGGCTGTGATGTTGGCGGGAGCGGGGTCTGTGAATGACACAGGTGTAAACTCCCTGTTTGTGGGGGCGCTCACCCCAGGGCCAGCCTGGCCTCGGAGGGCACCCCTGCCTCTGACATGGGGTGTACTGCCTGTGTAATCTCAGAAGGCCTCGGGGTGAAATCACTCAGGAGAGTCACAGGATTCAGGGCGCCGAGCACTTCTGCTGCTGCGGCTGATTTAAGAGCGCAGCCCCCCTCCACGGAATCCATGGGGGGGGGGAGGGCGCTTTTAACAAGGGGGGCAAAGTCAGTAGAGAGGTAGAGAGGAGGCCGGGCGGATCAGAAGTGGCCTAGCTCATTGGGTGAATGCACCCACTGCAGGCACTGGCATGAACCATTTAAAACACATCAAGGTTGGGTGGGTTGATGCACTGCCATGCTCCCCCTAAAATGTGCCTTTCATGCCGCTGGTCAGCGCACGTGGGGAGCTCTGTCTTCCTGGGGTCACGGCAGTCCCTCATTAACTCATTGACTCATCTTCAGTGGTTCGCACCCTGCCCTGATATTTCTGACTTTGACTGCTTCAGGGCGCTTTGAGGCAGGGAGGGAGTGGACAAGCTGGGAGGAGGAGTGAGAAACTGAAAGCTCAAGCCCGATGCCCTGCTCTGGTTCGGCTCGAGCTCCTCTCGAACCCTCGAGCCCGAGCCGGGCCTTCACGTAGCGTCTGCCTGCCACACGCACTCTACCCTCATGCACCGAGATGGAAATTAAAAACATGAACCTTTGATGTGAGACTGAAGAGGGAAAGAAAACCCATCTAGTGGCTGGACTCTAAACTGTATGGAACCAGAAAACATGGCATCAATCCCAGCTGCTCCACTTTAGCACATTGTGTGATCATGTGCACATACTGTATTTCACCAGCCTCCTGTTATTTCAATCTCACGCATGAGAGCGCCTTGAAGTACCTGGGCTCAGAGTGTGCTGTAAAAGGAACCATAAGGGACAAGAGGCGGGTGAGTTATGAATGTTACTAAAGTTTTGTGCGGTATCACCCTGTCATTTGCAGATAGCACGCTTCCTATTGAAGTGTCCACTATCTTTGCACAGACACACATTTTACTAATAAAACTACACAGCGCACGAATGATGATGTGTGGGAATCAGGTTTTTGAGAATATTTATCATTTGTGCATCCGCAAGTAAGGTGTCTGGATTTGTTTTGTTCCATTTAAAACCTCTGTTTCCATCACACTTAAGAAATACAAATAAAACCTGCTCATTTTTTCTTTCCTCGATGAAAAGGTTCTCAGAGCACCCGTTTTTAGACCTGGGGAAAAGGGCGGCTCTTACAAGAGAACGCGTTTCATGGGCAATAAAGTAGTAACATCACACATTTAAGAAATACAAACATATGTATGTCCATGAAGAAGACAGTAAAATAAATGCTTTTTGTTTTGATGGAATACAATTTTTTAAAATTGAAATGTTTGCACGTACTGCCCATAGTAATCTTGGCCTTCTAATTCACAAGAGCTTATGTTTTCTGTAGTGTTTCCATCCACCCCCCCACTCCATCCATCCCCCACACTCCACCCTATCCACCACTCTAGCGCCCACACTCTAGCACCACCACTCTTCCTGCCCACCACTCTACCCTCCAACTCCACCCTCAAAATCCACCATCCAAATCCACCATCCAAGCACTACTACACCCTCCAAATACACCCTCCGACTGCACCCTCTAACTCCACCATCCAACTATACCCTCCAACTCATCACTCCAAATCCACACTCCAACCCCTTCCTCCAACTACAAATCCACTCTCCAAAAACACCATCCAACTCCACACTCCAACATCCAAATCCACCCTCCAACTACAACTCCAGCCTCCAAATCCACCCTCCAAATCCACCCGCAAACTACAACTACGGACTCCAACTCCACACTCAAAATCCAACTCCACTCTACAACTCCACTCTACAACTCCACCCTCCAAATCCACCCCCAAATCCACCCTCCAACTCCACCCTCCAACTCCACCCTCCAAATACACACTCCAACTCCACCCTCCAACGCCATACTCCAACTACATCATCCAACTACACCATCCAAATCAAAATCCTACATCCAAATCCACCCTTCAAATCCACCCTACACCCTCCAACTCAAAACTCCACCCTCCAAATCATCCCCCAACTCTACCCTCCTACTCCACCCTCCTACTCCACCCTCCAACTCCACCCTCCAACACAACCCCTCAACGCCACAGCTTCACTCAACACTACAGCATCACTCAACGCCACAGCGTCACTCAACGCCACAGCGTCACTCACTGCCACAGCGTCACTCACCGCCACAGAGTCACTCACCGCCACAGCATCACTCTATGCCACAGCGTCACTCAAGGCCACAGCGTAACTCAACACCACAGCGTCACTCAACGCCACAGCATCACTCAACGCCACAGCATCACTCAACGCCACAGCATCACTCAATGCCACAGCATCACTCAGCACCACTCAATGCCACAGCACCACTCAACGCCACAGCACCACTCAACACCACAGCAACACTCAACGCAGCATCACTCAGCGCCACAGAATAACTCAGCGCCACAGAATCACTCAGCACCACTGAATGCCACAGCACCCCACAACGCCACAGCACCCCACAACGCCACAGCACCCCACAACGCCACAGCGCCACTCAATGCCACAGCACCACTCAACTCCACAGCATCTCTCAATGCCACAGCATCACTCAACACCACAGCATCACTCAACGTCACAGCGTCACTCAACGCCACAGCGTCACTCAACGCCACAGCATCACTCAACGCCACAGCATCACTCAACGCCACAGCATTACTCAGCACCACTCAACACCACAGCACCCCTCAATGCCACAGCACCACTCAACGCCACAGCACCACTCAACGCCACAGCATCCTTCAATGCCACAGCATCCCTCAACGCCACTGCATCCCTCAACGCCACAGCATCCCTCAACGCCACAGCCTCCCTCAACGCCACAGCATCCCTCAATGCCACAGCATCACTCAATGCCACAGCACCACTCAACGCCACAGCATCACTCAGCACCACTCAACGCCACAGCACCACTGAATGCCACAGCATCACTCAGCACCACTGAATGCCACAGCATCACTCAGCACCACTGAAGGCCACAGCATCACTCAGCACCACTGAACACCACAGCATCACTCTGTGCAACCATTCAACAATAACTGGTTCTAATATGTTCTCTCAATGTTTTACGATTTATTACATATGTAACAAAAAGATGTTAATATTTCACTTCTGTTCTTGGATTTTCATCACAATAAAATACACTGAACATAGTCTTCCCAAAAGTTATTTACAAAAGTTTAAGCTATTGCCATTATAAATTACAATAACTTTTATTTAAGTATTAATTATTAAAAAAAATAAAAAACATTGTTATTTGTAATATTAATACATCTAAGTCATGTAAATACAACACATATTGCATTACAAATGCTATAGGTGTCACGTTTGCGAAAGTTAAAACTATTGGCATTGTAAATGACAAAGCTATTAATTTCACTATGTTCAAAACCAACACATAAATAAAAAAATTGTCA
The DNA here is from genome assembly GCF_964261635.1 of Lissotriton helveticus. Classification (NCBI taxonomy): domain Eukaryota; kingdom Metazoa; phylum Chordata; class Amphibia; order Caudata; family Salamandridae; genus Lissotriton; species Lissotriton helveticus. The sequence goes on from NC_136067.1 coordinate 652,412,283, forward strand.
TTTACAATACCAATACCTCAAACTTTCCCAATGCGAGACCTATTGCATTGCAAATGCTTGTTCTAATTGCCCCAGGTCGAACAACTCTCCTCCTTCTCTTAATAATCTTTCTGAAAATGTTCAATTCATCCCAAATTTGCCAACATTCTTCTATCCCCTACTGTTAACAATTTCCTTTGTGGCCACTTTCTTACAAAGAAATCCCATAGTATACTCAGAGTAGCATCTTCCACCATGGCTTTCTCCCACTCATCCTTATTTACAGCTATTTCCCACACCCACATTATATCACATCTTCAACAGCACCCTTGATAGGTACACCACAGCCAACTATTTAAGGCCATGGAAGTACTCAATTAAAAAACTATATGCTTCCAAACTTGCCAGCCGCCTAAAATATTGAATAAGCCTTTACCTGAAAAACTGCACTAAAGATCTATCATCTGGGGGCGTTGCTTGGACGGCAATGGGAAGAGTTGCCTGAGTCCAGAGCTCCGCTACACCTCGGGATGAAAAACAGACCTTAAAGCGAGCAGAGCAGGAAAAACAACGACAGAAATATCAATCGGAAACTGCACTGCACTGAAAGAAGCCAACAGAAGCGACAACAAACGGCTAAAAAAACGGAAAATAGAGCAAGATTACACGAGCGAAAGACCGACCCTGGCAGGCAAGATGGCGGCTCCGAGATAAGACGAACTCTGAACCGAAGTGGAGCGACGTGACGAGCAGCCGTCAAGTGTAGACCCACAACGAAAGGTCAGTTACAACATCCCCCAGCGCGACCCCCTTTGAAGCACAGCAAAAAGAACGCTACTAAGCTCCCCCAACATCGCGCCAACAAACGAAAGAGAAACTATCAGCATCCACGGGGGCAGCCATCTTGCACAGTGGGGCGGGGCAAGCCACGTAACACAACGGAATGAAAAGCTGATCTTAAGCAAGCAGAGCAGGGAAACTAGGAAACGACCATCGAAATATCAATCGGAAACTGCACTGCACTGAAACAAGACAGCAGAAGCGACTAGATACGGCTAGAAACGGCTTAGCACCCTCAACATCGCGCCAGCAAATGAAAGAGAAACTACCAGCATCCACGGGGGCAGCCATCTTGCACAAAAGGGTGGGGCAAACCACGTAACACGAAGGGATGAAAAACAGACCTCAAAGCAAGCAGAGCAGGGAAAACTAGGAACCAATCATCGAAATAACAATCGGAAACGGCACTGCATTGAAACAAACCATCAGAAGCGACTAAAAACAGCTAAGCTCCCCCAACATCGCACCAACAAACGAAAAAGAAACCACCAGCACTCACGGGGGTAGCCATCTTACATGAAGGGGCGGGGCAAAGCATGAACAGAGCGGAATGAAAGATAATCCCTAAAACGAACAAAGCGGGGAAAGCAACCATCGAAATATCAATCGGAAACTGCGCTGCATTGAAAGAAGTCATCAGAAGAGACTAGAAATGACTAAGCAATTATCTTCCACAAAGGGGCAAAGCACGAAACAGAACGAACTGCTAGAACCAAGAGACAAAAAACACGCTTATGTCACTCCAGATAGCCGATTTCAGTTGATTTCACACTAAACTAACTCGTCCATAAAATGAAAGAGAATCTGCCAACTTATATATGGTGACGGCCACCTTGCGCGAAGGGGCAGGAACTGACCACGAAAACACACCAAATAAGCGACCCAACTGCAAATCCCCCCCAGCGCAGACCGACGAAGCACAGCCAAAGCCAAAGCAAAGCTACATACATAGAGCTATCAAACAACACGCCCACAAACGAAAGAGAGAATACGAGCATCCAAGCGGGCAGCCATCTTTGATCTACACAACCACAAAGGAAAGCGACACAAAAAGAAAGCGAAATTCTCCACCATACACGAGAGCTGCCATATTGCATACAAAGATTCCAGAAGATCGAAGAGGACTTCTGGGACATAGCGCACACGGCAAAACCTAGAGACTCGGAAGCTAAAAAGAAAGGCAGTACAACCTCAGGGAAAATCACACAGATCCTGCCAATACAAGGACCCCAAACGTGGCAGGCAAAAGGACCCTTAAGAACCAAACAGACAAAAGTAGCTACAAATCGAAAGCTATAACCAGAACAGACCAAACAAGTGGCCAACCAGACGCCACACCAGGCAACGAGCAAGGCCGTACACCCCAGCCCACACCAAAGAGCAGCAATAAAAGGTACGACCTCCTGCCAGAGAAAACAGGGCTTAAAACAAACACAATGGCCGGGAGTGAAGGCAAACCAACATAACAACCAAAGAAAACAAAGCCAGAAAACCAACCAGAATCCCCTTTTAAACAAAAAACGGACATCGGCAGCACCTTAGACAGCATTCTGAAAAAGTTAGCTGAAGTCCACGATTTAGCCAAATCTACCAAAAAAAACTTCAGATGCCATTCAACTCGAGCTGGCGGCGGTCAGAGCGGATATTCACTCCACTCAACAAACAACAGACTTGAGGCTGTAGAACAAAGAGTCAGCGACATAGAAGACAGATCCCAACTTACAGGCAAAGCAATGGGCATGATAGCCAAAGCAACAACAGACCTGAGAAAATAGGCAGCGGATTTTGAAGATCGGCAAAGAAAGGGCAACATAAGAATCCTAGGAATCCCAGAAGGAAAGGAGGACAGAGCGGGCTCATGCGTAGCAATGCTACAAGATCTCATACCCAAGCTGACTAACATCAAGTTTGAAAACCCCTTCGAACTAGACAAGGCCTACAGAGTACCGGCCTTCAAACAAACCAACAGAACAAACCCAAGACCAATAATCTGCAAACCCTTACGCTCCCACCAGACAGAAGCCATCTTCGGGTTCACCAGGAAGACACCGAACCTACAGTGGGAAGGTCACAAGATAATACTGTTAGAATTGGGGGTCTCTGGTCGGCACAGGTGAGTACTTGTGACAAACAGGGACCCTCTCCTCTAGTCAGGGCAAGGGACTACTCCTAAAAATAACCCCTGCTCACCCTCTAGGCAGTGTGGCACGAGCTGACAAGGCTAAACTTCAGGGCGTTAGTGGTTAAGCATTTGTGACAATATACAGTAATCATCTGACACACTACGAATGGACACCAGGCGAGTTTTTATATAAAAATAGGTATTTTATATATATACTTTAAGCAGACTTAATACAAGACCCAGATAACGTTCTTCACTTAGGCCACAATACTCTTTTAGCAATTAAATAAGATCTTTGGTTGCACAATGCGAAGTTCTTAATGTTCGTGCACTGTGCGCAAACTTGTCCGACTCTCACTGTTAGTTACGCGTTCAAAAAGGCAGTTAACAAAGCGTTGCGGGCTCCTGGCTCGGGTGTACGTACCGTAGTGCGCGTCGGATGACAGTACCTTTCTGGGGATGCAGAGTCCGGCTCGAAGGCGGCGTCTGCGACGTAGGTGCAACGATGCGATGCTGGCAGCTCTTCTACGAGGTGGGCCCTGGCTCTGATGACGTCTCTGCACGAGGTGTAGAGCAGGGGGGCCTCGAGGAGCGGGGCGGGCGATGCGGGTTGCTTGGGCGGTTTCACGGCTTATGAGCCGTACCTTCAGTTAAGAGGATGTCTCTCGGGGGCGGCTGTGCAGCACGCTGCGGCCAGTACGCGACGTACCGGGCGGATTGGTTGGTGCAGCGCGGCCCCGGAGGAGGACAACATGGTGCGGTTGTGTACGCTTCAGGCGTACGAACCGTACCTCGCTGGATACGTGCCAGGTTAGGTCCGTGGGGGCTGAAGGCGGTGGCGGTGCGGCTCGGATGGGGGAAAAGCGAAGCCAGGTGCGGGGCGGCCCAGAGACGACTCCGTGCGAACTCGGCTGAGAAAGGAGCGTGTCACAAGGAGCAGGGCGGACACAGCACAGGCTTGTGGGTTGGCGAGGCAAACTTAGCGACGGCTTCAGCGGGGCACAGACACGGGCAGTCCAGCAGCTCAGGTTGAAGGCAGGAGAAGAGCCCAATGGTCCTGGGGCTCAGTTCAGGGGGCAAGCTCACACACAAGCCCTTGGAGATTGTTTTTAAAAGCACAAGTATATTCCAAAAGTCACTTCAGTCTTTTCCTCTCTTTCTTGCAGCAAGGCACCCACCACAGGCCAGTCTCCCAGGTCAGAGACAGTAATCCTCCATGCAGCTTTTCCAGGTCCTTCTCGTCGGGCAGAGGTTCTTCTTGGCGAAAACAGGATCTGATTTCTTACGAGCAGGGCTCCTACTTTTATACCCAAAATCCGTTGTTCTTTCAGGCCAGGGGGGCCTTTGCCTAATCCAGTTCAGTCCTTGAGCACTTTGGTTTGCAGACTCTGGCTTCTTCTTTCAGTGTGCAGGGCAGGGACATCAGACGCACCGCATGAGGGGGAGCCAGAATAGTGGTGACAAGTAAAGTCCAGGAGTACTCTGTTGACAGTCTTCCCTTTTCTCTTTACAAGGTGCAGGGCAGAGACATCAGATGCTCCCCAGGGGGCGGAGCCAGCATTGAGGTGGCAGAGCACAGCCCTATTCAGAGTCAAGGGGCACTCCCCCCACCCATCCTGGTGTAATCTCTCTATTCACCACCTGTCAGCCCCAGCCTGTCTCCTAGAATTCCCCAGCCCTGTCACACACAGAAACGAGACAGCAGATACACATCAGAGCAGAGGCGGGGTGAAATGGTTCGGCAAGCAAATACCATCTTTCTAAAAGTGGTATTTGCAAACACAGGATATTAAAATAAACTTTACTAAAAGATGTATTTTATTATTGAGTTCATTCATATTAAACTTGAATTTCTACTGTGTACCCTGAATCTGTTGGGCTCATAGAGTGTAACAATTCCAACAGCCCATTCTGGCCTATGAGAACAGGTAGCCTTACAATAGTGAAAAATGAAAATGGCTATAATTCACTATTAGGACATGCCACACACATCAGGGCTTGTCCTACTTTAAACTTACAATGCACCCTGCCCTTGGGCCTACCATAGGGGTGACTAATATGAAGTTAAGGGAAGGTTTAGGGACTGGCCAGGGGGTGCCCTTGTCCAATCAGCATGACAGTACCAGACTGCACGCAGGTTCTGCAATGGCAGACCTTAGACATATTTTACCAGGCCGCTTCTGTGGGTGGCAAAACCAGTGCTGCAAGCCCACCAGCTAAGTTAGAAACAACAAGGGGCCCCAAATCAGTCAGCATAGGACCTCGGGGAGCATACTATTAAGAACAACATCGGTCCCATGCGTACAAAATAATGCAAAGTAATAAATATAGACAGAATCGGTTCTATATTTGGAGCGACATGTCCAGCCGGACAGAGGTCTTCAAGTTTACTCAGTAAGTAATGAATTACAAGCAGAAACAATACCTTCAACATTCAACAGTGTGGGGCACAAGCCTGTACCCAGACACTCCTAGATCCCGTGCAGACAGGAAAAAGGCTTTTAAGGCAAAGTAATGTTTTCTGTTTCAGAAATTCATATGTACAGAAAAATCAAAGTGCACCATTTACAAATACATTACATATAAATCAAGTTATGTATAAGGTGCGAGGCAGGTCGACGGCATTTCGGTCCCACTATTTAGATCATGGGGACCATCATCAGGACATTAATTAATGCCTTAACGTTTTTAAGCCTCTAATTGCTTAGGAAGGGGAAGAAGAGAAGAAATGGCATATGTACATTTTCATATTAAAATCACGCAGTTATCCAGTGACTTGAGGTGAACCTACTATTATACAGGCGCAGTGAAATTCGTGAAGTTCCTAGGTTCTTATGCCGAGGGGCACGAAGAATTAAGTTTCATGTCCCGTTTAATCATTTCCAGATAGAGCAGTTCATTGGGTCAAAACTATGAAACTGATAGTACATTTCCATATAAAATTATTCACGAAGGTATCCAGTGATTTAAAGTGAACCTACTGTTATACAGGCGCAGTGAGAAGTCGTGAAGTTGCTAAGTTCTTGGCCGGGGGCATGGAGAATAAGGTGTCATATCCCGTTTATTCAGTTCCAGATACAGCAGATCTTAGGGCCAATACGATGAAACTGATAGGATAAGAATACGGCAACGGTGCGCGGTATCCGTGTGAATGCCGTAAAGGTATAATCGTGGCGGGTAGAGTAAGCCTGTGCCTTCTAACGGAGGGGGGGTGCTCACGAAGAAGTGTGGGAGTGCTCGGAAGACTAAGGCAGACGGTGTGCGTGGACACGAGGCCAGGTGGTAGGAATGGCTTACCGCATAAGGATACAGAACCGATGGAAGCGGCAATGGGAAGGTCCCGGAAGAGGACAATGAGCCCTGTAAATTAAACAAGAGGGTTTAAACTACGTGAACTCTGTAAATTAAACAAGAGGGTTTAAACTACGTGAAATGGCAGGGGCCAGCTGCATGGTAACAACCGTGCTTGTGGATTCTTACCCGGGAAATTGTTAAGATAATAATCACCGCGTTACAATGATGCAATCTTGCGGTACCAGGAGTATGCCTATAAATAAAAGGAGGATCAGAGGGGGTTTGGCAGGGGGACAGGGAACAAACGATTAATTGTCCACAGGCGAGGTTGTAGCTTACCGGTTTAGTCGGCGGTTGGGTCCGTTTCCTGGCTTCCTCGTGGGAAAGTAGGCAGTGATCTTAAGAAGGCTCTGGTTGGTCTATCGACCGGGGAGGAGCATGCACCATTTACAAATACATTACATATAAATCAAGTTATGTATAAGGTGCGAGGCAGGTCGACGGCGTTTCGGTCCCACTATTTAGATCATGGGGACCATCATCAGGACATTAATTAATGCCTTAACGTTTTTAAGCCTCTAATTGCCTAGGAAGGGGAAGAAGAGAAGAAATGGCATATGTACATTTTCATATTAAAATCATGCAGGTGTCCAGTGACTTGAGGTGAACCTACTATTATACAGGCGCAGTGAAATTCGTGAAGTTCCTAGGTTCTTATGCCGAGGGGCACGAAGAATTAAGTTTCATGTCCCGTTTAATCATTTCCAGATAGAGCAGTTCATTGGGTCAAAACTATGAAACTGATAGTACATTTCCATATAAAATTCACGAAGGTATCCAGTGATTTAAAGTGAACCTACTGTTATACAGGCGCAGTGAGAAGTCGTGAAGTTGCTAAGTTCTTGGCCGGGGGCATGGAGAATAAGGTGTCATATCCCGTTTATTCAGTTCCAGATACAGCAGATCTTAGGGCCAATACGATGAAACTGATTGGATAAGAATACGGCAACGGTGCGCGGTATCCGTGTGAATGCCGTAAAGGTATAATCGTATATGCAATCTTTTGTCCATGTAATTTGATATATGTGGGCCAAACCAAACATAAAATTAAACTTCAGATATTCCAACACCGAAGCAGGATCCGCTGCGGGACTCCCAATGCCCCCCTAGTCGAACATTTTTCCACCAAAGGGCATACTGAGAATGAAATTCGCTGGACCGTGATCAGCCAAGTCATCATTCCACCAAGAGGCGGAGACCTGACCCAAATGCTCAACAGGGAAGAGCTCAAATGGATACTTAAAATGGACAGCTTAAACTCTGGGCTTAATCTCCAAGAGGATTGGACTTCTCTAATTCAGTGACTCGTTCACACATGAACTATAGCTCTCTGATCTGCTTGTCTCAGACATTGATATTTTGTGCTCATTAATTGTCTGTGGTTATATATCGTGCTTTTAATTACCGTTTTCACTTTTCACTGTGCACCCTTTAATATGGTAAGACACTCCCTTCACTCCTAAGATAGCCGCCTCCGAGCGTCCTTTCTTTATTTCTATGGCCATGCTCCTCCCCGGTCGATAGACCAACCAGAGCCTTCTTAAGATCACTGCCTACTTCCCCACGAGGAAGCCAGGAAACGGACCCAACCGCCGACTAAACCGGTAAGCTACAACCTCGCTTGTGGACAATTAATCGTTTGTTCCCTGTCCCCCTGCCAAACCCCCTCTGATCCTCCTTTTATTTACAGGCATACTCCTGGTACCGCAAGATTGCATCATTGTAACGCGGTGATTATTATCTTAACAATTTCCCGGGTAAGAATCCACAAGCACGGTTGTTACCATGCAGCTGGCCCCTACCATTTCACGTAGTTTAAACCCTCTTGTTTAATTTACAGAGTTCACGTAGTTTAAACCCTCTTGTTTAATTTACAGGGCTCATTGTCCTCTTCCGGGACCTTCCCATTGCCGCTTCCATCGGTTCTGTATCCTTACGCGGTAAGCCATTCCTACCACCTGGCCTCGTGTCCACGCACGCCGTCTGCCTTAGTCTTCCAAGCACTCCCACACTTCTTCGTGAGCACCCCCCCTCCGTTAGAAGGCACGGGCTTACTCTACCCGCCACGATTATACCTTTACGGCATTCACACGGATACCGCGCACCGTTGCCGTATTCTTATCCTATCAGTTTCATCGTACTGGCCCTAAGATCTGCTGTATCTGGAACTGAATAAACGGGATATGACACCTTATTCTCCATGCCCCCGGCCAAGAACTTAGCAACTTCACGACTTCTCATTGCGCCTGTATAACAGTAGGTTCACTTTAAATCACTGGATACCTTCATGAATTTTATATGGAAATGTACTATCAGTTTCATAGTTTTGACCCAATGAACTGCTCTATCTGGAAATGATTAAACGGGACATGAAACTTAATTCTTCGTGCCCCTCGGCATAAGAACCTAGGAACTTCACGAATTTCACTGCGCCTGTATAATAGTAGGTTCACCTCAAGTCACTGGATAACTGCGTGATTTTAATATGAAAATGTACATATGCCATTTCTTCTCTTCTTCCCCTTCCTAGGCAATTAGAGGCTTAAAAACGTTAAGGCATTAATTAATGTCCTGATGATGGTCCCCATGATCTAAATAGTGGGACCGAAACGCCGTCGACCTGCCTCGCACCTTATACATAACTTGATTTATATGTAATGTATTTGTAAATGGTGCACTTTGATTTTTCTGTACATATGAATTTCTGAAACAGAAAACGTTACTTTGCCTTAAAAGCCTTTTTCCTGTCTGCACGGGATCTAGGAGTGTCTGGGTACAGGCTTGTGCCCCACACTGTTGAATGTTGAAGGTATTGTTTCTGGTTATAATTCATTACTTACTGAGTAAACGGGAAGACCTCTGTCCGGCTGGACATGTCGCTCTAAATATAGAACCAATTCTGTCTATATTTATTACTTTGCATTATTTTGTACGCATGGGACCGATGTTGTTCTTAATAGCAAGCCCACCAGCAGCATTTGTATTTACAAGCCCTGGCACTCCTGGTGCAATTTACTGGGGTCTGACAGTAAACGAAATAAGCCAATCATGGAAACCAATCAATGTATACACTTTATACAGGGAGCACTTGCACTGTGGCACTGATTGGCAGTGGCACAGTGCTCTGAGCAGCTAACACCAGCAAAACACATGAGGCACAGCAGCAAAAAGTGGAAGGGAGACCCACGCCAAGGTGCCAGGTCTAACAAATACTCACACAAGACTACGCGAAAGGCACAGTAGACATCAAGAAAGGTTTTCTTGCCCAAAGAGACAAATTAAGGAAACAAAACATCCCATTTTCCTTCACCGGACCAGCCAGATTTAAGATAACCAACAGAGGAATTCCAATAACTTTCGTAGATCCGGCGGAACTAGCACGCTACCTAGCCAGTCCCGACACGCAAGAAACAGAGACAACTAACTTGTCAAGTGAAAGAAGCATCTCACCGGACCCCATAAGTGAGTGCGCAGAAGAGTCAAAGAGCACAAACAAGAAAATACCCACAGACTTATTAAATGCAAGCACAACCTACCTCAAGTGCCTGGAAAACCACAGCTGCGCACAACGTATCTACCTCAAGCAAGAACTATTTCCGAAGAAGAGCCCAGCGATACAAAGACTGATATCCTTTCACTCTAAACCCATATGCTAGATCGAACAAATATCAGACATGTGCGAATGACAGTATTATCCCAGGGATGTAGGGGGGCGGAAGGGACCTTGCTGTCACACGTCTACAGCACGAAGCAGGGAGGGAGGGGAGGGAGGAGGGGAGGAGGAGGCAGGGAGGGAGAGTCCCGCCATGTATGTCTGTTACGTCCGTCCTGTCTTGTCAGTATGTCCCGCATACGTTTATGTCTGTGTCCACGTCATCGTCCATGTCCAGGTCCAAGCAAAACTCTCAGACATATCGCTCAGGTCAAAAGTAACACCGCAAACACCCGCTACGTTCCATGGAGGAAACCCAAAGAATCCTAGAAGAAACTGGAAGTCAGAAGCCCCAGGTACATTATGTGGACCGCAACCCAGAGTGAAGCTCCTGAATAAAAAAAATCAATACAGACCGATCTAAAAATAGTATCCCTCAACGTCAAAGGCCTAAACCACCCCATCAAGAGAAGGAAAGTGCTAGACTATCTAGCTAAGACAAAAAGTGACATTTTCCTACTGCAGGAAACAAAACTGTCCGATGACGAAATTAAAAACCAGATGGATTGGTCAGTCAGCCTGCTCACCAGCCATGGGCAAGAAAAGAGGGGTCATAACCCTAATAAACAGCAACTCCAACATAACAATAGAGAGTGTGCAGCATGATAGCGAGGGCAGAATACTAATCACACAGCTAAAGGCTCAGAAACATTGCTGGTAGCAAACATATACGCACCAAACACAGAGGACACAAAATTCTGGGAAGAGGTCACAAGAACAATAGAAACACACCAATTGGATCAAATGCTAGTAGTGGCAGGGGACTTTAACCAAGTGCTGGACCACACCCTAGACAGACAAACTGGAGCTCAGACCCGACCCCCCACCACCCACAATACACTAAAGAACATATGCACCAGATTCGATCTGAAGGACCCATGGCGCCTCCAAAAGCCAGACACCAGAGACTACACATTCTATTCCAATTCACACAACTCCTACAGTAGAATAGACTACATACTCATCTCAGGTTCCCACACACACCTGATACAACACACAGACATTGCAGCAAGAACAATCTCAGACCACTCTTGTATCAGCTTACAACAGACGGGCCAACACAACCAACATATGACCCGCAGATGGCGCCTCAACAACATTACCATAGCGAAACAGGAAGACAGAAACAAAATCAAAAAAGCCATTGGAGACTACATCAGAGAAAACGACACACCAGACATAAACACGAAAAGTCTGTGGGATGCCCTTAAGTCAACCATCAGAGGCACACTAATAGAAATCAAGGCCAGAAGAGACAAAGAAGCCAAGGCAAAGCTAGACCAACTAGAAAAAGACATAAAACAATTAGAAACAAATCACATTAAGGACACCACAAACACAGCCACACTGGCAGAACTCACGAGGAAGAAATACGAATTTAACCGAATCCTAAGCGAAAGAGCAGGTCTATGGATAAGGAAATATGAACAAATTAACCTCTGTGAAGCAAACAAGGTGGGAAAAATCTTAGCTTCCTACTTGAAACACAAACAAAGGCACCACTGTTTCACAGCAATCACAGACGCCCAAAACAAAACAGACACCAGGCACAAAGACATCCTACACACATTCACGGAATTCTACAAAGAACTCTATAAAGAAGAGGACAACCTAGATCAGGAGGGCTGCTCAACTTACCTTGACAGCACTAATCTACCCAAGATAACGACAGAGGAAGCCAAGACACTAGGGCAAGACATAAAGAACAGCGAGATCAGCGCAGCCATTAAAGCATTAAAAGATAAGAAAGCCCCAGGCCCAGACTGTTATACCGCAACCTTCTACAAAAAATTTGAAGACCGGCTACTGCCGGTCATGACAAAAGTCTTCAACCACTGTGCAACAGATGGAGAAGTAACCGAATCCATGTCACTAGCCAACATAGTGGTAATACCCAAGGACGGCAAAGACCCACACCTACCCAGAAACTACCGACCCATTTCACTAATAAACTTGGACTGCAAACTATACGCCAATGTATTAGCGACAAGACTAAACAAAGTGCTCCCTCACCTGATCGGCAACACTCAAGTGGGCTATCTCAAAACACGCATGTCCCACTATAATACCAGACTTCTCTGCCAGATAATAGAGCACTCCGCCAAATCACACAAACCAGCGGTAACAATCACACTAGTTGCAGAAAAGGCATTTGATAGAGTATCCTGGCGATTCCTAAAGAGGAGTATGCAAGCGTACAACCTAGAAGACAGCTATACGAAGATGGTAATGGCACTGTACAAAAACCGAAGGGCACAGATAGCAATCAATGGAACAACATCCACCCACTTTAAACGAGGTACGAGACAAGCGCTCCCGCTATCCCCGCTACTCTTCCTACTAGCACTCGAACCCCTGATCAAAGATATTCTAGCCAACAGAAACATAGAGGGAGTAACTATCAACAATACTACAGCTAAGCTTGCAGCATACGCAGATGACCTGCTCATAGTAACGCAAAACCCAGCCCAGTCCATTCCAGCACTAATGCACACAATCGAAACATACGCCAGACACTCAGGATACAAACTCAATAGAGACAAGTCGGAATGCATGCCCCTCAACGTGCACACAACCAAAGAAATAATAGGGAACTCAGGGATAGCCTGGCAACCAGAATCTGTAAAGTATCTAGGCATCCATTTTGGAAAAAACCTGAGAACAACACTAGAACTGAACGAAAAAAACCACACTAGACAAGATCAAAAGTCTACTAGAAACCTGGTCACCGAAGTTCATTACCTGGTGGGGCAGGGTAGATACAGTCAAAATGATAATCACGCCCATTGCAAACTATATGGCAGGATTGCTACCCATGGCATTCACCGACGAATTCCACAGAAAAATTGACCAAATGCTAAACAAATTCATATGGTGAGACAAGAAACCCCGATTAGCCCTTAAAAAACTTAGACTAGAGAAGTAGCTAGGAGGGCTCAACATGGCTGACCTAAGAACCTTCCAAACAGCCTTTATAGCCAGACAAGGAATGCTCTGGGTCCTCCCTAGCCAACCATATAAGCCAACATGGCTCTCTATTGAGAGGACCATCCTAAACAACACCAAGCCCCTAACTCTCCTTACCGCTAACAAACATGCACAACTGGCCAACCCGTTCTTTAAGATCACAAGACAAGCACTGCTCAAAGTAGACCAAAAACTCGAACACAGCATCAGAAACTCAAACTGGGAAGCACTCTGGGCAAACTCCAACATCAAATACAAAGGGAAACCCCTAGACATAAAATCATGGCAAGAGCTAGGCTTCTCGTACCCAGCGCAGCTAGAGGTAGAAGGATCCCCACACACCTTCAACAACCTTCAAGCCCAGCACACACTTCCAGAAAGTGAACTATATAACTTTATAGCCATCAAAACAGCCATAACAAAATCTAAGTTAGCCAAACACAGACCTTCAATCTTCCACTACATGGACACAATAAATGCAAGCGGCCATCAGGTTTCACACCTGTATACACTTCATCGCCCCACCTCCACCAAACTCAACGCTAAAAACACTAAATATTGGGAAGAGCAACTAGGTACCAAACTCGCAGAAAGAGAACTAGAAACCTTTTGGGCAGCCCCATCAAAAACATAGTATCACCGGTGCTAGCGCAAACAAAATTCTGGCAACTCCACCAAGCATACTGGACACCAGTGCGCCTAGCATCAATAGGGCTCAAAGAGAATGATAGATGCTGGAACTGCGAGACAGAAAAAGGCGACCTCGCACACCTCATATATCACTGCAGAAAAATCAACACATTTTGGGGGAGGGTAACCAAATTCATTAACCAAATGATAGGCTGCACTCTTTTTTTTCTGAAAACAGATTTTATTTGTCGCATGATAGGAACACATCAAGTAATCCTCTGACACCCAGAGGCACATCACTAGAACAAGTTATCACGGGCTTTGACATGCAGACATTTCCATAAGCAATAGGCAGTCGAGTTAAGAAACAGAGAAATGCAGTATTGTACAACCCCCCCGCCCTCCCCCACCTACCCTCAACTGATAGGCTGCACTCTTGACCGAAATTTTGCCACAACCACTACTGCCCACATCACAACAGACGTCCCCACTCAACATGACAGACTCCTCCTAGACTTCCTCTTGACTACAGCAGTGAAAACGATCTTAGCCAAATGGAAGGACACCTCCAAAGTTACTTTCAGGGGGTGGCTGAATTGGGTAACATTCCTCAAAGGAGCAGACAACACCGCACTCAGACACACACCATGGAGAAACCCAAACAGGAAAATTCAGGAGAAACTGGACATATACCTAAATACATACAAGCCCCATGAAGACCAAAGAACCAGATCCAATCCAGCCAAAATAGACCCCAACTTGACCGGTCGACCTGACAACAAACATCCACCCGTCAAGTTTATGTTCTATGTTGTATGTTACGTTTAATGTTTCAACGATGAAGCAACCAACTGCACCAACCTGTGCTCAAAAAATGTCAGACGTGCGGAAAAAAACGGGGGCAGATATGAGCAAACCAGTAGTACCCGATGTTAATGCCTACAAACATGTAATTGTAGTATGTCATTGTTTTTTTCTATATTCTGTAAGATGTAAATACCAATAAAAAAATTTTAAAAAAAGATTTATCATCTGCTCTAACCACTAATAACTTCCCGACAGAAAAACCTGTAATATTGAACTGCCCAAGAACATTCTACGTTCAGTTGTATAATAATTCACTTATGCCCCCTTTAGTACCAGCACGTAAATGCAATTGCAATCTCATTGCCATTGTCATACTGAGGCAGAACTGGTTTCAAATCCTTTATGCTGAAATCACTTGTTTAAACTGTCCTCTTTGTGGTGTTAAAACTGCCAATAATGCACAATTGCTAATCTCTGTCTTCACACTGCCTAGACCAAGAGAAATCTTCACCTTTCTCACCTAACAACTTCAGAGAGACTGCCATTTTGGCAAAATATTTTACACACTTCATTGTATTGAAGGCATGCCTATGAAAGCTGTTACATTAGCCTTGAATGTGGGCACATGCTCAACTGCCTCCATTAGCTTCCAATTTTGTTTTATACCTTCACAGGACCTCATTCTGAACTGACACTTTTACTTCTTTACTGTGAGTTCACGATCTTTAAACTGTCTCACCATTTCCTTCAAAATGTCATCATTTTCTTGGACGTCGTTCTCACACATCAATATGTCATGCAGAAAAAAATGATCTGCTCCTACCCGGATAAAACATTCCTTATGGAAGAATAGTCAGAAATTATTTTTTGGAGGCTTTGATGTTGTGGTTTTCTGTAAGGTGACTTTAATTCTAATTGTAACAGAGCAAAATAGTAATTCAGTTTGTCAGACAACAGTTCTCAACAACAGTCTAGCTGTGGATGATCTAAATTATCCTGTTTTCTCTTTTCTTCTAGGGATTTGGTGGTCTGTCCACTGACATCACCTCTAAAGAAAAGAAAAATCACCCAGGCAATTATACGTTTTGTTTGCAGACTAAGGGGCCCATTAGGATCTCGGGTGGATCGCCAATGCCCGCATGGCGTTGGCGATCCGCCCGAGATGCGTCCCCGCCCGACACCCATTTCCCCCCACCATATTACTATGGCGGGGGGGACCGCGGCAGACGGAATGACCGTCCGCCGCTTTTCCGCCCGGTCATCAAGTCGACCGGGCGGAAAAGAGTTTAATATGGTGGCGGTGTCTGTTAGACACCGCCAGCCATATTATCATGGGGGCGGAAACATGCCTTTCCGTGGCGGCACGGAAAGGCATGCAGTAATTGTTTGTGGGGGCCTGTTGCGGGCCCCCAGGGACTCTGGGGGTTGGGGGGTGCACATGGGGGGTACCTATGGTACTACCCTGCAGTTCCATGCACAACATGGCAGTCACCGCGCGGTGCCTGTCATGTTGTGCATGGAACTGCACGACATGCCTTTGTGGCATTGTGGCAGGCGGTGCTGAGTGCACCACCCGCCACAATATCAGGTATGCAGGATACCCCCGCGGGCGGACAAAGTCCGCCCGCCATCCTAATGATCCCCTAAGAGCCTTATTATTAGTTTGGTGGTCCATGACTGCCGACCCGATGGTGGCGGTCCAATGGCAGTGAGCCATCCGGCGTATTACGAGTTGGGCAGATGGCTTTGCGAAGACCGCAACTTGACCGCCGGCACCACAAGCACACCGCTGACCGCCGGGGTTGCAGTCGGGGAAGGCACCCTCCATTGGGTGGTACAGAGGTGCAACACATCTGTATTACGAGTTGACTTCCCGACGAGTCGACCGCGGCAGTCGGACCATTGCCTAATGATAGGCAGAAACAAAGAATTTGGGGTGCACACTCACCGATTTCCACTTCGTCCAAGCAGATTTGGATGTGGATCCCTTTCTCAAGGTCCTCCCTACACAGGAGCTTCTTCACTCCCAGGAATATGACCCGTCTTCGCGAAATACAGGTAAGTGCTTTGGTACCATGTACCCATTACCGGGACTGCCCACATATGGGTCCCACTCCGGCAATATGTAAATGGTATTTTTCCACATATATCATGTTTATGTGTGCATTCAACACATATGCAGTCGGAATGTACATGCAGGCATTGATATATATGGAAATACATTCCCCACTGCCACAAGACTGCCCTCAGCCATGCCGGTGGCCCCTCGGGAAACTTGTGATATGGCAGTTGGAAGGCCACGAGTGGTCACGGACGCGGTCCTTCGGCAGTCGTACCGCCAAACTCGTAATAAAGCCCTATATCTTTTCCTATCGGCTTTTCTAATTCTCTTTGCATTACTTGTTTACTTCCTTCCTGTACTCTCTTCTACTTCTTTAGCCAATTCCTGAAATAGAACACTACAGAAAAAAGGGTGTTTTTTGTATGATAAGAAAGTGAGTTTCTTCTTTTCCAGAGTACCTAAATCTCCCTGGCTCAGCTCACTGTAATGTGTGGACAGAAGTGACAACATTTTCCAGGGCTGTTTTTTTTATTTCACATGACAGAAGTGATCAAGCATGTTGGTGATGTTAAATATGGTGGGCCATAACTGAACCGATATATGAAACACATTAGGAGTTAAGACAGTGGGCCAAGGTGCTTAAGGCCCACGCTGGGCCCCATCTTGATAGGATGAAATAAAGATGCCCCAAGTCCTCTCTGTAATTGCTGTCCTCTACCAGGTGTACATTTAATACTTAAATGTCCAAGCAGGGGATTGGGAATAAGCGGTCACAGAGGCTGTAGTACACCTAGATGCTGTTACGCCTTTCTCAATCCCCCGGCTATTAACAATTTGACTTATGGACACGGATATGAAGATGATTACCTTCCTCAAGCCATCTAAATTCTTCCATATTTCATTACCTAAATTGTAATTGTGTATACGAGAGGAAGCAGAATTTGCAGATTTGTTTTCCTTCATCATAGGTAATATATTGAATGCATAGTTGAGCAATTATACTAATAAAGTGGGTATACATATAAAGATATTTACTGAAAAAACATTTTAAAAAACAGGTGGATCTCTCAAACAGGCATTTTTGTTACTTGTGGCAGTTTAAGGGGCTCAGATAGATGATCATGAACATCGGTTTCCAATGAGGTCAAATTTGCAGCATCATGTATCTTATTATGAGAGGTACAGCGAGCCCAAGCTACCTTTGGGCTCCCTGTAATGGTGCAGGTTTCAATGGGGTGACTGCAGACTTTCATGCTTGACAATGACAGCAACAGTGGCAACAGTGGAAGCAGTGGAAACAAGCAGGGTTTCAGCAAGGCCTTGGCTTATCCTCAGCAGTCTAGTTCCATACTCTGAATGCCCAATTGCATCAAATGCCTTTTTACAATTTTGAAGCGTCAGCCAATCAGAATCCCTCTTCAGAAAGGAGTCTAAGATAGAATGGACTGCTTTGTGCTCCCCTATAGTCTAATTAAATTAGAAAAAAATAAAGGTGGGGGATGGGGTTGTCCTCTGCAGCACTCAACCCCTGGTGCACAAAAGATCCTTCTATTATATGATAATTGTTACTTACAATATTTCAAAAAGTCATTATTACTACCATCCATGCCCACTAATGTTTGCATAGGATTATGCCAGTGACAACCACGGGGAATGTTTGTGAACTATATCTTTGATAAAACATATATTTTCCGAAAGGGTCCACCACTGGCCTCAAAGGTTTAGATAATTTATATGGCAAGACCAATGGGCAACTCCTGTTGGTACACCTGGGTACCCAAATAAATGAGAATCAACTGCCCTCAGTAATGGCTCGGTCGAGGGGAGAAAGGGGCAAGACACCAGCTCTGGTCACACAGAAATAATCGGAGTACTTTGCAGCCCACTCCCTCACTTGGCTGTAGAGGACATGGAACTGGAACAAGTGAGGATTTGGAGCCAATATTTATGCAGCAAAAGCAGGCATGAGAAATGTATCTGCTGTCTGTACTTTCAGAACCAAGTAGGAGTGATTCTTCATTCAAGGCTCCTTTCCAGGCTGTTCTCCAGACACAACGTAAATTACATGCAGGTTTACCAAATGGCATTCTGCACCACAACTCCACCAAGCCATCAGTCCGGGAGGCACTGTGCATGTCCAAATTCCCAGCACCGCTGGTTTAGCAGGAGTGAAACCAGCCCTTAATTCCGGAGCTCACTGCGCTAGCAAAAGGTAGTAAGCAGTGGGACTTGTGGTGTAGGGTCAGTCTGGCAAAGGCAAAGCACTGCACCCATAGCTTGATGTACAAGGCTCATGACTAAGTGGACCAGACATAGTGGCTCAGGCCTCCCAAAGGTTCTGCACTTGAAGCCTGCTGCACACGTTTGAAGACTGTATGCACTTGTCCCAGTGGTGCAGGGAATGAAACAAGGCCTGGTCGGATGCCAGGCACTGCTCCCAGAACCCACTGTACACAACCAAAGACCATATAAATCATGTCCGGTGGAGAAGGTAATCAAAATTAACTTTACCTTGCTTTAGTTTTCTAGTGAATTGAAATGTTTTTATTATTTATTTTAGTATGATACTATTTTAAAATTGTTACTAGTTCTAATGCAATTTGATCTTATACGTTTCAGTTATGTTGAATAAAATAATAATATGTACTTATGTTTAATAATAATAGTTGCCCTCTTGAGCGCTGAGGGATTGGATGGACCCGGGCGGACTTATCAGCCTCACCCTTGCCCTCGCCTTGTGGGGTACTGACCCCATTCAGCACCAACAACAACAACATAGGAGCTGCTCATTCCCCTGAGGCAGCAGTTTGAAAGTTACAGATTTGGTTTGTTACTAGTACAAGGCTTATCCGGTAACCCCTGACTAGCGCTCAATCACAGTGAAAAGATACAACTCCGTCAGTGGAACTGAGCTCATGGGGAAATAGCCAGGCCCAGTTAACTGGAGGGTAGGCATGAGGACTGCCCTATCCAGGCTGCTCATACACACTTGACTCATAGGGTTGATGGAAGGACCTGGGGCACAACCGCAAACACTGTAGAAATGAGGCAGGCGTCTGTGAAATGGGGGCAAAGCCACAAAAGTAATCCAACTAGGTGTGGAAAGTTTAATGATTGATACGAATATTTGACAAATGCCAATAACAATAAGTGTTGAACAAAATAATAGTTGCCCCCTTTTTTTCGTTGGTTGAAGTTAGTGATTGCTATATTCCATCTTTTCCCTGTAAACTTCATAACATGTTATTGTATGTTTCACATTCTGATTCTACTTAGAATTCTGGTTAAGAACTGTTTGTATCAGAAAGGTCAGTTACACTGAGCCTTTAAGATGATCAGACCGCTCAATGTTGCTGTGCTGTAATTTACATTCAAATCTTTATAATTCAACCTGGATTTGATACTTTCAATAATTGACGACGTGAGGAGGAACACTTCACTCAACAAGGAGCTGCAGCACAGAAGCGTCGTGTTCCTGAACCCAAAGATCAATAATTAAGGAATTACAAGGAATTCCACTTTGAAAGAGAGAAGGGAGTGCTTTATTCAAGAAAAAAGATTGCATCAGTCTGTGCCGAATTTCTTGGTTCTGGCGATTTTTAGAAGAATTGGCGATTTTTACACTAAGTAAGAGTATTGCTGGCGAGCGCATATTTCATAAATAATTACCATGTGCGGGTGCGCTGAGCTTTACATTCGCAAGCATTTGGATTCCTTGGAAGCGTGCTGTTCTGGCATTGTCACCGGAGGCTTTGCTGTTTCGAATCTGTGTTCGTCCAACGTCACTAACAAAGAACGTGTGACAAAGAGACATAACACACGCAACGTGGCGGCCATTTTAAGAGTCCTTGACAATGCGCATGGCAACCAGTACGCGCCGAGTCATTTAGAACTGAAGAGTCATCGACAAGGAGCATAACTACCAGTACTCAACGATTTAATTATCAAAAAAAGAATTATAATAACCTTGTCAACAACACGGACTTTCAAGTTAAGTTTGAAATACCAGCATCTCTGTTATGTTTCAAGTAAGTGTTTTTTTTAAGAGGATTAAGATTATATATATTTTAAAGAGAATATTTTGTTGAGGAACAAAGCAGTATACATTATAAAGAGAAGAGGAAATATATTTACAGTTATACAAGTACTATTATTTTACTACTAAAATGCAATTTGAACATCCAGCAACATTTCTACAAAGTAAAGGTGATCCTCCAATAACATGGTCAAGATGGAAAGAGCTTTGTGGAAAAGGGATGTGCACCGCCTGTATGTCTGAAACTTTTACCGTGCTGGCATGGAAATCACTCCCCTCCTGGAGTGTATGTGTATAAACTAACTAGTTGCACACCTATGAGCCCATAGGTGTGTCTCCCATGGCACCAGTATCAATTGGTGTATTCTTACAGCTGAAGTTATAATCCAAAAAGAAGACTTCAAACGAAAGTTTATATTGTTCAAGATAAATTATATTTCGATTTTTTATCCTTTGTTCATAACGTGTAGCAACAATCCTATTTGTTCCAATGCATTTCGGTGATTACATACACCTTCATCAGGGAACGTCTACAAATGAACGAAAAATATACAATGTAACAACTCTCAATCTGAACATATTAATTCACACGTTCTATTATGTTTATGCAAACTGGTTATGGCTTTAGAATCATGTTAAGACGCCTCTAGAACTAACGTGATACTCGTGCATTACACTGATGTGACCCCACCGTATAGTAATCGGTGTAAGATATTATGCGCACGGCTCTCTTTCTTCTATCGTCTAATGACTCGCATTGTCGGTTCTCTGAGGGTGAGGGCCCTTCTCTAAGTTCGCGTGCCGCTTACGCTTAGCATATCTACGTTTGCCAATGCTCACCTTCGTTGCTATAAAATATAATCCCGCTACTCCGTGTGGGTTCCTGCTGCTGTTTGCGTCCTCACTGATTGTGAAAACTCCAACTGACGCCGCGTCCCTAGCGCATGCGCAGTGCCTAACTCTGACGTTTTTTATAAAGAAACCCGTGTTTTTTGAAAAGACAAAACTTTAGCATTCAAACCTCAGCATCCAAACATAATCTACAGGTAGAGGTTAATCAAGACACCACATATGGTATTTACATGCATATCATGTGATGGTTAAAATCGAACTACATCATGATTATATAAAGGTACATTAATTCACAAATAGCACAAAAATTCAGTACGATCATTTAAACCATGCGGTTTAAGGCTGTTTAAATAATAAATCCAGTGATTTTCTCGCTTTAAGAGGTTTTTTTTGTTCAAGGCTCCTTCTTTCCTCGGTACTATTTCCAGTACACACGCTCTCAATTGATTCAAGTTGTGGCGTTTTTCTGTGAAATGTAACGCTACCGTGGATTTCGTGGAGTGGGTTCTGATGTTACTTTTATGTTCAGTTAATCTCACTTTCAATTTCCTTTCCGTGTGTCCCACGTAAACACTTCCGCAAGGACATTTCAAAAGGTATACCACATTGGTGGTATCGCAAGTGGCGTTGACTCTTAGGGGTATTTTGTGTCCTTTCATGGGGTGACTGATGTTTGTCCCCTTAATGATATTATGGCAATTTGCACAGTTTAAACATGGGACTGTTCCTCTATATATCTGATGTGGAGTTGTTTGCTTGGGTTTCTTCAATAGTTCACCTATGTTTTTTCCTCTTGAGTGTGCAAATAAAGGTTCTTGATCAAATATCCCATTAAAGTCTGGTTCCATTTTGACTATTTGCCAATTCTTATATATGATTGTTTTGAATCGGGTACTCACGTTGGAAAATTTGCTGACACACGTTAGTCGTTGAGGCTTTATGGTTGGTTTTGTAGGTTAATAACTCTTGCCTCGTTTTTGTCTGTGCTCTTGCCTGAGATTTCTGAATCATTTCCTCTGGGTAGCCTCTGGTAGAAAGTCTATCTGCCATGGTTTGTAGTTGTTCTTGGCATACGTGATCCTCAGATACCACTCTCCTAACCCTGAGAAATTGTGTGTACTGGAGGTGGTTCTTCAATGATGGAGGATGGTGGCTGGTGTATTGTAACAAATTGTTCTTGTCTGTGGGTTTACGGTACAAGTTCGTGGTAATCATACCGTTGTTTAATGTGATTTCCACATCGAGGTATTGAATGATGGTTTCATTGATATTCCACGTAAATTTAATTCTCTCGTTTCTGTCATCCAAAAATTCTCAATTGTTGTTCTAGCAATTCCTGTGTGCCTTTCCATATATTGAACATATCGTCAATGAATCTCATGTATGCTAACAGATGTGTGGCCCACTCCTGGTTGTTATAGATATGTTCCTCTTCAAAAGATCCCATAAAAGATTTGCGTACGCCGGTGCGGCGCAATTTCCCATGGCTGTTCCATTGAGTTGAATGAACCAGCGTTTCTCATAGGTAAAGTAGCTATTCATGAGGGTAAATTCCATCAATTGCATCAAAAAGATCTGTAAGTCTTGAGGATAAGTACTATGTAGTAAAGCTTTTTCAATGGCCTCCAGGCCTTCTCTGTGGGGTATGGCTGTGTACAATGTTTTTTACATCTATGGTAGCCATGATGCAATCTGTTTCGATTTTTACGGCTTGTAACTTAACCAAGAAATCAGTGGTATCCTTAATGTAGGAAAGATTTTTAGTGACCAACGGTTGCAAATACTTATCTATGAATTTTCCCACTGGTTCGTGGATGCTCATCTTGGTGGATACAATTGGCCGGCATGTTTTTTTTTTTTGGATCTTTATGTACCTTGGGTACTAGATATATGGTTGGGCTCTTTGGGTTCTCTTGCATTAAGTATCTTTTAGTCTTTTCGTTAATGATACCTTTGTCTGTTGCTTGATTCAAAATGGTTTGCAATGTTTTACGAATGTCCGTCTGGATCTTGGTTTATTTCCATATATGTGTTAGTGTCACCTAAATGAGTGTTTATTGCTTCTTCATAGAACTCTTTGTTCATTATTACCAATGCCCCTCCCTTGTCGGCCTTTTTGACATATGATTTGTTGGTTGTTCGCTATGCTTTCTATGGCTCCAAATTCCTTCTTCGACATGTTTGGATTTTTGACCCTTTTGTTGGTATTGATTTGGTTGATTTCCTGTTTGCACAATTTTTCAAAGAGGTCAATCATCTTGTGTGATGTAGGAGGCATGTAATTACTGGGAGTTTTTAATCCTTTTAATTCGTCTTCCTTTGGAGGTACTTTTTCAGTTATGACGTTCTCAAAAAAGTGTCTTAATCTCATTTTGCGTGTGAGTTTAAAGAGACTCACTTCTAGTTCTAGTTGGTTGGTGTGGGTACTTGGTACGAATGATAACCCTCGTTGTAATGTTTTTGTCTGAAATTCATTCAAGTTCTGATCAGGAATATTCAAAACTAAGTTCTCTTTCATAGTTAGTGTTGTTTCTTTCTCTCTTTCCTGGTCGTAGTATTTCTCATTTGTGGTGGGTTTGTTTCTTTTGTTTTTGTTGCGTCCCCTCCTGGGTCTTCTGTTGCTGTTGGGCCTGCGTCTAAAAAAGGCTCCGAGGTAGTTGGTTTATCAGAGGGTATGTTTCTTGTGGATTCTTTTCTTTTGTCTGTTCTATCACTATCCGTGGATGAAGTATCTGTCTGGGATGTATATTGTTTGGTTTGCCGCCTTCTGGCGTACACTTCTGCCCATGTGTAGACTTCTTGTAATTTGTAATCGAGGGTAACCCTGCGATATTTTCTAAGTTTACGTTCGTTCGGGGGCGCTAGAGGGCGCACACGCGGAATGGCTGCCTGACACTGCAGCTCCCGCACCTTGGCCAGTTATCCTCCGTATATCCTTGACCACAACTGACCAGCACTACCTCCGACCCAGCCATCTGACGCACGGAGCTGCCTGCTACCTCCGTTCCGGAGCCCGGCTTTGTCCTACCCTTGGGAGCGGAGATCTCGCCGAGGGAAATCTGCCCGGTGGGGACCCGTGCTGCTGCTGGACGCGGCGGCCGGCTGCGGGGATCTGCGCAGGGCCGGTGCTCGCCACGCGGCCCTAGGCCCCACTTGCCCCGGAGCCCGCGGACTTTGCTGTGTGCCTCATCCTGCCTCTGACTCGTTGCAGCGCCGGGTGCTTCGTGGCCCGGTTGCTGGCCCCTCACGGCGTGCGGGCACGGGGGGTGCCCCTCCTCTGAGGATTACCGGCGGGACCTCCGGGTGTCTGGGCTGCCTGGCGGACCTGTGCCTTCTACTGCTGCCCGACGGAGGATTTCACTGCAGCTCCGTACGTGGTGAGTGGCGCTTTCCCCCCGCGGTGCCCACCTTCTGCTTTTGCCCTGCGCCTGTCATCCTCTGCAGCTGGGGCGGGCTGTGAGGCCCCGCACCGCTCCTGGCATATCCTGCTCGGGCCCCGGGGCCTGCCGACTAGCTTGTGCTCACCCTGCTCCGTGTGGGAGCCCTGGGCGCCTGCCGCCTCACTGCAACGTGGCCCTCCACTTCTCCTGATAGTGCTCCTGGTCGGGCCTGCTGGATACCAGTACCTCCACTATACATTGGCCTCTCTGAGCCTGGGGTCGGACCCACCTCGCCTGGGGGCCCTTGCGCTGTAGTGGCCCCATCAAGCTGTGCGCCTCCACCGGGCCTGCCGGACACCAGTGCCACCACTTTCGGCGTGCTGTGTTTCCCTCCGCGCGTCTAGGCTGGGCATTGAGCCTGCCTCCCTGGAGAGCATTTGCGCTGTCGTGGGCCTAGCTTCTCTCACAGCCGCACAGTGGACTACCTGGACCTCCGGCCTACCCCCTCTCGCTTGTCGCATCTGGTGCTGTGCGTGCTGCGTTGCCCTCCTGTACCGCGGTTGGACACTCCCTCTCATTGTTGTCGGGAAAGGGTTTCTCCACGCATTGCGGCCTTCCTGGCTGTCTTGACCTGGCTGGAGCTGCGCCGTTGCGGCCTGCACTACTGGTGGCTCCGACCTAGAGACCCAAGATGGTTCGCCCCGAGAACCGCCAAACGAAGATCAGCTTCGATGGCGCCAGGAAACCCACGAAGGCAGTTCCTGCTGAACCTAGCTCCAGTGCTGCTTCCACCTCCGCTCTTTCTTCCCCGGCCAAAGAACTTGACCTGCACCACTTATTTCAGGAAATGCGACAGGGTTTCGCGACAGTGGTGGAGAAGGTGGACGGTGTCACCGCTAGACTTGATTCTCTAGCCCACAGAGTGGATCGGCATGAGGAACGACTTACCGCTACGGAGCAACGCATTTCCGATGTAGACGATGTCGCCTCCACTCATACCACACAGTTGGCTCGCATGGACAACCTCCTCAGGATTATCGCTGCGAAGAACGAGGATTTGGAAGCCCGTAGCCGACGCAATAACATCCGCGTCACGGGTATTCCGGAGTCCACCAACACGGGCAGGATGGAGCTCTACGTGGAAAAGATCCTCAAGGGTTCCATAGGCGAAGATGCTTTTTCACCGCAATTCATTGTCGAGCGGGCACATCGTTCCTTGGCGCCTGTGCCTAAACCTGGCCTGCCACCCCGGCCAATCATTGCCAAATTGTTGAACTACCGTGACCGGGATGTGGCTTTGAGAGCTGCACGTACTCAAAGAACCCTCCAATATGATGGTGTAACTTTTTCTATCTATCCGGATTTTACCCCTATGGTGCAGGAGGAACGGCGTAAATTTCTTCCCGTGAAGAAGAAATTACGTGAAGCGCAACTGGACTACGCCCTACTCTACCCGGCGAAACTGCGGATCACGCACCAAGGGAAACAGCGTTTTTTCACTAACCCCCAAAAAGCTGAGGACTACTTGAAATCACTCCGCAGGGCCAGGAATGGCGATCGTGCTGCTGCTGACGACCTGGGGGATGATGATCCCACTGCTGAGGGGAACGATAACTGATCATGAACATCTTGCTGCACTGCCTTTGCGCCCACCCAGTGCAGGCCTGCTACCTCTTCATCCTGTTTGATCCGAAGTGGCTGCCTCCTTGTTGGGACTTGGTGATGTCTGGACTCTTCCGTGGTAATGTATACCAGGATCCGCTTGCCTAGCCCTGGCCTCCACCGAGGGCGGTACAGTTTTTGGAGGCCAATGGCGGGTACAGCGGTTGTGCGCCCTCGATGTTGTTACCCCATCGGGTGTACCCCACACTGACTGTTGATATGTTGGACTTTCCTGTTGGGGGTGGGGGAGGGGGAGGGGGATTGGGGGGGGGGTTGGATGGCTGCAGACGAGTTCGGGGCGCTGCGGTGGGTGGGGGGGAGGGCCTGTTGGGATGGGGGAGGTCTGCACACAGAGTATTGTTTTGGATTATGTTATTTATTGCTATGAACATAGGATCGAGCCCTTTGAGAATGCCTGCATTGCTATGCGGGGGTCATGATATTATCGTACACCGTAATACATGTCGGTCTTGGAGCCTCTAACACAGTTACACTGTATGTCATGGAATGTCCGGGGGCTCAACAATGCCAGGAAATGTCGTAATGTTCTTGCTTACCTTACCAGGCATAATGTGCATGTTGCCATGCTCCAGGAAACTCACCTCTCGCCACAAGGGCGGACCACCTTTGCAGGCAAATGGGCTTCCACCCGCACTTTCTCATCCTACTCTACATATGCTAGGGGGGTGGTCATTCTACTTAGGAATACTGTCCCGTTTCTTAAATGCGGGGAACTGATAGATGGGGGAGGTCGTTACGCTTTGCTCTGGGGGAGAATGGGTCATGACACTGTTACCTTTGTCAATTGCTATGCCCCTAATGTGGACACTCCTTCTTTCTTCAGCACACTTTGGGGTAAAATCCTTGATGTGGGCTCCCGTCATCTCATCTGGGGAGGGGACTTCAACCTTGCGTTGGTGCCCAGCGAGGACAGAGCTGATGGGGCTGCCCTGTACAAACCTAAAGCGCGAGAGGCCCTTAAGGGCATTATGGCTGAGGGGGCCTTGGTGGACATCTGGCGGGCCCTACACCCGGTCAGACAGGAGGGTACCCACTTTACTTCACAGACAGGCACCTGGGCACGACTGGATTATTTCCTTGTTACCCCCGGTATGACCTCCGGAGTCTTGACTGCCACACATTTACCGAGGACGTACTCGGACCATAGCCCGGTCCTGTTACATACTAGGCTCCCGGGGTGGGACTGTCCTAGACCCCCTTGGCGCTTGCAACCGGCGGCCCTGCTAGATGCACTTTTCCGAACTGAGCTGGGGGAGGAAATTGCGGACTTCTTTCCGAGGAACAAGGGGTCGGTCGAGTCGGTGGAGCACATCTGGGAGGCCTTCAAGGTCACTGTTAGAGGCTTCTGTATAGCTAAAAGTTTTGGGGTCCTCCGGGACATACAGGCCACTATCCGTAGACTGCACGGGGAACTGCGAGCGTTGGAGAACCGTATGATCGTGGGGGGTACTCCCGCCTTACATGCTGAGTTCAGGGCCACTCTATCCAAATATGAGGAGGAGGCGGACAGGGAGGCGAAATTCAAGGGGAAACACTGGCAGGCTCGGAGGTTTTGTGAGGGGGACCGCCCGGGTAAGGCCCTAGCGGTCTTGACTCGGATTCCCCGCGACCGTAACGCAATTCTGGAACTCACTGACGCACAGGGTCGCAGGATCAGGGACTCGGAGGCGCTTCTCTCCACTTTCACTTCACATTATCACGATTTGTACTCCACTGCTGCTCCAGCAGAGATGCCGTATGCTGACTACCTGAATGCTGTGGCGCTTTGTTGGCTCAGTGACGGCGACAGGGCCTTTCTGGCGGCCCCGTTTGAGCTAGACGAAATTCGTGAGGCCATCATGTCCCTTAAAAACGGCAAGGCGCCTGGACTAGATGGTTTGCCAGCCGAATTCTATAAAACGTATATCGATATAATGGCCCCAGTTCTTCGTGAGGTATATGAGGAATCGCTTGCTGATGGCGTTCTTCCAGGGTCCATGCGCGAAGTGGTCATCACCTCCCTTCTTAAACCTGGTAAGGACCCCTGCTCATGCGGCTCTTATCGTCCCCTTTCCCTCCTGAATTGTGACGTGAAGATATTAGCTAAGGTCCTCGCTACAAGGTTGTCCTTGCTCATGACTAGGATTGTCTTGCCGGATCAGTCGGGGTTTGTTCCCGGGCGTTCCACTTCTCATAACCTGCGCACTTTATTTTCGCTTCTCCGCACAGTTCATCCTGATCTTCCTGTCGCTGCAGTGTTTTTGGACGCTTCTAAAGCCTTCGATTCGGTCGAATGGCCCTACCTGTTTTCGGTACTGTCAAGTATGGGCTTCCCCAGGCTGTTCCTTTCCTGGATACAGCTTCTTTACACACGACCGACGGCGCGAGTCCTTATCAACGGCAACCTCTCTCGCCCGTTTGACGTCACGAGGGGCACGCGCCAGGGCTGTCCTCTATCCCCCCTCCTATTTGCGATCGCAGTCGAGCCCCTAGCTTGTCGGCTCCGCCAGCTGCATCGGGAAGGCGCCGTGCAGTGCCTGCAGCGCCAGATAGATGTCTCTCTCTATGCGGACGACATCACCCTTTATGTTAAATATCCTCATCTTCATCTCAACCCTTTATTGAGGGAGTTTGTAGCTTTTGGGGGCATGTCAGGGATACATATCAATTGGTCTAAGTCCCAGCTCTTTCCCCTCACGCGATCCGTGATTGACTTTCCCCTCGACTACCCTCTAGAATGGTGCCGTTCGGACCTTCGCTACCTGGGTATACAGATTTCGCGGGATCGGGAGGAGACCCTTCGCTCTAACTACGGTGTAGCGATCACGTCCCTTACTTCCACAGTCGACCGCTGGATCGCGTTGCCACTCTCCATGGCTGGTAGGGCGTCCCTCATCAAGATGGTTGTGTTGCCCCGCTTCCTGTACCTATTCCTCAACATCCCGTACTATCCGGGCGCTTTTTTTTTTCAAGACCCTGAAATCGGAGCTTTGTCGCCTTTTCTGGGGTGGTAAGTCCCCGCGGCTAAAGTGGTCCACACTGATATTGCCCTACGAGGCTGGAGGATTTGATGTCCCTGACCTTGAAGCTTACTACCTTTGCGCGCAGGCCCATTTTGCTTATCATTGGATGGCTCCCACGCCCTTCATGCCGCAACTGGCGGTGGAGGACTGGATCGTACATCCCACACCCCTTAATGGTCTACTTCATTGTCCGGAGTCGATGATCCAGACTCCGCACACATCGGTTTCCTGCACCCTGGACGCTTGGCGTCGTCTGGCCAGGAGACTCTCCTGCTCTTTCCCATACTCTCCCCTCCTCCCCTTGTCCTTTCATCCCTCCCTTGAGCTTCTGCAGGAACGTGGCTTCCGGCTTCTCTGCGGTCGATTGCGTATTGTCAACTGGGGTGATCTTTTTGCGAATAGAGTATTCAAGTCAATGGATGTCTTCTTCGACACCCATCTCCGCTCCCCACTCGATGTCTTTTATTACCTTCGCCTCCGACAGGGGATGAGGGATATCCTTCCGGATTTTCCCCATGAGCCAGAGCCCCTTTCTCCATTACACTTTCTACTTAGTTTGCAGGATGGGGCACACTTGGTCTCCGGCCTATACCGCCGACTCCGGTCGGACATCGACCCTCTTGAGGCAGGTGCTCGGGCGGCCTGGGATGCAGATTTACCGGTCGCTGTCACTGATGAGCAGTGGCGGTACTGCTGCTCACTCACTGCCAAGATCTCAGCTAGCAGCAGGCTCAAGATGATCCACTACAAGTTCCTGCAACGACTGTATTATACTCCGGTCAAAAAATTCAGGTTCCGTCTCGCTGATACTGACGAATGCGAGCGTTGTCATGCTGCTCATGCCGGCTTCCTGCACCTCGCTTGGGAGTGTCCGGCCGTGCGAGCATACTGGCAGCAAGTGGTGGAGGCTCTCACTGAGATGACCAAGATCACCGTGGGAGCAGACCCGCTTGTTACTCTGTTGGGGCATACGTCGCACTTTCCGTCTTCTGATAGGAAATTCATAGACACCGCTCTGCTCTTAGCTAAGCGACGTGTGGCATGTCGTTGGGGCCGTGGCAGGGCACCTAAGTTCAAGGACTGGATTTCGGATATGACCTATTGCCAAGCTCAACACGTCACTTATTCCGAACTTTTACCGCTTTCGACTAGGCCCAAAGACATTTGGGAGCCACTAGTCTCCTATTTGCTTCATTTGGACGACGATGGTACGTCTTCGCCTTGACGACCGGGGCGGTGCCTGGCTGGCCTAGACGCCCGGGTGCCCAGAGACGTGTGTCCCCAATGCTTTCTGTCCTGCCTCTCCGGCAAGTCGGATGTCTCCCGCCTGACACATCACCTGTTCCGCTGCGACGCCCAGTGTGCCTGGCTGTTCCTTCCCGTGCCCCAATGTGAGTCATACTCCCGCCCCTTCCACACGCCCATTGCTACATTGGGACGTGATACATGATCCTGGACTTAGTGCTGACTGTGCCCACTGGTTGCCATGATCGCCACCACTGATCCGACTTGTGCTCTGTACTTGATATT
The DNA here is from genome assembly GCF_964261635.1 of Lissotriton helveticus. Classification (NCBI taxonomy): domain Eukaryota; kingdom Metazoa; phylum Chordata; class Amphibia; order Caudata; family Salamandridae; genus Lissotriton; species Lissotriton helveticus. Next base: position 652,443,239 of record NC_136067.1, read on the forward strand.
CTCTGAATACCTATATGGACTCGTTCTCTTTTCCTTTTCCCTTCTACTCAAATGTGTAAGGCCTCTCAATGTTCCCTTTTTCTTTGCTTTTTCCTTTTCCTGTTTCCTTGTTTTGGGTTGATGAAAGTTGGGGAGAAAACACTAAAAACCTGTTCTACTGCTGCGAATCCTGATGTGAACATGCCTACCCGCCCTCCCATCCCCCTCCCTCCACCCGCCCTCCTCCCTCTTCTTCCCTTTCTCTCCCCCCTATCCTACCCACCCCTTTTTTTCCTTCCCTCCCCCTCTCCCGCCCAACGCCCTCCCCCCATCGCATCCCAATTCGGATTATCGCCACCGGGCCTCCGGGATGCCGGTACCCAGGCTGTGTCTCTCGATGTTAGTGCTTGACCTATGCCACTATTGTACTCTTGCTGCCGGCCTCCGGGTTGTGGGCATACACAGCAGTGTAATTTTCTAACTATGCAATAAAGCAGTTTTGAACACCCAAAAAAAAAAAAAAAAAAAAAAAAAAAAAAAAAAAAAAAGTTTACGTTCGTTCACTTCCTGTGTGTGATGGTCCAATTGAGTATTGATGTCGTCTAGAATTTTTTGTAACTCTTCTCCAGTGACTCCCTTTTTCAATTCTTCAGTTACAGTCTCTATTTCTGTTTTTAATTCTTCCAATATCTTTGCCAATTCCTCAATAATGAGTAATATTAAATCCAAACTGCATTTGTTCAATATCGCGACCAACGTTCAGTGAATGGTTTTGCATTTTTACAAAGCGACGGTTTCAGGGCTATTCTGAGGCCTCTGGGGATTCGTTGTGCCTTGTGATATTTAATCATGGTATTCGCATGGAGTCGTTGATTAATTTCTCTACGTGTAAGGTACATTAATTGTTTGATTTGTTGTTCCTTGTTTCACGTGACTTTTGGTTCCGATGTTCCTGCTTGTATTAATGAATATATTTTCTCGCTGGCTTCCGCCGTGAGGCGAAGGTGTCTGCTCTTTGATCTGTAGAATGCGTGATTTCTTCATATTGCATGTTTTTCTTTGAGGTGGGCGTGCTACTTCCCTGTTTGGGGGGAAATGCTACAAGCTTTGTGGAAAAGGGATGTGCACCGCCTGTATGTCTGAAACTTTTACCGTGCTGGCATGGAAATCACTCCCCTCCTGGCGTGTATGTGTATAAACTAACTAGTTGCACACCTATGAGCCCATAGGTGTGTCTCCCATGGCACCAGTATCAATTGCTGTATTCTTACAGCTGAAGTTATAATCCAAAAAGAAGACTTCAAACGAAAGTTTATATTGTTCAAGATAAATTATATTTCGATTTTTTATCCTTTGTTCATAACGTGTAGCAACAATCCTATTTGTTCCAATGCATTTCGGTGATTACATACACCTTCATCAGGGAACGTCTACAAATGAACGAAAAATATACAATGTAACAACTCTCAATCTGAACATATTAATTCACACGTTCTATTATGTTTATGCAAACTGGTTATGGCTTTAGAATCATGTTAAGACGCCTCTAGAACTAACGTGATACTCGTGCATTACACTGATGTGACCCCACCGTATAGTAATCGGTGTAAGATATTATGCGCACGGCTCTCTTTCTTCTATCGTCTAATGACTCGCATTGTCGGTTCTCTCAGGGTGAGGGCCCTTCTCTAAGTTCGCGTGCCGCTTACGCTTAGCATATCTACGTTTGCCAATGCTCACCTTCGTTGCTATAAAATATAATCCCGCTACTCCGTGTGGGTTCCTGCTGCTGTTTGCGTCCTCACTGATTGTGAAAACTCCAACTGACGCCGCGTCCCTAGCGCATGCGCAGTGCCTAACTCTGACGTTTTTTATAAAGAAACCCGTGTTTTTTGAAAAGACAAAACTTTAGCATTCAAACCTCAGCATCCGAACATAATCTACAGGTAGAGGTTAATCAAGACACCACATATGGTATTTACATGCATATCATGTGATGGTTAAAATCGAACTACATCATGATTATATAAAGGTACATTACTTCACAAATAGCACAAAAATTCAGTACGATCATTTAAACCATGCGGTTTAAGGCTGTTTAAATAATAAATCCAGTGATTTTCTCGCTTTAAGAGGTTTTTTTTGTTCAAGGCTCCTTCTTTCCTCGGTACTATTTCCAGTACACACGCTCTCAATTGATTCAAGTTGTGGCGTTTTTCTGTGAAATGTAACGCTACCGTGGATTTCGTGGAGTGGGTTCTGATGTTACTTTTATGTTCAGTTAATCTCACTTTCAATTTCCTTTCCGTGTGTCCCACGTAAACACTTCCGCAAGGACATTTCAAAAGGTATACCACATTGGTGGTATCGCAAGTGGCGTTGACTCTTAGGGGTATTTTGTGTCCTTTCATGGGGTGACTGATGTTTGTCCCCTTAATGATATTATGGCAATTTGCACAGTTTAAACATGGGACTGTTCCTCTATATATCTGATGTGGAGTTGTTTGCTTGGGTTTCTTCAATAGTTCACCTATGTTTTTTCCTCTTGAGTGTGCAAATAAAGGTTCTTGATCAAATATCCCATTAAAGTCTGGTTCCATTTTGACTATTTGCCAATTCTTATATATGATTGTTTTGAATCGGGTACTCACGTTGGAAAATTTGCCGACACACGTTAGTCGTTGAGGCTTTATGGTTGTTTTGTAGGTTAATAACTCTTGCCTCGTTTTTGTCTGTGCTCTTGCCTGAGATTTCTGAATCATTTCCTCTGGGTAGCCTCTGGTAGAAAATCTATCTGCCATGGTTTGTAGTTGTTCTTGGCATACGTGATCCTCAGATACCACTCTCCTAACCCTGAGAAATTGTGTGTACGGGAGGTGGTTCTTCAATGATGGAGGATGGTGGCTGGTGTATTGTAACAAATTGTTCTTGTCTGTGGGTTTACGGTACAAGTTCGTTTTAATCATACCGTTGTTTAATGTGATTTCCACATCGAGGTATTGAATGATGGTTTCATTGATATTCCACGTAAATTTAATTCTCTCGTTTCTGTCATCCAAAATTCTCAATTGTTGTTCTAGCGATTCCTGTGTGCCTTTCCATATAATGAACATATCGTCAATGAATCTCATGTATGCTAACAGATGTGTGGCCCACTCCTGGTTGTTATAGATATGTTCCTCTTCAAAAGATCCCATAAAAAGAGTACAATGTTTTTACATCTATGGTAGCCATGATGCAATCTGTTTCGATTTTTACGGCTTGTAACTTAACCAAGAAATCAGTGGTATCCTTAATGTAGGAAAGATTTTTAGTGACCAACGGTTGCAAATACTTATCTATGAATTTTCCCACTGGTTCGTGGATGCTCATCTTGGTGGATACAATTGGCCGGCATGTTTTTTTTTTGGATCTTTATGTACCTTGGGTACTAGATATATGGTTGGGCTCTTTGGGTTCTCTTGCATTAAGTATCTTTTAGTCTTTTCGTTAATGATACCTTTGTCTGTTGCTTGATTCAAAATGGTTTGCAATGTTTTACGAATGTCCGTCGTTGGATCTTGGTTTATTTCCATATATGTGTTAGTGTCACCTAAATGAGTGTTCATTGCTTCTTCATAGAACTCTTTGTTCATTATTACCAATGCCCCTCCCTTGTCGGCCTTTTGACATATGATTTGTTGGTTGTTCGCTATGCTTTCTATGGCTCCAAATTCCTTCTTCGACATGTTTGGATTTTTGACCCTTTTGTTGGTATTGATTTGGTTGATTTCCTGTTTGCACAATTTTTCAAAGAGGTCAATCATCTTGTGTGATGTAGGAGGCATGTAATTACTGGGAGTTTTTAATCCTTTTAATTCGTCTTCCTTTGGAGGTAGTTTTTCAGTTATGACGTTCTCAAAAAAGTATATTAACAACAAGGGGGGACAAGGGGAGGACAATATTTACCGGGGTCCAATGTACGTGTCCTACGAGGCTGTAAACAACAAGATTGTACAGAGTTCCCCAAGGGCAAGGAAGGGATGGAAGGATAGTAATAATAATAATAATTATAACAACTCTCTCACTGGGAATGGTGTAGCTGGTATAGAACCATGACAGGGAGAAACGTAATCCCTTATCGGAACTTAGGATGCCTCACACAACTAAAAAGTTTGGACGACCGTTGTCATCCTACCTGATGGTTGTCTCGTGTCATCATTGGCCTCCTGCTCCAACGACAGGCTGGCGGGGCAATGCCTGACGGGTAGCACAAATGTGCTACTCTTTTGGTGGAGTTCTTTTGTTCCTGGCCAATGGGTGCATGTGTGTGAGGGACCTGCGAGATAAAGAAGTGAGCGTGAAAAAAGAGTTAAAAAAGGTCAGTGAAGTCCACTTCAATTGCTTTATTCATGTGGCTTACTGCCTTATTAAAATAGTGGAGCGAGGGGTACCGAGGCTGACAAAATTAGGTGGTTCGGCTCCGTTCAACCCTCACTTGTGATGTGGTCAACATGTTTCATGCCTCACGGCAATTCATCAGGACCTAAAGTGCTCATCGACTTGTGAAAGAAGTATTCAAATACAACCTGCGTGGTAGAAGTACCAGTGCAGTGAGATGTCTGTGTCCTGCGGGGGTTCACGCCCTGTGTGAGAGGGAGAGAAAGGAAGGACTCAGTATCACCTTGCAACCTAAAGGGATTCTAGGTCAAAACGCATGGCAGCAATTGGAGCAGTATGTATCCAATGATTCATGTAGACAGCCCATATTAAGGCACAGTGAGAGAGAATATATATTAAGACAATAGGTTAAAAATCCGTGAAAAATCACCGCGAAGGTCACGGGGGGGCATATAAAAATTAATGAAAAAAAAGATTAAGGCTTGTCACACAATGTGTGTCACAGTTCGCCGGAAAAGGGAGCCATCAGCACTACACAAGGGGGGTGGAGGGGGGGGAAACAATCAGAGGGTATCAAAATACACAAGGTTGATTTCTTACCCCTTGGTCTGGGTGGTTGGTCCCCACGGACTGTCCTCGTGGGGCCTGAGCTGTGAGGTAAATACCTGTAAGAGGAAAGTGGGGTAGAGGAATAGGGAGAGAGAGGGAAATGGGCAATATACCCATGGTTAATGCGTCCTCTAATTGTGAGGACCACAGGTGGTATCACCGTGGTGGGTCAGATTTCAACAACCGAGCTCATTGGGTCCGGCCGAGGGACCCCGGCGTCTCAAGGGACGTAATCTGGGCCGGACATGCCGCGGGTACAGTTGCCCCACCAGTCCAAATCAGGGGGCGGGCAGCCCGACCCTCGGGGCCGATCACAGTCAGTCTGCCCAGGGGGGTAAAGCAAGGTGCCCCCGAGGAGATCACCGTCAGTGGCCCAGCGGAGGGGGCGGGCCCCACCCAAGTCCCAAAGGAGACTGCGAATGCGGCACCCCCGCAACAGCCAGGACCAGACCAGTCCGTGTGGGTAATTGCCGGGGCACCGGGGCCGGCCGACAAAGAGCGGCGTTGGAAATCTCGCCATCGCCGGCGGCTCGGGGATCCCCGTAAAAGAGAGCCCCGCCACTTACCTGGGAATGCTCAAGGCAACTGCCGGTGGCACCTACCCTCCCACGACGGCGAGTTCAAGTCGCAGGACAGCCGCTCGTCAGGTGGGGGTCTCTGTGGTGTCTAAGTACACGGCATCGAGGGTGCCATGTATGGGCGTGGCCAAGAGACGTCACTGGAGATCCAGCCCGGTGCGTAGTGAAGGGCGAGGAAGGACTACGGCAAGGCGTCCATCAGGAGCGCCATAGTGGAGTGGGAAGGGGAGTACGCCCACTGGGGGGAGAGAATGCCTGACTCTAGTCAGGGGAGTAGTACAGGGCGAAAGGGGACTGAGACATAGCGTCCAGCGGGAGCGCCATGGTGGAGAAGAAAATTGTTCAAGGAGAAGGGTGGGGGGGGCGGAGATGTCAGCCCCCGGGGGGGGCATACGTAGTGATGTGGGCTAGTGTTGCCACTGCTCGTCTAATGGGATCAAGGAGGGATGTGAGCGCTAAAAATAACAAGGGGCCACATGTGTAACATGGGCGTGCGACGAGGGAGGTACTGTAGGGGGGGGAGGAAAAGGGGGGGGTGGGGGGCGGGGGGGGGAAGGTGAAAAGGGGGGGGGTTTTAATGGGGGTGCATCAATATGAAGGGGGAGAGAGCTTCCAAGGAGGAAGGCGTCGCATGAGTAGGTCAAGAGGTGCGTAGAGGACCGTTCAATGAGGGTCATCGTGATACTACTGTCCAAATTGCGTGGGCTAATTTGACCGAGTAGGGTTGGAATGGGGGTGTCCCCAAAAGGAACACGACCAGAGTATCAATGGACAGTTTCGAATAGTGCTGCCAGTGAAGTTGGTTGTGTCAGGGAATGTGGAATCGAGGATGCGAAGGCTGCTGGGCATCCGAGGGGGGATTGAGGGGATGGTTACAGTTTGTTCAGTCCGGAGAAAACTCTGTAATTGTGAATAGAGTGAGGATAGGAGTGTGTAGTATTACAATTAACCCCAAAGGCAAGAGGGCACCTCTGTCCCATTTATTGATCATGGAGAAATACCATGTGGCAGAGGTGGCTGCAATGGTAATCTGAGCCTGATCTATCTGGCCAGCATATTCCATGGTACGGAATCATTGAGTCCTTGTGTGTCTGTCTGTAGACGATGCACCCACCGTTGTTCCATTCTAAACAGTGCTGGTTGCGTGATGGACGGATGACATTCAAGGACAGTCCATTGTATGCTCTCAGCTGGGTGACAGAGGGCTCTGCAATGTTCATAAAGCCGGGTGTGTGACTTCTTGCAGCGGATGTTACTGTTGTGTTCCATAATGCGTAATTTAACAACGCGCATCGTCATGCCAATGTAGTGTAGTTTGCATGGGCAAGTGAGCATGTAGACGCATTTGGAGCTGTTACAGTTGGTGTGTTTATTATAATGCCAGGTGAAGTCGTTGGACAGCATTATTGATTTCCCTTGGGTCGTCTGAGGGCATATCACACATGATCCACAAAGGTAGTGGCCAGTAACAGGAGGCAGGCCCCACAGAGTGTTCGGTGGGCGAATGTTAGTTTTCTTCGGTCGGGTGTGGATCAAAGTATCCTTAAGATTGGAAGTTCTTTTAAAGGCAAAGAGGGGCCGGGGAAAGTCCAAGCCTGCCGAGTTCAGAATCCCCCAGTGGGAGCTCACAGTTTTTTTAATGAACGCAGAGTTTCTTGTGAAGGAAGTCACACAGGTGATGGTATCCTCTTTGTCTTTGGTGTGGATCTCTAGGAGGGAGTCTCTGTTGTTATTGAGTGCCCTCTTTGCTGATTGCGCAAGGAGTCTTGTCGGGTAACCCCTATCCTGGAGCTTATGTTGTAGGATGGTGGCTTCTTGTTTGTAGTCTGTTGTCGTGGTGCAGTTTCTGCGTAACCTCAAAAATTGTCCGAACGGGAGATTGTCCCTCAGGGCCTTGGTGTGATGACTTTTATACAGGAGAAGGCTGTTTCTATCAGTTGCTTTTTTGTAGAGGGTGGTAGTAATCTCTGTCGGTTTTAGTTGGATCGTGAGTTCCAAAAAGGGTACAGATTGTTCAGAGATGGTCCCCGTGAATTTCAAGAAAGGATCTTGGAGATTGAGCCATGTGCAAAATGCTTCGCAACTGGTACGGTCACCTTTCCAAAAAACCAGAATGTCGTCGATGTAACGACGCCAGAGGGTGAGGTTGTCACGGAACGGGTTGTGATCTGATGGGTAGATGTAGAGCTTCTCAAAGGTGGCCATGTAGAGACATGCCAGGCTTGGAGCGAAGGTAAAACCCATCGAGGTACCGCGGATCTGGTGGTAGAGTTGTGATTCGTATTTGAAAAAGTTTTCTGTTAAGGCTATGTGGGCAAGTTCCATGATGAAGGAAATCGGGGTAGGAGACGACCATTCTTCCAACCTTAATGTTGACTCAACTGCCTCAAGGGTCGCTTGTTGAGGGATGTTGGTATATAATGCCTCCACGTCTAAGGTGAGGAGGAGGTCCACATCTTCTCTTCCATCCACGTCGTTAATCAGGCGGAGGACGTCCCTGGTGTCTTGAAGGTATGATGGAATTTGTTTCACCAAAGGTTGTAGAAAAGAGTCGGTAAATTGGGACAATGGCTCCAAGAGTGACCCTATACCTGAGACGATTGGTCTACCAGGGACAGGAGTGGTACCCTTGTGAATCTTCGGAAGGGTATAGAAGTAAGGTATGATGGGTTCCGTGGTGACGAGGAAGTCTGCCTCCTTTTTCGTAATCCATTCATTTGTTTCTCCCTCAATTACTAGGCTCATAATGGTGGTGCTCAGCCGTCTGGTTGGGTCCTCAGTGAGGGGTCTGTAGTGGGTGGTGTTCGATAGTTGGCGTCTGCATTCGCGATCATAATCCGTGAAGTCTTGGATGACTGTGGCTCCACCCTTATCAGCTTGTTTGATGACAATAGTTTCGTCACTACCCAAAGTGATGGAAGCTTGTCTCTCTGCATTTGTCAGGTTATGAAATTGCTTGACCTGTGGCTTATGCTTCAAGCTGGCCAAGACCGCTCGTTCGAATGTCAAGACTTCCGGGGGGACCATCCCATCAGTGGGAGTGAAAGTGGAAGGTTTTCTGAGTCCAGTGTCCTGAGTAGTAGGCTCTGGTTTGCCATCAAAGAAGGCCCGGAGGCGGACCTTTCTGAAAAGTTGTTTGATTTCTATCATCTCTTGGAAGGTATCTGGGGTGGGTGTCGGAACAAATCCAAGGCCCTTCTCCAGGATGTTTTCCTCCGTTGGCGTCAAAATTCTCTTGGACAGATTTACAATCAGGCTCTTCTCCCCCTGGAGGTGACACTCCTGGTTTGCATCGCGGGCTGCGGTGCTGATTGGTCCTGCCATTGGACGCCTTTCTGTCCGCCTCGCCTTCGCCCTCTTCCTCTGCCCCAACCTCTGCCTTGAAAAGGTGGCGGGTTCTGAGGGTAAAATTGCGGCGGGCCTTGTTGAAAGAAGGGGTACTGCCATGGAGGTATCATATTGGGCGGTCCATGAAAAGGTGGACCTTGTTGGTAACCTTGTTGCCAGTTAGGATATGGTGGAGCCTGGTTGTTTCTTGCCCGGTAGCCACCGCTGGAATCACTGCTTGCGGAGCCCCGTCTACTGGTATTAGTATCTGAATTATCATCAGAGGAGTAGCTGTTCTTTTTGCCTTTGAAGTCATCCTTTAGATAAGGATAGATCTTCTCCTTTTCGAATTTTGTAATGTCTTTCTCAAGTTTAGTGATCTTTTGTTTGAGGAGAAACTCGTGGTGATCTGCCATCTCCTGATTAATCTCAGACAGTTTGGTGGTGAAGGCAGCTTTATTATTTTTATTGATGGCACTCTTCAGCGTGGCTTCCAAGGCTGAGATTTTGTCTAGTAAGGCATCAGATAGACGTTTCGCCGTTTGGGAGATTAGGAACAGGAGATCTTTGGTGCATTTCCACGAAACCTGGCACCAATCGACCTTGAATTGTTTGTCACTTAGAAACAATCTGGGAATAATGTTTACGATTAGACCCTGTGGCGCTATATTGCTCCTCAGGTATTCCATCATCATAATACCATGTATGGTAATTCTGATTAGTTCTTTTTTCATTTCAGTTAATAATAGCCAGTCGTCGTTGGACGTGCCAGAGGTGGTGGCAGTGGGGTTAGTCATCACAGGAGGCGCCGCTCTCAAAGCTTCGGCTATGGCATCCTCGTCGAAGCTAAGACCTGGTACGTCCTCCATCTTGATGGGGGATCTGGGGTGAAAGGGTGTAGGAGATATGCTAACCAGAGAAGTGCAGGCTCCGATTCCGGTCTGATCAGGAAATCTGATACAGAGATTGGGCCAAGCTAGTGAAAGTGAATTCACTGTTGGTAACCTAAGAGTCCCGTGGGGGAGAGACCCACGCTAAACAATATTAACAACAAGGGGGGACAAGGGGAGGACAATATTTACCGGGGTCCAATGTACGTGTCCTACGAGGCTGTAAACAACAAGATTGTACAGAGTTCCCCAAGGGCAAGGAAGGGATGGAAGGATAGTAATAATAATAATAATTATAACAACTCTCTCACTGGGAATGGTGTAGCTGGTATAGAACCATGACAGGGAGAAACGTAATCCCTTATCGGAACTTAGGATGCCTCACACAACTAAAAAGTTTGGACGACCGTTGTCATCCTACCTGATGGTTGTCTCGTGTCATCATTGGCCTCCTGCTCCAACGACAGGCTGGCGGTGCAATGCCCGCCAGCCTGTCGTTGGAGCAGGAGGCCAATGATGACACGAGACAACCATCAGGTAGGATGACAACGGTCGTCCAAACTTTTTAGTTGTGTGAGGCATCCTAAGTTCCGATAAGGGATTACGTTTCTCCCTGTCATGGTTCTATACCAGCTACACCATTCCCAGTGAGAGAGTTGTTATAATTATTATTATTATTACTATCCTTCCATCCCTTCCTTGCCCTTGGGGAACTCTGTACAATCTTGTTGTTTACAGCCTCGTAGGACACGTACATTGGACCCCGGTAAATATTGTCCTCCCCTTGTCCCCCCTTGTTGTTAATATTGTTTAGCGTGGGTCTCTCCCCCACGGGACTCTTAGGTTACCAACAGTGAATTCACTTTCACTAGCTTGGCCCAATCTCTGTATCAGATTTCCTGATCAGACCGGAATCGGAGCCTGCACTTCTCTGGTTAGCATATCTCCTACACCCTTTCACCCCAGATCCCCCATCAAGATGGAGGACGTACCAGGTCTTAGCTTCGACGAGGATGCCATAGCCGAAGCTTTGAGAGCGGCGCCTCCTGTGATGACTAACCCCACTGCCACCACCTCTGGCACGTCCAACGACGACTGGCTATTATTAACTGAAATGAAAAAAGAACTAATCAGAATTACCATACATGGTATTATGATGATGGAATACCTGAGGAGCAATATAGCGCCACAGGGTCTAATCGTAAACATTATTCCCAGATTGTTTCTAAGTGACAAACAATTCAAGGTCGATTGGTGCCAGGTTTCGTGGAAATGCACCAAAGATCTCCTGTTCCTAATCTCCCAAACGGCGAAACGTCTATCTGATGCCTTACTAGACAAAATCTCAGCCTTGGAAGCCACGCTGAAGAGTGCCATCAATAAAAATAATAAAGCTGCCTTCACCACCAAACTGTCTGAGATTAATCAGGAGATGGCAGATCACCACGAGTTTCTCCTCAAACAAAAGATCACTAAACTTGAGAAAGACATTACAAAATTCGAAAAGGAGAAGATCTATCCTTATCTAAAGGATGACTTCAAAGGCAAAAAGAACAGCTACTCCTCTGATGATAATTCAGATACTAATACCAGTAGACGGGGCTCCGCAAGCAGTGATTCCAGCGGTGGCTACCGGGCAAGAAACAACCAGGCTCCACCATATCCTAACTGGCAACAAGGTTACCAACAAGGTCCACCTTTTCATGGACCGCCCAATATGATACCTCCATGGCAGTACCCCTTCTTTCAACAAGGCCCGCCGCAATTTTACCCTCAGAACCCGCCACCTTTTCAAGGCAGAGGTTGGGGCAGAGGAAGAGGGCGAAGGCGAGGCGGACAGAAAGGCGTCCAATGGCAGGACCAATCAGCACCGCAGCCCGCGATGCAAACCAGGAGTGTCACCTCCAGGGGGAGAAGAGCCTGATTGTAAATCTGTCCAAGAGAATTTTGACGCCAACGGAGGAAAACATCCTGGAGAAGGGCCTTGGATTTGTTCCGACACCCACCCCAGATACCTTCCAAGAGATGATAGAAATCAAACAACTTTTCAGAAAGGTCCGCCTCCGGGCCTTCTTTGATGGCAAACCAGAGCCTACTACTCAGGACACTGGACTCAGAAAACCTTCCACTTTCACTCCCACTGATGGGATGGTCCCCCCGGAAGTCTTGACATTCGAACGAGCGGTCTTGGCCAGCTTGAAGCATAAGCCACAGGTCAAGCAATTTCATAACCTGACAAATGCAGAGAGACAAGCTTCCATCACTTTGGGTAGTGACGAAACTATTGTCATCAAACAAGCTGATAAGGGTGGAGCCACAGTCATCCAAGACTTCACGGATTATGATCGCGAATGCAGACGCCAACTATCGAACACCACCCACTACAGACCCCTCACTGAGGACCCAACCAGACGGCTGAGCACCACCATTATGAGCCTAGTAATTGAGGGAGAAACAAATGAATGGATTACGAAAAAGGAGGCAGACTTCCTCGTCACCACGGAACCCATCATACCTTACTTCTATACCCTTCCGAAGATTCACAAGGGTACCACTCCTGTCCCTGGTAGACCAATCGTCTCAGGTATAGGGTCACTCTTGGAGCCATTGTACCAATTTACCGACTCTTTTCTACAACCTTTGGTGAAACAAATTCCATCATACCTTCAAGACACCAGGGACGTCCTCCGCCTGATTAACGACGTGGATGGAAGAGAAGATGTGGACCTCCTCCTCACCTTAGACGTGGAGGCATTATATACCAACATCCCTCAACAAGCGACCCTTGAGGCCGTTGAGTCAACATTAAGGTTGGAAGAATGGTCGTCTCCTACCCCGATTTCCTTCATCATGGAACTTGCCCACATAGCCTTAACAGAAAACTTTTTCAAATACGAATCACAACTCTACCACCAGATCCGCGGTACCTCGATGGGTTTTACCTTCGCTCCAAGCCTGGCATGTCTCTACATGGCCACCTTTGAGAAGCTCTACATCTACCCATCAGATCACAACCCGTTCCGTGACAACCTCACCCTCTGGCGTCGTTACATCGACGACATTCTGGTTTTTTGGAAAGGTGACCGTACCAGTTGCGAAGCATTTTGCACATGGCTCAATCTCCAAGATCCTTTCTTGAAATTCACGGGGACCATCTCTGAACAATCTGTACCCTTTTTGGACCTCACGATCCAACTAAAACCGACAGAGATTACTACCACCCTCTACAAAAAAGCAACTGATAGAAACAGCCTTCTCCTGTATAAAAGTCATCACACCAAGGCCCTGAGGGACAATCTCCCGTTCGGACAATTTTTGAGGTTACGCAGAAACTGCACCACGACAACAGACTACAAACAAGAAGCCACCATCCTACAACATAAGCTCCAGGATAGGGGTTACCCGACAAGACTCCTTGCGCAATCAGCAAAGAGGGCACTCAATAACAACAGAGACTCCCTCCTAGAGATCCACACCAAAGACAAAGAGGATACCATCACCTGTGTGACTTCCTTCACAAGAAACTCTGCGTTCATTAAAAAAACTGTGAGCTCCCACTGGGGGATTCTGAACTCGGCAGGCTTGGACTTTCCCCGGCCCCTCTTTGCCTTTAAAAGAACTTCCAATCTTAAGGATACTTTGATCCACACCCGACCGAAGAAAACTAACATTCGCCCACCGAACACTCTGTGGGGCCTGCCTCCTGTTACTGGCCACTACCGGTGTGGATCATGTGTGATATGCCCTCAGACGACCCAAGGGAAATCAATAATGCTGTCCAACGACTTCACCTGGCATTATAATAAACACACCAACTGTAACAGCTCCAAATGCGTCTACATGCTCACTTGCCCATGCAAACTACACTACATTGGCATGACGATGCGCGTTGTTAAATTACGCATTATGGAACACAACAGTAACATCCGCTGCAAGAAGTCACACACCCGGCTTTATGAACATTGCAGAGCCCTCTGTCACCCAGCTGAGAGCATACAATGGACTGTCCTTGAATGTCATCCGTCCATCACGCAACCAGCACTGTTTAGAATGGAACAACGGTGGGTGCATCGTCTACAGACAGACACACAAGGACTCAATGATTCCGTACCATGGAATATGCTGGCCAGATAGATCAGGCTCAGATTACCATTGCAGCCACCTCTGCCACATGGTATTTCTCCATGATCAATAAATGGGACAGAGGTGCCCTCTTGCCTTTGGGGTTAATTGTAATACTACACACTCCTATCCTCACTCTATTCACAATTACAGAGTTTTCTCCGGACTGAACAAACTGTAACCATCCCCTCAATCCCCCCTCGGATGCCCAGCAGCCTTCGCATCCTCGATTCCACATTCCCTGACACAACCAACTTCACTGGCAGCACTATTCGAAACTGTCCATTGATACTCTGGTCGTGTTCCTTTTGGGGACACCCCCATTCCAACCCTACTCGGTCAAATTAGCCCACGCAATTTGGACAGTAGTATCACGATGACCCTCATTGAACGGTCCTCTACGCACCTCTTGACCTACTCATGCGACGCCTTCCTCCTTGGAAGCTCTCTCCCCCTTCATATTGATGCACCCCCATTAAAACCCCCCCCCTTTTCACCTTCCCCCCCCCCGCCCCCCACACCCCCCCTTTTCCTCCCCCCCCTACAGTACCTCCCTCGTCGCACACCCATGTTACACATGTGGCCCCTTGTTATTTTTAGCGCTCACATCCCTCCTTGATCCCATTAGACGAGCAGTGGCAACACTAGCCCACATCACTACGTATGCCCCCCCCGGGGGCTGACATCTCCGCCCCCCCCACCCTTCTCCTTGAACAATTTTCTTCTCCACCATGGCGCTCCCGCTGGACGCTATGTCTCAGTCCCCTTTCGCCCTGTACTACTCCCCTGACTAGAGTCAGGCATTCTCTCCCCCCAGTGGGCGTACTCCCCTTCCCACTCCACTATGGCGCTCCTGATGGACGCCTTGCCGTAGTCCTTCCTCGCCCTTCACTACGCACCGGGCTGGATCTCCAGTGACGTCTCTTGGCCACGCCCATACATGGCACCCTCGATGCCGTGTACTTAGACACCACAGAGACCCCCACCTGACGAGCGGCTGTCCTGCGACTTGAACTCGCCGTCGTGGGAGGGTAGGTGCTACCGGCAGTTGCCTTGAGCATTCCCAGGTAAGTGGCGGGGCTCTCTTTTACGGGGATCCCCGAGCCGCCGGCGATGGCGAGATTTCCAACGCCGCTCTTTGTCGGCCGGCCCCGGTGCCCCGGCAATTACCCACACGGACTGGTCTGGTCCTGGCTGTTGCGGGGGTGCCGCATTCGCAGTCTCCTTTGGGACTTGGGTGGGGCCCGCCCCCTCCGCTGGGCCACTGACGGTGATCTCCTCGGGGGCACCTTGCTTTACCCCCCTGGGCAGACTGACTGTGATCGGCCCCGAGGGTCGGGCTGCCCGCCCCCTGATTTGGACTGGTGGGGCAACTGTACCCGCGGCATGTCCGGCCCAGATTACGTCCCTTGAGACGCCGGGGTCCCTCGGCCGGACCCAATGAGCTCGGTTGTTGAAATCTGACCCACCACGGTGATACCACCTGTGGTCCTCACAATTAGAGGACGCATTAACCATGGGTATATTGCCCATTTCCCTCTCTCTCCCTATTCCTCTACCCCACTTTCCTCTTACAGGTATTTACCTCACAGCTCAGGCCCCACGAGGACAGTCCGTGGGGACCAACCACCCAGACCAAGGGGTAAGAAATCAACCTTGTGTATTTTGATACCCTCTGATTGTTTCCCCCCCCTCCACCCCCCTTGTGTAGTGCTGATGGCTCCCTTTTCCGGCGAACTGTGACACACATTGTGTGACAAGCCTTAATCTTTTTTTTCATTAATTTTTATATGCCCCCCCGTGACCTTCGCGGTGATTTTTCACGGATTTTTAACCTATTGTCTTAATATATATTCTCTCTCACTGTGCCTTAATATGGGCTGTCTACATGAATCATTGGATACATACTGCTCCAATTGCTGCCATGCGTTTTGACCTAGAATCCCTTTAGGTTGCAAGGTGATACTGAGTCCTTCCTTTCTCTCCCTCTCACACAGGGCGTGAACCCCCGCAGGACACAGACATCTCACTGCACTGGTACTTCTACCACGCAGGTTGTATTTGAATACTTCTTTCACAAGTCGATGAGCACTTTAGGTCCTGATGAATTGCCGTGAGGCATGAAACATGTTGACCACATCACAAGTGAGGGTTGAACGGAGCCGAACCACCTAATTTTGTCAGCCTCGGTACCCCTCGCTCCACTATTTTAATAAGGCAGTAAGCCACATGAATAAAGCAATTGAAGTGGACTTCACTGACCTTTTTTTAACTCTTTTTTCACGCTCACTTCTTTATCTCGCAGGTCCCTCACACACATGCACCCATTGGCCAGGAACAAAAGAACTCCACCAAAAGAGTAGCACATTTGTGCTACCCGTCAGGCATTGCACCGCCAGCCTGTCGTTGGAGCAGGAGGCCAATGATGACACGAGACAACCATCAGGTAGGATGACAACGGTCGTCCAAACTTTTTAGTTGTGTGAGGCATCCTAAGTTCCGATAAGGGATTACGTTTCTCCCTGTCATGGTTCTATACCAGCTACACCATTCCCAGTGAGAGAGTTGTTATAATTATTATTATTATTACTATCCTTCCATCCCTTCCACGTTCTCAAAAAAGTGTCTCAATCTCATTTTGCGTGTGAGTTTAAAGAGACTCACTTCTAGTTCTAGTTGGTTGGTGTGGGTACTTGGTACGAATGATAACCCTCGTTGTAATGTTTTTGTCTGAAATTCATTCAAGTTCTGATCAGAAATATTCAAAACTAAGTTCTCTTTCATAGTTAGTGTTGTTTCTTTCTCTCTTTCCTGGTCGTAGTATTTCTCGTTTGTGGTGGGTTTGTTTCTTTTGTTTTTGTTGCGTCCCCTCCTGGGTCTTCTGTTGCTGTTGGGCCTGCGTCTAAAAAAGGCTCCGAGGTAGTTGGTTTATCAGAGGGTATGTTTCTTGTGGATTCTTTTCTTTTGTCTGTTCTATCACTATCCGTGAATACAGCAATTGATACTGGTGCCATGGGAGACACACCTATGGGCAAGATGGAAAGAGGAAAGAGGAAGGCTATTGATGGTGAAAGAATGGGTGCGGAAAGAAAAAAAAGTATTTTTTTGCATTGCTTAGGCTCAGAGGGACAAATGATTTTCAGAGCTTTACCCCAAATTGTTATTGCAGATGGTGAAGAAGCAACTAATGTTTACAGTGAGGCTTTACTCAGGATGGAAAAAAGGTTTAAACCCACAAGCAATATAGCTATGAATAGATTCACATTTTATACAAGGATACAGGAAGAAAATGAATCATTTGATGACTTTTTAACGTCTTTGTGCACTTTAAGTGTACAATACAACTTCAGAAACATGTGTGAAATGATAAGGGACCAAATTATCGTCCATGTTAAGTGTAAGAAAACGCAAGAACAGTTATGGGTAATGGGAAATCCTAAACTATCAGAAGCTATTTCCAATGCCAAAGCTTTTGAACAGTCAGAAAAATGGATGCATACTGTACGGAATGTGAATAATAAGTCTGAAAAATCTGAAGAAGTCTGCGCAGTCAAACATCAGGATGATGTTAAGAATGACACCTCTTGCTCAAATGTTAATGCTTCTCGCGATCCTAACTATAATAATTTTAGGAGGTTTGATAAAAATGACAAGAATTTTGTTTGTTATATGTGTGGCAGTAAATCTCATATGGCTTCATTCGGGGGATGTCCAAATATCAACAGAGAATGTAGAAAGTGTGGAAGGTTAGGACACTTGTCCAATATATGTAGAGATCAAAGAAGGTTTACTACTCAAAATAGAGGAAGGATCTCTTGTACATTAGAGGGTTCTGGAGATATGACACACAAATTGGAAAGCTGTTGTCAATCACAAAATAAGGGTTTGTGGTATCATTAATGGAAAGTATAGCAAATGTTAAAGATAGTGAAGAGATGCCTGTTAGGAGTCCGTCCATGCGTGCAGTTGAGATATCAAAAGTGGACATAAGTCTCATGGCTGATTCTGGTTCTCCATGGACTATTATTTCTAAGGCATATTTTCTGAAAAACTTAACTAGGTTTATGAGTTATATAAGATTTTTCCACCTGATCTCACACCAGAAAGCTATGATGGGTCAAGAATAGATATGCTAGGATATTTTAACACTAAGTTACGGTTCAAATGCAGAGTAGCAAATATAAGATTATATATCTCAGTGAAAGGGAAAAATTTACTTGGTTGGAGATACCAATGGAAACTCAGCATAATGTTAAATCCCAGGTTAAAAGAACCAGTCATATTGGATGAAACTGTACGTTTTAATAATATTTCAATTACAGGTTGTCAAGACATGGAGACTTCCATAAAATACTGTTACAAAGACGTTTTTTCTGATTCTTTAGGGAAACTCAAAGAGTACTCGCATCATATTAGACTCAAGAGTAATGTTACACCGGTCAGTCCAAAAATTAGACCAGTACCTATTAACATTAGAGAGGAGTTAAAAAACATGTTAGCTGAACTGGTTTCAGAGGGGATCATTGAACCGATTGATTCCTCTGAATGATTTTCACCAATTGTTTCAGTTCGCAAACCCGACAAAAAATTGAGATTATGTATTGACTTGAGAGCACTTAATGCAGGAATTGTTGTGGATTGTCACCCGCTGCCCAACATAAATGTGGTAGTTTCCATGTTAGAGGGGGCCAAAGTATTTTCAACTTTTGATTTGAGGTCAGCGTACCATCAAGTTCCCCTTACAGAAGAATCGAAAATGTTAACTGCTTTTATCACTCCACAGGGTTTATACCAATACACCAGAATGCCTTTTTGGCTATCTTCAGCAGCCTCTGTATTCCAAAGAATCATATTCAACATTTTCAGGGATGCAGATAATTTTGTCAAGTGTTTCCGGGACGATATTTTAATTTTTTCAGCTGATGAGAAGGAACATCTTCAGCATTTGACAGAGGTTTGTTCGAGATTAAAACAGAATGGTTTGACACTTAAGGCGCATAAATGCGAAATGTTTAAGAACAGTGTTGAATATTTGGGTCACACTCTTACAGGAGATGGGGTTGTACCAAAGAAATCAAATGTCGATGGCATTTTAAAGGCTCCTTCTCCTAGTAACAAAGAACAATTGTTGTCCTTTGTGGGCATGTGTGAGTATTATAGCAAATTTGTAACTAATTTTGCTACAAAAATGGAGCCGTTAAGAAAGCTTTTAAGACATAAAGCCTTGTTTGAATGGGTTAAGGAGCAACAAGAATCATTTACCATCATCAAAGAAGAGGTTCTGAATGCTCCCACATTAAGGCCGTTTTGTATTAACAAACGCTGTGTTATAACTGTAGATGCCAGTTTATATGGCATATGGGGTGTTTTGTCACAGAAATGTGGAAATGAGGAATGGAATGTGTGTTTTGCTTCAAGAACCTTAAATGAAACAGAGAGGAAGTATGCTGTCATTGAAAAGGAGTTACTTGCATGTGTGTGGGCAATTGAACACTACAGAAATTATGTGTGGGGAAACAAATTTACATTAAGGACGGATCACATACCTCTAGTTAATATACTTTTGCCTGGGGGTGGATGGAATTCTACTGTGAGAATTGCTAGACTAACTTCAAGATTACAAGAATACTGTTTTAAAACAGAGTTTGTTCCAGGTAAAAAGAATGTTACAGCAGATTTTATGTCACGTCATCCATGTGAGGCACATCCGTTTGAAAAGGGTTATGATTCAGAAATTTTTACTACCATTCAGCATGTGGTTGTAGGAGCGTTTGCAGAAATTTCAGAGGAGAAATGGAAATCTAGTGAAAAGGAAGATACTTTATGGCAAGATGTCAAGGGTTACATTTTGGGGGGTTGGCCCAAGAAAAAGGATATCAGTGAAGAACCTATACCCATGTTAAGTATTGCAGAAGAGTTAGAGTTAGAAGGAGATATTGTTTTCAAAAATGGCAAATGTGTACTAACCTTTGGTGTACGTGATTTAATTCTCAAATTGGCTCACAATACTCATCCAAGGATGTTTGCCATGAAGCGGTTAGTGAAATCTTACTTTTGGTGGCCAGGGATGGATCGCATGGTGGATCGCACAGTAAGAGAATGTGATGTATGTATTTCCAGTGAAACTCAATGTGCCTCCCCTTAAGAACACAGAGTGGCCAGAAGATCCTTGGAAGAAATTGGCTTTTGATATTGCAGGTCCATTTATGAATCTTCCATCTGATTCACGGAATGCATTAGTGTTAATCGATTACCATTCAAGATGGCCAGAAGTCAAGTTTATTTCAGTCTCTACCACTGATAGGGTTTTGGAGTTTTTAAAAGAAATTTTTGCAAGGGAAGGGTGTCCTTCAGTCAAAGTGACAGACAATGGTGTACAACTGGCTTCTACAGAGATGGGAAATATCTCAAATATCATAACATAAAACACATTACCACAGCTCTTTATGCGCCACTTGAAAATTGCCAAGTGGAACGTTTTAACCGAGTGTTGAAGGGTTACGTTTCTGATGTTGTCAAACAGAGAGGTGATTGGAAGAATTTATTGAGAGAGAGATTATGGATGTATAGAATTACTCCATATACCATTACAGAAGTTAGTCCTTTCCATCTGTTGAAGGGCAGGGATCCTGCCTCAAATATATGTCCATGGTGGTTTAAAGAGAAATGTAAGAATAATATCAAGAATGAGCATAATCTATCAAATACTTGTGAAAGGGTTAAAAGTAAACAAACCAAGAACAAAAAGTGGTTTGATAAGAAGTGGAATACTAAGGAGCATGATTTAAAAGTTGGAGACTGTGTGAAAATCAAGAAACCAGGTTTTATTGGCAAGGGTATGTGCAAATTTAGTAAACCCATAAAGATTACTAACATGTTCAGAAATAGTGTTATCACTCAAGATGGTAAGTTGTGGAATATCAGACATGTTGCTAAGTGTCCTGATATTATTAGGATCCATACTGAATCTAAGAGGCTTACAAATTTTAATCTTAATACTAACTTGGAGATGCCTTCCAAATCAGATTATGTACCACAAAGTGTCACTGATTCTACATTTTCTTTGATTGACTCTGTGGCTTCTAGAGTTAAGGATTCTACTCATTCAAGATTGTTACCTGGGAAATTATTAGATTTTGCAAGATAGTTTTTGTTTCTTTTTTTTCTTTTTCATTGTATACCTTATGTTTTTTTATATATATAAGGGAGATATGCTATATTCCCTCTTTTCCCTGTAATCTAAATAACATGTTATTGTATATTTCACATTCTGATTCTACTTATAATTCTGGTTAAGAAATGTTTGTATCAGAAAGGTCAGTGCACTGAGCCTTTAAGATGATCAGACCGCTCAATGTTGCTTTGCTGTAACTTACATTAAAATCTTAATAATTCAACCTGGATTTGATACTTTCAATAGTGATGTTCTCTTATTAAATGTGAAGCATAACAAAATTATCATGAAACAACGGAAAACGTTTGCAGTAAGAATTCAGTAGTAAACAGCCATTTAATATTATCTGAAAAATAAATAGGCCTTTGAGGTAACAAGCAATGATTTCGCTGGTGATTTTCACAACATACTGCCCTTGAAAATGATACCAATATGGACTTGTTAGCTAATATTTCAGCGAGAGCTGTGCCCAAAGCCCCTCTGAAATTGGCAGCTCTGTTTTATGGATCCATTTGTTAATTGTTCCAACTACAGGCCTCAACTGGGATCATTTTCTTAACCTGATGTCCCAAACTGACAAGAGACATAGCTGCCATTATTTGGAATTTACACCCCACTGAGCATGAACAATTTGCTGTCAATATCCATTAAAATTAATATCAAATTTTGGCTGTGTGATATTAACTGTGGGATCCGACAAACAGTTTAATGTGGAGTCTAAAACTTCTCGAACCTTCGGGGTGGGAGAAAGATGAACAAACAGTACTACTTTTGTCTGGATCCAGCAAAGGGGCTTGCCACCTTATTGCAGGCAAGCGCAAAAAAATACTGCCAAGTAGATGGGCATAGATGTCAGTGATGCATGTAGTCAGTGGCGGTTGGTGACCCACAAAAATGATGGGGCGACAAATATACAATTAAAAGCATACAAATAAACATAAACATTTTAAAATGAACAAAAAGTTTCACTTACCTTAGCCTACAGCATATCCTCGGTATTCTCCAGTCTCCAGTGCGAGGTTCCTCAGAGTACGAGGTCCCACAGCTCCCACAGATTCTTCTCCAATCAAGACACTGCTCTCATGCTACATGAGTGAAGCGTCTGGATTGGCTGGAGCAGGCTACCTCAGTGCTCTGAAGAGTACTAAAGGCATGTGCCTGCTCTCCAACCGGATGTCTAAGATGGCCAGTTGTAGAGTTTGAAATGTGCATCTTGGTTTGGCCGTAGCAAGGTTGCCAGCCAATCAGACATGCGCAATTCATACTGAAGGTGCCACTGATTGGCAGCAAGGACGCACTGGCCCCACCCTATCCTCTTGTTTGGCAAAAAGCTGGATTAATAAAATGGTAATAAAATCCTTGTATTACCATTTTATTTTAAACAGCAGGAGGTACAAAGTTCCCCGGGGAATAGACTAGAAAGTGTGTATGTTATATAGAAGGAGAGCAAAGGCAGGGAACAAGAAGTTCCCTTGTTGGAACTAGAAGGCCTCACACACCCAGTGAGCTAGATGTCATGCTTCATCATTGGCCTCCTGCTCCTCGTCAGACTGGCGCTGCAATGTCTGACGGGCGCCTAACAGGGGCTCTTTGTTGGAGTTCTTTTTTTCCAGCCAATGGTTGAGTGCGTGTGAGGGGTCAAGTGAAAGTGTAGTCGTGAGGGGATTGTGGTTAAAAAAGGTGAGTCAGTTCACAAGGACCTTTATTCACATGGCTAACTCCCTTGATTAAAAGGGTGGGAGGGGAGATAGAGACTGTAAGGGGCACAGCGGACTACCTCGAACCCTCTGGTCAGGTCGACATGTTTCTTGACCAACTGGCAATTCCTCAGGACCTCAAGTGCTCAGTACTACACAGTGATGAAAAAACAATAAAGAAAAAATAAAAGATACAACCTCTCTGGGTCAGTAAGGGGGCAGGCCAAGAGGTCCTGCAGTGGTGAGGTGACCTAGAAGAAATGTATGCAAATAAGCCAAACATTTATAATGGCATTATCTCATCAATAAACGATCATCACCGCTCTCCAAAACAATTTCACACACACAATGAAACACAATAATCGGGCATCTCAGCAGTATATGCCCGTGGTCACATAAGTACATAACAACCTTCTCAGGTACCGTACCTCATCGTACCTCACCGCGCTGCCCCATGGGAACAGACTGCGGGGCCCATTAGGGACACCCTTAGGGTAAGAATGAGCCTTCACATCTAATACCTTGTGACATCTTCATCCGATTTCTGTTCTTAAATCGCTGTTATGTACTTATGTGACCACGTCCAGAATTGGTTCCTCCTTTTTGTATTGAATTACCATTTTATTTGCCAGCTTTCTGCGCAGCAGTGTGCTGGGGTGGCGCTCCACCGCTCCTATGGAGCGGTGGGCTGCTGCTGCATGTAGTGCATGTCGCTCCTATGTCATTGTATAGGGGTAGTGTAGATCGGAATAAGGAAGGAGCAGGCACCAGCCTGGGACAAATAGTTCCCTTCATCAGAAACCTCCCACTGCTGCCATCCTCCCCTCTTCCTTTTCTAAGTTTGTCAGGACTTCATAGTGCTACTGAGTACAAGAACCGGGTGGAAGCAGGCAGACACAGTATTCTAGAGCCAGCAGTCCCCTTGCCAAGAAGCTCCAGCAGTCACGAAACAGGTGGAAGCAGGCATACACAGCATTCTGGTACTAACAGAAGTAGAGCAGGCAGAAGGGTCTTCTCCTACATCGCAGCCAAGACCTGGAACGAGCTGCCAGTTAACATCAGACGCTCCCCGACCCAGCACACCTTCAGGAAGAACCTCAAGACCTTGCTCTTCGACTGAGCCGGAGCTGCACCCCCAAATCCCCCCCGCCCACCAGTGCCTTGAGGCCCTCACGGGTGGGTAGCATGCTTTAAAAACCCCTGATTGATTGATTGATAGCAGTGCCCATGCCAAGAAGGTCTAGCAGTCACTTGGAGTCAATTACGGCACAGATGTTTTAAGGCATGGACAAAGTGGGCAATTGGCCAGGGCCCCCAAATTCAAAGAGGCCCCCAAGAAAAGTGAATTTTCTCTCTATTTGACCCCTGTCTCTTCTAATTCTCTGTCTAAATCTCTCATCCGCTCTACCTATCTCTGTCTCTGACTTTGTCTCTTCACCCATTTTGTCATGCAAAACATATGTTAACAATTTTCGGTAATCCTGTTAAAGTTTAATA
This sequence comes from Lissotriton helveticus, assembly GCF_964261635.1. Lineage (NCBI taxonomy): Eukaryota > Metazoa > Chordata > Amphibia > Caudata > Salamandridae > Lissotriton > Lissotriton helveticus. The sequence goes on from NC_136067.1 coordinate 652,467,492, forward strand.
TAATTCAGTATTGTTTCTCCTCATGCAGGCCTGAATTAGCAGGAAATTGGGAAATATCAAGTGTCAAATTTATTCCATACAGGGGACACAAAATATGTCTTGACAATGGCCCCCAACATTCTTAAAATAACATTGAATTCGGGTGGGCACTGAGTGGCAGGAGTCACCAGATGATTCTGGTGCTGGTAGCCATTTTGCAAACAATGCCCCCAGGCGAAGTCTCTTCTTGTGTACAGCCTGGGCAACTGAGAACAAAGTGCAAGTAAGCACCTACAGGTCTCTGGTCCAGGAGCACCCTAGTCAAGCCACCGCCACAATCAGTAGCCCCTCTCCTTCTCCTCATAACTGCATGCAGCAGCGACAACTTGTAAACTTACAATATGATAAGACCATTACTGAGGCTCTGGATTTTCTGGCCCCCATACGGCCATGCTATTCTGCTAGGAAAAGACCCTCAGCCCCATGGTTTACGGAGCCTTTAAGACTACTCCGACAGGAAGCCAGGAGACAGGAGCGTTTATGGCATACCAGCTGGGATCTAAGGGATAAGGAAACCCATAAGATCTTGATAAGAAAATATAAACTGGAAGTTATTAGGGTAAAACAAGATTACTTTACTGCCCTAACTTCCTCACTTTCATCTCCTAAAGAGCTCTTTAGGATAGCGGATTCCCTTACTACCCTTCAGACCCCTGACCCGGTGATTGCGTCACAGGAGCTCTGTAACAATATTGCGTCGTTCTTCCAGACTAAGATCCTGGACATTTATACCGCTCTAGAGTTGCTGAAACCTGTTACCACCAAGCCCGCTGTCCCGGCTGTCCTGGACCCTGCCCTTTCGGAGAAATCCCAGGTATGGTGCCTGGAAACTTTCCCTTCTCTCTCCCTACAGGATGCAGGAATACTTCTCAGTAAAATTAAATCTGGCTCTCCTCTAGATGTCTGCCCGCTTAAGATCCTAAAGCAGTGTAGAAATTCTCTTTTACCCCCTCTTGTAGACATCATGAACAGGGCCATGAGCAAGGGCATTTTTCCCGAGCAGTGGAAGAATGCAGTAGTAAGACCTTTGCTCAAGAAACCGTCTCTCGACCCTGGGGTACTAAAGAATTTCCGTCCCATCTCACTGCTCCCAGCCCCCGCGAAGATGTTAGAAATCCATCTGAATAAACATCTTGCTGCCTTCGTGGAAAATTCTGGCTGTTTGGATCCTTCCCAGCATGGATTCAGGAGGGAACATAGTACAGAGTCTGCCCTCACCATAGTACTGGATAATATCCGTATGTGTGTGGATGGGGGACAGACCTCCCTCCTGATCCTCTTAGACCTTACAGCCGCCTTTGATACCCTTTCTCCCTCAGTGCTTACATCTCGCCTGAGGGAGATTGGGGTTCAGGGGGAGGCATTGGCTCTACTTACCTCTTTCCTTGACAAGCGAGAGCAAAGAGTGAAGCTGGGGAGGTTTCTATCTCCATCCCTGTCTGTGCAATGTGGGGTCCCTCAGGGGTCGGCGTTAAGTCCGACCCTTTTTAACACCTATGTGACCCCCCTTGCCAGACTAATTAGATCTTTTGGGATGGAGGTAGTCTCCTATGCGGATGACACCCAGATCCTCGTCTCTCTCTCCCAGTCAGTTTCTCCGACTGCCTCCAACTTTAGATCTTGTATGGAGGCTGTCGGACAGTGGATGATTCACAATTCGCTGAAACTGAATGGGGAGAAGACCGAGGTGATGGTGTTCCGAGGTAAGGAGGAGGTTTGGTCAGCTGATTGGTGGCCGGATTCACTTGGAGCATGTCCTGTCCCTACGGCATCCGCTAAAAATCTTGGGGTAGTGATCGATCCTACCCTCAGTATGTGTCAACAGGTAAACAGGACAATTTCCACCTGCTGGGGCGTTCTTCGCATACTGAGGAGGATTAGGCACTATCTTTCGCAGCAAGCTAGGAAACAACTGGCAGTTGCTCTAGTGGGTTCTCGTCTGGATTACTGCAATGCGCTGTATGCGGGACTGAATAAAAGCCTGCTGCAGCGCTTGCAGGTGGTCCAGAATGCAGCGGCTAGGTTTGCCCTGGACCTGCCTCGGGGCACCTCGGCCACTTTGGCCAGGAAACGGCTTCATTGGCTCCCTATGGAGGATCGTATCCTGTTTAAAATCCTGTGTTTGATCTATAGGGCTCTGGCAAGAAACAGGCTTATAGGAATTGGATTTATCCTGTCCTGTTATAGTCCTTGCAGGAACTTACGTTCCTCTAACAAGGCTCTTCTATCAGTCCCGTGTATCCGAAAAGCTAGATGGGGAGGCAAAGCCTTTTCCAATCTGGCACCCAAGTGGTGGAATGTTCTTCCTATGGAACTTAGGTCCCTCCCTACTCTGCAGCTATTCAGAAAGGCCCTGAAGACCCGTCTTTTTGCGCGCGCATATCTGTAGTATGATTTGCCATCTTTTGATTTATTTTGTTAGGCGCCTTGACACCTTAGGGTTTTAGTTGCGCGATATAAATTATTTTCATTCATTCATTCATTGTAGAGGAAGGGCACGGTGCAGGAACAGGCACCAGAGGAATTCTGGGGACAGTGGTCACCTTGTCAAACAGCCCCCACAACCACCAGCTACTTCTCGTTCTTGTCTTAGGCTACATGTCCAGTGCTTTATTTGAGTCGGTGGGGTCCACTTTTCTGCATCAGATAATTACCGTGAAAAAGAGAGGAAAAAACAAAGCACAAAGTGAGAAGGAAGGAACCTGCAAGAGTGAGATAAAGGGACAGGGAGCACCTGGTGGTGGTTTAAAGAGGCATGAGGTGGTTTAAGGCTACAGCCATGGTATTCGGCGTGCCGACATTTGTTTTGCACTGGCCGAGATTCTGGGCAGAGCTTCGGCATCGGCTGTAAAGTTCTCTCTTTCCCCCTTCAAGTACAAGCTGAAGCAGTTGAAGGTGTATAACTCGCGTTTTATTTAATTGTATAAATCCTACAGAGCTTAGGGCGCCGAGCGTCTAACAGTGACCGCTCCGGTCGCCAACTGCCGCTTTTGCCGTTCGCGCCTTTCACCCGCCTTACACTGCGCATGCGTGCGCCTCCTGCTCTAGTCTATGGCGTGACGCGTCATCGCGCACACGCTCATAGACTAGAGCGCATACCACATATCTCCCCCCTTTAATATAAACAACAAACAATTCCCCCCCTTAGGTTAAGGGTCCCCAAGCAGGCGTATAAGTCTATATTGGGGCACCTCGGGAGGTGGCACCAAAAGCTAGTGTCCATCCATCACAAAGTCTCTATAGCGAGAGGGCACAGTGACTGCCCTTCCGCTGCGGGTGTGTCTTACCGGCATGTTCTCTCTCTCTTCTGTCTCTCCTTGGGACCTCTCATTTTCTCTCCCATCAGCACTCTGCTCTGCATTCACCGGTGCGCCATCTCCATCAGTAGGCCTTGCTCCCAGGCCATCCATCTCAGTGTCCTCACCTACACCTTCCCCACAGTCTCCTGTGCTGTGCCCCCCTTGGGGTCTTTCTTCCTGTAAGTCCATCCGTCTCTCGCCCTCTTCAGACTTGGGCCAAACTATTATTTTATTGACTCTGGCCATGCGGTCTTGCGACCAGACCTTGCCGTCACTGAGAAGAGCCGCCCTGCCTCGTACCTCCTGAACTTGTAGGGGCCGGCTGAACTTGCTTTCGCCTTTCTTTTGTAGGGTAGGGAGTTTAACCCTGACCCATTCCCCTTCTTCCAGCACGGTTTCTTTTGTGTTGCGTCGCTTGTCATAGTGTGCTGCGTAGATCTTCTCCAAATTGTGCTGCACCACCGCTGGGGACCACTTGCTGGTGATGGTCTTCTCCCTCCATGCAACGTTGTCCCGGGTGAAGGGATGCCGTCCCCTTAGCACTTGGAACGGACTGTACCCCACCACTGAGGGCGTGATCCTGTAGGCCCATAGCATGCTCATTACTTCCACTTCCCAGTCCTTTCCTTGTGATATGGCTGCCTGAATGGAGCCCATGAGCACCCGATTGAACCTTTCGACCTGGCCGTTGCATGCCGGGTGATAAACGGCCGTGTGTTTCACCTCAATCCCATTCCTTTTCATATATCGACCCCACTTGTCTGATACAAATTGTGGTCCGTTGTCACTGAGAATGGACTTGGGTATGCCCTCACGTAGGAACACCGATGTCAGGAATCGCAAAATAGTGTCCGTGTCCATTGACTCTTGTATGTCCACTTCAGGCCATTTGGAATACTTGTCCATTATCACACATATGTATTTATTCACCCCTCTGCTGTCTAGGACAGGTCCCAGAATGTCTATAGCCACATCCTCCCAGGGGCCTTGCGGGGTGTCAAACTTCCCCAATGCAGGTCTGAGTGGGCGGAGCACTTTGTCCGCTCCTTGACACTGTCCGCACTCCCGCACTTGTCTCTCTATGTGGGCATCCATTCCTGGCCACCAATACATCTGCTTGACCAACGCCTTGGTTTTCACTATGCCCAAATGTCCCTCGTGCAGTAACTTCAATAGCCTGGGTATCAGTGTCACTGGGGGCACAACACGTTCTCCTCTGTACAAGAATATTCCCGAATCGCTCAGTGACAATTCCTCTCTCATCTCGTAGAATCGTCGCACTCCCTCCGTGAGCTTCTTTTTGTCCGGCCAGCCCGACGTGAGGTGTCTCCTTACTTCCACCTTCTCCTCATCAAGCTCGTAGGCCGCCTTCCATTCCTGTGCACTAATCGACATCTCGTGATCCTCCATGCTGGCCACCATCTCCTCTTTGTCCGGGGTCTCCTCCGGCGCCTCCTCCATCGCAGCAGCCCGGCTGAGAAAATCAGCCACCTTGTTTTGCGTGCCCGGAAGATATTCTACGTCGTAGGTGTAATCCAGCAGCTTCAACGTCATTTTGGCGATTCTTGGGGTCGCTGTGTCATGGCCCGAGGATGTCAACACCTTGATAAGTGGTTTGTGATCCGTTTGAAGCTTGAATCTCGTGCCCCATATGAACTGCCGAAACCTGTTTAGGGCCCACGTGACCGCCAGCATCTCCTTTTCGATTACGCTGTACCGTTGTTCCGTCGGAGAGAGCGCACGGGACGCAAAACTGATCGTTTCCTTGGATCCATCTTCTCTTTCCTGCGCCAACACCGCCCCTAATCCCTTGTCGCTTGCATCTGTCGTCACTATGGTCTTGCCGGTGGGGACGTACCCTTGCAGTGGGATGGCTTGGCTGATGCAGTCCTTTACTGTCTCAAATTCGGATTGAGCCTCTGCGTCCCATTCGAATTTTGCATTGTTTCTGATCAGTTGTCTCATCCTGTAGGTCCGAGTGGCAAAGTGTCTGACAAACTTGCTGTAATACTCGGCCATTCCAAGGAATGACCGCACTTCCTCTTTGGTTGCTGGGGCTTTGGCATCCCTTATCGCCTTCACATTTTGTTCTTTCGGCGAGATGCCGTGTGTTCCTATTTCATGTCCTAAGTAGGTCACTGAGTGAGTCCCAATTCTACATTTGCTCCATTCCGCTGTTAAGCCCTTCCCTTGCAACACTCCTAGGACTCGATGCAGTTTCTTGTCGTGCTCTCCTTTGTCGGAGCCCATCACTAAAATGTCATCTTGAAAATACTGCACCCCCGAGATGTCCTTAAACAGCCTGTGCATTAGCTTCTGGAAAACGGCCGCGGCGGATGCCAAGCCAAAGGGCATTCTCCTGAATTGGTAGCAGCCAAAGGGTGTTATGAAGGATGTGTACTTCCTACTTGAAGGATGCAGTTCTATTTGGTAATATGCTGACGTGAGGTCTATTGTGGAAAAGTGGGTTATGCCTTTCGTTCTCGCCAGCATCTCCTCGATCCTGGGGAGCGGGAATCTCTCCACAATGAGGTTCTTGTTGAGCTCTCTGAGGTCCACACAGAGCCGGACCTTACCATTCGGTTTCTTGACCACCACCAAAGGCGATAGCCATTCTGCACTGTCCACTGGCTCGATGATGCCTTGTTCTTCCAACTTCAGCAATTCCTGTTGCACCGCTTCACTCGTGGATATGGGTATGTTCCGGACCTTATGGACAACTGGTACTGCCCCCTCCTTAAGGACTATTTTATGTACAAATTTGTCCAGTTTGCCGACCGTGCCCTCAAAGACCTTGGGGTATGCCGCTTTCCAGTCCTCATCCTTCGAGAGGGGCCATTCATCTGTTAACAGTATTTGCTCTTTCCCTCCTGGATTGAGTATGATGCCAAGGTCTCCTGCGTCTCTCCATCCCAACACCGATGGGCCCTTCTCCGCCACGTATAGAGTGCACGTGGCCGACCGTCCTCTGAATTCAAACACGAAGTCCCGGCACCCCACCAGGGGGATGGAATTCTCTGTATACGAGATGGGTCTGATGTCCGGCGGCATTAGATCGGGCCCCACAACCGGTGCGAAGTCCTCTTCCCATATCGATCTTTGCACGATGGTCCAGGGGGACCCTGAATTGACGGCCACGTGTACCTTCACACCCCCAATGAGCATGTCCGTGCGGGGCTTATCTCTTCGCTTCCCTGCTACATCCAGTACCTGATCCTCTATGCACAGAACCAGATCATCTTCTTCTGGGTCTTCTTCCTCACTCAAGTTCACTGTGGCAGAGTCGATGCACTTGACGGTGGACTTCGACCCTTTCTTCCGACACACCTTTTCGAAATGGCCGGTCAGCCCACAGAACGAGCACCGGGCGCGGAACGCGGGACAACGTCTGTCCTGCGCCGCGTGCGCTGCACTGCCGCATCTGTAACACGCAAATTTGTTACCAGGACTGGAGCGGGCCGTCTGTTTTCCGGTTCCTCTTGTGTCCTTCCTTTGGTCTCCGTAATTGCTTTTGGGCTTGCTGGACTGTGGCGCCTCGTCAATCTTGTTGATCATCTGCCTCGGCCCACTTTCCCTTTTTGCCGCGTCGGCACCTCGCTTAGACATTTCTGCCTTCTTGACCATCGCCACCACTTCTTTAAGGGACGTCTCGTTCATCGCCCATAACTTGTCCTGGACCGCTCTGCTGGTGGTGTGCATCACAATTTGGTCTTTAATGTATTCATCCTGCAGGGCCCCATACCGACACGTGATAGCTAGGCGTCGGAGTGCCGCCACGTAGTCATCAATGGATTCTCCCGCCTCTTGTTTTCTTTGTTGAAAATTATAGCGGTCTATGGAGACACAAACTGCCGGGCGGTAGTGGATGTCCAGGTCGTCCAGTGCATTCATAAAGACATCTGTCTCCGCTGCACCTCTCTCCTTGGGTACCAGATTCTTGAACACCCTTACCCCTTCTGGGCCTAAGTTGTGGAGCAACAGTCTCTTTTTCCTTTCCGGCGTGTATTCCCCTTCACTCTCATCTCCGAGGGCCTCTATGTAGTTGAGGAAGTATTCTTTCCAGTCCTCCCATTTTAGTTGGGGTTCTCCCGGCCTGGGTAGGAAAGGGACGGGTGCCATCAGGGCTGAAGCTTGATTCGCCATTCTGACGTCGCCTCTAGGGTCTCCCTCCTGGGCCCTTCGTTGGGTAGGCTCACCGGATGCCCCTGCGCTCTCTGCCGTGTCGCCTCGGCCCCTTGGGCTACCTGGGGTATTGTCCCTCGCACTTTGCGCGGTTTGCTCGGTCTTCCCCTCGTCCTCTAGCTTGGGGGTGTCTCCCTTGGTTGCCAGGGTGCTGGCTGAGGGCCCCTGGTGTCTTGGGCAGCACTGACCTGACTATGGAGTCGGTGTTAGGGTCTGTATCCTGCTGCTACGCTGCTGCCACGCCCTTTGCTCTTCCTGTAGGTATCCTGCCTTGCTGGCTCGTGCGAGGGGTTTGCAGGGGGTTATGGTTGTCGTCCTCTGCACCTGGTGGTGTTCAGATGCCAGCCTCGTCGCCACTGTAAAGTTCTCTCTTTCCCCCTTCAAGTACAAGCTGAAGCAGTTGAAGGTGTATAACTCGCGTTTTATTTAATTGTATAAATCCTACAGAGCTTAGGGCGCCGAGCGTCTAACAGTGACCGCTCCGGTCGCCAACTGCCGCTTTTGCCGTTCGCGCCTTTCACCCGCCTTACACTGCGCATGCGTGCCCCTCCTGCTCTAGTCTATGGCGTGACGCATCATCGCGCACACGCTCATAGACTAGAGCGCATACCACATCGGCTTGCATTATTTTACAAATTAAGAGCTCCAATCACCTATTCCCATCTTTTACCAATTCTGGTGTGGGGCCTGGTTAGTGTGAATTTCATCTGACGGTTAATAATCCGTGACAGTGACATAAGGAGTTTGATAGAATTGATGAGGTCAGGTGAAGGTCGTCATTCGGGGGTAAAATTGGAGATAGGCTATCAGTATACTTCTTCAGTTCCTGCTTCTGCAGAACATTTGTGTAATAATGTGAGCGGGTGCAGAAAGGACATGCGCTGAGGAAGGTTACGGTTCAATTATTTTAAGGAATGTTGTTCCAGAGAAAGTGATTTTAAGATTCAAACTGACTGCAGGGGGAACTTTTTGGAAGTTTATTGAAACATTTTTTGGGCATTCCTTAGTTTTGAATATGTGTACCACTTGCCACTCATGTACATGGATATGTAATGAAACTAAACAAAAAAGAAAGGCTCAAATGAACACACATGGGACTTCGCACAGAGATTTCGATGCCATTTACGGTTCTGAAAGCACCTACAGTAACCCCGGTTTATAATCATAAACTTCAAGGACAGAGAACGCAGTGTATATATTGTTTAACAATGTACAGTATTGCAGAATTACACCAATGAAAGTGTCAGTTAGGAAACAACTGATAAGCGAAGTAGATAACATTGCTGTGCAAAAGCAGGAATTATGCTTCAACAGAAACGAGCACATTTTTATCTTCAGATCTGATACTGCATTACATTATATCTTATCCCTCCTCCCTCCCGCAACATGAATTATAATTAAATGCAGGATTACGAAATGATCCCTTGTATAGAAATAAAAAAAAGTGAGGATCGCTCAAAATACGTTTTATCTTTCATAAACAATATTTTATGCTTTATTCTTTTTGATACAATATGAGGAATTAAACCATTACAACTATAAAATACGATGGAAAATTGTCATGTTCGATTCAGTAAGTGATGCATTATTCTCTGTTATTTTAATTATTCTTATGGGCATGACTATTTACAGAGGAAGGTTAGAAAACTGAAAAGTAAGCAAGAAGTTTGGTGAGAGTCAGTCCTATTTTCACCGTTGCTAAAGACATGCATGTACTTGTTAGGTGACAAAGTGACAAAATTGTGAAGGGCTTCCTTACCTTCGTAATGTTTTCGAAACGCCCCTGAATCATAAACTAGCAGTATATATGAGATAAAGTACCCCCTGCCATACATAAGAACACCGAAGTGACTTGCAATATCCTTATCATGTACAGCAGGGGGTACTTTATTCCTAATAATACATGGACATATCATCACCTTTACCACAAACCACTGAAATCCTTGGTGAATCAGAATCACACTTTCAGATGAAAGAGAGAGCATGTTTATAGACATGAAGAATAAAATAGGATTTCTACTTCAAAATTAAACACATCAAAAAAGCTGTTAGATATTTGTTGCAAACATATTTTAAAATCAGTTTAATAGAAGTAGCACAGAAAGTGTCAAAACATGCAGAAAGATTCTAACTTTTCTATAATTACCTTTGGACAGCACAAAATAAACATGCTGCCATACATATCTCCTTTCTGATTGTCACTATTCATCTAGAAAAACAGAGCAGAAAAAAAAGACGTTTTTTTTCTTTAAACTGCAGATTTAATTATGCTCCGTGACCTGATCTGCTGTCCCCCTCAGCTGCTGGCTTTGGTTGTGATGTTAGAACTCATATGTAATACGTTATTAGAGAATAGCTGCTATGTTATTTCTTTATTATAGGCAACTGCGTGCGTCATTACAAATACATTAGAGGTCTGTTTTTATACAAGGATTGCAGAATCCCATGTATTATATAATTCACCTGCCTATGGTTCATCTCCAACAAACCCTGTTTGTATTTCTGGGGTTAGTCATAATTACCTCAGAATCACATCCTTATGTTCTCTGGGCGCGAGTGCTCCGATTCTCCTAGCAGGAACTTTGCTATCAAACAAGGATGTACTTTACAGTCTTGGCAGTCTGTCTGACCACGGTTTATGGCAGCATAGTCTGCAGTATGATAGAACAGCAGATATTCGACAGTTACATTTCCAGATGCCATGCAGCCAGGTAACAAGCTGATACCGCTAAATAAGGAAAAGTGGTTCCTCTGTTGGCCTTGAGACATGACGTATATATGGCTGGAAGACAAACAAGCATTGGCATAGCCAGTAGATCTAGCATTGAATGCCAGTCTTTGGCTTTGTCAACAGTTATTTTGTTATGTCATATTTTTTGTGAAAGTGTACAGTTGTAGATTTTTCCTGGCCCTCACCAAAATAAAAGCAAATAGGCTAAAAGCAAAAATGTTTTTGGTTCTCATAAAGGATTAGGCTCTAGCATTGGAGTGAACTACTTAGTTGCACTTGTGCTCCTTGTGAAAGAGCAGAATGTGATCACTCATAGTGAAGGTTAGCCAGTGGCTAAAGTGGGTTGACTCAATGACCCTTTACGTAGCGGGCAGAAGAAAAGCCTAAATTGCACAACAACATACCAATACATGTAGACGGCTGTTCGAAGGGCTCTACAAGTAAATATTTTATAAGTGTGAGAACTAAAATCATTAAGGACTTATTCCGACATAGACACTGTATCAAGTGATGGCAATCAGGTAATGTGTACAACGTATTTACAAAAAGTAACGAACAGTAAAGTAGAAAACTCAAAGAAGTGAAAAAATAAAAATGTAAGAAAAACGATTCGGCATTTTGTCCTGAATCTTTATAAAACAAGTATATCACTACTATCGCAGTCATGTATCCCTCCTTTATTCCTCCTTTCTACCCTCTAATGCTCTGTCCACCTTTATTTACCACTCATAGAATCTGCAATGCATAACTAGCTGATATAGGAATATGATGATAAGGAAAGATAAAGTGCAGTCTGTAATATTGGGAGAGGGGCTGACATCTGGGAAGGAGGCACACCAAAGCACTCAGATTCATCCATGTATCTTGCTCCCAGCGTGCACTTCCCAGAATTCTCGCTCTTCATACCCATACTGCTGAAGGCCTGCAACAGAAAGGAAACCCCCACTTCCACATCCAGGCAATGTACACTATCTTCAGATCTCTGGGTGGCACAGAAGTTAGACACCAAATGCAAATGCAAAAATGGGAATGTCAAGTGGAGTGGGACATACTCACACTATAGGATCTACCCACTACAGCATTTGCCTGGGAATTCAGGATCATAGTTTTCCATAACCAGGCTGAAGGGACAGGATCAGTTGCTGGGTATTTAGAGTGGTCATACACCCTCATCCTTGTGCATGCAGTGGGTACAGGGCTGCAACCCTTATTGTTATGACCACCTCAAGACATAAGCACTGCAGGTAACAGGATTAGAGTTGACTCAAGCCCTAAGAAGCCAGTTTTGGACAATCCCTATGTCCACGGCCCATGGGCTCCAGAGCCAGTTACTGGTTGTATAGTTAGCCCCATGCTTGGAAGCCTGGATCACTTTGCATCAGCAGTCATTAGTGCCCTAATGCCCACAGGCACATGGGCGCTTTCGAAATGAATGAATTGAAATACCCTTCAATCAATATCTTTTCACCTTAGACTATACTACTGCATCACCTCTCTGAATGCTACATTCAAGGCTTACCCTTAAACTAGGGTCCTAGTTGTATTTCAAGTGGAGCCGCATTAAGGTATGGAATTCCACTCGGTCTAATTCAGAGTTGGTTCGTGTTAGACTGGCAACCTTGTCGTGGTTCTCCCCTAATGTTTTGTCTGCAAAACTCCAGTTTTGTTGACTTATTTTTTGCTGGCTTTAGCACTCTGCACATTTTCCTACTGGTAACCAGTGCTAATGGTCTTGTCCTCTCTCCTTAAAACAAGGAGAAAGTGGCTTAAACCCAAAAGGTTTATTTAATTTACTTATAAATCCCTACTAGGTAGATTGATATTTAGACACATTTTATTATTTCCAGTTATTAAAAACCATTACAATATAGAAGGCACAGTAAAATAGTAATACATCATAAAAACAAAAGGGAACAATAGTTCCTGTCATATGTCTCTGACAAAGAACAACTTCATTCAAGTGCTGAGTGCAATAATTTGCACCTGGAAAGAAAATTGAACTAGAATAAAACCAATCCTAAAAGGAGTTAAGGCCGACCCGCCGTTAAAAACATTAATACTCAGGGATTTGTTGGTACCACAGACAATCATTTTTGAGTTTCTATAAGAAATTTCACACCCTCCGGGCTGTTAGCTGTGGGATCATACCCTTCAAGAATGCATACATGAACAGGGATCCAAATGGGTCCAGATGCTGATGACCAGGGATGGGGATATGGTAACCGAACCACCGAATATAGCGAACTTATTTTCAGATCATTTCGAGAAGGTATATACCCCCCTTGACAGCCTATACAGCTGACGACTCCCGTCAATTACTTCAGGACAGTAACGTTCCCTGTCTATCAGACATAGAGAGGGACGCGATGGATGCCGACCTCTCCATGGAAGAGATTGGTAAGGCCCTGGGACAGCTTAAATCAAGAAAGGCCATGGGGCCCAACGGTGTACCAGTAGAATTTTTAAAGTGAAGTAGTGTGGCTCACTGGTTAGAGGCGGCAGACCCGAGAGCAGAGGACGGCCTGGGACCAGGGTTCGATTCCCGGCGAGGCAGGTTTCTGGACCAGGGTCAGCGGACTCGATAATTCTCTCGCCTCGGTGCCCACTCTGATCAGCGTTCACACTCGGCAACTCTGGGCATTAGCTTGCCTCATCTTCACTAACGGCCCCACCAGACCGCCGGGGATGCCTGGTCTCACCCTGGAGATACCCATTAAGGGACCATCTCTCAGGGAAGCCAGGAAGGGTTTCGCAGCGGTAGAAGCGCCTTGGGACCCTACGGGTAAGTAGTGCGCTATATAAATGCCTATACATTTACATACATTTACATTAAAAGCAACGGCCTTCTTGACGGTTCCGCATTTGAAAGCCATGTATGATGAGAGCTTGGAGGTGGAACAGCTGCCTCTGGATCAGCGCCTTGCCTCGATTGTTGTTATCCACAAGCAGGGTAAAACAAAAGACGCGTGCAGTTCTTCCAGGCCGATCTCTTTGATTAATGCCGAGACAAAGATATTAGCGAAAGTATTGGCTAACAGGTTAACGTCTGTTAATACAACACTGATCCATCCAGATCAATCCGGCTTTGTGCCACGGGGGCATAGCCCTTCCTGACCTACAATGGTATTATTGGGCGTCCAATTAGTGACTGTCAACCATTGGGTGTATTTCCCCCTGGATGATCCGGCATATGCTCTGGATAGATACCAAACCGACCTCTCGGGATATCTGGGGGCTCTCTACACTTTTGATAAGAAGAATTTGGGGAAATTCTTTGGACCAATCAACATTTGCCGTTTGGTCACGGCTTGACTGGGCTGGGCCGACACACTTTCGCTAGCCACGCCGTTGTGGTTTACTCAGAAATTGGGAAGACTAGGATACCACCCTGGATTTGATAAAGGGACCTCAGTAAGAGATCTGGTCCAGAAAGGGGCAGTTTTGACATTTAGAGAGCTATAGGACAAATATCAGTTATCCCAAGGAGAATCGTATAGATATTTACAAATCAGACACGCTCCACACACAGCCTTTCCATCCCTCGCAGACATTCCAGAGTCGTCGCCACTGTAAGATCGCCTGCTCGATGAACCCCTCAGATCTAAGGCAATATCTCTAACTTATAAGAAACTAAGCAATAACCTCCCAGATTTATTCTCGAAACTCAGGGATCGATGGCAGGAAGACTTGGGCCCTCTCGAGGACGAAGACTGGCAGAAGGCGCTAATGTCCCCACGTGAGGCGGCCATACCTCAGAGACTTTGCCTGATCCAACTTAAAATACTTCACCGATCATATTTAACTGGGGTGTTACTGGCTAATATAGGGACCAGGCCTGATGACAGGTGAGTAAAGGGCTGCAGCAAACGGGCCACATATTATCATTCTCTATGGACATGCCCCAAGGTACACCCATTGTGGGAGGGAGCCACAACTCACATGTTTAAGGCCCTGGGTAAAGATATAGAATTGACCACACATCAGGGGCTACTAAACATCTGGGAGACCACTGACTTAACAGAGATTGAACAACAGTTCACAACATTGGGGTACACTCTGGTGAAGAGAGAAACAGCCAAGGGTTGGGGAGACCAGAACTCACCCCGTATCACCCTATGGGTTAGGTAAATGGATAGATGCATGTTGGTGGAGACAGAGGTCTACAAGGCAAGGGGCTGCCCAAAGAAATGGGACAGGAAATGGTCACACTGGCACAAGTACAGGGGAGATCTTTGTGTCTCACCCACAGTGGAAATGGTATTGCGTAGACAGGAGAGGATGATAGGAAATGTGTCCTAAGTAACTATGTATAATGTTGAACTGAAATTTGCGGATAATGTACAAGATGTCATTCAATCATGTAATGTACGTTTGATTGCCTTCAATATACAAAGTAAAAAAAAAAAAAAGAATGCATACATGGCTGTGTTGCAGTCCCCTATGCCGAGATTAAGAAACTGTGGTTTCAGCCAAAAACATCCATGATTTTTTAAAATTGGGCAAACACATGTGTGTTAATCTTTTCTTCGGTAACTTACATCACAGACACTGCTGATTAAGAGACCCAGCTAGTCTTCCGAATTTGTAGGCTTAAAGGGATTAGTCCACATCTCAGTCTCAATAGCTCTTTCCTCATTATAGTTTCATGAGAGAAACTAGATATGTGGCTCTCCCTGGCTCTTGATATAGTGAGTCACATAGGTTCGCATGAGCTTTCCGGGATAGATTTCGAATGTCTGTGACCCTCGATTGCATCCTTGCCTTTTTAGCAATAATTTGCTGAAAGCTTCGGGGATAAATTAGGGAGTGGAATGATTGATGTCTCCACGACTTCCATTGCATCCCTCAGGTAGCGTTCCCATGACAAAGGTTTTTGTAATGGATGCCTCAGGGAATCATTTCCTTAAGTGATCCTGGGTCAGCTGTGCTAAGCTTCCTGTTGGACCCGGCCTCGTGGCGTGGTCCTACCCCTCCCGCATGGCGGGCCCCGGACGACATCGGCCCTCCATCCAGCCCGGGTCGGCCTCGGGCACACCTCTGCACGCCCTCCAAACCACCAGATCCGCCACCCGGCGGCCCACAACCACTGACACGACACCCTCGGGCCGCCCCAGCATTACCGGTCCGGTGCCCACCCCGGACCCTCATTCCAGGCCCGACGCCATCTTGGGCCCATCACGTCACAGACACGTGGTCCCGGACCAGCCGCGGCCACGGCCCCAGCGAGCCCGCCATCGAGGCCCCAAGAACCCTCCGGGTGGTAGAGTGGCCACTCCACCAGAGACAAGGAGAGGGGAGTTTCGATGGCTCTCCAACTATCCCCGGATGCCTGGTTTCGATCACCCTCCGGCCTCCCTGGGCTCCGGCTCCACCCCCCTGCTGGGTGTCTGGACACCATCATCCCGGCCCCTCTGACCCCCAGGCGAGAGGGTCCGGACATCAAAGGACTCCAGACCTATATCTGGGCCAGCCCCGGAGTAGGACGGCAGTTGTATCCCGGAGTCGAGAAGCCCTGCTGACGCTGTCGCGGCTGACCCTGAGACGAACTCACCTTGCTGTTCTACCTGGAGCCTGCTGGCGCTGCCGTGGTCCATCTTCGCTGTAACCATCTTGGAGCCTGCTGGCGCTGCCGCGGTCCATCTTTGCTGTGACCACCTTGGAGCCTGCTGGCGCTGCCGCGGTCCACACTCGCTGAACCATCTTGGAACCTGCTGGCGCTGCCGCGGTCCACACTCGCTGAACCATCTCGGAACCTGCTGGCGCTGCCGCGGTCCACACTCGCTGAACCATCTTGGAACCTGCTGGCGCTGCCGCGGTCCACACTCGCTGAATCATCTTGGAGCCTGCTGGCTCTGCCGCGGTCCACACTCGCTGAATCATCTTGGAGCCTGCTGGCGCTGCCGCGGTCCACACTCGCTGAACCATCCTGGAGCCTGCTGGCGCTGCCGCGGCCCAACCTTCCCGAACCCCCTAGCTCGAGGATTGAGAGCTGTGCGTAGGGTCCCATTGCAACCGACCATCTATAAGACTGTCCCGCTACCTTGCCCCTTGCCACGAGACATTCCAGATCTCTGGATCTGCTGTATATATTGAAACGATACTTATTGCCCGATAAAGATTGAAAACTCTATCTACGTGTGGTGTATATTTGTAGTGGTGTGGTTACTCTGCTGTATGATTCTAGGAGAGGGCCCTCCCGTCGGAGGCCGCTCGACATCGCTCGGTCCCTTCTCTGAAGGAGGGGTAGACCTAGGGGTGGTCAGTCAGACACCTTCTGCCTCCCCCGGGTTCGCCTTTCTAACATTGGTGGCAGGTGCTGCGATCCGAGCCAACGCAAAATAGTACAGAGAGTGATCTACCCGCTACGACGGAAAAACACACAGAGACCATGACGACCCAAGGAACCAACATACCTGCCGAATTCCAGAAAGAGAAGATAGAAGAATACAGCCACAAAGAACTAAAACAATTCTGTAAAGACATGGGTATCGCTACCACTGGCCTGAGCACAAAAGAGGACTTCAAATCGGCCCTACAAGCCTGGGTGGAAACCCGAGACAGACCACCCCAAGAGGAGAATGGCCCGAACGGGCAACAGGAAACCAGCGCACCCCCGACGAGGGAAAGAACCGCAACACTAAACGCGGACCTCATCTATGAAGACGCTCGAGAACGAGAGCGCAACCGGCTACACCAAGTGGAACTTGCACGACTCCGGCTAGACGGAGAACTCCAGCTAGCGGAGAAAAAGATTGCCCTCGAGCAACTATGGCTGGAGGGAATCTAGAAGAGAAACGGAGACAACGTGACCTTGAAGAAAAACGACTAGCCTATGAACACGAACGAGGCCTGAGAGAACTAGAAATCAAGGCCAAGATCAACGAAGATAGCGCGGCCGGGGCCAAGACCGCGGCCCCTCCCGTGGACGCCAAGGTTCACCTACCGAAAGATGTAGTCAAAGAATACTACAAGAACGATGATATCCAACAATGGTTCAAAGCCTACGAGGTGGCCATGACCGCCCATCGGGTGCCCCTGAAGGATTGGGGCGCCAGCCTGTGGGGAAAGTTCGTCAACGAAGGGAGAGACGCCCTGCTGGAACTCCCTGACACCGAAATGACCTCCTATGAACACATGAAAACGGCCCTACTCACGCGCTACGGACTCACCCCCGAAATGTACCGGCAGAGGTTCCGAGACTGTAAAAAAATCCCCGGTACCACTTGGGTAGAATATGTGAACTTTTTTAGCAGAGCCTTCGAGGGGTGGGTCAAAGGCAGTCAAGTCACTACCTACCAGCAGTTGGTCGACCTGATGTTATGGGAGCACCTCTCCAACAACTGCTTCATTGAACTACGACAGCACCTCCTCGACAGCAAGTTGACCGAGCCGCGGAAGCTAGCGGTCGAAGCAGATCGGTGGGCGAGCAACCGCGTCCACCGGAACACCACAGGAGAATACGGACGAGAGTCCCCGGGGAACCACCGGCCGCGAGGCGGCGGGTCTGGCATCAGCCGAGGTCGAGACCTTCCGCCGGGGTCTCCGCCTGCCTCCTCTACACCAACCGCCAGCCCGAGGGGGGCCCATCCAGCCCGGTCGGGGCCACGCCCCAACGTTACGTGCCACAGATGCCAACGGCTGGGTCACTATGCCAATGATCCTCTCTGCCCCATGAACCAGCGGCTCGGCACCACCGGGCCCCCCGGTCGACAAATCACTGCAGCTGCCCTGAGCGCAGAAAAGGAGGAAGAAGAAGAGGTCCCTATGGAACCAGAAGAATGGGAGTCCGCGGCCATGTGCCTCGCCTCCCTGGGCGACAAAGACATGATCCCCCGAGACCAGATTCCGGTCAACACCCAGAAGTACCGCCAGTGGGTCACCATTAACGGACGCCGGGCCGAGGCTCTCCGCGACACGGGGGCCAGCATAACCGCCATCCGCTGCCATCTGGTGACCCCAGAACAAATCTTGCCCCACGTTCTGTGCCCTGTCCGGTCCGCGGAGAATTCCGAGAGCCTGTGCCAGATGGCCCGCATCCCCTTCGAGTGGGGAGGAGTGTCCGGCCTGCTGAAAGTCACCGTCCGAGACGATGCCCCGGTGGACTGCCTCCTAGGGAACGACCTGGAAAGTCCCCCCTGGGCACAGATCGAGAGAAGAGAGCATCTGGGGATGCTAGGCCTTCCTGAATGGGTTTGCGTAACGACCCGATCCATGTCCACCCGGGACGCCGTCCCAACCGAAGACAATCTGCCCGAAGAACCTGAATGGCCGGCACCTCCGCCACCCGCCACTGCCACGGCCTAACCCGAACTGGGGCCGCAGGGCCCCAGCCATGAAGAACTTCCCGAGCTCGGCCCCTTCCCGAACTAGCCCAGGGGGCCCCACCCGCGAGCAGTTCCGTCGGGAACAAAAGACATGTCCTTCCCTTGAGGGACTCCGACAACAAGCCGCCACGCAAGCCACAGGAGACTCCTCGGGGTCCCACTGGATCTATTGGGACCAGGACCTCCTGTACAGTGAACAAAAGATCGCCGAGCTGGGGGCCGGCCGAGTGCTAGTCGTCCCCTCCACTTCAGAGACTTTCTCTTAAACCTTGCACATGATGTGCCCCTCGCCGGACACCTGGGGCAGGACAAAACCTACAGCCGCCTGGTGACCCACTTTTATTGGCCGAAGATGCGCCGCGATGTGTACAACCACTGCCGAACCTGTCCGACCTGCCAAGCCAGCGGAAAGAGTGGGGGGAAAATCAAGGCCCCACTCCAACCGTTTCCCGTGGTGACCACTCCCTTCGAGCGAGTAGGGATCGACATCGTGGGGCCCCTGGATCCTCCAACCTCCCAGGGGCACAGCTTCATCCTCGTCCTGGTGGACCATGCCACCCGCTACCCAGAAGCTATCCCCCTCCGGACTATCACAGCCCCCGTAGTGGGCCTTGCGCTAATGGGGATCTTCTCCCGAGTCGGCTTCCCCCGAGAGGTCGTCAGTGATCGGGGCACAAACTTTATATCGAAATATATGCGGTCCCTGTGGCAACAGTGCGGGGTCGCGTATAAGTTCACCACCCCGTATCACCCTCAAGGGAATGGACTAGTGGAGCGATTTAATAGGACCCTGAAAGGAATGATCAAGGGCCTAGAAGAGCCCCTCCAGCGCAAATGGGACGTTCTGCTGCCATGCCTCCTGTTCGCCTACCGGGAGGTACCCCAGAAGTCCCTGGGGTTCAGCCCCTTTGAACTATTATATGGACACCCGGTGCGAGGCCCCCTCAGCCTGGTCAAGGAAGGCTGGGAGCTGGCCGCCTCCGATACGCCGCCCGATGTTTTCCGATACCTCTTGACTCTCCGCAACCAGACTCGGAAGTTCCGGGAACTGGCCGAAACCAACCTGAAGGCCAGTCAAGAGGAGATGAAGCGCTGGTATGATGAAAATGCCTCATCCATTGAATTCGAGCCGGGCCAGCAGGTCTGGGTCATGTCCCCGGTCGACCCCGGCGCCCTCCAGGACAAATGGACGGGGCCCTTCAAAGTGGTGGAGCGCAAGAGCCCCGTCACCTACCTAGTGGACATGGAGTCCCCCCGAAACCCCCTCCGGGTCCTACACGCCAACCGGCTCAAGCCCCACTTTGTCCGCACCAAACTGAGCCTGTTGTTGGCTACCGATGACGGAGCAGAGGACGACTCCGAGCCTCTACCAGACCTCCTGAGCACCTCCGAGAAAGATGGCTCCGTCGAGGGAGTCTCCCTCTCTCCCTCGCTGACACCCAAACAGCGCCAGGACTGCCAGAAACTGCTGGGTCAATTTGCGAACTTATTTTCCCTCACCCCCGGAGTCACCCAGTGGTGTGTTCACGATGTCGACACCGGGGACAGTCCGCCCGTGTGGCACCAAGCCTACCGAGTCCCCGACCGAGTCCGGGCCTGCATCCAAGCCGAAGTTTCCAAGATGCTAGCCCTAGGGGTAGTCGAACCTTCAGACAGTCCATGGGCCAGTCCCGTCGTCCTGGTCCCTAAGGCCGCCGCCCCCGGGGTGCCCCCGGAGCTGCGGTTCTGTGTCGACTACCGGGGACTGAATGCCGTCACCAGGACCGACGCCCATCCCATTCCCCGAGCGGATGAACTGATCGATCGCCTGGGAGCCGCCAGGTACCTCAGCACCTTCGACCTCACGGCCGGATACTAGCAAATCGGCCTCACGCCAGGGGCACAAGAACGATCCGCTTTCTCGACCCCCGATGGCCACTTCCACTTCAACGTGATGCCCTTCGGCATGAAGAATGCTCCGGCCACCTTCCAGAGACTAGTGAACTGGGTGCTGGCAGGGCTGGAAGAGTTCAGTGCCGCCTATCTGGACGATATTGCGGTGTACAGCCTCTGTTGGGACGAGCACCTGACCCACCTCTGGAAGGTCCTGATGGCCCTCCAACGGGCCGGACTAACAATAAAAGCCAGCAAGTGCCAGATCGGTCAAGGGTCCGTGACCTATCTGGGACACCAAGTGGGGAGCGGCCAAGTGGCTCCCCTTCAACCCAAGATCGACGCCATCCAGGCCTGGGAGCCCCCCGTCACCCAGACCGCCGTCCGAGCCTTCCTGGGGCTCACTGGATACTATCGGCGGTTCATAAAGGACTATGGGAGCATTGTGGGGCCCCTCACAGAACTAACCTCCAATAGACTACCCCCGAAGGTGCACTGGACCCCGAGTGCCAAGTAGCCTTTGAGACACTAAAGACTGCCATGTGCACCGCCCCGGTGCTCCAGGCCCCAGACTACAGCCGAGAGTTCATCGTCCAAACTGACGCCTCGGAACACGGCATTGGGGCCGTACTGTCCCAAATGAACTCTGACGGAGTTGACCTTCCTGTGGCCTTCATCAGCCGGCGCCTGCTGGCCCGAGAACAACGATGGAGCACCATCGAGAGGGAAGCATTCGCCGTCGTATGGGCCCTAAAGAAGCTCCGGCCCTACCTCTTCGGCACCCACTTCCGAGTACAGACCGACCACCGGCCCCTGCGGTGGTTGATGCAGATGCGGGGCGAGAACCCGAAGTTGCTACGTTGGTCCATCTCCCTCCAAGGGATGAACTTCACCGTGGAACATCGCCCTGGCAACGACCACGCCAACGCTGACGGCCTCTCCAGATTCTTCCGCCTTGGCGAGGAGAATCCCCAAGAAGATGGGTGACTCTCCCCTGCCTTCAGCTGGGGGGGACGCGTGTTGGACCCGGCCTCGTGGCGTGGTCCTACCCCTCCCGCATGGCGGGCCCCGGACGACATCGGCCCTCCATCCAGCCCGGGTCGGCCTCGGGCACACCTCTGCACATCCTCCAAACCACCAGATCCGCCACCCGGCGGCCCACAACCACTGACACGACACCCTCGGGCCGCCCCAGCATTACCGGTCCGGTGCCCACCCCGGACCCTCATTCCAGGCCCGATGCCATCTTGGGCCCATCACGTCACAGACACGTGGCCCCGGACCAGCCGCGGCCACGGCCCCAGCGAGCCCGCCATCGAGGCACCAAGAACCCTCCGGGTGGTAGAGTGGCCACTCCACCAGAGACAAGGAGAGGGGAGTTTCGATGGCTCTCCAACCATCCCCGGATGCCTGGTTTCGATCACCCTCCGGCCTCCCTGGGATCCGGCTCCACCCCCCCGCTGGGTGTCTGGACACCATCATCCCGGCCTCTCTGACACCCAGGAGAGAGGGTCCGGACATCAAAGGACTCCAGACCTATATCTGGGCAAGCCCCGGAGTAGGACGGCAGTTGTATCCCGGAGTCGAGAAGCCCTGCTGACGCTGTCGCGGCTGACCCTGAGACGAACTCACCTTGCTGTTCTACCTGGAGCCTGCTGGCGCTGCCGCGGTCCATCTTCGCTGTAACCATCTTGGAGCCTGCTGGCGCTGCTGCGGTCCATCTTTGCTGTGACCACCTTGGAGCCTGCTGGCGCTGCCGCGGTCCACACTCGCTGAACCATCTTGGAACCTGCTGGCGCTGCCGCGGTCCACACTCGCTGAACCATCTCGGAACCTGCTGGCGCTGCCGCGGTCCACACTCGCTGAACCATCTTGGAACCTGCTGGCGCTGCCGCGGTCCACACTCGCTGAATCATCTTGGAGCCTGCTGGCGCTGCCGCGGTCCACACTCGCTGAATCATCTTGGAGCCTGCTGGCGCTGCCGTGGTCCACACTCGCTGAACCATCCTGGAGCCTGCTGGCGCTGCCGCGGCCCAACCTTCCGGAACCCCCCAGTTCGAGGATTGAGAGCTGTGCGTAGGGTCCCAGTGCAACCGACCATCTATAAGACTGTCCCGCTACCTTGCCCCTTGCCACAAGACTTTCCAGATCTCTGGATCTGCTGTATATATTGAAACGATACTTATTGCCCGATAAAGATTGAAAACTCTTTCTACGTGTGGTGTATATTTGTAGTGGTGTGGTTACTCTGCTGTACGATTCTAGGAGAGGGCCCTCCCGTCGGAGGCCTCTCGCCATCGCTCGGTCCCTTCTCTGAAGGAGGGGTAGACCTAGGGGTGGTCAGTCAGACACCTTCTGCCTCCCCCGGGTTCGCCTTTCTAACACTTCCCATAATATCCCAGAAATTGGGCCTTTGAAATTACAGCTTGTTTAAAAAGCCTGAATTCCAGGTGAACCCACGAGGATGGAGCAGCATTAGGAAGATTAAAAAGTAATCTCTAACACCTCAGTTGGGGTTTGTCCAGCCAGCCTGAGATCTGTTTGCTAAAAATAAAGGTATAGTACATAAGAGTGGGCATGAATTTGGCATCGATCACCTTGCATAAGCCAGTAAGATCAGGCCCATTCATTGTCAAAATTAGCTTTTTAAAAATTAATCATCATTGACAAAACAGAAATTATAAGGTGCTCTAAATGTGTAACGAGTGAGCCATTAATATCAAAATAGATGCCCAAATATGTTAACCTAGTTACTTGTTCCAGGACCACGTTGTTTATGTCTGCATACGGAAGGCAGGGAATATGGTGCCCTGCAATCTTTGGGGGTACTTACTGCATTTGCGGCTCCTAATACTTTGTTGGTGTCAGCCAGATAAAGATTAAACAGCAATGGTGCAAGAATGCAGCCTTGCTTTACTCCAGGGATGGTTTTCATTCTATGATTGTGACTCTATTAGATGTTACTTTCACTTTTACCCAAATGTCAGAGTATAAGCTTATAATGACACTCAGCAGACCTTCTGCAAATGCCCCACGTTGCCAACTTTTCCCACAATCTCCCTCTGTCCACTCTGTCGAATGCAGTTTTAAAGTCTATTGAAGATACGTATAACAGTGGAGACTTGTTGGAATTTACAGTTTTAATGATCGAGGAGAGTTGTCTTTTGTTCCGTGCCCGGGTGATACCACAGAATATCGAGTTTTAAATATCGACATACACAAATATCGAGTTGGAAATATCGTGATACAGAAATATTGTCAGCAAGAATATCATGGTCAAGAATATCGACCTTAAGGTAAGAAATATTGTTTTTGAAAATATCGAAGTTAGTAATATCGTTTGCAAAAACATAGTTGTTTAAAATATAGATTTTTAAATTAGTGTTATGAATTTTAGTATGAATTTAAAAAATATGTGATCTATTTTTTGTTTAAGTATTGCTTTTGTTTTTTAATATATGTGTTACATTTTTAGTAGTTATTAATTTTATGTTAATTAAACTTTGCGTTTTTTAGTTCTGTAGCGGGTTGTAGGTTTACAGGGGAATCGGGTGGGAAGTAATTTAATTATAATAAATTAATTTATATTTTTTATTGATTAGGATTTATTTAATTTAGATTTTATAGTGTTAATTGTGGGAATTAATTTATTATTAATCAATAATTTGTTGGTTGTTAATTAATATTAATTAATTGGTAATTATGTTAATTGTGTAATTTTTGTAGGAGCGGGTTGTGGGTTTATAGAGGAATAGGGTGGGAAGTAATTTAATTTGTATTAATCATTTTATATATTAATATTTATTTTGTTTATAATTTATAGCGTTAATTGTGGGAATTAATGTATTAATCATTATTTATCAATTGCTTGTTAATTATTATTAGTTAATTAATTAATTGGTCATTAATTATGTTAATTGTGTAATTTATTAGCAATGGGTGGTGGGATTTATAGGAGAATAGGGTGGGAAGTCATTTAATTATAATTAATTAATATTTCATTGTTAATTAATGTTAAATAATACAAAATTAAATATGGCAATTGTGTAATTAATTTGAGATGTGAGTTGTGGGGTTTATAGTGGTAAAGGTGGGACGTAAATTCCTTTAAATTAATTAATTAATAAGTTATGTTTGATATAAATTTAATGATGTAAAATTAGTTATGTAAATTGTGTAATGATTTTAGGTGTGATTTTGGTATTTATTGTGGTAGAGGGTGGAAAGTATTTTAGGTTTCATTATTTAATAATTAGTTGCTCATTAATATTCATTCATTAATTGATAAATATTTATGGTAATTGTTTATTTTTATTTTGTGTGTGTATTTTGGTTTTATAGGTGTAACAATTGGTGAGTACATTAATTTACATATGTTTAATTTGTTTTTTGATTAATAATATTTGTTTATTTAATCATTAATTAGTTTAATTATGGAGGTACACTTTTTAAAAAGATTTAGATGCGTGTTGTGAATTGTGTAGTGTTATAGGCTAGGAAATAAAAAAAAAATTACATTTATGTAAAAATTAATGTTTTTGATTATTATTAATTTCCATTAAATATAGTTATTTGTTTGTGAATTATTTTCAGTTTTTTATACAATAATCTTTAAAGGTAATTCTTAGATTTTTGTAACGTTATAATATGATTCTATCTTTTGTAATTTTTAATATTTTTATGTTTTCTTTTTTTGATTTTTAACATCTTTTGTAGAGTAGTTGATATTTTGTTTGTTTTTAATGTTGAATTGACTTCAGTGGGAATATAAATTTTTACCCCTCCGCTATCCAACACTTTCCCTACTGTTGCACTCACTGGAGTGGGAATAGTAATTTCTACCTCTCTGCTATCCAACACTTTCCCAACTGTTGCACTTTCTGGAGTGGGAATAGTAATTTTTCCCCTCCGCTATGCAACACTTTGCTTACTGTTGCACTCACTGGAGTGGGAATAGTAATTTTTACATCTCCGCTATCCAACACTTTCCTTACTGTTGCATTCACTGGAGTGAGAATAGTAATTTTTTACCCACCGCTATCCAGAACATTACCTACTTTTGCACTTACTGTAGTCGGAATATTAATTTTTACCCCTCCGCTATCCAACACTTTCCCTACTGTTGCAGTAAATGGAGTGGGAATAGTAATTTTTACCTCTCCGCTATCCAACACTTTCCCAACTGTTGCACTTTCTGGAGTGGGAATAGTAATTTTTTCCCCTCCACTATCCAACACTTTCCTTACTGTTGCACTCACTGAAGTGGGAATAGTACTTATTTCCCCTCTGCTATCCAACACTTTCCCTATTGTTGCAGTAGTTGGAATGAGAATAGTCATTTTTCCCCCTCCACTATCCAACACTTTCCCTACTGTTGCACTCACTGGAGTGGGAGCAGTAATTTTTACCCCTCCGCTATCCAACACTTTTCCTACTATTGCACTCACTGGAGTGGGAATAGTGATGTTTACCCCTCCGCTATCCAACACTTTCCCTACTGTTGCAGTAATGGGAGTGGGAATAGTAATTTGTACCCCTCCACTATCCAACATTTTCCCTACTGTTGCACTCACTGAAGTGGGAATAGTAATTGTTACCCTTCCGCTATCCAACACTTTCCCTATTGTTGCAGTAGTTGGAATGAGAATAGTAATTTTTCCCCCTCCGCTATCCAACACTTTCCCCACTGTTGCACGAACTGGAGTCCGAAAAGTACTTTTTACTCCTCCTCTATCAAACACTTTCCCTACTGTTGCACTCACTGGAGTGGGAATAGTAATTTTTCCCCATCCGGTATCCAACACATTCTCTACTGTTGCACTCAATGGATTGGAAAATCTAAGTTTAAAATTTATTAAATATTAAGGGCTCGATTCCGATTCGGGAAAGAAAACCGTCTGACGAATCGTATTCGTAGCCGTTTTCGTACGAATCGTACAAATCCGTACAAATCGCGTAGTACGATCCGTTTCTTAAAAATACGTCCGAACCCTTGCGAACCGTATGAAAATCATAAGATAATCTGTACGACACTGGCTCAGCAAATAAACCGTACAATTCGTAAACATGTGGTACGGCCCGACAAGTACGATCCAGACCGGGGACCGAGAACGGGATTCGTATGGGAAAACGTTGTCGCGTATCAACTGCGATTTGTACGGAAAACATGGCGTATGAGCGAGCCACACAATCAAATACGATCCGAACCCCCCTGAACGAAGCGCACGCGAACCCCGGAAAAACGTCGCGTATGAGTGAGCCACACAATCAAATGCAAAATGAACCCCCCCCCTGAACAGAGCGCATGCGAACCCCGGAAAAACGTCGTGTATGAGCGAGCCACAAAAGCAAATACGAATCGAACCCCCTGAACGAAGCGCACGCGAACCCCGGAAAAACATCACGTATGAGCGAGCCACAAAAACAAATACGAATTCAACTCCCCTGAACGAAGCGAACGTGAACCCCGGAAAAACTTCGCGTATGAGCGAGCCACAAAAGCAAATACGAATGGAACCCCCCCTGAACGAAGCGCATGCAAACCCATTAAAACAGCACAAGGAGGGTGCAAACAACTCGCACAACACCACAAAACATTTCTCCTGTGTACAAACCATAGGAAATGAATGTCCTGGCCAGATCTCAACAGGGCCTAACTCAGACCCACCCCTTATAACACACCCACTAAAAATTCAAACTAAGCCCCACCCATAAATGGACCAATAAAAAGGGCTCACACACACAAACCATGATCCTTTGCAACACACCCATTTAGCCACAGAGAGCCAGACAACAGACAACTGCACACATCCACCTTCACACATACCCCCAATCACATTCAGACCCACACCCCCCATTCACATTCATACCCACACACCCACATCCATACACACCCTCATCCCCCATCACATTCACCCCACACCATGTCCGCACACAAGAATCCAAAGTTCACAAAGGAGAAGATGGAGATCCTTGCAGATGAAGTCATCAGAGTCGAGCCACAGCTGTTTGGTGCATTGGTCAGACAGACCAGCATAGCTGAGAAAACACGAAAACACAACTGTGGGAGAAGATCGTCAATAAGGTGAATGCTGTTGCACCCATCAGATGCACCAGGACAGAATGCCAGGCCAGGTGGTACGATATGCGGAGGATGATGAAGAAGACGATGGACACCGACTACCAACAGAGCCAATACACTGGAGGTTGTGGCCCCCGCAGACCAGTACAGTACCATCCCTGGGATGAGGAGGTCATGGCCCTGCTACCACTGGTGGGAGTACAAGGGATTGAAGGAGTCGTAGAGCCTGGTGAGTATACAAACAACTCATGTAACATGGGGGTAATGGCAGCTACACTCCAAGTACAAAAAATGCCTGCAACAAGCGCCAAACGCCAGCTGTCCATGACTACAGGCAAAAACAACGCAAATGCCACTAACATGTGTATGTCCCATTAACAAACCAAGGCAATACCATGTTCCATGCTACAGGAAGCACAGACCCAAGATTAGATGTCCTGTATTCTGGGAGGGTGGGTGTCACTAAATGCATTGTGGGACTCCAAATCAGACCCAATTCCCTGTGCGTCCGCAGGGGGGGGAAGGGGGATCTTGGGCCCCCCTGGATTGCCAGTGTTACTGGTGTTGGCTCAATCAGGGCCAGCCCTAGTCCATCGTGCCTTACAAATGGTCCCATTGTCCCAGGTGGTAGCACCCGACATTGGGTGGGAAGGGTGCAAGGGGGAGGGTGAGAAGGGTGCAAGGCAGAGTGAAGGAGGGTGCAAAGGGGAGGGTGAGAAGGGTGCAAGGGGGAGTGGAGGAGGGTGCAAGGAGGAAGGTGAGAAGAGTGCAAGGGGGAGTGGAGGAGGGTACAAGGTGGAGGGTGAGAAGGGTGCAAGGCGGAGTGGAGGAGTGTGCAAGGGGTAGGGTGAGAAGGGTGCAAGGCGGAAGGTAAGAAGGGTACAAGGGGGAGTGGAGGAGGGTGCAAGGGGGAGGGTGAGAAGGGTGCAAGGGGGAGTGGAGAAAGGTGCAAGGGGGAGGGGGAGAAGGGTGCAAGGGAGAGTAGAGGAGGGTGCAAGGCGGAGGGTGAGAAGAGTGCAAGGGGGAGTAGAGGAGGGTGCAAGGGGGAGGGTGAGAAGGGTGCAAGGTGGAGTGGAGGAGGGTGCAAGGCAGAGGGTGAAAAGGGTGCAAGGGGGACAGTGAAGCTAAAAATCTGCACACCCCTATAAACATCTCTGTGGATGCCCATGTCCAATTGTACTCATCCCATATCGTGCAGGTACACAACCATGCACCATGCTCAATGCACATGGAGTGTAAATGTACTGACAAGTTAGCTGACACTGGGCCCTGGTGTAGGCAGAACAAGGCCCTCCTGGGACCAGTGCAAACACAAACACCAGAACACCAAAGTCAGATATCTTGGTCAGGAACTCACAGCCACTGTCATGGCAGCATGCTCCATGGGGGGACAGCCCCACCACGAGGGAGGCATGCAGTTGTACTGTGGATGCCCAACTACCACCACAGGCTGTCACACACACACCTTACACAAACATACCCACCTGGGACAGGCAATGGAGTTCCCCACTGTCACAATGGTCATGTAACACAACTAAACCAATTCAGATCTGATGAAGCATCCAAGCAACAAATGCATGGTGCACATTCACAAGCCACTTGCGCTTCTTACATGCCGCAGTTGCGTCACCTCTGTGACACAGCTGCGGCACAAAAGAGGCGCTATGGTGCTGGTAATTTACAAGGTGACGCATCTGTGAGATGTGTCACGTTCTAAAGCCCTGCGCCACAAGTAGGTGTACTGGCGCAGGGGGGAGGGGCGTAATGGTGCAGGCATGCCTCCCAAAAGTGGCTATGTGAAATCTACAAGATATCACTCTGTCACTTATAAGCACATGCTTTGTCAAAACCCTGTGCATGGCTGATGCAGGCGTAAGGAATGAAGCAACATTGTGCAGATAGGGCCACACAGACCATTGCTGGAGCTGTCTTGCGCTGGTGGCGCTACTGCAGCAATGCGCCTACTTATACAGCACAGATGTGTGACGCTGCTGACACATTTTTCCCACTATGGTGCTCCACAATGTGAATGCGTTGCATCTGTGCTGGCATAGGTGTGGTGCACAAAGACTGGTGAATCCCTGCTGATATGCAGGGCTGTGCTAGTTATAGTAAATATGCCCCCCCCCCATGTCAATGACTCAGGAGCACATATCAATCGGACACCACAACATACCCATCCACAAGTGAACATTGAGGACAATCCAAAGCATGGACAATTACCAGGTGGAACAGTGCCAACTACAATGTGTATGAGAAATGGATGTTGCATTACATTGCATTAACATTGTCTGTCTCTCACACCCACAGGGCAACGTGCGGAATTGAACCCCAATGATGGGGAAGACGATTCACAGTCCCAGGCTCCGCAGGACCCTCAACCCACCGACAGAGACGCCTCTCACCACTCCATGGATGACCCCGACCGACCTGGCACCTCTGGTGCCACAAACCGTGCAGCATCTGGATCAGGCACACCTGCGCCAACCGCCACCACCATTCCTGCCACATAACAGCAGATAGCTCGGAGCCCTGGCCACACTCAAGAACTGAGCCAGTCTGACAATGAGGGACACGGTTCGACGGCCACCCAGGAGCGGGCAGACAACACCACCACTGCGATCACTCAGGGGTCCCGTTGAGCCGATGTGCCCACAACGGCAGGCCAGGCTCGTGTGGGCAGGGGTGGTGGGAGTGGCAGCAGGCGGAGGTAAGAACCTGACCAGACAGCTGCAGGTCCTGGTATGTCTGAGCTCCACAACATCATGGAGGCATACCGGCGGGACACCAGGGAGTTCAGCCAGGTAGTGGGAGCCCTCACAGAGATAGAAAACCTGCAGGCCAAGCAACACGCCAGTCAACAACAACACCAAGGACAGATGGAGGCAAGACTGGCTGAGCTCCTGGTGGTGCAAAGGGACATTAGCCATTCACTCCGTCGGATTGCTGACAACATGCAGCACCCTCCCTATGTCACCAGGCAAGACACTTCAAGGCAAAGATGGCCACCAGGCACTGGGAGGTAGGAGGAGGAGGAATTGTCCAACGGAGCGTCCCGTGCATCGTCAAGGTCCCCCAAGGAAGGTGGATCGTCCACGGAAGACACACTGAGAGGCAGTGGGCCATGCGCATCTCCCAGGACACCTGTTCTGGCACCTGGAGTCTGTGTGCAACAGCATCACCTTATTGACTGTCCTAATCTCACACATGGACTTGCTGGTTGCAGTCTGACCAATGATGGCAAGCACTGTGGTCTGGACTCTGGTGACTCAAACTGCAAGGCATCACATCTCCCTTTGTGAACTTTGGATTCCCCCCTTTTTGTACAGCACCCATCACTAACTCGCGTTTCCCGCACAAGAACGATAAATAAATAAAAAAACACTACTGAAATTGATGTTGCAGTCCTTTTCCATCATTCTACAACATACGTGTGGGGATACGTCAAAATATGCCACAGTGTGGAACAAACTCAACCCATCCATACACTGGGATCTGAGTCCGGTCGAGGACACACATAGGTCACAATGTATCATCAAATACATACATGGAGCGCTATACTCACCTGTGATGGTTTCAATCTGCTGAGGGGGGGGGACTGCCATACTGCTCAGACAGACAGTTTTGGAAGGGTGTAATGAAGGTGTAGAGGTCATGGGTCATGTGGAGGTGCCCAGGGAGGGAGTACCAGGTCTGTTTGGTGAGGTGGGATAACTATCTTCCGCATGCAGTTGTACTGTGGATGTGAAGAATGGTCCACAGGGCAAGGTTGGCTGGATGGAGTTGGTGCAATGGGGTGTTGGATAGGAGACTTCTATGTTCGTCTTGGGGGCTGGGGTTGTGGAGTGCCTCCTGAGTGTGGCTGAGGAGTATGAAGGTGATTCTGCTGTTGAGAGTGAGCCTATTGTAGGTATCTCAGGTGGACGGTCATGTGGCTGTGGCAGTGGATGTTGAGGATGAGGTGTGGTGATGCACCCTGTATGTGCACAAGTCCTCCTGGAGTCTGGCTGCTGTTCCTGTGTAGAGGGCGTTGCTGTAGTACAGCCGGCTGTTGTTGTGTACCTGGGTGACTGTCTGTCTTGACTAGGACTCGATCTATCCGATGAACATTTGCTGCATGCGGAGGGACTTGCAGCATGAGGTAGAGATGGTGTTTATATGCATGGTTATTGTGAGTGAGTTGTGTACGATGAGCACCTGCTTGCGTGTGTGTCCAATGTGTGCTTGTGCGCTGCCGAGGCTGCTGTGACACAAGGAGTTGTCCGAGCCGTAAGGGGACATTCCTCAGATGATGAGCCCAGTCTTGTCCAGCCTCATGTGGCTGAGGTACCTCCATATGTCAATGAATCTCATGCCTTCTTGAATGTTGGATCTGGGAGTGGCTGGGTCTTTGGTGAGGGTGAGGAGCAGCTGGGTGTCAATGGCAGAGGACATGATGATGAGAACGTGTGCACATGTGATGTTGGCGAGGGGGTCATGGAGATGATGTAGATAGTCACACTGCGAGATGACGCCTGGGCCCATGACCCCAGTGTACTACGTGCCGAAGGGGGGAGGCAGACTCCCTGGGCCTTGCTGGTGAGGTACTTAGGGCTTTCATCCTGGCCCTTCCTCGGGATCCCAGTGTTGGAGATGTGTGATCTGACACCGTGGTACCACATGGTGTAGAATGCTGGATGAGAGGTCAATGGGGTGAGGGTGGTGTACTCACCATTGTTGAGCACGGTCCAAGAAGTTGTTGGTGGTGGCAATGAGGGCTGTTGCAGTGGGGTGATTACTGTGGAAGATGGTCTGGTGCGGTTTGCCTGGAGATATTTGCTTGGAGTGAGATGGTCAGTTGCTTGTTTATTTATTTATTTATTAAGCGCTGCATTCATCCCGAGGGATATCAAGGCGCTGGTAGCGGATAACCTGGTAAGCTGCGGGGATGGGACTTAATACTTGGGGAACAGATGCGTTTTTAGTTTTTTACGACACAGTATGTAGTTGGGTACAAGCCGTAGCTCCGGAGGTAGCTCGTTCCACTTCTTGGCTGCCAAATAAGAAAATGATCGCCCTCTGGTTCTCACTTTCCTGATGCGTTTGGTTCTGGCCAGACCTAAATGAAGAGAGCGAAGGCTCCTAGTGGGGACATAGAACTCGATTCTCTCCTGGAGAATTAGCGGGCCAGTTCAATACAGGGCCTTGTGTGCGTGACTGAGCAGCTTGAATGCGGCTCTTTGTCGCATGGGTAGCCAGTGCAGGGACTTCATGCACATAGTGGCTGAGTTTAACCTGCCTTTGTTGCAGACAAGTTTGAGGGCCGCGTTCTGAAGCACCTGAAGTCGTGTGAGCAGGTGCCCGTTCCTGCCTACAAATAGTGCATTCCCATAATCCATTTGACTGACTAGCAAGGCTTGTGTGACAGATCTTCTGCAGTCCTGAGGTATCCAGGGAAAAGCCTAGCCAGGAGTTTCAGGGTAGCAAAGCCTTTGCCGCAAAGGGCCCGTACATGATCCTTCATGGACAAAGTGTCATCAATGGTGATGCCCAGGTTTTTTGCGCAGTGTTTTGGAGTTGAGGCGGCACCAAGTGAGATTGGCCACCATGTGGCATCCCAGACTAGCTTCGCCCCTCCAAAGAGTAGGATCTCAGATTTCCCTGCGTTCAACTTTAAGCAGTGCTCATGTATCCAATGTGCTGTTGGACCCGGCCTCGTGGTGTGGTCCTACCCCTCCCACATGGCGGGCCCGGGACGACATCGGGCCTCCGTCGACCCGCTGCCGACCCCCGGAACACGAACCATCGACGAGAGCAGCCCCCTGGCAAACCATGGCTCTCCCCCCTGAGACCCCGGCGGACCCTGCTCGCCAACACTGCCGGTCTGGCGACCATGCCAGGCCACCCATTCCGGCCCGACTCCATCTTGGGCCCATCACGTCCCGAGCACGTGGCCGCAGCCATCCCTGGTCCCGGCCCCAGCGAAGCCCCAACATCGAGGCACCAAGATCCCCCCGGGTGGTAGAGTGGCCACTTGGCGGATCCCGGGGGAGGGGAGTTCAATGGGCCTCCAGCCGTCCCCGGACGCCTGGTATCGATCGCCCCCCAGCCTCCCTGGGCGCTGGCTCCACCCCCCTGCTGGGTGTCTGGACACCTTCATCCCGGGCCCTCTGACCCCCAAGCGCGAGGGTCCGGACATCAAAGAACTCCAGTCCTATATCTGGGCGAGCCCTGGATTAGGACTTCAGTTGTATCTTGGAGTCGAAGCCCTGCTGACCTTGTCGCGGCTAATCCTGATCCGAACTCATGCACCTGGAACCTTCGAGGCCCTGCTGATGCCGTCGCGGCCTGACCGAGCTGAACCACCTTCGAGGCCCTGCTGACGCTGTCGCGGCCTGATCAAGCTGAACTACCTTCGAGGCCCTGCTGACGCTGTCGCGGCCTGACCAAGCTGAACCACCTTCGAGGCCCTGCTGATGCCGTCGCGGCCTGACCGAGCTGAACCACCTTCGAGGCCCTGCTGACGTTGTCGCGGCCTGACCAAGCTGAACCACCTTCGAGGCCCTGCTGACGCTGTCGCGGCCCAACCAAGCTGAACCACCTTCGAGGCCCTGCTGACGCTGTCGCGGCCTGACCCCTGGAACTATCCACGCACCAGTTGGTACCAAGACTGTCCCGCTACCCCCTTTTTCCCAAAACCAAGACTTTACGGATCCCTCGATCCCTGTGGGATAACCTTACGAGAACGTGCCTTCATTTCTTATATAAAGATTCTTGAGAATATTCCTTCGTGTGGTGTCCGTCTGTGGTAGTGTGATTACCCAGCTGTTACGATTGTAGGAGAGGAGCCTCGCCAAGGAGGCCTCCATACGGCGCTCGGCCTATTCCATAGAGGGAGGTGGGTCTCGGGGCGGGCAGTCAGACCCCTTCTGTCTCCCCTGGGATCTCCTTTCCAGCATGGGCCATTTCTGTGAGGCAGTTATGTAGCTTTGATTTAGTGACCTCAGGCTTTTCATCCATACCCACCATCAGCTGTGTGTCATCAGCATAGGAGCAGATACCAATGGCCCACTTCCTGCTGATGTTGGCCAGTGAGGAGACATAGGCATTAAATAAGGTGGGGCTCAGTGATGCTCCCTGCGGGACGCCACAGTCGATGAGGCTCGATTTGGATTGATATTGGCCGAGGGGAACTGATTGAGTTCGGTGGCTTAGGAAGGAGCTGATCCAGCTCAATGCTTTGGAATGAATTCCTTTTTCGTAGAGGATTTCTAGCAGACTGTTGTGTTAGACTGTGTCGAACGCCGCCGACAGGTCCAGCAGTATCAGCGCGACTGCCCCTCCTTGGTCAGTACAAGATCTAATATTGTCTGATACAGCCAACAGTGTTGCCTCTTTGCTGTTTTTTGTCCTAAATCCCGTCTGTGATGGGTCTAGAAGACTATTATTTTCTAGGAAGTTAGCTAATTGCCTATTCACTAATCTTTCCAAAACTTTGGCAAGGTAGGGGAGTTGGGATATAGGGCGGTAATTTTCGGGATTGAGAACATCGGTTCCGGCTTTTTTTAACAGAGGGATTACTGAGGCATGTTTCCACTTGTCAGGGAAGGTGGCAGTCCTGAGGGAATTATTAAAGAGTTGGGTGATATAGGGGCACAGTGTGGGAGAGATCTGAGCAAAAATGAAGTGAGGGCAAGGGTCTAACGGGGATTCAGATTTTACTTCACCTATGGCCATTAGGACCTAATTTTCTTGAAGGTGTGTGAAATTACACATATTTGATGTGGCATCTGGGTGGGGAATCGAGAGGTTCATATATATCAGCTTTTGTGGGAGTATCAAAGGTGGAATACATTTTCTTTATCTTATCCGAAAAGAAATCACTTATTCTTTCGCATGCGTCAACTGAGGGAGGTAGAGTTTGAGACTGTCTTTGTTGACTGTCTTCTTGATGACATTTGCCGGG
Source organism: Lissotriton helveticus (assembly GCF_964261635.1). Taxonomy (NCBI): domain Eukaryota; kingdom Metazoa; phylum Chordata; class Amphibia; order Caudata; family Salamandridae; genus Lissotriton; species Lissotriton helveticus. Next base: position 652,502,965 of record NC_136067.1, read on the forward strand.
CAGGGAAGCAGGGTGACGTTCCAGGCAATCCTGCGGTACAGCCGTATGTCGTAAAAGAAGGGCCTGGCTTCCTGTATGCCTACAGCTCCCATGGAAAGTGGCATACTCAAAGGAGACATTCAAGACGTCCCGGAGGTGGGCCTGAAGGATGGCGTATGCTGTGATTGAGATGTTGTGTGGGAAGGGTCCAGATGGAGAGCCGGAGTAGATGGTGTACATGAGTCGGGTGGTGTCTTTGCTGCTGACGGGAGTCCAGGACCTGAGGGGGGTATGTCCTGTGGAAAAAGCGCTGACTGCCTCTGTGTGGTGAGGCTGTCGTGTACGTCTATGAGCTTGCAGTGGTAGTAAGTTGCAAGGGATCACCTTGGCCTTGCAAGGGTGGGATGTCTCTTGGATGGAGAGCTGGGGTCAGATAGTTCTCTCAAAATGCCGATGAGGTCATTCATGTCATGTGTGTTGGTGCCTAGGCCATACCTGGAGGTTGTCCTCTTGTCCATGCTGATGATATGGTGATGTCTGTGTGTTGTTGATTTCAGGGCAGAAAGTTAACTGATGGTTGTTTGTTTTACAAGGTTTGCACATGAATCTGGCTAGACGTGTTTGAGTCCAGTAGTTCTGCCTTGTCCCGGGTGGCTTAACTGTTGTTGTGCTTCACAGGAAATTCCGCCAATGTGGGAGGAGTGATGGGTCAGTTGCGGATCCAGTGTTTGCGGTTGCAGGGTGTGGTGGTGTCGTTGGTTTGAGTGTCCTGTGTGAGGGTGCCACACAGCTTGTTTGTGTTGACTTTGGTCAATCGTTCTTGGTGGATCTGTAACGGAGTGTGGTGCTGTGTGTTGTTTTTTGGTCCACTGGATGCAAATGTTGATGTACACATGCAGGATGGTGCTATGGTTGTCCTCCAGCCAGGAGTTGCTGTATCCCTGACCCATGTTGTCAGTGTAGGTGAGGGCCTGCGAGCTGATGTAGTTGTCCAATGTCTGAGTACCAATCTGTAAAGCCGTTTCCTATCTCTGTGGTGGATCACTGACATAACCTCGACAGACCGAATATCGACTGGACAAAATATCGACTACAAAAATATCGATTACCTATACTTAAACAACAAACCACAAAAATATCGAAACCATAATATCGACTACAAAAAACATACATCTTATAATACATAAACAATATTTCGAACAACTAAACATTTCTTACTGAAAATTATATATATTCCTCCACTTTACAAATATAACGATAACATTACCTATACTAAATAAGGCCTTACACTTTAAAAAAACGTTAATTGGCGTCACCCATATAAGGAAAGCAGTTAGTATAACAGGTAAAGAAATTCAAATCCACAAATAAAAACAGACTATCAATTTAAACAACCAATCCTATTTCTGAAACAATTAGACTAATACTATATAAACAAGATTACAGCAAACAAAAAATGCAGCCTACATCTCCTAACTAAAGGAAGACGAAACTCTGCAGGATTTCTGAAAGAAAACTGATTGACTTCAACATAAAGACAGCTACACCTATCTAAAGTAAGTACTACTACATTATTAGCCATCGAAAATGTAACTCTCAAACCTCACACCTATATTTAAAAGCCAAATACTTAAAATATATTTGTTTTTTTTTACTACTTATCCTACAGACAAAAAGAAAATACAGAAGACCTACACAACACCTGGACATCAAAAGTTAAATATAAATAAGTAAGTATATAATTGAAATGTAAAATCGACATTTAATAGATAGGTAACTAAATAGAAACTAGCTAAAAACCTCTATCAAAATATCATAAATAGTAATACAATTTTTGTACACATTTTCTCAACTTCCACAGGTACAAAAAGATATACACAGAAAATAACAGTTTGAAGAACATCAACACCTGAAAAGATCTACTTGAAATCATCACAAGAATTACAGGTACATAAAAAATGTATTAAACTGTATTATTAGAATGCAACATTATTTTTACAAAAAATGTAATGACATTCTCTTTTAATTACCTCCTAGCACTACAATACAATTATGACTGAAGGAGCTAAATTCATTTATTCACAAAAAGGGAAAATGCTTCTTTGTTACATGGGATATGTCTACACTCAAGAGAAACAAAAAGATTAGAAAGTGTTTTGGAAGTGTACGAAATATTATGCCAACAAATGTTATGGTAGAGCTATAACTCAGGAAACTACTGTTACTTATACTAAGGAACATAATCACCCACCCAATGTAACAGAAATAGAGATTAGACAAATGCTAGATTCCCTTAAAGAAGCTAGTACTAGAACTGATCAACCAACAACTGCAATTCTGAAACACCATTTAAGTGTACTTCCCCAACATGCTTCTAGCCAATTACCATCTATCGAATCCCTTAAAAGAACTGTAGCTAGAAAAAAAAGAGCAACATGCACTACTCCTCTCACACCAAAAACTTTTGAAGAAGTGCTAATTCCCCCTGAACTCTCTGTAACTCACAATAAAGAAAATTTTATACTCTATGACAACAAATCTAAAGATAAAAGAATTATACTGTTTGCCACAGCAAACAACATGACTAAACTTACCCAATGCCAAAGTTGGATGATGGACGGTACTTTTTCTGTATGCCCCAAACCTTTTTATCAATTATACACCATCCATGGTCATTTCCAAAATGCAAATATTCCATTCCTTTATGCCCTTCTACCAAACAAACAGCAAGCTACATATCAAGAAATACTAACTGAAGTCATTCAACATACTAACAACTATTTTCCACAAAAAATTATCATTGACTTTGAAAAAGCAATGATAAACAGCATCCTTAAAACATACCCTCACACAGCAATACAAGGTTGCTATTACCATTTTAATCAATGTATCTGGCGACATCTACAAAAATCTACCTTGAGTATCCAATACGCCACTGATAGCACATTTGCTTATCAAATAAAAAAACTCATCGCCCTAGCCTATGTTCCACTAACAGATGTAACTGAGCACTATAACTTATTAATAGACAGCCCCGACTATAAAAGAAACGAAGAAAAACTAAGCCCTATGCTTGACTACTTCGAAGACACATGGGTAGGAAGGCTACACAGATCAGGCCATAGAAGACAACCCAAATACCAAATAGCTTGGTGGAATGTCTACCGTAGCACACTAAATAAGGAAGCAAAAACAAACAATGCAGTTGAAGGATGGCACAATGCCTTCCAAGCAACTACAGGCCGAGGAACGCCAACCCTTCACAAATTAATGCAATCCTTACAAAAAGAACAGAGTTACCAGGAACTCCGATTGGAGCAATCAGTAACTTTGATCGGACCTAAACTCACCAAAGAAAGTAAAAAAATGTATAACACACTCCAAAGTCAAGTTACCCTCTATCCAACTAGCAAAGGACTAGAATATCTATCAATGATTGCAAAAACTATTCTTTAAAACATTACATAGCTTAACACGTTAAATTAAGCATTTTCTTTCCTAAATTCCTTGATTTTAACATGTAACAATTTGCAATTAAATTATCAAATACATAATATTAACATATATAAAATGTATTTAGATAATGTATTTACAAAATGTTACATACAACGTAAGTAAAGCAAAAATTAAAACAGTTTCCCCACCCACAAACAATTTGGTCAATACTTACAGTTCTGTTGCAGCTTCAAACGTAATCCAATTCCAAGCAATCCATACGACACCATTGCAAAAACCCATACAATCCATAGAAGTCCAAAAAAAAATCAAAAATACAAGCAAATCCATAGCGACTCCTTTCCAATGTAATAGACACGATATACGATAGAAAACCCGAAAATAGTAATGTTGAAAAAAAAACGCTCCTGGAAAACTTGAAATCCAAACTAATTGTGTGCAAAAATAAGAGTATATAATACTCGTCACACAACTGTGATCGAAAAAGAAGAAACTCCTCAAAAACAGTAAAACGCGACGATAACTTGCAAAAAATAAAATACATACCCACCGACACAAAAACACCCATACATATATAAAAACACATATTTATACACCAAACATATTATCTTTGTAACATTTCAACATATTAATTCACCTCACACACCCACAACTAAAACGCGGTAAAAATCTAATATCGTACACTCACTCTTCTCTTAATAACCCTATCTACATAAACCTAAACACACCACACATACACTAACAATAACTTCATTAACTTGTAAAATACAATTAAAACAAACTTACCCTCTCTAACGCGAAGCAGCATCCAACCGCGATCTGTTGAAGCACCAAATACGCCTAAGTAACATTACGCGGTTAAAAAGTAGTCCCTGTATACAGCAAAATCCTCTTTAATTTCTATATTCCAACACTTAAAAAAATACACTGAGTATTATATTAGGTGTAAATAATTATTTAAATTGTAGAAAATTATTTCCTAAATATTCATTACTTTCAAATAATTATTCAACTGTTATGTGATACTTTAATAATATTTGATGATTTAAATATACATGTTAAAAATAATGTATATGTTAAACAAATTTACATCTATAACTTTGTTACAAATAATGTGTTTATAAAAATAGCAAATATTAGTTTAAACATTATGTATGTATATAAAAATGTATTTTTGTGTGTATCTATGTAAAAATTAATATTATAAATATGTTCAATATTCATAATATTAATTTAAAAAAAAATATCAATACTTTGTAAGAAACAAAAATGTTACTGTTACAAAAGAAATGTACATATTTATCTATGACAATATATTCAATGTCTGTGTGAATAAAATAATTGTTATTAAATGAAAAGTACATATGACCATTTTTTTTCTTTAACTATTAAAATTACAATATATGTTAATAAACATAAAATTATGTTAATATCATTTATGTGTTAAAAACATATATATGCACTTCATATATTGTTTTGGATAATAAAAACTGTTTAATAAAAACTTTCAATTGAAAATAAAAATAAATCTCTACTTACAATTTATTTTTTATATGTTAATAAACTGTTTTTCATTTATTACATTAAACCCTGTGTATGTTTCCTTCTTTATTATGGTATATAAATATTAATTACATATAAAATATTCTATATAAAAATGAATTAAAAATTTGTATAATGTAATAAATGTATTAATCTTTTAAGTACTACAATAACAATAATTATAAATATAAAAAAATTCTATGTAATGTTAAAACTTTATTATAGTATCCTACCAATAATAATTATTTATATAAAAAAAGTCTTCTTATTTCCACAGCACAAATTATAAACTCACAAAACCATACTACACATTAAAACCATACAAATTACAATTCCCATTTCACCAATTGTAAACTCATGGAAGGTGCTGGACACTGAACCCATACTAATTACTATTCCCACTCCAGTGGGTGCAACAGTAGGGAAAGTAAATACTTCATATATTATTAAATAAATAAATAAATAATATAAATGTAATTCTTTTAACAAATGATTAACTATTCAATTTAACATAATAAATAATATATTAAAATAACTAATTAACTATCATTATTTCTATAACTTACCTATTAATACTAAATTACAACTAATTACCAATAATTTATTTGTTAATTATAAATTAATTTACAATTATTTTCTATTAAATACAAATAAATAAAATATGTATGACATTTGAACACATACTTTTACAACACATACCTTTACAACAAAACTTTAACAACGCAAATACCATTACACCACATTTATTTACAACGAATGTTTTTACAAAGCAAAGACCTTTACAACGCATAGCATTACAACATAAGTATTTATAATTATATAATATTGTATTTAATGAAAATTAATAGTAAATAATTTAATTAAATGTATTTAAATTTAATTAAAGTAATGAAAATGTAAATTTACCTTATTTGTACCCTGTACCCCTCTACCCTAAAACCCCAAACTGACCCTGAACCCTAAAAACACCCCTTTACCCACAAACTGAAAACTTACCCTGAACCCTAAAAATACCCCTTTACCCACAAACTAAAAACTCACCCTGAATCCTAAAAATACCCCTTTACCCAAAAACTGAAAACTGACCCTGAACCCTTAAAAAACCCCTTTACCCAAAAACTGAAAACTGACCCTGAACCCTAAAAATACCCCTTTACCCACAAACTAAAAACTGACCCTGAACCCTAAAAATACCCCTTTACCCAAAAACTGAAAACTGACCCTGAACCCTTAAAAAAACCCTTTACCCAAAAACTGAAAACTGACCCTCAACCCTAAAAATACCCCTTTACCCACAAACTGAAAACTGACCCAGAACCCTAAAAATACCCCTTTACTTACAAACTGAAAACTGACCCAGACCACTAAAAATACCCCTTAGCCCACAAACTGAAAACTGACTCTGAACCCAAAAAAACCCCTTTACCCAAAAACTGAAAACTGACCCTGAACACTAAAAATACACCTTTACCCACAAACTGAAAACTGACCCAGAACCCTAAAAATACCCCTTTACCGACAAACTGAAAACTGCCCCAGACCCCTAAAAATACCCCTTAGCCCACAAACAGAAAACTGACCCTGAACCCTAAAAATACCCCTTTACCCAAAAACTTAAAACTTACCCTGAACCCAAAAAATACCCCTTTACCCACAAACAGAAAACTGACCCTGAACCCAAAAAATACCCCTTTACCCACAAACTGAAAACTGACCCAGAACCCTAAAAATACCCCTTTACCCAAAAACTGAAAACTGACCCAGAACCCTAATAATACCCCTTTACCCAAAAACTGAAAACTGACCCTGCACACTAAATATACCCCTTAATCCAGAAACAGAAAACTGACCCTGAACCCTAAAACTACCCCTTAACCCAAATACTGAAAACTGACCTAGAACACTAAAAATACCCCTTTACCCAAAAACTGAAAACTGACCCTGAACCCAAAAAATACCCCTTTACCCAAAAACTGAAAACTGACCCTGAACCCTAAAAATACCCCTTTACCCAAAAACTTAAAACTGGCCCTGAACCCTAAATATGCTCCATTATCCAAATACTGAAAACTGACCCTGAACCCTACAAATACCCCTTTACCCAACAATAAAAACCTATAACATTTTAAAAATAATTATATACTTACCAACACTTACGTTGTAATGGTATGCGTTGTAAAAATACCAGCATAGTATAAACTTTTTATCTACATACATGCGTTGCTATGGTATTTTAGTTGTAAAATTTTCATTGTAAAGGTAGTTCTTTTTAAACGCTGTGTGCAAAACGTTATATACCTTAAGTAACTATTATTATTTCCTTATTTATTATTATATTACTTCCAAGTCTATTCCTCTATAAACAGACAACCCACTACAGAAAAGTATACATTTAATCTAACATAATTCGCAATTAATCAATTAGATTAACTTATTTCGAAATTATATTTTAAATTATGAACATTAATGTTTAAATTAACAATTTATTAAATATTACTACCAATTCATAAATTGACATATTTAATACATTAAAATTAAATTACTTCCCACCCTATTCCCCTATAAACTCACAACCCCCTACATGACATAAATTATTTTACATAACATAATTAGCAATTAATCAATTAAAATAAATTATTTACCAATTATTTTTTATTTAATTTATATTAATTATTTAATTTACAAATATTAAAAGATTAGTACCAATGAATACATTTACCTTTTTAAATAATTATAATAAAATTACTTCCCACCCTATTCCCCTATAAACACACAACCCGCTACATGACATAAATTTAATACATTTACATAATTACCTATTATTCAATTAAATTAAAATAATTACCCATTAAATGTTATTTAAATAAAATATATGATTTAATTATCAATTATTTAAATATTACTACCAATTAATAAAAATAATTAAATAATTATTTATTTTAACATTACTTCCCACCCTATTCCCCTATAAACCCACAACACGCTACATTACATAAATTTTATAAATTTACATAATTACCTATTATTCAATTAAATAAAATTAATTGCCAATTAAATTTTCTTTACATAAAATATATGATTAAATTATCAATAAATTAAATATTACTACCAATTAATAAAAATACATATTTAATTATTTAAATTTAAATTACTTCCCACCCTATTCCCCTATAAACCCACAACCCGCTACATAACATAAAATATATACATTTACATTATTAGCAATTATTCAATTAAATTAAAATAATTAACAATTAAATTATATATAATTAAGATATATTATTTAATTAACAATTAATTAAATATTAATACTAATTAATTAATTAACATATTTATTTTAAATTAAATTACTTCCCACCCTATTCCCCTATAAACTCACAACCCGCTACATGACATAAATTATTTAAATAAACATAATTAGCAATTAATGTATTAAATTAAATTAATTACCAATTAAATATTATATATAAAAATAATTAATTAACAATTAATTAAATATTAATACCAATTAATACATGTACATATTTAATTAATTATATTTAAAATACTTCCCACCCTATTCCCCTAAAAACCCACTACCCGCTCCTAGAAATTATTATAGTATTTTAAATATTTTTTTAAATTATTAATTATTTTTTAATTATTTCTATATAAACAAATAAAAAATTACATTTATTTTAACAATAAATGTAGTAATAAAACATTAAAACAATGTACTTTTAACTATTAGATATTATTTATATCCATATTAATAGTCGATATCATGACAGTCGATATCATGACTGTCGATAACACAACTTTCGATATTTTTAAACTACTAGAAAAATCGATATTTTTTACTAACGATATTACTTACTCGATATTTTATCAATCGATATTTTTTAAAAAACATAACAATCGATAAAAAATACATCGATATTACTTACCTCGATATTAATGCCAACTCGATATTCTAGAGTCGATATTATGTCCAGTCGAAATAAAAAACTCGATATTTAGACTGCGCACCCTCTGTGGTCTGAGTATATTTTACACATTTTCATGTGAAGCCTCTCTGCTCTAATTGCAGATGTGTAAATCCCATTACCCTACTGACCCCTTGCCCGCCAAGCTACACAACATCCTTGCTAAGAGTCACAATCACCATTTAAGCTCCATCTGGAACCTTTCCCAAAAATTGGGCTCTAATCCGGATGTGTGGATACACGTGTTCCTCCTGCCCATCTTAAAGAAAGCTAATGCAGAGCCTGTATCTCCTTGCAATCATATACCTAACTCTCACATACCAGCTCCGGCCAAGCTTTTAAGTGAACAATTCCTTGCAGCAACTGATGGCCTTTGTTGAAGATAATAGCCTCCTTCATGACTCTCAATCCAGCTACAACCCCGGATATAGTACGGAGTCGGCCCTCATTGAAATGGCAGACTCTATACGCTGGGCGATTGACAGAGGTTCCAAGGTGTTGTTGGTGCTGTTAGACTTGTCTACAGCATTTCACCCCATTGCCCATCCCATTCTTCTGAACCTCCTTAAGACCAGAGGCTTGTGTGGCTTCATGGTGAACTGTATATCATCCTTACTATCTGACTGCACATAGCAGGTCCAGACCTATCCATCCATCTCCCCAGTCAATTCACTGAAGTGGGGCGTGCTGCTGGTCTCTGCTCTGAGCCCTCTGTCTTGTAATATTTACTTAAACCCGCTGGCTGCATCGATTGCCATGTCTGAAGTCTAAATCATATCATATGCTGATGAGCCTCAGTTGCTATTTACCTAGAATGCTGTGTGTGCCGCTAACTTTTGATACACTAGAAAATATTCTCTAGATTATTGTGGCCTGGATGTACCACAATTTCTGAAAACTTAATACAGTTAACACAGAGTTCCTCTTCCTTTAACCATCATTCTCCCCTCTCTTCCAATCTGTGGTGGCCAGCGGAACTGGCCATTGCCCCGGCACACAAGGACGTGGTCAGGAATCTGGGAGTAATATGGTACAATCAGCTATCCCTTGCCACACAAGTGTCATATAGTTACTGCTTACCTATATACCGTGTTAAGTTAGCATGAGCTTATTAAATGTTTAAACGCCATTTTACCTTTTGCTGGTTCTGCACACGACACATAATTGTTGTTTTAGCTTTCAGCCTAGAAGAGCGTTGTGATTTACATGAGAATAATATGTTATTGCTCTGATATCAGCTTTGCTTGGTAAACTATGTCTGTACAGTGAGTGCTGAAGCCTCAAGGATAACTCAACACAGTATTGTTGTGAGGTCTGATCTTCGCACCTTCCTAGACATAACATAAATGCAGCTGCTGCCAAAATCTGGCTTTAGGTGCGTTTTATATTGCTTTGCTTGGAGCACACGATACACACTTGATGCGGTTCGCATGCAGAGAGCTGGTGGAAGATGATGTGATCCCTTCACACTAGGATCTTGAGATATGGGGCCGCCCTGCTAAAACCCAAAGAGACCTTCTTAGATAATATTATAATATGCTAGGTAGGGAGGGTGAGAATTAGGTGTTGTTAAACCCTATTCATTACAGCATTTTAGTATGTTGTCACCGTTTGCCTTTTGTGGACTAGTAACTATGCTGATAACTTTGCTTCTGATAATATGTTTCCTTGTATTATCTAAGATACTGCGTTTGAGAATAAATAAATATTTCAAATGTGCACGTGTTCTCATTTACTCCACGTTCTGATTTGAAATGATTGTATAACGAAAGAGTGCTCATGTATTCCACGTGAACTGAGGTATTCTAAGTTCATGTTCTGGTTTGTCTAAACATTGGGAGTTTGTTCTGACCAATAAAGACACTGTAGCTAGCTCGGTAAGGGGATTTTGGGTACTGAGGTGAGTTTTGGGTCACCCTAATTCACCCAGGTTCCAAATCTCTATGCACAGTTCTGTAGGAGAACGGAATCCCTGCTAAAACCCAAAGAGACCTTCTTAGATAATATTATAATATGCTAGGTAGGGAGGGTGAGAATTAGGTGTTGTTAAACCCTATTCATTACAGCATTTTAGTATGTTGTCACCGTTTGCCTTTTGTGGACTAGTAACTATGCTGATAACTTTGCTTCTGATAATGTGTTTCCTTGTATTATCTAAGATACTGCGTTTGAGAATAAATAAATATTTCAAATGTGCACGTGTCCTAATTTACTCCACGTTCTGATTTGAAATGATTGTATAACGAAAGAGTGCTCATGTATTCCACGTGACGTGAGGTATTCTAAGTTCATGTTCTGGTTTGTCTAAACATTGGGAGTTTGTTATGACCAATAAGACACTGTAGCTAGCTCGGTAAGGGGATTTTGGGTACTGAGGTGAGTTTTGGGTCACCCTAATTCACTGAGGTTCCAAATCTCTATGCACAGTTCTGTAGAAGAACGGAATCCCTGCTACATGGTGCCCATACGTTGGTGGTCTTATTTCATGGCACTCGAGTAGTACATCATTCGATCCTTAACCCCTTCATTCTCGTTTCCGGAAAACGGTGGTGTCGGAAAAAACCTACCTATTTGTGAAATAGGTCTTTTCAAGCTTGAATCTTTCTAAACGGTTTTCTTGAATTACTACCCAGTTGTGCTACAAAGTTTACTTTGTCCTTTTTCCTCTCTGTGACGTCATGGCTAATGCCGTGGACATTCCGCAACATAGTCGAATTGCGGTGCGCAATCATTTGCTAAATTATAATGTCCCAAGGGAAGGCTTGGCAGTGATAATGGTGGTGAGTGCGGAAACAGCTTACCCATACGAGATCTTTTATTCGTGGGTGACTTTTCCGGCTGTGGACGGCACTTCAGGTGTGTTCCACACTTACACTCCCTCTCCTGTACCGAATGAATATACTCCGTACAGGGCACAGGAGATACCTATTGATACTTGGCAGCATCGCGTTTGGTTTGGTGGCGCCCTCCCCCATTCTTTAACAGCTCCGAGGTTAGGTCCTTTGTCTATTCCAGGCGCAAATTGGCCTGTTTTGGCTGGATTTACTCCTCATCCACAACACCTACCGGAACTTCGTAGACTACATGTAGTCTCTATTGCCGTTATTTGAGCATTAGTGCAATACATAACCCGTAATCTTCCGGGTGGGCCCCCGGGGGGTGCGGCGCTTCCGGCCGAACAGGGCAGTATGAAGCCCAGTCCCGTAATGGTCACTGCTGTGATGGGCAAGCGTCCCCAGGATAAGGATGAGTTTCCTTTCTGGCTTGCCGAGAAATTTGACCAGCAGGAAGCTGTATTTCCTAACACGACTCCTGGTGAAAACACAGGATTCTGACAATTAGTTTACCAAAAGACTTGGCCCCTGAAATCGGTCACTGTGAATCCTGGGGTAGAACTTTTGCGACAGTCTATGCAAGGTGTTTTGGCACTCTGTCTATGACTGTCCTGCCTGCGGTCCTGAAACGTGTTCAAGACGAGCACGGACCCGAGGCTGCGCTTGAATTGGGCATGCGCCTCTGTGGCTCCTTTGATGTGGTTTGCGATCTCGTCCTTGCTAATGTCAAGGGAGATGCAGTGAACTTTCAGGTTGCCAATGCTTTGCAGGCGCTCCCCGATGCTGAAAAACCCCGTCAGTTAGCGAGGATTATTGTGGCGGCTTATAAGACCGTGGGTCGCAGTAGTAGGGGTCTTAAACCTTTTTCGACTAAAGAGAAAACACAACCCCAAGGGCAGAAGTCTGAAACAGACATTCAGCCCAAGTCCAAAAAACTAAATTGGCCTAAGAAACAAAAACAGGGAGAGCAACAGCAACAACAACAGAAACAGGAGTCTCAACCTGCGTTTCCATTGCCTGCGCAAACAGAACGAGTTTATGACTTGCGCGATCGCACGAAGATTAAATCACCTGATCGATTTCAGGTTTCTAAGCAAAGCTCTCCTCGTTCCTTTCAGGACTCATCGGCCTCGGCGACCGATGGTGGAGGAGGCGGAAGGGGTCGGGGTGGACAGCAAGGACGTGACCAGCCCCGCCCAAAAGACGCTGCAGGAAAGCAGGACGGATCTACTCCGAAGAAACCCCAGTTTCAAAAGAAAAAAGTCGCCGCTTTAACAGCACACAGATATGCCACAGATAGTGAGAACGCGGCTTCGGAATCTGACATGGGCTCTGACCTTGCTGGACAGCGCGGCGGAGATTACCATAGGGCGAGAGGCCCTGCGTTCACTACTGAAGGTGACAGCTACTGACCGTTACGTTGTGATAGAAACGGCTGATACTAGAGTTGCTCCCCCTGATAGACTTTATGAAATTGTCCTGTTAATCGAAGGTGACATACAACGTACCACAAAAGGGATATTTTGGGAAAATCTTCCGTCGACGTATGACATTTTGCTTTCGGAGGCTGACTGGCCCCCACCTTTTGTTCTCGCAGCTCCGCGAGGGGAGGAGGTGATCCTCCCCAGTTTCGCGCACACTGTCTCGAAGGAGCATGCGCTGAGTTTTGCAGAAGAGTGGGCTAAAGCCCTAGTGCCGGCTCTGTACCGTACACATTGTGGGTGGGATAAATTGTCCCCGGCCCACGAGATTCCTTTACGGTCCCAGCCACAGCCTCAACCACAATATCCCATTAAACGTGAAGCTAAGGCTTCCGTTGCGGAAATCCTTGAACAATTGGAATATCAAGGAGTGATTGAAACATGTGTGTCACCGATGAACAACCCTCTTTTTACTGTGACCAAGCCTGACGGTTCGTACCGTTTGGTAATGGATTACCGGCATTTAAACTCGCATTGCCGTACCTGTGCAGTACAGAATACACACGATTCTGCCTTAGTGGATGGTCTTGTGCGTAAGCGTTTTAAGACCACGCTTGACAGTTCCCAATGGACCTCCTTTACTTGCGGCGGTGTCCAAAAACAATTTTGGCATTTGCCAATGGGCTATAAGATTAGCCCTGGGATTTTTACTGCCCGCATAGTCTCTCTTTTAGAGAGAATCGATCCAGATGCATGCTCGTATGTGGATGACATTTATCTCACAGACGACGAACTTTGGGAGCATCTGTGTCGAGTAAACAGTTTGATTTGTACCTTTGCAGACATGGGTTACAAATACAACTTTGCAAAATCGCACATTGCAGAGTATACAGCGTTGTTCCTGGGCTACGAGCTCAACAATGAAGGTAGAGGTTTGGCTCCCCACTTCCTGGAGAAATGCGCACAACTGCGTGCTCCGACAACTCTGAAAAAATTACAGTCTTTACTGGGTTTTTTAAATTTCGGGAGAACTTATATTCCGGAATATGCCCAGCGTATCAAGCCTTTGTATGATTTGATACAACCTACTTTTTCCAAATCATGCTGGCTGCCTGAGCACTCAGCCATTCTGCAGTCCTTGCAGGCTGATCAGCTCGCTTCTAAATTTTTACTGACTCGTGACAACCACACCAACCTGGTGATAAGAATCATTCCTGGGACGGTGGGTTTCACGTACCTAACTTTTAATGAAGGAGATACAGTACCTATTGCTTACAAGTCACACTTGTACACCTCGACTGAAATGCGGTTTCCACTGTGGCGAAAGTTTTAACGGCTGTACAGATGGCGATTCTTAAGGAACGTGCTCTGTCACAGGGAAAACGCATGTTGGTTGTTATACCCTGTCCTCATTTGGAGACAGTTACGAAAGCCAGTTTGCCAAATTCTAAAGCTTTGCACCCTCGGTGGATTCAATGGGCTGCTTCCTTGACGTCCACGGATGTCATGTTTATTTTTGACGCCTCATTACGGTCGCAGGAGTACTTGCAGTATGAATTTGTTCAACCTGCTCCTCTAGCTATGTGACCTTTGGAGGACTTCCATTGCATCATTTACACTGATGGTTTGGCGCATGTTGCGCATGGCTCTAAACATGCCTACGTTTCCGCATGCGCCATTGTGGTCGGTGCCATGATGAACGATGAGTTCAAGTCCAGGGTCGTGCACACGCAGACTCTAGGGGACTACACCGCACAATTGGCAGAGCTTCGTGCTCTGATGCTTGCATTAGAATACGCGGATCCTAGTGTGACGACTCTTATTGT
This sequence comes from Lissotriton helveticus, assembly GCF_964261635.1. Classification (NCBI taxonomy): domain Eukaryota; kingdom Metazoa; phylum Chordata; class Amphibia; order Caudata; family Salamandridae; genus Lissotriton; species Lissotriton helveticus. Next base: position 652,517,988 of record NC_136067.1, read on the forward strand.
GAGTGATTGCTATTACTGTGTCCAGTCTTACAATGAAAACTTGTTCTTTTGGATTCAGAATGACTTTCGTGATTCCAAGGGTAGCACAATAAAACATAAAATGATCTGGGTTCGAGTGGCTGAGCTTAAAGCGCAGTTGCCACTTGTGTTTGTAATTCATACTCTCGGTCATCAGCGTGTTGGAGTTCACGCTGTTGGTAACTTGCTTGCTGATGAGGCGGAGAAATCTGCAGTATCGACATATTTAGTTGCAGCAGTTAGACGGTCAAAAAGTAAGATTGATGATGATATCTTGGCGGCTGTTGCTGCCACTGAGAAGGGAGGTGAACACCCTACGGGGTACCCTTCGAAGTACACATACCACTTAAGTCCGGATAAGATTCCTTATGTGAAAATTCCTGAAGTTGGGGCGCGGTTGATTCCCAACTCGGACCGCAGAGCTACATTGATTACAGCGGCGCATGAAGGTGTGGCGTATGCACATGCGGGCGTCTCGGCCACTGTATCTCAATTACAACAACGTTTCTGGTGGCGGGGACTGTACAAACAGACGCACGATTATGTCCTTCAATGTGACATTTGCCAGCAGATTAAGCCTTCGACTGCTGCGCGTCCGCCACAGACACAGTTGTACATATCCAATAAACCACTAGGATGCGTTTATTTGGATCACTGCGATCCTTTTTCTTCTGATACTGCGTATAAGTACATCTTAGTAGCAGTTGATTCATGCACACGCTTTTTGTGGGTATGGCCCCATCACAGCGCTGATTCACGGACTGTCATAAGAGATTTGCGTGTCTTTGTAGGGATTTTTGCCTGTGGTACCTTCCATTCGGATCAGGGTCCGGCTTTCGCCTCTAAGGCGTACAAGGATGCCATGACGTTGATGGGGGTCCAAGTCAAGTTTTTGTCTCCGTACAGACGTGAGGGTAATAGTGTAGTGGAGCGAATGAACCTTGACTTAAAGCAATCATTGACAGCTCGAGTTATAGGCACTGGCAGAAACTGGCTGGCCCATCTCAATGGCGTGCAGCATGCTCTTAATAATCTCCCTAGAAGGTCTCTGGGTGGGCGGACCCCATACGAACTGCTCTTTGGTATCAAGATGTACGTCCCGGACCTTGACGGTCTAGACTGCGTGGCCCACGCCACAACCTTTGACGTAGATGAACATTGCAATGTTTTACAGGATCTACAAAAGACCAGAGACAGTCTTGCAAAGGAACATTTGCCCTCCACATCGGATGATGCGTTGCAGATCCCGGTAGTTGGCTGGCTACCCCAAGTTGGAGAACTGGTTCGAGAGAAGATCGATAACAAGAAAGAATTTAGTCCTTCGTATCGAGCTCCGGTTCCTGTGCTTGGCGTGAAGGGCACAAGAACAGTCATTTTACCACCACTTCCAGGTCATAAGGAAAACAGGTTTATTTCAATTGACAATGTCAAGATACACAGAGTGGCTGATTCTTCTTAGTATGACACCGGCAGTCTCCTGTCCTTCGATTGTGAGAAATTCTGTTTTGGCCACTGCTTCTAATCCTGAGCCAGTGGTGGCCCTCGAGATGCCTGCGATTTCCAGTCCTTTATTAAGTACTTTGCCAGGTGAAAACGTTGATGAACTTGATTACACTTACCCGACTGACTTATCGATGCCTGATTTACAAACTCGTTTGGCCACAGAATCCAGATTTTCATTTGACTCTGTTTCAAATAACTCGAAAAAGCCCTCACGTTTTGCAACATATGCCAGTTTATTTAAGAAACATTTTTTAATTCCCCCTTGGACATATATTTGGCTGGTACTTTTTTCAATTTACCTTTTTATGTCAATTGGTTTTGTGTTTTATTTTTTTCGAATCGTCAATGGACACTATGTCGAAGAGAGAACATGCATTCGACATCTAAATGGAACTTTGGCCCCCCTTTCCTCCTCGCATTCAGCACACAGACTGAAAAGAGACTTGACTTTTGTTAACATCACTGCTTGGCCTGTCCTTGATGGGATTGTGTGGGATGCCTTTAAATGTCCCTAATGTGCTCAGAGTTAACATGGGGGATGTTGTAAAACAAAACATACGTTCTAATGATTGGGATGTTCAGGCCGTAGAGGCTTTGTTTTCTGATTTGAAATATTATGCTGCCTTTGATGCTGAAGATTTAGACTTAGAATCTGCTAATTATGGTGATTTGTTTTGCTTCCAACATTTTGGCAATCACTACTTACATAAAACTAATTCCAGAAGGAATACTGTAAATTATACTCAGTGGGAGCATTGCCCAGCGCCTATTCAAGGCAGTTTGAATACTTTTTTGAAAAAGTACACTTATTTTACCGACTTTAATCAGTCCTATCCCGAGTCTTTTTATTTTAAAATAACACAGAAGTACATGTCCAAGGTTAGACTTACCGATACTAAGTTGTTGTACTCGAAGTCCTTTCTAGACAAGTTAGCTATAGAAGGCTACGAGTTATGGAAGGAAACCATTGACCTTAAATCAGTTTGGGGTTCTATAAGTTGGCAGGTACGAGGCACTTAGGCCATGCACCGTGCATGTCTCATCCCAAATCATATGTTGTTTTTTAATTCGACCATTTCACAAACGACTTGCTTTGGATTGGCTACTTCTAAAAAATTGAATACTCCTTCCTTCCCTGATTTGGAAGAATATTCGGGTTGGGGTAATACTACTAAATTTACGCTCAGAGAGATACAAACTCTATTGCTAAATTCCTCCTTTAACATATCCAGTCTGGATCCAAAAGGTTGGCTGGTGTGGCACAGGAGTGCTGATACATGCCAGCATCGTTTTCTGGGTTTAGCTGATGGCTTTACGCAAGTCAGACCTGATCCACGTTTTGAAACTGACCATTCTGTCACCACTTATTCTGTAGGCAAATTATGTCAAAAGTGGCTGAAAAAGTCTACCTTAGCTGCGGTTAAACTGCATCTATCCAAGCTGAATGATGATGTAGATTTAAATGATTTCATAAAAGGCCCGGCTAGTGGTAGATCAAAAAGATGGATATATGCGATTTACTATGAAATCTGGAAGACGTCACAGATTGAGGCGGCTACACGCCTTAGAGCTATTGATCAAGCTAATCTAGAAAAGGTGCTTGCAGTTGTAGATAATAGTATTAACATGCTTTCTTCCCGCATTTACACGTTAGATAATATTGTGTCCTCGGTTGTGGATATTGTGCAGGAGGAAGTGTCAGTGTTATACCATGGTCAAAATCAATTGCGTTCAATTATGCAGTTTGCATGGACCCTGCAGACGCTTAAGTCTGGCAAGGTGCCATGGACCTACATGAATGTGTCCTCCCTCTTTGCCCCTTTTAATTTAACTGACAAGCAGCGCTTGCTTTCAATGCGAGATGCATCTTTTTCCATGTTACATATTGAAAGGTTGGAATCCTTACCATTCTCTGTGGCAGAGGCCACTGCTGCAACGTGACTTATCCACGGATTAATCACATTACCATTTGCTTGGTATAAATTTACGAATTGTATGCAATATTTTCTATAGGTCGATATGAACCATTGGGTAATTTGTTTCTCCATGAAGCCTGGTCACTCCCATTTACTTACAGATGTTTAAAAGACGGACAAGAAGTGTATCTGAATGGGGAGGAGTGTACGGAGACACCAGATCACTCTTTAATGTGTAGACACATTCAATTGCACGGTTCTTGTAACCAGGACCGGCCTAATTTAGCCTGTGTTTTGAAAGGGACTCCAGTTCCCGCAATCATCCCCACATTCACATTACTGACAAATGGTAGCTATTTACTTTTAAATAATGAATATTGTTGTGGGTTAATTAAAGGTGTTGCTTATGTGGTGACTGTATCTGAACATGTGGTTTGCTGCAAAAATGTTCTGTACCCACCCCCACATGGGAACGGGGATGTTTCCATCTGGCCGCGCATCCCAACCTTGACGGCAGAGTTCAATGGTATGAGTAGAATAAGAGCCCTTTTGTCCCAAAAAGAAGTGGCCTTGAGTTCGGCTCGTGAAACATTTGTACTTCACATAGCTAACACCCGCACAGAAGTGCAGGCTCTTTTAAAACTGATTTGCCGTTGCATTTCAGCGAGCTGATTTATTCAATCTTTAACGCGCCCTCCACTTCTGGGCTCGCACACTTTTGTAAGATAGTTAGCAGTGGTCTCGTGACTTCCTTTGAAAAAATATTTGGGGTCATTCCTGCTTTCTTTCATTCTATATTTTCAAGTTTGTTTGGTGGATTCCCGGTTTTGCTGGCACTGGCTGCAGGCGTTCTGGTGATATTTTGTTTTATTAAAAATGGATGCCCTTCCTGTGTTACACGCCGCACAGCCCCATCTGGCAGTGTTTCGCAACAGGATGCTTGAACACTATGGCACACTGCTGCTTGCGACATTGAGCACGGCATATGGATTATCGTTTCGATTCTTCTATTTCACATGTGTACAGCCTGTGTTTCACTGCCTGAGCTGCGATTTCGACTGGGCCCTTGATTTGTGTCTCTGCAAGACGGTGTCTCCTGATGTCGATTTTAATCATCTGATGAGTCCCTCAGTTACTCACAAGTTGGTTTGTTCTGGCGAAAGGATTATGGCCTTGGCAGCGATACATGGACTAATGGGTCATTGGAACATACTCGCAGCTGCGCAAGATTTCTTGGCACAGAGCTTTATTGAGAACCCACCGAGTTGTCCTCTGATGGTGATAGTGGCTCCGGTACTGGAAGAGCACGTATGTTCTTTCCCACTATTAAATTGGATGGCTGAACTGTTTTCGGATGATGACAGTGACTTCCTGTTGGAGGCTGTTGCTGCATATTTTGCATATTCTGTCTTGTCCTGAAGGCTTTCCAGGTTTTTGATGACAACCCGATTTATACTTACATAATTTTTTGGGCAAATTGTGTATACATTTTTCACCACCCAGACCTATTGACTTGAGGGGAAGTGAACAATGGATTGGCAAGTTGGAATTTTTTAAATTGACTTATGAAAACCTTTTTCCACCATTTTTAAATTTTGACATGGCTCATCGTTCTTGAACTCTGCTTTCATGATGTGCCCCTTGCCTTATCTTATCTTATCCGTGCTAGGATCATGGGGGGATGTCATATAGTTACTGCTTACCTATATACCGTGTTAAGTTAGCATGAGCTTATTAAATGTTTAAACGCCATTTTACCTTTTGCTGCTTCTGCACACGACACACAATTGTTGTTTTAGCTTTCAGCCTAGAAGAGCGTTGTGATTTACATGAAAATAATATGTTATTGCTCTGATATCAGCTTTGCTTGGTAAACTATGTCTGTACAGTGAGTGCTGAAGCTCAAGGATAACTCAACACAGTATTGTTGTGAGGTCTGATCTTCGCACCTTCCTAGACATAACATAAATGCAGCTGCTGCCAAAATCTGGCTTTAGACGCGTTTTATATTGCTTTGCTTGGAGCACACGATACACACTTGATGCGGTTCGCATGCAGAGAGCTGGTGGAAGATGATGTGATCCCTTCACACTAGGATCTTGAGGTATGGGCCGCCCTGCTAAAACCCAAAGAGACCTTCTTAGATAATAATATAATATGCTAGGTAGGGAGGGTGAGAATTAGGTGTTGTTAAACCCTATTCATTACAGCATTTTAGTATGTTGTCACCGTTTGCCTTTTATGGACTAGTAACTATGCTGATAACTTTGCTTCTGATAATATGTTTCCTTGTATTATCTAAGATACTGAGTTTGAGAAAACGGCATTAGTAAATAAATATTTCAAATGTGCACGTGTCCTCATTTACTCCACGTTCTGGTTTGAAATGATTGTATAACGAAAGAGTGCTCATGTATTCCACGTGACCTGAGGTATTCTAAGTTCATGTTCTGGTTTGTCTAAACATTGGGAGTTTGTTATGACCAATGAGACACTGTAGCTAGCTCGGTAAGGGGATGTTGGGTACTGAGGTGAGTTTTGGGTCACCCTAATTCACTGAGGTTCCAAATCTCTATGCACAGTTCTGTAGGAGAACGGAATCCCTGCTACACAGGTACTAGAGGCGGGTGCCACTTGTATTCGCAAGAGTAAACTCATCAAGAGAATTATACACTATCTGCACATTGTAACTTGGAAAACTGTGCTTCACGCACTGATTACCTCCCATTTACACTACGCGAAAGTCTCCTACGTACGTCTCACATTAGGCTTGATCCGTATACTGCAGCCGGGCAAAAATGCTGCTGCCTGCCTGGTATGTTGAGTCTCACTTTGACAACATATCTCCCTGTGTCAAAGACTACTCCATTGGCTGCCATGGATACATAAATAGAATTCAAGGCGCTTACACTCGCCTTCTGGGCAGGACAAGGCCGTGGTCCGGTCTATCTTAGGAGGAGACTGCATCCCTTTTGTCAATCACGTTCTCTACGTTCCAATGACAAGCACTTACTCATTAGTCCTTGCTTAGCTAAACGTAGATCAGGAGGTGAAACCTCTCAGGTAGGAACCACCCAATGTTGGAGTTAGCTACCTCTTCCGCTGCGTATGATTGTGATTCTCGCTCAGCCCTTAAGACCTGGATATTTAGCCTGCTAGATTAGTTGCTCTTCCGTATGCTGCCTCATTTTCGGCACACTACAGCGCTGGGACGACCCCGTTGGCTTAGATGTGCGCTCAATACATGACTATTATAATAATTGTAGATGGCTTGGCAGAATTGTGGGTGTAGGCCTGGAGATCTGTAGATTATAGTTAGACTGAGGGTGGTTTGGGGGTTGGTGGGAAACCAATAGTGCAGATGTTTGACAATGCTGAGTGTGTCCTTGGTGTAGTATGTGACTCTGATGGGGTACTTCTGATGAAATTGCTAATCATCGTCTTGGTGTGGTCCCTGTGGGTGATCTCGTATCCATCTGTGATGGCAATGTTGATGTAGTGTGCTGAGGATGCGTTCAACCAGGTCACTGTAATGAAGGAGCTGTGTGGGGCTGTTGTGTTGGCTGAGGTGACAGAGTCTAATGGCGTGCTGGTGGATGTAGCGGGTGTGCAGTATGAGGCAACTGACCTTGTTGTACGGACATGGTCTGTCATGCGGGGCAGCGCTTTGTTGGCAGTAGGAGTTGCACACACAGCCAGCAAAGCTGTAATGGTTGCGCTTAGGGGTTGCCTGAAAGCAGGTGAATGAATGTCTTGTGTTCCCTGTTTTGAGGGGGGCCGGAGCATGAGTCTGTTGTGTTACCTACGTCATGGAAGGACCAGAGGGTCTTGCACTGTGCACGTTGCATGCGCCAACGGTCCTGCCTTTGGCACGGATGTGGGGCAACAGTGGCACTGACAAGCTGATACCTGCATTATCAATGGGTGGAGGGAGGGAGGAGCATCTGGGAGGTGTGTGTGTTGCAGAATTAGGGCACTCGGTGGTGTGGTGCCGCAGGGGAGACTGCAGCAGAAATGAGTGAACACATGTTGGTGGAAGGGGTGAGACACCATGCAAAAACTAGCACAGAAGGAGAAGGAGGATTGAAAGGCACAATGTAACCGGTGTATGGAAAGGAAGGAGTGTCTGGTTACTCATGGGTCACAGACCTAAAATGGAAGAATAATCACCATAAATTACGGGCACAGGATCAGGCACTAAAAGGCCAAACTGTGCACAGGACACACAGCGTCAGCAGGTGTGGGCAGCCCGTTGTGTGTAGCAAGCTGCAACAATACATACAAACCATGTACTTCATGCACAATATGGATCATTACCTATGATGAACACCATGTATGTTGCCACAGCACACATACTCCCATGTGCACAATCTTTGTCAAGTATACCATAGATGACACATGCAAACTGGCAAGAGATCTGCGATTACAGTAATGATGCACATTGTACTGAGTGGGACAAATTTGCTATACAAATGGATGAAGCTTGTGTGGAGGCCATGCTGCTTTAGCCAATGTCCATGTCCAGTCCCATTGCTCAGAAGAAAAGAACACTCATGCAAGGAGTTTACCTGTAATGCTGGTGAGACAATGTGCACACGACTGCCTGGGACTGGTGTTTCCTTGAACCCTCATAAAGGTGCGATGATCATTGTGGTCCACCTCCCAATAGCCCTTTGGTCTGAGTATAAATTACTGACTCAATAGGGTGATCAGACGAGGGAAGGAAAGGAAGGGAATAGCAGGGAGGGAGATCTGAAACAAAGATGAACAAGCATAAGCATTCAACACATCTTGCCACTGATTCACATGATACCTCAGGACCTGTACTGTAACCGTTACACCCGTAAAGGAAAACAACAGCCACTGTATCATACTTGGCATCACAGTAATGAAAATTATACTAGATCTGATGTTTCAACATGGAAACATAAAAGGTAGCAGAGTTTTTCAACAAAAAAGAAGGGTGTATAACGCTGTGCAGGCTGCTTCAAGTTAATTAGAGCCATGAAGTAACAAAGGTACTCACAGTGTATGAATAATGCACCAATGTTAAAAATTACTATTGCGCTGCAGTGGTACTCACACAAAGGCAACAATCCGTAGTTACCCCTGGCAATCAGTGAGGGTCAAGAAGGTAAATTATACATCACCCGCAAGAGCCTTAAGAAGCTCATCCGACGAGGGAGGTAATTATGTAAACACAAGGAAGCCCCACAATAGACAGTCGTTGTTTCGTCCAACTAGGCTTTGAAATGCCTAACATAACAAGCTGCTGGTCCGGCAATTAACAGAGAGTAATGGGGAGCAATGCCACAAAACCAACCCTACCGTGACCAGGATATGCAGCACGCCACAAGAGAATCCTGGAATTGACGTCAAACGACTGGTGCAACGTAAGCGTTCACATTAGCTACAACACAACGTTGTGACGTCATCAGCGCAACGTTCCTGGCATCATGGGAATAGAAAGTTAACATCAACTGACCGAGAAGGTTTGCAAAGCAGTGTTCTCCACCAGCCCTGAGGAAGCAACGTGACAGTGACGTGACATACTGGCACAAGGGGCAATGTATCCATACGAACAGACTCACAGGACACGTGACAGAACATGTGGGACATACGCTGGCCTACACCTTCACAACATGGTTGTTGGAAATCCAAAAGTACCGGCACACAAGATTAAGTGGTTGAGCCAAAAACGTCCTGCTGCACACAGTGAGGCTTCAATTCACCATGGAGCCTGTGGGTGTGATGTCCCACACAATGTCAACACGTGGAATCCGCAATGTGTCAGGGTCAAGGTTGACACACATTGATGGCTTCACCCGAGTCAATACTCCACAACAGATGACTGTCAAGAAGGGTGACTGTCCTGTCATGGGAGTGGTGCAACATGTAATTTGATCCATGGTGATTACACATGTATGGATGGTTCTTCAACATGTACAGAAACACTCCCCACACATTCCCAAAACATACCAACCCAAAAAAGCCTGTTTGGTTCTCTTACCTGAAATGACATTTACTCATGTCCGTGCATAGAACGCTGATTCGCCCCACGTTGCAATCATCATGAGGAATAGCAGGAGGACTGAGATGACACACACAGACAACAGGCACAGCAACCTGGGAATGACAGAAACAAAAGGGCTCATTGTTACAAATCTTTGCTAAAGACATGGGCAGGTACAAAACACAAACAATGTAGTACACATGTAAAAATAAAGCTAAGTCATTGGGCATTTCAGTGTGGCATGATATCAGCACCTGCGTGACACATCAGAACACACATCAAAGTGACTGTGCGTACAGTCAGCTGGACACACACATTGCAACACATGCCACTCAATGCTACAAGCTTGGATACTCATTCACAGTGACTCACCATTATGAGAAGAAGTTGCGTATGAGCTGACTCGGATATCCTCCTCCTCCTTATCATCACTTGCATCGTGACCAAGCCCTTGATCCTCAACGGGTGGATGTTCCTGCTCCTCAGGATCCAGGATGAGTGGCACTGCCTTCTCAACTGCCATGTTGTGCAGCATGCAGCACACGATGAAGATATTACAGACCTTGGCCGGGGCATATGGGAGGGATCGGCCGGTCTTATCGAGACTCTTCAGCTCTTCCGGAGGCCAAACGTCCGCTCTATCACTCGCCTGGTCTGCCCGTGTGCATTATTGTACCTCTGATCTGCAGCTGTTCTTGGGTTCCGGCGAGGTGTCATCAGCCATGGCATGTTGGGATATCCCAAGTCACCTGCAAATATACATCATGTAAATAAGTGGTTCATGAGATGCTGGCAGAGCAAAAGATATTGAAACACACAGGACACACAGAGTATACCCACCAACAAGACATACCCGATGGTTGCGCAGCTGCAGCATCAATCTTGGCACCCTGCTACGCCTCATGATGAATGCATCATGGCACGATCCTGGATAACGTGCACAAACATGGGAAATCATCATGTTAGCAAGACACACCACCAGGGCATTTAAAGAGTGATAATGTTTCCTGTTACGGAAAGCCTGTTCCTGAGCCTGTGGTGGCACCAAAGCCACATGTGTCCCATCAATGGACCCAATTACATGTGGCATCCCACCCAGGGCAAATAATTCACCCTTTACATCTCTAAACTCTTCAGGGGTAGGAAATTTGATGAATTCATCAATATGCTCCAATATGGCTGCTAACACATCACGCAAGACATGGCTGAACATTGTTTGTGACATACCACCTACATCAGCTATGGTAAATTGGAACGTAATTGTTGCAAAAAAATGGAGGGTTGCCATCACCTTTAGCTTGGGTGTCACCACAGTAGGATACCTGTGTTGCGGTAGGAGATGGGGTGCCAGCTTGTTCGTCAAGTCCTGAATCAACGCTCGAGTGAATCTGTAACGTCGGATACAGTCACATTCCCTCATGGTAGCCAAGTCTGGAAATGGCCTTGGTAGAGGTGGTGCCCTGCAGGACATATTTGGGAAGAATGGAGAATAACCGTCAAACAACATCAATGGCAAGGTACATATCACATGCAAAACTGCTACTAGACATCATGTCACTATGGAGTCTGGCATGTGCAATGCATCCTGGACAGATATGGCAGCTTGCTGGCATTCTTACGTAAACCCAGATACACTAAGACCGAAAAGCCGCAGACATGCACATGTGGCATGGTGAGTGTACATGTGAAACCATTACCCATCTCAACACAGACCCATTATAGATGCACCAAAAGCAGATGCAGTTTACGTAACACAAACAACAAGCTCAAGGTTTGACATAACACACACCGGACATAGTCACATGGGGTCATACTGAGCGTGAAATGTCAAGTGTCAAAGTGCCCCGGTCCCTGGCATCATGAGACAGGTGCCCATAGTGATGACTGTGCCATCCCAGTGTTGATGTGCATGGCTACATCTGCATAATGGTACACATGTGACAAGTGTAAAGGTTATGTGTACCACATAGTGGCATATCACACATGACATGTGTCAACATGTCAGCACACATCAATTGTGCAAAAAGATCAGATGCCTGGGGCTATATCACTGCCTGCCACACCTAGGGCCTGCACATGTAAGTATGAAATTAAAAGAACTTGATACACATCATTGTTTGAACCGTACCCCTACATCCCTGCCATGTGTGCGCCTCATATCACTATTGTAATGGTGCCATACGTGAGCGTGTGAAACGCACCGTACCCCTGCATTCACAAATGTGTGTGAAACGCACCGTGTGAAATGCACCATACCCCTGCATTCACAAATGCGTGTGAAACGCACGGTGTGAAACACACCGTACCCCTGCATTCACAAGTGTGTGTGTGCCTAGCATCTCACTATTCTAAGCGTGCAATACGCGAGCGAACCGTACCCCTACTTTCCGTGAGTGTGCACATCGTATCACTATTGTAATCGTGCCATAGGCGAGCGAACCGTATCCCGACATTACGTGCGTGTGTGCGCAGCATCTCACTATTGTAATCGTGCCATACGTGAGCGAACCGTACCCCGACATTATGTGCATGTGTGTGCAGCATCTCACTATTCTAATTGTGCCATACGCGAGCGAACCGTACCCCGACATTACGTGCGTGTGTGCGCAGCGTCTCACTATTCTAATCGTGCCATATGCGAGCGAACCGTTCCCCTACTTTCCGTGCGTGTGCGCATCGTATCACTATTGTAATTGTGCCATACGCAAGCGAACCGTAACCCAACATTACGTGCGTCTGTGCGCAGCGTCTCACTATTAAAAAGGAGCCATACACAATGTGAAACGCACCGTACACGTTTGTGGATCTCCGAAAATACATAGGGGATGAGTAGTAGGCCCTGAATGCAGGCTGGTTGTCATGGATACTGAGATTTGAGTGTGTGCTACAGGTGTCCAGCAAAAGTCAGTTGGTCAAATTTATACAATGTTGCAAAATTGTTGTGGAGCTGAAGCTCAAATTTTGAACCATGCAAATGTGTGTCAGGGCCTTATGTTTAAAGGGATTGGATGAAATATAGGATGCAAAGTATTCTGGCCTATCACACTGTACTCCTGAGACTGAAAGCCCCTCAGCAGCACTGATTTAAGGCTGCATGTGGCTGTGAGAGAGCACTTACCTGCACAACATTGGAGTGGACCACGCTGCTGCTGTCTCTGCATTCCCTGGACTCTTATGTTGCGTACGATGGAGAGGGCACCAGCACGCACTGATGAGGAAAACCAGGCCCTGCTGGATGCCCTCCTACCACAGTACAGCAAGCTGTATGGGAGACCATGGGAGCAGGGGAGTGCTGACTGCAGTACCTTTGACTGTGCACCTGTCGTGTTAGTATCACAACAGGCATTGTGTATTGGTGGGACAGAAATGCAATTTATTTATTTTTATTTATTTTGAAGCTTATAAAGCGCACGGCTACCCCCGACGGGGGTGTCCCGGCGCTGCAGACAGCAGACTAAAGAGGGAAGATAGCATCTAGAGATTGGAAAACAGCCAGGTTTTTAATTTACTCCGGAACAGCGCTTCTGATGGACAAAGCCTAAGATCTAATGGGAGGCTGATCCAGAGTTTAGCGGTCCCTACAGCAAACGCTCTGCCCCCCATTCTGGACCGGCGAATGCGCGGAGTGACAAGGAGGCAGAGATTGTTGGATCTGAGAGCTCTGGTTGAGTGGACAGGTTTAAGCCTTTTTCTCAGGTAAACTGGATCAAGGCCCTTAAGGGCCCTAAAAGCAAGAACTAGTGCTTTAAATTGAATACGCCGGGTCACTGGCAGCCAGTGCAGCTTCCTCAGGTATGGAGTGATCGAATGGCGGTAAGGGATGTTACCAATCAGCCTAGCAGCTGCGTTCTGCATGATCTGCAACCGATTGATCAGGTAGGCAGGGGCACCAATATACAAACTATTTGAGTAGTCAAGATGAGAGGTAATTAAGGCATGTATGACGGTCCTGCAGGAATCAAGAGGAAGATAAGGAAAGATTTTCCTGATCATACGAAGTTTGCCGAAGCAGGCTGCAGTAACTTTGTTAATATGGGTTTTACACGATAAAGTATTGTCAAATTGAAAACCCAAGTTGCGAGCAGCTTGAACTGGAACCGGAGGAGGATTTATCTCCGAAGGCCACCACAATGTTATGATTGAAGAACAAGACTTCCGTCTTGTCCGTATTGAGTTTGAGATTATTAGAAGTCATCAAAATTGGTCAAACTGCCGTCAGAGTGATCTCTGAAGGAAAAGACAAGCTGAGTATCATCAGCATAGGAGATCACTCTGACCCCCCAGGATTCAACCACATTTGCCAGAGGAGTGAGGTAGATATTAAAAAACAAAGGGCTGAGTGCGGAGCCCTGCGGGACACCGCAGAGCAAAGGTTTATCTTCAGATACAAAAGGTCGAAGAAAGACCTGCTGGGATCTACCCGTGAGAAAGGATCTGACCCAGGCCAATGCAGTTCCCCCAATTCCAATGTTACGCAGGCGGTCCAATAGTATGTCATGCGATACAGTATCGGAAGCCGCGGATAGGTCGAGGAGAACCAACATGGCCTCCTTGCCCGCATCCACGTGCTCTCGGATGGACTCAGACACCTCAATGAGAGCCGTCTCAGTACTGAAGCCTGGTCTAAAACCTGACTGAGAATCGTGCAACAATTGTTTGGATTCTAAATAGTCGGTCAGTTGCTCCTGTACCACTTTCTCGAGAATTTTTGCCGGCTTGGGGAGAAGGATGCAATGTGGTTTTGAGAGTGTCCCTGGGGGTGAACATGGTGGTGTCCCTCATGCAGAGCATGATGTAGTTCATGTGTGTTCAGTCCTCACTTGCATTGTGCTTACTGTGACATTCACTGCATAGTGCATGACACATTCAGCCGTGCAAGACCTTGGTGTCTTTATTTAAATGTGGAACAGTGTTCCCCCCAGAGTGACAGCTGACTGTACTCACAGCTGTGTATGACTTGTGGGGACCTGTGGTGATATTGTACAAATGATGAGTTTAACGGCATGGACAATGCAGTGTGTGAATGTTCCTTGTCTTCTGCGTGAGTGTGTATGTGAAGTGTTTCACCACAGATGCATGGCGTTTGCAGCAGCTATAGCCATCTGATGTGACTAGTAAGCAGTGGTGTGTGCCTGACTTGCAAAGTTAGAACGACACCTGTGACACCTCTTTGTCAAGTGGCACATGTGCAAAGTGAGGGTTGTATCCACTGTTGTCAGTGACAGGCCAGAGATCTGTGCCAGGGTGTGTCTGTCTGGTCTGCTGAGGGTTGTTAAGTAGAGTAAGATATGTGAGTGCTTGCCACGTGCTGTCCCACACCCTGCAGTTGCATGTGTTTTCCAGTGTGTGCCATGATCAGTGGTGTGGTGCATCTGTTACGCCATTTGTTGCCTTTCAATGCCATGTAGTGCAGTGGGGTTTGCCCACAGGCCCAATTCACATGGACAATGATGCAAGCCTTGTCAGCATCCTATGCCCTGTTCACATTATCAATGGTGTGCAGGTGTGTGTCTCTGGGAGATGGAGCAGGTGTAGTGATGTTGTTTCACTTTGTGTTCCTGACAGGTATCTGCCTACGAGAAGGGAGAGATATGGCTGAAGATCGTCAGGGCTGTCAGGACTGCGGGGGGCCATCGCCGGCGGCTGTGCAACGTTCAAAAAAGGTGGCAGGCCATCCGGTGCTGGACCCGGCAGATAGCCCGGGTCCAGCTGAAGATGGAGCCACCACGCCGGCATGGTGGAAGCCATCAACTCACCCTGCACGTGCTCAGGGTCCTGGCTGTGGTCTTTCCCGACCTTGATAGGCAGTTGCAGGAGAGACAGCAGCAGGGAGGGGGTAGGTACATGGCTGTTTGTTGTGTTGTGTGTCACCTGCTTCTTGAGGTGCTCAGAAGCCTGGAAACACTCCCACAGTTGGGGTGTCTGGTCAGACAGGTTATATGTGCAGTGTATTTTCAATTCCTCCTATTCAGCTGGTGCTCTTTTTCATCCCTTCCCCTCCTTCACATGTGTCCCCTGGTCTGTGTGTATTCAAATATGCACATGCTCATCTAGGGTGCAAGTTATTTAGACTGCACATTGATTGGCACATCATGTGGGAGGGTGGTCTGTGACATGTGTTGGGACCTTGCCTGTGCCATGACCTGTGCACTGTGTTAGGGCTTCACATTTGTTTGCACTGATGATGTGTCTCAACATAGGATTGTGAGGTTTCAACCGCACACCCATGCAGCATGCATGACCCATGTTGTATTGTCAGACATGATGTCATAATGAAAGATTGTTCCGTCATGGGCCATTTATCTCGAAACAGTGGTTAACATCCAACATTTTTAAATTAGAAAAGGGTGACAGATCAACAACAATTTTTTTTATTATTTAAAAAATGTTTTTAATTATGTTCTGACTGGTTCTTTATTTTTAGTTTCTCAGTCTTTCTATATTTTTCATTATATATCAATTCATTTTAGACATTTCATCTCAAATACAATGTATAAATATATACATAATTCATAGAAAAAGAAGAAAAAATATACAGAATATACAATAAATAACAATATACCCAAAGTGAAAATGTCCCTGATAACATACACCCACTCAAATGATTGCCACCACAGTCATATCCATACTACATACAACAACACAAAACAGGGGGAAGAGAAGGGCTGAATTCAAATTAGCAAGAGTGTTTATGCCAATTGATAGGTCTCAAAGGTACAGTAAGAGACCCTGCACAGGTCGACACGCGTTTCGGCGGCTTACAGCCGCCTTCTTCAGGACCTCTTCCAAAACAATATAATCCAAATAATCCAGGGAACCTACAATACATATAGAAAAAATACACTGTCACCATAAACACTCTTGGATGTGTAAAAGACACCACTAAGTCAATATATTAAAAAAACATTGCTCAACATATCACAACAATTCAGCAAGTGACCCAGACTTGGTTTAACACTAGGGAGATGAAAGCAAATATCTATCAAGAATTGCAAAATAGGCATCAAAGTACTATGAGGATAACATTTGCCCAGTCAGTTTTTAAAAGGATAAGTATGGATATAATCACTTTATAGACAGACCTAAGGCGATATCAATTTCAACGCTTATTAATGGTGAAAACCTGCTGTTAGCTAAACCTTCATTTAGACCTGGACATGGTAACGTCAGATACAGTGAATGTTAATTATAATATAGATTCCAATGAAGCCCTGAAAGTGGTACATTTCTTTGTATAGGTACAATGTTACTCACGGTTAAAAACAAGTTCTAATTCCCACATTTTTGTCCATAATGTAGAAAAGATGAAACAAATTTCTTGAGATAGTCAGTATTTTTTAAGGATATCACAATCTTTTTTGAAAAGAAACCGCAACCTACAAGGTAAAATAAAAAATAATACATTGTAGCTGACCTTCTGACCGAATAAGCTCATACCATTCTCGACTCATAACTACAGCTTTAATCCACTCTTACCACAGTGTGGGTTGACACCATGAAGATCAGTAATATCGTGTAGAGATGGGCGAATATATATTGTGGCGAGGAGGGGTGTCAAAGAAGTTTAAAACTGCAACAAAATGCGTCATGATTATAAATCTCTGCTATATATAAATTACGATTATTCTCACATGAGAAACACTAATATGTCCAACGATAACCCACCTTTCAATTAAATGTGTCCTACTTCTCTTACTTCATTTATTAAATTCGAAAGTCACTCAATGGCATTCCGCTGATCAAGGCAAAGGTAATTTCCTCTGTCCATAAGTAACCTAAGAAGTAAGTAGATTTCTTCAGAGATAGGAACGGAGGAGGGAAGAAAGTGTCCGATAATTTCATAGGGGGGGTACAAACACTCATAGTTGTCTAATAACAGCAGAGATCTATATATTACTTCCAATTGGAGAAAAGAGATTTAAAGAGTAAAGGAGACCTTCCAGTTGCATTACAACGTACATGCCACTAGTGGGGACGGGCGTCCCTGAGTATTAATTAACACACGGAACCCAGGTAACATTTACTCGTGTTACATCCGAAGGGTGTATATTAACGGCAAAAAAGTATGTGTCACTACATGTGGTTTGACACACAACACGTAGGTAGCGCTTACTATAATTACATCCAGGAGTTTTTTTAAAAAAGGATAAAGAGGACTCTCTTGTTTATACAACAAAATATGTATTAACAGAAAGGGTATGCGTCCTGATTATCTATTGACACCGATTACTCGAGTAACACTTACTTGGATTGTATCCATGTGTAACTTAGGGTCTCTCCTGTCGGCACCAGCTCCTTTACGGTACAAACAGTGAAAGTAACTTATCATGGCGTTTTAAGTCCGAGAGAGGTCGCGTGATCTCCCGATCATCTCGCAATACCGGAAATGGTCACAGACCAATTGGGGAACTAAAAATAAACAACGGACTGCAGGTGGTGTGCACAAAATGTCGAAAAGAGTCTACAATAAACGAAGAAGTATAAACTAAATAACGGACTCATGTGGGCTGTTCTACTTCGACTTTGTTCAATTATATCAATGATGTGCACTCTAAAGAGGAAAGTCTCCACCTGACAGTAAGACAAAACAATTTATAAAAAAAGAAAGATATACATAAAAACACCAATTGTGATCCAATTTTGATGTAATTTTGATATACTATGTATGGACTACTGATGGAAGACTTCCACATTTTCGAATGGAAGGTGATACGGTACAACTAATTCAAGAAATCGTTCCCATGGAGTCCACTCAAAAAGGGTCATCCATGATTCTAAGATCGTAAAAAATTATATATCTATCAACGATGTTATAAAGGCATGAGAAATTAGAATCAGACATAGACATCATAAAGATTAGACTAGTGTCTATTTTGTAACGTACCATGATATATCTTCATTGAGGCCGTGTTTCACACCATCTAAATGGTAGATCCAAAAGGTTTCACGTTTTTTCCGGGTAGTCTCGATCGATTGACCTGGTCTAGTCTGTACTTTTTCTAAAATCGACCATTTGATTTCTTTCTCATTATGATTTCTATCCAGGCAGTGTTGAACTAATGGTGCCATCAGTTTCCTTGTTCTGACAGCAGACTTGTGTTCGCTGTAGAGAGTGCGGAATTCACGACCTGTTTCCCCTACATATGCCAAACCGCAACTGCAAAACAAGATGTACGTGATATTGCTACTACGACCGTTTGTTAGATGGCGTAATTTAATTTTTTTGTCGTTGTATTCGATAACATCAGACACAATTGCTGAGTCACAGGCGTGGCAAGAGCCACATCTATGGTTGCCCAAAACTGCAGGTAAACCTGTGATGGACCGCAAACCATCGGAGGTGGCTCTTTTCGTCTGTCGAGTATGCACCAATAAATCCTTAAGATTTCTATTCCTTCTATAAGCTACTAGAGGCAAAGGAATAGGAGGCACATCTTCCTCCAGGTTAAGAATACTCCAATTTTTATTGATGATGTTCCTGATTTTGTGATTCAAAGTGGAGTGATTGATCACACATGTGATCCGATTCTGATTTGTACGTTTAGAACCTTGAAGTAAGGCAGTCCTATCATAATATTTCGCTCTTTTATATGCATGCCGAATGAGTCGATGTGGGTAACCCCTCTTGAGGAGCCTATCTTTGAGGGCGTCACCATGTTTATGGAAAGAAGCCATATCCGTACAATTTCGACGGATTCATAGAAATTCCCCGAAGGGGATAGATTCTCTTTGACAACTCGGATGATAGCTGTCAAACTTTAAGATGGTATTTTTGGCTGTAGTTTTCCTGAAGAGGCTCACTTCCAATTGGCCATTAGTACCTTCAATACTGATGTCCAGGAAGTCGACTCTATGGTTGTTGTAATTAACCGTAAACCTAAGGTTGGTGTCACTGGCATTGAGCCAAAGGACAAATGATTGAAGCAAATCAGCAGGGCCACTCCAAATAAAAAAAATATCATCTATAAAACGCCTCCAAATCGAGACGTTCTCAAAGAATGGTGCTAGTTCGTTATAGATGTTTTTCAGTTCCCATTCTCCCATAAAGGTGTTGGCCACACTCGGGGCGCAAGAAGCCCCCATCGATGTCCCTTTAATTTGTTTATACAGGTTGCCATTATATTCAAAGAAGTTGTTCAGGAGCACAACCTCCAAGCACTGTAAGATGAAGCCATCTGGTCGATCTCCTGGGTATCTCTGCAACAGGGTTGACACCGCTTGTAACGCCCGACATTGAGGAATGTTGGTGTATAATGCCTCAATGTCGAGCGTCACAAGAAGGTCGGTGGCTGGGTTGAATGTTAAGCCCTCAATCTTATTGATAATATCTCCGGTATCCCGGATATATACGAGGCATACCTTTGTGTAAGGGGGCATAGAAATTTATCTACGTATTTTGATAAGGGCTCTGTACAGGACCCAATGGTGGATATAATAGGTCGCATGGGTGGGTTTGTCTCTGATTTGTGTGTCTTCGGTAGCCCGTAAAGGGCGGAGACGATAGGGCAAGATTTGTTTAAAAAAATATACTCATCTTCACAGATGAGCCCATCTGTGAATGCCACCTGGGTTATCTCTTGAATATACTTATTTAGTCTTTCCAATTCCCTCCGTTGTGCTGGTCTATAATGTTCTGTCACTGACAGCATCTCACACATCTTCTTATCATAGGTTTCTCTATCGAAGACGGCAATCCCCCCACCCTTGTCACATGGTTTAATGACAACGGAGGGGTTTGTTTTTAATTTATTGAGGGAAGCTATCTCTAACTTGGAGAGGTTGGACTGAGGTTTATATGGATTCTTGATGATTCGTGCAACGTCTCGTAGGACACTCTGTTCGAAAATACGCACTTCAGTGCCGACCATGTCTAACGTGGGAGTGAATGTTGACGGAGGCTTGCAATTAGACAGGTTGCGGTCCTCCTCGCAAGGTGGGCGGTCCAAGAAAAATCTGTTCAGTCTGACCTTTCTAAAAAAGGCAAACAAGTCCTCATGTAACTTGAATTTGTTCATATGTATATTCGGAACAAATGATAGACCCTTGCTCAACACGTCTATATCTTCTGAGTCAAGAGAGATAGATGAGAGATTGTAAATAGGCAAATTTTCTACATTAGTGAGTGCAGGGGAATTCGATGTCCCTCCTACCACCAATACTGGTGGTTGCGTGTCCTCACATATTGTTGCGGAGGTTGAGGGCTCATGTGAGCTTGAGCTCCTTGATCCTGCCACCGCACATTCCTCCCTCGGTATTGGCCCCTGGGTAAAAAACCCCTTCCACAAAATGTTCGTTGGGCGGACCTACCTCTAAATGATCTTGAGTTAAATTGGCCATTGCTCATGTCTTGATAGTTGTCACCATCAGATCCAGAGGACCCTGTATCTGAGAAGTTGGTGTATTGCCTCCCCTGGTAACTATTAAAGTTCGGATTATAGTTACTCTGTTGCCCTTCCTGATAATAACTAGGAGTAAGGTAGGGATAAATCTTCTCTTTTGTGAACCATCTAACATCTTTTCATAGCTTTTCCGTTTTCTTATTCGTTAGATAGGTATCAAAGTCCTTCATTTCGGATTGAATTTTTTCTAGACAGTTCTTTGCTTCATCCACAGCCGTGGATGTGCTGAGTTTTGCCTCCAGGTCATTGATCTCCTGCAAAAGAGTTGATGCTATGTCTTTAGCTGTTTCAATTATTAGCATCATCCAGTCCCTGGAGCAGCGGTTAGAAATAAGTGACCACAGCTCCAGGAACTTTCTGATGTCAATAAAGAGTGTAGGGGCATTCCGAACTCTCAATCCGTTAGGGATTACGCCTGCCTTGAGGTACTCAAACATATAATATGCATGAGATTCTATACGTTTGAGTTTTTTTTTGCATATTTAGTAGATTTTGCCATTCACTATTACCCAATTGTTGGCTAGAATTAAGAGCACTCTCTCCTGTGACTCTCCCCATAGGGGAATTAAAATCATCATCAGTGAATCCAAAAGTTTGGAAATGGTCCATCTTTAAGTATTCTCAGGTCTAATATGTATATACTCACGTGACAGTGATGTATATGTGCAAAATCTAAAATAAAAAAAATAAAAAAATCTTTTTTTATAAATTATTTATAATAATCTCCCAAACATTCAACCAATCTTGAGCACAAGGGCCGGTCACATGCAAACATGAAGTGATAAATCCAACAAGGTTACACCTATCTAGAAGAGAACCAAACTTGTGATTCAACAATAATTAGCAAAGGACAATCCCACGGTTAAAGAACCGCGAATGCGTATAGCAAGTACGATGGGACCCCCTCAATTATTTAAATAAGGCCCCGGAACAGAGGGGAAAAAAACAACATCATAATGAAAGATTGTTCCGTCATGGGCCATTTATCTCGAAACAGTGGTTAACATCCAACATTTTAAAATTAGAAAAGGGTGACAGATCAACAACAATTTTTTTATTATTTAAAAAGTTTTTTTATTATTTTCTGACTGGTTCTTTATTTTTAGTTTCTCAGTCTTTCTATATTTTTCATTATATATCAATTCATTTTAGACATTTCATCACAAATACAATTTATAAATATATACATAATTCATAGAAAAAGAAGAAAAAATATACAGAATATACAATAAATAACAATATACCCAAAGTGAAAATGTCCCTGATAACATACACTCACTCAAATGATTGCCACCACAGTCATATCCATACTACATACAACAACACAAAACAGGGGGAAGAGAAGGGCTGAATTCAAATTAGCAAGAGTGTTTATGCCAATTGATAGGTCTCAAAGGTACAGTAAGAGACCCTGCACAGGTCGACGCGCGTTTCGGCGGCTTACAGCCGTCTTCTTCAGGACCTCTTCCAAAACAATGATGATGTACATTATTTAGGAGATATGCATAGTGCCATGACGGTTCTTAATGTAACAGTCAGCTAATTCCAGAACCACGGATCAGTGTGCCCACCACAGTCCCCTGAGATACCCTGGCCTCCTAATCATATGTGTCATCCAACACTGTGCCCATTCTATGTGGGTTCAGCATGGGTCTGCCTCAGTGGCAGTGGTCCCTGGCATACTTTGTATTTATCCTGTGTCTGTTACATGTTCCCACTGGACATGGATACAAAATGTGGCTTGTGCATACTCACACTGGGCAGTGCCTGTGTGCCTATTCACAACAATCTGTTGTTGGTTGTTTGTGACTAATATGTATTGGCAGCCCCACAAGGTGAACTTGTGTTACCTTTTCTCACTTCTTGAGCTGTATCTATCACATTGACTGAAGGATGGGGGTGTTGTGCAGGAGAGGTCTAATGGGCCTGCCTGATTTGGCCTTGGCAGTCGTGACCTGTGTGTGAGAATTGGCTGGTCGATGTTTCACCATGCCCTTCCCCTGTGATGGTGGACAGTGCTTTCATTTGGGGCTTGACAGCCTATGTCATTTGTTTCCAGACATCATTGTGCCTAATTCATTTTTGCAAAATAAAAAGATAATTTTTGGCTCGTGCACACCTGTGTTTGAGTAACGTTCAATATTCCAATCTATTCATTCAGATGGGTGCTCCTATGGTATCGCCCTCTACCCTTGGGCGAATGAATTAAAATGTCCTGAAAGTGTGATCAGTTGAAAACTGACAACATGCCTTAGGGCACTCCAGTATATTAGGTGAAATCCTCCTCTGTTGTTCAAGAAACGATATAAACAGTTTTAAAGCATTTATTTTCTCCCTTTGTTCGAATAAAGCATATAGTTTTCAAAAGTTGATAAAGTTTCCAATTACAAGCATATATAACAAATTGCGAACAGCTCGTATTACCAAAAGTGTCAAACGGTCGCCTAGGATTGCTTACTCGTTATTCAGTGCTCGATAACATGGTGGCATAGAGTCTCCTGCTCGCGGAAAGCTAGACTACCTTAAACAGCCCGATTATTTTGAACGGGGAACCAGGAAGTGGTATGATCACATGGGTTAGTAAACATGGTGATGGAAATGGGACTAACGTAAATAAACATACGCTATATTTAATACCACAAGGGTATAATGAAGATGCAAACAATTAATAACAATGTTAAATAAAACGAGTAAAGAATAATCCTGTTGAAATTGAATTCGATCAAACCGAATGGACTCAATGAAAGAATTGAGTTTGCATGTTACTGATGAGTCGACTCACTTACAGTGAGAACTCTGTTCTGATTTTCCTTTAGGCCGACTAATATGAAAATCACTTGCAGTAATTTTTATTCAACTGTCTTCTTTTCAACAGGATTATTCTTTACTCGTTTTATTTAACATTGTTATTAATTGTTTGCATCTTCATTATACCCTTGTGGTATTAAATATAGCGTATGTTTATTTACGTTAGTCCCATTTCCATCACCATGTTTACTAACCCACGTGATCATACCACTTCCTGGTTCCCCGTTCAAAATAATCGGGCTGTTTCCGGTAGTCTAGCTTTCCGCGAGCAGGAGACTCTATGCCACCATGTTATCGAGCACTGAATAACGAGTAAGCAATCCTAGGCGACCGTTTGACACTTTTGGTAATACGAGCTGTTCGCAATTTGTTTAGTCACCTCAGCGCGTTCTTGCGTATGCTTTACCTTTGTATTGTTCACCTAGGCTGAATTAGGTATTTTATTCACTGTTCCTTTGAATCGTATGCCACAGTCCATTCCTTATTTAAACTTGTGATTACACGCCGCATATCCTGTTTGACCATGCGATTCTACTTTTTATATTAAACCACATTAACTACAAACCGATTTCAAATCACTTTAACTGCATCTTGCCACAATGATGACAATCAACCGTGTTATTTATATTTAATTTAGCTTAGTTTGTTAGCCTTACCCCTTTTGTTAATGCTATCATTTTTACATGCATATGTGTGATATCATATTGAGAACATTATATGTCGTTTTTGTTTAGATGCTCCCCGACGAAGGGCAATGCCCGAAATGCATTGGAGCGGAGTCAATCATATATGAAATGAAATGGAATATATGCTTGTAATTGGAAACGTTATCAACTTTTGAAAACTATATGCTTTATTCGAACAAAAGGAGAAAATAAATGCTTTAAAACTGTTTATATCGTTTCTTGAACAACAGAGGAGGATTTCACCTAATATACTGGAGTGCCCTAAGGGATGTTGTCAGTTTTCAACTGATCACACTTTCAGGACATTTTAATTCATTTTTGCCAAATGTATGTAGTTCTGGTGCAACGCTGTTTTGTCTTATTATGCACACGACTGTGTTGACATTTTGCCTGGGTATAAAGGTGTGTCCACGATGCAGCAATGATTGTGTTCTTCACAATTGCAGGCCCATTAGCTTGAGCATTGTCCTGATTTGGGACATCTGGGCCACTTCACATGACAGCCAGTGGGTCTTATGTGCTAGCAACTGTATGATCAGGTAATAGATGCCCCTGTGAGGACTGACACATTTAAAGTTGTCTCACATTGATGAATGTACCTTGGCACTCCCAACACTTGTTAGGAGTTGTTTATGTTTTGAATGTGTTCAAATGACAAATTGTGTAGGTTACACTTATGTGCCTGCATTATAGTTGTCTCACAAGGTAGTGCACACAAAACAACATTTGCAATGTTTTATAATAAGCAGGCAGCCAATGTTAGTGATTAATGTTGTGCCTTAATCTCCAGAGACATGTCCCCACAGTGGTCTTGAGTGCTCGAGACTCCTTTGTTGTCAATTGTACAGACTAATGTGTGTCAAGCCATCAAGACCTACGTTGGACCATGTATATGGCAAATGTGCTATGCCATTTGTTTCTAACAGTGTTTCATCTTAAAGTGTGCCAGCTGTTTCAATGAATGTGTCCATGTTTTTTGTCTGCATTTCCTTGTGAGAGATCTTTCACGCAGGCACATACGTGTTCTCGTCACAAGATGGCGAATTAACACATTCAATACATGTTGAATGTGTGAAGTATGGTGAGTCCCAAGATACCAACAATTTGTGACATTAGTTTTCACCCAAATGTACTTACAGGGCTCTGAGTGTGGTGTCACCTTGGGGAGTGAGGTGTGTTAGTTTGCCCTGAGGGGCACCACAACTGTTTATTTCTTTGTGAACTTGAGGTCGCATCACTTCATTGTATAGATCTGCTCTCCTGTAAACAAACAGAAGCTTCTCAGTGTAACTCTCATTCAAGGTGTGACCTGGTGTGTTCTTTGGATCCTTGTGTCCAAGTAGCATTGTGTCTATACCAACTGGGCAGTACTAGTCTCAAATATGTGCTGAGCTATCTGGCTGTTACTCATAATGCATGCCATGATTTGCAGTGTGACCAACTGATTTTGTGCTCATGAGAGATGTGTACAGGTGACTAATGCATTTTTGTTTCTTCTCCTTGCCCACAGCATCATCAACCAACACAGGAGGAGACATGAACACCGGCCAAGAGGAGGGACCAAGCCACAGTGCCACCACAGCTGAGGAGTTGGAGGGAGCCAATGGCATGGAGGGTGAGGGGAGTCAGACGGCCGGACCTTTGGAAGGCGACACTTCTTACCATGTGGACGGCTCGGCTTCTGACTCCCAGGAGGAGGGGGAATACGCGTCAACACCATTTACCATCACTGTGTCTGTCCCCACCTCCTCCAGACCCATCTCCACCCTCCCAGTTGCTAGGGTCCCTTCTGTCCGTGCTGCCCCCATGTCTCCTTCGTCCCCGGCACCGCAACCCCTGCCGCTGTCTCCCCTGCTGCCCTCAGTGCCGAGTCAGTGGACCTACTCTGGCAGATTCAGGTTGGTCAGTCATCAATGCTGTCTGTCCTCCATGGCCACCCTACAATACTGACACAGTTGTTGTCATTCATGGAGGGCATGTCAGCTACGTTGTCTGACCAAAGTCAGATTCTATCGTCCATGGACTCCTCACTGACGGCAGCAGTTTCCCTCCTGCAGTGGTCCGCCCCCCCCTCCTTCGGACACATCCACCCCCCCTCTCATACCTGTCCAGAGCACACACAGACGAACAAGATCACCACACCAACGGACACAACCAGCACACCACCACCAAAGTGTAAGCGCTTATCTCCTGGCACGCAATCTCAGAGAGCCACAGACAAAGTCCGCAAGACTCACAGCCCTCTACCTCCACTCCCATTGTGTCCCCGGGTGCAGGTGGTGGTCTGGCTGAACTGGCAGAAGTGTGCAGCGCTGAGTTTATTTCCACCTTTGGCGCTGCGCAAGCCACTGAGGAGGATTCCTCCCCCCCTGTACCCACAACACCTTCCCTCACCTGTCCCTGCGGTGCCTGGCCCTGACCCAGATGATGCCCCCCACGGGTCAACAGCCCTTTAGCTCCATCTTCTGCAGGCAAGTTTGGGGTCGACGACCTCCCCAACGTCCCCCAACCAGACTTTAATGTGGACTGGCCATTGGCCTTGTTTGAGCTGGGACTCATTTTTAAAATCATTTTCCTTTGGAGCTGAATAAAGCATTTTATTTTTCACTCTAAACTATTGCATTTCAGGTACTTGCTTTAGGTGCTGTGTGCCTAGGAGTTGCTGTCATGGTAATATTTTGGGGTTGTGAAAGATGTCTATTTTATGATGGTAATGAGGTGGACCATGATACCTATGTGCCATCACAATGTCTCTGCAATTAATCTTTGGTTGTGTGTGTTCAGTTTGCCTAAAGACATTGTCCCAAGGAGTGTTCCTTCCTCAGTGACACATGAGATCTTCACTACAGACAGTTACACAATTGTTGTGCTGACATGTGAGCAGATTTCCTATTTTGTTGAACGTTCCCTTCAGCAATGGCCATGCCTGCTCACAGATGACTACTGCTCATTAGTCTGTGCCATCCATGCTACTCACTGTACTTGTGTTTTGAGTATGTACAAATGCCTTCATGGACACATTCACCCTTTTTCCCACTATGCAGATCTGTAATCACAGCCTACCCCTATGTTGGGATTTGTTATACAGGGTATTTGTGCACATAACTCACAATTTTGTGCATTGTATCTAAGGGGTTTCAACCCTATTCCTTCCATGAGAGAGTACATGTTGGTGGTCTGACCACCACCTGGACATTCATATCAGCCCACGGATGTACATGACAGTGTGTGTTCCCTTTCGCTTTCTTTGTTTGGTGGGCTGTTACATGACTATACACTATTGTGTCATGATGGTAGGGTGTGCATGTGGCATCTGACAATTCACCCACATGTGGTGTGTCACGCAGTGTGTGACAGAAATCCATCCTCCGTGTAGTGGGACACTGCTGTAGGTGATGTGTTGCTATGGCACTATCAGGACACTCACAGGTTACAGATGTAAACATACATCCATGTAGTTGTGGTATGATGATGATAATGCCACCCCCTTATATCTGAGCACTGCTGGGAGTCCTGTGCACCCACCCCACTCATGTCTGTACACTGCTGGGAGTCATATTCACCTACCCCAATACTGTAGGCCTATGCTGGGAGTCCTCTGCACCCACCCCACTTATGTCTGTACACTGCTGGGAGTCATATACACCCACCCCAATACTGTAAGCCTATGCTGGGAGTCCTCTGCACCCACCCCTCATATGTCTGTACACTGCTGGGAGTCATATCCACCTAACCCCATACTGTAGGCCTATGCTGGTGGTCCTCTGCACCCACCCCTCATATGTCTGTACACTACTGAGAGTCATATCCACCCACCCCAATACTGTAGGCCTATGCTGGGAGGCATATCCATCCACCCCTCATATGTCTGTACACTGCTGGGAGTCACATCTACCCACCCCCATACTGTAGGCCTATGCTGGGAGTCCTCTGCACCCACCCCTCATATATCTGTACACTGCTGGGAGTCATATCCACCCACCCCAATACTGTAGGCCTATGCTGGGAGTCATATCCATCCACCCCCTGGAAGTCATGTCCACCCACCCCAATACTGTAGGCCTATGCTGGGAGTCCTCTGCACCCACCCCTCATATGTCTATACACTGCTGGGAGTCATATCCACCCACCCCCATACTGTAGGCCTATGCTGGGAGTCATATCCACCCACCCCCTGGGAGTCATGTCCACCCACCCCAATACTGTAGGCCTATGCTGGGAGCCCTCTGCACCCACCCCTCATATGTCTATACACTGCTGGGAGTCATATTCGCCCACCCCCATACTATAGGCCTATGCTGGGAGTCCTGTGCACCCACCCCTCATATGTCTGTACAGTGCTAGGAGTCATATCCACCCACCCTTCATATGTCTGTACACTGCTGGGAGTCATATCCACCCACCCCAATACTGTAGGCCGATGCTGGGAGTCATATCCACCCACCCCTCATATGTCTGTACACTGCTGGGAGTCATATCTACCCACCCCCATACTGTAGGCCTATGCTGGGAGTCCTCTGCACCCACCCCTCATATGTCTGTACACTGTTGGGAGTCATATCCACCCACCCCAATACTGTAGGCCTATGCTTGGAGTCTTATCCACCGACCCGAATACTGTAGGCCTATGCTGGGAGTCATATCCACCCACCCCTCATATGTCTGGACACTGCTGGGAGTCATATCCACCCACCCCCATACTGTAGGCCTATGCTGGGAGTCCTCTGCACCCACCCCTCATATGTCTGTACACTGCTGGGAGTCATATCCACCCAACCCCATACTGTAGGCCTATGCTGGGAGTCCTCTGCACCTACCCCTCATATGTCAGTACACTGCTGGGAGTCATATCTACCCACCCCCATACTGTATGCCTATGCTGGGAGTCCTCTGCACCCACCCCTCATATGTCTGTACACTGCCGGGAGTCATATTCACCCACCCCTCATATGTGATGCACCATACCCCTACATTCATGGCGTGTGTGCGGCTCGTATCACTATTGCAATGGTGCCATACGCGAGCGCGTGTGACGCACCGTACCCCCACATTCACGGTGTGTGTTCGGCTCGTATCACTATTGCAATGGTGCCATACGTGAGCGTGTGTGACGCACCGTACCCCCACATTCACGGCGTGTGTGCGGCTCGTATCACTATTGCAATGGTGCCATACGCGAGCGTGTGTGACGCACCGTACCCCAACATTCATGGCGTGTGTGTGGCTCGTATCACTATTGCAATGGTGCCATACGCGAGCATGTGTGACGCACCGTACCCCAACATTCATGGCGTGTGTGTGGCTCGTATCACTATTGCAATGGTGCCATACGTGAGCGCGTGTGACGCACCGTACTCCCCCATTCACGGCGTGTGTGCGGCTCGTATCACTATTGCAATGGTGGTCTACGTGAGCGTGTATGACGCACCGTACAGGTACACTTGCGTTGTTGAGGTACGTTGTACTCACCGTCTGCGCCGTCGTCGGTTTCTATGCACCAGGTCATAGGCGTACAGGACTGGGATGACACGAACAATGGGGTTCATGGCGTGTATGTCGCGTACCAGGGTGCGGTTCGAGCCAGACTCTCCTGTTACGGCAGTTTTCGGGTCCTGTAGTAAAAGGGTCGTACGGAGTGTCGCAGAGACGAATCGTACTTACTGGGCCGGAAACTGCTGCTTGTTTACGTACGGACGTAGCGTACTGCGTAACCCAGATACAAATCATAAGTATTGTTGTGTCGTACGGTGTTTGGTACGATTCGTATGGGGATCTGCTTTGGGTTTGGATTGTACTTGCTCGTACGTACGGGGAACTTGAAGGTGTACGATTTGTACCGGAAATACGGTCCGTACAGCTATTCGGAACGCATTTTCCCGAATTGGAATAGGCCCCTTTATATATGTATGTTTACATTTGTTAAATTACATTTATGTATTATATTATTTAAAATGTACATTAGATCTAAATAATTTTTTTATATTAATTTTACTATTTAATTTATTTATCATTATTTTTCATATATAAAAAAACAATGTTTTGTACATTGATATTTTTAAAATCAATATTATTTTTTGGATATTTTTATACTTGACATTATAAAGATAGTATTTTTGTAATCGATATTATGTCAGTGATCCCTGTGCCCCCACCTAAAGTCAGTTTGGGTGATGGGAATAAGGGTCTCAATGCGGGACCACTCTTCTAGCTCTTATTTAACATTTTTGTGAAGCATTTGCCTCCCACGTCCAGTAAGGCAATAAGGCGGAAGTTGGCTGGGTTATCACACAGTCCCTTTTTGTGAATTGAGGTAAGTATAGCGCCTCTCCAACTGTCCAGCACTGTGCTTTCCATTAAACTGTTTTTTTAAAGTGGATTGAGAAGATCGACCCAGTCTTCTACAGCATTTAAAAAAATGCTTGTAGGGATGCCGTTCGGGCCAGGGGCACCTGCAGCTCTAAAAGAGGCTAAGGTATTTAATTAAGGCCTTGGTTAATATGGCATAAGACCATGGTGAGGTACTTCGAGTTAAACTGGAGCCATCTGAAAATTCATCAAAAAGTAACTCTTGGTGACCTACTTTTACCTGGGTTGTACAAATTATGAGTGTTATGCCTCTACTGCTTTACTGTGACCGGTCAAGACTTTCTCTGGGTATTTTGATTTTATTTCTTTTAACAAGGTTCCAAAATTTCGATGGATCTTTTGTGTTTTGTGCCTCATATAATTCTACACATGCCTGTTCTTCATTTGCATCTGCAATTTTCCAGGCTTTTTGCCTGTACCTCATCTGTGTATTCCTCAAAACTAGCAGTGGTGGATCCTTTATGCACCAACTTACGGAATCCATTTAGATTGCGTTTCAAAGTACTCAATGCAGGGCTGTTGACTTCATTCTGAGGATAGGCACTCCCCATTGTTCTGGGCTTGTTTGCCAACTTTTCCAGTAATATAGACAGTAGGATTTGCCGGCTTGAAGTGGAAGCTAGTCTTATCGAAGCTTCACTTTGCAGCTCTTTTCTCAATTTTGCCAAGGCACTCGGGTCCAAAGTTACAGATAATTTTATTCTTTGGAGCCCACGGGGCCAGCTTCTGTACCAACTACTTGCAGTTGTGGTAATTTTAAGGTTTCTCTGTGGATGGAACATGACAATTGATAATTTGAAAATAAGATTTGAAAGTTGCTTACCCAGGAAAAATGCTGGGTGGAGACCCAGATATAGTCAATCAGCGCAGAGGAAGTGCTTGTTGCATGGGTATGTTTGGCTGGTTGATCATTACTTCCTCTTCCATTTAAAGTTTGTAGGTCCAAAGCATTTGAGGCGGAAGCAAATTTCTGTCCAGCTTTGTCTGACTTTATTTGACCTGACACAATCTCCAGGATATTCCATAAGTTGTCCCCTCTTGCTACCCAGGGAAGATATGAGACGTCTCACGCAAAAACATGTTGAAGTCACCTGCTAAGACCCACAATTCATTCGAGTGTTGCTGGCATAGGCCCTTAATTAGCCGTAAAATCTCTAACGTGATTAATTTTTCCTAGGTTGCTTAGGATTTTTATAGATGTTTCCTATGATGAGTGGTCGGCCTCTTTTCCGGTCAGCGGATTAGGTTGCTTCAACCTTCAGAAAAATAGAAGTCCCAGGAATATGTTAGAGGATTGTCCCCTCTATCTCCAGGACTTTATGGACCAAGATTGAGACGC
Source organism: Lissotriton helveticus (assembly GCF_964261635.1). Taxonomy (NCBI): domain Eukaryota; kingdom Metazoa; phylum Chordata; class Amphibia; order Caudata; family Salamandridae; genus Lissotriton; species Lissotriton helveticus. The sequence continues at coordinate 652,550,036 of NC_136067.1, forward strand.
CTCATGAGGCTTGTAACCCTAAGGAAGAAGGAGTGGCCATTACTCTGTATTCGTTATGATCCAGCTAAGTCTTATACGATAATTGCCATGTTTCTTGTAGGCAAATTATATCTTTGGAGTATTTTTCCTCAAATGCTGAAATGTTCTTTAATAGAGAAATTAAGCCATGTGTATTCCACAAGCACATATGTAATACATGTTTCGATGTTTGTTTCATGGATGTTGGTGGTCTCATTTTCCCTACAATGTTACTTAGACGTCAAAAGCCATTCCTTGTAAGCCTTCTTACTCTTTTATTTGCTAATTTGTCGATTGCAATTGTAATGCGGTCTGTTGCAGATCGAGGGAAGGCTGCACCCACATCAAGGCACAAAGTACAACGACAGGGTGCTGTCAGGGCTTATTGTTTGCAAGGAGCCATGGATATTTCGATTTTACTGGCTGGCTGGATTTTATGCCCCATTCTGTCAGAGTCTCTTGATGCGATTCTATCTGCCTGGAGATTTCTTTATTTCTAAATAATACTTTTGTCATATCCTGTAGACTATCTTTGTACCCCAGGATAAACATAATATAAATCAAATCTTTGGAGTCCAGTGTCACCAACGCAGGTAGAACCAACAGTAGCTTGAGCAGGTTACTCCTATTTAGAACATCTTCCTGTCCTCTTGAGACATACCCAGGTTGAAATATTAAGATGTCTTCCATATTTTTGGGCATGTGATGGTCCAACTTTTTCGGGGAGTCTGGTGGATTACAATCTTGACGAGACTGAGCTGTTCCATAATTTGAGTAGGGGGCAGATGTAAATGGATGCGCCAAAAGGAATCTCTCTGGCTGGGGTGTCCGAGAGGAAATTTCCGGGTGGGAGAACCCTCCTCGGTCTAGTGAGAAATCTGCCTCTTTAGAGATATTGAACTCTTCATGCTTTTGGCAGGAAGAAACCTGGTTTGGCTGTCAGTTACCCCGTTATCTATTTGGAAGATTAGGGTGCAGTTGGAAGTGGAAGGCTGTTGAACCTTATCTTTTTCCACTTCCCAGAGTGAAATAGCCTCCGTCTGTGCCCCAGTTACTTTTGTTAATTTGCTGCTGTATAAACAGGGCATAGCTGCGTCAACTGCCTTTTTAGGTCTCGCCTTTTCCATTCCGAAGGAATGGGAAATGGCGAGAATTCAAGTGCTCGAAATTCTCGTGAAACCACTGCTTTTTTCGTGCGGTTTTCATCGAGTTCACGTGGCCACAGGCACGCACTTTTGGGCCATAAACTTTCCCCCTCCCCAGCCAGCTTTGCCAGCAGCATTTGCCTCATCAAAGGCTTCCGCTGCCCCGCCCCCCGCCCTCACTTATTCACGGCCGCAGGCCGTGACTTCAAAGGGTGCATCTTGCTTAACAGGCCGGGCTGCACGCATGTCTCGCGCTTTAGAGGACTAACAATATAAAACCGAGCAGTGCACACCAACGTAAAAAGTAAAACAGTGGCTTTACCTGAAGAATTTAGAGTCACTGATAAGTATTAAACACTCATGTACACAAAATAGATGAATAATCAATTGCCTACTATAGACAAACATCGCAGGAAAAAAAACTCGCTACTGACACGGAGCCGAGGAGTCCTATTTAGAGAGCTGCCTCCTGAATACAAGTAACATCGCAGGAAAAACAAGCACTGGCGTTGCCAATAGGTCTCGCATTAGGAAAGTTTATGTCATTTACAATACCAATAGGTTAAACTTTCTTAATGCGAGACCTACTGGCAACGCCAGTGCTTGTTAACCTCTGGGCCTTTTTAACCTCTGGTTCAGTTCTTTGTTGGTCTTCGAAGGAATGTAGGGAAGGGGTCATTGGTTCTGGTCTCTCTAGGTGTTCACCGGGATTTTCCATTGTTGAGTGCCCCGAGAAGGAATTGTGTCCCTTACTTTATGTTTTTTTTGGGCGTGGGGGACAGTAGGGTCAAGCAGTTCTGATGTCGACAAAGAGTTACTAAGTGAGATGTTTTCCTTCTACTGGGTAAGATCTTCTGCGGGAATGGATGTCCTTTCTCTGGAAATTCTGAAAATAGGATACAATTCTATTTGTAGATTTTTGTTTTTGCTTCTTGTTTAATTTAAATTAAATGTGTAATTTTAAACATTAAATTAAAGTAAATGTTTAATTTTAATGCTTTGATTTTAATGTAAATTGTTTAATATAAATTAAATATTTAAATTAAATGTTTTGTTTAATTTTAAGTGTTTTCTATTCTTTTTAAAGAGTTAATTTGAAAAGCTATCAGCTTGTGAAACATGGCCCAACTAGGGCACTAAATTGGGAGCTGCAGAGTATAGTGAGTGCAGGAGGATGTGAACGAGCACAAACACGCAGAACGTAGCACGAATGCGGGGGCTGGGAGCAGGGCGGCAGGGCAGAGGACGTGGCTGTGCCGGAGTATCAGTTAGTGGATTAACCGGTTAAACTGTAGCTGTGACTACACCGATGCCTCGTTTTGTACCGTCAGGTTTGGCCGAGGCGAGCTCCAGTTCTAGATTAAGGAGAGGTAAGGAGTGGGGGCCGAGTGTGGCGGTGGTCGACACTGAGCGCAGAATGCCTCGGTCTCCCACTGCCTCAGAACCTCAGTGCCTCAGACTGCCAAGATCTAGCTTTTTTTACAGCTCTCTACAGCTCCAGTCTACAGCCACAGTCGCAGTTTTCAGCCTCAGCCAGAGCCAGAGCCACAACTCATGACTCTTTGCTGCTGCTTAGCATAGCCATTCTTCCACCACTGCCTTAGCCTGAAAACAAAAACATAACGTCAGGCAACCATCTCATATGCATCTTACATGGGCTAATCAGTGGAAACATTTAAAGAGTTTTTGGTGAGCCTCTGCGATTTACACGTGTTCAGAGGCGGTAGAGAGGTGTGTGTTGACCTCATAGTGGTCCAGGTTCTTGGTCTACTGAGCTCTTGTGTTCTCACGTTACTTGTCCCATTGGTCTTTTAACTCATCGGAAGCTCAATCAAAGTTTTCACTTTCCCTGGACTGGGGTGAGATTAAGATTTACAATAGTCTGTATAAACAGAAGATGCTCTATAGATGCTTGCAATCTGGTCGGTTAATTACATCTGCAGGGCCAAGATTAGAGCCTACCTCTGGATTGGTTGGAAACATATCTGATTGCTCTAGTTCCCTAAATTACTTAAAACCATTAATCAAAAGTAGCCCCAAGACCATTTGACCCTTTTGAAATCTCATCCTACAGTATTGGTATGTTCACAAAGGGTTTGAGGAGCAAAACATTATGTACCAACGAAGAGGGGGTATCCACTGGTGTGGTTAATGCAGATGAGATGGGCACTGATATGGTCATCTCACCATTGTTTTTGTTTGTGAAAACTTTTTATTGATTTTAAAACAACAAAACAAAAGAACAATACAAAACAAGGCAATACAGTAAAACGGGTCATCACGTGGTCTGTGGGGGGGGGGTACATAGAGAATCAAGCGGTAGTCTAATCAATAATTGGGGGGGGGGGAGAGGGGGGTGGGAAAGGAGACCAAAATATATACAAAACAACTATATTCCTGCGGAGGAAACGTCAGGTTGGGAGGAAGACAAATCATCATCAAATACCGACATTGGGGGAGTACATATATCTCCACGGTATGCGTTCCATTGGGTCCACACTTTCCCCCACTTGCCTGGTCTGCCACGGGAAACATACACAGTTTTTTCTCGAAACATGCACCAATCCATGTTCTGTGTCCACCCCAGAAGTGTCGGAGGCCCCTGAGCGCCCCACAATTGGGCAATATCACGCTTGGCTACCATGTTGCCCAAGGTTGCCCAACGGAGCTGCGCTTGATTGTAATCATTCGGCTCCCAGACGTTCAACAAACATCTTCGCGCTTCAGGCATTAATCGCACTCCCGTGACCTCACTCATCACTTCATGCACGCAGTGCCAATAGCGTAGCACAGCAGGGCATTCCCAGATAATATGAAGGAACGTAGCCACCATACCGCATCCGCGCCTGCACAATCCATCCATCGAAAATCCCATTCGAACCAGACGTGGGCCAGTCACATACACCCTATGCAAAAATTTTTGTTGAACGAACCGAAGACGTGCCGGGATAGCCACTTCTTTCGGGGAAGAAATAGCGGACTGCCAGTCCTCATCATCGAGTTCTAGACCATCTCTGGTCCACAACCCTCGAAGACTGTCTAGTAGATCAGTCCTGGTATTGATCAACTTTTTATAAATTAGCGAAATCGTGCTATCAGGAACGTGGCCATCCAGAACCCGATCCTCGAGCGGGGATGCCTCCGGCACATCCGAGCCCAGCGGAAAAACAGACAAGACTGCATGCCGGACTTGCACATATCTGAAAAATTCCTTATCATTCAGCCCATACTCAACTTTCAATTCCTCAAACGTCTTGACCCTGCCCTTGATCCATACGTCATCTACCCTACTGATCCCGATCATGTCCCACCGATCAAATCCCTTCGATTGCCAAAGGGAGCCCAGTTTATCCGAAGCATAGAGTGGGGTAGCCCGGGTCGGCCTGTCAGCCCATCCCGTGGCCGCCGTAGCTCTACGCCACACCTGCACTGCAGTTTTGGTGGGGCCCGTGAGAGGCTCGCCAGCTGATTTCGCATATAGAGCCCTATTGTAGTCCCCACCGGGAAGCAACCATCTGTCCATCGCAAAAGCCGGGTTTAGTGGGGAAGTGTAGGTGCCATGGTTGATGGCCCCCAAGTGAGAGGCCCAATAATAGCGACGAATGTCCGGGAGAGCGATGCCACCATCGTACCAAGGGAGTGTAAGCTTCGAGAGGGCGATGCGAGGACGGCCCCCCCATAACAATTGCCGCTGTAGACTCTCAATCTCACGAAAATAATCCGCTGGCACTACATCAAGCGTGTTTTGAAGCACATAAAGGATTCGGGGGAGCGACATCATCTTAAACAACGCAGCTCGTCCCAAGGGAGAAAGGGGGAGTCTGCTCCAAGTTCCGACATCCGCCCGAAGGCGTCTGAGAGGGGGCAGCAGATTGCGCTCATACCGAAGTGTGGGGTCCAAGGAGACAAAGATTCCCAAATATTTGAAACCATCTGACACCACCGGAATAGGACAATCACGGGGCAGGAGAGGAATATCACCGGAGAGAACATAAACACAAGATTTAGACCAATTTATAACTAAGCCGGAATTTTTACGGAAAGAAGTCAAAACGTCAAAAAGGACGATTAACGACTTTCGGGGCGATGTGAGGTACAAAAGGATGTCGTCTGCATACAGAGATATACGGTCTTCAAATTCCGGAGACCATCGAATGCCTTTCATGGACGGTTCCCACCGCAGCCAAGCCGCCAGTGGCTCTAAAGCAAGGGCAAACAAGAGTGGGGACAGCGGACAGCCCTGGCGCGTACCCCTACCGAGAGCAAAGGAGGCCGAGACACGTCCATTCACCACTACCTGGGCTAAGGGATCAGCATAAAGCAATCGTACCCAACGGATAAAGGTGGGCCCAAACCCGAATTTGGAGAGGACCGCCCAAAGATAGGGCCATTCAATCGTGTCAAACGCCATGGTGGCGTCCAAAGACGCCAAGATGGCCGACTCTCTCAATGTCCCCGCTCGCGCGAGGACTCCATGCAAGCGCCGAAGATTAAGTGCCGTATTGCGATGTGGTATAAATCCGGACTGGTCCGGATGAACCAGATCGCCTATAACAGCCACCAGACGATTAGCAAGAACTTTGGCCAGGATCTTGGGTTCAGCATTTATTAGGGAAATAGGCCTGTATGATTCACAGCGGTCACGTGGCTTACCCTCTTTATGAATAACTACTATGGAAGCCGATCTCTGGTCAGGGGGAAGAAACCCTTCCGCCAGTGATTCCAGAAACATAGATCGCATATATGGTGCCAACACATCCGGACGGAGCTTGTAAAGTTCAATAGGGAGTCCGTTAGGGCCAGAGGCCTTCCCGGAGCGGATCGAACGGATAGCGGTCGCAACCTCATCCGCCGTGGGCGGAGCTTCCAGCAGGTCCCTCTCAGAAGCAGACAAGCATGGTAGCGAAATATCGCGTAAAAGCATGTGAGAGTCCTGCTCTGATCTATCGGACACAGGGGAGTACACCACCCGAAAATAATCGGCAAACCACTCAACAATCCCAGCAGGGTCCGTGATATCGGCACCATTCGCGTCAACTATAACAGGAACCACTCGACTCGCGCATTCTCTCCTATCCAACCAAGCAAGCAACTTCCCAGCCTTATCACCCACATCATACAGACGTCCCTGCTGTTCACGACTCATCTCCTTCGCTGCATCAGTCACCAGGGCTCTGTACTCATGTTGTTTTAGGTCCAACAGATGAAGCCTCTCAGGGGAGACCCCAGCATCAAACTCTCCCTCAAGAACGGTAATTTCAGTCTCAAGACGAACAACCTCCTCTCGTCTACATCTCTTAACATTGCCAATCGAAGAGAGGGCCTGCCCCCGAATTACAGTTTTATACGCCTCCCATAAGGAGACAGAAGAGGAGACTGACCCCACATTTTCGGCAAAGTATTGATCAATTATCTTAAGTAGTTCCGATCTAATCTTAGGATCACGGAGGTACCATGGGTTGATCGGGGCCACGCGACCCTCCGATCCCCCATGCGCGTTCACAACCAACCACAGTGGGGAATGGTCCGAAATTCCCCTGGCAAGATGTTTCACCTCTCCTATACGGGAAGTCTGGGAGGAGGGCATCAAAACGTAATCCAATCTCGAAAGGCTGCCGTGGGCCCCAGAGTGAAAGGTATACTGTTGTTGTCCAGGATGATGTAAGCGCCAACAATCGGTCAGCCCCAGCGCCTCCATGAAGTCCCCAAGCCAGGATTGGGACTTAGCGAGGACTCAGGGAGGGTAACGATCACACATCCCAGACACTACTGAATTAAAGTCTCCCCCGACCACAAGCAAACCCTCGGGGACTCCCAGAATCACTCTTCCCAGATCTGCATAGGTCGTAGATTGAAGACCTGGGGGTACGTAGACAGAAAATAATGTAACCACCCTACCCTCCCAAAGCCCCACAATGGCGGCGTACCGCCCTCTATCGTCAAGTATAATGTCGTCAACAGCGAGGGGGAGGGAGGTCCGGATTAAAATGCCCACCCCTCTGGAGCCAGAAGTGAAACCTGAGTGTGCAATGAGACGATAGCCTATTCATGGCGTGGCACGTATTACCCAGCAAGTGCGTCTCCTGAAGCAAAACCACATCAGGGGACAAGCGTCTCAGACATCTCACCATTGTTAATTCCAAATCAGAGTAAGTTTACTGTGCAGAACTTGTTGGAACCCTCTGTTTTAACTCAACCTATTCGGTCTATTGAACAACCTCCGTCAAACATATTGGTTGAAGATATGGAAATGGACATGGAAGTGCCTGAATCTGCGGTTTAGCTGAAGTCAATGAGCTTGGTGGTTATACCTGGCATTGTAATTGTGGCAGAGTCAAAATCAGGATTTTCTTCACTCAGAGAGTTGTCTCAGATGCCCAAAAATGAACACTGTGGGGTTGAATGTAGTTTTAACCCAGGGGATTTAGAAGACATTACACTATCGGATATTGCTATACCCATGCGGGAAATCAAAGCCATTCTTATAGCTTTGGGGGCCTGCAATAGTATGAATTGTCACACGTTTAAGAGTGTGATGATTAGTAGTGTATTGGTGCTATCATTGGCAGTGCGGCCAGGGGCAACAGAGGGTGCAACCTCTAGTGTCCTCCTGTCGAGGGCCCCAGCACTAAGTTTTTTTTTTTTAATTAAGCACTGGGGCTATTGAATTCTGAGGAGACCCTAAGTAAAGAGGCACACAAAATATGGCAACTAATGACTGAGGGTCTAAATGGGAAAGAGGGTGTAAATGAGAATAGGGGAGGGAGGGACAACTCTGATATATTAAGTGCCTTAGAGTGGATTCTCTCATCAATTTTAACTTTGTTAGAAAAGTATACTGTTAACTTTGATCATGTGTTGGATGTATAGTTCCCGATCTTGGTTGTGCAGCATCTCACATCTGCTGGCACCCGCCTAGGAAAGGCAGCAATGGGTATTGATTTATTTACTCAGGCTACCCAGACTAACATAGTGGTAAAGGAAATGGGAGTCCAAGTGGGAACTTGTGGTGACTCGGAAGTTGCCTCAACCGGGCAGGTTGTGGATATCACAGCACTAAACAATATGTGTTTTATTGCCTCCCAAAATCAGCTGTCTGTGGATAATTGCCCACGCGGTGTTGCAAGGGAAAATACAAAGAGTTTAGCACTTAAGAATTCCTCATCTATTTATCCAATTTAAAAAAAAAGAAAATTCCAGTACATCTGGTGACCCAGCCTTTACAACTGCTTCCTCTTTTATTGAACAGTCTAAGGTTGAAATTGTTTCTGATCTCCTTGGGGAGGGGTGCCTCTAAATTTGAGTGTAAAGAGGTAAAAGCACAGAAGGGAAAGAAGAAAAAGTACAGGTGTATTAGAAAACATAAACCAAAAAACTTGATGTTTTCTGAGGTTCTGGAAAAACCTGATAATGCTATTTTCCCCCAAAAAGGATAAGAGTTAAAGGCTGTTGGGCCACATGATGGTCATGAATTGGACTGTCCAGATGAAAATCCTCTCCCTTCCCCCTCAATTATGATAGAAGTGCCTATATTGGGGGAGTTAGAACAAGAGGAGGGGTATAAGGATTTGAGGAAAGCAGGCTATAAAGAAGGGGGAGGATTGGGATCTGAACGGAAGAACCAAAAGCCTGGATTAGACCTGGATGTTAAGTGGATAGTTCTCCCCCAAACTCTTAGCAGGATAGGTACCCTCCGTGGACGGATAGTCCTTAATGAAGGACGGTTGCACAAGAGGGGTGCCGGTTCATCCTCTTTTTTCTCTTTTTCTTCTTTTCCTTCACCCTCTGTAAAGATAGTGGAATTGGGGGCAGAACAAAAGTGTAGTGATAAGGCTTTAGTAAGGTGTTAGTCAGGAAAAGTATCTAATGCCCTGATCTTTGCTTCCCTGTTCGACAGAGAACTGGGCCCACTTAATACAAGTTGCCTTCTGCAGTTATTATCTGATATTGAAGACCTGAGATTGAGATTGAGCAGGTTTTATTGGTCCATCGAAATGGGCTCCCTAATTCTAAAGTTACTTTTAGCTCTGGGACCATTGCAATGATAGTCTTGGTGAATTTGGATTGTTTTAGGCACAATGGAATTGATGTATTTTCGCATGAGGAGCCAGTAGCTGCACAGATCGAATCCCTTATAAGAGATCACCAGGCCTCATGCAGAGCGACAACGAATAGCAGGGCGTCTGTAAACCTGAAAGATATTATCACAATCTCAGTTGGTAGTAACCCAAGGAAAAGAGTGATTAATATTGCGGGACATGAGGATCAAAGGGCTACCATATCTAGTGGGGAATTTGAATTGGCAAGTGGAATTGGTTAGCAGCTTGATTGAATGCCCCTAAAGGAAATAAAAAACACCCCATGTTACAGAGGTAGCCTCCTTGGAAAGATCCTGTTGGAATGTGGCAGGTTTAGGGAACCCACGTTTTAAATTAAGTTCCCTAATGATTTGTGATAAAAAGATAATCTGCCTTCAGGAAACATGGAGTTGCAAAGATTTTAGTTTTGGGAATTCTTTTGTCTTTTGTTGTGTAGCAAAACTTTTAGTAAAAGGTCATGCAAGTGGGGCTTTAGCTATCCTGCTTAGTAAGAGTATAAACTGGAATCCTTTAGTTTTTATTCACCTGTCAAAACTCTGTGTGTGTTTAAAACTAACCTTGGATAATGTATCACAATGTCAGTACTCAATTCTTTTATCAGTAAAAGTATATATAGATTCCTCCCGGTAAGGCGTCTGATTTTCCTGTTGACTCCATCTTTTCTTTTGTGCATAGAATCTGTACCTCTGAAGCAGTGGTGTAATGAAACTTGTGGAGGCACCCCGGCAAGGTACGTGGAGGGGCCCCCCTCCTGTAGTGGTGGCTGGTGACATTTTAAAGTGGAGGGTGTAAAATTTGTTTTGCAATTTACCGCTGTGAGAGAGCGAAGCGAGCGAGCCCGAACAACCTAAGGGGGGTTCCGCCTATGAGAAAAGTTTGAAAATAGAGTGGGCAAATGGTGCATTCTCAAGCAAATACGAGAAAGGAAGAAGGTTAATAAAGCAATTGTGAAAGTGCAGTTATTACATTAAATAAAGAGATATCATATAATAACTTATGTAGCTGCTTATTCAGCATAACCACAGCGCCTCATAACAGACTTTGAGATACAATGCTGAGTACCTCACAGTTTTTTTTTATTTAATAAACAACCAACTAAACAGGTCACAAACTAGCAGCATTTAAGAAGAAATTTTAGGATTAACGTATGGCCTGCATGGTAATGATAGTGATATGATATTCTGCCTGGCAAATCCCATGCCATGGGGGTGGGGGTGGAATAAGAGAAGATATGCATATTGTGGACTCATTTAGTTCATCATTCAAACACAGCAGCAGTCACACATCAGCAGTCACACATCCAGACAAGAAATATAAAAGTGTACAAAACTGATGCAGCAACTTGAACATCTAAGCATTGAAACCATTGCTGTGGGCTTTTAGAGTCTGGGTATTGTAATGATTGTGACAGCAGGTTATACATAGGTTAACGTACCATTGGTCTCCACCTTTACTTCACTTTGAAATACACAACGCCTTAGCAGTCGCCTTAGCCTACACTACAACTACAGGGTACACACTACACACAGCAGTATAAAAGAGAATTGCATGAGAGAAGGGCTAGGGAGAGATAAGGGGCAATGGTGGAGTGTCAGGGTGGTAGCGGAGGGGGGGAATCTGTGGAGAAGGTTTTTTTGTGCCAACAAACAATATTGCCCCAGGTACCATCAGTGCTAAAGCAGGCACTCTCTCTGATCTTGTCTCGTCACTCGTGCCAAACGCCCAGTTGATTCATAACAGAAAAATCTAAAATCCCTTCATAAAGCAACAAGCTGACTTGAAATTTTACAGTAACTTTACAGGTAGAAAAATGTGTATTAACATTTTCCATTGACCTAATGTTACATTTGGATTCCATAACTTCCGCTTAGCTTGCTTCACATGTGGATTTGTGAAAGCAGCAGTTAAAATCAACAAGCATTTGCAATGCAATAGGTCTCGCATTTGCGAGAGTTAAGAGCTATTGGCGTTATAAATTACAATGTCTTTTACCTATCTGTTTTGGCATGGAGCATGATGGGTGCATGTAAGGATGTGACTAAGTCAGTTTCCTATAAAATAGCTTACTTATAGACAACCAGTTAGGGTGAAGCAGCCAGTGTTAAAGGCCATACGTCACTGTGTCTGTAAGAATAGTTAACCATGTGTTAGATGTTAATGGTAGACTGATAGATGATAGGCATGGTTGGGGGAGATAATCATACCTGCGACAGCAGCGTAAGAGCCTTTTTTGAGGTTAATATACTTAGTGAAAAATAATGTTGAGAGCAACAGAAATTACACAAATTCACGTATGCGCACTGGGATTACCTCACAGCAATTTCATTATTGGTAAATCCAATCAACAAGTACTGTATTGCCCTATAAATTCAAATATGAAACATATGAAAAAATGGAGTTTAAAAAAGGTGGAGGACAAAAAGCAATGAGGGTTGACAGTTCAAGGGTGCTAGTGGTGAGTCTAGGAGGTCATGAGAGATATGAAGGCAAAAACATGGAAGGAAAATAGTTGAATAGAGAATGGAGGGGAGATTTAACAAATAAATTGGATGCTGGATGGGAAGGAGGACTGGGATTCAGAGTGGGCAAAAAAACAGATGTGTGGATGCAGAATCAAAGACGAAACGTTTTGAGAATATTCAAGGAAGACTGGTTTTTAGATTAAACAAAAGGCATGCATGTAGTCAAAAGTTGAGGGTGGCTGGAGAAGAAAGTAGATAGAATTAAAAGATGAGAGTTTGTAGGGTGGTTGGCGTGGAGAAGCATGAACAATGGTCAAGAACTGACATGGTTGTTAATTTATTCTTAACAAAGGGAGCATAATAAAAATGCCCACAATGTGCCTTGCCTTTAAAATGTGCGTTTCTAGTTTTGGTCATGTTTGGCTGAGACTGCACAGTAGAGGTTTGCATCAGCTTCACCGTATCCATTTATTTAATTAAGCTGTATGAAACAGTGTAGTGCTGTTGCCTGCCATGTGCACAGGTCTTGTCTAGTGTCCTGGTCCTGGCTTTGCCACATGTAGTGGTTGGTTTCATAGCTGTAAAGAAAGCAGACAGCATGAACCTTTGGATGCAAACCTCACATTTGCTGCACATAGAGCACCGTGGAGGAGGAGTCCACTCTCATAGACCATTGTGTGACCTGTAGCTCTTTGTGCCAAATGCTATTGGACTGCAACATTTGTTACCTTTACACACACGGTACACTAATTTTATCACTCTTGGGAGGATGAAGGTCTAAGTCTGTCCTGAATGTATTCAGACCATAGCCTGTAGGTTTTATGCAGTGTTCGTTCCACTGATACTTTAACCCACTAACAGCCTGATTCATGTACGGGCCGTTTTGCGTGTCCCTAATAGCGAATAATAGCGACTCGCTATTGAGGAAACGCAAAACGGCATTCATGTACTTTTCGGGAAAAAAATAGCGACTCGCACGCGGGCGCTAAAGCCGTTAGCGACCGACAAAAAACGCAGAAAAATCGCTATTTCCGGCTACCTGCGATCGGGATAGCGACTCGCAATCCCGATCGCACGGGATAGCGACTCGCAATCCCGTGCGATCGGGAATGCGAGTCGCAATCTCGCGGGATCTGGAAAACGGGAAGACGCATTACGAGCACCGTGATGACATCACAACCAGGAAGCAGCCAAATCCCACCCCCAAACAACACAGTGACGCTATCAGTCGAGTGTTGAAGACCGAAAGCTGCCGCTAAACCGCCGTTAGCGACTCACAACCCCGCCGAAATAGCGACCGACATGTCGGACGAACCCCAGCCAGGCCCCAGCAACAGCGCTGGCCACAAGCGCAAACTGAAATTCTCCGAACAGGAGCTGGAGAACCTCATCGAAGGGGTGGTGGCCAACCACGACCAGCTGTTTGGTGCCAACTCCCGGAGGGTCCCAGAGCAGGAGAAGAGGAGGATATGGGTGGGGATTGCCTCCAGTGTGAACTCTGTGGGCGTTGCGGACAGGTCTCTGGAGGAGCTTAAAAAGCGGTGGTACGACCTCCGAGGCCGTGCCAAGGAGAGGGTGGCGGAGCGCCTTGGTGAGGCATCAGGCACCGGAGGTGGTGGACCGACTGTCCCACCCAACACCCCCCTGGAGGACCAGGTAGAGGACACCTTGGAGAGGGAGGCGTGTGTTGGCGTGACCCCTCTGGACTCCTCTCGCCCCACCCAAGACACCCAAGGTAAGTGGCATGCGACTGCGACCCTGTCCCCTATGACTGCCCCTGACCAAATAGGCTCACTCATTGGCCCTTAGTCATGCCTATGTTGTGCATCAGGAAATGCCCTGAAGCATTGTGGGAGACGTAGTATGTCCACAATGTAGTAGTACCACAATGCGCCCATAAAGGTTCCAAAGTGCGCAAATACACAGCCACCCAGGGAATGACACCCAGCATGCATGTAACATCTGCACGTCTGACAGTCACATGCACCTAATGAGTATCCACTTACCCTCACAGGTGCGGGTGACAGCAGTGACAGTGAGAGGCTGCTGATCGATGAGGAGGCCCAGGAGGAGGAATCCCTACCTGATACACAGCCACCAGCCCCTGCAGCAGCGCCAACACCAGCAGCCAGGCCCCCCGCCTCTGCTGCTACAACACCTGCAGGCCCACCGTCTGCCAAGGCCAGGCCCCCCGCCTCTGCTGCTGCAACACTTGCAGGCCCACCGTCTGCCAAGGCCAGGCCCCCGCCTCTGCTGCTACAACACCTGCAGGCCCACCGTCTGCCAAGGCCAGGCCCCCCGCCTCTGCTGCTACAACACCTGCAGGCCCACCGTCTGCCAAGGCCAGGCCCCCCGCCTCTGCTGCTACAACACCTGCAGGCCCACCGTCTGCCAGAGCCAGGCACCCCACCAATGTGCCTCCAGTGGCTGCCGCACCTGCAACACCAGCTGCTACAACACCTGCAGCACGTCCAATAAGATCTGGGCCAGCCACATCCGCTACACAGCGGCCCAACAGCAGGCGGGGCAATGGGCATCTCCATGCCTGCATGAGCGTGGAGCGGCGCATGCTCCGCATACACCAGCGGCAGTCCCAGCAGCAAGGAGCAATCCAGCTCCAGCTTCATAAGATAGGCCGCAATGTGGCTGGAGTCGGGGAGAGGATGGACCGCATGACGGCGGCCATGGACCGCATGACGGCGGCTATGGAAGACAACACTGCAGCGCTGGTGAAGCACCGCAGTGTTGCAAGCAGGCGCCACCACCAGTTGCTGAGCCGGCTGTCCACCTATAGCCGCTCCAATTATGTCTCGGCAAATGCCACCACCCTGCTTGCACGGCGCTCGTTGACCCAGCAGCACCAACTGGTCCAGTGCTGCGAGGATATTACCCGGGTGCTGGAGCATTTGACCACCGCCGTCACCGCACTGCACGCACCTGTGCTACCGGCAATTGTGGGGGGTGATGATGCTAGTGAGGGTGCCTCCAGTGTCAGCAGCCACTCTGCCACGCAGGCCCCCCCACCTAGGCGCAGCACAAGGGCTACGCCTGCTCCAGCTGCCCAGGATGAGGAAGAGCCTCACAGGCGCCTGGGAATTGTGCGCCGGAGGCGCCAATGACATTGTGTCAGGGACACAGGCGCAGGCTGAACTTAAGCCTGCCATGGACCGTCTCATGCAGTATGCATGAATACTGCATTTTGTAAATAGTTGTTACCAAGACCCTTTTTTTTTTGTGATTATAACAAATACATTTATTTTGGTGCACACATACGCCTTGTGTAATCATTACAGTTTGCATGCAATTGTGATATGTGGGGTGGGGGAAGGGGGTGGGCTAGAAATTGTTAGCTGTGATGTGGTTGCGACGTCTGTGGCCTTCAGCTGGGTTCTCCCCGCGTGCATGGTGCGCATGTGCTGGTGGCCGGTCGTCCCCCTCAGATTCACTGCCTGAGATGTCAACTGGTATCCGGCGCTTGGTTGCAATGTTATGAAGCATTGCACAGACAGCCACAAAGCGGCAGCACGCTGCAGGACTGTAATACATGGCCCCACCTGTCTTGTGCAGTATACGGAACCTGCTCTTGAGCAGGCCAAATGTCCTTTCAATACAGTTCCTTGTCCGGATGTGCGCAACATTGTAGCGGCGTTGCTGAGGTGTGGCAGGGTTGAGGTAAGGGGTCAGGAGGTATTCCCGTAGGGCGTAGCCACTGTCACCTGAATGAGAGGAGCAGATGTTGATTGCCTGTGCAGCGCAGTTACTTCATAGCAATGTGACATTGTCGACAAAGTGTACTTACCAAGTAGGTGTCCTTCCCCAAACTCTCCCCTGATCAGTCGTGTGTGGAGTCCGCTGTGCCTGAAGATAAAGGAGTCATGGGTACTCCCTGGGTACTGGGCCACAATGTCAGTGATGATGGTCTTGGCATTGCAGACCATCTGTATGTTGAGGGAGTGGTACGACTTCCTGTTGCGGTACATATACTCCGTGCCAGCTGGTGGGCAGATGGCGACGTGGGTACAGTCTATGCAGCCAAGGACATGGGGAAAATGGGCAACATTATAAAATTGTAGTTTTGTGAGGTCCAAATCCTGTTGGCTCGTGGGAAATGTGATGTGCCGGTGGAGCTGGGTGAGCATGGCGTCAACAAAAGTGTGGAGGCAGCGTGACATGGTGGGCTGGGATATCCCCCCAGCAGCGGCTACTATGCCCTGGAAACTGCCGGATGCCAGGAGGTGCAGGCTGCACAATACCTGCACATGTGTGGGCACAGAATTGTTTCGCCTTGTTGGGTGCTGCATGATGGGGTCCAGTTCTTGTATCAGCCAGGTGATCATTTCCCCATTCAGCCTGTATTTAGCAAAAATCTGTTCTCTGGTTTGCCCCAGCAAGGTGACCCGCTGCCGGTAAATCCTTGCCTGCCTCATGCGTCTCCTCCGTGCTGCTCGCTGTAGCCTTCGCCGCCTCACCACCATGTACATCCCAGGCATTGTGGAACGCCTATTGCTGCTGCTGAATGTCCTTATGTGTGATTGGTCAGGCCTGGACCTGTTGGTGATTGGCTAACAGTTTTTCAAATTTTGGTTAATCATGGCTTTTATGGTTACCACCTGCTTTGAGTTGTCCTTAAATTGCGCCGCGCTAATGTGCGATTTAGCGCTTTTTCGCTAATGTATTTCTTTCATGAATGCCGATTGAGACAATATTGCGTTTCGCTATTCAATTCGCAGATTCCGTGGTTGGTCGCGATTTCATTATCCTAATGCTCGACTTCCCGGAGTCTGCGACTTTTACAGCGTAATCGCTATTCCGCTCGCTATTATCAGCCTGATTCATGAAGCGAAATAGAGCCCGCAATGGCTGCGAAAACGCAATTGCGGGTGCAAAACACGGAATCGGCATTCAAGTACGAAATAGCGAAATCGCTAAAAAATAATAGCGAGCGGAATAGCGATTACGCTGTAAAAGTCGCAGACTCCGGGAAGTCGAGCATTAGCGATAATGAAATAGCGACCAACCACGGAATCTGCGAATTAAATAGCGAAACGCAATATTGTCTCAATCGGCATTCATGAAAGAAATACATTAGCGAAAAAGCGCTAAATCGCACATTAGCGCGGCGCAATTTAAGGACAACTCAAAGCAGGTGGTAACCATAAAAGCCATGATTAACCAAAATTTGAAAAACTGTTAGCCAATCACCAACAGGTCCAGGCCTGACCAATCACACATAAGGACATTCAGCAGCAGCAATAGGCGTTCCACAATGCCTGGGATGTACATGGTGGTGAGGCGGCGAAGGCTACAGCGAGCAGCACGGAGGAGACGCATGAGGCAGGCAAGGATTTACCGGCAGCGGGTCACCTTGCTGGGGCAAACCAGAGAACAGATTTTTGCTAAATACAGGCTGAATGGGGAAATGATCACCTGGCTGATACAAGAACTGGACCCCATCATGCAGCACCCAACAAGGCGAAACAATTCTGTGCCCACACATGTGCAGGTATTGTGCAGCCTGCACCTCCTGGCATCCAGCAGTTTCCAGGGCATAGTAGCCGCTGCTGGGGGGATATCCCAGCCCACCATGTCACGCTGCCTCCACACTTTTGTTGACGCCATGCTCACCCAGCTCCACCGGCACATCACATTTCCCACGAGCCAACAGGATTTGGACCTCACAAAACTACAATTTTATAATGTTGCCCATTTTCCCCATGTCCTTGGCTGCATAGACTGTACCCACGTCGCCATCTGCCCACCAGCTGGCACGGAGTATATGTACCGCAACAGGAAGTCGTACCACTCCCTCAACATACAGATGGTCTGCAATGCCAAGACCATCATCACTGACATTGTGGCCCAGTACCCAGGGAGTACCCATGACTCCTTTATCTTCAGGCACAGCGGACTCCACACACGACTGATCAGGGGAGAGTTTGGGGAAGGACACCTACTTGGTAAGTACACTTTGTCGACAATGTCACATTGCTATGAAGTAACTGCGCTGCACAGGCAATCAACATCTGCTCCTCTCATTCAGGTGACAGTGGCTACGCCCTACGGGAATACCTCCTGACCCCTTACCTCAACCCTGCCACACCTCAGCAACGCCGCTACAATGTTGCGCACATCCGGACAAGGAACTGTATTGAAAGGACATTTGGCCTGCTCAAGAGCAGGTTCCGTATACTGCACAAGACAGGTGGGGCCATGTATTACAGTCCTGCAGCGTGCTGCCGCATTGTGGCTGTCTGTGCAATGCTTCATAACATTGCAACCAAGCGCCGGATACCAGTTGACATCTCAGGCAGTGAATCTGAGGGGGACGACCGGCCACCAGCACATGCGCACCATGCACGCGGGGAGAACCCAGCTGAAGGCCACAGACGTCGCAACCACATCACAGCTAACAATTTCTAGCCCACCCCCTTCCCCCACCCCACATATCACAATTGCATGCAAACTGTAATGATTACACAAGGCGTATGTGTGCACCAAAATAAATGTATTTGTTATAATCACAAAAAAAAAGGGTCTTGGTAACAACTATTTACAAAATGCAGTATTCATGCATACTGCATGAGACGGTCCATGGCAGGCTTAAGTTCAGCCTGCGCCTGTGTCCCTGACACAATGTCATTGGCGCCTCCGGCGCACAATTCCCAGGCGCCTGTGAGGCTCTTCCTCATCCTGGGCAGCTGGAGCAGGCGTAGCCCTTGTGCTGCGCCTAGGTGGGGGGGCCTGCGTGGCAGAGTGGCTGCTGACACTGGAGGCACCCTCACTAGCATCATCACCCCCCACAATTGCCGGTAGCACAGGTGCGTGCAGTGCGGTGACGGCGGTGGTCAAATGCTCCAGCACCCGGGTAATATCCTCGCAGCACTGGACCAGTTGGTGCTGCTGGGTCAACGAGCGCCGTGCAAGCAGGGTGGTGGCATTTGCCGAGACATAATTGGAGCGGCTATAGGTGGACAGCCGGCTCAGCAACTGGTGGTGGCGCCTGCTTGCAACACTGCGGTGCTTCACCAGCGCTGCAGTGTTGTCTTCCATAGCCGCCGTCATGCGGTCCATGGCCGCCGTCATGCGGTCCATCCTCTCCCCGACTCCAGCCACATTGCGGCCTATCTTATGAAGCTGGAGCTGGATTGCTCCTTGCTGCTGGGACTGCCGCTGGTGTATGCGGAGCATGCGCCGCTCCACGCTCATGCAGGCATGGAGATGCCCATTGCCCCGCCTGCTGTTGGGCCGCTGTGTAGCGGATGTGGCTGGCCCAGATCTTATTGGACGTGCTGCAGGTGTTGTAGCAGCTGGTGTTGCAGGTGCGGCAGCCACTGGAGGCACATTGGTGGGGTGCCTGGCTCTGGCAGACGGTGGGCCTGCAGGTGTTGTAGCAGCAGAGGCGGGGGGCCTGGCCTTGGCAGACGGTGGGCCTGCAGGTGTTGTAGCAGCAGAGGCGGGGGGCCTGGCCTTGGCAGACGGTGGGCCTGCAGGTGTTGTAGCAGCAGAGGCGGGGGGCCTGGCCTTGGCAGGCGGTGGGCCTGCAGGTGTTGCAGCAGCAGAGGCGGGGGGCCTGGCCTTGGCAGACGGTGGGCCTGCAGGTGTTGTAGCAGCAGAGGCGGGGGGCCTGGCTGCTGGTGTTGGCGCTGCTGCAGGGGCTGGTCCCTGTGTATCAGGTAGGGATTCCTCCTCCTGGGCCTCCTCATCGATCAGCAGCCTCTCACTGTCACTGCTGTCACCCGCACCTGTGAGGGTAAGTGGATACTCATTAGGTGCATGTGACTGTCAGACGTGCAGATGTTACATGCATGCTGGGTGTCATTCCCTGGGTGGCTGTGTATTTGCGCACTTTGGAACCTTTATGGGCGCATTGTGGTACTACTACATTGTGGACATACTACGTCTCCCACAATGCTTCAGGGCATTTCCTGATGCACAACATAGGCATGACTAAGGGCCAATGAGTGAGCCTATTTGGTCAGGGGCGGTCATAGGGGACAGGGTCGCAGTCGCATGCCACTTACCTTGGGTGTCTTGGGTGGGGCGGGAGGAGTCCAGAGGGGTCACGCCAACACACGCCTCCCTCTCCAAGGTGTCCTCTACCTGGTCCTCCAGGGGGGTGTTGGGTGGGACAGTCGGTCCACCACCTCCGGTGCCTGATGCCTCACCAAGGCGCTCCGCCACCCTCTCCTTGGCACGGCCTCGGAGGTCGTACCACCGCTTTTTAAGCTCCTCCAGAGACCTGTCCGCAACGCCCACAGAGTTCACACTGGAGGCAATCCCCACCCATATCCTCCTCTTCTCCTGCTCTGGGACCCTCCGGGAGTTGGCACCAAACAGCTGGTCGTGGTTGGCCACCACCCCTTCGATGAGGTTCTCCAGCTCCTGTTCGGAGAATTTCAGTTTGCGCTTGCGGCCAGCGCTGTTGCTGGGGCCTGGCTGGGGTTCGTCCGACATGTCGGTCGCTATTTCGGCGGGGTTGTGAGTCGCTAACGGCGGTTTAGCGGCAGCTTTCGGTCTTCAACACTCGACTGATAGCGTCACTGTGTTGTTTGGGGGTGGGATTTGGCTGCTTCCTGGTTGTGATGTCATCACGGTGCTCGTAATGCGTCTTCCCGTTTTCCAGATCCCGCGAGATTGCGACTCGCATTCCCGATCGCACGGGATTGCGAGTCGCTATCCCGTGCGATCGGGATTGCGAGTGGCTATCCCGATCGCAGGTAGCCGGAAATAGCGATTTTTCTGTGTTTTTTGTCGGTCGCTAACGGCTTTAGCGCCCGCGTGCGAGTCGCTATTTTTTTCCCGAAAAGTACATGAATGCCGTTTTGCGTTTCCTCAATAGCGAGTCGCTATTATTCGCTATTAGGGACACGCAAAACGGCCCGTACATGAATCAGGCTGTATTTTTTAGCGATTTCGCTATTTCGTACTTGAATGCCGATTCCGTGTTTTGCACCCGCAATTGCGTTTTCGCAGCCATTGCGGGCGCTATTTCGCTTCATGAATCAGGCTGTAAGTTACCCTACAAGAAAAGCAAGGGACACCTGGAGTTCTGGTGACACCTAATTCAAAATGGAGCCAATGTGTCCACATCTATATAGCGCATCATAGCTTCCAAGGTTTCAGATTGCTTTGTGTGACATATTCATAATTTCATCGGAATTATGAGTGACATTTCAGCAACTATGAGTGACACTTCCCATGTGAAAAGTCAAGCAATTAGGACAAGTGAAACATATTAATTAAACCAATTTGAGCAATGATCAACTTTAAGAAGATTTTAAAACTGCTGCAAAGCACCATAAATAGAGGGGCACTTAGGAAGCAAAGAGGTGGCAAGGGGCATGCTGAGTGGGAAAGACTGAGCAGCATGGATAATGCACGACAGAGAGTGCCTGCTTCTAAGCACTAACATCGGACACAAAAAAACAGACCAGAGCCTGGGAAGTGTAAGGTGATCGGAAATAACTGTGTTTAGAGGTATATTTTTTACAAATACATTTATCCAATTGATGGGACTCGGCTGAGAGGTGCGCAGATGGGCATTCCTCATCATAAAACATGATGTGAATCAAGAATTAGTGATAAATCTGCTGCGCTCGTGTATGAGAATAAATTACACGCATACTTTTAAAATACATTTTGTAAAACATGTCTCAGGTGTGAATACTCAATTGGGATACACGTTTTCAGTAACAGATTAGGGTTAGCAAATATATTGCGCTCCGGATTGAAAATCACAAGGAAATAAATAGCACTCTGTAAAATGCAGAGTGCACTTACTTGCTTCGATGTGGGCCCCTGGCATCTCCACCTAAATCATCTCACCCAGAGGTGCAACACAGGCCCCCGCAGCCCAAGCAATGCGGGGGGCCCCTAGCTCCAAGGGGCACCATCGGCCCTGCAGTCTGGCCAGAGAGCTCCTGATTGAGCCTGGATGGGGACCCCCCCTAAGTACTGTGCAGGGAGGCCCCCTCACTTTTCGTTACGCCAGTGATCTCACCGTCCTGGATGATGGATGCAATGTGAAGGACCTTCATTTTTTTTTTTAAAACAGATTTTATTGACTGAACACACATATTATGCAAAGCTCTGTCATCCAGAGTCTACTGCCATCATCAATTTGTCAGTACAGCTTCAGCAGTGTTCATATGCATAGATATACAATAAAATAATGCAAGGAAAGAAACTAAATAATAAACACAACACCCCCCACCCAATCCCACCCCCCATGCACCGCTACTCGCTCTATACGCAGCATAACGACCATTTATACAGCATGCCATGTACTCTAGCCACCAACCGCTTCCAAATTTTGTAGTGCTTTCCGGGACAGCCCCTGGCCAGAAAGACAGGTTTCTCAAGGCCCATGCAGAAGTCCATCCCATTCTTCCAGGCAGCTAATGACGGGGCCTGGGGTGCCTTCCACGCCTTTGAATGTCTCGTTTCGCCAGCGTTAAGCCTAGCAGCAGGAGATGGCGCTTGTACCTGTTGCCCCCAATCCCTGCCATTACATGCAATAGGACGAGCTTAGGATCCCTCTGGAGCTCCCAGGCCAAGACCTCATTCAGGCATCGGAACACGGACCTTTGTTTTTTTAACCGGCAGGTCAATTATCATTATGTTTTTTATTGTTTTGCGGTGCACGTTGAAGTATTTTTGAGGTTTCTAAGCACGCTCAGTGCCGGAATTGAGCCTGTTTCTAGGCACTCCCTATTTTTGAAGGTATGGGACAGAAGGCGGGTGGAGATGGTGAGGCCTTTTCTGGGGGGGGGGGGGGTCCTGTGGCGACTTCCACAGTGGATTATAAGTTCTACCACTGCTGTCTCCAGGCCTAAAAAGGTATTTCATTGTAACTGAATAACCAGGTTATTCCCATTGACTCTGCGAGGGCAGCGGCAGTGAGCAGTGCAGGTGAATACGACATTCAAATTCACCATCTCCGATGCTTTGCTGTCTCAGACAAGCAAGATGCTGCTCTGTAACCTGTTAAATAAATACCTCGCTGCCTGCTAACTAGGGTTATACTTTGTCAGTAAGACTCCATTGATGATTTTTCAAGCACATGATTATATTTCACATATTTTAAGCTACACCCGCATTTATATGAGCCATACACATTTGTTTCATCTCACTTATCACACTGAGGAAGTGTCTTGAATTCAGATGACTGGAGGTGAGACCTGATTGGTTGGCAGTCACATGACCCCATAGTTGGCCCTGGTCCCTCTGCCGAGAAAGGTACCTTCCAAGTGTTTTCTCAGAGCCCAGAGTAACACCCTACTTTGCAAGTAGGAGCTGCATGAAAGGTGACGTCAATCCGCCGCACCATGAGACAGCCCCAGTTTAGCAGCACTAGCGCCTCTCTGTCGCAAGACGCAGCTTCTCTGAGCTCATTCCCATCTTACAGGCCTCAGCCGGGTAGTGTGAAACAGAATCCGTGTCTCCCCTCCACCTGTGTGCAGACCACTGTGCAGGAATCTCACCCTGCTCTTGGGTGGAGCACCCACATCCTGTGATCTATGCCTGTAAACAGACGGCTACCATATTCAGGTCAGTTAAAGACTGCTTTAGCTGTCTGTGACAACCTAAATATCATGCCATGGTGCTGGGCTGCACTCTCCATGCGCCTCCCCGCAGGCGCGCAGCACACCTCCACTAATTCCCGCTTCCTGAATCCGGTCGGACCTCACTTCCAGGACCAGCCAGGAGGTTAGAACACATGACATTCTTCCGCTGCGCCCCAGCCACTAGAACGCTGCAACGCGACTAGTGCTGAGGGCAGCAGGCCCCGCCCGGGTGTCTCGATATTGCGGGTACACCCCACGCCCGAGCACTGTGCTGGGGGGGCCTGGAGCTTGGGGGCTGCAGGGGCCTGTGTTACACCCCTGCTCTGAAGACTGAACATTAATAAAAGTAGTAGGTGATTTTAATGCTAAAATCTCGCTTTGTTCTGCGCTGGCCTTTAGCAACAGAGAATTGGAAGATGCATGGTCTATCCCTGAAATAATGTTGCCAGCTCATACCCGTTTGAATAGGAGAGGGTTGAGTCTCTTGGAATGTTTGAGAACTAATAACTATATTAAATGGGAGATTTCCAGAAGACTACCCTGCCTCCTTTACTTTCCATGCTGCCCGGGGACAGTCATTCATTGACTATATGGTGGTATCATATCAACTTTTTAGAAAATGCACTCAGTTTAAGATACTGAGGATGGATCTGAGTGACCACAGTATATTTTCAGTGGGTGTTAAATTGGAATTTACGATGCTTGATAGGTGGAATCTGAAAAATGAAACTATTATGTACAATAGAACTAATGGGCGTACCTTTTGGACATGCTTAGGGATATATGTTAAAAATACGAGCTCTGGTCCTGGTCAGGAAAATCCCATTAGTTGGTTTGAGAGGTATTTGGCTCTATTTAGATTATGTGGAAGTAAAAACTAGTCAATGGTATTGACCACCCTGTGGTTACTCCGTAGAAGGTAAAAAAGTTAAATCAGGAATTAAATAATTTAGTAAGGGACCAATTTAAGCAGACATCAATGTTTAGGCAAAGGGAAATTAATAGATTAAAGCGGGTAAGAACCAGACTTAAAGCTTCCGAACTTAAGGGGGTGGAGGATTCCAAATGGATCAAACTGAGAGAGGTCGCACATTCTGCTGACTCATGTAAATATTGAGCCCTAATTGCTGAATTCTCTGATAGTAGAACTAAGGCAGAAGCTATTTTAATATCTGATGCAGAATGGACCCAATATATTTCACAGCGATATGCACCAAAAACTAGGAACAGTTTCAATTTGGAGTGAATTCCTGAGCCCTCCCTGGTGAATACCTATGGCCCTCCAACCTGTAAGGAAATAGAGAGTTCTATTAAAGGGGCAAGGCACACTTGTGCGATGGGCCCGGACGATCTTCCAATAGCCATCAATATACAAGATAGCCTTGCATAGGCTCCTTTCCTTTAGCCAGTGTTTTCCTACTGCTTTGCTTACAGGATTATTCAGCCCTCTTGGAGAGAAAGCATAGTGGTTCCTTTATATAAAAAGGGTCCGAAAACTTCTCCTGCCAGTTTTAGGCAGTTTTCCTTACTGGATACAACTAGAAAACTGTTTGCCAAGGACATACTTCTTCACATACAGGACTGGGCTTTTGGTAATGAACAAGCAGAATTACGTAAGCATAGTGGCACTTTGGATAATATCTCTGTCTTACAAACCTTGATTGAAAAACCTTAGACTTATTTGAAATTGGACGTAGTGGTACAGGTTCTCACCCAAAATCTATATTAAAAACTTTAATCAAAAAAATAATTTACGAAGTCAGTCCCAAGAGAGATATATCTTTGTGTTCAGGGCACTTTAGAAACAACATAATAGTGGGGAGTTATATGTATAAAAAGCAAACAATCGCATGTTGTATGGAATCTCGCCCATGGAATGCGTAGAACCACTCTGCTATTAAGGATGAGTCTAGTCCCTTTGTGAATTATAACAGGGGCTTGGGAGGGATTACCTAGGGAGAATAGACTTTGTGATCTATGTGGAAATTAGGTGCAAGATTTAAATCATGTATTTGTTTCTTCCTTATTACAACCACTACGGCGTCATTTATTAAGACCCATATTTTATGACATCACTATCGCAGAGGAGGCTCTGAATCCTCTTTTAGCCACCCCCTCTGAATTAGTCTGTTTTAAAGTTTTTAGATATTTTAAACAATTTTTAAACATTTCTTTAGAGAGATGTATAACTCTATGCTTAGTTCCGGTATGCCAAACATGGTCCTTGATGAGTAGCATATTTTGCTCATTATAAACTGGAACTTAGGGCAAGATGTACATTCAAGTGTTATATGTCCATCTCCACTACATGTTTAGTTCTGATAGGCCAAACACGGTCCTTGCTTTGTAGCATATATTTTGCAGTATAAATCGATACTTAGGGTACTTGAATTGTATACATGAGGATGTTCAAATATTGACTGGTACAAAGTATCATGCAGTTTTGTACAATTTCATAATTGGCTGTGTAAAAGTTTCTATATATGCGCTCTTGCACTTTATACATTAGGTAGTGTGATTATATGGAGTATTTTTTTCTTTTCTTAAATAATGTATTTCAACTTTGTGTATTGAAATTATAATTGATATGTCCCCAAATATATTTTATTCTGTTATTAAGAACAGTATGATATGTTACATTGGATATTTTGTTCTTTTTGTATATTTTTATGTGAAACTCATTGGAGTTCCGAAGCATAAATACATTGAATTGAATTGAATTGATGCGTCTGGCTCTATGATCTGTACGATCGAGAACATATGCATCCAGTAGGCAGCGGGAAAAGACATCCAGGTTTGGGCCCATATGGGGTGACTTCTGTGGGTGTCGGGAAAGGTGTCAGGCCGGCGTCCCTAAAAAGCCTCCAGTAATGCAGAGGTAGCCTGCTCCTGAAGTGAGGCTGGCAGGAGTTGTCACACACAGGCAGGCTGTCCGGCATTGTGAAAGGACGGCGGCCTTGTGTGCCATTGGCACTAGTTAGTTACCATCTGCGGTATGTGTGATGCCGGCGCTGCAGAAGTGAAGAGGCAGCCCTGGGTCCTGATGATGTCATGTTTCCAATCCATGGCATGGCTAAAGGAGCAGTTGTGAGGTTGGAGAGGGTGCCCGCCCCACCCAGGTACAATGTCCCAGAGATTGATATTACACCAGTTGACCTAGTGCTATAGCATGTACACGTTTGGTGCCGCTGTATATGCAGCACCTCCAGGCGAGTGAGATCAGGTGTCCTTCTGCCTCCACAGGAGCTGCCAGTGCTGGATTGAAGCTGCCCTTGGCTCCCAGAAGCCGCCAGCCTTGAAACATGAGAGATATCAAGATCTTGTCCTCTTCCCATTGCCCTCCCCTGGAAGCCTTTGTGCTGTTTGGAGAGCACCTTGGAAGGCACAGATCCCTGCGCCCGCACAAGAATGCAAGCAGATTTTGCTGGCACCGTTTTGCGCTCTCTCCCATAATTTTATATATGCCGCATATCCCCATGACCTGGCCCATCCAGGGGTAAACTGAAAACATGCGCAAGAGACTGTGCTTTTTTAAATTATTATTTTTCCCATGGATTTGCGCCTATTTCGCGGTTTTGAAGCAAAAATAATGCTTTTTTGCCTTGCATGGGTCCAGGGGGACCCAGGACCAATGCTGGGGGATCAGGTTTTTCCTACCCTGCCTCTTTTTCTTTTGTTGTATCTGTTTTATTTGGGACTTGGCTAAAGCCGAGTCCCAAGATGGCTCCCAACGCTTCCTGGTTGAATTGTTGGCAGTCAATCAGATTTCAAAACGCGGACTGTCAGATCCTCTGAGGATCCGTGTCCCTAGACATACAAATTTAGTTTTCTTTTAATATCTCAGAAACTACTGAACGGATTTACACCAATTTACAAACAAGTTGCTTTCTGGACCAAGAGGTACCTTTCGACCAACATTGGTGTAATTCTATTCCCTATGGGAAATTGCATGGGGAAAAAGCAGTTTGGGATCCCCCTTTTTTTGGCCCACACTTGACTAAACATCCCAAAACTTTCAACACTGCAGCTGAGCCAACAGGCGTAGTAGTTTTGAAAATGTTGTGAAGATTCGTCAAACGGTGCAAAAGTTATAGGCAAAACAATACACTTTTCCTACGGAAACTAGATCCTACCCATAACTACCTGTATATTATTACCAATAAAATGGAACCGGAAATGGAGCCCTGCGAGCTTCAGGTGTCTTTTTTAGCCCATGAAGAAGGGGTTTGAATACCTGGAAATGCCTTGGCAGCAATAATATGAAAGTGAAGCAGGCAGGCAAGCTGCATTGGATAGCTGCATGCAGAGCGTCGTCGAGTACAGGGCACTTGGTTTGAGAAATATATTTTTATATATATATATATATATATTACCTACTGGCGGTCGCCAGTAGGTATATATAGTTAGGATTTTTTCTCTATGGGTTTTTTGAAAATTCTATGTCTAATAACTTTGGCGTTTGTGGACGGAATTGGCTGAAATTTTCAGGAAAATGGCACATTTTGTTTCTGAGCAGCCCTTTAAAATTTGGGGGGGGTTCGTCAAGGGGGGGCCGAGAAAAAAGGGGGGTCCCAAAACGCGTTTTTCCCATGTTAATTTCCATAGGGCGGTTGGCCTCACTTTTAGCCCGAACGGCTGAATGGATTTGCACGAAACTTGGCAAAATTGTAGGGACTGGTAGCCCAATGTGCCTTTTGTAGGTCTCAATATATGTGCTCCAGTGGATTTTGAGAAATTAACGTTTAAAAAAAGATATATATCTGTAACAGCGGACCGGGCAGCGCTCTGGTTCGCGGACTTTTCGCGCAACGGAGCTTTGTGAAGCGAAGCTGATTGGTTCTCCGGCGTCTGTCAACATTCCAAACAGTCCGTAGCGGCCGCCATCTTGTCTCTCGGTAGGATCGAGAGACAAGAGGAGGCCAAAGCGAAGGGGCAAATGACCATAAGGGGGCATAGTACATTGTCGCTCACCCCCTAGGTTTGATGTGGAGGTTTTAAAAGGGCCCCGCGGGGCAAAAAAAAATAAAAATAATAATAATCGAACAGCTGAATGGATTTGCACGAAACTTGGCAAAATTGTAGGGACTGGTAGCCCGATGTGCCTTTGCTAGATCTCAATATATGTGCTCCAGTGGATTTTGAGAAATTAACGTTCAAAAAAAGGTATATATCTGTAACAGCGCACCGCTTCGCGTACTTTTCGCGTTACGGAGCTTTGCGAAGCGAAGCTGATTGGCTCTCCGGTGTCTGTAAACATTCCAAACAGTCCGTAGCGGCCGCCATCTTGTCTCTCGGTAGGATCGAACAGCTGAATGGATTTGCACGAAACTTGGCAAAATTGTAGGGACTGGTAGCCCGATGTGCCTTTGCTAGGTCTCAATATATGTGCTTCAGTGCATTTTGAGAAATTAACGTTCAGAAACAAGATATATATCTGTAACAGCGCTCTGCTT
This sequence comes from Lissotriton helveticus, assembly GCF_964261635.1. NCBI lineage: Eukaryota > Metazoa > Chordata > Amphibia > Caudata > Salamandridae > Lissotriton > Lissotriton helveticus. The sequence continues at coordinate 652,578,780 of NC_136067.1, forward strand.
CGCGGAGATAAAATTATATGTGTATTACCTAGCTGTTGCTAACACCAGTTAGCGACGGCTAGTAGAAGATAGCGACCATCTTGGGCCCCACTTTGCATGTGAGTGATATTTATCACTAATGACATGCAAAGTTGGCATGCCAAGATGTTAGCGACTGGAAACAGTCGCTAACATCGCTATCTCCTATTATCAACTTTTGGAAATATTCGAGATAAGGGCGAATATCTCTAAAAGCTACCACCTGCCCTGAGCAGTTCTTAGCCATGTTATCCAATGGGAGGTGGATAACATGGCTAAGAGCATTAGCTCGGTAATGCATGAATATCGCTGAGTTTTCAGCGATATTAATGCATTGCGGTCGTTTTTTATCGTATTTCCGATAAACCTTGATAATAGCAAGGTTTATCTGCGATAATTTCTGACGGTAAAAAAATCGTTGCTAAGCATCGTTAGGGATAAATATCGCTTAACTTTGGTAATATGCCCCAACGTCTGTTAACGTTCGATTCGAAGGAAATCAGGAAGTGTTGAAAAACATTGTCTGCGCCATCTTGTCTTTTTTCAAATGCCACACTTTTGTCGTGCACGGCAGCCATTTTAGATGCCTTGACCAGACCCACTCTGTGCACGCTGTCGATCCTTAGCATGGCTCCCCACCCTCGCAAGCATCTCCCCCAGGCAGTGGTCACCCCCGCTCTCTGTCTTATGCATGGGTAATAAACCTCCCCCATCTGCGCTGCTGTTCCCTGAGAATCACACCCTGTGCCCGCCCGACACCTCCCTTTCGCCCTATTCACTACCGCACCCTCTGACACTCCTTTTCCTCTGTGTCCGATTGTCCAGGCTGGTCCTAGGGTATCAGCTAGCCCTGCAGATGTAGTTTATGGCCACAGCTGTAAAGAATCACCCCTCTTCAAAGGAGTTATAGTAGATCAAGGCCCACACTCGATGAGATCCGTCACAGCAGAAGCGTTGCTATTATCTGAAAACCATCCTGTATTGTGATTGGGGAGGGGACCGAGCCTGAAGCGGAAGATTCCAGGGATGACTGTTTGTACATCAAAGTTTTTACAATTATGTGTCACATTAAAAATATATAGCACTCCGACAAAGTAGTAAGATTATAAAACTTTAATAATTTATAAATATATACAAGAAAACAAAAATAGTAATAACATATAAACATTTTTAGGGAAAAACAACGAAGTAGCGGTCGGCTGTGCGAATAGTCCCAACGCAGCACAACGTCCAGATTTCCGGCGTGGGGCGTCGCGGGGGGTGGGTCATCAGTAGCAAACTGTTGTGCGAATAGTTCCAAGGCAGCAGAACGCGCCGAAATCTAGATGACACGAAAGTGATGTCTAGTAAGTTGCCACCCAGCAAATAACGGCATGGGGCGTCGCGGGGGGTGGGTCATCAGTAGCAAACTGTTGCGCGAATAGTTCCAAGGCAGCAGAACGATGGCACCAAGGTGATGTCCAGTAAGTTGCCGCACTGGTTTTGGTATCCTACAATGCTGCTCTGAATAACGGCGTGGAGCGCCCCGGGGGAGGCGGCGTGAACGGGCCTCTCCAGGTGGAGTCTCGTCTGTTGTAGTGGGGCGCCCCTTTACCGTTTCAGTTGCCATTCCGTCCGTTTTTGGTCCACTGTGTCAAAAGCCGCAATTCAGCTGAGTTGCGCCCACTCTTGTGGTGCAGCGATAGGCGGCTGTCACAGGACTCTCAAAATGGCGGCAGGCTGTTTCCTTTTTGGGCCTGGTCCACTGAAATGGCCCTGGGACACCTTGGAAATCGGACGCTTGTCTGCTAGGTCTTGGACCTCATTCTCGAAAGCGTCCCCTCCGCCTTGAGAATTCATCAAAAGTTTTGGGGGCTCCGACTCCTGCAGGCTTCTGGTGGGGAGCGGCTGCCATGATTGCTCGCGGAATGACCACGACTGAGCTACGAGATGGTGGTGCTTTCATGCTGACGCCAGCTTCAGTCTGAAACATCCAGAAACAAGGTGGGGCTTTCATCGTTTGGGGAAAAAAAAAAGTTTTCATCCTATGAAAAGTGTTGTTTTTAGGTCACATGATCAAGCCTTCCATCATTAGGAAACCAAAAGTAAAATGAACCAATGAAAAGTTTTATAAACAAGTCACATGACCTGTTATGCGGCATAGGGTGTAAAATTAGGAGAAAATACGTTGGCACGTGAGGCGGCGTCAGTAGCGGACCGATGTGCGAATAGGCCGAAGGCAACACAACGCGCCAAGATCCGGATGGCACCGAGGTGGTGTCCAGCAAGTTGCAGCACTGGTGTGGCCATCCTACAATGCTGAAAGTCGGCGTGGGGCGCCCCGTTGGCCTGTGAGTTTGCGTCAGTAGCGGACCGATGTGCGAATAGGCCGAAGGCAGCACAACGCGCCAAGATCCGGATGGCACCGAGGTGGTGTCTAGTAAGTTGCCGCACTGGTGTGGCTATCCAACAATGCTGAAAGTCGGCGTGGGGCGCCCCGTTGGCCTGTAAGTTTGCGTCAGTAGCGGACCGATGTGCGAATAGGCCGAAGGCAGCACAACGCGCCAAGATCCGGATGGCACCGAGGTGGTGTCTAGTAAGTTGCCGCACTGGTGTGGCCATCCAACAATGCTGAAAGTCGGCGTGGGGCGCCCCGTTGGCCTGTGAGTTTGCGTCAGTAGCGGACCGATGTGCGAATAGGCCGAAGGCAGCACAACGCGCCAAGATCCGGATGGCACCGAGGTGGTGTCTAGTAAGTTGCCGCACTGGTGTGGCCATCCTACAATGCTGAAAGTCGGCGTGGGGCGCCCCGTTGGCCTGTGAGTTTGCGTCAGTAGCGGACCGATGTGCGAATAGGTCGAAGGCAGCACAACGCGCCAAGATCCGGATGGCACCGAGGTGGTGTCTAGTAAGTTGCCGCACTGGTGTGGCCATCCTACAATGCTGAAAGTCGGCGTGGGGCGCCCCGTTGGCCTGTGAGATGGCGTCAGTAGCGGACCGATGTGCGAATGGGGCCAAAGGCAGCGCAACAATATTTTCTGATTTGAAGACACCACAAGGCGCTGAGATGCCAAGATCCGGATGGCACCGAGGTGGTGTCTAGCAAGTTGTGGCACTGGTGTGGCCATCGTACAATGGTAAAAGTCGGCGTGGGGCGCCCTGTTGGCCTGTGAGATGGTGTCAGTAGCGGACTGATGTGTGAATGGGGCCAAAGGCAGCGCAACAATATTTTCTACTATATTTTCGGAGTAGAAGACACCACAAGGCGCTGAGATGCCAAGATCCGGATGGCACCGAGGTGATGTGTAAGTTGAGGACGGATGTGCGAATGGGGCCAAAGGCAGCTCAACAATATTTTCTGAAGAGAATACACCACAAGGCGCTGAGATGCCAAGATCCGGATGGCACCGAGGTGATGTCTAAGTTGCAGACCGATGTGCGAATGGGGCCAAAGGTAGCGTAACAAGATTTTCTGTATGGAAGATACCACTAGGCGTTGAGATGCCAAGATTCGGATGGCACCGAGGTGATGTCTAGCAAGTTGTGCCACTGGTGTGGCCATCGTACAATGGTAAAAGTCGGCGTGGGGCGCCCTATTGGCCTGTGAGATGGTGTCAGTAGCGGACTGATGTGCGAATAGGGCCAAAGGCAGCGCAACAATATTTTCTGACTGACACCACAAGGCGCTGAGATGCCAAGATCCGGATGGCATCGAGGTGATGTCTAAGTTGCGGACTGATGTGCGAATGGGGCCAAAGGCAGCGTAACAATATTTTCTGTATGGAAGATACCACTAGGCGTTGAGATGCCAAGATTCGGATGGCACCGAGGTGATGTCTAGCAAGTTGGTGTGGTCATCCTACAATGCTGAAACTCGGCGTGGGTCACCCCATTAGCCTGTGAGATGGCGTCAGTAGCGGACTGATGTGCGAATAGGCCGAAGGCAGCACAACGCGCCAAGATCCGGATGTCACCGTGGTGGTTTCATAGTTGAGAGGCACTTCATCTGCAGTGGGGCGCCGAGATCCGGATGGCACCGAGGTGATGTCTAGCAAGTTGCTGTACTGGTGTGGTCATCCTACAATGCTGAAATGTAGTGGGGCGCCCCTTTACCGTTTCAGTTGCCATTCAGCTGAGTTTCGGCCGCTCTTGATGCTACAGCGACAGGCGGCTGCAAGAGGACTCTCAAAATGGCGGCCTGTTCTTTGGATTTGGGCCTGGTCCACTAAAATGGCCCTGGGACACCTTAGAACTCGGACGCTCGATTTTTTTTTCCTTTCCTGTACATGCAAAAAAAGGTAAATGCCCGGTATGTTACACGCTTCATCTGCCACGATGAACTCTCCAGAGGAACCGAAAAAAAATATAGTTGTGGTAACTATACCATGCATCGTCATATGGAGAGGTGGCACCAATTAATTATAGTGCTGCATAAAAGAGAGATTTGGAGGAGAACCCCTGACCTGCTAGTACATTCATCAAAGAAGTGGCACTGAGAGCTTCAGAGGCAAGGGAAACGGTCCCAAATATTTAGAAGAACTTTGGAAAGATTAAAATGACATGTTTAGATTGTGGTAAATTAATTTCATGTGGGCAGATGAGTGTTACTCTAATAAATACAGCATATGAACATCATCATAGTCGATGGTTGGTAGAGACATTTTGACTATATCCTGGACCTGCCCGTCCTCGCCCAAAATGGCGCCGGAATAAATGGGACTCGTAACTCCTTGTTGTGTACTGGTTGCAGAACCTTGAAATCACGAGATACGTATGCAGTTTTGAAGCACATGGCGGGCGGGGACGAGAATTGATTGAATATTTCGACATCCCTATTGATATTAAGTTCTGATGTGTTATTGATTACTGTACTGTTGAAAATTCGAATTAACGTCACCCATGGTACTTGCCCGCAAATGTATATCTAGATAATTTTATTGTAACTGGCCCTGTCGTATTTTAATTATAAAATGTACGTCCACCGATTCCGTAACTGTTAGACACCTTAGTTTTTGCAACCTAATGGCCCGCCCGTTACGTTCCTCTACAGTGTAAATGTCTATTCATCATATACGATTACAGTTTGCTCCGTGGCAGGCCCACGTGGTTATAGGCTCGTATTTGTATAATGAAATTTTCACAATAAAGGTTTTTAAAAGAAAACATGGTAGTAGTGTATACATTGGTAAAGTTTTTAATAATAGTCACTGTTTTAGAATCATTAAAAGGCAAGTGAAATAAAGCAGACCAATTACATGAAGGGTAAAAGGTATAATACGAAGGAACGCAGTAAAGATAAATGGTCAAGGGCTGTTGTGTTTTCTATTCCTGCAACATAAAGTGATCGATAAGAATCTCATATTCAGGCGTATTGGCGACTAAGACAGCAGGTCGACCCTCTTTTGCTCAACGGCTCCGTCATGGGACGAAGAAACGCTCTTTTTCTCGAAAAAAGAATATATTTTACTTGCAGGACAGTTGTAAAATTTCCGGGAAAGTACATTAGCCTGGAACATTATAACATATATTTAAGAGAAAATAATGTTCGGAAGTAATTAAAAGCGTAATTTTTAGGTGATATGACCAAGGCTTTCATCATTAGAATAAGAAAAGTAAAATGAACCAATGAAAAGTTTTATTAACAAGTCACATGACTTGTTATGCTTACGTTACGCGCTGCGCGCCCCGGATGACTTCCGGATGCGCTAACGCGGCGCGTCATATGACGCATTACGCGACAACGCAGGTCCAGAATATAGTCAAAATGTCTCCACCAACCAGCGGTCGAAACACAACCCCTTTCAGCAGGCTAAATAGTTCTGTTAAATGACAACAGAAGGGACAGGCAACAAGAACCATCAGTCAAAGAGGGGAGGGCTAGTTCTTCTCTACCGGGTTACATTGGGGCGCTACCGGAACTGATCGAATTGGTAGTCTACAGTGTTTCTGGATGTTTCAGACCGAAGCTGGGGTTAGCATGAGAGCAGCACCATTTCGTAGCTCCGTTGTGGCCATTCCGCAACCAATCATGGCAGCCGCTCTTTATCGTTATTTTGGGCGGGGTGGGTGGCGGAGCCGAGCTGTTTTGCAGCCATCATTGTGTGGAGTTCAGTTCATCTCACTAGTTTTGTATTTGTCATGAGGGGTTGTTCCTAATGTTTCTATTTTAGCGAGGTCAAAAAGAGATCCCATTAGTGGCCTACTGATTTTGCTCGATTCCTTTTCTTTTTTTTTACACGGTTTTTCGTTATCTGCAAAGACTAAACAGAGTATTGCGACTCTGTGTTTGTTTGTAAATAGAGAATGAACCAAAGAGAACTAATTCTAAAACAGTAAATACTTGGATAACAATCAATCAAATGGAGAGAGAAGCAGGCACGACGGATTACAACGGGGGCAAAGGCCTGCGTTAACTACCTTTCACTATCTGCAAAGAGAGAGTACTCCTAATAGAAATGAGGGGGGGGGGCACCATTCAAAGCAGATCAGTGTGCATAAACACGAAAATGTTTTCACTTACCACGTACTTGACATTCGACAGCTTATGATATTTGCTATTAAAAAACCATTGAAATTCACTGAAAAAACCATAGGTTATAGACCATATATAGTTAGGAATTAGCATTTACAAAACCTTGAAAATTCACTGAAAAAACCATAGGTTATAGACCATATATAGTTAGGAATTAGCATTTAAAAAACCTTATTTTACTCACACAAAACCATTGAAATTCCATATATAGTTAGTTGCACTAACTATATATCGCGCACCCGCAATCCACTGCTGATCATGTCACATATTACATCATTCATGACATGGTCAGTGACATCACTGATGACATCACTGATGACATCTCAAATGACATCACTGATGACATCTCATTTGACATCAATGACCACATCACTGATGATATCATTCATGTGACAATACAATGCATCTCCTCACATTTTAATATAACCTCTGTTTCACCCAGTGTTAAATACAGAGTATAATTTTTGAAACCATTGACACACCAATACTAGTTACTACATACGTACTCACTGATTCCTACGTCTACACACACATTCACTCATTCACCCATACAATCATTCATACATACAATCACTCATCTTTACAACACTATCATATGCACTCATACACCTATACAGACACTCACACTCTGCCACTCATCCATGGAGTTACTCACACACCTAGTCAGTCCTGTAAAGAATCAATCACACTTCCATTTTCTTGTCTATACAGTTAAACATAGAGCACCTTACATTTTCAAACATATAGTAACACATACTTACTTTCTTATACAATCATTGATACAAGTACACATTGATCTGCACAGAGTCACACACCTCCCAGCCAGCCACACACACACTCAGTCTCCCATACAAATACTTGGACAATCAATCAATAACCCATATAGTTAATCATATAGCTACTGATCAACACATGCAGTAGTTTACAGAACAACAGACATAATGATACACAAATTAAGACAGTTTAGTCACTAACCCATGCACTCAGTGAGACACATTTAATCACTCACTCATACATTCAGTCATGCACCTACTAAATCCTTCGTCCAGACAGTTATACATCTACTCATTCTTCAATATCTAAAACATATTTAAACTTTACAGAAACACACAGTCACTGGATGATGTCATCAGTGATGTCATCAGTGATGTCATTTGAGATGTCATCAGTGATGTCATCAGTGATGTCACTGACCATGTCATGAATGATGTAATATGTGACATGATCAGCAGTGGATTGCGGGTGCGCGATATATAGTTAGTGCAACCAACTATATATGGAATTTCAATGGTTTTGTGTGAGTAAAATAAGGTTTTTTAAATGCTAATTCCTAACTATATATGGTCTATAACCTATGGTTTTTTCAGTGAATATATATATATATATGTATATATATATATATATATATTACCTACTGGCGGTTGCCAGTAGGTAGTTATAGTTAGGACCTAGTTACCATAGGAAAATGGCAATATTCTATTCCCAATAACTTTGGCGCCGATTGACGAATCTTCGCAAAAGTTTGGGGATGATTCGGCAAGGGGGGCCGAGAAAAAAGGAGGTCCCAAAACTTGTTTTTTCAATGTTAATTTCCATAGGAAACTTTAGACAAGGCTACAGGTTGAACGGGTGAACGGAATTACTCCAAATTTGGCAGGGAGAATGGTTTTGGTCTAGAAAGCACGGTGTTGTTTATTTGGTGTAAATCCGCTCAGTAGTTTTTGAGAAATATCGAAATTTACAGATATCGATATTTGGGAATTCTGCCATCTGACTGGCTGAGGTGTTACGAGCATGAGCTTGCTTCTGATTGGCTGCGAGCGTTTGCAACTAGGACGTGTTGGCTGCCATTTTGTGATTCCATTGAAGCGAGTAAGGGGAAAACAGAGAGAAAAAAGTGGGAAAGAGGAGGGTAGGAGCGCTGTGAGGTTCTTTCTGCACTGCTCTGGCTTCTTCCTGCACCTCTGTTCCACATTTCTTCATCCCTCTTGCCTTTTTCTGCATCCCTCTTCCTGCACCTCTCTTGTCACAGTCTGCCCATCTGTTCTCTCTTTCTATACCTCTTTTGCCTGTTTCCACAACTCTCTTGCCTCTTTCTGCCGTTCTCTTTCCTCCTTCTGTACCTCACTTGCCTCTTTTTGCACCTCTGTTGGTTCTTTTGCACTGCTCTTATTCTTTCTGCACCTCTCTTGCAAATTTCTGCACTCCTCTTGCCTCATTCTGCCCCATCACCTGTTTCTGCACCTCTCTTACCTCTGTTTGCACCTCTATTCCCTCTTTCTGTACCTCTTTTGCCTGTTACTGCAACTCTCTTGCCTCTTTCTGGAGTTCTGTTGCCTCCTTCTGCACTTCTGTTGCCTCTTTCCGCCCCACTCGTGTCTCTTTCTGTACCTCTGTTCTTTCTTGCTTCACCTGTCTTGTCTCTTTCTGTACCCTTTGTGCCTCTTTCAGCATCTCTGTTGCTTCATTCTGCAGTTCTCTTTCTACACCCCTTCTGTTTCTTTCTATACCCCTCTTGCCTCTTTGTACACCTCTCCTACCCCTTTCTGCACCCCTTTTGCCTCTTTTCCCACCTCTGTTGGTTCTTTCTGCACTTCCTGCACTTCACTTGCCTCTTTCTGTACCCCCCTTGACTCTTTCTGCACCTCTGTTGGTTCTTTATGCACTGCTCTGGCTTCTTCCTGCACCTCTGTTCCACATTTCTTCATCCCTCTTGCCTTGTTCTGCACCCCCATTCCTGCACCTCTCTTGCCTCAGTCTACCCACCTGTTCTCTCTTTCTGTACCTCTTTTGCCGGTATACAACCATTACAACGCAATTTTTACCACGCAATACCATTACCACGCATCTTTTACAACGCCAATACTTTTACAACGCATACTTTTACAACGCAGACTTTTACAACGCAAATACTATTACAACGCATGTATTTTACAACGCAATAATAGATATTGTTTTATTAATATTTTAATGTGTAATATTAATATTATTTATTTAAATTATAAAAAAATAAATTATTAATAAAAATTATAATTTAATAATAATTAAAAACTCAAGTATTAATAATTTAATATATAATTTTATTAACATATATAATAAATATATTTTTTTAATTATAGTAATATATTTAAATATTTAATAAAAGAGTATTAATTTAAAAATTAAGTATTAATAATTTATTATAAATTACTATTAATTAATTAAATAATTATTTAATTTAAGTATTAATAATTTCATATATAATTTTATTAACATATATAATAAATATATTTTTTTAATTATAATAATATATTTAAATATTTAATAAATGAGTATTAATTTAAAAATTAAGTGTTAATAATTTATTATAAATTAATATTAATTAATTAAATAATTATTTAATTTATTTAATATATATAATTATTTATTACATTAATATAAAAAAATAATTTTATTAACATATATAATAAATATATTTTTTAATTATAATAATATATTTAAATATTTAATAAATGAGTATTAATTTAAAAATTAAGTGTTAATAATTTATTATAAATTAATATTAATTAATTAAATAATTATTTAATTTATTTAATATATATAATTATTTATTACATTAATATATTTATAAAAATTAATACTCGAGTATTAATACTCGAATATTAATTTTGCAAACATGTATTAATAATAAATAAAATTTTTAAATAATAATTAAATCAATTAAAAATCAAATATTAATAATTTATTATTTAAATTAAATTTAAAATATATTTAAATATTTAATACTCGAGTATTAATTTTACAACCATGTATTAATAAAATTTATATTTTTTAACAATAATAATTTATTAAAAAATATTATTTATTTTTAATAATATATTTGACTTTCAATTATGGAAACATGTATATATTTAATACTCGAGAATTAATTATTTTATTTAGGTAAAACGGTATATGTAAAACATTTCAGTAAGAAATAAATTTATATATTTTGATATTATTTTATGTAATTTATTATATATTATATTTATTTTATAAGCACGTAATTATAATTAAAAAAATAGTTATTAATAATTATAAAATTTGTATAACAAATAAATGTTTATATTTATAATAAAATATTAATATATGTAATAATAAGCAATATTTTATGATATTTTAACTTAAAAAATATAATTACAAACATATCTAAATTTTTGGTTCCCACGGTTTTACATTGATTTCTATGGAAGAAATTGTCCTTCATTTATTTCCATGACATAGCATATAGGTCCCGCGAAACAGATAAAGGATGATTAAAGGAAGAGGATAGAGCGAGAAAAGAAAGAAAAAGAAGCAAGAAAACAGGTAAGGAGACATTATAGTTAATATATATACATTTATTTTAATTATTAATAAATAGTATAAATAAATATAAACAAACAACAGAGGCAGAACTTTATTTGTAAATATTTTATTTATAAAAATATATTTTTAAGTGAAAGTACTTTTTTTATTAGATTTATTGCATATTTTTTGAAATTTTTGTAAAACACATACAATTTATTAATAATAAAATAAACTTTTTACATTTTGTAAACAAAGTAGTCCCTTGTTGATCGTTGTATCCAGCCATGACGTCACGCCGTTGAAATGCGCGTTGGCGGCCATTTTGAGGAGCATCGTTGGAGGAAGCAGCAGGAAGCTGATCTGCGTCCAGGTAGGAAACTTTTTAAAGTTTATATTAAATTAAAATAATTATAATCGAATACATTTATTGTACGGGAAGAATAAGTCGAGGTTGTTCTTTAAATAAAATATATTTTTACTTAATAATGCATGTCGCTAAACATATAACGATAATATGTCTAAGTCGGGTTCCGTGTTAACTAAAACGATAGGTATATTAAGTACATTACATTGTACATATGTAAACAGATGTTTAATTTTATGCAACTTGTATATGCTTACAATTTATGCTGCATTTATTTTGTGATCAAATGTTTGTATAATAATGCATTTTTGATTGCCCTAAAACATTTCGGAAAATGATAGAAAGTTAATAGAGGTTAATTTATTGTTTTGTAAAGCTTCATTTACAAAATATGATTGATATTTTTTTGATTTAGGCAAATGGATTGTGTATTTGCTTCGTGTTTTTGGAAAAAGGAAAAATAGATTCGTAAATGTTTTTGGCATTTGGTTGATTTCGGTGCTTGAAATTGGAAGATAGAAAGTTTGTCATTTGGTTGATTTCGGTGCTTGAAATTGGAAGATAGAAAGTTATGTTTTTTGGTCTGGAAATTATTTATGGAGAGCGTTTATGCTTCAATTATTTCACGATATGTTGTTCTGAGAATGAGATTGATTTTGAGAAATATGTGTCTGTGATTTCACATGTGCTATGAAAATGTTATTGAATTAAGATAATGCTTGAATTATTTGACGAAATGTTGTTATGAGAATGAGATTGATTTTGAGAAATATGTGTCTGTGATTTCATATGTGCTTTGAAAATGTTATTGATTTAAGATAATATTTGTTAAATATTATGCATAATAATAGTTTGATAATGCGATAATATTTGACATTATTAAAACAACTGAATAGTATAGAATAATATGTGTATAATTGGTTAGAAAAATTGTTGTTTTTTTACTTAAAAAAACAATAGCAATCTGTAGAGGAAAAAATGTGTAGCCAATATTAGAAAAAAATGCCGTTCATAATATTGCTAATATTTTAATATAACTAAATAATAAAAATATAATCCATTTGCCATTATAAAAAATTCTTTGTAGAAGCTTTATAAAAACAATTTATTGAGAAATAGAAAGGAAAAGAAAAGTTTATGAGATTTTATCAAGAATGCATTTTTAAAAAATCTAATAGTAAAAAAATATTTCATTCAAAAAAAATGGAATCTTCACTAAATACAAAAAATACACTCTAAATAATGGAATTAAAGAGTGTACACAAAAATTAGGAATAGAAAGAACACCGACTTTTTTTTGGAAAAAATAATTGATTTAAAAAATAAAAAGCCAATTTCTAATTTAAAGAGGAAATAATTTTTGAGCAAAGCAGGAAAGTAATTTTTTAATAATAACTAAAAAGAGAGAATGTTTGCAAGGTTTTCCAAGTAATCCAAAGCCACGCACAACGAAAACTGTTGCAGTACCGCCAATAGTCGTTCAGACATTTCCTTTGTTTTTAGAGTAATCCGTGAGTTTAGTTTACCTGTGAGAGTTTGAGAAATTCTCATTTCTTGGAAACTTTGCTCCTTCTTCAAAGTTTCCAAAAAAGAGTAGAAATTAGGATGATGTTTGCCAATTACATGATTGAAGGAGTTATGCCATCCCTCTATGGCATTATTTGTTTTTGCCTCTCCCTGTAAGCAACTCGAATAACAGTTCCACCACTCCACATGAAACCGTGGCTTCCTCCTGCGACCCGATCTGCTTAGGTGTCCAATCCATGTGTCTTCCATATAATTTAGAATAGGTGCCAATAATTCTTCATTTCTTAAATAATAATCAGATTCTATAATGGCAGTGTAGTATTCGTCTACACTTTCGGGAGGGACAAAACAAAGTGCAGTTAATTTTTTAATTTCGACTTGTAGTTTGCTGTTTGATGAATATTCTGTAACAAGGGGTGTTTTTTGTACTTTACGCCAGAATGCCTGGGAGAAATGGAAAAAACACCCCTGAATTTGGGTATCCGTGTACATTTTGGAGATCACATTGATCATGCTCAATTCAAAATCAATTATTATTTTCCTAGGACTTTGGTGAGTTTTGGATTTTATAACAGACACAAATTCTGTGTATGTTGCAGAAGTTTTATCAGGCAGCAAACTATACACTAGGGGTATTACACTATTATTAATTTTAGCATGTATTGTATAAATTTGGGTGAATGGATGGGGTGTGCTTTTAAACGTCCCATCCATCATCCAAATTTCACTGCTTTCTAGTTTCACAAGGTTACGGGGAGTACTAAATATTAATATACGCTTCTGAGGGTTTTCATTGTCGTGCAAAAGGAAAGATTCATCAGAAAAAGATATAGTAAGCTCATGAGGTATAACTATGTCTGAAAATGTATGTGGTGTATTAGTTTGGGTATTACTTGCCTGCTTTTGTCGTTGAATTATTCTACGCAAATTGTGGATTGTAGGCATATTACTTGCTATATGTGTAGGGACATGTTGAGCAACCTCTCTTAAAATTGCTCCTGTGGAATCATTGGAGGTGCTTGCCAATACTTTCATCTCATTCACCGTTTCCCTTACATCAACCTCCGTTGCAGAGGCAGAGTGGTTGTGGTCAGTTGTTCTTACAATAACATCATCAACCGTTACCGCTCTGCCACTGCAACGGGTTGAAAAGTAATTCACGCACCTCCAATGATTCCTTGTTAAACTTATTCTTTCCCTACAATAAATGTATCCTCCATGATTTAAGAGTCTGTTTCCTTTTCTGGACATTATAAAATTGGCTGTTGGATGAGTAGTCATGTTCTAAAAGAGAAAAAAAAGAGTTTTTAAGAAAATTTGTGTATTTATAAAAATTTAAAAATTTGAGCAATATGATTAGAGATGTTTGCTAATTTATAAATGCATTATTTACTCAGTGTTACAATATTTACTTATTTATTTGTAAGATTCAACCATTTTATAAATGTTGCACTTTTAAAAAAAATAGAATAGTATCTAATACATATACACTTTTAAACAGTTTAATGACTGCATTCTTTAATTGGAGTATTAATAGTAAGTCATAGCCTCAGACAAACAAGCACTTTCCCCACTGCAGCACTTACCTGGAGTTGGAATAGTAATTAATACCCTTACACTATCCAACACTTTACCCACTGCAGCACTTAACTGGTGTTGGAATAGTAAATAATACTCTTACACTATCCAGCACTTTCTATACTGCAGCACTTAATTGGTGTTGGAATAGTAATTAATACAGTTACACTATCCAGCACTTTCCTCACTGCAGCACTTACCTGATGTTGGAATAGTATTTAATAACCTCACACTATCCAGCACTATCACCACTGCTGCACTTAATTGAAGTTGGAATAGTAAATAATACCCTTACACTATCCAGCACTTTCTCTACTGCAGCACTTAATTGGTGTTGGAATAGTAATTAATACACTTACACTATCCAGCACTTTCCCCACTGCAGCACTTACTTGGTGTTGGAATAGTATTTAATAACCTCAAACTATCCAGCACTTTCACCACTGCTGCACTTAATTGAAGTTGGAATAGTAAATAATACCCTTACACTATCCAACACTTTCTCTACTGCAGCACTTAATTGGTTTTGGAATAGTAATTAATAATCTCACACTATCAAGCACTTTACCTACTGCTGCATTTAACTGAAGTTGGAACAGTAATTAATAACCTCACACTATCCAGCACTTTCCCTACTGCAGCACTTACCTGGAGTTGGAATAGTAAATAATACCCTTACACTATCCAGCACTTTACCTACTGCAGCACTTAACTGGAGTTGGAATAGTAATTAATAACCGCACACTATCCAGCACTTTCTCTACTGCAGCACTTACCTGGTGTTGGAATAGTAAATAATACCATTACAAAATACAGCACTTTAACTAGAATAGCACTTGAAGAATTGATTTACCTTATTGGTATCTGTTTGCTTGTGATGGAAAATGTACTTAGATTCTTCTTTGGTTGGTTGATATCTCTTTGGCGGAATATAAGTTGGTTTCTTTTTCTAAAAAAATGAAAATAAATGTTGTTGATTATTATTCAGTTATTGACTTGGTTTGTAAAATATGGTGTCTGTTCAATTGAAATTGAAAAAAAATTCTTCTTTGCAATTGTAGAATATTTCAAAATATAATAGTGGCAAATTGACATGTTTGAAATATCTGGCACTTTCTCTGATGCAGCACTTACCTGGAGTTGAAATAGTAAACAATACAATTACACTATCCAGCACTTTCGCCACTGCAGCACTTAACTGGAATTGGAATTATAATTAATACCCTTACACTATCCAGCACTTTCTCTACTGCTGCACTTAATTGGTGTTGGAATAGTAATTAATACACTTACACTATCCAGCACTTTCCCCGCTGCAGCACTTACCTGGTGTTGGAATAGTAATTAATAACCTCACACTATCCAGCACTTTGCCTACTGAAGCACTTAACTGGTGTTGGAATAGTAATTAATTACAACACAATATCCAGCACTTTCCCTACTGCAGCACTTACCTGGAGTTGGAATAGTAATTAATAACCTTACACTATCCAGCAATTCCACACTGCAGCACTTACCTGGAGTTGGAATAGTAATTAATACACTTACACTATCCAGCACTTTCTCCACTGCAGCACTTAACTGAAGTTTCAATAATAATTAATACCTTTACACTATCCAGCACTTTCTCTACAGCTGCACTTAATTGGTGTTGGAATAGTAATTAATACACTTACACTATCCAGCACTTTCCCCACTGCAGCACTTACTTGGTGATGGAATAGTATTTTATAACCTCACACTATCCAGCACTTTCACCACTGCTGCACTTAATTGAAGTTGGAATAGTAAATAATACCCTTACAATATCCAGCACTTTCTCTACTGCAGCACTTAATTGGTTTTGGAATAGTAATTAATAATCTCACACTATCAAGCACTTTACCGACTGCTGCATTTAACTGAAGTTGGAATAGTAATTAATAACCTCACACTATCCAGCACTTTCCCTACTGCAGCACTTACCTGGAGTTGGAATAGTAAATAATACCCTTACACTATCCAGCACTTTACCTACTGCAGCACTTAACTGGAGTTGGAATAGTAAATAATAACCTCACACTATCCAGCACTTTCTCTAATGCAGCACTTACCTGGTGTTGGAATAGTAAATAATACCATTACAAAATACAGCACTTTAACTAGAATAGCACTTGAAGAATTGATTTACCTTATTGGTATCTGTTTGTTTGTGATGAAAAATGTACTTAGATTCTTCTTTGGTTGGTTGATATCTCTTTGGCGGAATATAAGTTGGTTTCTTTTTCTAAAAAAAAGGGAAAGAAATGTTGTTGATTATTATTCAGTTATTGACTTGGTTTTTAAAATATTGTGTCTGTTCTTTTGAAAATGAAAAATAAATCATCTTTGTAATTGTACAATATTTCAAAGTATATTAGTGGCAAATTGACATGTATGAACTATCTGGCACTTTCTCTGATGTAGCACTTACCTGGAGTTGGAATAGTAATTAATACACTTACACTATCCAGCACTTTCTCCACTGCAGCACTTAACTGAAGTTTCAATAATAATTAATACCTTTACACTATCCAGCACTTTCTCTACAGCTGCACTTCATTGGTGTTGGAATAGTAATTAATACACTTACACTATCCAGCACTTTCCCCACTGCAGCACTTACCTGGTGTAGGAATAGAAATTAATAACCTCACACTATCCAACACTTTGCCTAATGCAGCACTTAATTGGTGTTGGAATAGTAAATAATACCCTTACACTATCCAGCACTTTCTCTACTGCAGCACTTAATTGGTGTTGGAATAGTAATTAATAAACTTACACTATACATCACTTTCCCCACTGCAACACTTAATTGGTGTTGAAATAGTATTTAATAACCTCACACTATCCAGCACTTTCACCACTGCTGCATTTAATTGAAGTTGGAATAGTAAATAATACCCTTACACTATCCAGCACTTTACCTACTGCAGCACTTAACTGGAGTTGGAATAGTAATTAATAAACTCACACTAATCAGCACTTTCTCTACTGCAGCACTTACCTGGTGTTGGAATAGTAAATAATACCATTACAAAATACAGCACTTTAACTGGAATAGCACTTCAAGAATTGATTTACCTTATTGGTATCTGTTTGCTTGTGATGGAAAATGTACTTTGATTCTTCTTTGGTTGGTTGATATCTCTTTGGCGGAATATAAGTTGGTTTCTTTTTCTAAAAAAATGAAAAGAAATGTTGTGGATTATTATTCAGTTATTGACTTGGTTTGTAAAATATTGTGTCTGTTCAATTGAAAATGAAAAATTATTCTTCTTTGCAATTGTAGAATATTTCTAAATATAATAGTGGAAAATTGACATGTTTGAAATATATGGCACTTTCTCTGATGCAGCACTTACCTGGAGTTGAAATAGTAAACAATACAATTACACTATCCAGCACTTTCGCCACTGCAGCACTTAACTGGAATTGGAATTATAATTAATACCCTTACACTATCCAGCACTTTCTATACTGCTGCACTTAATTGGTGTTGGAATAGTAATTAATACACTTACACTATCCAGCACTTTCCCCGCTGCAGCACTTACCTGGTGTTGGAATAGTAATTAATAACCTCACACTATCCAGCACTTTGCCTACTGAAGCACTTAACTGGTGTTGGAATAGTAAATAATACCCTTACACTATCCAGCACTTTCCCCACTGCAGCACTTACCTGGTGTAGGAATAGTAATTAATAACCTCACACTATCCAACACTTTGCCTAATGCAGCACTTAACTGGTGTTGGAATAGTAAATAATACCCTTACACTATCCAGCACTTTCTCTACTGCAGCACTTAATTGGTGTTGGAATAGTAATTAATACACTTACACTATACAGCACTTTCCCCACTGCAGCACTTAATTGGTGTTGAAATAGTATTTAATAACCTCACACTATCCAGCACTTTCACCACTGCTGCATTTAATTGAAGTTGGAATAGTTAATAATACCCTCACACTATCCAGCACTTTCCCTACTGCAGCACTTACCTGGAGTTGGAATAGTAAATAATACCCTTACACTATCCAGCACTTTACCTACTGCAGCACTTAACTGGATTTGGAATAGTAATTAATAACCTCACACTATCCAGCACTTTCTCTACTGCAGCACTTACCTGGTGTTGGAATAGTAAATAATACCATTACAAAATACAGCACTTTAACTGGAATAGCACTTCAAGAATTGATTTACCTTATTGGTATCTGTTTGCTTGTGATGGAAAATGTACTTTGATTCTTCTTTGGTTGGTTGATATCTCTTTGGTGGAATATAAGTTGGTTTCTTTTTCTAAAAAAATGAAAAAAAATGTTGTTGATTATTATTCAGTTATTGACTTGGTTTGTAAAATATTGTGTCTGTTCAATTGAAAATGAAAAATTATTCTTCTTTGCAATTGTAGAATATTTCTAAATATAATAGTGCCAAATTGACATGTTTGAAATATCTGGCATTTTCTCTGATGCAGCACTTACCTGGAGTTGGAATAGTAAATAATACAATTTCACTATCCAGCACTTTCGCCACTGCAGCACTTAACTGGAATTGGAATTATAATTAATACCCTTACACTATCCAGCACTTTCTCTACTGCTGCACTTAATTGGTGTTGGAATAGTAATTAATACACTTACACTATCCAGCACTTTCCCCGCTGCAGCACTTACCTGGTGTTGGAATAGTAATTAATAACCTCACACTATCCAGCACTTTGCCTACTGAAGCACTTAACTGGTGTTGGAATAGTAATTAATTACAACACAATATCCAGCACTTTCCCTACTGCAGCACTTACCTGGAGTTGGAATAGTAATTAATACCCTTACACTATCCAGCACTTTACCTACTGCAGCACTTAACTGGAGTTGGAATAGTAAGTAATACCCTTACACTATCCAGCACTTTACCTACTGCAGCACTTAACTGGAGTTGGAATAGTAATTAATAACCTCACACTATCCAGCACTTTCTCTACTGCAGCACTTACCTGGTGTTGGAATAGTAAATAATACCATTACAAAATACAGCACTTTAACTAGAATAGCAATTCTATGAATTGATTTACCTTATTGGTATCTGTTTGCTTGTGATGGAAAATGTACTTAGATTCTTCTTTGGTTGGTTGATATCTCTTTGGCGGAATATAAGTTGGTTTCTTTTTCTAAAAAAATGAAAAAAAATGTTGTTGATTATTATTCAGTTATTGACTTGGTTTGTAAAATATTGTGTCTGTTCAATTGAAAATGAAAAATTATTCTTCTTTGCAATTGTAGAATATTTCTAAATATAATAGTGGCAAATTGACATGTTTGAAATATCTGGCACTTTCTCTGATGCAGCACTTACCTGGAGTTGGAATAGTAAATAATACAATTACACTATCCAGCACTTTCGCCACTGCAGCACTTAACTGGAATTGGAATTATAATTAATACCCTTACACTATCCAGCACTTTCTCTACTGCTGCACTTAATTGGTGTTGGAATAGTAATTAATACACTTACACTATCCAGCACTTTCCCCGCTGCAGCACTTACCTGGTGTTGGAATAGTAATTAATAACCTCACACTATCCAGCACTTTGCCTACTGAAGCACTTAACTGGTGTTGGAATAGTAATTAATTACAACACAATATCCAGCACTTTCCCTACTGCAGCACTTACCTGGAGTTGGAATAGTAATTAATACCCTTACACTATCCAGCACTTTACCTACTGCAGCACTTAACTGGAGTTGGAATAGTAAGTAATACCCTTATACTATCCAGCACTTTACCTACTGCAGCATTTAACTGGAGTTGAAATAGTAATTAATAACCTCACACTATCCAGCACTTTACCTACTGCTGCACTTAACTGGAGTTGGAATAGTAATTAATACCCTTACACTATCCAGCACTTTACCTACTGCAGCAATTAAATGGAATTGGAATAGTAATTAATAACCTCACAATATCCAGCACTTTCTCTAATGCAGCACTTAATTGGAGTTGGAATAGTAATTAATAACCTCACACTATCCAGCACTTTCTCTAATGCAGCACTTAATTGGAGTTGGAATAGTAATTAATAACCTCACACTATCCAGCACTTTACCTACTGCTGCACTTAACTAAAGTTAGAATAGTAAATGATGCACTTACACTATCCAGCAATTTCTCCACTGCAGCACTTAACTAGAGTTGGAATAATAATTAATACCCTTACACTATCCAGCACTTACCCTACTGCAGCACTTAACTGGAGTTGGAATAGTAAATAATACCCTTACACTATCCAGCACTTTACCTACTGCAGCACTTAACTGGAGTTGGAATAGTAAATAATAACCTCACACTATCCAGCAATTTCTCTACTGCAGCACTTACCTGCTATTGAAATCGTAATTAATACACTTACACTATCCAGCACTTTATCCACTGCTGCACTTAACTGAAGTTGGAATAGTAATTAATACCCTTACACTATCCAGCACTTTTTCTACTGCAGCACTTACCTGGTGTTGGAATAGTAAATAATACCATTACAAAATACAGCACTTTAACTACAATAGCACTTCAAGAAATGATTTACCTTATTGGTATCTGTATCTTTGTGATGGAAAATGTCCTCAGATTCTTCTTTGGTTGGTTGATATCTCTTTAGCGGAATATAAGTTGGTTTCTTTTTCTAAAAAAAAGGGAAAGAAATGTTGTTGATTATTATTCAGTTATTGACTTGGTTTTTAAAATATTGTGTCTGTTCTTTTGAAAATGAAAAATAAATCTTCTTTGCAATTGTACAATATTTGAAAGTATATTAGTGGCAAATTGACATGTATGAACTATCTGGCACTTTCTCTGATGCAGCACTTACCTGGAGTTGGAATAGTAATTAATGCACTTACACTATCCAGCACTTTCTCCACTGCAGCACTTAACTGGAGTTGGAATAATAATTAATACCCTTACACTATCCAGCACTTTCCCTACTGCAGCACTTAACTGGAGTTGGAATAGTAATTAATAACCTCACACTATCCAGCACTTTACCTACTGCTGCACTTACCTGGTGTTGGAATAGTAATTAATACACTAACACTATCCAACACTTTCTCCACTGCTGCACTTAACTGAAGTTGGAATAGTAATTATTAAACATACACTATCTACCACTTTCCCCACTGCTGCACTTACCTGGAATTGGAATATTAAATAATACCCTTACAATATCCAGCAATTTACCAACTGCAACAATTACCTGGTATTAAAATAGTAATTAATAACCTTACACTATCCAGCACTTTACCTACTGCTGCACTTAACTAAAGTTAGAATAGTAAATGATGCACTTACACTATCCAGCAATTTCTCCACTGCAGCACTTAACTAGAGTTGGAATAATAATTAATACCCTTACACTATCCAGCACTTACCCTACTGCAGCACTTAACTGGAGTTGGAATAGTAAATAATACCCTTACACTATCCAGCACTTTACCTACTGCAGCACTTAACTGGAGTTGGAATAGTAAATAATAACCTCACACTATCCAGCAATTTCTCTACTGCAGCACTTACCTGCTATTGAAATCGTAATTAATACACTTACACTATCCAGCACTTTATCCACTGCTGCACTTAACTGAAGTTGGAATAGTAATTAATACCCTTACACTATCCAGCACTTTTTCTACTGCAGCACTTACCTGGTGTTGGAATAGTAAATAATACCATTACAAAATACAGCACTTTAACTACAATAGCACTTCAAGAAATGATTTACCTTATTGGTATCTGTATCTTTGTGATGGAAAATGTCCTCAGATTCTTCTTTGGTTGGTTGATATCTCTTTAGCGGAATATAAGTTGGTTTCTTTTTCTAAAAAAAAGGGAAAGAAATGTTGTTGATTATTATTCAGTTATTGACTTGGTTTTTAAAATATTGTGTCTGTTCTTTTGAAAATGAAAAATAAATCTTCTTTGCAATTGTACAATATTTGAAAGTATATTAGTGGCAAATTGACATGTATGAACTATCTGGCACTTTCTCTGATGCAGCACTTACCTGGAGTTGGAATAGTAATTAATGCACTTACACTATCCAGCACTTTCTCCACTGCAGCACTTAACTGGAGTTGGAATAATAATTAATACCCTTACACTATCCAGCACTTTCCCTACTGCAGCACTTAACTGGAGTTGGAATAGTAATTAATAACCTCACACTATCCAGCACTTTACCTACTGCTGCACTTACCTGGTGTTGGAATAGTAATTAATACACTAACACTATCCAACACTTTCTCCACTGCTGCACTTAACTGAAGTTGGAATAGTAATTAATAAACATACACTATCTACCACTTTCCCCACTGCTGCACTTACCTGGAATTGGAATATTAAATAATACCCTTACAATATCCAGCAATTTACCAACTGCAACAATTACCTGGTATTAAAATAGTAATTAATAACCTTACACTATCCAGCACTTCCCCACTGCTACACTTACCTGGAATTGGAATATTAAATAATACCCTTACAATATCCAGCACTATAACCACTGCTGCACTTAAAATAAAATGAAATAGTATTCAATATCCTTACACTATCCAACACTTTCTATACTGCAGCACTTTCCTGGTGTTTGAATAATAAATAATAAAATTACATAATCAAGCACTTTAACTAAAATAGCACTTAAAGAATTAATTTACCTTATTTGTATCTGTTTCTTAGTAATGAAAAATGAACTCAGATTCTTCTTTGGTTGGCAGAATATAAGTTGGTTTCTTTTTATAAAATAAGGGAGAGAAATGTTCGTGAATATTATTAATTTATTGTATAGGTATTTAAAATATTGTGTATGTCATTTTGAAAAAGAAAAATAATTATTGTTTGCAAATGTATAATATACATACGACACGTAATGCACAGGCATAAGCAGAGTAAAATTCCATAACACATGGAGCAGCTACAGCACAGGTAGCAGCAGTACAAGCTTCCCTCACACACGGAGCAGGTACAACATAGTTTCTCTCACGCATGGATCAAAAACAGTACAGGTAGCAACAATACAAGCTTCATACACACATAGAATAGGTAAAGCACAGGTAGCAGCGACATTATGTCACGAATAAATCAAACAAAACACATAGATTCGGTACTGCGCAGGCAGCATCATTGCAAGCTTCTCTCACGCATGGAGCAGGTACAGCACAGACAGTAACAGTGTAAGCTTACAACACATATAGGATAGGTACAGCACAGGTAGCAATAGTGCAAGTTTATTTCACGCATGGAGCAGATACAGCACCAAAATATGTATATACCACATATGCAAAATTTTTACTTATTCTAAATTAAAAAATTAAAACGCTATAAATAAATATGTTTACTCACATTGTATTAAATATTAATACAATAACATATATATTTTTTTACCTTATAAGGTGAAGACCTTGAGAAAGTCGATGTTTGAATAACAATATATTTTCGATAAAATATTGTACCTGAATAAAATTTGCAAAATATTTTAATTAATAATTTTATTTCCATTTTACAAAATCAGAAATTATGAATAATAATAATGATTTTTTACCTAGTAATTTTTTTAGCACAGTTTGGTAGCTGGAATTGTTAGCGTCACTGTTTTAAGTTGTTCTATTAATGGAAAAAATAAAGTGTGAGGAAACATTTTAGAACTTAAATAAATAATAAAAAATTTGAGTAATTAAATTAAATAATTTATCGGATAGTTTTATATCATTTCTTTAAATATCTAGTAATTAAAAAAATAATAAATTAATTATTTATTTAATTTCACGCTTTAATTAATTATTTATATATATATATATATAAACTACTTTATTTTCGGTTCATATCTATAACTAATTGCTTGAATATATTGTTAGCTATTTCATTTACTTACTTTGAAATCGAACAAATGTACTCTGAAGATTTGATTTCTATTTTGAAGAGGTGAAAAGGTGAGAGAGTCAGATTTACCGTCTGGTCACTCTGATAGTTGCGGATCAACTGATCTTAAAATGGTGTCTGTCTCATATTTATATGTATTGGGTTATTGTGTCAGTTTTTTTATATAAACACAACGTTGTAATGTAAAAATTAAACCAAATAAATTACTGTGTAAATATATAATTATAATTTTGATTTTAAGAAACGTAAATCGGGTTATTTCTGTCGTTTTGGCATCCATTTTGTAAGTACTGTTATGATGTTATTGTCATTGAAATTGTTGTAGGACTACTTTTTCATTTACTTACTTAAAATGGCGGTAGCTTTTCGAAACGTAAACAATGAAATATGGTAACCTAATTATTATTACTCTTCTTAAATCGAAAAATTTAAATGAGTACATTAATTATTTTATTTCAACATGCGTTATTTTAATAATAAAACATATTATTTTGTGGAAATGAGTAATGAAATATATTATGCTTTTGAATATTCGAGTATTATTTTTATAATCAATTTAAAAATATGCAAAAAATACATTTTGATAAATTATTTCAATTTTTTAATTTCATATTTTAAAGCATTTACCAACCCAAAAAATCTACTTATTGTATTTAGTTTATTATTTTTAAAAAATAAAAATCAAAAAAAAAATGTTTTGGATCAATGTATATTTCTATTTAATTAAATTATGTAAATTATTTACATTTATGTAAATTATTATATTTTAATTTAATTAATTTAATATAATGTAAATTATTTTTATATTTAAATATATAATTTTTAAATATTTGAGTATTAATTTTAATACTCGAGTATTAATTTTAATACTCGAGTATTAATTTGCATATATTACACATTTTCGGTATTATGATTTATAGTTTTGTTAACAATTTTTAAATTACTTCCCCACCCAAAACCCCTATTTTCCCTACATCCCGTCCCAGTGGTTATTGTACTTAAAAAAATAAAATTATATTTAATTTGCGTTGTAATAGTATGCGTTTTAATAATTTTAGTTGTAATAGTACTTTTTTTATTAATACATTATATTGCGTTGTAAAAGTACTCGTGGTAATAACATGCGTTGTAATAGTATTAGCGTGGTAAAAAATGCGTGGTAAAAGTATGCGTGGTAAAAGTATGCGTTGTAACGTCATATATCCCTTTTGCCTGTTTCCGCAACTCTCTTGCCTCTTTCTGCAGTTCTCTTTCCTCCTTCTGTCCCTCACTTGCCTTTTTTTGCACCTCTGTTGGTTCTTTTGCACTGCTCTTGTTCTTTGTGCACCTCTCTTGCAAATTTCAATACTCCTCGTGCCTCGTTTTACACCCCTATTACCTGTTTCTGTACCTTTCTTACCTCTTTCTGTACCTCTGTTCAGCAATTCTCTTGCCTCTTTCTGAAGTTCTCTGACCTGTTTCTGCACCACTCTTGCCTCTTTTTGAACCACTGTTTCTTTTTCTGCACTTTTCTTTTCTCTTTCTGCACCCTTTGTGCCTCTTTCAGCACCTCTGTTGCTTCTTTCTGCACTTATCTTCCTTCTTTCTGCACCCCTTGTGACTCCTTCACCTCTGTTGCCTCTTTCAGCACCTCTGTTGGTTCTTTCTGTACTGCTATTGCTTATTTCTGAACTGCACTTGCCATTTTCTGCACTTCTCTTGCTTCTTTCTAAACCTCTGTTGCTTCTTTCAGCAATTCTGCACTTTTCTTGCTTGTTTCTGCACCTCTGTTGCTACTTTCTGTACCCCTCCTGCCTCTTTCTGCAACCCTCTTCCCAATTTGTGCAACTCTCATGCCTCTTTCTACACCTCTCTTCCCTCTTTCTGCACCACTCTTGCCTCTTTCTGTACCTCTGTTGCTTTTTTCTGCACTTCTCTTGCCTCTTTCTGTATCATTTGTGCCTCTTTCAGCACCTCTGTTGCTTTTCTGCATTCCTCTTCCTTGTTTCTGCACCCCTCTTGCCTCCTTCTGCACCTCTATTGCCTCTTTCAGCACCTTTCTTGGTTCTTTCTGCACTGCTCTTGCTTCTTTCTGCACCTCACTTGCCTCTTTCTGCACTTCTCTTGCTTCTTTCTACATATCTGTTGCTTCTTTCAGCAATTCTCGTGCCTCTTTCTGCACTTCTATTCCTTCATTTTGCACCCCTACTGCCTCTTTCTGTACCTCTCTTGCCTCTTTGTGCACCTCTCCTGCCTCTCATTACCCCTCTTGCCTCTTTTTGCACTTCTGTTGGTACTTTCCGCACTGCTCTTGCTTCTTTCTGCACCTCACTTGCCTCTTTCTGCACTTATCTTGCTTCTTTTTAAACCTCTGTTGCTTCTTTCAGCATTTCTCTTGCCTCTTTATGTACTTCTCTTCCTTCTTTCTGCACCCCTCTTGCCTCTTTTTGCACCTTTGTTGGGTCTTTCTGCACTTTTCTTATTTCTTTCTACACCTCACTTGCCTCTTTCTGCACCCCTATTCCCGGTTTCTGCACCTTTCCTGCCTGTTTATGCAATTCACTTGTCTCTTTCTGTACCTCTGAGTTACAGGTAGTTCTAATTTCCCTGCCCTATGATGTACTAGGGCCTTACAAGGGATGCCATGCCAATCACAGGGGTACCCGAACCCATAGTATACCATAGTATATGTAAGTGTTTTTACTGTATTCTAAGTGTCTTTAGGCATAGCACTGGCTCTTGGCCTGGTAAGTCAGAGTCAGTTACCACCAGTAGCAGTCAGTAAAAAGTTGGGGGCACAGGATGACTTTGCAACAAGGCCTTTTTCTGCACCTCCGTTGGTTCTTTCTGCATATCCCTTGCTTCTTCCTGCACTTTTCTTGGTCTTTCTGGACTTCTGTTGCCTCTTTCTGCATTTCTCTTGCTTCTTTCTGTGCCTTATGTCCTCTTTCTCCACATGTCCTACCTCTGTAGGCATAGTTAGAAATTATCATTTAAAAAACCTTAGAAATTCACTGAAAAAACTATAGATTTCAGGGACATTTTAGTGAGAAATTATCATTTAAAAAACCTTTCAAAGTCACTCAAAACAACCATAGGGTTCAGAGACATTATAGTTAGATATTAGCATTTAAGAACCTTTGAAATTCACTGAAAAAACCATAGGTTTCAAGGATGTTATAGTTAGAAATTAGCATTTAAAAAACCTTTGAAATTCGCTGAAACAACCATAGGTTTCAGGGGCGTTATAGTTAGAAATTAGCCTTTAAAAAACCATAGAAATGTACTGAAAAAAACATAGGTTTCAGGGACATTATAGTTAGTTGGACATTTCACTTGTATAAAACCAGAGAAATTCAACCTTTATAGTTACTTGAGCTAACTATAACTCATAATTCATGACATGGTCAGTGACATCACTGATGACATCTCAAATGACTTGCCGAACTCTGTGGCGGAATGAGTTGCAATGGGACCCACACAACCAGCATAGAGGCATGGAACCCCAGGACTCCAGGAGCCAATTGAACTCTTATCCACAAGCAAAATAGCAAGCCTCCAGCTTTAAAGACATCACAGTGTGGAGAGATGCAGACAGAGTGATTAGATGCAAAACAAACTTAGCTATAATCAGTAAGTCAGCCAATCACAAATGGTAGTTCGCCAATTCATTGGGTGTGGAAGGAGGCAGTTCACTTGATGCAGCCAGATGCAGGAACATACAAGCTAATGTATGCTATGAGCAGACAGCCAGGTAGTAATGGGTGAATCAGAATAAGGTGCTGACCAGGTGGAGACTGAGGCACTTCACTAGAAGCGACCATGTAAAAAAAGCGAGCAAGCTAGAAAAAAAGGTATTTTGTGAAATATATTTTCTCAGCGTGGGTCAGTGTCTGCTTGGCTCCTCGGTCACTTCAGGATGTTTCTCCTCAAGGTTGTGAAATAAACGTATGCAGTCCGCCCCCCACCACCAGCAGGAAGGGGAACCCTGTACATAATCTCTCCCCTATCTGAGGTACATAAATTCTATCTTTTGTTTGTTTCCTATCTCTTGTCACACCATTCCAAACGCGCTAAGGACAGAAATACTTTGCATTGCACTATAAATTCCAGAGTAACATTGTAATCTTAGGGATTTTGGGGGGCCCTGGGCAAGAAATATTATAGGGGCCCTTTTACATAACAAATCTGCATTTTACTACCCATTTTATGCTAATTCAAGTTTGTATGATGCCACACAATACTAAATTCCATGTTAAACTTTAACAGGGGCACACAAAAACAGCTGGAATATATCTTGCCTGGGACCCAAAATATCTTCAAGATAACCATGGGTATATAGACAAAGTCAGAGGTAGAGGTAGGCAGAGAGCGAGAGATGTTAAAGTAGAGAAATAAAATCCTAATTGCCACAGTGTGTGCCAGCAGCACAGTGGACCACAACGAGCCGACCGGTCGGTCCATCGCAGGATCATACCCCCACAGCCTGCGGTGCGAGTGGCAGGATTGTGAGAAGTTGGCCTGATATGTAGTGCTCACTATTCTAGTGATCACTATGTATCAGTCCAAACAACCCTTATTGATGATTGGTTGTAAGTCAACCTTATAGACCAGCTATCCTAGTAGCATGGATACGAGCAGTCTAAGGCTAAACTCTAGAGGGCGTGTTAAGCCAGCTGTTTTACCATCACATTACCCCTTGAACACCAAGTGAAAGGACACCACACAAGTTGTTATCAAAAATAAACAGATATTTATTTATAACAAGACTACCCTGGCTCTTTATGAGACAGGGAGCTAAGCACACAACAAAACTCTTACGAAAATACTTAAAGTCGCACAATTTACACAAATGCCCGAGGGGCACGAAAAACCATATACACAAGAAGTGGAATGCGAAGTTACTAGCAGGTAAGTAATACTTCTCTAGACTGTAGAAACGCTAGGCCTACAATGCTGAACCCTTGGATTAGAAGCAGGAGGCCTAGGGACGCCGTGTGCAGAGTGGGAACTCTCACGCGTAATGCGGGAACAAGTCTATGGATACTAGCAATCACAAAGTTACTGTTCTCGGGCGAACCCGACTAGGTGGGTCGAAAACAAGAGTGGATCCGAACACTTAGGGTGTTGGACTATGCTGGAGCACCGGAGTACTCAGTTTACCTAGCCCAGGGGCTGCGGCTGCATAGGATTCAAGTTGCGTCGGAAACCCTTGTTGAAGAACCAGGAGCCTGAAGAAAGAAGTTGCTGGCAGGCGGCCAGTGAAGGAGTTCGTGGTGATCCAAGCCTGGATCAGGGAAGAAGAAGACCTGTAAGCAGAGGGGACCAAGTTCTGAATCACTAGCCAGTGATTTAGGTGGGCACCAGGATGGCACCGGACGAAGTCACCTCGACCAGGTGAGTGGGCGCTGCTGGGCTCTGCAGTCTCTCGGACCAGGAGGCGTTGTCGGCGACCAGGATGGAGGTGCGAGCTGTCCCACGATGGTCTCTGCTGTCGACGTCGCTGGACCCAGGATTGGGGCAACAAGTCTTGGCAATTGCAAGCCCACGCGGTGGACTTAAAATGGAGTCTGGAGTGGACCAGGAGGGTCCAGGGTGCTCCTCTTTTGGAGGGGAGCAAGGGCTAGTCTGGAGCAACCAGACCAGCGGTGTTTGTCGTCGTGAAGCGTCGTAAGAGGGCCACTAGCCAACGGGCAAGTGACCTGGACAACGCGGTGAGCAGCAAAGAGCAGAAGGGCCCCACGCAGATCTCGTGGATGCAGGGGGGCTGAACTTCGGTGCTGGAGCTGCTCAGGGTCGGGGCTTCTCTTACCCCAAAGCACTCAGTCGAGGGTCACTCGGTGGTCATGCTGGACAAGCGTTGTGTAGTCTTGAAGATGGCCGGTCCCTCGAGGTCTCGTCACACCCACGGGTCACAGCTGGGCTGATGATGCAGGTTGAGGTCAGAGTTGCCAGGGAAGCCGGTTCTCGTCGTGCTGGGCAGTCTTGATCCGGAGGAGAGACTTACAGCAGACCGCGATGCTTGGTTGGTGCCTGCTGCTGCAGGGTGACTACTCCTTAGTCACAAGGGAGAAATCTTAGGAAGAGTCTTGAGTTCCTCTCGTAGAAAGTCGGTTCAGGATTCAAAGATTGATCTAATTTGGAAGGGGGCCAGTTCCTACCTTTATCCTGCAAAAAGGGGCTGGCACGCGACTAAGTCCTGCCCTATGGGTGGGACTAGGAGGGGGTGGTTACACCCCTCTCCTTTGGCGGGCTTTCCCCAGATCAGGGGCTGGAGTGCCCCTGGAACTGGTTCAAGCCGGCCTATGCACAGTGAGCACCGGGGTGCCACTTGCAGTCACCTTCCTCTAAAGCCCTGCCTACCTAGGATACACAAAATCCTGTCTGGGACGGTGCTGGCACCGCCCCTGGCAGGAAACCCTTTGTCCTTGCCTCCTGGGCTGGGAGGACTCCCAGCAGCAGGAGGGCAGACTTGTGTCTCGGTGGCAGCATCCATCTTGTGGAGCTGAGGCTATGTCTGACTTTAACCGGGGTTACAGGTTACCAACATGTCGTGTCCCTCTAGAAGGGTGGAATGCTAACCCCGTCACCAGAATTGGCGAGGGGTTAGTATTCCAATTCGTATGACACCTTACTCGACATGTTTTGATAATGTTATACCAAAGTTAGCATATGACCTCGAGGTACATAATGCACTTAAGAGTATATGGTATAGCGTTATCATGGAACAGATATTAGGACTTGGTTCCTCAAGCTACAAACGGGCTCAGCTCATGCCAGAGCACCATTTCACATTATTCCATGCACTCTGCCTTCAGGATTGTTAAGGCCTGCCATAGGAGTGACTGATAGGAATATATGTGTCCATTTTAGGTTTAGATATAGTGATACTATATCTATAGCAAAGGGTGATTACACCACCTTGCCCCAGCTGTCAAGCAGCCAGTTGTGTCTGATTTAGTTAGTCACTCAGGGGTGGCATAATACATGCTGCAGCCCCTGGGAGACTTCTGGGTGCACCTCAGCCCTGGGTACAGGGACTTGGAGAGGGCCCAGTGCCAATTCAGTACCTGGGTACAATTTGGAGTAGAGAGAACAGCTAGGCTGTGGGTCTGATTAGCAGGCCCACAGCCAGGGAAGTCGTAAACCAGTGAAGCAAAAAGCAAAAATCTGGGTGATCATAGGATTGCAGACCCTACTCTCCTACATGACCCCCCCCCCCAAACTTTGGGACAATAAGCTAACCTTGACCAGGTGAGTCTTCTTGCTCTAAGTGGAAATACCTGGAGAGCCCATCAGCATTGCCATGATCAGTACCAGGTATATGCTCCACTGTAAAATCCATCCCCTGTTGGGAAATGGACCACCTAAGTAGTTTGGGGTTTTCACCCTTCATCTGATTTAGCCATAAGAGGGGCTTATGGTCGGTCTGAATCTTAAAGTGAGTGCCAAACAAGTATGACCTCAACTTTTTCAGGGCCCACACCACAGCAAAGGCCTCCCTCTCAATAGCTGACCAATTTTTCTCTCTGGGGGTCAGCCTTCTGCTAATAAAAGCAATAGGCTGGTTGTTACCATCAAAATTCAGCTGAGATAGAACAGCTCCCACACCCAACTCAGAAGCATCTGTTTGGACAATGAAGGTCTTGGAGTAGTCTGGACTCTTTAGGATAGGTGCTGTGCACATGGCCTGCTTTAGGTCATTGAATGCTTTCTGACAGCTTGCTGTCCACTGAACTTTCTTTGGCATCTTTTTACTTGTCAGGTCATTAAGTGGAGTCACAATGGACCCATAATTCTTGACAAATTTCCTATAGTAACCAGTCAGGCCCAAGAAAGCTCGAACCTGAGTCTGGGTGGTTGGAGGAGCCCAGTCCTTGATGGCCTGTATCTTGCTCTCCAAGGGTTGAACCTGGCCTCCACCTACAAGGTGGCCCAGGTATACAACCTGTGTCTGCCCTATCTGGCACTTAGTGGCCTTGATAGTGAGACCTGCCTTTTGCAGTGCCTCTAACACTTTCCTCAGGTGGACCAGGTGATCCTCCCAGGTGGAACTAAAGACAGCTATATCATCAAGATATGCTGCACGGAAGTCATCCAACCCAGTGAGAACTTGATTCACCAGCCTTTGGAAGGTGGCAGGTGCATTTTTCAAACCAAAGGGCATTACCACAAATTGATAATGCCCACCAGGGGTAGAAAATGCTGTCTTGGGTTTGGCCTCCTCAGCTAACCTGATTTGCCAATACCCAGCTGTCAGGTCAAATGTACTTAAGTAGTTGGCAGAAGCCAATCTATCTATAAGTTAATCTGCTCTTGGTATTGGGTGGGCATCAGTCTTAGTGACTGCATTGAGTCCTCTGTAGTCTACGCAAAACCTCATCTCTTTCTTACCACCCTGGGTGTGAGGCTTTGGCACTAGAACTACTGGGCTAGCCCAAGGGCTATCTGAGGGCTCAATGACTCCCAGCTCCAACATTTTCTGCACTTCTGTCTTGATGCAGTCTCTGACATGATCAGGCTGTCTGTAGATTTTACTCTTGACAAGCAGACTGTCTCCAGTGTCCACTTCATGGGTACACCAATCAGTTTGACTGGGTGTCAGAGAGAACATATGTCTAAAGGATTGCAGAACTTGTCTACAATCCTGTTGCTGATGTTCAGAGAGGCTGCCACAAAAGACAACACCATCTACTGATCCATCATCAGGATTCTGAGTGAGCAGGTCTGGGAGAGGGTCACTCTCTTCCTCCTGTCCCTCATCTGTGGCCATGAGCAAGCTCATGTCCTTCCTGTCGACATATGCCTTGAGCCTGTTCACATGGAGCACCCTGAGGGGGCTCCTGGGAGTTCCAAGGTCCACCAGGTAGGTAACCTCTCCCTTTTGCTCAATGATGGTGTGGCGCCCAGACCATTTGTCTTTGAGTGCTGCGGGGGCCACTGGCTCCAGCACCCACACCTTCTGTCCAGGCTGGTACACAGTCAGGACAGCCTTCTGGTCATGCCAAGCTTTTTGGAGTTCTTGGCTGGCCTCAAGGTTTTTAGATGCCTTCTCCATGTATTCAGCCATCCTGGAGCGGAGACCAAGTACATAGTCCACTATGTTGGTTGCAGGCTTTTTGAGAGGTCTCTCCCATCCTTCCTTCACCAAACACAGGGGTCCTCTCACAGGATGCCCATACAGAAGTTCAAAAGGGCTGTAGCCAACCCCCTTCTGTGGGACCTCTCTGTAAGCAAACAAGAGGCAGGGTATCAGGACATCCCATCTACGCCTGAGCTTTTCAGGTAGTCTATGAATCATCCCTTTGAGGGTCCTGTTGAATCTTTCAACAAGCCCATTGCACTGTGGATGATAGGGTGTGGTGAACTTGTAGTTGACACCACATTCCTTCCACATTGCAGTCAGATATCCTGACATGAAGTTTGCACCTCTGTCAGAAACAACCTCCTTAGGGAAGCCCACTCTGGTGAACACTCCAACTAGGGCCCTTGCCACTACAGGTGCTGTAGTGGTCCTAAGTGGAATAGCTTCAGGATACCTGGTGGCATGGTCCACCACCACCAGTATAAACTTGTGCCCTGATGCTGTCTGGGGTTCCATTGGACCAACAATGTCAATCCCCACTCTTTCAAAGGGAACCCCCACCACAGGTAGTGGTATGAGGGGGGCCTTTGTTGTGCCACCTGACGTACCACTGGCTTGGCAAGTGATACAGGAGCGACAAAACTCCTTGGTATTCTCATTCATGTGAGGCCAGTGAAAGTGTGAGACAAGTCTGTCCCAAGTCTTTGTCTGGCCTAAGTGACCTGCAAGGGGAATCTCATGGGCCAAGGTGAGAAGGAAACCCCTCTGAGACAAGGGGATGACCAGCCTCCTGGTTGCACCAGGCTTGGGGTCTCTTGACTCAGAGTACAGGAGTCCATCTTCCCAATATACCCTGTGGGCACC
This sequence comes from Lissotriton helveticus, assembly GCF_964261635.1. Classification (NCBI taxonomy): domain Eukaryota; kingdom Metazoa; phylum Chordata; class Amphibia; order Caudata; family Salamandridae; genus Lissotriton; species Lissotriton helveticus. Next base: position 652,612,973 of record NC_136067.1, read on the forward strand.
TGTGGGTGGCATTCCCTGCAGCCTCAGCAGCAGCCTGCTGTCTGAGGGGTTCAAGGGAAGGGCAGTCTAACTGTGCCTTCCCCAGGTCTTCTCTGGAGGGTCCCCCTGAGCCCAGAAACTCAACGTGATCAAGTTCAAGCTCTTTAGGCTCAGTTTCCCTCAGCTCTCTCAGATCAGCCTCCTCAGAGACTTGATCCTCAACCTGGGGCAAGGGGGAAGGCAATGCCTTAACCCTACTGCTCTTCTTCTTGGAAGGTGTCTGGTCCATTGTTCCAGGATCCAGCACCTGTTCAGTGGGGCATCTTCTGGCCTGTGACCTAGTCACAGCAAGCACATGTGCTGGCAAGCCTAACATTTCCATGTCAGTACTCTGCTCCACTTCTGACCATAGTGATGACTCCAAATCATTGCCCAACAAACAATCCACTGGGAGGTCTGAACTAACCACAACTTTCTTTTGGCTACTTACCCCTCCCCAGGAGAAAGCAACAATCGCCATACTATGACTGGTAGTGACGTTGCTGGCATTGGTCACCAGGAAATCTGTACCTGGCATGATCTGTCCAGGGTCCACAAAGTTAGGTGTCACCATTGTGACACTGGCACAAGTGTCCCTATAGGCCTGAGCCATTTTGCCATTTATCAAAGGTGTCTGCCTGTATTTGCCCAAAGTATTGGGACTTACATCAGGGGACATATCCATATCCCCTGTACAGACAAGGACAGCCTGAGTGAGTGTGCCAACTAAGTTGTCAGACCCCTCAGTTCCCAAGGTTAACCCAACTATTCCCTTGGGAGGTGCACTACCACTACTGACTGTACTAGGGGGTGCAGTTGCCTTAGGGGCTGTAGTGGTAGGAGTTTGCCCTCCTCTTTTGGTGCACTCACTAAACCAGTGAGACTTACTTTTACAGTACTGGCACCACCTTTTTGACTGGCCTTCTTGAGTCTTCTTTTTCTGCTGTGAAGCCTGACCCCCACCCTCTTTGGTTTGTTGGGGACCTGTTGAAGACTTCTGGTCATTTTGTTCACTCTTGGTATTACCCTTCTGGTCTGCTTTCTTCTGACCACCCTGGTTCTGGTTCTGGTTCTGCTTGATCCTTGTTCTGACCCATTTGTCTGCCTTCTTTCCCAATTCTTGGGGAGAGGTCAGATCTGAATCAAGAAGGTGCTGGTGCAACAACTGGTTCTGACAGTTATTTAAAATCTGTTCTCTCATCATAAGATTATACAATCCTGTGTAATCAGTAACCTTGCTACCCAGCAACCAGCCCTCCAAAGCCTTAGTGGCACAATCCACAAAGTCAGACCAGTCCTGAGACTGAGTTTTCTGGGTGTCTCTGAACAGCAACCTGTACTGCTCAGTGGTTAAACAAAACCCATCAACCAGTGTATTTTTCAGGACCTGGTAATTGTTAGCATCCTCCACTCTTGTAGTGAGGAGCTTATCTCTACCTTTGCCATCAAAGGAGAGCCACAGTATAGCTGCCCACTGACTCTGGGGAATGCACTGCACAGTGCAGGCCCTCTCCAAAGCAGCCATCCATTTCTGGATGTCATCCCCTTGTTTAAAGGGGGGCACTATCTTTGGCAGGTGTTTAGTATCTAAACCCTTCTCTTTATCTCTTGGGAGATTGCTGCCACCAGTGGGGACTACCCCACTCATCTGCTGCTCCCTAGCAAAGGCAAGCTTCTCTTTGACCAGGGCAAGTTCTTCCCTTTCAATCCTCAGATTAGCCTGTCTCATCCTTGCTTCATGCTCTATTCTCTGAGGGGAAGTCAATCTCCTCTGGGGAGAATTCCTTCTCCTCTGAGAAGAGGCATTAGAGTGCAGAGATCTATTGGAGTCCCTAGAATGAGATCTATCTCTTCTAACTCCAAGGTTAGGCTTATTAGGGTCAGCACTGGGGGTCCCCCAGCTCATTCCCTAAGTAGGTCTAAGTTGGCCCTAGTAAGTCTGCTGACTAACTCAGACCTCTTGTCTGCCTCATCCCCAGAGAGTTCCCCTTGATCCTCCTCCTCAACCCTATCTTCAGTGTCAAGGAGGTCTGGATCACCACTGGTACCCTCTAAGGCTGGCATATTCCCATCTATATGAGAGGCTTTCCTAGCATCATATGTCTCTAAGAGACCTATCAGAAAGGGAATGGTGGGGTTAGACCCCTGTTTCAGTTTCCTGGAGGTACACACTTGTCTCATCTCCTGGAAACTGAGAGCTGCATATCTTGATTTGACCTGTGGTGGGTCAATAACCACAAGGGGAGTCTCAGTAGACTCTCCATGGGTAGACATGCTTTTCTAGTGAGGTGTAAGTGGTGCACTTACCTACACTATATGTTTATCTACTGATCCCTTGCTAGAGTTGTAGTTTAGGGTGTGCTAGGCCCTAGGAGCTACAACAGCTGGTTCAGTAGAACTCAGAGTATTCTAAGCTAAGTTATATGTACCTTAGTACTTATGTGATCTTTCAAATGATATTCTTAGGATATGTGTGGTAAAACAACAGCAAGCTCAAATCCCAACCGCTGCTCACCAATGTGAGAAGTTGGCCTGATATGTAGTGCTCGCTATTCAAGTGATCACTATGTATCAGTCCAAACAACCCTTATTGATGATTGGTTGTAAGTCAACCTTATAGACCAGCTATCCTAGTAGCATGGATACGAGCAGTCTAAGGCTAAACTCTAGAGGGCGTGTTAAGCCAGCTGTTTTACCATCACATTACCCCTTGAACACCAAGTGAAAGGACACCACACAAGTTGTTATCAAAAATAAACAGATATTTATTTATAACAAGACTACCCTGGCTCTTTATGAGACAGGGAGCTAAGCACACAACAAAACTCTTACGAAAATACTTAAAGTCGCACAATTTACACAAATGCCCGAGGGGCACGAAAAACCAAATACACAAGAAGTGGAATGCGAAGTTACTAGCAGGTAAGTAATACTTCTCTAGACTGTAGAAACGCTAGGCCTACAATGCTGAACCTTTGGATTAGAAGCAGGAGGCCTAGGGACGCCGTGTGCAGAGTGGGAACTCTCACGCGTAATGCGGGAACAAGTCTATGGATACTAGCAATCACAAAGTTACTGTTCTCGGGCGAACCCGACTAGGTGGGTCGAAAACAAGAGTGGATCCGAACACTTAGGGTGTTGGACTATGCTGGAGCACCGGAGTACTCAGTTTACCTAGCCCAGGGGCTGCGGCTGCATAGGGTTCAAGTTGCGTCGGAAACCCTCGTTGAAGAACCAGGAGCCTGAAGAAAGAAGTTGCTGGCAGGCGGCCAGTGAAGGAGTTCGTGGTGATCCAAGCCTGGATCAGGGAAGAAGAAGACCTGTAAGCAGAGGGGACCAAGTTCTGAATCACTAGCCAGGGATTTAGGTGGGCACCAGGATGGCACCGGACGAAGTCACCTCGACCAGGTGAGTGGGCGCTGCTGGGCTCTGCAGTCTCTCGGACCAGGAGGCGTTGTCGGCGACCAGGATGGAGGTGCGAGCTGTCCCAAGATGGTCTCTGCTGTCGACGTCGCTGGACCCAGGATTGGGGCAACAAGTCATGGCAAATGCAAGCCCACTCGGTGGACTTAAAATGGAGTCTGGAGTGGACCAGGAGGGTCCAGGGTGCTCCTCTTTTGGAGGGGAGCAAGGGCTAGTCTGGAGCAACCAGACCAGCGGTGTTTGTCGTCGTGAAGCGTCGTAAGAGGGCCACTAGCCAACGGGCAAGTGACCTGGACAACGCGGTGAGCAGCAAAGAGCAGAAGGGCCCCACGCAGATCTCGTGGATGCAGGGGGGCTGAACTTCGGTGCTGGAGCTGCTCAGGGTTGGGGCTTCTCTTACCCCAAAGCACTCAGTCGAGGGTTACTCGGTGGTTGTGCTGGACAAGCGTCGTGTAGTCTTGAAGATGGCCGGTCCCTCGAGGTCTCGTCACACCCACGGGTCACAGCTGGGCTGATGATGCAGGTTGAGGTCAGAGGTGCCAGGGAAGCCGGTTCTCGTCGTGCTGGGCAGTCTTGATCCGGAGGAGAGACTTACAGCAGACCGCGATGCTTGGTTGGTGCCTGCTGCTGCAGGGTGACTACTCCTTAGTCACAAGGGAGAAATCTTAGGAAGAGTCTTGAGTTCCTCTCGTAGAAAGTCGGTTCAGGATTCAAAGATTGATCTAATTTGGAAGGGGGCCAGTTCCTACCTTTATCCTGCAAAAAGGGGCTGGCACGCGACTAAGTCCTGCCCTATGGGTGGGACTAGGAGGGGGGTGGTTACACCCCTCTCCTTTGCTGGCACCACCCCTGGCAGGAAACCCTTTGTCCTTGCCTCCTGGGCTGGGAGGACTCCCAGCAGCAGGAGGGCAGACTTGTGTCTCGGTGGCAGCATCCATCTTGTGGAGCTGAGGCTATGTCTGACTTTAACCGGGGTTAGAGGTTACCAACATGTCGTGTCCCTCTAGAAGGGTGGAATGCTAACCCCGTCGCCAGAATTGGCGAGGGGTTAGTATTCCAATTCGTATGACACCTTACTCGACATGTTTTGATAATGTTATACCAAAGTTAGCATATGACCGCGAGGTACATAATGCACTTAAGAGTATATGGTATAGCGTTATCATGGAACAGCTATTAGGACTTGGTTCCGCAAGCTGCAAACGGGCTCAGCTCATGCCAGAGCACCATTTCACATTATTCCATGCACTCTGCCTTCATGATTGTTAAGGCCTGCCATAGGAGTGACTGATAGGAATATATGTGTCCATTTTAGGTTTAGATATAGGGATACTATATCTATAGCAAAGGGTGATTACACCACCTTGCCCCAGCTGTCAAGCAGCCAGTTGTGTCTGATTTAGTTAGTCACTCAGGGGTGGCATAATACATGCTGCAGCCCCTGGGAGACTTCTGGGTGCACCTCAGCCCTGGGTACAGGGACTTGGAGAGGGCCCAGTGCCAATTCAGTACCTGGGTACAATTTGGAGTAGAGAGAACAGCTAGGCTGTGGGTCTGATTAGCAGGCCCACAGCCAGGGAAGTCGTAAACCAGTGAAGCAAAAAGCAAAAATCTGGGTGATCATAGGATTGCAGACCCTACTCTCCTACAAGGATGAGCTGTCATTTGCCGCCACTTGCCTAGTAGCAGCTGCACTGTGAAAGTTCTTAAAAAAACACACATTGCGGACCATCCTGACGTGCTTGCTAATGCTGCGCCCACGTTGGGTGCATAGTGCTGTTAGATGACTAAACCACTGTGCAGGCTGAGCTGAGCCGAGCCAGGGCACAGCAGCTTGTAAAGTGCATTACTATAGCAGCGCTCCAGGTGACAGCTGAGGAGGCACTATTATAATGCATGACAATGTATTTCAATGCTGTGATGCGGATCACTTCACTGAAATGTGTTAGTCTAACGCCTGAAGCGTGGTACTTGGCAGGGTTGTAGATTTGAACTCAAACGCAGTCTCGATGGACAGTGATAGCGTCTGACGAAAGAGGTGGATGACACACAGGGAGGGGTTGCAACCCTTTCTGCGCTGAAGCTGAAGAGTGTGGCATGCATGCATGGAGCGCATTGTTGTTCCCGTTGGGGTACTGATGACCCATTGTACTCAGAATTGATTGTCCAATTGTCATATTGTCTATGTGCACAAATTATTTCACCGTGCACACCACTGACTGCTGTTTTCTTCTGTAATGTTTTACAAAACGGAAAAATAAAGGCTTAACAAAAGTAGAGCAATAAATAGAATAGACAAAAGTCAAATTGAGAGAAAGTTCGCTTTCTAAGTGGAGCCCTTGGAGGTGGGGGCCTGGACCATTGCCCACTTTGTCCATGCCTTAAAATGTATCTGAAAGTGGGAGGAGGTACCCCTACACACTCGTACAGTTCTCACATGTTACACTTATTCGAGCCTCCAATAATGTATGCTGTTGTGAACAGTGGTTAAAGAAACTTATCTCAAAATCTTATAAAAAATGGCGATGACTTATCGTTAGCATTAAAAATCTCAAGGATAGAAGGAGTTTACCGCCTTCAGAGTAGGTGAACTTCTTTCGACTGAGCAGCAAACAGGTCTTGTTTACGATGCAATAAAGATGCTCTAAGCTTCCCCCTCCCTGTCTGTCCTGAATGGTCGTCCATTTATGAATGAGTGTGTAAAATACATGGACAATGCAGCCATATTAGCAGTCGTGCGCAGCTATGGTATTATGACAAAATTTCAATAGTGAGGACTGAACTTGAAATTTTATTCAATGACACTGGAAACTGACAGCGATCACCCCCCTCCCCCGGGGCGTTTTTTCTTTCTCTCCCTCTCTTTCCTCTTCCTTCACCCATGTATATTGTATGCTCCATGTACATATATATTTTTTATATACAATAAAAAACTACTGAAATAAGAAATTTTATTCAAATGTTGGAAAAAAACTGAGCACGTAGTACATCCATTCCTGGGGCTGTTCTGCCACCCAGTGGTTTCTAAATGAACTGCTGAGAGACTGGGAATATTTATGTTTCTCTCTAATGATAATACAAGCAGGTCTGGCTCTAAAGGGATGTTGTATGGTATTATGAAGCAATTACAGAATTAAAAGTAAATAGCATGGGGACAGATATGGGCTTGTGCGGAAGCAAAGAACTGCAGAGTAATATTGGTGTAGGTTAAAAGGTCAGGGGACAGTTGCACTATCTAATCAGACCTAAAAATGTATGTAGGTTAATGACTGCCCTCCTCTCATCTGTGCTGCTTCAAGAGGGAAAAACAATGTAAATTATCTAGGGGCAAATGATCAAGAATGGTGTTAATATTATCGCTGCTTTAGCGGCAGGAAACTGCCGCTAAAGCAGCGATAAGGGGCTTGATAATATGCCCTTGTGAATTCCCATAGAAGCCCAGGTTCTGGTGTGAACCTGGGCTGCTCTGGGAATTCACAAGGGCATATTATCAAGCCCATTATCGCCACTTTAGCAGCAGTTTCCTGCCGCTAAAGCGGCAATTATTTTAACGCCGTTCTTGATAATATGGCCCCATGTTATCTAAGTCACCTTAATAGTATTCCAATATCCTGCGTGTGCTCCTAAAATATCAAGCTTAGGCATCTGGTGGAGAGCAAGCATCTTTGTCGAGGCACACAACTTCTGTCCAACCAAAACATGTACTCCTGACTCCCTACATGTGGGCGGAGCCAAAGCTCCTCTCTAGTCAAGGCAGACCACTAAAAAATACACTTGGATTCCAAGAATCATTGTTTACGCAGTTGGTAATTTTTATTGTCTAAATCGCCAACCTCCAAATCCTCTAAAGAAACATTCCATCTCGTTTTACCATTTACAAACTTTCGAATTCTGTAAGTTCCATTTGGTTGTTCGATATCTCTGCAGACAAAGTTATTTTTTTTAAAAACACAGCAGAACTACATTACAATGACACCCGGTACACGCTGGATTAATGCTCCGATTACTTGCTGGCAGTCTTTACTACTGGGATGTACGACATTACAACGCATGCTTTTACCACGCATGCTTTTAGATCGCAAGTTTTACAACGCATGCCTTTACAACGCATAGCGCTTTGGGGTGCTGGATAGTGAATAGTTTAATTTACTATTCCAACTCCAGTCCCCGTGGATAGTAGGGAAGGTGTTGGATAGTAAATTAAATCTATTCCCTATCCTAGAACGCCCCCCAGCGCAATGCGTTGTAATGGTTTGCGTTGTAAAAGTTGCGATGTAAAAGCATTGCGTGGTAAAAGTTGCGTTGTAAGTGATGTTTCCCTTACTACTGCCAGTCAATGCCTTTCTTTTCACAATCTTTACCATTTTTGAGTGTAAGTTTTCATCTTGGAGGCACAAACAATTATTCTCTAAAAAACACAAGTATTGCTTGTTGTCTCATGAACGTGGGTTTAATGCAGGCTCCTGCAGCCCCTGCAGTCCAGGGAGGCCTCAACCATTTCGTGGGAGCGAGGAATGGGGCTCACTCGACATATAGCCAAACTGCAGGAGTTTCGAGGGCCCCACGCCATATTCTGTGGTGGAATAGAGGGCATCCAAGTAATCTTAAAACATTGATTTTCTCACCTTATTTTTTTAGCTTCTACCCCCACCTAACAGTAAAATATCTCCCTACTACACCCTGCTTTTCTCTGAGTTTAGCCAGCCAGTGAGGAGCATGACAGAAGCCCCAAGGGATGAGGAAAAGGATATAAAACTGTGACAATAAAGACTTGAGGGCATATTATCAAGAACAGCGTTAAAATTATCGCCGCATTAGCGGCAGGAAACTGCCGCTAAAGCAGCGATAATGGGCTTGATAATATGCCCTTGTGAATTCCCATAGAAGCCCAGGTTCACACCCTGCCGCTAAAGCAGCGATAATTTTAACGCCGTTCTTGATAATATGCCTCTTGGTCTCCAAGTTATACAAAATTGCTGGTAGATAATCACACTACTATCTCACCTGTGTTTTTGATTACCGTCATTATTATCTGAGGATATATCAATCAGGAGCGACATCCACTGTGCTCCAAATAAACGCACATTACTCTGACTACGTTATCTTGATTGTTGGAAATGACTACTTATCCGGCTGCTGGCCAAATTGAACACAATTAGGGCTTCCTGTTTCAGTTTCTATTTGTGATGGATTGTGGTGATTTTTTTTCAGTGTTTTCCAGCACTTTGGAAACTTGTAAAAATCAGTGTTGGTCAGTGCATATGCTTTTGTTCCATAAAACAAATCCTTTCTACTGTGTTTTTTGAGTGCTTACCACATATTTTACATTTCCTATTCTTCACAATATCTCTCCCACACAATTTTCTTCATACATCCAGGACAGCCGATCTGACAATTATCAATGGCTATGATGAAAATCCTTGGCATGCTCGCTGACTTTTGAATTGCCACCAAATCCATGATTATTGCAGTGTGAAACATCTGACCTGGAGGATGGGTCTTCAGATTCCAGATATATGCATTTCTTGGCCTGATGAGGTTGCTAGCTTAGCTGTGTTAAGTTAGGCATTGAAGTACTCAACAACAAAAAGGTCAATGCAAAGACATCGAAAGTTGCTTAAGTGTGTCTAGTCCCACTAAAGTCTTTGTGGTAGTTCCTCTGTTGGTTCAGAGTCTCGTCTCTGCAGATGCTCGCATTCCCCACTTATCATCTTTAAAGGTGAAAAATTGTGTTTCTAAAGCGGATTTTTCCCTGACACAATCTGTACTGCAGGCCTTGTCTCCCATTTAGCATGAAAACAAATGCTGTCTCCTCTCAGGCACCTCGGCAGAGTTCAAGGTCATGTTGCAGGACATGCCATTATGGTGCCCGAAGCTCTCCAGACATCCCTCTACATTTCTGTTCTTAGCTTACAGTTGTCCACCACAGTGGTGATAAATATATACTTCAACATGTCACATGTTAGCATTGCCTGGAAGAAGTCACAGAAATGGATGGACCTTAGACATATTTGCACAGCAAGTGTCATATTGCTTGCATTAGGCAATTATGCATTTTCTCACAATATATTTATTGAATAGGTTTATTTATTATTATATTCTGCTATATCCTTTAGGGCTCCCACCGCCCACTTAGCTCAAGCCATCCAAGCCTGGGTGTCTGATTCTTTTGTTTTTTTGTAACAATATTGCATGCTGAGCATCGAGTTATATGTGCATCAGTCTTACAGCAGCGACATAGATCCTTTGCCTCTTCTGTTTTTTATGATAGCAGTTGAACATGCAGAATCTCAGGTAGGTTTTCTGCATATGAAATTCACCTCACAGCATCCCGAGCAGCATGAAAATCCAATGATAGTACAAATATGGGTGCATATTTACAATAAACTTAATTTTGCCAGCACCACAGTTTCAAAATGTAGGGATGCACCTTATTTGCATGAATACGGCGCACCACTGTGTTTCCGCTGCTGCAAAAAAAGCTGCCTCGAACCAGCGCAAGCACTCGGCCACCATGTCGCAAGGGTGCCTGCACTGCAGGGACGATTGTTTATGTGCAATAAGGTACGCCTTCTGCAAGCACAATGTCTAAAGCATATCTGTTTTGTAAAACAGTTGATCTAACTGCCACTAATTCTGTGTTTGTGAATAGCAAAGCTCCATATGTACTTGTTACAAGCTTGTCCACTGCTGTTGACAGATGTCTAATCTTCTAATCATTCAGTATCACTCCCACAGCTGAAATAATAGCACCAAAAATGTCTCCCAGCAATTGTGTTCCCTCATTTATACTTCAAGTATGTCTGTGTGTAGGTGTCATTGCTAAAGCATTTAAACTATGCACATGATACATCTTAGGAAACAATAAGCCTAAATTTCAATTACCCTCCTAGTCAGCTGGTAATTTGAAATATGCGTTTTGTTCACAGGTAAAATCAACTCCACGTATTGCTGTATCGTCACCCTGTGAAATCTGCCACGTTTCTCCTGACAAAACAAATGTATGTTTACAGTTACTTTTCCCCACATGTCTCTTTCTATTTTGAAATCTTCTCTTTGACTTTTGTTCAGTCTTAACCTTGGATAAGTCATTACAAAGCTCAGCATACATAGCATCTGTATACTCTTGAACTAACCTAGAATAAATGTTAGTTGAATACTTTTCTTTCAAGTAATCTACAAATGAGGCCTTCAACTTATTCTCATCTACATCATGTGAAAATGTTGTGTTAGTTAATGAATCATATTATTACTTTGCAAATAGGTTGCACAGGTTTTCGTATTTTGTTTTTCTGCTGGGATTCAGTCAGAACATCTCATGCTAAGTCAAACAACACTGCTTTTTATTATTCTCTGTGGTCTGACACTAATACCCAGACATTATAGAGAACTCCAGCTGCTGTTTTTAAACACATACGTTTTATCATATATCCCAGGACTTCGTTTTGAAAACACACAAAGCGAAGACATACTTGCAGAGCAAAGGTCCCGAGAGGAAAGGGCCGTGCCAGCTAAGATGTAGAATAGCTATCTATGTATGCCAGATATGGGGTTCACCATTAATCCCAGATATCTATACTATATCATTGTTTTCCATAGTGAGAGTAGTTTTAGGCAAACCTGTCAGCTAATATGACAGGACTTTTTATTGTGTATGGTCTCTTAATTATGTTACTTACATTGTTGACCTGCATATGCTTTCTGATTGCAGTGTAGTTGCGCCATAATAGAGTACAATAGTTTCAATAAATATTGTAAGTTTTTTTTGTATCTCTTTCTCATTTATTGTGGACATGTATGAGTGAGAGAATGAAAGCTAATGAACTGCTACCGCGATCCCTGAAAGGGTCTAGAGTGTTGTGTTCTGGGGTGCCAAATCATTTGTCTCTCTAGGAAGGTTAGGAGGGCAAGTGATCCCCTATTAGCTAGTCAGATTTGGGCCTATAGGTACTAGTGTGGTATTGTGACTCAGTCCCTACATACTGGTGTTCTATGGTCCCAGGCATAGTTCTGTTTCTGAGCAGAATCCCTGCAATCAATCAAACAATTTATCAGTGTTTTTAAAGCACAGCTACTCACCGAAAGGGTCTCAAGGTGCTGAGGGGGGTGGGAGGTACGCAGCTTGTGGTAAATTAAATATTACCCTGGCATAATTTCTAGGCATTAACAATTAGCATGTATCAAATGAGAGGCAGAGAGTCCGTGGTGTCCAAGGTAAAAGGGCTTTATTCCAATAACTCGAGTTAAGGGAGAATCTGTTCCATCACCACTGAGGTTCAGGAAGGGTCTTCTAACATTATTACAAAGATTAACACATATATACATTTTTTCTTGTACATAGGGAGGAACGCTCCAGGCAGTGCAAGAAAGAAAGAGATAAGAGCATGTGGGCGTGCATGAGGGTGTACACTTAATGAGTCACAGGTGGGTGATAGGTGGGTGGCTACATAGAGGAGGAGTTACATGGCAGGCTGGAACTTTGCCCTACTTGTGCACGCAATTTGAGCATGACGTGCAATTGACGTGTAACTGGGAGGAGAGCTGACTTTCAGTCTAGTAAAGAGGCCTTCAGTGTCAGGGCGACCAGCACGTCTTGTAATATCTGATATCTTGAGTCCGGGGATGTTTTATCTGAAGCAAAGGTTGCTCATCACTAGAATCAGAAAAAGCATATATTTCTTCGTTCATTGCGTGGGGGCTGTGAGCTTTCTATGGATGCAAGCACTGTAATTTCATTTAACAGAGACAGAAAAGCTGGGCCCTATCTCAGCAGACGGGTTCTGTTTACCTTTTTCACCGGGCATGCAGATAACTGTTAAGCAAAATATACTGTCTTGGCAACCCTTGCTCAGCTGAGCTAGAAGTATGCGAGGTCAGAGATACGTAACTGCAGCTTTCAGTGTGTCAGGAGTCATGAAAACCCTAATTCAGAAAGTGGCTCAGACTGAACCACAAAAAGGGTTCATTACGATATTTATTTAAAAGTGCACAATGCAAATACATGGGCCTTCATGTTAGCTGAACGTTTGGGAAACTTGATGACAGGCACCTTAATGCAGGACGTGATTGCAGAGGCCTTGTGACTCAAGCCACTAAGAGGAATATGCATGGGTGACATGCACATACATGTAACATAGGGTACATGTAGGGGACATCTTGGTCAGGCAAAATTTCATTTTCCTCAAGCTCCTGGATGTTCATGGTGAATCGAAGAGCCTGGTCTTGAGGTCCTTCAGGAACTTGGAGAGTGTAGGTGTCTGTTGGAGGTGGAGAGGCAGGGAGTTCCATGTCTTGACCGTGAGGAGAGAGAAGGACGTCCTCCTGTTCTGGTCTTCTTGATGTGTAGTACTGTCACAAGGGAGAGCTGGGCTGAGCGGAAGGATCTCCGGGTTGCATTGAACGAGAGGCGGTGGTTCATGTAGGCAGGTCCGGTGTTGTGAAGAGCCTTGTGAGAGTGGGTGAGAAGCTTGAAGATGATTCTCTTCTTGACCGGGACCCAGTGTAGTGTCTGTAGGTGTTGGCTGATGTGGCAGTGGTGCGGTTGATTGAGAACAAGTCTGGCGGTTGCATTCTGGACATTATGGAGGTTCTTGTTGATCCCGATGTAGAGTGCGTTGCCCCAGTCCAGTCTGCTGCTGATGAGGGCGTGGGTAATGGTTTTCCTGTGTTCAAGGGAAATCCAGTTGAGTAGGTGGAGAATGTGATAGCAGAAAGAGTTGAGAGTGTTGATCTGGTCCATTTTGAGTCCGGAGTCCAGGATGATTCCGAGGTTGCATGCGTGGTCTGTGGAGAGGGAGGATTCCAGAGGGCTGGGGGCCACCAGGTGTCGTTCCAGGCGTCGGGTGTGGGCCCATGATGAGCACCTCAGTTTTGTCCTTGTTGAGTTGTAGGCAGCTGTTCTACATCCACCTGGCGATTGCTTCCATTCCTTCTTGAAAGTTGTATTTGGAGATGTTGGGTTCGTTGAATAGGGAGAGGATGAGTTGGGTGTCGTCTGCGTACAATATGATACAACATGGTAGCAACAACGCTTGGTCTGCTACTTATTCACGGGTCTCCTCGGTGGTGCTTGTGCGTGTCCACTATACCCTTACACCTACAAACAGAGATGTCTGTGGTGTTAGGAATTAATCATTCACAGTGTTTAGGAAGCACCTAGTTCTGTTAGTTTTTCAAGCTTGAAAGTTAAAAAGGATAATACTCGTTTTTGTGTTGCACTTTGTTTTCCATATTGCTATTCTATGGTGGCTCAGCCTGTTGTCATTCCTGTTAATTGCAGATCTGCAATCCATGGACACATCATGCACCATGGACTTCCTAATGTGGGTCCCACTGTGGATGCTAATTCAAAAACATTTCATACATACACTACACTTCCAGCACCTAATTTATACAGAGTATATGAGCTCATGGAAATACCTTTGTCTTACTGGGAACACCCTAATTAGTTCCTTGGTGCCCTTCAACATGTATCTAACCCTGTGCAGCTGGGTCTCCTTAGTAATGATGGGGCGACCTGGCCAGCATTAGCTAGTTAGATATACACCATAGCCTGATATGGCTAATCAAAAAATCTAGTCCAGACACCAGCTTTATATCATGGTCTAGCTGCTTTATACAGATTCTTAACTCAGTTTGTTTTGCGCACCTTGTTGGCACAGCCAGCAAGTGTTGACTTGCAAGGGCAAACCTAGTTGCCTGCAGTGTCTACGATAAGTCCTGTAATTGCTCATCCAGTTATGGGCAAATGACCCACTATTCGTGAGGAAAGTCCATTTTAGATCGCCCAAAGATCGACCAAATTGAAGCTCTGTGTCCCCTTACGGGACCTCAAGACACTCACAGAATTTTGACTATGTGCTTACCCAATGGGATGGTTCCCAGTTTTAGAGAACTGCAACACCTGGGAGACCGTTTTTTCCACAGTCTATACTATCTGTCATGGCACTCCCTCGATGTCCGTTTTACCAGACCTGCTCAAACAGATACAGAACGAGCTCTGGGAGGCTGCTGCCCTGGATTTGGGGATGAAACTAATGGTAAATGTTCCCGTTGTATCCAAAATTATTCTATCTAACTTTAATGGTGAAGCAGTTTCTCTGGCAATAGACCAGCGGCTTGCAGTGGTTGCACAGGTCGACCGTGAACATAAGTTGCCTATAATTATTGCTGATGTGTACACATCCTTAAGATGCAATAGATTGAGAACCAGACTTACCAAACCCCTCTTGGCAAGCCTAGCAATGACAAGCAAGCCAAGCAGACCAGTGAGTTTATCACAAACCCATGTGATAAATCTAAACAACCACAGAAAGGTAAACCTTGCAGAGGTTCTCCACTCCCAGAGTCCTCTGAGCGATGGTACGATTTTCGTGATTGCACTAAAATCAAGACTCCAGGCAGGTATTTATTTATTTATTTGTGCAATTTTATATAGCGCGAACTTTACCCGAAGGTGTCAGAGCGCTTTACATAGGATCCAGTTGAAAACATAAGGACTGACTGTTACATGCGTAAAAAGATTGCACATTTTTGCATTATATAAGAAACAGTTGAAAGCATACGGACTTAGGATTACATGCGTTACAAAAAAGGTACAAACAGAAAAAATTGCAAATGTACAAGAGATAAAATCACACAAGGAGGAGATACAAATGGATATACTCTAGGCCTATACTAGTAATATCTCTATCAACATAGGGAGGGGATACACATGGATTTTCTCTAAAAGTCACATAGGAGACTAGTTGTTAGAGTTATCTCTATATACATAGGGAAGGGATACACATGGATATACTCTAAGAGTCACATAGGAGACTAGTCGTTAGAGTTATCTCTATATACATAGGGAAGGGATACACATGGATATACTCTAACAGTCACATAGGAGACTAGTCGTTAGAGTTATCTCTATATACATAGGGAAGGGATATGACTGGATATACTCTAAGAGTCACATAGAAATGGTGGAGAACACAACGGTCTACAGCATATACTAGTGATTAGAGTTATCTCTATATACATAGGGAAGGGAAAGGACTGGATATACTCTAAGAGTCACAGAGAAGGGCAGGCACGTGAGATAAACGAGAGAGGGAAGCAGATAGTGGTGAATAAGACAGTGAGGAGTGTACCAGAGGCAACAGGAGAGACAATAGGAAAGTCGAAAGGACAGAGGGGGAGGTCAGAGATCGCTAAAATGGCGGAGGAGAAAGTTAGAAGAAGAGGCAAGTCATACAGAGAAAATGGCGGGGAGCACGAAGGTCCAAGTCCGAAAGTCCAGGAAGAGGGCTGACATAGCCAGCAGGTCCAGGGGGAGAAGGGCAGTCCGCAGCAAAGTCGCAGTCGAAGGTATCAGGGTCCTGATACACGTTCTTCTCATTCCTTTCAGGAATCGTCTGATCAGCAGTATGACACAGGAGATAATTCTTACCGCAGACAAGAAGACTACATGAAACCGAAAAGGGACACAAGGCTCGTCTGACAAGAAGTTAAAGAAGGAGGACAGGCCGCCTCCATATAAATCCCCTTTTCTGAAAAAGAAAGTTGGAGCTATAACCCCTAAATATGCCAAAGACAATGAGAACCCTCCTCCTGAACAGGAGCTGGGTAGTGACTTTCCTTGACAGAGTGGCAGAAGTCAACATAGTGCTCCAGAATTTCCAGCAGTTTCTGGAAGCGAAAGCAACTTATACCTTTGTTACAGTTGAGACCCTAGATAGACACGGAACTCCTCCTGACAGATTATACAATCTAGAAGTTCAAATCGAGGCTGACGTACAATGCACCATTATAGC
Source organism: Lissotriton helveticus (assembly GCF_964261635.1). Classification (NCBI taxonomy): domain Eukaryota; kingdom Metazoa; phylum Chordata; class Amphibia; order Caudata; family Salamandridae; genus Lissotriton; species Lissotriton helveticus. Next base: position 652,629,211 of record NC_136067.1, read on the forward strand.
ATTTTTTGGGAAAATGTACCCTTGTCTTATGACATCCTGCTGGCGGAGGTCGATTGGCCTCCACAGTTTATCCAAACATCCACACAGGGTGAGGATGTTATACTTACTTCCTTTTCTGCCCTTGTCCCTGAACAAGTCAAACAAGCTTATGCAGCAGAATGGGCTCTTGCACTAGCCCCTGCACTTTATCGCAATCATGTTGGCTGGGATAAGGACTCTCCTTATCACGTTCTACCCTTAAGGTCCAGTTCGTAAGTGCAACCACAATGCCCTATTAAACAGGATGCAAACAGCTACCTATCGTGGTATACGTCTTAGCAGCCAGGTTGATGATATCGTATCTCTGAACTATGAACCGCTTCTTAAGAGAATATTGGCTAAACTGCGTAGTTGCCATCGGCTTCTGCTAAGTATATATGGGAGGTGCATCGTAATAAGAATGAACATTCGTCCTAAATTCTTATATTTATATAGCTCAATACTCCTGCGGGTTCCTTGGTCTTTTTTTAAGAGATTAGAAAGTGTCATAGGTAGCTTTATCTGAGCTTACAGACGTGCCAGGAGTGCTCTCAGGCTTATGAAACTACCTTATATACGAGAGGGTTTTAAACTCCCAGAGTTGATGCTCTACTACTGGGCTGTTTCTGTTGGTGGGATCTGTGGCCTGCTCTGTGGGTTGGATGCTGGTTCGGCTTTGTTGTCTTATCAGTTAGCCTGCGGTCCATCGGTTGGTTTCATGCTATAAAAGACGTCCAACCCTAACTACTACAAGCTAGTGAAGTTTAAGGTAGTTAAAGATATTATCTGTATATGGCAAGACATTTGTAAGCAATACTCTTTGCCCCCATTGCATCAATATACTGTGCTAAGGGGCAACCTCAAGCTGCCCGATGTATTTAGAGATAATATCGGGAAAGGATGGCAACGTAAGGGCATCACCTGGCTTGGACAACTATATGATGAACGGGGGTTCAGCTGTTTTGCTTCACTTAAAGACAAGTTTGGTCTTCCGCAAAGTACTTTCTTTAAGTATTTACAATGTAGGGACTTTTATTTACGAGGTAAAAAGATATTAGTAATGCCAAATTATGTCGGAAATATTGTCTAAATATATACGAGCTCTGGCCGAGGAGCTATTGGCTTAGCTTATCAGAAATTTCTTGCAACAGCCAATGATGATAGCTCACGAATTGCGGCTAAATTAAGCCAAGTTCTTAGGGTTTTATTTTATTTATTTTATTTTTTTATAAATCGCCTGAATCACCCCCGAAGGGGTATCTCTGCGCTGTGGAGGTGCTGCAGTAGGCCATGAGGAGGGACATGTTAAAATAGTGCAGTTTTAAGGAGCCTTCTGAATTGGAGGTGATCAGAACATAGCAGCAGATGGATAGGAAGCTGTTTTCAAAAGAGAGGGGCTAGGTGAAAGAAAGATTTCCCACCCAGTAGCGATTTCTTGAACCGCGGTATGAGAAGCAGAGATTTGGTTCCCGAGCGGAGTGACCTAGAACGTATGTATTGTTTGAATTTTTTTGCAAGATAGCTGGGGCCTTTGCCATTCAAGGCCTTGTTGTGCACAACACAACAGATTTTAAATTTGATTTGTTTGTGTACCGGGACCAGTGAAGTTGTTATAGGAGGGGAAGGGAGGCAGTTCGAAAGGGGGCGTTTGTGACGAGGCGTGCCGCAGTGTTTTGGACCACCTGTAGTCTGCGCAGCGAGGCCTCATTAGCAGAGACCAGAAGAGGGTTGCAGTAGTCCAGGCGGTCTGGATGAGAGTTTTCCATGTGGATATAGGGAGGAAGGGGAAGCTCGCCGTAGTAAGCCAATTACATGAAAACAGGAGACAGCGGTGATTGCAGTGTGCTCTTTCATGGTCAGATCTGGCATATATCCAGACGGCTGGAAGAATGCGATTATAAAACCCTTGCTCAAAAAACAATCTCTGGACCCTGCAGTCTCGGCCAATTATAGACCAATTGCGGGCCTTCCTTTTCCGGCAAACATTTGTGAAGCTTTAATGAACCAACAGCTTTCTGAGTTCGTCGACTCCCACAATCTTTTAGACGATACTCAGTTCGGGTTTAGAAAGGGCCATGGGACCGAGACTGCACTAATAAAAGCATCTGATGAAATTAGATCCATCATGGACCAAGGAGGAGCGGCAGTCCTTATTATTTTGGATTTGTCCGCGGCCTTCGACATGGTCGATCATGCCATCTTGATCGACCGTGTCACAGCCCTGGGGATTGTCGACTTGGCTGGAGATCTTATTTCATCTTTCCTGAACAGTCGCACGCAGACAGTGAAATTAGGTAATTTTTACTCTCCTGTCTCCGCAATCCCCTGTGGGGTCCCCCAGGGCTCCTCGCTAAGTCCGACGCTGTTTAACATCTATGTAGCGGTCTTAGCGAGGGTAATAAAAACCCATGGGTTGCGTCTGACATCATATGCAGACGACACCCAACTAGTCCTGGCGGTGCATAAGGATGGTCCAGTGGTGGCAGCAAAATTCCAAGAAGCAATGCTGGTCGTTTGCTCCTGGATGTCAACAAATTGTCTGAAACTTAATTCGGATAAGACCGAGGTTATGACCTTTGGCAACCTATCCCCGGAATGGTCACCCATCTGGTGGCCAAGCCAGATGGGCCCCCCGCCTGTCCCAGCTGCAAAGGTCAGAAATCTGGGAGTTATTTTCGACAATAAGCTGGTCTTTAACCATCATGTAAACAAGGTAGTATCATTCGCCTTTTATGTCCTGAAGAAAATCAGGAAACTCATGCCCTATCTTCCAGCATCAGCAGGGAAAACTCTCATTACTACCTTGGTATTCTCGAAGATGGACTACGGGAATGCCCTCTTTCTGAACACTCAAAAACAAGTCCTAATGAAACTCCAGTCCATACAGAATGCGGCAGCCAGAATTCTGCTCGGTATTCCCCGACGCCATCCGACAACTACAGCCATTCGACAGCTTTACTGGCTAAAAGTGGAAAACCGTATTAAATTCAAGGCATTATGTATTGCCTATAAAGCCGTACACAATATAGGACCCAGGTTTCTGAGAGAGGCCTTTAAACTGCACACCCCAAAGAGACAGCTCAGATCTGCAAACATTTGCATGCTCTCAGTCCCTCGAACCAAAACAGTGATCTGGGGAGACAGGCGTTTCATGGCAGCAACACCCAAGCTATGGAACACCCTCCCTCTGATCATTAAAACCGCCCCCAACTTGGTAGGTTTCCGTAAGCTCCTTAAAACCTGGTTATTTGACCAGTAAGCTGGTGGGTATTGGTCCTTATCTGAGTAATCATATGCGCCGAGACACCCACGGGTAATTGTCGCGCAATAAAAATCTCAAATAAATAAAATAAAATAAATAAAGATCCTGGTCTAGGCGTATGCCGAGGTTTTTGACTACAGTCCTCTGGAGGGTCACCTAGATCCGTCAGCCACCAATCTGGTGACTACAACAATGGTGCATCTCCAAACAATAATATTGGTCTTTCCTCCGTTTAGCTGGAGAAAATTGTTCCTCATCCAGCTAGCTATGGCTTTCATACCATCTGAGAAGGAAGATTGGGCATTAGGGGTGGATTTATTAAATGAGAATAAAAGCGGAGTGTCGTCGGCGTAAGAAATTGGCATGAAGCCTATTGTTCCGAGTAAGTCCGCTAAGGGGGCCAGATACATTTTGAATAAAGTGAGACTGAGACAGGAGCCCTGAGGTACTCCCTTAGTCAGTTCCATGATCTTTGATCGAAAGGGGCCTAGGTTGATAGTCTGAGTATGGAGGGAGTGAAAACTCACCATCCACTTGAACGCCTGTCCCTGGAGTCCGATTTCTTTGAGTCTCCTGAGTAGTTTCGGATGGGAGACCATGTTGAAAGCGGCTGATAGATCCAGCAGCACAAGACGTACTGGTTATCTGCTGTCCAGGGACTGCCTGATGTTATCAGTTATAGCAATCAAAGCCGACTAAGTGCTGTGTCTAGGCCTAAATCCGGATTGCGATGGGTCGAGGCATCCTGTGGATTCGACATGGTCAGATATGTGTTTGTTGATGTTTTTTTCCAATAACTTACTCAGGAGGGTAGAAGAGAAATAGGACAAAAATTGGATAAATCATCCATGGGGGCCTTGATATTCTTGCAGATGGGAATGACTTGTGCCGCCTTCCATTCCACGGGGAGATGTCCCTCTCAATGAGAGATTGAGAATTGAGCAAATATGAGGTGATAGTTTTTGTAGAGCAAAGTGTAAATTTTGTCTGGAATCATATCCAGCGGGGAGCCTGATTTTACTGTGAATAACAGTGATTCCAACTCATCATGGTTCAGAGAAGTTGCATTTTTCAACAGCTGTACCTTAGTTAAGGCGGAAGGGCAGCAGGGAGCCAAAACCTGCTGCGGATTCCTGGCTGTGATGATTTTATCATAAATCAGCTCAATTTTCTGTGTAAAGTGTGTTCCAATTCTATCACAGAATGCATGAGAGGGAGCCTCCTCATTGTTGCAGGCCTTTAGATTGGTGAAAGATTTGATATAAGACTTTAGGGGCATTCCCTGCCTGATTGAGCTATAGCGCGATATGAGCTCTACGGGCTATTTTTATATTTTTGTGGTATTGGGTCAGAGCAGTCTTATATCTCTCTTTACCCTGGCCATCACGGGAGCGACGCCAGAGTCTTTCCAGAGTCTTACACCACCGTTTTTCCCTCCGTAGGTCGGATGAAAACCAGGCTGTCTAGGGACGCCTGGCCAGGTTAGGGTATTGTTTCAGAGGGGCAAGATGATCAATGGCCATTTTTTAGTGGAATTTGTGATGAGCCAGGCATTCTTCTACATTATCAGACCCCAGGGTCCAAGAAGTTGGAATAGTATCCTGAAAAAGGTTCGGGATGATTCTGTACCATTGTCTGTGAAGGTGGTGAAGGGCAGGCAGGGGAGCATCTTGCATGCCAGGGCCTTTGATATGAACATCAATTAGTGCATGGTCCATCCATGTAAGTGGGCAGGGTGGTTCACAGAGGATATTGGGAGAGTAGATGAGAATAAGGTCTAATGTATGTCCTGATGTATGTGTTGGGCCGTCATTGATCTTATCAAGTTCTAAGGTGGCTAGGTCTGCCAGGAGCACGGAGGCGTCTTATTTAGTGGAGCACTCACTGTGTACATTAAAATCTCCCAGAAATAGTTGCAATAGTGGCTGTGGAAATACAGGAGTCTATGGACATACTAGATTGAGTTGTAACCTCTGTTAATCTAAAGTTACAACAGCACCGGATAGTATATATGTTGTATTTCACACTGGAGATTATATCCAAGTGGGCCTCTCGACCTTCCGATAAGTCATTTTGTCTGAAATGTCAACTTTATGCTGCAGACCGTAGGCACATTTTTGTTGACTGCCCTAGGCTTAACAGGTTCTGGAGTGGGGTCTCATGTATTCTCAGTCCACTTCTCAGCCAAAATGTGCAGCTTACTGAAAAGGAAATATTTTTGGGGACCAATTAAGAAGCTGTTAGCTATGTGAATCTGTTGGCTACCATCATTATAGCATGTGACGCCAGAGTCTGGATTGAAAATGTTAGTCCAAATGTTAATGAAGTTTGGGCTCTGCTCAGAGAGGTGTACGAGATAGAACGTGCTCTAGATAAAGCCAGAGAGCCTCGCTCTTGGCTTGAATTCAATAGGATTTGGGACGGGCTCCAATGGGAGTTAAGATGCACTGTCATTTTCTAATATATGCTCTGTTATGGCTCTATCTTAGATATTCGATGTTAATTTTTAATTCTTATCTTAAGCCTCTAAATTGGAAATTGTTTTTGTTTTTTACATTTCAGTTCGGACTGTCTTCTTCTTACACCTGGCTTATCTGTTGTTTCTTTTTTTACTACAGCGTCAGTTACTGATTCAGAACTATGTGATGTTAATATTTCTAATGTATATGTGTAATATATGTTTTACTTATGGCTAAACTAAAAAATAAATAAACGGGATGCAAATCACCTGTTAGAGAAATACTTTCCCATTTGGAGTACCAGGAAGTAATTGAACTCTGTATCTCTCAGATGAATAATTCTCTTTTTCCTGTTTTAAAACTGGATAATTCATACCACATACATTTAAACAGTTATACACGCACGTTTGCGGTGCAAAACACCCATAGTACAGCACTAATTAATTATATATTGTCTGTAAAAAATACAAAACCACGTTGGGTATAGCCAATGAATACTTTGGTCACAATCTAGTGCTTGAAAGCAGAGATTGGACAGCCTTCTCAGTCCTTGGATTTCAAATGAGATATGAAAGGCTCACAGTGGGCTATAAGAATAGCTCAGGATTGTTTGCTGCACTCTTAAAGTCAGTTCTACATGATATTGACCGACCCAGATGCATTGTCTTTTGTAGATGATATCTACCTTACGGATGATGAGTTAAATCCCCACTTAGCCACAGTAGATCGCATTATAATGAGAATTGCTGAACTTGGCTATAAGACTTTTTCAAGTAATCTAATGTAGCTTTTCTGAGTGTTCCTTTTCTAGGATATGTTTGAACTTACACATGAGAGAAACAACCTTGCAGCATATTTTTGGGAAAAGTGTGCACAGCTGCAACCTCCAAACACTTTAAATAAATTACAGTCCCTGCTAGGATTTCTTAATTTTGGCAGAATATTCAGATCAGATTATACTCAAAGCATTAAACTTCTTTACAAATTAAGGGTGCCTGATTTTCTTACACAGCATGTTCGACATCAGAACACATAGATTATACTCAGATTATTAGCCACAAGTCACTTACATAAAATTGTAAATACTACGAACATAGTCATCCACAATTTACAGAGTGCTATTGGTTTTACCTATATCACTTTTAATGAAGATGAAACAGTGCTGATTGCATATAAATTGCATTTATATCCGGGAGTGGAAATGCATTTGCTTCCACTGAAAAAAATACTGACTGCAGTGCAGATGGCGATCCTTAAAGAACTCCCACTTGCACAAGGGAAATGCATAATTGTCATTACTCCCGGTCAGTCCTTAGAGGCTGTTCCAAACGCTAAGGCTCTCCATCTCAGATGGATACAGTGGGCAACATCCTTAACAGCTGTTGATATAGATTTTATCTTTGACCCGTCTTTACAGACACAAGAATTCTTTGAATAGGAGCAGGTTTACCTCATGTCCACCTCTATCTAACCTCTTGAACAGTATAAATATATTGTTTATATTAATGGTTCAGTCCAACCTGCAATAAGTTCTAAATAGCAGTATTCAGTGGCATGCGCCACTGATGTTGGGGTTATGTTAGATGGCAGCTTTCGACCACAAAAAACCTACACCTAGTCCTTAGGTGACTGTACTGTGCAGTTAGCTGAACTGAAGGCTTTACTTCTTGCACTTGAATATATGGATCCTGAATTCCCTACACTTATTCTGTGTGATTCATCTTACAGTGTACAGTCCTTTAATGAACATTTACATTATTAGCAGCAGAACGGATGCAAAGATTTTAAAGGTAACCCAAACAAGCATAAGATGCTTTGGGATAAAGTGGCATACCTCAAAGACAGGTTGCCACAGGCTCATGTAACACATACATAGAGTCATCAACCTGTGGAAGTGCACCTTGTAGGGAATACTTTGGCTGATGAAGCGGCTAAATCTACAGTCGCAACTGCTGCTGCAATTACTTGTTCCAAAACGAGAAAAGATAGTGATATCTTGGCACTCATTGATGGAAATAAAGACGTCACCCCTTTACCTAAAGGTTTTCCTTCTGAATATTCTTATCACTTAAATGACCAGAACATCCCTTTTCTTATTATTACAAGGGTTGGCAATCGTTTGATTCCCAGCCAAGACCGCAGACTACCTTTAATAATAGCGGCACATGAAGGTGTTGCCTCTGCACATGCAGATGTGGCAGCTACAATTTCCTTGCTACAGCAACATTATTGGTGGCATATCAACAGGGCAAGAAATATGTCCTGTTTTGTGACATTTGTCAACACATTAAAGCTTCCACCACAGACACTCCTGTAGATTTCCAATTAGCCTCACAGCTGCATTTATTGGGACCACTGTGGTCCTAACATTTCAGGTACTGTGCTTAAATTTAATTTAGTTGCAGTTGATCTTGATCCAGGTTCCTCTGGGCTTGGACACAGCATTCGGTTTATGCTCGAACTGTTATTAAAGACATGAGAGTCTTTATCTGAACAATGAATGCAGTGCAATCCACTCGGACCAGGGCCCAGCTTTTGCATCTAAAGTGTACTGGGATTTCATGGCATCCCTGGGTATACAGGTGCATTATTCTTCTCCATACTGGCCCAAGGGCAGATAGTATGACCTGTGACTTAAAGCAGTCCTTAGCAGCTAGAGTATTAAGCACACTGCGTAGTTGGCTCCACCACCTATATGGGGATAAATAAGCACGTAATAACCTTCCTAAAAGATCACTGGGTGAGCGGACTCCATATGAACTACTTTTTGGCATCAAGATGTTTGTTCCAGACCTTGACAGTCCAGACACTGAGGTGGCAGCCTCACCCTTTGATGTAGATAATCATTGTGCTGTCTTACAGGATCTACAACAGTTCTGCGATGCCCAACTCAACTACCGTTTGAAGAAGTTTCCCACATCGAGTTTTGCCGTGACACCAGAACTTTCTGTATGAATTCCAAAAATTGGGGATCTTCTTCGAGATTAGGTAGTGCTCAAAAAGGTATTCAGACCATCATACTGAGCACCTGTGCCTGTCTGTGGCCTCCACGAAACACGAACTGTTACTCTGCCACTGCTTCTTGGTTCTAAAGACAATCGTTTTCGCTCCATTGAACATGTCATATTACCCATGTGGCTGATTCTAAATAGGAGATCATGAGGAACCCAAGACATTCTTCTGCAGCTAGTGAGCACCACCAAAGCTCTTTCTCCCCAGCTGCGGGGGAGGAGAATACACTACAATTAATTTCTGCATCCTCAACCAGCACCACGACTGAAGTGAGCATTGCTGTTACTACAGTGTCTTCTGTAGCTGGCGTAATCTATACAGATCCACCTTCAGTGGAACCACCTCATCTGGATTTTTCGAGTCCTGTTACAGAACCTGAGACACCAGTTCTACAACTAAGAGTTTCTGGGTATTATATGGATTGGGGTGATTTTTTTTCGGACAATTCTTCTGTTTGAGACACGCCTCTTGCACGGATATGTGTTTTCTTTTCATGGCTGAAACCCACTTATCTGGTCCCGTCTTGCATAAAGGTTTGTAGCGCACTTTCCTTGGTTTTTCTATTTTAATGGATTGGATTTGTGACAGTTTTTTTCTTACTGATTAATGCCCATTACCTTCCAGAACGTTCTGCTACTGAATTGGTTGATGGGGTGTTGGTCCCTCACTCTTCTTCCCATAAACTGAAAAGAGACTTGTCCCTGTGAACATTTCAGCCGTTAAGGTAACTGATGGAATTGTTTGGGGTAAAGTTCCTTTTGACATATTCGGTCCTACGGAGATCCTGCAGATACCATATGTGTTTAAAGTTTCTATGGGGGATGTAATTGTATCTGGGTTACATTCATGCTCTCGGAGCTAGAATACTATACTGTTTTTGAATCAGAGGAACTGTTCTGTTATCACCATTACGACCATCATTTTCTACATCGGGCCAGTGTTCAAATTACGCTTTTTAATTACGTACAATGGGAACATTGTCCGGCTCCCCCCGAAGGGAGTTCTAATAAGAACAAAGATAAAGTCACACATTGTTCAGGATCTGACACCTCAGAAACAACATCATATTTTTTCAAATTCAATTCCTACACCACCAAAGAAATATATGCTTACAAAGACCAAGCTGATATATACAGCTTCATTTGTTAACCAATTAGACACTGAAGGCGATGATTATTGGAAGGACACAATTGAATAGAAATTGATTTGAGGGACCAAACCTTGTTAAGTTCAAAGGATGGAAATCTTATTTCAAGCATGTTTGATCCCAACCCAAATGATTTTCCTAAACAACACAGTCCAACAGACTACATGTCTGGGACTGGCTAAAATTAAAGACATTAATGCCCTGGACGTTCCTTTCATTGCCCTTTATGATAATTTGCAAAGTTTAGCAAATTACACTGAAGAACAAATCAATAGGATGGTGCAGAATGGTACATATAACTCCACACTTCCAGGTCCCCATGGGTGGTTATTGTGGCCAGTAGATACCAATGGTTGCCATGCTAGTTTTCTTAATTCCATGCCAGGGTTTAAGACAAGCTGACCCAACCCCCAATATTCCCATTCACAACATTCAGGTATGTTTACCACCTCTTCCCTGGGGAAGTAGTGTCAACAATGGTTGGAACATTCCATACTGTCTATAGTGAAACAACATCTTTCTCTCCTACCGAAGACATGGATTTATCAGATTTTTTTATTACGCCCTTGGTCCCCACGTTCTAAAAGAGGCATTTATGCTACCTATAATGAAGTTTGAAAATGATCACAAATGGAGGCTGTTGCTCGTTTAAGACAAATTGATCAAGACAATTTTGAAGTGCTTGCTATTGTTGATAATAGTATTAATGCTCTGTCTTCTCACGTTTATACATTGAATAACATTGTGTCATCTAATATTGATATTATGCAAAGTGACATGTCGACATTTTATCATGCAAAAACAACAGGTTCCCATGAGCCACAGGGTCAGACTGAATTGCATATGGCCATGTCTGAACTGGGGTGGTGGAGTGAGCTAAAGAATGGTGATGGATTAAACCCAGATCACTTGACTGGGGGTGAGCGTTTGATTTGCTCAAACGCTCCGTCCATCATCCCCTTTGGTATCGCTTTGTTCGCCCTAAGTTGGCTGGGTATGCCCAGACGTGGGTCCCTTGCTCACTCTACCACTGGATTCAAGATAGCCTGGCTGATGAGGATTATGATTCCGAAACCGGTCCCAGGATGCATGTTTCCGGTCCAGGGAAGACATGGCTTGGCAGTTCGGGCTGGACTGTTCCCATGAGGCACAGGGTCAGACTGATTTGCATATGGCCACGTCTGAACTGGGGTGGTGGAGTGAGCTAAAGAATGGTGATGGATTAAACCCAGATCAGTTGACTGGGGGTGAGCGTTTGATTTGCTCAAACGCTCCGTCCATCATCCCCTTTGGTATCGCTTTGTTCGCCCTAAGTTGGCAGGGTATGCCCAGACGTGGGTCCCTTGCTCACTCTACCACTGGATTCAAGATAGCCTGGCTGATGAGGATTATGAATCCGAAACCGGTCCCAGGATGCTTGTTTCTGGTCCAGGGAAGACATGGCTTGGCAGTTCGGGCTGGACTGTTCCCATGAGGCACAGGGTCAGACTGATTTGCATATGGCCATGTCTGAACTGGGGTGGTGGAGTGAGCTAAAGAATGGTGATGGATTAAACCCAGATCAGTTGACTGGGGGTGAGCGTTTGATTTGCTCAAACGCTTCGTCCATCATCCCCTTTGGTATCGCTTTGTTCGCCCTAAGTTGGCAGGGTATGCCCAGAAGTGGGTCCCTTGCTCACTCTACCACTGGATTCAAGATAGCCTGGCGGATGAGGATTATGAATCTGAAACCGGTCCCAGGATGCTTGTTTCCGGTCCAGGGAAGACATGGCTTGGCAGTTCGGGCTGGACTGTTCCCATGAGGCAGAGGGTCAGACTGATTTGCATATGGCCATGTCTGAACTGGGGTGGTGGAGTGAGCTAAAGAACGGTGATGGATTAAACCCAGATCAGTTGACTGGGGGTGAGCGTTTGATTTGCTCAAACGCTCCGTCCATCATCCCCTTTGGTATCGACATTTTATCATGGGCAAAGTCAGCTTAGATCTATCATCCAGATTAGCTGGACACTTCAAAGCCTTAAGAATGGGCACGTACCATGGCGTTATTTGAATTCCAGTAGCTTATTTTTGCCTTTCAATTTAACATGCAAACAACAATTAATGGAAAAGAAAGATGCCACCTGTACAATGTTGCATTTAGGCAACTTAGTACAGCTCCCATTTACAATAGCCAAAACTCCTTCAGCTTTCTGGTTAATACACCGAGTAATATCTTTACCAATTTCCACATTTCAATTCACAGCTTCCATGAAACCTTTCCCTATTGGTAGATACAAACCCATAGGTGGCAGCTTCATTCATGAATTATGGTCACTCCCCTTTTCGTATCGCTATGAACATGCCATAAAAGAGGTCTTCCTGAATGGAAAAGAATGCAACACTTCTGTCAGACATTCCCTCATTTGCAAACATGTGACCGTCCAAGGCACATGTAATGGTTCGATAGCGAATCTGGCTGTTTTTGAAAAGGGACACCAGCTCCTGTAATACTCCCATTGATTACAGTCCTTTCAAATGGAAGTTATTCAATGCTCAATGATCAGGATTGCTGTGGCATACGAGATGAGTTCCCACACAAGGAATCATGGATAGCCCATTGTGGACTTCCTTTCCAACTTTGGAAGCCGATTAAAAAAAACTAAGCAGACTCAAAGCAGAGCACACCAATTGCTACACACACACCTCAGTGTGGATAGAGCAGAACCTCCCACAGTGATCCCCTTGACATCGCTGGTTCAGGCAACCTCCCCAACCCACGGGATCTCTACTCTGTATAAGGTGATTTGACTTAGCGACGAAAGAGCTTACAGAAGGGCTCAACTGGAATGGCAAGTAATCACAGATACATAATGGGCGTATTGCTGCTCCAACACTAAGACCATATCGCAGAATGGCAGGCACCGGCTGATGAATTTCAAATACCTCAACAGAGTATACTACACCCCTGTTCGCTTACACAGGTATGGCCTACGGGAAGCCAGTAGATGTGTGAGATGTGGTGCAGCGGACACTGGGTTTGGTCATTTAGCCTGGTTTTGTCCCAAGATACACGAATATTGGTTAAAACTGCTGGCAAAACTCCAGAGTTTGAGTGGACAGGCAGTGCCAGAGTCTCCAATTCTTACCCTACTAGGTCTGGATAGGGAGGTCCCAAAACAGGATAGGAAGCTAGTGGCAATGGGCCTGTTATTGGGCAAAAGACGTGTTGCAATGCACTGAATGAAGGGCACAGTCCTGACGATTGCAGAATGGTGCACAGATATGACCTACTGCAATACAAACACAGACACATAGAACACACTGATGCCGATCTGCAGCAGAACTCGTGACATATGGGGCCCATTTAAAATGTACTTACTTAGTAGGGCAGGAGCTGATTCTGACAGAGAAAATCAACACTCAGGGGACTGTATACATGGAGAAGGTGACGCGAGAGTGGAGGGGACTGAGCATGAACTGGTGTAAAATCACATATCTCTGGAAGCCATAAGATGTATCGACCATACACAATGCTTCTTAGATGTGGCTAGCCACTTCTGGGGGAAAAATGCGCATCTGACTATAAGTGAGAGAGGTGATGCTAGAAATGCAGTCGCATAGATCACGCTTTATAAGAGACCGCACATGGCAATATTCTAGTACGGATTACCCATTGTTACATGTTGAACTAATGATATATGTATTTGCAACGAATGCCATCACCCTGAATGTACTATGTTTTGAAAATAATAAAGTTAAAAATAAAAGCAGACTCAAAGTACTATTGTTTCAAAAAGAGGTAGCACTCACATCTGCCAGTGAAACTTTTGAATTGCAGGTTGCAAGGACAGTCCTTGTAAAAACACCAACGACTCTCTACATTTTGGTGAAATAGTTAATCATATTTTTAACACATTAAATACTGCAGGCCTTGCACATTTCCCTAAGATTATAGGCTCTGGCCTGGTCAGTTCATTCCAAACTATCTTAGGAATAATACCAGCTTTTATTCATTCCCTTTTTTAGTGGGTTTGGTGGATTCCCACAACTCTTATTCCTCATTTGCAGCATTGTGGTCCTATTTTTGCTTCTCCACAATGGATGTTATATGTGCAAGCCTTCTGAAATTACCACAGCTTCTGCTGTGTTGTGAGCATATACTTTCAATACTTCAGGAATGGGACCTTGATTTGTCGCTAATGTTTCGACCTGCCAGATTTACCTGTATGCAACCCGTGTTTCATTGCATCTGGTGCCCCTTCGAATGGGCACTAGATATTTGTCTGGCTTTTCAGATGCCTGCTCCCATGGACATTGACCTGCTGATGAGTCATTTAGCGACCCATTTTCAGAGTTGTCCCTTGGGTCTAAGGCTTCTCCACAATGTACAGTAGGAGTGACTCCTTCCCGAGGAGATCTGTGCATCAGCAAATGGATCACTACATTATAACACAGATGCAGGTTGCCAGGCTACTTTCTCAGCATCGGCTGAGACCGAGGATCATGAATGTTCTCTGGAACTTGTGAACTTGGCTGTCAATCAATCATCTTCTGGGGAGATGGAATCATTTTGGATTTCCTGGCTTTTGCATTGTGAATGACATCATGGATACCTCCGACGTAACTTAATTCAGTTATTTTTCCTGAATTGACATGTTAGTTTTTTTATTACAATTAAAATCGTTTTTATACCATGCTCAGTAGACATGCTTTGAATTTGGTTATTGTGCTATTGCATTCATATTATTTAGATAATTGTCATGATATTGCCCCAACTGAAAGGAGAGTGTTGTTTATTCCCTATGGGGCTCTTTGTCGTTTTCCTTATGTTAGCCTAATTGTGCACATTGTAGGCCGCTTTTGCTTTGCACACGTTACAAGATATCATGCTTGTTTTCGTGCCACATTGTTATTTTGTAATTAGGCTGCACATATTTTTGTATTTTGTTCTTCTGCTCGGATTCAGTCGGATCATATCATGCAAGGTCAAACAACACTGCTTCTTATTATTCTCTGTGGTCAGACACTAGCACCAAGACATAATAGAGAAATCCAGCTTCTGTTATTGAACACTTAAGTTTTATCATATTGTCATTTTGAAAACACACAGAGTGAAGACATACTCGCAGAGCACCAGTCCCAAGAGGAGAGGGCAACGCCAGCTGAGAGGTAGAACAGCTATCCATATTTGTTAGGTACGGGGTTCGCCATTAATCCCAGATATCTATAATATATCATTGTTTTCCATAGTGCGGGTAGGCTTAGACAAATCTGTCAGCTAATATGACGGGGCTTTTTATTGCGTATCATCTCCTAGTTATGCTAATCACATTGTTGACCTGCCTGTGGTTTCTGATTGCAGCGTGGTGGCTCCATAATAGAGTATGATAGTTTTAATAAAATAATATTGTAAGCTTTTTTTGTGTCTCTTTTTCATTAATTGTGGATACGTATGAGAGGCAAAACAAAAAATAATGACCTGCTACCGCGATCCCTTAGAGGGTCTAGAATGTTGTGTTCTGGGGTGCCAAATCACCTGTCTCTTTGGGAAGGTTAGGAGGGCAAGTGAGACACTATTAGCTAGTCGGATTTGGGCCCATAAGTAATGATGTGGTATCGTGACTCAGTCCCTAGATACTGATGTTCTATGGTCACAGACATAGTTCTGTTCCAAAGCAGCAACACTGGCTTTGGTTAGAATACATATGTTTATCTATAATCACATCTCCTTAAAATCATGAGTGTAGCAGCATCTTTGTTTTATTGCACAGTCTTTAATTTTCTTTTTTTAATTTGGAATTCAGTTAGTTACTTGCAGTTTTTATAACAACAATCTTCGTGCAGTCTTCCTTAACCCTACTCTGTGTTCTTCTAAAATATTACCCCTACTCTTCTACTGCTACTCCTGCTTAGGTAATGTTCTTAATTCTTCTTAGCAACTTATCAGTCTTTATTTCAGTCTATTTGCACATTTCATTCAATTAATTTGTCAACAACTGTTTTTTCTTTCCTAAAGCTTTCACAAACTTAAAAGTCAACAAGTCAAGGAGGTCCAGGCAATTCTCTGCTCCAGTAAAGTAAATCTGATATGGGGATGTTTAGCACTTGGCTCACGTAGTAGGTCCATTCAGGTGCAGAATATCTTTGGTTGGGTACTCTTGATCTTTGGCTCTCCTTGGTACCTGATTACTTTCTGTGTCACTTATACCATTTGACTCTGTTTCATCAGTGATTGTATGTGGTTTTGATCCAATTGAACCACTTTAGCCATTCAGCATTGAAATATCTTTCTGGTCTCAATATAGTGTTTGTTCCTTCTCCTGGGTCTTCCTATTGCTCTAGGAGTTTCTCAACTTTCACTTTTGCTGGAGTATTTACTCCTCCTTCTACCCCAAGAGCTCCACTGCCACTCTGTGTGATATTTGGGAATTGGATATCTTTACCTGTCTGCGGTTCTTCACCCCTTTTTCCTTGCTGTCGTGTCACTTGAGGTGTGTGTGCAATATGCTCAGCTTGCAGTAGTGCAGTCACCAACGTTCTCAGTTCCTGCTCATAGAACACAATTTTTTCATATGGCTCTCTTGTTCTCTGAGTATGTGAAGCATGTACCCAGTTTGGCACTCTGGCACATTTAACAGCAGTGTTTGTGACATCACCTGGTAGGGGCCTTTCTACCTTGTCTCCAGGTAGGACTTTCTCATATGCTTCTTGATGAGTACCCAGTCCCCTCAGTTTAAGTCATGGCACTGCTCTGAATGTTGATTTGAGGCAAAAGCTTCAACCTGGCGAGAAACAGAATGCACCACATCAGCCCAATCCTTTGAAGTAATTGAGTGTCATCTATTATGTTCACAAACACATTTGCAGGTACAACAAGCAGTCTCTCTCTTTCCACACTCTGACTAATGTCCAGTCCTCCTATGCATTCTGTCTTTTTACTGGCTGCGGCAGCATCCTCAACCCATAGTGTAAAAACCCCATCCTCAAACAACTTTGTCTGACGCTGAGCCATTTGTGTCGTAAACACAAGTCTCCCTTCCCCTAATCATTGACTAGTTTGTGGTGGTGTCCACACAACAATCTGTGAATTCTGTGAAGTCAGAATAAACCTGTCACTGAATATCCACCAACAGCTCCTTGAGCTACTGAATTCAGGACACAATTCATAGGAACATTCGGTATGCACATATTTGCTGGCTGTGCTGGGATCACCCTATTAACGGGTGCTGGTGCAGTCACATTGGAAGCAGTAACACCTGTAGGCATTACCGTCTGAACAGTACCTATTTGGGCTGGTACATTATTTGAAATCACTAGTTGTGCAACGGGCTGTCTCATCACCGGCTGTGCCTTTATAGACTGGTTACCACAGGTTGTGTTACTAGTGGCCGTGCCATTACAGACTGAGCTATAACAGGCTGGGTCACTGGCAACGGTCTAGCAATTTGATATACATTTGGATCAAAAGGGGCTGTTGCCACTTTCACATTATTGGTTGTCGTTCTATCAGTATCAGCCACGCTACCCACATAGAGTGGTGGATGTGCAGTTAATAATTCCTCCAAAATGTCATCTCCTAATCAGTATCTGATTTTGTTCTTCTTTTGTCTCTTTTTTCCTTTTGGCGTTAGCCTTTTTGTGTTTTTCTGATTCAAATTTTCTCATTTGTAACTGCAGGATATAATCTAGTTCCTTCCACTGCCGTCTTTCTCCTTTTTTGCTGTCTTTCATCCCATACAGCATCCGCATAATTGTTAACAGTTCGCTTTACCCGTTTTTGGTATTTCTCTCTCGCTCTCTCTCTCTCTCTCTCTCTCTCTCTCTCTCTCTCTCCCCCTCTCTCTCTTTCTCTCTCTCAAGCCATTTTCCCCAAGCACATAAGGCTTCAAATTGTGTAGATCTAGGTGGTGACTTCATATCACAAAGTGCTTTTCTCAATCTGTCAATAATTCTTATTTTTAATGTCCCCCAGTTTGGAAAACTCAATGCCCCCTCTTTCCCAGTGATCCTGCACCACTAGTAAAGCCATACACATGTGTGAAACCCTTCCTCAATCATCGTGTGATTAGCAGGCATACCTTCAAGACATGCCTCTTCACCTTACCGAACAGCAATAGGCACATCACCGCTCATTAAATCCTTGATTGATTTGAAAAATTGAATGATTTGAAATGTAATTAAAGAAATGGCAAAATATGAAATATAAATCTTCAATGTTTTGATTCTGTTCCGTATCCATAAGACTTCAGTAAGCCCTTCTCCTAATCTCAGCGCGACTCTATAGGTCAAACAACCTATAGCAGCGCAATTCTTTACACAGCTCAACCAATCTCATTGTGGCATATCACACCAGGTGACCAATGCTAGCACTGCACAATATAACATAGCAACGTGTTCCTTGCAGTGGCTCACACTCCTTTACATTTTCTCCTCCTAACACACACAAAGCCTCAATTCTACAATCCTATGCTGCATAAAATAACAGTCTGTCTGCTTCTTCTAAAGAAATCAAAAGAACAATTCATCAAACAGAATTTTCTGGTTTTTACACCTTTTGACTTTTCTCAATTAAAAGAAATCGACATACTAGTGTAATCTCGGCCAGTGGGAAATCACCTAATCAATGCAATGTCACTATTGCGCATCAGGCTTCACTAACACTGCTCAATATTAGTACCATCACAACAAATTGTTACTGTCCCTGTCTCAATTGTGCAGTCGACGATGTCTCACGACCTGTACTCTGGTCTTTTTTTATCTGTTTATCTTCCTAGTCCAATAACTTCTTTAACTTCTTTGGCAAAAGTGTATAAACATCAGCAAATCGCAAGCTCCAATAATTAATTCAAACACATTAATACTTGTGCAAATCACAAACAGGTTGTTTCAGTTCTCAGTCACCTCATTCAATCAGCATACGGTGTCATCTCATGAGAACAGGAAAGCTTCCATCATCTAAGCCGTTCAGGACAAAAGGCTTACAGACAATAAGATTCAGAAAAGGGGGTGGTGATGGACAGAGCATCTGAATTAAGCAGAACACTCCTACCCAGTCAAAAGATCAGGGCTTGATCCATCACCGTTTTTTAGCTCACTGCACCATCCCAGCTCAGAACCTGGCTATATGCAAATTAGTCTGACCCTGGCCCAGTGCATCATGGGAACAGGGCAGACCAAACTACCAAGCCAATTCTTTACTGGAGAGGGTAGGAGTGTTCTGCTTAATTCAGATGCTCACTGCACCATCAGGATTCAAGCAAGCCGGGCCGAAGACGGCTGTAATGCCAGAAACCAGTCCCCGGAAGCTTGTTTCCTTTCCAGTAAAGAATTGGCTTGGTAGTTTGGTCTGCCCTGTTCCCATGATGCACTGGGCCAGGGTCAGACTAATTT
This sequence comes from Lissotriton helveticus, assembly GCF_964261635.1. NCBI lineage: Eukaryota > Metazoa > Chordata > Amphibia > Caudata > Salamandridae > Lissotriton > Lissotriton helveticus. The sequence continues at coordinate 652,648,479 of NC_136067.1, forward strand.
GCATGTAGCCAGGTTCTGAACTGGGATGGTGCAGTGAGCTAAAAAACGGTGATGGATCAAGCCCTGATCTTTTGACTGGGTAGGAGTGTTCTGCTTAATTCAGATACTCTGTCCATTACCACCCCCTTTTCTGAATCGTTTTGGCCACTATAGGAGTGGAAGGGTATGCTCAGACATGAGTCCCTTGCTCACTGTACCATCAGGATTCAAGCAAGCCGGGCCGAAGACGGCTGTAATGCCAGAAACCGGTCCCCGGAAGCTTGTTTCCTTTCCAGTAAAGAATTGGCTTGGTAGTTTGGTCTGCCCTGTTCCCATGATGCACTGGGCCAGGGACAGACTAATTTGCATGTAGCCAGGTTCTGAACTGGGATGGTGCAGTGAGCTAAAAAACGGTGATGGATCAAGCCCTGATCTTTTGACTGGGTAGGAGTGTTCTGCTTAATTCAGATACTCTGTCCATTACCACCCCCTTTTGAATCGTTTTGGCCACCACAAGTGTGGAAGGGTATGCTCAGATGTGAGTCCCTTGCTCACTGCACCATCAGGATTCAAGCAAGCCGGGCCGAAGACGGCTGTAATGCCAGAAACCGGTCCCCGGAAGCTTGTTTCCTTTCCAGTAAAGAATTGGCTTGGTAGTTTGGTCTGCCCTGTTCCCATGATGCACTGGGCCAGGGTCAGACTAATTTGGATGTAGCCAGGTTCTGAACTGGGATGGTGCAGTGAGCTAAAAAACGGTACTGCTGGTACTTGACCACGTAGCTAATCAACTCTGTCGCCGCCGAAATCGAAGGTAAGCTTTTGCTTAGCCTGTTTGCATTAGCTCTGGACTTGTGCATTTTGAAATTTCTCTTACAAGCAATATTTTACTAATGTCTAATGCATATGTGTATAATGTTGCCATTTAAGAAATATTGAAAAAACTCACCTGTATATTTGTATTTTTATTTCAAATTTGGTGCAAGCTGCCTTTATGATAATGGACGCTTAAACAAAAATTGACAGTAATCAACAATTCAAAATGTGTCCATACAATGTGTGTTAAATTATTTTTCGTAAACTATCAAATTATATACATATGCATTACACATTACTGACATAATTTAAATTTAATATAATGTAGAAATTGCACTAGACAAAGTAAAGTGTTTTTATTTTGAATAAAGGTAAAATCAATGTTAGTTCCAAACTTAAATCATTTCATATATTAATAAAGTTAACATTTTTCATTGTCCAGTGCATTTTCTGTATTTTATAACATTTTGTCTTTATTTTTTTAAGGTGTAATGGATATGTGTTTATTGTAATCACTTACAAAGTTATAATAAACACATCTGTATTAAAACTTAAAACAAATAGAAACATACTGGTTTATTTGGCGTAAAAATGTCCATTATCATGATGAATGCTTGCACCCAAATAATAATGTCCATTACACATTTTTTGTCACTAACGGTTGGATTGTACAACGATGTAATATTAAAATCCCTTTTATATTTTCTGTCATAATTGTTAGTAAGAATTTGTATTCACATTTTCATGATTATAATTTTAAATAATCAATGACTTGTAAATGAATAATAATGTTAGGACAAACTTTGTAAAATTAAAATCTTTTTTATTCATAAATGATATACTTCTTTCAAAGTTTTTTGTTTTTTTTAATAACATAAAAGGGGAAGAAAATGTTTCCAAGTCCACAAGCTGTGGTTTTGTAGCCCATAACTTGCCTCCTAAACATACTAGCAAAGGGTAACCTTCTCAGGAAGGGTCATCTCAGTAGCGGCTTGCACAGGTAAGAGAGGTGAGGCGGGGTGGTGACGGGAAGGGGTGTGGGTTGTTGGAATTAAACAGATGATGGGATAAGTAATATTAAATAAATAAACAAGCATTTACAATGCAATGGTTTCGCCTTTGCAAAAGTTAGAGCTATTGGCTTTGCTCATGACATTATTTTTATTTATGTTTTTTTTTAAAAACCATAAATAAATGGCATTGTCATTTATAATGCCAATAGCAGGGCAGGAGAGCAAGCACAAGCAACGAGGGGGCAGGACAGCAAGCACAAGCAATGAGGAGGGGGGGGGGCCACGAGCAACGGGGGGGCTGGGGAGCAAGCACAAGCAACGGCAGGACAGCAAGGGGGGCAGGACAGCAAGCACAAGCAACAGGGGACAGGGGAACAAGCACTGAGGGGGGAGGACAGCAAGCACGAGCAACGGTGGGCAGGGGAGCAAGCACAAGCAACAGCAGGACAGCAATTTTGCCCAGAGTCACATGGTGCTGGGCTAACCTGCCGCCGGGGATTGAACCGTGAACCCTGTGGTCTGGAGTCAGGCACCCTGGCCACTGCGCCACACCTTTATTAGGGACCTGTGTTGTGACATGGATAGTGTGCCAGGCTCCCCTGGGATGAGCTGGATTATGTGATTGTAATGGCTCAGTAAATTAATTGCGCCTTTTGACATCTGGGGCTATATGACAATAAGTTCCCCAGGGGCCCCAACAGCCATTTGTGCCACTTCTTGCACCTCAGGGAACTTTGGTATTACAGAAGGAGCTGCAGATGCTTCTGTGAACTTTTCTATAATATGGATTATGTTGGTGCACGCTTGGCACTGGCATAATTGCGAGGGGGCTATTACTCCTTTTCTCGGGGGGCTGGGCAAATGAGGGAAAACGTTGCCCCTGCAGCAGAATTAAAGGAGCTGTCAGGAGGCGCTCTGACTGCACCACATAAAGGAGGCACGCATTCATGAACCCCCCCAAGGGCATCGCTCAGAATGAGGGTGGCGTGCACAGTCACTGACTGCGCCTGCTTGCACGGAGTTATTTTCCCCAGTTCGGTTACAGTTGGGTTTCCGCTTGCACAGTGAAAGGCAAACTGGTGGCTTTAAAAATCCAGGCTGTCTTTCACTGATGCACTGCCTCCAACCTTTGGGGAGAGCACATTTACTGTCATTAAATTTATTTATTTATTTTAGAGGTTTTATATAGCGCTGGCTGGACCCAGGGGTATCAGAGCACAAGAGGGTCAATAAGACAGGGGATATACAAAGCATCTATGTATATATATATATATATAACATATAAGTCTCTGCCTAACAGATTACAAAACGATAAATATGGGAAGTAAGCATATCAGAATGTGGAAGAAGTGATAATCAAAAATATGATAAGGCACAAATTGAAAAAAAGAGCCGGAAATTGCAGAGTCAGGATAGGGTGGTTAGTGATCAGTTAGGTTGGTAAGGAAGGGAGGGGGAGAAGTAGGGGGGGGTTTGAGGGGAAATGACGAGAAGGAAGGGCGAGTAAGGATGATAGAGAGAGGGCGGATGCAAATAGGGTAGGACAGGAGTGGCCAGCGGAAGAGAACAGATAGGGATTAGGGTCCCCAGTATTTATTGAGGAGATGTAGTTTGAGTTCTGTCCTCGTTTGTCACAGCGCAAATGGGGATTGTGCACCCTTTATATAATGTGGGCCTGTGCAGGCATGGGTGAGCCACTGAAAGCGTGAGCCGGACTTCAGCCAGGTGCCTGGCTCCGGCTTAGCTAAAGGTCTTCTTGGACCTGCAAGCCCAAAACAAGTTGAGCTGTCATGTGGCTTCTGCCCGACACCTGGCTCTAACCACATGCACCAAGAATTATTAACAAAGCACTGACCTTTGATGTCAAACGGCGAGAGAGAGGTGCATATCTAGTAACGACTAAATTACACAATGTGAAAACAACAAAATTGGGAGCAGTCCTGACTTCTCAGCTTGACTAAATTGTGTGAACTAGTTAAGCAAATATAATATTTCTTTCTTTTTCTTTTTTTTATCACATATGAGCTCACCTTCGAATACGTGAATTTTAGAAAATGCAAGAACCTTTTGTGTTTGATTTAAAAGACTATCATGGAGCTCCATCTATAATAATCTAGGCCATGGGTACTCACAAACTTTCTCTTGGGGGCCAAGTTTACAGTGTGGTTTGTGTCCGAGGGGCGCACCGGTGGGGGCGGGGTCAGTGGTGAAGACGGCGGGGCTAGAGCAAAAAAAAAAAAGATTCTAGGCCATATATGAGGCGCGCTTGACAAATGACTCCTCTAAATTCATCAATGCCTTGTGGGGGGGAGAGATGTTTGGAAGTTTATGTTGAAAAACTGTCACGTAATACATAGGTCTCAATTCAGTGCCACCATCTGATGCTTTAAGGCTAAACGCTTCCATGTTTTAAAGAAAAAGTTTTCTTAGCCTTCATGATATTTTTATGTGATCTTTTTTTGTATGATTTTCGTTCCAATTGTTTTCTTGGCTCGGCTCGTGCACGGACCCTTGGAGTCAAGCTCGATCCTTAACTCCGTTCTCCCTGTTGCTTTTTGCCTCGCCCACGTCTAGGCCTTGCAGTGATCTTAAGGTCTTGAGTGGGAATCCTGGCTAGGGCAAGTCGGCCTTCGGTTTGTTGCGTCTTAATTATACCCTTCGTTTCTTGCCGCTACGCACTAAGAAGCTCCGGGGCAGTATGTGTGTGCCCGGAGGATGGTCCAGTGAAGGCGCAGCATTTCCAGACCGCGGTGCTCGAGCGCTGCGTGTGTTGTCTCGCGCTCCCCGCCCTGGGCAGCGCGCGGGAAGGGGAGAGGTCGAGCAAGCTGTAGCGCGAGGCACATTCCTGGCCGGCGTGCCTGCTGAATGCCATCGGCTCCGGCAGTGATCGCACCATCCTTTCCTCGGAAATGCGTCTTGCCCCGCGGCTCTGCAATACCGAACTGGCTGCCCCGCCCGCCATTCACACAGAGCCCCCAGCTCAGCCCTCCCTTGCCACAGCACTCCCCGCACGGGCCCGCATGGCGTAGTATAAGGGTCGTGGTGTTGTGGATTCCTATTCTAGTCACTTAGTCTGAAGTCCGCAGCTCGTGCCAGCCTTGCAGAGCCCACGTCATCCGCCAGGAGCCAACAAGGCCTGGTTTTGGAGGCGAGGAGCCTGGTGGAACCGCATCCTGCTTCGAAGAATTGTTTGCACCCGGCAGTGAGCCGCGGGGTATTATCTATTATTCAGCTTAAAATAGGCGATGTTTGGAAGCTCGAGGCAGGTTTTGTTCCACGTGTTTTCCCAGGCGCATGCCTTGTGAGGCCCGGCGGCTCCCGAGTGATCGGACCTGCGGTGCTGCGGGGGAGACTCTGGAGGGCATCCCAGAAATGTGAGCACCCCGGGCCAGTCGTCTGCTTGTGTCCGCACCCAACATCCAGCACAATGGCTGCGGAGGGGTTGGGGGGGATTTGGTGGGGAAGCGCTGGAATGAGAGGCCGGGGGCATTAAAAAGAAAAGTTTAAAAAAAAAAAAGAAAACTTACCTGACTGCCGACTTCAGAGTCTCTCTCTTGCCTGTTTTCGCTGATGGGCACAGCTGACTCGAGTTGCACGAACGGGAGGGGGGCGGGAGAGAACACGGACGACGAGAGGGGGGCGGGAGAGAACACGGACGACGGGAGGGGACACGGACGACGGGAGGGGGGCGGGAGAGGACACGGGCTGCGGGAGGGGGGCGGGAGAGGACACGGACGGCGGGAGAGGACACGGACGACGGGAGGGGGGCGGGAGAGGACATGGACGGCGGGAAAGGGGAGGGAACAGGAAAAAACGTAACTCCGCCCTGGGAAAAAATCTCGGGAACGCCCCCGAATCTGGTCCGGCCTTGACGGACAGATCCGGCACTCAATGGCTAGCCTCCATTTATGGAGCTAGCCAATGAGAGCCGGGGGACGTTCCCGAAGTGCTTATTGGGGACATAGGATTTCACCTGCGCTGAAAGGCTGCGCAGCAGCCTTCGGCAGGCGAAACCCAATAAATAAAAACCACAAACTTTGTGCTCGCTGCACTGCACCATCGAGGAGAGCAGCGAGCTGGGAAGCAGGGGGAGGCTCCTTCCTCTTACCAGGTCTCACAGAGCCTCATAGAGCAGTACAGATAGGCTCTCTGCAGCACCAGTCCCGAGGCCAAGGCGCCTGGCGCATCCCATCAGAAACTCTACCATGCAGGGCCGGACTGGCTACCGGGCAGTTAGGAATGCTGCTGAGCTGGGGGCTGATTTCGTTAATGGGGACCTGCGTGAGCTAAACGAAATTCGTTTTCCTTTCAGTATTTCAAAGCACATGCAGGTCTCCATGGACGAAATCAGCCCCCACTGCAGTAAAATCAGGCAGCAGCTCGGCAGCATTCCAAACTGCCCGGTAGCCAGTCCGGACCTTCTACCATGCCTCTGCCTCTTTGCGCGCTCCACTGCACCATTGTTGTGTTCCATAGTTGGCGGGTCATCAAGGTCAGCACTTCACGGTGAGCGCTGAGCACAGGGGGTGCACAGCTAGGGGCAGCGGGGGAGGCAGAGAAGCTGCAAGCATGCCTGTATAGGCTTACTGGGGAACCGGCTCAAAGCAGTAATGAGGCGTAGCAGACCTATGCCTTGGTCTCTGCCCTTTTTACCGCAATGGTACCCACTACACCGTGGTCAACCCAGCACCAAGCCAGCACCAGCTAGGGGGGTGTCCTGAAAGAGAACTCAGGAAGGCGCGCTGCCTCCTGGAGCTATTGACTCACAGGCACAGATATTTCACGCATTGCTGGGCCCCGGTAAACATATGATTGTCACGCCCTGTGGAATAGCAACTACAGACTCAAGTTCTCTTGAGATCTTTGACTGTGACTGATAGGTAGCCGTTGGTACTGAAGGTACCTGTGAAAAGGGGAGAAGCTGTGCCCGGAACAGAAATGAACTGCTGGGGCACTACAAGCTCCATCTTCCCCTGTATCGACGTCCACACTGCTCCATCCGTGCCCTTCAGTGACCGGAAAAGTCCAGGCCAGGCCCCCCCCAAAGCACCTGATTGTGGGGTTGGCTGAGCAAAGACTATGGGCAAAAGAAAGCTAAACAACCAGAGCCCGGTGGTGAAATAATAACTACCCAAGATTCGTTTTTGGTGTAGACGGCAAATGTCCTGACAAAGGAGACTGAACTTACGAAAAGACGACTTTCCATGGAGTAGGTAAGGAATGGTTTAGCTATGAATGCTACCCCTCCTGGAATGTGTGCCCAGTGACTCTAGAAGTAGCGTGTTCCCATTTAAAATTATCCCTTTACTGTTAGCTGAGTCAGTGACATTGATTTGTATTGTACCTTACAGCCGTTCTCCGTGTTCAATTCCGCCTTGGGGCAGTCTTGGCTGTCTGAGACCAGCGTCAGAGGTATGGTGTACAAGTCTGTGAATATGATGTCTTAGGTCCAGCGGTGTCGGGAGCGTAGCAGCCCGCACCAGCCCCTGCTGTGCTTACACTCCACCGGTGCGGCCTTCTGCCGTTGTGCTGCGAGGTAGGATTTGTCCCCTCTCGCCAGGTGTTTGTCTGGGCCTCCGCCGATCCCGGTCACTTCCCAGGGGTGTGTCCGTGATGTCGTAAGTTTTCGCAAACGGGGGCGGGGGGAAGAGCGCACCCGCAGCCCACTTTCGCCACGATGTTCTCCTCAATGTTCAGGGCCCTGGTGGCTGCACCGTACGCAAGCTGGCCTCGCCCACGCCGCAGGCCCCGCTCTCCCTCAGTGCAGCTATCGCTTTCCGACTATTTCAGAACAGGCCCGGGACAGCTGCGCAACCCCGCCCGCCCCTGCAACTGCTTGCTGTACCTGCAGTTCACCAGCGGATCTTTGTAGACAAATCTGATACTGCGATCGTCGCACTGGGGCTCTCGGCTCAGCCGTTAGTTGCAGGCACTTTTCCAGCAGCGCCGGCCGCGACATTTCAGCGACGATTACAGCGGCGGTTAACCGACTCGCGGGCCGGTAATTACTCTGTTTTGTGCCGCTCCTCTCACCGCACAAATGGCCCTCAGTCAGGAGCCTGGATGCAGCGATATATGCAGGACTGGTGATGTCGCAGGGATTCCGTTCTCCTACAGAACTGTGCCTAGAGACTTGGAACCTCAGTGAGTTAGGGTGGGCCAAAACTCACCTTAGTACCCAAAATCCCCTACCAGACTAGCTACAGTGTCTCATTGGTCATTACAAACTCCCAATGCTTAGACAAACCAGAACATGGACTTAGAATACCTCAGGTAACGTGGAACACATGAACACTCTTTCGTTATACAATCATTTCAATCCAGAACAAGGAGTAAATGAGGACTTGTGCACAGTTGAAATGTTTATTTACTAATGCAGTGTTCTCAAACGCAGTATCTTAGTTAATACAAGCAAACATATTATAAGAAGCATAGTTACTAGTCCATAGAATACAAAAGGTGACAGCATGCTAAAATGCTAAAATGAATAGGGTTAAACAACACCTATTTCTCACCCTCCCTAGCTAGTATATTATATTATATCTAAGAAGGTCTCTTTGGGTTTTAGCAGGGCGGGCCCATACCTCAGATCCTAGTGGTAAGGGATCACATCATCTTCCACCAGCTCTCTGCATGCGAAGCACCATCAAGTGTGTGTGTATGCTCTGTGCAAAGCAATATAAAACGCGCCTAAAGCCTAAATTTGGCCGCAGCTGCATGTATGTTATGTCTAGGAAGAGTGCGAAGATCAGACCTCACAACAACTGTGTCGAGATATCCTTGAAGGCTTCAGCACTCACTGTAAAGACACGGCTCACTAAGCAAAGTTGATATCAGAGTAACAACATATTATTCGTGTGTGAATCAAAATATCCTACTAGGCTCAAAGCTACAATAACAGTTAAGTGTCGTGTGCAGAAGCAGCAGAAAGGTAAAATGGCATTTAAAGTCCTAATAAGCTCATGCTAACTTAACACAGCATATAGGCAAAGTGAAGGATGATGTGCTCGGCCGGCAGAGTCTCTTTACAAAGCGGCTATCTTGCTGCTCGGCTTGGCCACGCCCCTCTCGTTGTAATAAACTTTTATAATATTTTTTATAAAAACAAAGAGTAAGGTTATCAAGCTATTAGAAAGTGATTTGGACCTTTTTTTGAAGGGAGTAGAAGGGGACTGCATTTTAGTTTGGGTGGGGTATTTTAACTGTGTTAAATGTGATTTTGAGAACCCTGTGGGTATTGTGATCACTTTGGCGATAGGATACCATATTTTTCACATGACATGTATGGGGAAGCCATTAATAATGCAGTGTATAAATATGATCTAGTAGCTTTATAATCCACTACCCCAGAAGGTGAAATAAACATACACACTTTTGTAGGAACAAGGTCATCCTCAAATATAAATCACTTTATCATATCAGCCAATGGTAGTGATCCGGTTGAAAAAGTTCTGATAAATATCAGTCTTTTTAGTGACTATTACCCCTTAATTGTGTCATTGAAACTAAACTTGTCACCAAAAGCACTGGGTAAGTCAGCAAACACCGACATCAACATCCATGGGAATAATGGTGTTTCGATATAAGGTCGGGTGTGAATCCAGTTACATTCATGGAAAACCTTAAAGGGAAAACACGAAGAGACTTATAAACCTGTTTGGATAGTTCCTCCTCTGATTCAGCAATCATAACTGCCTTCTACAATATTACAACTTATATAGCAGGTGAATTAACAACTAAAAGAAGGTAGAAAGTTTGTGATCTTAATCCTAGATAGTTCAACCATGAGTGTTCCAGGTTGAATGGGGAATTGAAACGGGCACTTAAACAAAAGCTAAGAGACCCCATTAGGAATATCTACGTGAGGAAAGATTACAAAAACACTCTGATAGAAAGGAAAAGGGAGATTCTTGTGGGGCATGGGAGAAATTAATTCAGGCAGCAGGGTTGAAAGACTCAGTTCTCTTTTGGAAAACATTCAATTACCCGTACTTTAAAGAGAACAATGAGGTAAAGATGGTATACACCCGTTACGACGCAACTTTTACTCCGCACTACCATTACAACGCGGGCATTACAACGCATGACATTACAACGCATTGCGCTGGGGGGCGCTCTAGGATAAGAGGTAAGTTTAATTTACTATCCAACACCTTCCCTAGGGTCCACGGGGACTGGAGTTAGAATAGTAAATTATACTTACCACTATCCAGCACCCCAAAGCGCTATGCGTTGTAACGGTATTCGTTGTAAATACCGCGTTGTAATGGTACGCGGAGTAAAAGTATGCGTTGTAACGTCATACATCCGGTAAAGATTGATGTTGTAGTACCCCCGGAAGATTGGGTGTCACACTTTGAGTGTATCTTCAACCCAGATGCTGTAAAAATAACTGATAGTTAAAAGGGAAACTTTATATTAGTGGAGCGCATCAAATCATTACCAATAACGCCAGATGAAATCAAATCAGCTCTTCAAAAAAGTGCTAATGGCAAAGCTGCGGGCTCGGATGGGGTGCCAATGATGTTTTTAAATATAATATGGATTTCTGGATAGCAATTTTACTGATTGTTTTTAATGCTACCCTGGGGGGGGCATATTACCTGATACATGGGTTGAAAGTATTATCGTACCCATTTTCAAAAAAGGGGATAGAGGGAAGGCAAATTGCTACAACCCAATATCTCTTCTTGATTCCACCTCTACATTGATGGGCCGAATAATGCTGGAAAGGCTTGAAAACTGGGCCGGCGATAACAAAATCTTAACAGAGGCGCAGTATGGTTTCAGAAGGGGTATTAGGATGGTAGAACAATGTTTAAACTTAGAACTATTAATAGGGATGTACACATTAGCCAAGGAGGGGGCACTACTTTTATGTTTCGTCAACCTCACTAGCGCCTTCGACCTAGTCAACCATCACAAACTATGGCAAACATTGAAAGGGCTAGGGGCCCCTATCGAAATTATTACATACATATCCCAGATTTATACTTTTTTAACCTCTAGGGTACAGTTTGGTAAAATGAGGAAATGTACTCCTGATTTTAGGGTTATGTGTGGTATTAGACAGGGGTGTGTATTAGCACCCCTTTTATTTTCCATATACATTAATAACGTAGACCCATTTTTACAAAATATTATTGCAGATACCCCGAAAGTTGGAATACGCCCCACACCAGTATTACTATACGCAGATGATGCTGTCCTAATATCAAGGACAGCAAACCGTCTGCAACGCCTAATAGAAAACTTTGCCCTGTACATGACTGATAAAGATTTACAGATACATTTAAAGAAAACTTTTGTCATGACATGTGGGAGCAAGAGGCCTAAGAACAGACAGCACCATGTGGGCAATGTCGCTATTAATGGAGTGCCATCGTTCGCATATCTGGGGATGCTTTTTAATAACAACGGTACATGGAACACGCAGATTAAATCATGTAATATGACATTTTTAAGAATCACGGGGAGCATTTGTAGATTCTCAGTGAAATTGGGAAACAAACACATATGAGAAATCTTAAATCTGTACAGGAGTAAATGTGTCTCAGGGGTCTGTTATGGGGCTGCGATCTGGGGGAGAGCTAACACCGCCTCCTTACAAACCCACGAAAATAAGTTTTTTAAATGATTGTTGGCAGTCCCAAGAGCAACAGCAAACAATATAGTACATAAAGAACGGTTGGTACCATATTTAAGCGACACAATAAATATGGCTGGCTTGACCTTTTGGCAAGGGCTGTGGGCTAAAGAAGAAACACAATTTACAAAAGATTTCATAATGGATTGCCTAGCCCTTGACCTCAGCAGGAAAATACCATGGCTGGAGCACATTTCTAACCTTCTAATACGATGTAAAGTCGATATTGACAAAAAGAACCCCATACTTATTCACGAATTTATCAAAAGCGACTTGAAGTTGAGATATCTAAATGCCATGGAAAATGAGAGAGAAAGGGCTGCCACCCAAAAACAGAGTGTGGTTTCTTATTGTGAACGCCCGCTCATGAGGGGCACACAGTTATATTTAACGCTAGTAACAAATATCCAACACAGATTCTATTTAACCAGGTTAAGGATGGGTACATTACATTATTTAGTAGCATTCCCCAGAACGGAAAAGTTGTGTTACAAACTACCAAACAGTCTGTGTGATGGTAAATCCTCACAATCTACTTTGCATTTTATTATTTTTTGTAGTTTTTATAGGGATATCCGGAAACCAGTTTTAAAACCCCTTTTTTATCAAACATGCTTTTTAATTATAAATACACATTTAATTTTGTCTGTAGCCTGGAAAATGTGAAAATCATAAATACTGTTATTCAATTTGTACAACTTTCAATTAGGAAAAGAAAGTACAACGCACACTTGGATGTATTGTTATATGAAAATCTGAATGACTACCCCTAGTTTATGTTTTTAACTTTTACCTTGATAAGATGTGGCATTGTGCACTTTATGTACCCTTATGCACTTGTAAGCATTAGCACTTTATTGTATAACTTGTGGCAGTTTGCACTTTAAGTATTCTTATACACATATGCATTAGCACTTTATTTCTGGATGTAGTATCTCTGAACAGCTCAAAGTGTAACATTCGATCCGTCTCCAATTTTCTATGTTTATTTTTAACTGCATTTTGTATCTCATGTATTTTATATGTACTAGCATTTTGTCTTATCCTGCTACCTCTTGGCCTGATGAATTAAATACTGTTATTATTTATCATTTAATTATTATGTAATGTAGGAATGTTTTTTATTCCTGTATTAGTATGCTTTTATGGTGTTTTTTCTTTTGCACTGAATAAAGTTGATTTTAACTTTGAGTCATCATTTTATAACAAATAACAGATGTATAGTGCACATATGCAACAAACTATAAGGTTATATTGTGACATGGGATTGATTAAGGATCTATGGATTTTGTATATGACATGCAGGAAGAAAAATATCTTGTGGCATATATGTTTTTAATGTATATTTACTGTTTGCATTTTTGTAGCCCTGAAGAAGTCTCATGTAAATGAAGAAACGAATAGGCGATTTTTGGGCTACTTTTGAAGAATTGGTGTTCATATAACAAATAAACAAAAGAAGAGAGGTTAAAGTATCAAAAAAGCCACATAGATGGAGCGAAACAACTAGTGGAACTCACACCCTATTTGGGTGGAGAAGAAAGCCCTCACACACCGACCTAGTCAGTGTCATGCTTCATCATTGGGCCCCACCAAAGAGGCCGAGTGCCTCTTTGGTGTGCTGCGACGCCAGAAGACTGCGGAGCTGGTTGTGTGAAATGGGCGTGTTGTGAGGATAACTAAAAGTAAAAGTGTCTAAAGGGTATCTACAAAAAGTTTTAATGAATGATCCCTAGGACACGGATAAAAGAATTATGTGTCTGAATTTAGTGCCAAAGGTAATGGATGGTTAATTCAGAATTAAGTCAGTCAACATGTTTCAGCCTTACGGGTGGTTTCAATTTACCTAGGCATTCGTCAGGACAGAAATAAACCCCGGCGGTATGGACTCTCTAATCGTCCACCCTGACCTAGGGGCGTGAAAGTGAAAAACTAATAAATAGTGATAAAGTGCATAAAAAGGTGGAAGAGCGCAATGCTTATTCCAAAAATACTCCTAGTTATGGAGTGTATTTTAAAATATGGCGCTAATTGCTCCATGGGTCTCAGGAGGGGGGTAGGAGCGTCCCTGGCACATCGCCCTCAGCGCTCGCTGCCCACTTGAACACCTGGTATTCCCTCAAACCGGACCCCGACGATCCGGTTTGAGGGAATACCAGGTGTTCAATAACTAGGAGTATTTTTGGAATGAGCATTGCACTCTTCCACCTTTTTATGCACTTTATCACTTTTTATTAGTTTTTCACTTTCACGCCCCCAGGTCAGGGTGGACGATTAGAGAGTCCATACCGCCGGGGTTTATTACTGTCCTGACGAATGCCTAGGTAAATTGAAACCACCCGTAAGGCTGAAACATGTTGACTGACTTAATTCTGAATTACCCATCCATTACCTTGGCACTAAATTCAGACACATAATTCTTTTATCCGTGTCCTAGGGATCATTCATTAAAATTTTTTGTAGATACCCTTTAGACACTTTTACTTTTAGTTATCCTCACAACACGCCCATTTCACACAACCAGCTCCGCAGTCTTCTGGCGTCACAGCACGCCAAAGAGGTACTCGGCCTCTTTGGTGGGGCCCAATGATGAAGCATGACACTGACTAGGTCGGTGTGTGAGGGCTTTCTTCTCCACCCAAATAGGGTGTGAGTTCCACTGGTTGTTTCGCTCCATCTATGTGGCTTTTTTGATACTTTAACCTCTCTTCTTTTGTTTATTTGCATAAAACCGGGGATCAAGAGAGTGTTCCTGATCTTCCCTGTCTCTCCCATTGTTACTTTTGTTGATATAACAAGACAGAGAAGATGTGAATAAAAGGACTATTTTAAAGAAAAATGAAATGGAGTCTGTGAATTAAATTTGAATCAAGCCTTAAGGCGGAATTTGGCAACGCAGCCCAAAATATTGGTTAAATATATAACTTGGGGGGTGCTGATCATTTGCTCTGATCATGACTAACAGATTGTATGCAGTTCCTCAATGCCAATAAATAGATTGAGGTGCTATATTAGAAGACTTGCAACTTATGAAATGGAAGTGACAAAATGATCCCAGTCAAGAGCAGTAGCCCACTTGTCTATCTAAATAAAATTCAAATCTCTGATCTGCATGTTGCACAATGTGCAGGCTCAGAAACCCTCAATGTTACTTTATGAGTGAAAATGGTGACTGGACAAAACACAGAACTGCCAGAACTATGTTAATCACTGGGGTTATTTTACATTAATATAATCCCTTCAACATTGCTGAGCAGAGAATGATCTATACAACCTTATCTTAACCCTGTAACATACTTTAAAATGTAGCCTCTTTTAGTGACCAATCAAGTAAACTAGAACAGATTCAGGGCCATATTTATGACCCAGTTTGCATCCCTCTTGAACCAAATGACATGGTGCAAGAGCGACTTAAAACTTAAGTCGGATTTTGAAGCCACGCATGGCCACTTTGTGTGTCCTATAGTGGCTCCAAAAATCTAGAGTAACACAATGCAACGCAAATCGCTGTGCTGTGTTATTCTGCCCTGGGTAGGCATTCCATGGGCGCTGCATGGGAATGCATGGGTGTTCCCACGCAACTCCTGTGGTTTTTGATGCATTCCCAGATTTTCAAGACCTTGCAAACTTGAGAATGCAACCAAAAGATACACCTCCCTAGGTGAGGCGTAACGGGGAGTAATGTCTTTATTTCTCTTTGTTATTTCCTCACATAGAAAGAGGAAAATGCCTCTCAGGATTGTTTTTATGCAGGAAAGTATCCATACTTGCACAAATACAATCCTGCATGCAACACAGCCACCCTTGCACTTAGGTGCAAGGGTGCCTGCGTTGGTGCTAGGCTGCCGAAAGGGCGCTAGCGCAGGGGGCATTGGCAGCTTCTCCACGTGGGCATCGGAGCGTCACCCCACTGCTTTCTTGCAGTGCGAGAAGCAGAAACGTAAAATGGTATAAATACAATTTTATGTTTCTGCTTCTCGCACTGCGGGAAAGTAGAAGAAGGCTATGCCTGGTTGTGGACGGGCGGGTCAGGGAGGAGTGGCTAGACCAATGTTGTGGGCCCTGACTGGTTATCACAGGGCCGACCAAACCAGTCATAGCACTCTCCGTTTTCTTCATGTAGCCTGCTTACAGGCCTCCCCTAAGACGCCTGTAAGGACAGCGTCCTAGCCAATCACAACGCTGCCCTTGCAGCATTTTGATTGGCTTAGGGTAAGAGAGGGAGGCTGCCTGCTGTTTCTGCTTCCTGTTTGCAGAGAGCAGGAGGCGTGATGCGTGAGTACGGCACCGGAGGCTCTTGCAAAGAATACGTTACAACAGAGGTGAAGATAAGTTTTTCTTAATTTGTTTTGTAAATTAAATTAATTATTTGGATAGCAGTTCTTACTCCTGACAAAGCCGATTTGTAACCCCTGACGAGGCTGAGTTGTTCCCGGTCACCCCCTTGAAATTTATAGTTGCAAGGGCATTAGATGTGGTGTGTCTTCTGTGGGAGACGTTGGGTGAGGCATGTGTGGGGCTCAGGGACCTACTTTTAACATGGTGCTTCCTACTTATCTTCCCTTAAGTGTTGCAAACGGTGAAAATAGATGCAGTCACCCAGGCGCTGGGGAACACCCAATCTCCACTCACATGGCTTGTTTACACTCAAGTCAGGGACACTAGAATTTTGTGGGGGGGTTTCGGCACCAGAGTTTCCTGCATAATTATCGCACTGTCGCATTTGCCAGTCCACATGAGCCATCATCTGCTCAATAATCTGTAGCATTATTAAAAAATGTGTTTCTAGCTCAAAAGAAGGCACTTGGCAAAGTTTTATTTCTCTGTCGCTTATTGCTGCATGAAGGTGTTACACTGGAACTAATAAGCGTCAATCTTTGCCCAGACAGTGTTAGCCTGCATAAAAATGTCAAAATATCAACAGTCTCAATTGCTTTATTTACATTCTTTTTTGTTTAAAACCTTTTTATTAATATTGTGCACATTATTAATAAAACATAAAGACAGAGCAGTGCTCATGTAGCAAGTAAGAGAAGAAAGAAAAGCGAGTGTCAATAGCACGATGCACAATACCCAATAGTAACAGGAAAAACAAAGATGTAAGTTATGGCGGGTATTTCCAACCATGAGTCAACGTCCCAGGGAGGATAGAGCAGTGCTGGCGAGTCACTGCACCGGGTAGCGTGTAAACGATTCAGGTATGGTGCAGTTCGAACCCAACTGGGGACATAGGGCACAACAAAATGAGGACAACATAAGTTAAGAAAGGGTGGGGTAAAGTCACCTAAGACCTGCTGCTGTGTCTAGTGTAACGGGGGGCTAAAAACGGTTAGGACCTGGTAATAATGGGGCCCTGAGACAAAAGGGTTGGGTCAGCTCGGGTGTCAGCGCTACTCTATGTTCCCGCCGGCTGGGGATATACCTTGAGTAACGACCCCATGGAGCACATTCGGGTCCTCTGTGTCCATGACCAGCCCTTGGAGATTGGAAACCATTGTGTCCCACTGAGGCGCTAGGGGGAACATGCGAATGGCAAGCAGGTCCTCCCGATGTAGCGCAACACCCTCCGCCTTAGCCCAGTTGAGCAGGGATCAGCGCCAGGCAAGTGGGTGTGGGGACAGAGGGGATTTCCATCGCCTGGTGATCAAGCATTTGGCTGTTATTAGACCTAGGTCTAAAAATCATCTGGCAGCCCTATATTTTTTGTTTCTGCTGAAGAGGTGCAGCACATGGGCCTCCCAAGTAGGGGAAATGGTACGGGAGGTGCAGGATGTGAGGGTGACCGTTGTGAGAAGTTGGCCTGGTATATGATGTTCACTATTCTAGTGAACACCTTGCACCAGTCCAAACAACCCTTATGGTGATGGTTGTAAGTCAACCTTATAGACCAGCTATCCTAGTGGTAGCGTGGACAGAAGAGTCTTAGCCTAAAAGACTCATGAGGGCGTGTAAAGCCAGCTGTTTTACCATATGTAACCCCTTGAATACCAAATGAAAGGACACCACACAGGATATATATAAAATATATATGTATTTATTTACTAACACACTCCTCTGAACTCTTTATGAGATCAGAGGCCAAAGCACATCACAAGTTACTTAGTCAGAATATGTTAAGTTGCACAAAATACAGTTAGGCCCTAGGGGCGAAGCAAACCATATACTAAGAAAGTGGTATAAGTACCACGTCAGGAGAAAAGCAAATGCCTAGGCCCTAGGGAATCGCTGGGGCTACACTATCTGAACCTTAGTTTAGAAGTAGGAGGCCCACAGGCGGCGCGTGCAGTGTCTTTACACACACGCGAGAGTCAATGTTAAGTCAATGGGAACTTAGAGTTTAGAAAAAGAAGGATTTAGGACACTTCCGGTCTAGCTAGGAATATACAACTAACAAAGCTAGACACTAGGATAGTCAATCCCTACAGCAGCACCCAAGTACTCGCGTTACCTTACCCACGGGCTGCGGGTGCATAGGTGTCAAAGTGTGTCGGGTTTTCTCATTGTTTCCTACTGAGCCTTGGAAGAAGATGCTGCAGGCGACCAGGAGGAAGATGTTCAGGTGGATCAAAGGGTGGATCGAAGATGAAGAAGACCTGAAAGCAGAGGGGACATAGTCTAGGTCACTAGCCAGTGACCAGGAGGAACCAGGAAGGAACCAGACAACGTCGAGGAGCAATCAGGGTCTGTCGTGAAGCTTGTCTCTTCAGCCACGCGGACCAGGAGGCGTCGAGGACAACCAGGTGCTGGAGGCGAGCTGTCCCACAAAGGTTCT
Organism: Lissotriton helveticus; assembly: GCF_964261635.1. Lineage (NCBI taxonomy): Eukaryota > Metazoa > Chordata > Amphibia > Caudata > Salamandridae > Lissotriton > Lissotriton helveticus. The sequence continues at coordinate 652,666,702 of NC_136067.1, forward strand.
CGCAGATGGAGGGGTCGACCGCAGGATTGGAGTCAACAAGCCTTGGCAAAGGCAACCCATGCAGGATTCAAATAAGGCTTCTGGTGCAGACCAGCAAGGTCTGAGGTGCCTCACCTTTGCAGGGAGGCAAGGGCCAGTCTGGAGCAACCAGACCAGCGAGTTGGTTCAAAAGGATTGTCGTCACAGAGGCTACTAGCCAGCGGGCCATCAACCGGACAACGCATCGAGCAGAACACAAGCAGAAGGGCCTCACGCAGAACTCGTGGAGTGTGGAGGGCTGATCTTCGGTGCAGGTGGAGCTCGGATTCGAGGCTTCTCAATCCCCAGTGACCAGCTTTGAGGATACCTCAGGAGCTGCACAGTTAGCAAGTTGCAGACTTTTAAAGTTTGTCCGGTCACACGTGTCTCGTTGCGTCCACGGATCTCAGCTATGCTGCAGACGTGAAGAGAGGGTCAGAGAGGTCTGGAAGTCTGGGTCTTGTCAGGCTCTGTGCTCAGGTGCCGGCGGGAGCATCGACAAAGCAAGCCGTTGATTTGCTGGATGGTGCCTGGTTGCCCAGGGTGGTCACTCCTTGGCCACAAATGAGATTCTTCAGTCTTCAGCTTCAGCAGAATGTCGAAGGTCCAGAGTTTCGTGTCAAGCTTCGATTCCAGGATTAATCTAAAGTCTCAGGACTCAGCTCCTACCTTTATACAACTAAAAGGGGCTGGATTACTTTCTAGGTCCCTCCTATGGGTGGGACCAGGAAGGGGGGTGGTTACACCCCCTTTCCTTTGTCCAGTTTCACGCCAGAGCTGGGGCTGGAGTGCCCCAGCAACCGGTTTGAACTGGGGAATGCATGGAGCACCTAGTGTGCCCCAGGCAGTGTCTCAATCTATTCAGCCCTCCCTGTCCCAATACACAAAGTCCTGTCTGGGGTGGTGCTCGCACCTCTCCAGGCAGGAAACCTATTGTCCAAACCTCCGTGACTGGAAGGACTTCCAGCAGCAGGAGGTCAGACTTGTGTCTGTGGCAGCAGCGTCCATTTTGTGACCCTGGGGCTCTGGTTAACTTTAACCAGGATAGTCAGCAACAACATGTCTTCTCACTCAAGAGGGGTGGAATGCTACCCCCGTCGCCAAAATTGGCGAGGGGGTAGTATTCCAAAGCGTATGACACCTTACACGACATGTTTAGATAAAGCCCAACCAAAGTTAGCATGTAACCGCGAGGATTATAATGCACTTAAGAGTATATGGTATGGCAATATCATAGAACAGCTATAAGGACATGGTTCCGAAAGCTGCAGACAGGCTCAGCTCATGCTAGAGCACCATCTCACACATAACCAAGCACTCTGCCTCCAGGATTGTTAAGTCCTGCCATAGGAGTGACTTATAGGTTACTGTGTGTCTATATATAAGGGTAGATATAGGAATACTATACCTAAGCAAGGGGTGATTACACGATCTTGCCCCAGCTGAGTGATCAGCCAGTTGTGTCAGTTTGAGTGGCCAGACAGGGGTGGCATAATACATGCTGCAGCCCCTGGTAGGCCTTGGATACACCTATGCCCTGAGTACCTAGGGTACACTTCTACAGGGGCTGACAAGGTGAACCAATTCCCAATTGTGGATGTACCTAGAGTACATGGTTTGAATTTAAAGAGAGTGCATCCGGGCTGTGGTCTGATTAGCAGGCCTACAGCCACATCTAAGTCGAAAACCAGTAAAGCAAAAGCAAAAAGTGGGGGTGATCATAGGAAGCAGACCCTACTCTCCTACACCCCCCCCCAAATTTAGGGACATTAAACTAACCTTGACCAGTTGAGTCTTCTTGTTCTAAGTGGAAATATCAGGAGAGTCCATCTGCATTTGCATGGTCAGTCCCAGGTTTATGTTCCACTGTAAAGTCCATCCCCTGTAGGGAAATGGACCACCTAAGAAGTTTGGGATTTTCACCCTTCATCTGATTTAACCATAGCAGGGGCTTGTGGTCTGTCTGAATCTTGAAGTGAGTGCCAAACAAGTATAGCCTCAGCTTCTTCAGGGCCCAAACCACAGCAAAGGCCTCCCTCTCTATAGCTGACCAACGTTTCTCTCTAGGGGTCAGCCTTCTGCTTATGAAAGCAATGGGCTGGTCTTGACCATCTATATTCAGTTGTGAAATTACAGCTCCCACACCCAACTCAGAAGCATCTGTTTGGACTATGAACTCTTTGGAGTAATCTGGACTTTTCAGAATAGGTGCAGTACACATGACCTGCTTCAGGTCATCAAATGCCTTTTGACAGCTAACTGTCCACTGAAGTTTCTTTGGCATCTTTTTGGAAGTGAGGTCATAGTTTTTCACAAACTTCCGGTAGTACCCAGACAGGCCCAAGAAAGCTCTGACCTGTGCCTGGGTGATTGGAGGAGTCCAGTCTCTGATGGTCTGGATCTTGCTCGCCGGTGGTTGAACCTGACCCCCACCTACCAGGTGGCCCAGGTACACAACCTTGCTCTGCCCTATCTGGCACATTGTGGCCTTGATAGTGAGGCCTGCCTTTTGCAGGGCCTCTAAAACATTCCTCAGGTGGACCAGGTGATCCTCCCAGGTGGAGCTAAAGACAGCAATATCATCTAGATAAGCTGCACAATAGTCATCCAGTCCTGTGAGAACTTGATTCACCAGCCTTTGGAAAGTGGCAGGTGCATTATTCAAACCAAAGGGCATTACCACAAATTGATAATGTCCTCCTGGGGTTGAAAATGCTATCTTGGCTTTTGCATCCTCAGCTAATCTGATTTGCCAGTAGCCTGCTGTCAGGTCAAATGTGCTCAAGAACTTGGCAGAAGCCAATCTATCAATGAGCTCATCTGCCCTGGGGATGGGGTGGGCATCTGTCCTAGTAACAGCATTGAGACCTCTATAGTCCACACAAAACCTCATCTCTCTCTTACCATCTTGGGTGTGAGGGTTTGGCACCAGGACTACTGGACTGGCCCAAGGGCTCTCTGAGGGCTCAATAACTTCCAGCTCCAACATCTTTTGGACCTCTGTCCTAATGCAGTCCCTGACATGGTCAAGTTGCCTGTAGATTTTACTCTTGACAGGCAGACTGTCACCAGTGTCCACCTCATGGGTGCACCAGCTTGTCTGATTTGGGGTCAGGAAAAACAGATGTCTGAAGTACTGAATAACTTGTCTGCAGTCCTGTTGCTGATGTTCAGAGAGGCTGTCAGCAAAGACTACACCACCCACAGAACCATTATCAGGGTTCTGAGTAAACAGGTCTGGGAGAGGGTCACTCTCTTCCTCCTGACCCTCATCTGTAGCCATGAGCAAGCCCATGTCTTCCCTGTCGACAAATGCTTTAAGTCTGTTGACATGAAGCACCCTGTGGGGGCTTCTGGGAGTCCCAAGGTCCACCAAGTAGGTGATATCTCCCTTCTGTTCAACTATTGTATCGGGTCTAGACCATTTGTCCTGGAGTGCTGCTGGGGCCACTGGCTCCAACACCCACACTTTCTGTCCTGGCTGGTACACAGTCAGCACAGCCTTTTGGTCATGCCAAGCTTTCTGGAGTTCTTGGCTAGCCTCAAGGTTTTTAGAAGCCTTCTCCATATACTCAGCCATCCAGGAGCGGAGACCAAGTACATAGTCCACTATGTCCTGCTTAGGCTTTTTGAGAGGTAACGCCCATCCTCCTTCACAAGACATAGGGGTTCCTGTAGGAGACTAGGGTCTGCTTCCTATGGTCACCCCCACTTTTTGCTTTTGCTTCACTGGTTTTCGACTTAGATGTGGCTGTGGGCCTGCTAATCAGACCCACAGCCCAGATGCACTCTCTCTAAATTCACACCATGTACTCTAGGTACATCCACAATTGAGAATTGGCTCACCTTATCAGCCCCTGTAGAAGTGTACCCTAGGTACTCAGGGCATAGGTGTAACCAAGGCGTACCAGGTGCTGCAGCATGTATTATGCCACCCCTGGCTGGCCACTCAAACTGACACAACTGGCTGATCACTCAGCTGGGGCAAGGTCGTGTAATCACCCCTTGCTTAGGTATAGTATTCCTATATCTACCCTTATATATAGACACACAGTAACCAATAAGACACTCCTATGGCAGGCCATAACAATCCTGGAGGCAGAGTGCTTGGTTATGCGTGAGATGGTGCTCTAGCATGAGCTGAGCCTGTCTGCAGCTTGCGGAACCATGTCCTTATAGCTGTTCTATGATGTCGCCATACCATATACTCTTAAGTGCATTATAATCCTCGCGGTTGAATGCTAACTTTGGTTTGGCTTTATCTAAACATGTCGTGTAAGGTGTCATACGGTTTGGAATACTACCCCCTTGCCAATTCTGGCGACGGGGGTAGCATTCCACCCTTCTAGAGGGAGAAGACATGTTGTTGCTGACTATCCCGGTTAAAGTTAACCAGAGCCCCAGCGTCACAAAATGGACGCTGCTGCCACAGACACAAGTCTGACCTCCTGCTGCTGGGAGTCCTTCCAGTCACGGAGGTTTGGACAATAGGTTTCCTGCCTGGAGAGATGCGAGCACCACCCCAGACAGGACTTTGTGTATTGGGACAGGGAGGGCTGAATAGAATGAGACACTGCCTGGGGCACACTAGGTGCTCCATGCATAGTCCAGTTCAAACCGGTGCTGGGGCACTCCAGCCCCGGCTCTGGCGCGAAACTGGACAAAGGAAAGGGGGTGTAACCACCCCCCTTCCTGGTCCCACCCATAGGAGGGACCTAGAAAGTAAACCAGCCCCTTTTAGTTGTATAAAGGTAAGAGCTGACCCAGGAGACTTTAGATTTATCCTGATATCGACTTGAAACGAAACTCTGGACCCTTTGACATTCACCTGAGCTGAAGACTGAAGAATCTCCCTTGCAGCCAAGGAGTGACCACCCTGGGCAACCAGGCACCATCCAGCAACTCGACGGCTTGCTTTGTCCCCGTTCCCGCCGGAACCCGAGCACAGAGCCTCGACTCTCGGACCTCTCTGACCCCACTGTACGACTCCAGCACAGCCGAGCCCCGTGGAAGGCGTCGGAACCCGTGGAACCAGGCATCTTGGAAAGCCTGCAACTTGCTAACAGCGCAGCTCCTGAGGCATCCTCAAAGCTGTGCACTGGGGACTGAGACACCCCAAATCCGAGCTCCACCTGCACCGAAGACCAGCCCTTCACACTCCACAAAATGTGCGTGGGGCCCTTCTGCTTGTGTTCTGCTCGACGCGTTGTCCCGGTTGCTGGCCAGTTGGCTAGTAGCCCTGAGACGACGATCCTTTGAAAATCCATTGCTGGTCTTGTTGGTCCAGACTGGCCCTTGCTTCCCTGAAAAGGTGAAGTACCTCAGACCCTCCTGGTCTGCACCAGAAGCTCTTTGTGTATCCTGCGTGGGTTGCCTTTGATTAGGCTTGTTGGCTCCGATCTTGAAGTCGACCCCTCCATCTGCGAGAACCTTCGTGGGACAGCTCCTCTCCAGCACCTGGTCGTCCTCGACGCCTCCTGTCCACGTGGCTGCAACTACAAGCTTCACGACAGCACCTGATTGCTCCTCGACGACGTCTGGTTCCTTCCTGGTTCCACCCGGTCACTGGCTAGTGACCTAGACTCTGTCCCCTCTGATTTCAGGTCTTCTTCATCTTTGATCCACCCTTGGATCCACCCGGACATCTTCCTCCTGGTCGCCTGCAGCATCTTCTTCCAAGGCTCCATAGGAAACAATGAGAAAACCCGACACACTTTGACACCTCTGCACCCGCAGCCCATGGGTGAGGTAACGCGAGTACTTGGGTGCTCCTGTAGGGATTGACTATCCTAGTGTCTAGCTTTGTTAGTTGTATATTCCTATTTAGACCGGAAGCGTCCTAAATCTTCATTTACTTACCTTCTAAGTTCCCATTGACTTTCTATTGACTCTCGCGTGAGTGTACTGACACTGCACGCGCCGCCTGTGGGCCTCCTACTCCTAACCTAACGTTCAGATAGTATAGCCCCAGCGATTCTCTAGGCCCTAGGCCTTTCCTTTTCCCGAGTCGCGGTTCTTATACAACTTACTTAGTATATGGTTTTACGCGCCCTTAGGGCCTAACTGTAAACTGTGCTATTTAAAGTATTTCTAAGAGTAACTTGTTATGTGCTTTTGCCTCTGATCTCATAAAGATTCAGAGGAGTGTGTTAGTGAATAAATACATATATATTTTATATATATCCTCTGTGGTGTCCTTTCATTTGGTATTCAAGGGGTTACATATGGTAAAACAGCTGGCTTTACACGCCCTCAAGAGTCTTTTAGCCTAAGACTGTTCTGTCCACGCTACCTCTAGGATAGCTGGTCTATAAGGTTGACTTTACAACCATCACCATAAGGGTTATTCGGACTGGTGCAAGGTGCTCACTAGCATAGTGAACATCATATACCAGGTCAACTTCTCACATTGGTGTGCAGCGGTTGGGATTAGAGCTTGCTGTTGTTTTACCACTTGTAATCTTGAGATATCATTTGAAAGATCACATAGGTACCTGTAGTTACATATAAAAACAAGTCTTAGTATACTTAAGTTCTACTGAATTTAGCTGTTGTAGAACCTGGGCCTAGCACACCCTGACTACAACTCTGGGACAGGTTCTGTAGGAAAACACATAGTGTAGGTAGGTGCAACACCCCACCTCACTAGAAACCATGTCTCATCCAGTGAACCCCGGTGGTTCTCTGCCTGCAGAAGTGGATCCCTTGGGGACTGCTTCAAGATATGACACCTTAGCCTTCCAAGAATTGAGACAATTGTGTACTTCTAGAAGGCTAAAACAGGGTTCAAACCCTACCCTCAAGTTCCTGGTCGAGCTCTTAGAAGAGTATGATGCTCGACAGCCACCTAAGACAGGTGATACAGGTAGTGCAGATGAAGTCCTTTCCTCCTCAGATGATAATGCTGATACTGTGGTACCAGAGGAAGAAGAAGAGGAGGAGGTGTAAGAGGATGAGTCTGATCCTGAGGTAAACAGCCAGGTAGCAGTCAGAATACTTAGCCAGGCTAACTTAAGCATGCATGGGAGTCAGTATGGGCAGCCCTCATACAGACCCCCAAGTGGGCTTAACCAGAGGCAGAGAAGAGGGAGATCCCACTCTAGGGACTCTCTCCAATCTCAGGCTTCAAATGGCTCTCATGGCCTTGCTCAGAGAGGGATGACTTTCCCTCAGAGAAGGGAATATGAGGCAAATATGAGAGAAGTGGGGGTGTGGCTTAGGCGGCGATGAGCTAAGACGTGCCCTCTGAGAGCTCCGGCGCCCTGCTGCCTGTTTTAGCAATTATTAGCGGATTTTGGGGGCTGTGCAGGGACCCCGAGTGCTGGGGGGACCCCCGGAGGGAGTAATCACTGGCGACGTGAAGGCACGGCGGAGCGCCTCGCTGGGAGCGCTGAACGGGCTCGGTGCAGTCCCCGCGGGTGACCCGGACCCGCCATTTTGGCTCCCTGACCGGCGGCAGGCCCCTGGGTTCTGGACTCGGCTGTGGGCTGTCTGTGGGTCCCGGCTGGGGCCTGGACGGGCGGAGGAGAGCGCCGGAGTGTGACCCTGCTGGCGGAGGCATTGGTGTAGCCCGGCAGAGGCAGGGGCCTGGGCGGCGGCCCGAGACCCGACGGAGACTGCGAAAGCCTCGGCCTGCCGCAACCGGAGGTGGGCTGTGAAACGAGCCTGCGGCTGGGTCCACTCGGGGCGATTGGGGAGCCCCTGGAGCGTGGAGAGGCCTGATCGGATGGCATACGACTGCTGACAAGGCGGGAGAGACCCCACCCTGTGCGCGGCCGCCCCGGTGCAGAGCTGTGCCCACCATTTTGATGCCCTGGAGCTGGAGGGGTTGCCTGTGTCTGCGATGAGCCCGTGAGGCGCGACAGCGGAGAGCGCAGTAGCGCCGGTGGACTGCCTTTGTGGGGGTCCCTGAATTGGTGTGACCGACGGCGCTCCTGGACGGGGTGAGCCACGCGCTCCGGAGCTGAGAAGGGCGCCGGGTCTGGAGGCGGGCGCCCCCTGGAAGTGGCGGAGCGGCCTGAGGCGGTGAGGAGTCCTGGTGCTGACCTGCCGCGGTGTGGCTGTGCACCGAGACCGGCGCTGGACGCTTCTGGTGGCAAGCGGAGAGGCCTGTGAGCGCGGAGACCCTGCAAGCTGGACTGTCTGGGGGACGCAGCAGCGCTACAGCGACGAGACGGGCCCGGGGGGACGCTGCAGCCGCCATCTTTGTCCCTGAACCTTGTGTGAGCCACGACTGGCGGTGGCATCATAGCGTGGCTGTGGAGCCCTGGGACACTGGAGAACGAACGGCGGTGAGGCGTATCCATTGGGGGCTACGGGTGGAGCAGCTCCATGCGAGGGGTGCCCCCTCACTCCTGGTGCCCCTGGAGGACCTCGATCTGGACTGCTACCCTGCGCCCCTCCCCTCCCCCCACGAACAGGGGCCTACTTTGGCAGCTGTTCCCGGCGAGGGAGAACTGACCACTGCGAGCCTCTGCGGCGGGGGATGCTGAGCACCCCATAGCCCTTGCCACCTGCTGCCCTCCTACCTGCGAGTCCCTAGGGAGGCGAACCCTCCCTGTGTGAGATACACCTTGGCCCAGGGCCTCTGGAACTTATGCTGGTCTCGTTTGTCTGGGGCCTGTCCTCCCCGTCTGGTGGCGTGCATTTAGCAGGGGGTACGAGGCCCTAGAGCCGCCTGGAACTGTTGCTGGGTGCGATCTGGTGGTGGGGTGAGGTGCTGCCCGCCGCTGGGCATTGCCCTGCCCCTTGACACCTGCAGGCTTTGCTCTGGGTGCGGTGGGGTGCTCTTGGACTGCTTGGGTGGAGGAGCCGGTTAGAGGGCTTGTTGGAGCCGCGGGCTTTGGGCCCTGGGGGTGAGGGGGACCTTGCCCCGGTCTCCTTGAGTGGACTGCTTCTTCCCACTGCGGTGCTGGGGGCGTTGCGTCGCCTGGGGCCTTGACTTCTTGGACTGTGTGTGCGCTGGCTTCTGGTCCCCTGACGGCCTGCTGCTTTGCCCCGGGTGCGACGCACTGACCTCCGCCCTGAGCTGTTGGACCCTGTCTTCTGACTGCACTGACTGGGGGCACCCTCTCCTCTGGGCCTGTGGCGGACGGGGCACTGGTCGCTCGATTGCTGCCGCCTGGAGACACGGACACTTAGCTCTTCGCTGCAGGCCCGACGATGACGAGATCCAAAGGGGGCAAGCAGGAACCGGCGGCGTCGGCCAAGGACACGTCGGTGATGGCTATGTGGGGCAAGACTGGAGCGGTGGCACCAACTGAAGTCCCCTCGTCGATGACTGCGGACTCACCGCCGGTGACTCAAGCTTTCATGGCCTCCTTCATGTCTTATCTCAAGACGGAGATAGGCTCCTTGCGCACGGTAGTCCAAACTTGCGTTAAGAAGCTGCGCAAGGAGGTCACTGAACTGGGTGATAGAGTGGACGGCTTGGAGAAGATAGTTGATGCGCGCACGGAGGACCAGGAACAGCTGTGGCGGAGGGTGGCGGCCCTGGAAGAGCAAAACATTGAACTGCAGGTCAAGCAGGAGGATCTTGAAAACAAGAGCCGCCGGAACACCCTCCGAATCCGTTGCGTACCGCTCGATGAAGAAGGGACGGACATTCTGACCTATGTGGCACAACTCCTGCACGAGGTGTGGGGGGACGAGGATGCCTCCCCCCCCCCGACTCTGGACCGTGCCCATCGGGTGTATGGACAGGCGGGTAGAGCGGGCCCCCTCCCGGACATCCTGACACGGGTGCACTACTTTGAGGAGAAGGAGGCCATCCTGAAAGTGGCCCGGGACAAACCCAACCTCACCTACGGAGGCCACAAAATACAGATTTTCCAAGACTTGGCTCCTAACACCTTGCGACAGCGAAGAGCTTTTCGTCCAGTGACGGAGAAGTTGAGGGCCCTCAACATAGCCTACCAATGGGGCCACCCCTTTGCCCTCATCTTTCGCTGGCCCACAGCCCCTCAAGATCCCGGCACAAGGAGAGGGCCCCTGCCCGCCCGGACTGGACCCAGGTTCGGCGACGCCGTCACTCCCCCCCAGTGGATGAGAAGACCGCGTCACAGGCCAAGCAGGACATCATAGCGCACATCCGCTCCCTAGAGGGTGACCGAGATGGCCGGGCCTCTCTTCCGCCCACCCCATAATCTGGGTCGTGTTGCAACGTCCTTTCTGGTGGTCTCCTCCGGCGGTCTGGAAAGATCTTCATTTCAAGATCCTGTTCTGGCAAGCTGCCTCCACCAACGCCCTAGTAGATACCTGGATTCTTGCACCTTGCTGAGGTAGCCAGCCGGATCCCCGGTGCCCTTGAGTCACAGACAGCATACGCTTCCATGGCGCCTCGTCCTGACCTGCGCCTGGCGACTTCACTGCTCCTGACTCCAACGTGTGGGCCCACACGGAGCTGCTTGAGGGATGGACCTGGTCCCAGTGGGGCTCTGTTTGACTTACACAGCCTGGTCTGCCACCAGGGGCTGAGTGATGACAATTGATATGCCCGACTGCTCCACTTAGCTAGGCGATGCCCCTGATCCTGGTTCGAGCAGCGGGGATGCCGGGGCCGAGGTCTTTTCTTCTGCCTGTGGGTGCTCCCTCTACTACCCCATAGGGAGTGACATTCCTGAGTGCGTCCAAACCCTCGGGTAAAGGATGCCCGGTGACTGGGGTAGTCCGATAGGCCCTGTTGGCCTCTTCTGTTCTTGGTATGTCTGGGGCGTTTTTGACCAACAGCTGTTACCTCTCTCTTTCTCTTCCGTTTCCTCTTCTCTTCTTTGCTTTTCCTCCTCTGGCCTTCCCCTCTGTCCCTCTCCTCTGGTCTGGCGGATGGTGGGGTAGGGTTGGGGTGGCGGCCGTTGTCTGGGTGGTGGGAGCGGGCTCTTTGGCACCTTCCTCTTATCTTCTTCTCCTGCGCTGGTGGGAACGGGGCATATAGGCGGCCCCTGTCCGACGTTTGCTATGGCTGCGACTATACCTAGTACCCTGAAGGTTATATGACTTAATGTCAAGGGCCTGAACTCCCCTAATAAGCGTAAGCAGGTTTGGCGCTATCTCCTTCAACAAAACCCTGACATCATTTATCTCCAGGAAACCCACTTACTGCAGGGGGATACGCACCGCATGGCCCTCCCCAAATACCCTCTTCAGTTCTGGGCGACAGCGGACACCAAAACTGCGGGGGTGGCCATACTATGCAGGACTGGCTTCAGGCGGGGGGACTCCCGACCCTTTAAGAGTGGGGATGGGCGCTTCCTCAGGGCTACGGTGTGTGCGGGACGACACAGGTTCACCTTATGCAATGTGTACGCTCCTAACCAGCTACAAGACCGCTATCTCCAGACACTCTTGAGGGAGCAGGTACCCTGTGGAGATCCGCACACGATACTGGGTGGGGACTTCAACCTGGTGTGGGAATCATACCTGGATCGATGCGGTGCTACCTCCAACGATTCCAGGGTGATGTCCTCTGCCCTGCGCAAACATATTGCGGACCTGGGACTATTTGATGTGTGGCGCTACCACAACCCAGACCTTAGAGACTACTCATTCTATTCGAACTCCCACAGGTCTTACTCCCGTATAGATTTCCTCTTTGTGTCGTTGGGGCTGCTCCGCGACACGCTGGGTGCCTCCATCTCAGATATTTCTCTGTCGGACCACGCTCATGTTGAAATGTGTCTTCAGGACCCGGCGGCGCGTCCCACGAGAGTCGCACGCTGGTCCTTCCCACCGAGTGTCCTACGAGACGCGGACGATGTGGATAGCATCCGGGAAGCCATAGAAGCCTACTTTGCTTCTAATGATACCCCCGACATGCCCTTCCCGGTGGTTTGGTATGCTTTCAAGGCCACGATCCGGGGGCACATCATCTCCCTGGCGATTGCACGCAAACTGGAGGCTGAGTTGGCAGCGGATATCAAGAAAGCTGAGATGCAGGATCGGGAGCGGTCGTCTCGAGACACTAGGAGGAGACTGGCCACACTTAGAGGGCAGCTACGACTGCTGCGCACCAACAAGGCGGAAGGTGCCCTGTTGGCCTTGAAGCAAAAGTACTTTGAGGGAGGCGACAAGGTAGGCCGACTGTTGGCGGGACGGCTGAGAGCACGCGCTGCCAAGGCCCACATCACTAGTGTCCAACTGCCGGACGGATCGAAGGTAGTCTCGGAGGCCTCCAAGCAGACTGCATTTCTGGACTATTATACATCCTTGTACAGGAGCGATCCTGTGTCGGTGGATGCCATCGCAGCCGTCCTGGATGACTATGAGGGGCCGACGATATCGGCTAGGGACGCGATGGAGCTCGAAAACCTCATCTCGGAGGATGAGATGGCGATGGCGATTAAGAACCTGCCTCTGGGAAAAACGCCGGGCCCGGACGGCTTGCCGCTATCTTTCTATCGCACATTTCAGGCCCAGCTTCGGCCTCACCTCCTCAGGCTGTTCAACTCTTTCTCGGAGGAGATGGGTCCATCTCGTGACATGGGCATGGCAGAGATTGCGCTAATACCGAAGCCCGGAAAAGATCCTGCGTTGTGTGCGTCCTACCGCCCCATCGCCCTGCTTAATACGGATCTCAAAATATACACTAAGCTCCTCGCCCAACGCCTAGATCCGTACATGCAGTGGCTTGTGGACCCCGACCAGGTTGGATTTATCCACGATCGCCAGGGGGCAGACAACGTACGCAAGCTTGCGCACCTTGTAGGGAAGGTGCGACATTGGAAAATCCCGGCCTGCCTCTTCTCCCTGGACGCAGAGTAGGCGTTCGATCGGGTGGATTGGGCCTTCCTCAGGGCGGTGCTTCGCAAACTCGGACTGGGCCCGAAGATGATTGCTAGGACTATGGCTCCATACATAGGGCCCCACGCTCTTTGTACGATATTGGAAACTAGCGCCGCCCGACCTCCGGGATATGGGCTGATTGGCTGTGTTCAACATACTTGGATGACATTCACTATACGATGTTGCGCTGACCTATATAATATGCATTATGTCACTAGTTATATTACATATTCCTGCAATAAAAATTGTTTAAAAAAAAATAAATAAATAGGGCCCCACGCTCGACTTCGAGTTAATGGGGACCTAACACCGGCCCTAGCGATTCACAGGGGCACTAGACAGGGGTGCCCCCTCTCACCCCTCCTATTTGCTCTTGCAGTGGAGCCCCTCGCGGAGCTCATACGGCGAGACTCGGACATACACGGGATAGCACACGGGGGACGGGACAACAAGGTGGCGCTGTTCGCGGACGACCTGATCCTTACTCTCACGCGCCCGCGGGACTCTCTGCCGGCAGTTCATAGAGCGCTCTGCCTCTTCGAAAGGGCCTCCGGCCTCAAGATTAATCACGGCAAGTCCTGGGCCCTGAACCTTACCATTCCGACAGACGAGCTCCCCACCCTGAGAGAGGTTGTGCCCTACCAGTGGGCCGAGCGTCACATCAAGTACCTGGGTCTCACCTTGACCCCCTCCCTTGAAGACTGTAGCTCTGTTAATTGGCGGGTCTGCCGGAGGGAGGTCTTAGAAGAGTTGCGGTGGTGGAAACCGCTAATGTTGTCCTGGTTAGGCCGCCTCCATGCAGTCAAAATGTCGATCCTCCCCAAAATTCTATACGTGTTCCAATGCCTCCCCACTCCCATTCCGCTACACTGCATACGGAGCTTACAGCCCGACCTCACATCCTTTATCTGGGGTGGCAAGTGCCCCCGTTTCTCCCAGAAAATCCTCATGGCCCCACGCGATGGGGGGGGGGGCTGGCCTGTCCTAACTTGGTCCACTACTACTGGGCTGCGCACCTCCGATTTGTGATAGAGTGGGGGGTACGTGAGAGTGAAAAAGGATGGCTGCACATGGACAGGGCGGTGACGGGACACACCGTTTGGGACCTGCCATGGCTTCATCGAGCGGCCCGATCCAGAAGTGCGTACCTTGCAGTGCCTACGAAAATGGTACTGGACATTTGGGATGCCGTCGCTGTTTCCAGGGTCTAACAACGTTCCCGTCCCCGCATACCCCCATTGCGGCAAACCCTCACTTCCCGCCGGCCCATCGAACCCGGGCTTTTGAGAACTGGGTGCAGGGGGATTGTAGGGTGCTTTGCGACCTGTTCGACGGGGGTTCCTTCAAGTCGTTCGACCAATGTTGTGAGGAGTTTCACCTGCAGCCTGCTGCGCGGCTACAATACGTCCAACTGCGACACTGGGCCTCTGGAGATAATGTGTACAGGGCTGCTACGCGCGCCTTCACCCCCTTCGAACGCTTGGCACGCACCTTAGGGGGCTTGAAACGGTTGGTCTCTTAGATCTACCACACTCTACAGCACCTACCACTCCTTCACGCTCACCCGTATCAGCGTCAATGGCTGACGGCTGTCGATACGGATATTACGCCTTCACAGTGGGAGGCGGTGCGGAGAGATATCCCCAAGGTGTATCGGAGCATTCCGCAATGGGAAAATCCCTATAAACTTTTAACTCAATGGTATTACACTCCCCTGCGACTCCACAAGATATTCCCCAATGCTTTGCCGCTGTGCTGGAGGTGTCGGGCTGCGACGGGGGATTTCGTGCACATATGTTGGGCGTGTCCGCTCCTCACTGTCTTCTGGAAGGAGGTCCTTAGCCACATCAGGGGGGTGCTGGGATTCCCTTTGCCTGAAGCCATAGGTACGATTCTGTTGGGTATCAGACCATCAAACCTTAAGGCCCTAACCCGTAGCGACTGGATTGTAACACTACAGATGCTAGGTGCGGCCAAGCAACTCATAGCCTTGTATTGGAAGAAGACTGACACGCCTCCAATAGCTTCCTGGTTTGTGCGGCTGTGGCACGTCCTGGCAATGGAGCTCCTAACAGCCCGACTCCAGATGCGCCCCACCCGCTTCGAGACAGTTTGGAAGCCCCTGGTGCGCTATTTGTGCTCCACAGAGCATGCATGACACATGCCCACTAGACTCAGGACCCTACATCTCTTTGAGGATGCCATCGCCCCTACAGATCCTACTAGGTTGCTCCCGTAGGCGATTCCTGTACCAGCTGAGCTCCGGAGGCAGACCCCTGCTACCTAGTGCTGCTCCCCATCCGCTGGCCTGCCCGCCACACCTGCTAGCGTGATCACCCTTCTATTTTCTGTCTCTGGCTTACTTCCCCTTCGCTTTCCTCTTCTCTCTCTCCTTTGTAGCTCTTTTATGTTCTCATGGACCCCTGTTGGGTCGTTAGTAATTACTGGGCTTGTTGCTCTCTCATTTACTCCCCCTGTACTGTAATTGGGGTTCTCTCAGCGCTGAACAACTTCAACAGCTTCTTCTCAGCCACGCGGCCGGCCCCTCTGGGTTGTAGGCAAGGCGCTGTGTTAATTACTCTGACTTAACGAATTCTGTTGCGCACTCTTCGCGGCCGGCCTCAGAGACAGGTTGTGGGCTTAACGCTGTGTTTTTGTGCCCTCCCGGGGGTTTTGTTCCAAAATAAAACAGACTTGTAACAAAAGATGAGAGAAGCTGCTCTTAGGATTGAAAGGCAGGAACTTGAGGTTGCCCTGACCAAAGAGAAGAATGCTCGTGCTAGAGAGAATAGAGAGAGTGGGTTAGAACCCAGTGGTGGCAGCAATATCCCTAAGGATAAAGATAGGTCCTATGAAAATAGACACCTAAGCAAGATTGTGCCCCCCTATAAAGAAGGGGATGACATCCACAAATGGATTACTGCTTTGGAGAGGGCCTGCAAAGTGCAGCAACGTACCCCAAAGTCAGTGGGCAGCAATCTTATGGCTCTCCTTTTCTGAAAAAGGTAGAGATAAGCTCCTCACAGTTAGTGATGGGGATGCTAACAACTACTCTGTCCTGAAGAGTGCTCTGATTGATGGGTTTGGCCTAACCACTGAACAGTATAGGTTGATGTTCAGCGATACCCAGAAGACACAGACTCAGGACTGGACTGATTTTGTTGATTGTGCCACTAAGGCTTTGGAAGGCTGGTTATTGGGAAGTCAAGTTAGGGACTATACAGGATTGTATAATTTGATCATGAGAGAGCAAATCCTTAGCAACTGTCAAAACCAGCTATTGCATCAGTACCTGATTGACTCTGATCTGACCTCTCCTCAAGAATTGGGAAAGAAGGCAGACAAATGGGTTAGAACCAGGATTAAGCAGAAAAACCAGAACCAAGAGGGTGATCAGAAAAAGGCAGACCAGAAGGGTAATGAGCAGAAACAAAAAGACCAGAAGTCTTCACCAGGCCCCCAAAAGGCACAGGGGGAGGGTGGCTCCAAAAAGAACAAACAGAAACAAGAAGGTCCAAAGAAGCCCTGGTGTGGATACTGTAAGTCAGTCTCTCATTGGTTTAGTGAGTGCACCAAGAAGGGCACAGCACCAACCACCATTGCCCCTAAGGCAACTGTACCCCCTAGTCCAGCTGTTAGTGGTGATTCCCAGCAAAAGGGTGTAGTAGGGTTAACCCTGGGAACTGAGGTGGACTCTGGCCTAGTCAGAGTACCAACTCAGGCTGTTCTTGTCTGTGATGGGGACATAGCAATGTCCTCTACTGTAAGTCTCAGTAATCTGAGCAAGTACAGACAGACACCTTTTATTAATGACAAGATGGCTCAGGCCTACAGGGACACATGTGCCAGTGTCACTATGGTGACACCTAACTGTGTGAACCCTGATCAGATCTTACTAGGTGAAACCTACCTAGTGACCAACGCTAGCAATGCCACTACCTCCCATAGTATGGCAGTTGTTAACTTCTCCTGGGGAGAGGTAACTGGCCTCAAAAGAGTTGTTGTGAGTTCAGACCTTCCAGTAGAGAGTATGTTAGGTAATGATCTTGAAACTTCAGTTTGGTCTGAGGTGGAGTATAGGACCCATGCAGAAATGCTGGGAATTTCAGCACATGTCCTTGCTGTGACCAGGTCACAGGCCAAAAAGTGCTTACCTGAACAAGTGCTGAATCTTGAAACAATAGACCAGACATACCCAAGAGAAAGAGCAAGAGGGTTAAGGCAGTGCCTTCCCCCCTGCCTCAGGTTGAGGATCAGCCCTCCCAGGAGGATGATTCTGAGATCAAAGAGGGAACTGTCCTAGAAGAGCTTGAGCCTGATCAGGTTGAGTTTCATGGGACAGGGAGACCCTCAAGGGCAGATCTGAGGCAGGCACAATTAGATTGCTCCTCTCTTGAACCCCTCAGACAGCAGGCTGCTGCTGAGGCTGCTGGGAATGCTCAAGGTACCCATAAAGTGTATTGGGATGATGGGCTCCTTTATTCAGAGGCTAGAGACCCCAAGCCTGGTGCTTCCAGGAGGTTGGTTATACCTCTTCAATTTAGGGGCTTCCTTCTTACCTTGGCCCATGATATTCTCTTAGCAGGACACCTGGGCCAGAACAAGACTTGGGACAGGCTTGTCCCTCACTTTCACTGGCCCCATATGTCAGAAGATACCAAGGAGTTTTGTCGCTCCTGTGTTACCTGCCAAGCCAGTGACAAATCAGGTGGCACAACAAAGGCCCCCCTCATACCACTACCTGTGGTGGGGGTACCCTTTGAAAGAGTGGGGGTAGACATTGTAGGACCAATGGACCCCCAAACAGCATCTGGGCACAGATTTATACTGGTGGTAGTGGATCATGCCACCAGGTATCCAGAAGTTATTCCCCTGATGACCACCACAGCTCCTGTTGTGGCTAGGGCCCTACTTGGAGTATTCTCCAGAGTGGGGTTTCCAAAGGAGGTTGTCTCTGACAGAGGTGCAAACTTCATGTCAGGATATTTAACTGCAATGTGGAAGGAGTGTGGTGTCAACTATAAGTTCACCACCCCCTATCACCCACAGTGTAATGGGCTTGTGGAAAGATTCAACAAGACCCTCAAAGGGATGATAAAAAGGTTACCTGAAAAGCTGAGGCGAAGATGGGACATCCTTTTACCCTGCCTTCTGTTTGCTTACAGAGAGGTCCCACAAAAGGGGGTTGGCTACAGCCCTTTTGAGCTTTTGTTTGGGCATCCTGTAAGAGGACCCCTATGTCTTGTGAAGGAAGGAAGGAAGTTACCTCTCAAAAAGCCTAAACTGGACATAGTGGACTATGTACTTGGTCTCCGCTCCAGGATGGCTGAGTATATGGAGAAGCTTCCAAAAACCTTGAGGCCAGCCAAGAACTTCAGAAATCTTGGCATGACCAAAAGGCTGTGCTGACTGGGTACCAGCCAGGACAGAAAGTATGGGTGTTGGAGCCAGTGGCCCCAGCAGCACTCCAGGACAAATGGTCTGGACCCCATACAATAGTTGAACAAAAGGGAGATGTCACCTACTTGGTGGACCTTGGGACTCCCAGAAACCCCCACAGTGTGCTTCATGTCAACAAACTGAAAGCATTTGTCGACAGGGCAGACATGGGCTTGTTCATGGCTACAGATGAGGGGCAGGAGGAAGAGAGTGACCCTCTCCCAGACCTGCTTACTCAGAACCCTGATGATGGGTCAGTAGATGGTGTAGTCTTTGCAGACAGCCTCTCTCAGCATCAGCAACAGGACTGCAGACAAGTTCTTAAGTCCTTCAGACATCTGTTTTCCCTGACCCCAAGTCAGACAAGCTGGTGCACCCATGAGGTGGACACTGGTGACAGTCTGCCTGTCAAGAGTAAAATCTACAGGCAACCTGACCATGTCAGGGACTGCATTAGGACAGAGGTCCAAAAGATGTTGGAGCTGGGAGTTATTGAGCCCTCAGAGAGCCCTTGGGCCAGTCCAGTAGCCCTGGTGCCAAAACCTCGCACCCAAGATGGTAAGAGAGAGATGAGGTTTTGTGTGGACTACAGAGGTCTCAATGCTGTCACTAGGACAGATGACCACCCCATCCCCAGGGCAGATGAGCTCATTGATAGATTGGCTTCCGCCAAGTTCTTGAGCACATTTGACCTGACAGCAGGCTACTGGCAAATCGGATTAGCTGAGGATGCAAAAGCCAAGTCAGCATTTTTGACCCCAGGAGGACATTATCAATTTGTGGTAATGCCCTTTGGTTTGAAGAATGCACCTGCCACTTTCCAAAGGCTGGTGAATCAAGTTCTCACAAGACTGGATGACTATTATGCAGCTTATCTAGATGATATTGCTGTCTTTAGCACCACCTGGGAGGATCACCTGGTCCACCTGAGGAATGTTTTAGAGGCTCTGCAAACGCAGGCCTCACTATCAAGGCCACAAAGTGCCAGATAGGGCAGAGCAAGGTTGTGTACCTGGGCCACCTGGTAGGTGGGGGTCAGGCTCACCCACTGGAGAGTAAGATCCAGACCATCAGAGACTGGACTCCTCCAATCACCCAGACACAGGTCAGAGCTTTCTTGGGCCTGTCTGGGTACTACAGGAAGTTTGTGAAAAACTATGGGTCCATTGTGACACCACTGAATGACCTCACTTCCAAAAAGATGCCAAAGAAAGTTCAGTGGACAGTTAGCTGTCAAAAGGCATTTGATGACCTGAAGCAGGCCATGTGTACTGTACCTATTCTGAAAAGTCCAGATTACTCCAAAGAGTTCATAGTCCAAACAGATGCTTCTGAGTTGGGTGTGGGAGCTGTACTTTCACAACTGAATATAGATGGTCAAGACCAGCCCATCACTTTCATAAGCAGAAGGCTGACCCCTAGAGAGAAACATTGGTCAGCTATAGAGAGGGAGGCCTTTGCTGTGGTTTGAGCCCTGAAGAAGCTAAGGCCATACTTGTTTGGCACTCACTTCAAGATTCAGACAGACCACAAGCCCCTCCTATGGTTAAATAAGATGAAGGGTGAAAATCTTAGGTGGTCCATTTCCCTACAGGGGATGGACTTTACAGTGGAACATAGACCTGGGACTGACCATGCAAAAGCAGATGGACTCTCCAGAGATTTCCACTTAGAACATGAAGACTCAACTGGTCAAGGTTAGTTTAATGTCCCTAAGTTTGGGGGGGTTGTGTAGGAGAGTAGTGTCTGCTTCCGATGGTCATCCCCACTTTTTGCTTTTGCTTCACTGGTTTTCGACTTAGATGTGGCTGTGGACCTGCTAATCAGACCCACAGCCCAGATGTACTCTCTCTAAATTCACACCATGTACTCTAGGTACATCCACAATTGGGAATTGGTTCACCTTATCAGCCCCTGTAGAAGTGTACCCTAGGTACTCAGGGCATAGGTGTAACCAAGGCCTACCAGGGGCTGCAGCATGTATTATGCCACCCCTGGCTGGCCACTCAAACGGACGCAACTGGCTGATCATTCAGCTGGGGCAAGGTCGTGTAATCACCCCTTGCTTAGGTATAGTATTCCTATATCTACCCTTATATATAGACACACAGTAACCTATAAATCACTCCTATGGCAGGCCTTAACAATCCTGGAGGCAGAGTGCTTGGTTATGTGTGAGATGGTGCTCTAGCGTGAGCTGAGCCTGTCTGCAGCTTGCGGAACCAGAGAAGATCGGTAACTGTTTTAGGTTTGAGCGCACAGCGTGTGAAGGGAAGTGATACCAAAAAATCAAATGTGGTGCTCCAGATGAAAACAGGCCGGTTACCACGACCAGAACAAAGTGCTATAAAGATAGCTCAAACAATACAATTATTTCATCGAGCACTCAAAGTCCACATAGTCTTTTTCAAGTTCAGTATTTGTGTTTATTAATGTCAATCTTGAGATGTTTCAATTTCCATCTTCATTGAAAACAATCTTCTTATACAATCTTCAACAAAAGTGCAGCCAACACGTGTTTCGTCCGGTCTAATCTTACCAAAAACTTCATCAGGGCTGCAACCCAAACAAAGTATAACAACACCATTATTTTCGTATTGAACCTTTTGTATAAAAAAGTTTGAATTCTAACCTGGTATCAGAAAGGGACACATCCCTAAAACCAACCAGTGCTCAAAGTAAGAAGAGAGATCAGAATTATCTGCTCACCACCAAGGTAATTGCTTGAAACACCAAGTAGACTCATATTCTTAAGGTGGGATAAGTGTCCTCACCTTATAAGTTAGTTAACTGTCAAAAGAAATATAGTCACTTAATGGAGATTAGTACAAAGTAAAAAGATGCGGCCAAACTGCGAGGCGTCCTACCTATATTCCTCCACGTTGATATATTTCAGTCTCTCATATATTCGATGTCAGTGTTACACACGATTCTGTAATAGTATATTTAGTCATTAGTTGCCTGCTGTATAAATGTTCTTGTCGCACACTAAGTATTCATTTAACATTATGTTAAAGTATTAGTTCTGTAATGATCTATTAAGTCATTAGTAACCTGCTTTTGAGTATGGTTGATGCACTATCAATATCAGCTATACGTTATGTTGAAGCATATTGACACTAAACTAAAAGATCGTCTTACCTCTACCATAGAGTAATCTCCCAATCGTAATGGGCCATAGTTCTAAGGTGCCGCTGTCTGTCACCTAAAAAAACACACCGGGCACTCGGATTAGTATACTCGTCCGCTATGAGTCGTATTAAGTGGTTGATAAGTGCATGGGTTAAGTCTATATGTTGTCTCAATTAATCGATAGTTTCTCACCTTATAGCGGATGTCTAGTACTTCGAGGCGCGGTATTCCATTTCGGCGTCCTAGTAACGCGCCATCTTGCTTGTTATTCTTATATGCGCCTGAAGACAGGAGGCGCCATCTTGGTAAAGCACGTAAAATACGTGAATTTTATTTTGAAATATTGACTCAGTAAACTGTCTCTCCCTTCTCTAATTGTGTTAAAAGAGACTCTATTTATCGGAGTGGATTATCAGATCGTTTGTCTAGATATACAAAAATAATTACCGGTAATATCAAGCAGTGTTTAACATTACGTTTTTCTAATCCTATGTATATGTAGTGTTGTCAAATTTCACAGTCCACTGTTCATGTCATTATCCTATATAAAAGAGGCACTTGTTATTAGTTGTGAGGTAATGTACGTATCTGAATCAGGGAGTCGCCATCTTGAAGTGGTCGATAAATAACTGTCCCAAACGGGGATCAAAGCAGGATGAAGTGTTATAATATGCCTAAATAGAAGAGCTATTGTAGTATCATAATATTAATAAGTTGTATTGAAAACAGTTAATCTATCTGTCAATATTCTGACTATGTTACTATTCAGAAGTATATTGTCTAGATATTCAGAACTATAATTGCCAATTAGGGTAGCTCTTGTTATTATATAATGGTTTTCTGGAGTCAGATTATTGTATAGTAATTAAGCAAGGCGAAGAGACACTAGCAGTCTGCGTCGCTGACCAGTCGCATTGATTAAAATTAAAGGAGTACATGCAAGAATACAGAAGATACAGGATGAAGGATAGCGAGTTCAGTATAACTTTCGGTTCTAGTCTCACCACAGTCTGTTTATATCAAACAGGAAGGATTCATACAGTCATAGGTTATCAGTGGTACATGTGGTTAACATCAATACACAAAGTTTTCATAACAGGCTGATAAGATTATATCTCCATTGCGTATTCTGTTAATTATTACATTAAATCAGATCATCCAACAAGTTACATAAAATAATTACATTTAAACTCTCCTATTAGGGTACCACTGAATGTAAAGCATTACAGAGAGTCCGGTCATCTCGGAATAGTATACAATTATTCATTTCCTAGGAAGAATTCATACTCATGGTCAATATTAAGACCCATTTCCACAGCTTTCAATTTAATGAGCCATGTGACCTCCTTCCTCCTTAGTTTAAGTATCCTGTTACCCCCTCTGGGGTCTGGCTCTATATGATCTATACCATGATAGCTAAAAATATGTTTCATTCTATCAAGGGAGTTTCTAATGATGTGAGCTGCGGTTGGACACTGGGTATCGCCCTGTTTGATTGCTCTGAAATGCTCTGCCATCCTTTCTTTGAGCTTCCTTTTCGTGCTCCCTACGTATATCATTCCGCAGCTACATACAATTACATATACAACAAAGGTTGTATCACAGTTTATAAACATCTCAATGCTATAGTCACCCGTTCCTTTTTACAGTTAAAGGTTACTTTTCTTAGCCCATCTACAATTTGAGCATCTCCCACATCTATGGAAACCTCTAAATTTGGATAACCAGTCTTTATTCACATGTTTCCTAGGGTAACTGGGGCTAAGTATGTTGGACAATGTTAGCCCTTTCTTGAACGTAACAGAAGGAAGCCGGGTAATGTATGGTACAATGTCTTGATCTAGCAGCAATAGATGCCAATGTTTCTTAAGAATTGTGTACAGTTTAGTGCTTTCTGTGCTATACTGTGTAATCATTCTAACTTTGGCATCTATGTCTTTCTTCTCTCTATCTGACTTCACTTTTAATGTATCCTTGCGCTTCAGTTTTCTAGCTCTAGTTGTTGCTGTGTCAATCATTTTCTTATTATACCCTCTCCTCATGAAACGCATTGACATATCTTTCAGATTGTTATCAAAGTCACTATCTAGTGCGCAATTGCGCCTTGCTCTCACCATCTCGCCATATGGTATTGCTTTTAGTTGATGGGTTGGGTGACAACTTTTGGCGTGAAGCACTGCATTGCAGCTTGTCGGTTTCCTAAACATTCTACTTCTGAGATGACCTTCATCCACAAATAGCTCTATGTCTAAAAAAGTAATTTTATGGTAGTCATACTGGGTACTAAATTGTAAATTGTATGTGTTATCATTAAGATAATTAAAAAATCCTTTAAGTTGTTCTACAGATCCCATCCAGATCAAGAGGCAGTCATCGATGAATCGACCCCAGTAGTGCATATACTGGATCCATTCACTGCTGCCCGGGCCCCAGATTCGCTCCGCCTCATACTACCCCATGTAGAGGTTGGCAAAAGACGGAGCAAATCTGGCTCCGATCGCAGTCCCGAGTTGTTGTCGGTACCAAATTCCATCAAATAGGAAAACATTGTTTTTCAATACCAGTTCTGACATCTGAAGAAGCATTAGTGAATGATCATAAAATTCAGCAGATCTCCTACTTAGGAAGAAATCTAATGCTTAAATTCCCTGGTCATGATCTATATTGGAGTATAGGGATACTACGTCTAACGTAGCTAGTATCATCCCTTCTTCTCATAGTATATCGTTAAGAATATTCAGTACAAACTTAGTATCCTCCACAAAGGACGGTAAATTATATACATATTCTCTTAGAAAAGTATCTATATATTCTGAGAGGTGTTCAGTTGGTCCACCTATGCCGGAGACGATCGGTCTGCCTGGCGGTCTGTCCCGGCATTTGTGGATTTTTGGTAAAGTGTACAGAATTGGTGATTTAGGATGAGTAGTTTGAAGGTAGAGGTATTCATCATGATCTATTAGTGATAAGTCATACCACTCCTTAACCATGTTGTTGATGGTCTCCTGTAGGTTTTTCATAGGGTTAGTCTCTAGTCTAATATAATATCGTCTATCATTAAGTTGAGATAGAACTTCATTGTTGTAGTCAATAGAGTTTTGTATAACTAGGTTGCCACCTTTATCTGCTCTCCGTATTATAATTTCCTTGTTCATCATAAGCTCATTAAGAGCTTTTCTCTCTCCTGATGTCAGATTGTCCTCTCTTGGGTTAAGGTAGTACTGTTGTTTACGATCCAGTTCTTTATCTATATCTGTGCTAACTGCTCTAAAAAACACATCTATCGTGTTGCCTTGTGTAAGTCGGGGAGTCCATTTAGATCGTAATTTCAGACCACTTCCTTCTGTCAGATAGCGCTCTACTTCTAGATCTTCCATTATTCGTGATATAGTTACAGGATCATCCTCACTTTCTGTCAGGGACAGTAGGAGCTGCGTGTCTTTAAATTCCTGTATCGTGAGGTTACTCAACCTACTTGTTAAAGATGTTACCTTTTTCTCTGGCATATTAGTAAAAAGATTTTTGAGTTTCAGCCTCCTAGTAAACTTAAAAAGATCAATTTTGGTCATCACCCAGTCTTGTCTCCTAGCTGGACAGAAACCTAAACCCTTTTTAAGTATGCAGATCATGTCATTCGAAAGGTGAAAGTTAGATAAATTAATCACTTCTATGTCACTTACTTCTCCCTCCTCTCTTAAGGTTGTTGCTTCCAGGATCTCAGACTCCTTTTTATCCTTGACCCTGGTTCTCCCGCTTCCTTTCCTGCCTCTCCTGGTCCTCTTGCAATTGTATTCCGGGTTCTTCCCGTTTCTCGATTCCCCCTCCGTAAGCATTGAACTTCTTCTAAAAAATTAATTTCTGGTGTGGGGGTAGTTATTGTTGCCATTGGTGTCTCATCACTGTCATCACTAGATATATTGCTAGAAGATGCTTCTTTTTCACTAAGTGGTGTAGTGCTGCCTGGCTGTCTATTACTCGGTGTAGTTTTCATTAAATAATCAAATCTCTTTGCATATGTGTACACTCTCCCTGCACAATAATCGTTTTCATCTCCCTTGATTTTACGAGCCTTCCTTCTCTTGATATCTTGTTGAACCTCATTGAGAATCTCATCCATTATAGTGTAATTCTTAATTGTAGCTTCTGGAAGGTTCATTTCTTTGATTTCATCTTCAATTTTCTGGATTTCAATGAGTAGTTTGGCCATCTTCCTGTCAGCATTATCTATCAGTATTCTCATTAAATTGCGTGAGCTATCACTAAGCTCCTTTTCCCAAATCTTGTATAAATCAGGCTCTAAGTCTTCATAAGCAGGTATTATCTGTGAGCGTAAGCCACGAGGTATCCTATTCATAGTCATGTACTGTTTAAGAGTGGCAGCATCCCACCACATATTTAACTCTTGCCGTTTCAGTGTTTCAAGCTTCCTAAACTTGGCGCTAAGTCCTTCTTTCTTCATATTACCAGATGGTCCAACTGATGATCCTATAGATCCACCTGCCATTAGATTACTAAAAAGTTCTTCATCCTCTTTGTCTCTATTCATGTTTCCTTTGCGGCTGGTCAAAAAAACAAACTAAACTTGAGAAGATCGGTAACTGTTTTAGGTTTGAGCGCACAGCGCGTGAAGGGAAGTGATACCAAAAAATCAAATGTGGTGCTCCAGATGAAAACAGGCCGATTACCACGACCAGAACAAAGTGCTATAAAGATAGCTCAAACAATACAATTATTTCATCGAGCATCGAGCACTCAAAGTCCACATAGTCTTTTTCAAGTTCAGTATTTGTGTTTATTAATGTCAATCTTGAGATGTTTCAATTTCCATCTTCATTGAAAACAATCTTCTTATACAATCTTCAACAAAAGTGCAGCCAACACGTGTTTCGTCCGGTCTAATCTGACCAAAAACTTCATCAGGGCTGCTAATACTTTAACATAATGTTAAATGAATACTTAGTGTGCGACAAGAATATTTATACAGCAGTCAACTAATGACTAAATATACTATTACAGAATCGTGTGTAACACTGACATCGAATATATGAGAGACTGAAATATATCAACGTGGAGGAATATAGGTAGGACGCCTCGCAGTTTGGCCGCATCTTTTTACTTTGTACTAATCTCCATTAAGTGACTATGGCCCAGATGTAGGTAAAATAGATTTACCGATTTTAAATTACCGAATCATACCGATTCGGTAATTAAAAATCGGTAAATCTAAGGGGTTGAGATGTAGGAACATCCAGATGTTCCTGCTACCGAATCGGTAAAAATCTGTATTCGGAAGCCCATAGGAATGAATGGGGCATTACCGGTCGGTATTTACCGAATCGGTAAATACAGATTTTGACAAGGGTGCAGGGGGTGTCACTTTGACACCCTCTAGCACCCCCAAAAAAGATTCGGGGGCCATGTGGCAGGCATACCTGCCCTAAGGGCAGGTCTGCCTGTCATATGGCACAGGTGTGCATGCACACATGTGCATGCACACCGGAATCGGTTTTTTACCATGAAGTTGGATTTCATGGTAAAATACCGATTCTGTAAGGCTTGTGGGACTCAGAAGAGTCCCACCTACATATCAAAAAGACCGATTGGGTATAAATACCGATTCGGTATTTTACAGATTCGGTAAATTTACCGATCGGTAAATTTACCGAATCTGTAAAATAATGTGTCCCTACATACCGATTACTGAATACCGGTCGGAAACGGCCGAAAATACCGATTTTCGGCCGTTACCGACCGACCTACATCGGGCCCTTAATTTCTTTTGACAATTAACTAACTTATAAGGTGAGGACACTTATCCCACCTTAAGAATATGATTCTACATGGTGTTTCAAGCAATTACCTTGGTGGTGAGCAGATAATTCTGATCTCTCTTCTTACTTTGAGCACTGGTTGGTTTTAGGAATGTGTCCCTTTCTGATACCAGGTTAGAATTCAAACTTTTTTATACATAAGGTTCAATACGAAAATAATGGTGTTGTTATACTTTGTTTGGGTTGCAGCCCTGATGAAGTTTTTGGTCAGGTTAGACCGGACGAAACACGTATTGGCTGCACTTTTGTTGACGATTGTATAAGAAGATTGTTTTCAATGAAGATGGAAATTGAAACATCTCAAGATTGACATTAATAAACACAAATACTGAACTTGAAAAAGACTATGTGGACTTTGAGTGCTCGATGAAATAATTGTATAGCTTGCGGAACCATGTCCTTATAGCTGTTCTATGATATCGCCATACCATATACTCTTAAGTGCATTATAATCCTCGCGGTTGTATGCTAACTTTGGTTTGGCTTTATCTAAACATGTCGTGTATGGTGTCATACACTTTGGAATACTACCCCCTCGCCAATTCTGGCGACGGGGTAGCATTCCACCCTTCTAGAGGGAGAAGACATGTTGTTGCTGACTATCCCGGTTAAAGTTAACCAGAGCCCCAGCGTCACAAAATGGACGCTGCTGCCACAGACACAAGTCTGACCTCCTGCTGCTGGGAGTCCTTCCAGTCTCGGAGGTTTGGACAATAGGTTTCCTGCCTGGAGACGTGTGAGCACCACCCCAGACAGGACTTTGTGTATTGGGACAGGAAGGGCTGAATAGAATGAGACACTGCCTGGGGCACAGTAGGTGCTCCATGCATAGTCCAGTTCAAACCGGTGCTGGGGCACTCCAGCCCTGGCTTTGGCGCGAAACTGGACAAAGGAAAGGGGGTGTAACCACCCCCCTTCCTGTCCCACCCATAGGAGGGACCTAGAAAGTAAACCAGCCCCTTTTAGTTGTATAAAGGTAGGAGCTGACCCAGGAGACTTTAGATTTATCCTGATATCGACTTGAAACAAAACTCTGGACCCTTCGACATTCACCTGAGCTGAAGACTGAAGAATCTCCCTTGTGGCCAAAGAGTGACCACCCTGGGCAACCAGGCACCATCCAGCAACTCGACTACTTGCTTTGTCCCCGTTCCCGCTGGAACCCGAGCACAGAGCCCGACAAGACCTCGACTCCCGGACCTCTCTGACCCCCACTGCACGACTCCAGCACAGCTGAGCCCCGTGGAAGGCGTCGGAACCCGTGGAACCAGGCATCTTGGAAAGCCTGCAACTTGCTAACAGCGCAGCTCCTGAGGCATCCTCTAAGCTGTGCACTGGGGACTGAGACACCCCAAATCCGAGCTCCACCTGCACCGAAGACTAGCCCTCCACACTCCATGAGATCTGCGTGGGGCCCTTCTGCTTGTGTTCTGCTCAACGCGTTGTCCCGGTTGCTGGCCAATTGGCTAGTAGCCCATAGACGACGATCCTTTGAAAATCTATCACTGGTCTTGTTGCTCCAGACTGGTCCTTGCTTCCCTGAAAAGGTGAAGTACCTCAGACCCTCCTGGTCTGCACCAGAAGCTCTTTTTGTATCCTGCGTGGGTTGCCTTTGCTTAGGCTTGTTGGCTCCGATCTTGAAGTCGACGCCTCCATCTGCGAGAACCTTCGTGGGACAGCTCCTCTCCAGCACCTGGTGATCTTCGACGCCTCCTGGTCCACGTGGCTGCAACTACAAGCTTCAGGACAGCAACTGATTGCTCCTCGACGACGTCTGGTTCCTTCCTGGTTCCACCCGGTCACTGGCTAGTGACCTAGACTCTGTCCCCTCTGCTTTCAAGTCTTCTTCATCTTCGATCCACCCTTGGATCCACCCGGACATCTTCCTCCTGGTCGCCTGCAGCATCTTCTTCCAAGGCTCCATAGGAAACAACGAGAAAACCCGACACACTTTGACACCTATGCACCCGCAGCCCGTGGGTAAGGTAATGGGAGTACTTCGGTGCTCCTGTAGGGATTGACTATCCTAGTGTCTAGTTTTGTTCGTTGTATATTCCTAGTTAGACCGGAAGCGTCCTAAATCATCATTTACTTACCTTCTAAGTTCCCATTGACTTTCTATTGACTCTCGCGTGAGTGTACTGACACTGCACGCGCCGTCTGTGGGCCTCCAAAACTCCCGTTTTGTATTTCTTTTGCAGTTAATTTAGGATACTTAATCCTCGTTTTTAAATTGCCTGACCCACTTACCCCCACCTCTGCCATCCTAGCTTGCACCCTAATTGGTCAACTCACCGCTCTTTGCGGGTCCTTCGCCCTGTCTCGAGGCGGCCATCTTTGTTGAGGGGGAGCAGCGCGCAGTCAGTCCTTTCTCTACCTTGCTGGTTCAGTATAAAGGTAGCCATGCCAACGCGCAGCGGTCACGCGCAGCGGGGACGCCGAATTGACGCCGGAGTTACGCCAGAGTTCAGCCCGTCTGTGCCCGTCCGGGCCCAGACGGGCCCAGGGCCTGTCATCATGCCCGACTCTTTGCCATCTTCTACTACCAGGCTCCGATATGGGAGGGACGCTCTCATCGCCTTGCGTCCGCCCCACCCTACTATTTGTAGATTTGCACAGGTGGGAACCTTTCCATTTCTACCGTGTAGAGCCTGTTCCTCCGGCCATAATTCAGTGGCTGTGATATGTGCTCTCTCCATGGCCTTACTTAATTGTCGGTCTTTGCCGAGCCATGCCATTGAAATTCACTCACTTATCCTGGACCACGAGCTCGATGTGCTGTTTCTCACGGAGACCTGGCTCTCCCCCAGTACTGGCCCTGACATGGTTAGAGCACTCCCTCCGGGCTTTCACATACTCCACCTTGATAGACCTAAAGGGAGGGGAGGAGGAATTGCTATTCTTTACAGAGACACGCTCGCTTGTAAGATCCAGAATGGAGGGGTGACTGATTGTGAGAGCTTACAGTTCTCCCTTCGGTTGTCACCTACAGTGTCTTTGGTAGGCTTGTTGATTTACCGCCCTCCTGGACCCTTGGGTAGCTTCCCTAACTCTCTTTTAGAAACTACCGTACTTCTCGCCTCTTCTACTGCCAACTTTGTGGTCCTCGGGGATTTTAATATCCATCTGGATGACCCTACTAACACCGCGGGAGTCGATCTGATCGACGATTTCAACTCTTTTGGAATCAACCTGGTCAACTCGGGCGCGACTCATGAGAAGGGCCACCTGCTCGATCCTATACTTTCTAACTTGGACCATCTTATTCCATCTCCGGCTCTTGCCATGCCTTGGACAGACCACTTTTTGGTGTCCGCGACTTGGCAATTTGATAGTCCAGCTGCGGTAGCCCCAAGGGTTCACACCCTTGAGAGAGCCTGGTCGAGGCTCCCAGTTGACACGTGGGCGGCACACCTGGAGGCTACGCGGCCCCCTCAAGGAGTTGATCCGATAGTCGCTGATGCGAATCTACATGCTTGGCTCGTGGATTCTCTGGACACCCTCCTTCCCAAGAAGAAACAACTTACAAAGGGGAAGAGAGTGGGCTCGGCACCTTGGTATTCGTCGGAATTGAGAACCTTGAGGAAGGGGTGCAAGAAGCTAGAGCGGTCCTGGAGGAGAGACTGGAGTGAGGCGAGTCGTAAAGAATACCGTACGGCTCTGAGCAGGTATAAATCCGCTATACGGGTGGCAAAATCAAGATTCTTTGAAGAGCGTATAGGTTCTGCGGCCAACTCTTCCAAAGAGTCATTCAGGGTTATTAAGGAGCTACTTAATGCCCCTGAACCCCAGGTTTTACACGAGGACCCTTGCAAAAAATGCACAGAACTGGCCTTGTTTTTCAAAAGAAAAATTGACAACATATTGGCTTCCCTCCCCCGGCTAGGCGAGGTCCCCTCCTTGGTGGACAATTCCAGCTCTCAATCTATGATGCAATCGGTGGAGATGGCCTCCCTGGGTCCGGTCACTATGGAGGAAGTTCTGGCGGTTCTGGGCTCTATGAAGAGCGGCTCCCCGAAAGACCCAGCACCTATTAAATATCTCAAACAGGTGTCCTCTGCGATTGGCGGCCCTGTGACGGACCTGATAAACCTGTCCCTCGCCCATGGGGTAGTCCCCCCCAGTTGGAAAGGGGCGGTGGTTAAGGCCCTTTTGAAAAAGCCTAACCTCGATCCCGCCGATCTCGCCAACTTTCGGCCTATCTCCTTGCTGCCGGGTATCAGTAAGGTGGCTGAGAAGCTGGTGAACAGACGCTTCTCGGACTTCTTGGAAGCCAATTCCCTCCTGGGCGATTCCCAAATGGGTTTTCGTCCCGGTCAGGGGACTGACACTGCCCTGTTGGCGGTCGTGGAGAATGCTAGGAGCATGCTGGATTCGGGGGGATCAGTGGCAGTGATCCTCCTGGACCTCAGCGCTGCTTTTGACACCGTGGACCATCAGGTGCTTCTCCAACGGCTGGCAGGGGTGGGGGTCACGGGTCTGGCCCTCAAATGGTTCGCTTCCTTTTTGGAAGATCGTTCATTTGAGGTGTGGGAAGGCCATGAAAAATCATCTTCAACCCCTCTCCAGTGTGGTGTGCCACAGGGCTCTTCATTGAGCCCTACCTTATTCAACGTTTACATGGCCCTCCTGGAGAGTGTGGTACTGCCGCTGGGTATTAAGATCATCAGTTATGCTGATGATACTCAGCTGGTGGTAGGCCTCTCCCAGTCGGCGCACCATCCCGACCGGCTGCACACGTGTCTCGAGAAGATCTACACGTGGATGTGCAGCTCAGCCCTAAAGTTAAATGGCTCCAAGACGGAACTGATGCTGCTGGGGAACTCCTCTCCATCTCTGTCCCCCAGCAGCTGGCCAGACTGTCTGGGACCGGTACCCCCCCCCAAACAGGAGATCAAGAGCTTGGGGGTATGGCTGGAGCAGGACCTATCGTTTAAAACTCATGCCAAAAAGACTGCTGGCGTGTGCTTTGGCCTGCTCCGCGCAGCCCAGAAGATTCTGCCCCTGCTCCCAGTGACCACCCGAAGGCTTCTCATCCAGGGACTTATCATCTCGCGGCTGGACTTCAGCAATGCGTTATTCCTGGGTGCACCCGAATCTACCCTGAATAAACTGCAGCAAGTGCAGAACGCGGCGGCCAGGCTTTTGACGGGTCTCCCCAGGCGTCAATCTGCTCGCCCGGCGTTGAGGGCATTGCACTGGCTCCCTGTGAGGGACAGGGTGAAATTCAAGTCACTTTGTATCGCTCACAAAGTTCTGCACGGGGTAGGCCCACCTATTCTGGAGGAGATGGTCCAGCCTTACAAGGCCCCTCGCTCTCTTCGCTCTGACCATCAACATCTCCTTCAGGTTGGCAGGGTGAAAAAGGCAAGAACGGGTGGCAGAAGGTTTTCAATAAATGTGGCCTCTTTGTGGAACTCGTTGCCCCTACAACTGCGCTCGGAAGCTAGCCTTCTTCGGTTTCGAAAACTTTTAAAAACTTTTTTGTTTTCTGTTTAATCCCTTCATTCTCTAGTAGTGTTATGTTCTGGTAAGCGCTGGGATGCCTATAGGTAACCAGGCGCTATACAAAACTCAGAATAATAATAATAATAATAATAATAATAATAATAATAATAATAATAATAATAATAATAACCTAAGGTTCAGATAGTGGAGCCCCAGCGATTCTCTAGGCCCTAGGCCTTTTCTTTTCCCGAGTCGTGGTTCTTATACAACTTACTTAGTATATGGTTTTACGCACCGCTAGGGCCTAACTGTAAACTGTGCTATTTAAAGTATTTCTAAGAGTAACTTGTTTGGGACATCCTTTTACCCTGCCTTATGTTTGCTTACAGAGAGGTCCCACAAAAGTGGGTTGGCTTCAGTCCTTTTGAGCTTTTGTTTGGGCATCCTGTAAGGGGACTGTGAGAAGTTGGCCTGGTATATGATGTTCACTATTCTAGTGAACACCTTGCACTAGTTCAAACAACCCTTATGGTGATGGTTGTAAGTCAACCTTATAGACCAGCTATCCTAGTGGTAGCGTGGACAGAACAGTCTTAGGCTAAAAGACGTGTAAGGGCGTGTAAAGCCAGCTGTTTTACCATATGTAACCCCTTGAATACCAAATGAAAGGACACCACACAGGATATATATAAAATATATATGTATTTATTTACTAACACACTCCTCTGAACTCTTTATGAGATCAGAGGCCAAAGCACATCACAAGTTACTTAGTCAGAATACGTTAAGTTGCACAAAATACAGTTAGGCCCTAGGGGCGAAGCAATCCATATACTAAGAAAGTGGTATAAGTATCACGTCACGAGATAAGGAAAGGCCTAGGGCTTAGGGAATCGCTGGGGCTACACTATCTGAACCTTAGTTTAGAAGTAGGAGGCCCACAGGCGGCGCGTGCAGTGTCTTTACACACACGCGAGAGTCTATGTTAAGTCAATGGGAACTTAGGGCTAGATGTAGGAAAATCTTATTTACCAATTCATAAATACCGAATTTTACCGATTCGGTATTTATGAATCGGTAAATAAGATGTAGGTAAAAATTCGGTAATTTTTTACCGATTCGGTAATTACCGAATCGGTATTTGCCATTGATTCCTATGGGCCTTGAAGCTCATAGGAATGAATAGCAAATACCGATTCGGTAATTACCAAATCGGTAAAAATACCGAATTGCCAAGGGGGACAGGGTGTCACTTTGACACCCTGTTACACCCCTGTTTCTGGCTTGTGTGCCATGTGGCACACATACATGCCCTTAGGGCATGTATGTGTGCCACATGGCACAGGTGTGCATGCACAGATGTGCATGTACACAGGAATTTGTTATTTACCACCCAATTGTATTAGGTGGTAAATAACGAATTCTAAAGGTCCTGTAGCACAGGTTAAAGTGCTACCTACATAAGAAATTACAAATTCAGTAATTGTACCGATCGGTAATTTTACAGAATCTGTAAAATTACCGATTCGGTAAAATTACCGAATCTGTATGATTTTGCATCCCCTACATGCCAATGTCCAAATACCGGTCAGAAACGGCCGAAAATCGGTATTTTCGACTGTTTCCGACCGGTATTTGAACACCTACATCTGGCCCTTAGAGTTTAAAAAAAGAAGGATTTAGGACACTTCCGGTCTAGCTAGGAGGAAACAACTAAAAACCTAGACACTTGGATAGTCAATTCCCTTGGGAGCACCGAAGTACTCGCGTTAACTCACCCACAGGAAGCAGGTGCATAGGTGTGAAGATGTGTCGGGTTTTCCCGTTGAAGCCTATGGAGCCTGTGAAGAAAGATGCTGCAGGCGACCAGGAGGAAGATGTCCGGGTGGATCCAAGGGTAGATCGAGGATTAGGAGGCCCTGAAAGCAGAGGGGACAGAGTCTGGGTCACTAGCCAGTGACCGGGTGGAACCAGGAAGGAACCAGACGACGTTGAGGAGGAATCAGGTGCTGTCGTGAAGCTTGTCTCTTCAGCCACGCGGACCAGGAGGCGTTGAGGATGACCAGGTGCTGGAGGCGAGCTGACCCACAAAGGCTCTTGCAGATGGAGGGGTCGACCGCCGAATTGGAGTCAACAAGCCTTGGCAATGGCAACCCACGCAGGATTCAAAGAAGGCTTCTGGTGCAGACCAGCAAGGTCTGAGGTGCCTCACCTTTGCAGGGAGACAAGGGCCAGTCTGGAGCAACCAGACCAGTGAGTTGGTTCAAAAGGATTGTTGTCACAGAGGCTACTAGCCAGCCGGCCATCAACTGGACAACGCGTCGAGCAGAACACAAGCAGAAGGGCCCCACGCTGAACTCGTGGAGTGTGGAGGGCTGATCTTCGGTGCAGGTGGAGCTCGGATTCGGGGCTTCTCATTCCCCAGTGCACAGCTTTGAGGATACCTCAGGAGCTGCACAGTTAGCAAGTTGCAGACTTTTCAAGATGTCCGGTCCCACGTGTCTCGTCGCCTCCACGGATCTCAGCTATGCTGCAGACGTGAAGAGAGGGTCAGAGAGGTCTGGAAGTCTGGGTCTTGTCAGGCTCTGTGCTCGGGTCCCGGAGGGAGCATCAACAAAGCAAGCCGTTGGTTTGCTGGATGGTGCCTGGTTGCCCAGGGTGGTCACTCCTTGGCCACAAGGGAGATTCTTCAGTCTTCAGCTTCAGCAGAACATCGAAGGTCCAGAGTTTTGTGTCAAGTTTTGAATCCAGGATTAATCTAAAGTCTCAGGACTCAGCTCCTACCTTTATACAACTAAAAGGGGCTGGATTACTTTCTAGGTCCCTCCTACGGGTGGGACCAGGAAGGAGGGTGGTTACACCCCCTTTCCTTTGTCCAGTTTCATGTCAGAGCTGGTGTTGGAGTGCCCCAGCAACCGGTTTGAACTGGGGTATGCATGGAGCACCTAGTTTGCCCCAGGCAGTGTCTCAATCTATTCAGCCCTCCCTGTCCCAATACACAAAGTCCTTTCTGGGGTGGTGCTCGCACGTCTCCAGGAAGTAAACCTATTGTCCAAACCTCCGTGACTGGAAGGACTCCCAGCAGCAGGAGGTCAGACTTGTGTCTGTGGCAGCAGCGTCCATTTTGTGACGCTGGGGCTCTGGTTAACTTTAACCGGGATAGTCAGCAACAACATGTCTTCTCCCTCTAGAGGGGTGGAATGCTACCCCTGTCACCAGAATTGGCAAGGGGGTAGTATTCCAAAGCGTATCACACCTTACACGACATGTTTAGATAAAGCCAAACCAAAGTTAGCATGTAACCGCGAGGATTATAATGCACTTAAGAGTATGTGGTATGGCAATATCATAGAACAGTTATAAGGACATGGTTCTGAAAGCTGCAGACAGGCTCAGCTCATGCTAGAGCACCATCTCACACATAACCAAGCACTCTGCCTCCAGGATTGTTAAAGCCTGCCATAGGAGTGACTTATAGGTTACTGTGTGTCTATATATAAGGGTAGATATAGGAATACTATACCTAAGCAAGGGGTGATTACACGATCTTGCCCCAGCTGAGTGATCAGCCAGTTGTGTCAGTTTGAGTGGCCAGCCAGGGGTGGCATAATACATGCTGCAGCCCCTGGTAGGCCTTGGTTACACCTATGTCCTGAGTACCTAGGGTACACTTCTACAGGGGCTGACAAGGTGAACCAATTCCCAATTGTGGATGTACCTAGAGTACATGGTTTGAATTTAGAGAGAGTGCATCTGGGCTGTGGGTCTGATTAGCAGGCCCACAGCCACATCTAAGCCGAAAACCAGTAAAGCAAAAGCAAAAAGTGGGGGTGACCATAGGAAGCAGTCCCTACTCTCCTACAACCGTCACATTGTTCCAATAGTCAGTCAGGACCAGGCAACCCCAAAGCACGTGAAGAATGTTGGCATCTAACTGCCGGCAGCCGGGACAAGCCGCATACGTGCAGAGGAAGTACCTGTTGATTTGAGCAGGAGTAAGGTAGGCCCGATGTAGTACAAAGAATTTAATTTGTTTGAATTGTTGGTTACGGGGGACTTAGGTCGGACTGCCGTAGACGACTGCCCACTCTCTATCTCTAAACGCCCTCCCCATGGCCCTCTCCCAATGAAGTTGAAGCCGAGTGAGGTCTACCTCCGTGTGTTGCCAGAGAGAGGATGCGAACCAGCGCATGAGATGTCCTCCTGTCCCCTTCACGTGAAGGTATTGCAAAGTGTGGTGTGTGGGAGGTTCCTGAGGGAGTGTACCCCAGTTGAACGCTAACGAGGCTATGTTCGTTCTATGTGGTAGAAACTGCCCAGGGCGCAGGTTCTCCTCTGCTATGAGTTCCTGGTACGGGATAAGAGTGTCATCCTCAAACAGCTCCCACACGTCCTGTAACCCCTACGAGGCCCAATGACGTGGCTCAGTCGCCGTCGTGTAGGTGTCTCCTCGTGGAGTGCCCAGCAGTGGGATAGCGGGCACGTACGGAACAGTGGTTGTAGTGAGGAAAAGGCACCTACGGAAGTACTTGTGTGCTGCAGTGAGCAGAAGAATATTGGGGGATCTGAGCTTGGAGCAAGGATGGAAAATTTGTAAAAGGTTACTCTGCGTCAGCGGAGGCTGTAAGGAGGCGGTGTCTGGTAAGTAACAGGAGGATATCCACCTGGTGATCCATTGTAGCTGGGAGGCCGGGTAGTAATGCTCGAAGTTGGGTACCGCCAGGCCGCCCAGCTCGGTAGGCAGATACAGCTTTCCCATGGACACTCTGTGGCGTGATGTCCCCCGTATGAAACCCTGCACCACTGCCTCCCATTGTCTGAAAAAGGGGGAGAGAAATGGCAAAGGGTAAAGTGGTGAAGAAGTAGAGAAGGCGAGGAAGTACCACCATGTTTGCTTTATTTACATTCTTGCTTTCTGAAATATCCTTGAAAATGCACCATTTGACTGCTCTTTTTTCAAAATTTCCTTGGGGGAGAACCCCCCCAAACCCCCTTGATAAGTTCTGGCTCACTCGCTACGCTTGATCGCCACAGTGCGCCTCCCACAACATTTACGCCACACCATTTTCAAATGTCACCAGCCGCCACTGGCAGTGTGGGAAGTCAGGAATGCCCCATATGCCTTAAGTACGCTGCATTCCTGTCCTTTCCCAGTGATGCAGAGCAGCTAGGTGACTTGCTGAGCTGCACTACACTATTCGATAAATATGCTCATTACTGCTCAGGTATGTGGTGTCAGCAGCTCTACAAGGTACATCATTATTGCCAATTTCTTCAAACAATTTCTAAAAAAATGCATACGTGGACTGTCAAAAAATAAATGTATATGTTAACTGACAGGCTCTGCTTTTCAAGTTCCGCTCCGCCCCTTCCTCTGCCACACCTTTTTATTTCCAATTTATGGGTTCCCAATCCCATCCAAGCACATTTTCTTTCCAATTCCAGGGCTTTTTGTATATATGAAACAGATTGACTGACGAAGGCTTGTAGGGTCGCAGAAAGCAGGGCATGGGATGATTGAACATCACTTGCTAAACTAACCTGTGCAGTAAATATTGCGTGCGTGTGCACGGGAGTCAGTATATTACAAGCGGAAAATAAATCAGAGTTAACGAATTAACAGAACACAGCAAGAACTGGAACATGCTGTTCTACTAATGCGTGACATACAGCCTAAAACACTACATAATTATTGGTTTGCTTTCACACATTTCGCATTTGTAATTTGGCCTTAGTACTGTGCTTTGTGTAAATATATATTGAACCTAGAATCCCAAATGTTTAAACTTTCACGGATTATATAGTGTGTATTCGATCACAGGTTTATGGAATCGTGACATTGAATTAGTACATGCCACGTCATGATTTTGTAGACGTGCCCCTTGACTGAGAAGATCACCCGTTCTACGAGTTCAGCGAGCACAAGCCTAGGGCTCTCATTGTGTACATCGAAGCCGGTTAGCGCGTGTCCTCTGCGCGTAAGGACCAATCACGTTACTAGATTACCATACCACATGATGAAACTGAGCAGCTGACGAATTTCGACGTCCAATCAAAGCGCGGCCTCCTCCACCACCCCCGGAAAACGTGTTTTCAACCTTCCAGCAGTAAGAATGGCGGCTATTAGACTCATACTCAACCGGTGCTGTGCAGCAGCTGGCTCCCGAAATCTTGCCGCCATCGGAGTCGTACAGAGGAGACATGCCGCACACTTTACCTTCCTGCCCGATCCCGAGCCCATCGAGCACGGTGAGCAGTAGAGGTGGGAGAAGGGAACTGATGATCAGTGAAACCTCAGCACTAGTTAGAGCAATCGAAGTACTTCATCGCCCCCACACTTAGTTGACTAAGTTAGCAAATATAACAAGCATTCATTATTCTTGGGTAAATGCTGGCATGGGTGCAAAATTCAGGATAGTGAGTGTAAAAATTCAGGACACAGGGTCAAAATTCAGGACAGAAGGTCAAAATTCAGGACAAAACTTCCGGACAAAAGGTAAGTTTTACAGACAAACCAGTGCCATTGTGAGATGTTAGGTGGCACGCATAGGATGAAGCTAATTGGGACGTGCAGTGCTGGATTAGAATGCAGTCATCTGAGTAGCCAGCTTTATATGTCAGGTTACTTCAAACATTCCATTTCTGTTCAGCTGCATAGGGACTGGAACAGTACTGAGTAATGGATAAGAGCCATAGCAGACCGGTCTTGTGTGAGGGTAAGAGTATTAAGCAGGCAAAGGGAGTTATTAACCAGCCTGTAAGAGCTATAATTGGCTGCACACTGCTGAGCATTCTGGTATTATTGTGGGACAGAGTGGTTATATAGGAGTTGACATTACTAAATAATGACCTGGCTAGTTGCTAGCCATATATCATCCCTCCTTATTTTACCTGTATATTGGAAATAGTGTACTGCTTGGGTTGTTTCATATCTGTGAGCTGTAAACTGCAGATTCTCATTAATGTGCAGAAGTGTGCTACAGACTAGAAACTGTATACACTGATGAGGCATAATTTTAGGCAGTAGGAGGCACTGTCTTTTATACAGAGCATTTTCTATTGAATGGAAGCAAAATGCCAACATGCAGTTTTACTGAAAAAACTATATAGCGCACAAATACAAAGGGGTGGAAATGTGGTTTTGGCAAATTAGTATCAGTTGAACATCACCAAGTTAAGTGTCTTAATTGTTTTGATCCCATTGAAACTCTGTTTCCAGCACATATTTGAATAGGAAACAAATGGTCCATTTGTGATTTCCTAATTGCTGATATGTTTTGAGACATTTGCACAGTTTATTTGCAGATATTTAAAAGTTGTGCGTTACAAAAAAACTCGCAGCTTACGGCCTTTGTTTTCGCACCCCCAAGAACATTTGGGAAAACATGGTGCATTCTACAACACATTTGTCATTATATATCAATTGAATTCGTTTCTAAAGCATAGTAAATTATGATTTTACCGTGCACCCGGATACGACAATTTTTGATGAGGCTCTTCAATGATTTCCTCACTATCGCCAACAGTGCCTCTCTCTCTCACATGTACTTCATTTGTTTTATAGCGCCTTTCATACCAGTGTTGGGTGCCAGAGCACCTTACATCACACACACACACATACAGACACAACGAATCATGCGTGTGTAAATCAGTATATAGAAAATGTTACATAAGGCAACAGGGGACTACAAGGTGTAGGATGCACATCACCCATACTGGTAGGCATTTTGTAAGAGTGCTTGGTCTGAAGAAGCTCAAAGTCAGGATTCCGAACATTACACAGTAGTTAGCATTGACTTTAATGATGAGAATTTATTACTACCCAAACAAACCTTTTTTAGCAACATCAGTATAATGAAACACTGGAAATGAAACATAACTTTGCAACCTGTACCATGCAGCTTGGATGCAGCCCTTTGATGGCAGTTCATAACTCACTGTTATATTACGTATGTAACTTTTAAACTACACCGTAACAACATAATCTCAGTGACAAAAGCAGTAACTCACTTAGCTCTGCACATAAAATACTGTTCTTTGATATGCATGGCACACATTCTTTGCAGCATGCATATTAACCGTCTATGCTACCTTAGATGATACAAAACTGCCACTAAACAAAACCCACATCTCTCTCCAGCAGGTACATTAGGCACCATCCTTTCTACCAGCTCTTCACCCACCCTTTCACTCATCTATGAATTAATTCACTCATCATCCTTACATCCTTCTTTTCATTCATCCACCCATTCGCTCATCCATCCTGTCAACCATCCATCCATACTTTCACTCATCTATGCAATCTCCCTTTCTCTAACCATCCTCCTTTCACTTAGCCATCCCTTCACCCATCCTTCCACTCATCCACTCGTGAATCCATCCATTGACCCTATCATCCATCCACCCACACTTTCTCTCATCCATCCACACATCCTTTCCCTCATCCATCTATCTTTTTCCCCATCTATCTATCCTTTTCCCAT
The DNA here is from genome assembly GCF_964261635.1 of Lissotriton helveticus. Lineage (NCBI taxonomy): Eukaryota > Metazoa > Chordata > Amphibia > Caudata > Salamandridae > Lissotriton > Lissotriton helveticus. The sequence goes on from NC_136067.1 coordinate 652,707,830, forward strand.
CTACCCTCCCTTTCACTCACTCATCCACCCTTTCACTCACACGTCCATCCATTCACCGTTTCACTTATCAGTTCAGCAATCCATCCATCATTTCACCCATCCATTCACCCATTCACTCGCTCATCATCCACCCTTTCACTCATCCATCTACCCGTTTACCCATTCATCCACCGTTTTACCCATTTATCCACCCGTTTACCCATTCATCCACCCTTTTATCCATCCACCATTCCACCCATCCATCTATTTATTTACCCTTTCTCTCATCCATCCTCCCACTCATTCATCCATCCATCCTCAAAATCCATCCATTCACTTTTCACTCATCCATTCATCCTTTCACTAATCCATCCAACCATTCACCGATTCCTTCGCTTACTAACTCACCTACCTTTTCACATTATGAGGTGAGCCTTTGTCTGCAGAGTTGCTGACAGAAGAGGCCCATCGAGAACTTCACCCTTGCTGTAGTTCCTAAAGCAAGGGGGGGGGGGAGGGAGGCTGGGGAGAGTTCACTATTGCCCTGCTCATAGGCAATTTGAAAACGTGGAAGTCATGCATGATGCACAGTGCCAGGACGTGAGGTGACTGTGACATGATGTTGTTTCCAGGGTTTTAAGTGGGTTGAAAAAACTTGAGGGTCTCTATAAAGGGTGTGTCCGATGTAATTAAGGGTGTGGCTTAAAACACAGTAGCTAAAAATCTGTGCTTAGCATAGTGTGCTGCCTCACTGATATACTGCTACTTCTGTTATTCCATCCAGATGTATAATACATCACACCTACAACAAGCCTTGACTATTGGCTTTGTCAATGGTTGTTAGTTGCATAAAATAAAAAAAAGCAGCAACTATGGCTTACTTGTATATAATATTGAAAATGCTTTAGTTCTAAAATGATGAGACTGAAAGAACTATAACCCCTTCTTTTTAACTTCTTTTCATGTACTGGATTCTACACATTCCTTTCATCTGTGGAGGTGTAACATTTTTCTTTATGTACTGTTAAAACGGAATGCCCTGCCCTAGAGCGAGACTGGAGTAGGCCCACCACATGCTTTAACAGTCCAGACTGGCCCATTGTCATTCTGTATGTGGCAATTAGCCACAGACCGAATGGCAATGGGCGGGGTAAGGCTGCTCTTGTGCTTACAGGATGATTGCGAGGTGGCCCCATCAGGGAGCTGAGGCTTCTCGCAGGGGAACAGTGCTGTTCCCCAATGCCCAAAAGTACGGACAAAAGGCGTCCATAAAAGGGATCATCACGGACAACTGACGTGAGGTCCAAATCAGGGACAGTCCGCGAAACATACGGACGGTTGGTCACCCTAGTCTTGGGTCACTGTACAAGCACTGCCAAGTGGACCGTGTTATACTTTCGGTCAGCCAACCTTTGCTTTTGGGTCAACAGATCTTGGCAAGTTTATGTTACGCTTATATGTATACAGGTTAAAGCATAATTACGAGTGTCACTCATTCTCAGTTACTCTCACTCAATCCCACTAATTCTAAGTCATTCTGATGTACTCAATTTCTGCCACTCAGTTTCACTCATTACCTCTCATTCTCTTCTAGTTTCCCTTAGTCCCCCTTAACTCACTTGTTCTCCCTAATTCACTAAGTGCCACTCATTCCTATTCACTCTTTACTGATTCACTCATACTCCATCAGTCCCACTCATTCTCACTCAGTCTCTCATTCTGACTCACACAATGTCACTCGATCTCACCAGACTCACTCAGTTTCAACGTCTCGCTCTCTCACTTATTCCCAATTAGTCTCACTCAGTTTCACCTAGTTTCCCTATAACTCACTTGTTCTCCCTGATTCACTCAGTCCTACTCTTTCTTATTAAATCACTCATACTTGAACAATCTCACTCAGTCTCACTGTGACTCAATCTTACTCATTCACAATCAGCCTCACTCAATGACTCAAATTCTCACTGGTTTGCATAGTCATACTCATTCTGATTCACTCTGACTCGTTCATACTCACTCACTCAGACACAATGATTCTCTCTCTCTCTCTCTCTCACTGACTCACTCTGTCTCTGACTCACTAAGACTCACTCAGACTTGACTCACTCGGTCTTACACACATTAACATTGTTACACTCCCTTTTATTCTCCCTCACTCATTTATTCTCACTTGTACTCACTCTTCTTGTCACTCATTGTCCTCACTTTGACTCACTCCTTCACTGACTCACTTTTACTCACACCGATAAGCCCTCACGTAGCCATGGGCACTGCAGGGCTTAAGCCTGTAACTCCCGTGGCTAACTTTATCTGTGAGGCTTCACCACGTCACAGAGTGAGAGGCACTAAGGCGTGCCAGAGGCCTGAGGTCAGGGCTGGGAGTTTCACTTAGCTCTAGATAACATAATCTATGATGTCTGGTGCAGGCGCTCTAATGGGGAAGCCACCACTGTATTTCACATCAATTTTTTTGTTGACTCTGCCAGATTGTGTGGGTATTCCTGAATGTACAGATCCTCTGGATTGGCACGTAGTCAAGATTGAACGGTATGCAATGAATACAATCAGTTAGAGTGAGCAGTCTCTTTAATCCCCAATGGAGTGAGTACACCAGTCCACCAATCCACAGGTGGGGGTGAGAATGCAGTCAACTGTAGTGGTGATTTCAGGCTATCCAGGCCTTGTACTTGGTACAGACAGTGATAGTATGGAGTCTGTATTAAGTCTGAAACTGATGCGTAGGCTGTAAAAAGCCAATTGATGTAAAGGTAGTAAATAATACAGACAATATAAAAACATGTTACTCAATTCTGAATCCCGCATACAATCAATCTATACAATGAGTCAAGTGGTTTACCATTGACCTTAGGTTAGCCACCATGGTTTCTCTTTGGCTCAAATAGATCAGTTGTACAAATACAACCGTTCGTACTTTGCAAGACCATACAGCTTTATTTAAATTTTTTTTTTATTGAGACATATTGTAGAGCATTTCAACGACAGCATGACGTTCATCGCTTGTAGAATCATAATTACATGAATCACATATGTTGCTACAGTCATATGAACCATCACGCCCATTCTGCAACCATTGCCAGGTCCATATCCCTACACCACTGAGTGAGAGTGGGACTAACTCTGGAGCCCCAGCGTTGTGCGATATTTCTTTTTGCTATAGTCATTCCTAACGTCGCCCAATCCTGGGTCGTCTTGTTTAAGTCCATTGGGTCCCATATGTTAAGGAGACATCATCTTGGACTCGGCAGTACAGTGATCTGCGTAACCTGGGAGAGTGTCCTCATGATCGCCATCCAATATCTCACAATCACGGGGCAACTCAAGATAGTATGGTAGAACGATCCCGTTTCCCCACATTCCCTAAGACAATGTGGCGTATCCGCCCTTCCTATCTTGTGTAGAAGTGCCCTAGTATAGTATGTACGGTGCAGTATTTTAAGCTGCACTAGTCTGAGCATTGATGGAATAGCAGCTTCCTTAGGGGAAGCCAGCGTCTCTCTCCATTCTGCCTCATCGATATCTCCTACCTCGCACTCCCACTTAGCCTTCAGGGTCCCTGTGGGGTCTGCTCTATTGTTAACTATCTGTTTATAAGTCAATGGAATGGCTTTCTTCTGGAGGTGATCTGTTAAGAGTCTATCCTCTAGTGGAGAGGAGTCCTCCAGTGTCTGGCGGTATTAGGGACTGCAATGTATGTGTAATCTGCATATATCTAAACCTCTCCGTCTCTGCCAGGCAATATGTGTCCTGCAGATGAGCGAAGGTGACCACCCCACCCTTCTGCCATAGATCTCCAACCGTTGAAATTCCTATGGAGTCCCAATTACGGAACCCCTTTGTATTGCCCAGTATCCCAAGTTTTTTTGTCCATACAGCTTTATTGACACTAACATTAAGCAATAAAAATTACGTTCTGTTTCAAGTTGGTGTGTTTTCCAAAAGCAATTACTATGGCTTCCTTTTTTAATAGTTTTTTTTGCTTCAAATCAGTTTAATAACTGTGATACAAAGATTTTCTCCTTTCTTACAGGGAGATCTGGCTGTCTAAAAAGTTATATAGCACTTAAACGCTTCACAAATACAATACAGCTTTGCAGGCACACACATTAAGGAATAACATTTCCTTTCTGGATCGCCTTAATATATCTTGCTACAGCAACTGTGGTATCCACATTTTTCGTTTTGAATAAATCTTTGATTTGTCATACAATATCCTCTAAACATAGGACAACATCTTTTTTTCTCTCTCCCATAAAAAGCTGGCATTCTAGGAGCAGATGGGTTATGCTGTTTTTGACATTTAGATCACATACTCCATACCCATTCTCAACAATTTTCCCTGTAAAACTTTATATTCCAGACTAGATCAACCCTAATTCTGATTCATAGAATTAGATTTTGGATACATTTGTCAGTGATTTAGGATACAAATGGGACAATCCCTTAAAACACTTCAAAATAATGTTGCATCGACCTCCAGCAACTGATACAATTTATCAACAGATTTTAAAGCAACCCTTTCATTCAAGACTCTGTTTATTTTGGCCAATGACAATGAGCTTAGCAATAAAAAAAAAATATTAACTCCTAATGCATAGGCAGTCAGCAGACTTAGAATTTCTGCGAGGTGACATATGTCCTTCCAGCATACCACTGAGCATTTAACGTTATCCCTGCTCCTCATCAGTGAGCTGAGAAACCTCAAGACACGATTGCCCAGGCATTTCAAAATGACTAACTCAATTCTCCTCTTCAGGCATGTAACATGGAATTTGCAGTAATGCAAATAGTCCCTTTAGTTTAGATAACATTTTTCAAGATTATGCCCGCTTGCAGAATTGATTTTCCTACAGTGGCCTTTTTTTAACAGCTTTATAGAGTGGCCACCAAACAGTGTATCAAACTTTTTGTGAGCTTTTGTTGAAGAAGGTAATGCCGTTTTCAGCACGGCTCCCAGTACTAGGTTCACTGAAAAGTGAAGGACAAGGTATTTATAAAAATTGACCACTTCTAACAATGTCTTCTTTAGGAACCAGATGACCTTCCTAGCTTGCTTAAAAAAAAATCAGTGTCTTTGTCGTCCCTATATTCATGGTTAGTCTGCTGGCTTTACCTTATTCACTAAGGGCTTTAATTTTTCATTGAAAGCCCCGCAGAGTGATGTCCATAAGGAGTGAGTCACTTGCATACATAAGGCATAGTATATGACCCTCACACATGCTCATAAGTAAAGAATTGGTCTTCTGTAAAAAAAAAACAAAAAAAAAACGGGCAGGTCAGATTTTAAAAAGGCTAAAGTGTAGGGGTGCTAAAACATACCTCTGACACAAACCATTTTCTACTGTGATTGTTTCAGGTAGAATCCCATGCCCATTCAGATCCACCTGCACCAACTATTTGAGTTCAACTGTTGTACCATGATCGACAGGTATTAAGAGATACTATAATCCTGAAATGTAATCCATAATAAGGTACGATTGTTCCAGTCAAAAGTAGACTGGAAATCCACAAAACAGCAGCATAATTTACCAACTGTTACTGTGGATCTACAGGCCGCCGACTAGTACCAGACAATAGTCTATCATAGAATAATTCCCCATAAAACCACCTGTCTCATTGTGGATAGTGCCAGAGCCAAAAGCCCAGCTTTCTAAATGTTTTAAAAGGGTTTTCGCATAATTCATAAAGTAATAGCTGACAACAAAATCAGCCTACAATTTGCAGTGGCTTCCTGACTCACCTTTTTTTATATCGATAAAGCACCACACCAAGAATCTGGGATCCAACCCCTAGAAGTAACACATTAAAAAAAAAAGCACACAGTATCCCACCATAGGGGATCAATCTTATATAAAGTTGCTGACAGGGAGACTGCGCCCCCCACTAGAATACCCACCTCCTTCAGTGACATTGCGTTCTTATTAGAAGCCCCCAGATGTTCATAATTATGTGCATTTTTGAGGGGAAGGATTTATATAACTCTGATATAAAGCAAGGCCATTCCTTCTTTGGAGATCAGAGCCTCTACATTTTCTGGGGATACCTTAAACTCAGTATTAATCAAACGCCAACATTTTCTTTTGCATGAGTAGGACAAAAGATGATTTTTTTTTGTTTCAGACAACCAAGCTCAAGCTTACAGGTATCACTTTTATCTAAATGCCCTTTATGATGTTCCCTATTTAGTTCCTTTCTCATAGTGCAACACTCTTGATCGAATCACCGGATAAACTTCTTCTATTTGACCATGAGGTAGTTTGAGGGTTCAAATAATTTTTGAGACAAGTTATACCACTGTACATCATAAAGAGGCTGAGGGGTTTGTCAATCTTAAACAGATCCTGAAGATTATACTCTCAATTATCCTCTGAAACTTTACTCCTAATTTATGGCTATATGCCACGTTTAGCTACAGAGCCTCTTGTACTCTTTTCGAGTCTTCTCCCCTTAGAATTATCACCATTGCAAGATGGTTGTTAACTCCTTGAGCAGCCACGTTATAATATTATCATTTCATAGTGATCTAAAGGGATAAAGGAGTAGTCGATTGGAGCTACTTGCTTTCAAAATCCAAAGGACGCTGCAGCGGGACTGTCTTCCATAAACTAGCCATTAAGATTGACTAAAATATGGTTGATTAGAATCGAAAAAACCTGATTAGATCTACCAGAGCCCTCCTTTGAAGCAGACACTGAGTTTGGTACTCCATACCTTAATAAATGGCCCTGCGTTACATCATCAAAATAACTAAGTGAAATCACCTGTCATAAAAATATATTAATTTGGGGAAGCAACACCGCAAAATAGGCCAAATCATGGTCAAGCTTAGTTTATCTTCAAATGAACGAACACTTGGGAGTAGGTATACATTCAAACAAACCACTGAACAGAGCTCACAGTCAGAACGTTGTATGAAAAGCAAACCTGCTAATTTTTGTAATGCCTCTTTCTCTGTCCTGAAAGTCTGGAACCCAATCCACTGCTTGACACTGCTAGACTGCTATCCTCACACCTACGTGCCTCAAGGCCTCAGCATATACCCTGCTCTCCATGGGCAGGTCCTGTCATTTTCTATAGTAGGGCTCAAGGCCCGCTTGGCATGCCCCACACACTCCGCAGTTCAGCAGTGTCAACCCTACCACATAGCTGCTTTGTTCCTTGGCTCCGCTGCGTGGCTCAGCTCAATGAATGAATATCTGTAGGACTCATTGCTGTGCTCTTGTAGCAGGAAGTCTTGCATAGACGAACTATAGAGAATACCTTAAACTGGCCAGAGAGCAACCTATGGCCTGCCTTATATACAATTGACCATTGATAAGAATAAAGTCATTTGTTTCAGGGGTGTACAGAGGGGAGGAGCAGCCACAGGGAGTGCTTTTTATGATATATCCATGGCCTCTACATTGTAATTCTCTGACATGCATTGGTTACAGGCAGTCATCCATTGTCCGAATCAAAGATGCTTGACAAAAACAAACATGATATGTTACAAGACAGTAGGCTGTGGACGGATGTCCTGCTTGAGCAATTGCATTCACTTATATAAAGATTTTACAGTGCTTGGTGACTTTTGAATGTTTATGGAGTCCCTCTTTCTTTTTTGTCTTCTTTCCTTTGTTCTTTCATTTGCCTTCGTTCATTGTTTTTCTTTTTTTGCCTTCTATGCTTTTCCTTTCCTTATTTCTTTTTTGACCTCTCCTTTTTAAATTTGTTTGTCCTTTTTTTCTTCCTTTGTTTTTCACTCTTCCCTTCTTTCTTACTTTTTCATTCTTCCCTTCATTCTTTCTATTTTGCCTGTCTTCCTTCATTCCCCTTTTGCTTGTTTTCTTTCTCAAAGGTGAAGCTAGCTGCCAGTGCCAGATCAATGGCTTTTTTTAGGTCTGTCTTAGATGTTTAACATAGTTACTTGTAGTGGTTTTCAGCCAGACTTCATCCACTAGTTTATGATTGTACCATTAACATTTTTCTTCCACCCACTCCAGTATGCATCAAGGCGCAAGGTTAGCCCACTTCAGCCATTGACTGAATTTACTATAAGCTGCGGCATGCTGCCTGTTCACAAGGAGCACATCCATTCACAAGGTCGTTCTCTTCAGTACCGGGTGTACCACTGCAATGCGTACTTTTTTAAAATCAGAAAAACACATTTGCCTTTAGCCAAATGTTTTTTTAGATTTATTTAGGCGGCTAATGGCAGACCTATTGGATTTGCCAGTGCTTGTTTTTTCATCTTAGAAATGCTGCATTGTGCACCCATATTTTTTGTGTACGTTAAACATCAACATTTTTCTGTTTACCAGAATATTTTGACACTCCCTAACACCCCCTTAGTCGTCTTTCATACCACAAAATTCATTGCAACATTAGTGCAGCTCATTACCAATTTCCAAACTGTATTTTGTCCATGAAGAAATACTTGGTAGTACTTTTTATGAAAATACTTCAAGTGGAAAGAGCTGATATTAAAACGTTTCAATGAAAACTTTTACATAGAGGTACATTATAACGCATTAATTACAACAATAACATTTACATTGGATTGTACTGTGTACCTCTATGTAAATTACATTTACATCGCAAACATTTACATTGCATTTGATGTACAGTGTAAAAATATTATATAGCACTGACAATCTTGACAATGCATTTTATGGCATTTGAAAGAAACAACACTGCTATCGTCTGTTTTTATTGTAAATGCAATGTTAATCTTTAATACTTTTTTAAATCTATGGTATATATTTTTTAATCCTGATCCAAAGCTTATAAAAAACCTTTATTTTGTGTTTTGAGGAAAAAGGACATAAAGAAACAGAAACAGAAAAATGAGCGACAGTTCCGCACAACTTCCCACACAGGGGCAATCTGAGAGGCACGTTTCAGGGCATTGTAGGCAATAATGCGAAGTCCATTCACGCCGTTGGAACAGTCCAGGAGGCAGCAGGAGTATCCAGGCGCTATTGTAAGTCAGTCGCAGGGCAAAGGACAAAGCGGGGAAGAGCGCTCGGTTAGGTAGGATAGCAACCTTAAAAGACAACGCTTGTTGCGTAGACCCTGTGCTTGCCTCAATCTTCAGTAAGAGTGTCGCAAGAAGACAAGGAACAAAGAACTCGCCCCTCCCCCCGTGGGGGTGATAACATTCGTTCTATCAGTCATTCCGAATATATCATTCACACCTGAAACAAGTGAAGTGTCCGAATCGTGGCCGGACAAACCGCGGACGGTAGACCTTTGGAGAGGAAGCGCACCAGGGGACCCCAGCGAAACATAAAGTTTTTGAAGTTGCCTAGGAAAATGTCCGCTACCCGCTCCATGCTCAGCAGTTTGCACAACCTTGCGTGCCATAGGGAGATCCCCGGGGCCTCTGGTTTCTTCCAGGCCGCAGCCAAAGTGAGTTTAGCAGCCCTGAGACATAACCATAGTATCTGTTTGTCTGCTCGGGTTTGGTGTTCGAGCTCCGGGTCCCGAAGACCTAGAAGTATATGGCCAAAAATATCAACTTGTAGGGGGGTCTAAGTGGGTTAGTTTATTGACCGTAGTGCCTCACAACCCTAGACATACCAATAAATACAAAAGGAGGCACCTAGTCGGAGATAGTGTGTGCTGTCATGAAATAGAATAGTGTGGAATTACACTCGGCTGAAAAAATTCCCATCAGACCACCAATGTGGCGGATTCAATCGTCATCTGGGATATGGATGGTATAGTCCAAGTCTCACCCAACACATCAGTTGATGGTGTAGAGACAGGAAAATCATGATTCCCTTCTAGCCACAGTGTATTTCAAAGTGGTGTTTGATGAGTGTGCAGTGCTCGGTGAAAAAATATGTGAAAAAGAGTGTTTAAAAATAACTCCCAGAACAGAAAATATGTTTATTAGGCACTGTTCTGGTGTCATAAAATAAAACAAGCGCTGTACAGTTCAAAATTATAACTATAATATAGCGCCGTGCAGTGTGGTCGACATGTTTCAGCTGTCAAGGATATTACCCAGCTTTCGACAGGACCATGGTGTCAAAGAGAGGCAACTGCAAAATATATAGAATAACAACAATTCAATTAATAAACAGTACTCCTACCAGGAACTTGGAGCCCCAATGTTAGCTGGAGGAAACTATAAATGAATCGTCCTTTCCTAAGGAAACAAATATAGACAACAAGCGTAGTGTAAGATTTGCTATCCTTAGTGATCCACATCTAGAAAAATAACAAGACAAGCAACACACATGTAGTGGTGAGCAAGAGTATTCACCACTGTGTCAAGAGACAAAATGTTCTCCTGACTCAGAAGTTAACAAAAAATGTTTATTACTTTGAAAAAAGTGTACTCACCCAACATTATGTGGGAAGTAACCTCACCTCACCCGGCACCCACTCGGGAAGTTGAGGCCCCGCTCTGAAAAAATAGGAGACATAGCTATACTATGAGGCTTTGCAGTATGGACAAGCTCCAAAGCTCAGTCTTGCTATGTATAAATTGTATTTCCTTTATTTAACATAACTCAGTTGTCTTCAAGTAAAATAGCTGACCCCTGTCAAAAATGGAGGCTAGCTGTAAGTTGATAAAAAACTATAAGCTCTAAGCTCAAGCCTGCTGATGGTGAAACTCAAATAATATTAAAAACATTAAGAGCAAGCACAGGGAGAGAGCGCCCACCTTTTCCTGTCTCTACACTATCAACTGATGTGTTGGGTGAGACTTGGACTATACCATCCATATCCCAGATGACGATTGAATCCGCCACATTGGTGGTCTGATGGGAATTTTTTCAGCCGAGTGTAATTCCACACTATTCTATTTCATGACAGCACACACTATCTCCGACTAGGTGCCTCCTTTTGTATTTACTAGAAGTATATGGGCCATGGAGTCAGCGAAGGGATATCCCAGTATCTCTTTGATATGGGACAAAATCTCCTCCCAGTATGGGCGAATGATCGGACAGTCCCACCAAATGTGGCGGAAATCCCCAAGCAGACCACAGCCTCTCCAGCATCTGTCAGAAGAGGACGGGAAAATGCGGTGTAACCTGGCGGGGTACAAGTACCAGTCCATGAGAGTCTTGAGGTGGGCCTCTCTGAGTTCCACCGAATGGTTGTGCACTGTGATGTCTCGCTACAGGCGTGACCACTCGTCATCCGAGACGTCTCGTCCGAGGAGGTCCTCCCAGGTACTCATGTAACGGGGGCGAGGCGACACTTCGGAGGTGAGCAAGAGGCCATAGAGGAAGGAGATGACTCCTTTCATAGAGGAGGTTCGCAATAGGAAAGCCTCGAAGGTGGAGGGGGGCCTCGTGGCCTCGGCGTGGACTGCAGGGGACGTGGCCCAAGAGAGCAGCTGGACGTGACGGAAGCGTTCGGACACCGGCACTCCGTAGTCTCGCATACAGTTGTCAAAGGTAAGTGGGGCATGGCCATGGAACAGGTGCGTGAGAGATCGGCATCCCCCTTCTCTCCAAGCGTCGAAGGGCCCCTCCTGTAGCGCCGGCGGGAAGGCCGGGTTAAAGTGTATTGGCGTGAAGGGAGAGGGGAACGAAGTCCAGCGGTCATCGCCGGATACCGTGTCCCAGACCTTGAGAGTAGTGCTGGTGGGGGTACTAATGTATGCGTTCTTAGGTCTGTCCTTTTTGGGTTTCCAAGCCAAATCCCAGATCGATCTCCCCGCCACACTTCTGTCCATGTGCAGTCAATGTTTCTCCGAGAATTGTTGGGACCACTCCACTATGACCCGTAGTTGCGCGGCTTTGTAATATAAATGCATGTCGGGGAGGCCCACCCCTCCCTCCCTCCGCGGCCGGCGGAGTGTAGCAAAGGAGAACCGCGCCCTACTCCCCTGCCAGACGAACCGTAGCATCTGGGTCTTGAGACGCCGTAAGAAATCAGCCTCCAGTGGTATAGGGAGCGCCTGGAAGAGATATAAGAATTTGGGGAGAATAACCATTTTAAGTGCGTGGATTCTACCCAGCCACGATATGTACTTCGGTTTCCAGCGCTCCAATTCTGCCCGAGTCTGTGCCAATAATTGGGGGAAGTTTGCAGAATATAATTGCCCAATCGAGGGAGTCAGTCGGACCCCCAAGTACAGGATGGAGTGAGGAGCCCATGATGGGGGCGTAAGTGGCCGCAATCTGTCTGCCTCCGCCGGGGAGAGCGTAAGATTAAGAACAAAGGACTTGTCGTAGTTTACTTTAAAGCCTGCCACATCTTCAAAGCGCAGCAGGACCTGCTGGACGTGCGGGAGAGAATGAGCTGGGTCCTTAATAGAGAGGAGGACGTCGTCGGCAAAAAGGGTAATCTTCTGCTGCTCTCCCGAGAATGGCAGGCCACGTATCTCTTCATGCTCGCGCACTGCAAGTGCCAGAGGCTCAATACTTAGGGCGAAGAGCAGAGGTGAGAGGGGGCAGCCCTGCCTGGTGCCTCGCGAGTGAGAGAAAAACGCAGTAAGATGGCCGTTGACTGTCGCCCTCGAACGAGGGCTGCTGTAATTCGCTCTCATCATCGAGAGGAATTTAGCTGAAAAGCCGAAGGCGGCCAGAGTGTGAAATAAGAAGCCCCAATCCACCCGATCAAAGGCTTTTTCGGCGTCAAGGCCCACCAGGACTGCTCGGATCCTGAACCTCTGGGCCTTCTCAATCAGATGGATGACTCTCCTCATGTTGTCATGGGTTTGGCGGCCCTTAATAAATCCAGATTGATCTGGATGAATGAGCGCTGGCATCAGATCCTGGAGCCTCCCCGCAAGGATGGAGGAGTACAATTTAGCGTTGATGTTAAGGAGGGCTATCGGCCGGTATGAGGAGCATTTGGATGGGTCTTTCTCTGGTTTAGGGATAATCGAGATTACGGCCTCGGCCATGGAGCCCGATGTTTCCCCAGCCTCCGCCATGGTATTAAAAAGGGAGACCAAAAAATCGCTCACTTCCGATGCGAAAGTCTGATAGAATAGAGCAGTATAGCCATCCGGTCCAGGAGCCTTATGAGGTTTCAGGTTTTTAATAGCATCCAGAACCTCCTCCCTAGTGAACGGGGCCTCGAGTAACCCATTCCATTCCCCGGAAACCTGGGGGAGCGGAAGACCACTCAGGTAAGTCAGTTGGCTTTCGGGATCAGAGGCCTCCCCTCTATAGAGCGCTGCGTAAAAGTGTCCGAAGAGATCAGCCTTAGCTTTATCTCTGGTGCAAGGTTCCCGCTGCATCTTGAATACCTCCGATATACTCCCGCTCCCGTTTATCCCGGAGTTGGCGAGCCAGGTGTCTCCCCACTTTGTTCCCCTGAGAGTAGGAGAGGCGTCGGAGCTTAAGTAGAGTGATCTCCTCTCTGTTGTTATAATGAGCTTTAAATTTCCCCCGAATCGCCGTCAATGGACGAAGGGTCAGCCTAGAAGGGTTTTGTTTATGTCCTTGTTCAAGAACCTCGAGTTCCCTCTTCAGCTCCTAACGTTCCTTGCGTCTCAGAGTATTTAGCTTGGCATTGAGTGCCAAGCAGGTGCCCCTCATTGATGCCCTGAAGGCGTCCCAGGTGGTGAAAGTCGATGTATCGGTCACAGGGTTAAGATCGAAAAATTCGCGTATAGCCTTGTGCAATTCCTTACAGGAAGTTTCGTCCTGGGCAAGCGAGGCTGGGAAGTACCATTTGCGTAGACTAGCACCCCTCGCCGACCAGCGCAAACAGAGCACGAGTAGGCTGTGGTCAGAGACAGAGAGCGGGAACACCCGGGCTTCGCGGACATCTCCCCTAAGGGATTGGCTTAAAAAATTGTGGTCCAGGCGAGAATAGGTGTAATGGACGTGGGAGAAGAAGGTGTAGTCCCGAGATTGGGGATGAAGAGAGCGCCACCCATTCACCAGTCCCAAGTCACCAATCAAGCGCTGCGTTTCAGCGGAAAACACCCCAGTATCCGAACGTTGACTATGAGAGCTATCCATTCCCTTATGCCAGTGGTTCCCAAACTTTTTTGACCCGTGGCTCCCTTGACCTAATCGGCAGTTGGCCGTGGCTCCCCACCATTTTTTTTTTTTACCAGTGGGCGGGATGTAAGCCCGACCTCGGGAGTACTTCCTTTCATTTCATTTCATCAACTTTTATTCGATTATAAAATTTTGTATAATCATAAAAAGTACAATTTTAGGAAACACAGTGATAATACATATTCAATAGCATTTTAGCACAAAATGTTTAAAAGACGATTTTACGACGTATTGATATTACTATTTTTAAAAAGATCGCTATCAACTTTGCTTCGTACAGGGATTTCGGCAATTGAAGGCAAACTAGTGCTGGGTGCGATTGTCTAAGTCCACTTGAACGGAGGAGGGGCAGAATCCATTTTTTCCTTGCTGAACTGTAATATTTACAAAACAGAATGACGTGTATCGTTGATTGTTTAGAAGCTCCATCGCATGGGCATCGCATCAAGTTTCTAGACCAGTTCTTCATTTCAGGAAATGAGACTATACGGAAGAAAAGATCAAACCGTAGTCTCGTCAATAAGAACTTTTCATAGTTTGAGAGATAGTACGTCAAGTAGGGCTGAATAAATTTCTGAGTTTGCAATATGCAGATTTTTTCATTTTGCGTTTTTACTATCTCGACTTGGTTGCGAATCTCTCTTAGGTGGCCCATGCATAGTTCCTTCAACTGTTTCTTTGAAATGTCTTCTATTGAAGGAGGTTCTAGGAAGTATTGCTCGCGATCTAGGTCTTGGAAGAATTTGTGGATATAGTTAAGCCACGGTATTTTCCTCCAGTGCGCTAAGCCAAGACATTCGGTGATGAGGGAGCGTGTTATGTGACTTTCGGGATTACACCATATGCGGTGCCAGAGTATGAGAGGCTGGCATCTTATGGTGTCGGTCATGTATTCCACACCCAGCTCCCGATGAGTGGCCAAAATCGGGGAGCTTTGAGGGAGAGCTAGGATGTATTTAAAAAACGCATTCTCTGTGATCTGGAGTTGATCAACACAGCCGTAACCCCAGATACCTGCTCCATATGTCGCCACGCTGTGGCATTTCGCGTAGTATATGGTTAGCAGTTCCGCTGGGGCTGGTTTGCCTAGTTTCCTAGAGAAAGCGCTTAGTGATGATACTGCTCTGCGGAAGTTGAGGTTTCTGGCTTCAATTGCCTTGTTCCAGGTCATTGTGTCTTCCATTAGTATGCCCAAATATGGGTATACCGATGTTCTTTCCAACCTGGTGTTACTTATGAAGATGGACTTTGAGGCTCCACGTTTTGGTCCAATAGACATTGTAAAGGTTTTTTTAATGTTTACTTTTAGACCCAGGGAGTCCATGAATGACACGTATTTATTCAACTGCCGCTGAAGTTGGTTGGGTGTCCGAGCCAGAATGACCGAGTCGTCGGCGTACAGGAGGATGGGTATCGGGCGCTGCGCTATCTGTGGGAGGTCCTGGCTCCCTTCCAGCATAGCCTGTTCAAGGCCGTTGGTATATAGATTAAACAGGAAGGGAGCCAGTACACAACCTTGCCTTACTCCCCGTGATATTTTAAAGGGACGAGATAGTTCGCCGCCAGTTCCATAGCGAACTCGTCCTTCCGCATTGGTATATAGCTCCCTCAGGAAGGCTAATAGGGGTGGGTCCACTCCGAGGTTTGTCATAATCTGCCACAGCTTCTCATGCTGTACGCAGTCGAATGCCGCACTCAAGTCTACATATACCATGTAGATGCTACCTTCTTTCGCGCGTGTATACTTTCCAGCAAGGAGTGTCAGGTTTAGAGCCTGTTCCACCGTTCCGAGCCCCTTCTGGAAACCATATTGCAGGTCTGTGATGGTATTGTTCTCTCGGGCCCAAGATTGTAGTCGGTCCAGGAGTATTCGACCTGCAATCTTGCCCGTGGAATCCAGAAGGGAAATCGGTCGGTAGCACGCGGGGTCGTTGCGGTCCCCTTTCTTGAATATTGGCAAGAGCGTAGATGTTGACCATGATGGAAGGAGTCCAATTTCAGTGACTGCAGCCATTACCCGGAAGATTATTAGTGACCAATAATCAATATTATGCAAAAACAGGTCCATTGGTACCCCATCTGGGCCGGGGGCCTTGCCAGGTTTTGAGGTTTTAATTGCCTTCCTAACCTCATTAAGGGTGAAACGCAGGTTAATGGGGTATATATTATCCTTTGGTTGTTCCTGGTCTTGTGTTTGGGGAAGGTCAATTGGTGTACCAAAGATTTTTGTGAAGTGGAGGATCCATTCGGTCTCGGTTATTGCCACGTCCAGGTGGTGTGGGTCAGCGATATTGTTCAGGAGTACTTCCTTTTGTCTTCCGTAAAGTAATTGGGATGCAATGAAGGTATTATAATGATATTAGTAACAAAATAAGAAGATAACAGTTGTTTAATAAAAACTTGTTAAGTGAGAAACAATACAAGACTTTTTTGGACCACACAACAATAGTTTAAAAACTTCTGTATAATAAAATATCTTTTTCAATGAACAGGAAAAACAACGGAATCCGAATTTACCTTACAAACTCTAGTGAGATGGATGTGCTTGTTTTTCCTTACATAGCTCCTGAAATCTTGGAGCTATTTTTGAGATCGCAACACGCATTTCCTTTTCAAGGTTAATTGTTGCCCTATATTTGGACTTTATTACTGCAACTGCTGAGAAACCAGCTTCACAAAGGTATGAAGTAGCAAACGGGATCAAAACATGCAGGGCTCTCTTGCTTATCATTGGGTATTCATCCCCAGCTTGGCACCAGAACTCAAACAGTGACTGAGACTGGAACCTTACTTTCAATGCCAAGTCACTTGCAACATCAATAAGCTGTTCTGCTTCCTCATTGTTGAAATGCTGAGGTATCTCAGCATTGATAGGGTTGTTCACCCATTTTATTGGCTCCACTTCATCCTCTGGAAAATATTTGTCAAGGTAAAAACGCAGTTGCGACAAATACAGAACAAAAACTGTCTGCAGTTCCTCCTTTAACACCATTCCATTCTCCTGCAGAAACTGGTCCAATGAAGGGAAACATTTATAGTCACCCTTGCTTATACTGCTTTTCCAAAGGCTCACTTTGTTCTTAAAGCCTGAAACTTTGGATGACAGTTGCAAAATGTTAGTGTTATTGCCTTGCAGTACATTCAGTTTTTCAAATAGATCAGAAAGAAAACCCAATTGTATTAGAAAGTCTGCATCAATAAATTTGTCAGCAAAACAATGTTCATCATCATGTAAATATGAGTATATTTCATTCCTCAGCTCATACACTCTAAGCAGGGAATTACCAAGAGACAGCCACCGAGAGCTGCTGTAGAACAAGAGGCATGAGTGGTCGGCACCCATGTCCTCACACAGTTTAGCAAAAAATCGTGCTTTCATTGGTCTTGTTTTAATATGATTTACCACTTTGATTACTATTTTCAAAGTACCATGCAGTTCTTCACTGAGGTTTCCTGCTGCCAGTGCTTCTCGGTGTATTATACAGTGTGTCCAAACAGGGCGCTTTAGATCGTATGCGAGCTTGAAGTCCTTGGTAGCATCCTGCCATTGAACGACCCCCATCTGTACAAACTCCAACACATCTCTCCCAGTCAATTTGATTCTGTTGCATAAAATCATCCACAACTGCATACAAGTCTTGACCTGTAGTTCCACCTTTGATTTCTTTACAGAACAACAAATCCTCAACAATTTGTTTTTCGTGTACAAACCGGACATAGCAAATAAGATGGGTGTCTTTGTGGTTGTCTGTTGCCTCATCCAACTGCAGTGCAAAGTCTTTTCCTCTTAGATTACAGATGAGCTGATCATTAATATCTTGAGCCATATCATTGATCCTCCGTCTGACAGTATTATTAGAAAGAGGCACTTTCAGCAGCTGTTTACCCGCATCTTCGCTGACCATGTTTGTTACCATTTTAACAGAAGCAGGCAAAATCAGCTCTTCTGCAATTGTGTGTTTTTTTTTACTCTGTGCAACTAGATAGGCCACTTGATATGAGGACAGGAGGGCATTACTATTAATTTTGGTTTGTTTAGAGAAAGTGGACTTTTGTACTTTGGCTTCTGCAACTTTTCTTACAAAAAATTCCCTTGGTTTTCCCACCACATTTGGGTGAAGACTTTCAAGATGCCGCTTAAGTTTACTTGGAAGCATGGATTCCAGAGCCAAAACTTTTAAACAGCTTGCACATTGCGGACGGTCCTCATTATTAACCTGAACACATGTGAAACCATAATCCAGATACCTGTCATCGTACTTTCTGTACTTGGCTTTTCGTTTCCCGTCCTCTTTGTCAGAAGAACCTGCAACTTCACTTTGCGCAGATGAACTTGAACTCTGGATTAGAAATCTCTTCATTGTCAATCAGAAAGATGGAAATCAGTTTCACGCGTCTGAATTATTCAGATGGAGGAGTATTTCTATCTGTAAAGTTCCTGGCCTTCTTTGTTTTTCCTTTGCTCAAGTATGTCCAGGTTTCTTCCGGGTCTCATCCAGTCTCCACGGTATAATAAGTCTGAAGTACAAAACATCCAGGTAAGAAAAGTATAAGTAGAACAAAAGTTATCCTCTTTCTAATGATGGATCTATTATTGATGTTAATTTCCAATAGCAGCCCGTGATGATGATGACCATTTGGATTAATTATTCTTATTGGTACCCCACACAGGTAGAAATAGCATTCAGTTTTGTAATGAGATCTAAGATGGCACATTTTTGCAAACAATGAAGAAAGCCAAATTGCAGCTAATGTGTACATCAGACTTTTTTGCAAACAATGAAGAAAGCCAAATTGCAGCTAATGTGTACATCAGACTGATTTGTAACACCAACACTGCTCCCTAATACTTTTTGCTCTCTACTGAGAACGGGCTAAACCGAGAAACACGTGTCTAGAAAGAACAGGACTACCTACAACTTTGGTGAAAGACTACAGCAACTTTGAAAGTAAGCATACTGCATTTACCAGGATGCAATGGGATGAACTCTGCTGGGATGAGAGGCAAATGCTGCAAAGCCCGAAACATGTAAATGCAGACGCCTGTGTGCCTGTGGA
This sequence comes from Lissotriton helveticus, assembly GCF_964261635.1. Lineage (NCBI taxonomy): Eukaryota > Metazoa > Chordata > Amphibia > Caudata > Salamandridae > Lissotriton > Lissotriton helveticus. The sequence goes on from NC_136067.1 coordinate 652,726,852, forward strand.
GAGGTACTGTGACCTGTGAAGACTTGGGCACCATTTCAGCAACCCCTGATGACTTTTCTGCCCCTTAATATGTTTTGCTCTCTACTGATGACGGGTTAAACCACCCTCCCTCTCACTCCTGAAGGGGGCTTGAGCCATCTGCAACATCCTGGTGGGCCTTACTACTGGTCGAGAGGGCCCGTGCCTCACCCACTGAAATTGAGTGAAGAGATGTGTGGGATAGATAGACTGCAAAGGAACGGCATTTGGTAAAACAACGTGCTTACCACACAGCAGTCAGCACCAAAACAGGGCATCAAGGACCAAGTACAGAATGCTTGCATTATTGCAAAAACTAAATAACATCCTTAATAAAGAGCCTTCAGGCACTGTGTGTGCCACCTGCCATAAAGCAACAATGGGAGCGCAGCAGAACAGCATTGAGCCGCAGATAGACTGGAGTCATGAACACAGAGAATGCTCAGCAATTGTAGTATTATACCTCTGCTTGTAGTTTCTACGTTTTTGTAACTTGCACAAGTCACTTTTTCCAACTGTAATGTACCTTTTGGTACTTCTTGTAGTTTGTTTGCTCATGTTACTGCCTCATGTAACTTAACGTTTGCTTTTGTAATTTGGTCACTTGTAATTTTCTCCTCATGTATCATTACTGTTCCTATTGTGAAGCGCTCTGACACCTTCGGGTAAAGTCTGCACTATATAAAAATGCATTAAATCAATCAATAAATAAATAAATATGATGCAGAAGTGGAGACCCATTCATTGGAGCATGCAGGACTATTTCTAGCAGGTGAGTCCCACCCACCTCTCTCTGTGCCATTCCAGAGAGCTCCACTGCCAATAAGCTATTCTTATTCAGAAAATGTTCCCACAGAGTTTTCCATTTCTGATGCCACAGCTGTGACCCCTATATTATGAATTGGTTCTCTGCTCCTTACTGTAGCATCCAGAGTCGTGCATACAATTTTCTTGACCGAGGTAACGATGTCACCGCTGGAGAAAACCACATGCATCATTTGAATGAGGAAAGATGTCCTTTAAAACGGAGACGACATTTGAAAGGGGAAAACACGGTTTCCTATCACCTTAACAAAGCTTATTGTGCAGTCAGATGGAAGCCTGTGAATCATAGCACGCACCGAGCATTGAAGAGCTGCTCAGGCCAGAGGAGATTGGCAAACCATGATATAAATTAGATTTTAATTGGACACATTAGTAAAAATGATGGATACCATATGCCCCTTCTTTCACGAAGACACTTTTTCCTGCAAAAAAATGTAAATATTACTTCTGCCCCATTCATTCAGCCGGATGCGTGGGTGCTTTGGTCAAGTTTCGCTTCTCATCATAAATCAACTCAGAAAGAAGATCTTATGCCAGTAAAATTGAACATGGAGGCGCGCCACTACACTACCGTCTCAAATACATGCATACGTGTAAAATACAGTATTAGTCATTGCTGCATTAGTTTACAACTAGCTTACTTACCGATTTTTGTTCCACAGGGTCCTACGGGGCGAGGCGAGGCGAGGCACGGCAGGGCAGGGCACTGGGGTCAACAGCAATGTTCGAGGCGATGCACGGCATGGCACTGGGGTCAACAGCAACGTTCCTCCGAAGTACAGGGTCCCACGAGACGAGGAGCGGTGCGGTGAGGTCGGGCTGGGCAGGGCAGGGCAAAACACGGGGTCAAGGGCAACGTTCCTCCGTTACACAGGGTCCCAGAGACGAGGCGAGGTGAGGTGGGGTGGGGTGGGGCGAGGCAGGGCAGGGCAAAACACGGGGGTCAAGGACAACGATCCTCCTACGCTCCAAGCTTGCTAAGGCACTAATGGTGAGCCTACGCAGCTTAAGTAGGACGCGTGCGTGCGCACGTACGCATGGATGCGTGTGCTGGGCCAAACCATTACGAGGGCGCCGTTTTAAAACCCCCCCGCATGTTGGGCTTCAATGTAGGATCACCCACATCCTGCCTGGCGCGCCGCGGCGCCCCTGGCTGCTCATCACGGCGCACCAGGGCGCCGCGGCGCACAGTTTGGGAAGCACAGCCTTATGCCATACTAGATTAAAGTCCCCCCAACAAAAACATGACGCCCTCCACAAAGTCATCCACCTTTCGCATCAAATCTTGGAGAAAGCAATTCTGGCCCGCATTCGGAACATACACTACCACAAAGGTGCACAGTTTTTCATACAGCAACCCCTTGACCATCAGCCAACGACCCTCCTTATCGCTGCGCACCCCCATGGGCTGAAAGTGAAGGGCAGATCGGAAGAGAAGGGCCACCCCTCTATGCTTCGTGGTAGCCGAAGATCTATAAATAAGGGGGACGTTTTTATGTTTGAGGTGCAGTTCATCCTTGCGTGCCAAGTGCGTCTCCTGGAGGCCCACCACATCCAGCTGGTGGTCAAGCACATACTTCCAAATTTTCTGGCGTTTCTGCGGGGAATTCAAACCCTTCACATTCCATGTACCTATAGTCAATGGCATTGCGCAGTAAAGACCTCACACCCCGCTACCCGTTTACAGCAAAGACCTCTCCCATCCCTCCCCACCCTGGGCAGCCAATCGACACGTCGTGCCTTCGCCTCCAAACATGAACCATTGCAAAGAGCCCAACCTAGGCGATCGTGTGACGGCTCAGGCCCCTCCAGGCTTCTCCCCTCAGCACTCTGCCACCATGCTCTCCGCAACTTCAGAACTGATGGGTCAAAAGGCAAAAACTCAACGATCCACCACTTGACATTCATCCGCAAGCATACGTCTTGGTCACCACCACTGTCTCCCCAGTTCCCAACTTCCCTCCCCTCCCCCAAAAACCCACCCGCACATCTTCTCCCCACCAAACCCCTTAAGCCCCGCAAGGGAATAACAGAACAAAGGTAAGCAATAGGGAACGATAAGGAAAATTCTCACCAAACAGTTCAGAGGGAGCAACAGGTCCAAAAAGTGGACGTTTCCAGGTACCCTCAAGGAGCGAGGGTCGGGGGGACAGTCAGTGATCCCCCCCAAGGTCCGGTCCGAGGTGTCTTCCCAGAAAGTACATAAGAACCCACGGTACCTGAATCGGAGGTGTCCCTCCGACGCCATCTATTCAGCCGACCAGGACTCAAGCCGCTCCGGAGCCATCTCGTGATGTAGCCTCCGTCACTGTGGTCACAGAGGCAACTGCTGCCCCCCTCTCCTACAAGCTGGTCGCGGGATCTGGTCTCCTCAGTTGTGTTACCCACTCTCTGCCAGGATGAAGAGCGTCGTCTCCGTCTCGTAGGGGAGCACCCTCCTCTCGGGGAGGGGGCCGCGTCGTTCAAGCCTAGGAGATCTTTGGTAGCCTGCAGGGAGCAGACCTGAACCAACCTATTTTGCCATCTGAAGATGAGACGAAAGGGGTGGCCCCAGGAGTAGGCCACATTCTGGTCGCGCAAAAAGGCGGTAACAAGCCGAAAGTCGCGTCTTTTCTGAAGTGTCGAGGCCGCCAAGTCCTGAAAGAGCTGAGGATGATGATCCCGAAATTGCAATGAGGAAATCCCACGTGCTTTCTTGAGTATGCGTTCCTTCAGTTGGAAGTCGTGGACGCAAACCAGGATGTCGGGGGGGGAGCTCCCCCGCTTCTCGGCAGGCCAACTCTATGGACCCTGTCCATACGGATTTCGTGAAGATCCTCCTCTCCCAATATCTGCAGGAAAAGGGCCTCCACGTAGCCCCGCAGGTCTCCAGCCTCTCCGTCCCAGGGCACCGCTCGAATGCTGATGTTATTCCGGCGGGACCTGTTTTCCAGGTCTTCCGCGTGGGCCTGGAGGTCTAAATTCTGTTCCGTGAGGCGGATCACGTCTTGCTGGAGCTGGTGCACCTCGCCGGCCATCCCCAGGTCATGGTCCTCTCGCGTGGCCACTCGTCCTCCAATGTCATCCACATCCCTCCTCATCTCGCGGAGGTCCGAAGTGAGTTGGGAGCGAAGCTCCGAGATGTCCTCCTTTATCGCGGAGAATAGCTCTAGCATGGAGGCTCTAGTGGCAGGAGCTTCATCGTCTCTTGGCTTGGGCGAGGCGCTGGGGCCAGGCGACTCCGGTTGATGAGAACCTCTCGGTGGGGCATCTTTGCCCGGCTTCTCTTTGCGTTGCCTGTTGGACATTGCCTCGACGTTCTCTGGACCACCTCACCAGACCAGAGGGAGCGCTAGGGCAGTGGCCGTATCGTTGGATGGGGCCGTTAGAGGTTCCCCCGAAGCTCCGCAGCTGTCGTCGCCCCCCCGTAGGTCCCAGTCGTGGATAGGGGCAGGGTACCCCAGGCGGTGAGATCCGTGCGGTCCTTTAGGACGCGTCGGGGGGGAGAGGTTCCTCAGTACAGCCTCTTTGTCAATTCGCTACTGATGTCACAGAGGTCCAGCAGACTTGCCAAGCGGTGGGCAGCCAGGGGGAGTACACCAGGCGAAAGGAAGCGATTTATCCCCCCCAGGGGGGTAGCAACAGCAGACCGCGGGCCCCCACCGCCCACCGGGCCCAGGGGTCCGAGGGGTGCCAATCGTCCGCGCCAGCCAGCAGGCAGCCCGGGCAGGCACCGCCTAAGTTATCTTCCAGTTTCTTCAGGGGTAGAAGGCCGGGGTCTAGGCAGGGGAGGCGGCGAGAGCCCCACAGGCGGGATTCGCGGGGTGCAGCGCAGCAGTAGACCAGGGCACCGGGGTCCCGGAGGCAGTGCGCGGTTCAAGCGAGGCAGGGGGGTGGAGGCCAATCCCAGCGACCATGCCAATGTCAGGGGTCCTGGAAGCAGGAATATCAGTCACAGCTCCCCACCTTTATGAAGCTGGCACCATGCAACACTAGGGCCTGCAGGCCCGAGATCCCTGGGCTCAGTTAGTGCAGCACTCCGGGCGGCTAGATGCAGTACCAGCGGGCCTCCACCGCAGCAAATCCGGCGTCAACTTATCTTCTCCACCGGGGGTCCGGAAGACAGGCCGTACAGTCTCGGCCTATGTCCGCCGAGCTGCCGCATATCGCGCGGGACCCCCGCCTCTCCTCCAACAGTCCTCAGCCGCAGGGGGCGAAGCATGGGGTGAGCCCCCTGCAGAGTTCCGGCCACCTGGACAGGCAGCACAATCCGGCAGGAGGTCTCCCCGGGTCGCGGACGCGGCCTGTGCCAGCAAAGTCAGGTCTGGCCCGCCCCCGGAGCCCGGGCCGCCACCAAAGCAGCTGCCGGCTCAACGCCAACCTCCGGAGCGGGGGCGTACACCTGGGAGCAGTAGCGAAGTCGCCAGGGCAGAAGCAGGCAGCAGGGATGCCAGTCGCCTCCCCCGGCGCCGCCCAGGAGCCACAAGCCACGGCAGCCGCCGGCGTTCCACAGTCCCCGCAGTGAGGTACGTGAGGTCCCTGCTTCAGCGGTCCAGCCACGCTGTAGGCCTCGAAACTTGTAGGGGCCGATCTCCCCATCAGCGGGTCCGCGAGAGTCCCCCGGCGGCCCAGAATAGTCCCCAGCCGGTACCGGATCCCCGGCCACCGGACAGCTTCGTTCGAATAGAGTCTGGAGAAGTGCTAGACAATGCTTAGAACAGGCTTGGCGTCGGAGGGACTGAAAGCGCGTCCTAGTCGCCATCTTGGACACGCCCCCAATTGACCCATTCTTAACTCAATTGTAAAAGGAAAATAAAATGTAAAACATTGTAATTTCTAAATACATTTCTTCCCACACTTTAACCCTATATCACTTTAAAAGTCCTACAATGGATAGAACCAAATGAATCAGAAAATTTAAAATATATTACTTGCTACCTGTTGCCCCATATCACTTTTCTAACCCAATTCTAAAATGAACAATATTCTTTAATTAATAAGTTATAACATCAAATAATAATTAAATTGAGCAAATTCTTCTCTTACATAGAATGCAAACATAATTTTAAAAAGTACTGACGATGAAAGCATGCAAAGAAGAATAAATATGAAAAAAACAATACACAGTAAAAAAATATGATGTAACTTTATGGCTATGTGAGTGACCTTCATTGTAAAAAATGTGGTGTAAATGTAAGTCTGTGTAAATTAATCATTGTAAAGGTAACATAATGTTTGAATAGTTTGACAATCATTGTTTATGTATGATTTTGTGAGGAGGTTTGATACATTTTAGGATGGCAGAATTGCTTGATATTCCGGATCGGTTTAAGATGTAATAGGTTTCACTAGATCAGGATATTTTGCTTCCTACTCCCAGCCAAGCCCCAAACTGAAAATATTAGGTGTTGGTTCACAAGGTGTCAGTTTGCATTTTTATTTTAGATTCTGTTCCACAGAGGCGCTTGAAGTGTTAGTAGATCTGATTCTGTTGTAGTATATTTCATAAAAGAATCAACGGGACCAAATGAATAAGGAGTGTGCCAACATATGGGTGCTCTCCTTCTCTCTCAGGGAAAAGGGTTACCTCTGAGAAGTTGACCATCAGAATTTATTACAAGACAGGAGGCTAGCATTATGCATTAAACTTATATTCACTTCTTCTGAGGAGCAGCCTTTAAAAGTTCCAAGAATCAGAAAGCAAAACTTCTGCACAATGAATAGACTTCTCAATTCCACATAAATCTCCCTGTCCTCCATGTTCTTCCTCTTTTGTTTGCTGCTTCTGAGCAGGTAAGCATTACACGTGAAGGGTTATTATATTAGAAGTCTGTGTTGTAGTTTGTGTTATATAATATCTGTAGTTTATAGAGAATTTGTGTTTTAAAAACCCAATGTATGGCATTGGGAGGTTTTTTAAAACTGATTTGATCACAAATATTTTGTTACAGTGTAATTGCTAAAGTATACGTTTCTAAACATTTCTTATTTAATACATTTTGGGTTTAGAGGTAGTACATATGTAATATATTTTAAGCGATAGAATTAAAAAAATTACTTGGCAGTTGATGCACATGCTGCAGCCATCTTGGGTGTGGGCGACGCATTGCGTAGGCCGTCAATAGCCTATTCAGGCAATTTTCAGGAGGAGATGCAAACTTCAAGGGCGTGCAATTGCAGTTTTTAAAGGAAGTAGAGCACGTTTGCTTGCCAAGGGAGATAGCACTGAAACGGCGATCATGCTGCAGACTCAGAAATAAGCATGTACAGTTGCTAAGGAACGCGCTCGGTGCTAGCAGTTAAAAACTGTAACGACACAAAGCAGCAGCGATTTGCTGACAAAACAAGCACAACTTAAATTAGGGATATTTTTACTATATTAATTAAAATGTAAAAGGCTTGTAGGTTGGTTGTAGGCTGAGGAACTTGGCAGAATGACAGAGCAAGAGTCAGAAGATAGGTCGCAGGAGGAGTTAATAAGAAAGATTGTATCTGAAGAACTGCATTTAGCAGTTAAGGAAACAGTGAAAGAGGTTTTAAAGAAGAGAAGGTCAGGTAGGAGTGAGGATGATGAAGAATATATTTCAATTTCTGACGGATGAGGTGATTTTATACAAGGGTCCGGTGGAAAGTGTATTAAAAAGAGGAAACATTTAAAGAATGCAGAAGAGAAGAAAGAAGTGCTTAGTGGCTCAAAAAGACTAGATGCCCTAAGTGGCATGCAGTATAGTCAGTCTAGCACTGCGCACGAAGAGGACAAACTAGATGAGTTTGAGAAAACAGTTGAGGGTCAGGATATTGATGAATATATTCTGGATCTAAATTATAAGGACAGATTAGATGATGAGTTTAATGAAAACTTAAGAAATAAAGGGTAAAAAAGACAGTGGTGGGCCTGTTGGGTGAGAGATTGGTTGATCCTAGGGATATTTAATATCCAAGGAGCAAGGAATGGTTGTCCCTGGACCATGCTGCGGAATATATTACATTTTGGATTAGGAAGCCATTGAAAAGGGATGAGAGGAATATCATGAGGGGAGAATGCTCTTAATCTGTGATAGAGGAAAAGGCAATGATGACCCCTAACATTGATCCCGAAATAATTACCTACCTTTTCAAATTGGGCAAAGACCCAGTAACGCGAAAGCTGGTCTTTTGGCCGAGCAGGATAAGACAATCCTAATGCAAATCAATCCTAAATCAGGTGATTTAAGCAAAACAGACTCCAGTGAGGAAGCCAAAGGGCTTTTATTTGGTGATGGTATGGCAAAGATCATAGGAAAATATGTCCAAACTTTCACACGCCTGAATAAGACTCTGTCTTCAATTAAAATGTTTTTGTCTGGAAACAGTTATCATGAAAGGGCTGGGAGGAGAGGGCAACCTCTTAGCCTTGGATATTATAAGTCCCATTATACGGAAACCAAGGAAGCGGTTACCAAGGAATTTGATATTATAGACTAACATCAGGCCTGTTCTACCAGTTTCAGTGTCTTCTCTTTGGATTGTCGTTGCCCCTTGGTGCTTTACAAAGATATTGCGACCAGTACTGGGTTATTTGAGAAAAAGGTTTAAGGATGATTGTTCATCTGGATGACATTTCGCTAATAAATCAAAGTGGGGAAGGATTGATAAAACATTTAACTATGGTGAAGGATTTACTAGAATCGCTGGGATTCATGATGAACTTGGAGAAAGAAGACCGTGCTCATTCCGAACCCGAAAATAGAAAATAAGAGAGGACATTTAAAAATAAAAACAGAGGAAAGAAGATATAAATCTAAGGGATTAAGAACAGGTGATCGGACTGCTATCATCCTCAATACAAGCAGTATTCCCAGGGTCTTTGTATTACAGGGCATCGCAAAGACTGAAGTAGAAGGAGGTGTATGATAGGGGAACAGGATAGAAGAAAGCTTAGAAGCAAACTGAAGAATTGAGATGGTGGATGGAGAATATGGTGTCAGTCAAGATTCAAGGTACCACCAGAGAATTTAGTATCTATAGGCCTGACCCACGCTATGTGCACACAGACTACCCAGGGGTAGTGACTTCTTCCCAGTAGGGCTCATGACAATCTATCTCCTATAAAGACTAATAATATAAAAGGGCCTCATTCGTTATTGTTACTGTAGAAATGTAATATCCAAATGGATAAGTGCAGCAAATGTTCAATACTCAAACAGATGTTGAAAAAGTACTCGCCATGAAGCTGTAGCAGAGAGAACAAAATGTTTATTAGTCTATATGTTTGTGTTCCATACTTAATTTGCTCGTGAATAATTAGTCAAGGACATATCCAATAACTGTCAAGTACAGAAGTCCAGTGTCGCAATAAATGTTTACTCTGTCTTTATGCATATAATACACTGACTGACTGAAACATTTGTAAAGCGCTCGAATGCCGCGGCGTCTTGGCGCTAAGATGCAGAGAAAGCGGTGTGAGCGAGAGTCTACTGCAGAGAGAAAAGCCAGGTTTTCAGTGCCTTTCTGAAACACATTTTGGATTTTAGTGAGCGCAGTGCGGGGGGCAGAAAGTTCCACAAACTAGAGGCTTGGTAGGAAAAGGATTTCCCGCCCCAACGAGCTCTCCTAATTCTGGGTTGGCAGATTAAGTCTTGGTTGGCTGATCTCAAGGTTCGAGCCGACGAGTACCGAGGAAGGAGTTTGGTGAGGTCATCAGGTCCCTTGCCATACAAGGACCTGTGAACCAGGCAGAGGGCTTTGAACTTTATTCTGCTTCTAATTGGTAGCCAGTGAAGCTCGCGTATGGCTTTAGAGGTTGGATGGCGACACGGTAGGTTCAGGAGGACCCTGGCTGCGGCATTTTGGATTGCCTGTAATTTGGTCAGCTGCTTTTCTCCAGTGCCCAGGTAGAGTGCGTTGCAATAGTCCAATCGGGACATTACCAAGGCCCCCATCACCGTCTTTTTTAGTACTGCCGGAATGTATGGTAGCACTTTCCTGAGGATCTTGATGGTATAAAAGCAGGTGGAAGTCACCTGATTGATTTGCGCCTTGCACGAAAGATCTTTATCCAGCATAAAACCGAGGTTCCGGACCTTATCTGCAGGGTTAGGACAAGAGCCCGCCTCTGGGGGCCACCAAAGGTCACTCCAAATGGAAGGTTTTTGGCCGAACTCAATTATCTCGGTTTTATCTGTGTTTAGCTTTAGAAAGTTTCCCTCTCATCCAATTTTTTACACTAATGAGGCAAGTTTTAAAGCGCTCGGCTGTTGCTTCGATTGATTGGGAAATTGACACTACAATTTGAGTGTCGTCTGCGTACGACACTAATTGTAGGCCATGAGCTTGGATTAGAGCGGCAAGAGGAGTGACATGCAGATTAAATAGTGTAGGTGATAGTGCAGAGCCCTGGGGAACCCCGCCCGGCAGGGTGAATTCATTGGATTGTAGACCGTCCCAGTGCACCTGCTGAATTCGAGAATCCAAGAAAGATTTTAAAAGAGTCAGTGCGGTGCCGGTAAAGCCAAGAGTTCTCAATCTGCTTATAAGGACAGGATGATTCACGGTGTCGAAAGCCGCTGTGAGGTCCAATAGAATCAGGGCCGTTCTGCCGCCTTCATCCATTGTCCTTCGTATGTTTTCCGTTGCCATTATCAGGGCGGACTCAGTTGAGTAACAAGGTCGAAACCCATGTTGTGATGGATCCAGTAGCTTGTTAGTCTACGTATCTCACCATTTCATTATTCATAGCTTTCTCCAGGATTTTGGCTGGAAGGGGCAGGCAAGATATAGGCCGGTAGTGTTTAAGTTCGGCAGGGTCCAATGTGTCCTTCTTAAGGATGGGGCGGATACAGGCTTTTTTCCAATTTGTGGGGAATTCGCCGGAGGTGATGACCTTGTTTAGGAGGGGAGTTAGTACAGCTGACACAGTCTTTGGGATCATATGCAGTACATGCGGTGGACAGGGGTCAAGTGGGGAACCTGATTTTATTTGTATGATTAAATCCATCACTTGCATCTCCTCTAATAGAGGGAAACAGGAGAAGTTGGGGTGAGGCATCATGATGATCGTATTGTTGTCAGTGGGTGGGTCAGCTGATGAGACACTAAGACCATCATAGACTGCCTGGACCTTCTGCTGAAAGAAGGTAGCGATGCTTGTCACCATGTTCTGGTTGGGACTAAAAGCAGTGTCACGGGGGCTCTTTGTCAAATGGGTGACGGTTTTAAATAGTTCTCTAGCAGTGTTGGAGGCAAGTTGGATTTTATTTGTAAAGTAGGTTGATTTGGCCAGAACAATTGCTAATTTATATTCATGCAGGGCTTTAGAGTATTCCAATTTGCTTTGGTGACTGTAGTCTGAACGCCACGACCGCTCTAATCGCCGGCATTTCAGTTTTATTAGTTTCACCTCAGCGGAATACCATTGTGCAGTGGCAAACCGTCTTCTATGTTTTTTTATTTCCACTGGAGCCAGCTCGTCCACTGCCTGACTGATCCAGTTATGATATTTAAGAGCCCCATTGTTTGAGTTTTCATGCTCAAGTCTCGGGGGATCCTTCGCAAGTATATTTGCCAAAGGAGTGGGTTCAAGCTTCTTCCACGGACGTATTTTTTCAGGGAGTGTAAGGCCTCTCCTATGGTTGACCAGATTAATTAATTGCAGGTTAAAGAAAATAGCATTGTGGTCAGACCAGGGAACTGGTTGAATTGAAATAACTTTAACATGGTTATTATTTGTAAAAAGGCCGTCCAGGGTATGTCCTGCGATGTGAGTTGGCTTTGAAATTAATTGAGTCATTCCAAAGCTATGAAAATGATCAATTAGTGTAGTTGATTCGGGGTCCTTAATTGCTTCCAAGTGGAAGTTAAAATCACCCAGAATTGTATGGGTAATCGAGTCCGAGGTAGTTTCTAAGTAGGTGTGTAATGCTGTAATAAATGGAGCTCTCGGGCCTGGTGGCCGGTAGATCAGCAGGCCATCGAAGATCATATTGCTAACCATGCCTCCATATAAAGGTAAATGGTGCTGTAATTAATGTTCCAGCACATACTCTGTTTGTGGCTCCTGCAGGCCAGTACATGCAGTACTTTCACATATTAAGCTCATGTCAGAAAGCCAAAACAACAGTGTTTTATATTTAAGTCTGTATAAAAAACAATGTGCATAGCATGGGTATTAATACAGCACTGCACCTTTGGACCCCTTCACATTTGCTCCCTTCTACCTGGGCTTGAAATGCACCATTTGTAAGTTTGTAGCCCTGCTGACAATGCACCTATCATCACCTGGTTCAGTATTTTTAAGATTGCTGGCGTTTATATCTGAAATATAATTTTCTTTCATAGCTGAATTGATTAACCACACATTCAAAATAGCAAACCAGTGCATAGGTCAGACCTATTGGGTTTCCAATGCTTGTTTATCTACACCACTGCAGTAAATGAGGTAGTAGTGTAAACAACAAACTCATGTGGGGACGAGGCCTGTTTCAGATACTCATGTTAAAATGGATTACTAATTGTAGTAAATTGTCAGTCGTAAAGCTTCTTAAATGAATTACTGATATTTAAGAACACTCGACAGACTGAGCTGTGTATAGGTGCTGTGCATTTTGTGGTACAAGGTTTTAGAACAATAGGACCGCCTGATGTTACTGAAATGTGAACAATATGCTTCACTGTCCTAAAAAATGCATTGGATCCAGACCAGGGCAGCCTGAGCAGAGAACCCTCCTTTCTCTTTTTAATTAACTGTAAGTGGTTTGGAACTTAAAATAAACTGACATTTGCATGTATGTGCGTGTGGGACTAAGCTGATGACGAGTCTTGGGAGCCATACAATGGGTTGCTTATGGTTATCCAGGTTCTTTGAGCCACTCCCTTTGCCACTTTGGTTTCACTAGCATTTTCAGGTGACACATTCTGAAAAACCAGATTGCGATACTAAAATCTGGCATTTTCTGATGTTGTTAGGTCTGTTCTTCTGCAAGAATGGCAGCACACTCCTAAACAACGTAACTTGCAGTTGGCATGGTTTTTTTTTCAACTTGAGAGCTACCTAGATCTTCTTCATTTACCTTTGAATATCAGTTGAGTTAGAAGTTCCCATTCTGAGGTAGCACCAATTGGTTATCATCTGCAAAAATGTGGAAACCATCCCCTCCTGAAGCCAAAAGATCATGCCGTGGTTTCATATACAAGTTGAATAAAACAGGAGAAAGGGGATAGTCCTGTGGGATAGTGTACACCAGAGATACTGGAGCCACATCTTCATTTCTCAAATGCCTTGTTTGAAAGAAATGCTTCCCACCTCTCAAAGTATGCTGCAGAGACTCACTTCTCACTGTAAGTGATGTACAATGGTGAAATGGTCAATAGTATCAAACGTCTAAGAAATTTAGAAGCTGCCAGTCCCTCGTCTTCCACTGCAAGCATCCTTTTCTCAGTATCCACCATAATCAAGTAGATTATACTGCTGTAAATATGAAGTGTCAGTCAGTCAGTCAAAATACTTTATTCAATAAATTAATATCATAAAAAGACATAGTACAATACAACAATTAATTACAACGGAAAAACATCATAAACAAAGATGTGAGATCTCTGATTACTGCTTTCTCTAGGATCTTAATGAGAAATGTTGTTCCGGCACCATTCCTACAGCCTGCCAGCTCCAGTCGATCTAGGACAGGTTTCTTTAGCATTTGATCACACACATTGTTTTAGTCCAAATGGGATGTAGCCTTCAGCAAGTTAATGAATTATTTCCATGAGAATGGATATTAAGATCGTCATTAGCTCTTTCGCCTAGAAAGAAGGCAATGATCAGAAGGGCATTATGTGCTGTCCATAGTTCTGAAGTGAATTCAATATCCTCTAGAGTCACGTTTGCTAGGGAAAAAGGTACAATTGAAGAGAAGTCAGCTGGAGAAGAAATGGGATTCATTTTAGCCTTCTCTTCCAAGTGACTAATCTCTTGCTTTATCTACCTGATCTTGTTTTTCTTTGTGGTTTTTTAAAAATGACAAAATAGTATTAAGTATTAGGCAGGGAAGGTGAGTTGTGGGAAACGTTGGAAGGCTCTGAAGGGTGTGGGCCCTAGTGATTTTTTTTTTAAAATATCAAATAGCTGCCTAGCACAGTTACTTGCTTCTTCAATGTGGGTGTTGCAATAAGCCCTTTCGTTTTAGTACAATATCTCATAGGTAAGTTGCTTTTCAAAAAATGGAAAAATACATTTAAGTTGCCTGGAATTTTGGCTGCTGGAAATGTTGAATTTAATTGAACTGAAAAGGATTTCATTTAGTGACCAGCATTGCCAAAGCCAATAGGTCTTGCCTTTTTAGACCTATTGTCTTTGCCAGTGGTTTTAGCGGTATGTTACTGTCTATACATTGCTTATGTTTAATAAGTAAAGACTTTGAATTTGTTAACATTTGCAAGCACACTTTGTTTTTAGTACAAGTTTTGTATTGGAATTGGCTTTACTAAGTATTGGCAAAGGTGATAACATTGGGAGTCAATGAGCCATAACAGTGTTCAGATTGTGTTCATCCAATCTTTGGCCTCTTTTCAGTACATATGTACCATTTAACATGACTAATTCTTAATATCCAGAACATAATCATTGTTAATCATTTATTTCAAACTGCTAACAAGCAACTCTCAAAGCCAATAGGTCTGGTTTGTTTCAGGTGTACACTTGTTGTGTGATATGTTTGACGTAATAGCAGAAAACTCAAAGAGATGCCTAAATGCTAGTCAGACCGCCTGCTGTTTAAAGCACATGATTGTGCCATTCGCTTAATTAATTTGGCCACAGACTTTTAGATACCTAACCGCCTCCCGCCCCAACCCAACTAATCTCACTTAAGTCACTGTGGTGTATAATAGTTGTTTACCTACAGTCAGCTAAAACCTGTCTCCTAGGCAAAACCTAAAAAATGTGATGGAAACTGTGGAGTCCTTGGAGTCAAATCTAAAACCTTTGAAGCAGGAAGGAGTGAGTTATTTGCTCCTCTGCAGGGCTCACTTGGCAGTGTCTCTGGGCCGGCTGGAGCACTGCTGGTGTTACGTGTCAGGGGATGTTGTACAGTTTAGCGAAAGAAAACATAGGGCCTGCCCTCCTCCACTGTGACACTTCTGGCCATGGTTGCTAGTCTTGGGGCTCCTGGTGCTACTATGCCCCTGTAGAAGTGAAGCTGCTCCATTTGGTAGCTGGTGAAGTTAGTTCAAAAGATGTGCAGGTCATATTTGCTACTGGGTGAAGCAGATCAAAATATCCTCAGCTTCTCTGGCAGTCAAGTGCAAAGAGTGAAATACATGTGAGAAACAGCAACATGGAGTGTAAGCGGCACAAGCAATATGGAGGGTGGGGCTGTAGAATAATGGAGGACAGGGGTGGGGGGAAGCAGTAGAAGGGCAGGGGAAAATAATACAGATAATGTGGAAGAATAACACTGGGTTACAGGTTGGGGAAACATTACAGAGGGCACAGGAAGGGTAACAAACTAACAGGGAGAGAGCAACGTGGAGCTCAGGGGAGAGGAAAGTAAACTTGTAAGAGCAATGGGAGTGGGCAGGGAAAAGCACACAAGAAAGAGAGAGAGAGAGAAACCTGTAGAAAGGGGAAGGGAAGAAAAAACCACTAGGGAGACTCCTGACAAAAATTGTAAGAAAGTGGATTATTAGTTGAGGGGAGTGAGTGCCCGCAAAACCACAAAAGTCACTAAATAAACCTGTGTTAACCCTCTGTAACAACAAAAATCCAATATGTAGAACAATTTTAAATGTTTAGGTAAACATTGCGCCAAAAAGCACAAAGTCCCACTGTGGTCGCAAGCTCTGGCCAACTGCTGTGGAGCATGGGTCAGATATGGGACCGGGTTTGCCCCATTGAGGAGTGTACCTTCTCAGAGCACAAGTCGATATGACTCAACTAAAATTTGTACTTAGAGGGGCCGTGAGTAGGTCGTTGTAGGCTTGAGAATCATGTCACCGCTGGTGCTTTGTTTGGCAGTTTACGCTGTGGGCTTGGCGGTCACAGACTGTGGTCACTGACAAGAAGAGCTGAGTAGAACACCCTCCCCCTGCCAGGACATCCTTCTTACGAGAGAAACACCGTGCCCGCACCCATGTCTTAAGGGATGAAGGAATAAACAACACACTACAGGAGAGCCATTCAAAGTCACATGACCCTGGACAAAGGCACATTTGTTTTAGACTGATAATGCCAACCTTCTAAAAGTGCCATTTTCAAAATTAATAACTTGAAATCTGATTTTTATAGTTGAAGAGTGTTGGAACTGGGGTCACCAGTCCCCTAGGGTAGCATGGCACGAGCGGGTAGGCATCCGAAAGCACATGTGTTAAGCGATCATGCAGCACACACTCACACTGAGACAGAAACCTGGGCACGCAATAAATGACTCCACTCCAGAGCTTGTATAAAAACAAGTGATTTGTATTAAGATAAATAATCAGATAGATAGAGCAGGATCAGGGAAATCATAAATTCATTTAAAATACATGTGTCTCAAAACTTGCGATCAATATTAGATGAATAAATATCCGTTCTGCAATAAATATTAAATATTGGATCAATAAATAGTTAAATACATTTTTAGTGGGACACAGGCCCGGCCTACGCCTTGCTTCTTGGTCAGTACCTGAAAGGAATACATCTCAAAGTCATAAGAACAACACTGCATTAAGCATCAATATCTATTTCCTCAGGTAAACAAAGGGACAGTTCCCTAACAGAAACATCTCCCCGCTGTAGGAATAAACAATTCGTTAAGTGTAGTTCAAACATTTCCTTAAATGTGAAACATTTCATTTGCCACAAAAGTATGTGGACGTAACTCTCCTCCTGTAATAGGAATTAAACATTTCATTAAGAATAATTATTCCATATAACAAGGTTGGGCATCCCTTTGGGAGAACTTCTCATTGGGCCCAGCTAACCATTGCATTAGCCAGCACTAACTAGGAGAAAACATTGCAATCTAGGTAACCATCCCCTTGTGCAGGTTTAACTGTATCAGGGCTACACCAACATTCCATCAGGGAAGTAGAAATCCCTACATTGAGCAGGTGTAAGTAGATCTCTGTTATAGCAGGGGTATGAGACCCTTCCCTGGGCAGGAGTAAACATTGCCTCAAATGAGGTCAACACCTTTCATTAGGCATAAAGTATTCCTTTAGGCATCACACACCATCCTATTACCTGATGCCTGAACAGGCAGGGCCTTCCCCCTATTAATCAGGAGCTTACAGGTAAAACATTTCCTGCAATAGAGATAATCAGTTTAGCAGAAGTAAAACACTTCACTGAGGGTAAAACATTTCATTAACCATTTCCTTAGGCAGGAATGAAACTCCTATGGCAGGAATAAAAACACGCCACTGCGGATAAAACATCTCATTAGGCAGTGTACTATATCCTTATAGCATTAACGTTCCCCTACTCAGCAAT
This sequence comes from Lissotriton helveticus, assembly GCF_964261635.1. NCBI lineage: Eukaryota > Metazoa > Chordata > Amphibia > Caudata > Salamandridae > Lissotriton > Lissotriton helveticus. The sequence goes on from NC_136067.1 coordinate 652,744,121, forward strand.
CAACAGTTAACAACTCTTCAAGGCAGAGATAACCATTTTTAACAGGCAAGCCTGAGCTTAGAAGACTTGGTTTATGCATGTAAAGCCTTTTAGTAAATGTAAACATTTCTTTTAAAGCAAGGAGCACCTCACTCCATAACTGTGGGCATGTGCTCCACCTTTCAACCAACATGAATAAATGTTTCATTAGTCAGCAGACACAGTTCATTATGCAGCTGTTGGCGTTTCCACCCCCAGGCCAGGATCAACATTCTAATTCCTACATTAAGCAGGCATAAACCTTTCAGCACCCAGGAGTAATCCTGTAAATAAGTAGAGGTTATAACACTGGGGCAGGGTGTAATAAAACTTCTATAGTTCAGAATAATCCTGGTTCCAAGCAGGAATAACCACTTCAAAACTCTTCCCCAATCATAGGTAACATCCCCCTAATCAGGAGTAAACATTACAGGGAAGGAATCAGGCATAGGCATTTCATTAAGTAACTTATAAATAGAACATTACTCATTGCTAGAGAGCAACATCTCATTAAGCAAGCACAGGCCTTGCTTTAGACTAGTAAAACATTTCTGTTAATTAAGGTGAACATTTCAATAAGCAATTCAGTAAAGCATTCTCAATGAGCATTTTACTATGCCTTGGACTCCCCTATGCAGGGCTAAGCCATCGCAGGTGAACTCAGTACGTCTTTAGGCCTACGCCGGAACCAGGGCCCAAACGGTTAATGAATGGCAAGCCTGTCCTCAGGCATAAACAGTAACCTAATGGCCTCCACGTCACTAGAGGCACATAGGGGCCAACAGGTGAGCACTTAAGGTCAAAAATACAGCGTTTCTCCGGGGCCTACAAGAGAGCGCTTCTATGGGACATTCAAGAAAGCGCTTGGAGTGAAATTACAGCGCTTCCCTGGGCACTACCTCAGTTCCTCACATGACAGCGCTTGGCCACAGGCAATGCTGGGGACAGCGCTTCAGCAGGCAATCAGGTTTAGATAATAGCACCCTGCAGGTACAGCACTTCACAAGGCAGCAACCCCCTTCAGTACCTCAGCACTCTTCACAGGGACAGCAAAGGAGCGTTGGGGGAGCAGGGAGTCAGCGCTTCAGAAGGCAGCAACTTCTAGAGCCACAGAAGTTCTTGGTGACACAGCGCTTCAGGGGGATAGCGCTTTTCAGGATTCACAGCGCTACGATATAGCAGGCAATTCACAGCAGAGGTAGCGCTCGGCAGACAGTTCATTCCAGGTAGCGCTGCTGAAGGGCACCACAGAATATAGCGCTTCAGGCAGGAATCACGCCCAGGATTCTAGCGCTTCACAGACAGCAGGGTGCAGGGCTATAGCGCTTTGGCCCACACGAGGTGGGGGCAAGACCAGCAGGTCTAATAACATTCAGTTCAGGGTGCTGCAGTTCAGGCAAATATAGCGCTTCAGAAGGCAGCAACCCCCTCCATTACTTCAGCGCTCTTCACAGGGTCAGCAAGGGCAGCGCTAGATATACAGGACAGGTGACACCCCAGTAGCAGGTTAGCAAGGGAGACCCCAGGTGACATCAGGAAACGCAGGGTCAGTACCGCGCCAATACCTGTTTGCTTCTTCAAAAGTCCTGTGATGATTTAATTTCTTCTTAGCGCTTTAGGTTTCTTGCGCCCTTGTAAATAGAGGCTTAGTTTCTTGTTGGCGTGATGTTTCTTGCGCCCTTGTAAATAGAAGCTTAGTTTCTTGTTGGCGTGATGTTCCTTACGCCCTTAGTTTTGTTGCTTGGTTTCTTGTTCCTTGAAGGGGGGAATAGTTTGGTGGCTGGTGTTCCAAGTTCTTCTCAGCCAATCCCTTCAAGTGGTCCCTGGGGGTTCCCTGCCGCGGGGTTAGGTCAGTGGGGGGGGGTACAGGATGCCTCAATACTTGTAAAGCAGCACACTAGGCCCTGTCATTCCAGCATCATAAGACCCTGCCCTGACCCCCACTGCCTATCCTCCTGCGTAGGTACTTCCCCAGGTCTCCCCTTAGTCCCTCTGACAGGAAAGTTTACCTTCCTTTCCTTATACAGTGCCAGTTGACAGTTGGCAGTGGCAGTTGGTGTCACCTCACCTGTTCCAGAAGGTTCCAGGGGGTTCTAGGAGGTTCCACCATTCTACCTGTGGGCAGGCTGGCAGGCTAAGTTGATACATTGTTTGGAGGGTTCCAGCCAGGCCCTAGCCACTAGAATGCGCCCACTAAACCCCGCTGCAGCAGCAGTGGTCAGTGGCAGCCATGTTAGGGGTATAAGACACCTGCATCTTAACATCAGTTTCACAGTACACAGGGCTTTCCTCACTACACAAGGCCTATACATTGTTGTTACCATGAGGGCATTCTGATTTAAAAGGGAAATAAAAAGGCGAAAAATTTTGGGGAAAGGGCCAAGTCTCACAAAGAGGATTTAAAATTGCAATTCAATTGAGTGGAAGAAGCTTTTTCTCTATAAGTCCCCAATCTGACGTTATCACTTATTAGGTATAATGGGATAACCCAGTGTTATTCTATAGGAGAGACAGCCTTGCTACAGTGAAAAACGGCTTTACAGGTTTTTCACTACCGGGACATGTAGAACTTAATCCTACATGTCCTACTTTTTAAATACCATTCAACCTGCCCGATGAGTCTTTTGGGCTAACCTTAGAGGTGTCATTAACGTATTAAAATAAAACGGAAGGCATATGCCTGGTAAAAGGTTTAGTTTGCAAGGGCAAAATAGCTGTTTAAAACTGCACTACTGGTTGCCCTGACAGGCCTGAGACATATTTTGCTTTGCTATTTTAGTGGGTGGCACAGTTGGTGCTGCAGCCAACTAGTAGCATTTACTTTTCAGGCCCTAGATACATGTAGTACCATATACTATGAACATATAAGTAAATTAAATGTGGCAATTAGATGAATGCCAATTTTACCAAGTTTAAGGGAGAGAGCACAAGCATTTTACTGCTGGTTAGCAGGGGTAAAATGCACAGACTCCTAAAGACAACAAAGACGAGTTCAACAAAATTATGGGAGTGAAAGCAAAAGGCTTGGGGGAGTACCACGCCACATGCACACTCTTGCGGTACTTAAAAATAAAAAAAAGTAGAACCTGAAAAATGATTAGTGGAAGGACAAAAGTAATGCATCCATGATCCAGGTGAGGGAAAACCCCTTGAAGCGGTAGGAAAGGCCACATAAGCTAATGAATAAAAAGCAAGCAAATGATAGTGACCATAAAACCAACCAATATTAAGCAATTGGCTGGCTCAAGGCCCATTGTAAGCTAACAGTACACTTCGCAACAGAGGAAACATGCTTAAAAGAGTTTTTTAGCCCATCCATTACATTTCATTGGTTGGCTTCATTGTGACTCTTTTCTTCTTTTTCATTGTGAACTTGTTTTGGCTTCACTTTATCTCCATGTCGAGCATGGACCAGTGCTAATTGATTTTTTGATTAGTGTAGTACCGTGTTGCTGGGACTCGTATTTTAAAATATTTGCTACGAGAAACTTTCAGATTTGAAGCTTGCTCTTCCTACTAACTCTGGCAAATAGCAATAACATGTGATCAATTTCTAAAACCTACATTTCAACTGGCTGCCGCTTTTATTGATGATAACCGTAAACATGCTCTTTGTTTAAGAGTGTTTTTCTGAATTAATGTCTGCTGCTGTGTCACATTAACTAATATTTTGTTTGCCTCTTTTATAATGCAGAGGATGTTTTATTTATTAGTAAATATGCAGTGATTTCAAACGGTTTATGTTTCACCTTTACTTCTACCCACTCCTAAACCTTAATATCACCCTTACCTCCCTTTAACTGTACCCACCGAAAACCCTATAATAAGTTACTTTCTGTTAACTCTTTACACCCCCTAACCCGTAAAATCTCTGTTGCCTTCCCTGTATCCTCCCCTGAACCCTAAAATCACCTTTACCTCTACCTACCCCAAATTACCTCGCTACCTGTCACTGACCCCCTAAAATCAACCTTACCTTCATTTAACCCCTTCAACATTAAAATCATCCATACGTCCCTTTACCTCTACCACACCCATAAACGCTAAAATCTTTTTAAAAATAAAATAAAAAGTATGTTAAGAACAAAACATACCTATGTAGTAAAGATGCAGTTACTTACCATGGTAAAGTCTGTTTACTCTTAGGCAGGACACGTTCCTGCCCCCTCGTTAAACACTCTCCTTCACCATAGCACCCCTAAATGATTTATGGGCATATAAAGTGTTACTTGCAAGACATCTTGTTTACTTATAAGGGGATAAGAGCCCGACCATTGTTAACCATTGGTTGGCTTCATTGTCACTCTATATTTCCTTGATTTTTTGTGGCCATTAAGTGCCAACTTATCTTTGTGTGTTTGTCCCTACCGTGGAGCATTGGCCAAGTACAGCTCCCCTTGCCCATTGTCTTTCCACTGCTCACATCTTGCAGAGATTCTTTTTTTTCCACCTGCACCACTTTCCTCCCTCACCCTCATTGTTAGCACTGTGCCCCTCCTGCATTGTTGTTTCTATGGTCCTCCCAGTTAGTGCTTGCTGTGTCCCCCCTGCCCTTCATTGTTTACCAACTCCCGTTCCACCACGAAAAAAGCACACAAAAGTCATGCTAACTGGTCTCAAGATAATACAAAAATGCTGAGGGAGCTGCACTCGCTGCTCTGCTTGGTCTTTTTGGCGCTATCATAATGCGGGACCAACACGGCAAACTTCAGCTTTGAGGTAAGATAATGAAACAAGTGAAGTTTTTTTCTTGAATGTGTTTTTTACGTATTCACAACTTCAGACCCCTTTAAGTAGATTGCTTAATTTGTGTTTTGTTAACCTGTTTGCTGCTTCTGTCGGCCAACGGCCGTCGCGAGCACTACCTCGGTAGTGTTGCGCACGTCCGTTGGCCGGCGCGGCCCCGCCCCGCCCGCTTAATAGAACTTTCAGCACCGGCGCGGAACGTTCGAAGCAGCAAACGGGTTAAGGACCCTTAGTCTTTGGCTCACATTTTCTGCACCTTTAAAACAACATTTGATGCAATGATGTGTATTTTAATTTCTTGTTAAATTACGTTATACTTTTGTTTGTTTTGACAGCGGAGATTAATCCCATATTAATAAAACGCAAAACTGCTTCTTTTTGTCAAAACTGGCCGCATCGCTTTTTAGGTCTTGCCTACACAGCGAGCAAGCGTTGCTTTGGAGTGACCTTTTGGAATCCCTCCGTGCTTTTTTGAAAACTCGTGCATATACTGCACTGTTTCCAATGAACCCTCGTGCATGTACAGCGTTTACCTTGCGGGAGCGAGCAGCGGCGCCATCTGTTTGCAATTATTGCGCCCGCCGCTGCTCACTCCCGTAAGGTAAACACTGTAGATCGACTGAGCCTGGAAGCCACCCCCCCCCCGTTCCCTACCGTGGCGTTTCTGGCCGCGTTCCATTCAAACCCCCTTGGGTTTGCCTAGAAGCACGTAAAAACGTACCCAAAAGTCCAGAGTGCACGTCGCTTTAACTTTCGCAGCTGCGGGCCACGCTTGCCTTTCAGTGCTTGTTAATAGTGTCTCCTGGCTTCCAGATTGCTGCACCGCATCTGACAGTATGGCGAATACTCTTGCTTCCCTGGGGTTTACACATATGGAATGTAAAGCACGTGGAGAGGAGTATTCTATCCTTTTTGTGGATTTTTATTACAAAGTTTATTGAAGGTAAGGATACTCGCCTGTTTTTTCAGTGTACCACGTTGATTAAATTACTTTCCCATTCATTGTGAAGTTTTCATCACTCTAAGATGGCCGACATACCTGTAGTTTTGTCAGGCTTTGGCTTGGTTTTTACTTAGCCCTTTTTTGTTATGGTTGGAGTTTGTCTGCTTTCTTTTGAGGAAGCTGACTACCAAGACCTTTCAATAGACTTTTTTGGCGGGGGGGGGGGGGGGGGTATTAATTTATTGCGTGAACTATTGTATCCCATTGAGATTTGTTTTGCAGTATTCCCTTCTAAGATGGCTGCTGGTTTTTGTCTTCAGAATTAGCCACAAGTATTTCATATCTGTTTCCAGCTCCTGTTCTTATTGACCACTTAGATGCCGAGGCGGTGCTTATAACCCTCCTCTGTCCCTTCTTGCTTTCTCTGTCCCCCTAAGCCCTGCTTGCTTCCACTATGGCTGCTTGCATGTCTCAGCTTGCCATCTCCCACTCCTATCCTTCCCTGCCCTTCATTGGAATGTCACCCCTTACAATTCCCTAGTCTGTGTTCTCCCATGCCTCAACTGCCTCTGCATGCTCCCAGCCTCAGTCTTTGCTTGCTCCTTCTTGTCTTTGCTTGCTCTCTCTGACCCCAAATGCATCCGTCTCTTTCCTGTCCCCCTTTCTTGCTCTCCCGGCCCCTGCTTTCTCATCGCTGCTCTGCCTGTCCTCCCATTTGTGAGTGCTCCTGCTCTTTTCCTCTCTCTCCTTCTGTTCCTTCTTACTCTCCCTGCACCTGCTGCCCTACTTCTACCTGCCTGTGCTGCCTGAGTTCATTAATCTGCACTCTTCTTACCCCTGAAGAGACCTGATGCCAGCCGGCCCTCTTATGGCCCTCCTTTTGTACCTTTCTTCTGTCTGTCTTCCCAGTAATAGGAATGCGCTGGTAAACAAGGAGGGCCTGTTGTAATTGTGCCTACTTTGTTGTGGTATGACACACCTGTGACCTCGGGCAGCTGATATCATCCCCTTGAAATATGTGAATGAAATGCAAAGATACCAAGTCTTGATTCCACCTTATCCTTCTTTCTTCTACCAACCTGCACTCCTGTCTCTTTGTCTCGTTTTTGTGTGTTCTTTTTCACCACTGCTTTCCACAGTTTCCTCTCCATCCTCTTTCCTTCCTATCTCTTTAGGTAGGTCAAAGTCTAATGGTGAAAAATAAGTCCTCCAATAAGTCCCTCCAAACTGTTGTGCTTCCCGGTGACAAGGTTTGTGGCACCGTGGGCAGGCTGTTGCCATTTCAGACTGCAATGGGTTAATTTGTTGATGGATCACGGTCTAACTTCACCCCTGACCTTGACTTGCTCTGTAGGTCGGCTGCTGCAGAGATCTATGCATGCCTGCCCATTCATGTCTTTCAACCTTTCCACAGTCCAAAACATGCTTAGTTTAGTGGGGAGAATTGCAACACATGATATATAAAGCTCAGCGAAGCTGCAACCCAGTGGAAACAAGTGCGGTACAAAAATACATAATTTTTTTTTTACAATATTTATTTTGTTTACAATATTTATTTTGTTTGCCTTCTAAAAATTGTTCCTCTGCGTACAGCGCTCAGATGCCCACATTGGTGCCTAGTCAATTCAGATAAGGAGGGTGTGATGAATCTACACCACTTGTGCATACCACACACGTGCCAGTTTAACAAAACAAGGGGACCCGGTGGGTTCGCTCTGGACCGCGGATAGTTAGTTACAAGGAACAGTGGTCCTAAGCATAGAAGGGATAATCACAAATAGTTTTTATAGACTTCAATAAGCACTATAAAATTAATTCCCATGTCCAGCCGGACATGGAATGTTTATTAAATCGATGTATAGATATGAAAAAATGAAAACAAAAACAAATACATTGGGGCATAATCCTGTACCCAACATGAGGAAAAGAAGAATAGAAATATAGAGAAAGGAAATTAACGAAATATCAGGCAATAACTTTGGTGCCAGTGGTGGCTTGCATCTTGTTACATAGTACAACAAGCTCTAACCGGCAGTAACCACAATATATAGACACAATGGTTAATTTGTAGTACTGTTTGTGAAAGTCGACGTTTCGATCCCACGCTCCTACATTAACGGGATCATCATCAGGACTAATTAATATAATTGCCTGGTTTAAAACATTTGGCCTGTTGGAATAAGGGGAGAGAAAAAACAGAAAATAGTGACCCAGGAGAATCACATAAGGTTCAAGTACCGGCATGTCAACAATAATCGATGGTGAGGGTGACATCACTAAAACAGACTATCTGTGACTCAATCTTTTAGATTTGTTCCATCAACCGGTGCTCGTAGTGCAAGGAGCAGGGACCAGCACGTTGTGAGTGCGGCTATGCAGTGGCTTTTCGGAAATGGGGGGTGAAACCACGTTGTTTAATTGTGACTGACGGCAAAAGGTTGTAACATGTGAACCGATGGCAGTGAAACACTGAATAAAACTCACGGCGCAGTGAATGATCTGGACGCGCTCGAGAATTTAAGTGATAATTCCGAGCAGTCTGGGCCAGAACGGTGTCTAGGGAGCAACAAGTTAATCCATAAGGGAATACCGTATTAATGGATTAGGGTGAACGCGCAGTTAGTTCTGTGATTAAAGCGGCGCAGTTGTAACACAACCTGTGAATTGCAAGTTCATGGCAGTGTGAGTGAGCGGCGGGCGAGATATTGCCTCTAATCTTATTGTGGCTCGAGACGGGTCAGAAGCGTCCTGTGGTTGGACACAAGTTGGGGCGCTTGGTGTGTTCTCCTGTAAGGGGGTTAGGTAAAACAATCGTTTAACTGAGACCCAGGGATGAACAAGGATGTGCTGGCATAGCGGTGGAAACAGCCTAGCCATAATTACCTTGTATTTAATCGATGTTCAAGGACCAGTATCTTTCGGGTTTCTGTATACGCCCGGGTCCAGGGGATTTTCCAAGAAAACCGCATGCAATGGCGGTTTGGTTCCGTTTGGAGCTGAAATTAGGATGAGGAGTGATTTAGCTACCTAGGAGAACCGTTACCTGCGTAATGGACGTGTAGCGGGGATCGGGTGGGGGGCGAAAAGGATTCAGAGTCGCTTACCTCAAAGGAGTCTCGGGTAGATTAGACGCTGTGGTGTTCCTCCATATACCGCGTAGTAGCTGGAACACTATGGCACAGGGTTGCCCCGGTTTTAACCATGAGTGTATGTGCGCCATTTCGGTGTTAGGGCGTGGACAGAGAGGATAGGACTACAGTGGTGTGAAAGTTAGGTGTTGGTGCGATGAAATAGAGGGTAGGACTACAGTGATGTAAGAATTGGCGATGGTCATCTTGGAACGGGAAGCCGAGGTGGTGAAACTTATTTGTGAAGTGGACATTCTAATAAAAGTGCCCGATTTGTGAAGGATTAACGTGCCTATAGTGACAATATTTACATAATTTATACAATACTCAAGTTCTAATATATACATATGTACAATTCAGACTGCTATTTACCCAGTTGGCAAAAATTACGGCACATTTTGGTACAAGGTTCACACAGTTGTATACATATACACATATGTACAGATCGCGCAGTTCAGACTGCTAATTTATCCATTTGGGCACACTTACGTTATGCCTCTTTGGTCAGAAAAGGTTTAGGCTACATCAGCCTCCATTGTGTGTTACCCAGTTCAGGGGAGTGCATCATTGAATTGCATAAAGTTCAAGGTTTTTTAAGAGTTCATATTCCAGGTGGTTTTCAAGTTCAAAGCAGTGTGGTCCAGTCTTCTGTTCTGTTCAGCACGCTTCTTATAGAGTCAAAAAGAATTATGCATTTAAGCTCTTCTCTGTTCAGTAATTGTAACATGTTACCACCACGTTGTGCCAATTTCAATACTTTCAAGACTGTCCAGCGAATGTCATCCTGGCTATGATTGGCATCTGTGAAGTGGTCAACCAGTGGGGCATTTGGTGTCCTGCACCTAATCCAGCTTCTATGTTGGCAGATTCTTGTCTTTATCTTTTGTGTTGTTTGGCCAGTGTATTAGATAAATCACGTTACAAGTATTGCAATTTGAAAACGTGTTGCATCTCACTGTAGTCCTATTGAATGTGAACATTTTACCTTCAATTGAAAAAACACAAACATTGCAACGACTTTCACAAACAGTACTACAAATTAACCATTATGTCTATATATTGTGGTTACTGCCGGTTAGAGCTTGTTGTACTATGTAACAAGATGCAAGCCACCACTGGCTCCAAAGTTATTGCCTGATATTTTGTTCATTTCCTTTCTCTATATTTCTATTCTTCTTTTCCTCATGTTGGGTACAGGATTGTGCCCCAATGTATTTGTTTTTGTTTTCATTTTTTCATATCTATACATAGATTTAATAAACATTCCATGTCCGGCTGGACATAGGAATTAACTTTATAGTGCTTATTGAAGTCTATAAAAACTATTTGTGATTATCCCTTCTATGCTTAGGACCACTGTTCCCTGAAATACCACACACGTGCAGCAGGAAACAACAATTGTGCCATTCAGCCTCAGGAAGTGTATGGGATTCATTACCTATGAGTGAGTGACTGTGGAAGTGCCAAGTGTGATTTCAGCATCGATTTGGCGAGGTTATTGAGTTACACAAATCCATGAACCACCCCATATGCCACCGGAGAGGGGTTACTCTCCCTCCATTCAGAGTGTTGGTGGCCTCTCTGCTGCACATTTAACATGCAGAGCCCCCATCAAAACTGCCATGAAAGGACTTCCTCGCAATAAAACCCCTGGTATGGATGGCCTGCCCATCGAATTTTACACTACGTATCCAGAGACGCTTGTACCCAAACTGACGGAATTATATAAGACGATCTGGGAGGAGGGTGTTTTACCTCACACTATCGCCCAGGCTATGGTCATTTCATTACCTAAACCAGGCAGAGATCACGCTGACATGGCTAACTATCGGCCGCTGTCGCTCTTACCCACGGAATACAAAATATTAAGTAAGGTGTTGGCTAACAGACTACAGCCCTACTTAACCCAACTGATACATATAGACCAGACTGGGTTCATACCAGCACGAAGCACCTCCCTGAACATTAGTAAACTACACCACTTAATGTCAGAAGGGCCACAACACTTTCCTCAAACAGGCATTCGATTCGATCCACTGGGATTATATATTTCGGGCACTGTCACGCTTCGGGATACCTGATAGCTATCTAATGTGGCTACGTCTGCTTTACACAGAGCCGACAGCAAGAGCAAGAACGGGCAGACATATTTCGGGGGAGTATAAGATACACAGGGGGACGCGCCAGGGCTGCCCACTATCGCCTCTGATTTTTGTCCTAGCCCTAGAACCCCTGGCGATTGCGATGAGACAGAACTTACCGGATATGGGAATACCACTCAGACGCACTACCCACCTTTTTTCGGCATATGCGGATGACATACTTGTCTATCTCCGCGACCTTAGTCAGCCCTTAGCTCCGATCTGTGACTTGTTTCGGAACTTTGAAACAATATCCGGTCTTGCCGTGAATGCTATCAAATCACACGCCTTCTTCTTTACGGACCGCGCTGACCTCACGGAGGTGGCCTTTGGTGACGCTCCACTATTGGTTGCCCCCACTACGTTAAAATATTTGGGTATCCAAGTGTATAGAACAGCTGCCGATCTGTTGGAGGGTAATCTAGGCAGAACACTACGGTCCCTGAGATCCAGTGTAGTTTTCTGGACTTCGCTGTCTTTATCCGTTATGGGAGGGGCGGCAATAGCAAAGATGGTAGTTTCACCACGACTACTTTACTACTTCACAAATTTGCCTCTAATAGTACCAATATCCACATTTCAAAAGCTGAACACGTTGCTGATAGACCTAATCTGGGGTACAGGGAGACGGCGAATCAGTTTGAAGAAACTGCAGATATGCACTAGTATGGGGGGGCTGGGAGTCCCGGACTTTAGGGCGTATTACTACGCCTGCCAACTACAGTGGCTGTCCTACTGGACAGCTGGACGTAACCTCCATGAAATAGGATTCACTCAAACTGACCAGGAGACAGGCGCTCTACACACCCTGATGCTACCAAGCTACAAAATGCGCAGAGACTTACCTACACTGCTGACCACCGCATTGACATGCTGGAAAGCGGCGCTCAAATATGCCAAAACGCCCTCCACGTACGCTGGTAATTGTTGGACAGGCCGCATGTTCGAGCTGTCCCCCCTCCCCGCAATGGGACCAGGACCCTGGCTCTCCCCGCATCCCCAGCCAGAGTCCACCAACGACCACCCGAAGTACCCTGCAATCCCTCCACTACAAGACACCAGCTCCGGACCCAGCTGGCCCGGGTCACCATCTACCCCACGACATCGACCCGGCCGCCATCTTGGGGCACTGCAGCACGAGGCCGCGTGGCCTCAACTCGACCCTAACCCCGGGCCCGGCCGGCCCCGACATCGAGGCCCCACCATCCTCCCAGGAGGCAGAGTGACCACTTGGCGAGTCAATGGGAGAAGGAATCGTCAACGGCTCTCCTCCGCCAGGTGTCGATCACCCCAGGCCGCCTGGGCGCTGGCTCCACCCCCCTGCTGGGTGTCTGGACTCCCTCATCCCGGACCTCCCGGCCCCCAGGCGCGAGGGTCCGGACATCAAAGGGGACCAGACCTATAACTGGGGCAGGACCAGACCAGGAAGGCAGTTGTATCCTGGAGTCGAGAGACCCGAGAAGAACTCATCCGTGACTTGGCCTGCTGGCGCTGCCGCGGCCCTCTGCCCCGTGAAACCATCGACTTGGCCTGCTGGCGCTGCCGCGGCCCTCTGCCCCGTGAAACCATCGACTTGGCCTGCTGGCGCTGCCGCGGCCCTCTGCCTCGTGAAACCATCGTCTTGGCCTGCTGGCGCTGCCGCGGCCCTCTGCCTCGTGAAACCATCGTCTTGGCCTGCTGGCGCTGCCGCGGCCCTCTGCCTCGTGAAACCATCGTCTTGGCCTGCTGGCGCTGCCGCGGCCCTCTGCCTCGTGAAACCATCGTCTTGGCCGGCTGGCGCTGCCGCGGCCCTCTGCTTTATGAGACTATCACCTTGGCCTGCTGGCGCTGCCGCGGCCCGATCCACAGACACTCCAGCTCGAGGATTGTGAGCTCGCCTTTTTACCCCTACCTGTACCGATCCGGTACCAAGACTGTCCCGCTACCCCCTTTCCCTACAGAGACTAGAAGTGAGAGGACCCCCGGGTCCAAGATATCCTGTATCGCTGATATCCTTGCCTTAAGAACCTTATATAAAGCCTTGAACTCGACTTGGTGTGGTGCCTGTTTGTGGGGAGGGAGGTAACTTGTCTGTACGATCGCCGGAGACGGTCCCCCCCCCGGGGATCTCTCCCTCGGTATCCGGCCGACCCTCAGGGTCCCCGTCTAACATTGGTGGCCAGCGACGGGATCCGAACCTACGCATAATCGTACAGAAAGTCACTCGCCCCACCACACACAACAACCATGTCAATAGAGAGCGGAACAACGGAAAAATTTCAGATGGAAAAATTGGAAGACTACAACCACCGGGAACTGAAGCAATATTGCATAGAACTTGGACTTCCAACCACAGGTCTTAGCACAAAGGAAGACTTCAAACGAGCCCTAGAAGCTTGGGCAGAAACGGGTACGGCCGTACCCCGAACACAAACAACCGAAACGAGCCCCGCACCAACTAAAGAAAGAGCGGATCTCTCCCTGGAAGAGATCCGAGAAAGAGAAAAAACCAGACTCCACGAATTAGAACTTGCCCGACTTCGCTTGGATGGGGAACTCAAGCTGGCAGAACAAAAAATAACCCTGGAACACTTACGGCTCAGGGAAGAGCGGGAAGACAAGCAAAGACAGAGGGAGCTAGAGGAAAAGAGACTAGAGTACGAACATGAGCGCAATCTCAAAGCACTGGAGATCCAGAAACAGAATAAAGACCTCGGGCTCCCCGAACGACCGACCCCGTCTGCCTCGACCGAACCCAAGGTTCACATCCCCAAAGATGTCATCCGGGAATACCACAAGAACGATGATATCCAGCAGTGGTTTAAAGCCTATGAGGTGGCAATGACCTCCCACCGGATTCCCCGAAGCGATTGGGGAGCCGGATTATGGGGGAGGTTTGTCAACGAAGGGCGGGACGCCCTGCTGCAACTCCCGGACCAGCTGATGACCTCCTACGACCACATGAAGGCCGCCCTCCTCACTCGATACGGGCTCACACCTGAGATGTACCGCCAACGGTTCCGCGACTGCAAACGGATTCCGGGTACAACTTGGGTGGAGTACGTGAACTTTTTTAGCCGAGCCTTCGAGGGGTGGATCAAGGGCAACAAAGTAACCACCTACGAACAACTCTTTGACCTTATCGTATGGGAACACCTGTCGAACAACTGCTTCGTGGAGCTCCGGCAACACCTCCTGGACAGCAAGCTAACCGACCCTCGACAACTCGCCGCCGAAGCCGACCGGTGGGAAAGCACCCGAGTTGGCCGGAGCGCACCCAGCGAAGTATCCAGATCGTATCGCCCCCGAGGGGGAGGAGGAAGTCAGGGTCGGGGGAGAGACCCCGGCCCCTCGTCACCCCCCAGAAACCCCTCGACCCCGGTTGGCCGGGGAAGCCCTGCCGTCCGGGCCGGTTTCCGGGCCAACATTACGTGCCACAGGTGCCAGCGACCCGGCCACTACGCCAGTGATCCCAACTGCCCAAAGAATCCGAACACTACTCCCCGCCAAGTTGCAGCGGCGGCCCTAGGGGAAGAAGTAATCCCGGAAGACCAAGAGGAGTACGAGACCGATCCCTCTGAATGGGCACCCGCCGCCATGGCACTGGTCTGCTTAGGGGAGAGAGACATGATTCCGCGGGCCCCCCTTCCCGCCAACACACAGAAGTACGGTCAATGGGTCAACATCAATGGCCGCCGGGCGGAAGCCCTCCGCGACACCGGGGCCAGTGTAACGGCGGTCCGACGCCACCTCGTCACTCCAGACCAAATCTTGCCGAACATTCTTTGCCCTGTTCGATCAGCCGACAACTCCGAAAGCCTATGCCACATGGCCTGCGTCCCCTTCGAGTGGGGAGGAGTAACAGGGATGTTAAAAGTAACTGTCCGCGATGATGCCCCCGTGGACTGCCTCCTAGGAAACGACCTTGAAAGCTCTCCCTGGGCAGCTGTCGAACGGAGGGAGCACCTGGGGATGCTTGGCCTCCCCCAATGGGTCTGCGTCACGACCCGGTCCATGACCGCCCGCGCGGTCCCCAGCCCAGAAGAGCCCGAGTGGCCAGAACCTCCTCCCGCGCTCATCCCAGAGGAGGCCGCCCCAGAAGCCATTCCCTTGACCCAAACCGAAGAAGGACCCGACCAGCTTCGGGACGTCCCTGACCTGGCACAATGGCGGCAGGAGGGAGGCCCCACGCAGGAACAATTCCGGGCCGAGCAAAAAACCTGTCCTTCTCTCGAAGGACTCCGGCAGCAAGCCCTGGCCCAGAGCACCGGGGATACCTCGGGGGCCCACTGGATCTACTGGGACCAAGACCTGCTCTACAGCGAGCAGAAAATTGCAGAACTAGGGGCCAGTCGGGTGCTGGTGGTGCCCCTTCGCTTCCGAGACTTCCTCCTGAACTTAGCCCACGATGTCCCCCTTGCCGGACACCTGGGGCAGGATAAAACCTACGACCGCCTGGTGACCCATTTTTTCTGGCCCCACATGCGGAAGGATGTCACCAACCACTGCAAGGCCTGCCCCACCTGCCAGGCCAGCGGAAAAAGTGGCCGAAAAATCAAAGCACCATTACAACCCTTTCCTGTCGTCACCACCCCGTTT
This sequence comes from Lissotriton helveticus, assembly GCF_964261635.1. NCBI lineage: Eukaryota > Metazoa > Chordata > Amphibia > Caudata > Salamandridae > Lissotriton > Lissotriton helveticus. Next base: position 652,759,675 of record NC_136067.1, read on the forward strand.
GAACGAGTGGGAATAGACATTGTGGGGCCCCTCGACCCTCGAACAGCCCAAGGACACCGGTTCATCCTGGTCCTTGTAGACCACGCCACCCGCTATCCCGAGGCCATCCCTCTTCGGACTGTGACGGCCCCCGTGGTGGGCCGGGCCCTGATGGGGATCTTCTCCCGGGTGGGGTTCCCCCGGGAGGTCGTCAGTGACAGGGGCACGAACTTTATCTCCAGATATATGAAGTCCCTCTGGCAGCAATGCGGGGTCACCTACAAATTCACGACCCCCTATCACCCGCAAGGAAACGGACTGGTCGAGAGATTCAACCGCACCCTCAAGGGGATGATTATGGGTCTAGAAGAACCCCTTCGACGCCAGTGGGACTTACTGCTGCCATGCCTCCTGTTTGCCTATCGGGAGGTCCCGCAGAAGTCCCTCGGCTTCAGCCCCTTTGAACTACTGTACGGACACCCCGTCCGGGGCCCCCTCAGCCTAGTCAAGGAAGGTTGGGAGCAGCCTCCCCAGAAAACTCCCCCGGACATCTACCGGTATCTCCTGGCTCTCCGCAACCAGACCCGGCGGTTCCGAGACACCGCCAAAGCCAACCTCGAGGCCAGTCAGGAGGACATGAAGAGGTGGTACGATCAGCACACGTCCTCCATTGAGTTCGAACCTGGACAACAGGTCTGGGTGATGTCCCCGGTTGAGCCCTGTGCCCTCCAAGACAGATGGTCCGGGCCCTTCAAGGTAATCGAACGCAAGGGGCCCGTCACCTATTTAATCGACATGGAGACTGCCCGGAACCCCCTACGGGTCCTCCATGCCAACAGGCTCAAACCCCATTTTGTGCGATCCGAACTCAGCCTCCTAATGGCTACCGATACTGGGACAGAAGAAGACTCCGAACCCCTTCCGGACTTACTGAGGGCCCTCGAGCAGGATGGCTCAGTGGAAGGGGTCCAGCTCTCCGAGGCCCTGTCCCCGGAGCAACGCCAAGACTGCCAAACGCTCCTGAGGCAGTTCGCCTCCCTGTTCTCCCTCACCCCCGGAGTCACCCCCTGGTGCCTCCACGATGTGGACACCGGGGACAGCCCTCCTATTCGACACCGAGCATACCGCGTACCAGACCGGGTACGAGCCTGCATCCAGACCGAGGTGTCCAAGATGCTGACCCTGGGAGTGATCGAACCCTCAGACAGTCCCTGGGCGAGCCCAGTCGTCCTGGTTCCCAAGGCAGCTGCCCCGGGCGTTGCCCCTGAGCTCCGGTTCTGCGTGGACTATCGAGGGCTGAATGCAGTTACCCGGACCGACGCTCATCCCATCCCCCGGGCAGACGAGCTAATTGACCGGATGGGGGCCGCCCGCTACCTGAGCATCTTCGACCTAACAGCGGGCTACTGGCAGATCGGCCTCACCCCTAGGGCCCAAGAACGATCCGCCTTCTCTACCCCAGACGGGCACTACCACTTTAAAGTCATGCCCTTCGGCATGAAAAACGCCCCGGCAACGTTCCAACGGCTGGTAAACCAGGTACTGGCGGGCCTGGAAGACTTCAGCGCCGCCTACCTGGACGACATTGCTGTGTACAGCCACCAGTGGACCGACCACCTCCGCCACCTGCGGGAGGTTCTACACGCCCTCCAGCAAGCCGGGCTCACCATCAAGGCCAGCAAGTGCCAAGTTGGCCAAGGGTCCGTGACCTACCTGGGACACCAAGTGGGAAGCGGGCTGGTGGCCCCTCTCCAACTCAAGATTGCTGCCATCCAGGCTTGGCAACCCCCTACGAGCCAAACGGAGGTCCAGGCCTTCCTGGGGCTCACCGGATACTACCAGCGGTTCGTGAAGGACTATGGCAGCATCGTGGGGCCCCTCACAGAGCTCACCTCCAAAAAGAGCCCCAAAACCGTCAACTGGACCCCGGACTGCCAATCAGCCTTCGAGAAGCTAAAGACCGCCATGTGCACGGCCCCCGTGCTCCAGGCTCCCGACTACAGCCGGGAATTCATTGTGCAGACGGACGCCTCCGATCATGGTGTGGGGGCCGTCCTCTCCCAACTCAACGCCGAAGGGGTCGACCATCCGGTGGTCTTCATCAGCAGACGCCTCTTGCCCCGAGAACAGCGCTGGAGCACCATTGAGAGGGAGGCCTTCGCCGTAGTCTGGGCACTCAAGAAGCTCCGGCCATACCTCTTCGGCACCCACTTCCGGGTGCAAACAGACCACCGACCCCTGCAATGGCTGATGCAAATGCGGGGGGAGAACCCGAAGCTGTTGCGCTGGTCCATCTCCCTGCAGGGGATGGACTTCACGGTGGAACATCGTCCAGGCCAGGACCACGCCAACGCCGACGGCCTGTCACGCTTTTTCCGCCTCAGCGAGGAGAGTCCCCAGGAAGATGGCTGACTCTCCCCGCCTTCAGCTGGGGGGGACGCATGTTGGACAGGCCGCATGTTCGAGCTGTCCCCCCTCCCCGCAATGGGACCAGGACCCTGGCTCTCCCCGCATCCCCAGCCAGAGTCCACCAACGACCACCCGAAGTACCCTGCAATCCCTCCACTACAAGACACCAGCTCCGGACCCAGCTGGCCCGGGTCACCATCTACCCCACGACATCGACCCGGCCGCCATCTTGGGGCACTGCAGCACGAGGCCGCGTGGCCTCAACTCGACCCTAACCCCGGGCCCGGCCGGCCCCGACATCGAGGCCCCACCATCCTCCCAGGAGGCAGAGTGACCACTTGGCGAGTCAATGGGAGAAGGAATCGTCAACGGCTCTCCTCCGCCAGGTGTCGATCACCCCAGGCCGCCTGGGCGCTGGCTCCACCCCCCTGCTGGGTGTCTGGACTCCCTCATCCCGGACCTCCCGGCCCCCAGGCGCGAGGGTCCGGACATCAAAGGGGACCAGACCTATAACTGGGGCAGGACCAGACCAGGAAGGCAGTTGTATCCTGGAGTCGAGAGACCCGAGAAGAACTCATCCGTGACTTGGCCTGCTGGCGCTGCCGCGGCCCTCTGCCCCGTGAAACCATCGACTTGGCCTGCTGGCGCTGCCGCGGCCCTCTGCCCCGTGAAACCATCGACTTGGCCTGCTGGCGCTGCCGCGGCCCTCTGCCTCGTGAAACCATCGTCTTGGCCTGCTGGCGCTGCCGCGGCCCTCTGCCTCGTGAAACCATCGTCTTGGCCTGCTGGCGCTGCCGCGGCCCTCTGCCTCGTGAAACCATCGTCTTGGCCTGCTGGCGCTGCCGCGGCCCTCTGCCTCGTGAAACCATCGTCTTGGCCGGCTGGCGCTGCCGCGGCCCTCTGCTTTATGAGACTATCACCTTGGCCTGCTGGCGCTGCCGCGGCCCGATCCACAGACACTCCAGCTCGAGGATTGTGAGCTCGCCTTTTTACCCCTACCTGTACCGATCCGGTACCAAGACTGTCCCGCTACCCCCTTTCCCTACAGAGACTAGAAGTGAGAGGACCCCCGGGTCCAAGATATCCTGTATCGCTGATATCCTTGCCTTAAGAACCTTATATAAAGCCTTGAACTCGACTTGGTGTGGTGCCTGTTTGTGGGGAGGGAGGTAACTTGTCTGTACGATCGCCGGAGACGGTCCCCCCCCCGGGGATCTCTCCCTCGGTATCCGGCCGACCCTCAGGGTCCCCGTCTAACAGTAATGTACCCCTGCTGGGCATCCCGCTTGTTGCTGGTACCCTCACTAACCGTACACTAACACCCTGGGCGGAGTCTGGCGTCACCACAGTGGCGGACCTCTTTAGACAGGAGCTCCTAATGGATCACGACACATTCGTGCACGAGGCAGGTGCTCCACAACATTTATTTTTAACCTATGCTGCTCTGGTACGATACATTAAACAACATTGGGCACCACAGGGTCGTGAACCCGACCAAAATGGGCTAGTAAAGATGGTACATTATATGGGGAGGGGGCGGCATCTGATTCCCTGGATCTATACTGGGATCAGCAACCACACCAGGATATGCCTGGATCCACTGAGAGTGGTGTGGACGGAGGAGATAGGTAGGGTACTATCGGACACCGAATGGCAAAGATTCTGGAACACCCCAAAAAGGTATCCCGAAACTCGAGGTTCAAATTCATTCAAACCATGATGTTACACCGCGCTTATCTGGCTCCTGACCGATTGGATAAAATGTTCCCTCAAACACAACACTCATGCCCCAGATGTCACGCCCCTGGAGTGGGATTATTACATATGTTGTGGACATGTCCTGATCTGTTCAGCTACTGGGTTAAAGCTAGAGAGATCACAGGAACAGCGACGCACCTTCTACTGCATGACACAGTGGAGGCGTGCTTGCTTGGATTACACAAACGCAGGTCTAAACACAAAGTACAATTTAGATTTGTCGACCTGGCTCTACTTCTGGCCCGTAGGAACATTACAATGCGGTGGAAATCAAGCAGACCCCCTGAAATACGCAACTGGTTCACAGAAGTGGTGAAATGGAGTAGTGCAGAAGGCGCAGTGCTGCGTAGGGAAGAGGCAAGGGGATTACGAAAAACGCCAATAGCCTTAGATTGGGAGTCAATGTTAGAAGAGTTCAAGTCCAAGGAGCCTGAGATGTTCATATGACATTGTTCCTGAATGTGCATACAACACTACGAATTGCCCATACCCGGCCAACTACGGAAATGTGCGGATAGGCCCTGTGTGTGTGTGTGTGTATGTGTATGTGTATATGTATATATATATATATATATATATATATATATATATATATATATATATATATATATATATATATATATATATATATATATATATATATATATATATATATATATATATATATATATATATATATATATATACTGAGCGCCGGACGAGATACAAGTGCAATGATATGGAAAAGGGGTGTGTGGTGTGACCTCAGTTCCCTGGGGTGGGGGGTGCTTAAGGGGTTGTTTCTTTATGATTGATTATCGTGAATCACAGATGTGCATTTGCAAGATGCATATGTAGCAATTTTAATATGTATGACTTGTTATAACCTCTGTGCGAACAATTTACAGGACTGTAAACTAACTTAAAATCAATAAAATATGTTTAAAAAAACAAAAAACAAAACATGCAGAGCCCCCAGCATCCCTAGCAGTTGCCGCTGAGATGCTCAGTTTATGCCTTGCACCATGGCTAGCCTCATTCTTCGCAGATCTCGCCATCTATTCAGAGTGCCCAGCTGCTTCTCTGATGTTCAACATGTCACTTACTCAACATGCAGAGTGCCCAGCATCCACTGCAACTGCCGTCTGCTACCCAGTTCTCCCCGCAACCACTGCCCTGTGCAGAACTTTACTGCAGCAAGCCTTGGGGGGGGAAATATTCCTGATCAGCTGGCCAAAGGGAGCACACTCCCTTGAGCTTTCTCTCACCCTCCCTGCTAGCCCTCCTTCACTTCCCACCCCCTGCTCAGCCAGCATCAAATGCTCAAAAAGATCTTTACAATACAATGTGGATCTCTGATTTGAGGCCATCAAAGGTGTAATAATAAAAGTAACATAACCATGGAGCTGCAGTAGTATAGCTTCAACTACTGTTTCACTGCCCAGCTTCCTACACCGAGTACCACTGCACAGCCTCTAAGCTCTCCAATATCCCTGTTCGTTACTGTTCTGCAGACAGCGGAACTTCCTTGCATATTGTGAGGATTAATGGGTGAAAGTGCAAATCTTAACATGCACTAATGCTCACAGAGGGATTAAATAGCACAGAAGCTCATCCTTGGGTGTGTGTGGCTGTTCATCAATGGCACGTGAAATAGCAGTAAATGTTTTAGCACCCAGGATAATATGCTGCATACTTATACTGTACCAAAGGCGAGACCTATTGGCTATGCCACTGCTTGTTTCTTCTTCTAACTTTCAGCCATGCTGCGCAGCAGCCGCCCTGCTGTACAAGATGGCTAAAAGAATTGACAAAGCCAATAGCTCTCGCATAGATGAGACCTTTTTGGCTTTGCCAATTGTTGTTCTAAGGAGAAACGATGCGGCATTATGGCCACAGACTGATTCCTGCGATGTATTTTGAAATCCAGCCCACTTGGATTCCTTTGAAAAAAGGCTGCACTTCACATTCCAGGAGAACAATTGAGTCATGCTACTGCTGCTTTCCCCATATGGGAGTATCAAATGCCAGGTTTTGGTGAGACGCGCAGTTTTTGAGAGGAAATACAGCAAATGATTACAAGTAGGCTAAAGACTAGCTGGAACCTTTATGGTCGGGCAGGGCCGCACGTTAGCCAGTCTAGAGTTTCTGGAAAGGTCACTGGGTTTGATGGATTGTTGCAATTACTGTCGCCATTCATGTTCCTGGCTTTTCTTGTTTCCAGGCATCATATTACTTGCTCTTAACTTTCTCAAATCAAAACCAGAAGTGAAGCGCTGCAGTACGCGATTAACTGCATTCTTGCACTTGTGACAGGCGCGATCTGCTTTAGGTGCAGAGGCAATGTGTCTGTAGGACGTAAAGTTCAGAGTTTCTTGTCACAAGCATCGCGTGACACGTACCCCCTGCTTATTTTGGGGCTCGTCGGCTTTCGCCACCTATGTAATAAGCTGAACTCTGTGCTTGATACTTCTCTCTACATTAACACGAATAGAGTTGTGCGTGCGATGGCCAGACCCGACAAAGTCACGGTGTTACGCCTTTTAATGGCCACAGAGGTGCTTCAGACTAAGAAGGAGCGGCAGGTACACTGATGCCAGTGAAGGGAGGGAAAAACATGACATTAATGAAAAAGTTTAGATTCTTTAAAAACGGGTGGTTTGAGCGTGACCTACCCTATATCAAGCCACTTGAACTCTTGTTGGCATGTGATTGCCTATTGGTTTTGTATTTTCGTGTGGAATAAAGTAAAACGTTTTTTATATCGCAGGATACTAAGGGCCAGATGTAGGTAGCCAAATACCGGTCGGTAACGGCCGATTTCGGCCGTTACCGACCGGTATTTGGCTTTTGAGATGTAGGTGAGTCTGAATTTACAGAATCGGTACATTTACCGAATTGGTAATTTTACCACTTCGGTATTTTACCGAATCGGTAAATATACCGATTCTGTAAATCCACATGTAGGTGACACTCCTAAGAGTGCCACAGACCCTTAAGAGTCTGTATTTTACCACCCAATCCCATTGGGTGGTAAAATACCGAATTCAGGTGTGCATGCACATCTGTGCATGCACACCTGTGCCATGTGACACACAGACATGCCCTTAGGGCATGTATGTGTGCCACATGGCACACATGCCTGTATTTGGGGTGCTAGAGGGTGTCAAAGTGACACCCCCTGAACCCTTGCAGGATTCGGTATTTACCGAATCTGAAAATACCGAATCGGTATTTCACATTGAATCCTATGGGCTTCAAGGCCCATAGGAATCAATGTGAAATACCGAATCGGTATTTACAGATTCGGTAAATACCGACTCTTACAGAATCGGTAATTTTTTACCTACATCTGCCTCCTTCCTATTTACCGACTCTTAAATACCGATTCGGTATGAGTCGGTATTTAAGAGTCGGTAAATAGGAATTACCTACATCTGGCCCTAAGTACGCTTTATAAATGCACATAACGTGGGTATACATAGTCACTGTAAGAAAGTGAATTTTCATTTGAGGTGGGCATTCGCTAACCTCAAGCAATAACATTATACCAAAAGTCACTAAATTAATAATGTGTAAAGTATTTATTTAGTACCAAAACAGTAGTAAATCAAAACAGCAAACAAAACTAACCACTGAATTCGAAAAAAATAGATAAAATTAATAAGTTAAAGGCCAGCAAAACAACAAACATCTAATAACGGGAACTGGAGAGTAAGTTTTAAGTGAAAAGAGCGCCCAAAAGCACTAAGTGCTAATGATAAACTGTGATGGATCCAAAGGTGGGATGCAACAACTGAATGGCCCTGTCAAGGAGTTTACCCTCAAACTTTGAGCCTGATTTAGATCTAGGCCTGCAGCCCAATGCAGAGGGATATCCCGTCCGCTGAAATATAAATCCTATTATAGCCAGTGGGATTTAAATTTTGGCAGCCAGGATATCCGTCACCGTTGTGACGGACTAACCCATCCACCAAGATCTAAATCAGGCCCTTAGTCTGCAAAATGGTACCCAAAATCCTTCAGCTGGGCAAGGCTGCTGTCTGTAGCTGCAGAAATACTCTCGAAGCACACTAGCCATTGGACGAGGTCCCGCTGAAGCCATTGGTTTAGGCGGGAAAAGATTGAAGTAGGAGAAATATTAATATCCTGCTTGCCGAGGTCCAACTGTTTCCTCTATACATTTTGCGCCTCTGGCTGGTCAAATTGTTCTCATTGGTACGTAGTCTCTGAAAAGGAAGTCCTTTTCTTCCAGCGTGACAATGCAGAAGGTTCTATCTAATGAAGCTCTGTGAGGCTGGATACCTTCCCGCTGACGGCTTCCTAAACCTTTGAGTCTGAGGAGAAGCTCCAAACGGGATGCACCAGTTTCTTCGGTTTAAAGTTCAGATGGACCATAAGCCACTGGTGAAAGTGTTTGCGAGGAAGGTTTTGGATTCTATCTCATCACGCATTAGGAGGTGGATCGTGCGACTGCTAGACTTTTGTTTTGTTGTGCAATATGTTCCTGGGGCTAGCAGCTATTCAGCATACTGCTTGTCGAGATTAGTTGATACAAAAACGTCTGTGACTGATGACAGATGCACTGGATTAAAAAGATAATGTGTGCGAGGTTACTCAAGCAAGTATAACGGAAAGTGAATGGATATAAGAGTTGCTGAAGAATTGAAAAATGTGATATGGGTTTTAAATTCAGACATACTGAGTGCATCATAGTTAAAGGATTACAAAGGAAAATGGGCAAGATTGTTGAATGAACTTGCGCCTGACATGGTATTTTTGTTAAGAGGGGCATGATTGATTCCACCAGAAACCTTGAGACCGATGGTGTTACAACTTGCTCATGAAAGACACATGGGTATTGTTAAAATAAAAGGCAGTCTTGGAAGTGATTTTTGGTGACCAACGCTAGACCATGATGTGGAACCTATGATAAGCGACTTTATGGAATGTGTGGCGCATGCGATAAAGGGTTGAGAACAAATCAGCCTCCTATGGTGTGAAGGGAGTTGCCAAAATATCCTTGGGAGGAAGGTGCTGTAGACATTTTGGGGCCTGCGAAATGTAAACATGCCACTTCCTATATACTTGTGTTAATGGATCTGTATTCCATGTGTCATGTGTGCATGACATTTCCTCCACTGCAGTGATTAAGGTTTTGAAGATTGTTTTCAAAAGTGTGAAAGTTATCCATGGTATCTGCTTAATGATAATGGAGTGCAGTTTTGCTCTCAGGAGACAGAAACATATCTAAAGGAATGTGAGATTGAGCTTAAGAGGTCAGCCTTATATCATTCTGAAACTAATGATGCCATTGAGAGGATTGTGAAGACGTTGAAGGAAGGCATACTTATAGCAAGGGTGAATTGTCTAGATTGGAAGAAGGAATTGTCTAACAGATTATCTGGTTCTCGCATTTCCCCTCACATCCCCTCAGGCAAATCTCCGTTTGAGTTGCTCAAAGTGAGAACTCCATTCACAAAAGTATTTCCTGGTTGGATGTTCAGAGGCAAAGGTTGTGTCAATCATGCATTGGGTGAATGGCGAGAGAAGGAGATAATAGCTCAGACCAAGAAAAAGGAGAATTTCGATAGAAACAAGAGTGTGAGAAATGTGGAGGTCAAAGTTGGAGATTATGTGAAAATAAGGGCACCTAAAGGTTGTACGTGCCGATTGGTCCAAATTTACGAGAAAATTACAAGGGGTCAAATGTTTCGAGAATGGCACTAAAACACATGATGGTTGAATTTGGAACAAGAACAGAGTCGTTGTTCTTCAACATGTACCAGACTGACCTTCTTCTCAATAACCAGATTCTGAGCAGGTTGAGAAGAATATGGGGATTTGGGTACGTGGAAAACGCCTTCTAATGTAGCAGCAAACCGAGGAAGAATATTGGAGAAATCAAGAACCCTGCTTATCTAAATGATTGTGTAGTGTGATATTAGTGGAAATTTCCCTGTGACCTACCTTCTGTTGTATCATTTACTAATAAGTCTTAGCTAAAAGCTTCCTTTCTCTTGTTAGTTGTTCTAGATTAGTTTGATAAATTGCATTTTTTTTAACAATGTTCTTTCTTTCAAAAGTCGATAAGAAGATGGGGTGCCTGGGGGATGTTTGTTGGGTGTGTCTTTATTTATGGGGGGGGGGGGAGTGATATAGTGCATAATAGAACTTTGAGGTGTGGACTGTGTTGAGGTCAGGGATGGAATGGACGAACTATCAGGAGGGAGGTAATCAGGGATCATTGTTGGATGAGGTGTATTCAATAAAGCTCGTCTTACCTTTACCACTTGCTGGCTATGTCATCCTTGGAGGAACATCACACCTACCGTGCAGAAGGAGCACACTATTGGCTTGGGCTAGAAGAGTTGACCCGGGTGCTAAGGATTCGTCTGACAGACTTGTGAAAACATGGCCCCAATGCTCCAAGCTCAAGGTCAATTTCAGCCACAGAAGCAGATGATTCGAAGTGCTACCAAAGTATGCTGAGCGGATCACCCCTTCAACTCTGCTGTTGCACTTGCGTTTAAGTGTGCCAGCGTATTCTGCCCTCTTGAAGAAGAGCCTATTGCTAAATCGTGGCACTTGCCTCAGGTGAGCCAGAACGGACTTGTATTGTGTTTAGTCCTGTGGCACTTGTCCATTCCAATGTGTGGCTGTGCTCATTTTTACAGCACTTGCTGCTGTGTACCCGAGTGACTGGATGGTTACTGAAGCACTGACTGTATTTACATGCATTTGGGCCAAGCTGCTGCTGCTTCTGCATTAAAGTTTCTTGAAGCAACTCAGTTGCTGTCCCTGGATCTGCGGCCACGAGAAGACTAATTGGCCTTCTCAACCCAGGGAGGCCAGACCACTGAATTTCCAGGAGGAGGGAAGCCGTTGGACACACCTGGCCTGGCATAACCCCCTACCCCAGGATTGGAGAGTGGGAAGCCAGAGCTGTACTGGCCACAGGCCCAAACTGCAGGTGAGACCAGTACTGAGCATCTGTTAGTACCTTTTATACCAGAGGGGGGAGCACTGTACCTGTGCTGAATCCTACACCGTGATACCTTGGACTAGGAGAAGCAGAGGCAGTATCCTTTATGGGAGGCTGTCATCTCTCATCAAAACTTCATAGTACCTGGTGCTTTTAGTGTAATATTGAGTTTTACTGTGTATTAAAGTACTTCCCTTTGCACAAAGAGGAGCACTGGGCTGGACAATTGTATCATTTCACGGTTTGGTGTCGCAAGTGCTGAGCCTGTTGTACCTCCACACTAATCTCCCTGAGAAGCATGTGACTGCCTACCATCACTACCACTGAGAGTCAAGTGCCGAAGGAGTTGTACTTGGCTCTGCTTGGAGATTCACAATCGGACAAATCCCAGGACATTGGAGGCCAGCAACCCCAGCACCCATGTCTGTGGCCCATTTCCCTGTCACTTAAACTGGGTCTGATACGTTATACTTGGTGAGGTAGTTAAACAAGCTGTCAATCGGGTACCAGGGGTTGCAATTCTTGATCATATTCCGTTCCCTCTTGCTACTCTTCTGTCCTTATGTGAGCTTTAGCTATTATTATGCTTGAATCAAAGCAAGTTTCCTGACTTTAAATATGCTCTGTGACTTGTAGTTTATTTATTTATTTATTGTAAAGTTTTGTATAGCGCGAACAAGACCCGTAGGTATCAGAGCGCTTCACATTACATGAGGTAGTTTAGGGATTACGCATATATAGTATCATGATTTAAAGAGATACGAAGTACATAATTATTCAACTCTAAGGGGGTGGGCATAAATATATACATACAGTAACAGTAGCTTAAGGTAAATATCAAAATATAGCTTGGTCACCATGTGTACCGCCAGTCCTGATTCATGGGTCATATCGTAGAGCATTTATCTCCATTAACGCCTGTAACATTCCCTTCTAGTTACCTAGATGTTCTGTATTGGAACGTCAATGTTTCAGATTTAGTGATGAGTTGTCTTACCTATTTAAGGAACTTATTCATCAGGAGGATCTTCGCTTCCCTGTTAAATGTGGCTGTGTTTCGAATTTTCCTAATGTTTGGAGGGAGTGAGTTCCAGATTTTGGGGGCTGCTCCTGAGAACGCTCTGTCATAGGTTTTCTTCTTCCTGAAAATGGGTGGTCTCAACAATAGCTCCTTGGCACTTCTAGCTGGTCTGCTTCCTCCTGATAATTCAATTTTCTCGGCGAGGTATCTTGGTGTATTGTAGTGGAGTGCTTTGTGTGTGATGCAAGCTATTTTTAGCTGAATTCAGGCTTCATAGGGTAGCCAATTTAATCCTTTCAGGTGAGGAGAGATATGGTCGAATTTTCTAGATCCGGTGATGAGTCTTGCCGCTGCATTGAGGCATGCTTTTAATGGTGCTGTGGATATTTTTGGTAGACCGGCTTAGGTAGTGCATCCATATTCAATCCTCGAAATAACTAAGGACTGGACTGCCAGTTTGAGATCCGTCTTTGAGATGAAAGGTTTCACTTTTCTTATGTAGTTCAAATGAAAGCGGGCACTTTTTGCCATTGATTTAATGTGGGCTTTCATGTCTAGGTTCTCATGTAATGTAATTCCTAGTGATTTTGCTGAGTTAATTAGGGTAGGGTTGCCTTTTAGTGCGGTCACCAGCTTGATCCATTCCTTCACTTCTGTATGGTTCTTTGGTGGTGAAATTAGTAGGAACTCTGTTTTGTGTGCATTTAGCTTCAGATGATTGGTCGTTAGCCATTGCAGTGTCATTTTTAATGCCTCATTCATTAATTTGATGTCTTCCAGAGACGCAATCTTGATTATATATTTGCGTGTCATCTGCGTACATGTGATAGGATATCTTTGAATTTCGAAGAATTTCTGTAAGTGGTTCGACATACAGGTTGAACAGAGATGGAGATAATGTAGATCCTTGGGGGACTCCAATTGAGTTAGGACAAGATGGTGAAAGTGATTGGTTGACCAGGAATCTTTGTGTTCTGTTCTGCAGGAAAGATTCGAACCATTTCAGCACATTTCCAGACATTACCATCCTGTCCTTGAGCCTGGTCAGTAGTGCTTCATGATTTACTGTGTCAAATGCAGACGACAGGTCCAGGAGGATCAGTAGGCATGTTCGATTTTAGTCAAGGGCCTGTAGTGCGTCTTAAACAATATGAAGGATCGCCGTTTCCGTGCTATGTCCTGTTCTGAATCCTGATTGGTAGTCGTCTAGGAGGGAGAAGTTGGTGATGTGTTGGCTCAGTTGATCTTGCACGCACTTCTCGATTAGTTTGGCAAGTAATGGAATATTGGTCACTGGGCGAAAGTTATTAGGATCCGCCGGGTCCACTGTGGGTTTTTTGATGATGGGGACAACTTGACCTGTTTTTAGGCAATCTGGAAGGATCCCTTGGGATAACGAGGCATTTATTATATTGGTCCAAATAGGAATCACAATATGGCTGATTTTTATTAGGCATTTAGACGGGAGTGGGTCGTTGTAGTGGTTGTTAGGTTTGATATCGGAGAGTATTTTGGTGATGGTATTTTGGTCGTATGATTTGAAGGTATCCCAATGTGCCTTGTTTTTTGTACTGTTATCGGCCGTTTTCGATCGAGTGTCGATCGTAGATGGTGGGTGGTTGGGGAGGTTGTCAGCTGCGCTTTTGAGTTCTCTTTCAAGAGTGTTGGCCTTTTCAGTGAAAAATGTCGTGAATTCTTCACAGCTTATTTTCGTTTTCGTAGTCTCTTGGGTAGATTTGGCTAGCTTATTGGATTGTTGCTTTAAGATTTCGAATAGTTTCTGTGGTCTATTTTTGGCATTATCCAATTCTGATCTTATACATTCTTTTTTGGAGTTGTATTCGTTTCTGATTTTTCTGAGGGATTTCAGTTCGGGGGATGATGGGTGTTGCCTCCATTTTCTTTCAGCCATCCTCAGTTTTCGCCTATCTTCATTCAATGTCCCATTAAACCATGGATTTTTTATCTTCTCTGTGACACTTTTCAGTTTTAGCGGCATGGTGGTTTTGACAATATTCGCTACTGATCTAGTGTAGTGGTGTGTTAGATCATTAACATTCTGAAGGTTATTAGGTGGATTTAGGTCCCTCTCACAGCTTTCTACTAATAGATCAATATTGGACTCTTTGGTATCTCGAATCCATTTTTTAAGTTTGATGGGTTGCGTGGTCATGCTCTTTTTCACTGTGGGAATCATGAAAGTTATGGCATAGTGGTCTGACCAGTCACACGGCGCTATTGAGAGGATTGAAGTATCTTTGTTTCTTGATATTATCCAGTCTAACATAGCTCCTTTCGAGTGTGTAGGTTGCGGAGATAATAAGTATAGAGGTAATATCTCTTCATACCTCCACATCTTTTCCTGACATATGACAGACTTCAAGAAAAGCATAGCATGTAGATCACTTTGCCACAGACTTGTATCCCTTTTATCCTCTTAAATTTTCCAGTGTGTGCTCTGCATAACTTTCAATGAAAGAACTTGACAACAGGATGCTTTCATACTTCTTGAAAACTAAACTGTGCTACAATCACGAATTATTCTGTTTTTTGTGTTAAAACATAGATGAAATGGACATAGTGTTCCCTCTTGCTTTGTCCTTGCAGCGCAGTGTACATAGAAAAAAGGAATGTGTGATTTCACAGTGAATCATTAAAATAGCCTAGGTTGCTGGCATTCCTTACCATAATTTATAAGGGATAGAAAAGCAGACTCTTCTTGAATGAAAATAGGTGCATATATTTAGCCGAAAAAGTGATATTTTATCACAAAACGTTCATATTAGTGATTCATTTGGTATGAATAATGAAGCCTTTGTTGTTTTCTCAGATAAATGATATTTATGTTTTGTTTTGTATTTTGTTTGGCTAACTGGGTACCATAGTACACGGAAGAAGTAATCGGTCAGCCAGACTCAAACCACAGCCCTATAACATATGGATGTGGAAATTCATTAAAACCCCTTGAAGGATTCATGAATGGCTGTGGTTGTAATTGCCCTTCAGTAATCATCTATGGGATTTTCAATTTCTTATATCATATTTTCAATTATTTGTTCACTTTACAAGAGTATGTTTGTAAAATGCAAATGTGTAGCACTGTGCTGTAGAATCAGGTCCTTTAAAAAAATGAATCGTGTTTGACTAAAGCAAAATATTTAATTAATATTGTGTTAAATTGTCACATATATCAATGTGAAAATATTGTTCTACACCCCAGTGAATATTCAATTACCGTATTAAATACTGACCTCAATGATCACTAACAAAATGCAGGTGAAGTCGGAGAATCATTTTGCTCCTTGTCAAACACACTCTGGGTAGCATTCTAACTTATAGTTCTTTTGCCCACCATTCCAGCTCGGTTTCTACCCAGCCATATTCCAATGAATCTTCACCCTACACCAATAGGAACAGTCCAGTCCGAACTGCCAGGCTAGGTCCTCCGTGAGCCGTAACAGGATCAATATAAAGGTTTATATAAAATGTTAGCAAATTCTGACCCTTTTTGGTATTTTTGACATGGACATTCCATTTGATTATAAGGGAACATTGCTTCTGCAAAGATTAAAAAGATGGTTTTAGCCCGCTATTTTTTCTAGAAACTGTATGTGTTTTGTATGGGCTGTGATAATAAACACTGAATCACATTCGGTCCTTTTTTCTTTCTCATGCAGAATGTTTTAGATTTTGACTTTCGCAATAAATTCAACAAATTAGTTGTATGATGAATTCTACTGTATTGATCATTGAGAGAATACAAGACAAAATCAAGACGTTTACAAAAAGAAATGTAACAGCCTCATTGCAGTACAATAGCATTTACCGGACATTTACCGGAAGTAAGCCTTCTCTGCTTGGGAGTGTATTTTCGAACAAGGGCTTGCCTATCCTGTCCGTGCACTCCTCAAGTTTCCCATGGCAGTCAAACACTCCTGACCACCCCTTTCCATACCAGCTCGTGGATCTTGTAGGAAACTGCTAATTCTCGCTGCTTATGCCAACTCTAGTGGAGACCAAAAAAGGGATGGGACTGCCATGCCACTGCCATTCCCTAATGCTGCCGAACTGAAATATATATGTATATTTTTTAGTTGTGTCTTTTGCGAATACTGACACTGTCTGGACCTGATTTGCAAGGAATCATGTCCATGAATATTAAGTCTCACCTCTCTGTTGTGATGGGCAGAATATGCCCCAGGTGCATCAGTCATTCTTGGGGCGTTGTGGTGTTAGCGCCCACCGAGAGGTAGCACTGCGAACTGTAGGGCTGGAGCTACCATCCAACAGTAACATTTCCCAATAAAAAATATCCTTATGTGATTTGATGACAAAAGTAGACTGCACAGAGAAACCAGTGTTGTGTTTATCATTCACTTTTCTGGTCTCACTTTGGGGTGTACAGTAGATAAAATGTCTTGCTGGCTAGTCAATACTGTGACTTTGGGTATTCCCGAATACTGCTACACAAGCCCACCAACTACTACAACCAACAGCAGTCAATACGGAGAAGATGCTTATATTCAAACAGTGCTTGTCTCTGTATTGACCATAGAGCGTGGAGTCTGGAAGTGCCATTGTACTGTGGGAATTGGAGTGACAGGGACTGTTCTTGACTAAGACCTAGAGAAATGGAAGGAAGAAAACATGTGCTTTTTATAGTTAATTTGTTTCTTCTCTTTTTGTTTTTTCTCCAGGGCCAACTCAGAAGATGAATCTTTTTCAGGCTGTAACTAGTGCTCTGGATAACACATTGGCGAAAGATCCTACTGCAGGTATATGTCGATATTTCAAATTTTTAATGTTCGTTATTAATTAATGGGTTTGTACATCGATAGACCCTTTGGAATTGTGTCAGTACTTGTCTTCTGTCTAGTGAGAAAGTGTTAAATTTCACTGAAAGCCAAGCTACTGTATGTGAATAAGTTCTTTGCCTTTTTCATGCCATGTATGTTACATAAATGCACTTGTGGGGAGGCACCATTCTCAGTTGGATAGCTAACACCTCTCACTGCAGCAGTGTGACACCCTTTGCTGTTCCAATTAGTAAGCGATACGCTAACGCGCGTAAACACTTTATAAACTTTTTCAAGATATTAAAAAGTAGGCACCCACTTGGAGCTGTCAGTACCCGTTTGGAAGTTAGATAATTGTTAGAAACCCTTTTCTTTCCACCACATGAGTTTGGGAATCTCACTTCCTGCTCTGACCACTAGCAGTGCCTTCACACCCTCAAGCATTTTTTTACAGCGAATACCTGTCGAGCCAATTTAAAGATGTTGATACTACGCAAGGCATCACCTGAAACAAGGGTGTAATGAGGTGCAAGACAAGGTAGTGAAGATAAGATGAATTTATTCTGATAAAAGGATCCCATCCACAGGTGAGCTGTCTACAGTACATCCAGCAGGCTCTAACTGAACTCTTTCTAAACATAACATTCTCAGCTGGTGCACATAACATTCTAAGGCTCCTAGCAACAGCATCAGGATGCCACACATCTCCCCTCTTACTAAACAAACAATAAAAATAAGTAAGTCTCAATTAACAACGTCTTTTAGATAAGCAGGTGTACGAGAAAGTCTTGATGATTTACGAACATTAAGTGATGGCACTCCTTGGGGAGAAAACTTTGACGAATTTGGATCTTCAGGAGGAGACGAATTTGGATTATCAGAACCTCGAGATTTAGATACAAAGTCTTCCCTGACCACCACAACTCTGTTCATGTTCCGAATCCGATGGTCTGCTGTCTTGATAGCATTATTGAAAACCTTGATGACTTGAATAGGTTTCAAAAACATCGCAGAAAGCATTTTGTTTTTCTTACACAGATTTTTTATAGGTACCCAATCACCCACTTTTACACACTTTGTTTTACATTCTTTCCCAAATCATGAAACCTTTTCCTATTTTCAATTTTAAGAGATTCACGTAATCTCCAATCACAATCCTCATGTGTAGAAACCAACCTAGGCAGTAAGTCATTAATCCAAGCTGGCGCTTCCAAGGTATTAGCATTCCTTGACCTGAAAAGTTCAAAGGGTGTTTTACTTGTGATGGCATGTGGAGATAGTCTATAAACCTTAACCTTTTTAATGATTTCACTTCTCCAATCAGACCCTGAACATTTTGCCATCCTAATGGTCTCCTTGAGTACCCGGTTGAACCTCTCAACCATGCCATTGGTTTCTGGGTGGTACAATGATGACTTTTTATGTCTCACACCATGTTTGGATAAACATGTCTCCATTTCTCTGGAAACTAGTTGACAACCATTGTCCGTTAGAATTGTACTAGGAATACCTTCCCTAGCAAGCATAAACTGAGCCCTTATTCGTTCATCAACAGACGCACCAAATTAACATGTAGAAGCAAGTTTCCGTAGAGATGTAATGTCATTTTCAATGCTTTCTTCTTCTATTTGAGCTCTGCGACCAAAATTTTACCTTTCTAACATGGTGCTAACCTTTGGGAGATAATGTTTGTCGAGTTTAGCTATGCACAATTCATACTCATTAAGACTACTATCATCTAGATCGGGAAGATGGTCGAGCACTTCCTGATCCTCTGAACCCAGACAGTGTAACAACAATGCAGTTTTCCTCTCTGCACTTAGACTAGAACCGCAAACCCTTACATATCTCTCAAAGACCTTGCGCCATTTTTGCCATCTGATGGGGGGGATCCCCAGGGGAGGACAAAAAGAACGGATGTGCTGTCACATTTTGCATCTTGCACACTACCCCTTCTTTTGAGATCTTAAAATTATTCACTAAAACCCTTGAAAAAGTTTAGATACAATGAGTCAGGGTGAGTTTTCCTATTAAAACTATGAGATATAATAATTCACAGGTGAGTTTTCCTATTAAAAATATCAGATATGATAATTCACACCTTAGCACATTAGTTTTCCCATGTCTGAATCAAAATTCTTTAAAAGTAGGAATAAAAACACACAATGAAATAGATTATAGCATTGTCACTGTTTTCCTCTTTTTATTTTTATTTTTTATTTTTTAATTGTAAACCTTTAGTCTGCGTATCACTGCAATGACGCGCAACGAAAGAGCCTAATTATTCCCAGATAATTTCACTTACTAGTGTGCGTGTCACTGTTGTAACACGCAGAGCACAAATACTCCAAGTTGAAGTCTTGTTTGTTTGTTCGAGTGTGCGTGTCATTTGTGTATGTTGTGACACACTAATCAAATATTCCAACTCAATTTGTGTTTGCCCTCATTGTGCGTGTCACTGTTACCACACGCGATACTGCTGACAAAAAAAACCCACACCCAATATGGGTCCCACGTCGACGGGATGCGCTTTGACGTGCCACGTAGTGTTACCCACAATCCTTTGGGCATTGTGATGTACTGTGTGCTGCTGGAGCCGGTTCGGAGGCGATTCAGAGAATGTGATGTCCGGAGGCGATGTCGAGAATGAGCTGACGTTCCCTTCTTTCAGTCAGCAATTGCGCGGACGAAGCGCTCAGGATGCCACAAAGTGAAAAGCTTGATTTCTTGGGTTTACCTATTTGTCTAGATTCTCTCTGGTACCAATCCTGCCCATCAACCTGGTGCCTCTAATTGGATACCCAACACACACTTTTTAAAACATTTTTCTACAGCCATGGAACTCAAAAAGTCCCATGCACCTTCATTATATAATCCCATATATTATAATTCAAGTTTGTCCTTAGTACTTTTACTGCCCAAGTGGCTTTTAAATTATGAATGCTCATATTTAATGATGTTTAAGATCCATGCACTTAATTGATCCATCTGGTGCAGAACAGATTCACCAAATACAAATTTTAAATCCACTTTGAACACCACAATTCGTGCTGTGTCAAAAACAGATGATCCTTCTTTGCAATGTATGACAAGCAGTCACAGAATAACAATGGGTCCCATTCACAAACTTAAATTTGGTCATAAACTTACATTTGACTGAATTTACCTATTTTAGACCTGCCAGAAAATCACAAAGGGATATGGGTTTAGCCCATATACATGTGCTGAGACCACCACCACAAGTGCATAGTTTTCCGCACCTGTGAATCCCACTCAAGGAGTGGGAATATGGGAGTTCAAGGAATTCCATAGTATGATTAGCCTTGGGTATTTGTGAACATCTACAAACAAGTACGTTTCTGGGTATTTTGTCAAGACATTGGTTATATCTTGAACATCTTAAAAAAACATGGGCCTATTTAAGTGAACTGAAAGTCTCCTGGTATAAACTAGATGTAGCCCCAAAGGGCCTGATTTAGAGTTTGACAGGCAGGTTACTTCTTCACAACATGGCTGTTGTACCGTCCTTCTCATTACAAGTGCTATAGGATATAATGTATTTACAATAAGGCAGACAGGATATTGTCACGTTTGTGACCAAATAACCCTCTGTCAAACTCTAATTCAGACCTTTTGTCTTCAGATAGCATCTGTAAAATCCTGCTTGAGGATATGAGATCCTCCTAGATAAACACAATTGCAACTGGGCACCAGTTTCTGAACAGCTGTTGGGGACACATTGACACTGATAAGTAAACTAGTTTATTTTCTTCCAAATAAATAAAAGTGCTGTTGTTTCGTTGAACACATTCTCGCCTTTATCCTTTTCCAGTCTCTTCAAAAAACATTTTCTATAGCTTTTATTAAACATGATCTAGACCCACATCTGTTTGCTCCACTGTACAAAATGTTTTATGAAGATTTTCCTTTATATAAAATACTAACAGTTTAAAAAAGCACCTAACAATTTTACATTCAGCAGGAACACTTTTTAGTTTCCTTTGAAGCTGTACTCTGCTAGTGATGCCTCGTGGTAGAAATTGAAAAGAAAAGTTTAAATTCAAGCAACAAAATGTGTAGCAGAACAAACATCAAGGGTAATCCATATCCCCTCCATGTCGTATCTTAATAACAGCAAGCAATAAAGAGAAAATTAGCTATCGCAAAAAGCAGTGGAAAAACGAGGTCCTGAGGAAAGCCTGCTGACCCCTCACGTGCTATATAAAGGCTGAAACATGTCGACCCATCAGATCCCTGGGAAGATTAATTCCTAAAAGCATCACGCTGATCTATTTTAACCTTGCCCATGATCCCAGAATATTACATTTGTTACAAAGGGTTTAAAGACTATTTTAACACACTCACTCAACCCTGCCTTTACTTACTGCTACCATTCAAAGAACTCCACTTACAAACGTTTTGAGCCCACCCATACACGTTCAGTGTCTGGGTGAGGGTCCGATGATGACACATGCCACAGGTGCCTGTGGGTGATATATATATATTCTTCATTTTTCACTCCATCTCCGAGAAAGTTTACTGTCGGAGAAATTGTGAAGCAAGCACTGATTTACCTGGGTGCATTATGCTCACTTGTCTTTAATACAGGCAAGACAGACACTTTCACAAATAACTGGGTTTCCCCTCTCCTTGTGTTAATGCATAGTGAATTAGTTAAGCCAAGGGTATACCCTTATCATATACTTCTCACTCCTCTTCAGGTGTATAAACATCTTCTACAAGGCACATCTACCCAGAAGTGAGAGCTGCAGGGATCTCCAGTGTTGAATGTCTGCCCTAAACTGCTTCAGAGTACCAGCCAATGCTAGTTTTATCTGAAATGGGCCCTTGAATGCTATGTCCCGGTTCCACCTAGTCAAAGGTAAAAGGACAGGGTAGTCTATTTCTGAAAAACTTTTTGGTCATGGCACCCCCCAGACATTTGCCGGGCGGCCTATAACAACCTCATAGAGAGATAATCCAGGGGAAGGGCATCAGGCCATTGCAATCCTGTTGACTCCTGAATTTTCGCTAATTTTAATTTCAGTGTGCTGTTGTATTTTTCAACCAACCCCGCTGACTGCGGGTGGTTGGCTGCATGGAATTTCTGTTTAATGTGTAGACCTTCACATATTAGCATAATCACTTTCGTATTAAAATGAGAGCCGTTATCACTTCAAATAACTGTCGGCATTCCAAAACGTGGAAAGAACTCTTTTAGGAGTACCTTGCAGTAGTGGTGGCTGTATTGTCTTTGACCTAATAAGCCTCAACCCATTTGTTGAACGCGCACACAACCACCAATGCATACTTCAAATTGTTACAGCACTCAAGTTCAATGAAGTCCATCTGAAGGACCTCAAAGGGGAATGTAGGTGGTGCGAAATTTCCATTTGGTGTGGGGGTGCCCTTCCCTAGATTATGCATCAAACAAACCATACAATTTTTCACTAATTGTTGAGCTGTTTTAGAAATATGATTACGCCAAACTGGGGCCAACAATTTACAGATACCTTTGGCACTAATGTGAGATACGCCATGGTAACCCCGGGAAGTATATATGCATCTGGTAACATCCATTTCTGTTTCCCGGACAAATCAATCCAACATCCTTTATCATCCAATTGTGCTGTACTTTCTTGCCACATAGCTTACTCCTCCATCTTGGCCTCACTCTTTATTTCTTTCACACTCTCAATTGTATTTTCAAACATAGCATTGTCTGGGACCAATCTAGCTGGGCCTGCTATAAACATTCTTTTCATCTTTGTCTGAGCTGTTTCTTTAGCTGTCTGGTCAGCGAATGCATTCCCTCTACCTATATCATCCGTCACCTTTTTGTGAGCACTACACTTTACAATAGCCATTCTCATGTGAAGTGCTAATGCAGATAGCAATCGGGATATCAGGTGTCCATGTTGTATCCTAGTACCATTCGATGTAAGGAACCCTCTCTCTGCCCAAAAGCGACCAAAATTGTGTGCAACTCCAAATGCATACTGGCTGTCTGTGTAAATATTGACAACTAACCATTCATTCAATTCACTAGCTCGTATAAGGGCAATGAGTTCTGCTGCCTGGGCAGATTGATAAGAGACCTGTGATGTCTCTAGCACTGTGTGCAATGTAGTGATAGCATAAGCTGCAGTGGTGGTGCCATCTGGTAATTTAAAACAAGAGCCATCAGCATATAGTTCTCCTTGGGAATCAGATAAGGGAACATCAGTCCGGTCTACCCATCCTTTCATCTCTTCCTCTGTTTGGAAAATACAGTCATGTTTGTGAACTGTATCATTTTTGGAAAAAAGGGTTAGTAATGTGGCTGGATTCAGAGTGGCACATCTTTTAATCGTAATATGTTTGGCGAACAATGTCAATTCGTAGCCAGTAAGAGGTTCACTGGTGAGGTGCTGTGTCCTTGTTTTATTATAAAATGTGTCCACAGCATGGGGAACCATGACTGTGACCTCAGTATCGAGTATGAGTCCAGCCGATTGTCTGATTGAAGTGACCGTAGCAGCAACCGCTCGCAGACAGCTCAAGAGGGTCCTGGCAACAGGATCAAGCAAAGCAGAAAAATAAGCGCAAGGTCTCCGTTTATCACCAAATTTTGGGTCAACACAGAGACCGCTCAACCAGCCATCTCCTGGACATACATAACACAAAAGGCATGTTATAGTCAGGCGTGCCTTGTACTTCAGCAGAGCAAAGCGCAGTTTTTATTTCTTCAAAGGATTGTTGGCAATTTGGTTTCCAAGGTAAAGGCTCCTGGACATCTTTTGTTTGATTAGGAAGGGGTTTGATTAGGAAGGAATAGTTATGAATCTACTGGCGACAGTAGGAAGTTATACCTATAAAAGCACGTACATCTTTTTGAGTTTGTAGAAGGGGCATCTTGTTGATAGTACTAATGCGTTCTGGTGTTAACCTTCTGCCCACCTTCAACAGCAGGTGACCCAAATAGGTGACCTCTTGTTGACAATAATGAAACTTCGAAAGAGAGACTTTGTGTCCATGGTGTGCTAGATGTAACAATAATTTCAACGTGCTGCCTTTACAACCCTGTTCGGTATCAGAAGCTATGAGCAGATCATCAATGTTGGACTTGGCCCTTTTTGAAGGGTCATCCCTAAACGTTTTGCCTTTCTCCTAGCCTTTTCTCTGACATGGTGTTGGTGGTTTTAGGACTCTGGGCACTTTAGCACTGCTGTCCAGTGTAAAGTGCGTGTGCTCTGTGTTATATATGGTAAGATTGGTACACCTGCTTGGCCTATTTAATTTACCTGCCAGTCCCTTGTAAAGTGGTATCTCATACCCAGGGCTGGTAAATTAAATGCTACTGGTGGGCTTGCAGCGCTAATTGCGCCACCCACCAAAGTAGCTTTGCAAACCTATCTCAAGCCTCTGCCATTGCAGGGCCTGTGCGTGCAGTGTTACTGCTGCTGTGACGTGGCACCTAAAGTGTGTGCCATGTCTGTGACCTCCCCCCTTTACTGTATGTCAGTCACCCCTAAGGTAGGCCCTAGCTAGCCCTATGGGCAGGGTGCATTGTAGGTAAAAGGTAGGACATGTACCTTAAGTGTGTGACATGTCTTGGTAGTGACAACCAGCCATTTTGCTTTCTCATTACTATGGGGCTGCCCTCCCATAGGAATGCATTGGGGATACCTGACAAGTGTTTTAGTGGTAATTCCTGATATGAGAGGAGCAGCGTGGTCAAGTTTAGTATATTTGGAATGGTAATAATAAATGCTGCGCAATGGTGTGTGCATATTTATTATAACTATTTTAGAAATACCACTTATAGAAGTTGGCATTTCTGTGTGCTTTTGAGTGACAGGGGCTGGTGAGGTGTGTGTGGCTCCAGGAGGGCCAGGGTGAGTCGGCACTAGGCTGAATGGTACATCTACATTTGGAGTAGTGGGAGGAGTAGTCCCCTGACCCTGAATAGGATTATGCCTGCCCTGTACAATGCTGGCTCCGCCCCCTATTGTGTGTCTGATCACAGAGCCCCCACCTGACAAAGGGGAAGAGAAGCCTGGTAAACAGAATGCTCCAATTCCCCCTGAACCAGTTTTTGCTGGTTCCCCCAAGCCCTGTGCCAGGGCAGACAAATGAATGTGCATTATAAATATAGGAGCTGTGACCCCATGATGTGGTGCTGTTTATTTATTTAAAACTTATAATGCGCGATAGCTACCCGCAATGGGTTTCCCGTCGCAAGGGATAGACTGAAGTAGAAAATAATGGACAATACTACTGCATTAATAGCAGTTGGAACAGCAGGAAACTTTTAAAAAAAGTAGGGTTTCTTATCTCTCGCGGAAGCAAAGCATGTTGGTCTCAGTCTTCAGAGCAACAGGTAGGGCATTCCAGGATTTGGGGCCGAGATGGGAGAAAGATCTTCCTCCCATCTTCACAAGTTTGAATCTAGGAATGACAAAATCACAATTAGCCGACGATCTTAATGTACGGCTGGGCCTGTAAGATTGCACAAGACTCTGAAGATACAAAGGGGCTGAGCCCTGTTTTATTTTAAAAAGGTAGCATAAGGCTTTGAATTTGATGCGACTTGAAATTTTAAGCCAATGTAGATCTCGGAGGGCCTGGGTGGCCGAGGATCTCCTCGGGATGTTGCATAGGAGACGAGCCGATGAATTTTGCACGACCTGTAGTTTATTTATGGTCGCGACATCGGCACCAAGGTAGAGGACGTTACCATAGTCCAGGCGAGATGTTACTAACGCCTGGACAACAGTTCTCCTGGTGGCATAAGGTAACATCCAAAGGATTTTCTGGAGCCATCTCAGAGTGGTAAAACAGATGGCAGCCACCTTGGTAGCCTGTTGCCTCATAGAAAGCTTGTCATCTATGAGGAATCCAAGGTTGCGTACCACCGAGACCGGTTGAGGAAGGGGACCCATAGCACAAGGCCAGTGTTGCGGGCCCCAGAGATCTTTGTGTTTCCCCAAAATAACGATCTCGGTCTTGTCACCGTTTAGCTTGAGGAGATGACTCTGCATCCACTCAGCCACTAGTGACAATCCGGTTTTCAAGCCAGACACATTGTTGGCTTCAGTGCTGGAGAGGGAAAAGACAATTTGCGTGTCATCGGCGTATGAAAAAATGGTCAGCCCGGCATCCTCCGCGATGGAAGCAAGAGGCTTGATGTAAATATTAAATAATAAAGGGCTGAGAATGGACCCCTGAGGGACACCATACGCCGAAGGACAAGTCGCAGATGTAGCTTTCGCAGAGAAGACCTGGAAAGTGCGCTCACTTAAAAAGGAGGCAAACCAGGCCAATGCAGGGCCTTCTATTCCCAGGGACCGGAGAGAGTTCAATAAGATGGAATGAGACACGGTATCGAACGCCGCGCTCAAATCCAAAAGGATGAGGGCAGATGTTTCTCCGCGGTCGATACCGTGCCGTAACCTCTCCGTTACCCCAAGTAGTGCAGTCTCTGTTGAATGATTAGCGCGAAAGCCGGACTGAGAGGGGTGTAGAAAGCCCTGGTTTTCAATAAGATGGGTAAGTTGGCTTTTCACATGCCTCTCCAGCACCTTAGATAAAATAGGCAACAAGGATATGGGTCTGAAATTAGCAAGGTTTGACATGTCCGCGCCTGCCTTTTTCAGAAGAGGTACCACCATCGCGTGCTTCAAGTCCTGTGGTACATGAGACTCAATCAAGGAGGCGTTCAGGGGTCTCATGAGAGTTCGGCGGCATTCAAGATCCAGTTGCTTTAAGATCTTTGCAGGCACTGGATCACGTGGTGAGCCAGATCTTACACTGTTCAAGCAGGAGAGAAATGAGTTGTCATCAAACAATTGCCAGTTCGTTACCACTACCTTAGGAGAGGGGGGTACATCCACGGCCGTTGGTCCTGGTTGGTATTGGTTTACCATCATAGGGACGCTCATAGAGTTATAAATGCGTTCAACTTTAGCGATGAAGAATTCCGCAATGGAATTACACTGAGCTGTTCCTGTGCTGAAGGGGCCTGCTGCTGCTGGGCTCCAGGAGGAACCGCCACAAGGGTCTGCCTCCCTGCTGGAGGGCCCTGTGTGCTGGCCTGCCTGGGCCCAGCTTTGCCCTCTTAATACCTAAGGACTTTTTGCTTCTTGCCCCAAAAGAAGATCGTGGGCTACGCAGCGCGGAGCTGCAGCCCCTTTTAGAGGGAATCCCGGCATGGGGGATTCCCCCCCTGTGCTGCTTTAGAAGCGGGTGCCCGCCCCACATTGCCGTGGATTCAATTAGCGGGAGCCTACACCTCTTTATGCATGTTTTTCGCGGGTGCCCACCCCGCATTTGGTATTTACGAGCGGGTGCCCACCCCGCGTAGTTGTGCTCTCTAGCGGGTGCCCACCCCGCATTGCTGTGGATTTAACTAGTGGGTGCCCAACCCGCTTGTGTGTGTATTTAGCGGGTGCCCATCCCGCTGTGGTGTTGTATGCAGGCGGGAGCCCACCCCCACTTCGCTGCTAGGAGAAATCACTGCCGCGGCCCGGAAGACCGGCATCTTGCCTGGTTGTGGGCGGGGCCTCGCTTGAGAGGATGCCGGACGTGCTGTGGAACAAGGCAGGCCCCCTGTGTGCCGGTGGGAGCCCCGAGCTGAGACGGAGCCTCCCAGCCTGCCCCTGTGAGAAGTAGCCAAGTGGTGGGCGGGAGCCTACCTTGCATTGAGGACGGCCGGAGTCCAGCGTGCCAGAAAGAGAGCAGGAGACCGCCAGCACTGCACCTGAGTCGAGGCGGGACTCCCGTGTGGTGAGGAGAGCCCCACGTGCAGTCTAGAGCCGGCTAGAGCCTCGTGGGTTCACTAGAGCGTCGGATCCAGAGGACAGCAGAGGAAGAGCCCAGGTGAGTGGGGCACCACTTTAGTGGTGGTCGTTTGGCCTGTTTTGGTTTTCTTCACAGCTGCACCGCCGTAGCGGGCAGCTACACCAAGGTGGTACTTTTTGTTTTAAGACTCCCAGAGTGGGGCTCAGGCGGCACCGTGGTGCCAGGCCTTTGCCACAGCTGCCCCGCCTGACAGTGGGCAGCTGCAACGTTGGGTTCCTTTGTTCCGGGAATGCCCGAGTTGGGCTCAGATGGCCCAGTTAGTGCCTACAGTTATTTTTCACAGCTGCACCGCAGTTAGGGGCAGCTGCTACATTTAGGCCATTTGTGAAGAGTCTCAGTGGGGACCCAGGAGGCACAGTAGTGCCCGCGCAATTGCGCACCTTTGATTCTGCTGCAGTGGCAGCCAGCCCTGACATTTTGGACATAGGGCATTTGAGCACTCTGAGAAGGCCAGTTGGCCAAGGGGTCAGTGTTAGGTTGGTAGGGCGCCAGGCCCGAAGGTGATTTATGTGGTGCCTATGATAAATGTGATTTATGCACCCTGATTTATGCCTCTAATATGATTTATGCCTATGCGGTTATTGCATACTGGTGAGGTTTATTGCATAATGTGTTTATGCTTATGAGGTTGGCGCAGAATGTGTTTTACGCCTGACGTGATACTGATTGAATAATTTGATTTATGTTGCAGGATATAATGCTGAGGACCGTGTTTTGCCAGTAGTTACTGGTTGTGTTCTACATTTACTATTTGTGCTTTGTGATGGTTCTGACAGTGGCCCAATTGGCCCTGTCATGTGTATATAATCCCCTGTAAATGTTGCCTAGTGCCAATTGGCTCAGTGTATATTGTGTGATTACTATTCTAATGTGTTTTGGATAATACAAAGGCTAGTTATATATATAAACTTGTGTGGAGATCTTTTTGTGGTGTGCCTAGTGTGTTGCTGCAGTGTGTGTGTTGCGCACACACTTTACACATTGCCTCTGAGATAAGCCTGACTGCTCGTGCCCAGCTGCCAAGGGGGTGAGCAGGGGTCATCTTCAGCGTGCAACTCCCATGCCCTGACTAGAGTGGTGGTTTCTGCCTAGCTTAGGCGCTAGCCTTAGCCAACCAGAAAACCCATTTCTAAAAATCAACATACTGCATCATGATATTATCTGGAAGAAGTACAAGTAAATTCAATTGGCCTTTCAATGCCTGACTATAAATACTAGGGCTTTCAGTATAGCCTTGAGGAGCTCTACAGAATCTGAAACTTTTGCCAGCTAATGAGAATCCGAACAGGTATCTGCTGTCTGGATGTACGGGAATGCTAAATAATGCATTTTTCAAATCAATGATGGAGAAAATGTTAGCAGTAGATGGGACCATAGTCAAGAGTGTGGTAATGTCAGGAACTATTGGAAATTAGGGAACCAATATCTTAGTGACCTTGCGCAAATCAATCACAAAACGATATACTTCATCATTGTTATTTGGGGAATCCCGAGTTGCCCTTTTTAGAACCAGACGAATAGGACTGTTATATACATTGCCATTTGTCTCTTCAACAACTCCTTTACATATCAAATCCTGGATAATACGAATGAGAGCTTGTTCTCCATCCTTAGGTATTTGGTATTGGATAATTTGTGGTAGTATGGCATTTCTTTCACCTGAATGGAAACTGGAGGTATGTGTAACAGGCCTGCATCAGTGTCGCCTGTGGCCCATAATGTGGGTGACACTTGATCGAAGTCTGGGGGAAGAGGGTCACTCTTGTACAGGCATTGCTTGGTCAGGATCCATTGTAATGGAAAACACCATCAGGTGAGCAATTTATGGTAGCGTGCAGCTTTTTCAACAAATCCAAACTCATCAAACTTTCACTGCAGTTTGACTTCAAGAGCAATGGGGAATCCACAGTAAAGGGGCTGACGGTAAGGGCAAGGGGGCGAGAAATGGGGCTTACAACTGGTGTTCCCGAAAAACCCACTGAAACATTAATAGGGCCAGACAGGGGTCCCCGGGACCGGGTGTTGAAACCTTTTTGGTAGCACCTGTATCAACCAAAAATTAATTAGTAGAACCTTGCAGGTCCACTTTGACATAAGGCCACACTGATATACAAGTATGTGAACTGGTCCCTTACCCTGTCCCTGGCTGTCCTAGCTGAAGGACAACCCTGTCACATCGTCAAAGTCATAATTGTCATTGTAGTACTGTATGTCTTGTGCGTTGTCAAAAATATTGTTGGGGCGGCCTGCAGTGGGAGCAGCGTACTGCTGTCTGTTGTTCCCACAGCACCTGTTACCAGGACCCCTTACCCTAGTGGAGGGAGTTGCAGCTGTGCGCACGAGTACGGGCCATTGGCTATGCCAATGGCCCTCTTCATTGGATTAGGCACATTGATTTTGTCCCAAGGGTGTCGTGGGGGGGATGCTCTAGCACGCAAAAGGGGTTGTTGGAGCCCTCGTCCTCCAGTATTACCCCTATATGCCTGTTGCATTAACCGCATGCGTGCGGGCGGAATTCCGCCCGTACGCTGAGATTTACTCATTCCCATGTTTCATGACGAGCTGGGCTCGTCATGAGCGTGCGAGGAGGCTACCTCATGACGAGCCCAGCTCGTCATCAGCGTCGAAGGGGTTAATACTTTTGTCTTCAGATCTTTATTCTTTCGATCACTTCTATCTTTTTCTTCACTCTCTGTATGCTCATAATACTGTGCCATATGCAGTATTACAGAGGTAGTAGATGTTACCCAGGTTCTTTCAGGTGCTTTTAATTTAGTCGTTATCTTGGGAAGGAGATTGTGGACGAACCTATCCACAAAGAGGCGGATGCCACCCTCTGTAGACATATCCTGTCCGCTGTAATCCAAAAATGTTTCCTCAGATCTAGTAAAGAAGTCCGACAATGCTGACAGTTTTTCCCAACTACCCTTCTTGGGTGCAATGAGCATCTGCATATGTGTGATTATGCGTCCAGGTAGAGTATCTCAGCTCTTGGTTTGTCCCCTGGCTTCCTTTCTTGATCCCACCCCTTTATGGCATCCCATTTTTCACCCAGTTTAGCAACATGGTCCACTGTGTGTATCTGTCGCCAGACATCTGTGGGGACTAGAAGCCCAAATAACATTCCGATGTCTGCAAAAGTCATAACACAGGAGGAGGCTGCCTCAGTAAGCTCTTCGTAATAACATGTCTGGTTTTTCCAGGGGTCAGGCAATGTGGATTTGAGTGCCAAAACCTCCCCCCTTTTCCACAGAACATAGACCCATTTTTCTTGGAAACGGGTGTCAACGGCTGCCGTGACTATTCCCCCTTGTGCATTCAATACTGCAGGGATGGGCAGATGGTACATTTGGGGACCTCGGCATGGCAAAATTGCTGGTATGTTTGGTGCTGGAAAAGTACAGTTTATCTCTACGAGCAAGAAGCGTTACTAAATAGAAATATAGTTTATCCCCCATGACGTCACCAACCATCACTTCTTCGTACATTTTCTGTATCTGTTCGGGAGGGTCATGACCTAATATTTCCATCCGTTTGTCCTGCAACGTCTCACACATTGTCAAGTAAAGCATCAACTTGCAACAGGGCATCAAAATGTTGCATTGTTTGCCAAATATCCATGGGGTGGAGAGACTTCCTTTCATCTAGACTTTAGCCTGTTTTCTTACTACTCGTTTCTCCTGCAGACCCACCTGGGCCTGTGTTGTTCGGGCCGGCTCGAGGCAGGTGTGGTAACGGGAACAGGTAACATAGGTACAGATGTTTGGTCTGCTGACGTAAGGGGCGAGGGTGAAGTAGAGGACTATACAGGAGGCAGAACAGGTCCGGTGGGGAGCACCGGATATACGTTTTGTGGGGCATATGGCGGAAGTGGACGAGTGTCTAACATGGTATTTATTAATGGATCTTTTTCTTCCTCCCTCCGGCAACTTTGAGTCACGTAACTTTTGTCCACTTGTAACGTGAATTCCGTATCCTTCCTTTCCACTCCCTCCTCTATTTTCCCCTTCTTGTAAACCATTGCCTTTTGTGTAACTGTCCGTAAATTGATGGCGGCGGGCATCCCTTTCACTTTTTATTCCCATCTGTTTGGCTTCCTTCTGCCACATGCGAAGGGAGTCAAACATCGACTGTCTACTATGCCTCTATGTTCTTGAAGGAAACACATTTTCTGCTCATCAAAGGTACCTGTTAAGGGCCACTGTAATTCAACATTTCCCTTAGTATACTTGTGCCACAACGTACCAAACAATATGGGACCTATTCCGTATTTCCTATAAATATCGAAATTTGGTGTTCTTTCTGGGGTGGCAGGCTGGGATTCCTCCAGTCGTGCATCATCAGAACCACAACAACAACATAACCATTTAAACTTACTAAAACCAGGCATTGTAAAGGAAAACACAAGGTCCTTATTTTACTTGACAAGGAAAACACAAGGTCCTTATTTTACCTGACAAATTATTTGCAAACACTTTTACCAAAACAGTCCTTATGCAAAAACAAAACCCATTTACAGTGGTACCACATAAACTGAAACAGACTCACCTCGTGTCAGGCGCACAGATAGATCAATTCTCCACTGCCAACTCTTTTGGACTAAATAGTCAATTCACGGGTTCGCCGTTCAGGATTCCAAGTCGGGATGAAAGCTGGGCGAGAAAATCTCTGGTGGGACGGGGCAGCAACTCAGAGAAACTTATCTCTTCGTGCAGGGATCCCTGAGCCGTCAGTCCGACCTGATGATGTCCTCGTCCTCCTTTCCGTCTGTGGAAACTGTATGGGACATACCACGATGGAGATCATGTTCGGGTGCCATTAGAAGGAAGTGACCGTAACCTAAGGGCACCCGGGTCTCCACAGACCACCTTTCAGCCTTCCAAACCAAGTAAGAGTCAGGAATCACTGGAGAATATAACAAACATATATTTATTATATACGCTCAGAGCGGGTCCGTCTGCACAGTCCCCAAGGAATGCTACAGAGGAACTGAGTTACGGAAAGCACAAAGACATGTTATATGCATTTCACAGTTGATTAATAACACGTCCACAGTGGAATTTCCCCATCTGGCACGGAACATGTGCAGGCAGACAGCAAAAAACAAAACGTTTCCACTCTCATATCTCACATAGCTCTGAATACTTTCAAGGCCGTTTAACTCTGGGTTGCTGTCAAACTGCCAGGCAGGTGTGGGGGAGTCTTGACACAGACACATGATAGTACGAAGGTGGCCTGCACAAGAAACAAAACCTTGCCTGTAACATTTCTCAGAATTGGGTTAGACCTACACACAAATAGTACATGAAATGGCGGCCAGGACACAAAATGGTGTAGCAAATGTTAATTTATACATTCCACTAATAAGCATACTTCAACACCTATAATAACTGTTGTAATGCTGTATTCAGTTATGGACTTAAAGCTCCACCCATTTTCCGCCCATTTTTTCAATTGGATCCTGCTCCTGCCCTTTCTAAATGGTTGCTTTTGATTAGCCAGTAGGCTTAGTAGTCCCTCTTTAGTACTGCCTTTTCAACTTTTGTAACCTCCCACGAGGACTGGCCTTTTTAGGTCTCGCCTGCCAATGCGCTTGCGCATTGCTGGCGAGATTATAGTAGGGGAAAAGAAAAGTCTACCAAAACGGCGGATTAGACGCAGTTCATGTGAGACAGGCGCGTGCACAAGCCAGCCACGTCACACACCACCATTTGTCTGTGCCTCGCATCAGACTTCAAAGGCTGCCGCTCCCTCCCCATTCAGACTTCAAAGGCTGCCGCTCCCCCGCCCCCGCATCAGACTTCAAAGGAATGCGCTCCCGCTCCCCCCCGCCACAGCAATGCAGAGAGCTTGTTATTAGTACATGCCTTTACAGAACTTTTGGGCGCATTCAGTTTACCAACCTGTGGCGCTTTGTTTAGTTGTGTGGCTTTTTGAACTTTTGATATACTTTCGTAATACTTTCAATGATTTTTTAAGCAGCGCAGTAGCGCAGCCGCGCTTTATCTTATGTGTTTTCCTTCGTGAATGGCGGCTGTGCCATTAACGCTGCTAATGCCACAATAAATATATATATATATATATATATATATATATATATATATATATATATATATACACTGACGAAGGACTTTAGGTCTGAAACGCGTCTGTTTTCTTTCTTGTCCGAAGCCGAATAAAGAACTGCTGTAACATAACCCCCCGCGAGTGCGTTATCGTTTTTTGAAGAGAGGAACGATTGGAGCCGATATATATATATATATATATATATATATATATATGTTCGCGTGCTACTCAAAGGTAGACACCTTCGAGCATTGATATATATATATATATATATATGTATATATATATGTATATATATGTATATGTATATGTTTTTTTAAAGCACAGTGGTTTTAAGAGACGCTTTTTGTTGTTTTTTTTAAAACTGGAAGCCCGCTTCTGGTTCGAGGATGGCAGATTTCTTTTATGTGAGGCTCTCCGAAATCAATCAACACATGTCAACAATGGCGCCAGCAGCCCTTCATCCTCGCCCTGCCCCCTAGCGCAGCGCTTTAGGTTTTAGCATGGCACCTGCTTTCAGATTAACAACACGGGCACTGCACTGTTTTATATTGCAGCACAGCACTCACTTTTATTATTTGGCAGCATAATGAAGCAATCAGCTACCACAAGGGTAGCGAACCAACCAGCACTGCAAGCTGGGCACTGCACCCCAGTACTCTTCGCCACACATGCTGAGTCTAGTAGACAAGATCACGCCCAAATATGGGTCATCGAGGAGCCCAATCACTCACCTAACATGCAGAGAGTGTTTTATAGCCCACAGGCCCTCCTCGGCTGGGAGCGGCATGCTACACCCAACTCGCAGCTGCCGCACAGTTCTCTCCCCACTGACTTCAGCCGCTCGGTGCCATGACCCTGGGATCTGCTCCAGCCACCTGCGTCACAACAGCATGGTTGCTCACAGTATTACGGCAGCAGCCAGGTGCCATGAAGTTGACATAGCTCAGAGTGTCGACCATCGCTATTGCATCGCTGCTCCTGATCTTTCACTCCCTGGGGAAACCAGGGCCACAGACGTATGTTACATGACTAAAACATGTGACTGCAGCTAGCTGTTAAAACAGTTCCATCATGTTTGTCCTGCAGAAGTAGTCTTCGCTACAACTTTACGACCATAACGGCATCTGCAACTCTCTGGCTGTGGAGTGTCTCTCTGCTGGCCAGGTTTGTTTTCTGCAGATTGCACGAGAAAAAGAGATGCATTTCATCCCAGTAACACTATAGCGAGTCGTAAATAAATGGTTACCCTTTGGCCTCTATAGCCTCCTCTTTTTCTGTTCCATCCTGTAAATTGACTGCCCCTTTTAACATTCTTGTGTTTTCAGCACCCCCTGTACCCCTCAATTGCCCTATTTAGTCTCCTCTTTCAATTCTATTCTGAACTTAAGAACACCCCGGAACTAGCAATCTCCTATACTGCAAGAGCGAGAGACCACGGCTGAGGTCGCAGCTGTAGCATCATGTTACATTTCACTTTCATTCAAGTTCCTCTGTTTGTAATGTCCCCACCCCTGGTGGTCTCTCAATATGAGTTCACTCAGGTGACATATTGGCCTGGTTGTACAGCTCTCCAAATTCTTCTCCTTTTTACAACTAGACAGTAACTTTTGCAGTGTGGTTGTGTGTCTGTGTATCTGTATGGTGTCTGTACATTGTCTAGCAGGAGGTTGAGTGATCTCTTTTCACATCCTTGGAAAGGAGTAAGGACCTCTTTGTTGTTTGTGCCCTGCACTCTTGTCCCACTTCCTCAGTAACTCACTTCCCAGTGGCTGGAATCAGCATTCGTAACAATCTGATTCTAGCATGGACACAAAATTCAGTTTGTGCTGCTCCCGTCACAGTCACAGATTTGAGTTTGGTCCTCGACCAGCTCCATACTAAATAGAATACATACTGGACCCTATAGGCCAGTACATTAGCATGCTTTTGACCTGCAAATGCCATTAGGTTCTTATGTGCTGCACACCTTTCATCTTGACTCACTTTATGCAGTTTGATGTTTCTGTACTTTCCTACAATGGATTCCTTGCAATGCATGTGCGACAATTTTTATCAATTCCGCTGTTAGCTCTTCAGTGTTCTTATTTATGCCTTCATCTGTTCTTCCTGCATATTTGCTATTTGCTTCCCTTTGCTCCCCCTGCCCTGGTGGTAAGGCACTTTGTTTCTCTGTTCTACAAACCCCCTCTCTCTAGAGGGCGGCTCGTTCTTATTGCGTTGTTCCTTACCCCTACTCCCCCTGTGTGTTGGTTCCTCTTTATGCTTCCTTCAGAGAGGACAGAACTGTATTGGGAAATAGAACGTGGGCATTTCATTTCACAAAGGCTGTTTTCTCCTTTTGTTCCACTTGATACTTGTACATTCTCCAATGGATGGAAAATAACACCAGGTTTTAATTTTAAGAAATGAATGTTTAGAATTTCAGAGGGGTATGTTTATGTGACTATTTCAGAGGGGTACGTTTATGGGTAGGTATGTGTGCCTCACACTGCTGCACGCCTCACACTGCTGCACGCCTCACACTGCTGCACGCCTCACACTGCTGCACGCTGACACTGCTGCATTACTAACTCTGCTGCACACTGCTGCACGCCTCACACTGCTGCACAGTGCTGCATGCCTCACACTGCTGCACGCCTCACGCCTCACACTGCTGCACGCCTCACATGGCTGCACGCCTCACATGGCTGCACGCCTCACACGGCTGCACGCCTCACACAGCTGCACGCCTCACACGGCTGCACGCCACACACTGCTGCACGCCACACACTGCTGCACGCCACACACTGCTGCACACTGTTACTCACACTGCTGCATGCTGCACACTGCTGCACGCCACACACTGCTGCACGCCATACACTGCTGTACACCTCCGACTGCTGCACGCCTCAGACTGCTGCACACTGCTGCACGCCACACACTGCTGCACGCCACACACTGCTGCACGCCACACACTGCTGCACGCCACACACTGCTGCACGCCACACACTGCTGCACGCCACACACTGCTGCACGCCACACACCGCTGCACGCCACACACCGCTGCACGCCACACACCGCTGCACGCCACACACCGCTGCACGCCTCACACCGCTGCACGCCTCACACCGCTGCACGCCTCACACCGCTGCACGCCTCACACTGCTGCACGCCTCACACTGCTGCACGCCTCACACTGCTGCACGCCTCACACTGCTGCACGCCTCACACTGCTGGACACTGCTGCACGCTGCACACTGCTGCACGCTGCACACTGCCGCACGACTCACACTGCTGCACGCTGGCGCACGACTCACACTGCTGCAAGCTGCACACTGCTGCACGCCACACACTGCTGCACGCCACACACTGCTGCACGCCACACACTGCTGCACGCCACACACTGCTGCACGCCTCACACTGCTGCACGCCTCACACTGCTGCACGCCTCACACTGCTGCACGCCTCACAACACCACCACATAACTCAGGGACACCACCATATCACTTTAGGACATCACCACATCACTTTAGGACACCACCACACTACTCAGGGGCACCACCACACCACTCAGGGGCACCACCACACCACTCAGGGGCACCACCACACCACTCAGGAGTACCACCACACCACTCAGGGGCACCACCACACCACTCAGGGGTACCACCACACCACTCAGGAGTACCACCACACCACTCAGGGGCACCACCACACCGCTCAGGGGCACCACCACACCGCTCCGGGGCACCGCCACATCGCTCAGGGGCACCACCACATCGCTCAGGGGCACCGCCACATCGCTCAGGGGCACCGCCACATCGCTCAGGGGCACCGCCACATCGCTCTGGGACACCGCCACATCGCTCTGGGACACCGCCACATCACTCTGGGACACCGCCACATCACTCGCGGACACCACCACATCACTCGCGGACACCACCACATCCCTCTGGGACACCACCACATCCCTCTGGGACACCACCACATCCCTCTGGGACACCACCACATCCCTCTGGGACACCACCACATCACTGTAATACACCACCACATCACTGTAATACACCACCACATCACTCAGCCCAACCACATCATCACTCAGCACCACAACAGCACTGTCCTTGCTTGCTACCAACAAGCATTGCCATAGCCAATAGGACTCGCAGTAGGAAAGTGTAAGCTATTGGCTTTGTGAATAACAATGCTATTAATTTATATATTTTCAAAGCCAACACATATTAAAAAAATGTGGCATTTACAATACCAATAGCTCACACTTTCCTAATGCGAGACCTATTGCATTGCAAATGCTTGTTACGCGTATTGTTACTCCACAGGTTTTATTAACAGTCTGTGGACACGATTTTCTTCAAAAACTTACCCATACCAGCTGTTGCAGCCAGGACATGCTCTCCTGCAACCGATTTTTTTTTTTTTACCCAGCCTTGTTTCACTCTACCAAACACTCACAACAAGCTGCATGCCATGGGAGGGGCCATGTGTAACGCAAAATATTTTTCATTAATTTCAGAACTTGCGAGACCTCGCTTTATGGTACCTGCTTAATTTAATACCCACGGACGCTGAGCATGATGTTGTGCATGGCGCCCATTTTATCATTTAAAAGAATATATATATATATATGTACACGGGTGACGTGCATTGACACAGTGCCTGCTTAATTTAATATGCACGGGCGCCGCACACGATGTTGTTGAACGGTGCCCATTTTTTTTCTTTGAAAGGAGGGTGCTTTAGGGCGGGGTGGCTTCAAAAGTACCTCGTAGGTACTTCTTGGCACGAGGCCCCACCTCCTTCTCATACTGAGAGATAGTCCTTCAGGTTGGCAGGTATGTAGGCCTACATTTTGAAATTACTCAGTTTGTTATAATGTTTACATTATCAGTTATATTCCATAGCGAGTACTACAATTCCATCATGGCTGCTCGATTTTTCGATACAAATTACTGAAAGTCCTCTCTCACAGCCAATA
This sequence comes from Lissotriton helveticus, assembly GCF_964261635.1. Lineage (NCBI taxonomy): Eukaryota > Metazoa > Chordata > Amphibia > Caudata > Salamandridae > Lissotriton > Lissotriton helveticus. The sequence continues at coordinate 652,798,482 of NC_136067.1, forward strand.
ACTGTGGTACCCTGCATGTTGGACTTGGCCCTTCTGGTGGGTTCACCTCTGAACTTTTTGGCTTTTAATGTTACATAATTATAGTGATTTCTGGTTTTGGCGCACTTTGACACTGTGTCCCAGTGTAAAGTGCGTGCGCTATCTGAGTGCGTGTGTGAGATTGGCCTGACATCCCATAGGAATGCTTGGGGAATATGTGTGTCCATGGTAGTTCCTGATGTGTGGGGAGTGCAGGGTCGAGTTTGGTATGTGCGGACTCGTGTGATTAAAAGCTGCACGATGATGTCCGCGGATTTATTGTGTCTAGTGTGGAAGTGCCACTTCTAGAAGTTGGCATGTCTGTGCAGTGAATGTGAATTGACTGTCTGGCTTGTGATTGGCTGGAGCTGGCTGGTGTGCCTGGCTCCAGGAGTCAGGATGGGTCTGCCCCGGTGGTGAATGGAGAGATCTGCATTTTGATGGGAGGGAGGAGTGCACCTGGGCTCTGAATAGGACTGGGCCTTCCCTCTACAATGCTGGCTCCACCCCCTGTTGTGTGTCTGATGTCCCTGACCCATTCTGTGAATAGGGAGAGGGGCTGAGCAAAACAAAGTGCTCAAGAACCAGTTGCATCTGGTTCGCCCCTTGCCTGCACCTTTGACAACAAAGGAAATGTGTGTATAAAAAGAGGCTGTGACCTCATGTGAAAAGTTCTTGTTTCCTGACTTGAATCTACCAGGGGCGTGCTGCTGCTGGGGCCCAGGGGAAAACTTGCCTCCCTGGGCCCTGTCCAGCCCCTGGATGCCTGGATACCTGGAGTTATTGCTTGGATCCCAACAGGAGTGGGCTTGCTGCTAGTGGGGCCCAGGAGGGACCTCCATGGGGGCTGTCTCCTTGCTGGAGGTTCCTGTGTGCTGGCACCTGGGCCCTGCATTGCCGCGACTGATGCCCAGGAGCTCTAGGACCGCTTTTTGCTTTAGGGGGGTTCTTCCGGGGGGGAATTTGGAGTTGCTGTGCCCCCAAGGACTTGTGGGCGCTTTATCTTTCATGTATGGGCAGAGCGCTGTCGTTTTCCCTCGGGGAAGCGCTCCTGCCCTTTTGTTGCCCTGCGGGTGCCCAGCCTGCTTATGTAATTATTTACGGTTGCCACCCCGTTTCTGGCGGCCTTAGCGGGTGCCCACCCCGCTTCTACTTTTTATTTTCGCACCGAGGGAGCCTACCCCTCGTTATTGCCCCCGAAAAGAGATTGCCGCCACAGCTGCGGCGAAACCGGGAGTCAGGCAGCATCGCGCCTGGCAACAGGCGGGACTTCCGGTTTGACGGAGGAAGTCCCGCCCGCTGCCGCGCTGGGATTGGCTGGAGTCCCGCGCCTGCAGAAGGAGAAGAGAAGCCGGCCAAGTGATGGCCTCCGGCTGCCCGGGGATCCCGAAAGCGGTAGAGAGCCCCGGAGCTGCCCACAAGCAGAAAAGCATTGTGCCAGGTCGGCGGGGCTCCCGAGATGAAGGTAGACCCCGCAGGTGCCGCGCTGAGGAAGATGAAGGTCCTGCCCCATCCCGGCCGGTGAGTGCACAAGGGAGTCCGGAGGGGGGAGGCGGACGCAGAGCGGCCACGGCTGGCAGACGGCCGCTCCAACTTAGAGATGGTGGCCGAGAGGGCCCCGCAAGGGTCCCTAGGTCCATGGCCATATCGGGGTGCATTGTTGGCACCTGGGCGGCCCCGCTTGCGAGAGGGCCGCCCCAATGACCGGGGGAATGTTTTCTTTAGGAGCCTAGGTGGCTCCTCCGCCTCCATTATTGTCTAGAGCCTGAGGGCTCCAAAGAAGCCCCCATTATTTTTAGAGCCTAAATGGCTCCTGGGGACACATTACTTTTGGCTCAGTTGGGCGCAGTTTTGCTCCTAAGGGCCAGTGAGGGCCCATGTTGCAGTTTGAGTTCACAGCTGCCCAGCAAGTAGTGGGCAGCTGCACCGTTTAGGTCTTTCTATTAGGGGACATGTTCTTTGCGCATCAGGAGTGAGACACACTCCTCTGCCCTACCTTGGCCTTCCCCAGCTGCGCAGCACTTAGTGTCAGTTGCAGCGTTTAGGCCCCAGTTCATTGTCCTCAGCTGCCCAGCAAGTAGTGGGCAGCTGCCACGTTTAGGTTTTGGCGCAGTGGCGCAACCTGGACCTTGATGTTGATTATGTGCTAATGCTTTGGGTGTTAGGAAATGTACTGTGTGTAGTATGTTTTGCGCACCCTGTGTTTGATGCCTCTAGATATGATGTCTACATAGGAGGTTGTTTTACCTGTTTAGGTATGTTAGGGAGATTGTACTTCCCTGTATGATTAGCGCCACTAGTGTAAGGTTTTACTTCGGTGGTGAGGGTCTAATGTAGTTAGACTTGTGGGATACTGTGTGTTGGATCTGGCCCTTTTTGGCAGGTTCACCTCGAAACTTTTTGCTTTTTCCTAGCCTGTTTCTGTAACCTGGTGTTGGTGATTTTAGGCCTCTGCGCACTTTTTCACTGTGGTACAGTGTAAAGTGCGTGAGCTCTCTGTGTATGTGTGGTGTGTGGCCTGCCCTCCCATAGGAATGCATGGGGAATATGTGTGACCATGGTAGTTCCTGATGTGTGGGGAGTGCAGGGTCCAGTTTGGTATGTGCGAACTCGTGAGATTGAATGCTGCGCGATGATGTGTGCGGCTTTAATGTGTCTAGTGTGGAAGTGCCACTTCTAGAAGTTGGTGTGTCTGTGCAGTGAGTGTCTGGCTTGTGATTGGCTGGAGCTGGCTGGTGTGCTGGCTCCAGAAGTCAGGATGGGTCTGCCCCGGTGGTGAATGGGAGATCTGCATGATTGATGTGAGGGAGGAGTACACCTGGGACCTGAATAGGGCTGGGCTTTCCCCCACACAATGCTGGCTCCGCCCCCTGTGGTGCGACTGATGACCCTAGCCTGACTAGTGAATGGGAAGAGGGGCTGAGCACCACACAGTGCTCCAAAACCAGTTGCATCTGGTTTTCCCTTCACCCTGTAGCCACAGACAAAGGGAAATGGTGTATAAAAAGAGGCTGTGACCTCATTTAAAGTGTTCTTGTCCTGTACTCGAATCTACCAGGGGCGTGCTCCTGCTGGGGCCCAGGGGAAGGCTTGCCTCCCTGCGCCCTGCCCAGCCCCTGGATGCTGGAGGGCTTTTCCTTGCTGTGAGCTGCTTTTTGCTCCACCTTAATCCCTCCAGGACTGCTGGAACCGTTTTGCTGGGCTGCTTGTGGCCCTAGGGACGTGGGGGCTGCCCCAACACCATGGGAGTGCTGGCGTGTTTTGAAATGCCCCTGGGTCTGAAGCGCTTTACTTTCATTTTCTGGCAGAGCGCTGTGGTTACCCTGGGGGGAAGCGCTCCTGCCCGTTTGTTACACTGCGGGTGGCCAGCCCGCTTATTTTAATTATTTACGGGTGCCACCCCGTTTATGGCGCCCTAGCTGGTGCCCACCCCGCACACTAACTTTATTTTTAATATCGAGGGTGCCCACCCCTCATTTTGCGCCTTAAGAGTACTCACCGTGGCAGCCCGAGTCGAAACCGGACGTCAGGCAGCATTGTGCCTGGCGGCGGGCGGGACTTCCGGTTTTTCGAGGAAGTCCCGTGCACGCCGCTGCAGGGAAAAAGCCTGCGCCATGCCCGGGTGAGGAAGTGAGCCGGTAGAAGGTCCCGGGTCCCGGGAGGGGGCCTAGGTGAAGCAAAGCCAAGGCTGTCTTTGGTGGTGCGAGGCTCCCTGGAGTCAGGGGGAGCCCCGGCAGAGACGTGCTGCAGCCTGCCAGAAGGAGCCCCGCCGGAGGAGAACAGCCGGTAAGTGAAGACTGGCTGGGGGGCTCCGGGCGTGTGTTGCAGCGTGTGGATGAGTCACAGTGAGGGGTGCATCTAGAGTGGCCCCGGATGGCAGTGGGCAGCCCCAACGTTTCTGACTGAAACTCTCAGACCCTCGGATGGCTCCAACAATTGGACACTTTGGGCCCTTGGGGGCCGCAGTTACCTTTCCGAGCCTAGGTGGCTCCAACGACAGGGGGCATAATTGGTGTAAAGCCCTGTGGGGCTTCAAAGTTTAAAGGGCCAGAGGGGCCAATGTTGATCATGTGAGGAGCCAGTGTGCTCCCTGAGACCTGCCTATTCCAGAGCCGTTGCGCTCCAACAATGGGGACAGCGATTGGTTGACAGAGCCCCGTGAGGTGCCAGAGGAGGCACAGTGCTTTGTCCTGAGCGGCCCCAGATGGCAGTGGGCCGCTCCAACGCGATATTTGTTTAAGGAGCCTAGGTGGCTCCCCCGCCCCCATAAGTGGTTTCCGAGGCAGATGGCTGCAGCAGGGGCAATGTTACTTTAAAGAGCCCCCAGCTGGGCCCAGAGGGCACGGTTGTGCCAGGGCCCATTTTGTCCTGTCCCCCGCAGTTCTTTAGGGGGCACCTGCAGTTGTTCTAGAGCCTAGAGGGCTCCGGCATGTGGCGCAGTGTTGTTTGAGGGCCAGTGAGAGCCCATGCGTCAGTTTGGATTTGCTCATTATCAGCTGCCCAGCAAGTAGTGGGCAGCTGCACCGTTTAGGCTTTTATTTCTTTTAGGGGGACCTGTTCTTTGTGAATCCAGGAGCGAGTCGCACTCCTTCACCCCTACCTTGGCCTTTCACAGCTGCGCAGCACTTAGTGCCAGCTGCAGCGTTTAGGCCCTTGTGTTAGTTCTCAGCTGCCCAGCAAGTAGTGGGCAGCTGCAACGTTTAGGTTTGCGCCGGTGGCGCACCCCTGACTGGCGCTGCGATGGCAGCGCGCCCTGACATTCTGGACACCGGGCATTTGAGCCCCTCCTTGAGATGGCCAGTTGGCCAGGAGGGCTGGTATGTGGATAGGGCGCAAGGCCCTAATGTGATTTTTGCGCAATGTGATTTTCCACTATGTTTGTGATGAAAATTGCCTAATGTGATTTATGTGCTAAAGGTGATATGTGCTTTAAATGTGGTGCTAGGAAATGTAATGCATTTAGTATGTTTTACGCACCCAGTGTTGATACCTCTAGAGATGGTTTTACCTGTGGAGGTTGGTGTTAGTGAGATTGTGCTTCACTATGATTTATGCCCCTAAATGTGATTTATTCTTAGGAGGCAGTGTCTAATGTGTTTAGACTAGTGAGAGATTGCCTACTGTAGTTATACTGTTTAGGCCTAAATGTGATTTATGCATAATGTGCTTAGCCTTTATGCTTGTGTTATACTTCTAAATGTGCTCATGCTTAGAAGTTTGCTTTGCTTAGTATGGTTATACTAGTGAGTTTGTGTCCCTGCGTGATCTAGGCCTATGGTTATTAGTATTGCGTAGTGTGTACCTACCTTTACCAGTGGTTACCGGTGGTGTTTTAGACTATTTTTCTAAAATGTGAGTCCAGATTAAGAAAGCATTAAGGAACAGTAGACGTTAAGTATTCAAACATTGTGCCCCTATGCTATGGTCATGGCCCGCAGACATCTGCTGTGTTTTGGCATGATCTATGGACTGGAAGTCAAAACTTTATTTTTTTTATCCTAGGGAAAAAAAACTTTCATACCAACCTGGTTGAGGTATATGGCAAGGGGTCTGATTCAGAAAGGGCAGTGTTTAAACCCGGTGGTTTGCACCGCTGCAGCCAGTTACTGAGACAGGTACACAGACATATGATAGAGATCCAAAGCAATTTTCCAGACTCTATGCCACAAATCACATTAACTATAACCTAAAATAAAATGTCTCGCATACATTACCAGTGGTAACAAGAAGAGTAAAATAATAGTCCCCAGAGTGCCACTGACTCTTCTAAAATCCACTATTTATTAGGGAATGTCCCTCAATACTTTGCAGCAATGTGCATCAGAAGACATTACATTGCAGTAAGTACAATAGAATGTCCCCAGGACCTCTAAATTAAATGCTACTAGTGAGCAGCTGCACTCATTGTCCCACCCACTAAAATAGCACTGTAAAACATGTCCGGCCTCCCTCAGTAGCCTGTGTGTGCATTTGTAAACTGACATTTTGACCTTGAGCACAGCACCTGCTTTTATCATGTTTTTTTTTATTTTTTATTTTTTTTAGCCATCAGTATAATACCATTGAACAAAAATAGCACAAAAAACACATGAACAACCAAAATCAAAACACGAGAACCCAGAGGGTAAAACATACATTGACGACATTAGAAAAAGACATTTAATCAATTAATTGCACAAAATAACTTAAACTAAATTTCTAAGACAATGCCGCTTCTTAGTCCCACTGAAGACTCGACCACACCCTTTTGAATTTTGCCCATGAGCGTAGACCCCTGGCTTTAGCCAAGGCCAGTTCCATTTCATAAATTCCTCTCAATAATACCAAGAATTCAGTAATACTTGGGCTCACTGTTTCAATCCATGCCCGAGCAATGCATAGACGAGCACATGCGACAATAATCAAGACTAAAGATTTTGTTAGATTACCCAGATCTGATATTACCCCCAATACAATTTCCTTCTCTGTTAGTTGATTATCATAGCCTGATAATGTTAAAACTCATGGTTTACATCAGTCAGGAACATATTCAGCTTTGGACACGTAACAAACATATGACGGACATCAGCGGCATATTCTTGACATTTTGGACAACGCAACTTTACAGAGAAATGGGTAGTGGCCCACTTAGAAATAAGCTCTGAGGTATAATACAGCATAAACAAAATCCGGTGTTGCTGTAGCTTCAGATTAACTGAGGTAACTGCTGCATTTATAGTCGCCAAAGATTCATATACATCCTCTTTTGTAATATCAATTTCAAAGATACGGCTCAGTATAACTGCGATCTATATACCGTCATCACTAGCGGCCGCTAAGAATTTCTGATAAACTTTACCGATACAGGCCTTGCCCGAAATCTGAAAAATTGCTGATGGTACCTCAGTCGGGCTAGGTCATTCTAATAAGCCCTCTCTGCGAGTGAAATAATCCTTAACTTGTAGGTTCTTAAAAATGTACTATGTAATACCCCAAGTTCTTCTTTCAATTACATAAATGATCGTAATCCTTGTCCATCGTGTAACTGCCCAAGTTGTGTTATACCACAACGTTGCCACCCTCTCCCCACGTAATCATGAAATATATCAGAAAATCTCGGATTTCCCCATAGATTGGTATATGTGTGCAGCTCAGGCAGTGTATAAGCCTTGCATATATCTTGCCAAATCCAGGCAATGTGTCTAACCACCTTAAATCGAACCCTCTTGTAGTAATTAGGTTCAGCCGTCTTATACAATAAAAACGTCGTGTTTGGACCACAAGCCAGTTGGTATGAAAGCAAAATCTTTCCAGAGTCAGGCCCCTTGAGTAAACTTTGAATCGGACTAACAAAAGCAGCCCAGAAATATAATTTTAAGTCTGGGAGCGTAAACCCCCCTTGTTCTTATGATAGCTTAATGTGCCTAAGAGCTCTCCTTGCCCGCCGGTAGCCCCATATAAAACTGCCTACAGCACTTTCTAACCGCTTAAAAAAAGACAACGGCCCCCCTAGTGGGACAGTACGAAACAGAAACAGAAACTTCGGAAGGATGTTCATTTTAACTACATTACACCTCCCAATAAAACTGAGGGGTAGCCTATGCCAGCTACGCATATTTGCCACAACCTTTTTCAATAGTGGTTATTTGTTTAAAGCAATCACAACATCAATTTGACAACTGAGACACACTCCGAGGTATGTTGACGTTCCTGTGATTCCCAGTTAAATTGGGGCCGTTTCAGGATGAAAATGTACGATCGTATGTGTCTTATCCAGATGTAATTTATAGCGAGAGAAGGAACCGAAACGATGGGACTCTTGAGTTATCTCAGCTATAGCTTTCACTGGTTTCGTAGTAAAAATAGCAATGTTGTTTGCGTATGCAGTTATTTTTAATTCCATACCATTTAGGGACACTGGAGAGATATGAGCATTATGGAGCAAGTGCTTAATAAAAGGCTCAATATAAAGAGCAAATAATAATGGGGATAACAGGCATCCCTGCCGCATACCCCTCTGAATACTAAAAAAAGGTGAAGAGTGACAATTAAGGTTGACAGCAGCAGTCAGTTTGCAGTATAGTTTCTGTACCGCCTAGATAAACCTCTGACCGAGACCTAATGATGACATTGTGTACCATAAAGCTCCCCAGGCCACTCGGTCAAAGGCCTTCTCGTCATCCAACATCAGCATCCCGATCTGCTGATTCAAGTGGCCAGAGACATCAAATGCAGCAATCGCTGTATTTATGTGAGCAGCAGTATCTCGACCCGGGACAAAGCTATGTTGTTGTTCATATACCAGAAAATGGATTATAGGGGCTAGACGAGAGGCAAGAATTTTCGAATTTTTTTGTTGTCAGTGTTGATTAAGGATATTTGTCGATAAGTGCTCCTATCCGATACCGGTTTTCCCTTTTTAGGAAAAACATTAATGTTAGTAATATTCCAAGAGGAGGGGGCATCCTCCCCTTGCATTATTTTATTACACAACTCGAGCAAAACCAGAACCAGTATATCTTTAAAAGTTCTATAAAATTCTAGAGGAATAGTATCTTCGCCTACAACTTTACCCATAGGTAGTGCACTAATTGCTTCGTTTACTTCTATTAGATCCAAGTCTTCTTGCATTAGCTCAGAATTAAGTGGATTCCAAACAGACATTTCACTTTTTTGTATATAATCCATAGCTATTTGTTGATTAAAATATGTTGTGTCACTATAAAGCTCAGCATAAAATACCCTGAATTGTTCCACTATATCAGTGGATTTGGTATAAACTGAACCATCTGCCCCCTTTAATTTGTTTAATATATGATTTAGCCCTCTGATCAGCTAACTGATAGGCCAGTACCCGTCCAACCCTTTCCCCATATTCGTATTGTCTAGTTTTAAACTTATGATAGTTGCTAGCTACTCTTTCCCTTAATCTTCTCTTAAGCTTTGCTCTTAATTCGACAACCTGCAAATAAATCATCTGCACCCCAGTATTCTTTAAAGCAATAGCTCTTGCATTTTGCTGTTCTAACGCTATATACTGCCTGTGTTCCTTTTCCACTGGGCCTACATTTTGCTGATTCTGTTTGATAATATATTGTAATGTTGCCCCTCTCACATATGCCTTCAAACAATCCCACACTACAGCACTAGATGCCGTGCCTTGATTTTCCTCTATGTATTCCGGCAATATTCCATGCATGTATTCCACATAATCAGGGTTATTAAGGAAGTGTCTAGGAAATGAGAATCCCCTAACTAGCTCTGCCCCAGGCGGAAGCTGAACTGTCAACATAACAGGGTTGTGGTCCGATGTAATTTTAGGACCTACTCCTATGAATACATTTTCTAACATAATTTTATTAGTAAAAATCATATCAATTCTGGAATACTGTTTATGCGGATTTGAAAAACAAGTATAACCTGGTACTGTTGGAAATACTTTCCTCCAAGTAAAGTAAATAAAAAATGGCTGCCCTCATCTGAACCATTCTGGCTCGTGGTAACGTATTTGTGGTGTTTATTTCTCTAGAATACCATTAAAGTCTCCCATAACTATAAGTTCCCCTGCACATTCCAATAGTTCAGAGCATAAAAAATAAATTACCTCCCAGCAGTCAGTATTAGGGCAGTACACCATATATACCTTATGCCCAAACATCAGGAGTTGGGCAATTGCCCATCTCCCTTTAGCATCAGCAATTGTTCGAAAAACCTTAACTCTACATTGCTTTGACTTCAGTAAGGCCACCCCTCGAATAGAATCTGATTGTACTTCACAATCAATCAATCAATCAATCAATACATTTGTAGAGCGTGCTACTCACCCGTGAGGGTCTCAAGGCGCTGAGGAGAAGGGGGGGGGGGTGCTGCTACTGCTCGAATAGCCAGGTCTTGAGGTGTTTCCTGTAGGTGAGATGGTCCTGGGTCAGTCGTAAGTGTGTGGGGAGGGAGTTCCATGTCTTCGCTGCAAGGTAGGAGAACGATCTTCCTCCCGAGGTGGTTCTGCGAATCCGTGGGACGGTGGCGAGGGCGAGGCTGGAGGAGAGGAGTTGGCGGGTGGGGGTGTGGAACGAGATGCGGTTGTTGAGGTATTCGGGGCCCATGTTGTGGAGCGCTTTGTGTGCGTGGGTGAGCAGCCTCAACGTGATCCACTTGCTGACTGGGAGCCAGTGCAGGTTTCTCAGGTGGGTGGATATGTGGCTGTGGCGGGGGATGTCGAGGATGAGTCGTGCGGAGGCGTTCTGTATGCGCTGAAGGGGTTTCTGACGTTGGGCTGTGGTTCCTGCGTATAGGGCGTTCCTGTAGTCCAGTCCGCTGATGACGAGGGCCTGGGTGACCGTCTTTCTGGTTTCGGTGGGGATCCACCGGAAGTTCTTTCGGAGCATGCGCATGGTGTTGAAACACGAGGACGAGACTGCGTTGACTTGCTTGGTCATCGTGAGAGAGGAGTCGAGGATGAATCCCAGGTTGCGGCGTGGTCAGTGGGTGTCGGTGCGGTGCCCAGCGACGTGGCCCACCAGGAGTCGACCCAGGCGGAAGGGGATTGTCCGAGGATGAGGACCTCCGTCTTGTCTGAGTTGAGCTTCAGGCGGCTGTGCCTCATCCATTCCGCGACCTCTTTTGTTCCGTCCTGGAAGTTGGCTTTGGCGGTGAGAGGGTCTTTGGTGAGGGAGAGTATGAGTTGGGTGTCGTCGGCGTAGGAGATGATGTTGGTGTTGTGTTTGTGGGCGATGATGGCGAGGGGGCTAATGTAGATATTGAAGAGAGTTGGGCTGAGTGAGGAGCCCTGGGGTATGCCGCAGATGATCTTGATGGCCTCGGAGCGGAAGGGAGGGAGGCGGACTCTCTGGGTTCTGTCGTAGAGGAACGATGTGATCCAGTCCAGGGCATTTCCTTGGATCCCAGTGTTGTAGAGGCGGGTTATTAGGGTACGGTGGCAGACGGTGTCGAAGGCCGCTGAGAGGTCCAGGAGGATGAGAGCGGCTGTCTCTTCGTTGTCCATCAGGGTCCTAATGTCATCGGTGGCTGCGATGAGGGCGGTCTCGGTGCTGTGGTTGGCTCGAAATCCGGACTGGGATGGGTCGAGCGAGCTGTTTTCTTCGAGGAATGCTGTCCGCTGTTTATTGACGGTCTTCTCGATGACTTTAGCTGGGAAGGGGAGAAGAGAGATGGGGCGGAAGTTCTTGAGGTCTTTGGATCCGCTATTGTTTTTTTCAGAAGGACGTTGATTTCTGCGTGTTTCCAGCTTCCCGGGAAGGTGGCTGATGTGAAGGAGCTGTTAATGACGTTCCAGAGGTGGGGTGCGATGATGGTGTCGACTTTGTTGAAGATATGATGAGGGCATGGGTCGGAGGGGGAGCCGGAGTGGATGGTGTTCATGATGCGGGTGGTGTCTTCAGTGCTGACGGGGGTCCATGCGCTGAGACTGGTGGTGGGGGTCGTTGGTTTGGTGGTTGGAGGCGGAGTCTGGGGTCCGAAGCTGTTGTGTATATCTGCGATCTTGCGGTGAAAGAATGTGGCGAGGGAGTTGCAGAGGTCTTGCGAGTGTGTGATGTTGTTGTTGCTGGCGTTGGGGTTGGAGAGCTCTTTGACGATGCTGAAGAGTTCCTTGCTGTTGTGGGCGTTGTTGTCCAGCCGCTCTTTGAATTATGTCCTTTTGGTGGTGCGGATCATCTGGTGGTATTCGCTGGTGGCGTTCTTGAGGGCTGTCATGTTTTCTGATGTCCGTTTGTGGCGCCAAGCTTTTTCAAGGGTTCAGCATGATTTCTTTGCGATTTTGAGGGCGTCTGTAAACCAGGTTTTTTTTCTGTTGCTCGTCTTGCCTGGGGGTTTCTTCAGAGGAGCGAGGTCGTCGGCGCAGTTGGTGATCCACTGTGCGAGATTGTGTGCTGCGTCGTTGGCGTCGGAGGTGTTGACAGGTGGGTTCTGGCTCAGTGATGTGGTCCGCTGGTCTGTTGTGCTTTGCTCCAGCATCTGGGGGGGATCTGTAGCGTCTGGTGGTGGGAAATGGTCTTCTTGAAGGTGAAGTGGATGCAGCTGTGGTCGGTCCAGTGTGGTCTGGTGGAGTGGCTGAAGGAGACGTGGTTGCTGGCGGAGAAATGGGGTCGAGCGCGTGGCCGGCGAGGTGGGTGTGCGTGTCCACTAGTTGCTTGAGTCCGAGGTTGGCGAGGTTGTCGAGCAGGGTGGCGGTGTTGTTGTCGTTGTTTTTCTCCAGGTGGAAGTTCAGGTCCGCTAGGAGGATGTACTCTGGTGAGGCTAGGGCGTGCGGGCTAATGAAGTCGGCGATGGTTTAGCTGAATTGTGTCCGTGGGCCCGGGGTCTGTAGATGAGTGTTCCTCTGAGGGTGGTCTGGGGATCGGTGTGGATCTGGAAGTGTAGGTGTTCGGCAGCGGTGAGTGTGTCTTCGGTGTTGGTCGTGACGCTGATGGTGTTCCTGTAGATGATGGCGATTCCTCCTCCAGGTTTGTTGACGCGGTCCTTCTGGGTGATTTTGTAGCCATCCGGGATGGCTATGGCAATGTCGGGGGCCGAGGAGGCGTTCATCCAGGTTTCCGTGAGGAAGGCGACGTCTGGTGCGGTAGTATCAAGGAGTTCCCAGAGTTCGACGGCGTGTTTGTGGACGGAGCGGGTGTTGAGGAGGATGCGCTTGAGGTGGTTGTCGTTGCTATGTTCGGTGGACGGCGTGCAGGTTCAGAGGCAGGTGAATTTGCAGGCTTGGCAGGTGAAGGGTCCGTGGGTGCGCCTCGGGGTGGCTCGGTGGCAGGCGGCAGGTCGTCTGGTGTTGAGTGCGATGAGGGTTAATTGCAAACACAACAGTGATGGACAAAATGTGGATCAATGTCACACATTCACCCCAGTCCAAAGATCTGGGCCCAAATCCATCGTTTTTCCACTCCACACCACCCTGTGGACTGGGGTGAATGTGTGACATTGATCCACATTCTGTCCATCATTGTTGTGTTTGCAGAGTGCGATGAGGGTGGCGGTGTCGTATCTCAGTTGGGTGCCCTGGCAACGGCTGGGGCCAGGGGTTTTGGCGCTGGGCGCGGTCCAGGCGCGGATGGGCCCAGACGGGCTTGCCGTAGGTGTGCCTTTGGCGCGCCAGCGGCGCGCCCGCTGCCATATAAGGGTAGCTGGGGAGGAGGGGTCAGCTGGGATGCGGGAAGCGGGAGGTCAGGACGGCGAATGGGCACGGGGGGGCAGGGCCGCACGGGAGTCAGCGGCAGGAAAAAAACGGGAGGGCAGTGACGAAGGCGAGAAAATTAGGAGAAATGAGGGAGGGAGGGACACAGGTCAAGATAGCGCACACACACAGGGGTACAAAAAGGAAGAGGGCCCGCAGGCACACGGGGGCACAGGCAGTCAAGTGAGGTCCCCCAGGTGAGACCACGAGCGGGGGAATGCGAGGCGGCAGGAATCAGCCGCTCAGCAGGAGACAGGCAGGCAAGGCGGGCACAGGCACAGGTGGAGCTGCAGCGGTGGGGAAGCGACCTACCCAGGAGGGTCAAGGGTCGCTGTACAAACAAGTAAGTCATATTCAAGTTGTTTAAAATGAGCTTAATCCTTAAAAGCTATATGTGTTTCTGCAAGCCCTAATATTTGGGGTTTAAATACCTTAAGTTCTTCCGCTACTAATTATTCTTTTACCGGTCTGATTAAGCCCAGACGCATTCCAACACATGTACTTAACACACTGCATTTTAAAAAATTTGTAAATTCGATCTAGTCTCGTTCCCCCTCGATATTTGCCCCTTACTCCTGTGTGTCTGAAAAAAGGAATCGCCCCCTTCCTTGCTGTCCCGAGTTAACAGCATACAGAATACGCCGCCTTCGCTCCCCCGAGGAGCCTCCGTGAACCCACCGCACCCGACCACTCCACCCCGAATAAGTGTATAGTAATGTAAAAAAAAACAAAAAAATCAAAATAGCAAGTCAAGTCATAATCGTACTTTCAAAGAAATAAAGCTGACGCAGGCACAAACTTGAATTAATGTCGATTGTCACAAAAATATCCACCTTTTATATACCAGATCAGTCTTTAGCTGTGGGCTGCCACTTAAAAAGTGCTTGTTTGGCCTCTTGCTAGTTGGGGAAAAAAATGTGTGCGACCATCCGTAATAATCTTTAGCTGGGGCGGCTCTTGTAAGAAAACCTGTGTGCACACAGCTTTCATGGGATCCATAAGTTGACTGAGCCGCCATCGCTTGTCCATAGTCGATTTGCACAGGTCAGAGTGCACAAATATGGACATAGTATCCAATTTGACAGGAGCTGAAGGACGTGCCTTAAAATATATTGCTTGATGAAGCAAAAAGATGCCCAAAAACACAAGTATAGGACATGAAAAATGAGATCTGGCTTGATTGCCTTGGGATAGAAACAAAGGCAATCTATGCGCTTGCTGAACCTGAGTATCCATATCCCAGTCTGCTAAGTCGGGAAAGGCTTTCTGAAAAAGATTTACAATGAAGGCCCGTGGATCAGAGCCTTCCCTTCCTTCTGGAATACCAAAAATTCTTACGTTCTGGCGCCGCTGCCGATTCTCAAGATCTTCAATCTTAACTTGCATGACAGTTATTTGAGAATCATGCGATTTTACCAAGTTCACAGTGTGAGTATTGACCTCCTCTACAGCTGTAACTTGTTGTTGAAGATCAATAACCTCAGAAGAGAGCTGGGTGATCTTGGAAATCACATCTGACAGAGCTTGCTTGATCTCTCTGCTGTCAGCTTTAGCCTGCTGATAGTAGTCTTGAGCTTCAGCTCTCTGAATGGCTAATGCCTGCATGATTCTAGAAAGTGAAGGTTCCTCATCGTCACTAGCAGCATGCTGGTCTGGCGCCTGCTTTTATGTTTACAACCCCAATAGCCCTAAGTCTAGCAAATGCGAGACCTACTGCATTGCAAATGCTTGTAATTTCTTCCTGAAGGGGGGAACACAATTTAATTTTGTTATACAAGGTAGCAGCAAGAAAGAATGGTCTATTGTGCTTGAGTTTTGCTGTTTAGGGATGCCAATAAAATATTGTTTCTTCTTTCTTTTGTTTCTTTCAGTTTTCTTTGCTTGAAGTACAAGTGCTGAGTTTGTAAGCATGCTTTATCTGCTCTGTAGAGAATCTGGGAATACATATATCATATTTGATCTTTTGGCAGTGTTTAATTCTTTCACTATTGGTGAAACGTCTGGCCTGATATTCTGTGTGATACTTTCAGCTAATCCTGGCTTTTTGCCCAACTGCATTTTACTGCTGGGGCTTTTGAGCCCACAGTTACAATGCTAACAGCAACATTTCAAGTTCCAAAATACAATGTGTTGTCTGTTAAAAGGTCAGGACTGACATTGCCACGGTAACACTTGGCAGCTGTAAATGTACACACAACACCAGCACCACCTTAATGTATTCAGGCAGAGTGCAGAAAGCAGTGGTGAGTAACCAAGTTTTTGGTGACTTAGAATGCAGGACTACATAGTAATTTGGTGTAATTCCAAATGATATAGGTTTCACAACGTACTAAGCTGTCAGCAGAGTTGACCACTCCTACAGTGTCATAATATTTTGTAGGTGAATGACTTACCCCCTCCCCACCCCCAACTGCGTCTAGGAATTTATTAAAACATATAAATATAGCACTCTTAGTTTTTTAATTCATTAATAGTCCTGAAGCGAGACAGTAAGTATAAGAGGTAATGAGATGTGAGAGAAGGTAATGAGAATGCAATACATAGGCTATCAATGGTTAAAACAATCTAACATAATCTAATGGACACAATGCCAAAGGGACACTACAGACCCTCCATTACCTCTAAATATGTGCTGCATGACAATCGCTGAATAAATCAACATATTTTGTAAACATTGGAAAAACACAGTTTTTGTCTATTTTGGAGGTTAGTGTTGAATCAACTGATAAGCACTGATCCAAAAAGGATTGGAAAACACTGAGAAAACACCACTGAAATCCACAAACAATAAACACTGAAAATGGGACAGCCTAACTGTACCAAGTGGGCATTCACTTTGAGTCCTCTGCACTTTTCTGTGCATTTGTTTGTTAGAGGAGAGTAACCATTTCTGCTGCCCTTAGTAATCACAAGTCCTCCCTCTGGGAGTGTATGTATGTCTGGAGCTTTGAGAATTAATTGCACTGAGTGGGAGCCCACCAGTAACATCAACTGGTATTCACTCTTTCCAGGTGGGCCTATATTCTGGCAAATGTTACTCTGCATTTACAAGGTAAACAACAATTCCGGTAGCTCCTGATCTACACTCTTCGGTAACTGTTCATTTCTTGTGAACACGTGTTAGCATTACATGGGCTATGTTACTTCAGTACTATTTCCTCTGGCTCATGGTGACTCCTTTTCCATTGTTTTTGCTACAGGGCAGGCCTGGTATATTTGGCTGCTACGGCCTATGAGCCATGGGCTTGACGCTGGACCCAGTCATAGTGACTTCTGATGTGACTGAAGCTCGCATTTGCACTCATCTCTTCTTCTTTTATGCAGTGCTTCCTGACTGTGTAGGATTGCTTTGTAAGTTGGGCAATGTCTTGCAGCACCCATAGCTATTAATGTCCCTCAATGCTAGTCTATCTTGGGGTTAAGGGCCCTTGAATGGATCCGTGTGTTTTCCCCAAGGCTGTCTGACTGATGAGGGATGGGGAGGGTGTTCTGTTTAACAAGGGGTCATGAGTCAGACAACCATACCCTGATATTGGGTGTGTTGTGTTACAGCAGATGTGTGCAGACTCATTGCTGGAATTGGTGAATGTGCAGCAGTGCTTCCCTCTGATCAGGGACTTATCAGAGGCTGTACTAGCAGACCCACAATTTACAGTAGAACACGCTACTCTGAACTCTGCATCTTTATACTTTTCGCCCTGAATAAAGTCTGTCCTTCCAGAAAATCACATTTCAAGCCTGCAGATTGGATAGGTCTCTGTTTTTCACATTTTGTGTTCATTAGGAGAAAAAAGCACTGTCTGCACTGCAGTTTTCTTTGAAACTTGTGTGAGGTAAGGTATAATATTTTTGCAGTCACTTCGGGGTTCAGTCAACAAATGTAAAGGAACCAGTACCTCTTGCCACCCACCTAATTGATTCCACTCACAGTAGCATTGCTGTTGTCAACCTGGAGCTTCGAGTGGCACAGCAGCAGAGCTTCAGTATCAGATGCAGAGACGGCCTTAAGTGCCAGCTCCTGGAGCATACCAACATGCAGGCAGCGCACCCCAACCTAAAATGTAAAAGAAAGGAATGTGAAACAGACTACCTTCAACCAGGCCAAAATAGGCCTTTGTTCCCAGTCATTCTGTACACCTGCTACCTGCACACTCTAGGTTTAGTAAGGGTCAGGACATAACAAAAGGATAGTACCCCCCCTAGACACTGAAAATTGGACTGAGTGTGGACCCCTCCCCCACAGCCCACCCCCCAAGACAGCTGATCAAAACCTGCGGACATGGCCCTCTGGAAACCGACCATGGTCGAGAGACCCACACGCCTGCGATCATGGCAGTCATTAAAGACACCAAACCTGCCTGAGCGAGTAAAATCGACGCAGTGGCCCTGAATCTGGGCTCCTGTGGACTGACCATAAGAAACTTGCAGAGTGTGTGATTGGTATGGAGCTCATGATGACCTGCGTGGAACAGGGTCGCAGAGGGTGATGTCATGATTTTTGCTCTACAGCAAACCTTTGCCTGCTTGAGGGACAGGGTGGAGGACACTGTAGAACTGTCTCCTCACAGAGGTGTGGGGGGTGCAAGGCATCAACCATTCTTTCGGTTGAGAGGTTGCAGAGTGTGCCATGTAGACCCCCAGCACTGGGGGAGCCCTCAGACCGATTGTGGCATGGCTTTTAAATTTCTGTGACCACAATCTCATTCTACAAGTGAAGCATGCCAATGGCAGGTGGGGGACCCTGGTCAAAATCTACCCGACTACACCACCGCTGTCCAAAGGCAGCAAGAAACGTTCCAGAAAGTGAAAAAGCACCTCTGGTCACTGAATCTAAAGCACACTTTGTATTTCCTGGCTATATTGCACATATGTTACAACCTAGAGACATACTTCTTCCACACGTCATCCGACGCATGGGACTGATTGGAAGTGAAAGGATATCCGATACTGGACTCCCATTAACTGCCCAGGGGGGCGAGAGTGGTGGCATCAGAGATTGAGAAGGAGGTGGCGGGGGGGGGGGTTGAACGGCAACTCTGACCAGATCCCAGGCAGAGACAGAGGGATCAAGAGTGTTGACAGACATCTAGCTGCACCATTCCTGGGAGTCTGGCAACAAATTGTAAGGCCTGGCCAAGGACTTCGAGGAGAATGTCCGTGACTCCAGAGGATCCAGAGCAGTGTCAGAGAACACCACCAGGCCAGTGGTCACCCCGATGAAGGCTGATACAATTAAGTGAGGTATGCAGCAGACTGCAGCTGGTGGGTGACAGATGAGCTGCTCCATGGGTTCTCCTAATTACTCAATGCTCTGAATGGCATCGAAGCAACATACATAGGACCAGGCCAACCTCCTCCTCCTCTTGCCTATACCAGAACAGCAGTGCAAATGTTATTGTTGGGAATGGGGTGACAGACACCTCAGGCATTGGGGGGGAAGTTCAAGAACAGCAGCACGAGGAGGTTGGGGAGTGGAGGGTTCTGGGCATGGTTAGAGGCCTACCAAGACATCAGAAAGTTGAATGACACTAGATCAGACTAGTGAGCAAAAAGGGGTATGTAGGACCTCTGAATCAAGGAGTTCAGTGAACGCCAGTCTCGTCACCTACCCTAGGTGACTAGACGGGCGTTCACTGAACACAAATTGGTGTCCTTTACGACCGCCGGATACTGTTGCAGGTTTCCTTAGACAACAGTTTTGGGTAATTATCTGAAAACGTGGTATGTAGTTTTTACCTTATCACGTTGTGTAGATAGCGATTTCCTGGTCCTGAAGAAGTGCCTTGATCCACCTGACACCCAGGGCTCGAAACATGTTGACCTACTGAGAGTAGAGGGTACATAGCTAGATACTTAGCCTCTAGTTCACTGCCACTCTCCCTGTTTTTAGTCAGGCAGTTTGCCTTCCTGAATAAATTACTGCTAGGACTAACTGACCTGTTTTAATCCACTCCCTTCACATCTACACATACTAGGCCTCTTACCCCCACTGCACCCAACGGCAGGAACAAAAGATCCCCGCTAAAGAGCCCGTACTGGGTGCCCGTCTGGTATTGCAGCGCCGACCTGACGAGGGGCAGGCTCATATGATGAAGCATGACACCTAGCTTGCTAGGTGTGTGGGAGCCCTAGTTCCGAAAGGGTTATTCCTCCCCCTTATTGTGAATAGTGTGGGATCACCATCCCTGGCTTTGATCCCACTATTTGTATCTCACTGTTCATTCACTTTGATTCAGAGGAACTTCATACCCCTTTTTGCTCACTGTACTTGTGGGGCATGTTCGCTGGACCTCTTTAAACTTGCCCCTTCGTCCCTCTTGTTTGGAAACACTAGATCAGACTAGACATCAAAGAGAATGGCTAGAACACACCTAACATCCCTGGACCTCACCCTTGGGGTTTTATCCTGGAATATTAACGGCCTGACAGAAAGCTGAAGAGGGGGGCAATGTGGAAATACCTAGCGAGGCAGAACCCAAATATAATTCTCCTTCAGGAGACTCGCTTCGCCAGGAACACATGCAGGGTACTACAACATGGCAGATACCGCCTGCTAGAATACTGACTTTTCATCCGGCTCCAGAGGGGCGAGCATAAGGGCCCGCCAGTCGCTTCCCCTGTGGATCATCCAAATATGGATGGACAGCCAGGGCTGCAACGCAGCACTGAGCAGGCGATTGAATGGAATAAATCTGACGCTCGCCACCTGGTACTTTTTCCCTGGGCTGACAAACCGAAGGAGTCTACCAAATGGGAGGCAATACTCCTAATTGGGGGGCAACATGGATAGTATGACAGGGACAGGGAGAGGTCCAGAAAACACTTGCTTGGCGTCCTTTCTGGACACCATGGGACTGGCGGACTTGTGGCGGGAGGAACACCCAGGAATGCGACAATACACGTACAACTCTAATCAGCTACGCTCATGAGCCAGGGTAAATTGTTCCCTAATCCCAGGGTACCAGCTGGGTAGGTTTGGGCACACCACCATCCTAGCACGGGGCACATCTGTTCACTCGCCACTTACTATACACTTCCTGACTTATATCTCAGGTACACGGGGGAATGGTGACTGGATCCTTGGGACCTGGTTGTTTGAGACACCAAGGAGCTGGTGGCCAAGACCACAGTGCAGTACTTTAAGATAAATACAGGAATGGTGGAATCTGAGAACCCTACACGACGATCCTGCATGGCCAACTCATAGACCACATCGCTGATAAACGTAAGAAAAGGGACAAAAAGATAGGGACCTTGAAAGCCAGCTGACACATTGGGAGGCCCAGTACATAAATGGCCACACCTCGTACCTGAAGGGCAAGATATACTGGGGTCAGGAAGAGCTGTGCCACCTGATACAACAAGAGGCAATGGTGATGTAGAGGGTGAAACAGGGTAAACTCTATGAAGTCGGTAACAAGGATAGAAAAAGGCTAGCATGGTTGGCCAAAAGGGAGGATGGTCGAAGATGGAATGCCACAATTGACAGGGAGCCAGAGGGAAAAGCTGAAACTTTAGTAGACATTGCGCAAGCCTTTGGAAATCATTGGCAGACCTCTACTGAGCCGGGGATGGGACTTATCAGTCTTGAGACCTTCACTGATGATATACTGTAATACTTCAAGGAGATATTAGCGTACCCCTTGATGCGGAGTTGCCAGAACAGAAATTGGCAGATGCCATAGGCCAGTTGAAAAGCGGGAAATCCTCTGGCCCGAATGGTCTCCCCCCGCAAGCTGTTCAAATGTATGAAGTTGGAGATAGTGGACCCATTTAGGTGTCAATAGGGCCTAGCAGGAGGGAGCCATGTCCCAGGACCTCCGAGAGGCGACATTTGTCATGATACACAAATAAGGGAGGTTCACAGAAGACTGCGCCTTTTACCGCCCAATATCGCTCCTTAACTCGGAGACTAAAATCCTGGCTTTGCCCACAATTGTGGCATTCAAGAGGGTTTAAGTATCTGGGGATATTTGTTGCTGATACCTGTTTATAGCCAGAAACTTGAATAAAATCCTGGCTTGTAATAAAATAGATGTGGAACTGTGGAAAAAGCTGCTACTATCCCTGATGGGCAAGGTGGCCATAGACAGAATAATATACCTCCACAAATTCCTTTGTGCTACAGAGCACGCCGTTTGAGGTACACAGTGTTTTTTTTCTGAGTGGTGGGGGACATGATGAGAGGTCTGTTTGTGTGTGGGTGCGGGGGGTGTGGGGTGGGGTGGGAGAGGGCGACACCACCGATGATCACCTGGACATCCCTTACTAGAAAACCACCTGACAGGGGAATAGCCCTCCTTGGCCTACGCTTGTACTATTAGGCAACCCAGGTTCCGACAGTCAACGAATTGCCCTTCTCCTCACAGCAGGAACCCTCTGTGGTAGCCGACAGATAGCAATGAATCAGGAGGGTTACATCCAACTTTATGGGGGAAGGGGCTGTGCTGTCTCTATTGCACACCCACCCACATCAGTGGTGGTTGAGACCTGGCACAAAGCCCACAAAACCCTGAGATGGAAAAGTACATTGATGATGGAGACCCCGCCATTGACCTCAGATATGTTGAAGGGACTACAATCAATGGAGGGTCACGGTAAATGGGACCTACTGAGAATAACCAGGGTGGTAGACATTTGGAGGGGACAAGAGTGTTTCCCGAACTACAGCAACAATGTGAGCTGTCCTAGGGTCAGTATTTATGCTATCGAAGGTTAATGTGCCTTCTGCGGATGCATGCGGAGGCACTGCGGGAGGCCCAGATGATTAACCTCTAGAATATAGGATCCTGGGAGCTTCCCTAACCAGCCACGCAGTATGCCGACTCTACTCGACCCTCGTTTATAACAGCCTACCCACATTGGTGCAACAGAGAGAAATTGGAGGCGGACCTGGGCAGACTGGTAGACGAATCTGGAGCTGCCTGTAGGTACCCCTGAGAGGCAGCTTTATAAGCTGAATTGCCATGCATCCAGCTGAAACTCCTTCACATGACCATTAAGCAAGATTCAGACTACTCCGTTTAGGAAGGGTCGAGACAGACCTGTGTTTCATGGGATGCCGGTAGAAGGGCACCCTAATACATACCATCTGGAGTTGCCCCAAGATTCAGACATAATGGGCTAAAATACGGAGAAGGCTTTCAGCAATCTTAGATTGCACATTGGAGCTGACCCTGCAATTGACACAGCCTTGGGTATTAGGGATGACCCTAGACTGCTACTCCGACCTTTTCTGTAACACTGCACTGATAGCTGCAAAAAACAATGTGATGAAACTGTAGGGAGATACCAACACAGTGGCCTTGGAATCCAATATGGGCTGGTGTATGTGATTTGAAAAATCGATGTATCGGGTACGAGGATGCACCAATAAGTTTGATAAAATATGGGGGCCTTGGCAGCATGCAGAGGAAGAAGTTCCATGAGTGTGGGGATCTGGAGGGAGCCCCAGATGGGCACAGGGAACTAAGAAGACTAATTCTCAATGGTATTTGCTAACGGGTTGTTGATAGTGTTTTTCGAATATGTATCTCACCCCGGAAGCAGGGAACAGGGTGGTGTCACGGCCCCAAGATTCTGATATACTTGTTCAATATGCCTTATGTTTAAACTGTTTGCTGACGGATGGCCGGACTGTTCCCATGAGGCACAGGGTCAGATTGATTTGCATATGGCCATGTCTGAACTGGGGTGGCGGAGTGAGCTAAAGAATGATAATGGATTAAACCCAGATCAGTTGACTGGGGGTGAGTGCTTGCAATGTTCAACACTCTGTCCATCATCCCCTTTAGTTTTGCTTTGTTCGCCCTAAATTGACAGGGTATGCCCAGATGTGGGTCCCTTGCTCACTTTGCCACTGGATTCAAGCTAGCCTGGCTGATGATGGCTGATTAGCCAGACACCGGTGCCAGGATGCTTGTTTTCGGTCCAGGGAAGACATGGCTTGGCAGTTCGGGCTTGACTGTTCCCATGAGGCACAGGGTCAGACTGATTTGCATATGGCCATGTCTGAACTGGGGTGGCGGAGTGAGCGGAAGATTGATGATGGATTAAACCCAGATCAGTTGACTGGGGGTGAGTGCTTACAATGTTCAACACTCCGTCCATCATACCCTTTGGTTTTGGATGGCCGCTTTCCACCTGGTTGTGTTAAAACAATAACTCTGCTCTTGGTCTGAAAATTCCTCGAGGGCAGGACAGTCCTCCTCGTTATCTGTTCTAGTATGATGAGAATGTATCTCTTCTCACCATGCTTCCACTGGTAAGTCCCTGGGTCTCCTCTTGGACCCATGTTGCTGTTTCAAATGCACTTTGTCCAAGTCTCACTAACAGCCGACTACTATCTGTTTAGAAAAATTAAGCCCTTACTCCACCTAGACAGCTTTGTATATGCTTGTCCAGCACTAGTGGTGTGCCAAACTGAGGGAGGTTACAATAATGCACCATCCAGCATTGACTTAGGCCTACACCACTCCTTTGCATGCTGATCATCTTTTTTTTCACCTTGGCTCCACATCCTAAAAAGCACTGACCTTTGAGAGACCGTCTTGTTCGTCTTCCAAGCTCTAGCTCTCTTGAGATCATTGCTGTAATCGCAGTAAATCCATCAGCCGTTTTCAAGCGCCGAAAGCTAAAAATTCGACATGGAATCCACTTCTTTGCTTAATATGTTGGACTTCCTTTTTGTTTTCGCCCCGCTGGCCCCTTCCATCCACATTTTAATGAAAATTGAAGAAGAAAAAAACTGAACTTCGTGAGCAACATTTTGGTGAACGGCGTGTAATTTCTTGGCAGTTTTTTATTCTCCCCCGTGGTGTGCTGTCCATGCAATCCAGCGCTCCCTTTTGTGACAGATGGTCTTGTTTATCGGGCTCTGTTTTGATTATTTATTAAATCACATACTTTTTCTATTATGTATATGTTGAATGTTTTGCTGCGTTTTTGGTGAGATACGTTATTTATACTTATTTAAAAAAAATAACTTAATATTTCTCACTGTAAATCTAGCATGATTTTTTAAACTACTAATTTGACTTGTCTGTTTGTCAGTTATTAGTAGTAATAAGTATCGTGCAATTACATTATTTAATAAAAGGCGTTACAAAACCCACTGTACAATATAACGGTTATATGATGGTCCACACAGTGAGAAACTAAAACAAGGAAAGTACCAGCACAGCAACTAGAATTAAACGTTCCTCATATCAAATTCTACTTAAAAGGCCGACTGAAAGTAGAGAATATCCAGAAAGCAAGATACATAAAATGGACACTAAATCTAAAATTCTAAATATTCTCCGGCATAGTTACCTCTTTTATTAGACAGTTGAGCAGTTCTCATCAGGTCTGTGAGATAGTAGGCCATTTATTCAAACTGTTAATTCCTGTTTTAAACCTTAATAATTCCGCTTCACTCCTCGTAGAAACCGGATATAATTTGAGAACAATAACTAACTTTCTCATAGCAGTAGAGCGATCCAGGCACTGAAAAATAGGTACAATGCATCTTATTTATCATTCGTGCAGGGTTTTATAAATTATATTCTGAGATGTTGAATTATATGTGGACTATTTAATTACTTAACTCTAATGAACTACTGATATGTGTCCAGGGCCTATTTAGTGTTTTTAGTCGCTTTGACAAGAGGCCTATACAGACACAAGGAATACATTTAAGCTGTCTTCTCTCCCACCATTACCATGTGCTTTATACCCAGGCTTCTAGGAGAGTTTTTATTCTTTGGTGCTCATGTGTGCTGGTACTTCAGGGGACATATTACAAATGGTGCCCAGGGGGCGCAACGGGCGTTTTCGCCCGCTTTGTGCGCCCCGGTGTACTTTGGTATTATTGAAGGGGACGCAGATGCTTGTGCAACCCCTTCTGTAAACCGATAGCGCTGGCGCACTTAAAGCGCCAGCGCTATGAACATAAGGTGTTCCCTCATTTGCCTAGGGACGTGTCCTATCAAATGAGGGAATTCCTTTGACTCTGCGACCGCACCATATTACAGACGCTGGCGTAGAGTCAAAGAAGCTCTCAGGAGGCGCACTGACAGTGTGCTATTTAAAAGGTGGTGCATTGTCAGCGTGCCTCCTGACAGCAGCCCTCTGCAGGGGTTGAAGGGGGTCCCATGGACCCCCCAGACATTTCCGGGCAGGCGGGTGCCGTCACTGACTGCACCCTCCTGCAAGGGTAGCTCTAAATCCCGTTGAAAGTGCAGGCGGGTGCTGCCTGCACTGTGAAAACATGGAGCGTCTACTCCGTGTTTTCACATAAATGCACTTCCCCCAGGGCAGCGCGAGTTTGCGGCTGCCCTGTGGGCAGCACATACACCATAACGAGGCGCATTATCACTGTGTGTGCCCGGCGCACCTTTTTGAAAGGTGCGCCCGGCGCAAACAATGATAATGTCTAAAACGGCCCCAGTTCTCTTGGACCAACAACAAATTAGAGATTGTCAATGTGAGACCTGTTTTGGGGGTCCCTGGGCAGTCAGTATTTTTGTATGTATGCATCATTTGCATAGCGCAGACCTGGATTAAAGGCAACACAGTTGTACAGGGCCACTTGGTAACTAGGCAGTATCTGTGGTTAATAATGTTTTTTAGCAAACACAAGGAGATGATGGACTGAACCCTGTGAAACTTTTCAGACACTCACCCCCGGTCACAGATCTGGGTTGAATCCATCATCATTCTTTAGCTCACTCTGCCACCCCTGTTCAGACCCAGATGTATGCAAATCAGTCTTGACCCTGTTCCTCATGGGAACAGTCCAGCCCGAACTGCCAAGCCAGGTCTTTCATGAACCTCAAACAAGCATCCTGGGACCAGTTTCGTGGAAACACCCCTCATCAGCCAGGCTAGCTTGAATCGATTGGCAAAGTGAGCAAGGGACCCATGTCTGGGTATACCCTGCCAACTTAGGATGAACAAAGCAAACAAAAGGAGATGATGGACAGAGCGCTGAAACTTTTAAAATACTCGCCCCAGTCACAAATCTGAGTTTAATCCATCATTGTTCTTTAGCTCACTTTGCCCCACCACTTTAGACCCAGCTATATGGAAATCATACTTGGCCCTGTTCCTTATGGGAAAAGTCCATTCGGAACTGCCAAGCCAGGTCATCCCTGGACCGGAAACAAGCATCCGGGGTCCGGTTTTCGGGGTAACACCTTTCATCAGCCTAGCTAGCTTGGATCGGAATTTGCCAAGCAGGGTGACGGTAAGTTCCAATTCTATTAAGGACACGGAGGTGAGGATTATGCTTTATTCTATATTTAAAACACAGCAGCCAGAAAGATAAACAATTTTTTCTCAATTAATACAGAAAAAACTACAACTCCCTACAACCAGGGAGACAGACAGAACATAGTCCTTCCACCATTTCCAGGACTTGCAGCATTTAGTCCCATGTCTCTCTTCCTCTTCCTCTTTCTTTGCGCGCATCACGCTCCTTCTTCACTGGTCCTGTTTCGACCCCTCATTTCCTAGAAAGGAAGGACAAGAAATGATCGGGAAATTACGAACATACAGAGCCTGTAAATGTTACAAGGATAACCGTATAAACCAAGTAGCAAAGCACAATCTTAATGACAAATCCTCAAAAATGATTACCTACCACTGTACGGGGTGGTTCGCACTAACGTGCTCTGGGTGGGATAATCCTCGCCTCCTTGTGCTTAATAGAATTGGAACTTACAGTCACCCTGCTTGGAAAATTCTGATTCTATGTCAGGACCGGAGGCTTCAGATTATGCTAGTTTAAAGCTTACTTACCACCAACTGAGCCACATCCACCACAGGTTTAAAATAAAACCTTTTAAACGTAGAGTCCGAAGACCATCCGCTGCTCGCATCAAATCCTCTATACGTACTCCCAACGCAAACGCCTTAGAGGCCATGGCTCCTCTAGTGGAATGAACACCAAAATTGTCTAGTATTAATGCCCACTTCCTGCATGACCCAACGCACCCATTGTGCAATTGTGAGTGCTATCAAACGTTGTTGTTCGCCATTCAAGGGTCAAGTCATCGTAAGCTTTGAGACAATCCACCACACACAATTTCGGAGTATCCCGAAAAGCCGGATATGACACCGTTCAAGTATGAGACTTGGTACAACGACCAATTGTAAATACCACTCCCTCAGGAGAAAAGGTCCGCGCCGAAATATCCAAAGTTGGGACATCCGAAACCCTCCTACAGGAGACGAAACAAAGCAGCATCGCCAACTTCGCGGATAACTCTTACAGAGAAAGGTATTTATCAGGCTGCCAAGATAAAAAGAGATTCAAAACTAAGTTAACATCCCAAAGGGTAGAGTACCGAGGCTCCGGGGGCAGAGACAACCGGATACCCCGCAAAAGTCTACAACCAAAGGATGCTCCCCAACCTGTTTCCCATCGAGTGGGGAATGGCCTGCAGAAATCGCCAAACGGACCTCATTTATTGAGTGATACGCTAGTCCGTCAGATGCCAATTCTGCCAGAAAATTCAAGATTTGAATGACGTCTGCGACCACGGGATCCAAGTCCCTTCGAACACACCAACGAAACCATCTTGTCCAAGCGGACCTATAATGCTGCGTGGTACTGTCTGCCCAAGCCTTCGACAAGAGTGTCGCAGCTGGCTCTGAAAGGCCCGCCAGCGACCAACGTTGCCGGAAAGCCGCCACACCATGAGACTGAGCTTAACAGACCTCCGTGGTCCAATCCTGAAGGAATGCATCCATGGCCATCGGATCCGACCTCCAACTGAAGAACCGAAGGACTTGATTGTCCAGGCGGGATGCAAAAAGATCCACTGAGAATGGGCCCCACAAAGACTGGACCCACTGGAAGATTCGGGGGTCCAATTTCCAAAGGCTGGAATCGTACAGGTTGCACGAATGCCACTCTGCGATCTGATTGGTCTGGCCCAGAAGATATTCTGCTGTGACGGAAATGTGATGGTCTAGACAGAAAGTCCAGAAATCTTTTGCCAAGTTTGGTAAAGCTCGCGACAGAGAGCCCCCCAAACAATTGATGTACCGGACCGCTGACACATTGTCATTTTTCAGAAGGACACATGATTGCACTCTGTCCTTGGTCCAACACCGGACCGCGAACGATCCTGCCAAAAGTTCCAGACAGTTGATGTGGAGACTCTGCTCGTCTGCGGACCACACACCTCCTGTAGAAAAATCCCCGCATCGTGCGCCCCATCCAGAGCGACTGGCGTTGGACTCTATGACCAGATCCGAAACCGAGCTGAAAATTGCCCGTCTGTTCCAGGCCTTCATGTGAGACAACCACCACATTATCTCCTCCCTGGCCTCCTCCGAGAGAGGAATCGTATCGTCGTAAGATCTTCCCTTTCTCAGATGAAACGCCATGAGGCGTTGAAGTGCCCGGTAATGTAGAGGCCCCGGAAAAATCGCCTGAATCAACGATGAAAGGAGGCCCACCAACCGGGCTAGGTGTCGTAACGAAACATGGGATTTCGAAATTGTCTGGCGCAACTCGTGGCAAATCTTTGCCATTTTCCGCGATGGGAGACTGAGGGTCGCCTAGACCGAATCTATCACTAAACCAAGAAAGGTCATCATTTGGGAAGGCTGCAGAACTGATTTGGCTCCGTTGATCACAAACCCCAGACTTGGTAACAGCTCCACTGTTTGTTGGAGTTGAGAGGTCAAGGTCCGAGGACACTGCGCCAGGAGCAGCAAATCATCGAAGTAGACGATCATGCGGATGCCCTGAGCCCGGGG
Organism: Lissotriton helveticus; assembly: GCF_964261635.1. Taxonomy (NCBI): domain Eukaryota; kingdom Metazoa; phylum Chordata; class Amphibia; order Caudata; family Salamandridae; genus Lissotriton; species Lissotriton helveticus. The sequence continues at coordinate 652,827,415 of NC_136067.1, forward strand.
GAATTCCAATGCTGGATGGAGCACCTTGGTGAAACACCATGGTGCCGAAGACAGACTGAATGGAAGGGATGTGAACTCAAACACCAAGTCCTTCCAACAGAATTGCAAAACCGACACGGCGGATGGATGGGCACTACCAGATAGGCGTCTTTTAAGTCTAGGCGGACCAACCAGTCGTCTGGGAGGAGGATATCGCGGAGAAGGTGAATTCCTTTCATATTGAAGTGCCGATAGACCAACCAACCGTTGAAGTCTCTGAGGTTGATAACAGGACGGCGGCCACCGTCGGTCTTGTCCACTAAGAAAATATTGCTGAGAAAACCGTGGGGGTGCAACGTTGATCGGCAAATGGCTCCTTTGCGGAGAAGCTCGGAGACCTCTTCGTCGATCAACTGGACATCCGAGGCGCTGAAAGATATCGGAGAAAGGACCTCTTGACGGGGTTCCCCGTGAAAAACTATCTGAAAGCCTCGAACCGTTTGGAGAACCCATGCATCTGAAGTTATGCGTGCCCACGCACCTTGAGACTCCGCCAACCGACCCCCTATGCGAATGTGAATAGCTGGTAGTACACTTACCGTTGGCGTTGAGACCAGAGTTGGCTTTGAAACCTCCGCGGCCCCTGAATCTTTGTCCTCGCGTTGGGTAGAAATTGTTGTAGGTTGCGGAGGTATTATACTGTCCACGTCCAGAGCCTTGCCCCCTGCCTGAGGGCTGTTGGAATCCGCGGCCGGGAGAGTGGCCCCAGCCTCGCCCGGCCCCTGGGAAAACCCGCTGACTAAAAACCTTTTTGATACTGGACTGGGCCTTGTCCAGCGAAGTAAAGGTTGCGACGAATTTCCCCGGCTCTTTGATAAAGGGATCGCCGAAAAGGCCACCCTAGTCAACAGCTCCTGCCTCTGAGGAGGCCAGATCTCCTAGCTTGGGATCCAATTTAATAAAAAGAGAGCGCCGACGCTCCGTAGACAGAGCGCAGTTAGCGTTGCCCATAAATACAATATCCTGTTGGGCCCAATTAGAGAGGACCTCAGGAGATATAGGGGACCCAGAGACCTTTGCCTCCTCGGCCATGTCGAGTATTTTAGTCATTGGTCCAATGGCATCAAGCAACTTATCTTGGCATGATCGCCAGGACCTGTCGATACCTCTCCTTGGATCCTTCGTGAACTTGGCCATAAATGTGGCCATCTTAGGGTCTAACTCTGGTGTGCACGTTATCTTGTCCTCCAGAGAAGGTCTGGGACACTCTGCCCGCAGACAACCCGAGCTTCCTTTTCCAGGGGTTTCCGGAGTCTACTAGCCACAAACCGGGCTACCTTATCGCCAGGAACCTAAGCCGCCTAACGGGGGTGAATGATGTCATCGGGATTCAGCATGTCAGAATCCTTCTGTGCTGTAGCGGCGGAGGTCAAAGAAATCGCCAATGGGAGCCAGGGCCGTGAAGACCCTGCTTCATTGTCGGTATCCCCCTGGGTGCCATCATCGTCCGATGCAGGGGAAGGGGGATCAAAGGACTCTGGTAGGGTGTCTGCTGGGGGGGGGGGGGGGGTGGAAGTGGAGGTCGCCCCGGACGCTGTAAAAGCGGATCTGAGGCATTCAAAAGCCTCAACATCTACTCCCTCCGGATGCTGTTTTTTAGGCGGCGGAGGGTTCTCACCAGGGTGTTGGCTAGGATCCGTAGATGGGTCTGCACGTGCCACCGCAAGCTTAGCGCACTCCTGCACAATTTTTTCAGGCATTGCTCCATAGGGCCCACGACCTCATTCACTACCCTGTAATGGAAGTGTCAACAGCTTGAAAGAACTCGTCATCCCAGGGCAGATATCCCTGAATCTGCTCCTCATAATATTCAGAGTGACCCTCCATAGCGCAGCAGCTGACTGCTTCTAAATTTAATACCACAAAAATTGCACAGCCAAGCGTCTAAAATGCACCAAAACCCTCACAAGGGCAGAAAGATAGAATGTACTGAACACAGGAATTAAAGCTGGGGTCAAAACCTACTCCGGGACAGGCAGGCCGGGTAGCTGCACTAGTTTTTGGGATAATCCAAAGGATTACAGTAGGGGTAGCACTAACCCCCAACACGCAGGGCTCTCAAAAGAAATTGACCGAGCCCCCTGACGCACAAAGCGCGTTCCGCTAGATGCGGGAGAAATAGAAGGCGCGTTCCCGCGCAAATTAAACTGAAGCGGGACCAGTGCAATACAACGCTCTTAGAGCGCGTCAATGAACGGTTGAACAGCACCCAACTACGGACCCCCGCCGGGGCGTAACAGTTAGTCAAATGCGGGAAATACAACCCGATACAACCGGGCGTCACGGTGAGGCAGACAGGGACAGGGTCTCCGACGTTCCTCTCGCAGCGCGACTCCTCTATAACAAGCATTTACAATGCAACGGTTTCGCCTTTGGAAATGTTAAAGCTATTTGCAATGTAAATGACAATGCCAATTATTTATCTGTTTTCAAAACCAACACATAAATACAAATGTTGTCATTTACAATGCCAATAACTCAAACTTTTCCAAAGGCGAAACCGTTGCATTGTAAATGCTTGTTCTGGTATGGTTTGGATTGCTTCCTTCATGCATACAGGACTCCGCTGCTCTCCACCGAAACTTCACCAAACAATAAAAGTATTTAAAACAGATGGTTTTGGAAAGTGGCCGTTTGATAAAAGTAGAATTCTGGACAACCATCTGCTTGTTGAGCTTAAATTTAAATCGCAGCCTCAGAATAGACTAGGGGCCAAGTTAGTGCACTATGATACTATATTTAGAATACCAACTTGCATTCCAAAGGCTTACCACAACAAGAACTTGGGAACTGTGCCCCAGAGCTGCTGCACAATATATTTAGAGACCAGCGATCCTTTAGAGTTTTGTATATGTCGAGTGTGTGTATATATATATATATATATATATATATATATATATATATATATATATATATATATATATATATATATATATATATATATATATAGGAGTGGCTGTATGGGTGGGTGGGTGACTGGCTTTGTACGTGGCAGTACGGGTGAGTGGCTGTTTGGTTAAGTAACATAAGGATTTATTAGGACCAGAGCAAATGGGTTTCAGACCAGCCCATGGCATGGAGACAGCACTTGTGGTAGCAACAGACGAGATAAGAATGATAAATGGTGTTCGGGTAGCAGTCCTGGTTCAGCTGTGTCAGTCAGCTGCCTTTGAAACAGTCATTCATCAAATCTTACCGAATAGACTAATGGAGATAGGGCTAAGTGGTGTCCTTCTTTACTGGATTGATTCTTATCTTTCTGGCAGATTCCAAGCAGCATCTTCCCTATATGTGCCTCACCAAAAATTTCCCGCCTGCTGCAACCAAAGTGTTTGCTTTCGTGGGAACGCATGGTATGCCTCAGTATGCTAAACACAAATTCCCTACACAGTGTTTGCATAAAGCCCAGTGGTATATACCAAATGCATAAGCACTGTGGCCATGTCAAAGGCATAAAGCCCCATCATCCTTCGCGTACCCATTATGTTACAAACGTTTTGTGCAGCCGTCTAAAGCTGTTGTAGTAAAGGTAGTGAATGAGACATGTTACAACATCAATATCAAACCTACGATACCAAGGTGTTTGGAGTTGACACTATTCAACAAAATATATACATAAAATAAATATATAAAATACTACAACACCTGAACTTGTCCATAAAGCCACTGGACACAGAGGTAAAAATAAAAAATAAAAAAGCTGAAGGCACCACACACTACTTTGCTTCTCTTCAACAAGTGTACTTTGACAAAAAGGAAACTGTCGTTTTTGGACAGATGAGCGCACAAAATGCAAGGCCCTTTCGTGGAGGCCTGGTGAGGCTGTGGAACATGCAGGTCAGGTGGGCACGCTACAAGGGCCGACTGTTGCTTTGCCCAGACGCTCCGCAGCCGCCCGCCGACACAGAAAGCAATTCATTCAGCTTACCTTAACCTGCGGGCAGGGCGCAGGCACAACATGAATTTCGTGGAAGCCCGTGATGCAAAAGGGCGCCTTTTCCCTCCCTCGCGCCAACGAGTTCTCTGTTGCAGTGAAACTTGCGCGACTGGAATTCCCGGAACGGGCGAGGCTCGCGCCCTGCCTCGCCCCGCCATGCTTCTTCTTTCTTCCCCCCGGGCTGCGGGGGCGGGCACTTCCGGCCGGCCGCGCTGGGATTGGCCGGCCGGCCAACCACTTCCGGGTCGCTGCGGGCAGCGCAGCGGCCCTTCTCCTTAGGTAGGCAGGCGGGGGCTGATTTTTACGGGCAAATGCCGGGTGGGCACCGGCTCTAGATAACATCAATCGGGGCGGGAGTGGACACGGACGGCGGGACGGGGCGGGAGTGGACACGGACGGCGGGAGGGGGCGGGAGAGGACACGGACGGCGGGAGGGGGCGGGAGAGGACACGGACGGTGGGAAACGTGCACAGGACAGCGAGGGGGGCGGAAATGGACAGCGCATCAGTGAAAGGGGAGGGAACGGGAGAAAACGTAACTCCGCCCTGGGAAAAAATCTCGGGAACGCCCCCGAATCTGGTCCGGCCTTGACGGACAGATCTCTGTTCCAATGGCTAGCCTCCATTTATGGAGCTAGCCAATGGGACAGGGGGGCGTATTCCATTCTCCTTACTGGAAATCAAGAGATTTCTCTGGAGGCGGAGCTAAGAGCTCCGCCCTCCAGCGAAACCTAAAAAGCGGCGCCGCGAGAGCAACGAGAGGGCCGAGTCCCTCTAGCGGCAAAATAGGTTACCGCAACCACATGGGGCTAGCCGCGTGAGGAGCGGAATAAGCGATCCCGAGGCGGGGACTCTGAAAGACAAAACATAAAAGGCAACGTTACAAAGAACACACGATCAGGCAATAAAAACAGAAATTAACCGCTATAATCCCCGACTAGGCTCCAAACAGAGAAAAAACCATAGAGGATTTATCTGGCTAATCAAACAGCGAAGAAAGAGGAAGAGAGACATGGGACTAAATGCTGCAAATCCTGGAAATGGTGGAAGGACTATGTTCTGACTGTCTCCCTGGTTGTAGGGAGTTTTAGTTTTTCTGTATTAATTGAGAAAAATGTGTTTATCTTTCTGGCTGCTGTGTTTTAAATGTAGAATAAAGCGAAGAGCGAAGAAAGCATAATCTGAAGCGAAGAAAGCATAATCTGAAGCCTCCGGTCCTGACATAGAATCCAGTGGCAAAGATCGATGATGCATTCAACCCAGATATTTGACTGGGGGTGAGTGTCTGAAAAGTTTCAGCGCTCCGTCCATTATCTCCTTGTGTTTGCTTTAATATTGTTTTTAAGCGTCCATGTCTCTTGTTGTCATGACTCCAGTTGAATAAATAAGTTAATCCATTTGTTGCCTCTCTAAGGGCAATGAGAATGAGCAGTCAAGGTTTATTCTGGGATGTGGTAGAGGGGTTGTAACTCAAATACTATGACCTAAGTAATTGCACTCAATAAACTGAATAACCAGTCAGTATTTCATCTTAGAAAATGAATATGCTTTTTATTTGAAGTAGGAAAGAAGAGCAGATAAAGATAACGCAAAAACAGATTGTCCAGGTGTCTATTAGTGTAGACCTAGGGCCACCAAAACATTCATATTTCTTATGTTGTAGGGCCATACACTACTAATAACATTGTAACATAGGGTGTTGGTACTTGGAGTTATCCTGTGGGAAAAGGGTCACATTTACTACATATACTTTGTGAACTCTTGAATCTCTGTTGATTATTGTGAGCTTCACTTTCAAAGAAGTAAGTGACACAGAGATGCCCTACAAGATAATACTCGTTATTTAGTTTAGTAGAACAGTGTCTAGTTTCTGAGCAGCTCTGTGCAAGGCTGGGCAACTTGGTGGGTTTGCGACCAGGTGACTAAAAGTATATAAAAACAGCCCCAAAATGCACTTGCCGCAAACACAGCACCCAAAATAAGCATGGGTCTCACCGAAGCACATCGGTGAAGTTGAGTAGACTTGCCGTTCTGCTGTCCAGTTAATGGGTATAGAAGAGAGAAGGTACTGAAGACTACATCAGTCAAAATGTGCAGCTTATGGAGAACCACTTAGGGATCAAATTGATTCCCCAAAAAATGCAGGAGTACTATTTTTGCTGGAGTGAGGAAAGCGCCAAAGGTTCACCCTCAAGGCACCAAATTTCAAGTCCATCTAGCTTAATGCTATTGCAGTCAAGAGTCCCAGTTTACTTGGAGCCGCAAGGAGCACCACTTGACCCATGAAGTCATCTATTGAGAATGGGGAACTGATATTTAGAGTTTGAGAAGGGTCCATATGACTTTAGTGCCTTTTGAACTGTGAACCCGAAATCAAAACCCAACTATTCTGGATTGAGGACACCTTAACCTAGTCTTCAGGTTAAGAGAAAAATGATCAGTGCCTTAAAGTGGCTAGATCTATATATAGGTATTTGTTCCCATGAAGTCAGGAATGGTACACACAGGATCAGAGAGAATGCAGACTTTCCCAAGTCCATCCTGGAATGCTTCTCTGCTAGCCCTATACCTTCAAGTAACTCAGGTCAGTGTTCTTAAACTTTTGACATCTGTGGACCTCATTGAATCATAACTGAAAGTCACGAACCCCCGCCAAGTAATTTCTACGATTTGTACCTCAACGATAATATACTACAAATACACAAACAAGTATATATGCACACTGTGTGAACCCATGAATTCTACTTTCCTCTACAGCTTTAAATAAGAGCGTGATTACACACCAGCATAAGATTTGGGTCGAATTCACAAATCAATAGATAATCATATGAAGTCCGAGGTCGCAGCAAAAGTGGTGGGGTATGAGTATTGATTGGACTGACATTGGCCTTGAACAGACACAGGGCCGCAATTGGGCTCAGTAAAGACAAAGCTGAATACCATGCAGAATCTTTATATCCAAAGGTGACAAAGACAGTGAGTGCATGAAATCTAGAACACCAGGTGCTAGTTATGCCAGAGTACATGCCGACCTCTGGAAAGTGACGCTACCTGTGGAGTATTTCAGCCCTTTCCAATCCAAGATGTACAAGTAAGTGCCTTAAGTCTGTAAGTGTCCGTCCTCCCAGTGGATTGGAAAATGTGCAGCCTGGAAGGGTCTTTTGGGAAGTATACCTGTGCATAGATTTCTAGGTCACTGAGGGCATAGTACAGATGCTTATGATTTTCTATAAAATCATGAGAAATTAGAACTGTTTTAGTCAGTAGCTGATGGCTGATTCAGGTGGAGACGTGTTAGAATACAAACAGTGACACTACACATTCACACATTCTCCATCCTGAATTTGCCATCTGCTTCTGATAAAAACGTTTTACGTATATCGGATACATTGGTGAGGTAATACAGTTGACTTCCAGTTAGTATTATTGTTACTTGAGTAAACTCTTACTGTCTCAGGGGAAACCGTCTCCATACACTTATTTAGCTCAAAATGCAAATGATTATTGATAGAAAGTAATGGTTAGATGTCATATGGGTCTACAGAGCTCCTGAATACGTGCTGCAGATGCCAGGGGTCTGCAGGCCACATATTAAGAACTGATGACTTGGGTGTTCTATGGCCTGCTCTGTCAGCTGGGCTTCAAAGCTCCTATGGCTCTTAGCGGGTCATTTGATTTAGTCAACCTTCATACAGACGTCAGACAGTTAGGCCTTGCTTTTTGCCCTCCTGATCAACAGTCTGCTCCTTACATACCATGGTGTAGCAAATCCTTGTCTTTCTGGAAAAGATCACAGCAGCAGGAATTCTCAAATTACTAGGCCTGTTGATAACTTTGAGGGTAGACCCAAGTTTGTGTTTAGTACAAAGGTATTGTTCAAGGAGGCAATATTTGCCAGTTTTTTTTTTTAAGTAGTGGTACCCCAAACTATCTTCAGAATTGAACGCTTATCCAAACTTGACGAAACGCACCTTCAAAGCCTGCTACTGCCTTCCTGAGGTATTGTAGAAGACTGGGCGCACCCAAAGTTTTTGTTGGAGAGTGGTTTGTACCCAGGACCCCACCGTTCAGGCCTCCTGCTTGTTTGTTGCCAGCAGAGGCGCATGGGAAAGGAAAGCAGTGGTACAAGTTACTTAGCAAATGCTGGATCACAGAGATCCAATATAGTCTCCACAAGCTCAATAAAGATCTACTGAGCTTCTTGGATTGATTCACAGATGGCAACATTATATTTTCACTTTATTTACCGTCTTATTCTGAATTTGTCCTGAGGCTCTGTGTAAATTTGTCTTTGAGGCTGGGTGATACGTTTTGCCGATCAAATAGCGTACAATAAATGAATAAATAAAGTGCCCTTTTTTGCATCTTCCACCTCGTTCTTTATAGACCACCCATCACAGTGTACACGGTCTCCCACCCATAGAGCAAATGCTGAGGACAGCAAATTGTGTACCATTCGGTGTGAAAAATAACTTGCTTGCTTATGAGGTTTGATGGGGTTTTTCCAAGCCAAAGACAGTTATTTGTACTTTCCAGTATTAAATATACCAAGTCATTTGATGTGGGTAGTACTCTCCTTTCAAAATGTGTTGGGCATGGTAAACCTCCGGTGTACTCCTTGGACATAAGAGCCCCAAAAATGGGTACAGTGCATTTGGAGCAGATGACCCCCTTTGGGTTTTTCCTTGTACTGCTTCCATAGGTGGCCCGATGCCATAAAGACCCTTAAATTAGCATTTTGGTAATCCTTGCTCCATGAGATTCAACTTCCCACAAGTGTAATAGGAGTTTCTGCACTTTATTTGAAGAATTTACATCATGTGGCATTTCAGCATCCACTTGAGTGAGCAACATAAGGCACATATTTGACTGTATACCTTGCAAAAAAAATTTAAATTCTGAAGAAAAGGACCGGTGTTGTGGAGTTCAACGCTGACTGGCAGACATTGTATGTAGTTTGAGATTTGTGTAGAATGTAGCTTTAGTGTTCCAGTTGTAGCCCACAACCTAAACGTGCATACCACTTTGACTTAGCTGACAACATATTGTTCTCTGAATCCAGAACTATACTTCTTTATAATAGCTAGGTCCCCCTTTAGAGGTATCTCATTGTCCATTTTTATTGCCCTTCTGATACAGTAGCCCACCATGTATGGGAACAACCACCCGCTACCACCATTAGCATGTTGTACCTATAGTCAGGGTCAGCAGGAGCTGACTAATGGCACATAATATGTCAAAGCTCAACAATAGGAGATGATGCTTAAAAGGCACACTATGCATGTTAGGTGTAGCAGTCTGTAAACAAAATTCGTGGCTCTTCTGTTGCCCTAAATTGTGCAGCAAACTACAGAGCTGGACATAGTGTGAACTGCAGAGGTCTGGCAAAAAACATATATTTCGTGCAAAACCCTTTTTTAAATATATTACCAGATTGTCTCATCTAAAGTGATCCTTAAAAGATCAGGTGGTGTGAACATGAAACATATCTTCAGGAAGTCTTGGTCCAGACTGGCTATTTATTAGATAGGGTGTTAGCCAAGATCTTTTGATTTGACTAAATTTATATGTGTAATATGCTAGAAGGGGCTTTCATCCAGCTCTCATCCTCTGTTGGTCTGTCGTTATATCATTCACATTTTGCCTCTGCCCACTATGGCATACAGCATGGAGCAATGGGCGAGCCTACTTTAGCTACTGACTAACTTCACTTTCAGTGACTGTATTTTGCTCTCTCACAAAGAACACATCCACACACAAGGTAGTTCCCTTCAATGCCGGTGTTTTAGTTTTTACTTTATTATTTTAGTTTTGTATATGTGTTTAGAGACTGATGTGACAGAAGGACACTTTGTACCAGCTCTTTATGCGCAGAGCAAATTTGATCTCTGTCAATTCCCTTCTACTGCAAATGATGTTGTAAATTCCTTTTGGAGTTTCCTTTGTGTATCAAACTGCTGCTTTTTCTTACCATACAGATTGTCCATTTCAAACTGATTTGTATTAAGATAGCTTCTTTTTACTTTGTATGCTATACACAAAGCGGAATACGTTTATTCTGGACACATTTTCACCAATTGTTCTTTAATACATTTTGCCCTGGACGAAATATGACCTTTATTTCGTTACATTTGCAGCAGTTACAACACTTTTTCTTCTGCTCTTTCTTTCACTCTTTCTTTTGCTCTTTCTTGTGCTCTTTCTTTCTCGCTCTTTCATTTTTCTCTTTTTCTTTCTTTCTTCCCTTTTCTTTCTTTCTTTCTTTTTCTCTCTTTCTTTCGTCTTTTTTTTCTTCCCTCTAATTCTTTTCTTGACTTTATTTCTTTCTTTCAGCCTGTAGCCAATGATATAACATTGGCTTTTTAGGTCTTTGTTAGTCAAGACCTTTTGATTTTACTAAAGTTATGTGTATGCCATAGATAGTTATGCAAGTTTTCAGCCACACCTCATCCATTCATCTGTGGTTGTCATTCACACCCCCCCTCCATTGCAGCATGCATCGAAGGGCAGTGCTTCTGCCACTGGCTGACTTCACTATGAGTTACGGCATGCAGCGCTTTCACAGGGGCAGCATGCCTAACTGATCCACACAGAAAAGAGTTCCCTTCAGTGTCCGGGAGTACTATGATGATGTGCCCTTGTGACAAAATAAGAATTGCCAAAAGGCTGGCAACCAACGTCAGCCCTATAGGCTTTGCCAATGGTTGTCTTATTGGGAATTTGTCAGAGGAGCTGCAGTAATTGTAGGCCACTTTGAAGGTTCACAGCCGCCTCAGTCACTTACTTCAGCTCCCTGGGGTTTATTGTAGCAACCATAGCAGAGGTGTAAGGCGAGGGAAGAGTGAGAAAATGAAGAGGAATTAATGGGAGGGAGGGACGGAATAAGGGAGCGAGTCTGGTTTCAACATTTTTGCTGGGGCTAATTTTAGTTCCCGGTCTGACATGATGCAGCTGCTGTGTTGCAGCTGGAGAAAACGTGGGATTGAAAGTCCTGCTGCGACTTCAGCAGATGCACATTCCTTCTTTACCGAAAAGAAGGTGGGCCTGGAGTGACAGAGTTTGGGCCCCACTAGCAAGTGGCCGCTGAAACCAGAGAAAATCGATCACTGATATGGGACCAGGGCTGCATGGGGAGGAGTGCTTGAATCAGGCACCAGTCTGTTGAGGATGACACGACTGGTTGTTGAAATTTACAGGAAGCTGCGCCTTGTGTGAGCATGCCACTCTCGCCTTGTTTACGAGAAGCAGGCAGACTTTGGTGCGCCCCCTCAGTGGCAGGCATGTGAGCAGGCAGCGACATCACTGCTGTAGACTGAGAACAGAAAGATACGGTGTCTGTGGAGGCTGAAACAGGATCATGGCGATAATTGTTCTCAACAACATATCTGTGAACCACACTCAGGATATAACGAGAGTAGACTGTTATAGTGCAGATGGAATGTGGCAAACATGAATTGACTATTTATTCTCCTCTGGTTGGCCCTGCATGACGCCCTCCCACTGGTTAATCCACCCACATTGTCATCTGACCTCCCTATTGGTTGGTTTTGCTGTGCAGTGCTCTGTATGGTACCACAGTGAGGGTACACCTCTTCTACCAGCAGTGTCTCTAGAAATAAATGTTAACATTTTAGGGGAACACATTGGACCACATAAAAAAAGATATACATACAACGTCCGATTTAAACCTTTTAAGAGACCAGTGCTGCCGAGTTTGCAATAAAAGGTAGTTGGACCAATCAATGTTTGTTGCAAGGGGCACTGTCAGTTTTTAGTTTTTTCGGGTCAATTCCTGGCGCATTCAGAAGCTGTAGTAGTGGGGACAAAGGGCGAGGAGCAGGACAAATAGAGCTGATGTAAGGCTCTCATCAGGCCTAACCCCCGCCCCCCCCCCCCAGTTACACCACTTTTGTGTGCCAATAGGTAGGTTGTGCTGCTGATTCTTACTGCATGTAACATAAAATAGCACTGGCAAAGAGGGGGTGCATCAGAATAGTTGTTTGAGGCAAGACTACGCATGGAATCCTTGCCTGATGAATATGGACACATCAGTAAACCAAGTGATAGCCTTTAGGAAAAGTGTAGTCATGGAGTGGTGCAACCAGGGCTCAGAATGATGCCACAACTGAGATCTGAATACTGAAGTGCAAACATGGGCAAAGACCAGACTCGCAAACCTACCCAGAGCAGCAAAAGTTATCAGTACACAGCCACAACAAGAACTCAAAATGGACCGAACGGAGAGACTACTGCTTCAGAAGAAGGCAAAGATGTCATGAGTCTTCACCAGAAGACCTACTCAGTGTTGGTCATAGTTCCTGATCACTGTGGGAGAGTAAATAAACACCATGCCACTAGAGATGCATCTGATAGGCGCAGGTTCACATAAAGTGGCAGAGAAAGCACAGTATGGAAGCAACGTTGGAAGTCTCATATTGAGAAGTTATGAAGCACAGTCAGGATGTTAAGAGAGATAATGTGAACGCTGAAAACCAGATTGGAAAAAGTAGAGATCTTGGCAAAACAATATACTCTTTACTTGATTTGAGGAGATGGTGGAGCTGGACGATTTCAGGAGTGGTAGATCCTAACAATTGTGTAACCAGAGGGATTAAATATGCTTGAAGTGGTGCCCCTGCTATTTGGAATGATATATATAAAATGTGAGTCTTTATTGATAATCTATTTGGCTGTTTTTTAATAGGTAGAATTGGTAAATTCATGAACCTTTTAAACAGGAGGTTGAGCAAGGCTAGTATGGATGTAGGCTAGTTTTTTGTTCTTTAGTTCTTCACCCGCTGTAGTAATTTTAGGGATGCAGAGGCCTCAGAGCTTATCAGGCATAAAGTATTATCTTGATGTTCAATGAAGACATTAAGATCTAAAAAAACAAGCATTGAAAATGCAATAGGTCTCGCAATAGAAGAGTTTGACATTTTTCGTTTTGCATATGGATGAGTGGCGTTGCGTGGATGAGTGGCGTTGCGTGGATGAGTGGCGTTGCGTGGGTGAGTGGCGTTGCGTGGGTGAGTGGCGTTGCGTGGGTGAGTGGCGTTGCGTGGATGAGCGGCGTTGCGTGGCTGAGCGGCGTTGCGTGGCTGAGTGGCGTTGCGTGGGTGAGTGGCGTTGCGTGGGTGAGTGGCGTTGCGTGGGTGAGTGGCGTTGCGTGGGTGAGTGGCGTTGCGTGGGTGAGTGGCGTTGCGTGGGTGTGTGGCGTTGCGTGGGTGTGTGGCGTTGCGTGGGTGTGTGGCGTTGCGTGTGTGTGTGGCGTTGCGTGTGTGTGTGGCGTTGCGTGTGTGTGTGGCGTTGCGTGTGTGTGTGGCGTTGCGTGTGTGTGTGGCGTTGCGTGGGTGAGTGGCGTTGCGTGGGTGAGTGGCGTTGCGTGGGTGAGTGGCGTTGCGTGGGTGAGTGGCGTTGCGTGGGTGAGTGGCGTTGCGTGGGTGAGTGGCGTTGCGTGGGTGAGTGGCGTTGCGTGGGTGAGTGGCGTTGCGTGTGTGAGTGGCGTTGCGTGTGTGAGTGGCGTTGCGTGTGTGAGTGGCGTTGCGTGTGTGAGTGGCGTTGCGTGTGTGAGTGGCGTTGCGTGTGTGAGTGGCGTTGCGTGTGTGAGTGGCGTTGCGTGTGTGTGTGGCATTGCGTGTGTGTGTGGCGTTGCGTGTGTGTGTGGCGTTGCGTGTGTGTGTGGCGTTGCGTGGGTGAGTGGCGTTGCGTGGCTGAGTGGCGTTGCGTGGCTGAGTGGCGTTGCGTGGCTGAGTGGCGTTGCGTGGGTGAGTGGCGTTGCGTGGGTGAGTGGCGTTGCGTGGGTGAGTGGCGTTGCGTGGGTGAGTGGCGTTGCGTGGGTGAGTGGCGTTGCGTGGTTGAGTGGCGTTGCGTGTGTGAGTGGCGTTGCATGTGTGAGTGGCGTTGCGTGTGTGAGTGGCGTTGCGTGTGTGAGTGGCGTTGCGTGTGTGAGTGGCGTTGCGTGTGTGTGTGGCGTTGCGTGTGTGTGTGGCGTTGCGTGTGTGTGTGGCGTTGCGTGTGTGAGTGGCGTTGCGTGGCTGAGTGGCGTTGCGTGGCTGAGTGGCGTTGCGTGGCTGAGTGGCGTTGCGTGGCTGAGTGGCGTTGCGTGTGTGAGTGGCGTTGCGTGTGTGAGTGGCGTTGCATGTGTGAGTGGCGTTGCATGTGTGTGTGGCGTTGCGTGTGTGTGTGGCGTTGCGTGTGTGGCGTTGCGTGTGTGAGTGGCGTTGCGTGTGTGAGTGGCGTTGCGTGTGTGAGTGGCGTTGCGTGGGTGAGTGGCGTTGCGTGGGTGAGTGGCGTTGCGTGGGTGAGTGGCGTTGCATGGGTGAGTGGCGTTGCGTGGGTGAGTGAATGGTTAGCTGTTGCTTATGCGACGTATAGCACTTAATACTAAAGTAGGCAGACCTTCTTAGCCTTTGTGAGAATAATAGTAAAATAAAAATAAAAACCAGATCAAGTCAAGGACGCAAACGGCACCATGCTATTGTTTATTTACTCAGATGATTTGCATAAAAATGTAACTTGTGAGCACGTTTCTCTAACTCTCCAATAATCCCATTACAACACTTTGTACAAATGAGATTGGGACTCATCCTTCCGAAGTCGAGAAAAATGTGCAACGCTGTGTTGAAGTTAATTTTTTTAATTAACAAAATGCAAATAATGTGGAGAGATTTCAAGTGATTCAGGAATGGGCGCCCTTGTAAAGAGAAAGTACGGCCGGCCTGGGCAGTGATAGGGGAGGAGGGAGGAGAAATGCGAGTCACGGCAGCAGCAGCCTTTGATGTGCCTGCCGGCCGGCCGTGAATAATTAGGGGGTGAGAAATGCGCTCGGAGGGCTGCCTTTGATGTGGTAATGCGAGGCAGGCAGGCAGGCGGCTGGTGGCATTGTGCACGCGCTTTTTAGGGCTTGCGCAAGCGCAATGACCTAAAAAGCACATGCACTTGAAGGAATCGCCAGTGGAATCGCCAGTGGATAAACACTGGATAAGCCCCTATAGAGCTTCGCCAGCTATGCGCTGAAGCGCATCAGCAGGCGAGCCCTAAAAAAAAAAAGAACTGGCACTGCCGAACTCTTCTATTTGGGCACATATTTACAACAAGCAGTGGAATGGCTAGTGGAAATTAGAACACTAGTTATGTCATTACTAAGAAGCATACATGCAAGTGACCTTGGAGTGCCCTTTCCTTGTCGAGATTCGCCTCGGTCCAAACATGCCATACTTGTTTTCATGAATGAGACACAAATGGGAATAGTCAGTCAGTCAGTCAAAAATAACTTTATTTGGTTTGTCACAACCATAAAGTGTACATATAAAGAAAATTAACAGTTAAAATTTAAAAAGTACATATTCTTAGTCATGCTTTAAAATATTTACAGTTTCTAAAAAATTCCCTTTCCGGCCCGAACCTTGATCTTATTCTACTTTCGCGAGTAAGTTGTCTACTTGTGTCATAAATTTTACCCCGCAGCATATTAAAATGTTCAATGTGGCACCCATCCAACTTGTTACCGCCTGTCGGCAAGTGCGAATATTTAAGTCATTTAAGGCTGATTTCAACAATTTCCTTCTTTCTTCTTTTACGGACTCACACGTGCACATTAGGTGCCATAAAGTTTCTGTATGGTACCCACATAGACGGCATGTCTTTGCTTGTTGTTTGCTTTTCAAAGTGGGGACCAGATCCTTTGAGCAGTAATCACTTAATCTATATGCCATAAACTTCCTTTTTAGTGATAAACGGAAGTGGGCTGCTAAGTAGGGTTGTGGTTTTGGTCTTTTGTACGAATATATTACAACCTATGCATGACGGCGTTTGGCCAATCTCCTTTTATCTTCCACAAAAGATAGTGACTTAGCCCTGGTGTTACACACTTTATTGAATGATGTTTGTTCCAAGTTGCTGTTCCAAGCTTCCTCGATCTTTAATGTCTCCAGGGCAATTCACAGGTAGTCACCCCAAGTGTTTTTTTTTTTTGGGTCATATTGTGTCTTTATTTCCGTCCAGCATAAGTTGTTCAATGTTCCTATTTCTGATGCTCTAAATTTCCAGCACAGTTTTGCAAAGATTGCTTTCCTTTGGTATTCTTGATTTTGTAGGCCAAATTCTAAGCGTATTTGTGCTGGAGAAGAGCCTTTAAAAAGATTGACTGCTTTATAAACTTTGGTCTGTAATTTGTTTAGGGTGTTGGTTTCTTGTCCGTGTCATATTTCCTATCCGTAAGACAAAGTTGGAAGCAATTGTGCTGCCATTATTTTTAAGAGGTGCCCATGTGAAGGGCATTGCAGTTTCTTATAAAGCTGTTTGTAGGCGAAGATTAGTGACTGGGCTTTAGCTGTAATGTCCCTTTTTTGATCCACCAAGGACATGTTTCTGCCCACTTTGATACCCAAATATTTATATGAGTTTTTCTCCTCAATTTGTGTGTTCCTTGCGTACCATTTATATTTTCCTCGCCTAGGGCCCGCTAGTCTCACCACCTAAGTTTTTGTTATGTTTAATTCCAGGCCTAATAGGTCGAAATAGTCGATTAGTTTATTTATGACCCTTTTCAGGCCTATCGGAGTTTGGCTCATCACCACGATGTCGTCCGCGTATTGCAGGAACTGAATTGGCTCATTTGCCAATTTTGGCGGATGCCCATTTACTTGTAGCAGGTAGTTGTTTAAGTCTGCTAAGTATAAATTGAATAAACATGGTGAGAGCACACAGCCTTGTTTTAATCAGTTGGTAATATTTGTTTGTGACGATATTCTTCTACCATCTCCGAGACAAACATGGGAATAGATTGTCAAGAAAATAAAAGAACTGATTCTGTTCCAACAAAAGATGCTATTGTGGGGGTTGTCACACCATAAAAAGTCGTAAGATCATAAAATAGTGGGTGGATGAGCCAGTGTTAAGAAAATGATGATCACCTTCAGAATGGGATTTCTTTTCTTGTTTAGATGAGACATGAAATACATTTGGGGTTCAGGATGAAAACGGTGGCGGGGTACATTCTCGATATGGGGCCCAAAAAGTACTGGGTGGATCTTCTCTCATTACCCAAATTGGGAGAGAATAAACATAAACTGACAGTGCTGGGACTATTGTTGGCTAAAAGACTGGTCACAACCCACTGGCTTCTGACACAGAGTCTGCGATTGGAATGTTCACTCGGGGATTTGATAGCAATAGCCAGTAATGGAGGAGATGCACATGGTCAATGCTATAAGATATAACAAACTAGTGAAGGGACCTCTACTGTCACAGACGCAGTCCCACAAGGAACACAAATATGTATTCTCTACTTTGCTTCTGCCTGTGCCTGGTTGCTTGTCACTGTATTTTTCTTGCTCATATAGAGAGAGGGCAGTACACTTGGGCACCTATCTGCTGGAGTATGGGTGAGCGTTAACATGAAATGTCTTCAACTTCTCCGTTCTAACAAATGGGGAGTGATAGAGCCTCTTCGACTAATTGTACAAGCACAACACAAAGCACCTGTAAATAGGTAGCATTCAGCTGTTGGACTACTGTTACTGTTAATTGTTGCGGGCTTGGTATGACATTGACATTAGGTTGGCCATCAGGCGCAGATGTGAAAACATGTTTGTAGGTACTTTGTTGCACCCTGTTTTCAAGGTCTAAAAATAGTATGGGGCAAGTTCACCTATTAGAGTTAGATCCCATTACCAAAATGCGAAGTAGGTCCCACCTCCTCCCCCCCATGCCCTCCCCCTTAATATAGTTTTACGTTAAGGTACCAAACAAGAGACTTTGGGTTTCATTTTTACACAGGGTCTTCCTAGTTTCTGTTTGAGTACAATGAGCTACTGTTCTGCCATGCAGATTGAATGTTACAAATCTTACTTTAATCTTTTCCATAAATCCCTATGTTCGCCTTTTGTGGTTTTATTGTTCTCCGTTTGCTTCCACTAGCATAGACCGTTCTAATTTGAGCAGGCAACAGACCCAAAGTGATTGTGTGGCACTAAATTTGATCGTAGCCGTGTGAATATTTTTGTCATGGCATCATACTAGGTGAGTGACAATTTTCTAGATTTACTGTGACACTTTGGAGGATGGAATTTCACAATGTTCAAGGTTCATTAAATGCAATGTACAGCTTCTTGATATCGTGGTGATTTGATGTCGAAATCATTAGCAGACAATGTCGCATGTGTCCCGCATTTGACAAATGACTATGATTTCCAGATCGCTGTGTTTTAACAGAGCGTTTCTGGAGGAGACTGTCTTTATTTTTAAGTTTCCCTGCAGCTTTCAGAAACTGTTTTCCTACTGGGTAACACTTTCTGATGGATACTTCTAACCACAGAGTCTTCACATTTAGAATATCCCCCGGATGGATCGTGAAGATTTAAACAATATTGCTCCCTTGCGCTGGTAGGTGGCACAGTGCGGCTCCCAGTTAACTTAGTTATGCCCTGGAAGTGATGATGAAACTGTATACAAGTGTCACACCTGCGCATACGTGTCTGTTTCTTTCTTTCTTTCTGCGCCTATGTATGTGGATCCAGACATCACTCCCACTTTTTTCTAGTCACTTAAGTTTTTTCTTACAAAATTCCTTATTCTAGTGTGCAAGCTAACACTGTCCTCTCCTAAAACTACAGGGTTCAAGCCTTATTGGAACTGTCACAGACAAATGTTTTTGACAGATCCTCACGAAGTGTGAGGAGTATTCCCATATGAACTCAGACAACCCGGGGACATGATGCAAAGAGCTGAATGCCACCGAACACCAAAAGAAGTCTTAGCAGTCCCTCTCTAAGTAGAGGGCATTCCCTCCACAGGTCCTTGTCACGCTCCAAGTCTTCCAGTATCCCACGTATACAGAAAACCAGATCCAGTGGTTTGCCCTTCTCCTACATCGCTCCTAAAGCAAGGAATAACCTGCTACAAATATGTGCTTCCTCCTCACTTATTGAATTCCTCAAAAAGCTGAAGACCTGGCTTTTCAAGTACTCCTATGAGGTGCTAGGTTTTGCAGGTCTCACACCTGCCCAGCACCTGGATACCCTCCCGGTCTCTACAAATCTGCATAACATAAGTAAAAGTTGATGCTGAAGCACATGAAAGACAAGCCAGATTTGTCCCAGTCCTGCCGCTTTCAGCCTGAGGATTTGTGATGATGTCTGTCGGGGTGCCTCACGGTCTCGCTCCTGGTACCTGACCAAGAAGCTGAACCTGCAAAATGATCTTGATGCAGCAGAGTTGTCAGGTCCATCGGCAACCTTGTAATGAGTCCATAGTGCAAATTTGTGCCACTGTTCTGGTTCCGTGGAGGCCTCCAGTTGGTTTATCACCAGCGGGTGTGCCCTTGGTGCCGTCTTTGCCTCCTGAACCTACCTCTAGTTCCGCTCTGACACCGGAGTGGACTTCCAGAATGGCATAAAAATCCACACCAGTCCCTTTGATGCCAGCTCCGATGCCACTGGTTGCTATAGTCCTATCAAACTCTGGGCCAAATTAAATTTTTGCCCTAATCAAGGTCACACCCTAATGGTGTACTGACCCACCCAGACCCAGTTTATCCTACTCCGACAAAACCATACCTTTTGACTTTGAGCCCCATGCCAGCACTCCAACAACTGATCAGAGCCAAACTGTCTTTAGAGATGACAATAGAAATGAGTGATCATTTTTCCCAGCACTCTTATGATGACAATTTATACATCACCCAACGAACAGCAAAAGTTATAAGAGGAACGGACAGCATCCCTAGGGGAAAATTAAAATAATCTGTCTCACCCCCAGAATCTGGGTTTTTTGCAACACATTTTATGAATAGATAATAAGCAAACACTGCAAATTCAGCATGGCATACCTAGTGATAAAACATATTGGACAAATAAGAGGTTAAAGTATCACAATAATGCCCATAACACCAACCTACTTTTAAGAAAAGCTCCATCAGCTTCTACACTGTTGCTGTCCAGAGTTGCACAACACTGAATGAAAGATTTTCAAACAACCCCATACACTAATGTTATTCTACCAGGCCCAGATTGGAACTGTGGTGGAAAATACCCTTGGTGTTGCATCATTTAATACTCTAAGAAAGTTTCATTCACAATAAATGCTCTCTAAGGAAATAACTAAAAACGTCACTGTGCTCTTTGAAGACTGTGTGGAAAGAAGACAAGCAAGGGGACATTAGTTGGGAGTTGGAATGAGCAGGAGCAAGATAAACAGAGCATCAGACAGTATGCATATTAATAAAAATTATGTATTCACGCAAATGTGGCATAGCTAAATCACGTTACTAAACACGCTGCTAAATATCAAATTAAAATAATTTTAAGTGCAATGTTATTATTTCACCATTTACAACTAGAATTAGTCCTAAAATAATTAGTATTGAAAATAATTAGTCACTTAGAATTGTCCATTTGAAAAAACTTTACCATGTCTGTTTACCTCTATTTATATAGCCACAACTATCTAGATGTTTTAAATAATGAATCCTAGATGTATTCCATTTATGTAATACTACTAACATTGCTTAAAAAAAGATTACATAGCTAGTTCAAAATTGACTTACCGTTTATGTAAAGTCAAAGGAACTCTGGGTAAGCATTTTGAGCCCACTTATCGGCCTGTTTTCCGACAGTCTTTAAACGCGGATAAGCAAAAAACAATTGAGCAGCTCTAGGAAGCAAAGTCTGCATTTATCATTCCTGGTAAACCTTGACTGCTTTTGGATTAGTGAAATCTCACCAAGCGTACCTGGGGTTGTGTAAAAACATTTCTTTTTATTCAAGCAATATAGATTTGACTAGCAGTTATAAGCCCATACAGTGTTGCTCCAAATCAAAAGCAAAACATGTTTGTATTTAAGCGATTCGTAGCTTACTAGGTTGGGCTTAGCATGTACTAGTGCTTTTGGATTCATTTCTGTATGTACTATTACCCTCTGCCGTTCCCGCTATTCGCCTTCCTTCCATTGCCTCCTGAACCTTACATACACTTTCATTTGTTCAAGCTGCTAGTTTCTGTGTACCAAAGGATGTTCTATTTGGTTAACAAGTGCGTATTACATTGAGGCCAGGTCCATTTATAAGTCAGCCTACATTATTCATAAGGCTATTCCGTGTCAGACACTGTACCTCCTTTGCCCTATTAACAAAAAGAAGGGACCATATGTATGAGGTAGAAAACACACACCACAGTTAATGCATCGCTGTCTGATCTAACTTAATGTAATGACCAACTTAAGAACTAGTATGACACCATCTCTCCGGAAAACCAACCCAGAGTTTTCTGGGCACGAGAAGGTGATAATCACTGAGGATGAGATGTAGTTATGATTCTGTGAGGAAGATGTGGCTGTAATAATCATTCTCATGTATTAAATGCAGGTTGAAGGGACTTCGAGGTAGTGGAGGTGTGCTAGGCCTGCCTGAGAACCCGTCTATGGTCTGTTGTCAAAATGTTATGTGATCAACCTGATTATATGGCTAGTAATTCTAGCTCACTTTTAATGTACTGACTCACGTCATTTTCTGCTGTGCCATATCTCTTGCGGCATAAACTTACAGACTTTCCTCATAATATGCAATCTAGTCCTCCTCGCTGTCAATGAACTGCCAGACCAACACCGTCTTGTCCTCCTGCTTGCACGCGCTCCGCCTGCTTTGAAAAATCTTCATGTGGATCTCCACCGAGTCCAAGAAAATGGTCACCCACGCACTCAGCAGCAGCAGACTATTATGGCAACACACTCTACACCGGCACCACGCAAAAACTCCAAAAGAAGCTGGTAAACATCCAACACCCCTCCTCCAGACTCATCCTGAACATCCCCTGCCACAGCCACATCACTGGCTGCCTGAGAGACCTCCACTGACTCCCAGTCAACAAAAGGATCACCTACAAACTACTTGCACATGCCTACACAGCCCCTCACGACGCCGGACCTGCATACTTCAACTACCACCTCTCCTTCCACATTCCCACCAGACATCTCTGCTCCGCCCATCAGGCCATGGCCACCTTCCCACAGATCTGCAGTACCATTGCTGGTGGAAGATCCTTCTCCTACCTTGCTGCAAAGACCTGGAACTCCCTACCTCTGCATCTTATGCAATCTCCTCTGGAACCCAAAGACTTTGGTTTCCCGGAAGGTGAGTAGCCGCGCTCCACAAGACTGATTGATTGATTGATTGATAGTTTGTACACCGTGAGGCTGTGTTTTATTGGTTTTATTTTTCTTTATTGGTAACTTCAAGAAACAAATAATACCAAATTCACATGGCTATGCGTGAGTGTTCTGCCAAATACCTAACCTTTAACCTAATCATCTCAGGAGGCACCTGCGATTCCCAAAGCACGGCCTATAGAACTGGAAATTGCCGCTTTCAGGAACCAAGAACCCCTGACTCAAGCTTTCTCAGGCAATGATCCCAAAATACGAAAGGCTATTCCGCTTGCCCACAGAAGCACAATAGGGTATTGGGTGGATGGATGTCTAACATGGAGGGCACCTGACCCAGACTTTACATGATGCTATGGTATCACAGAGTGTATAATAATCCGACCCAGGGGCACGGCAGTAAATGATGACATGCCTTGTTATAACATGTGAAAAATGGTTCTACAGGCATTACTTTTTCTGTAAAGTTTTAGTTTCGAGTTACTCATGTAAAGTAGGGATTTGAAAATGTAATAAAAAGATACCCAAAAAAAGACTAACTGCTCTCATCAGCCCTTCTAAGAGGCTAGAAACCTTTATCTTCTAACATCATCTCCCTTTATATTGGATGCTTTCCTTCTAAAGCACCCCGGGCCTTGAATGGCACATTAAAGCTCTTACAAGGAAACCAGCATTTTTCTTATCTTTGGTATTCTACAATAGCGTGTTAATTAAATTGTCTTAATATTCCCTATATCCTGCTGCTTTTTCTGTTCGTCTATGTAAAACACAGTGATGCATGTGGGTGTGGTTTGCAATATATTATATAAAATAACACAAATAAAACCGCACAAAAATATTTAATGCAATTTGGTAAAGTCACGAATGCCACGGCACCGCTGCACTAAAAGAAAAAAAAAGTTAAATAAAAATAACCAAACACTAAACTGAGCGCTAACCTTCTAGAACTTCGAACAGAATTTTTCAGGCATTGAATTGCTATTTCTTTACTTACATAGAAGTGTCTCTTTTTACTTATCTATTTTCCTGAATTTCTACCTCTTTCAAACTTTAACTACAGACCGCAGGTGCTAATCTCGAGGCTTGAAATGTTTGACATTCAAGCATTGAGCACAGTGTTTAGAAACTCCTTTAGCTGGACACTGGTGAACTCTTACCGACCAGAACATACGCCTCCATCTTGCGTTCAGGCTCCTCTTTCTCCTCACTCATGGGACGTCGAGAAGATAGACTGGAGTATTTACAAAATATTTCCATAGGGACCCTGGGTAAGGCCAGTGCCTGCCCACTCTTCACAAATGTTTTTACCTGCTGGCTTCCCATTACTTTGTTCCGGGGTAGGCTGGGAATGTCGAATCCCAAATATTGACGGGACAGAATATCGTTAAAACCATATTGAGGGGAAAAATATCAAAAGTTAACTTTCTATGCATTTTTTTATACATAGATTTGGAGTTAAGAATTGTAAATCCTTACCTCCCTCTGGGCACTTACCTTTCGATATATTGTCCCTCAGTATTGTTATAACAATATTCTGTCTTGTCGATATTTAGGATTAGTTATGCCAAGCCACAATCCTTTTTTCATCTTTTTGAGCGGAGGAAAAAACTATATTGCACATTACAAATGTTTCCCACTTTTTAAGGTCTTTCCCCTTGGAAATATCAATGCTGATGCATCTCGGAACTGCTGCATCTGCATACAGCTTCTGGGCTGTCCTCCTACCCCAGAGGCATTTGTTTTCAAGTGATGTAGGACTATCTTTATCAGTTTTTCCAAAGCTCATCCATATACATTATATTTGCTGTGCCTTGTGCTTTCCCATCCATGGCCAGATTATGCTTAATACAATTATTTTTCAGCACAGTTAAAGGGAGCAGGCCCTTTAAGTGTCCAGTAGCTTCAATACCAACCCTTTCAGGAGATTCCAGGGCTACAGCGCTAACTTGGACCCTGGCTACTCTGTCTGTGACAGAAAGGTGGCCTCTTAAGCCTCCATGACTCTTCCATGACGTGGACGAGTGGTCAAGCGACAGCTCAATGCAGGTGGCATAGGGTAAGGCGAGGTAAAGTACATCTCAGTAAGCACTGCTGCTGGAAGGATGTGACTGTCAAGCTAGAGCTATGAGTAAACAACCGTTTATAATGTCGCAAAACATATAAATATATTCTCAGTGCAAATTGGAATCAATTTGTAGAAATCGCACACATAATAAATTAGTGCTGTATCCAATACAGTGATAAAATCAGGACAGTACTCCGGTAAAAAAACTGTGCTCTGGTCCGAGTCGCCAACTAATTGTCAGTGGTGGATTAGTCCTGAACCAAGAAAGAGACAGAAAAGCAACACAGTTATTAGAACACTGAAACAGACCAAACAGTGTTGGACAACATGCACTGTTCAGGATCCCTTGCTGATTGTGATTGCGTAACAGTAAAAATGTGGGATGGCTGTCCTCCCTCCCTCCAGATTTCTATCCGGTTCAAACTCCTTCACTATTCACGATCCAAATGAACCATAATACCAACACCTTCTGAAATCAAGAATTCACAGTGGCAATAAAATATGCACTATTTCAGTAAGCTGCAAACTAAAGGGACAGTGTCTCAAGTTTCAAAAAGTGTTTTGAGGGTTAGGTGGCGTTGCTCCTTAGATTGGGAGTCCCTCACTAACTGGGCACCCTAGAGGGCCTGAATCGGAGGTTTCACACTCAAGGGGAGGAGACCAACATGGGTGTTGAAAGCAGGGAGCCCACATTCTCACTCACAACAATGGTTTAAAGTCTAAAGGCTCACATGGCTTGGACTGTGATATGGCTAGGTCCTAAGCCAGCCGGCTCTTCTAAATCAGCAGGTTCACCGAAGAACACAATAATATATTGTTGTGTTTGCCACGCTTAGACACTGCTGTGCCCATTAACCTTGTAGATCTAGTTTTGTGATGCAGGCCTTATGTGGTCCCTCATGGGGCGTAGAGAAACCGACCAGTCACTGTCTGCGCTTCTATACTTCTTGGGCTGGCTGGGGGCTTTCATGAATTCAAGTTCAACAAAAGGGCAGTTCGACTATGCTTCTGAAGGGCCAACAGAACTGCTCTGAACCAATACAATATGGGCAGCACTCCGCTCCATGGTCTGTACACATCACACCAGCATGGTCACCCCACTTCTGACTGGAAAAAGGTAGTCTGCAGGCTGGATGGAAACTCCAGCTTAGATTTCCAAATTCCAGCAGTTGAGGGAAGCCCTCTGCTAGTCGGGGACGCTTTGCTGTGGTTGCTCTGCTGAGGACGCTGGACTGTGAGGCTCCGTGTGCATTTTTTCCTACTTTTCGCGGGTTCCGCTTCGCTGGGCTGTTACCTCATCTCCCTGGACCCTTGCTTGTTGCTCCTGGGGTCTGCTGAGGGTCAAGCAGGGCTGCGAGCAGAGTGCTAGCGCCGGCCAGGGACTACGTTTCCCAGAAGCGCCGCCGGCCGGATCATCTGCACCTGGGCTGCTCTCCCCACCTGCCCCTCCCCATCTGTTTTTAAGCCGGAGCGCCTAATTAAACTTTGGGACGCTTTGCTGTGGTTGCTCTGCTGAGGACGCTGGACTGTGAGGCTCCGTGTGCATTTTTTCCTACTTTTCGCGGAACCCGCTGCGCGGGTTCCGCTTCGCTGGGCTGTTACCTCATCTCCCTGGACCCTTGCCTGTTGCTCCTGGGGTCTGCTGAGGGTCAAGCAGGGCTGCGAGCAGAGTGCTAGCGCCGGCCAGGGACTACGTTTCCCAGAAGCGCCGCCGGCCGGATCATCTGCACCTGGGCTGCTCTCCCCGCCTGCCCCTCCCCTTTTACCCATAGATCTATAAATTGCTTTGAGTAGTCCCGCTGCGCGGGAGTGTCCGGGAGAAGCCCGGGACAAGGGCGGGACAGTCTGCGAAAGTCCGCGATTGGCAGCGACTGGACTGGGCCAGGAACATTGACTTTTCATCTTCGTGAGTGACCTTAACTCTTCAAGATAATTCTTGAAGTACAATTGTTACTATTATAGATTACCGGCTGAGGGCTAAACAGTACTCGCTAGTAGTGACTCGTGGCAAAACAGACTTGATATCTTTAGGGGCCATTCTGATTGTTGAGCGTTTTTGTTTTTCAATCATGTCTAAACAGAAACAATGTATTGCCCCATCAAACACAATGGACAATTATTTAGTCCAAGTGGTTGCTAAGATAAATAATGATAGACGGTCTTCCCTGGGTTTGAGTCTAACACCTAACATGATTTTAACTGACTCCCCTCAAGTTATTACACAGGATTTAGATAATCCCAATGGTCTAGGGGTGGTTACCCAGACTAGTATTGATAGCCCTGCCCTTAATACATTGTTCCCTCTCACACAGAGTAACCCTCGAGTTAACTTACAGGATGCAGAAGATGTCATTGAGCAAGGGGTGCCCTCCCAGTTAGGTACTGATAG
Source organism: Lissotriton helveticus (assembly GCF_964261635.1). Classification (NCBI taxonomy): domain Eukaryota; kingdom Metazoa; phylum Chordata; class Amphibia; order Caudata; family Salamandridae; genus Lissotriton; species Lissotriton helveticus. The sequence continues at coordinate 652,854,001 of NC_136067.1, forward strand.
TCCTGTGAATAATGTACTGTCACCAGACATATTGAGCAAAATAATTGAGTCTGATCACGATGATTCAGATCTAGATTTAGAAATCGTGGTGGAAAGTCCCCCTAAATCTATACCTGTTCCTGCACCTAGGGTGACAAGAGGGGTCACAAAGGGACAACCTAGACGTACTGGATTACTTTCTAGTAGAAAAAGACCAGCAACCCCACCTAGGAAAAATAATTTAGACACCGTAGTAGCCGAGGATGAGGGCAGTATGATGTGGGATGAGGCCAACATTAAGAAACTTATGGGACTGTTTGACCAAAAAATGAGGGGTATAATTAAACCATTGATATCCAAGATCGACCAATTAACCGATAAAGTTCATAAACTTGAGGGGCTCCTGTTGTCCACGAATGAAATTTTGGGAGAAATACCCAACCAGGTGATGGACAAAATAGAGCAAATTAAACTCATAGAAGGGAGAATTGGAGAAAGTGGGGAGTCGGTGGTTCAGACTCATCCACCTATCTCCATACCATTTCCAATAGAAAATGCTCATTGTGCACTAGATCCAATAGCAACTAGCGGGTCGGGGGGAGATTCCTTTCCTGAATCAGGCCCAGTGGAATTAATCGTAGAAGCATCTCCGCTGATCCTGGTCCTTGCAAATGTTCCAATTCTAAAATCTGGCCAGATAGAGTCTTCCCAAGCTCTTCTAAGCAAAGCTTTACATTGGCTTACGAATAATATGCACATTACCCATTGGGGCAAACAGAAGCTTGCAGGGGAACTACTAACAGCCAGGAGAGTAAAATGGATAGGCAATAGCCCAAAAAGATTTGAAGGCGACTGCGTGGTTCTTAATTTTAAGGGTCCAGAAGTATTGCCTGAGATCCTACCTAATCTCTTGCCCCCACAACGTAGAACAGCAGAAATCATCCCTCTCACACTGGACTTCTTCTATAGTAGAAGAGGCTTTATTGCAAAATCAAGTGTCTTAAGAACTAAATGGACTACAGTGGCAAACAGAAGGGGTGGGGGTGTGGAAGGGAGTGTCCAAAGAGATGACTGGGGTGTTAACTTAGAAAACAGATTTGCTGCACTATCTAACTTAAATGATTGCGATTGACTCGTATATCAAGCCCCAATTCGGATAGCTAGCACCATGGAAGTTCTCAACAGTAAAATTGGGGAGGGAGGGACTGATTCCTTGGAGTGGTGCAGATGCTTGGGCCAGTGTAACGATAGTGAGCCAGTACAGGAGAATTGCCCATTTATTCCCATAGGCATCGCTTCGGAACCCTTAACAGTAGAAATAACACAGCGGAATATAATTGAAAGCAGCCTCCCAAGAGCAGGCCAGTTAGGGTTTGCCACACCTGTGAAAATGATGAGTTGGAACATTGCAGGCTTACGCTCAAAAAGAGATGATATAAAATGGCTGGGTCTGCTAAAAGAATGTGATGTGGTTGCCCTTCAGGAGACGTGGGATAGGGATTGTGATTTTTGGTTAGATGGATACACTTCTCATTTTTTAGCTGCTCAGCTATCGAGTTCAGGTCGAAATAAGGGGGGTTTGTTGTTTTTGATATCTGTGAATGTGAGGGGCACCGTAAAGGTTTTGAACACATTATCCATTAACTTTTTAGCTGTGGAGATTACTATGCCTAACAATTATAAATGTGTCTATATTAACCTTTATAATAGCATACATAGTACAGTACCAAATGACAACATTAACTCCTTGACTAAGTTTTTATGTAAATATAAGGAGAGTCAAACAACTTTTGTATATTTTTTCCTGATGGGGGATTTTAATATACATTTATGCCAGCAGAACTGCCAGTTTAGAGATACTATTAATACTGATATGCTTCCCTATCCACACTTTGAACACTCTGTAAAGGGGTCTGCCCTGGAAGAACTTCTTTTAGAAAATGATTTATATGAACCACAGTTCTATGACATTAATGAGAGGGCGCCAACTTACAGTGCTAGGGACAGCAATACTATTATTGATTATATATTTATCTCGCCGGGCATGCTGGAAAATGTAATTTTTTATAATGCTGTACACACAACATTTAGTGATCATAATCCTGTAATTTTAGAGGTAGATAATAACATGTTGTTTTTTAACAAAGGAATAAACGTGGAATCATTTACAGCTTTAAGTGTTAAAGACCAGGGAAGACGGGTTAAATGGAACAAAGTCATCCCAGAGGATTTCTTATATTCCTTAAGAGAAAAGGTGGGCAAAGAAATTAACATCTGTAGGGACCCACTACAGTATGAGGGGAATATAATTTTATCATTTGAAATAATTTGTAAACAAGTAGCGGATGATTTAAAATGTAAATCGAAAAATAAGGTGAACAAGGAAAAGGGGTGGTTTGACAAGGAATGCTCCAAATCCCATAGAGACTTACATAAAGCATTAAAAAAAATACCCAGAGATAAACAAGAGGTGGCCATATTTAGGAAAAAGTATAATTCAAATATCCTAAGACGAAAAAACGAAATTAAAAGACAAGCTTGGGATGATTTATATGATAAGGCAACGCTGAGGGATAGCGCTAAATTTTGGAAAATTGTTAATACCCCCTTATTCAATGGGAAAGATAATGCTTTATTACAAGTAAATATCCCTGAACAGGATTGGTTGGATCATTTCCAAAAAATCTATGGAAGTAACCTTGATCTGGACACATTAGATCAAACCCTGTTGGAATCACAGGAGAACCTACCCAGTTTTACCATTAAAGAGGTACAGGAAGCCATCGAAGAAACAGCAGGCAAAAAAGCCCCAGGTCCAGATGGCGTCCCGGCAGACATGTTTAAAGCTAATCCCGACATATGGGCAGTGGTTCTCACCAATGTCTTTAATGTGATTAGTCTGGATAAGTTAAAAGCCCCAAAATCATGGTCAAAGTCCACCATAATCCCCATTTTTAAGAAGGGCCAAAGGGGGGACCCAAGATGCTACAGGCCCATATCCTTGTTAGATTCTTCGTTTAAAATCCTGGGCAAGGTTATCCTAGAAAGAATCTCATCTTGGGCGATAAATAAAAATATTCTGTGTGAAGCTCAGTACGGCTTTCGCTCAGGAAGAGGCACAGAGGACCAATGCCTAAATTTACATCTCACACTGAGTAAATACACAGTAGCATCAAAGGGGATGATGTACCTAGCATTTATGGACCTGTCCACAGCCTTTGACCTAGTTAATAGGTCAAGGCTGTGGACAATTCTTTTGGAAATGGGCCTGGAAAGAGAACTTGTAAATTTCCTGGCGCAGCTACATAGTGATCTGAGGGCAACTATTCGTATGTCTCAAGAGGGAAATTGCACTGCTTTGTTTAAGTCTGGTAGGGCGGTGCGCCAAGGGTGCATTTTGGCCCCTATGCTTTTCGACCTTTATATCAATTCACTGGGAAAAACGTTGGAAGCAGCCTCTATTGATGTACCGCGTATGGGTGGCTCCTCTTTGCCGGTTTTATTATATGCCGACGACACGGTTTTATTGTCAAGAACCCCAAATGGTTTACAACTTCTATTAAACTCCTTTGGGGCATTTATGCAAGATTTGGACCTACTAGTTAACATAGAGAAATCCCACATAATGGCAGTAGGTAAATGTAAGAATAGTATTAAAACTCTCTCCTGTAATGGCTCAGTGCTTACCAAGGTCAAAGTCTTTACCTACTTAGGTGTGGTGTTCGATGAGAGGGGGACATGGGCACCACAAATTAAAAGTAAAACAGCGGCAGTCAAGAGATCGGCTGCCGCTATTCTGGGCTTTGCAAAACGACTGGGTGGTAAGCCAGCTGAGGCCATATTGTCCATCTATAGAGCCAAAACCTTGGCTATTGCCAGGTATGGGGCATCCATCTGGGGCTATAAAAATCTGGCTCAAATACAAAGAGAGGAAAATATATTCTTGCGATCTATACTGGGTCTCTCTCAATCTACCCCAGCATTCTCGGTTCATATGGAATTGGGGATGGGGTATATCGAAGATTCACTGTCTCTGGCCCCGCTATTGTCATGGATTAAGATATGGCTTAACCCAGTTTTAACTTTAAACCACAAGATTATTGGCGATTGTATGGGGCGGGACAATGCGGTGGAGATCGGGTGGCTAACATATATTAAAAAATCTGCAGTATACCTGGGCCGTCCCGATCTATATTTTAAACCAGAGAGCTTGGTGAAAGAGGATATGAATTGGGTTAAGATCCACTATACAAAGAAAAAGGAGGCAGAAAGGGAGGCTAGAGAAATCTTGAAGCCAACTGTAAGGTCCCACTACATGACGATTACATCGCTATCTATTCAACCTTACCTGATGATAGTAAATAAACCTTTTCATCGATGGGTCCTTACAAGATTTTGCTTCAATTTAGCTCACTTTCTCTTAGGAGAATATGAGAAGTGGTGTAAGCCCCACGAAAATGCTCCCTGCAAATGTGATGACTTTTCTGACCAGGACCTATTACATTTTGTGTTCTTCTGCCCTCTTTTTAAGAGTGGGAGGGAAAAGTTCATCAAACCATTACTGAAAAACCAAAGGTTTATGCAGGTTAAACCAGCCTTATTGTTCCTGCAGCTTATGGAATCCCCATTGGTTATGTATGGGGTAGCTAATTTTCTGATTATGTCTATTCGATCCAGACAAAATAGATTGCGGATAACTATGACCTTGAACCATTAGTAAAAATTAATTATGAACTATGTAAACTTTATACATTTTTCCTTGCACTTAGTATATAGAACTGTAATAACCTTAGAATCTATTAAATTTTGTAGGATTAGCACATTTTTTTCTGCAGCTGTAAAAATGGTTGCTTTCAACTCTGATCTGAAATGAAGATATGTACATTTTATTCATGTTTTTTCCCTTTTTTATATAGGTTTTTAAATTGTTTGTCTAACTACTTGTGTTTGTATGATCAAAAATGAATGTATAGTATAGCATACTTTTATGATTTTAAAATAATCGAATAAAGTGTATTTGACTCTGACTCTGACTCTAGTCGGAGTCTGTGCATTTGACATTTCAGAAACCTAGCCCACTAAGGTGGAACCAAGTTTCCCTTTTTCACAGGGGTTTCAGGGAAGGGCGCCCCCTTCTCTCTTTTCAGAATTCATCAAGATGGCCATTGCATCTACCTAGGTACAGCCTCCGGCAGCCTGTCTGACCGGTTCTGGAAACACATAGGGGAGGAAGAATGTGGGGTTGGGCTGTGTTTGTTGTTCTTTGGCAGCATCCAGTCGTCACGTTGCACTCACCTTAGCGATATATACATCTTTGCAATCCGGAAGGAAGACAGTAATGACAAGTGCAGCTAGTAGTCAATAGCCTCTCGTATGTGAACATTATCCGATAATAGTGTTCATTATTGCAAAAGATGATGTATTTACTATTCGCAGAGATTTAAGACACACACAAAACATGAAGGAAAAGGGAGGGCGCCATCTGCTTCAAGCATTTTGGCTGACAAGTGTCACAGGAAGTCGTCCCTCCGTTCCCCCAAATGACCCCAGTTCCGGAATAATGATGACGCAGCTGTGTCCAGGTGCTAATTACGAGCTTCTTGTGCTGTTTAACAGCTCCGTGAGCCAAGGTAGTCTTGCCAGAATGTGTGCGTCCCCAGCGGTAAATCCATACTCGAAAAAGCCCCGTGTAGGAACCGACATTAGTATTTCTTTCTGTTTTCTTCTGGTCTTCGTTGTGAAAATTGAAGAAAAGCATGATTTTAACTATTTCAAAAACTGCTGATAAAAGTGATATTTTGACACATTTAAGGTCGATTTTCTAGCCAGGCTGCAGCATTGGGGTTTTGCTGCTGTGTTGGATGATCTATGCAGCCTGTTTGGCAGCGGTGGTATGGGATCAGGGTTTCTTATTATTTCTCTCTGTAAGCTGCCTTCAGTAACAATGGCCAAAGCAACCAACAAATGAAGATTACCTGCCTGAAAGCTTCAAAGAGACCCTACAAAACACACTCTGGCCAAATCATCCTGATCAAGCTCGGGGTCAGGTCCAGTTTCAGGGGTCGATGCTGTCCTTTAACTGGCTAAAACCCATACAAACAGGAATAGAACAAGCTGCTGCTCTCCCACCTTTGCCTCGGAAGTAAATTCGTTGAGCTGTGGTGTGCAGCAGGGGTCCCTGTTATTCATTTTTGTTTTAGTCGGTTACTCAGTCAGGCAGAAGCCCGACTTATGAATAAGCTTCCTCCGGCCCTCTTTTCCTTCTTCCACATTGAAACCTTAAATTGTAACACAGGCATTATATCAATATTATGATATTGAAATAAGTTGATATTTGATGCTGAATTTGTTCAAGATTTTATGAAGGGTGTTCAAGGCAAGCATTTGAAAATTGGTAGCTGTTACCCAGCACCTGGAATTTCTTGCTTGTCTGAAGTTCATGTATGATTTTGAGTAGAAGCGTAAATACATGTAACTCACCTTATTGCTACTCATTGCCCTTAGTTTCCCTTCCTATAGGCGCCTTATACGCTGCTCATCTCAGTCTGTATTTTCAAGGCAAATAATTGACCGAGGTATGGAATGATGTTGACTGTGTGGCATGACAGAGCACGGGTGCAGGTTGTACAGCTCTGGTAAGTTTATTACGGTATTCGTAGAGGAAATGTATTCCTTTCCTCATCTTCATTCGTCATCCCAGGTTGCAACAATTACATAAAACTTTCTGGCTAGCTGCGTATCTGGCATGTACTTTCTGGGGGCTGGGTTAAATTTTTCCAAACCAATATGTTTCAATCTATTACCTCTCAGATAATTGTGCCTGTGAAATTCTAGCAACTTCCTCGATAGTTTGTTTTGTGTCACCTGTTTATCAGTCATCAGTGACAAGTGGGATTCATGATTTCTCTTTACTCAGGCAAGAAAGTTTTCAATGATTTTCCGGATCTTTGCTCAATCTGGAGTGTCTGTAGCCTTTACGTAATAGGTATTTAAAGCTTTGAATTGCCAAAGCTTTGTGTGGCAGTAGTGTCCGGTCTAAACCATCTGATCATCAGTCTGTGATTCAGATATTGCATTTGTCTCTCCCAGACATTTCCTTAAAACTGTCATTGTGCATTGCCTGTCTTCTTTGTTTTATTTTAGTAATCAGGTATAGATTAATCGTTTTGTAGTACATCTGGTTATGCCAATGTTGAAATGGATGAGTATGACGTCAGTGAATACCATGATATGTGCAGGCCCGACAACTGCAATACCAATAAATGCAGTGTCATTGTATGACATAACCTGTGCTCGCATGACTATGCAAATACCTGTCTATGAAGTATCATTGTATGCAATAGCCTGTGCCTGAAAAGCAGTGCCAGCACCAGCTGCAATGTCAATGCATCCCAGAATCCATGCGCCAATGACAACGTTATTACCAGATCAATGTACTTTATAGCCGATGAAAGCATAACCGTGTTAATACCAATGAGGACAATATTGTTGAACGCTATGACAACTGAAGGCCCAATCTTAAGAATGTTGATAAAAATTATACCAGTAGCTGGCATATTAGTTTCAGGAGTTCTCAATAGCTCTCATCATTGCTGTATGATTCACCCAAGGTGATGTGTGGTTGGTTAGGCAGGACCTATGACCCACGCCTATTGAATACCAGGTCACAGGATTGATCTCTCTAACCCAAAGACAAAAGTGCGTCCAGGAAAAACCTTGATTGATCCCACAGATCAATAGTCTCATTACAAACAGGTCCCCGGCAAATGGCACCAATAAAACCTGCTTGCCAAAGGCTTGAGTTCCCCAAAAATACCACAAAGCTAGAAACCACATGTAGGACATGTACATAGAAACACTCAGGCAGTCAGAACACAATATGCACACCACACATAGTGATCATGTGCTCCTCATGATTGACATCTGGACACACACACACAGTGGCCCGCACTAGCTCTCCCCAAGGTCGAGAGCTATCTGTATCCTTATCAAATGCCAACTCTTGATAATTTATGACTGAGATGCTTTTTTGGAATGTAGACATTGTTTTATTGTACCTCATCAACCATTTATAATGACGTCCAAAACCTTGTACACTGAGAGACTTTGAGCAGACGCATTCTGTAGAGGCTTTCCTGGCCGCAGTGTTTCATTTGACCAACTTGTACTTGTTTTGCCAAACGCAGCAGTGCTTAATTCGTGCTGGTGCTTTCCGGTGCTGCGCACTGGCACTTATTTCTCAGGGCCAAGTCTATTGTCGGGGTGGGCAGAATTAATCATTCATAAACATTCAGCACGGAAAATCCAATTTGATGCACGCCAAATGCTTCAAATCTAACCCGCTCGCCACATTGTGTGGGGCTGTCTTTTTTTTGGCCTCTTCTGGTAAGTGTTGCAATTGTTTTTACTTTTTATCAGGCTAGGGAATGGTTAAAGAAACACTGGATGACCGAGGCAGGAGGAGTGGCAGCACCCACGCTTTCTCAAAAGGTAGAGAGTTTCCCAGGGACCAGAAAGGACTGGGTATCAACAATTTTAACAAAAAAGGAATCCTTTCTGTGTATTAGTCTTTCTAAAATGACCAACAGGCCTACACATTTGACTCATTTGCTGTTACTTTTAAGTTTAAGCAGTTTTTCAACATTGGTACACCACACTAGAATGTCATTTTAGTTACTCTCAAAGTTTTTTATTTAAAATGTTTTTTTCGTAAAAACTTTTTTTTATGTATAAAAAAGAAGAACATATATATTCACAAACTTTATATCACGCTTTAAGTCATTTAAAAAGTGTGCTCTGTTACACTTGTAACTACTATCTAACAATTCCGGGTTACGGTTTCTAGTTCAGAGTCACACTTGGTTCAAACAATATTTGTATATTCACATTCAATAAAATCAAAACAATACAATTCATTAATAGTTAATAAGTCCTATTTGTCGACGCGTTTCGGTGCGTAGATTGCATTTGTGGCACCTTCCTCAGGACAGACGAAATTAAAACAAACGTGATAGCTTCTTTCTAAAAAAGGAAAGAATAAATATAATCAATATATTTTCCTAAAGAGAGTTTTTATTCTAGTTGTGGGCTAATTTGCAAGTGGTTGCTTTTGAGTATATTGGGTCCCCTTACTTGAAATTTTAGGGATTTAGGTCCTTGTATTGATCTTTCAGGACTGCTTTGTTCCTATGTGGCGTTACGTTTCTCCTTGGTAGCGCCAAAATCTTATTCTTTTATTCACTTTCTACAAAAAGAAAAGACAAGCAGGGAATTTAAGCTCCATGCTAGAGATAATGGTATTGGCTGGTGCATCCATATTTCATAATTTACTCACTTATAGAGATTTTATATATCCCTTTAAAATATGGGTGTCTGTCAAAGCTGGTACTGTTTTCCAGTCTGGCCCTCAAGCGATTTGGTGGTATTGCTTTGCCACGTATATTTGGTGATGTTACTGCGCCTATAGACAACACATTGATTAATTCAAGAGTTTTTGGCCTACTTGTTTGGGTAGATTTGGTTTAGAGGAGTAATTTGGCTGATACTCACCTGGCAAGTATTACTCAATGCTTACACTCTGGCACTTTCTTTATAACACCCTCTCCAGTGGTGTCTGTCAACCTGTATTTGGAGTGACATAGTGGTGTATTTAAGTATCATCACCCCCACCATGTTCTAAAAACCCTATCTTCTGTACTACTGGGGCAATTTGGTGTGTCCTACATACCTTGTTAGTTTGACAGGTTTGACATAGGTCCAGAGTGCGCCTTGACTTTTTGTTTGGAGCGAGGTCTGTTCTTTTACCTGGAAGATTAATAGATCATCTTAGGATAGAAGCAGCGACGTATTGATATTCAGTCTATGTATTTCATCTGCCGCCTGGACATGGGCATCTACTGTTTACTTTTCACCCAATGTCTCGCTCTCTAAAAACCCCATAATCTTTCATTGTTATTCCTGGAACCCTGCGCCTGTTATTACAGAGCATTCAGCCCCAATTTGTGTTCATTTTTCTCACTGGTGGAAAAAGTTCCCCGCTATTAACCTACTGCTTACGATGGTGCATGGACTATTGCCATCCTCCTGCTCAAATAGTGCAGCCCCCATCAGCTATTCCATTCCCTGGACTGTTACCGTCCTCCTACTCTGGTAGCGCAGCCCCCGTCTGCTATTACAGCCCCCGCACGCTTACCTTCTCATTTGCCGGCACCGAGAAATTCGCTTGCGACCGCTCCCAGCTTTGGCTGCTTTCAATTGAGCTAGTCACATTAAGTCCGCCTTAAATACCCGTGCGCATCCTAAATGGGATAGCAATTATCTCGTTAATTGATGTAAATTGCTCTAATTTCGCGGCAAAATTCGGCGCCATTTTAGTAGTTTTATTATCCCTATATGACTACCGAGCCACGAGTTCGAGTCCCCCGTGTTCCCGACTCTAATCCTTATTATTTAATTAATTTTATTTTTCAGGGGCATCATGTCCCTGCGCTCACTTTATATCTATGCCATATTCTCGCCATAGTGTTGTTTCGCCACATAGTTTACGTGTATAATTGTCTGCGCCCATCTGTTGGCGCCATTTTAGTAGTTCGCGATGTTTGTTATGAACTACATAGTCTCGAGTTCGAGACTGTGGATGCGCAAACGCACTGTACCACTAACTGAATTTTATATTATAGGTAATTTAGGGTCTTATTTGCTCTACCTCGCCCTGGCATGAGTTTATTTTTCTTATGTTTTTTAGAAAAAGAGCAAAATTGCTCGTTTTGACCAGACATTAATTTCCTGCAGAGCGCTAACACCTAGACCAGCCGAGCTGCTGAGGCCATGCACCGAGTGGCTAAAAACTATACAAGTGGAGCAAGAGCGCAATACCAGACACCCCACTGCCAAGAACCATGCACACACAGAAGTGTATATGTGTAACAGCAGAGCCAGGCGCTCTCTGTACAGGCTGGGCTGTGAGTTGTTGCATTTCTGTAAGCTGGTGGGACACACACTGGAGAGGGGAGAGCCAGGCTTCCCTTCTACACTTAATGTGGTGCTCTTTGATTTAGTGAGTGGTCACCAGGAAGGGGCCTGGGCATACTTCAGGAAGGAGATGTGGCAGATAAGGAATCATAACGAGTAGTGTTGGGGCCCTCAGCTAACCTTTTGATACACATATTAATGTGATTGGCATCCAGGTGTGACATGAACTCTGGTCACTCCCATGGAATATTTCGTGGGGCTATCAGCTTTGTAGTCACTCCTGCTGTGACAGACTGCTTTAAAGATGAAGAGGAGGCAGAGGAGTGGGCAGTTCGATAGAAGCAGACCTCCAGCATAAACCTTAACACTATTGATGCGGCGCATTTTCCCGCTGTGCGCTGAACTTTTAAAAAACCTGCGGTTCATGACTAGCTCAGCTCGTCATGAGCGTACGAGAGGTGTACCTCATGACGAGCTGAGCTCGTCATGAGCGTCGATGGGGTTAAATCACATTTGGTGTCTGGAAATGAACTATAAGAAGGGGAGTTTGAGACTTCATACCTTTACATCAGCCAAGCATCTAGAAGGGGTGTTTGAGGAGCGGAAGCTCTGCAAGACTTCTACCTGTGACCAGGACTGGGTGCCAAGGTTTCATAGTCTCCCTGCTGGGTGAGTGATCATTACCCAGGGAATTTAAGACGACCCAACCTGGAACACCAGCGCCGGTCTGGTTGCCAAGGCAAGTGTACCCTGTAATGAAGAGGCGAGCATTGGAGGGAGTGAAGTCCAGTCCCCGACGCGTGGGCTCCTTTTGCGAGGTGTAATGAGATTGCCTGCTGCACCAATCGGGTCATTACCCGTATGCAGGATGAAATTGACGACCTTTGTATGCCAGAGGAGGGCTGTCGTGAATTGAGCTGTATGCACTGCTGCCCCAATCAGCCTGGAACCCGTGCGTAGTGGGGAACAGTGACCCCTTGTGTCAGAAGGGGCCACTGTGAGAAAACTGGCGTGCCAATGAGGGCCGTAGCCAGTGTGCACTAGTAAGCCAAGACCCCATATGCCTGAATGGGATGCTGCACAGGCCTTACCTGTGCTGATCGACCGGAGGCCGTATGTCAGATGTGGTTGTATCCATTCAAGTTGATGCCTTTTAATATGCACCTGCCATTTTTCAGTGCCTTATGAACCATGTTCTTGCAGTGCTGGAAGAGTTCTGTGTGTCCTACCTGGATGTCATTGCGGTGTTCAGAAATTCATGGCAGAGCCATCTGAGACACCTAGCACAGGTGTTGGCTATGATATAGGAGGTGAAACTGTCCATCAGTGTAGCAAAGTATCAGGTGTGGCAGCCCTCTGTAATCTACCTTTAGTATGAGGGGGGAACAGGAAGATTCACCCGATGGATGTCAAAATTCAATCTGTGATGTAGTGGAAAATTCGTACTTCGACTGAAGTGAGGGCCTTTTTAGTACTCACCGGGTATTACATGAACTTTGTGGCAACCTATTGAAGTATAGATGCCCGCATTGACTACGTTACTCCAAGAAGCAGGCCAGGAAAGTGATATGGACTGGGGAGAGTCCGAAAGCATTTGAGGAAATGAAGAAGGCACTATAGGCACTATGCACTGCACCTGTAAAAAATAAAAAAGCACCTAAGTTCAGTGAGCCTTTCATCATACAGGCTGATGCCTCTGACAAAGGAGTTGGAGCAGTGTTAGCTCAACTGGATGACTTAAGATCGAGAGCATCTGGTAGCCTTTATTAGTAAATAATTACTACCTAGAGAGTAGAACTGGGCGGCTATAGAGAAGGAGTGCTTTACCATACTGTGGACCTTGCGTAAGTTTTGCCCTGATTTATTTGGCATTTCGGTTTGTGGTGCAAACGAATCATAAGCCACTGAAATGATCGATGGCTATGTAGGGTGAGAATCCCAAATTGATGAGATGGTCTTTTATCTTTGCAAGAGTTAGACTTTGTAGTGGAACACAGAGCTGGATCACGCCACAGGATTGCTTATTAACTTTTACTGATCAGACCACCCAACCTCTCCAGGTTAGGAGTTGGTCTCAGGCTGTTCTGATCAGTGTGGGGTGTGTGTTAGGATGGAGAAGTCTGCCGCTTAGTAATGGATGTCTACCCTTACCCTGAGTGCCCCAATTGTACTGATATCTGGATCATTAATGCTGATTTTTTTTCTCATATGCAAACATCATCATACATGTGTGCAATGACATAGGCCACTTCACAGTTTGTGGTCTTGTTGGGCTAGGAAAGTAGCCCAAAGCACTACTCTCATAGTGGGGGAAAGCTGCTGACTTCACCTGGTGTTAAATATAACAGGATGGGCAACCCAAAAACCACTTGAAAGCTCAGGTGTCAATATAGTGTAAGGTAAATTGCTGGCAAGGGGGTCATCAGTCCTTACTATTCATCACGGTCACCGTGAAACTCCCTTAACATATGTGGTACTGAGGATAGTCTCACGTACTAGTAACACAGGAGACTGAAATGTTGATGTCTGCTCCAATTCTCATATATTAATTCTTAGATCTCAGGATCAACTGATGCTTACATAGGACTGATTCCATATACTAAGAGAATGGACTTTACATGCATTAACCTATGGTGTTTAAATGAGACTTTGATTGACTGTATGTATACATGATTAATGTATGTAGAATTGTGTATGCCTTTGGAACTCTATAACTGTCTCTCGATGTTTGATCAATTTATATGATTAGTTATTTGGCTTTTTGGCTCCAGTTTAATTCTGTCTGTAACCATTTTCGGGACATATCTAGATTTACTGTTTTCTTAAATAACTTTACAAATGATCCCCTTGTTTCGCCTGGAGTTACGCAGCACGAGTATGGTGGTGGCAGCATACTGTGTAGTGATCAGTAGACCTGAACCAATCCCTTTTAACCTGTATTACTGGAGTGAGTAGCGCTTTATTTGAGCTGATGGGGTACCACTGCACCTGTTTTTCGGGACCTGCACATATTTTCCCGCATCAGAATTTTCCCCAATAGCAAGAGAGAGAAAAACACAATTCAAAAAGGCGGAGGACAACAAAGACGGAAAAACCGTCACAAAGGGAGAAATCACTCTTTCAAGGCGCAGGGAGAGCCTGGTAGTGGATTAAAGAGTCCGACAGTTAATTACACCAGCCGCAGGCTTCTGAGCAGGAACTTTGGGAACCAGCACTCTTTCTTTCACAGATTAAGCACTGGGAGTGAGGGCTACAGGCTCACTCTTTTTAAAGTTCTGCTGCTGTGTGCTTATCTCACCCTTGGACTACAATAGTTTGGTGTATGGTGCTGTCCAGTGCATGGGTGGTGTATCCTCTCTGGGTGTATGTGCCCCTGGAAAGAGTACATTACTGGAACAATGCAGTACTGAGCAGTGCGTAAATGCTAAATGCATGTGCTGGATGTGTCTGTGCTTATGACTGCTACAGTACAGGATGGGTGCTTTATACATGCACTGGGTGTATGGGTGCCTGCAAAGGAAACAATACGTTACACACTCTAGGTTCAATTTTGGGAGACCCAGGCCTGCATGGTGACAAATGAGGTGGTAAAGTGACCCCCCCCCCACACTCCCAGCCTCCAATGTACTACTTCATTCCTATAAATTGGATGGAACTCGCTGGAGAGGAGCGAGCTAGACTTCCATCACACAGCTCAAAGGGTGCTGTTTGATTTATTGAGAGGTCACAAGGAAGGGGCCTCTCAGGAAGGAGATGGAGCTAATAAGTGAATCATAGAGTACAGCTGGGGCCCTTTTGATACACATCACTGTGGCTGACTTGGAAGTGTAAACTCTGTTCACTCCCATGGACTTGTTGATGGGCTATCAGCTTTGGTGTCACTCCTGCTCTGACAGACTGCTTTCAAGAGAAAGAGAGGGCAGATGAATGGGCTTTTCAAAAGAAGCAGGCCCTAAGTACAAATCTTCAGAGACTTGAACTTTAAATTGCATTTGATGTTTGTAAGAGGACTACAGGAAGAGTAGCTTAAGACCCCACAAATTGTCATCTTCAAAGCAGCCAGGTGACCTGTTTGAGAAGGGGAAGCTCTGCAAGACTTCTGCCTGTGACAAGGACTGAGGGCCAAGGTTTGCAAGTCTCCCTGATGGGTGAGGGGACATCATTTAGGGAATCCAAGACTACATGCCCTGAAGTGCCTGAAGCACGAGCGCCTGCCTGCTGCCAAGACCAGTTATCTCTGTGAGGTAGAGGAGAGCGTGGGAGGGAGTGAGGAGCCCTTTCAAATGGACTCCCTTTGCAAGTTGTGAGGAGACTGCTTCTGCATCGTTCAGGTCGTTGCCTGTGTGCAGGTGGAAGTTGGTGACATTTGTATGCCAGAGGAGGGCCACAGTGTGCAGCCCTGCAAGGAGAAGCGAACATGTGTGAGAACTCTGCGACTGCAGAGTGCAACCCAATTGGGCCCAATGCAGCAAACTCACCTGAAACTGCTGCTGATGCTTCAGTTCCTGCATATGGGGCGTGCTCAAGAACTTCAGTTGCTCTGATCCTGCGAGGTGCAGGTAAGACTGATTTCAGGCAAGTCAGCCCTGGGGGAAACTTGCTGCTAGTTAGCACTGCAGCGCTGGATTACTGACTTTAAAATAGTGCCATAGTGTACACTTGAAGCTCAAACTAGTAGTGGAACTTACCCTGGATAGTGCCTATAGTGAATGGGGAATAACCATTACCCATAGTAGTGAGAAGGAAGTGGGACGGGGGAAATTACCTGACACGAGAGCCCTGACTTCAGAGGGACGAGGTAGTTATTTCTGAATGTTTTACGTTTCCTTTGTGTTGATGGTGGTAGAAGTAAAATACTTCTCTCTTTTCGTATAAATAAGTATTTGGCTGTACAATGATTTATTGCTGCTGTGTGCACTTTGAGTTTTGAACCTGTGTTTACTCCCCTGTGTCAACACATTTCTCCCCCCAGCCCTCCCCACAATACTCCTCACCGGGAGCCTTGGATTGCTCAATCACATTACTGTTGAGAGTCAAGTGCAGAAGGGGTACTTGGACGGTTGCTCAGAATCCATAGTAAATTGGGGAAACAACAGTAATGAAAGGCCTCAACCCCTGCGGTTGGGCCCTGTAACCCCTGCTTGCGCCATGGCCCTCTGAAAGGGGTTCTTATAATGGATGTCCGAGGGAATGTGTAGGAAAAGGACCATTAGAAGATACTTTAGGGATTCTTCGCCATAGGTTGAACAGCACATATATGCAATCGTCGAGGAAAAGATTACCTTCAAGACATCCATGGTCATGGTAGACACCTTGGGGGATGTTGCAATACCCAAAGACGATTTGCTGTTTTGCACCACAGCTCTGGTGCTGGGCAAACTAGATTTAATATGCCAAACAAGCCTGGAAATTAGGATTAATAACATGGACTGCTGCATGCAGGGTGATGATGCCGCAGTTCTCAGGCAAGAGGCTGCCCCTGAACGTTTGACATGGTGTGGACCAAATGGCGGGATTTTCGGGTGGAGGACTGAAGAGTGTACAAGAAAGAGATAAGTACGGGATGATTAGAGAGATATGTGAGCTCGATCCCCTCCGAAGCAGACTGGGAATGCTAAAAGACTCAGAAGCACACTGCTGGAAACGGGAGTGCACATTAAATTTTTTACTTATTTTAATTTCCAAATATGTCATTCTTTGTAACAGGAGATGTCTGGCAGAAAATTGCTGGATAACTGTCATACGTAAGTTGATAGTTGAAACTGTTGGAAAATTAAATAAGAAGATTTATAAAACAAAAGACTTCTTTACATTTTATCCTTACATTTGATCAAGGAGTATTTATTTTCCATGGTTTATCAAGTGGCATATGTAATTTTGTAAAGGCTTTTTAATTATAGCCTGGTTGCTTCTGCTGCGTAGACAGCATATCGCATGCGTTCATATGGTAACCCATATGTTACCATAATAATTTGCATTTTACACATACTGCATTGTTTATTGTAAATGCAAAACGATTTTTTGGTTACTTTAAATGTTGTAGTTATTTGTATTTGTTTAACTAATAAATGTGTAACTAAATTGTATTTTATTTTTGTAGTAATATTTGGGGAAGATGTTGCCTTTGGTGGAGTCTTTCGTTGTACTGTTGGCTTGAGAGACAAATATGGTGAGTAAATAAGTGAAAGGCTAAACTGCATCCCAAAGTAATATTGTAGGTCCAACTTGATTTTACCAAATTTATTTTGTAGTTAGAAGTCTTACTTCAATTTAGGTAACCCTAAATCACATTTTATGAATGTTCTTTGAAAATAGAATAGCAATACAACGTAGGTGCATTTCAGACATACCCCTATTTTGATGAATAAATACTGCAATTCGCCATACTCTTATTTGATCAAGAAACAACACTGGCAGCCATCTTACTGTACTCACTCCCTCTCTGACCTCACAAGCCAATGTGGCCCCTCACCCTACTGTCATTCAAACAATTGTGACGATGGGTAGTGTCTTATGTGTTCTATTCTGGAAGGGGAAAGAACAATCGGATTCCATATTGTGCTGAATTGTTTCGCCGTGATACTAGGATTGTAAGAGACCTTCCCAATAGCTAGTACTTCCACAGTTTCTGATCAATTGTTGAATTATAATAGGAGCTTCTCTGTGTTCCTAATGAACAGCTGTGAGTCTCTTGGCTCCTTTTAGCATGTACCATACCAATATCCTGCCTTTCCTCGACATGCCTTCAGCTCCCATATCCCACAGTCACAAGACAAATGTCCCAGCAGGAGCTTGTGATCCACAGTACCCACCATTACTTTTATGGCCCTCCTTCCAAAACCTTTTTTTATTTTGCACTCCCTTCGGATATGACGATATAAACCACAGCACCGGGAATGGTCTGAAGTGGAGTGATAAATCTTTTTGTGTGTGTACGACTTGAACCTGAGTTTGTACCTATACTCTGATCACACCACACATTTCAGTATATTCTTTTAATTGCTGACCTTGGGTCCTCTCTCGGGTCTGCCACCCTCAGTCCCCAACCCTTTTGGCTTCACCTCTTCTGAACCAGGGCTACGGTGCTTGTGCCCTCTCCTCTAAACATGGTAAAATTGACTTGCACCCAATTAGCCTATTACATTTACTTGTAAGTCTTTAGTAAAGTGGTACTTCAGGTGCCAAGGACCTATACATTATATGCTACTAGTGGGCCTACAGCACTTATTGTGCCACCCACTTAAGTAACCCTTTAACCCCTTCGGCGCTGATGACGAGCTCAGCTCGTCATGTAACGCGGCTTTTTGAAAAAAGCCGCGTAGCGCGAAAATCGCTGCAGCGCGCATGCGGTTAAAACTTTCTCAGGGCTGCTATAGCATCCTGTGTGTGCAGCTTTAAATTGCCATTTCGACCTGACAAAATAAACCTTTTTGCCTGGCCTAAACCTTCCTTTCTAATACATGTTTGTCACCCTCAGAGTAAGTACTAAACAGCCTATGGGGCAGCGTGCAGTGTTGGGCATGGCCTTTTAAGTTTTACATGTACTGATGGTGAAAAACTCTTACATTTGTTTTTCACTACTTCAAGGCCTCCTTCTCCCATAGGATAACCTGTGCTTGCATTACTATGCAAATACCTGTCTATGCAGTATCATTGTATGCCATAACCTGTGCCTGAAAAGCAGTGCCAGCACCAGCAACAATGTCAGTGCATCCCGAATCCATGCGCAAATGACAACGTTATTATCAGATCAATGTACTTTATAGCCGATGAAAGCATAACCGTGTTAATACCAATAAGGACAATTTTGTAGAACGCTATGACAACTGAAGGCACAATGCATTACATTATTACAAAGGTTATATTATTACAATTAAAGAGTGATAACTTTTCTTTGGGAGCAGGTGGGAGTGTCATGTTTGGTGTCTGTGGAATTTTAATTAAAAACCCTCTTTGATGGTAAAGTTAGATTTTAAGTCACAATTCAGATAATGCAGTTTTTAGAAAGTTTGCCTTTTCTTGTCCTAACCATTTGGTGCCTGTTATGTGGGTCATAAGACTAGATGTTGTTGGCAATTAGTCTTTGTGTATTCCTCCCAGACAGTATCACAATAGAGGACCTGAGTGTTGGCAGGATGGTCCATCCTGACTTGATTGGGGGTGAGGAGGGAGCTGTCCCCTACCACACTTGCACCTTAAAGGCACTGGCCCAGCATGCTCACAAAGAACTGAACACTAGCCTGTTGTGCCCCCAGACAGACTGGGACCAGGGTAGAGAGGCAGAAAATTCCAGGCACTTAGGGTGATTGGTTATTAATCAGCTTGCCTTTAATTGCTCTATAATTCCATAGTTCTATCACTGGTTTCAATGGGGAGGTAAACTATAGGTTTCTGGGGTGGTGCTCCTGTGGGCACCATGCTAGAGCTAACAACATCCTCTCCTCTATGGCCTGATCCATTTCTAGCTATTTTTTCTGTCTCTTAGTTGACCACTCTGTTATTGGCTTCAGATCGGATGCCTGGTAATGGTATGTCTGTTTTCTGCCTAAGGGCCCCTAAGGATTTTTTTCTACACTCTTGCTCTGATTTCAGACCATCTTATGTAGTTTGAACTTGAGGATTGGCACTGAGAGACTGAAACAGTCACTTCCTGTCCCAAGAAATCCTTCTTGACTTCCTCAGTTCTCTCAACCCAGAAGATAAGGTGTGCCTTCCATCGTGGGAGGTCAGCCTTTATTTGCACTTTAGAGGCATCTCATTTGCAGCATACCAACTTTCTAAGACCCAGTTAGGTGTACATCCAGCTCTGGTATCAATTTTGTAGCTCACTGGAAGGGGATAGTGGCTTAAAAAGTGTTTCTTGTTTTTAATCTCTGGATTGGGGTTTCACTGTTTTGTAACCCAATGTACAGCCAATGTTACCAGTCAACGCATAACAGTATTCAGTACAACAGAATAGTGCACTAAGAAAGGATTATTCAAACCAAAGTTATCAAGGGCATGCATATATATATCATCAGATGTCCCTGGGTAACAACCTACATATACAGGCATTTGACCTAAATGTACATAGAAGGAAAAACGACCAACCGGGTTCTCCCAACGTCCCTCATCCGAATATGCCAGGATAGAACAAGTAGTTAACACCTAAACATCAGCCATATGTGTCATCTAGAAAGAAAAGATCCCCATATATCCATAAACAACTGTAGTTGGTCATACGAGTTCATTTTTTAGAGCAATGAGATGTTTAGGCCCTCAGATTTGTCTTTATTGACCTTAAATACTGATAGCTGCTCAGAGTCCTCAAGATGGGTGGGATAGAGAACTCAGGTTTTTCTTTCTTCGTTTATGGGAAATGGCATCCGTCAATGTGCAAATCTTGTGTTCGTTTAGGCAAAATCATGGCAATTTTATATCCAGAGCCACTCATATTTTTTTAATATACATGTAGGATAGGTCATGACTCTGTCCAGCCAAATCATAAGGGCTTTAATACCAATGTTGGTGATAATTCGGGCTATTGTTCGATAAGATGAATAAAGTTCCAGATCTTTGTCTTCGGTATTAGTGAGACCCCTGCTCCACATGTGGTAGGTCTGTCTCCTCAACGCTGCAAAAAGATGTAGAAAAGAACTATTAGTGGATTGCCCAAGCATATGAGGAATGTTTTGTAAAACTGGACCATAAACCTAGCAGACCTCCTGGAATATATATTTGCCCTGAATTTCAATGATTTAAATTGTGTTCAGCCTCAGCCATATGGGCTATTGTAAATATTTGACATTTTCCCATTTTGACCACCTATAATGCGCCTTTAAGTAGAAGGAACAAAATGTGTCACAAGGGCTACAAACTGGTCTGTGTTCTGAAGTTAGGTTATGAATGCTTTGTTGTGCTTCAACCACAGACACTTAGCAATATTTTATTGGTTGTTTTGCTTTTGTTAAAGTAGGTCTGTTGCTCTTTGAGGTGCACAAATTTCGCTGCCTTGGTTTGTGGAAAATGTAGCTGGTCCGTATATTTGCTGTTTGTTGAAAGTGTGCTATCTTGTTTGTTAGTGTCTCTCAACTCTGCAGTCAGGTGTGCCTTAGTGAGTTTCCTTTCCCTCTTTCATCTAGTCTCTATTGCAATCAATATCCCTTTCGCCTTACACTTAAAAGCATCTTACATGGTTGTAGTAAAAATGTCTTACTTTTTTATTATGAAAAAAAGCATTCTTGTGCACCCTTTCAGCTTTACTTACCACACTCTTTAACAAGTTATTTTGCAGACACCTCCCTCTTGGTTTTGCCCTATGCTCCTAAAGCTAATCTAATGGCAAGTGGGCCTGATCCGAGACCAATATTTCCAAATTGCTAGCATTTCTTAGATTTGTTTTCAGTTGTCTAGCCATAAAAATTGAATCAATACTTGTGCATGACCAGGAAAATTCATGCACCAGTTCAACCCTTCTTTTCACTTTAGAAATTGCCTTACCAGTGCTGGACATTGCCTTACCAGTGCTGGATTGGAAATCACTTTACATAAGACGGTTTAACATTTCAATCTCGACCCACAGGGCTGATTCCCGCTCGCTGTGTTTCTCTTTACTTTTCAGCAACAGACCTTCGCCGTCCTTTATGAGAAGATAAGGAGCTACAGAAATTAAAATCACAATACTATTTATAAGTTCAGTCAATAACGAGAGTTAGGAGTTTTACTTTCATTTAAAAGGGTTTAGTACGTTTTCTTTTCTTTTTATTCTTTATTCATTTACCTTAAATATCAGTCAAATTACATAGTTAATCATAAAAGAAATCGTTAGAACAATTGTAACAAATATAACATCAAGCGTGTTCAATAAAGGAATTAACTTCCCTATTCTAGAGAATGGGATGAAAATGGTGTTAGCAGGAACTCATAAAGAGTCATTTTTCGGAGGCAAAAGTAAAGTAGAACATAAAGCCCAAATTCAGTTAGTCAATAATGGCTTACCGTCCCAAAAAAAGAGATTTTCACCAACTCAATAAGTCTCAGAAATGAAGCCAAATAATCAAGCAGTAGCAATTGCAACTGCATTCAGCAAATCGGGTAGGAAAAGGGCAGCAAATCGGCATTCAGCATTAAGCCGTTGGAATTCAGCTTCAGTGCTGACCAGTGATATGTGGCAAGGGTCTAGGAAATGGGGCATCTGGAAAAAAAATGTTTACCTACT
The DNA here is from genome assembly GCF_964261635.1 of Lissotriton helveticus. Taxonomy (NCBI): domain Eukaryota; kingdom Metazoa; phylum Chordata; class Amphibia; order Caudata; family Salamandridae; genus Lissotriton; species Lissotriton helveticus. The sequence goes on from NC_136067.1 coordinate 652,876,148, forward strand.
CTATAAATATGCAGCAAACAGTCGAAAAAATGTTGCAGTTTGTGTAGCAGTTTCTTTTCTTCTCGTCCAATTAGTTTTTGATTTTTCTTGAGAACAGATTCTTATCCTCTGTTCCCATGTTTGCATACAAAGGGTTTATTTACTAAGACTTATGAAGTTGAAACCTTTATAAAACGGTTGAGGCCATGAAGTTGAAACCTTATTAAACGGTTGATGCTTTTTCTTTCTTAAACTTCTTTCCCATGGGTATGAGGGCAATCTTAACCTGCTAAAGAAAGAACAACATGCTAGCTAATGTTAAACTTGAATTTGTGGTTAACTAGTTTGAATGTGAATTGTCTTTCTTTTGTAATTATGCTGCCATCCATATCCATATCCATACTAATATTATAAAGAGAGAGCCCAAACCTTTGAGGCGGGTAATCTCAGTAACCACAGCACCAATCACAACACCCAATACAGCGTTGGAAAAGGCAGTTGCAGCAGAAGGACATAGGCTATGCAGACGGCCACCATATATATATATATTTTTTGTAGAGTTTTATATAGCGCGAACTTGACCCGAACTGAATCAGGTATCAGAGCGCTTTACATAGCACGAGTTACATTACATGAGGACACACATTCATTTTTGTTAGGCACGGGGAGATTAAGTGATTTGCCCAGAATCACAGGATGTTTGGCGTCGTTACCAAGACTCGAACCCAGATCCCCAGGTCCGAGGTCGAGCGCCTTAGCCGTTAGGCCAACTCCTCTATACATTTAAAAGGTAAAAGAACCGTGCCAGCAACGTAGTCCCTTGTGGGCGTGTCTGCGTTGTGCTGTGGGCGTGTGCTGGGGGCGTGACAAATGCTGGGGGTGTGACAAACGCTGGGGGCGTGTGTCCGCCCTTCATGCCATGTGAGTCATACATACAAGCGCCAATTATGTTGCTGCGCAGCATCAAGGGGCACGCTGGGGGCATGAGAAACGCTGGGGGCGTGTGTCCGGCCTTCATGCCATGTGAACGCAATTGCGCTGCATCAAGAGGCACGCTGAGGGCATGAGAAACGCTGGGGGCGTGTGCTACGTTCCGCCCTTCGTGCCATGTAGGTCGTACATTAATCAGAAGATCGTCTGCTGTGGCCGTGTGCTGGGGGCGGGGGCGTGACAAACGCGTTCACCTGGAGGCCTGGTAAGTAACGTTACTGCAGCCTCTCCTGCGCGCTGTTACTGAACTCTCTCATTCAACGAAATTACACGCGCCTGCTACCATCAACCAGGGCTCTAGCCGGGCTCAGGCGGCGGATCAGTACACTAATTACACACGCCTGATAACATCAGCCAGGGCTGCAGCTGAGCCTCAAGCGGGGGAACACACAAATGAGCCTGTCTGCGGGGACAATTACTGCAGCCTCTCCTACTCGCTGTCACTCAACTCTCTCATTAAACGGATTTACCCGCGGCTGATAACTCTCTCATTCAACGACATTACACGCGCCTGCTAACATCAACCAGGGCTGTAGCCGGGCTCAGGCGGCGGATCACTACACCAATTACACGCGCCTGCTAACATCAACCAGGGCTGCAGCTGGGCCCTATTCTAATGAAACAAACATTTTTGTCTACCGTGAGATTTTAAAATAAATTGCCCTTGCCAAATACACACATTGCACACATTCTATTTCATACCCGGACAATGTCGGGATGGGCTGCTAGTAATAACTATAAAAGTGTTCCACTGGAACCCTTGCCTAAGAACATCAGAAATAATCCTACTTTTCCTTTGGTGTCACTACAACCTTCTTTCTAAACAAATAGGAAAGCTAAACTGAGTCATAGACAAAAAGAGCAGGTAATCCACTGTCTGAAGCATACATCTAAAATACGGTCAAAAAAGAAATCACTTTCTAAAACAAAAATTGCCTGCAGTGCATCCCATAGTGGCTGTTGACGCCTTTCCTTTCCTTTGCATTGCTTGTGATCAGTAGCACTCCTGCTATGTTGCATCTGTGATCTGGGGTTGGAAGTCTTCTGTGCGTCTGTCCTGCGGTATTATCACTGAATTCATATAGCTTTTTATAAGAGCCTCACCTGGATAAAAACATTTCAGGGTCAGACGACAACATGCTCAAAATAAGGACAATACATCAGAAATCCCACTAGAGAGGACACTTGCAGGCCAAAAAATAAAGCAGGAATTGGTCTTAGAAATGTTTTGAAGAACCATGATGCATACAACTCTCTTCTCCTGTGCACTACTGGATGCCCAGTACACACATTTGAGTGGGTTTCAATATAGAAAACGCAGTTAGTGAAAGTTGAAATTTTTGTACGTTGTCAGCTAAGCATTAATAACCTGTAAATCTGAGGAATAAACTATCTAGAGGAGCATTGTCGGCTGGTTGCTGGTATTCATTAGGTCTCCCGCCTAGCGATACACTGCGCAGCAGTGTTTGCGCAGCGAGAGTCCTTTTGTCCGGGTTTTCAAAATGGACCTAGGATATGCACACGCTTGTGCATGTTCATTTCCTATGGTCTTTTCTGATTGTGTTTGTAGTGCGTGTTGTTTTGTAACAGAACACGCAATAGGCCATAGGTGGTAGCGTAGATCCGCCCATGGCCTATTGGTGTCTGTTACGCGCACCAAAACCCATGTTTTCAATTATCGTGCCCAGACACGGGCGCGATAATTGAAAACATATTCTTCAAAGTAGCGCGAGCGCGCACCACTTGCAGGCGTGTTTTGTTTTGTGTTTAACAATAGCGATCGCTTTCAGTGCTGCTTGTTTCTTCTGTCTTCGTCTCACAGAAAGTATCACTTGACAGTACCTCGACTGTCACCCACATCACTCGTGCTTTCCTGCACCCTCTGCTATTTCCTAACATGATGTAGGAGTTATCCAAACCTCCCGGCTTCACCTCACAAACTGCGGGACCGTCCCACGGCATGTGCCTTAACCACACAGCGCTCAGTACTTTTACTTCTCTCTGCTTACTCTGCATGAAACTTTTGGTTTTCCAGTACTTCTACCCTCCCCTACAATGAATGCCTGACTTTCTCACGTATTCTGTCTCCTTCACACAAGACGCATACCTTCCCATACCTTATGCCTTCACCGCACCGCCGCGTGCACAGATTCCCTTTCTGAGCGCCAAATGGCTGCTGAGAGGGTCCGATGGCTCAGTGATCTAATGCATTCCACTATGGAAATGTCATTGTCCGCTTGTTAAAACTGCCGGTGCTCAGGCAAGACCCGGCCCACTTAAAGCACTGGATGCGTCTGAAGGGGGTAGCATGGTGGGGTAGGGTGGTGTGGGGAGAGGGTACGGTAAGAGGATGAGGCGGCACTGCACCAAAAAAGTAACAGCCCATGAGGGCAGAAACAACCTTTGCGGAGTGCTTGAAGGCGGTGGGACGACTAATGGAGAGGATGCGGGGTGGTAGGGGGTGATGAGAGAAGGTGGGGCAGGGGTAGAGTGAAACAGCATGACCCAGGGTAGCATAGGAGACTCGGTGTGCAGGGACCGTCTGTAGGGGTGGCGGAGGGTGCAGGGTACAGGGTACTGTAGGGGATGAGAGAAGGCGGGGGAAGGGGTACAGCACGACCCAGGGAAGCATGGGTAACCCTGGGGTGCAGGAAGGCACAGGAACAGCCGTGGTTGGTGGTGGTGGGTGGGCGGGGGCGGTGTGCAGTACTGGTGGGGCTGATGATGAGAGGCGGGAGGACGGTGGAGGAAACAACCTGAGACCGCCGACAGAGCATGGCAGCCCTGACAGTGAAGGAACAAGGGGCCTTCCTCTAAACAGACATTGGAACACTCAGTAGGTCTAGTTTTTCAATGGTTTCTTCTCTCTATCTTTTTTATTTAATGATTGTATTCCTCAGCAGTACACCTATTACAACATAAATTGCAAATACATCACTGTACATTGATAGCAGAAGGTAGGCAAACACTTATAAAAAGTGAATCCATAGTATAAAAGTAGGTTATTTGGAAACGCATCAATAACCATCCAGTGTGCTTGTAGTCTGCATCAAAAATCATACCCACAGCACACCTAAGCCAGGCTCAGCACTCCTGTCTAATGGCCCATTGACTTTAATTTGTCAATTTAATAATATCAGATTCACCTCAGGTTCTGTGTAACCTTTTATAGGAGGGGTAGGTTGCCATACTTGCTTTCTCAAAGTAGGATACCTCCAACATTTCGGTACTCCAGTTGTAAATGTTTGAGTGGGGTTAGCATGTTTCCAATATGTTACAATAATTAATATACCTATTGTGATAGGTAGAAATATTTCTTCATGTTCACACTGTTCAGCAATCCCCAGCTTAATAAGTGATTGATGAAATAATGTCCCCAAGGTCTCCCCTAGCTACTCAAATTGTTTGGACATAATGCCAACATTTGAATCTAATCTGCATTTCCTCATCCATCTTTCGGGCATCCACATGTGGCCCAATTTTTCTTATATCATTTGGCAGCTCATAAGGGCGTAATATGAAAATTGAATAGTGTCCTTAATGTTGCAGCTGATACTTAAGAATGAATTCGAACTCAAGCATCAACTTTATAGAAACCTTAATGAATGAATCTGTAATTAATAAACTCAGCCTTGTTGACAATTTTGCAACCCATTTGGGTATGTCTTTTGGACTGTTTCCTAGAAAGATTTTTAGAAATACCAGATTCTAACAACTAGACGCCCGGTAAACCTGTATATATGTTCTGGAAAACTTTTCCATACAGTTTGTTTTGCACGGGTCAAATAGTTCCCATAACTGAAAATATCTGAAAGATTATTGCTTTCTGTAAGAAGATAATGGAACGTTCAAAATCAATGCCCATTAATTGATTAACAAATTATGATCCAGAATTAGCTCATACTTCATTGCCTAAAAGAGATAGAAGGGTTGATTTGTTCCATGTAGGTATCTTCAGATATTTTGTAATGTTATTCCATATTCCTTTCATATGCTTCAGCTCGGCTCAGAAAAACAGATTAGAGCAAGCTCTTGGGATGTAAATATCTGGATATGTGATTGTAGAGACTGCTGGATTGGTAAAATGCCTCATCATATTACCCTTCCTCGCCCAGTAAAACAAGCATTTACAATGCAATGGTTTCGCCTTTGGAAAAGTTAGAGCTATTGGCATTTTAAATGACAAAATTTGTATTTATGTGTTGGTTTTGAAAACAGATAAATAAATGGCATTGTCATTTACATTGCCATTTGCTTAATCTCTCGCAAATGTGAGACCTAGTGTACCCTACGGACGAACTCAGCAGACAGCAGTTACTCACGAACAAAAATCATGCAATGAAGACGAGGGAAACTTCAAAATATCAGATATTACAGCCATTTGAGCAACAAGAAACTCCAAGAAGCTAGTGCTCCCTCCTGTAACCTCATATTAAATAGCAAAATTACAGGAAGCTAAAAATAATGACACGGACAGCGGGAGGGGGGACACATAGCTGCCAAGGTTTCAGATTGCCATGTGTGACATTTTCATAATTTCAGCGAATTTATGAGTGACATTTCAGCGACTATGAGTGACACTTTCTCACGAACAAAAATCATGCAATGAGGACGAGGGAAACTTCAAAATATCAGGAATTACAGCCATTTGAGCAACAAGAAACTCCAAGAAGCTAGTGCTCCCTCTTGTAACCTCATATTAAATGGCAAAATTACAGGAAGCTAAAAATGATGCACAGCGGATCGCGAGGCGAAACCTAAAAAGCGGAAAGACAGGCAGACACGAATAGAGCCAGAGTGTGACAGGCACACAGGTATATAGCTCGAGAGAAGGCAGGAATATAGACAGACATGCAAAATTAGAAAGATAAGATATGGCTCGAGAGAAGGCAGGAATATAGACAGACATGCAAAGTTGAAAAGATAAGATATGGCTCGAGAGAAGGCAGGAATATAGACAGACATGCAAAGTTAGAAAGATAAGCAAAGAGTTGGAGGGAGGGAGAGGCGGGCAGAGACGGAGCTGGAAAGAGAGACAGATCGGTACAGGAATAGAGGGATTGATGGGCAGAAGGATACACATATCACGTATGTCACGACAGAAAGAGAGAGATTGACTAAGCGAAAAATAGAAAGACATACGGTGAGACACCCATATACAGACCGACACGAGAAAGGCAGATATAAGGAAGGATAGAGAATAGACACGAAGAGAGCTAAGCAGAGGAGAGGTGGAGTATTGGAAGGCTAAAACCCAGGATATCGTGGTGTGAATCCCAGCTGTCCTACGTGACCTACAATGTGTGACCCTAGGCAAATCAAGTTCTCGTCCTGCGCCTCGTTCCTCTTTCTTGTCATCCAATGGGTGTTTTGGAGAGTGTACGGAGGCAGTCACCTATAGATAGACATGCAGCAGAATAGACAGCACAGATAGAGGGAAGTAAAAGTAATTATTTATATTTGTTTGTAAGGCGCTGCGTGACGCGTAAATATTGCTTCATGGCGCCATCCGACAGGATAAAAGTCAAATAAAGAAAGGTGTTCAGGAAGTGGGTTTGACAGGGGTAAAGAGAGGGTAGTGGAAAAGACAGACGAAAGTTATACAAAAACATGCGTTGGCCTCAGGCAAGGAGGTTTAAGTGGCACGTGGTAGCAGCATGGGGGAAGATGTAGTATAAAACAAAATAGGAGAGAAAATGGTGGGAAGCCAGTGCTTGTGAAAGGAAGAGAGAAGCAAAAGAGAAGGAGGACTACGGCTGATAGAGATGGAAAGATGGAGAAACAAGAGGGAGTAACAAAGGAGAGAGCATAAAAAAGAGCGAATAAACCACGAAAGAAAAAGTGTAACAACTGAGTATGCAGGATAAGACGGTGGGGGCTGAGGGTGGAGGGAAAGGGGAATTACAAAAGAGAAACTAACAAAAGAGAAATAATAGGTGAGAAGAGGAGGACGAGAGCTCCAGTGTCGAGGTGAGAGACGGAGCTGGAAAGAGAGACAGATCGGTACAGGAATAGAGGGATTGATGGGCAGAAGGATACACATATCACGTATGTCACGACAGAAAGAGAGAGATTGACTAAGCGAAAAATAGAAAGACATACGGTGAGACACCCATATACAGACCGACACGAGAAAGGCAGATATAAGGAAGGATAGAGAATAGACACGAAGAGAGCTAAGCAGAGGAGAGGTGGAGAATTGGGAGGCTAAAACCCAGGATATCGTGGTGTGAATCCCAGCTGTCCTACGTGACCTACAATGTGTGACCCTAGGCAAACCAAGTTTTCGTCCTGCGCCTCGTTCCTCTTTCTTGTCATCCAATGGTTGTTTTGGAGAGTGTACGGAGGCAGTCACCTATAGATAGACATACAGCAGAATAGACAGCACAGATAGAGGGAAGTAAAAGTAATTATTTATATGTGTTTGTAAGGCGCTGCGTGACGCATAAATATTGCTTCATGGTGCCATCCGACAGGATAAAAGTCAAATAATGAAAGGTGTTCAGGAAGTGGGTTTGACAGGGGTAAAGAGAGGGGAGTGGAAAAGACAGACGAAAGTTATACAAAAACATGCGTTGGCCTCAGGCAAGGAGGTTTAAGTGGCACGTGGTAGCAGCATGGGGAAAGATATAGTATAAAACAAAATAGGAGAGAAAATGGTGGGAAGCCAGTGCTTGTGAAAGTAAGAGAGAAGCAAAAGAGAAGGAGGACTACGGCTGATAGAGATGGAAAGATGGAGAAACAAGAGGGAGTAACAAAGGAGAGAGCATAACAAAGAGCGAATAAACCACGAAAGAAAAAGTGTAACAACTGAGTATGCAGGATAAGACGGTGGGGGCTGAGGGTGGAGGGAAAGGGGAATTACAAAAGAGGAACTAACAAAAGAGAAATAATAGGTGAGAAGAGGAGGACGAGAGCTCCAGTGTCGAGGTGTCGAAGGGTGCTGGGTTTCCGCCGAGGATCACACAGGTCGCTTTCTTGTCCTACTAGCTCTATGTCCCACTGCCCTCAGGTGGCAGAGACCACATGCCTGCTCCCTCTGCTGGCACACTGGGGGGGGGGGGCTGCGTGCCCATGTACCTGCTGTACTCCTGAGAGTGGAGCAGGTGGTGCGTGCCCCTCCCCGGGGACACAACAGAGGGCGGCAGCAGGGTGCTTGTCTAGCCCTATACAGCAGTCCCAGGCGCGCTGGCAGCGTTGGGGGCGCCTGGGCGTCGTCCTCTGCTATGGGTGAGATAATCATGCTTGGCCCTGTTGTAGAGCGTGTTGCTGTGTACACTGTATGAACGTGGATGAGGAAAGGCAGCTGGGCCTAGTGCAGTGGACGGGGCTCTGTGGAGCAGATTGCTTAATGTATCGTGAATGTAGGAGGCTGGGCAGCAGTAGAAGTGCCTGTAAGCAGAGGCACTGCAGCAGTGAAAAGACCTGATGCTCGCAGTGGCAGTAGGGCGGAGCTAGGGCCCAAGCGCTGTGCTCAGACTTGGTGGGCCTTCCTGTAGCTCCACACTGTATTCTTGGGGCAGGTCACGTGGATGGCAGCAGGCGCTTGAAAGAGCGCGGGGCCTCTTTATCATGCCGCTCGCATACCTTGTATTTGCAGGAGCCTGCCTCAGGACGTATTACGGTGATCGCCGCCTTCCCTCTGGCTGGATGCCGCGCTGCCTGCAGTGAAGTGTGCACGGTGCCTGCGGGGGGCCGTCGTTACTTGTCCCCAGTCTGTGAAGTTGGAGGCGAATACCCCAGAGAAGAAATTACTCCCTTATTTATTGAAGGGATAGTCCTCTGGCTCTTTTGTTCCGTGATGTGCAAGATTGGAATGTGCGTTGAGCCCACAAACTGCGGAGCTTCGCAGGCAAGCTACTGCCCGGCCGCCATCTTCAGAGAAACGACGAAAACAAACCTTGATGACAAAAAAAAAAAAAAAACCCCGCCCACAGCCGCATGACGTTTTAAAAGGGGCGGAAAGGGAAAAAATCGGCGGAACGCCCACCAATCGCCTCGGTAAATGACGGACAGATCTCTCTTCCAATGGCTAGCCTCCATTTATGGAGCTAGACAATGGAAGAGAGAGGCTGAACTAAGGCACACAGTGTAAGACATAAGATTTCGCCCTGCGCGAAAGGCGAAACCTAAAAAAAGCAAAGAAAAAAAAGAGATTGGTCACCCACCGTTCTTATGGGGAAGTGGTAAAAACCTCAGTGCCTGTCCTGGTCTCTTATGATCGCACACAATAACTTTTAGAATTTAATCCATAGAAATAAGATTTCAGAACCTTAACTGGAGGGGCCCTAAAAAAGGTATAATAGCTCTGGAAATTCGGTCACTTTAGCTAAATGTAGTCATCTTACTCTATTGAGTGGAAGGGGTTTCCATTTTCTCATGAGTCTTAAATTCTTCGACCATGGTTTTATCTTAATTTATCTTAAAAATTCCCTTATGTGTCGTACTTAATTTAAGTCCAATGTAGCGACCACTTTAATATTTTGAGGGATGGCTGAACCTGTGTATAGTATTTGAATCCGCACCAAATTGACATGCTGGCTGTTCTTTGCCACCATAGTATAATCAGGTTTAGTTTCATGCATTTAATCCTCATTGGTCAAGAAGTTTTGAGTCATATTCTCGCAACTTCGGTGATAATCCATGTGTGTTCTTGTATTGCAACCGGATATCTTTCTAAGAATAGAGAATAATAACAAGAATACTGAGCAACCCTGTGAGATTCCATGAGTAATAATGAAGAATCTTTGAGAAATATTTATTTATCATTGCGCATGCATGTGGTAATTTATGTTGTGGTTTAATCCAGTCCACAAAACTCATAGGTAAATCAAATATTTTCAGTGTCTCAAACAGAAATGGCTGCTCTGTCTGATCAAATAGCCTTTCTTAATCTGATTCAACCCGTGCAAGCTTTAGTACGGTAACTATTGCCCAGTCCAACATGGAACTGCGAAATTAGTATGAGAAGTTATATCTCACCCCAAAACGTAATCATATTGTGAAGGTGAGACTACATAAACTGTTTGTCGATGTAGATGTGTGGCTATAGATACACATGCTTTACATACTCCTGCCATCTAGTGTTGGTCTGGATGTGTGCAAGTTGTTTTTCTTCGAAGAAGTCTTTTGAGTCACAAAGTAAAATGACTCCTCCTCTTGGTGACAATGCGCATGGGCTGCTCTGTTCTCCTCATATAGGGCAGGCTCAAAAGCAGCATCTTCCAATGCTTCTTCATCGTATTGCCTGCAAAGGCACTACTCTTTTTCACAAGGCTATTACAGGGGCACCAACAGGGGTAACCACACCAAAGATCAGGGCAGAGATACTTCCACACGTGGTGCCGCATCCACCATAAAACAGTGACTCCCTTCACTTTCCACCAATCATTTAACACCTGTTGGGGGTCGATTACAACAGTTTCTCCCCACCTGGTGATCCAGAACATCGGATCAGTAGGGGTTGGACATTATCCAAGATGGTTATTGTCTGGAGATCTGCACCACACCTCCAAACATTCCACCTTGCACTCACAAACTCTCTCTGAACTATCAAGCTCTGCTCAAACTGGTTGTTGAAGCTCTCTTGCTCAAAGGAGCTATAGAACCTGTCCCTCTTTAACATACGGGGGATACTCCCTGTACTTTCTCATTCCCAAAAAGGACAGTTCTCTACCGCCCAGCTTAGCTCTGAGGCCCTTAAAACATTACATCTTGTCAGAGCATTTCCATATGGTCACCATGCAAGATGTGATTCCACTTCTCCAGCAAGGCGACATTATGTCAGCACTAGACTTAAAAAAGGATGACTAGTTTAACATCCCTATCCATCCAGCAGACCGCAAATACCTCCGGTAATCATAGCTAGCAAACATGATCAGTCCAAAGTTCTGCATTTCAAGGTTACTACTGCACCCCGGGTGTTCAACAAATGCTTAGCAGTGGTAGCAGCTTGTGAGAAGTTGGCCTGGCATATGCTGTCCACTATTCTAGTGAGCACCTTGCACCAGTCCAAACGACCCTTATTGATGGTAGGTTTAAGACAACCTTATAGAAAGCTATCCTGGTGGTAGCTGTGGAGAGCAGCCTTCAGGCTAAGTCTTGAAGGAATGTAAAGCAGCTTGTTTTACCAGTCTATAATCTCTTGAATTATCAAATGAAAGAGCACCACACCAGGTATATATCAAATATATATGTATTTATTCTAAACACAACCCCTCTAGTCTCTTTATGAGGCTAGAGGCAAAAGTACAATACAAGGACTTTAAATAGCACACAATAAATAGCACAGTATACGTTTTGCCCTAAGGGCCTCACAAAGCATATACTAAGAAAGTGGTATAAGAACCATGTGAGGGATAGAAGTGAGTCCTAAGGCCTGTAGAACCGCTGGGGCAACCAGGAATCACCCAATGTAGGGACTCAGGAGACTCACGGGGAACGCGTGCAGTGTCTAAACACAGCCGCGAATCACCATAGACTTTTATGAGGAAAGTTTAAGTTACAATTTTAAAGTTTAAGGACACTTAGGAGGGGACTGCGGTGAAACCCCTTTAGACTAGGACACTTCGAGAGTCAAGAACCTCGGGAGCACCGGAGTACTTGTGTTACCTCACCCAGGCAAGCCGGGTGCATAGGTGTCTTTTCGTATCGGGTTTTGTCATTGATTCCAGTGGAGAGCTGCGAAGAAGTGCTGCAGACGACCAGAGGAAAAGTGTCCGGGTGCATCCAAGGTGGATCGGAGATCTGAAGAACCTGAAAGCAGAGGGGGCAGAGTCTGGGTCACTAGGCAGTGACCAGGATGGCGACCAGAACATGCCAGCCGATGTCGGGTGCTTTCAAGTGAAGTTGGTGAAGCTTGACTCTTGAGCCACGAGGACCAGGAGGCGTCGACGACGACTAGGAGCTGGATTCAAGCTGTCCCACGAAGGATGTCGAGTGCTGCAGTGTCGGAATCTGGATTGGACCCAACAAGCCTTGGCAACAGCAACCCACGCAAGATGCAAAGATTGGCTTTGGTGCAGACCAGCAAGGTCTGATGGACTCACCTGTTGGAGGGAAGTAAGAACACGTCTGGAGCAACCAGGAAAGCTCAAGAAACAAAGGTTTGTCCTTCATGGGGACCCACTAGCCAACAGACTAGAGATCGCAGGTGAAGAAAGCAGGCCCACGGAACACTCGTGGAGTGTAGGCCTCTCAGCTTCGGTGCGAAAGGTGCTCGGGCATGGGCAACAAATAGCCCAATGCACAACTTCGAGAAACTTGGGAAGTAGGTGCACTTGCAAACTTGCAGGATGTCCAGGAGTTCCGGTCCCACGTCTCTCGTGTCGGCTGCGGGTCTCAGCTTTGCCGGGATCTCGTGTCGGCCTCCGAGATGTCTGGAAGTCCGTGTCCTATGTCGCAGATTCTTCGGGATCCGGCGGGAACTTCGAAAATGCAGACAGGCAAGATGCTCTTAGGTGCCTGTTTGAAGAGGGAGGTCACTCCTTGACCTCAAGGGAGATTTCTTCCGTCTTCCAGTCGATATGGAATGTCGAAGGTCCAGGATTTCGTCTTCAGAGTTTCGTTCAGGGTAATCTAAAGTCTCAGGGACTGGGTTCCTATACTTATACTAAGTTTAGGGGATGGACTAACTCTAGGGTCCCACCTATGGGAGGACCTGGAGAGGGGGTGGTTACACCCCTTCCCCTTTGTCTTGTTTCATGCCAGAGCTGAGGCTGTGTGCCCCAGGCAGTGTCTGAAAAGCATTCACTGAATGCAACCCACCCTGCCCCAATACACAAAAGCCTGTCAGGAAACCTATTGTCCAGGCCTCCCCTGCCGAAGTTTCTTCCAGCAGCAGGAGGTCAAACTTGTGTCTGTGGCAGCAGCATTCATTTTGTGATGCTGGATCTCTTTAAAACTATTACCGAGTATACCAGTGTGTACATGTCTTTTCCCTCTAGAAGGGTAGAATGCTACTGGCGGGGGGGTAGTATTCCAAAGTATTTGACTTCAAATACAACATTTTTGATAAAGCCAAACCAAAGTTAGCATTAACCGCGGGGATTATAATGCACTTAAGAGTATATGGTATGGCCTTATCACAGAACAGCTACAAGGAAGGGATTCCGAAAGCTGTAGAGGGGCTCAGCTCCTGCTAGGGCTCCCTCTCACACAAAATCAAGCACTCTGCCTTCTGGATTGTCAAGGCCTGCCATAAGAGTGACTTATAGGTTAATATGTGTCTGTTTTAAATGGTGGATATAGGTATACTATATCCCAGTAAGGGGTGCTTACACCATGTTACCCAGGCTGTAAGGGCAGACCTGTGGTGCCATTTTGGAAGGCTTCCCAGGGGTGGCATAATACAGGCTTCAGCCCCTGATAGGCCTCCGGGGTGCCTATGCCCTTGGTATCTAGGGTACCATATACTAAGGGCTCACAAGGTAACTCAGTAACCAATATGGTATGTACCTAATGTACATGGAATTAATTTTAGAGAGAGAACAGCTAGGCTGTGGTCCTGGTTAGCAGGGCCACAACCAGACTAAAGTCTAAAAACCAGTGAAATACAGCAAAAAGTGGGGGTAATCATAGGAAGCAGACCCTACTCTCCTACACAGCTCATCTACACAGACAAAATATACATGCCTTCCCATACCAGGATGACTGGTTGATCAAAGCTAATACCCCTCCTCTTTGACACAAACACACTTGGGTCACCATAGTCCTGCTCCATCAACTGTGATTCACCATGAATGTACCATGAATGTACCAAAATTCCATCTTCAACCTTTACAGGTTCAACTGTATCTAGGGGCTATTCTCAACACACAGGTGGGATTAGCCTATCCCAATTCAGCAAGAATTAAAAATGTTCAAACACTGCTGTCACACTTTGAAACCAATCAACAATTGACATTCAGGACAGTTATGAGTCTGCTGGGCATGATGGCCTCATGCATCGCCATAGTACCACATGCTTGATTACACATGCGTCCGCTGCAGGAATGTCTAGCACACCAATGCTCTCAGTCACAGAGTCACTTAGAAGATCTAGTGTTGATAGACAGCCGCACTCATCACTCTCTGCAGTGCTGCAACACACAAAACGTTTCAAAAAGGGCAGCTGTTCAACTACCCTGTTCCACAAATCGTTCTGACAGTGGATGCATTCATTACCTACAGGATCTCACCATTCAGGGTCTCTGGGATACCAAACAACAGTGTCTCCACATCAACTACCTCGAGCATGAATCTGTTCACCTAGCATTGAAAGTGTTCCTACCTCACCTGAGAGGCACGGTTGTCTTACTCCAGACGGACAATATGACAGTCATGTACTATATACAAAAACAGGGGGGGGGACACTATCTACAATGATCACTACCGTCTCAGACCATTTGGTGTTGAGCAAGACATCCAGCTGTTAGCACAACATTGCCCAGGAACAAACAACGACTTTGCTGACTTCCTCAGCAGGATGCAGCAGCAAGTCCACGAGTGGGAACTCCTCCCCCCAGCCCTTCTCACATACTTCCATAAGTGGGGGTTTCCACACACAGACCTATTCTCAACCGCAGACAATGCAAAATGCCCAAACTTCGCCTCCAGGTTCCTACACCCGTTATCCAAGTGCAATGCTCTATGGATAAACTGGTCAGGGGTATTTGCCTGTGCTTTTCCGCCTCTCCCTCTTCTCTCATTTCTGGTTAGGAGGCTCAGGCAAATGTCTCTCACCCTCATTCTAGTATCTCCCACTTGGGCTCATCAACCCTGGTTCACAGCGCTACTCGAACTGCCCATAGTTCTCCATAAGAAGCTTCACCAGACCTTCTCACTCAGAACCTTGGAGAAATCAAGCAGCCATACCCAAGGGAACTCAACCTTGCGATCTGGCTCCTGAGGTCATAGAATTTAGTTAACTAAATCTGTCACCTGAATGTAGCAACTAGAGCATGCTATGCAGTCAATTAGAAAGGATTTGTCCTTTAACACTGTTGTAAGCACATTGATCCATTTAATGTAACGGTGCCTAACATTGTTTGCCTTCACTTCAGTACGCTTACATCTTACTGCAGTGGCTGCCTATTTACAAAACAGGCAGTAGTTATCTTTGTTCAAACAGCCAGTTATTAAGGCCTTTATGGAAGGCCTTAAAAGAGTAATTCCGCCCTGAGTTCCACCTGCAACCATATGGAATCTAAATATTGTTCCCACCAGACTTATGGGTCCACCATTTGAACCATTACAAAATTATTCCTTGCAATTTCTGTCTTGGAAGGTCCCCTTTTTGATTTCAATTACTTCACTTAGTGCCTGGAGCTCACATACGAGCCTAACCTTAGAAGGGGAGAGGCTGTAGCCTAACGGCTAGGGCGGTCAATCTCAAATCTGGAGAACCGGGTTTGAGTCTCGGCAATGACGCTCAACATCCTGTGATTCTGGGCAAATCACTTAATCTCCCTGTACCTAACAAAAATGAATGTATCTCATGTAACTCAACTGGTGCTCTTGTAAAGTGCCCGATTTCCATGTCAAGTTACCCTGTAAGAATCTGTACTATAGATTCACATACACCCACCCTCCTTCCCGGAGACCTGTGGTTGTTGCAGTTCCATTTACCTTTTCATGTGCATGGACATGTCTTTACTGAAACACTCTAACAATAGAGTTGATGCCCATGTGCATTATCCCCAAGAGGAGGAGTCACTTTACCTCATGTCTCGAAAGACTTCTTTGAAGATAAACCACTTTCACACATCCAGACCCAACACTAGATGGCAGGGGCATGCATATCTTGTGAATCTACAGCACTACATGCCAAGTACAGATACTTACAGGGTAAGTAACGTAATACCTTTAACTGGTTCCAGAATTTTTTTCAAATTGATGCCCTCCTTAAAAAATTTAATGAGATCATACAGCAGCTTTTGTTGTGGATGTCTGTGTTGCAATGTGAATTCTTTTTTAAGTTTCAAATGAAAAATGTATTGAAGAAAAAGAGTATAACATACAAAGAAATGAACAGCGTATAAGAAAAATACATCATACGAAATAATGTTATATAGGAAAGAACAAATTACATACTAGAACGTGAGAGGGGTAGGGAAGGGGGGAGAAGAAGAGAGGGAGGGGGAAACATCATTAAATAACAGTACAATGCAATGTGAATTCTGTTTCTTCCTTTATGTTGTTTTCATGCTTTTGCTTTGTGTAACTTGTCCTCTGTTCATGGGTAGGGGGTTGTTTGGTATGCATGTGTTTGTCTTTTTCTCCTATTAGCCTTTCCATGGGTCTTTTCTACACTCTATCGAAAAAAGTAATATTCTCTGCATGTGTTTCGTTTTCTCTAGTCTGTGCATCATCTGTCTGAATTTGTATGCCTCTTGTTGTTGATCAACTCATTGTTTACATCTATGTAAAGGCAGATAAAGAGCAAGAACCATTGCAGTGGAGCGAAGACCATATGATTTAGGATCAATCAGTTTGAAGAAAGCAGGATATTCTAGGTGGTAAATCCTGCGATGTTTAAATGTAGTGTTCTTATACTCTGCAAATCTTCAGCTTCTTTCTAAAATACAAAAACTTTGGGTCATTTCTTGCGTTAATGGGGATATTGTTTGAGTAATTTGGAGAGGTGCTTGCGAAGGCCTGTTTCTGGTTTTCTCTTTTTTAAAGTTTTTGTTTCAAGACTAGCAATTTCTTTGCCTTCTACTGTCTAGGCTAGCAACACTGTCTATGCATCACGGAGGTCTAGAAAAGAATAAGGTGTCTTCTCTTTCATGAAAGGGTATTGAAACTTTCTTTTATCTGTAAACTATTGCAGTACTTAGTGGCCTGCACAAAGAAAGAGTCCGTAGAAATGTCAAGAAAAAAAATCTGGCTAATGGAGGGGTCAGCTTGTATATGTAGTGTATTCTGCAACCTTTGGCTACATGAATTACTCAAAGGTCACTCTCCCAATACCATTTGCAATCACAATTTGATAAACTAAGGTGCCACCCACAAATGTTCGACACCCCTCCCCAACCACACACCCCAGGCTTCACTGCTGGCTGGTTAGCTCAGTAATTATCTGTAAAGGTAGACTTTAGGGACCCCTCGCATCATAGCTAAACCCCTGGTAAAAGCATATGAAGAATGGAGCTGTGTATATAACTGTTTACAACAAGGGGTGGTGATGGACAGAGTTTCTGAATTAAGCAGAGTACTCTCACCCAGTCAAGAGATCAGGGCTAGATCCAACACCGTTTTTTAGCTCATTGCACCATCCCAGTTTCAGAATTGGCTTTTGTAGTTTGGTTTGCCCTGTTCCCATCATGCACTGGGACAGGAACAGACTAATTTGCATACAGCCAGGTTCTGAAACTGGGATGGTGCAATGAGCTAAAAAACGGTGTTGGATCTAGCCCTGATCTTTTGACTGGGTGAGAGTATTCTGCTTAATTCAGAGACTCTGTCCCTCACCACCCCTTGTTGTAAATATGTGTATATAACTGGGCTTTTTTTTAACGTCTATGTAGTGGACAACTCTACTTTATCAGTTTAATGTGGAAGGTATTGCTTTCCTCCCTGTTTTTCTGCTTTTGAGGTTATGACAGCAACTAATACACGTTTTTGTAGACCTTAGTTTACATTCACTTTTGGTCAAACAGCAATTTACAAGCACAAAATCCATGTCCTCAATTAAAGAATTGGGAATCTTGGATATTTACATGTGTAATGTGTTTTTACAAATATGGGAATTGGGCCAAATAGGCAAATTTTCTGCATTTACAAGTTTAGAGTTAGAGGCGGGATTGTGTTAATTTCAGGGAGGGTGGGGCTACGTTATTAAAGGCAGTGACCACCCACTTTTACGTTTGTAGATATTTATGATACATTTGCTCAATTTCCCCACCTTTCAATCCACGTAAATTAACTCCCGCCCCAAAGGCCAAAGGTTAGTCCCTTTATAGTACAGGAAGCTGGGTGGAACTGCCACATATTTAAAGAACGTTTATGTAAACGGTTTTTCCACAATGAAAAATGTTTCTTGCTGGAGTAAAGAAAATTCATCACGTGGAAGCATGTTCTGGTGTAGGTTACTTATGCACAGTTCTTCTCTTGGTAGAAATGCCCAGGGCACAAGTCCTAAAAAAAGAAGTGGGGGGACTCTCCAAGGTAGGCGTGGTCACAGGAAGTGACATCACAACAGGAAGTGACATCACAACAGGAAGTGACATCACAACAGGAAGTGACATCACATGTAAGGCAGATCTATCATTTGCATATAATGCAAGATTTAACAATTGAAGCTGCTTGGTACTTAAGCCTGTGACTTAAGGTCCCTGCATGGAGGAATTAGCAGCCCAAATGTGGATGAAGTTTGGCGAAGGTGACATGAGCACATTTTCAAAACGCTACAGGAAAGTTTGACTGCAAGATTTTGTATACATTACAGGTTCCCAGAGAGGCTGCTTCCCACACTCGACAATGACTATTACACACAGTAGGGCTCCATATTCACGTTATTCTATCGATGAGTGTTATATGTTATCTCCCCACCTATTGTAAACTAGCGACTCTGTATTAAATAGTTTTGTCCCAGCTGCCTCTCTCTAGCTGTGGCTAGATTTATTTATTTTATTTATAAAGTTTTATATAGCGCGAACTTGATCCCGAAGGATATCAGAACGCTTTACAATTTGCAGCAAAGGTAACAAATCAGAACATTAGTCTAACATTGGGAATCTTGGCTGAAGACAATGGAGCTGCCGGGGCATTAACTTGGGTCAATGCCTAAATTTTAGATATATTAACTGGCCATTTTATTTATTTTAGCAGATTTATTTATTTCTATTTATTTTAGGAAATGTATTTAGTTTTGGTATATTTTAGTTTGACTTATTTGCCTTCATTTACTTCAGTGCAACACAATATAAACATTGCTTTACTTTGTATTAATACTGTTTATTTTTGTGATAGTTCCTAAAAAAAGGGCCGATTATGACTCATGCATTGTAATGTAATGTAATGTAATTTTATTTTTATAAAGCGCAACTTACACTCCACAGAGCATCATGGCGCTAGTCACTTGTGTCCAAGAAGCGTTACCAGGGGTTAGTGAGGTCTTAGAGGAGTAGTGTCTGGTGACTCAGGGGGTAAAATTTAGACTAGTGATAGACAGGCTGTGTCTGTGAGTTTGAAGATCCAAGTTTTTAACGCCTTTCGAAAGAGGTTCTCTGATGGGATCTGACGTAGTTGGAGTGGGAGTTTATTCCAGGCTCTGGCTCCTAGTACTCCCAGAGATTTTCCTCCTTTCGTGGCTAGCCTATAGTTGGGAATCACCATCAGATTAAGGTTGGAGGATCTAAGTGAGCGAGAAGGCACATATCTTCCAAACCTTTTGGACAGATAAGAAGGCCCTAGCTGGTGGTAGGCCCTGAAGGTAATTATTAGGATTTTGAACAGCACTCTCTTGTGAATAGGCAACCAGTGTAAGATCTTGAGTGCTGCCGAAGCAGACGACTTCCTGGGCCATCTCAGCACAAGACGGGCGGTGGCGTTCTGGACCATCTGCAGTCTATGCAGTACTGCTTTACTCGATCCTGCGTATAGACTGTTGCAGTAGTCCAGCCGGGAGGTGATGAGGGCCACCGCTACTGTCTTTCAGTGCTGACTCCGTGGAGTGTTTGGCTCTGAAGCCCGCCTGGTTAGGGTGTAAAATGTCGTTTTCCTCCAAATGCCTAGTCAATTGTTTATTTACTGCTGCTTCTGTAAGTTTAAAAAGAATTGGGAGCAGCGAGATAGGGCGGAGGTTTGAGAGCGTAGTAGGGTCGGCTAGGGTTTTTTTTTGCAGAGGTTTGACAGCGGCTAGTTTCCATTCGGCTGGAATGGCAGCCGTGGACAGGGAAGAGTTAATGATAGCATTTATGCTCGGGTTTAAGGTGTCAACAAGAGCATGTAGCAGCAGGGGAGGGCAGGGATCGAATGGGGAGCCAGATTTACTGGATAAAATGGCCTGACGAGTTGCTGCCAGACTAACATGAGTAAATTCATGTAGCTGAGTGTTATCGTTATTTAGTCTTATGGCTTCTGCGAGGGGGAAGGCAGGCGGATCCAAAAAGTCTTTCGTAAGATCGGATATTTTCTGTTCAAAGTAATTTGCTATTGAGTTGCATAATGCAAGCGAAGGAGGGATTTCTTGTAATGGTTGTTTCCCCCTTTACAGAGACTACTTACTATAAAGTCGGGGTGGGCCTAGCTCATGATGTCATTTTGTGGGGACCCCTTGAAGAAAGCGGGCAGAACCTTTGCAAAACTTTGTGCCCCCCTATCCAGTAGTGCAATTATCCAAACACTGACAGGATTGAGCCTAAATTAAAAATATACTGACATACATAATGCCAAGTCAGACGTCATCATGGAGTCATGTGTAAATGAACAATCCAGCGCCATCCTACACCTCCCCATTCCACAAAATTATACAATTCAGACCAACAACACAAACTAGAAGGGGGCGTTGCTGTCATCATTAAACATTCCATGTGGAAACAGCGACACACGGAAGAACACACAAGGGTACACCATCATACTACTTACATTTTGTAGCCTGGTGTCAATTGTTCAATGCAGGGCTTAATTTGTGCCAGTGCTTAGCACCGGCACTTAATTGGCAGGGCCGGGTCTAGTGGGACTCTGATTCTACACGCACGAGGCGCACAGTGCATGTAAAATGTTTTAATTTAACTTACAGCACACTTGCTAGTACTAATACTTAATTAACTCCTCAAGTCTCGTGCAGCCGCATCACATTGTGGTTAGTTTTTCACATCTCAGTTTACCCTTAATTGTTCACGATCACTTGAATAATGAAATTTTCTGAGTGGGAGAGCTCTTTGGCAGCACTCTGCCAGGTTTCTCTCTCGTCACTCTCATGCTGCTGTGTTAAAGAGCCTCGGTTCTACCGCACAAAGAATTAGGGTGACCAACTGGCATTGGTGCAAATTCAGGATGGTGAGTGTAAAAATTCAGGACAAAGGGTCAAAATTCAGGACACAAATTCTGGACAGGAGGTCAAAATTCAGGACAAAACTTCAGGACAATAGGTACGTTTTACAGACACATCAGAGGTCGCGCAATAGTATATAAGTAAGCCCAACCATTTCCAAAAGTATTCAACCATTTGCAAACCTATCCATCATGTATCCTTCCATCTATCATTTCACTCATCCATCCCTTCATCCATCCCCTCATCCATCCTTTCACTCATCCTCCATTATCCATCCATCCATCTACCCTTTCACCCTATCCATCTGTACACTTATCCATCCACTCTTCATCCCATCCATCCATTCACTCATCCATTCAGCCATTTACCCTTTCACCATCCATCCATCCTCCCTTTCTCTCTCCATCGACCCTTTCACTTAGCCTTCCTTCCATCCATCCATCCACCCACCCATCCATCCATCTACTCATCCACTCATGAATCCATCCATTGCCCCTATCACTCATCCATCTATCATTTCACTCCTTCACACATCTATTCATCCTTTTGTCCATCTACCCTCCCTTTCACTCACTCATCCATACTTACACCCACCCTTTCACTCATATGTCCATTCATTCACCCTTGCACTTATCAATCCATCCATCATGTCACTCATCCACCTACCCCCCATCATCCACCCACCATCCACCCACCCACTCATCCATCCTTTCACCCACCCACCATCCAATCCACTGATCCATCCTTTCACCCATCCACCATCCACCCACCCACTCATCCATCCATCCTTCCACCCACCCACTCATCATCCATCCATCCATCCTTTCACCCACCCACTCATCATCCATCCATCCATCCTTTCACCCACCTATCCATCCATCCATCCCTTCACCCACTCTCCATCCATCCTTTCACCCACCCATCCATCCATCCCTTCACCCACTCTCCATCCATCCATCCTTTCACCCACCCATCATCCATCCATCCATCCAGCTGTCCTTCCCCCATCATCAATCCATCCATCCCCTCATCATCCATCCATCCACCCTTCCCCTCATCATCCATCCTTTCACCCACCCCCTCATCATCCATCCATCCATCCTTCCCCTCATCATCCATCCATCCTTCCCCTCATCATCCATCCATCCATCCATCCTTCCCCTCATCATCCATCCATCCATCCATCCTTCCCCTCATCATCCATCCTTTCCCGTCATCCATCCATCCTTCCCCTCCATCCATCCATCCATCCTTCTCCTCATCCATCATCCTTCCCCTCACCCATCCATCCATCCCATCCATTTATCCTGCCCCTCATCCATCCATCCTTCATCCTTCCCCCTCATCCATCTTTCCTTTAATCCATCCTTCCCCTCACCCATCCATCCATCCATCCAATCCATTTATCCTGCCCTTCATCCATCCATCCTTCCCCTCCATCCATCCATCCTTCCCCTCATCCATTTATCCTTCCCCTCATCCATCCTTCCCCTCCATCCCTCATCCTTCCTCTCATCCATCTTTCCCCTCATCAATCATCCAGCTACCCTTCCACCCATACATCCAGCTATTTACATTTTCTCTCCATCCTTCCCCTCACTCAGCAATCCATCTATCCTCTCTCATTATCCATTTATTCAATCTTTCATTCATCCATTCACCCTTTCACTAATTCATCCAGCCATTCACACATCCCTTCACTTACTTACACGCCCACCTTTCCATATTAATTTTGAGCTGAGCCCTTTTGAGAAGAGGCCCATCAAGAACTTCATCCTCGCTGCAGGGGCCGTTCCAGGACTGGGACAGAAGCCACCCAGGGCGGAGACAGGATCCACCACAGGGGGGGACAAGAGCCATCACAGGCGGGGGTGGACTGGAGCCACAACATGGGGGGACAGGAGCAGGAGTCATCACAGGAGAGGGAACGTGATCCACCAGGGTGAGCACAGGGGTGGGCATGCAGTATTTTAGTATCATCTTGGGCTTCTCGCCCCCTCCTGCACAAGACAACGAGAAGACAGGCTCTCTGTCCAAAATGCCATCCCCCACTGTGATATACAGTACTTACAGGAGATACTCCGAGAGAACTGATTGAACTGATTGTCCTCCATACTTTGTTAATCAGTGTGGGTGCGATTGTGCCATTTCTTTATTGTATTACATTATGCATGTTTGAAGAACCGAGGTTTGCTTACAAATTAGTGACAGTAATTAAGCTCGGTGAAGAGAAGCCGGTGCTGCCTCGGTGTAATCAGGGGTGTAATCAGGGCCGCGTCTAGGATGTTTGGGGCCCTGGGTAGAAATGGAATGTGTGAGCCCCCCTCTAAATAGCAGATACAAGACACATTCAGGGTTGTTTGTGTGTGAATGGATGCCTCCTGCTCCTGAACCTGCAGCCCCTCCCTCTCAGTCACCTTCAAGCACCTTTTAACAGCTCATCAAGGGCTGGAGGTGTGAGGGTTGCCATCCCGCTGTGCCTCTACGGTGCTGCTGGGGGTCTGAGCTTTCATACAGCATCGGAGTCAAGAAGGGAGGTGGGGGCAAGCTGTGCCCGGGTAAAATTACGGACAAATGGCAGGGGCGTGGTGACCACCGGCGTGCTTGATTCAGCCAGCCACTCGCCCACCCAGAAATGCTTTATTTACTTTGTGCGCGCCGCGCTCCCGTTTTTTAATGGTGGACGCGGTTTTGATTTAGCAGGGTGGACGGCGTCCACCCTGAAAAACCCTCGGAAATAAGTGGGGGGATGCCGTCCACCCGCGTGGTACCCCGACTCGTGCCCACATGCTTACATTTTGGGCGTTGGGATACGCCTGGCAGCTTCTCTGCGCTGGTCCATACACAAACATCGCCTCGCTCTGGTCAGGCATAGCACATTTCCTCGCTTTCCAGCCATGAGCGCCTGAGAACAATGGGTGAGTTTAGTTCTGGTCAAATCAACATTGCTAGGGATGCCTGAGGTCACCAGCTGCGGTGGCACTGGTCACTGGGACCTACTGTTCCAGGCTGCACGTCCAGGTACAGTAAACACTTCTCCTCTCTCTTCTTTCAAGGCGTTTCATTCTTTACTGCACCTAACAGGGCTGAGGTCTTCATCCCGAGAACCTCGTCACATATCGCACTAGCTAGATAACAATACCCTGGGAGTCGCTACTTATTGGATGAAATAAAGAAGAACGCCTGTTAAGAAATTCACCATTGACGTGGTCAACTTATACGGATTTTGGTACTTACTGCATTAAATCCGTAAGTGTTCGTACCTGAGGAATTTCCCCACCCGCATTTAGACAGGTTTACATCTCGCCCTCCCCTTCCACCACCACAAAAAATGCAATAAATCTCGAGGAAAAAAATCCAACTGTTAGATTTTACAAACAGACTCCAAAATCTAACAACCATGAATAGATGTAAACTATAAAAGAAAGAGGAATGGAAAAGATGAACAGTTTGGTATGGACTTGATTCCGAAATGCTTACCTCCCTGGAAGTTTTATCATGTTTCACAGCTTTTATGATTTTTTTAAGTCTATAGAGCCACTTTTTAATTTTAAAATATTTTATTCGGGGGTATATTATGATTTTGTAAAGTCTATAAAACCACTTTAATTGCTTATTATACTTGTTTATTTTTCTGTTGTTGCTTGATTTATGTAAGTGACTAAATTCCCCGCTGCAGTGGTGTATAACTGCCTCTGGGTGGCAGAAGAAAACCATGAGAATAAACATATATCAGTTTTCTTTTTTTTTTTTTATTTCCAAGAAGCCAGTCTGTTATTGGACGTTGGAAGTTAGAAGATATATCTAATTTACTCCGAAAACTGAAATACCGTGCCACAATTCCCCATCACTAGTATTTAGGTAAAATTCATCTGACTACTTTCCTTTTAAAGCCAGCTGGTACTTGCTTTGTGCTACAATGTAATCTGCCAGTCAGAGATTGCATGTTTTGTTTTATAAACTCAAATAAAGAAAAAAAGGTAGTATTTTATTTAGTAACGTATACATTTGTGCACGATAACCCACACAGATTAAATTGGAAACACTAAGATTCTGGACATGTGTTTTCCCACCTGTACTTTGAGAAGCGCTTTGCTTACAAGTCCCCGGTATTGTACAAACCCATGCCGTTGCTACCTAGTCTTGACAACGACCAGCACGGTTAAATGTGAATGCACCCCCAGGAGCCATGTTTTCAATAATATAGTGTATATATTCATGATAAGACAATTGAGGAAGCACGAACTCGGATCAGAGCTCCAAGCACTGCCAAGTAAATGCCTCCCTATGATTGATCAGTAGCATTACATGCGAATTTACCGAGAATTTGCTTCAACCCGCATCTGATTAAAATGTATTATTAATCATTCGAGTCCAGGTGCATTAACAAAAAGTTGTTAAAAGGAAAACTGCTACTCAATACTTTCTTGCATGGACCTGTCCTCTATAAACTACTTTTTCCATAATACACACATTTATTAAAAACATTTTTTTTTTGCTTTAAGTGAGGCCCCTGTGTAAAGTACAAGTTACAAATTCTAAAGAAACTCTTTTGTACATAGATTAACATCTCCCTCTGGCCATACTAACTCACGGTTTGTTTAGCTAGGCAAAAAGGTGAGTTATGGAAACAGATGAGTAATTTGCTGTCAGAAGTGGCCTCTCCAGTGTTGAACTCGTTTAATATAGTAAACAGGAGAGTCCATCCGTTAGATTGCACTATCTTTCCACTCGTTAAATTAGAAAGAAAACAAAGTTTTCCTAAAATAACCGTCACCCACCAGGGTTTCCCGTGGTGGCATGCTTAATCATAGGGTTCTGCCCATCCCGCTGCAGAGCAGGGCGTGCTACAACCTACGAATACGTGGGAACACTGTGATCATATACTGTGAAGTACGTGGAGGTATAAGAGTGGGAGGGTCTTATTTAGATATAAAAAATGATTACAAATACCAGGCTATGTAGGGAATACAATTTACCTCTTGCTGTTATAGTTAAAAAATGGAGCGTTATTTTAAGAAAGCCTTTTTTTTCAACTCACCTCGAGCATTAGTCGACAGTAATTGTCATAAAAGCAAATCATAATAAAATCATGAATCACAAGATAAAAATTGTTTTTTTACAATAAAAGTATATGTTAAAAATATGGGTAAACACGTTAAATAAACGTGTGCATATATTGTTAGTAAGGTAATTAACAATTTACAAGTTCCAGGGAGAGCATCAAGAGCCTACATGGTTCGTTTTGCTGCTAGTAGTTTGGTTCTTATTGTCCACATCCATCCTAAAAACGATGCCATTGGAACCGCATACAATACAGAGGAGTCCGTACACAGTATACGCATTGCTGTCCTTGACTGGTGTGTGCCCATGTTCCTACAGATCGGTACCAGCCAAGCTTTGCGAGGTGCAGCATATGCAGGGCAGACAAATAGCACATGTGCATATGTTTCGTCCACATTAGTACAAACTGGACACTTAGCTGCAGTAGACCACTTGGCTGTAATGGTCGTCAAGGGTCGACAACCTACTCTAAGCTGGAAATACAATTTACAGTCCAATGGCTTAGTAAATATGTCCCAGTAGTCCTCAACGTACGGCCTTGATTTTATTTGCAAGAACGTTCCTGATAGTGTGGCAGCATCAGTCACTCTATTAGCTTCTAGCATGATCAGTTCCCAGTATCTTTGCTTGATCAGATTTTTTGATGGAAACTCTGTTCTGCTGGGGTTGGTCCACAGCAATGGCATGCCCATACTAGTTATGGTGCTTCTAATGTCGTGCAACCAGCTGATTTTATGGAGGTGATCTGCCTCCATTAGGTCTAGAAAGGCCTTCAGCATTGGCGGTCAGTTCTCGACCAGATCCTGCGCCAATAAAGAATGGGGTGCAGTCTTGCTAAGTCAGCTATGGCTGTTCTACGCAAATCGTAGCGTAAGGGGAGCATGGGAGAGCTTAGGGGCAAACCTGTAACCCCTCGTAAAAACTTGTTCTCAGATACAACTAGGGGATTCAAATTTTCGAAACCCCATAACTCGGCGCCATACAGAGCTGAGCTTAGTATGTTAGAGCTGTAAATTTGCAGCACCGGAGTTAGAGGCTTAGGCAATGATGTTTTAAACTTCTTAATCATTACACCGGCCAGTTGTCTATGTTTTAAGGCCATCGTGTCAATGTGTGGCCTCCACCTGAGCCCTTTATGCATGATGATACCTAAATAGGTGAATGCATCAACCTGCTCCAATAGGTGCCCCTCCATTACCAAGCCCCCTTTAAATGACCTGTGCTGGTTAAAAGTCACAAACTTAGTTTTTGCAGTGTTGACTTTTAAACCACGCAGTGTGCAAAATTCTTCAATGTGCTGCAGTGCACGCTTTAAGCCACTCGGGGTTGTGGACAATATAAGCGTGTCATCCGCAAGCATTAATATAGGAATTTTTTCCCCAGCAAGGATAGGGGCGTCTGTGGGAAAGGCAGCTAGGAAACTGACAATGCCATTGATAACAAGTGAGAACAATGTAGGTGGCATAACTCTGCCCTGGCGTACTCCCTGCTCAACTGGGAATCGATTGGTCTTGTTTCAATGAACACCCCCACCACCCCATCGAATTTGGGCAAAGCTTTTTTCATGGAGGCAGACTATTAAAAGGAGTGGATCAGGGGGCAGCCCAAGCTCTTGCAATACCTTCCATAATTTGGGCCATGAGACTAGGTCAAAGGCAGACTTAAGATCAACAAAGGCTGCATAAATACTTCCTTTTCCGAGAGTCACCGTCCACCAGTAGATTAAAATAAAACGGAAAACTTGGTCAATGGTGCTCAAATGTGCCTTAAAACCAGCCTGGGGGACCGTTTGCTCCTGAGGCTTTTACGTGCGGCAGACCCGTGGAAATGTCCCCGACTGTTTTGCGGCCTTCCCGGAGCTGGAACCGGGGTGTCGAGTGAGGAGAGTGGCCGGCCGCGACTGCGACAACAGCGGTCTCTGGTGGGGGTGAGGAGTCGGCCGGAGGGCGCCGGAGATCTGATGGGCCGATGGCGACAGTGCTGACCCAATCCATTTAGTGGAGTGCCTTGTGGGATGTGCGGTGAAGCAGGGTCGAGGGGAGTGCACGATACTTGGCCCCTTTTCCAGTGTTGTGTCCGGGCATGCCTACTGACTTCTCCCGGAATCGGCGAGCGGCTCCCAGGGAGCAGCGGAGATTTTGTTTAGCCTTTTGGTGACCCTTCGCTGGGAGGCCTGCCTTGACTTTCGGGATCCTTGTGGCAATTCCTGTTGCGCCCCGGTGTGGGGCCCAGTCCCGAGGTGTGGTGGAGAAGGACGAGGCCGGATCAGCTAAGATGGCGGACGGCACCCTCTTACGCAGACCACATCCAGGCAGAGTAGCTGCTGTGCGGGATAGTCCTGGGGTGTGGCGACACAAGACGGAGCCCACGTCCAGACATTTCCTGGCTGCGCTAACAACCCTGCATACGACCCTGCTCCGGGACGCCCGGGATCTGGGAAGAAGGATGGCCGCCATTGTTGACCCGCCGTTCCACACGGGCATGGTTCGATCTCATGGAAGCGCCGATGTGCCCGCCTCTGCGTCAGTGATGAGTGCTCCAGCTACGCCTATGTTCGTGGAGACGCTGGAAGACCCGGTTCATGAGGTCGCTTTGGACAGATCTGTTGTACATGTGAGTGACTCGTTGGGGCCCTTATCTATTCGGCGGCTGGGGAAACAACGTCGATCTATGGTCTGGGCTGCCTCGGCGGCGTTTCAGCGCTTACCGGATGATGTGCCTCTCTTTCCCTGGCTGATGAGACTGTGTCCGGACTGGAGGATGTTGTCGGGGTCGATACTGACACAGCCGGATTTCCGCCATACATACTCGGCTGGGTTTTGGTGGCTGCAGTCCCAAGGAATAACGACACTGCCCGGTCCGCCCGGATCACTCGGACCCTCCATGCTGCTCTGTATGCCGCTTGCTAAGTGGACTTATGTTGGTACTATTGATAGGAAAGGCCAGGGGTGAGACCGTTTAGGGCATAGTGGAATTTATTGTTGGCTGACTGTGATTTGGGGGACACTCTGCGGGGATGTTATTGATTGTACTATCGGTGATTAATGTTTTCCATGGCTATTCTGATCTCGCTTTTAGGATGTTTACTGAGCGCGGTGGTGGGGGGGGGGGGGGCGGGTGGCCAGATCGATGGCCCTTCCCCACATGTTTCCTCTTTTTCTTCTTTTTCTCTTTCTCTATATTTCGGGCCTTTTATTTAGGGCGACAGGCACGCTGCTGGGGGGGGGATAGGCCGTAGCCTTCTGCAGGGGTGCAGGGTGGGGGGTAGGGGGATGGGGTTTGTTAATTTGTCCTTTTTTTGTTTCTATGGCCCTTTGTCTTTTTTCCTTTTTGGTGTCGTCGTTTTTCATGTTTCCTACAGTATGTTTCGTCTTGAGGGGTGGGGTGCAGCTTTGCTACGTACTGTGTTTGTCTTTGCATTTATCCTGACTCGTGTGCCTTACCCCTGCTACTTCAAACGTATTTGCACTATTTGTGGATTTCCTGTTTCATGCTTGCTATTGTAGGACCATGTGTGACCGTCTGGCATTGATTCTGAGTTTTTCTTTATTGTAAAATGAACCTTCTAAAAATCCTGCATCTCGCACAGTATGCTTGAATACAAGTTATATCCTGGACACTTCTTGGACCCTGATTTTCGGACTGCTGTATTTTTCTACATTGACTTGCTGTACTTACGTCTTGACTAGCGGCCGGCCGGGATGCTTGTAGGCCCATACTTGTATTTACTTGAAGTGACAATAAAGGTTCCAAAAAAAACCACAAAAAAAAACAGCCTGGGGAGCTCAGGATAGCATTGTCATCAATCCAGGCTTGGATCTTTGCTAGAACAAGTCGAGCTATGACTTTCTGGATTTAATCTATAAGGTTTATCGGCCTATAATTCCCTGGCAAGGATTTATCTCCTTTTTTGTAAATCGGGATAATCTCCGCCCCTTGCCTGGTATCCGGGATCGGGCTCCACGAGTAATGGCATTTGACAAAAACATAATATACTGGCTCCATTTGGCCTTATTCTGAAGGAAGATATCAGCGGGCACTTTATCGATGCCCGGGGCTCTCCCACTAGTAATAGAACTCAGTGTAGCTGTTACATCAGCTAGATTAAAAACCGTATCGGCCGGGTTAAAATAAACCCAAGTGGAATCATAGCCCATGTTGTCTTTGTCTGCATATTGGTCAGAGAAAAACTGTACCCACGTTATTGGGTCCACATGATTTTGGGGAGATTGCCCTGGGTCACCCGCGCGCCCGCGCCCCATTTTACAAGGCACCAGAAACTTTGCATGGTCCTCTCCTTACATGCTACTTTTAGGTCCTCCCATCTTTTCTCGTCCCAGGTCTTTTTTGCCATGAGAATAGTCTTCTTGTAAAGCTTTCTTGTGTGTTGGATTCTAGGCTGATCTTCTAATCTTATTAAACCCCTCCCCCCAGTGCTCTGCGCACTTTTTTGCACTCATTATTGTACCAATGTGGGTATGATTTGGAATACCTTTTTCTTGGGCCTGGTGGAAATTTGGAAATGTGAACATTTTCTATCAAAGAAGGTGTTATGTATTAATGTTATTTCTTTCAGTGTACTAGGATCGTAGTGAGAGGACAACATCTGGATTAGAGTGTGTTCCAAGTCGGAATTCATTAATGATACTATATCAGGTCGTTCAATTACCATTGGCCATTTAAGACGTCTCATGTCATTTGCCAGTTCTAATTCACCAGTCAAGGGTAACATTGGGGCTTGTGGTTGCTCTTGTAGAGCCTCAAATGAAAATGAGTTACAGAGTGGATTGTGGTCGCTCTCTGTTCTATCCGTCACAACCATATCTTCCACTGTGTGCCTGCTTTTAAGCTGATTAACGTATAGTCAATCCTGCTTGTGCAGTGGCCGTTTCTGAACGCATGGGCTTTAACTGCCCTTGCACCATGTCCGAGGCTTAGGGCCTTCAACTGTAATGCTGCCTCAGTCCATTTTCTAATCAGAGGTATTTCCAGACTAGGGATACCCGACTGTTCATCCTCGTCCCCCGCTGGATCAAATTCCCCATTGTCAGGTGGTATTAAAATCGCCCCCAAGTACTACAGAGGAGGACCAAAAGATGTTATGTAAGAGGTCATCCAGATCGGAAATAGCTTCTGACCTTCGTCCTCCGCTACGCCCTCTAGCGTAAATATTATAAATGTCGATATTGCCATAAGACCGCACCCTAGGCGAACTGCAAGAATGTCATTACTTCCCATCTCGAGCGCCTGTATGGGTAGGCCGATGTCCTGCCGGACCCGATTGTAAGCCCGCCCGAGGGGCGACCCTTATTGCCCTTTGTGGCTGGTTTTTAATAGTTTAGGTAACCCAGGTGATAAAGCGGTTCGGTTAACCATGTCTCTTGGAAAATGCATATGTCGTATTTCTCAACAAAGGAGTTCCAGTCAGGGCTCAATCCCTTAGACTGCAATCCTGCAATATTCTATGAGACTACCTCTAGACTGTGTGATAGACAGTTGGGAGGAAACAAAGACCTGGCTGTAACAATTGCAACCTCTACGGTGCAATCTGGCTTGTTCGTCAAGTTACCCACCATATGTTCTTCTACAGGGGGGCTTCAATATGGTACGGCTGGGGCAGTGTTATGGCATATACTGGGGTGTCGGCCTGGGACATCGGTACTGCAGTGGGCGAGGTGATCAATCTCGTTCAGTGGAGACTCATTGTTTGGGGAGACTGCGCATGATGATTGGTTTGTGGCCGATTGTGTTTCTGGGCAGTTATACTTGAAGCG
The DNA here is from genome assembly GCF_964261635.1 of Lissotriton helveticus. Classification (NCBI taxonomy): domain Eukaryota; kingdom Metazoa; phylum Chordata; class Amphibia; order Caudata; family Salamandridae; genus Lissotriton; species Lissotriton helveticus. The sequence continues at coordinate 652,907,933 of NC_136067.1, forward strand.
TATTTTTGTATTAACTAAATGTTGGAAGCGTAAGTCAAAGGCAACTACATTTTCCACCAGATTGTGGTGCGTCAAAGTGAGAGCTATACATCTTTTTGTCCCTGTGATATCTTCCCTAATAATTGATCGACATCCTCTCGCTCTCCGTTTCCTATGGATGCATTTGTTAATTAAGGAGCACTTATCCTCTGTTTGTGACCTCCCTTGAATCTTTGGGACGTTAACTAAATAGATTGTCTTTCCTGTATCTGAAAGCTTCTGTGAGCGTGGTGGAGCTTGTGTGAGACTAGTTAAATGACGTACATGCCCTAGCCAGAACCTTCCATTGTTACTTAGATTATCCAGTTGACCTCTGTTAAATTTAGATTGGCCTACTCCTGTACTGTGAATGGGATGTCTACTAGTGGACGGATCAGAGGTGTGGGTCTGCTCTGTGTGATTATTACTTGGCCTTCCTGGGTGTCGACTGATGCTATCCCCTTCCAGGCACTTTGTGCTGCTTATGCCCCCTTGGAAGTGCTTCTGTGCGGCTGCTTGTACTTGCAGTTGATTTTGAATACTCTGTACCTCAGTGTGTACCTTACTCAGGGAAACTATGAAATTACCTACAGCTATTTTAAGTGATTTGATGTCCTGAGCAATGGCCGTTATTTGGTGTGCTAGCAAACTTTGGGTAGGGGCCTCGTTACTGTGGGTTAGTGGGCTACTCAATTGATTAGCCATGCGCTTGGTGGCTATAATGCTATTATTCGCAGCTGTCCCATCAGTTAGTGAGGCATTCACATTTGGCCATATATCCGATGGTGGCCTCTTAGGTTGTACCGCGCTATTTGGGGTTTCAGGTGAGTCCTCTGGGTCTGCGTATTCTAACAGTGGTGAAATACTATTATGGCAGATAAAAGAAGACACATCTCCAACATTCATTAACTTGTTTCCTTCGCTGCAGTCTGGCCTGGCAGAGGCTTAATCAGATTTATTTGGCGCTTTGTTCCTTTCTCCCACTTTTTTAAAACTAGCTGGTATGTGGCGTGAGGGCAAAGGACTTGACAAGGGTTGCTAGTAGTCGGATTTAGAGGGGGAAGTGGAGCTGGAGGATCAAGAAGAACCTCACATTTTGCCAAAAGGTTGTCAATGCGATCTAATAACCCTCCCAAACTTGGCGTTAGACTTGATGATTTTTGCTTCTTTTTTGCCTTCTTAACGAAGGTTTCCCTTGTTCCTCCCTCTGTAGATTTGCGCTTCCCCATCCCTGCCGTAGTCAAGCCTGCACCAAAACTGCTTGTATGTGGCTGCAGTCAGATGAGGACTCCTGTGCTGCAGGATGCCCAGGCCGTTTTTGAAGCACCTCCTGGTGCATGCTGAGTGCGCCTGCGGCGTCCTGCCACACGGCGCGCTGGGGGCTGTAGTCTGCTGCCTCCCCTGGCTGCGGTTATGTCCGCGGTGGCGGTGGCAGTAGGGAACCCAAGCAAACGGGTTCAACAGACTCCAGAAGCTCCCCTGGCTATGCTGGCTGCTGCAGTCGGATGAGGACTTCCCTGAAACCATTTGTTTTCTATCTCATCTAACGAGTGGAAAGATAGCCCAATCAAACAGATGGACTCTTTCGTTACTACAATACGTATAGGAGACCCAGTCCTCTGTTTTTTCTGACCTCCACCATCCCCCTTTCTTGAAGAACAAGTTTAATATACATAGTATAGATCTGGTTACGTTCACCTGTGTGTGTATATATAGTGTGTTGTCCGACAGGTAGACTAAAGGAGAGGAGAGGTACATCTAGAAGTGAGCTGTGGCTGAGCTCATGATCTACCCAGATATAATGAACTACAAATGTATATCCAATTTCCCCTAAGGTTATCTTTCTTTTGGTATTTTGCTGGCAAACCTCTAGACAGATGTGGTGACGTAAGTTATTTAACACATTAGCCACCCTGCTGAAGAAGCAGTGGTTGCAGCTTGAACATGCATGCTCAGTTCCTGCTTGCTCCAGTATGGCTTTCCTTGGTAGGTCAGAGATGCAGCACTTTTGCCCCATTCGACTTTTAGTGCCTGTGTTTGCGGCCAGTCTTTGGATTCTCCCTGTCATGCGTGGGAAATGCGTTTTTCAGAGGTTACATTGCAGGAAAACTATCGCACTACTTACAACTTCACACAACAAACTATGATGGTCACCCCTCACCTCCTCCTAAGCCTGAAACACCAGGTTGGGCGCTATGACGGAGGATGAGCTCATGGCCCATAAGTGTTCCGTACGCAAAGAATATTGACTTATGTGGTTTATCACACTTTCATTCAGTTTATTTTTCTCTGAAGTTTTCGTCCTCTCCCATGCGAATTCACTAAGCAAAGAAAGGTTCATGCATATGTAGTGATTTCCCTTTTGGGCCCACTTTGGTTCTGCCTTAGTTGCACGTATTAGATGTTTTAGGCCGCTTCTGCATTGCACAGCCACCCATAATACATTTGTTTTCGTGACATATTATTTTAGAAATACTCTGTTCATATTATTTGTTATTCAGTGACTCTTCTAGGAATTCAGTCTCAACATCTCATACAAGGTTGAAAAAAATGGCGTACAGTTTTCTTGTGCCCGGTCAGCAACATCTCCTAACGTTTTTAGAGCTAACATGGTAGCACAGATGCAGTTTTCTAACGCAGTAGGTCTTACCATATAAACCGCGTGTCGCCCCTTCGGGGGCAGAGAGGAGAATTCCAGCAGAGAGACCAGTCTGATAACAGAGGCAGCAGCCTTGCGTAATCTTAGTTTACACCTATGAAGCGAACCACCTAACTACACACACCAGGTATGGGGTCTGCTGCTAATCTCCGAGATCACTAATGTATCCCTATGCTCACATAGTGAGGGTAGACCTAGATAAATATTAGTTTCCATTGTTGGGCTGTTCATTGTATAGAGCCTGCTATTAATGTTTATTCTGTTGCTTAGTTGTATTTGTTTACTCCTAGCAGCACACTTGCTTCAAAATAGACAAAAATAGTTTAAATAAATATATTGTAAACTTTCTCAGTCTCTCCTTTGTGTATATGGATATGCATCAGTGAGAAATAAAAATGATGAATTGTTTCCACGATTCCCTTTGGAACTAGATGTTTGTGTTCTAGGTTTGCTGAAATCACCTGCTACTCTGGGAAGGTTAGGAATTCAGGTGAGGCACTATGAGCTAGTCGAATTTGGCCTACAGGTACTGACGTGGTAGAGAGACTCGTCCCTACAATCTTTTTTTTTTTTGTGTTAAAATGTTTTATTAAATGAATTTTCAAGGATATTAAACACAATACAAAGAATAATACCGAACATTAAGGTATTGGAACATATTGCAATACAAGGAATATAAACATCCATTAGCATCTAAATAGAATACCTATAACAAAATTAATGTATACATAAGAGATATAAATGATAATATAAATAAAAAAGGGCTACATTGAACATAGATTGACTGATAAGGATTCAAGTAAATATTTTAAATTGAAAAACATGCAATGATATAGGCGTCAAGACTGGACAACATGTTAGACCTGTAAGGAGAGGAATCATTAGGAGAACCTGGAAAATAACAGTGCCCACTTCTAAGAAAAATAATCCATACCCACCATGCATTTACAAAGTAATGTAGCGTTTTTCCAATTACAAGTAATAGACTTTATTGCTGTAGAAATAAGAAAATCAAACAATTTACAATCCATAATGGATAATGTAGATTTAAAGAGAGAGGATTTAAGGATTAGAATATGAAAAGATAGAGTTGTTTGGAACTTAAGGATCTGGGTTATAATATTCCATATGTCTGATAAAAACTGATGAACAATAGAACATTGAAAAAATAATTTTAGTAAATTATCAGTTGTAGACTGACAATGCCAACAATTTGGAGTATCTAGAAGTTTAGGTTTAAATAATTTGTCTGGAGATAAAAATCATTGGTAAAGCAGATAAATATTTGTATGAGAGTAGCCGGGAGATAATTAGCCGTGTTGGACTTCCAAATATCCATTAAGGATACGATAGGGGATTGAAGATTTATGTGTGGTAACCATTTTTTATTTATTTATTTATTTTTTGGGTTCGTAAGAGTTTTATTGGCATTTATCATCAATACATTTTCAGTCGCCTCCAACCCACAGGCCGGCTTTTTACATTTACATGCGTGATAATTGTATTGTACACAGCTGTTTAGCCGACAACCAGCGGTCCGGCAGCATATTGTTCGGAAGTAACTGTACATCAAGTCAGATTTTACTACGGATTGACATCGACCTCTTACTTTTTTTTTATTTTATAAACATAACTTCAACTCTTTGAATCACTGGTTCGAAGAACATCCTTCATTTCTGCCCTGTACGTGTGACGTACCCCTCCGGCGGACTTTCCATGCCCCCTTCTTTTCAAGACTATGCACCGTTCTTGCCCCCGAATGTCGCCCTTTTGTGTAGTGTTTGCCAGCGAGCCCCCTAGGTCTGCATTCTTCACCACTCACTCATCTGAGTCCTCATCCTCTGAACTGTCATTATCGTCTTCAGCCAGCAGTTCACATATGTCTCCCCGGTATTTATTCCAGGGTGACCACACTGCATTCCATTTGCGCGGGTTCGCTCTCTTTTCATACACCGCCCTTTCAGTCACCATAATCATATCCATATTCCTGCACCACTGGCCTAACGTTGGAGTCTCCGCCGCCCCCCACTTTTGAGCTATATCCCGTTTTGCCACCATGCAGCCCACAGTCGTCCATACCTGACCCTGACGCGTCATGTCCGTCGGTCCCCATATATGTAGTAAGGCCATACGGGGGTCTGGAACCAGTGTCGTTTCTAGTGTCTGTGAGATGGTGCGAACTATACGTCTCCAGTAGTCTGAGATCCTAGGGAACTCCCAAAGTGTATGCAGGAAAGTACCCTCCCCACCACAACCTCTCAGGCAATTCGGGTGTTCCGCCCTATGTAGTTTATGTAGGGTAGTCCGTGTGAAGTATATGCGGTGTAGGACCTTCAGTTGTACCAGGCGAAACCTTGCTGAGATGCCCGCCTCCCTCGGGGACGCTAGCGCCGCATTCCAGTCTGTTTCATCCATGTCACCCAGTTCCTCTACCCATTTCTCCCGCAGCTTGATTAATGGGTCAGGCATATTATGTAGTAGCTTACGGTAAGTGAGGGAAGTGGCGCGAGTTTGCATGTACTCTGTCAGCAGTCTGTCCTCCAACGGAGATGACTCTGGGACTGTAGTTCCCACTGGTATTGCAGTCATTAGCGCATGTCGAATTTGGATATACCTATACGTTTCGTTGGGGCCTAGGTGATAAGTCTGTTGGAGGTGGGAGAACGGGACTACACCAACCGCCGCCCACATGTCTCCCACTGTAGATATACCTATGTTGTCCCATGCGGTGAAACCTTTAGTGTGTCGCAGGTTCCCAAGTGCCCTGGTGTCCCACAGAGGTGGCAATTTCGTTATAACTCCCCTCCATTTAAGCTTAGCCTGTGCGCTGTGCCAGAGCGTCACTGTATGTTTGGTCGGCCCCAGTAGCTTCCCCGCCATGCCTTTGTGGTACAGCGGTGCAAGTAAGCTTTGTGTGTCTAGTGGAGATCTATCTGCCAAGTAGGCCGGGTCATCCTGCGGGGCATGTATCCAATAATTGATGACCTTAAGCTGCACCGCCCAGTAATACAGTTGTATATTAGGCAGGGCTATCCCGCCGGCATACCAACTTCTAATGAGTTTCATGTGCGCTATTCGAGGCGGTCGCTCGCCCCACAATAAGCTATTCACCACTGCAGCCACCTTTCGTAGATAGCTCACCGACACCACGCTCGGGGCGTTCTCTAGTACATACAAGAAACGTGGTAGTGCCATCATTTTATATCTCGCTGCCCTCCCTAGCAACGTCAGTGGAAGGGTCTTCCAGTGTCTGACGTCTCCCTTCAGTCTATTCAATGGTGGCAGTAGATTCCTATCATAAAGGGCCGTGGCGTCCCGTGTGACGTGTATACCCAAGTATTTGAATGATGTGTCCGCCGTCATCAGTGGGCAGTCAGGTGGTAGAGCAGGGGGGGTCCCCTCAGCTCGAACATGACAGATTTGGTCCAGTTTATCTTATAACCAGACGCCTGTCCATGTGCCTCGCACAATGCCAGGAGTACTGGGATTCCCCTTTCGGGGTCTGTGAGGTAGACTAGCATATCATCGGCGTACAGGGAAACTGTCTTCCCAGTTGTTTCCCCACGCGATCCCTCTAAGCAGTGGAGTGGTTCTAAGGATCGCAGCTAGCAGTTCCAGGTCTAGTGCAAATAGTAACGGTGAGAGCGGGCATCCCTGCCTCGTCCCTCTGTTCAGTGGTATCTCCCGGGAGATATGCCCATTGGCCGTAACTCGTGCTACCGGATTGGTATATAAAAGCTGAATCCAGGAAATGTATTTAGGGCCAAAGCCCATATGAGCTAGTACTGAGAGGTATCGCCACTCCACCATATCGAACGCCATCCTGGCGTCCAATGACAGGATGGCCGTCGGTTCAGTCAACATCGAGGCCCGTGCTATCGCACCATGAACTCTCCGGAGGTTCAATGCTGTACTTCTGTGTGGCATAAAGCCCGATTGATCTGGGTGAATCAGCTGGGTGAGATGCGGCACCAACCTGGTGGCCAACAGCTTTGCTAATATTTTGGCCTCTACATTGAGGAGTGATATCGGGCGGTAGGACCCGCACTCCTCCGGTGGTTTACCTGGCTTCGGGATTGCCACAATGATGGCCTGTCGCTGGTCGAGGGGCAACATCCCTCTAGCTAAGCTGTCTTCGTACATAGCCAACAAGTGTGGGCACAGCGTTTCCGACATCGCCTTGCACCATTCGATCGGAATGCCGCTGGGCCCCGTTGCCTTTCCCAAGCGTATCTTATTAATGGCCTCTTGCACTTCTTCTATCGTAAAGTCGGAGTCAAGTTTATCTACTGCGTCCTGCGACAGAGTCGGCGTAGGCACGTCATGAAGCGCTGCCACCGCTATTTCTTCCGTGACAGAAGTTTCTCCTGGAAGTGGTCCGCTAGCAGTCCTACTATTGCCGCAGGAAGTGTGTGCGTCCCCCCATCCGCATCCTTCAGTTGCATTATAGTCCTGGCTCCTCCCTCCTTTTTTTCAACCAGGCCAAGAGCCTGCTGGCCTTGTCCCCAACATCATAGATTGTCTGTGCCGTTGTTTCTATGTGCTCTATGGCCCTCTTCTTTAAGTGGTCTGTGTGAAGTTGTTGACTTAGTTTTAGTGAGTGCAGGGTGTCTGCTGATGGGTCTATCATGTGTGCTTTGTGTGCCTCTGCTAGGCTCAATTCTAGTTGCTTGGCTTCTCTCTCCTGTGCGCGTTTGTACCCCTTTATGGTCGATATGGCCTGCCCCCTCAGGACTGTTTTATACGCTTCCCAAATGGTCGTGGGGGAGTCTACCGATGCTATATTTTCATTAAAATAGTGCCGGGTCGCTTTTTTCAGCTCCTTTTTTATCACTGGAATCGCTAGATATCCCGGGCGCAGCTGATACATTCTCTTATACGCCCTTTCCGGACATGTCAGTGTAAGGATCATGGGTGAATGATCAGATATCCCCCTCGGTCTAATTTGTATGTCATCTATGCTAAGGCGACCCTCCCCCAATGTGAAGAAGTAATCAATGCGGGATAGGCTATTTTGCGTCGCCGAGTAGTAGGTATATTGCTGCTCACTAGGGTGCATGCTTCGCCATATGTCCACCAATCCCTGTGCTTCTACGAACTCGCTGAATCGGGAGGGGGCCGGGGTACGCGCTCGTACCGGAAATCTGTCCTGTGTGTTATGTATGACTGCGTTGAAGTCTCCCCCTATGACCATGTCACCCTCCGGAAGGTCCAATAGGAACCTTCCCAATTCAGGGAAAGCTATGTTATGCAGCGCTGGGGGAATGTAGACCGATACTATAGTCAGTGGTTTTCCCTCCCATTGACCACATGCTGCCGCGAATCGGCCTTGGTCGTCCCTTTTCGTAGATTTAAGCAAGAACGGGGATGATTTCCGCAGTGGGATTCCCGTTCCCCTCGAACCCGAGGTAAAGTCAGAATGTACTATCATATGGTAGCCCTTCCTGTTCAGCACCTGGCTTGCAGTTCCCACTAAGTGAGTCTCTTGGAGAAGGACCAAGGCTGGATTCGCTCTCCTAATGCCCTGCACCACTAGACCCCGCTTAATTTTGTCCCCCAGTCCCCTTACGTTCCAGGACATGAGCTGCAGTGGTGCCACTGGCGCCATTTGGGGACCTATCCCTGGGGTGTCAGCCTGTACATCACGTGCCATGGTGTAGTGTGGGGTTGAGCAGTCCTGTCCGCCACTAGGGGATCCCCATATGAGCACCTGAATAGGACAGTGTGTATGTGCATAGCAACCTTGCAACGTGTTCTTCTACTTTGATTCAAATTGTCAACCAACAAAACCTCATGTGTTGAGATGTGAACTTCCAAACTCACCTCCCCTTGAACTCCCCCCCCCCCCCCCTCCCTGCCCTCATGCCACACGGACTCGTAACTGCCCGCCCGCCCAACTTAGCAGAGTGCTTAGCCCCTAACCCAAACAGTATACTTGCTCGTTGAGGTGAGGAATGCCCCATAATCGGCGGCCTCTCATACTCTCCTCGGGAGCCCCTCGCCCGATATCCAATGGCAGTCTCTCAGGCAGCTATCTCGTGCGCCAATTAACCTTTATCCATCGGTGGATCATTGTCCCGTTCCTGGGTCTACCTCCGCTCTGTCTGTCACTGGTGAGTGCTCCCCTTCTGCGTGCTCTGGAGTCCACGAGCCCACGCGACCCCTCGTGTCACGGTCACCTTGCGTCCTGCCCACCCTACGGTGCTGGGTGGCCGGCCTCCACCCTTCAAGCCACTCCCGCGCCATCTCAGGGGTGTCAAAAAACCAAGTTTTGTTTTCCGCTACTATTCGCAATCTGGCCGGGAAGATCATAGAGTATGGAATGTCTCGTGCTCTCAGGTCTCTTTTTACATCTAGGAATGTTCTCCTGCGACGGGCGACTTCCGCCGTGTAGTCCGGGAAGAAGGCAAGTGTCGCATTCTGTATTTTGATCGAAGGGGACCTCCGGGCCGCCTGTAAGATGGCGTCTCGATCACGAAAGTTAAATAAGCGAGCCAGAATGGGTCTCGGAGGCGCTCCCTGTTTTGGTCTGCCCCCTGGTACTCTGTGCGCTCTTTCCACCAAAAAGAACGTAGACAATCCCTTGGGTTTCAAGTCCGTTTTGATCAGTTCTTCAACTAATAAATCAGTCGCTTCAGTGCCTTCCGATTCCGGAACTCCCAGGATCCTTATGTTGTTTCTCCTCGAGCGCCCTTCCTGGTCGTCAAGCTTTTCTTTCAGTGCTCTGTTCTCCGCCGTGACACGTTCCATCGCCGTCTGTAGTTCCGACACATCCTCCACCAGCGATTTTGTGACCACCGCTAGCGAGCCCACCTTTTCCGATATTTTATGAAGGTCCGCTCTTAGTAGTGTAATCTCCGTGGAGATTGAGCCAACTGTGGTTTGCACCTGTGTCAAAGTGCGCATAACGTCATCCAGCGTCGCCTTCGGCCCCTCACCAGCCCCATCTGCAGAGTTTCGGCCGAATTGCCTTCCCTCCGGCGGCGAGGACGCTCCCTTACCGTATGCATATTTCTCGAGGCGGGCCTGCGCCGTGCCCCCTCTGGTCCCTTTCCCGGCCATTTTGTCGTGCAGTGTGGCGTGCGTCTTTCATGGGCTTCTCTGCGGACGCAGTCGTGTCTGGCTTGTACCCTGAGTGTTGCCCCCTGATGGTCGTCCCACGCCGGTTCCGCCGTGTAAAGGATAGCGGTCTTGGCGTTAGATTCCAATCTGTCCGGTCACTGTTGTGGCCACGTGCAGGGGTATGGTTTAGAGGATGCCCCCAATGCTCTTTCCAACTTTACGTCAAAGGCACGATGTCAATTGGCTTTCCAGTCAGGGGGTTTTGGTGCCAGCTGGTGCGCAGTGTGAATTGGTAGATGCACTGTGCGCTGGGCGATGGGGGGCTCACTGCGCCTGTTGCTCGATCGTCTTAGCGCTCTAGTACCTCACTGCTTCACAGTGTCCCGGTGTGGGTGTGCGGCTTCACTTGCAGAGTGTGTGTTCCCTCCGTGTGCGTCTGGCCGTCCCCACCACCCCTATCAGCTGTTGTGCTAGGGAATCCGCGGCTGCCGCCCGAGTCGGGCTTTGCTCTTCCTGTTCGGCGTGACTCGCCTGCACGTAATTGGCCCCCGCACTCTCAGCCGAGGGCGCCCTGTGCGGTGAATGCTCGCCCTTGCCGTGAACGCTGGTCCTCAAGTGTGGTGCACACAATGCACCGGTAGCGTCACTCACGATGTCCCGGGCTCTCCGTCTGGCCGCAATCTATGACGTCCTCACCTCCGTGGTCAGCTCCGTCGTGTGTCGGAGTCCCGCTGTAGGCTGGCTGTCACCTCCGGCCGGTTCTCCGCTCAGCGCCGCTCCGCTCTCCGGTGATCGGGCACTACCGGTCCGACCAGCCCTTGCGCCTTTCACTTCCTGTCGGGGTAGTCGGACACTCGAGCCCCTGGATTCGAATCGCCGCGCAGGCCGCGTAGGTCCTCCGAGATTACTCGACCTCCTGGTACTCGATCACCACCGGAGTCACTGCCATCGATTCCGCCCGGTCTCGGGCTTCAGGTACACCCCGAAGGAGGCATACGTTCGTTCGGATGAATGGTCGGATTGAAGGAGAGGCCGCTCTATTCACGTAGCTCGTCCTCTAAGCTGCCGCCATGCTCGGCTGCAAGCCACGCCCCCGTGGTGACCATTTTTGATTAAGATGTGTGAATGGGGGATTAGGAGGGGCACGTTTCTTTATACTTTAGAGGCTATATGTCCTGAGCGATTGAACACAGAAATACAAAACTCCATATCAGAGGACTGGGACAAAGAAAGTTGCAGATAGGCATTAAGAACAGTATTACATAGTAGTGTATATTTGGACAACTCCGATAAAGGTAGATTGTATTTAGCTTGAATAACATCAAATGTGTAAAACATATAATATTGACATATGTCAGCAACAAAGAAAATACCAGCAGTAATCCATAAATTCCAGAAAGAGATATGTTTAAGATATTGGAGTTTGGGATTGAACCAAAGAGAAACTTTTTTAGTGGAAGCCATGGTAATAGAAAAGGTACTATCAAATGATAAAAGGGCAAGTTTAGAGTTTGCAATAATGGTAAGGAACGCAGGTAATGGATATGGATCCAAAATATTTTTCTCTAGGATAAGCCATTTAGGTGGATTGGAAGGAGACATAACATGGAACCATAAGGAACATTGTGCCTCAAGAAATGCAAAATGATATTTTTTAAATCTGGAACACCAACTCCACCTTCACATTTGGGCAGTTGCAAATTCTTAAGACTGATTCATGCGAGTTTATTATTCCAGATGAACTTAATAAATAACGTATATAATTTCACATAAAAAGTGTACGGGAAAGAAAAGGGTATCATGGACAATAGGTAAAGAATTTGTGGAGTTGTAGACATTTTAATTCCCTCAATACGTCCCCAACAATTTAAATGAAGATTAGACCATCTATCCAGTTTCTCTTTGGTATTAGCTAAAATTGTGGAACAATTGGTTTCAACTGAATCTTTAACCAAATCAGTAAATGTTACTCTCAAATATTTGAGTTTTTTTGAAGACCATTCTATATCAGTGTTTGCCAACATTGTAGAATTACAAAAAACATTTAATGGAAAAAAAAATCTGTCTTATTAGTATTCAGGGAGTAACCAGGAACATCAGCATACTTATGAATAATATCGAGAATAAAAAGTATGGAGGTAAGGGGATCATTAACATATGATGACACATCATCAGTGTATGCAGAAATTTTAATGTTAGTATTTTTTTAAAACAACAAATGTATATTTATCACTAATACGGAAAGAGAATAAGAAAAAGTAAAGGAGAAAGAGGACATCCTTGGCGAGGGCCTCTATATAAACAAAATGAGGGAGAGCACACACCATTGACAAAAATGGAGGCTGAGGGGCCTGAATACAGTGCTTTAATCATATTCATAAAAATAGGACCACAACGGAATACTCCTAAAGTTTTAAGTGAAAATTGTCAATTAACCTTATCAAATGCCTTTTTCGCATCTAAGGCCATTACACCAATTAGACAGCTGGATTTTTTAGCGAATGATAATACATGACAGAGCAAACGGGTATTATGAGCGGATAATCTACCTTTCATAAAGCCAGTTTGATCAGGCTGTATAATATTGATAACAAGGGTGATAATCTATTTGCTAAAAATTTGGCATATATTTTACTGTCCCGATTAATTAGAGATATGGGACGAAAATGTGATACTAAAGTACGGTCTTTATTAGGCATGAGAAGAACAATTATAGTGGCTTCATTAAAAGATTCCCCCCCATCATGGAAGTACGCTGAAACTCTGTAAAAAGGGAAAGTAAGATAGGGGATAATTGGTCCTGATAACATTTATAGAATTTAGCCGGAATACCATCTGGGCCAGGAGTTTTTGGGGAGTTTAATGCATTAATTGCTGCAATAATTTATTTAACGTCAATGGGATTATCTAAGGTTGATCTGTCAGCATCACAAATCTGAGGCACTTGACAAGAATTAAGAAAATCAATGATAACATTGTTATGTGGGGCAAGAGGTTTGTGATATAAAGACGAGTAGAAGGAAAGGAACTCTTTCAATATATCCTCAACATCTGTCACCAATGTACCATTATTTGTTTTGATGGCTGGTATTTTAATTCTATCCCGCTTGAGGCGTATATAATTAGCTAATAGTCGACCAGATTTGTTAGAATTAAAATTAAAATTAGATTTTTCTTTTGAAATAAATAAACCTGCTCTTTTACTAAGCATACAATTATATTTGTATCTGTATTTCTGAAGTTGGGATTTATATTGTGGATCTCTAGATGTAATAACAAGTCTTTCCGCAGATGCAATCTGTTTCTCATGTGGTGAGGTGGAAGTAAAAAGATTTATTTTCATGCGCCACAATAGAAATTGAAACTCCACGAATGTAAGCTTTAAAAGCATCGCAATGTATTATTTTGGAGGTGTCACATGAATTGTTATTCGAAAAATAATCACTAATACCTAAGGCCATTTTTTTAGAATTTATTAGGTGTGTGGGGGTCAGAAATACGTAAAGAAAAGGAAATTAGAGCATGGTCCGAAACCGTAATAGGGTGCATAACCGACTCACTAATTATGTGGCATAAATTATGTGAAGTCAGTAAGTAATCATTCCAGAGATCTGGGTTAAATCCATTGTTCGTTTGCTCACCATGCCACCCCAGTTTAGACCCAGCCGTATGCAAATCAGTCTTGAACTTGTGACTAATGGGAACAGTCCAGCCCGAACTGCCAAGCCAGACCCTCCCTGGACTGGAAACAAGCATCCTGGGACCGATTTCGGGGCATCCCCCCCTCATCAGCAAGGCTAGCTTGAAACCAGTGGCACAGTGAGCCTGGGACAGTCCGGACTGGTCTGTTCCGACAGGGAGCAGGGTCTAGACTGATTTGCAGATGGCTGGGTTCAAACTGGAATGGTATGGGGAGCAAAAAAATTATGGATCTAGGTCCTGATCTCTGTACTGGGGTGACTGTAGGACATTGTTCTGATTTCTGTCCATCAATTGTTCGTTTTGCATTTGACACCCCAATCAGGGTCAAGACTTATCTGCTTACGGCTGGGGGAATGTATGACCTTGTTCTGCATTCTGTCCATCAATTGTTCTTTTTGCATATAACTATATGATGCCATGGCAAACCATAGGTCAGCCCTTTTTCAACAAATCACTCAAACCAAACAATGCATATAAAGGTTAAAACCATTATGATGAAAAGCAAAAAGGTCTATTATATAAAAACAATGGATAGGATCATTTAGGTGGTATTAAAGTTTAAAACGTGTTTTCATTAGAATGAATGCAAAACCGACACTTCAAATGGAAACCACTCAAATCGTAAACGATCCACAAAGGCAGTGCAATTTAGGGTTCATTGTGGGGAAAATTATTCTACTTCAGTGGCACATCACCTAAGAAATAACGTGCAAAGGAAGCATTGCCCTGTGCATCATACCAAACCTGATTTGAACTAGTTTGTTGCTACTTAACACCTTCTAATGTCTGCCTGGTAACCAGGGTTGGACTAGTTCTGTGTTAACGCTGGCTCTAGTGGGAGTGAAGGCAACACCGTTTTAGCAGAATATTTAGTAGCTGGGGCCTGACCAGCACGCCAGTGACTACAGCATAGGTAAATCAACAAGAAAAAGTGTTTATACAAGGAAGGCTATCGTACAGATGCACATGGTCAGAAAGGTGATTAGGTTTGGGATGTCGTAGGACTTTAGCTTTTTCAGTGATATCAGTCCTGTGGTTCAAACCAGAAGGCTGTATCTGGTGATGCAGATAACTGCAGTTTGCTGCTTAGTCACAGGTTTTGCCGAAGTGAAATGTTCAAACTCTTAACAGTCTCAACAGGTGATTTCTTTCATAGATTGATACCGCAGGATCCTTTTGGTCTAAGAAATAAAAAAAATAGGTGTTTTTTTAAGTTTACGTATAATTGAAAAGCAGGTAAAGAGACTATATATATATATATATATATATATATATATATATATATATATATATATATATATATATATTCACTGAAAAAACCATAGGTTATAGACCATATATAGTTAGGGATTAGCATTTAAAAAACCTTATTTTACTCACACAAAACCATTGAAATTCCATATATAGTTAGTTGCACTAACTATATATCGCGCACCCGCAATCCACTGCTGATGTCACATATTACATCATTCATGACATGGTCAGTGACATCACTGATGACATCACTGATGACATCTCAAATGACATCACTGATGACATCACTGATGACATCTCAAATGACATCACTGATAACATCTCTGATGACATCACTGATGACATCTCAAATGACATCACTGATGACATCACTGATGACATCTCATTTGACATCAATGACCACATCACTGATGATATCATTCATGTGACAATACAATGCATCTCCTCACACTTTAATATAACCTCTGTTACACCCAGTGTTAAATACAGAGTATAATTTTTGAAACCATTGACACACCAATACTAGTTACTACATACGCACTCAGTGATTCCTATGTTTACACACACATTCACTCATTTACCCATACAATCATTCATACATACAATCACTCATCTTTACAACACTATCATATGCACTCATACACCTATACAGACTCTCACACTCTGTCACTCATCCATGGAGTTACTCACACACCTAGTCAGTCCTGTAAAGAATCAATCACACTTCCATTTTCTAATCTAAACATAGAGCACCTTACATTTTGAAACATATACTAACACATACTTACTCTCTTATACAATCATTGATACAAGTACACATTGATCTGCACAGAGTCACACACCTCCCAGCCAGCCACACACACACTCAGTCTCCCATACAAATACTTGGGCAATCAATCAATAACCCATATAGTTACTCATATAGCTACTGATCAACACATGCAGCAGTTTACAGAACAACAGACATAATGATGCACAAATTAAGACAGTTTAGTCACTAACCCATGCACTCAGTGAGACACATTTAATCACTCACTCATACAGTCAGTCATGCACCTACTAAATCCTTCATCCAGACACTTCTACATCTACTCATTCTTCAATATGTAAAACATATTTAAACTTTACAGAAACACACAGTCACTGGATGATGTCATCAGTGATGTCATTTGAGATGTCATCAGTGATGTCACTGACCATGTCATGAATGATGTAATATGTGACATCATCAGCAGTGGATTGCGGGTGCGCGATATATAGTTAGTGCAACTAACTATATATGGAATTTCAATGGTTTTGTGTGAGTAAAATAAGGTTTTTTAAATGCTAATCCCTAACTATATATGGTCTATAACCTATGGTTTTTTCAGTGAATTTTCAAGGTTTTGTAAATGCTAATTCCTAACTATATATGGTCTATAACCTATGGTTTTTTCAGTGAATTTTCAAGGTTTTGTAAATGCTAATTCCTAACTATATATGGTCTATAACCTATGGTTTTTTCAGTGAATTTTCAAGGTTTTGTAAATGCTAATTCCTAACTATATATGGTCTATAACCTATGGTTTTTTCAGTGAATTTCAATGGTTTTTTAATAGCAAATATCATAAGCTGTCGAATGTCAAGTACGTGGTAAGTGAAAACATTTTCGTGTTTATGCACACTGATCTGCTTTGAATGGTGCCCCCCCCCCCTCATTTCTATTAGGAGTACTCTCTCTTTGCACACAGTGAAGGGTAGTTAACGCAGGCCTTTGCCCCCGTTGTAATACGTCGTGCCTGCTTCTCTCTCCATTTGATTGATTGTTATCCAAGTATTTACTGTTTTAGAATTGGTTCTCTTTGGTTCATTCTCTATTTACAAACAAACACATAGTCGCAATACTCTGTTTAGTCTTTGCAGATAACGAAAAATCGTGTAAAAAAAAAAGAAAAGGAATCGAGCAAAATCAGTAGGCCACTAATGGGATCTCTTTTTGACCTCGCTAAAATAGAAACATTAGGAACAACCCCTCATGACAAATACAAAACTAGTGAAATGAACTGAACTCCACACAATGATGGCTGCAAAACAGCTCGGCTCCGCCACCCACCCCGCCCAAAATAACGATAAAGAGCGGCTGCCATGATTGGTTGCGGAATGGCCACGACGGAGCTACGAAATGGTGCTGCTCTCATGCTAACCCCAGCTTCAGTCTGAAACATCCAGAAACACTGTAGACTACCAATTCGATCAGTTCCGGTAGCGCCCCAATGTAACCCGGTAGAGAAGAACTAGCCCTCCCCTCTTTGACTAATGGTTCTTGTTGCCTGTCCCTTCTGTTGTCATTTAACAGAACTATTTAGCCTGCTGAAAGGGGTTGTGTTCCGACCGCTGGTTGGTGGAGACATTTTGACTATATTCTGGACCTGCGTTGTCGCGTAATGCGTCATATGACGCGCCGCTTTAGCGCATCCGGAAGTCATCCGGGGCGCGCAGCGCGTAACGTAAGCATAACAAGTCATGTGACTTGTTAATAAAACTTTTCATTGGTTCATTTTACTTTTCTTATTCTAATGATGAAAGGCTTGGTCATATGACCTAAAAATTACGCTTTTTATTACTTCCGAACATTATTTTTTCTTAAATATATGTTATAATGTTCCAGGCTAATGTACTTTCCCGGAAAATTTACAACTGTCCTGCAAGTAAAATATATTCTTTTTTCGAGAAAAAGAGCGTTTCTTCGTCCCATGACGGAGCCGTTGAGCAAAAGAGGGTCGACCTGCTGTCTTAGTCGCCGATACGCCTGAATATGAGATTCTTATCGATCACTTTATGTTGCAGGAATAGAAAACACAACAGCCCTTGACCATTTATCTTTACTGCGTTCCTTCGTATTATACCTTTTACCCTTCATGTAATTGGTCTGCTTTATTTCACTTGCCTTTTAATGATTCTAAAACAGTGACTATTATTAAAAACTTTACCAATGTATATACTACTACCATGTTTTCTTTTAAAAACCTTTATTGTGAAAATTTCATTATACAAATACGAGCCTATAACCACGTGGGCCGGCCACGGAGCAAACTGTAATCGCATATGATGAGTAGACATTTACACTGTAGAGGAACGTAACGGGCGGGCCATTAGGTTGCAAGAACTAAGGTGTCTAACAGTTACGGAATCGGTGGACGTACATTTTATAATTAAAATACGACAGGGCCAGTTACAATAAAATTATCTAGATATACATTTGCGGGCAAGTACCATGGGTGACGTTAATTCGAACTTTCAATAGTACAGTAATCAATAACACATCAGAACTTAATATCAATAGGGATGTCGAAATATTCAATCAATTCTCGTCCCCGCCCGCCATGTGCTTCAAAACTGCATACGTATCTCGTGATTTCAAGGTTCTGCAACCAGTACACAACAAGGAGTTACGAGTCCCATTTATTCCGGCGCCATTTTGGGCGAGGACGGGCAGGTCCAGGATATAGTCAAAATGTCTCTACCAACCATCGACTATGATGATGTTCATATGCTGTATTTATTAGAGTAACACTCATCTGTCCACATGAAATTAATTTGCCACAATCTAAACATGTCATTTTAATCTTTCCAAAGTTCTTCTAAATATTTGGGACCGTTTCCCTTGCCTCTGATGCTGTCAGTGCCACTTCTTTGATGAATGTACTAGCAGGTCAGGGGTTCTCCTCCAAATCTCTCTTTTATGCAGCACTATAATTAATTGGTGCCACCTCTCCATATGACGATGCATGGTATAGTTACCATAACTATATTTTTTTTCGGTTCCTCTGGAGAGTTCATCGTGGCAGATGAAGCGTGTAACGTACCGGGCATTTACCTTTTTTTGCATGTACAGGAAAGGAAAAAAAAATCGAGCGTCCGAGTTCTAAGGTGTCCCAGGGCCATTTTAGTGGACCAGGCCCAAATCCAAAGAACAGGCCGCCATTTTGAGAGTCCTGTTGCAGCCGCCTGTCGCTGTAGCATCAAGAGCAGCCGAAATTCAGCTGAATGGCAACTGAAACGGTAAAGGGGCGCCCCACTACAGCAGACGAGCCTCCACCTAGGAAGGCCCGTTCCCGCCGCCTCCCCCCCCCCCCCCCCCCCTTCGGGCACCCCACGCCGTTATTCGGAGCAGTATTGTAGGATGGCCACACCAGTGCGGCAACTTGCTAGACATCACCTCGGTGGTAACCGAATCTCAACGCCTTGTGGTGTCTTCTATTCAGAAAACATTGTTATGCTGCCTTCGACCTATTCGCCGCAAGTGCGCACGCAACTCAGCTGCATAGCTTGCTAGACACCACCTCGGTGCTAACCGAATCTCAGCGCCTTGTGGTCTCTTCTATTCCAAAATAATTGTTGCGCTGCCTTTGGCCCCATTCGCACATCGGTCCGCTACTGACGCCATCTCACAGGCTAATGGGGCGCCCCACGCCGAGTTTCAGCATTGTAGGATGACCACACCAGTACAGCAACTTGCTAGACATCACCTCGGTGCCATCCGGGTCTCGGCGCCCCACTGCAGATGAAGTGCCTCTCAACTATGAAACCACCACGGTGACATCCGGATCTTGGCGCGTTGTGCTGCCTTCGGCCTATTCGCACATCGGTCCGCTACTGACGCCATCTCACAGGCTAATGGGGCGCCCCACGCCGAGTTTCAGCATTGTAGGATGACCACACCAGTACAGCAACTTGCTAGACATCACCTCGGTGCCATCCGGATCTCGGCGCCCCACTGCAGATGAAGTGCCTCTCAACTATGAAACCACCACGGTGACATCCGGATCTTGGCGCGTTGTGCTGCCTTCGGCCTATTCGCACATCGGTCCGCTACTGACGCCATCTCACAGACTAATGGGGCGCCCCACGCCGAGTTTCAGCATTGTAGGATGACCACACCAGTACAGCAACTTGCTAGACATCACCTTGGTGCCATCCGGATCTCGGCGCCCCACTGCAGATGAAGTGCCTCTCAACTATGAAACCACCACGGTGACATCCGGATCTTGGCGCCTTGTGCTGGTTCCGGCCTATTCACACATCGGTCCGCTACTGACGCCATCTCACAGGCTAATGGGGCGCCCCACGCCGAGTTTCAGCATTGTAGGATGACCACACCAGTACAGCAACTTGCTAGACATCACCTCGGTGCCATCCGGATCTTGGCATCTCAACGCCTAGTGGTATCTTCCATACAGAAAATATTGTTGCGCTGCCTTTGGCCCCATTCGCACATCGGTCCGCAACTGACACCATCTCACAGGCCAACAGGGCGCCCCACGCCGACTTTTACCATTGTAGGATGGCCACACCAGTACAGCAACTTCCTAGACATCACCTCGGTGCCATCCGGATCTTGGCATCTCAGCGCCTTGTGGTGTCAGTCAGAAAATATTGTTGCGCTGCCTTTGGCCCCATTCGCACATCAGTCCGCTACTGACACCATCTCACAGGCCAACAGGGTGCCCCACGCCGGCTTTTACCATTGTAGGATGGCCACACCAGTGCCACAACTTGCTAGACACCACCTCGGTGCCATCCGGATCTTGGCATCTCAGCGCCTTGTGGTGTCTTCTATTCCGAAAATATTGTTGCGCTGCCTTTGGCCCCATTCGCACATCGGTCCGCTACTGACGCCATCTCACAGGCCAACGGGGCGCCCCACGCCGACTTTCAACATTGTAGGATGGCCACACCAGTGCGGCAACTTACTAGACACCACCTCGGTGCCATCCGGATCTTGGCGCGTTGTGCTGCCTTCGGCCTATTCGCACATCGGTCCGCTACTGACGCAAACTCACAGGCCAACGGGGCGCCCCACGCCGACTTTCAGCATTGTAGGATGGCCACACCAGTGCTGCAACTTGCTGGACACCACCTCGGTGCCATCCGGATCTTGGCGCGTTGTGTTGCCTTCGGCCTATTCGCACATCGGTCCGCTACTGACGCCGCCTCACGTGCCAACGTATTTTCTCCGCATTTTATACCCTATGCCGCATAACAGGTCATGTGACTTGTTTATAAAACTTTTCATTGGTTCATTTTGCTTTTGGTTTCCTAATGATGGAAGGCTTGATCATATGACCTAAAAACAACACTTTTCATTGGATGAAAACTTTTTTTTTTTCCCAAACGATGAAAGCCCCACCTTGTTTCTGGATGTTTCAGACTGAAGCTGGCGTCAGCATGAGAGCACCACCATCTCGTAGCTCCGTCGTGGTCATTCCGCGAGCAATCATGGCAGCCGCTCCCCACCAGAAGCCTACAGGAGTCGGGGGCCCCCAAAACTTTTGATGAATCCTCAAGGCGGAGGGGACGCTTTCGAGAATGGGGTCCAAGACCTAGCAGGCAAGCGTCCGATTTCCAAGGTGTCCCAGGGCCATTTCAGTGGACCAGGCCCAAAAAGGAAACAGCCTGCCGCCATTTTGAGAGTCCTGTGACAGCCGCCTATCGCTGCACCGCAAGAGTGGGCGCAACTCAGCTGAATTGCGGCTTTTGACACAGTGGACCAAAAACGGACGGAATGGCAACTGAAACGGTAAAGGGGCGCCCCACTACAACAGATGAGACTCCACCTGGAGAGGCCCGTTCACGCCGCCTCCCCCGGGGCGCCCCACGCCGTTATTCGGAGCAGCATTGTAGGATACCAAAACCAGTGCGGCAACTTACTGGACATCACCTTGGTGCCATCGTTCTGCTGCCTTGGAACTATTCGCACAACAGTTTGCTACTGATGACCCACCCCCCGCGACGCCCCACGCCAGAAATCTGGACGTTGTGCTGCGTTGGGACTATTCGCACAGCCGACCGCTACTTCGTTGTTTTTCCCTAAAAATGTTTATGTTATTACTGTTTTTGTTTTCTCATATATATTTATAAGTTATTAAAGTTTTATAATCTTACTACTTTGTCGGAGTGCTATATATTTTTAATGTGACACATAATTGTAAAAACTTTGATGTACAAAGAGTCATCCCTGGAATCTTCCGCTTCAGGCTCGGTCCCCTCCCCAATCACAATACAGGATGGTTTTCAGATAATAGGAACGCGTCTGCTGTGACGGATCTCATCGAGTGTGGGCCTTGATCTACAATAACTCCTTTGAAGAGGGGTGATTCTTTACAGCTGGGGCCATAAACTACATCTGCAGGGCTAGCTGATACCCTAGGACCGGCCTGGACAATCGGACACAGAGGAAAAGGAGTGTCAGAGGGTGCGGTAGTGAATAGGGCGAAAGGGAGGTGTCGGGCGGGCACAGGGTGTGATTCTCAGGGAAGAGCAGCGCAGATGGGGGGAGGTTTATTACCCATGCATAAGACAGAGAGCGGGGGTGACCACTGCCTGGGGGAGATGCTTGCGAGGGTGGGGAGCCATGCTAAGGATCGACAGCGTGCACAGAGTGGGTCTGGTCAAGGCATCTAAAATGACTGCCGTGCACGACAAAAGTGTGGCATTTGAAAAAAGGCAAGATGGCGCAGACAATGTTTTTCAACACTTCCTGATTTCCTTCGAATCGAACGTTAACAGACGTTGGGGCATATTACCAAAGTTAAGCGATATTTATCCCTAACGATGCTTAGCAACGATTTTTTTACCGCTAAGCATCGTCAGAAATTATCGCAGATAAACCTTGCTATTATCAAGGTTTATCGCAAATACGATAAAAAACGACCGCAATGCATTAATATCGCTGAAAACTCACCGATATTCATGCATTACCGAGCTAATGCTCTTAGCCATGTTATCCACCTCCCATTGGATAACATGGCTAAGAACTGCTCAGGGCAGGTGCTAGCTTTTGGAGATATTCGCGCTTATCGCGAATATTTCCAAAAGTTGATAATAGGAGATAGCGATGTTAGCGACTGTTTCCAGTCGCTAACATCTTGGCATGCCCACTTTGCATGTCATTAGTAATAAATATCACTCACATGCAAAGTGGGGCCCAAGATGGTCGCTATCTCCTACTAGCCGTCGCTAACTGGTGTTAGCAACAGCTAGGTAATACAGATATAATTTTATCTCCGCGAAGCGGAGCGCTGTTACAGATATATATCTTGTTTTTGAACGTTAATTTCTCAAAATCCACTGAAGCACATATATTGAGACCTAGCAAAGGCACATCGAGCTACCAGTCCCTACAATTTTGCCAAGTTTCGTGCAAATCCATTCAGCCGTTTTATTATTATTATTATTTTTTTTTCCCCGCGGGGCCCTTTTAAAACCTCCACATCAAACCTAAGAGGTCAAGGAGGATCTACTATGCCCCCTTACGGTCATTTGCCCCTTCGCTTTGGCCTCCTCTTGTCTCTCGATCCTACCGAGAGACAAGATGGCGGCCGCTACGGACTGTTTGCAATGTTTACAGACGCCGGAGAACCAATCAGCTTCGCAAACCTCCGTTATGCGAAGCGGAGCGCTGTTACAGATATATATCTTTTTTTGAACGTTAATTTCTCAAAATCCACTGGAGCACATATATTGAGACCTAGCAAAGGCACATCGGGCTACCAGTCCCTAATATTTTACCAAGTTTCGTGCAAATCCATTCAGCCGTTCGATTATTATTATTATTATATTTTTTTGCCCCGCGGGACCCTTTTAAAACCTCCACATCAAACCTAGGGGGTCAGCGAGGATCTACTATGCCCCCTTATGGTCATTTGCCCCTTCGCTTTGGCCTCCTCTTGTCTCTCGATCCTACCGAGAGACAAGATGGCGGCCGCTACGGACTGTTTGGAATGTTCACAGACGCCGGAGAACCAATCAGCTTCGCTTCACAAAGCTCCGTACCGCGAAAAGTCCGCGAACCGGAGCGCTGCCCGGTCCGCTGTTACAGATATATATCTTTTTTTGAACGTTAATTTCTCAAAATCCACTGGAGCACATATATTGAGACCTAGCAAAGGCACATCGGGCTACCAGTCCTTACAATTTTGCCAAGTTTCGTGCAAATCCATTCAGCCGTTCGGGCTAAAAGTGAGGCCAACCGCCCTATGGAAAACTCAATGTTAAAAACACGTTTTGGGACCCCCCTTTTTTCTCGGCCCCCCCTTGACGAACCCCCCCCAAATTTTCAAGGGCTGCTCAGAAACAAAATGTGCCATTTTCCTGAAAATTTCAGCCAATTCCGTCCACAAACGCCAAAGTTATTAGACATAGAATTTTCAAAAATCCCATAGAGAAAAAATCCTAACTATATATACCTACTGGCGACCGCCAGTAGGTAATATATATATATATATATATATAGATATATATATATTTTTTTTTTTCTTCAGGACTGACTCCAAAACCATTGATGTTAGTGGGTTTCCCGCAAGGTAGAAATCAGTGCAAATTCCTCATAGAGCTCCAGTAGTTTGCTGGAACTCTTTACACTGGCCAGGAGACTTCCTCTATTCAAGGACCTTACAACTCAAGCACTTGCAGGCTGAAGAGACGCACTACACAGAAGAACGCAGGCTTCCCACAGTAGGCCATGGCTCAGTTATCCAAGAAAGTCTGTTCATGATACGGTCATCAGCTACCTTGAGACGAGTTCTCACAGAGAGCAATTTAGGTGGAGGACAGAGCAGCTGCCCTGCTTGTTTACTCCATGAAGTAAAGCAGGGATTCTACCCTTTTCAGACTTGAATTGAGGAGCAGAAAGTCTAGCATGGAGTTTTAAAGACAAAAGACCATTGAGTCATTGGTAAGAGCCACTTCATTGATCCATAACTTTCTGAGCTGTGTCCCACTTTCTCATCTTTCTGATGCCACCCATGCTCTGAGACATCTATTGTTGTTCTAAGTAGCTCACAACCCCCAAGATGATGAAGACATTTCTTGAAGTGTTAAAGGACAGCTGGCACAGAAACATTTTTACAGAGTCATTCATTGCCTCTTTTAGAAAGTCAACAAAAGGTGAAATAGTTATCACAGCAAATGGATATAAAGTTCAGCAGGGCCTACATGCAAAGCGAAGACGGGATAAGAAAGTTACTTCTTTGGCCCGACCAAGGCAAAGGCTTGGAGGATGTTCTTTCTGCCTCATCTCCTACTGTACAGGCAGCCTATTAACCTGGGGAGCAGATCCGGTCTCTAGGAGGAATATCTACTTCTCCTAATCAGGGTCTTTTCCAGCAAGGTGGTGTAATGAAGGGCTTCATAGCTGCTGGCTGGGTGAGGTATTGAAGCTTGAACCTTCAATAACTTCTGAACCGAATGAGATCTTTACTATCTGTTTTCTGATTTGAGAGCTCTGACGTAAATTCCATAAACAGTAAAGTATCATGTCTGTAGCTGCTACCACGTCCTGGATAATAATGTATGGATAAAAGATAGCTTAGAAGAAGCTGAATGTAGATGGAGCTGCTTTCGCAGCTGAAGAAGTAATGCACAAGAATCACATGACTCATGCTGTGGCTATTCCATAGTACATCACCTTGTACACCGTGACAAGAAAGAGATGGACATGTGCACTGAAGCCAACCTACAGTATACTGGTTCTTAATATTTGATGCTTCCAGTTCCTGCTTTGGATTTGGCAATGCTGGACCAGTTTCATGTAGAAGAAACTGTACTTGGATTGAATGGGACACAATATTTGTAGAGCATATAGTGGCTGAGGCATATTACAAGTGGGTTATAGCCCTAGTAATACGCCTGACGGGATATCTGTCACGCTTTGACGGAGTAACTCATCTGCCAAACTCTAACCAAGACCCTTAGTCAGGAGGCGGCTCTAGAGGCAGTGTCATCTTCAGGGTTTTGGGGGCCCTGGGCAACACATACATTAGGGACCCCTACTCAGAACAAGTTTGTATTGTATTCCCTGTTTTCTGTCAATTTAAACCTCATGATGCCTAACAATATTGAATAATGTGTTAAAAGTTGAGATGAAGAGATGGGAGATAGAAAGTTTACTTTCCTAGGGGCACATGTCTTAAAATATCACCGACTACAGGTCAAAATTAGTATTTCCGTATTCCCGCACTAGGAAGCAGCAGTATATTGGCCCGACTTAACATATGGTACAGATCTGGCGGTTAGCTAACTTACGTCTGGGCTGGGCAGGAGTGCTCACCAAGGCGACGCCATTATGGTCTTCACAGAAACTCGCCATGCTTTGCCATCAACCGGGTTTGACAAGTGGGATGTCATCGGTATTTCGACGGTTAAAGACCTGGTTAAAAAGGGAGCGATTCTCAGATTTGAAGAGTTACAAAAGACCTATCGACTGGCCCCGAGTGAGGTCTTTAGGTAGCTACAAATCAGACATGCTTTGCAGGCGGCCTTCCCCAGTTGTGAGGACATACCGGAATCGTCACCCCTTGAAGATCGCCTTTTAGATGGGCCACTGCAGTCTAAGGCGATCTCCCTGACCTATAAAAAACTAAGTAATAATATGCCTGATTCCTTTGGACAACTTAAGGAGCGCTGGGAGGGGGACCTTGGGCCGAATGATGAGGAGGATTGGAGACAGGCGCTGATGTCACCGAGAGAGGCGGCTATCACACTCAGATTTAGGCTAATCCAGCTACGTACCCTACACGCTCCTATCTGACGGGAATGACACTAGCAAAAATTGGGTCTCGACATGATGACCTGTGTTTGAAGGGTTGCAGACAGCAGGCTCAGGGCTCGAAAAATCCCAAAAATGGTAATAGTCCTGCAGGACTAGTACGTTAAAAAATGTCCTCGACCTAACTGCAACCTACTTGACCTCCGTCTCTGAAAGCGGAGGAAATGTGACAAAATAACAAGATTTAAAGGCATCTTTATTGCTCATTAACTTTGTGAGCAATAAAAATGCCTTTAAATCTTGTTATCTTGTCACATTTGTTCCGTTTTCACAGACGGAGGACAAAAGTTGGTTTGTTTTCCTACTCGCCAGAAAGGGCGAGTAGGATCTAAAAACAGCTCGACCTTGTTAAATTTAGCTCGACTATGCGAGCGGTCGAGTGGAATTTTCGAGCCCTGAGGCTACCTTTTACCATATGGTGTGGGACTGCCCGTTAGTGCGGAGAATATGGGACAGGGCCGCGACTCATGTGCAATCTGCACTGGGGAAGACGCTCAGCCTGACGCCCTGCCTGGGCTTGCTTAATATATGGGAAGATACACACACACCTTACTAAGACGGAGCAGCAGTTGGCGACGTTGGGCTTCACACTAATCAAGAGGGAGATAGCGTGAGGATGGGGCGGGGGGACACTGCCAGCAGTGGTGGTGTGGCTGAAAGAGCTCGACAGATGTATGGTGGCTGAGAAAGAAGTGTTTATAGCTAGGCGGTGCCCGAAGAAGTGGGATAGGAAATGGTCCGGCTGGAATTCCTATAGGGGGGGAGATATGTGTATCACCTGTGGTGGAACTGGAAATGAGGAGACGTAGAGACGTCGGGAAGCAAATGTTTAATAAATTTATTTTGGCCTTTGCCTAAGTGCGGTGCTGTATGTAACTTGCAGGTATCCTATGTAAGTATTGCCTATTTTGTCTGTCATGCACTTAAACAATATATATATTTTTTTAAATCAGTATTTCCAAAAACAGACAACCCAGGTGTAGGAAGGTGGAATCTTACTACATGGATGCACCCACTTTTTTTCCTGGTGTTTGTACGTTTTTTTACTTAGTTTGGCTGGGATACTGCTATTCAGGGCCCCAGCCTATCTGCTTTCCTCTCTAAAATGATTCCCAGTACTTTAGGTACTCTCCAGTTTGGTTACTGGGGTACACTTATGAGTCCCTAGTATATGGTACACTAGGTACTAAGGGCATAGGTACCCCAGAGGCCTACCAGGGGCTGAAGCCTTGTATTGTGCATGAGCAGGGCCCCTCTGTAGCCTTCGGAATCTATTCTCCGGGGTTGATCTTTGATGCAGCCAGACCATATACTCTTAAGTGCATTATACCCTCGCGGTAAATAACTTTGGAATGGCTTCAAGGAAACATGTTGTGTTTGGTGTCAAACACTTTGGAATCATACACCCGCCAGTCCTGGCGGCGGGGGTATGATTCCACCCTTCTAGAGGGAGAGACATGTACGCCTGGTACACCAGGTACCAGTTTAAAAGAGCCCTGACATCACAAAATGGATGCTGCAGCCACAGACACAAGTCTGGCCTCTTACTGCTGAATGAAACTCTGGTAGGGGAGGCCTGGACAATAGGTTTCCTGTCTCAGGGAGATGTCACCACCTCCCAGACAGGCTTTAGTGTATTGGGGCTGGGTGGGTGCAATCCAAGAGTGTTTCAAAATCTGCACTGAGGGCACATTTGGTGTCCCTGTGCATAGCCCAGTTCAAACCGGTTGCAGGGGCTACCAGCCCCTGCTCTGGCGCGACACTGGACAAAGGAAATGGGTGTATCCACCCCTCTTTCCAGACTCTCCCATAGGTGGGTCCCCAGAGTATGTCCAACCCCTTCCTTTGGGTATAAGAAAGGAACCCCTGACTACAGGATTTTAGATTACACCTGGACGAAACTCTGCTACAGAAATTACGGAACTTTGACAATCTACACAACTAGATGGCTGAAGAATCTCCCTTGGAGTAAAGGAGTTACTCCCCTGCTTGGCAGGCACCAAAGACGCATCTGCTGGTTTGCCTTTCCAAAGCACCTGCCGGACTCCGAAGTATTTGCAACACAGGAGGTGGGTTTCCAGTCTTCCCAGAGGCCAAACCGAGTCCCCAGCAAAGCTGAGACCCGTAGCCCTCGTGGGTACCGTGGAACCGGAACCCCTGAACACCGTGCACATTTGCAAGTCCATTAGCTTCTCGACGTTCCTTGAGGCTGCGCATTGGGTTACTTGTAGCCCAGACCCCGAGCACCTTTTCCACCAAAAATTGCTGGCCTACACTTCACGAGTGTTCCGCGGGCCGGCCCTTTGTGTTTGCGCTCGAGGTACCTTTGCGATCCCTGGTCCGTTGACTGGTGGGTCCCTGAGAAAGCAACTTTCCTGTCCTTGGGTTTCCCAGGTTGCTCCAGACGTGACCTGATTCTCCACCACTTGGTGAGTCCCCCGGACCTTGCTGGTCCGCACCGAAGCATCTTTTCTCTTCCTGCGTGGGTTGCTGTTGCCAAGGCTTGTTGGGTCCAATCCAGGCACCGACACCGCAGCACTAGACATCCTACGTGGGACAGCTCGAATCCAGCTCCTGGTCATCGTCGACGCCTCCTGGTCCTCGTGGCTGCAGAGTCAAGCTTCACCTCTTCACACCTGAAACACCCGACATCGGTGGGCATTCGTCTACCTGCCCCTGGTGGCTGGCAAGTGATCCAGACTCTGTCCCCTCTACTTTCAGGTTCCTCACATCTTCGATCCAGGCTTAGATCACACAAGACACTTTTCTTCTCGACGGCCGCAGCACTTTGCAGCAGATCACTATTGAAATCAACGACGATTCCCGACACCAAAAGACACCTATGTACCCGGCTTCCCTGGGTGAGGTAACTCGAGTACTCTGGTTCTCCTGTGGGTGTTGGCCCTAGAACCCCTTAAGTCTAAAGGGGTTTGCTCAAAGTCCTCTCCTAAGTGTTCTTAATCTTTAAATTTTCAACAGCGACTTTCCCTATAGAAGCTAACGGCTATTTGCGGCTGTGTTCTCAAACTGCACGTGTCCCCCGTGGGTTCCCTGTGTCACTACCTTGGGTGGTTCCTTGTGGTCCCAGCGATTCTACAGGCTCTAGGCCTTGTCTAGTCAAGTGGTGGTTCTTATACCACTTTCTTAATATATGGTTTGGTTCGCCCGTAGGGCCTAACGTATATTGTGCTAATTTACTGTGATATATTAAGTGTAAGGTATGGGCTTTGACCTCTAGCCTCATAAAGAGACTAGTAGGGTGTGTTTAGGAATAAATACATATATTTTATATATAAACCTGGTGTGGTTCTCTTTTCATTTAGCCATTCAAGAGATTATAGACTGGTAAAACAAGCTGCTTTACATTCCATCAAGACTTAACCTGAAGGCTGCTCTCCATAGCTACCAATAGGATAGCTTTCAAATAAGGTTGTCTTTAACCTATCACCTCTAAGGGGTTGTTTGGATTGGTGCAAGGTCCCCACTATAACTAGTGGCAGCATGTGCCAGGCCAACTTCTCACATTGGTGTGCAGTGGGATTCAAGTTTGCCATTGTTTTACCAGATAATCTCAAGTGAGCGACTAACTGAAAACCACTAAAGGTACCTAAGGTACATATAATTCAAGCTTAAACTACAGTAAGTTCTACTGAACTTAGAGTTGTGTGTCAAGGGCTTAGCACACCTTTTCTACAACTCAAGAGTAGGTAGGTGCATATGTATGTACTTAAATTTATAGGGCGCACAGCTACCCACCGTGGGGTTTCCCGGCACCAAGATGACAAGGCCTAGAGGTAAAAAAATAGCTTATTAAGGAAAGAACCAAGTCTTCAAGTCCTTACGGAACTTGGCAAATGAGGATTCAAATTTCAATGTCACAGGAAGAGAGTTCCAGAGCTTCGGACCAAGGTGGTCACACCAGTGATGTCTACAAGGCCAGGAACCAGTGGGTCCCTGCCAGATGTCAGTAGGCTTCTGGCATCTAAGTATTACAAACTCCCATTCTGGAATTGAGAGCATTGTTTACTACTAGGAGATTGAAGACAGGAAAAAGTGCAAACACCCAATGACTCATAGAGGTACTGCTGTTGGATGATCTCAGAAAGGCCTCAGGGTCTGAAGGGGTAGGCAGAGTGGGTGGGGCAGCAGATGAGGAAAGGCCCAGGGGTGAAAATAACCAGGATCTGACCTCTGAAACTGACCAGGAAGATGACAATGATCTTAACCTGGTAGAGACAACTCCTCATGGAGATGTGGAAGATGGCCTTGAGGGTCCTCTCTTTACTCCACCTGGGAGAGTTGAAGGTATGCCTAGAAGGTCAAGATCTCCTTCTCAGGAGTCTATCCATTCTGACACATCTATAGGGGCCTCTGTTTCTTCTCACATAAGGAAATCCTCCCATGAGAGGAAAGAAAGGCTGCTGAAGTATGAGGACGCTCAGCTTAGAATCAGAAGAGAGCAGCTAGCCTTAGAAAGGGGTTTCCTAGAGCTTCAGAGAACTAGAAAGAAGCTGGGGCTAGAGCCCCATGGTGGCAGCAACTTTCCTAGTGGTAGAGAAAGATCTCATGACCATAGGAAATTAAGGAAGATTATCCCTCCCTACCAGAGAGGGGATGACATCCACAAATGGATTACTGCACTGGAAAGGGCCTGTAAAGATCAGAGGGTCCCCCAGGAGCAGTGGGCAGCAATCCTGTGGCTCTCCTTTGCAGAGAAAGGTAGAGAGAAGCTCCTCGCTGTTAGAGAGGAGGATGCTAATAATGACAAAGTCCTGAAGAGTGCTCTGATTGAAGTGTTTGGCCTAACCAGTGAACAGTACAGGTTAATGTTCAGAGATACCTAAAAGGCACAGACTCAGGACTGGGTTGACTTTGTAGATTGTGCTACCAAGGCTCTGGAAGGTTGGATACATGGCAGTAAGGTGTGTGATTTCGAAGGATTGTACAACTTAATTATGAGGGAGGAGATCCTTAAAAATTGTCAAAGCCAGCTTTTACACCAGTACCTGGTGGACTCTGATCTGACCTCTCTCAACGAATTGGGAAAGAAGGCAGACAAAAGGGTCAGAACCAGGGTAAGGCCTAAGAATGAAGGTGGTGACCAGAAGAAAGATTCTACCAAGTCCCAAGAGAAAGGTGGAGATAAAGCAAAAGACAAGTCCCCTACAGAGCCCCAAAAGTCCACTACTGGGGGTGGGTCCCAAACTCCTCCCTCTCCTGAAAAGAAACCATATTGCCATGTTTGTAAAAATCCTGGCCACTGGAAAACGGATCCCAGTTGCCTCAGGATTGGCAATAAAGAAAATGTTTCTCCCACTAACACTGCCACTCCTCCTGGTACTACTAGTAGTAATCGCTCAGTTGGTAGTGTTGCACCCAAAAAGTTAGGTGCATTCTCCTGGGGAACAGAGGTGGGCCCTAGTTTAGACCGGCCTCCCTCACAAGCTTCCTTAGTCTGTGATGGTGGCATGGGATTTGCCACTTTTACCATGGGTCCCAATGCTTTGGGCAGGTACAGACAGGAGCCCATAATCAATGGTCAGAAAGTTGTGGCATTCAGGGACACAGGGGCTAGTGTCACCATTGTGCCAGGGAAACTAGTCCCCCCCTCAGCAGCTTTTACCTGAGTTTGAATACCGGGTGACCAACATTGATGGTGTCAGAACCGATCACCCCATAGCCATAATCAATCTCAGCTGGGGAGGGGTCACAGGTCCAAAAAGAGTGGCAGCGTCCCCAAACTTGCCTGTAGATTGCCTGGTGGGCAATGATCTGGAAATTTCAGCCGGGGCTGAAGTTGAACACCAAGCCCAACTGAGAATGCTGGGCTTCCCTGAGAAAGGTAGTGGGGCTGGTAGGGCCACAGCCCAACCCCAGGGAAATTTGGGAGTGGTGGAGCCTGAAAGAATACCCCCATCTCCTCCACAAGAGAGCACAAGGGATGAAGAACCGTCTTCTCTCCCCCCCCCCCCAGACTATAGGTAAGGGTCAGCCTCCTCAGGGAACTGATCCGACCCCTAATGAAGGTAACCTGCCCATCTCTACCCTGCCTCAGTCAGCCCAGGGCTGCAGACGTCAGGGAGGTCAGCAGTGGACCCCACAGGGCTCCCTGTACACAGGAACCCCCCCATCAGTAGATTAGGGGCACCGAGTCTAGTAGCCCTAGCCAGGTAAAAAATCCTCAACCCCCGAGGGATCCCCTTTGACATTGAATAGGGACCCTCAGATGGACTCTGTTGTGCAAAGGCAAACCTAGGACCAAATGGGCCCAAACCTACCATGTCCCTCCAGTGTTCCAACCACAGGGACCAAACCCCAAGCTTTAGGCAGCCAACGGTTGACTCGTAGAGCAAGATGCAACTCAGTCATGGAAAGTAAGGCCTCCATGATGGTGACCAGTGATCTGAGGAAGCTGAGACAAACTTTATTAGGGCCTCACTTACCTACTCAGACACCTCCCCAGCCTTGTACTTTACCAAAACACACCACAGGTAGTAATTCCCCATGGTGGAGATCCTCTCATACACTTAGGGTGAGGGATTTCTTAGTGGACCATGAGACCGGGGGTAACCATGCTACTGCAGGTTCTTCCTTATATGGCCACTTAGTCAATACAGGCTTACCTGGACAAGGTTTGCCTCATCTCCTTTCGTTTGGGGGGCGGGGGGGTATGTAGGAAGGTGGAATCTGACTACATGGTTGCCCCCACTTTTTTCCTGGTGTTTTGATGGTTTGTGACTTAGATTGGCTGGGATCCTGCTATTCAGGGCCCCAGCCTATCTGCTTTTCTATCTAAAATGATTCCATGTACTTTAGGTACACTCCAGTTTGGTTACTGGGGTACCCTTATGAATCCCTAGTATATGGTACACTAGGTACTAAGGGCATAGGTACCCCCAGAGGCCTACCAGGGCTGCAGCATGTATTGTGCCACCCCTGGGAAGCCTTCCAAAATGACACCACAGGAGTGCTACTGCAGCCTGGGTAAGGTGGTGCATGCACCCCTTACTTAGATATAGGTTACCTATATCTACCTTAAATCACTACACACATAAACCTATCAGTCACCCCTATGGCAGGACTTAATAATCCTGAAGGCAGGGTGCTGGGTTTTGTGTGAGAGAGTGCCCATGCATGAGCAGGGCCCCTCTGCAGCCTTCAGAATCTATTCTCTGAGTTGTTCTGTGATGCAGCCAGACCATATACTCTTAAGTTCATTATAACCTCGCGGTAAATGCTAACTTTTGAATCGCTGCAAGGAAACATGTCGTGTTTGGTGTCAAACACTTTGGAATCATACCGCCCCCCTCCCCGCCAGTCCCGGTGGTGGGGATTTGATTCCACCCTTCTAGAGGGAGAGACATGTACAACCCCCGGTACCAGTTTAAAAGAGCCCCTGCATCACAAATTGGATGCTGCAGCCACAGACATGAGTCTGGCCTCCTGCTGCTGGATGAAACTCTGGCAGGGGAGGTCTGGACAATAGGTTTACTAACACAGGGAGGTGTCACCACCTCCCAGACAGGCTTTAGTGTATTGGGGCTGGGTGGGTGCACTCCAGGAGTGCTTTGAAGTCTGCACTGGGGGCACATTTGGTGTCCCTGTGCATAGCCCAGTTCAAATCGGTTGCAGGGGGCTACCAGCCCCTGCTCTGGCGCGAAACTGGACAAAGGAAATGGGTGTAGCCACCCCTCATACCAGACCCTCCCATAGGTGAGTCCCCAGAGTATGTCCAACCCCTTCCTTGGGTATAAGTAAGGAACTCCTGACTACAGGAATTTAGATTACACCAGAACGAAACTCTGCTACAGAAATTACGGAACTTCGACGATCTACATGACTAGATGACTGAAGAATCTTTCTTGAAGTAAAGGAGTTACTCCCCTGCTTGGCAGGCACCAAAGACGCATCTGCCGGTTCGCATCTCCGAAGCTCCTGCCGCACTCCGAAGTATTTGCAACACAGGAGGTGGGTTTCCAGACTTCCCAGAGGCCGAACCAAGTCCCCAGCAAAGCTGAGACCCGTAGCCCTCGTGGGTACCGTGGAACCAGAACCCCTGGACACCGTGTACATTTGCAAGTGCATTAGTTACTCGACAATCCCTGAGGCTGTGCATTGGGTTACTTGTAGCCCAGACCCGAGCACCTTTTCCACCGAAGATTGCTGGCCTACACTCCACGAGTGTTCTGTGAGCCGGCCCTTTGTGTTTTCACTCGAGGTACCTTCGCGATCCCCCGGACCTTGCTGGTCCGCACCGAAGCATCTTTTCTCTACCTGCGTGGGTTGCTGTTGCCAAGGCTTGTTGGGTCCAGTCCTGGCACCGATACTGCAGCACTTGACATCCTTTGTGGGAAAGCTCAAATCCAGCTCCTGGTCGTCGTCGACGCCTCCTGCTTCTCGTGGCTGCACAGTCAATCTTCACCTCTTCACATCTGAAACACCCGACATCGGTAGGCATTCGTCTGCCGTGCCCCTGGTGGCTGGCAAGTGACCCAGACTCTGTCCCCTCTGCTTTAAGGTTCCTCACATCTTCGATCCAGGCTTGGATCACACAGACACTTTTCTTCTCGACAGCAGCAGCACTTTGCCGCAGATTGCCATTGAAATCAACGGCGAATCCCGACACCAAAAGACACCTATGCACCCATCTTCCTTGGGTGAGGTAATCTGAGTACTCTGGTGCTCCCATGGGTGTTGGCCCTAGAACCCCTTAAGTCTAAAGGGGTTTGCTCAAAGTCCTCTCCTAAGTGCCCTTAATCTTTAAATTTCCAACCGCGATTTTCCCCACAGAAGCTAATGGCGATTTGCGGCTGTGTTCTCACACTGCACGCTTCCCTCGTGGGTTCCCTGTGTCACTACCTTGGGTGGTTACTTGTGGACCCAGTGATTCTACAGGCTCTAGGCCTTGTGTCTAGTCAGTCAGTCAGTCAAAACATACTTTATTTGGTTTGTTACAACCATAAAAGTACAATTTTCCTCTTAGCCTACTAAAAAAGAAAAAGAAAAAGTAAAAACAACAATAGATACATAACACGGCGGTATCAGAAAACATATTACTTCTCGATATACATATAATTTGAATATCATTTAAAATCGGAGTATTATAACAGTTAAATTAATAAAATCACTTAATTCATGCCTATACAACACCTCCTTAATCATGCAGCACTTACTACTGTAAACACTAATTGTTTCACCCTTATTTAATGTCGGGGACTTACATTATTAGTTCTTACTCTGTGCATTTGAGGAACACCTTAACTTTATTCATATATTTCCCCAGGGCACAGGCTATATCTAAATTCCCCATTTCCACCAACAGATTAGCGGCTTGCATCCTGTTCGTAATATTATAAATTTGAAAAATCGGACATAAAAACTCCTTTCGTATATCTAAAAACCACAGACAATCTAGTAAAATATGTATAATATTGCAAGTAGTACCTAAAGTGCAAGTGCAATTACCATTACATCCTATCATTTGATTCCGAGCTCCATTATTAGCGTAACATGGGTTTATTCCAATTCTCATTTTTAGGACTTCCCGCCTTAGCCTATGACTTGGTAGCCGGTCCACATAGGGAAAATGTTGGTCAAGCTCCCAGGCCGATGTCATGTGGGCTACCGAGCTTTTTTGTAATAGGTACTCCCGGTCATAAGTACGGGACATGTCAGTCCCTTGAAGCCTTAGTTCTTTCTTACCTATTATTATGTGGTCTTGCAGCGGGCAAACCTTCAGTTCGAGCACCCTATATGCATTACTTATTGATGCTCTAGTCTCTTTTGCCCAGGGTAGCTCGCTCGTGGCAATTTCCTCTTTGGCCCACTGGGATATTTCGAAAAGCTCCTCTGCTCCCAATCGCTGCCAGAATCCTACAAGGGCCATACAGGCAGTTATCGCCCACGAGGTAATTCCCAGCTCAAGTCTTGCCGCCTGTACCATAGATGATTTAGGCAGCACGAATAAGCTTTTTAGTATATTTCCCTCCTCTCTATCCCAGGCGGTCTTACCACTTAGGTAAATGACTTCGGCTCCATACAAGAATTGAGGGGGCACCATTGCTTGGTAGGCTTTTAGGACCGGTCTATCCGACATTTCTCCATAGGTATTATTGAATCTTTTTAAGCCTTTCACAGACGCCAATGCCCTCATTTTTAATGCTTGTAAATGAGTATACCATTTTAGGGTACCAGAAAACCACATTCCCAAATATCTATAATCAGCTACCCTCTCAAGCAATACAGTGCCCAGGTACCAAGAACACTTTGTTTTCCTCCTACCAAAGCAGACAATTTTTGTTTTCTCCATGTTTACTACTAGTTTTTTGCTTGTACAGTATTCTTTGAATCGATTTAATTTTCTTTGGAGGCCTATCTCCGTCTGATCCATGATTACCAGATCATCAGCATAGAGGAGGCACGATATCTGGTTTCCTCCCAGTTTTGGGTTCGCCCCTCTGACCTCTCTTAATTTTTGGGGTAGGTCTGCTAAGAACAGAGAGAATAGTAGGGGAGCGAGTACACACCCCTGCCTTAAACCGTTCCCGATTGGGATTCTCTTCGTCAATCCTCCCTCCTTATCCAGAATTATCTGTGCCCAATTTTCTGTTTGCTGTGCTTGGATTAGGGCTAGCAGGTCACCCTGAATTTCATACCCTACCAATGTTGACCACAGTTGCTCCTTGTCCACCAGATCGAAAGCTGCACGGAAGTCCACGAAACAGCAGAATAATTTACCCCCCTGATCGGTCAACTTCCGTGCAATGGACCAAAGAGCAAAGCAGTGGTCAACCGTTGAGTGGCCTTCTTTGAACCCCCCCTGTTCTGGTGGTACTATCTGTTTGTCATCCACCCATTCCTTTAGTAAACCCAAAATTGCTTTAGAGAAAACCTCTTCGCTTGTATCCAGAAGGTTTATTAGGCGGTAATTTTTTGGGGAGTTTACATCGCCTTTTTTATGTATTGGCCTGACAATAGCCCCTTTCCAATTATCTGGGAATTTGCCTTTGTTTAAAATTCCTTGGAACATATTAGAAAAAAACTCCGTTCTCCCCTCCCTGTTTGGCCATTTACCATAGATTTCTTCCAGATAGGTCACCCACTTGTCCTCTGGCACCGAGCAATGTAAGGTTCCTAAGACTTTCCCCGTGCATTCCTGTATTAACTTCCAAAAGCCTCTCACATTTTTTTCTTCAATTGTCTCAAGTAAATTCCCCCAACATTTGTCCTTAAAAATCCTTTTTTTATCTCTAATAGTGGCCTTATATTTTATTATTAGTTTCCTAAGTTCTATTACTGCTTCACCACTATAATTACCTCTTAGGCGTCTCTCCTGTTTTCTAATACCGGCCTTTACTTTCCGGCATTCGTCATCAAACCAATGGTTGGTATTACTGGGGTATGGTTTCACATTATTTACTGATTTATGTTTACCGTGCTTTCATTTTATCCTGAGGCATTCCACCAGATCCCTTATTGTATCCTCATACCAGGTTATGCCCTCCTCTGGTGCTAGGTTATCTAAATTCACGGTTAACTGGTGTGCACTCAGTGTTTTTATGTATTCATCGGTAATTCTCGTAGTGAGTCGCTTGGGGTATTCCACCTCTACTGGTAGCACTTTTTGTCTATGCGGGGCGCTATTTACCTGGAGTTCTACCTGCAGTGGGTAATGAATACTACCCTCCACGCTAAGAATTTCCAATTGTTTAATTAGATAAAAATTCCAGGCCTGTATGAATGCGTAATCTATTGAGCACATTTGTTGCCCTACTTTAAAAGTACGACTCGCGGGTCGGTCTGCTCCCTTTCTTCCATTCACGCAGACCACACCCATGGCCCCCAACAGTTGCCCAAGCTCATCATCTTGAGTTGAGATGTCACAACGGGGAAATTGTGCAAGCTCTATTTTATATACTCCTAGCAGATCCCTCAGCCAGGGGTCCGTTTTAATGGGATTTAATCTATGAGTATCATGAGCACATCTCTTGGATAACAATCACATAAGTATTCCAGGTCTGATTTTAAACGTTCCAGGTCAATCTTGTACTCGTTTGTTTTCCCTTTCTGTATATACACATTTATAATACATAGGTGTTCGACCCCCAACATATTGTTTAGGGTTCGCACTCTACTACCCAAAGCCCAATTACACTTGAGTTCGAGGGGTTCCATGTCTTTGGCTATCCTTGTTGAGACCAGCGTCATCTGGCCGCCAGAAGGTCTACCTGATAGGTTCTTTTTTGCACGTTTTACGTGGTGAGTGAAGCCTTCCGTTACAGGGGTTTCGTCGCACAGCCAAGTTTCCTGGAAGCATACAATATCATTTTTCTTCAAGTTGTTTTTAAAATTTTCTTGTGACATTATTCTATTGTATCCGTTTACATTCCAGGACAGAATGGATAGGCTGTGCGGCGGCCCTTCTTCCTAATCAATGTTGCTCATAAAACCATCTTCCTCACCGTTCATGTATGCCAGTTCTCTATATCTATTCCCAGCAAGGGCATCTTCAACATCCCACCTCTGGTCTTTTGGTTTTATCGTAATTTCAAGGGCGTCTTTCTTGCCTCTTCCCAGGCTAATCATTTTTATTTGTCTTTCACCCAGGGCTGCATGGTTCCTAAGGAAAGAATTCCCTGTTTTGCTAAGTAACACCTCCTCCCTTTTTACTATTCTAATTCCTTCCCAAAGCATCTCGGACTCTGCCTTAGACTGAGTGGAGTAGGACCTTAGTTATTTCCTCCCCCTTGCTATTCGCCATAAACCCAACTTCTTTTAGATCAGCAGTATTAACATATCTTAGGCTAGGACACATAGCAAAAGACGATAGGAGCTGGGAGCGATTTAAGGGGTTTAATTTCCTGGTTCTTTCCCCCCCCCCTTTTCCTGTCCTAATGGCTCTACGAATACCCAATTGTCTGTAAGCAGTTCTGGCTGCCGATGTTGTAATGTTCTATCTGGCATCTCTCCCCTTATATGCCGGCTTACTTCTTCTCTGCCTCCGGCTCTAACCCCCTTCACCTGGTTTGGGTTAGTAGGCCCCACACCTGGAGACGTGTCCATCCCCCATTCTACTGATGCGCTCTCCTTTACCCCAGATTGAGTCCTCCTGATAGCCTTTTCACCTTTTCCCAATCTATTCCTTGTTATCCTCCTGTTTTGATCGTCGGGTCTATTGCTACTTCCTAACAGGTTTTCTTTAACCTATCACCTCTAAGGGTTGTTTGGACTGGTTCAAGGGGCCCACTATAACTAATGCAAAAACAACAAGTGATGGACTGAATGTGGATCAATGTCACACACTCCCCCAGTCAAAAGATCTGGGCCCAAATCCATCGTTTTTTTGCACTCCACACCACCCTGGGTTAGACAATGGCGATATGCAAATCAGCTCTGACCCTGTTGCCCCATGGGAACAGTCCAGTCCGAACTACAAAAGCCATGTCCTTCCCAGAACGGAATCAAGCATCCGAGGACCGGACCGGTTTCGAGGTAACACCTCTCTTCAGCCCGGCTAGCTTGACTCCAAGTGGTGTGGAGTGCCTGGGACCCACGTCTGGGCATCCCCAGCGCACTTAGGGCGGCAATTGCAAAAACAACAAGTGATGGACTGAATGTGGATCAATGTCACACACTCCCCCAGTCAAAAGATCTGGGCCCAAATCCATCGTTTTTTTGCACTCCACACCACCCTGGGTTAGACAATGGCGATATGCAAATCAGCTCTGACCCTGTTGCCCCATGGGAACAGTCCAGTCCGAACTACAAAAGCCATGTCCTTCCCAGAACGGAATCAAGCATCCGAGGACCGGACCGGTTTCGAGGTAACACCTCTCTTCAGCCCGGCTAGCTTGACTCCAAGTGGTGTGGAGTGCCTGGGACCCACGTCTGGGCATCCCCAGCGCACTTAGGGCGGCAATTGCAAAAACAACAAGTGATGGACTGAATGTGGATCAATGTCACACACTCCCCCAGTCAAAAGATCTGGGCCCAAATCCATCGTTTTTTTGCACTCCACACCACCCTGGGTTAGACAATGGCGATATGCAAATCAGCTCTGACCCTGTTGCCCCATGGGAACAGTCCAGTCCGAACTACAAAAGCCATGTCCTTCCCAGAACGGAATCAAGCATCCGAGGACCGGACCGGTTTCGAGGTAACACCTCTCTTCAGCCCGGCTAGCTTGACTCCAAGTGGTGTGGAGTGCCTGGGACCCACGTCTGGGCATCCCCAGCGCACTTAGGGCGGCAATTGCAAAAACAACAAGTGATGGACTGAATGTGGATCAATGTCACACACTCCCCCAGTCAAAAGATCTGGGCCCAAATCCATCGTTTTTTTGCACTCCACACCACCCTGGGTTAGACAATGGCGATATGCAAATCAGCTCTGACCCTGTTGCCCCATGGGAACAGTCCAGTCCGAACTACAAAAGCCATGTCCTTCCCAGAACGGAATCAAGCATCCGAGGACCGGACCGGTTTCGAGGTAACACCTCTCTTCAGCCCGGCTAGCTTGACTCCAAGTGGTGTGGAGTGCCTGGGACCCACGTCTGGGCATCCCCAGCGCACTTAGGGCGGCAATTGCAAAAACAACAAGTGATGGACTGAATGTGGATCAATGTCACACACTCCCCCAGTCAAAAGATCTGGGCCCAAATCCATCGTTTTTTTGCACTCCACACCACCCTGGGTTAGACAATGGCGATATGCAAATCAGCTCTGACCCTGTTGCCCCATGGGAACAGTCCAGTCCGAACTACAAAAGCCATGTCCTTCCCAGAACGGAATCAAGCATCCGAGGACCGGACCGGTTTCGAGGTAACACCTCTCTTCAGCCCGGCTAGCTTGACTCCAAGTGGTGTGGAGTGCCTGGGACCCACGTCTGGGCATCCCCAGCGCACTTAGGGCGGCAATTGCAAAAACAACAAGTGATGGACTGAATGTGGATCAATGTCACACACTCCCCCAGTCAAAAGATCTGGGCCCAAATCCATCGTTTTTTTGCACTCCACACCACCCTGGGTTAGACAATGGCGATATGCAAATCAGCTCTGACCCTGTTGCCCCATGGGAACAGTCCAGTCCGAACTACAAAAGCCATGTCCTTCCCAGAACGGAATCAAGCATCCGAGGACCGGACCGGTTTCGAGGTAACACCTCTCTTCAGCCCGGCTAGCTTGACTCCAAGTGGTGTGGAGTGCCTGGGACCCACGTCTGGGCATCCCCAGCGCACTTAGGGCGGCAATTGCAAAAACAACAAGTGATGGACTGAATGTGGATCAATGTCACACACTCCCCCAGTCAAAAGATCTGGGCCCAAATCCATCGTTTTTTTGCACTCCACACCACCCTGGGTTAGACAATGGCGATATGCAAATCAGCTCTGACCCTGTTGCCCCATGGGAACAGTCCAGTCCGAACTACAAAAGCCATGTCCTTCCCAGAACGGAATCAAGCATCCGAGGACCGGACCGGTTTCGAGGTAACACCTCTCTTCAGCCCGGCTAGCTTGACTCCAAGTGGTGTGGAGTGCCTGGGACCCACGTCTGGGCATCCCCAGCGCACTTAGGGCGGCAATTGCAAAAACAACAAGTGATGGACTGAATGTGGATCAATGTCACACACTCCCCCAGTCAAAAGATCTGGGCCCAAATCCATCGTTTTTTTGCACTCCACACCACCCTGGGTTAGACAATGGCGATATGCAAATCAGCTCTGACCCTGTTGCCCCATGGGAACAGTCCAGTCCGAACTACAAAAGCCATGTCCTTCCCAGAACGGAATCAAGCATCCGAGGACCGGACCGGTTTCGAGGTAACACCTCTCTTCAGCCCGGCTAGCTTGACACCACTTGGAGTCAAGCTAGCCGGGC
This sequence comes from Lissotriton helveticus, assembly GCF_964261635.1. NCBI lineage: Eukaryota > Metazoa > Chordata > Amphibia > Caudata > Salamandridae > Lissotriton > Lissotriton helveticus. The sequence continues at coordinate 652,950,088 of NC_136067.1, forward strand.
TGAAGAGAGGTGTTACCTCGAAACCGGTCCGGTCCTCGGATGCTTGATTCCGGTCTGGGAAAGATATGGCTGTTGTAGTTCGGACTGGACTGTTCCCATGGGGCAACAGGGTCAGAGCTGATTTGCATAAAGCCATTATCTGACCCAGGGTGGTGTGGAGTGCAAAAAAACGATGGATTTGGGCCCAGATCTTTTGACTGGGGGAGTGTGTGACATTGATCCACATTCAGTCCATCACTTGTTGTTTTTTGCAATTGCCGCCCTAAGTGCGCTGGGGATGCCCAGACGTGGGTCCCAGGCACTCCACACCACTTGGAGTCAAGCTAGCCGGGCTGAAGAGAGGTGTTACCTCGAAACCGGTCCGGTCCTCGGATGCTTGATTCCGGTCTGGGAAAGATATGGCTGTTGTAGTTCGGACTGGACTGTTCCCATGGGGCAACAGGGTCAGAGCTGATTTGCATAAAGCCATTATCTGACCCAGGGTGGTGTGGAGTGCAAAAAAACGATGGATTTGGGCCCAGATCTTTTGACTGGGGGAGTGTGTGACATTGATCCACATTCAGTCCATCACTTGTTGTTTTTTGCAATTGCCGCCCTAAGTGCGCTGGGGATGCCCAGACGTGGGTCCCAGGCACTCCACACCACTTGGAGTCAAGCTAGCCGGGCTGAAGAGAGGTGTTACCTCGAAACCGGTCCGGTCCTCGGATGCTTGATTCCGGTCTGGGAAAGATATGGCTGTTGTAGTTCGGACTGGACTGCTCCCATGGGGCAACAGGGTCAGAGCTGATTTGCATAAAGCCATTATCTGACCCAGGGTGGTGTGGAGTGCAAAAAAACGATGGATTTGGGCCCAGATCTTTTGACTGGGGGAGTGTGTGACATTGATCCACATTCAGTCCATCACTTGTTGTTTTTTGCAATTGCCGCCCTAAGTGCGCTGGGGATGCCCAGACGTGGGTCCCAGGCACTCCACACCACTTGGAGTCAAGCTAGCCGGGCTGAAGAGAGGTGTTACCTCGAAACCGGTCCGGTCCTCGGATGCTTGATTCCGGTCTGGGAAAGATATGGCTGTTGTAGTTCGGACTGGACTGTTCCCATGGGGCAACAGGGTCAGAGCTGATTTGCATAAAGCCATTATCTGACCCAGGGTGGTGTGGAGTGCAAAAAAACGATGGATTTGGGCCCAGATCTTTTGACTGGGGGAGTGTGTGACATTGATCCACATTCAGTCCATCACTTGTTGTTTTTTGCAATTGCCGCCCTAAGTGCGCTGGGGATGCCCAGACGTGGGTCCCAGGCACTCCACACCACTGGGAGTCAAGCTAGCCGGGCTGAAGAGAGGTGTTACCTCGAAACCGGTCCGGTCCTCGGATGCTTGATTCCGGTCTGGGAAAGATATGGCTGTTGTAGTTCGGACTGGACTGTTCCCATGGGGCAACAGGGTCAGAGCTGATTTGCATAAAGCCATTATCTGACCCAGGGTGGTGTGGAGTGCAAAAAAACGATGGATTTGGGCCCAGATCTTTTGACTGGGGGAGTGTGTGACATTGATCCACATTCAGTCCATCACTTGTTGTTTTTTGCAATTGCCGCCCTAAGTGCGCTGGGGATGCCCAGACGTGGGTCCCAGGCACTCCACACCACTTGGAGTCAAGCTAGCCGGGCTGAAGAGAGGTGTTACCTCGAAACCGGTCCGGTCCTCGGATGCTTGATTCCGGTCTGGGAAAGATATGGCTGTTGTAGTTCGGACTGGACTGTTCCCATGGGGCAACAGGGTCAGAGCTGATTTGCATAAAGCCATTATCTGACCCAGGGTGGTGTGGAGTGCAAAAAAACGATGGATTTGGGCCCAGATCTTTTGACTGGGGGAGTGTGTGACATTGATCCACATTCAGTCCATCACTTGTTGTTTTTTGCACTATAACTAATGGACAGCATATGCTAGGCCAACTTCTCACACCAGGGCAGAGGAACTCTCTTACAGATGCAATGTATGGTCAGCAGTACTATCTGCATGCACGATCTTCTAGATGGAGTGTATTCTCCTCCCCTTTTGGCAGTCCCGGACTGGCCATAGCGGGCACCGGGCAATCCCCCGGTGCGCCGCAAGGGTGGGGGCCGGATTTGAGCCCCTGGGGGCCGATTTTGTTACACAGCCGTTTTTGCAGCATAGCTGCAAAATCGGCCCTGCAACAAAATCGGCCGAAAACCGGCCCTAGCAAAGCGCTCGGCGGCACCTCTCCAACCCCCCCCGAGGGGGGGGCGGCCGAGCACTTTGCCAGGGCCGGTTTTTGTTCCCAGTCCGGCCCTGCCTTTTGGGCCCCTTTGACCTCACCTGAGGTTTCTAAGAGCAAACTGTGAAATTGCCTTTTTCTCCTGGAATTCATGCTCAAGGTTTTGTTGCCTTATCTATTATATAATATTGATCTGAACTCATTTCTCGTCCTCATTTTTGGATTCGATTTTCATACCCAATCCTTCACTGAAGTTGCACAGAGTTGCCTTAAGGTGTGTACACCCTGGCCATAATGAAACCCTTACTCGGTTCCTGCTCACAATTATAACATGGTTGACATCCTGCTGGTTTCAGTTAAATGTAATTTCTCTTTATTGGACCTACGCAAACTTAAGTCAGATCCCTCTTCATCTGCTCGCTCTGTTTGATCCTGAGACCCCTGTTAGTAAATCGGGAGATGGGGTGTTTGACTGGTCGATGGAAACATAATACAACTGACCCGGGTATTGTAAGGAAGATTATCATCATCTCCATGGGATTTTCGTGTTTGCCCTCCTTTATCGCACATATGGATTGCCCAAAAAAGTTGGCTTACTGGTTGCAAAGTGTCCAGGGTGCTGCCAAAAGGTCAGACTAGGGGTTTTGGGAAGCCAGAGCATGCCTGAATGCCCCGTGGGAGTCTCCGCAGATTGTATTTAGGAGACCAAATCCCCCCCAAAAAACCAAAACGCTGCCTTATTCACTGGGGTGTCTATAGATTCACCCTTAAGACCAATAGCAGCCTATATTTCTCTATATGCTCCCCGCAGGTGCTGGGTCTGAAGGCCCAGCAGGTTATCTGTGTCTTACTTCCCACTGTCCACACAATAGGAAGCTCTGCTGTCTGGGTCATGTTCAGTGGAGACATTGAGACTTTGTATACGGAGACACAGAATACGCGGAGCCTGGGCATTGAACTGCATTGCAACTGGGCCAATTAGCACACCATCAGTGAGCCAAGCAGTAACACACCAAGGGACAATGGGACTAGGTCTTGCAACTCACTAAAACGATGCACCTACACTCACTCTGAAAGAGCAGAGTAAAACATATGTGCTAGGTCTGATCAGACTTTTGCCTGTCTACAACAGGATGTCTGTTCATGCTGTACAGTGGCTGGATGTCACAGAACAGGTAGTGGCAGCTGAGACTTGCACATCGTCTCCCACTCATGAACTCTCCCCCCCCCCCCCACACACCCTGATCCACCTCATCTCCTGTCCTTCTCTCTCACATGCATTAGTGAACTCGAGAATTCAGCAGCTTAGATACTGAGACATACCAAGAGGTTCTTCCAAAATTGCTCCGTGTAGGCGGCTGCAGCACATGCTTTGGCTACGGAAGCCTGCAGAGTACATGACACTAATGAAAAACTCTTAAAAGGCAGCGGCTCCAGGCAGTCACTGGGAGCGAAATGGGAGCTCGGCCCTTCTGAGGGCGCTGAGGTCCTTTCTTTGATGCCAGCTAAAGGCGCATCCGCTTGAAAGAAAGTCACACAGATGAAAGCGCAGTGGCACGAATCCCTGGTATCGTGCCGTGAAGGGATTTCGCCCGCGTAACGTCAGATTACAAATTGTGTTATACGTACGTCTTCACCGTTTGAATTAAAAAAACAACCAGCCACCGAGAAATAGTGAATATCAATTAACTTCTTTTAAAAACAGCTTCATGACAATATCTTGCCTCCGATTAGCGTTGTAAAGAGTAACTGCTGATTTGACTATGAGACAGCTTTCAAGTGTCCAGGTCCAGGTGTAAGTAGCTCATTTAATCCAAGTTTTTTTCCCTTCATTTTGGTACTTGTGGGTTTGAATATATACTGGGTTGTACAGGACTACAAACAGCATAACGTAAAGAAAAACCTGGGGCTGGAAGGTGATAAAGTCGTATGGATCAGAGAAGCTTTTAAAGCGCTAGCATATTAGTAGTTCTTTTGTCCTCATTAGGGAACCAAGCCTTGGCAATACCAGTACATCTAGCATTGGCAAACTTGTGTTTTGTATTTTTCTGTGAACGTAGCATTATGTAAAAATATGTAAATAAATAAAGGGGAGGGCAAGCAGCCATTGCACTCAATTGCATTCTTTTTCAGGCTGAAGAGCACATGATTAGGCAAAATTCCATCACTCAAACTGCAAGAGACTCCATTTCTAAATGTAATGACTCACTACCACCTATTGTATGCTGTGGTATGTGGATCCCAAAACGTGACCCACTCTTTAACAGACCATGAAAAGAGCCGCCCCAAAACCGCTTTATGAACGTCTGCTACTTTTATTTTGAATACAGGGGTGTGTTGAATACTGCATAATTTTGTAAATGCATATGCATTTTACAAAGAAAACTTTTCACTTGACGATGCAGAGGTTATTGACTGACTTGAACCATTTACCTCACAGATCCTGTACCAACATGAATTTGTTTTTTTCATCTAATGTCTTTTAAAATGAGAAATGTTGTTTTTATGATTGTGTGTACATCTTTCACGGCATGTATTAACGAAATAAAGATTATGAAATGGAATGGAATATTTTTTAAAAACATGAGCATGGCGAGTCCGCTAAACCGGTCTGTAAGGCCAGACCTAATGAAAAGGTTACTTTTTCCACTGGGTTTCTATCTTGTAACAGGACGGCTGTAAGTGTGGCGTGGTGGTGATCTAACCCCATGCTGAAAAATTGTCATGTTTCCAGCAGTTGTCAAATGCAAGCCAGGTCTGGAAACATGGTGGGTTGAGGAAATAGAGAATTTCACTTCTATCTTGAATACTTCAAAGACTGCACTAAGAGTTCTGTCCTTGACCTCTTTTATCATTTTAGTAAAATCAAAGAGTTCTTTTTTTAGTTAATGCCTACCACAAAGGTTGAATCATTTATAAGTGAAACATACAGTGTTGCCTTCCTTGCTTGTTCTTCTCTGTGATATTGAGGAGGGCAGGAATTTGTTAACTACTGTTGCCCATAAGCCAATAATTGAGTTATATTGTAGAATTTACTAAATCTGCTTTATCAACCGCTCAAAGAGATGTGATGCTTTCAGTCCCGCAAAGGTAAGATGTACCCAATGCCCCATGTTCTGGGACAAGATTATAGCGCCATTGAAAGACAGTCTTAATTTCACTAATATTAAATGATAGGTGCCAGTAATAGTAGGCATGTATGTATAGAAACGTAAGTGTTTAATTTGATATTTTGTAGTCAACACAAAACGTTTCTATTGCCTATCATACAGTGTATGTACAGTGGCATAGTAGTTTGGTTGCAGATAATGAATACCTTCGTTCTATAAATGTAATGAGGAATTGCTCCTCTTTTTACTATGGTAAATATAAGGTGGCAAAAATGAATGAGCTAAGTTTAGTCTCCCATTTTTTTCTGATAGTGCTTGATTTCCCCCCGCAGTATCTTCGCTCAACAACCATTTGATGTGGGATTCTATTATTTTTCATCTATTTCACGTTTGGGGATATTTGCAAAACTATGTAGCTGTAATTCCTGAAATTATTTTGTAATACATCTCTCATATCGCTGTCTCCATGTCTAAATGCCCTTCTCTTTCCTTCTGATGATTGTATTCAAAATGTACAGGGACCTTCAATACTGTTAACACAATAGGGCAACCCAGTAAACCCCCAGCAGACTGGGTATGACCATGTGCAACAAAGAATCCCCTGAAGGAGAAAACGTTCCACTCGGTATCTTGTTTGAGGGGCATGGTAAATATATATCCGCTCCCCTTTGCACAGTATGCAATATGTAGCAAATCAACAGTGGATTTTATCTATTACAAAGCATATTTCTATGTATGTTAGATTAGGAATTTATTGATCACATAAGGCAAATAAAAGAAGGTTCAAAACCAAATCGTGCTTTCTCTCTGCCAATCAAGTAATTTTACATAACAGACGCCATTGTTTGTCTTTTGAAAGAGGATGCTATTTGAGGGACTGTCTAGTCAATGCGTACAAGAAACCTAAGAAAATCTACAATAACACAACTATGTGGCTTAAGTCCTGTTGTAGGACATTTTAAATGTGGCACTTGCACTAACTCTAATTATATCTGTACTACGAAAAGCTGCCTTGTTAATGGCAAGGGTTTGATATTCAAACATTTCTCTAACTGTGCATTTAAAACTGTTGTATACTGTATTGAATGCTCATGTAATTTAAAATACATTGGTAAAACCACACAAAATGTGAGACGTCAGATCCTCCAACACCAGTCGATGATTCGCTGTAATGTATAGAATGAACCTTTGGTTGATCATTCTCAACCATTCCATCATAATGCCACAATGGTTTGTACTGGATGTTGTTTCTGGTACTACTAGGAACTATAATGTGGATCTGTTAGAAATGGGGGTCTCTAGTTGGCAGAGGTATGTACCTTTGTCCAAATAGGGACCCTTGCTTCAAGTCAGGGTAAGGGGGGCACGCACTTTAGATAACCCCTGCTCACCCCCTTGGTAGCTTGGCACGAGCAGACAGGCTTATCCCAAAGGCAATGTGTAAAGTATTTGTACCAACACTCACAGTAACACAGTGAAAACACCACAAATGGACACCACACCAGTTTAGAAAAAAGATATATATTTTTATAAACTAAACAAGACCAAGACAACAAAAATCCAACATCAGTAGAATGTCTTTAAAAAGGGTTGTTGCAAAAATAAACTTGCAGATGATAAATGCGACACTGTAGTCCCAAAGTACCTGGGATGGGTAACGCGAAACAAACCAAAGGGTGTGCAGAGAAGGCGATGCGTCAATTCTTCCTGTGCTCCGGTTCCATTGATAACTTTATTTCGACCACGGTGGGCCATAAAAGTACATGTTAAAACAGACAATAAAACATTAATATCCATTTTTGAATAATACATAATTTAGGCTAAGAACACAATTCATATATATACACATATTTACAACAAAACACTCATGACTAAAAATAGAATTAAACCATCTAAATAGTTATCAAAGCGATTCATGACATCTGTGGAAACCTTTAATCTAAGTTCAGATCATTATAAAGGTTCTACGTTTGATCCACATACCATGTAGAAAACGGGAAACGGCAAATACAATAGGTGGATGGGTGTCATGCTTTAGTACTCTGAGCACATTTTTGCATTTGCGAAATCCCAAATTCCTGCAGATAGGCTTAACCCAACGGTTACGAGACAACCCATATGCAGGACAAAAGAAAAATACATGACTTTCATTTCCCAGCGGGTATTTACACGCCGGGCACACAGTACGTTTGTTTGCATCCCTTTTACTGGTCAGTGACCTTAGTGGCAAACTGCCCATTCTTAGTTGCAAATACAGCTTTCTCGCTTGGGCAGGGTAAATCAGGTTGAGAAATTCCTCCTTCTTATACTCTACTTTTATATCAAGGAATTGAGTTGTCAATCTCCCAGCAATCGTGCTGGCATGAAGAGTCAACAAATTGTGGGACCTATACATTTTCACCAGATCAGCTCTGGGATAGGCCAGACAGGCTAACTCCGGAGATTCCCATAGCTCAAGAACACTGATCCGTACACACAGATCCTTAATATGGGATAACCATAGAATTTTCTTTGACCTAGATGCAGCCCATACCTCCTGAAACTCTGCACGGTACGGGCAAGGTCTGGAACCGACCAGAGTCTTCTCCAGTAAGTTAGTGGCCTCAGGGCCACCTCCTCTTCCACGGGGAGTAGCCCTAGGTCAAGCCTTAATGGGACCAGGGGGGTACTAACGGGTAAGGCAAAAAATCTCTCATGAATGAATGTTCAACACTTGCCAAACTTTTTGGCCGGTAGTGTCCCCAAAGTTCTGCCCCATATAATGCGGCTGCTCTGGCTTGTACCTTATATATTTCTACAATGGGGACAACTGGCTTAGGGGCAGATGTTCTATACATTTTGGATAACCCACCCACAGTCTGTATCAATTTCAATGCAGACTTGGCTAACTGTACGTCCCACCCCAAGTGTTCCTCAAGAGTAATACCTAGATATTCAAAGGTTTTTACTCTCTCAAGGGGTGTACCGTTCAGGGCCGGGTTTGGTCGCGTCTGCCTCGGAGGGTTAAAATTCATGAACTTTGTTTTGGCCAGGTTGATCTCCAGCCCACTTAGGGCACACAAATCTGCAAAACCATCAAGGATGCGTTGGATACCAGTAGCTGTTCGAGACAACAGTAGAGTGTCGTCCGCAAACATTAGTGCAGGCACTCTTCCTGTGGCTAGTCTCGGGGCATCTGTATCCTTTATGCCTAAAAGATGTTAACAAGCCTATTAATATAGAGGCAGAAGAGAGTGGGAGCCAGCACACATCCTTGGTGTACCCCCCCTTTGCACTGGAAAACGTGCTGTCAGTTCTCCCACTTTTCCACATCTAACCTGGTCAAAGTTTCCTGAGTGTAGTCTGATCAATACTCCCAGAAGGTAATGTGGCATACCGATATCGTGGAGGACTCTCCATAGTTTGTCCCTAGGGACCAGATCGAACGCGACCCGCAGGTCCACAAAAATGAGGTAGAGGCTGCCACCCTCCACACTCACTGTTTTCCAAAAAAGGACCTGTAGCCGAAAGATCTGATAGATGGTAGATGTACCTGTTCTAAAGCCCGCTTCTAAAATACTCAGGATCTCGTTTTCCCCTTCCCATAACTGAATTCTATCCAGGAGTATCCACCCAAATACCTTCTGCGGGATATCTATCAGGCTAATGGGCCTGTAGTTCGAGGGTTGCAGAGGGCAGCCTTTTTTAAAGATAGGAACTATCTCTGCCCCCCGCCACGTCTCTGGCGGGTCTGCCCCCATTAAGATCGCATTAAACAGGACGCAGAGATAAGGAGCCCATATTTTGGGTTCAGACCGAAACAAGTCCCCAGAGATTTTATCAAGCCCCAGGGCTTTGTTAGGTAGTAACTTCGCAATGGCGATTCCACTTCCAAGATCGATATCTCTTGGACCCCCCCCAGTCGATACTCGTGGAGGAGGTTCAGAGACACCAACTCGGAATCGCCATAGCATGGTCGGGCGTAAAGGCTGCCAAAGTAGTGTTCCCATACTGCTGGGGCTATATTGGGGCTTACTGCATTCTCCCCCCGACCCTCGTTACTAACAATTGCCCAGAATGTTTTGAGGTCTCCGCACTGTAGTGCCGACCTCAACTCTTCCCACTTATCTGCCTCCCAGGACTTTCTTTCTCTCTCCATAACTTGCTATACAGCACCCTAAGGGACTTAATCCGGGATTTATCTTTAGCCTTAATTGCTTTAATCAGATCCCCTTTCAATTTGCGGCAATCAGCAGTATACCAAGGGTGGCTCTTAACTAAGTTTTCCCTATAGGTCTGAAGTGGGGAAAAACCTCTAACATTATTGATGCTAGCTGGTTGTGAATTTCGACGGGCCTGTTGTCTCTCCCGTCTACAGGCCCCGTAGACACTACCTCTGCCATGTCACTGAGATGGGGCAGGACCTGAAGATATATTTGCGACTGCCGGTTTGGAGAGCCCATTATGTGGGGCCATTTTATTCTCTGTCTATTGTTGTGAAGTAGAAAGGGCTGTGGGACAAAATTCGGCTCTATCATATTATTAGTCAATCCCCAACTCCCTGGCTTTAGGGACATAACCAGGGTGTTGTGGTCACTGTCCTTCCATTGGTGAATCTTAAAATCCTGGACCTTGTCCCATGATCTAGATTCGATCAGAATATAATCAATGATCGATGATTGACCTGGTCTATTAAATGTCACGTTTCCAGGTCTGTCCGATTTTAACCGACCATTACAAGGCCTTACGGATAGAGACAGTGTAAGGGAGTTAATTTGTAGAACCAACGGGGTCCACGCTTTAACTGGAGGAATTAAGGTTTCCGGTAAGTTCCAGTACTGATTCTCCTCGTCAGGGTCCTCCAAGCTTAAATTACTGAGGGGTTCAAACTGACAGTTGAAGTCCCCCCAATAATTATACCAACCTCAGGGTCATGAGTCTTTGCGAATCCCCTCAGTTGTTCGATAACCATAGACTCCTGGCCACTCTGAGTTGGCCTGGAATAGATGTTAATTAGGGCTAAATGCTTATTCCCCGGGAGGGTTAGCAGGACACATAGAATATCTGGGGAATTAACTGTCACCTGCTTAGCCGTGGCTCCCAGATGAGTGGCTACCCAGGTACTTAGCCCTCCTGACGGTCTTCCTCTACCTCCTTTTATTGCAGGAAGATTAAATGTGGCAAACCCGCACCGCTGGAAGTTGTCCAGGGCCCACGTCTCCTGCATAAGGCAGATGTCGTGTTTATCCATGAACAAACCCCAGTCGTCAGATGTTAATTTGTTTTTTAGTCCTGCCACATTCCAGGAACGTATGTTGATACTCCTGTTTACCTCACTGTGTGTTGAACTTATACTTTCACCACAGTTAATTGATCTATACACACAGTCACCCGTCTCTGTAGTTCCCTTCCTCTCGCTAGCACAACTATCTCCCCCGCTCCCTGACTCTCCTACTTCAGCACCTCCGTTTTCCATATTACCTCCTATCCAGTTACTTGGGTCACCTCTGTTAAAACATTTTCTGTCCCCTAGTGTACCTTCCTCTCCCACGTATCCTACCACAGTAAAGAGGCGCTTCATCTCACTGAAGTTAGCTTCCAGCAAGTTCTTACTTTCTACTGCATAAGAGGGGGGCTTCTTTGTTTTCAGCAGTCAATCAACAGATTCCAGGTTGCTATACGACATGGGGCTATTTAATGGTCCATTCCCGCTGACATTTCCAAAAATGGGGTTGTCTCCTTGGATTTCATCGCCTGCCCAGTTTCTCCCCTCCTAATTGTGTACAGAGCGGGCATTGCTGTTGGTGCCCGGATAAAAATAAGTAAGTGGAAGGGATTTTATAAGCGTATCTGGGCTACCTGACTCTAAGTTGCAGATATGCTTAACTGTCTAGCTATTCCTAAAGTTGATCACAATACAGTCCCCTTCTATATTTTTCCGTCTGGGCCCCACCCAGTCTACTCATCTAGCAAATAGAATTTCACTGGTTCCCCCATTGAAAGGGGTCTGTTACAGTTCAACCAGTAAATGCATTTGTTTTTGAGGTCTCTGTAATCCTCTACCTTAATCGGGCTCAGGCAAGGAACCCCCGCAAGAACCCCCACATAGGGTACTGACTCCGGGGGCAAGACTAGGCGAGACAATAGGGGCCTGCTAGGACCCAGCAATCTCATCCCTTGACCCAAGTTTGTTACCTGTATTGGGCCCTGGCCAGAGCTGTTAGCTCCTGTAACCCCACTACCCCCCACATTCCTTGTGTTGGCCGGGGAACTCGATGCAACTGTCACTGGCTGGATGGTTGGGTGGGTGTCTGTCGTACCAATTTGGACAGGTGGAGACCTTTCTGAATTTATTTCCACCAAGGTTATACTCTGCGTGCCTGTCTGACTGGGGCCAGTTACTCCTGTATCATTACGGGCAGGTTCCACGGCCCCTCTACCCTTCCCCCCCAATTTTAGTAAACACAGTGATTCAAGACAGGACAGTCTTTTCTCAATAGAGTTCAGTCTTTCATGGATCGGGAGACAGGACTCTATAAATATCCGTTCCATTTTAGCCCAAAAATCCCCTCCTCTCTCTGGTGGTGACGTGTCTTCATTAATTTCTATAGGCGGCGACATGTCCACTCCAGACTGCTGACCATCAAGCACAACCACGGGAGATTCATTGTCCATATTTGCACGTTTTTGCTTTTTCGATTTCTTATTTATTAGTGCAGCTCCCCCACGCTTTCTTTTAGGTGCTTGGTCCGGGACTTTGCTCATGGCCCCTGAATTAGTATCGGAGGCCAACCGAATTGTCTGACCGGATCTAGTGGTTCCTGGGCTTGGAGGGGGCGTTGCCGGATCAGAAGCTATTAGGTCCATATTAACTGGAGGGCTGTGCAACATGACTGCTACTTCCATCAGCTTTTTGCCCTCTCCCGCCGGTCTGGCAGATACAATATCGGCCTCTGTTTGTATTACCGATAATGGCATAGTAAATGGAAATTCGGGTTTTGGAGATGAGACCGTAGCTAGTTGGCCCAGTGAAGACCGTTTATCAAAAATTAGGGCCATGGATAACCTTCTCTCTGTGAGTTCGATTTCCCGTTGTAGCATGGACGTTGCCCTAGTTAGGAACTGGTCGATTGTCTCTACAACACTTCCTGTAGTGGATGGACTTCCTCCCCTTTCCCGCACCATTAGAGGCCATAGCCACGATTGTTCAATATATAATAACTCCGGAATTTGATATCCAGAAAATTTTTAGGTGGTAACAATGCAATGCAGAACAGGACTTAAGGCTACAAAGCAACACACTGACCTTGTTGTGCAGATCTGTGGCGAGAGTCAAAGAGGGGGGTCCCGTCCCGTCCGTGCTCGGACGGGCTCAGACGGGCCCGCCCTTCGTCCCGGGCGCATCCCGCGAGGCGGGATTATGCGACTGATTAAGTACTGGGTCAGGCGTGACAAAAGGGCGTCTCTCAGTCCCGCTGGTTTGTGGGGACCGTGGTTCTCCTCCTTCCGTAGCCCCCTCTGCTGAGGCCGGTAGGTAATCCAAAAGTGCGAGCGGTTCCAATGCTACAAGATGATGCCTCGATGCGTTGCGGCGATCCAGTGAGATGCGACAAAATGGCGTCTCAGTTGCGATGCTACAACGTGGAGGCGATACGTGCACGCCTGATGGCCGTGTGGCGAACTCGGTGGTTTTCTGAGCCGTGGAAGGCCCTGCAACTCGCTTCTCCGGTGATGCGACGACACCCTTGGTGACGGCGACACGCTCCTCCGGTGTTGCGGCAACGATCAGTGGCGGCGCACTTCCTAAGCGATGCGACAGCCCTGCGACACGCTTCTACGGTGATGCGACGGCACCCTCTGTGGCGGCGGCATGCTTCCCTGGTGATGGGACGGCAAGCCCCGGCGACATGCTTCCTCGATGATGCGACAGCGGCTGCTTCAGCAGTGTCACCCTTCTCTCTCGTTGCGTCGCGCTTCCAGCTCCCCACAGCAAAAAGGCCTCACACACAGTTACAGGCCCTTCTGGCAGACTGGAACTCCCAGCAAGGAAGTTCAGGAAAGCTGGGGGTGAAGTCCTTTTGTGCCTGGGACTTCAGGGGGCCAGCTCTTCTCAGGCCCTTGGAGACTTTTCTACAGATGGACACAGCACACAGCAAAGTCCTTCTTCAAGCAGGGGACACAGCAAAGTCCCTTGGTCCGCTCCTCAGTAGAAAGAGCAAACTGTAGGCCAACCCCAGACACACAGCAAAGGCAGTACTTCTCTTTAGTCTCTTTAGCTGATCTTCTTTGGCAGGGATTCCTCTTGATCACGAAGTAGTCTAACTTTCAGGGGTTTCAGCTCTCATATTTATACCCCAAAGTGTGAGGGGTCCTGGACCCAGTCCAAACCAATTCTGGGTGCACTCTGCCAGTGCACAACTTCTTCCTTTGTCAGTGTGGGCCAGGGTCATCAGACGTACTACGGAAGGTGGAGCCAGCATTGTGGAAGGCAGGCACAGCACAATCCAGGCGCAAGTGCTACTCCTCCCACCACTCCAAATGCAGATATGTTTATTCAGCCTAGTGCTGACTCACCCAGACTCCTGGAGCCACCCCACCCCTGTCACCCTCAAACCAGACAGTCAATCCACAAACAGGCAGAGGCACACAAATAGGTTGAACAAGAAAATAGCCACTCTCTAAAAGTCCTATTTTCAAACACAGAAATTAAAAACCATCCCTCTTAAAAGATGTGTTATCACATTCTGTGTTCAGGGATATCAGATTCCAAATTTCTATCTTGCTCCTATGGGAAGATATGCAGGTAAACATGTTACACGGCATTCCCCATTCTGTCCTATGGGCAAGATAGCCTTTCAATAGTGAAAAACGAAATTGGCAGTAGACACTAGTACATGTCCTACCTTTCACATACATTGCACCCTGCCCAGGGCAGTACCTTGGGCCTACCATACAGGTGTCCAATGTGTAAGAAAAGGGAAAGGTCAGGCCTGGCAAGTGGGTACACTGGCCAGGTAAACAGGGCAGTGAACAAACTGCGCACAGGCACTGCGGTGGCAGGTCTGAGATCTCTTTTCAGCGCTACTCATGTGGGTGGCACAATCAGTGCTGCTAGCCCACTAGTAGCATTTAAATTACCAGCCCTGGCACGCTCAGTGCACTTTACTAGGGACCTACTGGTAAAACAAGTACGCCAATCATGGATAACCAATCACAACAACAATTTACACAGGGAGCACTTGCACTTTTTCACTGATCAGCAGTGGCAAAGTGCCCAAAGCATCTAAACGAGCAAAAACAAAATCCAGCAGTGTCAAAAATACAGGAGGTAAAGGTGAAAAGTCGGGGGAAACCACGCCAAGGATGCCAGATCTAACAGGATCATGTACTTGTACAGAAAGAAAACAGATGGATTTGGTGCTGAGGCTCTGTATCTAAAGGCCTCAACCTACAGATTGAATGGCAAGCTTTGGCTATGCTATGATTTTGTTGCTTCCTGATAGGTGATTGCTCTTGTTCTGGTATTGTAGCGAGGTTATCTAACATCATTGCTTGTGTATGCACAACGTTTTCCTGATACTCTTCATTTGTGGTCTCAATTGTGTGTTTGGCAACACTGTTACTTAGTCTTATTGGACTTTCTATAGCTCATATTTGGTTATCTTTTATGAATTAATGACTCAGTTTAGACTCACATACTCAGCAATATGTTTTGACTTTCTATTGGTTTCTTGTTGGTTTAGATGATTCTTAGGACATATTCTATGCCTTTACGTTGCGCTCTCATAGCCATTTGCTTGTCTAGTACATTGATTTTGTAAGAGAGATTTGTTTTCTAAAGGTTATTGGTGTTCTGTTGTCTCTTTCAATATGGTAGCCATTACAAAAATGGGGTAGCCCAATAATGGTCACGGACCTGGGTACAATGTGATATAAAAGACAATTGTCCTAGACATCTATTTCAAAATTGACATAAATCAAATAACCTACTAGCGTATTTGAAAAAAAAAAATCATGAGCATCAGCAAAACGATTTATAGGATCACAGTAATCAATACATTATTTTAAGATGAAGAGATGCAACAATCAAGGTATACTTCACCAAGCGTTTTATTCTCGTATCATGTGGTGAATAATAAATAATTGACTGTATCAATTAAGGGGAAGAGGGAAAGGTAGGGTGCTCCAGGAGGAACGTGCAAGAGAGAAGTGCTCTGGTGTCGAGGTAGTGAAAAGGAATTTCAAGGCAGTGACATTGAGGATAATTAGAAACATTCAAAAGTTGGACTGGTTACAAATCACCGTCCTTCCTGGCCTGGCCACGTTAAAGTAAACAAACTTCTTTATATACAATGTGAGTTTACACAGAAATGTATCCTTATGTGGCACGTTGGAGGTGGGCACGTGGTCCAGGCTACTTAAGAGGGAGTCGATGTTTCAACCTGACTTAGGGCCACATGGGTAATTTGGGACCTCGGCCTTGCGGGTCTTCTTCAGGACAGTCTGGGGCAACCTGAATAGGTATGGGGCACTGTCACACACCCGGAGACGCTTGCGGGTTGTAGATGCCTTATCTATTCAAGTGTTCTTAATAGACGGGTCATCATGGTTTCAAGGACTGTATATGCAATTCCATATAGTGAATGCAACTTCAGGCAATGAATGCCAAAACTTAAGGTCGGCCCAGCCGGCGTCCGTATTCCGAACAATTTGGCTGGGAACTGTGAACAAGCGTCTGCGGGTGTGTGGCAGGGCCCCATACCTATTTTGTTGACGTTAGAAACTTTTTAACAGGTTCATTCTGATATTACCTTCACACTATTTTAGAATATATTACTGTGGAGATTCTATTCTCCAACTTTACGGCTAGATATATTGGGCTTTCTGATTTACTGATTCTTTTAGGATTGACTGGCTTTTGGATTATAGTGATACTCACTGTGAGTAGTTAATTTAATTGCCTCTTACTTTTTAATTAGGTGGTGATCCCTTTTATGGTACTTGGTCTGGTGAATTGGTCTTATCGGTTGTGGTTTGTTCTGCGTTGGGTGCTCCTGATTCACATTCTTGTTACAGTAGTGGCATGATTCTTTGTGTCTTACTCATTCATTGTTTCTTATAATTATATTTCAATTTGTGTTTTATTGTTGACTTCAACTTATTTAAGCTACACTTCTTTATAAGGATCTATACAATTGTATAAAACCCGACTCTTTGTCCTGAAGATGGTCTCATGGTCATTGTTGGACGATTGGAGACAGACCTGTCTATGTATTGACCAACACATTTTCCAACTTTGAAGGATGTGCAAGCCTTTTCTTCAAGGAAATTTCTTCAAAGACCAGGAGGACTACATAATTGGGCGGTCCCCAGCCTGTCCCTGTGGCAGAACACCCTTTAATCTGTAAACATTTTAGAGGAGCATGTTTGTCTCATCCCCTGGAGGCTAAGTATGCAGATCTTTGGGATGTCATTTTGGTCCTTAACTTGTTTCAGTCCGGAAGGTGTGAAAGGTGTTATGAGCCAAATTGGCAAAGTTGCTGTGTCTGGTGTCCTACAAGAGGGTTTCTGATATAAGGGCCTTAGATTTATCAGGTAAGATAATAAATCCTGGCTGCATCACTTTTACAATTGCAGCAGAAGAAACTCCAGACCCAGGTCAATATACTATCCAGTGTTTCTAGCTGTTCCCAAGGTGTATGTGATATCATGTTTGTAAGAGTACGAAGCAATGACTGCGGATATCTGTCCTGCTAGTGTGCAGCAGTTGTTAATTGATTCACTGAAACCCTTTGGTACTGTTTCCTCTGCCATGATTGCCAGATGGATTTGGTGAACTGCGGCGGGGCTGGAGGTGATACCTGTAGATTTGGTGTACATTCGGCCAGAGGGGTCATGGCTACTAAAGCCATTGCACTGGGAAGTAGATTGGAGGACATCATGAATTTGGCTGATTGGTCATGAGAGCCCACAATTAAGACATTATATTTCAAGCCTAGTGGCCTGCAATCTTTGAACTAGCATAATCCTCACCTCTGGTCCTGACATACAATATAACATTTCCTAATTATTGTAAAGCAAAGTTTCAATTCTATTAAGGACACCCAGATAGGATTATTCCCTCCTGGAGACATTGGTCTCTGATACCTACCTTTCTTGTTTCTTAAGGTATAAGTAGGTTCTCTTAAAATATATTTTTGAATATTATTTAACTGATGATTCTGTGCCAGAGGTTTGACTGTCATGCTGTTGGCTTGTGTCAATGTTTTGTTAGCTGTGGTTCTGATAAATATTTTCCTTAGGCCCAAATGCCATGCAGGAGTGAAATTCCGATTCTGCGGTTGTTGGTTATGTTCGCATGCAGGAAAGACTATGTGGTACTGAAGGTCCCTCTTGCAGCAGCAGCGGTGGCCAGGATTGGTGGTTGCAATGGACTACATGGCTTATGGGAACTGTAGTTTGAGCTTGCGCTTTTAATAAGCTAGTCATTGTTATTGTATCTTATTGATTCTTTTAATGTCTGAGATTTTACTTGGAATAAAAAAGAATTAGTATAATCCTCGCCTCTTTGTCTTCAATAGAATTGAAACCTTGCTTCACATTAGCTGGGAAATGTGCATTCTTCGTGATAAAAAAACTCCACACATAACAGTAATCTTCCAGTAGCAAGTTTCAGAATTGTCCCCATTCTGCGAATGGGGTTGTAGCTTGTAAATATTTATCCATGCCTTCTGTTCCTCTCTCCTTGTTAGTCCCCCTCAGTGTTCTGAGAGATTATTTGAATGAAACAGAGGGGATGGACCGCCTGTGGCTTCTGCCATTTTTCATTTGGTGCTCCTGGGCGTATTGTGAAGAGCAATCTGGTAACGGTCTGGTTTCAAACAGTCTATTAGTCCAACCACAGAGCTTAAACTCTTTAATGTCACCCTCGTGTGTTTTCATTGTTTGTACCATAGAAACACTCGCTTTTTGCTCTTTCTCTTTTGCATTCACACCTTTTTTCGGTCTTGTCTAAGCCATCGCTTTGGCAAGATATTTAGTGGGGCTTAAAAAATGCTCCCAGTGCGGATCGGGCACAGTGCATGTGTGCCGGGAGGGCGCACCATTTGTCCGCCTGCTGATCACTTTCGCGGCCGCTTTGATGTTCTCAGTGACTTGCGCGGCCACTGAGAACATCAAAGCGGCGGCAAAAGTGATCAATCACTGCTTTGCTTGTTGGTATTGTGTTTCTCCTGAGTTTTTTTTCTGCTCGGAGGCTACATTACTCGCACCATTTCTACTCTACACTAAATAGCCCTCCACCTCTCAATAGCCAGTGCTTCCTCCTCAGTTGTATTCTTGATATGTTGCCCTTCATTTGGTACGATGTACTGTCTGCGGTTGACAGTTACGCTGTAAAATATAAATATCCCAGGATGTCCGCATGCCTTTCTAGACTAGAGAAACTGCCCCTATTTCCACCCGTTTCTTGGTTTGCTTGTTTTACTAGGTATTTAGTATTTCAGAGAATTGCCGCATACGTTCATGGTAGTTTGGGTTTTACTTTTAAGGTTACTAGCATATCCACTTGTGCACTCACACTACTTTAGGCCAGACACACTGAGCCCACACACTACTTTAAGCCAGACACACTGCGCCCTCACACTACTTTAGGCCACACATACTGCACCCTCACACTACTTTAGGCCACACACACTGCGACCTCACACTACTTTAGGCCACACACACTGCGCCCTCACACTACTTTAGGCCACACACACTGCGCCCTCACTACTTTAGTCCACACACACTCTGCACCCTCAAACACTCTGCACCCTCACGCACTCAATGCAACATACACTCCAAACAATGCCACTCAGTGCCACATAATTACACGCTACACAATAACACTACTGAATACAACATACACTCCACACAATACCACTCAGTGCCACATAATTATATGCTACCTAATTACACTGTGCTCAACGCAACATACACTCCAAATATCACTCAGTGCCACATAATTACATGCCACATAATTACACTGCGCTCAACGCAACATACACTCCAAATACCACTCAGTGCCACATAATTACACACCAAATAATTACACTCTACTGAATGCAACACACACTCCACGCAATACCACTCAGTGCCACATAATTATATGCTACATAATTACAATGCAACATACACTCCAAACAATACCACTCAGTGCCACATAGTTACACGCCACACAATTACACTGCACTCTATGCAACATACAATCCAAATACCACTCAGTGCCACATAACTACACACCACATATGTACACTCTACTGAATGCAACACACTCCACACAATACCACTCAGTGCCACATAATTACATGCCACATAATTACACTGCACTGAATGCAACATACACTCCAAATACCACTCAGTGCCACATGATTACACTGCACTGAATGCAACATACAGTCCAAATCTCACTCAGTGCCACATAGTTACATGCCACATAATTACACAGCACTCAATGCAACATACACTCCAAATACCACTCAGTGCCACATAGTTATATGCAACATAATTACACTGCACTCAATGCAACATACTCTCCAAATACCACTCAGTGCCTCATAATTACACACCACATAATTACACCCTACTTAATGCAACACACACTCCACACAATACCACTCCGTGCCACATAATTATATGCTACATAATTACACTGCACTCAATGCAATATACACTCCAAACAATACCACTCAGTGCCACATAATTACACTCCACACAATAACACTCTACTGAATACAACATACACTCCACACAATACCACTCAGTGCGACATAATTATATGCTACCTAATTACACTGTGCTCAACGCAACATACACTCCAAATATCACTCAGTGCCACATAATTACATGCCACATAATTACACTGCACTCAATGCAACATACACTACAAATACCACTCAATGCCACATAATTACACGCCACATAATTACACTGCACTCAATGTAACATGCACCCAAAATACCACTCAGTGCAACATAATTACACGTCACATAATTACACTGCACTCAATGCAAGATACACTCCAATTACCACTCAGTGTCACATAATTACACGCCACATAATTACACTGCACTCAATGCAACCTACACTCCAAATACCACTCAGTACCACATAATTACACGCCACATAATTACACTCAATCCAACATACACTCCAAATACCACTCAGTGCCACACACACACAACCACACACACAACCACACACACACAACCACACACACACAACCACACACAACCACACACACAACCACAACCACACACACGCCACACACACAACCACACACACCACACACACACCACCACACACACACACAGCACCACACACATACACAGCACCACACACATACTACCACACACACAACCACATACACACACACAACCACACACACACACACACACACAACTACGTATACACACACACATACAACCACACACACAACCACACACACCCACAGCCACACACACACACAACCACACACACAACCACACTGTCAGTGCACACTTTCAACAGACACCATCAGTCCTCAGTGCACGCTTTCACCGGGCACAAACACCACCAGCCGTCACTGCACGCTTTCACTGGGCACAAACACCACCAGCATTCAGTGCACGCTTCCACCAGGCACACACCACCAGACGTCAGTGCTCGCTTCCACCAGGCACACACCACCACACGTCGGTACACGCTTTCACCAGGCACACACACACCACCAGCTGTCCGTGCACGCTTTCACCAGGCACACACACACCACCAGCCGTCAGTGCACGCTTTCACCAGGCACACACCACTAGCTATCAGTGCACACTTTCACTAGGCACACACACCACCAGTCGTCAGTGCACGCTTCCACCAGGCACACACACCACCAGCCGGCAGTGCACACTTCCACCAGGCACACACACCACCAGCCATCAATGCACAATTTCTACAGGCACACACACCACCAGCCATCAGTGCACACATCAATTGTTAACGCATCCACAATTAACTATTGTAGCAATCGCAGTATGGCGCACTTTACTTTTAAACATATTCATCTAAAGCGTAGCATGCCACCATTGCTACAAAAATAAACGCACATTTTTTGGCCTACAATTTATAGAATTTTGTTGCAATTGGTGTTGCAATATTTAGCAATGCCAATAGCTCAAACTTAATTAATGCGAGACCTATTACATTGCAAATGCTTGTCTTTAGTATGCCTTACATCTTACATCTTGGAGTTTGGGTGATTATTTCGAATAAGGCACTTAAAGGAGGATGCTATCAGACTGCCAGTCTTAAGTCAGTTAAGTTATTAGTCTCTAGGAGAAGGATCGACTGTGTCTGTAATAAGAAACGAACTACTAATATTATTAGTGACAACATCATTACATTAGTAACAGGCCTCCCCTACGCCATCTGCTTTTATCACTCAAATATTAACTTTAAATATACTTCGAAATTCAGATTTATATTTGCAAACATCAGCTTACGAGTTTTAAAAATACACACGATTTCATCTTCAATACAGAGTCTGAATGTTGGTATACATATATTAATAAAACCAAGCAAAAGCTTCTAAGTTCGTAGCCTGGGCTGCACAGAGGAGAACTACTTACTGGTAGCTGTCGAGTTACTAGTAGATTACTGGTCTAAGTTAGGAGCATTCTGCAATGAAAACATCACAGCCTGATGTTTATGGGAACATTACAAGTCTCCTACAAGGACTTTTCAGTGACAGTTTGCAAGTCAGTTTTTACACAGTTGATAATTCTGCAAAATGCGACCCCTGTTGACAGCTCTCAATTTAATTTCCTCTCCTATAATTTCTAGGTGACTCGTGTGGTTATTAAATTCAACAGCTTGACAAATCAGGAGTATTTCACATTCATCAATTTTCCTGGCTTTTCATGACTCACACTCGTGTTGTCGGAAAACTGCCCCTTTGTTTGTCATGCTCTTCCCTCATGTGTTGGCGAAGGCGCGAGTACTGATGCAAGCGGATTCTATTTATAAAACTCGGTGGGTTAATTGAAATTGACAGCGCCGTAATGTCTTCCGCCAGGTCTGACGCAGATGCTTTGCGATAATGTGCGATAGGTCTTGCACCTGTCGTCAGGAGTCAGCCTTCGGAATTTGTATGCCCTTGTTTTCAGCTAGTCTGCTGACGCAGGCAATAAGAACACTATCCTTTAGGAAACATCTCATTAGCATATAAATGGAGGGCTATAAATAGACGGAGTGCCTGATGCTTTTTAGTTTGTTTGCTTTCATACTGGCTGCCTTGGTTTAATTACTCATAAGGATGAACAGGATGACAACAATACTTGGTTTCCTGACAAAACATCCTTTCAGCATATGTTGTGAACATATGTTGACGTTACAGCGGGGTTCTTGTGAACAACCGTTCAATATCGGCCTGTTAATGACACATTGCATTTCTGTATTTTGCAAATAATAACGTGCTGCTGCACTGGTAATTGTTTTAAATAAAAAAATGTTTTGGCGCATGTTTAGAAAAGAGTACTGGAGCTGCAGGCATGATTTACATTCCATTTTATCTGTGCAAACTCTGCGATTTGCAAAATCACAAAGTTAGCGACCGCAAAAATACGTTTTACTAGTTACTATGGGCCAAATGTATATAGACTCAGGTTTGAGCAGTGGTCGAAGTGGGGGAAAAAAAGTAGGGGAACTCTGGGCGGAGAATCAGAGGACGGGAATAACCTGAGGATAGGATCAGTGGGCGGAGTTAGAGGTGTGGCCAGGATGCGCAAAACATCCCAATCTTTAGTATTTGTGTGGCATTTCTCTGACCAGTTACAGCTTATTATGTTGTGTAATTCAACCAATGGATACACATGATTATTTAACGATTAATATGAGCTATTGAGATTAGAAACATATTCTACTTTGTGAATTTATTTTAATCACAGAATGTCCCAAAAATGCTTAAAAGTGGAAGCACGAGCCATTTGTTTCCAAGCCATGGAGTTTGTCGTCAGCAATATACACAGAGACAATCAATTTTACGTGTGTAAATGACTGTATAGGAAATGTTACATAAGAAAAAGGACTACAAGGTGTAGGAGTCACATGATAACCATACTAGTAGACAGTATAGTTTAATAGTGATTGGCCTGGAGAAAGACAAACTCAGAATTTGAAACTTAATACCATGATTGGGGGTTCTCTTTAAAAATCATTATTGATTTGTATCAAAAATAACACTTTTTGCAACATTAGGATAATCAAAGGCTTAGGGAAAAAACCATAACGCTCTAGTTTATACCTTGCAGTTTGTATGCAGCTCTTAGATGAAAGTTAATAGCTCACTGTTCTTTGTTAGGATTTTAACTTCTAAACTGCAAGTAGCAAAAGGATCTCACTGACAAAAGCAGTAACCCACTGACCTATTTACAATATGTGCACTTTGTGATGGGCCTGGTACATTTTCTTTGCAGCAGGCACATTAACCCTCTGCACTATCTTTCCATGAGTCAAAACTTCCACTAGACAAATCTCAGATCTCGCTCTAGGAAGAAGTTTATTCATCAGAGTTATCATGACATTTTTATTATTGCCGAAAATAGATGGCGGCCAGGAAGGAGGGAGCAAGTGCTTTTAAAACCATAATATACGACGCCCCCACTCAAAGTCAGCGCCCGTTGCGGTCACACCAGTCGCACCTCCCTAGAGTCAGCTCTTCTCAGGGGTCCTGTGACCTCAGTGACAGAGTCACTGTTGCTCTAGGGTCTGCTACTTCGTAGGCCTGCCCGCAAGACTGGAGGTGAACTTCAGTATGGATTGTGGTGGGCAAGCCTTCAAGGTGAACCCACACTTGCCACTGCTAGGGTCCACCTGCTGGTGCTAACACACCAGGGCTTTTCTGGTGCCTTCTAAGGTCTGGCATGGGAATGTGCTCCCTCAGGAGAGTGGTCTGGGGGACTGTTCATGAAGGCTGAACCTGGTTCCCCAGTTCTAAATATAGCAGCTCTGCCCGCAGTGCTACATCTGCTCCCTCACTGAACCACATACTGCCCCACTGAGAGAAACTCATACTGCCTTCAGCTACAATCCAATTTGACCTGCTATAAATAACTGGATGCGACTCAATTCAAATTACACACTAGGCAAGAGCAATATGCTGCCTAAAAGAAAGGGTAACAACATCCTGGAAAAAGCAAACACTCATAAGGAATGAAAGATTTAATAAAGCATGTAAAGTGTAAGCAGGAACATGGTGAACTTAACGCTTTTACAGCCATTATTCAGAAATCAACAAGTATTTTTGCCTGAAAAGTTAAGGACATAACTACAGGGCCCAGAAAGGACCCATTTCAATGTCCACTGCTTATATGCATACAAAACGTAAGCAGTATGGTTTCAAAAGACCACATTTGTGAACACAAAGCCGCCGTACACATTTCGTTTTCCAATCCACCCATCAACCAGGTATTGCAGTACCTCCAGGCAGGGCCGGTCCTAGGATTTTCGGGGCCTTGGGAAAAAGGGAATGTGGGAGGCCCCTGAAATCTACATAAGTGACACCACCTGATCTCGGGAAGCTGCTTTGTGCAGACTCCACTTGGGCCGCAGCTCCGCCTCTTCTCAGCCACCCCAAGCAACTCTTGTACAGCCCATTTCGAACTGAAGGTGTGAGAATTGCTTGGGGGCTGAATTAAACCTGTGTGGGCTAAAGTGCTGAGAATGGGCGCCCTGCCGAGTCTCTGAACTGGCTGCCTGAGAGGTGTACCCTCCCCTAGGCCTTCCCACACCATCCCTTAGAGGCCCCAGGAGGGGGGCCCCTCCCATGAGCCCGTTTGTGAAGCATTTCTTTCACCTTGATCGGCAGACATACACGAGGACTAGTGGGGTGTTAATTGCCATTGTGGGGCGCCCCACAGGCAGAGTGCCAGGCCCTGGGCAGCTGCCCACACTGCCCACGCCTAGCGCCGGCCCTGCCTCCTGGTAGGAGGTACTGGAGGAAAACAATGCTGTTCAAAGAAAGACAAGAAAACAAAAGTAGCGCTTTACTGGCAAACTCTGTAAAGTGGCGCTAATGTGTTGGGGTTTGAAAAAAATTATCTGGCCACTTAAAGAACACTCCATCTTGCTTTATTTAATTATTTTTCAGAGTTTGAACATTTTATTTCCGAGGCTGCACTTTGGAATAGAAAAATGTCAAAACGGCATTTCCAGCAAAAGTGGTTTTCTTTTTTGCATCCATTTCACAGGGGTGCAAATGGACGACCGGAAGAGACGGTGAGAACTATTTCTTGATTCATGATTTTCAGAAAAGTGAGAAGGAGTTAGACAGAACGAGAGGGAATAGGAGTAAGAAAGAGGGGGCAGCTGCCAGCGGCAGAGCAGAAGCGGACGCCTTCCTTGTCTTGTCTGGGCATGAAGTAAGAGACAGAGACCTTTTCCTTCTCTGCTCCCCGCCCGTGCACGAACAGAATATTTCTGACGTCCAGGGACGCATGTTCATAATAAAAAAGTAGGGGAACGGAATCTACAGAATTAAAGAAGTAGGGGCACGGCGTGCCCTGCCGTTCCCGCCCACTTCGACCACTGGGTTTGAGAATACCTAACTTTAAGATTTGCTGTTAGGAAATTGGAAACACTAAATCGCAAAAAGGTACAAAGTTCCCCAGAGGAGCGATGAAAAGTATGTGTGTGCTAAGGAGGAGAACCAAGGCAGGGGACAAGATGTTCCCTTATTGGAACTAGAAGACCTCACACACCCAGACAGCTGGGTGTCATGCTTCATCATTGGTCTCCTGCTCCTCGTCAGACTGGCGCTGCAATGTCCGACGGGCGCCAAAAAGGCGCTCTTTGTTGGAGTTCTTTTGTTCCAGCCAATGGTTGAGTGCGTGTGAGGGGTCTGGGTAAAGGTGTAGTCGTGAAAGGGTGGTGATATTAAAAGAAGGTGGGTCAGTCCACAAGGCTCTTTATTCACATGGCTGACTCCCTTGGTTAAAAGGGTGAGAGGGGAGGTAGGGACTGTAAGGGGTACAGCTGACTAACTCAACCCTCTAGATAGGTCAACATGTTTCTTGCCTAACTGGCAATTCTTCAGGACCTCGAGTGCTCAGTACTACACAGTGAACAAAAAGGAAAAACATACAACCTCACTCGGTCAGTAAGAAGGCAGGCCTAATGGTAACGGGGAGACCTAGAAAAAATGTATAGAAATAAGCCAGGCAGTTTAAACATTGGCGATATTTCATCAACACTAGAACTCCCCAGTTCACCACAGTTCTCCGTGGTACACACATACAAACATAATTAAAATCAAGAAATATATTTAGACATTCATTCGATTGGCAACTCGAAGTAAGATATCCATGGCCATATCTAAATAGTATGGAAATGTAAAGACGCTTCAAACTGGAGGCAAAACGATGTCATAAGGTAGAAATTGCAGGGGCTAGTCCTTACCCTAGGAGTGTCCCTAATGGGCCCCGCAGTCTGTTCCCGTGGGGCTGCTCAATAAGGTAAGGTACCTGTAACAGAAAGAGACACACGTATACATCATGCACTGAGTATCAGTTTCAACTTCAAAAGAAGAGGGGTGTGAAATGCACACTGTTTAGATGGCTAATCATAGGTGGTGGGTACGAAATATCTCGGAAGAGAGATATGAAATTGTTCGCTGTTGTATCGGCCACCGCACCCGGGGGTCCGCCCGTTGTCTTAACAGGGTTTGCCATGCATGCCGTACCTCTTGGAGTGTCCTGGAGGTATCGGGTTTAACTCGTTATAATCTCGGAAGCGGTGGCGGATACAACAGCGAACAATTTCATATCTCTCTTCCGAGATATTTCGTACCCACCACCTTATGATTAGCCATCTAAACAGTGTGCATTTCACACCCCTCTCCTTCTGAAGTTGAAACTGATACTCAGTGCATGATGTATACGCGTGTCTCTTTCTGTTACAGGTACCTTACCTTATTGAGCAGCCCCACGGGAACAGACTGCGGGGCCCATTAAGGACACTCCTAGGGTAAGGGCTAGCCCCTGCAATTTCTACCTTATGACATCGTTTTGCCTCCAGTTTGAAGCGTCTTTACATTTCCATACTATTTAGATATGGCCATGGATATCTTACTTCGAGTTGCCAATCTAATGAATGTCTAAATATATTTCTTGATTTTAATTATGTTTGTATGTGTGTACCACGGAAGACTGTGGTGAACTGGGGAGTTCTAGTGTTGATTAAATATCGCCAATGTTTAAACTGCCTGGCTTATTTCTATACATTTTTTCTAGGTCTCCCCGTTAGAGCAGTACCATTAGGCCTGCCTTCTTACTGACCGAGTGAGGTTGTATGTTTTTCCTTTTTGTTCACTGTGTAGTACTGAGCACTCGAGGTCCTGAAGAATTGCCAGTTAGGCAAGAAACATGTCGACCTATCTAGAGGGTTGAGTTAGTCAGCTGTACCCCTTACAGTCCCTACCTCCCCTCTCACCCTTTTAACCAAGGGAGTCAGCCACGTGAATAAAGAGCCTTGTGGACTGACCCACCTTCTTTTAATATCACCACCCTTTCACGACTACACCTTTACCCAGACCCCTCACACGCACTCCACCATTGGCTGGAACAAAAGAACTCCAATAAAGAGCGCCTTTTTGGCGCCCGTCGGACATTGCAGCGCCAGTCTGACGAGGAGCAGGAGACCAATGATGAAGCATGACACCCAGCTGTCTGGGTGTGTGAGGTCTTCTAGTTCCAATAAGGGAACATCTTGTCCCCTGCCTTGGTTCTCCTCCTTAGCACACACATACTTTTCATCGCTCCTCTGGGGAACTTTGTACCTTTTTGCGATTTGGTGGACTGGACATGTACACTGGACCCCTTTAAAATATTGTCCATAAGTGGTTCCCACTTTTGTACTTATATCCGTGGGACCACTGCCTGGTTTTTTTTTTTTTTGTTGCATACATTCACAAAGGGGAAGGGGACCCCTTCCTGTTTGCGAATGGGTTAACACCCACATAAGTAGGCGGTATAATGTGAATGTTTTGCAACCGCATTTGGGTCGCAAAGCATTCACACATACCACTGCTAGTCACTATTATAAAGGGACGTCTTTAACACGCCCCTTCCTATTACCGAATCGCTAACGCATTTTGTGATTGGGTAATAGGTTACTGAATCACAAAATGGGGTTTGGTACATGGGAACATGCTATTTTCCAGTCGCCAAAGGGCTGATTCTGCGAATCGGGACGTTTGTGACATGAAAATAGCTACTTACATCTGGCCCGGACATCTTTTAGGCGCCAGAAGCACCCAATCACAAAGAGGTTTTTCAAGTAATTTGGATTCACTGTTAGGATGGGGGGTGAAAGGGGTGCCTGCCCCCCAATTATAGTGACTGGCATGGATGGTTTGCGAAGGTGGTGATCCGATGCCCGCACCTGAGTTACAGTAGTTTGTGGTGTGCAGAGAGGAAGGAGTCCCTGGGGTGTGGCGTCTCCTTTGTCAATTGCCAGGTGGCCTCAGTGGTTCCCTGCCTGCTCCCTCTGCCATTGTTTTCACATACAGGGAGCACCTATACCTTTAAAAAGCATGAGGTGTTTTAAAAAATGAAAAAAAGAAATTTCTGTTTGGGACAGGGAAACATGCTCTCTTTTGCAGGCTGCCTTCGCTGAGTTCATAGCTAATTGCAGGAGGTCGCACATAGGGATATGCCTAATTAATATTTACTAAGCACGCCCTTGTGCAACTCTCGCGAATGGACCTATTGACGTATCCTATTAGTACCTAGGTTACATCGTAGTATTACCAGCAGGTTGTAAAATGTGCGCTGTTTGTTCCCACTATTTGCCTTTTGCCTGTGTCTACCCTACGGGAGTGCACATACACAAGCGTGACAACTGCATAGAGACAGACAATGTGCATAGTGTCTCCTGCTGAAATACCCCATTCCCTCATTTCCTGCCTTAAAAGTACAGCCAGGGGCTCCAATGCCAATGCAAAAAGCAAGGGAGAGAGGGGGTAGCCCTGTTGGGTACTCCCCCCCCAACTGCCCAGCTGTACGAGAGCACTCACCCCGCACTTTGACCCAGGACACAGACTCCGTGTACAGTAATTGCGCCCATGCTCTAAAAGGAGGACTGCACTCTATCACCCCCAGCACTGACATGAAGTATGACCAATCCACTGTGTCGAAGGCCTTCTTCAGCTTTATGGCCACCAGAGCCAGTTCCTGTTCCTCCTCATCAACCTCGTGCAACACATGGGTAAGTTGGTGTATATTCATCACTGTGACCCGGGATGAAACAGCATTGGTCAGTGTGCACTAGATCCCATATCACTGCCCCAAGTCTGGTCGCCACCAGTTTGTAAAGGAACCCAACATCTGAGTTAATCATAGTAAGGGGTCAATACAAGAAGGGGTCCACCTGGTCTCCCCTGGCTTAAGCAATAAGATATGATGCCCTCTCGCATAGTTAAAGAAAGAATTTTCTTCGTGTGAGCTTCCTAAAAGGCCTCCAATAACCTTTCTGACCAGTGAGATGTGTAAGTTTGATAAAATTCTGCCGGGAAGCTATAACTTCCCGGCGTGTTAGATTTATTGAGTTCCCGCATGGCCCCCATCAGCTCGTCCATGAAGAGATCTTCATCCAGCTCCTGCACACTCTCCAGAGCCAGCCCGGGGAGTGACAACCCACAGAGTAATGTCTCTCCCAGTCCCTCATCAACAGTCTCCCCTGTATACAATGCGTAAGTGAACCTGAAAGACCCTCAGCATGTCCCATTGGCCCGCAACTATGTTCCCCCGGGGGCTAGTAGTTGGAGCATGGGAAGGGACTCCAGTTCCCGCTTTACAATCCACTCCCCGGAAGCATTAATTAAACTTAGTTATGTTTTTTTTGTGAAAGCGCATCATGCCGTGCTTTCACTTTAATGGTGGCTGCTCACATTTCTTTTAACGTTGCTCGCTGTATTCAGCTTATAGCAAGCGTGTCTAAAAAAGGGCAGCTCCCACCATTAAAGTGAAAGCACGGCATGGTACGCTTTAACAAAAACAAAAAATGTTTGTGAAGTTCACAAACAAATGTTTTTTTTGTGAAAGCAACCCATGCCACGCGTTCACTTTAATGGCGGGTGCACCCCTTTCTTTAGATACGGCTCGTCATATTCACTTTGTCGGCCCTGTCTGCACAGCTGAGCATTTCCTTTTAACACATGGGCCTCCCCAACTGCAGAATTTTCCTACCCCACCCCCTCCCTTTTAATATGCTTTGTGTGAGGTCACGCATTTGTGAGAGTTTGAGCTATTGCCATTATAAATGACAATGCCTTTTATTTATGTGTTGGTTTTCAAAACACATAAAAGTATTTTCGTTTACAATGCCAATAGCTTAAACTCTCGCAAATGTAAGACCTATTGCATTGCAAATGCTTGGTTTCTTTTCTGTTGAAGCACTCCGTGCGAGTGCATGTGTTTGTGCTCCCAGCCTCTCCCGCACGCGATTCATCTCTCTGTTTTACCCCCCCGACGCCCATTTCCTCTATCTGTATTGCATCTAGCCCTACAATATCAAAAAACAAAAAGAAAAGATAAATTGATGGGGCCGGTATTGGCCGTGTCATACCATTTGTTTTTGCTACTTTTTGTCCACTTTGCCATCCAAGACACACTCTATCAGTCTTTCTTCATGTCCCACGCTCTCTCCCCGCTAGCAATTAAAGGTTTAGTGTTTTTTTAAATGTTACTTTCAGCCGATTAGATATGCAAAGGGATGAGTCGTTTGCTGTTAATATTGGATTTTTCTTTCCCTGCAGGTGATAGTGCCACATGGTATCTTGGTTAATGAAGACCTTGTATCAGTCATAACAACAACAAAATACCAGAGGGTCTCTAAAACAAATGATGTGTGTGAAAAACGCTTACAAATAAACTGCAATGAACCCAGTACAAAAAAAGGGGTTTCTATGACAGCCAAGTGGATGGTCAAAGATACCCATCAGTCACCACTCGGAACCGCCCTTCATCATTTGGGTTTCTTCCATCGCCATCTACCAAAGCAGGTCATTCTCAAAAAGAAAAAATCAAGGTGTAAATTGATTTCTTCAGTAGAGAGAACCGGTAGTATGGTATATCACTCCTTTGCTTGAATGAGTGAAAAAATGTGGGGCAACTGATGCAGTGCAGTGATAAAGGTGAGTTAAAAAATAATACAAACAAGCATTGGCATAGCCAATAGGTCTCGCCTTCGGGACCTTATAAGTGTTTAGCCATGCAACAGTTGATGTTGTTGCACTAAGGATATTGTGCTGCATAACTAAATACTTAGAAGGTCCCAAAAGCGAGCCCTATTGGCTATGTCAATGCTTGTTTGAATCTGTGGCAGGCCCTATGAGAAATCTGCACTGCCTTCATCCTCAACCCCCGCTGCTCAATCATGGCCCGAATACCTTGATGTAACTCAGTTAAAAGTATGCACTAAGCAGCATATAAGAGTAACGTGCTACAAGAAAAAAATACAGGAACACAACATCCTGGCGGTTAGGCCACATCCTGCACTTAATAATATATGAAAAGTGCGGTGTTCATGAAGGCATCAGACCAGAAGGTAACGAAACTCGAAAGTCAACGTTGCGTGACTCAGCAGTCCGGGTATCCTCTTGCAGTAAGGCGGAAACAAACAACTCGCGGACGTAAAAACAAATGCTACGATGTAGTCTGGATCCTCTGCAATTGTGCAATGTGGAATGAGGACAAACCGGAAGGTTTGGGCGTAAGTTTCCGACGGCTCCTCTTCAATACTGTGATATCGTTTGGGATGAACAATAGAGTATTTTAAGTAGCTGTCCCTGTAAACGTACATGTTCTGGCCTCATTGTCATTTTAGGTGCTAAAAAATCCAGGTCTTAATCTGTCAAAGAATGAGTGCCTGTGCCAAGAGCGCTGCTCGGTAGCAGCCTGCGTCTAACGCTATTAAATGCCAACCCATACCAAGGGCGCATAGTTGGGCCTTCACCTCAGGCCTCTTTAAACCATGGCCCTAAATCAGATCGACCGGGGCAGCCCCCTGGGCGGAAAGAAGGTTAGGTGTTTGTTGTGGGCGGGGAGTCCACGGGGCGTGACGGCAGGAGGTGCGAGGAAGCTGGGAAGAAGGCAGGGGGTTGATGAGGCGCTAACAATGCCGCCGGGCTACATTAGGGGCAAATTACAATTTATTAAACGGGACAGCCTGTGTGGCTAAAGTTATATTTAATAAAGAAAAACCTTTACCATCTGCCCATATTATGTTGGACGTGCAGGCACGATGCTTGGCGTGTCTACAAAATGACACAGGTGCTTTTTTTCTCCTATTTAGCTACATAACAGAGTTGGTTAAAAGAGGCAAAGTGATTAAAGTGATTCGGGGCAAGTGGGAAATGAAACCAGCGGGGGAGGGGAAAAACATGGGGGAATGTGTAAGCAACACTCGGCAGGGGTGGCATGACCAAGATAGCAACACTGGGCAGGGGAGGTATGAACAAGATAGCAACACGGTTGTGGGGGACGAACGCAAAAGCATCACTGGGGAAGTGGGGTGAATGTGAAAGCAACACAGAAGGATGGGAGGTGGACACGAAAGCAAAATGGGAGAAGGAGAAACAGGTAAACAATATGGAAGCTTAAGGGCGAGCGCAAAAGTGAGGGTTCGGGTAATAGAGAACATGGAGGTGAGGGTGGCAGAGAATAACACAGGGGGAGAGACGTGCAGGAGGGAGATGGCTCAAAAACACATTAACTCTCAAGGAATGCTCAACACAAAAGAAACAAGGAGAAACACGAGAGACGGCCTGCGGCCGTCAAAGTGAAGGTACGGCCGGCGGAGGAGAAATGCGACACGGCGGGCAGGGGAGGGGGCGGAGCGGGGAGAGCGGCATGAGGGTGTGAAGCAGCAGGGGCCTGAGACGAGGCCGCCTTGCCTTTGATGTGGTAATGCGAGGCAAGCGGCTGGTGGCATTGTGCACGCGCTTTCACGTGCACTGGAAGAAATCGCCTGGGAATCGCCTGATCTCGGTAAGCTCTGTTTAAGCCACAATATATCGAGCTCCCGCTCAATGCGCATGCGCATTGAGATAGGTCGCTCGACCTAAAAACGAAAAGTGTGTTAAAATTTGGATGAGGGAGTACAGAACAGACTTTATTCAGGTGATACTCACTCCACCAAAGTTAAAAGAGTTTTCATAAGGACAGTTTGAAAGTATATACTGCCTATAGATGGAACCAGGTCTACATGTTTCAGCAACCAGGGGACAGTTGTGTCCTTGCTTTCTTCAGGACCTTTACAATTCAACTAACTGCTACTGCAAAATTATAATATGTGCAAAAAATAGTGACGAGAACATATTACCAAGATAAGTGCATTTGTCACCTGAAGCATCTAGGTGACAGGGCCTTGTCTCCTTCTTAACAAGTTGTGTCGTTCACTGAAAGGATCAAAGCAGAATATATTTTGGTTGTAAAGCAATGGAATTCACACACAAACAAGTGTATCACATTCAAAATGGCCATCGCCCGGTCTCAAAATCATAGACCTTGGGCTGAGGTCTGACTCTGTATGTTGACCATAAAACGATAATTTCGTTGTACGTTAAAACCTTATTATCAAGGCATAACAATTATGTTCCAATACAGAAATAGCGTAAATCTTACCATAACTTGCAAGACATAAAAGCCTCACCCCACCTGGCAGCGGCTCAGGGAAAGAGTGAAGCACCGCTCTGGAGGGACAAAGAATGACAACGTCAGAAAATCGTCCCTACAACTAACAACAAACACCTAAGCGGCGTTCGACCCAACAGAGAAGGAGAAAGGAAAAGAAAGAGTAAAGCAAATTTCAATTGAAGAGAGATACAGTTTATATCTCTCGAGTGCTCCCCCACTAATGATCGAAAAAAGTACCAAGTGGCCACCTAGAAATTCCGACAAAGTGGGATTTAGTGAAGTCACGTATCAAGTAAAACAAAACAAAATTTAAGGCCAACAAGTGCTCACCTGTCCGTCGGTACTTCAGCGCCGGCATCTAAGCCGACTGGGGAGGTACCGACGAGGCGAAGGGCACCGACATATAAGGACCGCGCTGATTGGATGGGCTGGTCACGTGGTGTCGGTACGGGACATATGATACGTTGCCCTAATCCAGGAAGTGTGGTTAGACCTGTCGGGGGATTGGTTACGCGGGTATCCAGGTAACCCAGATAGCGTGGAATAGAAATACGACGGTGTAACATAAAAAATAGAACCTAGGATTGTTTACATTCACCCTGTCAAAAGTAATGGGGGGAGATACTCGGACTACGTACCGGCTGCATTTCTCGCATGGTTAAAAACGAGAAAAGAGCACCGAATTTAAAATGGAGTGTATTGGAACCACGGGCTGTCTCCAGCGCAGATACCGAAGAAAGTCCCGTCTCGGTGTGTGCCTCGCTGAGTGCTTACAGCGTTGTTGACACCGAAAACGTATAACTGTAGATATCAAGACAGGAGTCCATATAGCAGTAAAATAAGGCAATGATAGCAACGCGCAAGACTAACACATCGTATGTCAGACCTGACTAAAAAAATGTTTTAATAATATAAACACCCAATGTTGTGATGATATATACAAATTGTATTATGGATGTAAGGCATAGACCGAGGGTGTTATAACATTAAATGTCGGACCTGACAGCGTGCAGGAATGGACCTCCAATGTTTCTAATGATACAGCTTATAAATTCAGGTATCAAGTGTGGATACAATATCACTCAAAAGTAAACGCTCAGAGGGGTTGATTCAGTAGGGAATGTTCGAAACTGACAGGTTTAGAAGGAGGACCACGGAATTTCATCATTCAATCCGCTCCGATGACTGTCCAGCTTCAGCACCCATTTTTGTTCTCTGAGCAAGAGGAATTTCGCCACATCCGTGGTGTGTGAGGGAATGAATGGTTGTTCCAACACAGTCCATCGGAATGAGGTGGATGGATGATTAACCTCTATGAAATGTGTCGTCAGTTTGGTGGCCTGTCTCTTACAATTAATTGTACTCCTATGTTCAGATATACGAATACGGATCTTTCGTGTCGTCATTCCCATGTACTTAAGCCCACATGGGCATGTAATTAAGTACACTAGTCGTTCGCTATTGCAGTTAGTGAACTTATGTAGTCTCCAAGGTCTAGATGTTCCTATGTCGATCTCAATTGTCTTCTCAGTTTGCGAGCAGGCCTGACATGAGCCACATGGATGGTGCCCAATAACTGGAGGTAGATCCCATAAAGTGTCCAGGGCCCTGGGCACCGCTCCTCGAGGTCTGGTGTGAACCATTCTATCTCTCAGATTAGGACCCCTCTTAAAAGAGAACAAGGGAGTCTGAAGAAGAGGACAAACTCAACTCCAAGTCCATTACAGTCCTCCATCAACCTCCACAGGGACGAGGAATCTGAGGAGCAACACGGCGAAAACCAAGGAACAAGCTCAATCCAGTGTGAACCCGGACTTGTGATGAACTTAAGTAACCACATTTTGACTCCGGCGGAAGAACAAACCCTTAACAAAGGATTAGGGTTCGTCCCTACCCATCATAATGATCACTTTGAGACTCGTCTGGAACTTGCTAGATTCCTGAGAAAAATCAAACTACGTTTCTTTTTTACTGATAAAGACACACCTTCACAAGAGGCAAGAGAGACTAACACTGGTCTCAAGTGCAAGTCGACTTTCAATCCACCGACTCATCTGATGCCGCCTCAGGTCTTAGCTTTTGAACAAGCCATGGAAAAGGAGGTTGAGAGCCTTTTTCCAGCAGACAAGAGGACATTCTGGAATTTGTCCAGAACTGAACAAATGGCAATTAAATCCCTATCAGCTGATAAAGAACTTATTATCAAACCAGCTGATAAGGGGGGTGCCATCGTTCTTCTGGATGCTGTGGTTTATCGGTCGGAGTGTTTACGACAATTGCAAGATAGAAATGCTTATCATCTTCTGACCAAGGACCCTACAGAGGAACTCAAAAGCACAATCAAAACCATGATTGAAGAGGCTTCATCTGAAGGGTGGATTACCCAAGCAGAAGCGGCATACCTATACACAGAACATCCAGTGATGCCCTATTTCTATGCCTTACCCAAGGTCCATAAACAACAGAGACCTCCTCCGGGTCGTCCGATCATTTCGGGCATAGGATCGGTTCTTGAACCGCTTTCTACCTTTACAGATCATTTCCTGCGACCGATGGTTCAGGAAATGCCCACGTATCTTAAAGACACCACTGATGTCCTACGCCTGCTACCTAATATCGATTTTGATATCTCAACGGATTTGCTGGTATCATTTGATGTTGAGGCTTTGTATACCTCCATCCCGCAGGACGAGACATTAGAAGTTGTCCATAACCTATTGGACGCAAGGGAACTGGACAGCATCACACCAGTCCACTTCATCATGGCGTGTGCCACTCTAGCCATGAAGCGGAACTTTTTTAGATTCGAGGATAACATCTATTTACAGGTATCTGGCACGAGTATGGGGAGCGTTTACGCACCCAGCCTGGCGAATCTTTATGTCCACTCGTTTGAGCAGCAGCACATATTTTGCGACAATAACCCCTTCATTGATAATCTGAGGACCTGGAAAAGGTATATCGATGACGTTTTGGTCATTTGGCGTGGATCAGAGGAAAGATGTGCTGAATTTCTTGAATGGCTTAACAACAGAAACACCTTTCTCAAGTTCACCATCGAGATAGGAGGCCACAAACTGGCTTTCCTTGACTTGCTGATTGTGGCAACTCCTGATGGCCTACAGTCTGAATTATATAGGAAACCAACATCGAGGAATTCTCTCCTATTATTTAACAGTCACCATCCCCGGTCCTTGAGGGAGAACCTCCCCTTTGGACAATTTTTGCGGGTTCAACGGAACTGTTCTACCATCACAGCATATGAAGAACACGCCACAGCACTGTCCAAACAACTGGTGGCACGCAACTATCCACCAAGATTGGTGCAACGATCCATGAAACGGGCCATGAACAACAATCGATCGGCCCTCCTGGAGCCCACTGAACCAAAACCTACCCTCGAAAGATTAACATTTGTACATACCTTTGGAACTCTATCAAACCAAATCCAGAAGGTGGTTAGAAAACATTGGCCGATTCTAAACTCTGGCCATATGAACATTCAGACTCCCTTGTTCTCTTTTAAGAGGGGTCCTAATCTGAGAGATAGAATGGTTCACACCAGACCTCGAGAAGCGGTGCCCAGGGCCCTGGGCACTTTATGGGATCTACCTCCAGTTATTGGACACCATCCATGTGGCTCATGTCAGGCCTGCTCGCAAACTGAGAAGACGATTGAGATCAACATAGGAACATCTAGACCTTGGAGACTACATAAGTTCACTAACTGCAATAGCGAACGACTAGTGTACTTAATTACATGCCCATGTGGGCTAAAGTACGTGGGAATGACGACACGAAAGATCCGTATTCGTATATCTGAACATAGGAGTACAATTAATTGTAAGAGACAGGCCACCAAACTGACGACACATTTCATAGAGGTTAATCATCCATCCACCTCATTCCGATGGACTGTGTTGGAACAACCATTCATTCCCTCACACACCACGGATGTGGCGAAATTCCTCTTGCTCAGAGAACAAAAATGGGTGCTGAAGCTGGACAGTCATCGGAGTGGATTGAATGATGAAATTCCGTGGTCCTCCTTCTAAACCTGTCAGTTTCGAACATTCCCTACTGAATCAACCCCTCTGAGCGTTTACTTTTGAGTGATATTGTATCCACACTTGATACCTGAATTTATAAGCTGTATCATTAGAAACATTGGAGGTCCATTCCTGCACGCTGTCAGGTCCGACATTTAATGTTATAACACCCTCGGTCTATGCCTTACATCCATAATACAATTTGTATATATCATCACAACATTGGGTGTTTATATTATTAAAACATTTTTTTAGTCAGGTCTGACATACGATGTGTTAGTCTTGCGCGTTGCTATCATTGCCTTATTTTACTGCTATATGGACTCCTGTCTTGATATCTACAGTTATACGTTTTCGGTGTCAACAACGCTGTAAGCACTCAGCGAGGCACACACCGAGACGGGACTTTCTTCGGTATCTGCGCTGGAGACAGCCCGTGGTTCCAATACACTCCATTTTAAATTCGGTGCTCTTTTCTCGTTTTTAACCATGCGAGAAATGCAGCCGGTACGTAGTCCGAGTATCTCCCCCCATTACTTTTGACAGGGTGAATGTAAACAATCCTAGGTTCTATTTTTTATGTTACACCGTCGTATTTCTATCCCACGCTATCTGGGTTACCTGGATACCCGCGTAACCAATCCCCCGACAGGTCTAACCACACTTCCTGGATTAGGGCAACGTATCATATGTCCCGTACCGACACCACATGACCAGCCCATCCGATCAGCGCGGTCCTTATATGTCGGTGCCCTTCGCCTCGTCGGTACCTCCCCAGTCGGCTTAGATGCCGGCGCTGAAGTACCGACGGACAGGTGAGCACTTGTTGGCCTTAAATTTTGTTTTGTTTTACTTGATACGTGACTTCACTAAATCCCACTTTGTCGGAATTTCTAGGTGGCCACTTGGTACTTTTTTCGATCATTAGTGGGGGAGCACTCGAGAGATATAAACTGTATCTCTCTTCAATTGAAATTTGCTTTACTCTTTCTTTTCCTTTCTCCCTCTCTGTTGGGTCGAACGCCGCTTAGGTGTTTGTTGTTAGTTGTAGGGACGATTTTCTGACGTTGTCGTTCTTTGTCCCTCCAGAGCGGTGCTTCACTCTTTCCCTGAGCCGCTGCCAGGTGGGGTGAGGCTTTTATGTCTTGCAAGTTATGGTAAGATTTACGCTATTTCTGTATTGGAACATAATTGTTATGCCTTGATAATAAGGTTTTAACGTACAACGAAATTATCGTTTTATGGTCAACATACAGAGTCAGACCTCAGCCCAAGGTCTATGATTTTGAGACTGGGCGATGGCCATTTTGAATGTGATACACTTGTTTGTGTGTGAATTCCATTGCTTTACAACCAAAATATATTCTGCTTTGATCCTTTCAGTGAACGACACAACTTGTTAAGAAGGAGACAGGGCCCTGTCACCTAGATGCTTCAGGTGACAAATGCACTTATCTTGGTAATATGTTCTCGTCACTATTTTTTGCACATATTATAATTTTGCAGTAGCAGTTAGTTGAATTGTAAAGGTCCTGAAGAAAGCAAGGACACAACTGTCCCCTGGTTGCTGAAACATGTAGACCTGGTTCCATCTATAGGCAGTATATACTTTAAAACTGTCCTTATGAAAACTCTTTTAACTTTGGTGGAGTGAGTATCACCTGAATAAAGTCTGTTCTGTACTCCCTCATCCAAATTTTAACACACTTTTCGTTTTTTGTATTATTTTTTAACTCACCTTTATCACTGCACTGCATCAGTTGCCCCACATTTTTTCACTCATTCAAGCAAAGGAGTGATATAACATACTACCGGTTCTCTCTACTGAAGAAATCAATTTACACCTTGATTTTTTCTTTTTGAGAATGACCTGCTTTGGTAGATGGCGATGGAAGAAACCCAAAAGATGAAGGGCGGTTCCGAGTGGTGACTGATGGGTATCTTTGACCATCCTCTTGGCTGTCATAGAAACCCCTTTTTCTTGTACTGGGTTCATTGCAGTTTATTTGTAAGCGTTTTTCACACACATCATTTGTTTTAGAGACCCTCTGGTATTTTGTTGTTGTTATGTCAGTATTGGGGTTATACACAGAGTTTGGTCTATAAACATTCCCCCGGGTCCTACCGTACCGTTATTTTGTTGTTGGACCTTGTATCAGTGGCAGCTGGCACAGATCATGGTTGTCGGGAATGGGAAAGGCAAAGGGGGTGTACAAAAAGTAAAAGAAGAACTTTATCGCCGCGTCTATCTCTCTCCCCTCTGGGCTGAACTGGAACAGAAAACACCCAAACTCTCCTAAGCCAATCGCAACTCTGGAAAGCATTTTTGTGATTGGTCTGTGTGCAAAGCAGTGGGACGATGCTCCTCCACCTTAGCAGAGGAGCCGCCACTGCCTTGTATATTATATTTGACCCCATACTCTGATGGTCCTCTGTCTCTGTCAACTTAACCAGACTATTCTGGATTCTCTACAAAGACAGAGCTACTAATGGAGCCATTTCCCAAGAAGCATCTAGATTATTGTTGCCTTAAATAGCTAGGATAAGATAGCAAGCTGTCTTTTGTTCTGTCTTGGTTTTATAGTTGTCCTGCTTGGAGTCGTTCACATTCCCTCTAAACGTTACTGAATTAAACAAAGAGCATTCATGTAGTGTAATCATTGTTTCCACCTACTATGTCCCTGTGGTCGACATTGTCTTATTGTCTTTCAGATTTTAGTTCCTCGAAGGTACAGGGTGTTCTCTTAATTTTCACTTTTTTTAATAAATGTATTTCCTTATATAGTAAAAAGTATGTTTTTCACATGTTGGCACAGTGTAATCTTTAAGGGAAACCAAGTGACTGAAATTCATAAAATCTCTTTGTTTACCTTGTTCGTTTTAATCTTTCGATGACCTAATGTTCTTGAGGAAAGATAACATTGGCGCAGGAGGACCTTATGTCAGGGAATTCTGTAGTTTGGTAATGGCGCACGCTAGAAGTGAAGATTGAAAACATTAATTTCCTGTTGGAAATACATTTCTCATCAAAATAGCCTTTGGTGGTGTCGAAATTGGACAAGCATATAATATTAAGAAAATATGCCAATGCAAAGAGAACACGTATATTTGCAATGTGTTTAATAAAATCGTGTTTCCTGAACTTTTTAGTCTTTCAAGATTATACGACTGTGATTAGCAGCAACGTTAAGGCAAATAAAATGTTAACTGTAAAT
The DNA here is from genome assembly GCF_964261635.1 of Lissotriton helveticus. NCBI lineage: Eukaryota > Metazoa > Chordata > Amphibia > Caudata > Salamandridae > Lissotriton > Lissotriton helveticus. The sequence continues at coordinate 652,991,378 of NC_136067.1, forward strand.
GTTTCAGTGTTGAACTCGAAATGTGTTACTCTTGTCAGTGGAGGCATAAAGATAATCTTTCCTGCAGCTTTAGACTGAGAATTCTGACAGAAGATTAATTATGTGGACTGCATGCTATGGTGCCCCTTGGGTGAAACAATCCACCTAAAGTATGTGATTTACAGAGCAGGTTGCGAAGAGCCCCATGGCGGAAGACACTTGTTGACCGTAGGCCTTTTTTACAGATTGGATGACCCGACATGCATTATACTGTGTGCTGAAAATGTAAACAATACTGACCTGTTCTACTAGGCGAAAGTGTTCATTGGTGAATCATTTGTTCACATCTTTGTGAACATCTATATGTTTCAAGGAGGTCTAAATGAATGTTAGAAATGGTGTTCTCTAGTTGGCAATGGTTTGCACCTGTGTCCTAGTAGGGACCCTTCTTCCTAGTCAGGGTAAGGGGTCTACACTTCCAAAGTAACCCCTGCTCACCCCCTTGGTAGCTTGACACGAGCAGACAGGCTTATCTCAGAGGCAGTGTGTAAAGCATTTGTGCACACATACAGTAATACAGTGAAAACATTATAAATGGATACCACATCAGTTTAGAAAAATTAGTAATCTTTATCTAAACCAAACAAGACCAAAACGACAAAAATCTACAATACAGTAATAAAAATATGACTTTCTAAAGGTAGAAACAGTTCTTTTCAAAGCAAATTGCAAATGCAACACTTTTCACACACAGTACCTTGGATGTTTCACATGCACAAATAAAAAGGGTCACAGAGAAGGTGATACATCGGTTCCTTACACACAGGGAAGGTGATATGTCGCTTCCTTGCTCAGAGGAAGGTGATGCGCCAGTTCCTTGGTGCTGCGAGGGGGGGTGATGCGTTGGTTCATGCAGCCGCACAGCCGGGCCTGCGTCGTAATCGGTGCGGTGATCGCGGCCTTCGTAGATCGGTGCACTCGATGTGGCGTGCAGCAATTTCTCGAGCTGCAGGCAGGCGCTGCGTCGGTTTCTTCAGCGATATGTCGGAAACAAGGGCGGATGCGTCGCGCTTCTCTTAGTTGCATTTCTTTTCCAGCTCCTATCAGCAGGAACAAACTCCATAGGCCCAGAACTGCAGCAGGCACCTCCTGGCAGGTCAGAACTCCTAGCAAGGAAGTTCGGGGGAGCTGGGGGTGAAGTCTCTATATACCTGAGACTTCAAAAACAGGAGGCAAGCTCTACTTTAAGCCCCTGGAGAAAACTCTTACAGCATGATGATGAAAGCACAGTCCAGTTCTTTCCCTGCCCAAGACAGAAGCAACCACTGCAGGCCAACCCCAACAGCATATAGCACTGCGGCAGTACTCCTCCTCCAGCTTTCCTGGCAGGTTCCTTAGTTCAGCAGTAATCTAAAGTTCATGGGTCTGGGCTCCACTTTTTATAGCACAAATTAACTTGTTCTCTGGTGGCTGAGAAGCTGTTTGCCCAGCCAAAACCAGTTCTGTCCTCTCTGGTGCAGCTGCCCGGTAGGAGGTGGAGACAGCATTGTCCAAGGCAGACCAGGCCCATTCAGGTGTGAAAGAAATCTCCTCCCCCTACTCTAAATGCAGCCCAGGTCCATCCAGACCAGGCCCGACTCATCCATGAAAGGCAGAACACACATCACCCCCCTCCCCGCCCCCACCCCCACGGTGGCCGTCTGAGATAATGCTCATCCCCAGCCACTGTCATTCAAAAGCCAGTCAATCCACAAACCAGCAGAGGCACACAGGATGGCTAAGCAAGAAAATACCCACTTTCTAAAATTGGCATTTTCATTAAACACTATATAAAAAAATCACGTTTACTAAAAGAATAATTTTTGTACTCTGAGTTCAGGCATACTAAACTCCACCCATCTTGTCCCAATGGGAAGTTATATTTATAAGATGTAAATAAACTCCAATACTATCCTACGGGACAGGTTGCCTTTCAATACTGAAAAACGAAATTGGCAGTATTTCACTATCAGGACATGCCACACACACACAGCAGGCCATGTCTTACCTTTCACATACACGGCACCCTGCTCACAGGAGTACCTTCCTACCTTAGGGGTGACTCACATGTAAGAAAGGGAAGGTTAGGGCCTGGCAACTTGCCAGGTTGACATGGCAGTGCTAAACTGTGCACAGACACTGCAGTGGCAGGTTTGAGTTCCATTTACATGCTGCTCATGTGGGTGGCACAATCGGTGCTGCAGGCCTGCTAGCAGTATTTGATTTACTGGCACTGGGCACACACAGTGCACTGTACTAGGGACTTACTAGGAAATTAAATATGCCAATCATGGGTTCTCCAATCAATAAATACAATTTACAGGGAGAGCATATGCACTTTAACATTGATCAGCAGTGGTAAAGTGCTCAAGGTCATTAAACCAACAAAAATAGGGTCCAAAATAGGAGGCCAAAAAGTCTGGGGATAAACCTGCTGGACAAGCCAGGTCTAACAACAAACAATAGCCGTGATAGGACCAAGTACTTGTTCTGCAATATTGTTTTACATTTGTTCCTCTAATTTGAAATATTTAGTCCAAATGGATGTTGAAAACCTTCTGTAAAGCCTATTTAACTGAATTTAACAATGATACTGTGAGTGGTAATTTAAGGCAGATTAAACAATGGGTGGGAGAAGAAGAACATTACTAGGAGTGGGGAAGTTTTACAAAACCTGGTTCATAGTACCTTTTTAGCTGAATCTGCATCCACCTACCACTTCTGATTGTACCCAGGAAAACACAGGCAGAATGACTGGACTGTACTTGCATTTATCAGTTCTTGCAACCCACCACATCCAGTTACCTCCACTGGGAACTGGGGAAGATGAACTGTGAGAACTAAGAACTGGGTATGTGTAGTGTGGGAATATTTAGTATTGCAATGGTTCCAGTTTACCTTAAGTTGAGTATAGGCTTTGATACGATTGATGATAACAGTTTTCTAGAATTGGTGATGTGAATTCTAGGATGAAGGGGGAGCATTGGGAGGACTTATTACAGTGTGTCGACCAATCATTCCAACAGGAAAGTACGCCTCGCACAGGTTCCCTTCTAGATTTAGAACCTTAACTCCAATCTTTATGCACCCGAGGTTTCAGTCCTAACACATCCTCCTGCTGGAGCAGTTTTAGGAGACCTGGCAGGGGGTCAGGCAGTGTAGTTACCTTGACTTACCTTTCATTACATTGCCAGATTCCTTGAAAGGGCTCATTAAAGGAACTTCTACAGGAGGAGATTTACCAGTAGTGAAACCTGCGGTGTATGATAAATGGAGATGAAGGGCCTGAATACAGAGGTAAGTCAGTGTGTGGCACTCCTTTCTGCTAGGGAATGGTGCTTCCAGTGTGCCAATGGAATGATTGACATGGATATGTTATCTTTACTTTTTAGGCTCTACATCAGGCAGCCTTGCATCAAAGGTATTATTTTAGTCTTTTACTTTGCAGGTGGGTGACATTTTAACTGTTTAAGTAACTTGTATAAATGTTAAATTATATAAATTTGTAGAGCATGCTATCACCCGGCAGAGTATCCTGGTGCTCAGCAGGTGATTGTCTAACCTCACTGCAGGCAGGGGGCTATTTGAAAAGCCAGGTCTCATCTTCTTGTAGAACTAAAGGAGTGAGGAGGAGGCCCTGATGTGTAATGGTATGTTGTACCATGCTTGAGGAGTGAGGGTGGAGGAGGCCTGACCTCTGTATCTGGTACTGCATGGCATGTATTCAAGTATGAGTCCAGCCGAGAGGAGGTGATCGGATTGTTTGTGAAACGAGATGCAACTATTAAGGTAGGCAGGGCCAGTGCTGTGTAGAGCTCTGATGATGTGAGAGAGGAGTTTTAACTGTGAGCAGTTGTGTATTTGAAGCCACTGGAGCTTCTTTATGTGTGACGTGATGTGAGTACTGCATTGGAAGTTGTGGGTAATTCTGGATTCTAACTTCTGAATGGTCTGAAGTCTTCTGAAGAGATGATTGGTGATTCGGGCGTAGATGGTGTTCCAATAGTCCAGCTTTATAGTTGGAAGGGTGTTTGTGTGACAATTTTGTGGGTGTTGCTTGGTAACTTTTTCTCAGCATCTTCACGGTATGTAAGCAGGATGCTGTGACAGGGTTGACATGCGATGTCTTGTCCAATCAATCAATCAATCAATCAATCAATCAATCAATCATGTCATTTGTAAAGCGCACTACTCACCCGTGAGGATCTCAAGGCGCTGGGGTGGGGAATGCTGCTACTGCTCGAAAAGCCAGGTCTTGAGGAGTTTTCTGAAGGTCAGCAGGTCTTGGGTCTGCCGTAGGTGGATGGGGAGAGTGTTCCAGGTCTTGGCGGCGAGTTGGGAGAATGATCTGCCGTCTGAGGTCGCTCTTCGGAAGCGGGGACTGTAGCGAGGGCGAGGTCGGCGGAGCGGAGCTGGCGGGTGGGGGTGTAGAAGCTGAGTCATCTGTTGAGGTACGTTGGTCCGGTGTTGTGGAGTACCTTATGTGCGTGGGTGAGGAGCTTGAAGGTTATCCTCTTGTTACCGGGAGCCAGTGCAAGTCTCTCAGGTGGGGTGTGATGTGGTTGCGGCGAGGGATGTCTAGGATCAGGCGTGCAGAGGCGTTCTGGATGCGTTGGAGCCGTCTCAGGAGATTGGCCGAGGCTCCTCTAGAGTGCGTTTCCATAGTCCAACCTGCTGCTGACAAGGGCCTGGGTGACTGTTCTTCTCGTTTCAGTGGGGATCCACTTGTAGATCCTACAGAGCATGCTGAGGATGTTGAAGCAGGAGGAGGAGATGGCGTTGACCTGTTTAGTCATGGAGAAGGTGGAGTCGAGGATGACCCCTAAGTTGCGTGCGTGGTCGGTGGGTGTTGGGAGCGGTTCCCAGTGCGGTTGGCCACCAGGAGTCGTCCCAGGCCGAAGGGTTGGATCTGAGGATGAGGACCTCCGTCTTGTCCGAGTTCAGCTTCAGTCGGCTGTTCCTCATCCATTCAGCAACGGCCTTCATTCCTTCGTGAAGGTTGGTTTTGGCGGTGTAGGGGTCCTTGGTGAGGGAGAGTATCAGCTGGGTGTCATCGGCATAGGAGAGGATGTTGAGGTCGTGCCGACGGGCGACGTGGGCAAGCGGTGCCATGTAGATGTTAAACAGGTTTGGGCTAAGGGATGAGCCCTGGGGTACGCCGCAGATGATCTTGGTGGCTTCGGAGCGGAAGGGGGGAAGGCGGACGCTCTGTGTTCTGCCGGAGAGGACGGAGGTGGTCTAGTCTAGGGCCTTCTCTTGGATCCCAGCGTTGTGGAGGCGTGTATGTAGAGTGTGTGGTGACAGACCGTGTCGAAGGCGGCTGACAGGTCCAGGAGGATGAGGGCCGCCGTTTCTCCGTTGTCCAGCAGGGACTTGATGTCATCGGTGGCGGCCATGAGGGCAGTCTCGGTTCTGTGGTTAATGCAGAACCCGGACCGGGAAGGGTTCAGGATGTTGTTCTCCTTGAGGTAGCGGGTCAGTTGTTCGTTGACTGTCTTCTCAATGACCTTTGCCGGGAACGGGAGCAGGGAGATGGGCCGGAAGTTCTTGAGGTCCTTGGGGTCCGCCTTGGGTTTCTTAAGTAAGGCGTTTATCTCGGTGTGCTTCCAGCTCTCCGGGAAGGTTGCTGTCTCGGAGGAGGTGTTGATGACTTTCCGGAGATGGGGTGCGATGGATGTGCTGCCTTTGTTGAAGATGTGGTGTGGGCATGGATCTGACGGAGATCCGGAGTGGATGGTGTTCATGATCTTGATGGTGTCATCGTTGTTGATGTTAGTCCAGTAGAGCAGGCGGTTGGTGCGGATGGTGGTCATGGGGGCCGAGGTCTCCGTGGTTGTCGGGGCGGTCGTGGCGTTGAAACTGTCATGGATGTCTGTGATCTTGCGGTGGAAGAAGGTGGCCAGCGAGTCGCACAGGTCTTGCGACGGTGGGACGTCGTTGGTGTTGGAGCTGGGGTTGGAGAGTTCCTTCACGATGTTGAAGAGCTCTTTGCTGTTGTGCGCGTTGTTGTCTAGGCGGTCTTTGAAGGAGGCCCTTTTGACGGATCTGATGAGGTGATGGTGACTTCAAAAACTTGATTGTGGTCTCTGTGGTGACATCCTTAAAAAATTCAACAACAACCCATTTACTGTAAACATCAACACAAACAATTGCAAAACGTCGATTAACATTGAGTTCTACCATTGGCTCAATAAAGTCTAGGCAAAGAGTATGCCACGGTACATTGGATGAAGAAATATGCCCCATGGTCGAACCAACAGCAGCTTTCAACCTTTTTTCGCCATCTTTACAAGTCACGCACTGCTCAACGCACGTCGAAACCTGAGCATCTATCCCAGGCCACCAAAAATTGGCTTTAAGCCTCTGTTGAGTCATGGTCTGACCGATGTGTCCCTCATGTGCAATGGAAATGAGTTTACTCCTAAGTTCAAAAGGAGCAATACATTTATCATTACGCATCAAGATGTCCTTGCCACAAGTAGATAATTCATCCAACACTTTAACGTAAGGACGAACAGGAACCTGCAAACAACTCTCCCTCTTTGGACCAATTTTGATCATGTGTATGACTTCCTTTAAAACACAATCCTTTTCCATGGCTGCAAGCCATTGTTCTTGTGAAAATGACCCCTCACCAATAGAAATCACATCTTGGACCCACGCAACACTCTCATCCAACAAATCCTCACTCAAAACCCCCTGATCTGCTTCACCTGGTAACCTTGAAAAACAATCGCCCTGAAGATTCCTCCAACCCTGTACATGCTGTATGTCAAAATAAAAATCTTGTAATTTAGCTGCAAGCCTTGCCAATATAGGCGATCTTCTGACAGCACCCCCAGGAGCCAAAATTCGAATCAGAGGCTTGTGATCTGTTTTGAGAACAAAATAAATTCCCCAACGATATGTCCGAAAATAGTGTGCGCCCCAGACAGCCGCCAAAGCTTCCTGCTCTATCACACTATAATTGACTTCAGAATCAGACAAGGTCCTGGAGGCAAAAGCGATGGGACGTTCACCCCCTTCATGTTTTTGAAGAAGAACGGCACCTAACCCAGATGCAGTAGCATCAACCATGAGTATGGAAACGCGTTTTGTGTCAAATGGTGCCAAAATACCAGCTCTACAAATGTCATTTTGTATCTGACAAAAAACTGACTCCTGTTCAGATACCTACACAAACTTACAACCCTTCTTGAGTAAGGACCTCAGACAGATGGTCTTTTCTGAAAACTTCTTAACAAACTTAGAGTAATACTCTGAGTCCCATAAATGACCTGAGTTGGTCCTTATCTGTGGGATGCGGAACTGATTTTATCGCTAACAACAAATCCTTCTTCGGCTTAATTCCAGAAGCTGAAATCTCATGGCCTAAATACTCAATTTGTTCCACGAGAAAAACAGACTTCTCTTTACGCAGGGTAAGACCCGCATCAAAAATCCTGTGTAAAACTTTTCAGAGTATCTGATTGTGCTCTAAAACTGAACTTCCAAAGACCAAAATATCGTCTTTCAAGTAGACTACTTTTTCTAGCCCCTTGAATATTTCATCCACCATTCTTTGAAAAACACTTGCGGCTGAAATAAGGCCAAATGGTAGTCTGGTAAACTGGAAAACCCCCTCAGTGGTGATAAAGGCAGTGAGATGTTTGCAACTGTCGTGTAATTTTACCTGGTGGTAAGCACTCTTGAGGTCTAGTTTAGAAAAATACCTTGCACCATCAAGAGTGGATACCAATTCCCCAATGTTGGGTAAAGGGAAAGTGTCAGCAATCACACACTTATTTAATGACCTGAGGTCCACGCAAAACTCAATTTGCCATCCGATTTTTTAGAAATCACAACCGGAGAAACCCATTGTAACCCCTCTACCGGTTCAATAACCCCACTTTGCAACATCTCTTCCAATAGAGACTTAACATTACTCCTAATGGCTAAAGGAATCCTCCTCAATTTATGTTGAATAGGTACAGAATCATCTTTCAATTTGATGAGATGGGAGTACCCCTTGAACTCACAAAGTTCGTTATTAAACACAGAACCAAAGTCATTCAAAATGAACTCAATAGAATCATCTTCTCACACCATAACCTGCTCAGTGTCAAGATCGCGACGGGAACAAACTACAATTCCCGGCAAGCCCTGGGCCGGAACTACAGTTCCCGTGATCCTTCACGTCAGACCGCGATCTCACGAGAAAACATTTAAGGAAGCCGGCGGCTGGATATCGGTGTCGGGAATTCCTCTAGAGTTGTGGGATTACGGTGTTTGGAGTACTCAGTGTGCTTGGTGCGGTAAGGGTGCCTGGCACAACAGCGCTTTTCAGCGGGATCGCTGATTTCTTTGATTCTTGATGTTTAGAGCTACTCGGTAACTGCGGTTACCGTGGAGTAGGTTTATTGACAATTGGACAGTGGATTTGGCTCGGTTGGCATTTTCGGCCAACGGAGAATACTTTGCTATTGTCTAGTGGTGTGCAGGGCGCACATTAACATTTGTGGTTGTTCTTTACAAATACTTTGGATTATACCCTTTACCCATCTAAGAGGCATTATTTGGGTGATTGGAAGAACGAGAGTTCCAGGGGCCTTCACATGTTTATTTTCATTTAACTGGATATCACAACTAAAGGTGGCAGCGTGCATTGCATTGTGTATAGGTGTTAACTATTGTATTTACCTCTTCCACTTAACAGGGGTAGTCTGGAGGTGTATGGTTTACACTCTTCCCCTGTGATGCACAGTTAGAGGTATACTTAGGTAGGTTCTTATCTATGTGATGCATGTTATAGAGAGACGCTGAAGGGTATTGACAATTATCATATTACTGGTACATGCTTTTTGCATTGCTATAGTTACACCGCAACAATTCCTACGCTGCCAGATACCTCTACACATATACAAGAGTTATATCTTCCTTTACAGGTATAACTCCTGTACAGTAGTTTCATATGTACTGTTAGTTCTGATTAGTGCAAAACATAGTCTTATGCGTGTGCTCTGTTTATGTCTTACAGATCTCCCTCCCTGCTGTCCCCTCCCTGTCCTTCCCTGATCAGTTCATGTTTCCCCTCGCTTGATCTTCTCAATGCTCTGTGCCATTACGGCAATTCAGGCGTTGATTCGATCTAGAGGTGGGCATACTAATCAACAAACCGATCCCGAGGACGTTATCATAACACTCAGGCGCTCTAGGGTTAATGCTGATATACAAATCAAATTGGTGTACTCATCCCAAAATAGGAGGACCATCAAAAGATACGTAGACTTTATCCATTGTGGATCTATTTTTAAACAATATGTCAGACACAAAATATCCCACAATGTCTATAGTCTCTCCCTGAAACCCTTTTGGAGAAATGTAAGAGAGGTTTATCATCCCACAACATCTTGAATGTAGATTGAGGGATGATTGTATAACGTGATCCAGTGTCCACCATAAGTGATACTTCACGTCCATCTATTCTAAAATCAGCCTTTGGTCTATTCTGTTTCCTGTCGTCAATTCTCGCAACATCCGTGCCGTTGACGACTCACAATCTGTTCCTAACAGGCGAAACATCACTACTGTAGTCCTCGACGACAGCATCTTCTGTTTACTTTTGGCTTTGCACATTTTTGAAAAATGTCCAATCGGCCACATTTTAAGCAGTCTTTATTGGCAGCAAAACAGAACCTCGCCTCTGATGTGTGTTAGGTGCTACCACATCTTGTGCAAAGTTTATTAGAAGAAAACATTTTCTTGACATTAGTCCTGAACTTGTTTTTCACCACCGCAACTGACTTATCCACTGAGTAATCTGATTCATGGTCCGAAACTTTTTCTGAGACTTCTTGTTCCGAACTCTTCTTTTTAGAATTTTTAATAACTTTTATGCACTTTTCTGATTCCTCAATGACTTGAGCAAGATCTATCGCCACCTTGAGTGTGGGATTCTTTGTCGCCCATAGTCTTTCCTGAATCTTACGATTATTACACTGGACGATCAGCTGATCTCGTATACGTTCGTCACACATAGCCCCAAACTTGCATTTTATAGAAAGTTCTCTTAAACGTGTGACGAAATCATCAATAGACTCATCCGGCCTCTGTTTCTGGGTATAAAATTTGTAGCGGTTCATGACAAGGTTCTCCTCCCTAGCAAACCTGACTTCTAACCTTGAAATTGCTTCTTTATACTCGTCAGGAATTGCTTGGCCATTACCTTGTAAAGCAATTGGTAAAAATCTAAAGACTCTTTGTCCTTCCTTGCCCAAAGTGCTCAATATAATTGCTTTCTTCCTCTTTGATGAAAATTCTTGGCCATCAAGTGCCTCTAAATAATTATCAAACATTATAAACCAGTCTTCCCATTGGATATGGGGATTCCCTGGTTCAGATAAAAATGGAGGAGGAAGAGTTACCAAAACTTGTTGTGTCATATTCAACTTTTAGCAATTTAAAGTTAATTTCGAAATGAGACTTAGATTATGTTGAAAGGTACTGAAGGAAAACGTCAAAATGCTCCACAAAATACCTTTACAGAGCAAGAATTGTGTCAGAGATCCAATGAAAATATAAGATTAATAAAATACCTTCATGATGATGAACTGCTATAAACATAGAGCTGTCCGATCACTCGCAGCTCTAATAACGAAGTCAGAAGTCCAAACGCTGTTCAGCAACGCGATGTGTTTAACAAGTATTCTTCCTTGAAGAAAGATGGCCGCCGGGATGAAAATTAGGCTTGGAACGCAATCCGAGGCTTGGAACGCACGCTGCACGCTAGCGTAATGCGTCACCTCCGCTAACTCGCAGGAGTGCCCGGTGAAGGAATGGCGGTGGGAAGAAAGAACACAGGGACGTTGCTAGAGAACGAACAAGCTCCGCTTACTTGAAACATTGAAAGACTTTCTGACCAGCTATAGACTCCAGAAAACTCCGATTCCGCTCGGAATATCATCCAATGTCTCAGTGTTCATGCAGCTTTAACTAGACACCGCCGGGTTTGTTTCTTTTGTTGAGTCCATCCACTGAAGTGCTTCTCCACGTTGAAATATGCCAAGGATGAAAGGCACGACATCAACACTCGCTGGCCAACAGTCACAAGTCTCCAAACACCATATTGTAGGATACATCTTTTGTTCAAATTATGCTTACCAAGATATGCGATAGCCAGATTATTGCAATCAAAGAAGCCTTGTTGCGGTGAGCGCTAATAAGTCCTGATACCCCACCAACTTGATTCCTGACTGCTTATCTTAAAGGCTGGGACACAAAACAGGAACGGATAATTTTATTACAACATTGGTAGAAACAAAGGAGCTGGTCATTAAACATAATACCTTGCTGCAATTTGATCATTATTGTTAAATAGAGAAAACAACGCACGGGGCTATTTAGTAGTTCAGAATGGTAACCTGATGCGTGTTCTACATAGGGAACGATAACGTGCCATATTGGAAGATGACCTACCGGTTACTAAATCGAAGAATCGGCGAAAGCATGTTTGTATTCTTCGAACCCACAGAGAAAAATATCAGGGGTATGCAGTCGACAATACGTTCACTTCGAAACCGATTCTATGAAGTGTCCTTTAAAATGCTGGAATTAAAGCGGTAAGGAAAAAGCAATCAAGGCCCGAGCTTAAAGGGAACATGAGGCATAAATAGTACTCGACTTAAAAAATGGTTGCATTTCGAACTAGAATAGAAACGTTCGACATGGCATAGCTCGTAGTCACTCTTACCAGAAGCAAGAACGCATTAATGCTGCCGGATTCTTATGGTTTAAATGGAAAGCGACTGGAATTTGCCGGCGCGATAAAGCTGTGGGAGGATATATCACCACGCTGGGTTTGCACTTCTGAAAATGATAAAATTAGAAAAAGCGAACTCTATTAATTTGAACGTCGCTCATCAGACGTTTGATTATATGAAGGTTGAAGCGAGAGGTAACACCTCGAGCTGGACCATGGTCTTACCGAGAGTAGAAAGTATCTTTGCCGTGTAGATCAACCTGCGGGAGCCGCATACAGGATAGCCGCTGGCGTCCCGCAGACGTTGAGAAGGTGAAATGACCCTAATTGATGACGTGTGTCTCGTTATATAGGGACCAATCATTTTACTTGATACGTAACTAGATGAATAAAGGTACGCCCAATAGTGGAAACTCCCTGTGACGTGGAGATACAAAGACCGGGTGGGAGGTTAAATCTTATGGTAGGACCGCCTATTGGGTGACGTATGTGTAATGACGGCACACCCCTTGAGAGAAAGGGGACTCCCTACAAATTTGAGAGCAAACGGTCGAGCAAAGAATAAACTCAAAGTATTGGCATATACTTTAGAGTGTTGGCATATACTTTAATGTTATTAATCTCCCTTATAGCATTCAATACGGGAGGTGTGGTGACCAATCGGCCAACTACAAACGAGCATGATCTATGTAGCGTGGAAAATAGATAACCGGCGATAGACATTCAAAGCGCAAAAAAGGTTACGTGTACGGGATAAAAACACGCCCATTGCGGAATATACCTACGCCCAGTGCAGAAAGGGAACTTAACATACTGCAAGTGAAAAGGGGGGGGGGGCGAAAGATGTTTTACGAGAACTGCACCTAGAAATAATATGAGTGTGTCAATGAAGATATTCAGTATGTTGAGAATAGATGCAACACACATCTAGGGATTTTATTAGGTGCTAAAATCTAATGAAACTCTACAAAAAAATAATGTTACAAGGGATTTTTTCATTAAGTAGATGTTATAATCTAGTGGTGGCAATTGATGTGTAACAAAAAATAAAAAATGAGGGGGGTAGTAATAGAAGAAAAGGGGTAAAGAACCGAGACTCTATTAGGCTCATCGAACTAATTTGGACTGAGTTTCATGAAATACTGTGTGTGGACTCAAAGCCTGCAGACCACTATCTCAACTGACACAGCAGAACCAGAGTCCCACAAGCAAGCATTACTATTCTAGAATACAAGTACGGCATAGAGAGGAGAGAAGATCATAGAGAAGGCATGAGGAAAGTAATACAATAAGTTTACAACACTTACCCTGAAAGAGGCAAAGTCATTAAGAAAATAAAGCCACATTAGAGCCACAAAAGCCTACGTCATTCAAACTAGTTATTATAGAGGTCTGTCTGATTATTTTTTGCACACACATTGGTTCACCACCAAGGCTTAGGTGTAGTTGTTTCCATAACTGCTTTCCAAATGGTACCTGATTAGCAGTCCAGTTGCAGCACATCTCTGCAAAAATTAAATCGCACTTCGTGCATGTATAAACTTCACTTTATTATGAGAGACAGGCAAGACAAGACTTGAAAGCCACAGGAACCTTTAAATAACAAATAGCTATATGATTATAAATTATGTGTTGCTTTGTGGGCAAGTGTTTAACTATTTAGAGCTGTTTCTTCATTTGATCATTTCTTTCGGGCGATTTTGTCATTGTGAATGCATAATTTCTTATAGCAATAGAGTATGTATTAGAGGTAGCATAGAAAAGGCAAGTGCATTGTGTTAATAATTCTAAAATGCTTGTGCTTTATTTTTCAGGTAAAGATAGAGTTTTTAACACTCCATTATGTGAACAAGGAATTGTGGGATTTGGAATTGGTGTTGCAGCTGCTGGTGCTACATCCATTGCAGAAATTCAGTTTGCAGATTATATCTTTCCAGCATTTGATCAGGTTAGTGCTTTTCAAGAAATTTACATAGCTGTTGCAATCCTTAAAAGAGGCCAAGTTTAATAAAACATCATGCAACTTTTGAACTTCGATATGATAATATTAATTTAATGTGGCCGAAATTGAGGGATTGCAACTGATGCTTAAATAGACTGATAAAAGTGTGTGGCAGTCTTTTACTTTGACACTAATGTCATTTACATTAGCTTGCATGAATGTCTGAAACCCCAGAGCTCAAAATCCCCATGATTGGTCTGACACCTTGTCCAATAGTCTCTCAAGGATGATGTGTTCTGTTGACAAAATAGTATAGTAAAGATTTAGAGGTTTTGTGAATCAATGTGCTGTGCTTTGAAGCTGATGGGTTATGATCCCAAAAGACAAACCATGGGTTTAGGGATATACCAAAGCACATTGGTATAGATGCATCAAAGGAAAAACCGATCGCAAAGGGGCAGATTCTCAGAATCTGCCCCTTTGCGACCAGTATTTTTGCATTTGGGATGCATCATCCCAAATGCAAAAATCGCAATTTAAGAGATTACTTGAATTGCGATTGCATTTAAGGAATCTCAAATTGAGACTCCTTAAATGCAATGCATCGAAGTAAAAAAAATCGCGATTTCGCTAATAGGGGGAGCAAATTACCATGAAGTTGAACTTCATGGTAATTTGCAAAAACTTTGAAAAATGCACTAAAGTGCATTTTTCAAAGTTCCATTTTACACACACACATGCCCTTGGGGCATGTGTGTGTGCAAGATGTTCTCATATGCAGATTTCAGGGGTGCAACAGGGTGTCCTTTTGACACCCTGGCACCCTTGGAATTGCATTCTCAATTTGCGATTCTCTAATTGTGAATCGCAAATTGAGAATGTCTTCCCATTCATTCCTATGGGCCTCTATGCCCATAGGAATGAATGGGGAGGTATTCCTTAATTGCGACTCGCAATTTGCGAGTCGCAATTAAGGAATGTTTCGAAATCGCTATTTTTTTTGCCATTTCTACATGCATAGCCTTTTGCTATTCCTTATTAGCGAATCCTTATTATTCGCTAATAAGGAATCGCAAATGGCATTGTTGATGCATCTCTACCTTAGTCTCCAAATACATTATGAGCAACTTATGCTTGACCAAGTTTCTTGTTTGAAGTATTGTGGGAAAAAAGCCTGATTTTGTTGCTGCATGCAACATGTCAGATCAAATCAAGAAGAGCACGGCTCCATTATTCTTTCTGTTACCTCTGTAACAATTTTTAAAAAGTCCTGTAATGGTTGCTCTATTTCTACAGTGCTGAACGTTTACAATATCAGGTTATGGGGCTTTTTCCTTTCCTTTGAAAATACTTTAATGAAATTATTATCCTTGTTTAAATTGACTCTAACAGCAACGTGATAGGCTAGGCTGGTCATCAGTGGAATAGATTAGGTTGTACATGTATCCTTTATTGTACCAGACGACAATTTGAATGAGCCTTAAAGACTCATGTACAGGAAAGGCGTTAGAAATCATATGGGCAGGAGGGGTTCAGTTAGAATAGCAAGTAGTATTTGGGCCATCACATGATGTATTGTAGTTCTTGAGCTGATCAGCAACAAAGGAGTTGTCTGATGTAATGATGTTGAGGGACCTTGTAACATATGTAGAAGGTGAAGTACTTTTGTAAGATCCTGTGAAACAACAGGGGGATCCTAGAAGATAAAACAACAAGGAGATCCTAGAAGATAATTTATATCAAAAACTATGGAGACTTAATTCTGTAAGGTTACTGATCACTGAATGTTTTCTATACAGGTCGGGTGGTCTGGAGCATGACTTAAGTACATCTTTGGAGGGAAGTTTGTATTGTGGAAGGTTTAAAGAATCAATGCATGTAGTCTAGTGATTTGAGTGGAGCCTTTATTTGCTTTATTGCTTGAATCATTTGTAAAACTCTGATAAATGAAGAGTATAGACCTATAGTTCATGAACAAAGATGCCACACAGATGAACATCATGATTATAGTAGTGTGTTTACTTGAGCATCCTCATTCCTAGATCATAGGATTTGGGTCAACATTGAATGCAATGCAGCTTAACCACTACATACTGTCCATTGAACTTCAGTTTGAGCATTTCCATTTTCAGCAGCTTCTCCTCTCTGTTGCTTTGCTCCGGGTAGCTGTGTGCTCTACAAAACATTATAACATAACATATAACATAACAAGAACGTCAACAGACGATAACAGACGATAACAAACATTCACCGCAGGGGGATTTAACACTAGGTAAAGTGCTTTCTCATGCGTTGCTATGAAATACCTAGAAGTAACAGTGCAAATAAATGTTCTCTGAAGATGCAAAAGACCCGGGCAAAAGAATGAAACATGATTCATATCATATCCTGTTTCTTGACATGACATTAGTGACAGCCTGGACAAAAGGTCGTCCCTCCTTTTTAATCCATGTATTTTCACCAGTCTGTATTAGACCAAACCACAATTTCATAAAGAATCTTCATATAGTGGGGCATAAATTAGCCTTGAACTAAAATGGCATCTCACCATACCTTATGAACATTCGTCTCAAGTACAGTCTTTTTGTCTGTAGATATTGTTGCAAATCTTCATAAAAATGTTTGATCTTGGAGAGCGTGGCCTGACAAGATGCCCGGCTAGTCGCACTCGCGTGGAGCTCCTGCCCCAAATAATGGAATAATACGTTAATCCTGGCGGAACCGTCGAATACGCCGACATCCCTTTACCTCGGCGAGCTGAAAAACTGGTAGTCATCTGGGGTCGGAAAGCAGAGAAAATGATTACTACTAACAATGAAGTGAAGCAGCATGCCTGACTTAAGGATGGAGGTGCCTGACCACGTCCAGGAAACAAATGAGATCAGCGAGGTCACGGCGGGACGCGAGGTGGGGAGGTTGCCTCTCGAGTCCCGTGCTGTAGTAAATCCCTGCTTCCCCATCGTGTGACCGGAGTGGGCCGGAAGGTGATCCGTTGATACCGGGAGAGGCCCGGAATAGAACAGGCCTGCAGTCCGAGACACACAGCCTCGGAGAGGTACGGAGACGAAAGGGGGTGCGACACTCCTAGGACCCCCTTTGCCCAAGCATAATTAACAGCGCCTCTAACGGCTTACGGGACCGTTGGGCGTAGGTGTAATTGGTTTAATTGGAAGGAGAGCAGATCGGATGGCTGGGCTAAGCAGTTCCGGGGCTGAGCCTTGACGGCAGTATACGCGACTTCCCTAGACCCTCCGAGGCCTTGTGTGGGGCTCAGAACACTCCCTCATGTCCCAGAAGATTTGTGGAACTCTATGTTCCCAGTGATCGGTGCCTTTAGATGGCAGTCCCAGGCAGGTGAAACACTATTAGCTAACGCAGAATCAGGTGGGTGGAGGGAGACATCGGACCGGCTTGGAGAGGAAGCTCAGTTGAGGAGGGCCTGAGCCTAATTTAGAAAATTGCATAGGGTTGGACTACCAGGCGAAGAGGAGCGGATTGTGACACCCCCGGAGGTACAGAGGGAGGTGAGAGGCACTTTAGAGGGAAAAGAAGGCCTGCTCCTAGGGGTGGAGCCTGAAGGCTTTAGGAAGAGGAACATGATAGATTGTGTGGGCAAGGAGTACCAGAAAGTCGCGAAGCTGCTGCAGATAAAATAAAATTACTAAAGCCCCACTTGACCACAAAACGAGATCGGGCCGGTGAAAGAGACGAACAAGGCGTGCAGAAACCCATCAGTACACTGCCAGACTATGGTCAAATATAAGCCGTCAAGAGGAGGACAGACCATCAAGATAGTGCAATATACAAAGCCAGGTCCGGCAACATCAGAACAGAACAGAAGAGAACCTGAATTGACAACGACCCAAGTAACTATGGCACAAGACAAAGTGGACATATTCAACACCATCAGAGACTCCCGGGTGGCGCTGGAGACAAAGATGGACACCATGGCAATGGACATAAATCGCCTACACCTTGATCTGCGAAAAGTGGCGCATAGAGTCACAAATATGGAAGAGAAACTGGGGACGCTGCGAGAAGACGTTCAGAGGCTCCGTACAACAGTAACCTCGCTCCAAGAACAGTCCAATCATCTTGAGGACGGAGTTGAAAACGCGGAAGGGAGATAGAGGAGAACAACCTACGATTTTTATGATTTCCAGAGAAAGCAGAAGGCCCGGCGGCGGATCTGTTTTTGGAGAATTGAATCGGGTCGGCCTTTAACAATATCAGGCTTTCCAAATTGTTTGCCATGGAAAGAGCCACTGCTCCCTCGGCCCCCGCCAAATCCAGGATCACCGCTTAGAGCCCTGAGTGCACGTCTATTTAATTTTATAGACCGAGATATAATACTGCAATATGTTTGTGCAAATGGCCCACCCAAATTTGAAGATCGTGACAGCCACATTTACCCTGATTCTCCTAGAAAAGTACACGATCCGAGTAATTGATTTTTGGGAGTCAAAAGACGACTTAGAGACCTTAACATTAAATATAGCCTGATGTTCCCAGTTAGACTCTGAGTGCACTACGGGGACAGGGCTCATTTCTATGATACACCCCAAGACTGGATGGACTTGATGGGTCTGGCCGGACAAGACCAGAAGCAGGGCTGGCATGAACAGCGTAGAAGGAATGGGCGGTAGCAAGGCCAGCGTCGTGACTCAGAAGTGTAAAGATCCAGGCTGCATAAAACATCGGAGCTTGGTCGTATCCTGGGGTGTCCCGATAGAACTTTACAGAATGAAGTAGCAGGGATACCAACTCATAACCAGTGCTCCCCGCTATGCCTGGTGCAAGAAACCCAATCACAGACAGAAGGCGCTCCAGGCTGGGCTGGAGAAAGCCCCAAAGGTGTATTGAAACGGCACCTGGGGCCAAGGTGAGGCGGGGTATAGATACACTGAAACTGTAAGTACATGAGTCGAATGAGGGGGGATCGGATTTGAGCAAGCGAGGGGCTGCTTCCCCTGATGGACTGAGGAAAAGAGACATAAACATTTTTATATGACATGGTCTGCCACTTTAAGGTTCAGGACACTCCACCTGCAGTGCACGGGCATGGCCTTGCTAAACCGGTGGAGGTCGGGTGAGGCGGTACGGTGCTTGGCAGACTGGCCGTATATCAGAGACTGGATATTTGGGTTGACCTACTAAATCTTTTTATTGCAATATTGTGGGGAGGGATCCAGGGAGGGGGTGGAAGCTCGGAATGGGGGGAGTTCCAAGTCCTTAGACAACAGTTGGGCTATGGGAATGAGGTACTACTGCCGGTGGTGGGGGTGGGGGGTGGTTATTGGGGAATATAATAACGTAGGTGTACAGAGAGGATAAGCCAATCAACCCATAAGATTAAGCGAGTTACCCGAACAGCATGCCTCTGCCAGAAAGTATGGAGACACACCTCAACACACTATAGTCAAGAAGTGCAACGATAGACAGAATGCCAAGACACCTCGGCATAAGAGAGCTTAATAAATAATTCGGTCAGTCAGTCATAACATAGAATGTTTGGGAGCTTAATAATGTGGTCAAACCGATCCGGGTAGTAATGTATCTAAAACAATATAGGGTTGACATAGCCTTTCTGCAAGAAACACCCCTGTGGGGTGATTGCCTTAGATATGTTCAGCGACGGTGGAGAGGTCAGATATTTGCGATGTCTTACTCTAGGTATGCCAGGGAGCACTGATCTGGGTGGCACCGGGTGTCCCCTTCAAAGCGGTAAGGTCTAGCCTAGATCAAATGGGGAGATATGTGGTGGTGGAAGGAACACTTGACGTATGCTTGATTAATGTATATGCCCCTAACAGCGATGACGGGGAGTTTTTGGGGTCAGTCCTTAGACAGACCTATCTGGTACCCGATGTAGAACTCATTGTCGCAGGAGATTATAACTGTGCTTTGAATGGAACAATAGACAGATACCCTCTGAAGCCAGAGGCTAAACCTAAAACTAGGGAGGCCATGCACCAGATGTAAATTAACTACAGCCTCATGGATATCTGGCAACATCGTAATCCACATCAAAAAGTCTATTCGTGTCACACCTCTGCGACTAATACATATAGCAGACTGGACTATTTTTTTATACAGACTGGGGCGGTCAATCGAATAGAGGAGGTGCAATATCTGGCTCGATATTTATCCGATCATTCCCCACTACTCATAGTATACACATTGGGTTGCCCACAATCCAAGATACCGCTGTGGAGGATAAACACTGAGGCATTAACTGACCCGGTCTATAAGGCATCAGTAGGAACGGAATTACGCAGGTATTTTGGTACAAACTGGAATACAGGGAGCACTAGAGCAGTGGAATGGCATGCCATGAAATTAGTGCCTAGGGGAGTATGTATGTCAACAGAGGCAGGCGTCAAGAAAGTGCTTGAGCACGATCTGCAGCATCAAGCAGAATATCTGCCCATCTTAGGAAAGGCACCCCACAGACTTAAAGGGACCACAAAAATGGACTGAACAAAGGCAAAAGGTTGTGGAAGTAAGGGACACACTAGACAAATACAATAGAAATAGAAGTAGAAGACGGTGGTACACAGAAGGAGATAAGGCACGATGCTTACTGGCACGTCTGATTAGTATGGAGACGCAACCTAAGCCAATCTTGGCAATTAGGGACGCCTAGAGGTAGCTGGTCAACACACAACATGAATTTAATAAGGCATTTGCAACCCATTTAGATAAGATATGTACGGAGCCCCAGAACCCCTCACATACCCAGGGCATGGAAGCATATTTGGAAGGCATAGAAATGCCCAGTTGGGACCCCGAAGCTCAAGAAGCCTTGGGGCCCCACTTACGGGGGACGAATTAAAAAATGCGATAACACACTCTAAAGCAGCCAAATCTCCTGGCATGGACAGCCTTGCCGCCGAATTCTACAAAGAATACGTGGAGGCAATGGCTCCCAGATTGTTGGACTTAACTAAGGAGGCAACAGAGAGGGGCGAACTACTGAGTTTAATGCGCGAATCATTAATAGTGATGATTCCCAAACCTGGGAAAGACCCATCGCTACCAACTTCATATCGACCTATATCTATGTTGAACGTAGAGCTAAAAATTATAAGTCATGTGGCTCACGAGTATTTTGCTCCCGTGTCTCCCGCAGCTGGTGCATGAGGACCAGTCTGAGTTTATACACCATTGGAATACGCTGAGAAATATCCGCCGACTCGCACATGTATTGCAGACACTGAGGGGGGCTCAAAGGAAAGCACACTGGCATTCTTGGATATTGAACAGGCGTTTGACTCGGTTAGATGGGAATATCTGTGGCAAGTACTTCTGAAGATGGGTTTGGGCTCGTAAAACGGGTCAGACTACACTATACAAAGCCCATGGCGAGGGACCGTACATGTCGGATGCTATGATGTTGCAAAGGGGATCGCGGCAAGGATGCCCGCTCTCTCCCTTATTATTTGCCCTTGCAATGAAACTACTAGCATGCAACCTCCGTGAATAGCTGGAAGGGCATGGCATAAAGATAGGCCAAATAGAACATATAGTGTCATTGTACGCCGACGACCTGGTGTACCTTTGCTGCCCGACCCATTCAGTCCCAATACCGCTTCAGGCCCTAGAAAAGTTTGTGATGGCCTCAGGCCTGCGCATTAATAAATCAAAATCGTAACTGTATCCGATAGGAAAAGGTGAGGGAAGGGAGGTGTCAAAGCTCCCAGGGTTGGAGCTCCCATGGGAACTGGAAACGGTGTGTTATCTGGGGATATGCGTGGCCAGAGAGAATGACACTTTCTACGAACAAAATATGGGTAGGATAATAAAGGGTCTACAAGGGGTCATAAACTTCTGGAATACATTGAAATTGTATTTGATGTCGAAGAAAGCCTTAATAACAATGGTCGTTCTGCCTAGGTGCCTTTTTGTTATGCAAGGGTCATTTTGTGAAATCCAGCATAACGTTTTTAAAGAGCTAGATGTTCTCCTTACGCAATTGTTGTGGAATGGGAAATGCTGTAGGGTTAGTTTGGAGATGATAAAATGACAATGGGACAATGGAGGCCTGGAAATCCCAGACCTGGAACTATACTACTTTGCGTCACAATTACAACACGCCATAGCATGGCTAGATACGGACCCCTCATGGGAAAGGACCCTACATTACTTACTGGTACCTATGGTAAGAAACAGCTGAGAGCTCTTCTTTGGACGGATAGGAAAGTACAGGGAACATACCCCCCATTGATCAGGTTAATGGCTAGAATATGGGATAGGACAGTAAAAAGGCTTCCTAAAGGTGGGCCATATGCACCAGATGTGGATATTTGGAACATGCCACAGTTTGCTCAAATAGAATGGGCGATGTCAATTGAAAAATGGAAAGAGGAGGGCTGTCTGATATTATCAGACCTATATCCAGAGAATAGGTTCATCACCTATGCGGTAGACACATTTGAACTGGGGGCAGGACAATTTCTGCAGTATGCAAATATAGCAGCCACGACCTGACAGCTTTGGCCGACATTTCCAGAAGGCCCAGAGCATTCACGTACGCTGGTCACTGTGATTGGCATTGTGGGCAGCGGAGATTTGTAACCCATGTATGCAGGGCACTGAGGGAAGATTAAAAGGGCAAGCCCCTGAAGGTAGAGGAGAGATGGCAAGAGGCTAGTGAACAACCGATAACAGCTGTAGACTGGAAAATAATTCACAAGTGTCCGAAAAGTGTCAGTATGCAGCAGCTTTAAGCGAATACAATCACATATAGTTCATATGACATACCTCTCACTTAAGCGACTTCATGCCATAAATGCAACTAGAGACCCGAGATGCCCCCGATGTCAGCATGCTCAGGCCGACTTTGTACATATGGTATGGCGCTGCCAAAAAATTAAAACTTACCTGACTGACATTCTGGAACAACTTCATAGGGTGACGGGTTTGAAGATTGCCCCGGAGGTAAGGACCGGTCTCCTCGGTCTGATTCTTAGGAATCCCAAACGTAAATTGGCAGACGATTTTTGGTTCTGGGGCTTATGACTGCTAAGAGGAGAATAGCAATCCACTGGTTAACCCCGCAGGGCCCACCTATAGACAAGTAGAAGAAAGACCTGAAGAAATGGGCGCTGACAGAAGAGGAACATATGAGAAAAACTAGAAAAGATGATTCAAAAGATTTCAAAAGATTTTTATTTGGTTTGGTACTCAACTAGAAAAGATGATAAACTCCCGGAAGTACTGCTGGCATGGAGGATGATGATCCAGGAGATAGCGGATCATACCTCGCTCTCTCAGCATGAGCCACAGGAAGCAGAACACCAAGAAATGAATAACACTCCTAGTCAGGAAGCAGGAGGAGAGGACAATTAAAAACAAAACCCAGGTATAGACTCAAGATATCGATTAAGAAGAAACTGGTAAATGGGGGAGGGGGCAGTTAGGAGGGTTGATGAGTTGTCATTTAATACACTTGGGCCAAAAATGAAGCCTGTGAGCTGTATCCTGCAACAGAAGTTAATTGACCTGGGATATTGAAATTACTTTTTTACATGTTTGATAAAATCCTGTATATGGATAGTGACTATGTTATGAAAATAATAAATAAATACAAAAATATTTTTTTTTTTAAAAGTTTGATCTTAGCAGCCTATTTTATTGAAACTTTAAAACACCACTACACTTGCATGATATCACCTCATCCCATTTCAAGTCCATCTATGTAAGGCTATGAGAGTAAATATTCCTTTACTATCCCTTAAAAGTTTCTGCCACATAATTATTTGCAACTTAGTTTAAGGGCTTCAAAACAACTGAAAAAAGTAATGAATCACCTAGTAAGCTCGATAGTTTGCCAGTCAAACCCAGCTCGAGACCAATCACTTCAATCAAGCTGGAAGTAATGATAGCGAGGTATTGTTTCCACAAAACAGAGTCAATACAAGTTATGTCCTTGAAAGAGGATATTGACCTTGTCTCAATACCATACAAGGCTACAGGTTGTATATTTGTTATGTACACTTTTTTTATTTTTTTAAAATATCTTTTTTATTAAATCATAAAACACACTTACAAATCAAAAAAAAAAGATTGAATCTCAGGGAAGCCAAAACAGTACAGTATTTTGGTGCAATAAGCAAGGATTATATTGTTTCAAAAATCTCAAGGGTAATTGGTGTCGGGCACGTCATCATCAAGGTTAGGCTCGGGGGGGGGGCACAGCCATCTGTAGCCATTCCAAGGTCCCCAAATCTTCCCCCACTTACGAGGGCACCCTCTGGCCACGTATACTGATTTTTCACGCACCATACACCAGTCCAGGTCATCCGCCCACTTAGTGACTCCCGGCACCTGGCTGGCGCCCCAGAGCTGAGCGATGTTGCGCTTGGCAACCATGTTCGCCAATGTTACCCACTGTTTCTGGGCTCATTCAAGTCAGACGGTTCCCAAACATTCAGCAAACAATGCCTAGCCTCGGGTTTTATCTCTGCGCCCAACGCCTGGCTCATTTCCACATGTATGGTCGACCAGAAGGTCTGTACTCGCTCACAATGCCACAGTGTATGCATTAGGGTGCCATCCTCCGCACATCCCTTCCGGCACGCACCACTATCAGAACGTCCCATGCGAACCAGACGTGGCCCCGTAATGTATGCCCTATGCAAGATTTTCAGCTGAACCAACCTCAGCCGAATCTGTATCACCACCTCCCTTGGAGAGGCCACCGCTACAACCCAGTCCTCATCATCGAGCTCCAACCCATCCTCACACCACTGGTCCCTGATCTTCCGCAGTGGATCCTCTGAATGATTCACCAACTTACGGTATATCAGGGAGATCGTCTTTTCAGGGATATGTCCATCTAACACTCTGTCCTCCAGAGGCGATGCCTCCGGAAGAGCCATACCCTTAGGAACATGTGTAACTAATGAGTGTCTCACCTGTAGGTACCGAAAATATTCATTTTGGTGTAATTAGTACTGGGCCACCAAAGACTCGAACGTGTGTACTGTTCCCTTCTTCCAAACATCCCCAATCTTCACTATACCAATCAGGTCCCACTTATCAAAGCCCTTCGACTTCCACATACTGCCCAACTTTTCAGAGTTCAGTAAAGGGGTGGCGAGTGTAAGTCTACCCTCCCACCCTAAGCATTTATTGGCAGCATGCCAGACACAGACAGCGTGGTCAGTGGGATCTGTCAACGGGAACCTACGCGGCCTAGAATAAAGAGCCCTTTCCAACGAACCACCCGGCGCCTGACCTCGATCCATTGCGTAACCAGGGTCACTAGGGATACCGTATATTATGTTGTTCACTGCAGCTAAGTGAGAGGACCAGTAATACTTGCGAATGTCCGGTAGCCCGATTCCCCTATCGTACCAAGGAAGGGTCAGCTTGCTATAAGCAATTCGAGCACTACCCCCCCAGAGAAGACGTCTCTGGAGGGATTCTATCTCTCTGAAATAGGTCTCCGGAACCAGATCCATCGAATTCTGCAACACATACAAAAACCGAGGAAGTTCCATCATCTTGAACAAAGTCGCTCTCCCTAACAGAGAGAGCGGGAGGGATCTCCAACGCTCAACATCCGCCCTGCACCTATTCAACGGAGCGACCAAGTTCCTTTCATACCGAAGCTGCGGGTCCAGCGTTATGTATATGCCCAAATAGCAAAATCCCACTTTTTCTAACCGCACCGGACAGGACTGCGGAATCACAAGAGGGTCTCCTGCCACAACAAACATCACCGATTTATCCCAGTTGATGACTAGACCAGAATATCGATCGAAAATGGCTAAAACATCCAGGAAGACCCGGAACGACTCCCTAGGTCTAGTAAGGTACAGCAAAACATTGTCTGCATAAAGCGAGATCTTATCTTTCCATTCCGCCGTCCAACGCAGACCCCGAATCGACCTGTCCCACCTTACCCACGCCACCAGTGGCTCCATCGCAAGCGCAAACCACAGGGGGGCCAGTGGACACCCCTGCCTCGTCCCCCTCCCAAGCATAAAATCACGGGACTTGCAATTGTTAACAATTATTCTAGCCAAGGGTTTGGAGTATAGAAGGCGAATCCACCTAATGAATTCGTTGCCAAACCCCATCTTCCCCAAGACCGCAAACAAATACTGCCATTCCACTCGATCTAAAGCCATAGACGCATCCAAAGAAACCAGCACCATCTGTTCATGAATCCTTGAGGCACCGCCCAAAACTCCCTGCAGCCGCTGCAGATTTAACGCCGTGTTTTGACGTGGCATAAATCCGGACTGATCCGGGTGAATAAAAGTCGTGATCACCTTGACAAGTCTAGTTGCCAGGAGCTTCACGAGGATTTTAGGTTCCGCGTTCAACAGCGATATAGGCCTGTATGAAGAACACTGCGTCTTGGGTTTGCCCTCCTTATATAATACCACTACATTGGCAATGCGCTGATCGTACGGGAGCTCCCCCACTTTCCAGAAACATGGCACGCACATGGGGGGCCAGCTTGTTAGCATTTAGCTTGTACAATTCAATGGGGATTCCATTCGGACCAGTCGCCTTGCCTGATCTAACCTGCCTAATCGCTTGGGCCACTTCATCATCCGTGAACGCGGAGTCAAGGTAGTCTCTATGTTTCTCCGACAGACAAGGCATGGCTATGTCCCTGATCATGTCACCGTTCTCCGCCTCGGAGTAGGCACTCCCGGCTGTATACACCGCTTGATAATAATTGACGAATTCGTCCACTATCTCTTGGGGGTCCGTCAGTAAACGCGACGACCTATCTTCCAACACCGGCACCAACCTCGAGGTACGATTCCCTTTCTCAAGCCAGGCAATTAGTTTACCGGCCTTATCCCCGTGCTCATAAATTCTGCTCTGCACAGCCGCTTGTGTAGCCACCGCCTTATTGCGCACTAACACTCGATATTCCTCCTCACGAAGGCGTAGCCGATGCAGATCCTCCGAAGCCCTAGACTCATTAAACTTCTCTTCTAAACTCAGAATGTCTGCCTCTAACCGGACCTCATCTGCCAGCGCCCTATTCTTCTTCCCGGCAACCAGGGACAGAACTTCCCCTCTCGCAACCGTCTTATACACCTCCCACAGTGTCCCCGCCGACTCAACGGAGCCAGCATTCTCTTGGAAATACCTATCGGACATACGGAGGACTTCTTTTCTAATGACCGTGTCCTTCAGTTGCCACGCAGTGATAGGGGCTACCCTACCAGCCGCCGGCAGATCCAAACGAATAACCAGCCACAACGGGGAGTGATCAGAAATACCCCATCTGAGATAGCGCGCTTCACAAATCTTAAGCGCCATCCCGGCGGGGAGCAATGCATAATCTAGCCGAGAAAGGCTACCATGAGCCGCCGAGACATGGGAGTAGTGAACGGACATCGGGTTGCGCGCACGCCAGCCATCAATCAAACCCATCGACGCCAGAAAGTCCGAGAGCCATCACTGAGATGGGCGGAGCACCCGAGGAGGACTGCGATCCAATTCCCCATCCAGCACAGAGTTAAAGTCCCCACCAATCACCAGGTCTCCCAAAGGAAGCGAAAGAAAAACATTCCCCAGTTCTCGATAGGTTTCGGTTTGTAATCCCGGTGGCACGTACACAGACAATAGAGTTACGGTCCGGCCCCCGACCAAACCAGAGACACCAACGTATCTCCCTCTCTGGTCGACCCAGGTGTGTTGCACCGACCGTGGAAAGGAGTTCTTGATCAGGATCCCCACACCTCTCGACCCGGTTGTAAATCCTGCGTGCACTACCAACTTATAACCCCCCCCTGTGGAGGGCCAAACATGTGTTCCCCACCAGATGCGACTCTTGCAGGAGCACCACGTCCGGACCATGTCTCCTGATAAACTGGTTCACCATCCCTCTCTTGATCTTGTCCCCAAGGCCATTAACATTCCAACTCAGTACCCTCATTCCAGACCCCTTCATACTACGTTTCCCTGCACCAACACAGTTCAAAATACAATAGCATGACTGTTCCTGAGATCAAAAAGCAAAAGGAAATAACAAAAGAACACAGTCGCACCATCACACCCAAACCCCCACCCCCACCCTGCACCCCTGCACTCGGCCTTCGCCAAACCCCAACTCGCAGTGTGCCTGTTGCCCTTCACTCAAACTAACCCCTATCTAAATATAGATACGAGGAGGAGTCCAGTATCCCGGAACCCCACCATCCCGCCATTATCGATACTGATAGCTAAGTCAATCAGGATAGTATACTAGCAACAATATCCTCCTTCCCCCCCACGACTCAACACCCCATCCACCACAAAATGTCACTGTTCTTCCGTCTCTTCTGTTTCCTTCCCATCACGCTCCTGAGACTCCGTCTGAGTCTGTAGTCCATCGACCCAGTCCGATGCCGCCTCCGGGTTATCAAAGAACCAAGTATTTCTATGCACCTCCACTCGAAGCTTCGCTGGATACATCAGAGCATACTTGTACCCCTTAGACCGCAGTCGTTGTTTGACTCCTTGGAAACTCTGCCGCTGCTTCTGAACCTTCTGAGTGAAATCAGGGTAAAAGTTCAATGACGAGTTCTCAAATTGCAGAGGGCCTTGTGACCTGGAGGCCTGGAGAATAGCATCTCTGTCTCTAAAGTTCAGGAGACGTACAATCATCGGCCGAGGGGTAGCACCCAGACGCGGTCTCCCACCTGGGACCCTGTGCACTCTCTTGACTGTAAAGAAGGAACTTAGGCCTTTGGGCTGCAGACGTGTTGTGATTAAATCCTCCACAAATAAGTCAGGGGATTGTCCCTCAGCATTTTCGGAACTCCGGTCAGACGGACATTGTTCCTTCTGGCCCTTCCTTCATACTCATCCAGTTGTCGGCCCTGTACCACTCCGCCGCTTTCAAGTTACGCACTTCCCGTTGGAGATCCACCACATCATCCATCAGGCTCGCCGTCTTTATGTCTATGGACTTCACCTTCACGTATGTTTTGGTGAGATCCGCCAATATCAGGTTGACCTCAATGGATACAGTGTCCAATTTGTGGTCCAAAGACTGCATTTGCTGGCCAAGAGAGGCACGAACTCCCTCGATGGCCGCCATCACATCGTGCAATGTAGGGTCCAGAGTCTGGCTAGGATCCACCGCTCCGCCATCTTGGGGTCGGCCAGATGTTCTAGGCGAGCCCATCGTAACGGTGTATCGATCCAATTTGTTGGTTTGCACTGTACGAGTTGTTCTGGATGATTTCACCTGGGGATTCTCCATCTCCGGCTTGGACGCCATCTCCAGAGCCAAGCCAGTCCCAAGAGCGCGCCTCTGTCGTCTCCGCTCAGCCGAAAGTAGTTTAGCACCCGGTCTTTGTCCCGAGTGCGACGTAGTCTCGCACCACTTCCAGTACACCAGGGGAGGGAAGTATCGTCGGGAGGGGGAGGGGCACCCCAATAAAAGAAGGCACCCACAGTCTGTTCTCCGCGACCAGAAGTCTAAACGGAGGTCTGAGCCGGCCACTTCCGGTCGATCGATCCGATGTTGTTCAACTTGGGGCCGGGTCACCTCCCATCCAAGACCCCGGTCCCCAACCGGATCAGGCCCAGATCTCCCAATCGACCCAACTTCACGTCCCGTCGTCAGATTCGACTGCGGAAAGTCTCATTCGGTGCCTCTAACACTCGGTCGTCCAGATCTATGTCGAAAGTTCAGGATATGTTGCAGGATAGTGCCGGCGGTTACGAGGGTCCCGGGAGCCCCGAGCTCACGCGGCCATCCTGGTCGCGCGCTAAGCTCCTCCCCCCGGTTATGTACACATTTAAAAGCGATCGCAAATCTTTCCCACTCTGTGCATTGAAAAATTGCAGAAGACCGATTCCTATGGACTTTGTTTTAGAGAGCCATATTATATCTTGTTTGACCTATGATAAATTATTGGCGATGCTCACTCCCAAGTATGCGTACTCTTTACCACCTCTAATTTCCCTCCATTAACAGACCATGACCTTTGAGACACCTCTTGCACCCATTATCATAATTTTAGTTTTCCTCTCATTAATGGAGAGATTATTAAGAAGTGTAAAAAAGGTTAGCATGCCAAGTTGTTTCTGCAGACCCATCGAGGTAAGAGACGTTAAAACCAGATCTTCTGCATACAACACACTTGAAACTTCTCTAGACCCACATTTTGGGGGATCTGTAACGCCTTGGCTTGAAAGAGATGGAAAGTCAGACAAATATAAGGAAAATACCTTCGGGGCAAAGTATACAGCCCTGTTTCAAGATGTTATTTACTGGAATTTCATTGGAGTTTTTATTTCCTGTGCCCAAGAGTCCTATTAACCAATTTTCTGAATGAAGGATATCGGTGGGTGAATAACTCATATAGGATACCAAATTAAATAAGTTTGTGCCAAAGTGTTTGCTTTATTTACAGAATCAAAGGCACTGCTGAAATCCACATATTGCACATATATCTTAATTTCCCGAAATTGTGCATGCTTCTCAGTCTGCATATACAGATACATGATATTTTCAAATGTAGAATAAGCCTTAGAAAAACCTGGCTGTTCGATTGGTAGGAGCTGGACAGCATCCACCCAAGAAGCTAAACAACTTTCGTAGTTACTTAGAACTTCTTGAGTGTCTGCTGCCCTTTGTCCGTGATGGTGCTGTTGAAAGCCCCAGCAATAGGGAGAGGAGTAGTGCTTCTGTAGGTGAAGATTTTGGGCATGGTTTTGGCTAGTAGTAGTTTGTCTTTCAGGTTATCGTACATGTTCCAGCCATCACGTTGACATAAGCCCCCGTATCAATTAATGCAGTCATGGAATAGGCCATTGATGCCAATGGTGCATTCTGGTTGTGGTCTTCTCTGTGGTGCCCAGTGGGTAGTATAGGTGAGAAAGAATATCTAAGTCCTTCCTCGATGACCGCACCTTGTTCATGGTAGCTGGCAGGGCCTTGTTGCTTGATAGGCATGTTTATCGTGATGGTCCGACGGGCACGCGGGTTGGCCTTTGTGCGATTTCTCGCCATCCTTTGGCGCCACTGTGACAGACATACTCGAAGTGGTTATACGTCTTGCACTGTGGCTCTTGCCTGCAGTAGTCAGGTGGATGTGGTTGTGACGGTCCTTTGTGTTAATCCTGTGGGTCATGTCGTGTGCATCAGGTCCACAGTCTGTTTTGATCTGAGATACCGGGGTCTAATGTTTGCTAAATGCTTATTATAGCCATGGCCTACTCCATTTTAACTCAAAGATTACTCAGCTAGACTGAACTTTTGTCAAACTTGTGCTTTCCTCAGGTAGTTAGTTAGGCAGCCAAAAGAATTCATTTATACTGTTTTGACTGTGCCTGGCTGAGCCAACTATCGCATTTTCCAGTAAATGTCTCCAGATTGTAGATTAGTGATGGAAGGTACTTTGCATTTAATATTCTAAGCATATGTTTTAAGGATGGACCAGTTAGATCATGTTTAGCTACTTTTGCCAATACAAATTTAATTCCAGCTGCTTTGATATCCAAAGATTCCAGGTGTTGTTTGTGGTGATCTGATGCAAGAAATTCAACTCCTATACATTTATAAGACGCTGATCTGGAGACTGAATAATGGCCTAATTTCTATAGTCTGATGTTACTGTATTTTCTTTTTGAAAAAAAGGACTACTTTTGTCTTTACTTGATTAATATCCAGGTTTTCCAGCAGGAAGTATTTATGGAGGTTGTCCAACGAGTGTTGGATATCAGTGGTAGTACAATTTAGGATGACTCTACCATTAGCAAATTGCAAAACACGCAGCATTTATCCTTTTATCTTGGGTTGACAAACTCTGTAATTTGCGACAATTTCTTCTATATCGACTACAAACAATTAGAACAAGATTGTTGCCAGGACTTCTTTCAGCCCTTTATTAAGGAATACCTTTTCTGACAGGGTCCTCTTTACGCCCAACTTGAGTTGAGTCCAATTTTTAGTATAGAGTGAAATTACTACATTGAGGATTTTATTGGGAGGCCCCTTTCGCTCAGTTTTCCCTAACGGGTCTTCTGTCAATGGCATGAAAGGCCTTTTTAATGTTGATAAAGCATGCATGGAGAAATCTGTTATTGCTTAGTGATTTGTGGGCAAGTAGTGCCACATGTTATCTGTGGTTCTGCTTTTTTCCCCTGAACCCGGTTTGAACCAAAGGCATTAGATTAAGGTTTAATGGCATTCATGGAGCTGTTTCAAGATAAGGGAGGCGAAGTATTTAGCCTAAACTTCAAAAAAGTCTATAACGCAAAATTTGAGCTATTATTTCTACTTCACTTTTTGTTAATAGGTTGAATGTAAGACCCTTGCCAATATGTGAGTTTTGTGGCTGAGAGATAACAATTTTCAGAGTCCCAGGTCAATGCTTCCAACCAGTAGGTAGGATTAGTTTTGAAGATGATTGATGGTATTCCATCGGTCCCGGGGCAGCTTCTGTCCAGGGTTCCACACATCACTTTTTTTTTACTTCAGTGTGATGTCCTAAGTGCGACATGTATGACTTGACGTGGGTTCAGTGCTCATTGTGCTTTGCAACCAAGTGCAACAATGATGATCAATGCCCTCAGGATCAGTTTGATGCACAATAGGGTTCACCTCTCGATAGCCTCAATTCAGTATGCTATTATAGCACAGACGTTTGAGGTGATCAAGTGAAGGAAGGAAAGGGAAGGGAACAGCTGGGAAGGAAAACTGGAATAAGCACAACATACATTAATCACTCCACAGATTGTCCCGATACCTTAAGCATTTATCAAAACACTTCCCTGTCACATCTAAAAGAACGATTGGGTGATAATTTTTCAGGAGATTACGGTCCTCTCTTTTGTAGAGGGGGATGATATTACTACCTTGCCAAGACTTGGGGAATTACATCTAATTTTAAACAATATTCAAAGAATGGCTTCAAAATTCCAGCCCATAAGAAAGTATTTGCTTTGACAAGGCAGACTATCATACCTCTGTGCCGACTATTGTTAAATTCTAAAATAACATTAGCAATTTTATCTAGGGTAAATTCAAGATGTCAGAAACCACAATTAACATATATTGTGATGAATAACAGCTGATTGAAGATCAAAGCAAAACTTTACCTCTTGGTTAATTTTAATAATCTGCGGTTCAAGCTTAGTATATTTAATGGATCTGAGAATAGGAGAATTATTTGACATTGGGAACATGTAACCTAGTTGCAAAGGTATTGCGCGATGTACTCAAAATTCATTCAAAGACAATAACATTTGAGTTTTTTTGGAAAGTGATTTTAGGGTGCCGTACAACCAATTTGTTAGTCTATCACTTGCTACGTATTTCCAAACGTAAACGCGTTTTGGGCGAGTTCTTAGTTCGAAACTAGATACCCTAGACTCCCTAATTTTAACTACATTAAGATTAAGTGAAAGATAAAGCTGTGAATGATCACTCCACTAATTGGGGCATATTTCCAGATTAAAAATAACATTAATACTCCAATATTGTACAAAAATGTAATCAATCAAAGAGCTATGCAAGCCCCCAATCCTAGTGAAATTATGAATAAGCGATTGATCAAATCACCCATTTATCACAGCCATATTTAACTTCAAAACCCAAGTTCTCAATTGAAAAGAACTATCACAACACTTGTTTGAAAAAATGAGGGGCGTAAGACACCAAAGTGCATCTAATTCCGAGGGTCCAATTTTCCAGTATGCAGCAGTGATTCTCGTATTGTGTCTACAGACATAATTAAAATTGATTTTCGATACCTAGCAATTAGACGTCATAAGACCAGTTGGAGATCAGACCGTGATAAAGAAAAAATTATGAAGGACCATAGTAAACATTACAAAGGAAAACATTCATACAATAACTCATCTGATCCCATATAGGAGCAATACACAACCAAGGCATAAGGTATTGTGGCTAACAATTGTGAGTTTTTCCAACCAAAAGAAGGTCTCAACAAAATGGATAACCCCCCCCACCTCCCCCACCCCCTCCCCCCACCCCCCACCCCCACCCCACTTGGATGGCTTTTGATTGAAGGGGTGGCTGGGCAACAATAAACTTGATAATTATCTAAATCAAAATCATTTGTTAACCATGTTTCTTGTAAACAAATAATTAATAAATCATCATAATAAGAACTGAAATAATCCAGAGACAAGAATACCTGCTGCTAAGCCACATTCCAGCTACATAACTTCTACATGGTCCTACGGGGAATGATTGCTGGCAAGCACATTAGGGAGCTAGGACCATATGTTAGGACCAACTTTAAAAGTTCCTAACTAGCCACATACTTTACTTTCCCCTTTATTTGTATGAGGCCATTCAATTTAACAATTGTCAAATGTCTGCAAGATACTTAACTTCTCAACGTAATGTATTGAGAAGGACTAGAAAAGCACTGTAAGGAATGGGGGGTAAGAGAGACACAAGGCCCATTGTTCACATCAGTCCCAAAAACTGGGAGAACGTCTATGTCCATTTCCTAAAAGAACACACTATGTTTCGTACTAGGTAAGAGATTAATTCTGAGTGGAAATAACCAATTAACTGAACCAAAACAATTTCCTTAGAGGAAACTATCCCAAGATCATATACATTAAACAAGCATTGGCTTAGCCAATAGGTCTCGCTTTTGGGACCTTACAAGTGTTTAGTTATTCAGCACAATATCCTTGGTGCAACAACATCAACTGTTGCATGGCTAAACGCTTGTAAGGTCCCAAAGCGAGACCTATTGGCTATACTGAGATAGTCAGATCATGTTGTATCTTCGGCAGGGCTTTTGATGTTTTGTTTTACTCCCATTGGTTTGTTATTTTTCTTAATTAGTCTATTTCATTGGCCTGACTTCTGGGTTTCAGTTGCAATGGCGGAATGGGGGAATCACTAGCTGCTTGTTCCATGATAACTCTTTGTCACTGCTAGGATGGTACAGCCTGCAACAACTATGAAATGTTTTCAGTATTCTCTGCCTCTCAGATGTCCTGACGCACTGCTACACTGGGATGACTTGACAGCAGATGTACTAGACAATTTGAAATCATATCATAATCGTTATTTCAACTAAAAGCCATAAAAGAACAAATAAAAATACAAACAGAATAAAAACACATAAAATGTAAATCGGGCAATTGGCATCGAAGGGGTCAATTGCCAAAAGTGCAAGTTGAGATATAGTTCAATACAAGCAATACTATCATGAAACAACTAATTACCACCAGTAAAAGTTTTGACAAAAGTCAGTGAAGCTAGTGTGGGCTTAGGAAGGAGAGAGTGGGCGAAGATCTACACCAGATGATCTAAGTATGCAAAGACTCTTGAAGTGTGTGCTTCGGAAGGAGGAAGTGGGCGAAGACCTACCCCTGAGGAACTGAATGTTTGACGACTCTTAAAGTGTGCACCTCTTTGTTCCAGTACTCTGAAACCCAGATTTCTATTGAACTGTGTTCATTGCCAATGTTGCAGCAGTGGAAAGCACATAAGTCCAGGAACACCTCAAATGTATTCAGGTTCGGAATATGTAGGTAATCCTGCTCCTCTTTCTGTGGCCTAGCTCCTGGTTCCTAAAAGCACCCTTGTCCTTACAGAGTGCCCTGGGTAATGTGAGAGGATGTTGCGCTCCCTGAAAAACTGATGACCTCTGGGCAGGATAGTGATTTTTGTGTGGGTCCCTACAGGCAAATGTGTGGGTGAAACACCGAGACACCCGTGGAACAAGAAGACAGCTCACAGTGTGTGCTCTTCGGCACCGGGAAAAATTATATCGCTTTCCATCTTGTTGTTTTAATAGGCCCTGCATCAAAGACCTTCACCTAAAATGAATAGTTTATTTTTCTTTATGCCCAACATCAGTACTTCGCCACTAGTGTGTTCCGTACATTGGAGTTTGAAAAATACAAGAGTCCAGGTTGTGAATTCCAAAATGTGTAAATGGTCGTGCCTTTTTAGTAAGACAGTGGCTGGTGTTCTAACCACCAGCCGCAAGGTTCTAGTTTGTCTTTCTTCACTTTTCATGGCGGTGACACTGACTGCACGAACTGTCATGGCAGCCCCCTATCGGTGTTGCTGCCGTGCCGGGATGTTGCCGTGGCTGCTGCAAAGTGGAGTGGGTGCCAGGGCACCTAGATACCAGGAGGGGAAGCATGCCTCCGTTTTATTAAGTCAATTAAGAAGCGCCCAGAGCAGAGCTTGGAGCAACAAACATGCTGACAGTGTGGAGGTTGATGTGGGGGGAAGGTAAGGAGCAGCAGAGTAGACAACACTCATGGGTCAACACTTTTGCTACGTGTGTGCAGAGTGACATGGGGGTGGGGTAAATGAGAAGTACAGGACAACACTCGTGCTCTAAATTTGTGAAAGCAGCACAGTGGTAATGTGCAAACAGGCAAAAGAATCAACACATGTGTAATTAATTGATCATTGGTATTGTAGGTTAGTGATACCAAGCATTGGCCATGAGATGCGATCTGTGGTGGGGGAGGGGAGAAGTGGGAGGTGTGTGTGTGCGCATAGTGAGCTTCACTCCAACTAAAAAAATAACATGTCTACGTGCTTGGGAACAATGTCAACAGAAACTAGAACATTGCCTCGCGTGAAACTAAAACACGCTTGCCTTGAAGTAATAAAAACCAGATGGCGCTTCAGACAGTGAAAGGCTGCAGCAGCTATCCGAGTGCATGAAGCTGACGAGGAGGGAGGGCGGTTGGGGAGGGGATTCACACGAGAAAGCCAGATGGCTGCTGTGCACGTCGCGCGTGCTTGTGCACATAACAGCAAGCTGGTGGTCGGCAAAAGCCTATGGGTAGCACTTTGGAAACCCGCAGTTCACTTCCGGTTAGTAAGCTAAATTTCTAGCAGCTTCTGGTCTCTTACTTCACCCAGCGCCAAGACGCCCATGGGCAATCCCGCGCTTTATAAATCTACAAATCAAATCAAATCTAAACGCCTCGCCAAAGCAGCGAGCCCTTGTGCGCGTAACAGCAAGCTGGTGGCCGGCAAAAGCATGTGGGTAGCACTTTGGAAACCTGCTTACTAAATGTCTCGCTAGACAGAGCATGCGCTGGCTCAGGCGAGACCTAAAAAAGATTTAACCTCCTGACAATTCAGGGATGAGTGGTCATTAAGTGCAGGAAACAATTCAACACATTTTAGAGTACTTGAGTGGATCCTAGTGGACAGTGCTTCCTGCGAGATAGCTACCACACCATTCCTTAATCCTCTCTTATTTATTGGGGTAAATGTGACAGCATTGGGATTGAGATCAAAGGTTTTCCCCATCATAGCCTCTGTAACCCAGGAGATACTCCCACCACCAATATTTATCCTGCAGTCTCCCACCAAGTGCACATAACAAGATGGCAACACCTCATCAGTCAATCAAAATAGATTTGTAAAACACTGCTTATCACCTGTGAGGGTATACAGGTTCTGGGGCAGTGGTGGAGGTTTGGGTGATGTTGCTGCTGAGTTGAATTATTTGAAGAGCCAGGTCTTCAGGTCCTTCTTGAACTGCTGCAGGGTGGGGGATGCGGAGGTGGACACCATTTCAGGACCTGGCTGCCAGATGTGAGAAAGCACGGCCACTGATCCTGCTTTTGTGGATGCGGGATGTGTGTGCCAGGAAGAGGGATGAGGAGCGAAGTTTGCAGGTGGGTTGGTAGAATCTCAACCTGTATTTAAGGTAGGTTGACTCTTGTTGTGAAGGGCATTGTAGGTGTTTGTGAGCAGTTTGAACTGACACCGGTTGCTGACAGGGAGCCAGTGTAGCGCTTTGAGGTCGGGGAGGTGTGGGTCTGCCTCGGGATGTCGAGGATGAACCTGGCTGTTGTGCTCTAGATTATCTGGAGTATGTTTAGTAGTTGAACAATGATTCCCATGTAGAGGGAGTTGCTGTAGTCCTGGTGATGAGGGCCTGGGTGACAGTGTGGTAAGTTCCTTGCTGATGGTGCTTTTTCCTAGAAATACTGTCCTGTAAAGACATAGGAGTCACAGAGACCTCTTGAGTGGAGGTCCTCTTTTCCTCCAACACAGCTGATTTGGGGAAGTTGGCAATGGTCAGCGAGAATGCTCCCCTCTGTTGCTGCTGCTATGGCTAGGAGAAAAAAGGATGCAGAAGGCAGGATGCAGGGATGACAAAATGTTTTCTACTTCTTTTCATAGGAAAGGATTTCACATCAAAAACTTTAATTTGGAATCTTGCCACCTCCCCGATAATGGCCACACTACACCGCTCTGTGAAGCATGCGGCTTGCATATTCAAACTACTGACTTCTACATCAAAAAGTCTGTTTCAAGTTCTTTAAGAGACCTGTGAGAAAAAGCACAGCTGGGGTAATAACCTGTGTGTGTCTGGTCTGGTGTTTTCACTAAAATCCAAGCTCTGCTATGTTTAAAAAATGTCAAATGCGTTCCTGCTTCATCTGAGACTGGCAAGTATCACTCCTACTTTAAACCAAAGACCGCAGCAGCTGTCTTATTTAGACACAGCTGGGGGTGTGCTCCTGGAAAAGGCTTTAACAGATAAAAGCCCACAGAATCGTCTTGTCAGAAACTTGATTTCATATAATGTTGTCCCCGTGCTTTGAGCATACGTGGCGTGCTCCCATTCCTTGCTGGGGATCCATTTGATCTCAGGTTGCAATTTGTGACACACAGTAGGAGCGAGCCTGCAGAAGGTAAAGAGGGTATTCGTCCTCTAAGTGAAGCTGAACTGTCTGTTCTTTTGCTGTAAATGCTAAGCCTTGAGAAATAAGCAAGTCACATGACAAAGTGTACGTGACAAGCTGTTGCTATGCTTCTCTTTCTGATTTCATAAATTCATGCCCATGTATAGCCAAGGACCGTATTCTGATTACTGATTGGATAAATGATTAGAAAACCCCAACTGTTTTGCTAGACAACTGGATCTCATTGGCTGTGTATCATGTGTGCAATATATGCAATATGTATTGTAATCTATAAAAACCCATGTTAAGTCCTGTATTTGAAGCGGGTCCACGTGGCACCTGTTTCCTCTGCAGCTGTTGAATAGCAAGATATGTTTGAAATCTCACTTCCTCATGTATTTTATTCATTTTAGACTTCCATGCGATATTGCAAAAATGTCAAATACTCTCCTGCTTCATCAGAGACTGGCAAGTAGCACTCTGAATTGGGTAAAAATACCTCAACAGTATTTTATTGAGGCCCTTCGGGGGTGAGCTCCTGGAAAAGGTTTTAACAGATAAGAGCCTTAGCCCAGAATAGTCTTGTCAGAAGCTTGAATTTCATATAATGCAGTCCCCATGCTTTGAATATGTGGCCTTCCCCCATTTCTCGCTGGGGTTCCTGACTCCCGGGTAATCCAGAGCTATGCAGAAGCCCTGTCAGACCCATTCTGCCTCTGTGCCTGCCCTGAGTCCCGCTGACCCCAGAGAAGTGCTTGCCACTCCCAGCTCGGTCTCGCATGCCCCAGCCTCCGCTCACCCCTGCGGGCTGCCCCACAGCAGGGCAGCACCAGGTCCCACATCTGTAGACTGTCACGCTCACTTTGGATTGAAGGGTGCTGCCGGCATCTGCTCTGTGATTGTTACACGCAGGAGGGGCACTTGGGGTGAGCCTTCAGAAGAAGAAGGCCCACCTGATTTTATGTCCATTTATATATGTGCTGAAAGCAAAGTGGGTAGAACCACTTTGTGACCCACGGATTGTCCCTGTAACTCATTTTAAGGGCATCCAGTGAAGCCAATTACTGGACTATACAGAAGCTTCTCTGGGGCCTTGTATGGTATGACTCGCTCTACAGATGGTCTAATGCAATGCAATACATACAGAGGTTGACAAGTAAAACACTTTGCATTCTCATGTATTGGACACACTCAGAAGAGACACATCGATTGTGTTTTTTTTTTCCTTTACTGGGAGGCTGTTTGGAGAAAATGTGTAGCAGAACACAGGCTGTGGTCCCTTTGAGTTTCAGCAGTTAATCCAGTCAGGAGACACCGAAAAAGGAATAACTGTTGTCCTTTTAATCAGGCATTTGGAATCAGACAGACTTGGAGCAATAAGAAGAGCGTTCCGTTCCACCAGTCCCTCGGCAGGCAGCGCTTTCCAAGAGAGATCAGTATAGGAGGAGACCGACCGGATTGTGAAAACCATTGAAAAAGCACCAAAGGAGACTGGATCATAGCAAGAAAGTGGTTCATGAGAGACTCAGAGATGGAATTTTGAAAAGAATTTTGTTGAAGTACCACAAAAATTCAAAACAAAGGATAGTGACTGGACTAACCAAGAGTAGGAGGCATTAAGAAACAGGAATACAATTATTGAGAAAGATCGAGAAATAATAACAAAAAAATACATATAAAAAAGGTCAACTAAGATCTCTTT
This sequence comes from Lissotriton helveticus, assembly GCF_964261635.1. Taxonomy (NCBI): domain Eukaryota; kingdom Metazoa; phylum Chordata; class Amphibia; order Caudata; family Salamandridae; genus Lissotriton; species Lissotriton helveticus. Next base: position 653,031,416 of record NC_136067.1, read on the forward strand.
AATCTCAAATAAAAACATTGAACGCTGTAAATGATCGGGCCGAAGGCAAACTATGGATTCATAGTCCTTCGCTTGAAGAATTGAATATGGCTGCAAGGGAAGAGTTCACAGATATATATGTGTGAAATGGATGAGATATTGAAATAAGTAAATGCAGCACAACCAATGATGTTCCCTTCCAAGTTTGATTTATTTAGAGTATGAATATGGTGTGTTCTTGGTTAGGTTTTTTAAGTGTATGATGTATCTAATAATGAAATGATAATTGGTGAATTGTAGATCGAACATAATTATATGATCTTTTTGTAATAAAGATGAATTGATTTGTGATTAAGGACTATTTGAAGTATTCTATCAATATATGACAATAGGTATTCATTATAATATTTGAGCGCGTCTTGAGATGGCACAGCACACACACGCACAAGTGGCTCTGCGGTTCTTGGTGCTGTGTGCCCTAATGAACTGCATTGTGGTTACTGAGGTGGCCTGGTCTTCAAAATAACAATGAGCTGACAATGCCTGCCCAGTAATGACCAATGACTAATTTGAGCTCCAACCATCACTTGTTTGTATACTTCAGTGCGATCCCCCAAGTGTGGTGGGTAAGCCCTGATGTGGTTCCTGTGCCTGCTGTGCCACTGGAGCCAGTCTGCACCCGACTGTAGAGCCCCAATCGGGATGTGTTTCAGTTCAGTGAGGACCTGGCCTGGTAGTTTGGGGTAGACTTTCATACTGGAGCAGGGTCAAGACTGATTTACGCATGACTGGGTCCAAGCTGAGGCGGCATGGTGTGGAAAAAGACAATGGACCTGGATGCAGCTGTGTAAATACCAATGGCTGAGATTAATTGAAGCATTCCATCCATCACTAGGTTCAATGGGTATGCCCTGACGTGGGTCCCTTGCTCACTGATCCACTAGAGCCAGGCTGCACCCGACAAACAATCCCCAATCAGGACTAAACTGGTCTTGGGTTGGTTGTGTTTCGGGAGGGCTGGCAGTTCGGGCTGGACTGCTTCTTTTGGAGCAGGATCAAGACTAATTTGCATATGGCTGTGTGGAAACTGAGAGGTGGCATGGTGTGCAAAATAATGACGAATTGAGATACGGCCCAAATAATTACCAGTGGTCCAGATTAATTCATGCATTCTATCCATCACTTTTTGTACGCTCAAGACCTGACTCTCCGACTGAACGGCAGACCTTCCTAACCCCCCCCCCCCCCCCCCCCCCCCCACCCAAGGCCTTGAGACCATAACCGGTGATTAGCCGCACTCTATAAGAACCTTGATTGACTGATTATGCTTCACTGCACTGTGGTTACAGTGTATGAAAAGTTATTAAAATCCTACTCTGTCTGGTTCCTATGCATTACAAACTCTGAATGCAGCTCCTTTCACACTTCTATGCATAGTTATTCACTATTTTATCAATAATGGACAGTTTATATGTTGGAATCCAACTCTGTAGCTCCTTAAGGTTTTATGAATTCAGTTGAGGGTCATTTGGGCAATCACAGTTACCAAACTACGAGAAGGTGGGTGTCTTCCCACTTTTACCCATAGCCAGGCTTTTTCACAAGTCCTGAAAACAACAAGCTATAAAGACCTCCTTTTCGAGCCGAGCTCCCCCTGTGCTTTGAAGTTTACGTTTTTCAGTTTCAGAATGCCTCAGTGTCTTTTTAGTGTTACTTTGGTGAATAACACACCTGCTAATACTGATTTTTCATCAAAACATTCTAATACGTGAAATGTTTTGTGAAGAATTTGGTTTAAGCTTGCCTAAAGCAATTATAATCTGTTTTTCATCTTTAAACGTGTATTTTTTTATTTTCAGATTGTGAACGAAGCAGCTAAATACAGATATCGGTCAGGAGATCTTTTTAATTGTGGATCTCTAACAATTCGAGCGCCTTGGGGCTGTGTGGGTCATGGCGCCCTATATCATTCTCAAAGTCCAGAAGCATTTTTCGCTCACTGCCCAGGAATAAAGGTACTGTAACACACTGTATTTTCTAAATACTAATTTATTATGTTGTGTTTATATAAATGGCATCGCTCATCGATACCTCTCGCAGACACTTCCTGCTACATCCATTCATGTTAAGTGCATTATAACAGTCCCATGAGCAACCAAAAGCCCCATCCAGATCCGGGTCTTTTAAAATACTGGGTGCCCTCTGCTGGAATGCAAGTCACTTACCTCTTTGCGAATCCCTCCTTGCATATGTGTATGCTGTAATGCATCTCCTACTGTTGCTCTTTGTCCCATTACTTCTCAATCATTTAAACATTTCTGTAGGTTAATGCTTGGCTACTACGGCCTTTATGCACCGCCATGGTCCTACTGTACGTAAAGTGCCACTGTTCGAAATCTTCACTCACATTAAATAAATGTAATGCAAACTGTAAAGAAAAATAAGACACAAATTCGAAGGTGCCTGAGCATTTCCCTAAAGTGAGCGAACATTGATAATCTAAAACAGTTTAAGGGAATCAGAACAAAAGTAGCATCAGTTACAGGGTCAATAAGGTGTTAGTTTTTAGAATAACAACAAAGATTGAGTGTGAAATTAAAATGCAATGCCAAATAATGAGAACATATTTTAAAACTGTAAAATAAAACGATAATCATAACAAATGTGATACTGAATAATAACAAGCCTTTGACTCCTACTGTAAATGAGTCCATTTCCAAATCTAATCCGGGATTTTGCGAAAGAGCAACAGCCAATTTCAAGTTTCCAGCACACTTTTCTGGATGAACTGAACTGATTTGTATTATAAGTATTTACTTTGACTTGCAACTCACATTCTAAAATCTGGCAACTGCTTATGTGCCCACAAGAAGAGACCCGCCAAATTCACACTGCCTCATCTGTTTCAAATACTCAGTTGTCTGCTTTCGTCTCTACTCTGGCCACAATGCCTGCCAATTCTTCTCTCCGAAGAGATCTAGCTATATGACCCTTCTCTCCAAAGACATTGATCACCTTTCTCCCAGAATACTTGTAAACCGTTTCTTCAACATATTTCCGCATTGTCTCACCAGTACAAGCCTTCTGGACACACTTTTGCCTAGCCTCATATAGTTTGTGCATAGTAATTGTCCATCCTGAAACATTTAACTCTGCACACTTTCGCTTAGTCCACCATGACATTCTTTGTAGTTAGGTCTGGTATTGGTATCGCTGATGCAAAGCTCTCCATTGCTATCCTCTGCACCGATGGTTGTTACCTGGAGTGAACCTCAGAAACCTACATCGGATACGTGATCTATCGGATCCTCTCTAGCCACATCTTTTCTGGTGGCACTCTAATGTTTCTTCCTTCATCTCCCCACAACATATCCACTTTATGCTCATTTATCAGATTGTTTGTCTGCTAACTAATACAGCATTCCCAAATCATCACACGCTGCCTTATGCTCAGTCCTAAGATGGGAACGATTATTGGTGTCCCTTAGTCGAATGTATCCAGAACCATCTACCTCCATCTCTTTCCCCTCTGACTTTATTTACCCCTGGGCAGAATCAGGGTTGCTTCGCAGGTAGGAAGAAATAAAGCCCAACACAGTTGGTTTTAGGGACACTGCGAAGGGCAGAGGCATTATATATACCTTAAGGATATTAAGATAAATATGTTGACTGGACCCCTGATCGTGTTCTGATAAGCAGCTTTCCTAGCAGGAAGCCTGTGTGCAGCGGCTGCCTGCAGGGTACTTCTGGAGCATTAGGAGGCAGGTCCCATTGGCAGGCTTTCCTGCTAGGAAACTGGCTTTGATACATTCAAGGGCAGCACCATGTAGTTGTTATGATTAAGATAACGACACTACCTACAGAGCATGCATGCAGATCCCCTGGCAGTGCTGGACAACACTGTAACTCTTCATTCCATGCTTTCCTTGCTGCACTGAATAGGGAATTTTGTTCGCTATAGGTCATTCTGCCTACGTTTTGTCTTTTTTAATTCAAGGCAGGAAGAGGAGCAGTTTATTGCAATTGACGGAGCTTTTGCATCTGCTTATCACTGTTTAAAAAGAGAAGCAATTCACTCACCACATCCGCACCCCTATCTGGTACAAAATTCTAAATGATCTTATCTCTGAAACAGTCATACCAAAGTGTTCCTCAACATCTTCATCTTGAATACCCTTCTGTGGACAGATTAGAAGCACTGAAAGTGTACTAGGCCCTTGACACACACTCATGCTCCTCCTCCTTTAAACAGTGCCAAGCCAAGCCTGCCAAAGTACATGGTTAAATGATTACCCTGGAGCAAAAAAGTTCACATTGGGCGCACACAAAGTCATCGTTTCTAAATCTTCGTCCGACTGATTAGCCTTCTAGACCCAGAAGAGGCTTCAAGGAAGTTTTACTTTGAGCCATAAAAGCATTCTTTCAAAATTACACTGCACAAACTGAATACTAACCAGAGAAACTCTCTCAACTCCTTCTCCAAACACCTTCGTACTGGCTCCATCAATGGTGAATACCCCTCTGTTCCATCTCCCTCATTGTGACCCACTGAGTTGCATTGATGTATACGGTTGTATCCTGCCATGAGTACTGCAGTTAGATGTATGCTTTCCTCCTGTACCAAATCTTACATTATCTACAGTATGAGCAAAACCAAGTCATCTTTGCTAATTATTGGCATAAAGTCCTCCATGTAACTCTCCCAAGCCATGGAAGCTCTACATTAGCTACCAAAAACATGTGCGCTATTCAAATTGCTTTGCCTAGCTCACAAATCCAACTATAGCTGAGCACTTCTCTACCTTTCCAGAATCTTACTTATTACCATGCCGACTACATATCTAAAAAACTGTCATCCAGCCTAAGTATTGTGGTTTGGGAGGCAGTCCCCGCAATATCCCAGTTCCTTGCTCTGAAAAACTCTTCTGTTGTCCCAGTGTCTCTGATCAGAGTGAATGGCAATCTGAAGAACTCTAAAGACTCGCCCAGTGAGCTCACCGGTCCCTCATATTTAGAATTGAAATACATTTCCCAGCCTTCCTCCATCATCTAGAAGTCTCACTGTATACTGTGTACTATTGGCTCCTTTGTTTAAGACCCAATCACGACTGGCCTGCAAAAATGGGGTGCAAGTTCCTAGAAGCACATGTAATGCCTGCAATTTACATGGATTTCATCTCTCGCAATTCATGGGAGCGCACATTTATGATTATCCTGTATCATTTAAACAGGATTTTGCATTTAAAATGGGATTACCGGCCCAAACGGGACTCTGCCGTTTGTGTTTAGATTAGTCCATGATCATTAAACACCCGCTAACCAATGCACACATGATGTGCCTTCCATTTCCTATATTATCTAGATGTCCTTTTGCTCGACATCTAAATCCCACAATACCATGTGATTCGTTTTTATTTCAGACTTTATGCACCAATGGTTGCTTCTGTAAATATCCTCATCTCTGGTATGCCTTCTCCATGATTAATTTGAAGGTGACTCTCCCAGGTGATAACTCAAACCTCCTCGTTTTCACCCCCATTCACCACTGCCCCTCAGTGATGATGTTGCATGAAGTGTTTGATACATGTATTGTCTTTGTGCGACTATCCTCTCCTTCCTTGTTTCTGTTACTAAGTACTAGTTTTATGTCATGTTTTTGAGATAGCGTCAATACTACTTTTCTGCTAAAATGCTAGCTAAATACTTTAATGTACTTATAAGAGCATTTACTTATGTACTTGACTGTCTTTTTGAAGGTCGCTAAGCACTTTGCTTATTTGGCCTTTTTACATTTTCGGAAGAGCGGAGCTAGTCCACAGATGGCAGAGATGAATGTCCTCCAAGTCTGATCGATTGGATTCATGTTATGTGATTCTTTAATATGCTATGACCAGTTCTCTCATCCAGCACTTACTGCACTTCAAATACCCAGCACTCTCCGCTTTTTAAATAATCCACATACCAAATAGTGAGTAGGTGTTTTTCTTTCCATTCAATGCAGGTTGTCATCCCAAGAAGCCCAGTCCAAGCCAAGGGCCTCCTCATGTCCTGCATAGAGGACAAAGACCCGTGCATATTCTTTGAGCCGAAAATACTCTACAGGGCTGCAGGTAATGTTTTGTTGAATGAATACAACAGCTTGATTTCAACTATATTGAACATGGTTTGAAGTTGTCTTCACCTGGAAAAAAGGTTCTGTTGAAATTATAATGTGGCTGGACTAATTGTTAATTTTGTAATTTAGTTTTGCTTAGTTTTCACTTACTAGGTAGAGTGGAAATTGTTTCTTGAACACGTTATTGTGGCGGAGACTCAGAAATATGTTTTTTGAAATATAATTGGAGTTTGTGTTGGCTGACAAAACAATTTGATCTGAAACCTTTTTACACTAAGTTCTCCTTCCATTTTTTAGATTGTAGTCTACCAGACAGTGCAGCTGTCTACTTGCAAAGAGAGCTTGGGGACATGTAAAAAGATCTATCCCCTCAATGATTGGCTTCTTTGTTTCTTTCACAAGTGCTTGCTTATCAGGGACTTTTTTTTTCTTTTTCCTGAAGCACTCCATGAGAGGTCTTGTGTTTTTGAGTTGTCTCACACATCTTTCTCTCTTCCCCCGTTGCTCTCTCTGTATTTTTCTTGAATTTCTCTTCCCTCCACCCCTACCATGCTCTCTTTCGTCCATGTGCTCCTCTCACCCCACCTCCATTTGATCTTTCTCTTAACTACAATTTTCCTAATCTAGGGCCATATGTATCAAAAAAGAGTTTTGCGATTCTCAAATTGCTATTTTTAGCGAATCACAATTAGAGAATCGCAAAATGCAATGTATGTAGGATTTGCTAAAATTTTTGAGAATCCTACATTTTCCTTATTTGCGAATTGCAAATTAAGATTTGTAATTAAGGAATACATTCCCATTCAACCCCATGGGCTGGGAGGCCCATAGAAATGAATGGGAAGACATTCTCAATTTGCGATTATCAATTACAGAATTGCAAATTGAGAATGCAATTTCAAGGGTGCCAAAAGGACACCCTGTTGCAGCCCTGAAATATGCATGTGTGCACATTTGTGCTCATACACGCAAGGGCTGTATGTGCAAAATATGGCACTTTTAAAAATTCAAAAAAGTGCTTTTTTAAAGAAAATCGCAAATTACCAACAACTTGAAGTTGGTGGTAATTTGCAATTCCTTAAGGCCAAATAGCAAATTTCTGGTGCTTCCAGAATTGCATTTAAGGAATCACAATTTGCAATTCCTTAATTGCATTTGCAAAATAGAGAATCGCTAATTTTGCAATTCTCTATTTTGCGATGGCCTTTTAGGATGATACATCCCAAAAGGCTTTTTCCTATTCGCAAACGGGCTGATTCTGAGAATCTGCCTGTTTGCAAACGGGAAAAAGGCTTGATACATATGGCCCCTAAATAACAATTATTCAGTATCATGTGTGCATACGCTTTCCATATGTTTATACACAACAATTATCTGCAGAGCTTTTGCGGTTTCAAGTGGATGTGCAGAAACTCCAGTATGTACAGTAGAGATGACTATTTCCACTTCAGATGGCACAACTCACTTATGTTGCTGCTGTTGAGGATCTCGGACAAATATGATCTTGATTGTGATCACCCGCCTCCCTTCTCTGATCCGTTCTCTTTCAGTCCCTTCCCTCGTCCCGCCATACAGTTTCCCTAGAGACATTACAGTTACACTCGCCCGCTAATGCCGGGCTCTCTCTGAAGGAGTTGTGATGCCTTGCAGGGCCTTGCCCCATCTGCCAATATTGAATTTCAGCCAGCTAAAGTGTTCTTGAAGGAATGCGACTTCTACAGCTGAACCTCAGCAGCAGAAGAAAGCAACACAATCTCTAACGTGGAATTAACGGAGAAAGTCAAACACAACCACTTCTGCTAGGAAACTGCATTTAAAAACATGTAAAACAAAGAAAGAAACAATTACATGGATATTTATGAATTTCTTTCTGCTGCACTCCACATTGTGCCAGCAAAAGGAATAGGTTTGTAAGCTGTCATGGGAAGCGTTCAAATCACATTTTGACAATTCCCATTGTTGAGGGAGATATTTTGATGTTTTGTGCATCTAGTGAACATTCATCAAATCAATTTTTCTGGTAAATTGCGATAAACATTTCAAAGAATTATATTCGTTGACTATGCATTCACAAAACCATCAATGTTTTTTCTTTAGAAATGTGTGTTAGCTCTCAGCCCCTCCCTCCCACCTTCTGTTGTCCATGTGGCCTCCTGTTCCATCCCTCCTTGAATCCGTCCCTCAGAGTAGTCCCCCCAGCCTCAGTGTGAACTCCCATCCCACAATATGTGTCACCTAACGCCACCACACAGTAAACAAAAAGTACTATGAGGCTGCGAGCTCTGGCTGCTTTATTAGCATTTTTTTTTCATAAGTTCAACCATGCTTTGCCCAGTGACCAAGGCACAGAGAAGATGGTGTGCGTAATTCTCTGTCCTTGCAATACCCTTCTCTGCCACATGGGTCTCTGCCTCAGTATTACCGTTGTCAAGGACCCACAGACATTTGTTGCGCTAAAGACTTCAGGAGCCTCAGCCTATCTAGTTACCAGTGTCGTGTTAAATTACAAATACCTATGACTCCGTTATACTTGTAAACCTATCAATGCCATGAAACACTAATTCTTAAACTGTGGTCCGATGACCCCTGGGGTCCTTGACTCCTACTCAGGGGTCCGCAACTGTCCATAAAATTAAATAATATCAGTAGTACCGGCTTTACGGTAATACCGCCTCACTAGGCCCCTAGTTCAGGAGCACTTCACTTCAAAATACCAAATGGGGTTGCAGGCACGTGCTGGAGAGATCTTTGTGTGACCTGCAAGTATCAGGCCATAATAAAAATGTCAAGATAACTGTAGTAATTAATATATTTGCTGAAGAAGTCTGAGTTTTGTCTAGAGGAGTTTTTAATTCATAAAGAAACGGGGGAAATGTGCCTGCTGCAAAGCACAATATTTAACATGCAGATCACAGATTTGTATTTCATGTAGATAATCCAGTGGGTTAATGATTATGCCGATAGATCCTTTTATTGCTTGCATAAAATGCAGCCCTTCAAATATGGCACAGAAACCAGCAGCAAACAGTGGAAAGCAAACAACAATGCATTGCTTTAGAAACCTATTGTTCTTTTCGCCTCAATCTTTTTTTATTTCGTGGTTTCTAAAAAGAGTGCCTTTGTATAGTAATTCTTTAGCTACACAATACAGGAACTTCCCATGAAGAATCACCTTGTTGCAACTTGTGGCTCTTGTTTTGCGATGATGAGACATCCGAGGAAGGTTTTCCCTTGACTAACATCTTCTGCCACAAAAACACTGGTCCAGGCCTCGGTTATACTCCGGCTGCATTACAGTACTGCTCTGTTTATGGCAGTTAATGCCCCTCACTATCTAACGGATAAACTGCACCGCTACCGGCCTTCCTGTATTTTAAGATCAAGTGATAAGGAAAAGGATGACTGTTCCCCATGTTCGCACTGAGCATTCTCCTTCACGGCAACTACTGCCTGGAACCTACTGTCTCTCCATCTTCGATGCTGTGCTGATATCACAATATTCAGGAAAATGTTGAAAACATGGCTGTTCTAGTCTCTGGCTCTGTGCTGGCTGAACGTCGAGATATACCTTTGGCTAGGATTCGTTGCACTTTATCAAGTTTTATTAACATTAGCTCTGATTCCTCGACTGGGAAGATATTATAACTACTTTTACATGAAACAAAGATTGTTCTGGTTCTATGTTGTGGTAGGTTTTCATTATCATTTCCTGCCTGAAAATCTTTTTTATTTTTGCGTTTTTTTGTATTCATCTTTAAACCATTTTTGGTGTCCATTGTCCTTGACATCATTAATGCCTCACTCTTTAAATGTCCATAAGGAATTGCAATGCATTTCAAAGATGAGTCCCTCAAATAATTTTACCTGAGCTATTTCTGGTTTCTTTTTAGGTCAAGCCTACTTTAGAGCATATGTGCTATCTGTCATGAAGCATATTGCGGTTTCCTAAGAATGTAGAGGGGCTTTGACCCCTCCCATTCCTTTCCATTGGTTAACTTTTCTTGCCACTTTCATTTGCTGCCTTCTTATTTGTGTCCCAGCTTGTCAATCTTTTGTTTGTACCTCTCATAGATCATTGCCCGACTCATCTGTTTTGTGCATTTTATTTTCTTTTTAGGTACCATGTACCGAGCCAACCTGGATCTGTAACTTGAAATAAAAAATAAGTGCCTGGATTATTTTGTAAGTGTACAAAACAGTGATGGATGGAATGCTTGACTTAATCTCAGCCACTGGTAGCCACTCGGGCTGCATCCCAATCCATCGTTATTTTGCACACCATGCCATCTTAGTTTGAGCCCATCTTAGATTGGGATGCCACCCTGAGTAATTGCCAGTGGCTGAGATTAATTCAAGCATTCCATCCATAGCTTTTTTTATATACTTTAGTGTGGGTTATTTTGTAGGGATGCGTTTGTGTGATGTGAGCCCCTAAAAAATTTCACAGGCAGCGCATTAAGGTTTCTTTTTATTTAGTCACTTTACACAGCATCATAAGTGCTGTGCAGGGTGGTGAAAAAACATTGACAAAGCCAATGTCATAAGGGCGCGATCTGTTGTGTTTGCCAGTGCTTTTTATCGGGCTGCGCAGTACATTATTCGGAATTTCACCTGAGCTGCCACATGGCATCAGTTTTCTGTCAGTAGTTCTTAATCTCCATCATCTCATTGTCACTGACTCCGTTTAGGCTGATTAACTGTCCCTTTGGAATGTTGTCTGTGGCACGAGGAGGGAAAGTGAGGAGTTGTAATAATGCCCTTGGCGTGTGAGCTGCGTCTGTTTATTTTCCCATTGTTTGCAGAGATCTTCTCATCCATGTCCCCCTTGCCTTCTTTATAAGCAGGATTACAATTTTACATGTGTGAACATATTTTAGTATGCTGTGTGTACTTTAGAGTCATATGATTAACACCCGTGCAAAAGGACTGTTCTTTATTAAACAAACAAGGATCTACTTCGAACTACCTCTAACATGGCTACTTAGGTGCATTTTTACAGTCCCTCGATGAATAGTAGATTTCTTGTCTGTGGACGGTGTGAGCCTTTTCCGGATGTAGACTGAACACATCCAGATAATTATTTCCTTTGTTAAGTAAAGTAATTGAGCGAAGCATGCAGGCGTCCACGATTACACATTTAAGAGTAGTTTACTTGACTTATTTATTGATATTTTTAGATCTGATACAATCTCCTTTACGTCTCTGAATGTAATGCAGTCTTACAATTCAGATTCCAGTATCGACCCACCTGCTTGTCTTCCCCCGAATGCATCTCATTATCAGCAGCAGGCTGTGCCCTTATTCACTCTCCAGTGTGTAGTAATATACGTGGGCCACCCCGCGCATTCACGTGCACAATTACCTCACTTTTTATACACCTACCTGTACCGAGCAGAATACTTCCCCCTAATTGGCCTCCGTAACAATGTTTTTGTTGGCTTTTTGCGTGTCAGAGTTGAAAACAAACAAAAGGGAATACACATCTGACTTTGTCTCTGTATTCATCAACATCATAACCCATGCATCCCTGGCCATTTTTTAAAAATGAATTATGTATGTATGGCTTCTGCCATGGTCCCTTTACGCACATCTGCTGCCCATTTTTGTATATCAGATGCTTTGTTTGCTCTCCACCCCATAGCAATATTTCTGTTGTCCATAGCAATATTTCTGTTGTCCATACCATGGCAAGAACTATAAATGTACAAAGTTATGTGCTTTAGGTCTTGGTATCTGTCTTAGTCGGCATGCCTCAGGTTCAATTCCCAGTTCACTCTTTATTATCCCCCTGTCCATTTCAATCCCTCCGTCCAGTACCGCTGAATCGGGAGAATTCCTGTACCGTATGATAACAAGCATTTACAATGCAATGGTCTCGGCATTATTAAAGGTAGCGCTATTGGCATTGCTCATGACGTTTTTTTTTTTTTTTGTTTTTTTTTATCTTAAATAAATGGCATTGTCATTTACATTGCCAATAGCTTAATCGTTAAATAAATGGCATTGTCATTTACAATGCCAATAGGTTAATCGCTCGCAAATGCATGACCTACCTATTGCATTTACACCCACACAGAGCCACATATACAGAGCCACCCACACAGAGCCCCCAACACACACACATCCACACCCACACAGAGCCCCCCCACACACACACGCACAGAGCCCCACACACACACAGAGCCCCACACACACACACAGAGCCCCACACACACACACAGAGCCCCCCACACACACACACAGAGCCCCACACACACAGCTAAAAAGCACAAAGTCTTCATACAAATAAAAACATAATCATGGTACATCAGCTATAAATTAGGTAGGAGTTCATTTTTTTACTTTAAACTTCTAAAACAAATCGGATAAAATGGATGTTGTACATAAACATGCATCTCATAACACATCTATAGGAGGAAAAACGAATAATTCTTGAATTTCTCAGTAATTTTATGATCTTTATTTATCCTATAATGCACATGTTAATGTCGTAATACACTATAATTGGTGGGTGACATAGCTGATAAGCAGAAGGTTAGCAGATTAGGACAAGAGAGAGGCCTCTTATTTGGTACGAAACATCTCAAGTCACCACATTATCCTTGCACTTACAGCTTTCCCAAAACTCACAAAAAAAGTTTTGTTCCCTGGAGGGAGACCTAAGATTTAAGGAAATCACTCCTCCCACCGAATACCCATCTGTATATGTGGACAGGCCTTTTAGTTAAACACTTATTCACCTTTATATGGGACAGTAAGGATGTATTTAACAAGTCTGAAGATGTACACTGAACGCAGGATGCTATGAGACTTATAAGGCGGGATGTGGTACTACCAACTGCAGGACACTGTTATAAGCTCCAGGTTTCCTCCTCTAATGCCAACTCTTTTCATATGTTGGTATGAGAGGGAGAATCTATGGTGCATCGACTGCAGGATAAATGGACCACCTCTAATGCAGGGGCCATTACACAGAAGACGTTATAATCTGGTAAGGGGCAGTTAACGAACAGTTCATGAATCTCTGAAACAAAACCCCTTTAGTGTGTCATTAACGATGCAACCTCCCAATGAAATATTGATTTTTTAAATGTATTCCATTGATGTTCGCCCAGCAACATCCCTGTGACCGTGTGTGCCCTGAAATAAACATGAAGCACTCTGCACGATGACAAGCCAGAGACATTGCAAGACAATATGCTTCACGGAGGAACATTTATGAGATGCCAACTCTACCTCGAAAGCAACTTCGCTTCAGGAGAGAAGAGACTGCGCTCCAGCTTCAACTCGGATTTGACATAGGTCAGGTTTTTATCCTAGCCTCATTTTACCGCTCCATAAATATCTTTAACCCACCAACCAACAAACCCCATCCACACGCACCTCTCGTCAGGCACTCTTCCAGGCGACTACGAGGAACCCTTTTAGCCCCGCCACTTCTGGATTACCTGCCTCACTTCCAATGGCGTTGCGTTCCCAGCCTCGCTCTGAAGTCTCTTCTCTATCTCATTTTGAACGGCGGTGCGTTTCTAGCCTTGCTCTGAGGTCTCTTGGTGACACTAACGGAACTGGACTGGACCTTGTAGCCCGAGAGGTTAGGTCCCCGTTTACCGGGTGCCGGACCCCGTAAAATATTGATACCTATGGGAGTTATACTTACTGTGACGGCACCGATTATCTAGTAAACACGGAAAACGGACTTCTGAACTACTCATCGGATCAGGCTCTAGGCCAGTGGCCATCTTGGATTGGGACGCAGTGCTCGAAGAGACGAGCGATAGAAACCCACCCGTCTCGTAGAATTGTGGAAGAGACATGCAGACCATGAGAATGGGTTAATCATCGAAACGCATAACTGCAGCTTACAAGGCAAGAGAAGAATCAAGGTGTGGCTTGGACTGCAGCTACTCAAAATGGCTGCAGTTTTATTCACTCAAGAAAGGAGTCACCTGCAACATGTAGTCAAAACGGGTGCCTGGCTCCTAATTGGTAAAAGCAAGGAGCGAATATAACAATCTACGCAGCATACAAGTTAGCAACATATATGCAGCTTACATGATACCTTGAGTGATGAGGGATAGCCCGGTAGCGGATACACAAAATGGCCGCTTTACTATTTTTTCAATGAAAGCTTCCTCAGTGAGCTCAGCAGAGAGGCAGACTCGCTATATTTGTAGAAGGTGCAACATATAAAGAGATCAAAGAAGAAACACTTGCATTGCTGGCCCAGCCACCTAGCTCCCCAAGGCATCCCAACTTCAGTATATCCCAAAATGTACAGATAAAAGGGCAGTCATAACAGTTCAATAACGCAACACGCCTTTTCACAATAACAAACTTGTCTAAAAAAACAAAACATTATTCACATCAGTCAAAAGTATACTTCATAAACCGAAATCCTCACTTTATAGGGGCATACAGACTGGCCATATGTCTTCGTCCTGCGAAGTTCATGTAATTAAACTGACTATGGAAGGGTTTTCACGGCTCTGCCCTTCAAAGACCTCGTCCACCCACAAACAGACATCTTCACAATATATATGCCAAATCTAACCGAAGGGTCCGAGAGCGTTTTCAAATGACTCAAGTCCCGTTTCAGACGCTTACCTAACGGTTGACTTTTGTGTGACGTCGGAGCCAGAATGCAGCTTTGTTACGTCACAGAGGGTGCTTTAATTGAGTTATTTCTCCCGCTGATATCAAGAGCAACGCCGGATCATGTTACACTAAAGTCTGCCCTCCTTATAACATCACAAGCAGGGGGCGGAAAGTACGCAAAGCAGTTACCTGACCTGCGACAGTAAACAAACGTATTTGGACACTTTGAAAGCTCTCAGCCTGCTCACCGTAGAAGCAGCGAGTAAAACACGTCCACGTTTCACCGAGGCGAGGCAGAAATGCCTCGGAGAAAGCATAGTCTTTTTCAGATTCTGGGGCGTGGTTTACTTTCTCTCCTCTCCTATTGGCTGGAAGGTAAAATTCCAGCCCATGGGAAGAGGAGAGAAAGTAAATAGAAAGAAGCTTAGAAAAACGCCCCCGAATCCGAAAAAGACGGGGCTTGAACCGAGTGACGCCCCTCTCCTCCAATGGCTGGCCTCCGTTTAGGAAGCCAGCCAATGGAGAAGAGGGGCGGGTTCAAGCCCCCTTACTAAAAAACATTAAATCTTCGGAGCTCCGCCCAAACTGCTTACAGCAGTGCGACGAGTCCTCGACCTAAAAATCGTGCCAATGGGTGTGATGGTCTTGGGCATGCATCAGATGCCGGCCATTTTCCCACGTGCTAAGTCTCCAGTGGCTGCCAGAGTTTCTTCCGACGTCAATGGGGCATCCAGCTACCTTTGTACTGTGTTATTAATCTGCTTTAGTGGAAGCACCTGCTGGCATTTTTCTATATTTGTACAGTGTACCAGTGTAGCTCCATATAGTATTTCTTGAAGACTGCATTCACACCTTTCTGCACGTTTATTATATTTCCACTCTCTTCATTTATGGCACAGATGGGTGGTGTATTGTACTCTGTGCATCTCAACCACGGCATCGTCCTCCCTGCCTTGTCCCCGTCACCATGTTCGTGCACTATATAGTCTTTTTAACTAACACTCCAGTCAGCCCACTAGTTCAGATAAATCCTTGTGTGATCGGAGAGCATTTCTCGAGGTTTTGTGATTTGGTTTTCTCCGTTTCAGTTTGTCAGAGTATAGTCGACTTGACACCACACTGTAGAAAAAAAACACAACACGTTACTCAGGAGAAACCAGAATACACATTTATTTAGACACGTGTTGACCGATGGTGAACATCAGCCACCATACTCCTCTTGAGACTTAAGACTCAGGCAGTATGCATGCAGAACTCCACCGTCAGAGGTCATCTGGTTCCCAGTAAGAGAAGTCCTGTACAGGCATAATATTTTACAGCTTAACAGCTATGTGACTTAATTCAAGCAAGGCTTTCTGCAATAAACAACTGTTCCAGCTTCCCAAAACACAATAGTATGTAAACTGCTTAACAGTTCATCCTTGTACGGTGATATTGGGTAAACAATGTGGGAGATAGCTAATGTCTCAAAGCAGAAACTATTATTTTTCATTCTTTCGGGGTTAAAAAGTCACTGACACAGATATCCTATGGTGTTGAAGAGATGAACACAGGTCAGGAGGTTTCTGCACACACATTTTTTTGTTTGCTCGTCATTAGCACTGTTGTGTTTTTCACTCATCTTCCACAATACGCAGTCTTCAAACATGATCAGCATACTACCACCACCTTAAAACTGTCCCATTCAATTAGGGTATACCCAGCTGGTCCCTTATTTTCTTCAAAGTAACTGCCAATATCTTCTCCTACAGTCTCCCAAAGGGGGGCGTGCTAGTGCAACCCCGCACCTCCATGTGGGTATCAACCAGTTTGATATTGCCTCCGGACATCCGCAACTGCATAGGGCCATGATCTGACTGTGCAGCTGAGGTATTCTGCAGAGTTAATTGCTATTTCCTTTCTCAGCCTAATGAAAATATGTCCAGTGTAGTGGATCTTGTGTACAGGGGAGTATAAAGAGCATTCCCGCTTGCCTGGATTTGATTGCTTCCAGATATTCAAGACTTGCCATTGTTTCACCCCAAGTTGCAAACTTTTTTTTTTTTTTTTTATATTATGATTTGCTTTTCTAAAGTGCATAAACATAACAGGCATGTCACATATAACCATCTCCCACACCCCATCTCCAAGTTGCAAACCTGAGAGGTCACCTTACAAAGGGCTTCATTAAGGGGTGGAACTGATCGATCATTAACAATTTCTATCACCATATTGTAGTCAACTCCGCAGATATCATCATATCATTGGACCTGATCAAATGTGAATCTAATACATCAAGGAACTGGATCTGTCCCCCACTGGGAGCATGTATGCTAGCTATTTGAATGTTTGCTCCTTCCAATGTACCATCCAGTACAAAAAATAGCCCTTCTTTGTATCAGAGTAGCCTTTTTTACAAATGGGACACCAGGTGCAATCCAGACCAGGCCCACTTTCGAATACGGTGAGCATTAAGTGCCTGTTATTTCGGATGCAGTTTCTTCAATTCAGTCTTCGCTAGGTGCGTTCCATGAAGGCATACAACATGCATTTCTCTGTGTCGCAGTAGGGTAAGACTCTATATGTCTTAACAAGGGAAGCTAATCCCTGCACATTCCATGTCATGAAGTTATGGTGGGAGCAGTTTGCCATAATATGCGCAGATCCACCTTCTTCCTACTGCCTATAGCCAATCTCCCGGATGGCTCTGTCAACGGATCATCCGTGTGGTTGTCTGATCTGTAATCTACAATACATTTTACTACCCCTCCCCCCCCCCCCCAATTACCTCGGGAGCTACACAAATAATAATAAACCACCCATTATATTCTAGATAATATGGGGCTGACCCTTGAACCTTACATACTGAATCACCATTTTCCCACCCCCAACAAAACGAACTAAAATTCGAACTGCAAAAAAACACATTAGTGGAAGGGATGCCCACGCCACAAGCCTGCCAGGAATGCAGAAAAGGAGTCCCAGCATTCATGTTCTCCCCCACCCGGCATATTGTCTACATTTTGAGACAGTTTCCATACAAGTACCTATTCTGAGATCTTCACTGTGTAACCTCCTTCTGTTTTCTCATTATGGATTGTATGATTCACATACTATATTACCTCCCAGACTTCTTATGTGCGCCCCTCAAATAACGTGATCTGAAGTCATTGTCGTCCCCACCGGCGCACACTCTTGGGATTGTGTTATGGACACTCCTTCTGAGTCTTTTTCTATTATATGTTTATTAACTGAGGTTGATGTCAGCTCGATATATTCTCTATATCTGGTACCCTCGGACACCACTCTTTCTCTTTCTTGTAATGTTTGTTTTACGGTTGGGCAGCCTCGTAGTGCTCCTCTTCGTCTGCAGGTCAGGTCTTTTCCTCCAGTTGTTCCCTCTGTGTGATCAGTTGTAGCTGGTCTGGTCATTCACTTTGTGTTCATCCTGACCCATACATTTTCCAGTTATGAGAACAAATGTAATTTTCCATCTTCACTTACCCAGTGCTTTGCCAGGTACATTAGTGCATATCTAATGTCTGTTTTCTGCAGTCCCCGCTAGATTTGAATGAAGGTTCTCCTCTGCTGTTGCACCTGTGTCATATAATCTGGATACATCTGTATTAATAGGTGTCCGTTTTCCATGTAGCATGTTCTCCAGACTTCTGTAGAATGTATCCCTGTCCCGAAAATTAAGGAGTTAGGCCACCAAGTATCTAGACGGTGCTCCCACCACAGGTGGCTATACCAGGACTCTGTGCAGATGTTCCACTACCAACAACTGCGGTAGAGTTCCCTCATAGATATTATCATGTCCGTATTGGTACCTTTCGCCTTTTCTCAGACCCCTTCTGAGAGTGCGTTATAATGCCTAGAGTGGTCCTCTGTATCGTCTACCCTGTGATGCAGCTCTTCCACTTTAGTTTGGACATTAGTCACCTGCTCCTGCAACTCTTTCATAGTGGACCTCATGGTCTCCAACATGGACTGATTCTATGCTAATTTCACTTTCCCTTTCTTGTGATTATCTCTCAACAGTCTCACTTTAACAGATTCAAAGTCTATTTTATGTTCCAGTGAGGTCTTTGAATCTAATATGGCCTGTAAGATAGTTTCAAATCTTGCAGTGTTCCGCCAACACGGCTTTGACTCCTTAACATTCCCTCTGCAATCATACTAGTTCCATCGACTGAGTCTGCTGCTTTGTCTTCTTTGGACCGCTTAGCTTTAGTTTTCACCATCATTGTCTTTACCATCACTGTTTATTCCGATTGGCGGGTGTCGCGCCACAATCGAAGAGGGTCACTATTCATGCATCAGATGCTTTAGGATGAAATAAGGAGTGGGCTTATCATAATCTCTGCTGCCTCTCTATGTCCACTCCAATGGATAGTCTTCTCCAAACTTATTTCAGAACAGAGGCTACTCTGACCATCATCTACAGTTCCAGGCCACTGGTCACACATATGCCAGTCGTATCTCCTTGGGTGGGGGCATTGCACACTGAACCTTGCGTTGTGCCAGCGTTATAAATGTTGTGCCACAGTCAGTGTGCATCATTGAATATGGAGCAGTGCCAAGCCAGCCCTAGGTTTGTCTCCCTTGTATTAGGTTCTGTGTGTGTTCTCATGGACAGTTTCCCCCCACCACACCCCACTCCCTACACCCTGAGTCCCTCTTATCTCCCCCAGTATTAAGACTTATGACCACACACTGTTAGTTTAGCCATGTATTCCAAAGGGGCCCAGTGCTGCTATTACATAGAGGTGCTTGCCTCCAGGGTTTCAGGCCAGTTTTTGTGTAAAATAATGCTGTAAAGACTACATCGTTGTTAGTTCACTGTATAAGATAACCACAAAGGTTGTTAAATTGAGTCCCAAAAACCCTATACGTGCACACTACAGTTTTATGTTGAAGTCCCCTACCATTTTTGTTTTTTATACATATAAATGCTTCAGATTTGTCTAAAAGAAAAACATTTGTTGTGGTAGTCACTGTCCCTTTGATTTAATTTGCATTGCAATCTTCAACAAAGGCTCCTAGTAGTGACAATTGTGCATGGTCATGTTGCAATCCAGCTTAATCCAGATCTTGATGGGTTGATAATGCCACTTCCGATTTGGGGTGTCTGTGGGGGGTTAGGCCGCCTTCAGAACGAGGTCAAAATTAGTCCTTTTGCTGTTCTCTTCAATAACTGTATGGTATCCTTTGCATGGAATGCAGCAAAGATTGATAGTCCACTAACAGCAGATTTTGAGCCGAATTAGTTTGGGTAGGCCTTAGCACCCCTTCATCTAGCTCCCTGAAGATAAGGAATCTAGGAACTCTCAAGTGACACGAGTTCCCTATGTCAGTTCCTAGTCAGGGTGCTCATCTACAGCTCTTTCCATTTTGAACAATCCTTTCACTTCTCAAAACAAATTACTGAGTCAACAAGAGCTTCAATCGTGATATGCCTTGATTTCTATAATTTCGCTGGTCTCCCCAAGAAGTTCATTGCCATTCTACAGAGTAGGCAGCCAGAATGTGTTTAACCCTTTGTTGCAGGACTGAATGAAGCCCACCATTAAAGCACTGCATGTTTTCAATAGAGGCTCGGATAAAATGTAAAGTTCCATGAATGCTCACAATGCATACTGGTCCAGAATGCATGTAAAAACGGCCACCTCACTGTGCACCCACCCGAAACATCTGTTCAGTATCTTTGTGTCCGATGAACCAACTACCTTTGAAGAGAATCAAGCATTGGCGCAGATAACTGGATGTACAAGGCCTTAGACTATGGATCACATCTTTACCGCAACTTGATATCTGAACCCAGTCACAAGGATTTCAGTATACGTTTGAAAACCAAGCTATTTAGACTTTCTTTCAAATAACTATGCACAGTACGGGTCGCAACCGAAGACGGTTGCGTGCCCTTTCTCACTGGAGTCTGTCCATCTCCTTACCAAGCTTTCTTTTTGTCTTCTGTATTACTGCTATGATGTAGCAGGTGCACAGCATTTAACACCTTGCAAAACCTCTAAATAATTGATTACAACCCACCTAATCAGCGATGATCCAACAGACTAGCTTCTTTGCTTTGTGCAATACCATACTAAAAATGCAAATGTCCACATGCCGATACTGATACTTAAACGCCAAAGACTGCTGTGTGGGCTGATACAAAATGTGAATGCTACTTCTAACAAACATGGCTAAGGGAGGCTATCTCATTGTCACGCTGTATATTATTATGTAAGGATTTTATAAAGTCTGGCAGACCGTTAAAGCTTTTTCAGCTAGATCTAAAAGGAGAAAAGGGGGCTTAATGCTGTTGTCATCAAGTTTATTGTTAAAGCCCCAGTGCAAACAAGCGCTGTGGCAACCCATGTACTTAAAATAGAAGTGTCTTAAGCTCTTTTCTAAATGGAAGGATTTGCTTAGTCATTTGTATGTTATCAAGTCAGTTGTTCCACATGATGCTTGCCTGAGCTGAAAACACCCGTCGCTCTCCAGCATGTGTGTGATTGACATCATAGGAAGTGTGGGCAAGGTGGTAAGAGGGAGGGAAAAACAGTGGCAATGGGTTTCTATCATTTGCTTGCCACTAGTCGTATAATTCTAACTACACATTTTTTTACGTGCCCTGAAGCTTCCTCTTATGTCAGTCTTTCCTGTACGGGGAGCGAGTGCGTGTTTCTGCATGCTTACAGTATGTGTCTACTGTATGGGTGATTTTACTGCAGAAGTTTGTACAACTTGTAACTTTGCCATGGTTGTTTTTTTTTTCGTAGTCTCGGTCGTTAACATGTTGCAGTAATGTAGCTTAGCCTCCATAATGGAATGTGCAGTTCTACCTTGTTTTAGCTTTATTAGTAAGGGGTTGGATTTTGCATATCATTTTTAGGTGATAATGAGATGTCACCACTATGGCATTAGTCTGGACATCAATGGACATACGGGAATTGAAACCAATATCTAGACTTTTTACTTTGTCCCTCTCTAAGATGTCAGTGAAATCTACTTTAATAGTTTTAGGTCTTGTAGATATTTTATTTAGCATATGCTGAGTCTTAATCTGCTGAAGTTCACCTCATACTCAACCAATTTTACAACATCCACTTGTTAGTTGTTTGGAAAATGTTGTTAATCAGCTACCAGGTCTTGGGATAGAGCAAAACAACTTCTGTGTCACCCACGTAGTTATGAAAACTCACAGTGGACTTACAGAGCAGATCCTTGATCTATATGTTGAAGAAGGAGCGATAAACACCGCCGTTGCAAGACTCCAACAAACTGGTTGCTTAGGTAATTTTGTATTTCCCGTTTTCTACTTTTTCATAATATTTACCAAGAAAGGAACAGAACCATTTGTTGGTTTTCTGAGACATCCTAGTGACATACACTGCAGATAACATTAGTTTTATTCAGGTGTCATACAATTTACACAATCTATTTAAAAGTTCTCTTTTCTGTTGAGTCATCGAATCATCCAGTAAATTAAATTGAAGACCTTGCTGGTTTCTTAACAACAAAAGACGTTTGCACGATGTGGCCCATCCTCAAGAGTACATTATCAGGGAGTGCTTAATTGGTGCCGGTGCTTTCCAGTGCTTAGCATCGGCACTTAATTATCAGGGCCGGGTCTACATGCATTTTCCTGCACTTCATTGGTTTATATAATTTTAATTTACCTCACTACTGGACTTTGTATGGCCAATCTGAGTCTGGTAAGCATTTTTAACTGATTAAGGCAGTCGTATTACAGGATTTCCAAAACCCGTAGGAATTGCTTTGTATTTCCATTTAATATGTGAAATGCGCCTGCAGTATTCTAAGCTTACCTATTTCAGTGTAAACATAAAATCTAAATAATGTTTCAAAGAATAACTCAGAAATGATTCGTACCCATTGGCTGAGTATTGCCAGTACCTGAGGGAAAAGAGTGAAAAAGGCTTGAGATTGATGGTATAGCAGATGTAGAATGGGATATTGTTGGAAAGATTTCAACTTTGTAATATTGTTACCTAGCTCAAAAGGATACATTCTTGTGTGTTTATTCAGTCTAGGGCCCCGCTTCCAAGTTGTTCGGAGGAGCAGCTGTTATTTATCACACCTGTTAAATTATGATACCGTGGGGGAAGTTATTTATTTAGCTGGTGCTATAGATGGCACGTATACCGAGATTTTAGAGAATAAAATTAAGATGTTGGCTTACCAAATTTATTGGATTGTGAGGTATTAACCGCACCTGGTCACTACTGCGCAAACGGGTTTTCTCAGGGGTCTGATACTCCAACTATGTCTGAATCAAGGCCTGGATGCTTTAAAAAGCCTCTTATTTATATAATTGAGTTTTATTAGCTGAAAACTTTTTGCAACCTCGCTGATAATTCCCCCATTGCCGTAACCACTTGAAAATGCTTTGAGTGAGACAACATTATTATTACCTCCTCGTCCCTCCCTCGCTTCCCTTCCTTACAAAATTGAGGCATCCCTGCCTCACCAGACACCCGTACCCACGTGATTTGTCACGTGGGGACTATATATAGCCCCCAGCCCCCACATACCTCCTTTCTCCTTTGGGGGTTCAGGGTTGTTCCACTCGCTCCATGGCTGCTTCATGTGCGGAGGTCCAAGGGGCTTCCGTTTCGGAGATCTGCCGAGCTGACACCTGGGCTTCCCCGCTGACATTTGCCTCTCACTACAGGATTGGTCAGGAGGTTGACTGTGCTGATGTCTTTGGACACAGGGTTCTTTCCACTATGGTTCCTGAATAGTGGTTTTTCCCTGGTCTTCTGTGTTTTTTAATAAACCTGTTTTTTGCATACCTTCTTTGGTTGTCCTGTTTGGCTTTGTACATCTCAATTTTGTAAGGAAGGGAAGCGAGGGAGGGACGAGGAGGTAATGCTTCAATTACTTACCGGTAATTGCATTACTCTGAGTCCTACTCCCTCGCTTCCCTTACTTACATCCCTCCCTCCCTCCCTGATGGTCCAGGCCAACCTTTTTGGTATGGTTTCGATCTATGTGGTATTACAGGAGGTATGTGGGGGCTGGGGGCTATATATAGTCCCCACGTGACAAATCACGTGGGTACGGGTGTCTGGTGAGGCAGGGATGCCTCAATTTTGTAAGGAAGGGAAGCGAGGGAGTAGGACTCAGAGTAATGCAATTACCGGTAAGTAATTGAAGCATTACCTATTATTCAAATGAGGAGTGTCGCTATAGTTCCCAGCTGGCATATTATGTCAATGTATTTCCTGGCATAGATGCCATATTGCCCCTCTAGCGCTTTTAACTCTCTTCCACCAAGCATAGTCATTACTCGACCAATGAGTAAGAATAATTTTTGGATTATCCGTTTGTTCATTAAAAACATTCTTTACATTTTAGATCCGTTTAAAATTGTGAAGGAAAGTTCCATCTGAAAACCCGATGCTAGGTTACTATGGTTAATAATACTCTTAACAGCTGCATGGTCACGAAAAATTATGTTGAAGGTCTCCCTTTTGGATTCTGACCAAGAACAGCTTGGCTATTGAGAAATTGTCTTTTCTGCTAAATGAATCATGGCAAGCAGAGCGAAATGTAAATTCCTTTTCATTTCCATATACTTATCCATGTGAATTAACATTTGTTTCCGGTTGACTTCATGCCAGCACGTACTAGTTACCTTGCAGAAATCTGTTTTGTTTTGGGTCCAGGAATAACTACATTTCCAACACAGTGATCTGAGCATCTGTCTGTGCTGTATATTCTAAATAAGTATACTTACACTCATCACTATTTATAATGCCCTTTAAAACAAGCCCATATGGAAATTACAATTACAAAAAAGTTTTCGATCATATGAAAACGGAAAGACATTTAGCTATCCGTTCAGGTTTTAATATTGCTTGGTTTTATGCATCCAAAGCATTTAAGCTTTTTGTAGGCAGGATATTAGAGATAAACATTTTAAATAAAGTATTATTTTTTCAGTTTTACACGGGATGGTGGACAATAACAATAAATGATAATGCTATTACTTTAAAAACGTATATTAATAATGCCTTGCTTCTTGACATCTTTATAATTAAGCCAATATCATCGGTTAGTAATTATTTCCAAGAAGAAAATTTGACAAAATGTTAACGATAAATAGATAACCTACATTTCCTGTGTGGAATCGGTGTCCTTCTTTTAAATGATATCAGCACAAAGTAGGCTGTTTAAGATGTCCTCAATGCAGTTATTCTCATGTTTTATGCTGAGCAGTCTCGATTGCCTTTGCGTCTCTCCTCCTTTGTTCAGTCTAAAGGGACATCCTTGTCCTTTAAGGACTATGTTAAACTAGCATTAGCACAACCAAAAGGTCTCACCTATGACAGAGCTATTGGGTTTGACAATGTCTTCTAGCTATGTTGCTCAGCAGTGCGGCTGCTGTGCAGAATGCCTAAAAGTTAGAGAAAGCGTTGTGACACAGCCAGCGCTAGCTGCATCATAGCAGTTTTTTTCTTCTGGCTGGTGGGGAGAGAATAATACGTCTTATTGTCAAAAATGTCATCAGAAAGGTGACAAATCAGGGAAAATGTTAGCTAGGCTCTTGAAAAGGGAGGCACAAAGATAGAACATACTAGCAATGGTAAAAGACAGCGGGCAGACCGAGATCACCCAGGAAGTCATAAACAAAGAATTCTGGAGATACCTACAGCTCGTCTACTCACAAACTAGGGTCCTGGTCATGGAAATGTTTGAGGAATATTTGAATAGAGCTGAACTCCCAAGACTGCTGGACATAAGCGAAGAATACGAGATAACCACTCTCAAGGCAGGAACTGGAGGTGGCCTTAAGTATATGCAAAGAGGTAATAATCAAGGCACCAATGGGCTAACCATCTAAATTTTTAACTCCGCCTCACCATCCTCCTGGAGAAACCATTGGACGTTTGCATTGAGGCTCATCTGTCAAGAAGCTTGCCAAACTCAATGAGAGAGGCACTGATAGTGGTAGTACCCACGATGGAAAAGGACCATTTGTATGTAAAATCATACAGACCCATTCATGATGAGTGCCAGGTCAAAAACGTCTTAGTAAGGCCACAGCTAGAAAAATACCGAAGTTAATCCTGTCACTAGTACATAAAGACCAATCTGTCGTTATTCTTAATATAAGTACAGTCTCAAATTTGCACAGTCTGCTTCATGTTATATATTTTCAGGGGATGGATGAGCGAAACCATGCTGTACCTCTCTCAACCTAGAAAAAGTCTTTGTTATTGTTAAATGGGATTTTGTTTCAGTTATTGGAGACATATAACTTTGTCTCGAATTTAATAGTTTGATCAGGCTATTATATTCGTGAACTGTGGTACGACTCAAGACGGGAGGAGTGATCTCGGAGGATTGAAACGAGGCATGAGAAACAAACCCTCAGATTTTCTACCGCACCTCGTGTGACCATCGACCCTCCTCTCTGCTCTTACAATGAAGCCACTTGCAAGCAACATGAAAAAAGATATGGAAGAGTGAGACCTTGAGATATGTGTCACGAATAATCAATCAAATGGGATTTATAGAGCGCAGCTGATCACCCATGAAGGTATCCAGGAGCTTGGAGGTGGGCTTCTGCCTCTTGGTGTAATCAATTGAACAGCTAGGTCTTCAGATCCTTCCTTAATTCCTACAGGGAGGGGAGGTCCAGAGGTGGAGGGGGAGCCTGTTTCAAATCTTGGCAGGTAGGAGAAAGAACATCTGCTGCTATTGCTTTAGCAGATGCCGGGGTTTCTGGGAGAGGGAGGTGTAGTACAGGTGTCTGGAGGGCTGGTGAAGTTCATGCAGTGGTTGATGTAAGCTGATTGTGCAGGGCCTTGTAAGTGTGTGTGAGCATCTTGAGATGGCACCTCTTGTGGACGGGGAGCCATTGGAGTTTCCCGCGGTGTGCAATTATGTGGGCCCGTCGGGAGATCGAGGACGTGTGTGGCAGCTGCGTTCTGTATTGTCTGTAGTCTCTTGAATAGGTGCGAGGTGATTCCTACATAGAGTATGTAGCCGTATTCTAGGCAGCTGGTGACTACGGCCTAGGTGATGGTGCTTCTGGTGCTATCATGGAGCCACTTGGAGATTTTCTGAAGTGTGCGGAGAATGAGGCAGCAGGCTGAGGATACTGTGTTGATCTGTTTTTTCATAGTGAGCTTGCTTTCTAGTATGATACAGAGGTTCCTGGCGAGTTCTGTGATCGTGGGTGAGGGCCCCAGTTCTGCAGACCAACAGGAGTTGTTCCAAGGGGATGTTTCGCTCCTGAAGATTAGCAACTCAGTTTTGTCTGTTTTAAGTTTGAGGCAGTTGTTTTGCATCTATGGGCGTCATTTAGAGATAGTGGACGACACAGGACATGCACAAGTGGAAGTTGGCCATGGTGGTGTAGGGGTCTGCGGATAAAGAGAGAATAAGCTGGGTGTTTATCTGCATATGATATGATGTTCAGGCCATGGGTTCTAACAATGTTGGCCAAAGGGGTCATGTAGGCATTGAACAAGGTAGGGCTGAGAGGTGACCCTTGGGGGATGCCACCGTTGATGTTCTTGGGGTCTGAGGTGTAGAGTGGAAGGAGGGTTCTTCCGATGAGGAGGGATACAATCCACTTGAGGACATCCCCTTGAATCCTTATCTATGGAACCTTTTTATGAGGGTGTAGTGGGACACCGTGTCGAAGGCTGCTGAGCGGCTGAGAAATATCAGGGCAGCTGTTTCTCCCAGGTCTAGGAGAGTCCTGATGTCGTCAGTGGTAGTGATTAAGGTGGTTTCTGTTCTGTGGTTTGAGTGGAACCCAGATAGAGATGGTTCAGGAGGTCGTTGTTCACTAGCAAGTTTGTGAGTTGGCGGTTAATGGCCTTTTTCAGGACTTTGGTGGGGAAAGGAAGTAGAAAGATGGGCTGGTAGTTCTTGAGATTATTCGGGTCTGCGGATGGTGTTTTGAGAAGTGGTTTGACTTCTGCATGTTTCCATTCCTCTGGGAGTCTGGCTGAGGTGATAGAAGCATTGCACATGGTGGTGAGTTTGCTGATGGTATTGTTCCCCAGGTTGAACATGTGGGTGAGACAGGGGGTCCCTGGGGCTCCTGAGTGGATGGAGCACAAAATAGCAGAGGTGGTCTGCGTGGAGAGTTGGTCCCATATGGGGATCCGGAGGTTCGGGTGGGCGTCGGTGGGGTTGAGGAGGCTGAGGATGCTGGCTCGTGGGGGTGGAGGGCGGGGGGAGGTTTGGGTCCAAGTGTTTGTCGATGGTGGAGATCTTGTTATGAAAGAAGTCTGCAAGGGCGTTGCAGAGATCTTGGGAAGGGGTGATCAGGTTTTCGGTTGCTGAGGGGTTCAAGAACTCCTTGACGATGTTGAAGAGTTCTTAGAGCTGACTTCGAGGCAGTTGACCAGGGTGTTACTTTTTGTATCTTTCAGGCGTTGATGGTAGCTGCTGATTGCCAGCTTGAAGGTGGAGCGGTCATTTGGCTCCTTCCTAGAGTGCCAAATCCTTTCCAGTCATTTGCAGTTGCATTTGGTGGTTCTTCGTTCTGGGGTTGTATCAGCTGGTATGCTTGTTGGGTGTGCTTGGTTTGATGAGGGCGTTTTTGTTGGCGCAGTTGGTGATCCAGGAGTTGAAGCTTTTGACAGCTTCTGTGAGGTTGGAAGAGGTGTCCAGAAGGGAGGAGCTCAGGGTATTGGTTCATTGTTTGTTCGGTATCTTGCTCCAGCGGGTGGTGCTGGGCAGTTTTGTGGAGGTGATGGAGTCATCTGTGATGGTGCAATGGATGATTGAGTGGCCCGACCAGGTGAGTTTGGTGACATGGTTTTACCGAACTCTGTTGCTGGCTGTAAAGATGGGATCAAGTGTGTGCCCTGGCGATGTGTGTGGGGTCAATGACTTATTGGGAGGGGCCGAGGTTGTTCATGCTCAAGGAGATTGGCTGTGGTGGCTTTGATGTGGTTATTGAGGTGAAAGTTGAGGTTCCAGAGGATGCTCTCTGAATTGATGGCCAGTGGTGCGATGAAGTTGGTAATGCCCTCGCAGAAGGTGGGCCTTGGTCTTGAAGATCTGTAGGTGAGGGCGCCTCTGATGGTTGTCTTGCCAAATGTGTGGAGTTGAAAGTTGAGGTGTGATGTCATCTGTGGTGGCTGTGTATGGCGGGATAATTCGTGGATGATGGCTATTCCATCTCCGTGTTTGTTGATGCTGTCTCGATGTACTATCTTGTAGCTGTTGGGTGTGGCAGTGGTGGTGTTGGGCGTGAATGTTAGGTTGAGCCATGTCTCGGTAAGGAAGAAGACGTCGGGGGTCAGAGAGGTGATGATCTTGGTGGCTTGTTTGTGGAGCAATCGGGTGTTGATCAGGAGGCAGTGAAGCTGTCCCAGCTCAGTTGTGGTGGCGGGGGCCCATAAGCAGGAGTTATCCAGTATTGGGGTATCTTTCATAGATTCACATGCTTAGAATCATCCCCGCCGACGAGGTGGGAGTCTCGCGTTACAATAAAACATATACATTATAGTCATAATAACATTATACTATAGGCTACAGTAGATAGAAAAGTCACTACATTAGCCTATCTTAGTCCTTTTGCAAAAAGAACCAAACTTGGAAACCAGCCAATCAGGCATCAGCACCCTCTTAGAACCTTCCCCACAGAGAGGCAAACCCTCAGATTTTCTACCGCACCTTGTGTGACAGGGAGTCTCCCTGAGCTCTGCTCAGTCTTTTCCTTAACTTTTGCTTCTTTGTGAGAAAAGATGTCTGATTCTTCAAAGAAAAGTTTGTTTCTGGCTTGTTCTTCATGTGGGAAGAAGAGATTAGACTTTGAGGATCCACATAAAGAATGTATTTATTGCCTTTACCCAGCCCACAAGGTCAAGGATTGCAGAATCTGTAGAACCTTTCCTGCCAAGACCCTGAAGGACAGAGAAGGACGACTTTTGGTTTGACTGGAGAAGTTGAAGGCTTCATCTGAGGTGGCATCTGGAGATGAAGGCAGTCTGAGTCCTCAAGCATCCACCCCTCTGGCCAAGAAGAGAGTTAGATCTGAAGATCCACCTGAAAACCGAGTAAGACCCTGAAGAAATCTCACTCTAATGGTCACTCTTCCTCTAAAAAAGAGAAGTCTTCTTTCTCTTCTGAGGTGAAATCTGGAGGAAAGGTAAAGATTTAATTGAAAACTGCCTCTAAATCTCTTCCTGAGCCTCTGTCGACGTCTAAAACTGCTCCGTCGACGAGAAAATCTCCTCAGAAGGTGAGCGAATCTTCAGCGTCGTCGAAGAAAATACCATTGTCGACGAGGATTACGCCGCCACCTACTTCGTCGACGACGCCACCGCCGTCGACGACGATTCACCTTTCGTTGACGAGTACGCCGTTGACTATGTTACAAGTCCCGTCAATGAGCCCACCGTCGACAAGTCCACCATCGATGGCGTTATCGTCGACGAGCCCACCGTCGACTATGATTGCACTTTCGACGACGAGCCCACCGTCGATGACGACAACAACCTTGACGTCGATGACGACATCTTCGACGATGACTTTTCCGTCGACGACCTCCTTGATTTCAACATCGACGGTGTCATCTATTACAGCAATTTTAACGGATACAGATTCACCATCAATGTACATTTCATCTACGCTGAAGCGTAAAAGACCTGCGTCTTAACAAATCACGCCAGTTTTAAGTTCCAAATTAACATCTTCAAGGCAATTTTACCAGTATGTGTCACATATTTCACCTTTACCTCCTAGTCATTATTTGGAGGAGTCTGATGATGAGGATTCCATTGGACAAGCGCATGACCCTTCTCAACTCCGAATAAAATATCAGGAGAATGATGACGAGGAGGAATATTATGAGCCCTGTGAGTCTTTAAGAGGACCTCAAGAGCCATTTCACCAAGAACCTATGGTTCAGATGCCTGCTGCTTTGCTACAAGACCATACAGCAATGTTGAAGGACTATAATGCTCGTTTTCCTCCAGTAGCAGTCCCGGAAAGAGATCCTGCGCCTGCAGATGTGCAGCCTGCGACCCCTGCTACCCCTGTCTCAGAGCCCCAGGTAGCTTTGCCTTCACAATTCCTTCAAGATGATGATGGAGACACGGTGGCTGAAGAAGATGAAATACCAAACTCGCCCACTACTGTGGACGAATGGGACGAGTATCTTATTCCAACACCAGCCTCTCCAGTTTCCCAAGCTGTTGACTCCCCTCCTGAAGACATAGGAGGTTTTCATGCTATCTTGGAAAGGGCAGCCTCTAGATTCCATCTATCAATGCCAGTACAGAAGACAGAATGTTTTCTGTATGATTTCAAGGACCAGGGCAGAAAATCAACACACTCAATTCCAAAAATTGATCATATCTGGGAGGAAGGGGTAAAGATAATGAAGACTCCGTTTTCAGTTCTGGCGATCCTCCCTAGGATTAACAAAAAATACAAGGCGCCAGAGGATGCTCCTGCCTGCCTTTCAGGTTACCCTAGACCAGATTCCGTCATCTCTCAGGCAGCGCAGAGGAAGTTTTAGAAACCTTCTTCCCCAATAACCGCTCCACCAGACAAAGATGGTAGGTGCCTTGACAACATTGGCAAATGTTTTACCACCATGACGTGCGCTACAGTTCGGGCCACGAATTGTTTAGCAATTTTAGGCAGATACGATCGGCAATTATGGTCAGACATTTCCCCTTATATAGAGTATCTGCTTGATGATAAGAAAATAGAAGCAAGGAAAATTCTCATGGAGGGCGAAAGAGCTGCTTCTGAGATTATCGACATCTCTATGGATACGGCTTCTTTGGTGTTTCGTGACTGCTATACTTCCCGGGGACCCGCTGAAATTGCTGCTGCTTTTCCGGTGTTATTGCCGGCTCCTCTGCCAACTCCACTCCTTGCCGCTCCCGCTTCGCGGGAGCCGCTGCGCTGTGCGACGATCCAGCGTTGGTGCCTGTCTGCCTGGGAAGATCTCCGCCGAGGGCTGAGAGGCTGCAGGGGTGTTGCGCTGCAGGGACTCACTCTACCAGGAGTCCCTGCGTGACCAAGTAGCATCCGGTCAGCGCCCCCTGCATGCCCCGCCGCCGGCCGGCAACAAGGTTAAAGGACCCCTGGAGCTGTGTTCCTGCGTGACTGCTATACTTCCCGGGGACCCGCTGAAATTGCTGCTGCTTTGCCGGTGTTATTGCCGGCTCCTCTGCCAACTCCACTCCCTGCCGCTCCCGCTTCGCGGGAGCCGCTGCGCTGTGCGACGATCCAGCGTTGGTGCCTGTCTGCCTGGGAAGATCCCCGCCGAGGGCTGAGAGGCTGCAGGGGTGTTGCGCTGCAGGGACTCACTCTACCAGGAGTCCCTGCGTGACCAAGTAGCATCCGGTCAGCGCCCCCTGCGTGCCCCGCCCCCGGCCGCCCTACCCCTATAGGTTTTGACGCTGGGCCGTCTCGCGGGACACCGAGCGAAGCCCGGGCAAAGGGCGGGCCATCTGTGGCCGTCCGTGGACGCCCGAGGACGGGACGGGCCACCCCCTTTACGCCTTCAATTGTAAGTGGAAGGTAGGAACACAATATTATGGCTACAAACTGTGATAAATCTAGCACTGTGGGGGGCAGTAAAGGAACATTAGAGAATTACTTCACCAGGGCCTCTGTGGATCTGGACAAGGATGACTTGCTGACTGAGCGTAGGATTGAACGTCGCCGCTCTATTGAGTCTCTGAAAAATAGATCATTGACTGATTTGGCGCCTACATCTGCCCTGCCGGACAATACCATCGATACTTATACCGAAGATCCACTGTCCATGGATAAATTTCCCCTACTCCTCAGAGACACTCCACCGCTCCCTGGCACAGCATCCATCGACCCTTCACCTAATGTGTTGTCTTCATGCGCTCCTTGCACAGGACTAGATGTAGAAAATGTGCCTTGTGCTCCAGCTAGGGAGTTGCCTAAAAGGACGGGCAAGATACTACACACGACCAAAGCCCTTGGCCCACCACCATCCAAAAAGAGGAGGGGGTTGGGTGCTCCCCAGAGGGGTAAGCTTAGCCACTCCGAGTTCGGCAAATCCCTGAAAAGCAAGACCACTGGTGCAACTATAACTAAGGCCCCTGTACCATCTGATAGAGTGTCATCAGCAATACCAACCCTAGACACAAATGCTATATTATCTGCTACCAATTTAGTAAGGGAAACTGGGGTAGTTTCCCCCCCATGTCAAGAAGTTTTTTCACTCTCTGATACCCCGTGGAACTCCGCAGAGCAGCTACTTAGGTCCTTTATGCTCCCTATATTGGATATTTTAAAGAGGGTGGAACATCGACTTGGTAATCTAGAGGCATTGTTTGCTGATAAAGTTGGGACAGGGCCTTCTACGACCATCTCAAGGCCCACCACTTTGCCGACAACTCTACCTCAGACTCCAACTGTCCTTGTTCCTACCCTGGTTGCCTTTAATGGACCTAATAATGGCAATATTGGAGCCAACAAACCTTCTGGTAATAACAAACTGAGAACTGTAGGTTCTCCCAAGAGCTCCAGTAAGGATAATAATACAGTTAACAAGCCCCCTAGTAATATCCAACGGAAAAATTCGGTATCTCAGCATGCCCAGGCTCCTGTGGCAACAGCGGTAAAATCTATAGCCCAGGCTGCAAGAGAACCTCAGAAGGGTGGTGAAAACCCCAGTATCACGAATCAGCAACTGGGAAGGGGAAGGTCGAGCTTGCTCATTAATGATAAAACACAGGGTCACAATGTTGAACTACCCCCCGAGGCTGTACCATTCGTAGTTGTACTCACAGGAGTCCCTACTCTAGAGTCAGGCAAAAGGGAGGGGCATCCCCAGCTAAAAAACAAGATTCTGCACTGGCTAGGACAAAACAGACCACTCCCATATTACATCGATGGGGAGATAGTCCACGTCAGGCGCCTCCCTTGGTTGGGCAGCAGGGAAAAAAACCTAAAGGGAGATATTGTAGTAATAAACTTTAGGAACCCAGAGGCAGTCAGATG
This sequence comes from Lissotriton helveticus, assembly GCF_964261635.1. Lineage (NCBI taxonomy): Eukaryota > Metazoa > Chordata > Amphibia > Caudata > Salamandridae > Lissotriton > Lissotriton helveticus. The sequence goes on from NC_136067.1 coordinate 653,065,089, forward strand.
TATACTAACAGGGTCCTCGGGGAATTTGAATACTGCCATAGTCCCATACGATCTAACCTACTTTTATCCAAGATCGCATGTGACTCCCCTTCTTTTCCCCGGAGGGCTAGCCGATCCTCACCGCAACAAGAATGCGTATATGCCTCCCTATAACAGTCACGGGCCATCCGCTCAGGCCCCTGCCTACTGGGAACACTTCGGGGTGGAATATAGTCCCTGCTAGTGGCCGCAGTATGCTTTCAGGGGGGTTGGACTACTTGTATGGGAACAGGAGTATGGAGCATTTGATCCCTTTTACCCCGCTGGAAACTTCTAACAGATATGGTGTCCTTTCCTGCTTCGATGGCTGTGATTGACTTCCCGCCTCCATCATTCCTCCTCTAACTAGTTCAAGGGTGGGTAAAGGGGAGCCAGCCCGGGAGGACACTCAGAGTGGGATTAGGTTGACGATTACATTCTCCCAATCTACTATTGCCCCCTCCATATCACACGAGGCCAAACTCCCCACATCTAGCCATGACACATCTAAGGGACAGATGAGCCCTGAAGCAGGTGACCCAATCGTAGAATCTGCTACATTTTCCAATCAGCTAATTGATCCACCGACCCGACAAAGTAGACACCTAGCGGCCCTATCATGGAATGTGGCGGGTTTGGCTACAAAACTAGACAGCACTGATTGGTGTGATTTTGTGGATACTTATGGTATCTGTTTATTTCAAGAAACATGGGCTATGACCACCCACCATAGAATGGGGTTTGTTACTCACGCTGAACTTGCCATAAAGGGTGCTAGAGGCAGGCCATCTGGTGGCCTGACCATATGAGTGGGTGTCCATCTTGGGCTCTCGGTTAAAAGGATCAATACTAATAGCCGCGACATATTATGTATTCTTTTAGCTCGCCCAAACACACCCAAATTGGCAATTATTAATATCTACTTACGCCCTGTTCGTGGGGGAGGGACATCACAGACTCTAGAGTCCTTAACTAATCTACTGAACAGCCTCCCTAGCGAGACTAAGGTGTTAATAGGGGGTGACATCAACTGCCACTATGAGCCACTTGGGGGGGTTATTCAGATATCGTCAGATGAGGATGACGCCTGCCAGATTCCATTTCCTAATGCCTATCAAACTAAATCCTGGTCACCTATGGTTATGCAGCTCACATCCTTGACGTATACATTTTCACTTAGAGCATGCAATGGTCGCTTTCCGGGGGATAGTCCAGGAAAGTGTACTTATAATGGAATGGGCCATTCGTCAATAATTGATTATTTTATGGCTAGTTTGTCTTTATGGCCACTGATCCGTAACTTCCACGTACACGATCGCTCGGAAAGTGATCATAACCCTTTGGTGGTGGAGCTGGATCTGCCACATCCTGAGGGGGTCCAACAAGAGGCTGACATGGTTTCTAGCAATATTAGGATTATACAGGGTGGTAAAAGAATCCGCTGGGCCTCTATTAAGATTTCACCAGAAAATCTGGCTTCGATGTACAAAAGTGTAATTCCTCAGCTAGAGGGGTTGTCAGCACTGTACGAGAGTGTCCCAAATTTTGCGGAAGGCGCTAAAATTTTAGAAATCCATAAAGAATTAATGACGGCCTTGGAGGGCAGCTTCTACAAACCCTCCAACCAGAGCCAACGGCAGCCACGGGACCCTAATCCCTGGTATAACCAGTCATGTAGGAGGGCGAAAACTACTTTAGCATCCGCTCTTAAAACAGGCAGTAGGACTTCCATTATGATTGCAAGGAAGGCTTATAAGGATCTCCTGTTCCATGCAAAATCTGAATGGGAAACTGAGAGATGGCATGCAATCAAACAGGCATTAATTGCGAAAGATGCCCGATCCTTTTGGAATCTGGTCCACACTGGGAAGGTAGAGGGCAAGTCCAAGATCGACCCTAACATCGCTGAGGAAGCTTGATGTGCTTACTTTAGAGATCTTTATTCTAGTCCCGCTTCCCTAACTATTGACTTATCAAGTTTTCCCCTGAGGTTGGATCCAAGCTGGCACCCTCCTCTATTTACTTTGTCGGAAGTGACACTAGCGGTACTAGCACTGAAACCTAATAAGGCCCCGGGTTGGATAGGATTCCTGGTGATCTCTACAGAGATGAGCTGAAGATATGGGTCCCTTACTTGACTGTCCTATTTAACGCCATTATGGACGGACAAGAACTCCCTAGCACTTGGCTGGGGGCCGAAATCATTCCGGTCTATAAAAAGGGCTCTCCGCTGGTACCATCACATTATAGGCCAATTAGCCTTATTGATGTCACACAAAAAATCTATGCCAGACTCCTTTTACAACGCTTGCAGGATTGGATTATAGAGAACAATATTCTCTCCCACCTGCAAGCAGGGTTTAGAGCCAAAACATCGACCATTGACCAACTACTACGGCTCCAGGTACTCTACTGGAAGCATGTGGTCCTGGATGGGGGCAGCCTGTACCTAACGTTTGTGGATCTCAAATCCGCCTTTGACATGGTGGATAGGAACCAACTGTGGAGTATACTAACCAATATGGGGATTCCTCCTTACCTGTGCCATCAATTTAAAAGACTCCATGAAGGAACCTTTGCGAAGGTACGCTATGGTAAATCTGGTCAGCTGACTAGAGCATTCCCAATCGAGAAGGGAGTCAGGCAGGGGTGTGTACTTGCCCCTACTCTATTTTCCCTCTTTTTAAATGGCCTTATAGATGATTTGACCAGCGCAAATAATATTGATGCCCCCAATTTAGCTGGCGGTAAATTTCCTGCACTAATGTTTGCGGACGACACCCTGCTGCTTTCAAAAACACGAATGGGGATGCAGCAGGTGTTAGACCAATTTACCGAATTCTGTAAGAAAAGGAATCTGCTGATTAACATAGATAAAACAAAGTACATGGTGTTTAACGCCAGCACAATTAATTGCCCTCACCCGAAAATGGATGGACGACCCCTGGAAAGGGTAAATAACTTTGTCTACCTAGGTTTGACGCTGAACGACAAAATGGGGTGGGACACCCAAATGTCTAAGGCTAATTTAGGGCTTTCACAGTCCGCGGGGGGAATCTTAAGAGTGCAGAAAACTTGCGTGCATAAACTAGTGAGTGCACCGCTAGAAATATATATAGTTCAAGCCAGATCTTCCACTCTCTACGGGGCGGAACTCTGGGGGCACCGACCAGCAATTGAGATCGGTGTTACTGAGAATAACTTCATTAGACAGTTGCTTTCTCTACCAAAAAACACACCGCTAATTCCACTAAGGCTGGATCTAAACTTGAGGCCAATTGCAGAAGCAATTGCCTCTCGCCCACTTCTCTATTGGCGAAGATTGTGGAGTGTCCCGGAGCTTGAGAGCTATAGAGAAGAACTGAAGACCGTGATGGCCTGCCAGGGTGTAGGCAGGATACAGTGGTTATCATTCATAAGGGGGCAGGCGACCAGGATTGGCATGGAGAACCTGTGGTCCAATCCGGAGGCCGCATGCCAAGCTATCTCGAGACAAACCCTGGCTGAGACCATAAAACACCATAATCTACAGGAAGTTCTCCAATCAGCCAGGCCCTCAAGTCTTACCGATACTTTCTTAGATCTTAAGAACGTTTACAGCTTTGAGAAGGAACTAGATATGATTGAACCGGTTCTAGCAAAGAAGCTGTATCTACAGTTTAGATACGGCACACTGCCTCTGCACTCATACACAGACAAATGGAAAGAGGGTCCAGCTCGCCCCTGCCCAGGTTGCGAAAACCCTAACGAGACCTTAATGCATGTAATCTTGTTCTGTCCTGCCTACTGCAACAGTAGAAAGAAATGGATTATACAGCTATGTGTGAACCTGGGAGTTAGGAATTATGTAGAGTTTTTTAGAATTTTAAAGTCCGATACCAATGCACTGATAGTTACAGCCATTGCTAAGTTCTTGTTTTCTATGTGGTTAACAAGACGGAGAATGTTTCGGAAGTAACAAAGCCTCCTGGTTTGTTGTTAGATAACTCTGCCAGGAAAACTTTGGGTTTCTATTGTATTTTAACCTTTTAATCTGTTAATATATAATTTATTGTCTTAAATATCTAAATGGGACTCCAAAACCAAATGGAAACTTATGGACTATGTATATGAACTGGGATGTAACGTGTATTATTTCATTGCTTAAAATGTGTTTCTTTTTTCTCTTTGTTGTACTTTTATGGTTCATAAACAAACCGAAATAAAGTTTAGAATGAATGAAGTTTCGTCAACTTGCCGGAGCAGCTACCCTTAGACGTCAGGGCTGGCTTAAATCCACTAACGTTCGCCGTGAGGTCCAAACAAAAATACTGGACATGCCTTTTGACGGTGATTTATTATTTGGCAAACACATAGACGAGGCATTGCAGGAAATAAGTAAGGACACTGATACTGCTAGGGCGTTTGGTACCTTGCAGTATAGAAAAACACCTTTTCGAGGAGCAAGGGGCAGAGGCTCATACACCTGGAGGTTACTAAAAGTACCAGCAACAAGGTGGCCAGGGTCGTTACGGATACCATCAACAACAGCAACAGCAGTCTCATAGAAATCCCACAGCGGCCGCTTATAGGCAGCAGGGCAGAAAACTTCAACCTCAAGGCAGGGACTCTGCCAGAAAACAGTGACAATCTCATTGCACCTGCACCAGATATTTCACAGGTATACAGAATTCTGAGAATTTCCCAGCATCTCGAAAATTGGAGAGAAATCACCACAGACAAGTGGGTCTTGGATATAATAAAATTTGGTCACACCCTGGAATTGACCAAATTTCCCCCTCCTCATCCACCTCTAAAGAAAAACCCACCGCACCTTGCTCTGCTCAGAAAAGAGGTGAAAGCCATGTTGTTAAAAGGAGCGATAGAGAAGGTTCCACGCTCTCAAATGGGAAAGGGATTTTATTCTCGCTTTTTTCTGGTAAAGAAAAAATCTGGGGATTGGAGACAATCTTGGAATTGAGAATGCTGAACAAGTATCTTCAGAAAAAGTCCTTCCGCATGGTAACACTCCAGGAAATCCTCCAGCTTCTAGATCATGCGGACTTAATGACAACGTTAGATCTTCAAGATGCGTATTTCCACATCCCAATTCATCCCAAACATCGAAAGTTCCTAAGATTTACTGTGGCAGGTGCACATTTCCAATTCAAAGTTCTCCTGTTTGGCCTGCGCTCAGCTCCAAAAGTCTTCACCAAATTTCTAGCTCCGGTAGCAGCTCATCTCAGGCTGCAAGGCATCCAATTATTCCCATACCTGGACGACTGGCTGATAAAAGCTCCGTCTTTTCGTCAGGCTTCTCTCGCAACAGGAAAGTGCCTGCAAGTTTTTCACTCTCTAGGCCTCCCCTAAACGTCCAGAAGTCAAGCCTCTATCCTTCTCAAGTAATTCAATTTCTGGGGGCAAAGCTAGATACTGTTCAAGACAAGCCATTCTTGTCATAGGAAAGACTATCTCGCCTTGTCACTCTGGCATCGGACCTTCTAAAAAGAAAATTCGCTTCAGTAAGAATGATTACATCTTTTCTGGGGATTATGTCGTCAGCAATTCTGCTAGTGCCTCATGCGCGACTGAAAATGAGACCAATTCAAGAGGAGCTGGACAATCAGTGGCTCCAAATCTCTGGTTTGTTCGATGACCTAGTCCTAGTAACTCCAGTTATGAAAGGAACTATTTCTTGCTAGAAGTTTTCCAAAAATGTGTCAGGAGGACTCAGTTTTCAACCTCCAGTTCCGGATTTCATCCTCACAACGGATACCTCCCTAGAAAGTTCGAGTGCGCATCTTCAGGATCTCTGCATAAGGGGAAGATGGTCTGCAGTAATGGCAAAGATGCACATCAACTTTCTGGAACTTCGAGGCATTTTTCTGGCTCTACAGTCTTCTCTGCCAAGAATTCAGGGGTCGACAGTTCTCATCAAAACCAACAACACCACTTGCATGCATTATTTAAACAAGCAAAGAGGTACCAGATCTCATATTCTATTCCAAGAAACTCAAAGCATCTGGAAATAACTTCTCTTACACAATATTGCAATCAAGGTGGAACACCTTCCAGGAGTCCAGATCACCTTAGCAGACCATCTCAGCAGGACAACGAAATCCTGCCACGAATGGGAACTGAATCAAATGATTCTAGAAGATGTTTTTCGGAAATGGGGCAAGCCGAATCTGGATCTCTTTGCCTCCAGCACACAATCGGAAGTGCCCGTTCCGTCCGGTAGCGCCCGTCCAGCGAGGGTGTCGCTCCAAATGGGGAGATAGTCTAGTGCTGCGAAGGGCAGGGCGGGACTCCCTGCCCTTCGCAGCGCTAGACTATCTCCCCATTTGGAGCGACCAACCGCCACCCCACATCCTGGGCATTTGGAACCTTGACTTCCAGGACCTATCCCACTCCTTGGATCCTTACCCTTGCTGCAGCGGAGCCACCGGACGGGACGCCCTACCCTTCGCAGCACTAGACTATCTCCCCATTTGGAGCGACACCCTCGCTGGACGGGCGCTACCGGACGGAACGCCCCTTATCCGCAGCCCCAGCCCTCAAAGGGTCCCCCTTCGTGCCCTACTTCCATCCTCCGGTGTCTCCAGGGACAGCCACCATTCCTGCTGGAACCTTCACTGGACCACCCCCCCATAATTAGGCTTGTACATTCAGGCAGTAGATTTGTTGTCCTGATGATGATCCTAAATCTAACAAGATCGAAACGCCGTCGACAGATGATGTAGTCTAAACACTAGTTCCCCACTGTGTGACATAATTATGTTCTGACTACATGAGTATAGCTAGGTTGAATTTTTCCATTTCCTCTAGCGGCTCATAAATTGTAAAATTGCCTGAGAAACCTCCCACCATGTGTATATTGTTTGTTTAGCCTTGTTGTGTGTTGTGGATACAGGACTGTGTCCCACTATATTTGTGTTCTTTTGAAAATTCGTCTATTCCCTTCATCATTAAATTATAGGGTCCGGCTGGACACCTTACTCATTATAGTGCAGATTGTGGCCTATAATTATTTTATGGTTGTACATTGAATTGCTAAGGACCATTGTTTACTTGGACTACATAGCTTGCCAGCTTCAGCATCTATCAATGTGGCTAGAAAATGAGACACAAATTCACAAACAAATATTGCTACCTGGTTCTTAGTCAGACACTGGTGTGGGCCTCTTTGTAATACTGCATCTGAAGTCTTTATTGCACCTGTTATGGTCTTGGCTGGGGAAGAGGGTCTTGAGATTGGTTCCATTTTTGACAGAGTCTGAGGTATTCCCTGTTTTCACAAACTGTGACGTGAGGCCTCTGCAGCCCAGTGGAATAGTGGAGGAATGTTGCGTAATGGGAAACTACTTCTGTGATGGGGATAGTTTCCTGACATTCGAGAAAGTCAGACAGTGGCTTGGGATGAGAGCAGGACATGTATTTATCTCTACAAAAATCACAAAAGCTGCCCACGTGACCTTGTGAGGGTTTCCGAGAAGGCTGCTTGAATCAACTACACAGGCTGCCATTTTTGACCCCAAAATCATCTGCAAGTTTGAACATTGCTCCGTAGTGCCCAATCCGGAGTGAAACCATATTGAATATGGATAGCATGTTATTTTGACTAGTCCAGTCTCGTATCTGCTGGAATATTACCCTACCAATAACCTTTACAGTTCTACTGATATCGGAGATAGGACGATAGCATTCGGGAAGGTTCCTGTGGCCTTTCTTATAAATGGGGACAATAATTAAGTGTCCATGACCTCAAAATCTTAATGAAAAAGGAGATATTAAATACATTTACAATCAAAGGGACCCAGAGGTTTGTGTTATATTTAAACAGATCCACTGGGACTCTGTCCGGCCCTGGAGCCTTACTACCCGGACTTTGTTTGATTGCTTCTACTACCCCGGGAAGTGTAATTTGCAAGGGTGGAATGTCAACCAACCTATGTCTCAGCAAACTTGTTAGAGATGCGTCATCAGCAATCTTATAGATATAATTAAAATGTGCAACGCAGGTTGGGCCAGTTGTATTACAGGTAAAAAGGGGATTAAGAGGGATGTCTCTCAGTAGGATGTTTTTGACTGTGTCCCAGAACAGTTTTCTACCATTACCCGATGCTGCTGACTCAAGTAATTTCAATTTCTTGGTCAGAAGGGAATTCTTTCTACACCTAATGGTATGTTTAGAAGGAAAAAAAGGCTAGACTCCCTTACTTCTAAGGGTCCCTAGGTTTTGAGACTAGAGCCTTTCTCAAGCGATGGTTCGCAGATGAGCAAAAGCTGTCAAACCACCTTGGGCATTTTGGAGTCTGTTTATTTGGTTTAATCAGATGACTCTTTATTCCAGCACATAGGAGGTTACAATAACTTGAACGCTTCACTCCCTCTGCCAGACAGCCTAGAAAAGAGGGCAGGTATTTCTTTACCAAAAGGCTAAGAGTGGCACCCGGGTCCTTAAGAGACTATGAAAACAATATCCCCTTGATATCACTCAAAAATTTAACACATATAAAAACAATCAATATGTAACCAAATATTAGAAAAATAATATTTTCTATTCCACGTATAAATTTATACAAACAATATTAAAAACTCAATGTAATATACGTCCTATAATAAAACAGTTTATACGAAATACACAACGATCACACATTAAAATGAAGGTAATACATTCTCAATTGTACTAATTTTATATGTATTTATTGTAGGGAGAATTAACTGTTGACCCTTCTCACATGACAGAAAAATATAAAGTCTTGATAAAGATGGTGTAATTTTCTGTATCTATCGAAACTAGTCGACGCACTTTTCAAGTACAATTTAGAATTCCAACACTTTTGTTGAAATACAGATTACATCCATGTATAGAACAAAGTGACATCATAGGAAATTGAATGTACATTTTGTATTGAACAAACTTTGTTTTACATGTTTCTGTCTGTTTTCTGATTATGCGGGTCATAATTGAGAATGTATTAGCTTCATTTTAATTTGTGTTCGTTGTGTATTTCGTATAAACTGTTTTATTATAGGACGTATATTACATTGTGTTTTTAATATTGTTTGTATAAATTTATACGTGGAATAAAAAATACTATTTTTCTAATAATTGGTTACATATTGATTGGTTTTATATGTGTTAAATTGTTGAGTGATATCAAGGGGATATTGTTTTCTTAGGTGTTTGAACCTCATTTCCCTTGATAAGATTAAGGGGTACCTCTCTTTCTTTGATACCTTAAGAGACTATGCCAATCTTAAACCTTTGTTGGACTGCCGAGCGAACTCTATAGCAGCTGGTGGGGAAAGTGCCCTACTAGCCGGAAAGTGCCCCATTGCCAGAAAAGCATTATGATCCGCTTCATCGGCTCTCAACGACTGCACTAGGAAAACAATGGAAGAAAATTCCTGGTAACAAATATTTCACCTATGGTGAAAGCCTGCCCGTTCCCTCTAAAAGTAGGTAAGGATGAGCTATCTCAATTCATGTACCAGGCGAGTTCCTCCAAATCGTGATCGGCTAATAAAAACTCAGCTCTGCTCCTCTACCCCCAAAGCGTGTGTCGGTACTTCCTGGCGCTAAGCGTGCGGGAGCGAAGCGTGCGGGAGCTGGAGTCCCATAGGCAGCCCACAGGAGTCCAGAACTGCCTGAAAACACGTCCTTTGCTGCTTGAGGCAAGAGCACTTTCAGCGCTGAGGCAGCGGGCGGGCAAAGCATATGTTGGCGCCTCCTGGCGTGAGGCTTTAAACACACTTTTATTAATATATATTAAAAATCTTAAACATAACCTTTTGATATACAAGTACTGTATATTATTTGACTTAACTACTATATTTTTAGGTCTCGGCAACGAGAACTATTGTCGCCGAGTAAGCTCGCAAGGGAGTACAGAGCGGTGCACGAGCCGACCAGGGTCTGTGGACGCGCACACACAAAGGCAGGCAGGCAGGCACACACCAGACACACACAGACAGACACACGCACGCACGCACACACACACACACACACACCCTCCCTCTCTGCCCACTCCCTCTCTGCCGCCCCCCCACCCCCACTCACCGGGCTCTTTCCCTCTGCAGCGGGTCAGTCACGGCAGCAGGCAGGCTCGGTGTCTTCTCCGGCGATCTTCAGCTGATGTGCACGCTCACGCTGCGTCTCCTTCGCGCCCACCACGCTGTTTCGCGCCCGTTGATCCTCAGCTTGTGATTACTACTCCTTCTAACCCGGATTCTAAATTACTATTTCTTGGTTCTCTAACTCCACTCTGTTGATTCGTAACAAACTGATATTCAGCACATTTCACAGTCTCGCTTTTGCTTCTCATAAATACAATAAGATTATTTTAAGCAATGTCTACCCTTCTTTTGGTTCTGTGCCTATTATGCTTCGGACTATAGAGTTTTAGAAAGTGTGGTGGAAGATTCCATGATATCAGTGGTGTGCAGAGTGAGTGTGCAGAGTGCAGAGTAGTGAGTGCAGAGTAGTGAGTGCAGAGTAGTGAGTGCAGAGTAGTGAGTGCAGAGTAGTGAGTGCAGAGTAGTGAGTGCAGAGTAGTGAGTGCAGAGTAGTGAGTGCAGAGTAGTGAGTGCAGAGTGTGAGTGGGCAGAGAGAGTGTGCAGAGTAGTGAGTGCAGAGGAGTGAGTGCGCAGAGTAGTGAGTGCGCAGAGTAGTGAGTGCGCAGAGTAGTGAGTGCGCAGAGTAGTGAGTGCGCAGAGTAGTGAGTGCACAGAGTAGTGAGTGCTGAGTAGTGAGTAGTGAGTGCAGAGTAGTGAGTAGTGAGTGCAGAGTAGTGAGTAGTGAGTGCAGAGTAGTGAGTGCAGAGTAGTGAGTGCAGAGTAGTGAGTGCAGAGTAGTGAGTGCAGAGTAGTGAGTGCAGAGTAGTGAGTGCAGAGTAGTGAGTGCAGAGTAGTGAGTAGAGAGTGCAGAGTAGAGAGTGCAGAGTAGAGAGTGCAGAGTAGTGAGTAGTGAGTGCAGAGTAGTTAGTAGTGAGTGCAGAGTAGTTAGTAGTGAGTGCAGAGTAGTGAGTAGTGAGTGCAGAGTAGTGAGTAGTGAGTGCAGAGTAGTGAGTAGTGAGTGCAGATTAGTGAGTAGTGAGTGCAGAGTAGTGAGTGCAGAGTAGTGAGTGCAGAGTAGTGAGTGCAGAGTAGTGAGTAGTGAGTGCAGAGTAGTGAGTAGTGAGTGCAGAGTAGTGAGTAGTGAGTGCAGAGTAGTGAGTAGTGAGTGCAGAGTAGTGAGTAGTGAGTGCAGATTAGTGAGTAGTGAGTGCAGATTAGTGAGTAGTGAGTGCAGAGTAGTGAGTGCAGAGTAGTGAGTGCAGAGTAGTGAGTGCAGAGTAGTGAGTGCAGAGTAGTGAGTGCAGAGTAGTGAGTGCAGAGTAGTGCAGTGCAGTGCAGGTATGTGGAGTGCAGTGCAGGTATGTGGAGTGCAGTGCAGGTATGTGGAGTGCAGTGCAGGTATGTGGAGTGCAGTGCAGGTATGTGGAGTGCAGTGCAGGTATGTGGAGTGCAGTGCAGGTATGTGGAGTGCAGTGCAGGTATGTGGAGTGCAGTGCAGGTATGTGGAGTGCAGTGCAGGTATGTGGAGTGCAGTGCAGGTATGTGGAGTGCAGTGCAGGTATGTGGAGTGCAGGTGAGTAGGGCAGTGCAGGTGAGTAGGGCAGTGCAGGTGAGTAGGGCAGTGCAGGTGAGTGCAGTGCAGGTGAGTGCAGTGCAGGTGAGTGCAGTGCAGGTGAGTGTAGTGCAGTGCAGGTGAGTGTAGTGCAGTGCAGGTGAGTGCAGTGCAGGTGAGTGCAGTGCAGGGCAGTGCAGTGCAGGTGAGTGCAGTGCAGGTGAGTGCAGTGCAGGTGAGTGCAGTGCAGGTGAGTGCAGTGCAGTGCAGGTGAGTGCAGTGCAGGTGAGTGCAGTGCAGGTGAGTGCAGTGCAGGTGAGTGCAGTGCGTGCAGTGCAGGTGAGTGCAGTGCAGGTGCGTGCAGTGCGTGCAGTGCAGGTGAGTGCAGTGCAGGTGAGTGTAGTGCAGGTGAGTGCAGTGCAGTGCAGGTGAGTGCAGTGCAGGTGAGTGCAGTGCAGTGCAGGTGAGTGCAGTGCAGGTGAGTGCAGTGCAGTGCAGGTGAGTGCAGTGCAGTGCAGGTGAGTGCAGTGCAGGTGAGTGCAGTGCAGGTGAGTGCATGCGAGTGCAGTGGAGTGCAGTGCAGTGCAGGTGAGTGCAGTGCAGGTGAGTGCAGTGCAGGTGAGTGCAGTGCAGGTGAGTGCAGTGCAGGTCAGTGCAGGTGAGTGCAGTGCAGGTGAGTGCAGTGCAGGTGAGTGCAGTGCAGGTGAGTGCAGTGCAGTGCAGGTGAGTGCAGTGCAGTGCAGGTGAGTGCAGTGCAGTGCAGGTGAGTGCAGGTGAGTGCAGTGCAGGTGAGTGCAGTGCAGGTGAGTGCAGTGCAGGTGAGTGCAGGTGAGTAGTGCAGTGCAGGTGAGTAGGGCAGTGCAGGTGCAGTGCAGTGCAGGTGCAGTGCAGGTGAGTGCAGTGCAGTGCAGGTGAGTGCAGTGCAGTGCAGGTGAGTGCAGTGCAGTGCGTGCAGTGCAGGTGAGTGCAGTGCAGGTGAGTGCAGTGCAGGTGAGTGCAGTGCAGGTGAGTGCAGTGCAGGTGAGTGCAGGTGAGTGCAGTGCAGGTGAGTGCAGTGCAGGTCAGTGCAGTGCAGGTGAGTGCAGTGCAGGTGAGTGCAGTGCAGTGCAGGTGAGTGCAGTGCAGTGCAGGTGAGTGCAGTGCAGTGCAGGTGAGTGCAGGTGAGTGCAGTGCAGGTGAGTGCAGTGCAGGTGAGTGCAGTGCAGGTGAGTAGGGCAGTGCAGGTGCAGTGCAGTGCAGGTGCAGTGCAGGTGAGTGCAGTGCAGGTGAGTGCAGTGCAGTGCAGGTGAGTGCAGTGCAGTGCAGGTGAGTGCAGTGCGTGCAGTGCAGGTGAGTGCAGTGCAGGTGAGTGCAGTGCGTGCAGTGCAGGTGAGTGCAGTGCAGTGCAGGTGAGTGCAGTGCAGTGCAGGTGAGTGCAGGTGAGTGCAGTGCAGGTGAGTGCAGTGCAGTGCAGGTGAGTGCAGTGCAGGTGAGTGCAGTGCAGGTGAGTGCAGTGCAGTGCAGGTGAGTGCAGTGCAGGCGAGTGCAGTGCAGGCGAGTGCAGAGCAGGCGAGTGCAGTGCGTGCAGTGCAGGTGAGTGCAGTGCAGTGCAGGTGAGTGCAGTGCAGGTGAGTGCAGTGCAGTGCAGGTGAGTGCAGGTGAGTGCAGTGCAGGTGAGTGCAGTGCAGGTGAGTGCAGTGCAGGTGAGTGCAGTGCAGGTGAGTGCAGTGCAGTGCAGGTGAGTGCAGTGCAGTGCAGGTGAGTGCAGTGCAGGCGAGTGCAGTGCAGGCGAGTGCAGTGCAGGCGAGTGCAGTGCAGTGCAGGTGAGTGCAGTGCAGGTGAGTGCAGTGCAGGTGAGTGCAGTGCAGGTGAGTGCAGTGCAGGTGAGTGCAGTGCAGGTGAGTGCAGTGCAGGTGAGTGCAGTGCAGTGCAGGTGAGTGCAGTGCAGTGCAGTGCAGGTGAGTGCAGTGCAGGTGAGTGCAGTGCAGGTGAGTGCAGTGCAGGTGAGTGCAGTGCAGTGCAGGTGAGTGCAGTGCAGTGCAGGTGAGTGCAGTGCAGTGCAGGTGAGTGCAGTGCAGGTGAGTGCAGTGCAGGTCAGTGCAGGTGAGTGCAGTGCAGGTCAGTGCAGGTGAGTGCAGTGCAGGTGAGTGCAGTGCAGGTGAGTGCAGTGCAGGTGAGTGCAGTGCAGTGCAGTGCAGGTGAGTGCAGTGCAGTGCAGGTGAGTGCAGTGCAGTGCAGGTGAGTGCAGTGCAGGTGAGTGCAGTGCAGGTGAGTGCAGTGCAGGTGAGTGCAGTGCAGGTGAGTGCAGGTGAGTGCAGTGCAGGTGAGTGCAGTGCAGGTGAGTGCAGGTGAGTAGTGCAGTGCAGGTGAGTGCAGTGCAGTGCAGGTGAGTGCAGTGCAGTGCAGGTGAGTGCAGTGCAGGTGAGTGCAGTGCAGGTGAGTGCAGTGCAGGTGAGTGCAGTGCAGTGGAGTGCAGGTGAGTGCAGTGCAGGTGAGTGCAGTGCGTGCAGTGCAGGTGAGTGCAGTGCAGGTGAGTGCAGTGCGTGCAGTGCAGGTGAGTGCAGTGCAGTGCAGGTGAGTGCAGTGCAGGTGAGTGCAGGTGAGTGCAGTGCAGGTGAGTGCAGTGCAGGTGAGTGCAGTGCAGGTGAGTGCAGTGCAGTGCAGGCGAGTGCAGTGCAGGCGAGTGCAGTGCAGGCGAGTGCAGTGCAGGCGAGTGCAGGTGAGTGCAGTGCAGGTGAGTGCAGTGCAGGTGAGTGCAATGCAGGTGAATGCAGTGCAGGTGAGTGCAGTGCAGTGCAGGTGAGTGCAGTGCAGGTGAGTGCAGTGCAGGTGAGTGCAGTGCAGGTGAGTACAGTGCAGGTCAGTGCAGTGCAGGTGAGTGCAGTGCAGGTGAGTGCAGGTGAGTGCAGGTGAGTGCAGTGCAGGTGAGTGCAGTGCAGTGCAGGTGAGTGGAGTGCATGCTAGTGCAGGTGAGTGCAGGTGAGTGCAGTGCAGGTGAGTGCAGTGCAGGTGAGTGCAGTGCAGGTGAGTGCAGTGCAGGTGAGTGCAGTGCAGGTGAGTGCAGTGCAGGTGAGTGCAGTGCAGTGCAGGTGAGTGCAGTGCAGGTGAGTGCAGTGCAGGTGAGTGCAGTGCAGGTGAGTGCAGTGCAGGTGAGTGCAGTGCAGGTGAGTGCAGTGCAGGTGAGTGCAGTGCAGGTGAGGGAAGTGCAGGTGAGTGCAGTGCAGGTGAGGGAAGTGCAGGTCAGGGAAGTGCAGGTCAGTGCAGGTGAGTGCAGTGCAGGTGAGTGCAGGTGAGTGCAGTGCGGTGCAGGTGAGTGCAGTGCAGTGCAGGTGAGTGCAGTGCAGTGCAGGTGAGTGCAGTGCGTGCAGGTGAGTGCAGTGCGTGCAGTGCAGGTGAGTGCAGTGCAGGTGAGTGCAGTGCGTGCAGTGCAGGTGAGTGCAGTGCAGGTGAGTGCAGTGCAGGTGAGTGCAGTGCAGGTGAGTGCAGTGCAGTGCAGGTGAGTGCAGTGCAGGTGAGTGCAGTGCAGGTGAGTGCAGTGCAGGTGAGTACAGTGCAGGTGAGTGCAGTGCAGTGCAGGCGAGTGCAGTGCAGGCGAGTGCAGTGCAGGCGAGTGCAGTGCATGCAGTGCAGGTGAGTGCAGTGCAGGTGAGTGCAGTGCAGGTGAGTGCAGTGCAGGTGAGTGCAGGTGAGTGCAGTGCAGGTGAGTGCAGTGCAGGTGAGTGCAGTGCAGGTGAGTGCAGTTGAGTGCAGTGCAGGTGAGTGCAGTTGAGTGCAGTGCAAGTGAGTGCAGTGCAGTGCTGGTGAGTGCAGTTGAGTGCAGATTGGTGTGTATTGACAATGTAAATGACAATGCCATTTATTTATGATTTAAAGAAAAAAAAATGTCATGAGCAATGCCAATAGCTCTACCTTTAATGATGCCGAGACCATTGCATTGTAAATGCTTGTTCAATTTATAGCCTAACCCTAACCTTTAACTTATATATCATGTATAATTACAACATTTAAACATTATTTTAAATGTCTTTTTTAATGTAACTATTAACTTTACTTTATTCATTTTTAATTATTTTAATTTATGTTAACCCCATCCTTTAAATGTATGTAATTCAATTGCACATGTTTAATTTATTAATCTCACTTCAAATTTTAAATATGTTAATTTAACTTGAGGGGTGGCAGGCGAATCCAGCTTTTATTTTTACACTTCTTTTTTTTTTTTAACTGCCTTCACATATAATTTAATTTAAGATTGGTGCTGTGGCAGTCAGAGATGTAATGACCTAAGATATATTAGTCATTGGGACATAGCCTCCAAGATGTAGAGGTTGCAAATGTAGTGAAGCGACACCGTCTGATTCTCCAGATAAAAAGGGGAAGCCTTGCCTTTAAAGGACAGATTGCTGAGCGACTTTTGAAAAGTCGTTTACTACTCCATCCTTCAAAGCATTACTACCCATAGCAAGAGGCATGGCCCTACCAAACGACTCCTTATAAGACCCCTTGGCCTTACTCCCCCCCCCTTCTGACGCCTGGGGCACAAAGAAAACGGGGGTGAGCAGCCCTCTCCACATACGGTGGCCCCATGTGCTCAGCTATCTTCCTAGCAGGGGAGCACCACTAGTGCGCTGTCCGTCTGTCGCCATGCACGCATCAAGGCCAGCTCCATTGCGCAGGTTACTGGTCTGAGACATTGGGTAACAAGCTTCCACCGTTTTTATGCAAAGAGCACCATCCGCTAATGAGGCCTTAAATTCTGTTGTCAAAAAACATGACAGGGAATTGGCAATATTCTTTATCAGTTGGTTCTAAGGTGCCGAAGGCATGATTTGGATGCCTCTGGTGCGAGCGTTTTGATGTCAAAGCCCTGGTGTTAAAGCTGATCTGTGCTGCATGAGAAATATGCACTTTTAAAAATCGCCGTTTTTTAATATTTTTCTTTCATTACCTCTGCTTTCAGACTTGTACTGTACTGTTTATTAGCCTCCTTACCTGATTTACGCTACCCCTGCCTAGTGCCCCGGTCCACCAAGGGTGTTCCCGTTTGTGTGGAGAGCGTGTTTGGCAAACAGCTGGTGTTCCCGCTCCCATTGGCCGGACTTGGTCAGGCGGGGCTAGAGACGTGGGATCAACCCTATTTAGTTAGGATGATTTTCTCCGCGCACAGCGGACGCGCACAGCGTGCGCGTGCCAAAGTCGCTCCTAAGTCCAGCCCGGCTGCGCCCGTTCGCGCTGAGGACGAGGTGGACGGGGAAGCTGTACATCTGGCTGGCTCTCTTGTAAGCTTGACTAATGCCTATCATGACCTTGTGGCATTAAAGCCCACTACCTTACCGTGCCATCACAGATTCCCCCCAGAGGCTTTCTCTGGGTCTCCTACTTGTTGTTGTTATACTGCAATTATGGAGCCCATATCACATGATCATTTAGATGTGCGGGCCTCTGTTAAAATCTCCATCACCCCAGTCACAAACTCGGAAGGGGGCTTCCTTATTAATGCAAGATCCTTGGGAAAAAAAACAACATTGCATGTAGTAACTTTGTCACTGCCAGGAAGCCTACATGGGTTTTCGTTACTGAAACCTGGGCATCAGACTCTTCCGGTCCCGAACTAGTGAACGCTGTTCCAGAGGGCTATGCGTTAGCTAGACTAGACAGTGTGGGTCGCAGGGGGGGAGGACTAGCTATCCATTATAGGACTTCCTCCATCTGTCGTACTAAAACCCTTTCTTCCCCCGCAGACCCCTTTCAGGCCACCCACTTCTCTATAACCTCCTCGCCCTCAGTGTCTTTCTCTGACCTCCTTATTTACAGACCTCCGGGTCCCAGATCCGGTTTTAGCCAAAATCTTCTCTAAATCCTAGAACCCTATTTTGGTAGACCCCATCTGACAATTATGGGCGACCTGAATTTTCACTTAGAAGACCTAGCCTCTAGCGACACACTTTCCCTGGTGGACCCCCTGGTCGCATGCGGCCTCCGCCAATTGGTGGATAGCCCCACCCATCTGGCCGGTCACACATTGGACGGGGTCTTTTCTAATGACACCAGACTAACGACGGGCCCCCCCATTCCTCTGGTCTGGTCCGACCACTTTGCGGTCCCCTTGGAACTTAAATTCCCCGCCCCGTCCACCTTGTCACGTGATCCCAGAAATAGGGAACTCAAGCGGAACTATAGGAATATCTCGAATGATACCCTGGCCCCCCTCATAGCCAACGTCAGGATATCTCCTGCGGGCGATGCCAGCGCTGCTGCGCTGGAGCTCTCCAACTCTATTGCAGGAGCAGTAGACGTCCTGGCCCCCGCCTCGTATCGCTATTCAGCTAGGCTGAGACCCTTGGCTCCCTGGTTTTCAGAAACACTTAGGCTCCAAAGGCAGAGATGTAGAAAACAGGAGAGGCTCTGGCAAACGACCTGGGATGCGAGGGAAAGAGAAAAACACAAACTCATGCTCAGAGACTATAAAGTGATGGTCATTAAGGAAAAACAGGCCTATTTCACCAACCTAACGGCCTCTCTCACTTCCTCCAGGGAACTGTTTAAGATCGTGGATTCCCTGTGCACTCTGCAAACTCCCGACCCCATAGTAGGATCTCAAGAGCTATGTAATAAGATCTCTCTGTTCTTCCATTCAAAAATAGCTGATATCTACGCCGACCTTGAATCACAAAGGGACCTACGGAGCTTCCATCCCCTTCTGGTCCAGCCTCCCTTAGAATGTCGGCCAAAGGACCCCCCCCCCTGAATCTGCCTAGTTTTGCTCCCCTTGCAGCAATTAGACCTGCTCCTGAATAAAACTAAATCGGGCTCTCCGTTGGACCCTTGTCCTTTGAAGATCCTGAAGGAGTGTAGGGAAGTCCTGCTACCCCCCCTCCTTGAGGTGATGAAACGTGCTTTGGCAGAGGGCATCGTTCCATTATTTTGGAAAAAGGCTGTTGTAAAGCCTCTGCTGAAAAAGCCGACTCTTGATCCGGAGAGTCTAAAGAATTTCTGCCCAATATCCTTGTTACCAGCCCCGGCAAAAATGCTTGAAACCTACCTCAATCAACACCTTTCTGCCTTCCTCGATACCTCTGCGTTTCTGGACCTGTCACAACATGGTTTCCGGAAGTTCCATAGTACTGAGTCGGCTCTCACTATGGTTGTAGACAACATCCGTGCGAAGGTCGACCTGGGCCAGACCACCCTTCTGGTCTTGCTCGACCTGACAGCAGCCTTTGACACCCTGTCTCCCTCTATTTTAACAGCTCGCCTTAGGGAGATAGGAGTGGAGGGCTCAGCACTGAGTCTACTAACCTCTTTCCTTAATCAGAGAGAGCAGAAGGTTAAACTAGGATAGTACCTCTCCCCTGCCACACCTGTGCAATGTGGGGTCCCGCAGGGGTCGGCCTTGAGCCCAACCCTTTTTAACATCTATGTGGCCCCACTTGCCAGGCTGGTAAGATCACATGGGATGGAGGTGGTGTCATACGCCGATGACACCCAAATTATGGTGTATCTCTCCCACTCGTTGAGTTCCTCCGCTATCAGCTTCAGGAACTGCATGGAAGCAGTTTCAGAGTGGATGATTCTGAACTCACTGAAGCTGAACGGAGAGAAAACCGAGGTCCTGATTTTCGGCAGAGATCAGGACATATGGTCAAACGACTGGTGGCCCTCTTCTCTCGGAGCCTGCCCGCTACCCACGAAATCCGCCTGAAATTTGGGCGTGATGATTGACACCTCGCTTGATATAACCCAGCAGGTTAATAGAACTGTCTCTACCTGCTGGGTGGTTATCAGGATTCTAAGGAAAATCTCCCACTATCTCTCCCTGCAAGCCCGCAAACAGATCGTGGTTGCTTTAGTCGCCTCCCAGCTAGACTATTGCAACGCGCTCTATGCGGGCATTAATAAAGGCCTGATACAGCGCCTGCAGAAAGTTCCAAATGCGGCAGCGAGGTTTGTCCTTGAGGTCCCCAGGCTCTCCTCAGCTATATCAGCCAGGAAGAGCCTACATTGGCTCCTGATCCAGGCCAGGATTTCTTTTAAAATCCTGTGCCTGGTTTATGGGGCCTTGTTCGGCGATTGTGCGAAAAGCATAAGATCTCTGGTGGTCCCATACACCCCTAGCAGAAACCTGCGTTCCTCCAGTAACAATCTCCTGTCTGTTCCTCGAGTTAACAGAGTCAGGTGGGGAGGAAGGGCTTTTTCTTTTGTGGCCCCTAAGTTGTGGAATACCCTCCCTCCCGAATTAAAACTGCAACCTTCTGGTGTGCTGTTTAGGAAAGCTTTAAAGACATGGCTCTTTATCGAGGCATACCAGTAAACTCGCACCTGACTCCTTCTTTATATTTTGTTAGGCGCCGTGACGCCCGTTGGGCTAAGTTCGCGTGGTATAAGCTGATTTTCATTCATTCATTCGACCTGTTTTGCTGTTTACAGAACTTTATTGTGCACGCATAACAAAAGTAGCTCCTTGAACAAATGAAGCACTAAAGGGCACTGGTGTCTGCCACCCATTGCTCTGACTAATACTTGCAGTCACTCCTTTTTCAAACTTACATGCTCATTTTTGCAGAACCCTTATTCTGAAACACTTCAGAAGCTACCCTGATAACAGTAACTCTTATGCCCTGTTTCATTCCCATTCTCATCGTCTGAGTATCCTTACATCTAGTTGTTGGAGTGTAAACTCATTGTGTCGCTGTTGATACCGAGTTTTGTGTGGCAGTACCATGCATGCTTCATATGCAACGCATCACTGGGTGCATGGGTTTCCTTAAAAAAAAGAAAGAAGTGAATAGACCCTCAGACTAAGGTGGCAGGGTTATACGAACAATTATATCTAAACAGTTCCCCTAAGTGAAACCAAAACATACCACACTATCTGCACTTCACAAGCCTATATATATATGTGTGGATGTTCTAACTGAAATGATACTGTAGGCTTGTCAAGTGCAAATGGTGTAGTATGTTTTGGTTTCACTGAGGGGAGCTGTTTAAATGCATGGATTTCCTAATTAGTTCCCATGTATATTCCAAAGGGTGTTCTCTTGTGCTCTAAACAAAATTCTGAACTCTGGCTGTTCCAATGCCCTTTGATCATTTGTAGATCTTTTTAAGCTGCCTTTACTATTTTTCTATTCTTCATTCAGGTCTTATAGCTTATGTCGCCCTGGTTTGACTCAAGCTAAGCCCATTGTGTCGCTGACTACTTGCATCTGACGAACTTCAAAACATTGGCATCCCCTGTTTTGATAAGTCATCTTTGCTCTTTGTGCTACCATCTGTAGGTCACCTTTGAACCACCTGGCTTGTAAGCGTTAGTGTGCAGCCGGTCCCTCAAGAGATGGGCGATGTGCCACCTCAGTGAGTATATTATCCTGCCGCCCTCAACACAGGTCCAAATGTTGGAGGAGAACGAGCTGATACTAGACTTCCCTAATCCAGCCACACAACTTCCAGGAGTCTTGCAGAACCTGTTTTTCATCTCTTCAGAACCCAGTCCCTTTTAGATTCTCCAGTCATTGCTCCCCAGAACCCTCAAGGGTAGTTAACGTCATTGCTGACAGATCTGATTCATCTGATCATTAGAATTGGAGTGACTGGACCAGCTGTTGCCAAACCCCTCACAGACCTGATTGCAGGCATTGGCTCAATGCTGTTCTGAACCCCAGTGTTAGCTCCTTCATTGATGCACTGCAGGTCAAGCTCAAGGATAGGGATTTCACCTGCATTACTTTTCTTCACCGATTGGAGCCTATTGGAAGAGGTGCCAAGGCTTTAAAGAAATCTAATGCATGAATTTCCTCTGGCTAGGTACCAACTACTTGTTGAAACTAAATTCTGTTCCTGTCATGGTTGTTGCACAGAACTTCTGAGCTGATGACATGAAGTTTATGTCTTGGAAGAACATAATAGCAGTTAGATGTATAGCTGAGCTGCACCTCTCAGACTTCTATATTTTCCGTATGGGCAGGGCGGTTCTCTGTAGATTGTGGTTTTATTTAGGCAGAAGCAGTGATATGTATCCTGGTGGAGAAACTTGTGACATTTGGAGGCAATGATGCTAATCAAGTGAGCACCACTGCCCGATGGATAGCATCATTGATCAACCATTGTCACACTTTGCATGGAGCCCAGTCCACATCTAGTGTCCAGACACTCTGGTAAGGCTGAGGGGGGAGACAGCCATTACAACGCGGGCTTTACACCGCGCTACCATTATGACGCAGCCATCACAATGCAAGTTGTTACAACGACTTGCGCTGGATGGCGCTATATACTAAGGAATAGTATGATTTACTATTCCAGCACCTTCCCCACTGTTACGTAGGCTGGAATTGGAATAGTAAATCATACTATTCCTAAATCCAGCGCCTACAGCGCAAGTCGTTGTAACGACTTGCGTTGTGATGGATGCGTTGTAATGGTAGCGCGGTGTACAGCCCACGTTGTCATTACATACATCCGCTGAGGGAGCATTGGTGGTGTTTACTAGGCAGGGCCAGACTATGAACTAAAATCAGCTCTGCAAGAAGCCATGACCAGAATGGGTCCATCATTAAGTCTTGGCAGTCAATCCTGCTCATAATGCCGCCCTCTAGCCTATATCAGGGAAATCCCAGAGTGGTCAGTCTAACCTGGTCTTCTGCAGTGTACCATCCGTAAGTATATGCTGAGTGGCTCCTTTCCATTTTGGTACAAGATTTGGTCAAGTGGACAGTAGCATCAGTTCCTTGTCCTGGGTTGGCCTCTTCTTTCTCCTGCTTCCTTTCTCATTTTCTATCGAATCATGTAAGGCTTAATAGTTGCATAGGTTTATCTTTATGGTTCCTCTATTGCTTCTTGGCTGTTCCCTGTTATCAGCCTGCTCCTACTGGGAAACAGCCTTTACAACAAGGTTTTTACCTCGTTAGGCCTTTACCACGCATTTTTAGCACGCATATTTTTACTGTGAATATGCCTTTAAAACGCATGCCAATACCACACATTTAAGGTAAGTTGCGGGCGTGGTGGTCTCCCCCCGCAAATACATTGTTCCTAAATATAAAAACAATGTGTGGTATTGGCATGCATTTGAAATGCATTTTCGCGGTAAAAACATGCGCGCAAAAAAATGTGTGTGAAAGGCATGCGATGTAATTGAAAAGGGGGGGCCCTCGGCCCCCCCGCACGCATGGCGGCGCGGCGACCGTCGCCCCCCCTTTCCCCTTCGTGGTCATTCGGCGGTGGGGGCGTGCCCTGGGGGTGCGGCCCACCGCCGATTGGCCGGCGGCCTTCCTGACCCGGATCCAATTTAGTGGGTCAGGGGGGGCGGGCGATAGGAGGGGCCGACCGGCCCCTCGGGAATAAGAGGTGGGGAGCGCCCAGGAGACCCCCTTGTCCCTGGACGCTCCCTCGCTGAACGTTGTGCCCCGCGTTCGGGGCTTCTTTGTAGTTTAGGATGTTTAGTCTAAGTTAGGAAACAACATGTATTAGAGTTTTGTTAAGGTCAGGCTCTCAAACTTGTTGATAAGAATTGTGTAACTAAATGTCCTGCTGATTTTTGTATTCATTGTTGATTATGCAATTAAAACCTTTTTTAATTTCATACTTTAATAAATACGGCCGGGCGACTAGCGCCCGCCTTCCAAAAAGTAAAGACGTCTCGTGTCCACGTTCCTGGGTGTTGGGTGCCGGATTGGGGGGGAGGCGGCAGCTAGTCGCTGACCATGTGCATGCGTTGTACCATTGTGCATCCCTCCTGCTGACAAAACCTTAAGCCCAAAACCGACATGTGGACTGACTTCTTTTTCAGGAAGGACCTGCCAAGGGTTCGCACCCACCCAAGAATGGAGTGTGCCATGTTTGACTGTGGTGCCCTTACACATTACTGGTACACTTTAATTGTGCCACAGGCGGCAGGATACTTCCTAGCTGAAGTAACCAATAACGCGGTACAAGGTCTCCCAAGGGAAACTATCCAAATGAAGCAAATAAAATATATTGTACTCCACGATAGCACAGTTGATCAGGGCCTGGACGTTTTGCTCAGTCCTCTTCTGTGTGGTTTGTTTTTGTTTCTTAAAGACTTTAACTGATCAGTATTTTAATTTAACATTGTAACGTGCTTTTGTTAAACCGTAGTAATATTAAAATGTTGATACTAATGCGTGGTAGTACCTTAAAGCTGAGGAAGTCACACTGTGAAAATGCAAGATTAAATGCTAGACCTGCGCTGAAGACTCGGATCTTAATTTATTTCTCCAAAGCAAGCTGCATTTTTTCAGTGTACCTGCAGCCTGCGGCCGTAGAGCACCCCGGCCGCCCTCCGCAGCTCGGATCACTCAGTGGAAAGTATCCAGATGGAAAAGCCGCGTGTGCTCGGGCACACTCTTGTTAGTCAGCGAGATATCAAGCAACGACTTCGAGCAGGCAGTGACTCACCTCGACATTATCGGATCTGGGCACCTCGCGGACAGCGTACCCTGTCTATTGACCTTTTCAATTTCACCTAATTGTACTGAATATGACATTAGTGGAACAGGAACAAACGGGGCTTGCATCAATGGTTGTTATAGTGACAGGAAGTAAGAGTAACAGTGTCCTCCGTTATCGCCCCCACCATTTTGATTGCGTTTTCTGGAAATGGCTGCACTGTTTGGTTTGTTTTATGTGCAGCATGTACATTCCTGACGTGTTTAAACGCATATTATTTTAACTATACATTTTACTTGTTCTTGTGATTCATTCCCCCTTTTATTTTTCATTGTGATGTAGTGCCGTCCGACTTAATCCTTTTACTTAAAATGACACTGAACGGAGCAATTTTTTTAAAATTGAGCACTTGTTATATGTTGAGTATTTCTATCGACGCATGTTCCTGCTGAAGTTTTGGTCCTCTTAACTGAGACTGCTTTCAAATTTCACACTGAAGGAGTTTTAGTATTTTACTATTTCACCAGCTCAATGCAGTTAATCCTGTCTCACTAATAAAACTAAATATCGGTGCCTCTTTTTGCATATCCATGAATTGATGACGTGACATTGCATTACGAAGTTCAGGCATTAGATGTTTTTGACTCGTGCAATCCTTTACATGTGAATGAAATTATTTAAACTCTATATTTTGAGGGGCCAGAGGTCCAAGTGTATTATCAAATTTAAATTCGAAGTCAATATCTTTTAAAAGTAGTATTTTGAACAAGATGCCCCCTTCCGCCACCCCAACAGTCTTGAAGCATCCATGGGAGACGGTCATGTGACCTACAACTCACCCAATTGACCAGAGGCTCTCTCTCTCTCTCTCTCTCCCCTCTTCCACAGTGGGTCCCTATCTAGGCTGGGATGCAAACTGCAGAAGGAAAAAGTTCGTCCTCTCGCACATAGATGGCGGTAGTTCCCTAATTGCAAGCATGCCAGATTCCTTCATTGTTTCAAGAAGTAACTGTCCAATTTCTCAACAGATTGAAAAAGTACAAGCACCTCCACTATGTTGGACCTGCATTTGCTGCTGCTACTGCAATCTTATGTGATCTCGAAGCCCTGTTCAGTGCACAAGCCTACTTCATGGATCCTCTAGCCACTTCAGGAGGCCAATGCAACACAAAATGTCAGCATATTGCATGACTTGAAATCAAGAAAGGAAACAAAGACCAGAATCTCAATGTATATATTGAGGATCTGAGCAACACTCCAATCCATACTAGGATCAAATGCATCATTCCTGCAGTTCAGAAAGGAACTAAAGGAAATCTTTAAAAAGCATCTGTTTCGGGTTTCTCCTGGCACCATGAATGCTGTTGCAGCAACCAGTATCTAATGTTTTCCCTCCACAAGACTTTTATTGCTTCACTGCTCTGTCACCAAAGTTTCCTTCCTCAACCCTTTACTCATCATCCTCTCTGCCTCGTTTTAACTTCTCCTATCTACCTCAACTTCCTACTGCTCCCCAGACATACCCCATGTCGCTTTATTTTGCTTGGAGTATGTTCTTTAATTGTTGGTTGTAAAGCTCACCGTTTGACCTTAAAGTGCAGTGGCGCTAAAGAAAAGTTATAAATAAAGACTTGTATGTTGGAGGAGCTCCTCATCAGTCACCATTAAGAACCCCAGACCTCCTCTCACCTGTGAGGAAGGAACACCACAGCGGACCAAGCAATTAGCACCTCTGCTTCAACAGTCCCATAAAGTGTTCAGTATCATGTGCTGTTAAACCTCCAAGACCTGCTGTGGTTAGGTCTCACTGGATTCCCAGACAAAGCTTGAAAAAAGGGTGTAGAGGCAGCACCAGTTATGAAGTAATTCACAAAGGCAAAATATTCTGGAAGTAAGTTCTTCTTTTTATTGATCTTTTTATTTTAAGAGTGCACAGGACAGCCAACGCGTTTCGCTCCCCACCTTGGGAACTTCGTCAGGGCAAAGTCATAAAAGATATTACACAGGCGGTAATATACTGGTCCAGGCCAAGCAGGCAGTATAAAGCTCAGTCAGAGTCCAAATAGACATACAGTAAACAAAGTCAAAAGAATCGCACACAGGTTAGTGCAGGAACTGAGCGCAATCAGGACCAATTCGCGTAGAATCAGGTTCCAAGGCAATTGGAATGTATTGAGGCAACAAAAATATGGGGTTCTTGAAGAACTTTTCCAGACCTTCATAAGCTGCCAAGCCCACTCGTTCTCAAAGACGAATATCGTCCACAGCGAGTCCCTCGTGTCAAACGCCAACGGTTTACTGTATGTCTATTTGGACTCTGACTGAGCTTTATACTGTCTGCTTGGCAGTATGGGGAGCGAAACGTGTTGGCTGTCCTGTGCACTCTTAAAATAAAAAGATCAATAAAAAGAAGAACTTACTTCCAGAATATTTTGCCTTTGTGAATTACTTCATAACTGGTGCTGCCTCTACACCCTTCTTTCTCCTCTCACATGTGGCCTAACTACAAAGAAATCTGCCACTGCCTTTTCCCAGTTTCCACAGGCCCTCACCACGCATCCCTCAGAAGTGTTAAAAATAACCTCCACTGTTAACACCACAATGTGGCACAGTGACTATGTTTATACTTTGACCTTTCATATTGACTTAAAGTGACATTCATTTTTTTTATGTTATCCTCTTTGCCACTTTAGTGAAAAAGGTAATTTTACACTATTATTTTGCGAGCATTTAAATGCTCAATACGTTCATCTTATATTTTAAACAAATAGAAGAATGCATTAATAGAAACTATTGGGACTCAAATTAAATAAAACCTACTCTACCCAATTTTAGTTTGTATTTAGAGACTTAAAATAAGGTAACCCTAGATACCTCTGAAAAGAGTTTAAATGAATGTTGTTATGTTGGTCCTAGACATATCACCTGGCTGTCACCCAGATCAGGGCTGTGTGCATCCTGCCCATGGTGGTGGGCACAGATGAGCAAATAATCCAAAATGCGCCCTGTGCCTTGCATGCCTGCTACCCATTATGGTGGTAGACAGTAGAGCGGGTCAGGTTATGGAGGTGGTGAGGTCATATTTATTTATTCCTCTTCTTTTGTTGCACAATAGATTAATTTAAATGGCTCATGAAGAGCGTTTAGGTGTTGGCTGCACCTGCAGGAAATTGAAACAACATTTTTGGTGGCCTTGTATGGATATTGATGTGTTGCACATGATCAGTAATTGTCAAACTTGTCTGTTGTCTGACAAGCATTGGAAAACTACTAAAACTCTTCTACACCTAGTTCCAGTTCCTGAGGAAGCTTGTTTCAAGTTGACATTGGATTAGGCTGGTTCCTTTGAGCTTTTGCAGACTAATAAATAATACATCATTGTATTGATTGATTATTACTCTAAATGGGTTGAGTATTAATTCACATCTTCTCCCAGTGCCATGTCTGTAATAACATTTTTTACTAGAATTTTTAACTGAGAGAGAGGTCCTAAAGAGTTAGTCACAGACAATGGCACACATTTTGTCTCATCTAAAATGAGGGATTTTGTGTATTCATATCAAATGAAGCATCGTAAGGTTGCCTTGTACTCCCCTTCTTCCAGTGGTCTTGTCGAAAGACTGAATAGATCTGTGATGGAGGGGATACAATCTGCTTTAGCTTGCAATGAATCAGTGGATGAGTTTTTCTGCAAAAAGATCTGGCCTTATCTAACCACATTCCACCACAGATATTTCCCATTTTCGTCTATTAAGGAAAAGAGAATCAAGGGGTAATTTGTGTCTAGACTGGTTGAAAAATTTAAAGGCCAGAACATTACCTTGTGTTGCTTGCTCTGATAAATAAAGCATGAAGGACACTGTTTTAAAGCGGCAGGATGTCCAGAAGAAATCTTCTGAGTCAAAACATAAAACTGGTCTAAAAGACTGTTGTTGGTGATTGGGTCATGTTTAAAAACAAACGTCAGATTTAAAAAGGGCAAATCAAAATACTCACCTCCTTTCCAAGTTTTGAAGGTAGTAAAAGGTTTCCTCTTTTTAGATAATAAAGGGTAGTGCGGTAAAAGCGCAATTGTTAAGTTGACTAATGATCAGGCACACAAGATTTTGTCTGGTAAATCTTGTTTCAGAGAAGACACAGATAACAATTCTCACATGTTCTTTGATTTTCCTGCTGTTGAGAGAGATGCCGCTATGAATACTATGGTCACTTCACCAGTACCAAGTTCAAACAATTCCAACGCTCACTATCTTCAACCTGAATCTTTCACTCACTGTAATGATCTGGTATCATGTCCTCAATCTGATACTGTTATTGGTTCCATCCTTGAAAGTGATTCAAAGTCTTCATGCAATTGCTCATTGCCCACAAGGTTTAAAGATTTTTTATGTGTATTCGTTTTCTTGCTGAAGATAGGGAGAAGATGTAGTGTACAATGTATTTATTTCCTGTTGATTTATGTAATTCGGAACCTCGTGGGGAAAAATATTGCTTTGCACAGTTGCGATTTACAATTCTATAGCCTAGTAAAAAGAAAAAAATCCTGCTGTATTGCTTGTTCCAGTGTACGTTTCCTATGGAGTTATGATCATGTGTAAACGTAGTTCACACAGTGTATAATTTGGACAACTTGAGCAAGATACATTTTACAACTCCACATAAAATGTAAGTGTGCTTTTTAAGGTATCCAAGCTGTAGATTGCACATCTGCTTTCCAGCCTACTCGTTGTAAAATGTTTGCCTTTCGAAGGCACATGTGCAAGTACCCTAAACCAGGCCTACTACAGACCTAAAATCTGTTTGACATCAAGCTGCCTACGCCAAATTGCAAATCCCAATATGTGAACTTCTATTTGTAGTATTTTATTTTATTGCAATCTTAAGATGTTTCCTTTACACGTGAGTCATACCATTAAAAAGACATTGTGCAGTGATTGTATAGGCTTTTCATCATACCGATACTCCATTTTGTTATGAGCCCTTCATATAACAAAAAAGTATGTCCAGATGATGAATTTTACTGCCCGTTTCTTTCTCGAAATGCTTTGCACAGGGAAAGCATACTCCCTGACAGCGTGACGCAGCCCCGATTTCTCCTTTGCTGCACTATTGTCACGCTTTCAAGTGCAACTGGTTTGGAGCCAACCGCAACATACACCCTTCCTCGTCCTTTCCCGGGTGTACTTTGGGATTTGTCTCTTAATATAATTCCATCAGTACTAGGGCCGAGAATTCCTCTTAACGTGTATGAGTCCATTAGAAACACAGGGAAACGCACTCTATGCGCCGTACTGCAGAAATATTTTTTAGTCCTCCAGTACTATAGCCATCTTTTTTAGGAAGCACCAGAGCTGCAAACAAACAATTGAGCTTGTCGCTGCTTTCCGGAAAGGTTAAAACCACTCGTACGAAGTACACATAAACAGTCAGTCTGTGTTTCGCTCTCACTCGAGTTATATTGGTTCACACAAACTCTGGTGCTGAAACAACTTTCTATAACTGTCACCTGTATGGCACCCAGAAGTGTCCTAAATCTACTTTTGGCAGCCGGTCAATAGGCGTTGAGACAACGACCGATTGTGTGAACTGCTGTGGATCCAGCCCTCCTAATGCTTCTCTTGGACCGCCTGTATGTTTGACAAATACATTAATTGTCTAACTGGAAATGCATGTGGCCGTGGCTAAGGATGTCGGACATTAGGGACCCCCGCTTTGGCTAAGGAGTTACTAACCCTATCCTGAATTCAGGACATTAAAAAAGGCCATGTTCCCATGTAGCAACTGTGGTCCTACTCCGCGCCCTAAACCCACCAGCTGGTGTGTACTGCTTCGAGGTGCCTTGTTGCCCATTCCCCTCTTACTGCTTGCACTACTAATAGACCGGTTCAAGTCCACCAACTCCTCTCTGTGCCCTGCGTGCGGAGACAGGCTGCTTGGCATAGAGAACCTCGGAAGTCTCCCTGTAGTGTCTCTATGAGGCCTAATACCTGGGGCTCGAGCCTGTGGGTTCTCTCAGCCTTGCTCATTCCTTTCAGGTTATGGCGTTGGCCCAAAATGATCTTTCCTGCAAGGGATGGTGTCAGGTCCCGCCTCGTATTTCAAGCATGATGGGGTGCCTCACACGCCTCGCCATGCTGCCTCTCTTTAGAGACAAGCTCGTGTGGGAACCAACTTACTGCCGCTGGCACCACGACACGAAGGGGAGTATGGGGGGACAGCGCCTAGTCCCACACGTCGGGCGAGCGTAGCCTGCAGCGCGCCCCCCTGAGACGCCCCCCCGGCCAACAGCCAATGGGGAGGGCTCATCTGGGGACGGGGGAGGCGTGTCCAAGGTTATATGACCGGGACAGCAGCTAGGCTCGGCCTCTTTAGTTCCCGCGCCTAGTCCGAGGCTGCTCTGCGCTGACGGTCCCTAGGCTCTGCGGTGATGTCTCGCGGCGGTTTTCGTATCCTCGGTTCCCGGCGCGGCTCTAGCGCTGTTTTGCTCGTCGTGGTCTCGCGGCGGGTTTCGATCCTGAGTCTCCGGTGAGTGTTTGTTTATTTCTGTCCACGAGCCTGCATGCACGGGGGCTGTGAGCTGCCTTTTGGGGCACTGCCTCCCGGCGGGGCTCGGGAATCGGACAGAAGGGAGAAAGAATGTTTTGGAACAGCGGGGTAGGCGCGGAGGGCGCTACGAGTTGCGCTAAGACTGTAGTGCTTTGTATGCTGGTAATGTCTGGCGAGTGTAGGGTGGCGCGGGTCGGGAACGGTGCCTGGAGCGGGGCCTCTTTCTCGTCCTAGCTCCCGGCACGCCCCCCCCCTTCTCCTGGTTCGGCTACTGTTGTCTTATGCCGGAGCGCGTGGGGTATGGACAGTATGCGTTAAGGCATCTTTTGGCGCATGAGCAGGGGTTGATAACTAATCAGGGTGCGCTTGGATGGGTTTCTGGTGGGCCTCGATAAAGCCCTCCCTTTGTTACGCTGTACACATCGAGTCCTGCTTTGTGCCTCAAGATAGTCGCGTTAGCTCTGGGTCACTGGGCCCATTTGGCAAGCCATGGAGGGTTGGCCTGATGTGCCAGGGCTTCCATTACGGGGGACACTAGCAATTTCGAATGTGGCGCCCACATGTACGAGGCCCCGCGGATTTATATATGGGCCCAAACAGTGCGCGGATTTGAGTAGCATGTTTGAATATGTGTCGTTTAACCCCTTCCACACTCATGACGAGCTGGGCTCGTCATGAGGTAGCCTCCTGCTACGCTCATGACGAGCCCAGCTCGTCATGTAACATGTGTTTTTGTTGCTTCCAGCACACAGCGGGAAAATGCATAGCATCGATGTGGTTAAGATATGGTGTTATAATTCCCAGTCCCCTCCATACAGCGGGCGCTGTCTGGCTCGGCGACCACACGGTGGCCGCGTGGCCTAAAGGGTAAGGCGTTGGGCTTCAGGGTAGTGAGTTGGCGGTTCGAATGTCTAGGTGGGAAGTCGGACAGTAGCCCGCATCAAGTTGCACATGCCACTATAAATTGCGTTTTAACTTAACATTGTTATTGTCCGAGTGCCTAGTGGGTAGGTCGTTGCTTCGCACGCGGGGCGTTTCATGCGCGTTGTCCCGTTTCGATTGTATACAGCATCTCTATCGGCCCGGGTGCACGGTTGCATGCGGCGACGGTCGGACAAGGTGAGGTTACAGGCCCAGCCTGATGGCGCGCAAGTTAATACCCTGGTTTACGAGCACAATCATAGTTGTCCTCCTACACCCTGTTTGGAACGTGCCCTCATTCCCTTACGTAAGGAACTAAAGGCTGAGAGGCAGATAGCAAATAGACTGCTTACGAGCCCGGAAGGACTGCAAGTTGCGAACAGATACTCTTATTCGGAGGGAACGTAAGATGTTAATACTCAGTAAGGAGGAACGTAAGATGTAAAACATCAGTAAGGTAATCAATGGATAACTTTTAAAATATAACGAGGGGACCGCGTTAATATATGAGGTGGTACCGTAATCCCTTAACTCGTCAGGGCCTGGTATCCCGATTGTCGTCATGAAACACTCGCCAGGGCCTGGTATCCCGATTGTCGTCATAGTGATGCGTAATCCCTTAACTCGTCAGGGCCTGGTATCCCGATTGTCGTCATGAAACACTCGCCAGGGCCTGGTATCCCGATTGTCGTCATAGTGATGCGGTTCACCAGGAGGCCACAGGTGGAGGGCGAGAAGCTGTAAGAGCCCACTGGGCCATACTTTGAGTATCACTGTTTTAGCCAGTGTCCTGCGAGGCAATCTCAGCTCTTATTGCCAATATTGCACAGAATGAGTCACTTTGTTATGCTGTTTTGACACCTCACTGATTGAGTGTTTATGGCTAAGGCTTGTTATTTGCAGGCCACAGGTTCGAACCTTAGGAAAAATGATGGAGCATTTCATCCTTTTGAGTTGATAAAAATGAACACCACGGAAATAGGGTAAAAGTGAATCCTGTTGTGTGCTTCTTAAATTGGAGGTCGCTTCTGCAATATAAGTCCTCAAAAGGAAAATATTTTCTACCAGAGTTAAAAGTTGCACTGATTTAGCATAACCACACTAGATTCGGCTCGATGTTATGGAGTGCGAATGAACCCAGTCAATGCAGACATGGTCTACGAGACGCTATTCAAACTACTCCATGTGGCCCACAGTCCTCCGAGTCTAAAGCTACTCAGGCAGCTGGCATTCTTCCGACAACAGTGCATATGCTGCGCTCCACAAAGACGATATGCCCCTAAGCCAGTACCATCTCCATTTTAGCGGGCCTGGGGAAGATATATTTTAGGGGTCTCCGTACAAAACAAATTTAAATGGGATTGCCAATCTGCTTCCGCCCTCCTCAGCCTGTGAAGTGTTTCACGAGATGCAAAGCACAAGCTCGTTAGAATCCGCTGCCTGAGTGACGTTTGATCTCTCAGTTTGGCTCTCATCTGAGCCTCCGTTTGGCAGCGCCGGAGTTCTCTTGCACGGGGTATGCTCTGGACTGCAGTTTTGTAAGCGGGTGTAGCGCGGTCGGTCTGGCGTGAAGTGCTTTGGGACCGGCACCAGGTTAGTGGTCACTGGCGAGTACTCGAAGTCTATGTATCTCTTTCACGGGGAATATAGTGTACCTCTAACCCAACTATGCGGAATATAGTGTACCTCTAACTCAACTGTGCGCAAAGAGAATTACACGGGTGTCGGGTTATGCCACAAGCTGTATTCTAGGCTGTTAATGACATTCCCTTATGTACTACTCAACTGTGCGCAAAGAGAATTACACGGGTGTCGGGTTATGCCACAAGCTGTATTTTAGGCTGTTAATGACATTCCCTTATGTACAGGATTGCGTGACATTAGCACGTCCATTTCGATCCATATTAATTAGCTGTCCATCATATCTAGAGCAGGCACAGGCAGTATGTTGATATTTACATCCACTACAACTCTTAGTTGAAAAACAATGTTTAATTTACATAGCGCTCCGTTCCTCATCTGCCGTTCTAAGCACTGTAATGAACAGACGACCCACACACAATGTATGTTGCCCTACACTGGCCTCGGAAGGATGTAAGGTTGAGAAGGCCGAGCACGGACTCATTAGCAACACGCAGGGGACCGTATTTGTCACGGGCAGCACAGGCGCTACAAACACAATACCTTTCACTACTTCTATCTGGGAAAGAAGGATCACTATGGGTCACATAATGTCACCAATAACTGATGTCACTGAGGCGCGCTCCGTAGGAATGCCCTTGGGAAGCGCTGCGAGGGGGAGAAGATCCGGTACCTACTCCGGTTCTGAGAGGGCAAAGCCAGTTGGGAAAAAATTAATGACATCTTCTCAGTTTAATTAAACAACATGAACAAGGCATAGATACCGGATTAATTGTCGTTGAGTTATGGCATGTGAATTTCTTTCATACAGCGAGCAGGAGGGAGGGGCGTTGCGGGCTCATTCAAACCGGCCCCGCTTCATGCTCGGTTTTATAGCACGTTTTAACAACTCCATGCCAGCTCAGGCCCACCCACGTAAGAAAGTACGTAAGAAAGTGCAAAAGTCAGGAAGCGGGAGATGCTCATGCTTGGCTTGCTGCAACAGTACGACGTGGCGGACACCATAGGGCAGGGAAAAGAGCTTCCGCCGGCAACTATTATATGGGCATATCTGCAGGATCATTTAGTGACTCGGCAGGGGGGCGAGTAGGCAATAGCCTGGAAGAATTCGAGTATAATACATAAGGAATTTCTTGCCGACATGTTAGAGAAGCACCTAGGTGACTCAGGTCGGACTTTGTCACGATGTTTAATCAAATGTCACCGTAGTACTGCATGGAAAACACGTCCATGTACTGCCATGTGGGTTTCCTTAGCAAACCCGCTTCAAAGTTAAGCCCTTTCGTTGCTACATTAAGCAATTTGAATGAGGAAAAAAGCCAATGCCCTCTTTCTCTAGGTCAGTAACGTGTTTCTGAACGCCAGATTTACCTGAAATGTTATGGATCAATGCTTTCGAAGCCCTCGGAAAAATGTATGCGCATCACTGAGGGATCATGTGGCGCCTCACAAGCGGCAATTGAACTAAATCTCTCATAGCTATTTCCCATTGCCATAGAGGTCTGTGGATTCTGTGAAGGCCTGCCAATGAGCACTCGAGCAGTCCAGCGGAAGCCATCAAAGCCTGCAATGCTTGCAGGCGCCAGACTAGACCTGCTCAGCATCTGTTTCTGTTCATGCTTTACAACTCAAACTCATTTAGATGATAAAAATGGTTCCGAGGGCTTGTTTTATAATCATTCCAATCTCAAGGAAAAGAAGCAATTTACGAGATCGGTACTAGACATGATTGTTTGTGTTTTCCCCATTTCTGTGAATAAAGTTCAACTTCCAAGTAGAGTCGACACTCCCATAACAGCAAGGGTTTCCATACTATCGAAATAACGAAGATTGTACAGGTAGGCAGGGCAAACAATTCAGTGCGTGAGACGTGGGCTAGGTGGGAGAAACATGGGAATGACCATGCCAGAGGGGTGATGTGCAAGAAAACGTACATGTGTAGTATTTTAGATGGGTGAACATATGCACTTATGTAGTGCAGCTTCGACCACTGGTCTCTCAATTGGCCTTCATCTCCGAGTTAGGGTGTAGTTTAATGTATAGCGATGCGTGAAAGTGAGGGTGTAGTTTCATGTATAGCGATGCGTGACCCCCATGAAGTCTGCAAGCACTTTTGAGTAATACGGTATTATGCTACTCCTTGTGTTCAGCCTGGTTGAAAGTGCGTGGTTGTATAGTGCGGAAATCTACTGGTCATTAGGTAAATTAAGACCCACAGGCCTATTAATGTAGCTGTTTTGACAATTTGGGTTTCTTGTTCAAAGTTTTCCTGTCTGAAAAATGGCAATACATAACGTGTTGTTTCTAAAATCGTGATTATTTCTGCAATCTACAGCAACGACAGCCTTATATATGTATATTGGTAATTTGTAATCAGAAGCAATAGAAAACAAATCATGAGCTTGTGTAACGTACCTACCTAGATAATTTATGTAGAGTAAACCTACACTGGAGCACCTTATAATGCAACAAGGAAATAGAACAGTGAGATAAATAAACCGCGGTTCCACAGTTCTGTATAGCATAAGCCAGGTGTCAGATGTTTTATACAATGTTGCATGCAACGGAAAACTAGAGAGGGAGGGACAGTTGCATTGCATGCGGTCACGTTGAATTGGGCAGGGGAGATTGAATTATTGGTATGGCAGTAAGACGGTGCATCTATTGCGACATAAGTAAATGTTAACTATTGCAAGAATGTTAACATAATTACAGCAGTTCTCTGCCATTTTGTGCAATGAGTAACTTGCTGTGTTTATATAAACACATTCCCATGTGTTTTGGTGTGTGCTGCAAGTAATTCAGCAGTCATGAAATATCATCATGTCTTGCCTTAGTCCCGCCCCAGTTCCGGAGCATAAATCACTTGTGGGAAAGGAAAGGGTTTTAACTGCCATCCTTTCTGTTGAAGCATCTTCAGGCAAGGATGGCGGATCAGGAGGGATTTACCCAACAGTGACAATTTTGATGTCTTCCAAGTATGAGTAGAGATAACACGCATTACAATGCAACGGTCTCGCCTTTGCAAAATTTAGAGCAATTGGCATTGTAAATGACACAAATTTAGGTATGGTTGGTCTTTGAAACAGACGAAGGGAAAACAGCAGGGGTAGTTGAGGAACGTGCGAGGCAGTGGAGCACAAACGAAAGTGTGCACAACGAGTACATTTTGTTCTTTCAGACCACGCCTAATACAAAAGAGTCCACGCACAGATGCAAGGATAATATTGCAAATAATGCCAGATACTTCACAGGGACTGCACCACTCTTTCCAAGGCAGGATGGGGAGCGCTAGGAGGTAACAGGCACACGATACATGGACATACATTGCGTAAGGGGGTAATTACAGCAGTATACATGAGGGGTTACATGAGACGGCGAGGGTTACAAGGGATAGGAGTACCACCACCTGTTAGGTGTATCTGCTACAGCCATTAGGTAATGACCTTGCAGTGTTTAGCTAGGACATGCACTGTCATAATTGTTTCGGCTACTGTGTCCAGCAGCAAGCAATTAATCCTGATCACAGGGTGACTTCCATAATGCCTTCGCTTGCTTGGTCACATATCACGGGTTTTCCAGCACCAGATACAGTAAGGCAAATAGGCACTGGCCGAAAACTGCTGACGCTTGTTCCCAAGCAGATAGTACGGAAGGTGTACTACTGACACCTTGAAATACCCCCTTAAGTTCCCTGAGGGGAAGGATGGAGCATGTGGGCGAGACCATGGCACTTGGAAGGCCTCTAGCAACGATACCGTTACAATCTTACACGGGAAGGAGGATTGCTGGAAATCCTTGGTCATAATGACTACATGCCGTGCCCGTATTACGGTTACATGTTACAAAAGAGTACTAAACACAAGTACAAAGATAACACTGCAGCCAAATGGCAGTGACTTAGGACAGTCATGCCTTGACTTGTTCATCCTACATATAAGTACAGGCACTGAAAGATTGCCAGATGTCTTTCTCTGTCATTGTACTTACCCAAATACGTTTGATGAAGCACTATTCATTCCTTACGTCACTACTCTTCTCATTCAGGATGGTAGAGCGCCTTTAGTAACATGCACATTATACAGGCCAATACATTGCGTAAGTGGGTAATCACAGCAGTATACATAGTGTTCATGTGACGGCGAGGGTCACAAGGTACAGGAGTCCCATATCCTTCACAGTCCACGGTGGTACGTTAGAAGGATTCTAGTAGGAGCTGCAAGTAAAGCTATACAAACACGAATTTAAGCAGTCATCTATTGATACATGATGGCTTTACACTGCAGGCATTAACGTGATGCCTGCCATACCCATCCCTTTTGGTTCCTGGGATCAATACCGGTCTTCACTAGCATCCGATAAAATCTTGCAAATAACAGGCAGAATGCAACAGAGAAGCTCAATTCAGGCCTTCCATTAGCATCCGACAAATCTTGCAAATAACATGCAGGATGCAACAGAGAAGCAGGGACCAAGCGAGGACATGCGAGGACTTGTAGAGATTGACAGCTAATGCCAAACAGCTTAATTCAAACTGCGGGATTCACAAGAGGTGGAGGGCCCTGGGCCAGGTACATATTAAGCGGGCGCCCTGAGTCAGTGAATTATGGGTTATGCAGGTCCCAAGGTGCCGAGAGCAATGTTGTGGTATCCAGTCCCGTGTGAGTGGGACCTACCCTTGTAGCATAATCCAGTGCGCGCAGGTCAGATGGGGCGTTACCATGCGACAACTGGGTATCCAGTATGTGATAAGGCACTTGAGGCTCAAACAAGTACAGCACCCTGTGTACAAAGGTGTCCGTTCTACCTGTACATACGCATTCCCATATGAGGTGCGGCTTCTGTAACTAAGGGCGTGTCTACGCAATCCTCAGTAGAGGTGCGGCCAAGGAACTAAGGGCGTGTCCACACCATAGTGGTGTGGCAAAGGGGACTATGATAGAGGTGCATGAAACAAAAGGGGAAGATGATAGAGGGCACGAAACAGTGTCAGAAAGTAGATAGGTGGGTGGGGGGCTCTGTCATCGACGGAGGCCTCCTCCAGAGCTGTGGCGGAGTACAGGGCGATCTGGAAGCAGATGGACAGTAGGGGTACCTCTGCGGCAGAAGGATACAGTCTAAATACCTCTGCCTGGCACAGTAGGGTGCCCGAGCCAGGAACCTGGAGCCGAGGGGGTTCCAGGAAACAGCGTCGGCGCCCCGTTAGTCCTTCGGGCGGTCGGGGGGCCTGAACCGACCGGGGGTGTGCCTCATCTCCCGCCCTGACAGGGGGGGCGGGAGTCTAACGAAATAAGTGATAATGTACTGCACCGTCAGAGCATCGCCTCGCCGTGCAAGATGGCTCCTTGGGCATGCGGGTCAGCGAGAGGCTGCTGCATTGGATCGCCTGTAAGATGACCCACCTATCAGTACCTGTGTTGTACGCAAATAAACCTGCACCACTGGTTTCCCACAAATATGTCTCATGAGTTTCCTTGGTATGTAAGTGTAATGAGCGCATGGCCGAAGCAAGCACTGATGGTGTGGGCACTATGGAAAATGGCAGATATGACCACACTCAAGCACGTTTGCAGTAGCCAATCGGATATAAGCGGTTCACTAGCAGTTCTTTCAGTGTCCATTACTTCACAACCTGCGTCATCCTTCTTGTAGGAGGTGCAAAGTTGGCTACCCTGAAGCCTCCAAATATGTGGCCTGCCTTGTGTTCAGCCACCAGTGTATATACTGCAGTCCTTTAAACGCCCACGTGAACACGCACATATATTTGACCGGAAGGCAGCCACACTCCAAGGTTTACTTGTTGGGTTTTGGCAACAATGCAGGGGAAAAGAGAGCTTCATATACTCCACTGTTGGTCCACTGGGCCTCCGTGGAGCAGGCATCAAAATCACTGTCTTACTCTGCACTTGTATGGTAGGCACAAGCGTACATATTCAACAGAATTATTTTACTCTCAGTAACTGACTGCTTTGCGTGAGCGCAATATACATTTGAGTTAAGATTCGTGATGAATCACCAGCATTGCTTCAATATTTGAAGTAAATTAGCCTAGGTAAATATTTTTGTCGCTGGCGATGGCCCAACTGTATTTGGTTGAAGGTGGTCTTCTAGTAATTTTTTTTGCACTTCATTTACCACTTAGCTGGTTTTTGGCTTTGTGAAACTTGCATTTAAATCTTCTAAATTAGATGCAATTACTAATCGATCCAAAATGAACAAGCATTTGCAATGCATTAGGTCTCCCATTAATTAAGTTTGAGCTATTGGCATAGGTAAATATTGCAACACCAATTGCAACAAAAGACTATAAATTGTAGGCCAAAAAAATGTGTATTTATTTTTGTAGCAATGGTGTCATGCTGCGCTTTAGATGAATATGTTTAAAAGTAAAGTGCACCATACTGTGATTGCTACAATAGTTAATTGTGGATGCGTTAACAATTGATGTGTGCACTGATGGCTGGTGGTGTGTGTGTCTGTAGAAATTGTGCACGGATGGCTAGTGGTGTCTCTGCTTGGTGGAAGCGTGCACTGCCGGCTGGTGGTGTGTGTGCCTGGTGAAAGCGGGTGTGTGGTTGTGGTTGTGTGTGTGTGTGTGGTTGTGTGTGTGTGTCTGTGTGTGTGGTTGTGTGTGTGTCTGTGTGTG
Source organism: Lissotriton helveticus (assembly GCF_964261635.1). Taxonomy (NCBI): domain Eukaryota; kingdom Metazoa; phylum Chordata; class Amphibia; order Caudata; family Salamandridae; genus Lissotriton; species Lissotriton helveticus. The sequence goes on from NC_136067.1 coordinate 653,104,838, forward strand.
TGTGTGTGGTTGTGTGTGAGTGTGGTTGTGAGCATGGTTGTGGTTGTGAGTGTGGTTGTGAGTGTGTGGTGTGGTTGTGTGTGCGGTGTGTGTGTGGTGTGTGTGTGTGATGGTGTGTTGTGTGTGTGTGGTGGTGTGTGTGTGTGGTGTGTGGTGTGTGTGGTGTTGGGTGTGGTGTTGTATTTGTGTGTGCGGTGTTGTGTGGTGTTGTGTGCGGTGTGTGTGTGTGTGGTGTGTTTGTGGTGTGTGTGTGGTGTTGTGTGTGGTGTGTGGTGTGGTGTTCTGTTTGTGTGTGGTGTTGTGTGTGTGTGTGTGTGTATGTGGTGTGTGTTTGTGTGTGTGGTTAAGTAGGAAGCTTCCTCACACTGACCTAAGTGAACTTGAGGATACCATCTTACACAGATGACATAGCAATTCAGAATTATAAGTAGAGACAGTATACATTTTCAGAGCATACAACTTTGTACAGGCAACTATAGCTTCTTCGATTCAAGCAGATTTTGGACACCATGCAAATATTCTGTAGCTGTTCTCTGAACTTCAAGGCACAAAGAACATTTGTATAACATAAAATAGCAAAGAGGAATGACTCGGATAAACTATAGGAAGGTTAAGATAATTATATTTTACAAATGGTCAGTGGGAGGGAAGTAAATAGAAGGGAAACAGTTTGAAAGAAAAATACTTAGAAGGTCCCAAAAGCGAGACCTATTGGCTATGCCAATGCTTGTTTTCTTTTTTTCCCCCCACAGACAAATAACTTGAATAGCCAGAGTGAAATGTTCACCGTTCACACAAAAATACAAATGTTCTGCTTCTACTTGGCTCTGTGAATGTAATCTACAATACTGGCTAACAAATGAGCCAAAGGCATTGTCAACATGGAATATTAAATAAAATAAAAAAATCTGAACAAAGTAGATTTACTGTGGTTTCTTAAACACTAATAAAACACATTACCCACATCAGAGCGCTGCATGTATTTATTGTAATTAGCAGAATTGTATTACTAAGTAACCTAGGTTTTGTATATATTTCTTAGCAGAAACCTTATTGAGCATTACTAGGCGAAGTAATAGCTTTATCGCACATTTAAACTGAACTCACATAAGAGCAGCTTTTGTTACACATGCCGCTTTCGGGGGTGCTGAAAGTTAGACACCAGAAAGACACTCTCCCTTTAACTTACTTTCCTTTGAATTAGCTGGGGGTGGTGTAGAACTCCAGGGCCCGAGGCAAACAAATGTTTGTTGAATCAGATAGGGCTGGGTCAGCGACAAACTGATGACTACCGGGGGGACACAGCTGATTTCCAACACATGTGGCGTCAGGCGTTAGGAGGCCTCCTTCGTTAATTAGGGTGGTGAGTGGTGGTCGCAGAAGTTGCAGGCATGTAAAAAGAAGGAAATAGGTGGGTGAGCCTGAAACAGTGATGGGCAAAAAGGTTTGGGGCGGGGCTTTACAAGTGCTGGCATGCCCATGCAGTGAGGTATTCATCTGAGCACGATTGGGTCAAAGGAACGAAGGGGCAGGTCTGCAGGTTTATGGGGGCAGGCCAAAGGTCAATGCAAAAACAGCAACACCCTCATAGGAAGGAATTGCTCGTGTAGCAAAGGATGTATGTTTGCGCTGTTACTGTGGAGAGGCAGACAGTGGAAGAGGGGCGTGGTGAAGCAACTCCATGCTGCAATATGGCTGCAAGGCACAATTCTGTGAATCGGGCATACACTGCGTGGATTGTAGCCCAAAATCTGGCTTTTTTGCCCAACTTAATTTTCCCTTGCACAATTAAGTAGGGGGAAATATTGCAGAATTGTGGGAAATGTTGCCCAATATGTCAACCTTGCTGCAAAATGGTCACGAGACGCAGAGGGGGAGGAGTGATGGGGGGAAGGGGGGGTGGAGGACTCGGAGCACAAGTGTGCGGGCTGGGGGAGGGAGGCAAATGGAGAGGGAGGGAAACATGATGCTATGGGAGCCTGGATGTATGTTTGCGGTGTTACTGTGGAGAGGCAGACAGTGGAAGAGGGGCTTGGTGAAGCAACCCCAGGCTGCACTATGGCTGCAAGGCACAATTCTGTGAATTGGACATACACTGTGTGGATTGTTGCCCAAAATATGGCTGTTAGCCCAACTTGATTTTCCCTTGCATAATTAAGTTAGGTAAAAAATATTGCCTATTTGTGGTAGATGTAGCCCAATGTCTCAACCTTGCTGCAAAATGGGCACGAGGCGCGGAGGGTGGGGGGGAAGAGATGGGGGGGTCTTGAGGCCTCCGAGCATGAGTGTGAGGGCTGGGGAGGGGGAGCACAGGGAGAGGGGGGAAAATATTGGAGCCTAAGCTTTCCTGTGGTCGGTTGTTTAAAAAGCACAGAAAACAATGTATATTATTGGTAGCTGGACGGCAGTCGGCGTGCTGCAGAGCAGTTCACCCCTGCTGTTAGGGGTTTCTCTACTGGCACTGCTCAGTGGCGACAGTGTATTGTTGGGGAACTGTCACGAAATTGAGAAGTGGAGAATGCATGTTTCTGAGGACCAGCTGTAGAGGACCGCGTGCTCTGGTGCCCGCAGTTCTGCTGAAGGGTGTTTTCCTGCAGGCTTTCCGCTCTGTCCTACACTTGAATTACCCGGAGACCTTGGAGCGGAATGACGATTAAAGATCACTATTTTTGGGGATTAAAGCAAAGTGCCGAAGGGGTGAGCTGCTACAAATCACGTTAGTGGAGCAAAAGCACTTTTCACGCAGAGTAACAGCCCGGCTGCAATTAGTGGCTGTAGGGCCCTACCAAAAAAGTAATTATAATAATAAAAAATGTTAACATGCATGCAAGTAGTTTGCTGAGGAGTGGGTGGGAGGGGGCAACGCAACATGGTAATGGAGCAGAGGGGAAAAGCATCACACACACAAGAGAGAACAAGGGAGAGTGAGGGTGAAACAGACAGTGGAGGAGCACGCGCGGCCAAAACTAATTGAAAACACGCCGGGAGGATAGATTGGGGGGGGGGGTCTGGAAGCCTCGGAGCATGAGTGTGCGTTTTCGGGAGGAGGGAGCACGGGGAGAAGGGAGGAAACATGCTGTGGGAGCCTAAACTTTACCGTGGTCGGTCGTTTAACAAGCAGAAAGAAAGAACGAGTAGTAGGAAACAACACTTGGGAAGGAAGCAGTACAGGGTGTGTGGGATCACTTTCGCAGTCGCTTTGATGTTCATAGTGGCCGGGTGGCTCACTGAGAACATCAAAGCGGCCGCAAAAGTTATCACGCAGGCTGACAAATAGTGCACGCGCCCGTCGCACATGCACTGTACCCGATCCGCCTGCAGCCTTTGGGAGCATTTTCAAAAGCCCCTTACTAAATTCTCGCAAAGCATCGCTTACGCGATAGCTAGGCGAGACCTAAAAACGGTATGCAGGATGCTGTTAATTCATCCGTACCTGAGCCTAAAACAGGAACTAGGACGCACATGCCAAACAAGAATGCATTTACATATTGATCAACAACAAAATAAAAGGATAATGAGGTTGGTGCAACACATTTTCTTCTTGTGTAAAATTTACATTGCTTTTGGAGTTTTTGCAAAATTATAGCAAAACAGAAATCTGTTCCTTTAAAATATCTGGGTCCAACTAGTGAGTTGTATATTTTTCTGTGTGCACCACAGAATCGCTAGTTGGAAGCCTTTCACCTCAGCCCGGTCCAAGTCTTTCTTTTCACAGAACAGAAGTAGAAAAAAAAAAAATTGGCAAAGCTAACGGGCCTGGTATTGGCAGACAGACCTTGTCAATGTTTTAAAAAAAAGTTTTTGTAAAAAGTTTATCATTCAAAGACTGCCAACCATGCACATACTAGCTGACATCTTTGAATGATTTTGTAATCGTGGTTTGCAAAAACATATAAAGATACCCGCTCTTGTGTAACCTTGCACAGACATGGATGCCCATCTTGGCATATGTACAAAGCACATTCAAAGATGGCCAGCATGCACAGACGAGCATCCATTCTAGAATGAATTAAAAAGCTCATTTCAGTGCATAGTGGTTGCAAGCAGTGTATGCGGGACTTGATTCTCTCAAGCGGCATCTTGTTTTCGGTGCAGTTACTGGGGAGAGGTCAAGCCCATGTAAACTGAAACATAAAAACTAAAAAAGTTTTATGTAAAAAAAATTACACTGCAGTCCCTACCATTAAAAAAGCCTAATTTCTCTATGGGATACCCACAGATGCCTATATGACTATAATTCGTGCTCTTGCATTGCACTGCTAATTACTTCCCATATTACATCACTCGTGACATCATTGATAACCCCACTAACATCTGAAATTACATCTTTAATGACAAGACCATGCATGGAAGGTGCACAAGTTATAGTTCTATCAGGACACAAGTTATAATTACTAGAGAACACAACTTTGCCCTGCCTGGGTGGAAGAAAAGAGAAATGCTGCTCTCACTTGGGCGGGAGCAAAAAGAAATGCTACTCTCACTTGGGCGGAAGCAAAGTTAAAGCGCTGGCTCCTGGCAGCACCACAGTGGGTGCTGGGAGGGTGGGGCTTTAAAGCCAATGTTAAAGCTACGGTATTTTTCACTCCAATATAGCCGTCTGCAATCATTGCGTTTTGGTACTGCCAGAATTCATGGAGGCCTGTGAAAACACTTTACCTTAAGCATTTGGCAGGGTCTGGTGTTTTTTTTTTGTTGAAACTTTTTATTAATTTTATAAATACAAACACAAACAACTTGCAAGGAACAAAGAAAAAGAGAAGACAGCAATATAAACAACGTTGCATTACATGGCGTGGGAGCGGGAAGGTCAACCAATGAGCGTATTTTCCATCAAGAAAGAGTCTCGCATGGTGGGGGGGCAGAAGGAACAAAATGTATCCAATACACAGTAAGAAGTGGAGGAACCCTCGGGTTACGGGGACGTAGGTGCAACATCTGGGTCAGGGAGAGGGGGGGTACATATATCGCCACGGTAAGTGTTCCACTGAGCCCATATCTTCCCCCATTTTCGGGGGGTACCCCGGGAAATATATACAGTTTTTTCCCTGAACATGCACCAGTCCATGTTTTGTTCCCATTTCCGAATCCCGGGTGGTCCCTGAGCGCCCCACAGTTGCGCAATGTCTCTTTTGGCGATCATATTGCCCAAGGTCACCCATCGAAGCTGCGATACGGAGTAGTCGTTCGGTTCCCATACATTCAGCAAGCATCTCCTAGCCTCCGGCATCGATCGCACCCCCGTAACCTCACTCATCACCTCGTGCACACTGGTCCAGAATCGCACTATCTCAGGGCACTCCCAAATGATATGTAAAAAGGTGCCCAGGAGACCGCATCCACGCCGACACAAACCATCCACAGAAAAGCCCATGTGTACCAAACGGGGACCAGTCACATACACTCTATGCAGGATTTTAAGTTGCACAAATCGTAGGCGCGCCTGGATGGCCACCTCTTTAGGGGAATAGATCGCCGCCTGCCAGTCCTCGTCGTCCAGCTCCAGCCCATCACCAATCCAGACCTCTCTAAGGCGAAACAGGAGATCAGACCTGGAGTTGATCAATTTTTTATAAATAAGCGAAATCGTACTATCAGGTACATGTCCGTCTAGTACCCTGTCCTCAAGCGGGGACGACTCCGGAATCTCCACACCCGAAGGGAAGACCGAGAGCACCGCGTGGCGGACCTGCGCATAGCGAAAAAATTCGCGATCGCTCAGAGCGTACTCGGTTTTCAATTCCTCAAACGTCTTCATTCTCCCCTTAGTCCAAACATCATCAATCCTGCTGATACCTATCAAGTCCCACCTATCAAACCCCTTCGACTGCCAGAGAGAACCAAGTCTATCGGATGCATACAGTGGGGTGGCACGAGTCAATTTATTAGTCCACCCAAGCGCCATGGAAGCCTGTCGCCACACCTGGACAGCCGTCCTAGTGGGGCCCGTTACGTTTCGAGGGGTGATTTTCGAGTAGAGGGCTCTATTATAGTCACCCCCGGTAACAACCATTTGTCCATCTCGAAGGCCGGATTCGGCAAAGGGCCATACATGCAATGATTTATTGCCCCCAATTGAGACGCCCAATAATAGCGACGGATATCAGGCAAAGCAATTCCACCGTCGTACCACGGGAGCGACAGTTTAGCGATGGCGATCCGGGGCCTACCCCCCACACCAGTTGTCTCTGTAAACTCTCAACCTCACGGAAATATTTAGCCGGGACAACGTCAAGTGTGTTTTGCAATGCGTAGAGGAAGCGGGGCAGTGACATCATCTTAAACAATGCCGCTCTACCTAGGGAAGAGAGAGGGAGTTTCCCCCAGGCGACAACATCTGCCCGAAGGCGCTGAAGAGGGGGCAGCAAGTTCCGGTCAAACCGCAGTTCAGGTTTCAGAGTGATAAAAATGGCCAGGTATTTAAATCCATCCCTCACAATCGCGATAGGACAACCACTTGGCAGAAGAGGGGCGTCTCCCGACAGGACGTATACACAGGACTTCGACCAATTGATGACAAGACCCGAGTTTTTGCGAAAGGACGTTAAGACATCGAACAGTACAATGAGGGATTTACGGGGAGATGTGAGATACAGCAGAATATCATCAGCATAGAGAGATACACGGTCCTCAAACTTCGAATTCCATCTAATGCCCTTCAGGGACGGTTCCCACCTCAACCAGGCCGCCAGCGGTTCCAAGGCGAGAGCAAACAACAAGGGGGACAGGGGACAGCCCTGTCGCGTACCCCTGCCCAGTGCAAAAGGTGCAGAGACCCGACCATTGACCACCACCTGAGCCATGGGACCGGCGTAAAGCAACTTGACCCACCGAACAAACTCCGGACCGAAACCAAATTTGGCAAGAACCGCCCACAAATACGGCCATTCAATCGTATCAAACGCCATCGTAGCGTCCAAGGACGCCAAGATGGCGGGCTCACGTAGCGTCTCGGCTCGTGCCAAGACGCCATGCAACCTTCGGAGGTTAAGCGCAGTGTTGCGATGCGGTATAAAGCCGGATTGATCAGGGTGAACCAGGTCCCCAATGACAGTCGCCAAACGTGTCGCCAGCAGCCTGGCCAAGATTTTAGGCTCCGCATTAATCAACGAGATGGGCCTAAAAGAGGCACAGCGATCCCGAGGTTTACCTTCTTTGTGGATGACAACTATAGTGGCCAGTCTCTGGTCTGGTGGGAGAGAACCCACCTCCAAAGACTCGAGAAACATAGAGCGCAGATGTGGAGCTAGCGTGTCCGGGCGCAGTTTATATAACTCAATGGGGAGCCCATTAGGGCCCGAAGCCTTGCCGGATCGGACCGAACGGACAGCAGCGGCAATCTCGTCCACAGTAGGCGGCGCATCCAGAGCATCCCTATCAATGTCAGGCAATCGGGGAAGTGCAATATCCCGCAATAGCAGGTGGGAGTCCTGCTCAGAGCGATCAGACACCTGGGAGTACACCTCACGGAAGTAATCGGCAAAACATGTGACAATATCAGCAGGGTCAGTACAACACTCTCCATTCTCCGCAACAATCACAGGGACGACACGACTTGCATTCTCCCTCTTATCCAGCCAAGCAAGTAATTTCCCAGCTTTATCACCCACATCATACAGACGGCCCTGCTGTTCCCTTCCCATTTCCTTAGCAGCTTCCGTGACCAGAACCCTGTATTCATGTTGTTTCAACTCCAATAGATGTAACCCCTCAGCGGTGACCTCAGATTCCAAGCACCCCTCCAGGGCTGTGACCTCCCCCTCAAGGCGAACCATCTCAGCATGGTTGGCCAACTTCACGCTACCAATCAACAAGAGGGCCTGGCCACGAATGACAGTCTTGTAAGCTTCCCAAAGTAAACTTGGGGAGGAAACAGATCCCACATTTTCTGCAAAATAACAATCGTGTGTTTTAACCAGCTCAGCCCTGACCCTGGGGTCCTTCAAATACCAGGGGTTAATCGGAGCCACTCGGCCCGCCGAACCCTGCCGTGCATCAACCACCAGCCAGAGCGGAGAATGGTCCGAGATACCCCTTGCCAGATGTGTAACTTCCCGTATGAGGGATGCATGGGCCGAGGGCAGCAATATGTGATCCAACCTCGAGAGACTACCATGAGCACCAGAATGATAGGTATATTGCAACTGCCCCGGGTGAAGCAAGCGCCAGCAATCAGTGAGCCCCAGCGTCTCTAGGAAATCACTCAACCAAGTCTGGGCCTTCGGCAGTTCCCTGGGAGGGTGACGGTCACACATCCCCGAGACCACCGCATTAAAATCACCCCCAACCAAAAGCAGACTCTCGGGGAGACCCAGGATAAGTCCACTCAGATCAGCGAATGTGGTGGCTTGGAGGCCCGGGGGCACGTACACGGAAATCAGAATAAGAACCTTCCCTTCCCAGCGCCCCACAATGGCGGCGTATCGTCCCTTATCATCCAGTATGACATCATCAATGGCCAAGGGGAGGGAGGTCCGAACCAGAATACCCGCCCCTCTGGAGCCCGAAGTGAAACCCGAGTGCGCCACAAGGCGATAACCACGCCTATTCAGAGCGTAGCACTTGTTGCCGAGCAAATGAGTCTCCTGCAGTAAGACAACATCAGGAGATAAACGTTTCAGCAATTGTAGTACCACCCTCCTCTTGATCCCATCCCCCAACCCGTTCACGTTCCAACACAATATCTGAAGTCCCCTACCCCCATCCCCGAATTCAGCCCCTCCCCCGCCCCACACCCAAAGCAACTGCATAAAACAGGAGTTTGCCTTTCTTTCGCCTTGCAAATAACAATAAAATTCAAACCTACAACCCAGTCCCCCCAACAATGCCAAAACAACTATACCCCCCACCCCGCACCCCTGCTGAAGACCAAAAAGCCCCATAAACTTGCAGTGTGCCTGTCGCCCAACCACCCAACTAATCTACGAAAAGAAAACCCAGGAGGAGAAAGGACCCGCTCACCCCCCACCCACCCCCAAAAGGAGTATTACATGCAAACATTAATGACAAAGCATAGCACAGTTCAAAGCCAACATGAAGGGTACGGGGTCAAAGTTGACATCTACTCCTGCTCCGTCGGGCCACCGTCCGCCCGATCCGATCTGCCAGAGTCCTCAAAAGGTTCTTGATCCGCAGGCAGCGAGTCAAGCCAGTCACTCACGACCCCAGGATGGTCAAAGAAAAAAGTACGATCCCTATGAACCACCCGCAAACGGGCCGGGAAGAGCATGGCATACTTCATAGACCGTTCCCGGAGTCTCTTCTTGACCCCTTGAAACCCCAGCCTCTGTTTCTGGACCTGTTGTGTAAAGTCCGGATAGAAGCTGACAGTAGAGTTCTCAAAGGCAATGGGACCAGACTGCCTCGAAGCCTGCAGGATAGCGTCTCTGTCCCGGAAATGAAAGATCCTCGCAATGATGGGTCGTGGGTTAGCAACCAATTTAGGTGTGCCGCCGGGGATCCTATGTGCACGCTCGACAGCGAAAAACTTGCTGAGACCCTTGGGCGCCAAGTGATTCAGCACCAGGTCTTCCACCAATAAGTCCGTCGAGGCAGCAGTCGATGATTCCGGGACCCCAATCAGGCGGATGTTATTGCGCCTGGCACGGCTTTCATAGTCCTCTAGGCGCCCAGAGAAATAGTCATTAGCTTTCCGCAGATTCCCGACTTCAGCCTGTAAGTCTGAGACGTCAGTGACCAGGCTAGTGGTCTTGAGATCCAGGGATTTGACCTTTTCGTTTGTCTTCGCCAAATCCGCCCTGATCAGATTTACATCAATCGACACAGTATCCAGTTTGAGAGTCAAGGCCTCATATTGTTGCCCCAATGAAGCCTTCATACCGGTAATGGCGCCCATGAGATCCCGCAACGAGGGCTCTTCCTCAATCGATGAGTCCTCCGGCATTGCCGTCGAGGGTTTAGATGCTGCGCCCGGCGATCCTTTAGTAAGGGTGTACCGGTCCATAATGTTCGTTTGCAAAGCACTCCCTCGAACGCCCGGTTTAGTCTTGCGCCTCTCACTCTCTGGCTTGGTGGCCATCTTAGATCCTGAACCCGTATGGGTCGCCTGTTGTCGGGTGAAAATGGTGACTGCGGTGGCAAATGCAGGACCAAAAGGGCGAAGGTGGTGCCAGTCTCAGAACTGAAAGCCACGACAGATCGGCATCAGAAGCGGATAGACCAAAAGTATAGGCACGTCCGGCCATCTACGTAGCTAACAAAGTCAGGGTGATCTCCGGACAGGAATCGAAACCAAAAGTGGTCGCCAGCCCACTCCAGGGTCTGGTGTTTGGCCGGATATTCAGCTGTAATGAACTGCCACACCAACTTACTCAAACCAGTTGCTCTTGCAGCGTCCGACTGGGGCAGAAATATTCCTGAGGATCAAATTAAAAGTAGACTCCATTAAGAATCAGAGCAGTTTCAAACATGTAAAGAGAAACTACATAAGTGTTTTGCAAGTTAGGGGAGAATACATGTGTTTGTGCTTGCCGCAGACAATGCTTCTGGTAATATTGGAGAATCAATGAAAATAAGCAGACTGCATATAAACCAGACAGACAAGTCCAAATAAAGAGCCCATACACTGATTTGTGAGACCAGCCCACCGTGCACTTCAGTCTGACCATGTTCTATAGCAGAAGGCCGAACACGGGGGAACATGGGAGACATGGAAGCTTTCCAGTTAACTCCGCTAGTGGAGGGCCCGTCACATCTTGCAGGCCACTTACGGGACCCAGTATTTTCCAACATTTGGCAGCTTAAAGTCCATGCCCCCCTTCCGTTAATCTGGACGAATCACTTCCTTATCCATATGTGCCTTAGTATATCCGATGCCTCCCGGCAGAACCTTCCCCCACCCTCCTGGAAACGCCCCTGGTACAAACTGGACACACTCAGCCTCGAGTTCAGCCTAAAATCATCTTGCCCAGATTGGCCCACCGATCCTGAAGAAGCAGACAAAGCCTACAGGGGGTGGATTAATAACTCTCTGGACCACTGCTTCCCAAAGAAGCTGTCCTGGGCCAAACGCGAGCAGTTGCACTCTTTGGTACAACGATACCTTAGCGTCGGGAAAAAGACACTGCAAGACTTTGGAGCGCGCCAGGAGGCACTCCTATGACCCTCTAGCCAAAACAAACTTACAGGAAGGCCACTAAAGCGTACCACAAACTCATACAAAAAACGAAAGCGGCATTTTACACCAATATGATTAATTCTAGCCCTAATCCTTCCAAAACCATTTTTCTCTTATAAATGACCTGACAAAATCCCCTACAGGAACCAACAATATAATATCCTCCAATTTGCAGTGCGAATCCCTGGCACAATATTTTATCAACAAAGTTGAGTGTATTTACAACTCATTGGCCGTCAGAAGGACTACCTCTAATTCATGCCCACCTACATGTCCATCCGACCTTCCCTACTCCCTACAAACCCTCCCACCTATGTCCTTTAAAGATCTGGAAACCCTGGCTGTGAAGGTGAAGTCTGGTTCTCCCGACGATCCGGTTAAACCAGACATCTTACAGGAAATTTCGGGACTCCATCTTGTTTGATGGATGGGAACTGATTAATAGATCGCTCCAGTCATCAATAATCCCTAAATAGTGGAAACATGCCAAGGTTGTCCTCTTACTGAAGAAGCTTGCTCTGGATGCATCTCTGCCAGAGAACTTCCGGCCTATTTCTTTACTCCCGTACCTGGCCAAGGTGATGGAATCACATGTTAATATCACCCTGACCAAGTATCTGGAAGTTAATGAGATCTTGGACAGGTCACAAAACGGATTCCGGCCTAAGCATAGCATGGAATCCGCCCTGCTGGCAGTCGCAGAGCAACTGAGGGCATCGCAGGACCTGGGCAACACCTCAGCTTTGATCCTGCTCGATCTCAGTGCGGCCTTAACACGGTCTCCCACGAGATTTTGCTCCATCGTCTCTGGGAGATCGGGGTCAGTGGCGGGGCCCTGGCCTGGTTTGCGTCTTTTCTATCTGATCGCTCCTTTCAGATCCGCGCCCCTCATACCTGTCTGGCATGCACCCCCTCAACTGTGGTGTCCCCCAAAGTTCCGCTCTCAGCCCTACGCTGTTAACGTGTACATCTGCCCCTTGCCCTCTTGGCCAAAGAACGGAAGATCAATATGATTTCATACGCGGACGACACGCAACTGATTTTCACCTTCTCTAAGAACACCATGCTCGACCAGCTAAAATTCTGTGAAGATGTTCTGGCCATCTCGGATTGGATGGCTGAGAACTATCTTCAACTTAATTCTTCAAAGACGGAGGTGCTCCTGATTGGCCGTGACTCATATAAATGGGACCATCAGTGGTGGCCTTTGACATTGGGTCCTCCCCCTCAACCTAAAGAGGCAGTCAAGAACCTGGGGGTCCTGATGGACAACTCCCTCTCTTTCGAGCTACATGCAAAAAAAGTTGCAGGAACCTGCTTCAGTCGCCTTCGTAGACTTAAACCCATTCTGGGATTTTTGAGGCTCCCACCCGCCAAGTAATCATTCAATCAGTGGTTCTATCTCATCTTGACTACTGCAACGGGCTACTATTGGGTGCTAATAAAACGGTCACAAAAAGAATGCGGCCGCCCACACTCTCTTTGCCCTACCCAAATTCTGTTGCACCTCCCATCTTCTGCACCGCCTGCACTGGCTGCCCATGAAACAGAAAATCCAATTTAAGACTCTCTGTTTGACCCATAAGATCTTACATGGCCAGGGCCCCCAGATTCTGCAGGGACTCTGTACTTTCTATGTTCCCACACGAGCATTGCGCTCCGCAGACCTGCATTTGGCCTGCACCCCCAGGGTGCGCAAGAGCAGAGCGGGAGGCCGCTCCTCCAGGTCTCTTGCCCCTGCCCTATGGAATTCTATCCCATTTGAGGCGCGCAGCACAAAAGACCACTGATCCTTTCGAAAACAGATTAAAACCTGGCAGTTCGCCTCCATTTAGCGAGGCTGTCGCACCTGCCTACCCTTGAAAGTGACTATACATCTCTGGCCTTTCTGCTGTGTCTTTTCCCCCTGGTTTTGTCTGCGAGCGTTGGGACGCCCCGTCGCTGGGGCAGCCATGCGCTATATAAGCCAGATTAACATAACCTAACATAACACTGCACTGGTAACCCCAAAACCAAGCATAAAGCTGTGCTGCTGCCACTCACATGTTAATCTAACCGCAGTAATGCATCCAATAGGAACTGTGGCAGATGCATACATGCTCTTACCTGGAGCAGTGCCCTGCTTCGATGCTGCTTTCTACATGATACTTTTTTGATCAACATATTTTTGTGGATTTTTATCTCGAGAGTAAACTTGTGACACACATTTGGCTCATCCATGAAAATACATTTTTGCTATTGCAAGGCATTGGCGTACAATTGATAAAACACATCATTGTAGTGCAGCAGTGACATTGACACCCCTGCCCCTAAGCCGTAGTGCACACGATACTTAACAATGAATGTGGCAGCTGTATGCTCATCGCTTTGTGTTGGAACGTGTAGTGTTTCTGCAAATCAGGTTTGCTTCTCACTGCCAGCTCGCTATTGTTTACAGGCTTCTCAGTTACCACAGGAATGCACGCAGATTTAAACAACAAAGTGTCTACCCTTCAGATGCAATGTGTCCCACTCTAGCAAAGCGGGTAAAGTAGTTGCTAAGAATGCCTCCTTCCTGCCCCGCTAATTGTTTCCTGGGGTTATGTATAGGGCACGCCACCGCCATGTTGGCAGTCTTGCAGTGGAGGTGTGCGAGAGGGAGTCTAACATCCCTGGGAGTTTGGTGCTCCATGCATACTATTCTAGTGGACCCACCTACTTCTCATGACTAGAAGGATCTGGACATGACGATGATCCGCAAAGACAACTTTATAAACGTCAGGCTATTGTGGAGCTTGCTCAGACTGTACATCCAAAGTGTGGTGTTTTGTCAAAGGCCCAATATGAGAGAACAGCAGGTGGGAAAGAGAGAATAAAACATGTGTAATTGGAATAGTTTTGAATTTGTCACCAAGATGCTTCTGGGTTAAACATGCCCCTGAATCAGTTTTGAGCAATGATCGATCAGGTCTGACTTTCAATTGCGGATTCATGATTTCTCCTAGGTAGATTACTATGGTACAGGATTTGGAGCATTGTTTGCAATTGGTTTTGCTTTAAAATGTACACAAAACATTGTCTGTGGTGCCCCAGACACTGTTGTTGTTTGCGACCAGAGAGCCATGGCAGAACCTTCCAGCAATGTTGAGAATATATCACCATGGGGGTAAAGAGGTTAAAATGTCAAGGTGTGTGATGCCTTTGTTTTTCGCAGTGCTCTATTTTGTATTGTTCTTTTGACTGAAAATGTCAATAAAAAGATTTGGAGAAAAAAAAATCTACTCAAAACAGCTTGTAAACACATTCTTTTATGTTTCAGTGGAGCAGGTTCCCGTGGAGCCCTTCTACATTCCATTATCTGAAGCTGAAGTGGTGCAGGAGGGAAGTGATGTGACAGTTGTTGCATGGGGTACACAGGTCAGTAGTGAAATAAATCATTTTATGTGGAAATAAGAATTTGCATGTCAAAAAATAGATTATCGGGTCTGGAATATATCTGACAATTACTAATACTGGTTTGTAAATTGATGATGCGCAATAACGTGTTCTCAAACTTTTCACTTTTAAGACCCGCTGTCTCACGAACTATTAATCATTACCGTCTCTGCCTAACGTCCTTCAGCTACTCTCTGACCACATCTTTAATCTTTGAAAGCAGAAACTTGGATATATATTGAGTCAAGTAATAGGGAAGTGCCCCCTCCATCATCTAATCTAAGGTAGATCAAAACATTACTCCGTATAAGTTACCTTGGTACTGGACCACCACTTCACACTCCAGAAGATGGGCTCACCATGGTTGTAATGGGTATGCAGATATGAAGTGAAAGAATACCCGTCCACTCCCCCTTCATTAACCAATTTTAGCTTTTCCTATTAGCCACAGCCAACCCATTCTTAGACGTTACTATTCTAGGTCGCGGATAACACATTCCAATCCTGAAGAAGGGTAATATTGATAGCCTCATCACTCCTATGACTAGAATAGAATTAGCAGCGCTCTCTGCCATGTTAGATCCCTGTTTGTCCCCTATCACATTATAACGTTCTAGAAAGACGTGTAGTGTCACAGGTCCCAAACTTAAAGAAATGTTTCTATGCTATTGTTGGTTGTTGGTCATATAAGGCATCCTTACAGTTCTTGTCACAATATAGGATTCTCCACCTTTGAATATATAGATAATGGTGTATGCACCTGTTTATAAGGACGTATGCATGGTGTATGCACCCGTTTATAAGGGCGTATGCGCCTTCGGCCTCACCATTAATTACAATCACATTGTTTACAGGCTGAACGTATACGAGTCTAACTCCCATATTGCCCAGCCCCTTTCAGAAGGACACGGTGTGAAAGAGTGATCAGCATTTCTAAAGAGTACTGAAGCGTGGTTTAAACGACATATAAGGCTGCAAATCAAAGCTCTCTCTCGTGCCTCATACATTTCGAATCCAAGCATTATAAAATTCAAGGCAGGACATGTACTTGTTGAAAAATTGTCCTTTTGAAATACACCAAGCAAGTGTACCCCTAGTTTAAAAATGTTATTTTGACTCATTCATGAAGTCAGCTACTCAGTACGTGGAAAATATGCATGTGAATTACATCAGTAAAAATAACTTAAACGTTTTTATACTTCTTTTATGCATAATGTCTAGTTTTTTTTTTAGAACTCAAGAAGTCAGGAGGCCTCTTTATGGCCTACATTGGGATTCTATATTAAAATATGCACAGTGAATCACATGTTTATTTATTTATACATATAAAACAAATTGCTATGTTTTTACATCACCCACCCATGACTATAATGGAGGACGAGATAAAGTGGGGATCACCCTTCTTATGAAGATGTGACCTAGATAGACATTTAAAGTGCTGATTTTTCCCCATTCATACTTTTACCAGGACTTGGTCCCTGCTTTCAAGGTTCAAGGGATGACCAGTGTCAAGCACTGGTTGACTGACATTACACTAAATTAATAAGTTGCTTAGTTATTGGCCTTAAGTTAGTCAGTTATTTCATCCGAGGATCTTTTCAATGGACCATCATGCATGTATTTGTAGAGCCATCTTCGAGGGCACACTCATCATCTCGCCTCTGCATGAAACTGCTCATATGACCTGGGTTCATCCATAATTTGGTAGACCTGGCTCCTATTGATTTGAGGTGTCATGCTCATACTGTCACCAGTGCCCTTCACATTACCACAAGGACTCCAGGCATCACACTGAAGGGCTGTATGCCTCCACTATCTAATGTTTTGCAGAGCAGGAACAAAAACAGATTTTTGTTTAGATTGATGTATCTACATTTATCTGGTCGATAAAAGCATTGCTTTGGTCTCATGAATCACTTTTGAGCACTCCCTGACTTACGGACACCAACCATTGACGTTTTATGTCAGTCTCTAGATTTCCATAACGTTGCCCCTAGCAGCAGTGCTAGAAGGTTAAGTTCTCTTACGACATCTTGCAGATATGGATATATTGCTTGTAATGATTTGGGGGCATACAGGGGAAAACTCCTACTGAGCTGATGATCCCTAAAGCTGGATGTTAGTCAGCCTCTCCACAACGCCCTCCTAGATTTTCTAGATTGCCTCAAAGTCTTGAAAGTATTGAACAGCGATTCATTGCTTAAACTGAAATCCTATGCCTAGGCCCATAGCACAGGCTAAACTCTCTCACCCACTTCCCAGGTATGGCTTCATGCCACTCAGTCACTCCATTACACCAAAGTGCTACAAACCTAGCAGTGCATTTGGAAAGTGTCATGAGTTCCCAGGTTTACACCATCACGAGTGGCAAAGTGAGCAAGGGACTCACGTCTGAGCATACCCTGCCAACTTATGGCGAATAAAGTGGTACAAAAGGGGGTGGTGATGGTGATGGTGATGTTGTTTTTGCATTTGTCTCTCCGAGTGGGACGGGTATGCTCAGACGTGAGTCCCGTGCTCTCCACACCACTGGAGTCAAGCTTTCCTGGCTGATGACGGCTGATAGCCAGAAACCGGTCCTAGGATGCTTGATTCTGGTACAGGGAAGACATGGCTTGGTAGTTCGGCTGGACTGTTCCAATGAGGCACAGGGTCAAGGCTGATTTGCATATGGCCATGTCTGAACTGGTGTGGTGTGGAGTGCAAAAAAACGATGGATTTAGGCCCAGATCTCTTTACTGGGGTGAATGTATGACATTGTTCTGCATTCTGTCCATCAACTGTTGTTTTTGCATTTGTCTCTCCGAGTGGGACGGGTATGCTCAGACGTGAGTCCCGTGCTCTCCACACCACTGGAGTCAAGCTATCCTGGCTGATGATGGCTGACAGCCAGAAACCGGTCCTAGGATGCTTGATTCTGGTCCAGGGAAGACATGGCTTCGTAGTTCGGGCTGGACTGTTCCCATGAGGCACAGGGTCAAGGCTGATTTGCATATGGCCATGTCTGAACTGGTGTGGTGTGGAGTGCAAAAAAAAGATGGATTTAGGCCCAGATCTCTGTACTGGGGTGAATACATGACATTGTTCTGCATTCTGTCCATCAACTGTTGTTAGGTCTCGCCCTGGAATAGCATCCGATAGCGAGCTGACACGGGGGAATGAGGGACAAAAAACTGTCACGCGCTTCTCCCCGGCTGGATTCAGCTGCTTGCACGCGCACCAACATTCACGCATGCGCACATCACAGGCACACGCATACACAGCACTCACGCATGCGCACATACACACGCGCTGCTTACTTTCACTTTGCAACCCCCCCCCACCAGTCATCGGATTTTTTTACACACGCACGCATGCATGCATACATACACACACACAGACACACGCGCAGGCACACACGCACACACAGGCACACAGACAGACACACACGCGCGCGCGCGCACATGTCCCCTCCCCCCCTCACACCCCACTCACCGAGTTCTTTTAGTGTGTCCCTCTCTCCTTCCCTCTCTCCTTCGGCAGGCAGCGGGTCATCCTAGTAGCAGGCGGGGCTCTCCACGAGGCAAATCTTCCGGCAATCTTCCGGCTGACGGGCACAGGAGCGCGGGGTAGGCTCCCGTCTGCTTCCTGTCTTTTTGCGGCCCCGCCCCCGTCCCAACACAGGTTGCCTGGCTTCCTGTTCGAGCCGGGCTGCGGGAACATTCACCCGCGGCACGGCTCTGACGCCTGACGTCATGAACCAAAGACTAGAATGCCGGGCCCAGTCAGGTTGTGCTTGCACTTTGCAGCACATCCTGCTGCTGGAGCGCGGAGTTTGAGGAAGGTGCCGCCCCTCACTGCTGGCCGTTTTGCTGGTGGCGCCGCAAATTGAATCATGGCGCCGTTCACAATACTGCTGCAGGCACCTCGCACTGACCCGAGCTATCGCCTTGCCTGTTGCTCAGTTGTTAATTTACTCCCCGCCGAATTATTGCAGCCGCCCTTACTATTTCAAAATTATAAACTAAATACGCCCTCATTCAGACAAGCTACTGGAGCGTCGAGGACCTGGTATCGCTGACCCTGAAGCTGCGTGCAGTTTTACTTCACCTCTCAAACTACGTGAGTACTTAATTTACATTTTTCAGTGTTCCCCAACGTTCTGTGCCACCCGGGTTTTTCACGAGACAAATAGTGCGAAGGAGGTTTCAGGCAGGGCAGGGCCTTATTCAGTCCACTATTCAGCCAGGGTTCCACACATACTGGAAAGTTAGTCCCAGGGCGTGCTTTCTTTTGCAGTGTTTTTTATATGGCGCGAAGGTGACCCGATGGTATAATTGAAGGGTTATTCTAGCGCCACAGTTTCATTACAAGGTCAAGTTCATTAGCTGTTTGGCACGTGGAAATTAAATTATTTTCCCAGAATCACAATATTTTGGGCCGGTTAGTCGAGTTTGGAACCTGGCTCCCAGTGCCAAAGTCAGCAGCCACTGATCATTTTTCCATGACCAGCACCACCATGTTCTGCATCGTGTATGCAGAAAAAAACAACAGATTTGTTTTGCCTTCTTACGTAATGCCATACCAAATTGTAGCAGGCTAGCAGCTGATGCCCCACACCACTCCTGCTAGGCTTCAGTGACGATGGAGCTACTCCACAATTCACAATCATGATCGAACACACCGATGTACGGTACCCAACCTCTGAATGAGGAGGGGCGGGACTGGGGGGTGCTGAGAGGTAAGACAGATTTTGTAGCCATCAGTTTTTGGTGGATGTTCCATTACCTGCCATCTCTACATGACGGTTTTCTGCTGTTTGCAGTCTTCCTCTAAATTGCATCATAGGCAAGCAATCACCAGTCAGTGCAATGGAGCTCAAATGCCACTTCAGATTATAAGGGCACTATGTTAGTGCCGTTCCATTTCTGGTACTTTGCAGCAGTTAAGGTATTAAAGTTTCTCGTTGCTCAGACGGGTGTACTTTCTGATATTTATATGTTTTATCTTATCTTCATTGCTTGATTTGGCTCGCAAGAAAGTGTCACTCAAAGTCTTTCAAATGGCACTCATAATTACACTGAAATTATGAAAATGTCACACACAGCACTCTGAAACCTTGGCAGCTATGCGGCAGCCTCTGTGACAGTGTGACCTGCTTCACTAATCACTAGCTGCGGTAACTGCAGGCTGCTGCATGCAGTGCACACAAACGCGGACTTAGTTTTGGCAATTTAAAGTCCCGT
Source organism: Lissotriton helveticus (assembly GCF_964261635.1). Taxonomy (NCBI): domain Eukaryota; kingdom Metazoa; phylum Chordata; class Amphibia; order Caudata; family Salamandridae; genus Lissotriton; species Lissotriton helveticus. The sequence continues at coordinate 653,124,614 of NC_136067.1, forward strand.
GTTAGCACTGTGCGGCTGTGCCTGCAGTGATAAATTATGTGGCAAGCGATGAATTATGTGGCAAGTGATACATTATGTGGCAAGTGATAAATTATTTTGCTAGTGATAAATTATGTGGCAAGTGATAAATTATGTGTCATGAATTATGTGGCAAGTGATACATTATGTGGCAAGCGATGAATTATGTGGCAAGTGATACATTATGTGGCAAGCGATGAATTATGTGGCAAGTGATACATTATGTGGCAAGCGATGAATTATGTGGCAAGTGATACATTATGTGGCAAGCGATGAATTATGTGGCAGTGATACATTATGTGGCAAGCGATGAATTATGTGGCAAGTGATACATTATGTGGCAAGTGATACATTATGTGGCAAGTGATAAATTATGTGTCATGAATTATGTGGCAAGTGATAAATTATGTGGCAAGCGATGAATTATGTGGCAAGTGATACATTATTTGGCAAGTGATGAATTATGTGGAGGGGAGGGGCTATAATCATGCAGAAGACGCCATTTTGCTGCTGCATAAGTCATAGGTGGGCTGCATCATTATATGTCAATATGCAACATATTTTATATGTCCCTTTTTATAAAAACAAAATGTAACTACTGCAAAAAAAAATTCTTTTATGCAAACAAATTTAAATACTGCATAAATAATTTTAACAACAAATACTTTATATGTAGCTTTTTATGTACATAAGAAAACTATAGCATAAAGCAAAAAACATTGCCATTTACAATAATAATAGCTCAAACTTAAATAATGCGAGACCTATTGCATTGCAAATGCTTGTTTTTGCATTTGTCTCTTCGAGTGGGACGAGTGTGCTCAGACGTGAGTCCCGTGCTCTCCACACCACTGGAGTCAAGCTATCCTGGCTGATGATGGCTGATAGCCAGAAACCGGTCCTAGGTTGCTTGATTCTGGTCCAGGGAAGACATGGCTTGGTAGTTCGGGCTGGACTGTTCCCATGAGGCACAGGGTCAAGGCTGATTTGCATATGGCCATGTCTAAACTGGTGTGGTGCGGAGTGCAAAAAAACGATGGATGTAGGCCCAGATCTCTGTACTGGGGTGAATGTATGACATTGTTCTGCATTCTGTCCATCAACTGTTGTTTAGGGCTGCATCATGGCACCTTTTTTGTTTGTAATTTACACAAATAGTTTGGAACCGTTTTTATTGCAAAAATGTTTAGATTTTCTCAAGATAGACGGCAATTATGTACAGTTGCTGTCATATGTCGGATGATACCGTTTTGATTACTCTAACGGTTAACAGCATGCAGAAATGTCGGGATGCCTTTAATGAATTCATGTTGGGTTTAGATCTTAGGGTCAATTTTAATAAATCATATGCTATGGCCTGTGGCCCAGGCAGAATTAAGACCTGTAAATATACTGTGTACAATATGGTCATTGAAAAAGTCACAAATTTTAATTATTTAGGACATCTTTTAAATAGAACATTATATTTGGATGACCTGATAAACACTCGGATCCAAAAAACAACTAGATCCGTAGAGGCCCTTTTCCGCTTTGCTAGTAAATTGGGGCAAAAACCAATAGGGGATTTGATGACCCTGTATAAATCAAAGTGCGTGTCTGTGGCGACTTACGGAGCAGGGGTATGGGGATGCCATAAAAGCGAAAAGATTCAAATTATGGAGAATACATTTTTAAAGCGCCTAGTATCAATCCCCAATAGTTCTCCAAATGTTTTCTGCCATACAGAGGTGGGATTGCAACCTATGAAGGACAGAATTCATGTGTCCCCTTTACTCCTCTGGGGAAAAATATGGACCTCTGAGGAATTGCCATTCTCAAAAGAAATTTTAAAGGATTGCATGAATCTCGACAAGGCCATGTCGATACCCTGGCTACGCTATGTAAAGGAAACTTTCTATAAAATAGGGCTAGAAAGTTTTTATGATAATCCGGCCTCTATTAATTTGAACATGAAGAAGGTCATTTAGATTGCTTATTGTACTGCTGAAGGATCGCATAGGCAAGAAATATTAACATCTAATCAAGCGGTCATATCACAACAACAGTTTTACTTGTCTTTTACCATGCACATACAATGGCGCTTCTATTTGACTAGATTTCGGTTGCAAATATTGCACTTTTTGGCTGCTTTTCCGAAACAAGAGGGCTGGTGTGAGAGACTGCCCCCTTGCCCATGTAATAATGCAGCCCAACAATGCACAGTGCACTTTGTTCTCTTCTGTTCACTTTATAAAGTCCCAAGAGATCATTTAATCAAACCCCTTTTGAAGGATATTAGACCTTGTACATATATGGAAGGCTTTGAGTATCTGAGATCATTGTCAACTGCTGCTATATGTAGCTCTATGCTTAGTTTTATTAGATCTGCACTTTTGATTAGGAACCGCTATGAACTGTGAACTTTTTTATTGATTTTATGTCTTTTTAAACATGATATTTTGTATATTGTGAATTTTTCTTATGATTCTATTGCATGAATATGAAATAATATTAGTGATCTGGAGATGAGAAATGTATCTTAATGCACTGCACTTTAAAGTTTTTCAGTGACCATGGGAGGTCAACGTGAAAGACTATAACCAGGACTATTCTATGATCTACCCCATTAATGTATAGTTCTTCAGTGTTTATTGTTCTTGAATTCTGGAATTGTGAATATGATCTTTGAAATACCATTTGTGATTGAATGTATGATACTTGTCATTTTAATAGCATACTTTTATGATTCTTTTTTTGAATTGAATAAAGTTATTTGAACTGAACTGAACTGAACTAGGTCTGCAATTTCTACAGGTCATGCAGTAATTGGTGGTAGGCTGTAGGAAGTAATGTTTTGGTATGTAGTATTTTGAGGAGCATAAGGCTTAAAAGACCTCCTAAGGCAAAGTATGACATGTTATGGGATAAAGCTCTTTATGGGATGGCCAGCAAACAAATATTTGAGTAATATAATACTGCTTGTCGCTATCGTTGCATTGCTCCTGCCTCCAATTGGGCCAATGATTGATGGAAAAATGAAATCAACTAATCTGTTTTCTTTAACCCACAACTTTCAATGCATGCTCCTATTCACAAAGCAAGTCTCTGGGGACTGCTAATTAGTGTAGTTGTCAGTCAGTCCCTTCCTTGAGGGGTATGCACTGCAGTTGGTTTTTCAGGAACGAATGTAATGGAACTGTAACAACACGCCTGCAGAGGACTGACTTCTTTTTCGCATTAAGCTACAGGAGGCTATTAAGGGATAATGATCATCACGAAAAAGTGCTCCAATTACGATCAATTGGAAATAAGTTTGCTGCCAGTTTAAATCATGTTATAAATTCAATGCCTGAAGTGCAGATTTGACTATATTAAATGTTAATGCCAAAGAATAATTTGGCAGAACTGTTGAATGTATTATACTAGACTGTGATATGAATGTTGAAGCGGGATTACATAAAATGTTACTCAGTAGGTTTTGTCTGCATCTTGGACAGTTTAAAGTGATCCTCAGTTTAAAAGCATTCTTGGACGCTAGTTGGTGATCGAATTAGATTTCCTTAACGGTGAAGTTCAGTCTCTCCCTGGCCGTTTTATGTTTTACTTCCCCGATTAAAATTTGCTCCATATCTGAAAATGTGAGGATGAGTGTTAAAATGATAGCAGCTGAGTGCCTTCTTTCATTAGATTAAGTTTATATTAACGGGGTTTATCATTTTCTTTTACTTTACTGTGTCATGCTATTGTAGTAGTACTTTTGTAGTCGGCAGCAACAAAACAAAAAAGAAATAATTTAAAGTGCATTCCTCTCTAAATAGCTTTTTATCGGATAGCTCAGCAACTCCGCACTTTATCTGGAACAGCGATTGTAAAGACACAGGAAAGATGTATCTACCTAAAATAGAGATAAACACAGCATTTGCCTAAATACAGCGATTAAAGAAGTAGTGCTAAACACTGCCATCACATCCATCGAATGAGGAAATGCTCCTGCACCTGGTGCCCATACAGCAATCTTCTTTACATCAAGTAAGGGGGTACTCCTTTCCCCACTTACAGAGCTACTTAGGATTTCATGACATTAAGGAAGGCTCAGTGAACTGCGGTGGAAGCCGACTTTGTTGTCATTTATAAGGAGGAAAAGACTTCTCACTGACCAAAAATGACAGACCAATCTCACTCATCAACGCCCATTGTAAAACGTATAAAAATCTTGGGCCACCCATCCAAGAAGGGATTCCTGAAGGAAGAGTTACTTGCTGTTTGTGTCATTTAATTTAAAAGGTCTGATTGCTTCATTACTAAATGCCCTTACTAACAATGGTGCTGGAAATGTTCCTAAAATAAACAGAAAACAGTGTCTGCCAGTAACCGCCCACCTCCTGGCATGTTGCACCTGAGCGTGCACAGCACAGTACTTCAACTCATTGCCTCTGTTAGACTGCTAATACTGCTTTGGGTTATGCCCCATTTGTAGTGGCATGTTCAGGAGGCCAGAAGTCTGTCGTCATGGAGGTGCATGGGCAGCAGAGTGGCGTCCACATATGTTTGCAAGGGTATTGCTTGACTGGTGAGGTCGGCAAATATGATGCAGAGTAGTTCAAGTTAGTTTTATTGTATTAGTTAGTTAAAACCATAACAGTTTTATAGAGTTAATACTAATTCATTACAATTTGTCAATATCATTAAAAGTGAATCTAAAGAAGAAAAAAATTAATTTGGTCAGATCGTACAACTTGTTTTCTACTACGCAAAAAACTTAGTGAAGAGACAGAGTAAAACGTGTTGTCTACGTGGTTGGTGCTTAAAACAACTATTAAGTCCAGTTAGTCGCATGTTTGTGCAAATTAAGCAAGCATTCTTATTCATGTACCCGACCAACCACCAAAAGTCTTTCTGATTAATCTTTGTATGTTACCTCTCACCAGACGAGGAATAGTTTATGTACATTCTGTCGCTAAACTCGATTGGAGTGCATTATAGGTATATCAATAATCTAACAGCTAATGAACAATGGTGGAATAGTTTTTGTACCGCCTATCGCTAGACACGATAAAATACAGGTTAAAGTGCATAAAAAGTGCATTCATGATATTGTAGCTGATGAATGATGAATATGTTGCTGAGTAACACAAGCTTTCCTGCTGCAGAATAGCAAGCCTGCCCATCTTCCACGTGCCTAATCACCAGAGTAGCCCTTTAAAGGGGGCTGTCCCCATTATGCTGGTTCTTCACAACTATTCTAGTCTGGGAGACTAGACTTTGAAAAAGAACCTCTTACCTCAGCGTAGACTCAAATGAACCTCTGTGTGATTCTTCGACACTATCCTCGATTCTTTCAATTTGTTATGACTGATTCCCCATTCGTGTTGAGCAAATTAGCAATTAGTAGAATGCCAAACAAATGAATTGCATCACAACAAATCAGTTGTATTCACTGTAATATTTTAATCATTATAAATTAAGCGCAGGTAAACGCAGTGACAGTTCTTCTCATAATCAGTTTTCAGATTATAGTAATAGAAATCAATATAACATAATTGTAATGATAGACATGAGCCAGCTTCCTATTGTGGAAAAGGTGTTGTGAGCTTTAGTGTGAAAGAAGAGTCACCAATATGTTTAAAAAAAGAATCAATTTTCTTAAAACATTCCCAATCTTTTTAGGAGATGTAATAGCGGTCCAAGAAAGTGATAGGAAGCTTGGAAGCCTTCTATGGGAGCTATTAAACAGTTCAATTAGTTGTTGCGAAGGAGACCTGTTTTTCTTTTCTTTTGTCATTTCCTGTTCCTCAAGATAATTTCAGTGGATTCTGAATAGTTGTTGTATGTACTTTATTCGATAAAAAATTATCATAAAGGCATGTACATTCTAGTCCATAATTTTAAAAGATCATTGTTCCATACAACTCGATATATAAATTCATCAAAACATTTCCATTATAAATATATATACTATAAAAACGTTAACATTGACTAATGTATAAAACAGTACATCAGAGATTGGACCTGTACACTGTCTGGCTCATGCTTTTCGCTAGAAGTTTGGAACGTGTTAGCCATGCGCGACCCAGGTATTTTGCTACACCACAGACCAAGGGTAAGGGAGGTGGTATCAGATTTTAAAATGCGTTGTGCCACCTTGTTGTTCTTAAGACCCAGCTTTTTACAAATAGGTTTGAGCCATTTGCTTCTTGCAGACCTGTATGTTGGGCATGCAAAGAGGAAGTGGGAAATAGACTCAATGGGGGCTACGCAGCCAGGACAAGAAGCAGCTGTTGGATTGCGCCGCTTCCAGCCTGCTGTTAATTCATTGAGCGGGAGAATTCTGATTCTCAACTTCATGTACAGCGTCCTGTCTCTTGGAGTTCGGATGAAATCGAGAAAAGGTTCAAGTTTCCGGACAGGTTTGTGTTCCAAGAACAGCTCAGTAAGAATCCCCCGATTGGAACTGCTCTCCTCCTCTGCCTGTACCCATTCCCAATATGCTTTCTTTAGATCTTGTTTTGATGGCGAAATCTGATTAGCCCATGCATCCCCAAACCCTATGTCTGATACAAGCTGCCTGAGATTAGAAATCCATTTAATCTTGTTGCCTGTATCCGCTTTAATAAGTTCACTAAGGGCAGCAGCATAGTTAGCCAGTTCGGGGCTCCTTCTTATGCGTGCCCAGAATAAAAGGGGGCGGAGGCGTTCGATGTCCTTAATAGAGCGTTTTCCAAAATCCTGGTAAAGGGGCTTCAATGGAGTAGAGGATGGGAGAGAAACCAAACCTCTAAAAAACTTGTTTTCCGATCTTACAAGATCGGTGGTATTCTCGAAGCCCCATAATTCGGACCCATAGAGGGACGAGGGTAACGCTTTGCCATCATAAACCACAAGGGCCGGGGCTACAGGTCTACTTACAGAGAGTTGTTGTTCTCTTAAAATTGCCCCGGACACCAGTTTGTGGTTGAGGAGCATCTTGGCCATATGGAAACTCCATTTCATAGAATTGGTGACCTGAATTCCCAAATAGTCAAAAGACTCGACTAAATCAAGTGGGGTGTCATTGAGGGTGATACCATTTCTGAAGCGTTTCGACGGAGATAGTGTTATTAGTTTAGTCTTTGTGGTGTTGGTAGACAACCCTCGTGTGACCCAAAACAGGCTGAACCTGTTTAACAGTTTTTTCTGACCGCTTGGGCTTTTAGATATCAGGAGGGTGTCGTCAGAGAAGAGGAGGGTAGGAGATTTCTCTCCTGCCAGGGTAGGGGCATCGGCTGGATCCTCTCTCAGATGGTCTACCACCCCATTCACAAAGAGAGAAAACAAAGAGGGTGCCAATACGCAGCCCTGGCGTACCCCCCTATTTACCGCGACCCTCTCTGTCAATTGCCCCTGTGAGCCCCACCTGATTCTAGCATAGTTTACCCCGTGGAGGCGTTTAATAAAATCAAGGATCAAAGGGGGACTGCTCAATTAGTGCAGCACCTGCCAGAGCTTGACACGTGGGACGAGGTCGAAAGCGGTCTTCAGGTCGATGAAGGCCAGGTATAAACTGCCTTTCGCGATGACCTCAGTTTTCCAATGGATCATGAAGAATCTAAACACCTGGTCCATCGTACCCACCTTCTGCCTAAAGCCTGCTTGAAAATGAGAGAGGATGATCCCATCCTCCATCCAGGACCTTATCATCATAAGGAGTACCCTGCCAACCACCTTCTGTATCACGTCGATTAAGCTAATCGGCCTGTAGTTGGCAAGGTCCTCCCTATTCCCCTTTTTGTATATTGTAACCACCTCCGCACCCTTCCAGGAATCAGGAACGGCATGTCCTCTAGCGATAAGATTCATCAAAAGCAAAATAAAATGAGCCCAGGGCTTTGGGTCGTACAAAAGTAAGTCTCCAGGAAGGCCATCGGGCCCGCCGCCTTTCCGGGAGCTATGCTCTCTATTGCCAAAACTACCTCTTGGATGTCAAAGGGTTCAGATGGTGTAGGAGCCCCGAGTGTAGATGGAAGGGTCTCGCTCTGTAAAGACAGGGTACCTACATCGCCACAATATAGATTGAGAAAGTGATCATGCCACTGTTGCCCTGTGATGTAATTTGGGATTGGGTCAGATCGCTTTCGAGTCTCTTTGTTAATTAACTCCCAAAACAAAGCAGTATCTTTCTGTTGTGAGGCAAGTTTGAGCTCCTGCTAATGGCACTCTTCCCAGTCGCGCTTTGCTACCTCTTGTGCCCTAGCATACTTCTTTCATGCTGCTCTTATTATTAAGGGGTCTTTCTTCCTTAGAGCTAGAGATAGTCCCTGCCTCTTTTCCCTGCATTTTGCTGAGTACCAGGGGTTGCTAGGCCTTGGTGGACATCCTTTCCTTGCCCTACTCTCTTTAACGATGAAAAACGTTCCCAACCTTTCTATTGTATTTTGATAAACTTTGGAAAAAGGAAAAGAATGAGAGTTCTCAGGGTTGCCGTTGGTCAGTTCGAGCTCCTCAATCTTCTGATCAATAAGTTCCCTTATGTTAAGCAATTTGTCTTCCTGGTGTAGAATCTTGTGCCATTTAAGGCGTCGATTACAATTAGAGGGCACAACCTCTTTTGTTGACATTGTGGGGGCATTAGATGGCTTAATAGTGGTAGTAGCCCAGTTATTATTAATTTGCATACATAAAGGATTGTGATCGCTGTCCAGGGTATGTCTAACTTCCATGTCCAAAAGGTCGCCCCATAATCGGATATCCAACAAAATATAGTCTATCCGTGACTGGGAACTGATCCTATTATAGGTGTTAGCCCCACACAAGTCGGATCGTGTCCTTCCGTTTACTGCTCTTAGATTGTATTCTAAAGTTAGAGCATTTATTTGGATGGCCCTTTACGACCACTTCTTAATAGGGGCTATGTTGAGGATTGGTATGGCCCATTTATTGTCTTCCTCGTTAGTGCCCAAAAAATCCTCCCTGCTCAGTGGTTCGTATGTGCAGTTGAGGTCCCCTGCTACAATGATGTTAGAGTGGGGCGAGATACAAGCTAACTCGCGCTCCAGTGCTAATTGGGTTGCTGATGTTTGAGCCCCGGGAGACCCTCTAGCGTATACATTACATATCTCCACATTTGTGCCATTAATTGGCCCTTTAAACGTCAAATGTAAAATAGCATGTGATGATGAATTATGCATGACGATGGACCAGTTCAGGGAGATATTGACCCATATGTGTAGTTCACCGGAGGGGCGGCCTTTTCCTGAGCTTGTAGCTGAAATAAAATACGTGGTGTACCCTGATTTATACAGAGGGGCCAGGCTCCAAGTCTCCTGAAACAGGCAGACGTCATACTTTCCAATGATCTCATTCCACTTCGGGAGAGACCGTTTTTTCTGGAGACCCGCTATGTTCCAGGAGAGGAAATCAATTACCCTTGGGTTTGGCCCAGCGGCCCCAACATCGCTATCTTCAACACAGCCAACCCGGTCATCATTGAATCTATCCCCCTTAGCTCTATCTACATTTGTGCTACTTGGGTGAGGAGCAGTCTCACCACATTTAGCTCCTAATGGATCAATGGGGGAGTTCTGTAATGGATCCTCGACTAGTCAGCCGACTGTGTTGAGTCCAGACTCTTTCCCCGCCCTCCCTTGTACTTCGTGGTCCGACATCCTAACCGGTGACCAGAGTGGGGAGCGTCTAATCTGGATAGCAGAGTGTTCTGGGGGAAAAGTACGAAACTCTAGGGCCAGTCAATTCTCAGCAAGAGCTGCATTTGTTACCTTCAGCTCAATACAGTCAGACTGGGAGTTGCCCGATATAATCCTCCTTACTCTCACCATATCTTCCCGTATAATTGACCTGCAATCCCTTACATGGCACAGCCAGTGGATAGCTTTATTATGTAAAGATTCACTACTTTCATAACCTTGACTATGAGTGCGCTTTGGGACTTTGGTCATGTAGACTATTGATAAGTTGCACCCTAAATGAGTAGTACTTCCTTGGATAGTAGGTCTAGCATGGATGTTCTGATCCTCATTGGGAGGGAAGAGGCGCTGAGTTCTTACTTTGTTTGGGGTTTTACCCGAGGCTCCTGAGGCTTTAGCAGTGTCGGCATAGGATCTCATAATGCTGGGTGGGGTAGCCATAGACAGAGGACCATGGGCTTGTTTACCTAACACAGAAGGTGGCCTATCTCCCACCCCCAAGGAATCTCCTAACGATACCCTAGTTGCTGAACTTACTAGAATAGATGGAGGAAGTGACGTTGTTGTAGAGAAGGGGTGGTCAATTCTGCGCGTTAACTCTTCAGTCGTTTTCTTTAGGGATGCCAACTCTCTTTGGAGTATTTCAACTTTCTTTGTCAAACCCTCATATGTAGGACCGCAATTACAACAGGTTACTACATTAGTGGTAGGGGCTGTGGCACTGTGTTCGCTGGGTGAAACATGTAATGTGCCCTCGATGATATGTTCTAAAGCTGCAAACCTATTTGAGCAGAGAAGTTGTTCGTCAATTACATAGTTAAGTGGCGCCCCTTGGGTAATTAAACCTGTTGATACATTTAAGATTCCATCGGGCAGGGTTGCATTTAAGCCCTCATCAGATGGGATATGGACTATACAAATGGGGGGCTCTTGAGATGGTTTATTAAAATTTGACGGAATTACACTTCTGTGGTTCTGAGCTAAAACCTCATCAAGGAGATTGGTAATGTCGACCGAGTTTGTAGTGCCATTAACTTCCAACACCTCTTCACATTCATTAACTTTCGTTTCAATTCTGGTAAGAACACAATTACTGGTTGCGTGAGGTACTTTTTTAGCCTTTTTTCCCTTTCTTATTCATTGCTGTCCCCCCACCCTCCATTGCCTTCCTTTTCCCCATTTGGAAAATAGTTTACACCAAATTCGAGACAACCAGCTTTAGTCTTTAGTGCTTGATTGTCCTCGGCAGAAACGGGCTCTAGGGTTAGGTGCCACGATACATGACCGACAGAGCCCAGCCGAAGGATGCCAAAAAAGTACCTTAAATCCTTATGTCCCGTAGTCCAGATGAAAGAGAGGGGGCCTGCCCTGCCGCTTCCGGGCGATGATGGGCTAGGACGGGCCCGCCCTTGGCCCGGGCTTCGCCCGGCCCGCGCGTGTCCCACGGTGCGGGAGGCGCAAGTTGGTTTCAAGGGCCGCCGGGGGTGAGGGAGGGACTGGTGCACACACTCGTTGGCCTGCTGTCTCCTGGGGCAGGTAGTCCGGTTCAAGACGCCCCCGCTGCTCCACGAAGCGTCTCCCGCGAAGCGGGAGGCGCGAGCTGGTTTCAAGGGCTGCCTGGGGTGAGGGAGGGGCTGGTGCACATACTCGTTGGTCCGCTGTCTCCTGGGGCAGGTAGTCCGGTTCAAGACTCCCCCGCTGCTCCACGAAGCGTCTGCCACGAAGCGGGAGGCGCGAGCTTGTTTCAAGGGCTGCTGGGGGTGAGGGAGGGGCTGGTGCACGCACGTTTGGCCCGCTGTCTCTTGGGGCAGGTATTCCGGTTCAAGATGCCCCAGATGCTCCACGAAGCGTCTCCTGCGAAGCGGGAGGCGCAAGCTGGTTTCAAGGGCTGCCGGGGGTGAGGGAGGGGCTGGTGCACACACTCGTTGGCCCACTGTCTCCTGGGGTAGGTAGTCCGGTTCAAGATGCCCCCGCTGCTCCACGAAGCGTGTTTATTCATGATTTGATGTTGATGGTTTTGACCTATATATATTTCATCAGTTTCCCCACTATGGAGACATTGGTGTAACCTAAATCTGCATGTAACCAAAGGGGAAAGTATATTAAGTTTGTAATTACATTTTGATAGGTGACATTGCACACCATTGTGAAAGGCTGGCATACTTGGTCTTGGATTGCAGCAGCAACGTCTTTAGTTAAAGGTTGAAGTATGTTGATTGTTTGCTGAGGAGGCACAGAGGAAAGTATTAACATTACTTTTTAATTATTTAAAATTGGTTTAATTTAGGGAGCCCAATAAAAAACGTTTTCACCTACCTCCTTCTCTGTTATAGCCTTACTGTTCATCTTTGGCTTGCGTTCGACTCGATCGGAAAAAAGAGGCTATGTTAAAAGCAGTAGTGGCAAAAAGAAATGTTGGGCGCTTGATTATGAGTTATTAGGGATCCCACTTGAAGTGTTTTCAGTCCTTCTGGGCAACCCACAGTTTGGATCCCAGGTCATGTTGGTAAGTGGTAACCTGCATTGCAGGCCCTCTCTTCTGTCAGGACCATATCTCACCGTCTTCGTTCGAGTGCTGCGAGACTTCCTGGGTCATGAGGACATTTTTTAGCATAGTTGCCTAGGTAACGTTTAATCTGGTGGCTCACCCCGTGTTCATTTTAATATCATCTTTACTCATACTAATTGACATTATGTGGCCATGAATCAGTTTGACTGACATTAATGAATCACAACTTTTTATTAAAAGTTGAAACTTTGACAGCAATGTAAGAATTTTGTGAGATGTGGTGCTTTTTTTAAATTTGTCAACAGGTTTTATGTGATGCTGATATTCAAGGTTTTAATTTGAGGACGCTTTTAGGCCTCTTTAGAGTTGAGGTTTTGTGATTATTACAGCCAAACAGCAATGAGCATGAAAATACAAAAGGAACGGACAATGAATATGTGAAACTGGTATGGCTGTGCGTCTCTGAGACTCTTAATATAACCTCTTTACTCATGTGGGTATGAATATGAAATACATGGCTCCAAAGGTAGGTTTGTCCTGCCCTTTCCACATATTCTCTTGAATTCTATTTAAGTATGCATATCCTTTATTTAGAAATCCTCTTGTAGCAAAGCCAGGATTCTAGTTCTTGGAATCTAACGGAAAACCGTCATTGTTTTCTGCTCTTAATCATAACTTAAATATATATAGACGGTGCAGTTTTTGTGTGCAGACTCTTCGTCAAACTATACAACTCTCCTGTTTTTTCATTTCCCTGCTACAAATATCAACATTGTAGGTGATGAGACAAAAAAGGTCAAGCTCTTTGTGTAACAATATTAAGATTCATTTAATCTCTTCAGAAGTTACTAAGAATCAAGATTTATTTCGTGAACAAATAAAATCTGCTTTCTAATAGTCTTGTGCCTTCATATGGAAAATGACCTCCGTTACTAAGCTGCTATTTAGGTTGCTTAACGCCAGTAAGGATTGCCAGTCATGGTCTCGTAGAAGAAGATGGCAACAGTATTGATGCTTGTTTTATCCCGTGCGCTCCAGTTCAACATAATTTCCTCGTTTTGAGCTTGCAGGCCTTTTCTTAAGAATCAAGAAAAACATCCATTCAGATTATCTGAATGTCGGACCTAATTACATTGATTTCTATCGAGTTGCCTGATCAAAAGATTGGGTTCGTTCAGGAGACAGAGGTTTGAGACAATGCCTTCAGAGCAACCACATCCTTGCATCTTTTTTGGAAAGTAGTGGCAAAGCAAAGAAATAGTACAAAGGAATGGCAAGAGGACATTTCTACCAGGCCTCAATCATGAAAGCTGAAACTTACCTCCTTGGTGTTGTGATCATGTTTCACAAGTGAGACGGTGTCTGTTCTTCTTTATGTGTGATAAAATAGTACTGTTCTTTTCATCTAATTTTTAGCCTGCCTAAAATAATGACCGCAAGTCCTGACCCGCCTGGGCCTTCTTAAAATGGGTTCTAGATGCGCTCTCATTGAGGCCAATAGACATCGTCCTTCCTCCAAGAAAAACTTGGAAATGGCTCAAATGGTCTAATACAGACCAAGTCCCCTTCTAACTGAGAAGTTGGAACCACTTTGTAAATGAAGATGTGTTCACACTTGAAAACATTATTTTGGTCGTGGGAGGTTTGTATTCTTCCATTCAAAATAACATTCTTCCATGAATTACTTTAGGTTTCTTGTCAGAAGAGATGTAGCTGTCATCCCAATGGTTATTAAAATGCCTTTACTTCCCAAAGAAAATCACGCGAAGTATCCCTTTATTTGTATGTATGCTTATGCATTTTGAAAGCAGCCTTACACTATACGGTGTTGTGGAAAGGAGACAGTAAATTGATAGAAGTGTAACTGATGACATTCAATGTTCTCTTCGTTTATGTTTGAGCACATAGAAATATTTTAGTTACGGACTTCCCTGAAGAGCTGAGTCTTCAATGTGTTGCTGAAGCACAGGTCTGCTTGTTAAATGGCCATCTTGATGGGTAATTGTACGGTGAAACTGTGCTGACCATTTCTGGAGCAATGATTTTAATTAACCAGAAGACCAGAAGAGTCGAAGCCATTTTTATTATGTAGTGCACATATAATGTAAGTAATCTGGGGATTGTGGGCCAACAATGACAAACACAGTGTACTTTTTTTTCAATCCGTTTTTATTAGGCTTTAAGGCAACTTATTTAGATATTTGTATTAATGCCTATGCAAATTCACAATACTGTAATAGCAAATTCAGCAACATAAATGTTACCTAAAACGTCCACTTTTACCCTTGTTCGCCCTCCTCTCCCCTACTGACAAAAGAGATTTTGCGACAAAAATAGTGTGCATAAAGTAATCAGTTTCTAACTCAAGACCATATAGATAGAGATATTAACTCGTCATTAAGATCTCCCTGACACTTATCATCACTGCCTATCAAAGAGTGCCCTGTTTATTAATAATTGAACAGATTAAGGGCTCATAAGTGAGCAAGACAACTAACCACCGGTATTTTTCGTGAAAAACATTCCAACTGCAGGCAGCATATTGACCGAATGGTGTCATAGGAATATGGAAATTCTCTTAATTGCAATAAAGTTCTAGAGGCTATGCCACTATAAGTAGTTGTGGGTCAGCTATTTCTTCTTTCAATAGGCCGCTAACGTGGGTTTTGCGGCTGACAGACAACTCCACATCAGTGTGTTATCAGGGTTTGGTGCCTCAGCTTAGGAGATCTTAGGTGCAACAGAACAAATGTGATATAATTAGTATTTCCATCGCAGACGAAACTGATGTAGGGGCAGTCCCACCAGATATGGTTGAAATCACCTGTTGAATTCCAGCCTCGCCAACAAAACGGGCTTGCTTGTGGGGTAAAATCTATGAAGTTTATTGGCATGCTTGTCGTAGGCCACTTTATAGTGTGCTTTTTTACATCGGATGCTGTGTGAGCAAAGTGTATGAACAACTCGAGGCAACTGGGAAGAAAAAGGCTCATCAGTATCATATCTCATTGATATTTTTCATGTTTTGGAGGCAAAACAGATAAACCTACATGGAAATCATTTTTGAATGTATCCTCTTATATGGTCTGATAACATTAATGCCAGAGGACACAAGAAGTTAACCCTGGTTCGAGTGTGTGCCTTCAGTGGAATTTTCACCAATGTAATCAGTCTTCTGACATGCATGTGTCAGATACTTGTAATGTATTATCAGTGGTGTCTTGAGGCTCTCTGATCTTCCTCTGGTCCCAATATGTGCTTGCAATTTAGGCCTCAATATCTGATGGCTAGGGCTTTATTGCAATCCCATAGGACAGACAGAGAAGTTGGATGCTGCAGCTTGTGCCTATTTTGAAAACCTATTGGTCCTGTCTGTCCTTTTGGTTCCCCAGCTGAAGATCCAGGCTCTGTCGGTCCATTTAATTTAGGATGTATGTGCTGCAAAAACATTAACACGTTTATTTGGAAGGTTTGCTCTCTGGACAGTGGTTGGTCTCAGATACACATCTACTTAGTTTGTTTTCTTTTTGAATGGTATCCTCTTTCTTTAGAGGTGGCAGATGTGCACTGGCTTCTTTTTTTTAGTAAAAAAAAGTATGCAATGAATGAATACATTGCTATACACTGTTGATTGCCTACCTTCTTTTTCCTTGCCCTGGGCATCTGATGTTATGTCTCTAATGACTGAAGACATAATGTTCTTTTACTCTGATTAATGTCCATTGTTTTTGTATCTATCGTTTTTGGGTGGCTAACTCTGTTCAAAACACCAATTTGCACTAGCGGCTGCCATCTGAGAGAGCTGGGCATACTTTGGTGTTATCTTCAGCTATAAGAATAGAGGGGCATATTAGCAAGGGATTTATCTCCCCTTTTTTGGCTTTAAAAGCCAAGAAAGCGGAGATAAAATTATCTCCCTATTACCTAGCTGTCGCTAACACCAGTTAGCGACAGCTAGTAGGAGATAGCGACCATCTTGGGCCCGCTTTGCATATCAGAGAAATTTATCACTAATGACATGCAAAGTGGGCGTGCCAAGATGTTAGCAACTGGAAACAGTCGCTAACATCGCTATCTCCTATTACCAACTTTTGGAGATATTCGCGCTAAGCGCGAATATCTCCAAAAGCTAACACCTGCCCTGAGCAGTTCTTAGCTATGTTATCCAATGGGAGGTGGATAACATGGCTAAGAGCATTTGCTCGGTAATACATGAATATCGCGGACTTTTCAGCGATATTCAGGCATTTCGGCCGATTCTTATCGCTTAGGAGATAAACCTTGATAATATCAAGGCTCCTAAGCG
The DNA here is from genome assembly GCF_964261635.1 of Lissotriton helveticus. NCBI lineage: Eukaryota > Metazoa > Chordata > Amphibia > Caudata > Salamandridae > Lissotriton > Lissotriton helveticus. The sequence goes on from NC_136067.1 coordinate 653,141,106, forward strand.
ATAAAAATCGTCGCTACACGGCGATAAAATTATTGCCGCTAAGCCAACCTAATGATAATTACCGCTAGTTGTTGGTAATATGCCCCAGAGAGTGTTGTTGAACCTTACTTCCAAGCTGATACAGCTGAGGCACTCTACTGAAACTTGCCGAAGAAAGACAGAAGTGAAGGTCTGGTGTTGCTTTCCTACATGCCAGTCAACATAATGCTCAGTAAGTAAGTACTGTACATTTGGCTGGCTTTTATAGGGTTCCTTCTCATTTTCATTTAGGTTTAGACATTTCCTGAGAGAGCTGTGTGGCCCGTTCTTTAGCCCCTCTTTTGTAAATTTGTGCATCAAACTTTAACCCACAGATTATTTTGGACACAGAGGATCTTTGTTGCTAGTTAACTATAAGCATCTTGTTAACAGCCCTTTCTGAATATTTGCAGATTTTATTGTGCTTGCAAACCATTCTGGGTACCTTGTATGGGTGGGGACAAGCTTGTCCCTATGACAATTTTATCCTATTATATTAATTCACACTTGCTGAGTGAAGTGTTATTTTGATTACCATTCTGTTCATAAATTTATTTTTCTCCCCTTTCTTTTAGTTACAGGTTTATTTCTCAGTAGGTGAAGCGGTGTGCTCAAACACTGCTTACCTTTAGTAGTTGTGCTCTAGTCAGTTTTAAATGGCCTCATATTAATTTGTTTTTATTTTCACTCCGGGTCCACGCTCCCTGCATGCGGCCTTGATTTGTCTTTATAAAAGGACACTTTGGCGGATGCGGTGAAGGTGTGGCTGTCCACACACTGCCCACGCTCATTGCCAGCCATTCTACCATTTTCACCGCTCAGACCACTGCCCTATTCCAGGCTCACTTACTCCACAACAAAGCTTCTTGCCCATAACCCTGCACGCCTGCCCTCTTTCGTACTCATATGCCTTATATTTCCTGTTCTCCCAACTCTACTTCCCTCACTAGTCTATATCCCACCAAACTGTCTGACCATTCCTCTCACCTGCTCTCTCTTGGCTGCTCTCTGCTTCTCTCTGCCTCTGTCTTGCCTCTTACACAAGCATGTGTTCTGCTAGCATCTGCTCCTGGCCTAACTTCTGTAGTCCTGTCAGCTATTTCCCCACCTCAACACCTTAGGTCTAGCCATTTCTGCTTTATTCTTTCCAAAGAGCTGAAGTCCTCGGTCTGTCACTAATTTTAGCAATCTCTTTGATGCTTCTTCTAAAGCCCCTTTCCCCTCAGCTCTTCAAGGTGCCTAGTATTAGGTGATTTCAGCATTTTGGGTTATCTGCCCTCTTCGTCCTAAATCTAATCTCTTGATTCCTTTGTATCCCGTTGCCTAACTCAACTGATTAAAGACCCCTACCATCTTGGAGTGCATACTATGGACCTCTAGTAACGTCTTCCTTACCTTGTTAACTGTTCTTTGATCCCCAAACTGCCATGGGCTGAGCACTTAGCTATTGTTTTGCTTTAGCTTTAGCTTCTCCCATCCTCTCTATAACCCCAGTTTAACCCTTCTTTCTTGGGTCACAAATAGACCATGCATAAGATCTCTTAGATGAGCATACCTCACCTTCCATTTCAGTCTCCTTAGTTCCTTGCTATTATTTTTTGGCAGTAACTTGTGACTTCCAGCACTTTGATTACCTCAGCCCCTGATCATGGATCCCAGCTACGCCCCACACAACACTTTCCCTCTGCCCCCTGGTTGAATAGCGAATTACTAATTGTTAAGTTCCACTGTAAACAGGCCGAAAGAACCTGGCATGCTGAATATTTTTCTTCCACAGTGACATCTTACTAACTCCTGCTTTGTCTAGTACTCTTACATTCTTTTGAGCTGCCTGTATTGTTTTTTAGACTGTTCCCATCTACTGCACAGCATGGAAAATGCAGTTGTGGCTGTTCATGTTGATGTCTGTCTTCCACTCACACTCACAGGAGCATTCAACATGGTCTGCCACAACATTCTTCTTGCTCGCCTCCAGTCTAGTGGCCTCCATGATAAGATTTGTTAGACCAGACTTGTCCAGCAGGTTTATCCCTAGACTTTTTGCTTTTTTGCCCTCTTACTTGCTATCCCCTGAGGCGGAAGCCGGGGGCATCTTTCTTTCTTTGTACTCTGTGATTTTAACTCTGATTGAGAGTGTGCGTGTGACGTTACATCGACTGTCTGTATGCCAGATGATTACTATTTAGGCTATAGACGCCACGCTGATCTGCCGATTTTAAAACTTGTGAATATTTTAAAAGGTGCATTTTAATTGTTAAGACAGAGCTCGCTGTTGGTCCGGACGACATCTCTACGTCCCAGGGGCCCGACCTGCTCTCTCTCCCCCGGCGCAGCTGAGCACAGCGCTCTCGCCGGCCGGGAGATCGCGGAACCGCCATCTTGGGGGGAGGCAGGGTAGCGCTCCAGCTCCTGGACGCCTCCCGCCCTCCCTCTCTATTTAAGTTCCTCCGCCCCTTGCCTTTACAGATTACTTGCTATCCCCTGAGGCGGAAGCCGGGGGCATCTTTCTTTCTTTGTACTCTGTGATTTTAACTCTGATTGAGAGTGTGCGTGTGACGTTACATCGACTGTCTGTATGCCAGATGATTACTATTTAGGCTATAGACGCCACGCTGATCTGCCGATTTTAAAACTTGTGAATATTTTAAAAGGTGCATTTTAATTGTTAAGACAGAGCTTGCTGTTGGTCCGGACGACATCTCTACGTCCCAGGGGCCCGACCTGCTCTCTCTCCCCCGGTGCAGCTGAGCACAGCGCTCTCGCCGGCCGGGAGATCGCGGAACCGCCATCTTGGGGGGAGGCAGGGTAGCGCTCCAGCTCCTGGACGCCTCCCACCCTCCTCCCACCGTCTGATGGATTTGGATATAAAGAAGGGACCTACCCGTCCGCGCAGCGGGCGGGCGCAGCGGGCGCGCCGAAGGCGCGCCTAAGGCAAGCCCGTCTGCGCCCGTCCGCGCCGGACCCGCGCCCAGCGCCAGTCCCCCTGCCTCTCACACCCCAAAATCCTCATGGACCTCGGAGCAATTGCTCCTACTTCGCCCGGGCACCTGTATTTCCTTAACCCGCTGTAATCCCCATGATCTGGACTTTACGGCATACGCCTGCCTTCACTGCAACGTCACCCTCCCTATGATATCTAAAACTCCTTTAACTCCCGAGACTGTCAAAAACCAGCCTCCTACCATTTTAAATGCGGCATTAATCAATTGCAGATCCCTCCCAGCTCACGCCTCTGATATCTGGCTATCACTCGTCACCCATAAATGGGACATTTTGTTTCTTACTGAAACATGGATTAAAGATTCTTCTAAACCAGACATCCACCTTGCCACTCCCCCCGGCTATTGTTTTATTGGTATTAACCGAGACAACTCTAAGTCCGGAGGAGGTCTTGCGGTTATTGCCAAATCACATTTTAAACTTAATCTTACGAAAATTCCTAATCTCGGCCTCATTGAAGCCGCTTATTTTACGGCTGCGGACTCTGCTCGCACTATTTGTGCAGGCATATTGGTCTACAACCCCCCCTCTGCGACTTCCTCCTCTCTTCATGCTTTGACGCATTCTATTGCAGATTATTCTCTCAAACATTCCCATTTTACTGTATTAGGTGATTTTAACCTCCATATTGATAACCCCTCCTGCTCACTAGCCTCTTCCCTGATAGAAACTTTACTTGGACTTACCTTGCCCCAATTAGTTATTGGTCCCACCCACATTGCTGGCCATACACTTGACCTCATCTTTTCCAACCACCCTGGCATCACCTCTTCTCCTCCGATTCCCATTACTTGGACTGATCATTTCCTGATTCCTTTTTCCATCACGGTCCCTTCCCCTTCCTCCCCCACCCCTCTTAATAGAACCAGAGGTCGGAAATGGGCCAAGGTAACCTGTGATTCCTTGGAAAGTCACTTACATTTCCAACTCAATCAGCTAGAAGATCTCGATTCAGAGACCACTAGATTCAATTCGACTCTTTGCACCGCTCTTGACGCTGTTGCCCCTTATGTTCCACTCACTTCTTCTAGATCTCGTCCCTCGGCCCCGTGGTTCTCTCCTCTGCTTCGTGAGGAGAAAAGCAAATGTAAGCAATTGGAACGTAAATGGAGACAAGATTATGATCCTTTAGCCAAATTGGCTTATAAGTCTGCCCGGAACCATTTTCACAAACTGAAACGCTCCTCTATGAGAACTTTCTTCTCCACCCTCATCCAACAGGCACATAACTCCTCCAAAACCCTTTTCTCTATTGTGAAAGATTTTGTAAATCCCCCGGCTGTTAAATCTCAATGTATCCCCACTCAGGATCTGTGTAATGGACTCTCGGACTACTTTCAGGAGAAAATAGTCAAACTCTCCTCTTCCTTTGCCACGGTATCTTTTAACCCCCTGGTAGATAATCCTTGTTCTACTCCCTGTTCTTTCAATTCTTTTAATGAGCTGACCCCAGACCTTGCGCTGTCTTTGCTACTCAGCGTAAAGTCTGGTTCCCCTCTGGACCCAGTCCCGGCAAAAATCATGGGCACTCTTGCCCCGGTTCTATTAAACCCATTTCTCTCCATCTGGAATACCTCCCTGTCCCTCGGACAGTTTCCTTCAGTGTGTAAGCAGGCCAGGCTAATTCCCATACTGAAGAAACCTGGTGCTGACCCCCTACTATTCAGCAACTATCGGCCTATTTCGCTCCTGCCCAAACCTGCTAAGATCTTGGAGAAGGTGGTACAGAAACAGCTGGCACAGTATCTAGAATCTAACCAGCTCCTACATGACTCCCAGTCCGGTTTCAGAACTGGTTACAGCACTGAGACGGCGCTGGTAGAAGTCTCTGAGATCATTAGGGAATCAGTGGATAGGGGCGAGGAGGCCATGTTGGTCCTCCTCGACCTATCCGCTGCATTTGATACTGTTTCCCATAATATACTCACCACCCGTCTACAACAGTCAGGGGTAGGAGGTTCAGTGCTGGCCTGGATTAAATCTTTTTTGTCCAGTCGATCTCAGAGGGTTACTTTGCACCCTTTTGAATCTGAGGACAAACCCCTCCTGTGCGGAGTGCCCCAGGGCTCGGCTTTGAGCCCTTTATTGTTCAATGCCTATATAGCTCCTCTTGCCGGGGTAGTTGAGTCTTGGGGTGTCAGAGTGGTCTCTTATGCTGATGATACTCAGCTTGTTTTCTCCTTTAGAGACCACTCTGACTCCCACTTTTCCAACTTTAGAAACTGCCTTGGCAATATTTGCTCATGGATGGCATCTAACCACCTTGCCCTTAACACCGACAAAACGGAGGTTCTCTTTTTCAGTAAGAAATCCCCCCCTCCTGCAAATCTCTGGTGGCCCACTGTTTTGAATCCTCCCCCCTCTCCTGTTCAAGCGGCTCGTAATCTTGGTTTTACCTTTGACAATGCTTTGTCTGGAAGGGTCCAAGTCAACAAAGTGGTAGGTGCTTGTTTTTCTAAAATGCGAATGATCAGGAAAATTTTCCCTTACCTCCCGCAATCATCTCGCAAAACAGTCGTTCAGGCACTCATCACCACTCACCTAGACTATGCGAATAGTCTATATGCAGGTGCTCCCCTTTACCTAATTGACCGCCTGCAAATTGTCCAGAACGCGGCAGCTCGGCTCATTGGTAATATCCCCGCTCGTACTTCGATCAGGAAATATCGGGATGAGCTTCACTGGCTTCCCATAGCCCGTCGCATTGATTTTAAAATTCTGACCCTGACATTTCGAGCAATCCATGGTATTGGCCCTCTCTATCTGAGAAAACGTCTTATGATCTCTTCGTCAGTTAGACACCTAAGATCCAATAGTTTGCGTCTTCTGACGGTGACCAGATTTAGGCTTTCTCGTAGTGGCGGTAGATCTTTCGCCGTCACTGCGGCTAGGCTCTGGAATAGCCTTCCTCTTGATCTCAGGTTCTCTGATTCTGAGCCAGCCTTCCGTCGCCAACTTAAGACCTGGTTGTTTACTATTCATTAGGGCTGTAGCTCTTTTAAGTTCAGTATTTTCTTTCCCTGACTGTGATGTATCCTTGGTTTGCTCTTTGGGGGACTCTCATGTAATCTTAGCGCCGGGACACTTCCGCTGGAGGTAGCCGTGCGCTTTATAAGCTTCAAATAAATAAATAAAATTGTTTCTGAACTGTTTTTGTTGGTTTTAATACTCTGGGCACTTTATCACTGCTGATCAGTGCTAAAGTGCATATGTTTTCCCTGTATATTGTTACCATGGATTGGTGATACCATGATTGGCATATTTGATTTACTAGTCAGTCCCTAGTACAGTGCAGTATATGTGCCCAGGGCCTGTAAATCAAATGCTGCTAGTGGGCTGCAGCACTGATTGTGCCACCCTCCTAAGCAGTCTGTAAATATAACTCAGGCCTGCCATTGCAGAGCCTTTGTGTAGTCTGTTACTGCCATGTCGACCTGGCAAGTTCACCCACTTGCCAGGCCCTAACCTTCCCTTTTCTTACATGTTGGTCACCCCTAAGATAGGCTCAAAGTACCCATGCAGGCAGGCTGCAGTGTATATAAAAAGGTAGGACATGCCCTGGTGTCTGTTTGGCATGTCCTGATAGTGAAATACTGCCAATTTCGTTTTTCACAATTGCAAGGCTACCTGTTCCCATAGGATAGAATGGGGAGTTTGCTTATACCATCCTATGAACATAACTACCCCTGGGACCAAGGTAGGAAAATAAAGTTTAGTATGCCTGAACTCTGAATTTTAAAAGGCTTCTTTTAGTGGGGTGATTATTGCATTCTGCGTTTAAAAATACCACATTAAGAAATTAGTTTTCGGTTTTGCTTAGCCTTCCAGTGTGCCTCTGCTGGGATGTGTATTGACTGTCTGGCTTTGGAGTGACGGCCTGGGGAGTTGTAGTGGCTCCAGAGAGTCTGGATGAGTCAGGGCTGGGCTGAATAGACCTGGGCTTCATTTATAGTAGGGGGGAGATTTCCTTTGACCTGAATGGGCCTGGTCTGCCTTCCACAATGCTGTCTCCACCTCCTGCCAGGAAGCTGCACCAGAGAGGACAGAACTGTTTTTGACTGAGCACAGGACTTCTCTGCCACTAGAGAACAAAGGATTTTGCTGCATAAAAAGAGGGCCCCAGACTTTTAGATTACTTCTGGGAAATCAAGAGGAACCTTTGCCAAGGAGAAGAGCTGGAGAAACTGAGGAGGGTGTGCTGTCAGGGGTTGGCCTACAGTGGCTACTTTCTGGAATGGGAAAAGGACTTTGCTGTTTGCTATGTCCCCTGCTTGTGGAAGATCTCCAAGGGCTTGAAGAAGACCATGCCTCCTATTCTGAAGTCTCAGGGACACACATACTTCACCCCCAGCTCACCTGAACTTCCTTGCTGGGAGTTCTGACCTGCCAAGAGGTGCCTGCATCTGACCTGGGCCTCTGGAGGTTGTTCTTGCTGTTGGGAGCTGGAAAAGCAACTCAACAACAAGAAGTGTCATGCATAATAATAATAATAATAATCCACATTTGTAAAGCGCGAACAATCACCCGTAAGGGTCTCTAGGCACTGGGGGCCGTCGGGAAGATTAAGCAAGCTATTGCTCAGAGTCACATGGTGCTGGGCTAATCTGCCGCTGGCGCCAGGGATCGAACTGTGATCCCCAGATTCCAGTGTCGGTCGCCCTGGCCGCGGCGCCACACCTCTCCCTGTGCATCTGTGCCAGTTTTCGACGCATCGCTGAAGAAGCCGGCGCAGCGCCTGTCCGTGGCTCGGGAAATCGCTGCATGCCGCATCGAGTGCAGCGGTCTCCGAAGTCCGAGATCACTGCACCGATTCCGACGCAAGCCCTGCTGTGCGGCTGCAAGAACCCACACATCGTCCCAGATCGTCGCATTGCATTGAGGCGCCAAGTCTGTTGCATCGTTGGGAGACGTAGTAAGAAACCGACGCATCACCTCTCCACTCAGTAAGAAACAGATGCATCACCTCCTCTCCAGTAAGGAACCAGCGCATCACCTCCCCCGGAGCAAGGAACCGACACGCCACCTTCCCTGTGACCCTTTTTTTTTTTTGCGTAATGCATCCAAGGTACTTTTGTTTGAAAAGTGTTGCATCTGCAATTTGCTTTGAACTGAACTATTTCTACCATTTGAAAGTCTTATTTTTATTACTATATTGTGGATTTTTGTCATTTTGGTCTAGTTTGGTTTATATAAAGATTACTTATTTTTCTAAACTGTTGTATTGTCCACTTGTAATGTACTACTGTGTGTTCACAAATGCTTTACACACTGCCTCTGAGATAAGCATTTCTGCTTGTACCAAGCTACAAAAGTGGGTGTGCATGGGGTTATTTTAGAAGTGTATCCCAATTACCCTGACTAGAAGCAAGGTTCCCTATTTGGACAAAGGTACCTACCTATGCCAACCAGAGACCCCCATTTCAAACAAGATAATGTCATGGATTAAATTAAATCTTAAATGTTCAATTGTAGTTAAGTCATTTATTTCCTCCCTTTTAGTTAGAATATTTTCCCCATCATGCTTGGGATCCCTTAAGACTCCTCTTTTAGCCAGATCCCCTTCAAGATTTACATTGTTCTATTAGTCCAGCTGATCAGTTCCTTTGTCTTTTCTGTAGTCTCTAAGTATATAGTATGCAGCTTCTCATTTGGCTGGACTGTATTTTGTCCGATGTACATAACAACCCTCCTCCTTTGTCATTGCTGTGGTCTCTTGAATGTATTACAACTTCTTACAACTTAATAGTGTGTTGGACAGGCCACATGAAGGGCTCGCTCCCTCCCCGCAGGACAGGGGCCGGGCCACCGTCAGCACCCTTGCCCGGCCCAGCCGCCATCTTGGACACGGCACCACGCGGCCGTGCGGCCTCAGCCCGACCCCAACCCTGGGCCTGGCCAGGCCCCGACATCCCGGCACCACCCTCCACCCAGGAGGTGAACGGCCCACTTGGCAGGTCACTGGGAGTACGAAGTGTCGATGGCTCTCCCCCGCCAGGTGCCGAGCACCCCCAGCCTCCTCGGGCGCTGGCTCCACCCCCCTGCTGGGTGTCTGGACTCCCTCATCCCGGACCTCCCGACCTCCAAGAGCGAGGGTCCGGACATCAAAGGGCGCCAGACCTATAACTGAGGCAGCCCCAGGACAGGAAGGCAGTTGTATCCTGGAGTCGAGAGACACCGCGACGAACTCATCCTTGACGGACTGTTGGCGCTGCCACAGCCCTGACTTGTGAACTATTGTCCTGCCTGCTGGCGCTGCCGCGGCCCTCTGCAACCTTCATCCTCGTGGGACCTGCTGGCGCTGCCGCGGCCCTCTGCAACCTTCATCCTCGTGGGACCTGCTGGCGCTGCCGCGGCCCTCTGCAACCTTCATCCTCGTGGGACCTGCTGGCGCTGCCGCGGCCCTCTGCAACCTGCATTCTCGTGGGACCTGCTGGCGCTGCCGCGGCCCGTTGTAACCTTCATCCTCGTGGGACCTGCTGGCGCTGCCGCGGCCCTCTGCAACCTTCATCCTCGTGGGACCTGCTGGCGCTGCCGCGGCCCTCTGCAACCTTCATCCTCGTGGGACCTGCTGGCGCTGCCGCGGCCCTCTGCAACCTGCATTCTCGTGGGACCTGCTGGCGCTGCCGCGGCCCGTTGTAACCTTCATCCTCGTGGGACCTGCTGGCGCTGCCGCGGCCCTTTGCAACCTGCATTCTCGTGGGACCTGCTGGCGCTGCCGCGGCCCGTCGTAACCTTCATCCTCGTTGGGACCTGCTGGCGCTGCCGCGGCCCGTGCCACCTACGACCTCTTCGGGACCTGCCGGCGCTGCCGCGGTCTGACCCCTCCGAACACCGAGCTCGAGGATTGTGAGCTATCACCGTTACACACCCGTACCCGTGGGTACCAAGACTGTCCCGCTACCTCCTTCCCTTACTAGAGACTAGAATTGAGAGGATCATCGTGTCCTGATCGCCCTGTATCGTACCACTCTACTACCCGAAGTGCCTATAAAAGGTGTTACCATAAGCTTTGTGTGGTGTCCATCTGTGGGGGGGAAGTTACCTGTCTGTGCGATCACTGTGCTCGGCCGACCCTCCAGGTCCCCGTCTAACATTGGTGGCTAGCGGCGCGATCCGAACCAACGCGTACCGTACAGACAGTAACTCACCCTACAACTAAAACCACAATGACGACCAAAGAGAGCGGATCGGCGGAGAAGTTCCAGATGGAAAAGCTGGAAGAATACAACCACCGAGAGCTCAAGCAATTTTGCATGGACTTAGGCATTGCTACCACCGGGCTAAGCACAAAAGAAGACTTCAAAAACGCCCTAGAGGCCTGGACAGAGACAAATACCGCAACCCCCCGGGACCCCGCAGCCCCGGAAGTCAACACCACCCGGACGGAGGAACGGAGAACAGGCCCCTCCCATGAAGAGATCCAAGAGCGGGAAAAAAATAGATTACACGAGTTAGACTTGGCACGACTCAGATTAGACGGAGAATTGAAACTGGCGGAACAAAAAATAAACTTAGAACACTTACGGCTCAGAGAAGAGCGAGAGGAAAAACAGAGACAGAGAGACCTCGAAGAAAAAAGACTGGCATACGAGCACGAGTGCAAACTAGCGGAGATCGAAATGCGCAAACTGAACAAAAACCTAGGGGTGCCCGAGCGACCGCACTCCCCGGGTCCTACCGAGCAGAAGGTCCACATCCCCAAGGATGTGGTCCGAGAATATCACCGGAACGACGACATACAGCAGTGGTTCAAGGCCTATGAGATTGCCATGACCGCCCACCGGGTCGCTCGAAGTGACTGGGGAGCCGGTCTATGGGGGAGATTCGTCAACGAGGGTCGTGATGCCCTGCTGCAGCTTCCGGATCATCAAATGACGTCCTATGACCACATGAAGGCCGCCCTCCTCAATCGATATGGACTTACACCCGAAATGTACCGCCAGAGGTTCCGCAACTGCACCAGGATCCCAGGTACGACGTGGTTGGAATACGTGAACTATTTCAGCCGAGCTTTCGAGGGGTGGATCAAGGGTAACAACGTAACCACTTACGAACAACTCTTCAATCTCATTGTGTGGGAGCACCTCTCCAACAACTGCTTTGTCGAGCTCAGGCAGCACCTCCTCGACAGTAAATTGACTGAACCCCGGCAGCTCGCCACCGAGGCTGACCGGTGGGAGAGCACCCGAGTGGCCCGGAGTGGGCCGAATGAGCAGAACAGAACCAACCAAGGTCACCATCGTCCCCGAGGAGGAGGAGGAGGCCCGGGCCGGGGCAGAGACGCCGCCCCGGCCGCACCCACTAACGCCACCCCGGCCCCAGCAGGCCGGGGAAACCCCCCGATGCGCCCGGGGTTCCGAGCTAACGTGACGTGTCATCGATGCCAGCGAGTCGGCCACTATGCCAGTGACCCGACCTGCCCGAAGAACCAGGCCCCCGGGCCCCGCCAGATGGCGGCCGCCGCCCTGGGAGAAGAACAAGTCTCCGAAGACACGGAGACCTATGAGTCGGAGCAGTTCGAGTGGGAACCCGCCGCCATGACCCTGGCATGCCTAGGAGGAAGAGACATGGTCCCGCGGACTCCCCTGCCCGCCAACACTCGGAAGTACAGCCAATGGGTGAGCATCAATGGGCGCAAGGCCGAGGCCCTGCGTGACACCGGGGCCAGTGTGACGGCCGTCCGCTGTCACCTGGTGACCCCAGAACAAATCCTACCAAACGTACTTTGCCCCGTCCGATCGGCAGATAACTCGGAGAGCCTGTGTCGGATGGCCTGCGTCCCCTTCGAATGGGGAGGAGTGTCCGGCATGCTGAAAGTAACTGTCCGTGACGATGCCCCCGTAGACTGCCTCCTGGGGAACGATCTCGAGAGCTCCCCGTGGGCCGCTGTGGAAAGAAGAGAGCATCTGGGGATGTTGGGTCTCCCGGACTGGGCGTGCGTAACCACCCGGTCCATGGTCACCCGCACCATCCCTAGACCAGAAGAACCAGAATGGGCAGCACCTCCGCCCTCGATCATTCCAGAAGAAGACTTCCTCCAGACCGACCACCCGGACCCCACCCCAGAGGGGTCCACACAGCCCCCCGAGCTTCCCGACCTGGCTCAGTGGCGTCAAGAAGGGGGGCCCACCCAGGAACAATTCCGGCAGGAGCAAAAGACCTGCCCCTCTCTCTCGAGGGATTGCGACAGCAAGCGCTCGCCCAGAGCCAAGGAGACACCACCGGGGCCCACTGGGTTTATTGGGACAATGATCTCTTGTACAGCGAACAGAAAATCGCAGAACTGGGGGCCGGGCGAGTGCTGGTGGTGCCCCTCCACTTCAGAGACTTCCTGTTGAACCTAGCCCATGATGTCCCCCTGGCCGGGCACCTGGGCCAAGACAAGACCTACCACCGCCTGGTGACTCACTTTTTTTGGCCCAAAATGAGAAATGACGTATCCAACCATTGCCGGTCCTGCCCGACCTGCCAGGCCAGTGGGAAGAGCGGCCGCAAACTCAAGGCACCCCTACAACCATTCCCCGTGGTGACCACCCCGTTCGAAAGGGTGGGAATAGACATTGTGGGGCCCCTGGACCCCCGAACAGCACAGGGACATCGCTTCATCCTGGTCCTGGTGGATCACGCTACCCGCTATCCTGAAGCGGTCCCCCTTCGTACGATAACAGCCCCAGTAGTGGGTCGAGCCTTGATGGGGATCTTCTCTCGAGTGGGCTTCCCCCGGGAAGTCGTCAGCGACAGGGGTACGAACTTTATCTCAAAATACATGAAGTCCCTCTGGCAACAGTGTGGGGTCACCTACCGATTCACGACCCCCTATCACCCTCAAGGGAACGGACTGGTTGAGCGATTCAACCGCACGCTCAAAGGGATGATTGGGGGGTTGGAAGAGCCCCTCCGTCGCCAGTGGGATGTGCTACTACCGTGCCTTCTCTTTGCCTACCGAGAAGTCCCTCGGCTTCAGCCCTTTCAAACTCTTGTATGGACACCCGGTGCGAGGCCCGCTCAGCCTAGTCAAAGAAGGCTGGGAAATGCCCCCTCTAAAGAACACTCCAGATGTTTTCAAGTACCTCCTAACCCTCCGCAACCAGACCAGAAGGTTCAGAGAGATGGCGAAAGCAAACCTGGAGGCCAGTCAGGAGGACATGAAAAGGTGGTACGATCAAAATGCATCCTCCATCGAATTTGAACCCGGCCAACAAGTGTGGGTAATGTCTCCTACCGAACCATGCGCCCTGCAAGACAAATGGACGGGGCCCTTCAAAGTAATCGAGCGCAAGAGCCCTGTCACCTATCTCATCGATATGGAATCTTCCCGAAACCCTCTCCGGGTCCTCCACGCTAATAGACTGAAACCCCACTTTGTACGCTCCGAACTCAGTCTCCTGATGGCAACCGACAATGGAACCGAGGAGGACTCCGAACCCCTTCCTGACCTCCTACGGTCACGGGAGAAGGACGGCTCCGTGGACGGGGTCCGACTCTCGGAGGCCCTCACCCTGGAACAGCGCCAAGACTGCCGAGTCCTCCTGCTCCAGTTCTCCACCCTGTTCTCCCTCACCCCAGGGGTCTCCCCCTGGTGCTTACACGACGTGGACACTGGAGACAGTCCCCCTATCCGCCATCGGGCCTACCGCGTACCAGATCGGGTACGGGCCTGCATCCAAGAGGAGGTGGCCAAGATGCTCACACTCGGGATCATCGAGCCCTCAGACAGCCCCTGGGCCAGCCCAGTGGTACTGGTCCCCAAAGCGGCCGCCCCCGGCGCCACGCCGGAGCTCCGGTTCTGCGTCGACTACCGGGGCTTGAATGCGGTCACCAGAACAGACGCACACCCCATCCCCCGAGCAGATGAACTAATCGACCGCATGGGAGCTGCCCGCTACCTCAGCATCTTCGACCTGACAGCGGGCTACTGGCAGATCGGTCTCACACCCCGGGCCCAAGAACGATCGGCATTCTCTACCCCTGATGGCCACTATAACTTCAAGGTCATGCCATTCGGCATGAAGAATGCGCCAGCAACATTTCAGCGGCTAGTAAACCAGGTCCTGGCAGGACTCGAAGGATTCAGCGCCGCCTACCTGGACGATATCGCTGTGTACAGCCACCACTGGTCCGACCACCTCCACCACCTCCGAGAGGTGCTACAGGCCCTCCAACGAGCTGGCCTCACGATCAAGGCCAGCAAATGCCAAATTGGCCAGGGGTCCGTGACCTATCTCGGGCACCAGGTGGGAAGCGGTCTGGTGGCCCCGCTACAACTCAAGATCGCTGCCATCCAGTCGTGGCAGTCCCCCATCACCCAGACCGAGGTCCGCGCCTTCCTGGGACTCACAGGCTACTACCGACGGTTCGTGAGGGACTATGGCAGCATCGTAGGGCCCCTCACGGAACTCACCTCTAAAAACCAACCCAAGGAGGTCAACTGGACCCCAGACTGTCAAGCGGCCTTCGAGAAGCTGAAGGCCGCCATGTGCTCCGCCCCGGTGCTCCAGGCCCCCGACTACAGCCGGGAATTTATCGTCCAAACAGATGCCTCCGACCACGGCGTTGGGGCAGTCCTTTCCCAGCTGAACCCCGAAGGGCTTGACCAGCCAGTGGCTTTCATCAGCAGACGGCTCCTGGCCCGAGAACGACGCTGGAGCACCATCGAGAGGGAGGCCTTCGCCGTGGTGTGGGCCCTCAAAAAGCTCCGGCCTTATCTCTTCGGCACCCACTTCCGGGTCCAGACCGATCATCGACCCCTGCAATGGCTCATGCAGATGCGGGGGGAAAACCCGAAACTACTACGTTGGTCCATCTCCCTGCAGGGGATGGACTTCACTGTGGAACATCGACCCGGCCAAGACCACGCCAACGCGGATGGCCTGTCCCGCTTTTTCCGCCTCGACGAGGAAAGTCCCCAAGAAGATGGGTGACTCTCCCCGCCTTCAGCTGGGGGGGACGCATGTTGGACAGGCCACATGAAGGGCTCGCTCCCTCCCCGCAGGACAGGGGCCGGGCCACCGTCAGCACCCTTGCCCGGCCCAGCCGCCATCTTGGACACGGCACCACGCGGCCGTGCGGCCTCAGCCCGACCCCAACCCTGGGCCTGGCCAGGCCCCGACATCCCGGCACCACCCTCCACCCAGGAGGTGAACGGCCCACTTGGCAGGTCACTGGGAGTACGAAGTGTCGATGGCTCTCCCCCGCCAGGTGCCGAGCACCCCCAGCCTCCTCGGGCGCTGGCTCCACCCCCCTGCTGGGTGTCTGGACTCCCTCATCCCGGACCTCCCGACCTCCAAGAGCGAGGGTCCGGACATCAAAGGGCGCCAGACCTATAACTGAGGCAGCCCCAGGACAGGAAGGCAGTTGTATCCTGGAGTCGAGAGACACCGCGACGAACTCATCCTTGACGGACTGTTGGCGCTGCCACAGCCCTGACTTGTGAACTATTGTCCTGCCTGCTGGCGCTGCCGCGGCCCTCTGCAACCTTCATCCTCGTGGGACCTGCTGGCGCTGCCGCGGCCCTCTGCAACCTTCATCCTCGTGGGACCTGCTGGCGCTGCCGCGGCCCTCTGCAACCTTCATCCTCGTGGGACCTGCTGGCGCTGCCGCGGCCCTCTGCAACCTGCATTCTCGTGGGACCTGCTGGCGCTGCCGCGGCCCGTTGTAACCTTCATCCTCGTGGGACCTGCTGGCGCTGCCGCGGCCCTCTGCAACCTTCATCCTCGTGGGACCTGCTGGCGCTGCCGCGGCCCTCTGCAACCTTCATCCTCGTGGGACCTGCTGGCGCTGCCGCGGTCCTCTGCAACCTGCATTCTCGTGGGACCTGCTGGCGCTGCCGCGGCCCGTTGTAACCTTCATCCTCGTGGGACCTGCTGGCGCTGCCGCGGCCCTTTGCAACCTGCATTCTCGTGGGACCTGCTGGCGCTGCCGCGGCCCGTCGTAACCTTCATCCTCGTTGGGACCTGCTGGCGCTGCCGCGGCCCTTGCCACCTACGACCTCTTCGGGACCTGCCGGCGCTGCCGCGGTCTGACCCCTCCGAACACCGAGCTCGAGGATTGTGAGCTATCACCGTTACACACCCGTACCCGTGGGTACCAAGACTGTCCCGCTACCCCCTTCCCTTACTAGAGACTAGAATTGAGAGGATCATCGTGTCCTGATCGCCCTGTATCGTACCACTCTACTACCCGAAGTGCCTATAAAAGGTGTTACCATAAGCTTTGTGTGGTGTCCATCTGTGGGGGGGAAGTTACCTGTCTGTGCGATCACTGTGCTCGGCCGACCCTCCAGGTCCCCGTCTAACATAGTGACAAACAGAAAATTCTTTTTGGATAAAGGAAATTTTACTCTTGCCTTCTGACTGATGGTCAGTCAATTTGGACCCTTCTCCTATTCCTGTTGTCAAAATGTGTAGTCTTGTCATCTGTCTTGACCACATTTCTCTAAACACTCAAATCAGTAAAGTACCTTTGTCTTGCTTCTACTATCTGCGCATTCTCTACGAAATCCTACCTTTTCTTCTGATTCCTGTATGACCGACAGTGGGCCAGGTGGTTCTTTCCTCTTTTCTCTTTATTTTGGTCTTCACTCCTATGCTTTCTGGCACCTTCAACACATACAAAATTGTGCAGCTGTCCTGGTTCCCATGACATAACATTGTTCTTCCTGGTTCAGCTACAGGATTTTGCTGTTACCTCAGATCTGAAATGGAAGGGATACATGATACCTTGTTTGATAACAAGCATTTACAATGCAATGGTCTCGGCATCATTAAAGGTAGAGCTATTGGCATTGCTCATGACATTTTTTTTCTTTAAATCATAAATAAATGGCATTGTCATTTACATTGTCAATACACACCACTCTGCACTCCACTGCACTCACCTGCACTGCACTCAACTGCACTCACCTGCACTGCACTCACCTGCACTGACCTGCACTGCACTGACCTGCACTACACTCACCTGCACTGCACTGCACTCACCTGCACTGCACTCACCTGCACTGCACTGCACTCACCTGCACTGCACTGCACTCACCTGCACTGCACTCACCTGCACTGCACTGCACTCACCTGCACTGCACTCACCTGCACTGCACTCACCTGCACTGCACTCACCTGCACTGCACTGCACTCACCTGCACTGCACTCACCTGCACTGCACTCACCTGCACTGCACTCACCTGCACTGCACTCACCTGCACTCACCTGCACTGCACTCACCTGCACTGCACTGCACTCACCTGCACTGCACTGCACTCACCTGCACTGCACTCACCTGCACTGCACTCACCTGCACTGCACTGCACTGCACTCACCTGCACTGCACTGCACTCACCTACACTGCACTCACCTGCACTGCACTGCACTCACCTGCACTGCACTCACATGCACTGCACTGCACTGCACTCACCTGCACTGCAATCACCTGCACTGCACTCACCTGCACTGCACTCACCTGCACTGCACTGCACTCACCTGCACTGCACTGCACTGCACTCACCTGCACTGCACTCACCTGCACTGCACTGCACTCACCTGCACTCCACTGCACTGCACTCACCTGCACTGCACTGCACTGCACTCACCTGCACTGCACTCACCTGCACTACACTCACCTGCACTGCACTATACTCACCTGCACTGCACTGCACTGCACTCACCTGCACTGACCTGCACCGCACTCACCTGCACTGCACTCACCTGCACTGCACTGCACTCACCTGCACTGCACTCACCTGCACTGCACTCACCTGCACTGCACTGCACTCACCTGCACTGCACTCACCTGCACTGCACTCCACTGCACTCCACTGCACTCACCTGCACTACACTCGCCTGCACTGCACTCGCCTGCACTGCACTCGCACTGCACTGCACTCACCTGCACTGCACTCACCTACACTGCACTCACCTGCACTGCACTCACCTGCACTGCACTCACCTGCACTCCAATGCACTCGCATGCACTCCACTGCACTGCACTGCACTCACCTGCACTGCACTCGCCTGCACTCCACTGCACTCACCTGCACTGCACTCACCTGCACTGCACTCACCTGCACTGCACTCACCTGCACTGCACTCACCTGCACTGCACCCACCTGCACTGCACTGCACTCACCTGCACTGCACTCACCTGCACTGCACTCACCTGCACTGCACTGCACTCACCTGCACTCCACTGCACTGCACTCACCTGCACTGCACTGCACTGCACTGACCTGCACTGCACTCACCTGCACTGCACTGCACTGACCTGCACTGCACTGCACTCACCTGCACTGCACTGCACTCACCTGCACTGCACTCACCTGCACTGCACTGCACTGCACTCACCTGCACTGCACTGCACTCACCTGCACTGCACTCACCTGCACTGCACTCACCTGCACTGCACTCACCTGCACTGCACTCGCCTGCACTGCACGCACTGCACTCGCCTGCACTGCACTCGCCTGCACTGCACTCGCCTGCACTGCACTGCACTCACCTGCACTGCACTGCACTGCACTCACCTGCACTGCACTGCACTCACCTGCACTCACCTGCACTGCACTGCACTCACCTGCACTGCACTCACCTGCACTGCACTCACCTGCACTGCACTCACCTGCACTGCACTGCACTCACCTGCACTCCACTGCACTCCACTGCACTCACCTGCACTGCACTCACCTGCACTGCACTCACCTGCACTGCACATACCTGCACTGCACTGCACATACCTGCACTGCACTGCACATACCTGCACTGCACATACCTGCACTGCACTGCACATACCTGCACTGCACTGCACATACCTGCACTGCACTGCACATACCTGCACTGCACTCACTACTCTGCACTCACTACTCTGCACTCACTACTCTGCACTCACTACTCTGCACTCACTACTCTGCACTCTGCACTCACTACTCTGCACTCTGCACTCACTACTCTGCACTCTGCACTCACTACTCTGCACTCTGCACTCACTACTCTGCACTCTGCACTCACTACTCGGCACTCACCACTCTGCACTCACCACTCTGCACTCACTACTCTGCACTCACTACTCTGCACTCACTACTCTGCACTCACTACTCTGCACTCACTACTCTGCACTCACTACTCTGCGCACTCACTACTCTGCGCACTCACTACTCTGCGCACTCACTACTCTGCACTCACTACTCTGCACTCTGCACTCACTACTCTGCACTCACTACTCACTACTCTGCACTCACTACTCACTACTCACTACTCTGCACTCACTACTCACTACTCACTACTCTGCACTCACTACTCTGCGCACTCACTACTCTGCACTCACTACTCTGCACTCACTACTCACTACTCTGCACTCACTACTCTGCACTCTGCACTCACTACTCTGCACACTACACTCACTACTCTGCACTCTGCACTCACTACTCACTACTCTGCACTCACTACTCACTACTCTGCACTCACTACTCACTACTCTGCACTCACTACTCACTACTCTGCGCACTCACTACTCTGCACTCACTACTCTGCACTCACTACTCTGCACTCACTACTCTGCACTCACTACTCTGCACTCACTACTCTGCACTCACTACTCTGCACTCTGCACTCACTACTCACTACTCTGCACACTACACTCACTACTCTGCACTCTGCACTCACTACTCACTACTCTGCACTCACTACTCACTACTCTGCACTCACTACTCACTACTCTGCACTCACTACTCACTACTCTGCGCACTCACTACTCTGCACTCACTACTCTGCACTCACTACTCTGCACTCACTACTCTGCACTCTGCACTCACTACTCTGCACTCACCACTCTGCACTCACCACTCTGCACTCACCACTCTGCACTCACCACTCTGCACTCACCACTCTGCACTCACCACTCTGCACTTACTACTCTGCACTCACTACTCTGCACTCACTACTCTGCACTCACTACTCTGCACTCACTACTCTGCGCACTCACTACTCTGCGCACTTACTACTCTGCGCACTCACTACTCTGTGCACTCACTACTCTGCACACTCACTACTCTGCACTCACTACTCTGCACTCTGCACTCACTACTCACTACTCTGCACTCACTACTCACTACTCTGCACTCACTACTCACTACTCTGCACTCACTACTCACTACTCTGCACTCACTACTCACTACTCACTACTCTGCACTCACTACTCTGTGCACTCACTACTCTGCACTCACTACTCTGCACTCACTACTCTGCACTCACTACTCTGCACTCTGCACTCACTACTCACTACTCTGCACTCACTACTCACTACTCTGCACTCACTACTCACTACTCTGCACTCACTACTCACTACTCACTACTCTGCGCACTCACTACTCTGCGCACTCACTACTCTGCACTCACTACTCTGCACTCACTACTCTGCACTCACTACTCTGCACTCACTACTCTGCGCACTCACTACTCTGCGCACTCACTACTCTGCACTCACTACTGTGCACTCACTACTCACTACTCTGCACTCACTACTCTGCACTCTGCACTCACTACTCACTACTCTGCACACTACACTCACTACTCTGCACTCTGCACTCACTACTCACTACTCTGCACTAACTACTCACTACTCTGCACTCACTACTCACTACTCTGCACTCACTACTCACTACTCACTACTCTGCGCACTCACTACTCTGCACTCACTACTCTGCACTCACTACTCTGCACTCACTACTCTGCACTCACTACTCTGCACTCACTACTCTGCACTCACTACTCTGCACTCACTACTCTGCACTCACTACTCTGCACTCACTACTCTGCACTCTGCACTCACCACTCTGCACTCACCACTCTGCACTCACCACTCTGCACTCACCACTCTGCACTCACCACTCTGCACTCACTACTCTGCACTCACTACTCTGCACTCACTACTCTGCACTCACTACTCTGCGCACTCACTACTCTGCGCACTCACTACTCTGCACTCACTACTCTGCACTCTGCACTCTGCACTCACTACTCTGCACTCACTACTCACTACTCTGCACTCACTACTCACTACTCTGCACTCACTACTCACTACTCTGCACTCACTACTCACTACTCACTACTCTGCACTCACTACTCTGCGCACTCACTACTCTGCACTCACTACTCTGCACTCACTACTCTGCACTCACTACTCTGCACTCTGCACTCACTACTCACTACTCTGCACTCACTACTCTGCACTCACTACTCACTACTCTGCACTCACTACTCACTACTCACTACTCTGCGCACTCACTACTCTGCGCACTCACTACTCTGCACTCACTACTCTGCACTCACTACTCTGCACTCACTACTCTGCACTCACTACTCTGCACTCACTACTCTGCACTCACTACTCTGCGCACTCACTACTCTGCACTCTGCACTCACTACTCTGCACTCACTACTCTGCACTCTGCACTCTGCACTCACTACTCTGCACTCTGCACTCTGCACTCTGCACTCACCACTCACTACTCTGCACTCACTACTCACTACTCTGCACTCACTACTCACTACTCTGCACTCACTACTCACTACTCTGCACTCACTACTCACTACTCTGCACTCACCACTCACTACTCTGCGCACTCACTACTCTGCACTCACTACTCTGCACTCACTACTCTGCACTCACTACTCTGCACTCTGCACTCACTACTCTGCACTCACCACTCTGCACTCACCACTCTGCACTCACCACTCTGCACTCACCACTCTGCACTCACTACTCTGCACTCACTACTCTGCACTCACTACTCTGCACTCACTACTCTGCACTCTGCACTCACTACTCTGCACTCTGCACTCACTACTCTGCACTCTGCACTCACTACTCTGCACTCACTACTCTGCACTCACTACTCTGCACTCACTACTCTGCACTCACTACTCTGCACTCACTACTCACTACTCTGCATTCACTACTCTGCACTCACTACTCACTAATCTGCACTCACTACTCACTACTCTGCACTCACTACTCTGCACTCACTACTCACTACTCTGCACTCTGCACTCACTACTCTGCACTCTGCACTCACTACTCTGCAGTCACTACTCACTACTCTGCACTCACTACTCACTACTCTGCACTCACTACTCTGCAGTCACTACTCACTACTCTGCACTCACTACTCTGCGCACTCACTACTCTGCACTCACTACTCTGCACTCACTACTCACTACTCTGCACTCACTACTCACTACTCTGCACTCACTACTCTGCACTCTGCACTCACCACTCTGCACTCACCACTCTGCACTCACCACTCTGCACTCTGCACTCTGCACTCACTACTCTGCACTCTGCACTCTGCACTCTGCACTCTGCACTCAGCACTCACTACTCTGCACTCAGCACTCTGCACTCAGCACTCACTACTCTGCACTCAGCACTCACTACTCTGCACTCTGCACTCACTACTCACTACTCTGCACTCACTACTCACTACTCACTACTCTGCACTCACTACTCACTACTCTGCACTCACTACTCTGCACTCACTACTCTGCACTCTGCACTCACTACTCTGCATTCTGCACTCACTACTCTGCACTCTGCACTCACTACTCTGCACTCACTACTCTGCACTCACTACTCTGCACTCACTACTCACTACTCTGCATTCACTACTCTGCACTCACTACTCACTAATCTGCACTCACTACTCACTACTCTGCACTCACTACTCTGCACTCACTACTCACTACTCTGCACTCACTACTCTGCACTCACTACTCTGCACTCACTACTCTGCACTCACTACTCTGCACTCTGCACTCACTACTCTGCACTCTGCACTCACTACTCTGCACTCTGCACTCACTACTCTGCACTCTGCACTCACTACTCTGCACTCACTACTCTGCACTCACTACTCTGCACTCACTACTCTGCACTCACTACTCTGCACTCACTACTCTGCATTCACTACTCTGCACTCACTACTCACTAATCTGCACTCACTACTCACTACTCTGCACTCACTACTCTGCACTCACTACTCACTACTCTGCACTCTGCACTCACTACTCTGCACTCTGCACTCACTACTCTGCAGTCACTACTCACTACTCTGCACTCACTACTCACTACTCTGCACTCACTACTCTGCAGTCACTACTCACTACTCTGCACTCACTACTCTGCGCACTCACTACTCTGCACTCACTACTCTGCACTCACTACTCACTACTCTGCACTCACTACTCTGCACTCTGCACTCACTACTCACTACTCTGCACACTACACTCACTACTCTGCACTCTGCACTCACTACTCACTACTCTGCACTCACTACTCACTACTCTGCACTCACTACTCACTACTCTGCACTCACTACTCACTACTCTGCGCACTCACTACTCTGCACTCACTACTCTGCACTCACTACTCTGCACTCACTACTCTGCACTCACTACTCTGCACTCTGCACTCACTACTCACTACTCTGCACACTACACTCACTACTCTGCACTCTGCACTCACTACTCACTACTCTGCACTCACTACTCACTACTCTGCACTCACTACTCACTACTCTGCACTCACCACTCACTACTCTGCGCACTCACTACTCTGCACTCACTACTCTGCACTCACTACTCTGCACTCACTACTCTGCACTCACTACTCTGCACTCTGCACTCACTACTCTGCACTCACCACTCTGCACTCACCACTCTGCACTCACCACTCTGCACTCACCACTCTGCACTCACCACTCTGCACTCACTACTCTGCACTCACTACTCTGCACTCACTACTCTGCGCACTCACTACTCTGCGCACTCACTACTCTGCGCACTCACTACTCTGTGCACTCACTACTCTGCACTCACTACTCTGCACTCTGCACTCTGCACTCACTACTCTGCACTCACTACTCACTACTCTGCACTCACTACTCACTACTCTGCACTCACTACTCACTACTCACTACTCTGCACTCACTACTCTGCGCACTCACTACTCTGCACTCACTACTCTGCACTCACTACTCTGCACTCACTACTCTGCACTCTGCACTCACTACTCACTACTCTGCACTCACTACTCACTACTCTGCACTCACTACTCACTACTCTGCACTCACTACTCACTACTCACTACTCTGCGCACTCACTACTCTGCGCACTCACTACTCTGCACTCACTACTCTGCACTCACTACTCTGCACTCACTACTCTGCACTCACTACTCTGCACTCACTACTCTGCGCACTCACTACTCTGCGCACTCACTACTCTGCACTCACTACTCTGCACTCACTACTCACTACTCTGCACTCACTACTCTGCACTCTGCACTCACTACTCACTACTCTGCACACTACACTCACTACTCTGCACTCTGCACTCACTACTCACTACTCTGCACTAACTACTCACTACTCTGCACTCACTACTCACTACTCACTACTCTGCACTCACTACTCTGCGCACTCACTACTCTGCACTCACTACTCTGCACTCACTACTCTGCACTCACTACTCTGCACTCTGCACTCACTACTCTGCACTCACTACTCACTACTCTGCACTCACTACTCACTACTCTGCACTCACTACTCACTACTCTGCACTCACTACTCACTACTCACTACTCTGCGCACTCACTACTCTGCGCACTCACTACTCTGCACTCACTACTCTGCACTCACTACTCTGCACTCACTACTCTGCACTCACTACTCTGCGCACTCACTACTCTGCACTCACTACTCTGCACTCTGCACTCTGCACTCTGCACTCACTACTCTGCACTCTGCACTCTGCACTCAGCACTCACTACTCTGCACTCAGCACTCTGCACTCAGCACTCACTACTCTGCACTCAGCACTCACTACTCTGCACTCTGCACTCACTACTCACTACTCTGCACTCACTACTCACTACTCACTACTCTGCACTCACTACTCACTACTCACTACTCTGCACTCACTACTCTGCACTCACTACTCTGCACTCACTACTCTGCACTCTGCACTCACTACTCTGCACTCTGCACTCACTACTCTGCACTCTGCACTCACTACTCTGCACTCACTACTCTGCACTCACTACTCTGCACTCACTACTCACTACTCTGCATTCACTACTCTGCACTCACTACTCACTAATCTGCACTCACTACTCACTACTCTGCACTCACTACTCTGCACTCACTACTCACTACTCTGCACTCACTACTCTGCACTCACTACTCTGCACTCACTACTCTGCACTCACTACTCTGCACTCTGCACTCACTACTCTGCACTCTGCACTCACTACTCTGCACTCTGCACTCACTACTCTGCACTCTGCACTCACTACTCTGCACTCACTACTCTGCACTCACTACTCTGCACTCACTACTCACTACTCTGCATTCACTACTCTGCACTCACTACTCACTAATCTGCACTCACTACTCACTACTCTGCACTCACTACTCTGCACTCACTACTCACTACTCTGCACTCTGCACTCACTACTCTGCACTCTGCACTCACTACTCTGCAGTCACTACTCACTACTCTGCACTCACTACTCACTACTCTGCACTCACTACTCTGCACTCACTACTCACTACTCTGCACTCTGCGCACTCACTACTCTGCGCACTCACTACTCTGCGCACTCACTACTCTGCGCACTCACTACTCTGCACTCACTACTCTGCACTCACTACTCTGCACTCACTACTCTGCACTCACTACTCTGCACTCACTACTCTGCACTCTGCACACTCACTCTGCACTGTGCACACCACTGATATCATGGAATCTTCCACCACACTTTCTAAAACTCTATAGTCCGAAGCATAATAGGCACAGAACCAAAAGAAGGTAGACATTGCTTAAAATAATCTTATTGTATTTATGAGAAGCAAAAGCGAGACTGTGAAATGAGCTGAATATCAGTTTGTTACGAATCAACAGAGTGGAGTTAGAGAACCAAGAAATAGTAATTTAGAATCCGGGTTAGGAGTAGTAATCACAAGCTGAGGATCAACGGGCGCGAAACAGCGTGGTGGGCGCGCAGGAGACGCAGCGTGAGCGTGCACATCAGCTGAAGATCGCCGGAGAAGACACTGAGTCTGCCTGCTGCCATGACTGACCCGCTGCAGAGGGAAAGAGCCTGGTGAGTGGGGGTAGAGGGGGGGGCGGCAGAGAGGGAGTGGGCAGAGAGGGAGGGTGTGTGTGTGTGTCTGTGTGCGTGCGTGCGTGTGTCTGTCTGTGTGTGTGCGTGCGTGTGTCTGTCTGTGTGTGTGTCTGGCGCGTGCCTGCCTGCCTTTGTGCGCGTCCACAGACCCTGGTCGGCTCGGCCACCTCTCTGTAGTCCCTTGCTAGCTTACTAGGTGACAATAGTTCTCGTTGCCGAGACCTAAAAAATAAGACACAAGTTAAGGATTTTGATCAACTGGGCAGCTTTTCCCCAAAAAATAGAAAGGATTGTACTGTAGCCTGTACTTGATTTCTGTAACTCTTTTGCCTGTCTCTACCGCGTTATCGCCCTTGTGTTGGAATTAGACTTGATTAGCTAGACTTGCATAACTGTTAGGACTGGAGAATGGTTTTACTACTTCCAGGTGAAAACTCTGTTATTAAGGATGGATGTGCTTACTTCTGTTGAGTTCTTCTCTTACTAGATCTAGACAGTGTTGGCTTTCCTATTCCGTGTGCATGTCTGTCTGCCAGGAATCTGATTGTATTTCACCGCTTTACAAGCTGGGAGGTGGGGACATAATCTTTGACCTCCTCACTAAGTTGGGAGTGCTTTGTCTTCTCATGGGGCTTCAGTAGAGGGTGCGTTGTTGGCTTTCCTTTACTTCCTTTAGCAACATGAGAGGGCCTGTTAAAGTCTGGAGATGAATCTCGTTGGACTCTTCTTTGTCCTATCTGTTTATACTTGTGTCTCTTGCTATATGTGTAGTACAAGGTGGATGCCGTGGCTGAGTCTACTAGATTGAAATGTTTGTTTTGAGGATGGCAGCTCAATAACACGTAACAAGTACTATAGGAGAGTATGATCTGCTTACTATGGTTACCCCCACTTTTTGCTGGTGTTCCACTGTTTCTCGACTTTAGTCTGGATGGGGCCCTGCTATTCAGGACCCCAGCCTAGTTGCTTCCTCTCTAAATTGATTGTATGTACATTAGGTACACTCCAGATTGGTTACTGGGTTACCCTTGTGAGTCCCTAGTATGTGGTACCTTAAGGACTAAGGGCATAGGTACCCCAGAGGCCTACCAGGGGCTGCAGCATGTATTATGCCACTCCTGGGAAGCCTTCCAAAAAGGCACCACAGGGCTGCTACTGCAGCCTGGGTAAGGTGGTGCACGCACCCCTTACTAAGATATAGGTTACCGATATCTACCTTTAATCACTGACACATATAAACCTATCAGTCACTCCTATGGCAGGCCTTATCAATCCTGAAGGCAGAGTGCTTGGTTTTGTGTGAGAGGGTGCCCATGCATGAGCAGGACCCCTCTGCAGCTTTCGTAATCTCTTCTCTGAAGCTGTTCTGTGATGCAGCCAGACCATATGCTCTTAAGTGCATTATAACCTTGCGGTAAAGGCTAACTTTGGAATGGCTGCATGGAAACATGTCTTGTTTGGTGTCAAACACTTTGGAATCCTACCCCCCTCTTCCCTCTTCGCCAGTCCTGGCGGCGGGGGTAGAATTTCGCCCTTCTAGAGGGAGAAGACATATACACTGGTCTGCCCAGTAATAGTTTAAACGAGCCCTGGCATCACAAAATGGATGCCACAGACACAGGTCTGACCTCCTGCTGCTGGACAAAACTCTGGCAGGGGAGGCCTGGACAATAGGTTTCCTGTCACAGGGAGGTATAACCACCTCCCAGACAGGCTTTAGGGTATTGGGGCTGGGTGGGTGCATTCAGAGAATGCTTTTCAGAAAGTGCTGGGGGCACACTTGGTGTCCCTGTGCATACCCCAGTTCAAACCGGTTGCAGGGGCACTCAGCCCCTGCTCTGGCGCGAAACTTGACAAAGGAAATGGGTGTAACCACCCCTCTTTCCTGACCCTCCCATAGGTAGGTCCCCAGAGTATGTCCAACCCCTTTTCTTAGTATAAGTAAGGGACCCCAGTCCTTAGGACTTTAGATTATACCTGGACGAAACTCTGAAGCTGAATCCTGGAACTTCGACACGCTTTATCGACTAGAGAACTGAAGAATCTCCCTTGGGGTCAATGAGTGTCTCCCCTGCTCAAGCAGGCACCAAAGAAGCATCATGCCAGTCTGCATTTCGGAAGCTCCCGCCAGACTCCGAAGTATTTGCGACTCACGACACGGACTTCCAGACTTCTCAGAGGCCGACACGAGATCCCAGCAAAGCTGAGACCCGCAGCCCTCATGAATGACGTGGAACCGGAACTCCTGGACACAGTGCACATTTGCTAGTGCATCAACTTACCGAGCTTTCCCGAAGTTGTGCATTGGGCTAATTGTAGTCCAAGCCCCAAGTACCATCTGCACCAAAGATTGTGGGCCTACGCTCCACGAGTGTTCCTTGAGCCCGCTTCTGGCATTTCTGTTTGAGGCCCCTTTGCCATCCCTGGTCCGTCGACTGATGGGTCCCCTTGAAGGTAGCTCTACTTTTCCTTGGGCTTCCCTGGGTGCTCCAGACGTGCCCTGACTCTCCACCGCATGGTGAGTCCCTCAGACCTTGCTGGTCTGCACTGTAGCCGATTTCTACTTCCTGCGTGGGTTGTTATTGCCAAGGCTTGTTGGGTCCAATCCGGAAACCGACACCGCAGCACTCGACAACATCCTTCGTGGGACAGTTAGAATCCAGCACCTGGTCGTCTTCGACGCCTCCTGGTCTTCGTGGCTGAAGAGTCAAGTTTCACCTTCTTCACCTGCAAGCACCCGACATCGGTGAGCATCCGCTCATCGCCTTCCTGGTCACTGACAAGTGACCCAGACTCTGTCCCCTCTGCTTTGAGGTTCTTCTCATCCTTGATCCAGGCTTGGATCCACCCGGACACTTTCCACTTGGACGCCAGCAGCAATTTGCAGCAGATCGCCAGTGAAAACGATGACGAATTCGTACACGAAAAGACACCTATGCACCCGGCTTCCCTGGGTGAGGTAACTCGAGTACTCCGGTGCTCCCGTGGGAATTGACTCTAGAACCTCCTAGTGTTAAAGGTGTTTTTTCCAAGTCCTCTTCTAAGTGTCCTTTATCTTTAAAATTCCAACCGCGACTTTACCCATAGAAGCTAATGGAGATTCCCGGCTGTGTTTAGACACTGCACGCGTCCCCAGCGATTCTACAGGCTGTAGGCCTTGTCTCTAAGACAGTCGTGGTTCTCCCCTCCACAAACCCACACAACAGCACTCACTCACATGCAGCTGCTCAACAACTCAGCAGCAAACATGCAATTGAATTCTGGGGCCTAGTAAGGAGTGACGCACCAGACTTCCTCTTCTTCACAGAAACCTGGCTCAATGCCATATCAGCACCTGACTACGCCACAATAGCTGAAGGCTACAAGACCGCATGACGGGATTGCAACCACAAGCCTGGAGGAGGACTCTCAGTCATTTTCGAAGAATCCATCAAGTGCTCGACCTCTGTGGGAAACTGGTGCCCGATGGAACACCTACACTTCAAACTACAAATCTCCTATACCCTTCAACCTGCACAGGACTCTCGCCTACTGACCACTTGGACCGCGAACCACCTTTACTAACCTCATCACAACTTCGTAGCCCGGCTTACCTTAGATTCCAGAGCCTGCTTACTGTTTGGCAACCTCAATTTCTACCTGGAAGGAAGGCCTGACCACTGTTCCACAGCACTTCGAAAGCCAGGGCAATATCAGCCTCACCCAGCTCATCCCCTGTTCCCACACACATTGCTGGACATACATTGGACGCCATCTTTACCACTGCCAATAGCATCGAAAACATAGCCGCCACTTGGACTGATCACTCCATCATCCACTTCAAGATCGACAATCTGCAAGTAAACACACTCACCAGCATCAGCCGCAGCTGGGGTAAAATCTCCAAAATAGACTGTCTCAGTGCCCCCACCATGGATCAACCCAACCCCATGAATAACCTCAACCAGGGTATCACAAACTTCAACAACTGGATCAGGAACTGCGCAGACTCCCTCACGCCCATCAAACTCGAAAAACAAAGAAGATTCAACAAGCAAGCTAGCTAATACACAGAGGTGCTCTGAGAATCAAAACAACACTGCAAATAATTAGAAAAGAATTGGAGAATCAGCCTTGAAACCGCAGACAGATCCATCTGGAAGGCTGCTCTCGGATGCTTCCACAAGCAACTACGAGACACCAAGAAACGTGCTGTAAGGAAGACCACAGCAAGTAAGGAGATCTCAATCATTAAAGACTTTACCACATCTTCTGCACCTGTCAATAACATCCCCATCACAAGAATTCTGCAATGACCTATCAAAGTTTTCCTCCGCAAAATCACCAATATCGACAGAAACTTCCCATACTAACCTGACCGTGCTAAAGCCATTACCAACGTACTAACCAAGACAACCACCTGACCAAATGGACACCCCTCACCAGAGAAGAGACAGCTCCAACCATAAGGACCATCCACTCAGGGGTCCCCACTGACCTATACCTCTCTACATCTACAACTTCCCCAATCAGAACTCCCCCCTCCAACATCACCAACACCTCCATCTCATTTCTTCCACATTCCTGGGCGCCTGGCAACACGTCAAAAAAACATCAGCTGACTCAAACCAACTAAGCAGCTTCCGTCCTATCTCCCTGCTCATGTACCCAGCCAAAGTGATGGATAAGGCCATCAACAAACAACTCTCACCCACCACCTACGGACCACAGTCAATCTGACTTCTGAAAGACTAACAGCACTAAAATAGCACCCATTGGCGCCACCAGCAACATTACGACCATCCTAAATCACAGCAAAACAGCAGACCTTGTTGTATATTTCTTATAGGTCCACAGTGTTTTCTCCCTTATGTTAGCCTAACTGCACATAATAGCCAGCATTTGCGTTGCACACTTTAAAAAGAACACGTTTGTTTTGTGCTACACATTTATTTTTCAAATAGGCTGCATAGGTTTTGTTATTTAGTTATTCTGCTGGGATTCAGACAGAACATTTCATACAAGGTTGTAAACAATGTGCTCAATTTTCTCTGTCGTCAGACACTAACACAGACATAATAGCAACATCCAGCTGCTGTTTAGAACATGCAATTCTTATCATATAATCTGGGACTTGTCGTTTTGAAAACAAAGAGGACACATTCTTGCAGAGCAAAGGAGGCAGGAGGCAGTGGAAAGCTCCACTACATGAGATGTGGAAGTACCACCTATGTATGCCAGGTATGGGGTCCCCCACTTAATCCCAGAAATCTATATTATAACACTGTGTTTCTAAGTGAGGGAAGGCTTAGGCACATCTGTCTTTCAAAATGACAGGGTTTTTCATTGTGTACAGTCTGTAAGCTTTGTTTGGTTTCCTTTTCTGTTTATTGAGGATACTTTTGAGTGAGAGAACGAAACATGATGGCTTGCTACCGTGATCCCTAAGAAGGTCGAGAATGTTGTGTTCTGGGATGCCGTTTTACCTGTTTCTCTGAAAAGATTAGGAGAGAAAGTAAATCACTATGAGCAAGTCTGTATTTGGGCCCATAGGTACTGATGTGGTAGGGTGACTCAGTTCTTGCATAATGATGTTCCTTGGCACCAGGCATAGTTCTGTTTCTAAGCAGAATCCCTGTAACACCCTCTTCCTACTCAACCTATCGGCAACCTTTGACTCCGTCTCCCACTACACTGTGATCAGAAAACTCCAGACATGGGTATTCAATAACCCACACTCAACTGGATCAGTTCCTTCATTACGGGAAAAACCCCAAGAGTTAGTATGCCACTATTCACATCAGAAACCAAGAAACTGATCTGTGGAGTCCCTAGGGATCTTCCCTCAGTGCCACCCTTTTCAACATATACATGATCCCGGTAGCCAATATCATCCAATCTCAAGGCATACCCTTAATCTCATATGCTGATGACACACAGTTCATCCTCTCCCTGTTGGACAGGACTACCACCTCAGAAACAACTTCACCAACGGCACGACTATGGTAGCAGACTAAAAAGGAACAAACTGCCTGCTCAATCCAATAAAACGGAAGTCATGATCTTCTGTAATAAGACCTCCCCCTGGGACTTCACCTGTTGGCCGTCAGAGCCAGGACCAACACACGCCTACAATGTTAAAAACCTGGGAATCATCCTAGATGGCAAACTCTCCATAATGGCACAAGTCAAGGCAGAGAGCACCTCCTGCTTTCACACCCTACGTATGCTATGTAAGATCTTCAAGTGGGTACCACAGAACACCAGACGGACCATCACCCAAGCACTCATCACAAGCAGACTTGACAACGACAGCACTCTACGACGGAATCTTCCTGCATATCCTACAAAGACTCCAGACCATCAAAACTCCTGCTAGACCCCCTACACTGCACCCACAATGCACTGCACCTTAAGCAACTCCTCTGGCTCCTCATTTACAAATGCAGCCAATTCAAACTACTCACTCATACCTACAAAGCCCTGCACAACATCAGACCAACATACCAAAACAACCTCATACACTTTCAATTGCCAACCAGATGTCTATGCTCTACCTCACTTGTACTCGCACACACTCCCTGCATTCACAAAAACAAAGCAGGATGTTGCTACTTTTCCTACATCACACCCAAAACATGAAACAACCTCCCCCAGCACATTAGGGCCTCCTCCTCACTTCTTGAGTTCCATAAGAAGCTGAAGACCTGGCTCCGCAGTGATAATAAGCCCGCTCACCTGCTGACACGCCTGGATACCGTCATGGATGATTAGTGCATTGTACAAGTCTACCTAACATTACATTTAGCCATAGGGAATCCGAGAATTGTAGAAACGTTCATGCAAGAGCAATATTTAGTCAATTACCTTTTCTGAACAGTATAGCATGATAATGTAGTACAAACCACCACCACTATTGAAGGATATATAAATTACCTGCAAGATGTTAGTCTAGACATCTCATAGTTACAGATTGTTTGTTAATAAATAAAGTGGTTTATCAGCTTATACAAGCATATACTGTTTATCCGAAATATGATAAACTTGTTCTTATCTTCAGCTACCCTTTTCACATTATCAATAATTGTCACAGTGACCAAAAACTGTATTTTGCCGTTGTTGCTGTACATGCACATTATCTAATTTTTAAATGAAAACAACCCGTGTAAAATAGAAACATACAATTAAAGTGAATTGTTTTTACTATAGTCCTTGATCTTCGCAAACTATCTCAGTAATAGTAATTCAAAGTTTTTTTTGTTGTTGTTTAAAATGGCTGATGACCAAAAGCACTGATTCTTTTTCTTTTAGGTACATGTTGTTAAGGAAGTGGCAACCATGGCCCAAGAAAAACTGGGTATATCCTGTGAAATTATTGATCTGAGAACCATTCTTCCATGGGATATTGATACAGTGTGTAAGGTAGGAGAAGACAGAGGTGTGATACTTTGAAAAAGCTCACAATCAATCTACCAAAACATTATTTGTGGTGTTGTGAATCAGGGACTTCAACTGTGAGGAAAAGCTTGATGAAGACCCCCCAATAAGGCTGAAGTGACCTTTATGATTACAGGTGTCGAAACGTGGACATATTTTGTTGTATAGCAAATACAGATGACCGAGATTTTGTATCTGCACCTACTATGTTATGTCTTATTTTACATTCTGTTGTCAATTAATAGGCGGGATAGGTACTACAATCTTGGGATGTACGTATAACACAATACCTTTCCCTCCCATTGCATCATCGCACAACACTTCCTAAACACTCACCCCATTTCTTTTCCTCTTGAGCACCAAGTTCATGATTCTAATTTGTACATTTATTATATTATCCATTTGATTCATGCTTACCTTTTCCAATGTTTGTGATCAAAATTAAATCACAATTATTCATTGATTCCTTGTGGTGATGTTAAATTGTTTACATGCATGAATGACATATGTCTCCTTCAAGCTGGAATGTAAAGCATTCCACTGTGACCATTTCTTTGTTGTACCATATAAATACCCAGGTCCAGTGGTCTCACTGGTCACCCCATTCATATTAACTCACCCCAGCATTAACAGCACACTTATTTCTTTGATCACATATTTTGGGATTATCTACAAGTGTACGCTGTTTTCTTTTGGTGGTGTCTCTTCTGAATTGTGATTCTTTAAATTATGTATACTGGAGGCATGCTTAGTTTGACGGTAATCTAACAAAACTCTATTAGAGTGGAAACAGGTACAGCGAAGAATTCTGGCTGCATGTACTGAATGACTTGAGACAGAAAGGCACTCCTGAATGACTTGGACTGTTTTCCGCCCCCTGAACAAAGTGTTTAAGACTCTCTGTCCTTGTGTAATTAGGCTAACATCAATGTTCTTTTGTTTTGAGTCCTTGATATTGGCGACACCCTGGCTTGTATTGGAATTGGTAAAAATAGAAGAGCCCCATGCAGCAGGAGACAGTGTACAACCTGAACATTGTCAAAACACCAGTACACGTGTCTGGTTTGAAGCTCACTAATGAGTATGAGTATGATGGGATGTGGGCTAACATTTTCAACAAGTCAGAGACCAGTAGTGCCCAGTCATACGGGCAATACTGGTCTCTGTATGACTGGCCACTGCTGGCGTTCAGAATCGGTATGCTAGCGGGTGGACTGGACTGGAAAGGTGAGGTATTGAATTCTTAAGGTGCCACTTAAATTACCATAGCTTTACAAAGTTTTCTGTTACCTTTGCAAACTATACTTTGCATCTTCCTATGCCATGTAGGAGTGCCTTTCTGTCTCAGATACTAGTGGTCGGAACATCCAAACCACTAATGTTTACATTATGCTTTTTGGTCAGGTCAATGTTCAAAGTGAGAATGTTTCACTCCTCGGATCCTCTATATTGCTAGTAAGTCTTAAGCCATCCTCAGAAATGCGAATTCTGTTTCTAAGTCGGTATCAGCGGAGACTCATACTGTTACGGCGTTTTTGTTCTGCAAGCATAGCCTGCTAAAAAAGTAGTTTAAGAAACTATCAAAAGCAACTATTGTTATGGGTCGAACCTTGACACATTATCTAGTAGACAATATGTTTATTTTATATTGGCACTATTTTCTGTTGCTTGTTAATTTGCATTACAATCATTCAAATAACAGACATTCCAAAATATTTTATTCTCAAATCGTCTCATGCATTTTTATTGGGAGAGTCTCCAGTTTTAGGCACTTGATATAGCATGAAAAAGAGGGTGTGGGGCCGCACAGCAGCAGATCATGGACCACTTTTACCAACATACTGGTGCATTAAATACTTATCTCTGTTCTTGGGGCATGTGTTGGTTGTTCAGTTGAAGTTTCTCCATTTAAGTACTTTCTGGTTATCTGTAGGTAGATTGGCCACATGTAAATAGAACTCCCAAGGGCTCTTTATAAAGGCTCAGAAAAAACATAGGAAGGTCCCATAGTTTACTGAGCTGGGTACCAGGAGCATTTTTACCCCGGGGGAAGGTTAGAGCTATGGATAGACATCTACATTGAAAATTAGCCTTACAATAATTTCCTACAGTAGGCTGCAATATTCATTTGTGCTAACTTATTGGCACTTCACATCTCGAATTCAGACTGCTGGTTGATCTCTGATCTTTATCTAATCTAATCCAGTTTTTCCAATTCTAGACCCATGAAATGTGGGAGTTTATTAATTTCTTCGACACTGAAAATGGACTTCCTCCTATTCTTGCTGGGGTAACTATGCAGAGAACAAAGGGATCTACAGTGAACTTGTGCTTTTCAACAAACGAAAACTAAACATGTACACTTCTAGTCGGGGATTTACAGAAGGCAAAATAAATAACACTGGTGCAATGAGTGCATAATCGCACTAGTGGTACTAGTGAGATAAACAAATGTCAATAATAACTTGCCAATTTTGAGGTGTGTCTGCAGTCCTTGGTCTTCTTGAGAACCTGTCCTTTGGTTTGGTTTTTGTACCTGCTCAGCTGGACTGCGGATACTTCTTGCTCTTGGGCACGCCTACTCCTTGATTCAGTCTTCCACCCAGTCCTCAGATAGTTGGTTCTTAGTTTGTATATTGGTGGTCTGAAAAGCACCTCTCTGCTCACTTTGGTTCAGCTCATCATCATATGAAAGTATAATGTAGCCTTGGTGTTATCATGTGGCCCTCGGCATAGTTCTAAGGTGACAAATGGTGGCAGAATCCCGACCCTTGGAAGGTTGTCTTCTCTCAGCAGCTGCTTCAATGCTTTTTCTGGAGACCAATTTGAGTGCTAAATTCTGGTTCCTGAGAGCACGGACTTACTTTAAACTGAGAGTGGAAAGCCTGCGAGTAGTCCTAAGGTATGCCACTTTTGGTCTGAAATTAAATATCCCGTTTATGAAAGACTGAAAAGAATTCTACTGAGTTGTCTTTTTTACCAGTGGGAACACAGAAAAAACCTTAACTTCAAACTATCCACTATTGTGACCAGCCATCTGTGTTCCGGTCACTTGGTGAGAATACAGTAGCCTCCTGCCATTGGAGATAGCCATCATTATATCATTTTTGATGAACACCAGCCTCTACCAGTAAAACCTATTCTGATGCATGCCGGTTCATATAATGGTACATATGCTGTATTCTCATTCGTTGGCTCCTTCTCTCTAGGACAAACATATGTCACAGTTTGAGTCGCCAGATCTCTGTGTACTCTTCAGGACATTTATCCCGTCCTATGCCATCGTTTTACAAATCCCTTTTATCAAGTGCGCTTGTCCCATTAGGTCAAAATAATCAAATAAATACTACAACTCCTGGAATCTATTGATTTGCTAAATAAAAACCTAGGACTAGGAGCATGAGTATTTCCTATTGGTTTAATGTTTTGTTCCTTGTTTTATAAACTGTGAATGTTTTATTTTTCTTTTGATCATTCTTGACTTTGAAGCATTGCTTACATTTAGCAGAGACTTGAGCGGTCCCTTGCAATAAATCAGTCTGATGGGCAATAAAAGAGCTCTAATGTTGAAAGCAACGACTTGTTAGGCCAATCTGTGAGCTGATAGTATAATTGAAATGCATTTTGCCTACTTCGACGTGCGCTGTCGGGTTGGCTATAGACATCTTGGGGACATTCAGAAAGCTTCACTGGGAATGCATTCCACATATTGCTTACCACGGGCATTGTGGTTTGTATTTTCTAGCTTTATTTTGGGCTGTCCAGGGTGAGTTCGACCCTCCCAAGGCACAAAGCCTTTTCACACCAAATCCCCTTGTATTTTTTTTTTATTTAACAGTTTTATATAGTGCGAACTTGACTCGAAGGTATCGGGTATCAGAGCGCTTTACATAGCACCAGTTGCGGTACATGAGGACACATTCATTTTTGTTAGGCACTGGGAGATTAAGTGATTTGCCCAGGATCACACGATGTTCAGCGTCGTTGCCGAGACTCAAACCCAGTTCACCATTTTCGAAGCCGAACGCCCTAGCCGTTAGGCCAACTCCTCTCCCCCAAGAAATATTCTTCCACAAGTGCTCCTTTCTGTAAACAATCTTGTAAATCTTGTTCTTATCTTGGCACATTTGCTGTGTTTTAAAGACAGAGGTCAAATGTCAGGCTCTTTCTTCAGAGGGAGCTTGGTGTTTACTTTTCTTTCTCAGACTTCAGAGTGAGAGGATTTATGTGAAAATCTTGCTGGATACTGGGGTAGGAAAGGTTGTTTTTCTAGCACATAACATTTAAAGGAACTGTGCAAGTATTTCAGAAGATATCAGAATAAGGAATGCACAAATGAAGGTAATTTTTTGTTAATTCTGAATTGTATTGGAAGCAAATACTTCAAAGTAAACCAATACACTAGGTGATGCCATTTCCACACATTGTTTGTGCGCTGTATATTTTTATTAGCAAAACTGTATAACTGTGCAAATGTAACTTTAATTTTCAACGAAAATGTGTTGTCTGTAATGGCAGTGTCCTACCACCATGCATACTCCACTCTGCACCAGTCCACTCCATGCCACTGCACTCTACTCTGCACCACTCAATTTTACACAAATCCATGCCACTGCACTCTGTGCCACTGCGCTCTACTCCACAACACTCCACTCTATGCCACTGCATTCTACGCCTGCCTACTTTATGCCAATGCTCTCTACGCCACTCTACTCTACAGCACTGCACTTTTCACCAATGCACTCAACACCCCTCCAATCTAGGCCACTCCAATCTTCTCTGCACAACTCCATTCTACAGCACTCTGTAATACTGCACTTTACGCCACTGCACTCTATGCCGATACGCTCTACACCAATGCACTTTACGCTGTAACACTCAACTCTACGCCCATGCACTCTACACCAAACCACTGTATGTCACTCTAATTTACTTTGCACCACTGCACTCTTTGGCACTTTACTCTATGCCATCACACTCTACACCACTGCAGTCACATTGCACCACTCCACTTTACTTTACTGTACTCTGAAACAATTTACTCTACGCCACTGCACTCTACTTCACTCTCTGCCACTCCACTCAGCACCACTCTATGCCACTGCACTGTGCACAGCTGCATTCTACCAGTGGTGTCTGCTACAGAGTGGATGTGGTGGGGCGGGGGAGGATAAACAAACATTTTAAAACACTTACCTGATTACGGCCGCAGCTTCTCCTTAGTCTTCTTCTCGTCCTGGCTCCCGGTAGCACACAGACTCCCCTAAACCAATCACTATGCCGCTGTCAGCAGAATGACAGCAGCGTCATGATTGGTCTGAGTGGCCTATTTGGCTGCTCAGACACAGCCTGTGAGCCTTAGGGCTCTTTTCCACCTGGCTGTGAAACACAGCCAGGCGGAGAAATTCTAAGTGGACACCACTGTTTGGCCGGCCAAAACGACCGACCAAACTGTCATGCGCATTTATGGTGCACAAACCACTCCTCCTCCTTGTGACCCCAGCCCGCTCTAAAGTAACCACATAGCCTGTACAAAAATATTTAATGATAATAACGCTATTATAATAATAATTATAGCTATTATCATTTTCTTTTTCCACTGCTCGGCGAGCAGTGGGGCAGCACTCCTCCTCCTTCTCTGAGGAGCTGCGGCTGCACTCTATTCTACATCACTGCACTATGCTTTGTACCACTCTAATCTATGCCCCTGCGTTATACGACTCTGCAGTATATGCCGCTGCCCTCTATATCACTGTACTCTGCAACACTCTGTGCCAATGCACTCAACACCAGTCCTTCTACGCCGGTGCACTCTACTCTGTACCACTTTACTAAATGCTTCTGAACTCCACTGTTCTCCACGCCACTCTGTATAACTCCTATCTTTTCAACACTACTCTACTCAACCCCACTCTACTTCACTGCCCTGTTACTGTATACCACTGCACTCTACGTCACTCTACACCACTGCACTCTACGTCACTCTACACCACTGAACTTTGCACCACTCTACCCTTCTGCATTTCATGACAATGCACTCTACTCTGCATCACTCCACTCTAAGCCACTGCACTCTGAAGCAGTACACTCTACACCACTGCACTCTATGCCACTGCACTCTACAGCATTATATTCTCCTCTGCACCACTCTATGCCACTGCTCTCAATGCTGCTCTACTCTGCACCACTCCACACCGCACTCTGTCACTGCACCCATCGCCATTGCACTCTATTATGCAGGATTTTAATCTATGCTGCTGCACTCTACACCACTATACTTTGCCAACACTCTACACCTGTCCACTCTACTCCACTGTATACCAGTTTATGTGACTCCACTCT
Source organism: Lissotriton helveticus (assembly GCF_964261635.1). NCBI lineage: Eukaryota > Metazoa > Chordata > Amphibia > Caudata > Salamandridae > Lissotriton > Lissotriton helveticus. The sequence continues at coordinate 653,181,048 of NC_136067.1, forward strand.
ATGCCACTCCACAATACTTTGACACTCCATGCCACTCTCCTCTAGACCACTAACTTTTAGCCATGCTGGTGTACTACATGGCTGAAACACATTGGGAAAGGAAATAGCTGTTCCAATGCTTGTTATCCATATCCGATTTAATTCAACCAACTCTAGAAATGACAACTGCAGATGAAAATTTAGAATGTGCACAGGCTGAACTACATCTCTGAAACATGAAACTTGCATTAATCTCTTAATTCAGTGGGTCACAAAGACTGGTATTCCAGAGTCCATACGCCATGAAAGCCACAAACCTTGTTCAGTCATAAAGCCAGTTACAGATGTCTGCTGTGCAGTAATTGTGATTAGTGTGGCGGTGTTACCGTACTATATTTCAGAAATCATTAAGAGCCTTTATTTTCCAGAAAAGACGAAGCTTGGGCGTTATGAATATGTATAAATGTATGATGTGTTTTTTGGCAATATGTGGCTGTATCGAGACTAGGATCATGGATTTGGAGAGATACCCTTTACCCCTTGCTAACAGGGCAGCACCAGCAGAGGTAAACTCCAAATGGAAAGGAGGAGATGTGTTTCACACGTCTATGGCCAGACAGGCCAGGAGGAATGGTCCTTGTGTAGCTATTCATTGACACTCCATTCACTATGTATAAGCGACTGTAGATTCCTGTATCATCTTTCAAACAGGCCATGAAAGTGCATTTACAGCCCTCTCAGGGAAGGAGGCTTAGTCTATGTGCAGCTGGATGGCTGGAGTTGGATGACCAGCTGTCTGCCCTCTCGCTGAGACCATTAGCAATAATGGGGTAACCCGGTGTCCCTCAGAACCTGGGTATGTATGATATATAAAGCAGTGGTTCTGTTGGGAGAGTAACAATTCCTTTGTTCAATGTATTGAATATAAAAATGGTTCTACAACACTTTTCAAGAACCAAATTGGGATACAAGGTACACACCACAAAAACAAGACATTTTTTTGTCAAAAATGACGATTGTATTGTATGAGTATTATGTACACATATTAATTAATATGGCTGTCAATAAAACAATACAATACAGGGCAATAAAGTGAATGAAGTGCAGAAAGGTGACTTGAGGTGATAAGTTAAAAATTGCTATACATATATTATACAAATAGGGAACATATAAGACAAATAACAATTATGTTGCACTGTCCAATCCTAAAAGCATGAATACACGACCCAAGTGTAACTTTATATTTGGGTCAGGGAAGCTGCATGGACTAGTGTGACTGCAATGTCGACGTTTCGACTCTGGGCGGATGCGTAGCCTAATATGCGTCAGGGGCGGGTCTTCATCAGGACTGGGAGGTGGGCAAACAAGTGTTGACAGCCGCAAGGAATAAATGCCAGGGTTCCTATGAAGTAAGTAGATAAGTGTAACGTGTAAATTGTTCTGAATCTCCACAATCTTGAAATTACACTTTTGCACATTGCAGGGTATGTGCATTTAACCAACACATGCTGTTAATTGATTCCTCCACTTGTATATACGGGAGGTATATCATTCCATCTTTGTGGTTTATTTTCATTAATTGCAGTTTGTTGGACTTGAACTTCTCTGCAGGGTCCAAACATTTTGCCAACAACCCTTCTGTTTTCTGAACCCATTTTTGTTGTCTTTTAGGACTCTGTGCTTGTGCTCTCCCCCTAAAACATGGTGCATTTGGCTTACACCTCATTGGCACATGTGATTTACTTATAAGTCCCTAATAAAGTGGTTCAGTATATATCCAATGGCCTGTAAATTAAATACCACTAGTGGTCCTGCAGCCCTTACTGTGCCTCACACTTAAGTAGCCATTCAAAACGTGTGTAGGGCCTTCCATTGCAGCCTATGTGCAGTTTTAAACTTCCAGTTCGACCTGGCAAAATAACCATTTTGCCAGGCCTAAACCTCCCTATATAAGCCACCCTTAAGGTAATCTCTAAACAGGTCCTAAAGGTAAGCCCTAAACAGGTTTTCATTTAAACCTTTGAAATTGCACAGCTCTGGATCCATCAATTGAATTTTTTTCATTTTGTTCTCATTGTATTTATTACATTTTTGCTCAATTTTTCTAAATTGGTGTGGGATTTTTCTTGTGTTGTTTCACTTTAATACTGTTTTTGTTTTGCATACATTCTTAACACAATACCTGTAAGTTAAGCCTGACGCTTTTGTGCCAGCCTACCAGAGGGTTAAGCACAGGTTAATTTAGTTTTTTTTCTGGTTCACCCTGACAAGGATTGTGGTTGTTGCTTTGGAAGGGGGTTCACCCTCTCAATCACTAACTCAATTTCTTGCACAGGTCAAATCTGTGCCAACATTTTGTGTGAACAATGTAAAGCCAAAGCAAGATGCAAGTTGGAGCTTTGGGGCTGATTAGAAGAAGAGGAATATGGAGCATTTTATAAATGCATTCTTCTTCTTATGGCACTGGTAACAGAATGCTTTGCGCATCTTTTCAACGTATGTTGTAAAGAAATGGTCCTCCTGCAGAATTAGCCAAGTGTGTAGAATTCTAGTTAAGCTGAGTTTGAAGAGCCTAGGCAAGAGAAAACCGGCACTTTCAGTGCACATTTCTCTACAACATGTTAAGATTAACATCATTATTTCACAAATGTCGGGTTTTAATCTTGGATCATTGGGTCAGCGTGTGTGACAGCTTAGGCTCTTCCCGTCATCCCGGGACGAGCATCGCTTGCGCGTCAGGTCATGTTAGTGTTCGAGGCATGATGTTTCCTTCAGTGCGATCAGCCGTAAAAGTGATTTCACACTACTGGACCACTGCCCGTCCGCTGTAATTTTTGTAGATTTGAGATCACTCAGATGTGCTGTTTACAGATTCAGCTGACTGGACCAGTGTTCTGTTAATGTGAGGATTGCTTCAGCTACGGAGCGGCTATAAAGCCAGGCTGTTGGTTGCACGCCTGGGAGATTCAAGCTACTTTACTGCTTCGTCAACTGAAACACACTTGAAGGGCATCACATGGTTTGTAAAATGTGAGCATCAATATAGCAGGGATTTCAGACCTTTTTTTGTTCGAATACATTATTTGATGAAGATGCTGTTGCAAAGTAAAATCCAACGCAGGTATGTTCAACCAGTTTATTCCCAGCAGCATTGCAATGCATCCTCCACGCAGGACGGCTCCAGATTAACCGCATTGCCTCCTTCATTCCATGATCAACATTCTCATGGAAAACGGAACGTAGTGAAAAACAGAACATCAGCACCTGCACATCAAGGGCCAGATGTACGACCCACCAATTTGCAACTCGCATTTAAAAAAAAAAAAATTAAAAATGTCAGTTTAATTTTTTTAAGGGCAGCTGCCTGCTCTTAAAAAATATTTTCTCACATACTCACAAAGGGGAAGGGGTCCCCTGGGAACCCCTTCCTGTTTGCGAGAGGTTTACCACCTACTTGAAGTAGGTGGTAAACTGTGGTGTTTTGAGGTTGCAAAACAACAGTACATGGCATGGTGACTCGCTATTAGGAAGGGACGCCCCTTCCTAATTGCGAGAGTCGCTAATGCTATTTTGCGAGTCAGTGACTCGCAAAATAGCATTTGTACATGCCCTTTTTTGCGGACGCAAACAGGAGGATCTCCCGTTTGTGGCCTCATAAAAGGGTCATACATCTGGCCTGAAATGTGTTCAATGAATACAACAGACGCATCTAAAAATGAGAGCCACAGCTACTAGACCATGTGATTACTATAATTTTTGTGAATGTTGTTTATTGAGATGTATGGAATCTACATGTCAAAATGTGAGAGAAAGACATGGCAGGGCTATATTCTTAACCCCTTCGACGCTGATGACGAGCTGGGCTCGTCATGAGGTAGCCTCCTCGCACGCTCATGACGAGCCCAGCTCGTCACGTAACATGCGTTTTTAAAAAACTCAGCGTACGGGCGGAATTCCGCCCGCACGCATGCGGTTAAGGAAAGCTGTGACTCTAAGATCAGCTGATCAAGTGGACTCATCAAAGTTAACAAGTGTCTTCTGTAAGGAAACGATTGGTTGTGCTTTGGTAGTTTGTCGTCACCAGTACTCCGAACCAGTTCCAACTGAAAGTTTTGTATGGCCAAGAACGAGAGTGCTCCTAGGACTGCTGTGCAACCAGAGCTGGTGTCTGCCTGACTGCCGTTAGCTTTTCAGAGGTGAATAGACCTCATGTTTGCATGACCTGTTAAAAAAAGCTCTATACCAGGCATGCCAAGAGGCCTGCTTACTGAAAGGGGCAAGTAGTCCGCCAACCCTGCATAAGTAGTGTCAGTCCAGAAGGAGTAGCCCTGGTGTCTGTGGTCCTGCAGTCTCTCCAGATTAGTTTCAAGTGGGAATCATGAAGACTTCCACAGTGATCGGCAGGTCCGACTCGGGACTGTAATTCTGAGCCATAATGTGGCCTGTGCATGGCCATATCACCAACAGAGCTTCGGCCTGTGCTTGACCGCACCGCAAGCAGACGATCGACCTGTGCCTGGCTGCACTGAGTCTAGAGAATCAGTCAGTGGAAGCTGAATTGCTCACACCGTGATCAAGGCTTCACCTGGGACCCTCACTCCTGCCTGCTCAAAAACTGCAGAAGGTCACTGGTGACCATGCTGAAGCAGGAATACCAGATCTGCGCCTGCCACAAGAGCACTCCAGCAAATAGTGTGGCAATGCCGGTAGAACCCCGACTCCCCGAAGCAGGAGAAGGGAAAGCAGGATGAGACGCATGCCACATGGCTTTCCAAAGGACTGCTCCACCAAGGGTAGTAAAAGCCTGAAAAAAACAACTGTGACAAACTAACTGCAAGCATGTTAGAGGAGAGATCTACAGTTATGCTTATACCCTATCCTAAAGGGGTAGGAACCTCTTAGACCAAGACGGAGAGCATGATTAGATGCTGGATAGAGGTGCAGCCCACCTAACAGCTACCAGGGCACTAAATTGTAATGTGACAATATTTGTCTGGTATTTCATTCTAATATACACTATAGTACTTTTCGTTTTTGAAAGCCACACATTGGGTTGGGTATTTATTTATTGTGCAGCTCTTTTATTGTTAAGCTCTGACCTCGAGCACCCCCACACTACCACGTTTAGAAGCCTGTGACTACTGGCTGTCACTACCACTGAGAGTCTACTGCTGAAGGAGTTGTACTTGGCGCAGTTTGCAGAGTCATAGTAGGGTGAATCCAGAGACATCAGGCAAGAAGCTCTAATGATTACCTGAAGAATCAGACAACAAGTGACCACCTGCTCACCCTGCTTGCAACCTGATCTCAGTAGCGGGAGCTGGTCTTGTCCTGCAGTTGCACATAGGTCTAGGTAGTGGCTTCTCAGTGGTTTTGCAGTGGCCTGTGTGTGGTACACAGTCAGCCCCAGCACAGACCACACAAAAAGTCCCGTGGCATTCCATTCAAGAGACCTCCTCAAATGCAAGAGATGGACATGACACCTTCCCACTGATGGATTCCAGGAGGTAGAAAGGCCTTGCAGCGGAGACTCCAACAGGTTGTAGCATGACAAGACTGTCTTCAGCTAGCTAAACACATCACCAATGTATGTTTCGTGATAGACATTTTTCAATAGACTCTGACAGCGCTCCTGGCACACCCTCTTTTTGAACTGTTGACATCAACCAAAATTACCTGGAGCATCAGCAGAGCAGGCTTACTCCTTACTGTGGACATGACTTCAGCTGGCATGCTGCCTGAAGGCTTTGGACTTCTTTGAAGCAGCATGTGTGTCCTGTCTCACGCAGGTTAAGTTATGACGCCAACAAAGGTGTCCTATTGCAGCTATCATCAGTCCATACCTCCATTGCTGTCCTGCTGATTGACTCTAGAAACTGATAGACTAAGTAGTGTCTAGTTTGTTTTGTTTATACAGATTGGACTTTTCATCCTTTCTTATGGGGTTTGCGAGGAATGTAGTGTCCTCTGCAAGTCATGCTGCAACCGCTCCCTTGGGGTAGTCCTAATATCCACCCCACACCCATCCAACATGGGTATCACCAGTCTGATGACCCTGCTAATAAAAGGGCCTGGGTGCATGTGCACGGGCAGTTGAGTAAAATAAGTAGGGGTGTTGTTCCTTTAATTAAAATGTGGGCATTACAGTTTCCCTATTGACACCGTCTCAGTCTCCATCATCTATTTCTTCTCGGCCATATACAGCCTCGCTATCCGAATGTGTGGCAAGTACATGTGAGATTTGGGGAACAACATTTATTTCAGCTGTAGTTGCAATAACAGTCCTATGATTGCCAGTGAGGCTATTTGAGGTGTCAACAGTTGGAATCCTCTTATTTAGAGGGGACTTGTTTTCCTAGTAAGCCCTACTGATCTTAGGCATTCCCGAACTGATTTTTGGGTAATTTTTTTTTTTTTACGACCAATTCTTTCATTTTGTCTAGTTTGTTTTTTTCTGTTGTGGCAAATCTATCCTTATTTTATGTTTCCACACAGTTGGAATCAGTCATTTTGATCACCGTGACTATGCTGTTGCATAATGTGCATGGGTTGCGTCAATCAGAGGCTTTACATCCTTTAGCATGAGTTGCCTTTGCTTGCACATTCGGCTGCTCGCCCCTTGTCTTTATTCGCCCCAATAACTGTTTTCGTAGCCGTCTTTTAGTTATATAGATCCAAGGTTAGGAGTGCTGCGAGTGCCAAACGATGATCCGGTAATGGCTCAAATCTAGTAATTGGCTTAGTTTAGCAGTCTGTAGTGGTCTGTTCCAGACTCTCGCTCACAGCGTTTCCCAGTCTCCCGTCAGCAATTAACAAAGTTGCCAATTTTGCAAGCTCGCAGCCAGGCCAAGTCCAAGCTGGAGCATTGCTGTTCCCTACAGCATGCAGTGGCGTTAGGTCAGCGTGTTCACTGAAAAGCTTGGACCTCTCGGAACACAGGGGCAAATCCCTAAGAGCAGCGCTTCGCCGACACCACCCACAGCAGGAGGCGCTGTGTGCTGCTAGTGCTACCCCGGCTTCAGACGCCCATCACCAAGCTCTGCCTCAGTAAAAGCCAAATCTGCCGATTTTGGAGCAGGGAAACCAGGATCGAGTCTCGACGTGGCGTAACATCACGTGATTCTGGCCAAATAACGTAATCTCCCCATGCGTGCCTACAAAAACATGAATGTGTCCTTGTGTAATGTGACTGATGCTCGTGTAAAGCGCTCCAATACCTTGGAGTCGATTCCGCGCTATATAAAACTGAACAAAAAAACACAATGGCTGGAGTTAAGGACTGGGGAGAACTCCTGTGTTGTTCCTGCGTGTGTTTTGCTGTGGCGAAACAGAAGCATGATTCAAGGCCTCGACTCCTGTCCAACGAGGCACTGGCATGAATGAGAGCTGCGTCTCCGTATGATAGTTATTGATGCAAAGAAAATACTCTACTGTATTTCAATTACTGTAAACTGAAGGCACTGTTTAAAAGCACAAATAAATCTTAACAATTACAAGTTAAAAGAGCAAATCATGGAAAGCAAAAAAAAGAAACAGGCATAGTAAAGTATTTATTTGCCTTGTTGCTGAAGTCCAGTTCTTTTTATGCGGAGGTTGATAGGTGATCAGGGGAATGTAGTCACTCACAGGGCAAAAGGGCGAATGCTGAAGTGAGCTGTCCAATTGCCCCATGTGGCCATTCAGTGCATAATGGTGCCTAAACACAAAGCTCCCGGAATGTATGTGTACATTTGTCTTTATATATTAAAAAATATATATATTACACGGGGCTCTTTAAAAACCTAAAGCTGTCAAAGCTAGAGGTAAAAACAGAGGAAGCGAACCCTCAGGCGCCAGGCACACTAAACAATGACAAGTTCGCTATAGTGAGAGTTAGCAGATTTTTTTTTTAAGAGCTCCTTTAGTGGCCAAATTCAATTTTAACCTTAATAATTTGGTTCAGGGAACATTTTTTTGTAAGCAGATATTTGTCGATACTAACTCCAATGTAGATCATGACAGCTTTACTGGTTCTACAGTGCCAGTCTTCTAATTAGTTTGTTCCATGTTTCCTTCACTCAGCACAGTAGTCCTAATTTATTTTCACCTTTTGTTTAATATATTTGTGAAACGAGAGTATTGATGGTGTGACACGTGAGAAAAATAATCGTTTCATTAAATTACTTCTCTTGTCCACTAGATGTCTCTCTTAAACCAGACAGAAGGGTACACTTTATGCGATTTGTTTATTGTTATTTTTCGTTATTGTGTGTGAAAATGAAGACAGGTGGCTTGTTGATGAAAAGGTAAAATTCATAATTTCGCCGAAACTGCTTTATTTACATAGTTCTCATTTATCAGATGTGTTTACTCAGGAATTGCATTATAAATGCAAGTAAGTTACAGTGATTATTCATCTTGGCTGTTGAGAGTATTGCCATTACCTAATGCTCATCTCTTTAAATCTTCAAAATATTGTTCGCGAACATGGCAAGGTTTATGAAACATAATGTTTTACATGCTCAGTCGACCTTGTTGAACCTGTTCTGTTAGGGAAGATCGGGAGCCGATCACCCAGTGGGCATCTTGTTACCGATTTTAAAAATGAAAAAAATGAAAAAACACCCATGCTTCCTAAATCTATGCCTGACTAGGAGAAGTAGTCAAAAAATACAAGTGCACTTGGAAATTGAGCATGGGTACTTCTTACGCAGAGAGAATATTCTTATTTTTGTATTCGTAATTGGAGGTCATAAATTAATTTAATGTTGTGCATCGGTATTGTACAATGTAAGGGGCGGATGATATCCTTATAAATAGTCATAATCTTTAATTTTCTTACTCCGTGCGCGTTGTGACATCAACACGGGCCTGTAATAATACAATTACGTCTCTTTTGTGCAATAGATTATTACCTGCTTGGCACCAACACTGAGCAGCCGGACGCGCTTTCTTTCCCTCAGAAGATCAGAGAGCAGTGGTGCGTGCCGCCGCCGAACACACCCTGTGCGCGGGAAAGTGAAAACATCTGTTTCTGCTGGAGCTCTGAGAGTAATTTTGGGTGTCTGACGCGATAGAGTTCGCTGAATTTACCTCTTTGCAGAGATACCTCCTCTTCTTACGAGGAGCAGCGTTAAAGTCTTGCCTCCCCCAAACAGACTGCTAAAGGGGGATATTGTGCCCAGTACGCGTGGTTTGTTTTGTTTAACATAAAAAAATAAAAATTGTCAGTACTTGATTGTTGGGATCCACACCGTGAAGTGCAGTTTCCATTGTAAATGGGGTACGTTATAATGGAAGCATTAATTTATTTATAAAGCAGCTTGATTTTTTTTTTTCCGGCGAAAAACTAAAAAAACAGCTTCATTCGCTATTGCTATTTTTTATTTACTTGTAGACGTCTGTTTAATTTATCCAGTGGTACTGTGTTGTGTGCAACACCTTCGCAGAGCCTAGGGGCATATCAGCAACAGACGGCGATAAATATCGCAAAGCGCGCTTAGCGCTTTTATATTCATCGCCGTCTATCACTGGAATTTATCGCCCGGTTAGCGCGTTGTCAACAACGTGTTACTCTAGTGCGATAATATTCCAGCGATGTCCAGGGAAATGGGCCAACATCGCTGGAAAACCAGCGATGTTGCACTCAAAATGGCGATAGCTTTGGTGATACGACCTTGTGGTCGTATCACCATAATCCACCTCCCATGTTAGGTATGCTTTAGTCAGGAATTTAATAGACGTTAAATTCCTGCGTTAAGGCATAGTTAACGTGATGATTATTATCACTAAGGCTCTTTGCTGATATTGCGAAGCTGCCTTACCGATAATTTCCCATGTAGTTTTCCCAGCCACGCCTACTTTGCATCTCATTAGCGATGTTTATCGCTGAGATGCCAGGCGTTGCGAATTCGGCAGCTAACATGCGCTAATGCATGTTAGCGCCCCTTTGTTACTAGGGAGTTAAAATTATCGCCACTTTAGCGGCAAAAAGTGCAGCTAAAGCGGCGATAATGCGCTTGATAATAGGCCCCCTAGTCTTTTCAACAAAATGTAACATTTGGGGAGCTGTACTTCTGTTAACATTGAACTTTTGGGCTCAAGACACTTGCTAAGCAAAGGGCTCTTGGCAAAATAAAATCTCGACTTCAAGAGGGTTGCATTTGATAAATCAATCAATCAGGGTTGGTAAAGCGCAACTGTTCACCCGTGAGAGTCTCAAGGTGCTGGGTGATGGCTCCTTTGTGTGCTGTGGTCACCCAAAAAGCCAGGTTTTGAGGTCCTTCCTGAACTGGGGCAATGTGGGAGATTGCCGGAGGCAGGGGAGAGGGTGGTCCAGGCTTTGGCTGCGAGGTAGGAGAAGGACTTTCCTCCTGTTTCAGTCTTGCTGATACGTGGGACGGTGGCCAGTGAGAGTTATGCTGATCAAAGGCGCCTTTTGGGTTTGTGGAAGGAGAGGCGACTGTTCAGGTATGCAGGTGTGGTGTTGTGAAGGGCCTTGTATGTGTGGATGAGGAGTTTGAAGGTTATTCTTCTTTCAACTGGAAGCCAGTGGAGATCGCGGAGGTGTTGTGTGATGGGACTGTGACGGGGTAGTAGTCTGACTGCGGTGGTCGGAACAGTCTGGAGTTTGCAAAGGAGTTTCTTGTTGATTCCGGCATACAGAGCATTGTAGTAGTCCAGTCTGCTGCTGATGAGTGCCTGCGTGACAGTTTTTCTGGATTCGGTTAGGATCCATCTGAAGGTCTTTCGAAGCATGTGGAGGGTTTTGAAGCAGGTCGAGGAGATGGCGTTGATAGATACTTTCTTCAGTTGTTGCTGAGTATCTCCAAGGACTTGAAATAGAGTTTGCTTCCTGTTCACGAAGTCTCAGGGACAGCAAAGACTTCACTTATCTCTGGACACAACCTCTGGAACCGTAGGTTTCCGTTGCCACAGAGGGGGAAATGCAGCCGACACGATCACCGACACCGCTGCTGGCTCCGTGTCCTGAGGGTACCGCAGAAAGCGCTGCTTCACTTCACTCCGCCACCCTGGTCTCAACAATGTCTCCGTACGCTGACCTCGACACCCATGACTGCATCCTGGTTTGGGGTCTGCACTGTGGTTCGGGGACACCGCTCAGAAAGTCACACAACGCACCGGCCACATCCCACACCACAGTCTGGGCCGACCGGCGCCAGCTCTCATCAAACGGCACTACCGCTTTCACCATGACCTGTCATCACCGCAACGAGCAGCGCCTCACCTCGCACCGCAGCCCTGGTCTTACCGATTCCACTGGATGGCCGTCACCGAGCCGCTCCCTGCACTGCAACTTTAGGGCACCCCACACCGCACTGCTATGCTTCACATTGCAACTGTGACTGTTGCCATGACTGGCCCTCACAGATACGGTCGGCCAGAACCAAAGGTTCTGTTTACAAGTCTGCTGACACTGACGCGAGTCCACAGCAATGTAGTCGACCAAAACTGTTGGATTCTGTTGTTTTTAGCATAGCTGTAGCCCCGGATGGAGCTACTTACCGTCTCTATGGATCTGCATTTTGAAGCCATTTTTGCAACATGCATATTTTTGATTACTGTATGTTGGTCTTTGATCGTTAGGGTCTTGTTTGCTCAGATAAATAGTGGTTACTTTTCTAAAACTGGTGTGGTGTACTTTTGTAGTGTTTTCACTGTATTACTGTATATTACGTGCAAATGCTTCACACACTGCCTCTGAGATAAGCCTGGCTGCTCGTGCCTAGCTACCATGGGTTATTTCAGTAGTGTATCCTCTTATCCTGACTAGAAGGAAGAGTCCCTATTTGGACAAAGGTGCAAATCTATTTCCAACTAGAGACCCCCATTTCTAAAAGTACCCCATGTCTGCTCAGCTTGCTTTGAATACCCTGAAGTAATCTTCATTACCTATAGTCAAATATTTACTCATCACAGTCCTAGCCCTACTGAGTTCGATATATAATGAAGGCAGACCAGGGTATATGTATTCCACAATTGTGAAAAATTGCATGCTAAAGCATTTGACCATATTTATAAAATTCACTAAAAAATGTTGTTAAAGGAAAGTTACATTTTTTTCTTCTTCTCGTGGCTATTTTGTCTTATAAGAACCTCAAAAATTAACTGATAAACATATACAATATTCAGTTGCAAAACCACTAAAATCGATTGATTATTGTTAACAATGCAACCATAACATTTTCCCCAGTGCAATGTCCATGACTTCACACACGGTGTCACAGATGACATCACACATTAAATCAAAGACTTCACTGGTGATAGCCTTCATATTTCACCTCGACTTTGACATCAGCATTAGTATGGATCCTCAATTATTTATGTCCTCTTTTTTACTGATATGTTATGTGCTGTTCTTTTTTGGTGTGACGTCAGATTTGGCCAGCTACTGTCTAACCCTTGTTTCTTCATAACCAACTAGACATGGCTTTCAGCTTCGCAGAGCATGAGTTTGGAGCACGGCCTGAACTTTGGCTATTCTGGGTTTTAAATGTGAGGATTGCTTAAGACCAATACCTGCACCGAGCCCTCTTACTAACCTAGCACATTGTTCGCAGACTTCGGATATCAGTGGAGGTTGAGCGTAGGGAATAGACTTTTACCAGGCATAATGCAGAGCCCCACAAAAGCATAACCCCTCAGCACATTGTCTTATGCCAGGCACTGTGGGAGTTGAGCGCAGGACCCAGTTTTCGGAAAGCGCTGTGCTCAGACCCCATGTGGACCCCAGACCCATTCCCATTGGCCAAAATAGGCTTTGACCTGTGCACCATTTTCCTTATAGTTCAGCAGCAGGCCGTCCATCGTGATGTAATCAATTAAATAAATGGTGTAGTGATATTGGATGCAATTGGTTTTATTTGTCACGATATCTGTGATGTCATATCTCCGGGCATGGGCTGTGCCCTAGAGGCTGTGGTTTACTCAGCTAGGCATAACTTACAAGGTTTAGTGATTGTGTTTTTCTCGGTTTTGTTTTGCAGCATAACATCATAAATCTTGCATCCTGAGCAAAAGAACCCCAAATTTACCCTTAAAGTTTTTTTCAGTTAACTTTTGTTGTATTAAATTATATACACTCTGCTTTTGTATTTAATTTTTCCCAACCCACACTGCAGCCAACCCTTGCTAGTGCACAGCATATACATGGCACCTGATTGTGTGCTGCTTGGGGTTGCTTCAGTGTGTGGTTAGTGGCCAGGCATTTTATCCATTTCTCCATGCAAGTAACTCCCTCTGTGCACTACCTTCGACCGTGCGCAGCAGGTATTTACCAGGTAACTTTACTACTACTTTATTTAATATGGGTATTATTAGGTTTTGTTTTGTAACCATGACATTGTTTACTGTGATTTTTTTTCCACAGAATTTCTGGGGTATTTTTAGGCATACATTAATGTCTTGTGAGCAAAAGAAACTATAACCTACCCATACCTTTTTTTCGGTAATATTGAAAGCCTTTCAACAGTTGCACAGAAAACTTAGGGGTCGATAATGATCCCGTTCGGAAGGGCTCCGAATCAAATTCGGGTTTGCCGAATCTGACACAGAGCCCTTGTTTCCGACCGAATTGTACCCAGTTCCAAACGACTGATTACGATGCCCGGAAACCTCTAGGGCTGAACGAATCAGTTCTAAAAGGCATTCGAACAGGTCGCATCTTTCGGAGCCGAATAGTGCAGCTCTATCGATTCGGTTTCCGAGCGAGTGATTACGATGACCGATTCGGACAGCCATTCCGAATCGGTTTCTCCGGAACTAATCTGCTGCCGGAATCTGTCTTTGGGGTCCCGTAGCAGGCCCCCCTTCACCTGGGGCTCTCCAAATCAGTGCCATGGCGGTACCCAATGGACCTCCCTTTCTGACGATGCACAATGTGTCAGGCACCGTGGGGTGGCAGGCACCGTGGGGTGGCAGGCACCATGGGGTGCCCGCTACAGGGTGCACGATTTTCCCCAACCACCCCTTTCTTCAATGGGAGCCTGTGTTCTCGTTCGGAACACCGGCTCCGATTGAAGTGAATGGGAGTCCAAGTGAATCGTATCCAGATGCATCCAAATCGCTCGGTTGGACTCCCCTGATCAGAGTCCTCCGGAAAGCATTCTGGAACCGATTCGGAATGCTTTCCGGACGAGATCGTAATCAGCCCCTTAGAATTGCATGCATGTGACTCAGTTTTGGTATATATTCCCTTTTTAAAATAAATCTTTCTTTTAATTATTGAGAAAAGATGATCATGGCATCACATAAAATCTGATCAAATCAATTTTCTTCATGAAGACTGCTAGTAATACTATTGCTGATGGGCCGGCTGTGTATTTAAACATAGTAGCTTGTGTTTCTAGTGCACAGAAACATATTTTTGTTTATAAGAGTTGTGTTTATTCCTTTTTTTTCCATTGAAGAAGAAACCAGCATACATACTACATGGGACAATGTTTCTCCGCTTTCTCGAAATGAAAATTATTGGCTTTTAACCTATCAATATTCCATATAGTATATTTATTTTTATCAATGCAGTTAAAGTAGACACTACAAACCGGTTTCTCACGTTGTTTCTCTTTCAAAATGAGGTACTCCTGGGTATGTCAAGAACAGTATTCCGCGGTAAAATCTGAATGTCCGCGCAGAACTGCAGTCTTATTATTTGACAAATTATTTTATATTTTTAGATGCCTCTGCCATTATGTGTGAAGTAAGAGAGATGTGTTCATATCTAGTTATACTTTCGAGAAGTTTATTTCAGTATTTTATTGGGTGCCTATTTACTTGAGCATTAGTTGTATATTCAAAGGTAGAATGAACAAATTGTGTTTTTTAAACAAAAACAAAAAAAGAAATCTGCTTGATGACAAAAGTTGTGGCAAGAGGCAGTGAGTAAACTAAGAATGAAATAGGCAAGTGTGGATTATTTTTTCTTTGCTTTCTGTGATATTCCTAGATATCTTATCCTCCCTTTACAAAAGTTTATCAAGTTTAATGTTTTTCTACAGCTTCACCCTTTTTCAATGTGTTCATTTACTATGAATGGGTTAGCAGAAAATCAGCAAAAATAGTTTTACACTGAAACCATAGGTGCCCCAACAATTTCTCTCTAGCATACCCATGCAAAACCACTTAGTCTCCCCCTGCCTTGCAGTCTCATGAGGTTTAGACGTATGATTTATCATAGCAGAACTCCTTTTCTGGAAGTGGATGAATGTATAGGCTACATTTTCTTTGCAAATTAGGTTTTTCTTTTGTGAATTTTTTTATCCTTGCTGCAAAGTAGTTTGGTGAGCAGATATCACCCCCGAACGCTTTTTGCTAACTTTAATTATCTCAAATTAAACCCTCATTTGGGCTTTTGGGTCTTGTGGCAAAGACAACCCCCCAAACACTTGTACTCGATTATAGACGATTTATTAGTAGGTGGTATCTGAAACAGCCCTTCCTAGCCTATAGACAACATTGAAGGGACAAAGGAGTTCACATAGCTCTTTCAGGCCTTTCTCTAGGGCAGGGATGGGTTTAATATGGCAAACAGGTCCCTGTTGCACATGGTCAGCGACTAGCTGCCGCCTCCCCCCCAATCCGGCACCCAATACCCAGGAACGTGGACACGAGACGTCTTTACTTTTTGGAAGGCGGGCGCTAGTCGCCCGGCCGTATTTATTAAAGTATGAAATTAAAAAAGGTTTTTAATTGCATAATCAACAATTTATACAAAAATTCAGCAGGACATTTAGGTACATAATTCTTAGCAACAAGTTTGAGAGCCTGACTTTAACAAAACTCTAATACATGTTGTTTCCTAACTTATACTAAACAACCTCATCTAGAATTTTTGTACATTTCTGGCCATATGGCAGGGTCACTACCGGTGTCAGGTCCTACAAGCTGCGCCTCCCCTCTGGATGTGCGCATGCGCAGTGTTACCCCGGGAATTGCCCGGTCTACGCCCTGAACTCCATTTACCCACTAAAGGAGGGCCCTTACTCTGCGCCGGTGGCGTCGTGAGTCCACGCGCGCGGGGTGGCTACCAGCCTAAGGAAAGCGTGAACTACTCCTACCCGCGCTTCTTTGCTTTGCAGCATCCATTACCTTGCCCCTGGAGTTGTGGGAGTGGCCCGCAGGCCCCTCCCCCTGGGCGGGAACCTCCATAGGATGATGCCCGCCCCCTCAGACCTCAAATATGTGCTCACCGATAATGACCTTACCGCATGCCCCATACCTAATAAATACGACGACCTATGGGAAAAAATTCTAAAGGACAGCTACACTGGCTAAAAAAAAAACAGTATCAACGTATAGCTACAAAGGGAAAAAAGGCCTAAAGACACATAGCATTAAATACAGTTCACTTCAAACAGTATCAACGTATAGCTACAAAGGGAAAAAAGGCCTAAAGACACATAGCATTAAATACAGTTCACTTCACACATGACTTGCTAAGAGGGGGAAAAAATTCCTAGACAAAAGCATCAACAAAATACACCAACAGTTCATCTCTATTACCCTGTGAGACCCGTGGACCGTACATCCAGAACTTACCATTCAACCAGACATAAGACTGCTACAAAACTTTTTTGTTCCAAGGGATGGTGGGTGGGAAAACAAAGAAGCCCCGAGCGCGGGGCACACCGTTTCGGCGAGGGAGCGTCCAGGGACAAGGGGGTCTCCTGGGCGCTCCCTATCTCTTTATTCCCGAGGGGCCAGGTGGCCCCTCCTCTAGCCCGCCCCCCCTGACCCGGACCCACTTCCCAGGATCCGGGTCAAGGAGGCCGCCAGCCAATCGGCGGTGGGCCGCGCCCCCCAGGGCACGCCCCCACCGCCGAATGGCGACAAAGGAGACAGTGGGGGCGACGGTCGCCGCGCCGCCATGCGTGCGGGGGGGCCGAGGGCCCCCCCTTTTCACATGGTCAGCGACTAGCTGCCGCCTCCCCCCCAATCCGGCACCCAATACCCAGGAACGTGGACACGAGACGTCTTTACTTTTTGGAAGGCGGGCGCTAGTCGCCCGGCCGTATTTATTAAAGTATGAAATTAAAAAAGGTTTTTAATTGCATAATCAACAATTTATACAAAAATTCAGCAGGACATTTAGGTACATAATTCTTAGCAACAAGTTTGAGAGCCTGACTTTAACAAAACTCTAATACATGTTGTTTCCTAACTTATACTAAACATCCTCATCTAGAATTTTTGTACATTTCTGGCCATATGGCAGGGTCACTACCGGTGTCAGGTCCTACAAGCTGCGCCTCCCCTCTGGATGTGCGCATGCGCAGTGTTACCCCGGGAATTGCCCGGTCTACGCCCTGAACTCCATTTACCCACTAAAGGAGGGCCCTTACTCTGCGCCGGTGGCGTCGTGAGTCCACGCGCGCGGGGTGGCTACCAGCCTAAGGAAAGCGTGAACTACTCCTACCCGCGCTCCTTTGCTTTGCAGCATCCATTACCTTGCCCCTGGAGTTGTGGGAGTGGCCCGCAGGCCCCTCCCCCTGGGCGGGAACCTCCATAGGATGATGCCCGCCCCCTCAGACCTCAAATATGTGCTCACCGATAATGACCTTACCGCCACAGGCCAGCATTGTTAACCGACGATCTGGCCTCCCCCTGCCTTGACCTACCCTAGCAAAATCTTACTTTAGGGAAAACCTTCCAACCAGGCCCTAACATCACCAGACCCCAGGACCTTCCCTCCCTCCGTCTGGGCAATCCCTCCAACCAGGCCCAGATATTGTCAGACCCCAAGACGTTACGACGTTACCCGCTCCATTCCAGTGCACTCCATCCCCCAAGTAATACAGTCCACCCCCGACACGCCCACGAGGTATCGTCTGCAACAGTGGGGGGGGGCTCGAAACAGCTTATCCAATTGTGTGTTGATCCTCTTTACCGAGTGATTCAACGCCCTGACCGAATCCCCCGCCCGCCACTGATAGTAGAGGTATGAGTTGCGACCATACTACCGTGCAACCCGGGCTGATCCTGGCCCTCCAACCTGCAGTTGAGATAATCCCCTCACTCAGAATGCATCTTCCCAGTTTAGCCACATCATTCTCCCCCCAGGTGAAGTATCACCACTGACGGGGGAACGTGCCAGCGCGCTAACAGCCCTTGGAAGTAATCCCTAAATTGGTTGAAACACAAAAAACCCACCTTTCCGACCCACCCGCAGTGGAGATGAGCTCATCACCGAGTATTCGGGTCCCAAGTTTGGCCAAGTCATTCCCCCCTAGGTGAAGTATCACCACTGACGGGGGGTCGGGCTGCTGCGCTAAGAGTCCCTGAAAGAAGTTCCTGAAGTGACCGAGGCACAGACCCCCAAACCAAATCTTCCCTGTCCCGCGTCCAGCCTGTTGTTTGTGCTGGCTCGTTGTAGCTCCTCCCCTTCCGGTGATGCGCTCCTCCCCTGCGTCACAGGTTTGGGAAAATGCAATAACCAGGAAAAAGAGACCAAGAAAAACCTGTGGGACAATTCCCGCTTCCACCATAGGGAAATGGGTAGCACTTACACCTGCCAGCAATACTTGGGCTCTTGGTGTCCTCTTTCTCGATGAATGCTTCCCCTTTGTCGTCCACCCGCTGCTGATGTTGCGGTGTGGAGCAACCCCTCCGATATCCGCCATGAACCCAGCCGTGGCTGACGTAAGCATCCTCTGGGCTGTCCGCCTGTTGCAGCTGTTGTGATGTGGAGCACTCACGGTATCCACCATGGACCCGGCCATACATAAAAATGGAAAGATAAACACACACCATTAGTGTTTCTGGCGATAACTGCTGTCCACGCACTAGTCTTACATTACCCTTAGTTGCTAAGTTTCAGAGAAGATTAGCGCCAGATGACTACTCATTAACACGTTGACAGTAAATGTTAAGCATAGCCCCATTTTGTGCTCCATGTATTGTGATTTAATTAGTGCTACAGAGAGTGCCCTGTAGAACGACCTCTATTAGGAGTAATATCCCGTGTGCCGTACAGTGTCCTGCGGCAGTGTCACCCTATCCCGTGTGCAGTCCAGTGCCCCCAGTGGCATTGCCACGGCACATTTCTGGCTCCTAAACCGTTCTACCGTAAACCAGGACATCACCTTCTGTTCCTAGCTTTCCACCTATTTTGCAGAGGATCTATGTGTGACACACGACAGTCTACTTACCAGTGCGGCATCGCAGTCTTTAGCTAAAACAATTAGCACCGCCCTCACTCCGCCAGGCCATAAGCTGGCCCAAGGGCCTTTTTGGCTCGCCACTTTGGCTTCCGGGGAATATCACCCTAGCCAACCGGACATGATCACATGCCCCCCCAGAGCTATGTGATGCCGCAACTATTCCTTCTACAGGCTCTAGGCCCCATCTCTATGCCATTCGTTGTTACCCCCACCACATTATTAATATATGGCTTTGGTACACCCCCAGAGCTCCACGTATATGGTGCTAAATGACCGTATGCTTTTAGCCTCGGAAAGGAACTCAAGGGATGTGTGTGGAACAAATACATATATTTGTTATACCCCTGTTCTTTTCCATTTGCTCATTCATGAGATTATAGACTGGTAAAACCCGCTGCTCTACATTCCCCAGAGCTCCACGTATATGATGCTAAATTACTGTGTGCTATATAAGTTTTCATACTGTACTTGTTTGCCTCCAATCTCATCATAGGCTCCACGTATATTGTGCCCATTTACTTGTGTTTCAAATCAGTTTACTGACTGTAATTTCTTGTTCTTAACCTCGGACAGGAACCAAAGGGGTGTGTTTAGAACAACTACATATATTTGATGTTATACCCCTGTTTTTTCTGCATTCAATCATCCATGAAGTTAAAGACTGGTAAACAAGCTGGTCTATATTCCTTCAAGACTTAGCCTGGGGCTGCACGCGGTACCGCCAACCCTAGGATAGCTTCCTAATGATGTTGACTTTAACCTAATGGTCATTACCTCCACAATGTAATAAGTCCATTGTTTTGGCTTCCTGCTTCGGTTTCCATAGGAAAATGGGACCTTGAAAAATGGCTCTCAGTCTCGTCACGCCCTACCCCTAGGTGTCGTTACTCCCCAGGATGACCCCAAGGAAAGGTGATATACCCTATTCGTGAATGGTTCCATTATTGTTCTACCATCACCTACAGATACCAATGACAGTCTCTCTAGGGTGTCAAAATTGTTTGACCTATGTCAATGGCTGTTCCTTGCGTAAGAGAAATAATGTAACTCACAACCCATGGTGGGGACCCATCCCATCAGGGAGTTGCGTCTGCCTTGTGAATTCAACCCAAGTAAAACCTAAGCATTTTAAAACGCCCAAGCTCCTTGTTGATCGTTCCCCACCCCGCACGTGGATGTGATCCAGTTGATGGGGCTCAGTGACTTTGTGTTTCAAC
Organism: Lissotriton helveticus; assembly: GCF_964261635.1. Lineage (NCBI taxonomy): Eukaryota > Metazoa > Chordata > Amphibia > Caudata > Salamandridae > Lissotriton > Lissotriton helveticus. Next base: position 653,201,401 of record NC_136067.1, read on the forward strand.
GGGTCACCATGAATACCGTGAACACTGCCAGTGTTAGTTAAAGATAAAGTAAGTGCCACAGTTTTTGGGCGACTGAATTCTTAAATGCTCCAAAGCTGGAAAAATTGCTATTCTACCCCATTTGTGTTGAAATGGTTACTGGTGAAAGGAACTTTCAAGGTACAAGTCTAATTTCGGCCAGGAAAGGCAGCAGCATGCCCCCTAATATCGTTAACGTAAACAATATAACACAATAATATACCCCAAATAATATAACAAGAGGACTTAAAAATGCTACAGGGCACAGCATCCCGGAATAGGCAAAACTGAATCCCACCCAACAGCTATAACCCCAGTGCAATATTTATTGCCATAATGAAGTACCAACACTGCAAAACAAAATTAACAGAACACATCACCTTCACCTTCAAAAATGTCGCCCAATTAGGTAACAACAAACCCTGCCCCAATTTACTACCAAGGACATAACAATGTTCTGTGATCTGGGACATCCTGGTGTGTGTTTACAATTACTTCACGCAGTTTAACAGCTTTATCTTAAACGAAGGGCATTTATATGTGCTTCAATCTCTCGCAGTGCGTGTGTCTTCTCTTCCTGCGCATTTAAATTGGGAGTTTTTTGACCTTGAGTAACGTCTGAACTTCACAATTCTCTGCTTTAACATGAAGGCTGCTGCATAAATGTTTAATGAATCAGACCCTTTTCTCGGTATTGCCTACGCTGTCAATAGCATAATGCATAGTTCATTACCTGATATTGAAATGCTGTGTGTCAGAAAACCCTGACCTGCTACCGCCTTTCCAGCCCTTCCTGAACCCCATCAGGATTGTTAGCTAGATCAATCCTCTCACTTTGCTGTACTAGAATTAAATGCGAGCCCCTCGGGCTACCAATAAGCAGCAATTTGTCAGAAGACAGTCTGATATTAGCCCTCCGTCTTTGAATGCACAGCGAATTTACACTGATAAACAAACCATATAAAAGGCATCTCTTTACTGCTTGTTCCCTTCTGAACTCTAGGATGATTCTTTTGTGGGGGAGCTGCAGTACCCCTACTTTCACCGCCTATTGGTGCGGGGCATCTAAAATTATGTATTTTAAAGCAACTTTAGCGGCCACATAGGGCTAGGCTAGTACCTGGTATATCAATGTTGGAGTACAGTACGATACAAAAAGGGGGGGGAATACACTACATAAACGCATTTCTATATACACACTCACAAAGGCATTTCTATATACACATGTGTTCTTTAGTTCAGTTCCAGTTCCCTCTTCTAGCTTCTCTCCCTCCCCCACTGCTCTTAAGTCTAGCCGGATGGCTTTTTATATTGATATGATATTTATATCTTCCCTCATCTCCATAGCTTGATTTTGCGCACGTGAAAGTATCACTCCTAATCCTTGAATGTCACTCATAATTACACTGACATTATGAAAATGTCACACATAGCAATTTTGAAAACACTGCCTACCATTGTTGGATTGTGGCAGGAGGACATAGAAGTGTTCGCAAAGTATGTATTCACGATGTTCAAGTGACCCAAGGTCACTGACTGACTATGTTAATACCTCATATCCGCCAATGTAAACACCGTGTGACACCCGCTCTACTGCGGTTATAATTCCGATGCAAAACGTGCCAAACCAGTGTAAGTAGAACATAACAAGGAAACATTTTTGTCTGCCTGTTTCCGTTTATAAGTACTTATATGCTGCGCTACAAAATGCAAGACCTTAAATTCAAAAACCACAATGCTAGATTGCTAAATGATGTTCTTAACAGCCAAGGAAGCTTGAAAGCGTCTGTGGACATGGGTCCAACTTCTTGTGGTGCTGGCGTTTCTTCCAACCGCAGTGATTGGTGTTCTTGAAAACGCTCATCGGACTGGGGACATTCCTTGCAGCTTTCAAATACATTTCCAAACTGTGCACGGACTTTGAAAGTTGCTGTAATAGGCCTTTCTTTCTGACAATATAACCGACTCTACTTCACCATCGACATTCCGACTTCATTAAGGGCTGAGCCTATTCCAAACAAAAACCCACAAATGCTCGGACCCTTGTGTTATCACAGACCACGTGAAAGTTGGCGGTGCTAAATGGCCCCACGTGAAGCCACAGTTACAATCCGTGCCTTGATCCGGTGATGCCGCTCTAATTATCTACGGCTGTGTCGGAACCTGTAGGGAGTGACCCGATCGTGAAACTGGGTGAATCGAGCAAGGGAAAGTGGAGATTATCTTGATTCCACCGGAGGCAGGCCTGGCAACACAGTTTGCAAAGTGGAGGAGGGGCGCCATGAACAGCACGCTGACGGTGCATAGGATCGAGGGTGCCGATCACTCTGAAATATCGATCCACTCCGGGGGCCTCTGGAAACACGTCAATGTGGTGCAATCGACGGTTTCCGCAGGTACGACAGTAGTACAGAAATGATGTCTGGGGGACCAGCGACCCAGGGTACTAGCGACTGCAACAACTAACTACTGCCCCCAGATGCGTACCCAGAACGCTAAACCCTAGGGGGAGAACACTGCTTACTACATTTGTTGTTTGGACGCCATTTTAACTTTAAGGCTTGGGGGCCTCGCCAACAACAGCTATCAGCAAACCACTCTACGCATGGTACTTAACTTATCACATGCTCCTGTATCTTCGAGCATGGCTCCCCCAAAGCCGCCGCTTCTGCTCCAGGGCGCGACGCCTGTTCCATAAAGGGCAAAACCATCTGCCACAATGTCCACCTCGCCGATCGCTGCTCCCTGTTGTCCGTTCTCCCAGGATCTAGCTTCTCCGGTATTCTCCGTACTGCAAGCACCCGTTGATCTCGCAAACCTGCAGGGGGAACAAAAGAGAAATTTACTAAACAAAGAAGCCCCGAGCGCGGGGCACACCGTTTCGGCGAGGGAGCGTCCAGGGACAAGGGGGTCTCCTGGGCGCTCCCTATCTCTTTATTCCCGAGGGGCCAGGTGGCCCCTCCTCTAGCCCGCCCCCCCTGACCCGGACCCACTTCCCAGGATCCGGGTCAAGGAGGCCGCCAGCCAATCGGCGGTGGGCCGCGCCCCCCAGGGCACGCCCCCACCGCCGAATGGCGACAAAGGAGACAGTGGGGGCGACGGTCGCCGCGCCGCCATGCGTGCGGGGGGGCCGAGGGCCCCCCCTTTTCATTTTCAAACACTCTTTGATCCTAAGCAGGCCAGAGGGATTGCAGACGAAGCCCATTTCCAGTTTCCTCTCTCTGAGACCCCAGTGACAGGCCAGGTAAAATTTGACAGTCATACCCAAGCCTCTGCATTCATGCTTGACTTTTTTTGCGTTATTCCTCACAATCTTTGAAAACACCAGTAGAACTTGTTCTAGAAATGTGGCTTTTTCCCTTTGAGACCTATAACATCCTTCACAATGTGGAAGGTTTTCGACAGGTGTTGCATACTTTTCTGAGCATTAATCAGCTCATTTTTGATGTTTTCCCTCCTTTCATCTATGAACATCTTGACGTTCATGATCAATGCAAGAGAATCAAGATGCTTCCCTACTGGGTCATTTTTTCAGAGCGATTCTAAGCAGTCACTGAGTATTTTTTTAAGGCAATAAGAAAATTGGCTTCTTTGTGATTTTGAATGTTTCCAATTTTTAAAAATAAAGTAATTGATATATCTGAAACGCACACATGCATGTTGAACAGCAAGGTTTGGAGGGCTTCTTAAAAATGAATGAACCAGTTCACCAAACCTGTTAAAGGCATTGAAAGAGGCAGCGACCTAGCGACCTACCTACCTTTCTGGTTTGGTAGATTTTGGCTAGTTGTTTGAGGTTTTTGTTGAGAATATTTACAACAGAAATTGTCATTGCAATTTTTCAGCAACTATCTTGGGGTCTCGTTTTACTTTTGCAACTCATTAATTTGTACCAAATGTGACCTCATCAACGTAAGTATTCTGTGCTCTTTAGTTGTTTTGGTTTGGTGCACATTGGTTAAGAGGTGACCCACGTTATTAGTAGTGCTACTTCTTGTCAGCCAAACCTAGAGATGTGGAACCAGTTGTGAAAGATGTACATAGATTTTTTTGGGGGATTATGAAAATGTTTTTTTATTTAAAGTGATGTATTGTTTGTGTTGCTCATAGTAAAACTGAAATATGGAAGTTACCTTTACAAAGTTCAGACTATTATAAATTGTGTGCGGGGTTATACACTGTTTAAAATGTTTTAATCCTGATCAAAGCGAATTCCTCCAGTAGTAATGTTCTCTGCTGAAGATATTAACTGCTGTTATTTGCGAGCACTGAACGTTGCACCCAGTGTATATAATGAGTGTGAGGGGAAATTATCAGATCCTACTGCCTGGCATCCTATTAATATGTACTACTAACTGGTACTAGGGGCTACCAATTGCATCCACCTCACCCCTTCACCTCAGCCATACGCCGATGCCCACTATCCCAGTACTCGCGTCCCTGCTTCACACTTTAACTGAAGTTCGAGTGCAGTCACACTGTGGTGAATGCATGTGTTCTTAGTCTTCCTATTAGCTCCGTCAGTTGGATAAATGGCTCTAAATGACATTATGTGCATTACAGATGTGAATACTGCTAGGCAACGCTCCTGCCTTGATTGTCCTTTCCAAGCATCTGAAGTCCTGAGCTGCAGCAGTGCATAGGATTCAAAAGCAGGCTTATTCAAGGAAGATGTTTTATGTGCTTTTACTGGCTTTGGAGTTTCATTAGTTTTCAAAGCTAACGTGTTTATTCATATTCCCAGTGGCACCAGTGTAGAATAGTATTTCATGGTTTGGCACAACGAGCACGAACAAGAGCAAAGACGCCACTGTCGAAATGAGTTTGGGATGTTGTATGGTGGCGAGGAGGGTGTAAAATACCCAGTAGGAAGAAGCCCTACTTTGAGCCTATACCAAGAAGCTGGAGAGAGGATACATTACCCACTGATTTGTTGGGCATAAACATTGCCAACAGCAAAATAGGAGTAATGGAAACTCAAAGCTGAAATCCTGTAATATTGTTGATTTGCTGGTTGGTGGAGTCTGCTGACAGCTATGTTAAGCTGGCATTTCAGTTTTTAGGAGCAGTGCTTATTTTCACATAATAGACATGTGTATCACGTTACATAAACAGACATTACGACATTATTTTGGGCTGTTCTTTAACCATAACGAATTGTTCGCTTTCTCTCTTCTTAAAGATGTTTTATACCTGACGGTACATATGAACAGGGCGACACATGCAATGATCATGCATTCGAAATGGAGTTCCTGTTTGTGGAGGGTAATTTAATTACTCATTTAAAATAGCTTTCAAAGGCGCCTTAGATCTGTTTTAAGTGAGATCTCTTCGAATATGGCGGTAGCAGACACATCTTTCCATGCAAACACAACCCTTTCCAACCACTGACCGTCAATCAGAAGCAGATTTTCCGAGCTGCTTTACTGGCTCTCAGCAGAAATCCCAGCTCCCGTGCCTTGTTCTGCACTGTTTGTGGTGAGTTCTCTTCAATTTCCTAATAAGCGCATCCAGACCCACTGCTCTGCCCTGGGGCGTCCTAATGACCGGTTACTCACCGGTAATATTCATTACTCCGAGTCGTAGCCCTCCCCGTCCCAGTCCTAACTACATGAGCATAGCTCCTCCCACCAGAAACTCCCAAGCAACTTGAAACCCATCCCTTCCCTCCAGGCCACACCCATACCCTGAGGCATATAACCCTGTGACCTGCCAATCAACAACCTGTACCCAACAAGCACAAGAAGCCGAAACAGGGAGGGAGGGAAGGGAACCTGGACTGGGACGGGGAGGGCTACGACTCGGAGTAATGAATATTACCGGTGAGTAACCGGTCATTACCTCCTCGTCAGCCCTCCCCGTCCCAGTCCTAACTACATGAGCAGATACCAAAGCAATAATCGGCTTCACTCAGTAGCAAAAAACAGACTTTATTAAAGCACAGAAAGTCACACCACCGGAGTAGAACGCAACACAGCGTCCCCAAACCCAGCAGAATCAGTCCCCCCAACCACCAAACGATAATGGGACATAAAGGTGTGCGGAGAACTCCAGGTAGCAGCCCTGCAGATTTCAGCCATGGAAGCCCCCTGAAAACAAGCCCAGGGAGCCGCCACCCCCCGAGTCGACCTTCCCTGAACAGACCCTGGAGCCAACACACCACAGGCCTCATACGCAGCACCCACAGCCCATCGTAGCCAACGACTGAGGGTAGCCCCAGAAGGCTTAAGACCCTGACCAGCCAGGCCAAAGGTCACAAAAAGGGATTCCACCTTACGAAACGGCCCAGTACGTAACAAATAGATCTCAAGAGCCCGCCGAACATCCAAACAGTGCAGCCGCACCTCAACCTCTGAAAGAGGACCAGGACATAAAACAGGCAAAACCAGATCCGCAGAGCAGTGAAAAGAGGAAGGGACCTTGGGAACAAAGGAAGGATCAGGCCGCAGTACCACCCGATCAGGAAAGAAACGTAAAAAAGGGGCCGAACAAAGCAAGGAGCCCAATTCCCCAATCCGCCTAGCTGACGTAATAGCCACCAGGAACAGCACCTTGATCGTCAGAAACCTCAAAGACACCTCCAGCAGAGGTTCAAAGGGAGCCCCCTGCAAAGCCCCCAAAACCAGAGGCAGATCCCAACTAGGAGCAAAGGACCGAATGACAGGCTTCTGAAGGAAGCAACTCCGCAACAAACGGGACACCAGGGGAACCACCGGGTCACAGACCGAACCCCGAAAGGCCCGAACAGCAGCCCACTGAGCCCTCAGGGAGGACACAGCCAGACCCAAGTCAAAGCCGTCCTTCAAAAAGTCCAAGACCAATACTGGATCCACTGCCAACGCAGACCACCCACGCGCCGTACACCAAGACTGAAAAGAAACCCAATGCCGGGCATAGGATTTGAGAGTCGAAGGGCGCCTGGACCTCTGAATAAATTCTGCCACAGAAGGAGAACACCCCAACGCCACAAGGTTCATCCTTTCAACAGCCAACCCGCCAGCCTCAGGCGGACCAGACACTCCAGAGACAGAGGGGGAAACGACAAGGGACAAGGGACCACTGGCAACCTCCAGCAAGGCCCCACTGCCAACTTCAAACAAAGGCAGTCCCCCCCCCTCCCCGCAACCCCAGACTCCACCAAGGATTGCAGGAAGCATAAAGAAAAAGGGGTTAAAACACGGGCTCGAAGAAACGAGCCCCGAGAGTTACAGACAGAGAAGCCAATCCGGCACGCCCTCGGCGCGCTGAAAAAGCCAGCCACACACCCCCTCTCCCTCCCCGGGTGTACCGGCTAGAGCAGGGACGAACCCGGAAGAGGGGAGGCTGCAGCAGGGAGCCACCACCCCACAGCAGGCAGTCAGGACCCCCAACCCCACGGTCCCGCTACAGCAGGGACTCAAAGCAAATGCCTACAAGGTAAAGAAAAACAGGCCCAATAGGGGTTAAAAACGGGCGCTTAGCATCCCGTTCCACACACACCAGATAGGAGGCCAATTCCAGTGCCCCCCTCGACGAAGACTGCTCGGAAGTGATTCCGCAGAAAAAACAAACAGGTTGTTGATTGGCAGGTCACAGGGTTATATGCCTCAGGGTATGGGTGTGGCCTGGAGGGAAGGGATGGGTTTCAAGTTGCTTGGGAGTTTCTGGTGGGAGGAGCTATGCTCATGTAGTTAGGACTGGGACGGGGAGGGCTGACGAGGAGGTAATGGAGAAAAAGATTCGCCCTTAACTGACAAGCAGTGCAAGAATTGTTCTATAATCCTGTTGTACGGTATATTCACACAACCGATGATAATTTATTACTCTTCTGCGCATGTTGATGTTCATTCCTCTCCTACTGGTGAGGATCTCTGAAGGCCTGAGTTAAGTCTCTGACGCAAGCTTTTGTTCTTGGTACCTGCCACTATTTGGTTGGAATGTTTTTGAGGTTTTTTCGATGGGAGGGTTATCTGGAGAAAGGCTGTTGCACACTCTCCTACGTTTCCCCTAATGCCCATATATAGTCCCCGGTGCTGTTCATTGATTACATTTACAGAGCTTCGTAGCAGGCTTGAAGACTGTATACTAAGAGCTCATCAATTTCTAGTTGATATTGTCATTGATACACAGATGCAAATGCAAGTCACTTTGACGCTTTTGCATATTCAAAACATTTAGAATAACGTGATGCTCTTTAGAAGGTTCCCTCTATCGTCGTTTGTAGGACAGCCATGTTCAAAATAATTTCCTTGCCCAACATTTTGTTCACCTTTTTGAATCCCTGATGCTTTGTTGTGAAGATGGAGAGCAAGCTCAGGACCTTGCTCTGGGATTCCAGAACTCCACTTATTGCACTTCAAGACTACACCACTCAGTATATGACGGGGGACTTGTATTTCCTCACTTGAGTCGGTACTGTTGTGCAATCCAGTTCATGGTATTCAGTGCCTGGTCTCATTCATGCTGTGGGACAAACCTTTGGTGTGGTATAACACAGCATTACACTACATGAATGGAGATGGGGCAACTGGCATTCTTCTACAAGTGAGTACTTGAGTGATCAGGGCCTTTCTGACCAAGATGAAGAGGTGAAAAGGTAAACTTACAATGTGGTATCTGACAGTTATATGTCTTCCTTTTCCCAAGAAAATGCCATTAAATAATAAATGCCCGCTGCAGTGTTAAAGGGCCGAGCCGAAGGCAAGGGACTTTAACAAAGCAGCGGGACTTTAATTGCCGATATAGCCCTGCTACGAAGGGCTATAAGGCTATTAGAACATTCTGCCACTAGAGGGTAGAATGTTCTAACAAATAAAACAAATCCTTCAGGGAGCGCAAGGGGATTGAAATCTCCTCAGGCTCCCTGAAGCCTTTGTTCACAGTCAGAGTTGTGAACAAAGAAACATTGGAATGTTGTAGCTCTAGGCTTATACCAGCCATTATAAGCCCGGAGCACTCCATTGTTTTCAATGGAGCTACCAACATTCCAATGTTCTAATTTCAGGTAAACTTTTTTTATTTTATATAGTCAAGTTTGGTGTTTGGACAACCCCTGGGGTGATAAGTCGCGCTGTACAAATACCGATTGATTGATTGCTTGAAGTTGTTACTAGAAATATTTCCTTGGTCATATTTGGAATGTGCAACCAAAACATTGCAAAATGCTATATAGGTCTAAACAACATATTGTTCCAAGATCTGGCATTGGATCTTTGCTGTTAAAAAAACTGCATTCTTAGATTGAGTCGAGCTTATTTTTTCTTCCCTTCTATTAAAAGAAATGATCCTTAAGTTAAGAAGCAGTGATGTGCAGGATTATGTGTGCAGCCAATATAGGTATCGCATACTGCATTACATTTGAATGTGAGTCCATGTCACTGTAAAGTACTTGAATATTCTGATCTAATCTTTCTAATTTCATACTTATTGCCTGGGTTTTTGATTTGACCCTTGTATGATACATAGTTGGTGCACAAGGGAGCATAAAGGTGTTGAATAATGGCTAAAGATTATTCTGCCCTGTGTCGACAGAGAATGCAGCATACTTTATTTCCAAGATGGCTTGTACATCCAATACATTCTTTCACATTCATTTGACCAATGTTGAACAACTTTATGCAGTATCCCTATTCAGATGGGGATGGGGAAGGTGTGCTCTATGGAAAACCTTGCTATGTACAAACCAGTCCCTGAGGTTTAGCTGTATGTTGTAAAGCTTTCATGACTACGTCGTCATAATAGAGGCAAACAGTTACCAATCTGTGTAGTAGTGGGATTATCCCCGTTTTCGAAAGAACAGGTGTTGTGTTGTGTGGCTGCTTTATTATGTAATGCTGAGCTCAATGCTCTGGTAAGAACTCTTTTTTGTGATCAGGTACTGAACACAATTAAAAGCTGTGGCAATTGGAAAGCAATAACCACTTAAAGGAATGTAACGGAGTACGTACCAGTAGAAGCACACCTGGTGACTTTTCCATTTAGTCATAAAAACATTTAAGCTAAATTAAATGTACTCCTTGGTTTAGTTTGACTGGTTTAGACTTCTGATGAGGTCAACAGTACAATAATAAATAATTAATGGTCAATATTAATTATATTAAAAAGTTTCAGCAACAACATTGTGTGTGTGTGTGTGGATATGTAGATATATAGTGAAGAAACTCTTTAAAAATAATTGGGAGTAGACATTATGAAGTTCTTGAATTTTTTATAACAATTGCTAAATTATTTTGCCACTTTTTATTTTGGATACACTTATCCAGATGTTTTTTCATCCTCCTTCAGAGTTGACATTGTCATGATCTACCTGAAATCTTTCTGGCAGTTGTGGACTGTATTATGCAATTGGAAAGTTAATCTCTTTGCTATTTGGTCCTTCGACATTGATTAGTTCACCAAATGCAGACCTAAACAAAAAATATGTAATCTTTATTTGTCATTTCTTATTTACTTGTGATAAGATAGTTGTCACAGAATGTGAAACAGTCTCTCTATTCTTTTCATATCACCAAAGCAACCAGCATAACTGGTAAAAGAAAGCTGTGTAAGAGGAACACTTGAAATAAATCGAGCATCATAATATAAATTCCAGTAAGACAAACATACTGAAACAGAACTCTCTTGCCGAGCTCCAAGAACTTGGATACAACTCTCAGAGAACATAAGACTTTCCTTCATCAGCTACCATTTTGAAAAGCCATAAAAGTTGCACTTCTTAAGTTTGCACCTAGTAATCCAGACACTGACACACCTTTAAACATTATTATTGAACCTGTTCCCTGCCAAGGGTTTGTGTTAATGCAACTCTTATATAATTCTTTGGAAGCGCTCTGTTGCCTATGTGGCTAGGCGGGTGCTATACAAATTCTAGGGTTGGGCGGAAGTCGTGGAGTTCCAGTATGCAGAATTCCTCGGAGTTACATAAAAACTCCTCAGGATTCTATAAAGTTCCGCCAATGGGCGAAAATATGCAAGTCACACTGCAATGTAGCACCAGTAGTGTGAGCAATGCTGAAAAATCAGCACGAACAGCACCATTCAGTGCGGAAGATGCAAGGTCATTTGAGTTGATTTTGATATCGCTCTCGAGTAGAAAATCTTCTCGAGCTGCAGAAAATCTACTCTAGAAGCAGCCGCTGACCATTACTTCCCGCTTTATAAAATGGCACCTGGGGTTGCCAAAACTCACTTGCGCTCGAATTTCTGAGCGCTTTCAGAAAAAAATTCTGCCATGCAGCAATTTGTGGAATTTGGCTGGAACTCTGTGTTACAAGAGTAATGTGGAGACAGTAAAATTCAATCAATTCCACAGCCAGCCCCGAATAAATACCCTAAATAAATGACGCATGGTCTGTACAGTAGTCATTTTTAGCAGCGGACTAACAGACACAAAATCTGATATTTGTTTATAGGATCTAATTTGGTATATACATTAACTTGAACAAGTGGTTCATAACTACAGCATTCTGTGCAATTGGCCTTAATATTACATCTATGTGAGCGGTGCAGGCATCCAGCCTGGGTCCCATATTCACAACTCCTGTATAGATCGGTGCCATGGAAGTGGGTAACCAAAAGATCTGATGATGGATTAAAACTTGGGTTGGATGGCAGTGAATTATTGGTAGAACAATATGTATATTACAAATAAGCATATTCAGAATGCAAGTAAAGAAAACAGCAGTGAACTTTGCAGTGTTTGATTGCAAATAATTGCACTTTAAAACTTCATTTAACGCGCATCTTTCTGACACTTGACTGCACAACACACAAGATCAACTTTTTTCTGTAAACATTGTACAAAGGTGGGATTAGATATTATTTTTTTCTAATTACGCCACTGATCTGTTGCATGGTAGTGATGAATGAAAACGTTTGAGGGCTTCGAGCTAAGTAGTTTAATTTCTGCTTTTTGGCTTACATTTATGCAATAAAGTCTTGTTGAAAGATAAAGCAGTAGCATTTAGGTTGTAGGTGTTTAAAATAACTTGGGCAGCATAAGTTATGAATTTTGTGAAGTGTCCCGAATATTATACCAAGAACTTAGTCCCATTCAGTTGGCAAATATTCTTCTTTCAGGTCGGGAATCTGGATTTTATTCAAATGACTGTATAATGAAAAGATCAGGGCCAAAGTATATAATTAGAAGTCTGGTGCTGATTGCATACAATGAAATTAAATTACAGAGCTATTAAAAATTAGGCAAAATTGGAAGTGAATGAAGAAAGTGAACTCAATTAATTTAAATATAGCCAAAAGACAAACTCCAGTTACTGCCTCTCCTGACCACAGGCTGCAAGCAGGGGAGTGTGGTCAGATGAATTATTGAGTAGTCACTCTCTCATCTGTGCTTCATACTGGCAGAAAGAAGTGGATTATTTCTTTCAGAAGCCCAGGTGACTCATCAGAGGGAAAGATTTTGAAATCAAGGTCCGGAGAAGCACACGTATTGCAAGAAAGATAGACCTATAGATGAGAATGAGTCAAGCAGAGACAGCAAAGACCTACAGGTGCCAATGAAATTGCTCTGTGGGGAAGAAATGAACTCTAGAGCTGCAGAGACCAGCAGGGATGTTCAGTTGGCCTATGTGAACTGGACTCCACTTAATAGAGCATACCTTGCTGTGAAGCCAGGGCTTTAAGCCAGCACAGCTGGTAAATGTGATGACAGATCCCGAGCTTCCCATTCTGTCAAAATACAGCTGATTTCTTTTTTTTTTTAATTCGGCCCATGAGTTATTTTTTGAACAAGTGAAATGTTGTGTCACTCTGACTCTTTTGTACTTAACCTGACTTAGTGGTTCAATTCATGGCAAGTTGTTGTAAAGCCAGAAGTTGCCGCAGTAGAGCTTGGGGGTAAAGGGGAACTTTTAGTAGTTGAGCTATTAATACTTGAACGAATGTTTACGACATAAGCAGTGGTTTTTAACTGATTTTCTTATCCCACACTATAGGAACGGTGGAAGTAGTTTTGCAGCCCTTATTGTCAGAAAGGGTATACTTTTGAAAACTGCTGCGATTTATGGGAATAACTGCCTCGAAATCATTCACTTTATCATGAACAAAAAGTAATTTGCTAAATAAAATCCAGCGAATTAAGGCGGGTTTACAAACAAGCCCGCACCCTATTTGTCACCCACTGTTCAGGGTGGGGAGGCAGTGTCAGGGGGAGGCCTTTCATTTGAGTTTCAAGAAAGTTAGATTTTTAGCTACAGTGTGCTTTATAAAGGAAATATTTTTTTGCTGATAAATGTGGTTACTGGTGAGTGATTTAGTTGTAGCCACATCTTTAGGAACACTATTTGGCGATGGCATGTGATTTTTAAATCAAAGTTTTTGGGGTGAGACGTATCATTTTATTTTATATGTGAATATCCATTACTTGTTAGCTCCCCAAATGAAAATGCATTCACTTTTTTATTTTTTATTTATTGCCTGTGTTTTTGTGTAATTACGATTGAGGCTATGGTAAAGTTGACCTGACTTATCATTATGGTAATTGCTGCATTCATAAACTGACCCCATGAATGTGGGTCATCATGTGGATATATCATGACCACCTGTAGGGAAAAAGCCATTACAACGCAGTCACACCCACGTGTGACCGTCCCCATGCGACCATTACCATGCATATGTCTTTAGCACGCATGCCTTTACATTGAATTTTGAATGAGAAAAGCATAGGCGTGATAAAGGTTTTAAGAATGGTAACAGCATATGCATGGCACGGCACACCTCTGTACCTCTGATCATGATTTTAGGTGTATTTTTTATTTTTTTATTGTGCAGAGTTTTATATAGCGCGAACTTGACCCGAAGGTATCGAGTATCAGAGCGTACTTAGCACCAGTTGCGTTACTTGAGGACACAGGAGATTAAGTGATTTGCCCAGAATCACAGGATGTTCAGCGTCGTTGCCTAGACTCGAACCCAGTCCCCCAGATTCGAGGACGAGCGCCCTAGCCGTTAGGCCAACTCCTCTCCCTTTAGTGTAGGTGTAGTCATTCTTTTTCCTACATAGCAAGATGAGCTCACAGGAAACAGTGATTGAAAAGAGGCAGCCATTTTGAAACCTAATGCTTACAAGGGCATCCATTCGATAAAGCAATAAAAGGTTGTGCTGCGTTGCCATAATAGCTGTTAGGTTCTTGGTGACACCAAGCAGTTTCCGCAAGCGTATCGGGGCACATGTGTATATATACGCGTCAGAACAGGCGTGCAAGATTCACCACAATATTTGAACAAAAAACAGAGTTTCTGACTTTTTGAACCCTGCATACATGGAACAAATTATTTTCCTGAACCACCAGCTGTCCTGTAATAGGCAGAAGAAACCTTATGATCTGCTTCACTGGATGCGGAGCAAAAGTTAAGGTGACTTTTTCTAAATTACTCTTTTCTCTGATGATAAGTAATCTGTGACTATCCGGTCGAAACCAACTGTTTCAATGATGCCCAGCAACAAGTAATATAATGGGCATATCAACTTTCTGCACTGACGCGTAACAAACTGACCAAACAAAGGAGGGCGGCTCTGCTAAGAACGTGTTTTAGTAGGGAAACAGCCAGTACTAGCTCGCAGAAGTTAATCCATTTCATGATGGCTGACGCGCATCCTGTGCTTTCCCTTCTTCACTCTGCCGCCACAGCAGTGCGCCTTAACTGCTCTCATGCCATTACCAAGCATATGCCTTTACTACGCATGCAAATGTTGACCACGTATATACCTTTACCGATGATGTCTTCTCAGCAACATTTTAGAGGTAAAGACATATGTGTTTTGAAATATTTCGATGTAAATGCATGGGCGATAAAGAGGCATGCGTTGCATTAATGATGTTGTAAAGTCATGCGTGGTAATTGCATGCGTTGTTCTGTCATACAATCCTACTCATGAATTGTGTGTCATCCTTACACCCTGGATCAACTCTTCCAGACTGGTATGTGCTTTCTCATAGATTGAGAATGACACAGTGGCTGATGATATTGCGTTGTTGCATAGTAAACTTCTGAAAATCTCATAACATTTTTCCCACATCTGCAATAGCTCTGAAACAATAGCTCCACCCTAAAACTCCAGATGGAGGATGTTATGAAGTGCACACAATTTCTTAACTATGTAGAAGGCTGCTCTCACCATAACAACATGTTTAGTAGGTATGTAAGAGGATGCTAAGGGACAAGATATGGAGTTTATTTTTTAGGATTGTTGCTCATTGTATTTCTCTGTGAAGTGTACACATAGGTAAGCAGTGCCACACCAACGACCCTGAAGGCTCCTGTATTTCATCTTTGTCCTCCCGCTGAACTTAAGGGATTGAAACCAGGTTCTTTAAATTCTGTGCAGCCATTGACGTATTAGACAAGGCACAATTTTGGTCCTCATTCTCCTAGATTTAACGAAGGCAGTTCAGCAGTAAAGCAAATCCTTCAGCAGAATCAAGAGAAAGGTAGCCAACTTGAGATTGAAATACATATTGATAGTCCAGATGAAGTTGCATATCATAGCTAATGGTTTTAAACAGTTATTTGCAGACCCTTAAGCTTCATGGAAGTGACTGGAAGCCTGAAGAAGCATTTTGCAGGATTCTTTTTGTGTTCCTTGTTGGGCTGTAGTGGCTCGTTCATTAAAGTGCACTATGGGATGGTTCTTGTTATGGCTGCCAGTGTTAAAGATGATGGACAGGTTCTTTGGATCCTGTTCCAAGGTAGGGAGTTGTGTGTTTTAACACAGGCGTTTTAGCAAACTAGTCTCTCTGGCATACTACTAGAATAGCAATTTTTAAATAATGTTCTAAAACCTAATAACCAGAATATAAACTGCAAAGCTATTATGGAGGCAAGTATAGGTTTACTATACTTAATTCTGCAAATATTTTCCTTATTTATACTTGGACATCTTCAAGTTATGTAGCTGTTGGGTTAAGTAAATCTGTGCTTACCTTGTATAATTACATTTGCAATGTTTTGATAGTTGATATGCTTACACACAATCAGTTTCGCCCTAGTGAATTTGGCATTATACAATCAGTTTTGCCCTAGTGAATTGGCATTATTGCTGTGGCTTGCACTGTTGCACCTCCACTTCCAAATCCATACTTGGTGCAACTATGCAATGTGGTGTTGATATGCTGTGATCTGACCCAACTGCAGGGGCACCTGTAGGTGGAGATGTTTTATGGGCTAGCCAACCGATATAGAGCCTTATTCTGAAAATGTAGTCACAGAATATGGGGCACTGAACAGTGATGCAGGTGGCTTATAGGGCCAAGGATATGCAGACCGATATGGAGATTTATCTTGTTACTTGATGGTCGATGCTGGACTGCACATTTGCCGTAGGGTGCTGCCTTACCTTACAAGGAAAGCAGTTCTCGAGGAAGGAGGGTAGTATAGTTCCGAGGTCAACAGGAGTAGACAACGTAATCTACTTTTGCTAGGGAAGAATATCTAAATAAGGTCTTGCACCCCATTACAGCCAAAGGACATGTTTAGTGGTTCTGAGGGCAGATGCAGCATAGTGATATAGTGATGCATAGAGTCTGAGCCTGTGTGCCTTGTGAATGTATATGTATCCAAAGTAGATTCTCCATTTTCTTCTTTTTGTTTCTGCAGTCGCAGGTCTCTGCTACTGGTGCACCAATGTTTTTTATCTTTTGGGTGACTCACCTTAAGTACATAATAAGTTTCTCCCTGTGTAGTTTATTCTTCTCCTGTACCCTGCCTCTAACACCAGTTTAAAGATGCTTTAACTTTGGTGTTGGATCAGAGGCGTAAAAAAGGCATCCACACTTCCACAGCCCCCGCGGTGCTAGGGGGGCCCCCAGTATTACCCATATTAGAGGGGGAGCCCTCAGCCTTTACTGATGTGAGGGGCCCCTTCAGCATATCTTGCAGGGGGCCCCCTTTTTGTTAGCCACTGTGTGCAAGATGTGTGATGTCTCATCCAATTGAAAGGGAAAACTCTACTAATCCACAATTTATGGTTGAGTATCATATGATAAAATTGCAAAGGGTAAAATAGGAAGACTCCATAGGATGATAATCTGGTGCTGATGACTACACCCAACTTTGCTGAGGACTTTTTATACCTTCGCCTGGGAATCTGTACTAAATTACTTTAAGGAAAATGCTGATCTAGTGAGCGCAGGCATCGTAAATGTTTAATTCGAAAAGTATGATCTCAGATAGGAAAGTCTAAGTTGTATTATTTCAATGTTAATGTTTAAAATATGAATGTAATTATAATGAATACTAAGCACAAATTTAAAGTATTACACTCTATAAATAATGTAGTAAATATTTTTTTGAAGAAAATGTGAATATGAATGTAAAGATGAATGTACAAAGAAACAGAAATATTCATATTTAGTGGACATATTGCCATTTTGTTCTAATGCAGATTTTTATAAAACAATATGCTGAATACAGTTTGCTAAACTATTACTATTTCTATAATCTTATCCAATAATTTGTGTGTCTTCACCATACTACACATGATTTTCAAAATTTTTATTTTTTGTATTGTATTTTCATGGTTTTTCAATATCAGTAGCCACTTCACATGGCATTTTGATCTCTAGCCAAATCGGGCTCAAATACACAAGTGGAAAATCAGGGAAATGTTGGCAGAAACATGGGGGCAGGGGTACACTAAGACATCTTCTGTGGTGATGCCCAAAACTAAAGGGGTATTGGGAAGAAGACCTAGCTAATATAAATACTATTTTTGACAAGGACATTCCACAATTCCCTGCTTTTACATTCTTCGTTTTCTCCCTGATAGGCAGACTTATCCCTTCCACTGATATAGTAGGAAGGCCATATCGTTAGAGGCCATCCGGCTCTCTAGGATTCTGCCTGTCCACCCTTGATCCTAACTTTATAGAGACTAGGAGCTCTTGGTTATGGAAAAACCTTCTTCATTTTGGAACACAAGCAAAACCACATTGACAAAATATGGGGCCCTTGTATACCAATTTTGGCAAAAGATTTCTTTTTTTTAAAAATAAAATATTTTTATTTGTTGCAAAAGAAGGAAACATCAAAATACAGGTTTTCACCTGGAAGTTAAAGCAGAGGAATACAGTACATAGTTTCTAAATGTTTAGATCATAATACAAATACCAATACAAGTTAAGCTGGTCGTCTCAAATAATTTCAAACATATTAAATAAATGCTCCCCAAATTTTTTCCCTCCCTTTCAGTGCCTTGGGACCTCCATTGTATAAATTTCATTAATGAGGCTCCACCACTCCATAATATGGGGTGATTCCTTTGATATCCAAGACCTAGCTATTACTAACCTAGCACAAGCAAATATTATAGTTATCAGATCTTTTTGACTGCTAGTAATGTCCTGGATATCAAGCAATATTAAATGAGCCAAAAGTGGTGGAGAGATTATTTGTTTACTGTTTAAAGCATCTGTTATTCCCTTCCAGAATAGGACAAGTTCCGGACACTGGTAGAGCATGTGCTCAATGCCTGCTGCTTCTAAGTTACATTTCGGACATTTCATTCGTTCGCCAGAGACATTTCCTAGTATCCATCGAGCAATTCTCTCAGGTGTATAATATATTTGACTCACAGTTCTATAGAATTGCAACCTTAGGTTAGAAGATTGAACTACCTGATTGATTTGTCGAAGTGATGCTGAAATCTGATTCGGACTGATATTAATTCCTAATCGGTTAGACCATTTATCCGCCATTTTCCCACAGTCATATATCCTACCTGAGCTTAAACACCCATAGCTCTCACTTAGGAGTGATTTAGTTCGTCCCGAATAGAGACATTTTAAAGTATCTGAATGATCAGCTCTCTCAATTTTCATTTTATTAACTAAAAAGTCCCTGATCTGTATATATTTAAAGTACATACCATCATTTAGTTTATATATAAGTTTTAATGTAGTAAAGTTTAGGAGACTGTCTAAGCCATATAAGTCCCCTAAAGTAATTATGCCATGTCTTATCCACAAAAGCCCAGCTCCGTCAGAGAAGATACCTGGCATTCCTGGGATCCCCCAAAGGTGAAGCTCAGCATTGAAAAAGGGAATCTTGTCAAAAATCATGATTTGGTCCCAACTTTTTTTAATGTATCTAGCGGTCTTAAATTTAACTCTTTTAAGGTAATTTGGATCATGCACACGAAACAAAAATTGATTACTATCTGGTCCCAACATAAATTGATGAAAAAAAAGATAGTTTTCGTTTTTCAGGAAACTACGTACGCGGCGAAAGACAGTTGCAAAAAAATATAGTTTAAAATCCGGAAAGTTTAGACCTCCTTTTTCAATTGGGAGCTTCAAGAGCGCCATAGACCTACGAGCTTTTTTATATCTCCATATGAAGCTGCTACAAATGCCCTCTAATTTAAAAAAAAAAAGATTATTAAGTTGCAGTGGAATGGATCTAAATAGATACAAGAATTTAGGTACGATCTTCATTTTTATTAAATTTATACTTCCTACCAAACTAAGTGGTGTCTTGTGCCAATTTTTAAGAGATGTAGTTGTTTCCTTAAGCAATGGCTCATAATTCAATGATATTATTTTATCTACCTCGGCCGTTAACCTTATTCCTAAATAAATAGCATTTGGGCAAAGTCCTGGTATCGGTTGAGCGGGTTTGTAGTTAGCGATAACTTGAGTTTTACTCACGTTTAGTTTGTAACCTGACACCTCTCCAAATTTTATCGCTTCCTCAAATATCTCCGGAATAGCCTTAACTAAATCTGTGGTGAATAGAGCTATATCATCCGCAAAAGCAATTATTTTTAAGCTCTTCCCACCATGTTGTACCGGAATTATATTATCCTGGGCCACCAGAGCATTTAAAAACGGCTCTAAGGATAGGGCGAAAAGCAGGGGGGACAGCGGACAGCCCTGCCTAGTTCCCCTCTTAATTGAAAAATGTGCCGAATTGATTCCTGCGTAGCTTACTATCGCCGTTGGATGTTCATATAGGGAACGGACCCATCCAAGATATTGTCCCTGTATACCAAAAGCCCTCATTACCGCCCACAAGTACTCCCACCCCACTCGGTCAAATGCTGCATCCAACATAACCATTCCGAGTGGGGTGGAAGTAGTTGAAGCCACATCAAATGCAGTAATGGCCGTATTAATATGGGTAGTGGTGTCTCTCCCCATCACAAACCCATGTTGCTGAGAGTTAACTAATTCAGGCATAATAGGTGCTAGACGATTTGCCAAAATTTTGGCAAAGACTTTAGCGTCTGTATTGATCAATGAGATGGGTCTATATGACCCACATTCTTCTGGAGGTTTGCCTTTTTTTAGAAAAAACACTATTTTTGCGGTTTTCCAAGATGGAGGGGCACTTCCTGTTTCCCCAATAGAGTCGATTACTAGTTGTAAGAGCAGCTGGAGTTCTTTATAACATATTTTGTAGAGCTCTATGGGTAGACAATCTTCACCCGCAGCCTTATCTGAGGGTAGTGCTTGTATAGCAGTTTTTATTTCAGTAACTGTAACTTTGGAGCCAAGATGTTTAATAGCTTCATTGTCTTGTTGAATTGGCATATATTTCTTTAAGTATTGTATAATATTATCTTGGCGGGGTGTGTTTTCTGGGGTATATAGACTGCAGTAATATTTAGCAAACTGATCTAAGATCTGATCCGGTTTATCATACTTGATAGAATCTGAGCCTTTTATTGATTTAATGGTTGTTTTGGCTTTCTTATCTGCTACTTTGTAAGCGAGAACTTGGCCAATTCTGTCACCCCCTTCGTATTGTGTCAAATTGTATTTATGGATTTTAGCGCTATATCTCTCCCTGAGCGTCTTTTTCAATGCTGACTGTAACGTCACTAATTCAATTCTTAATTTTTCCACATTTGATTTCCCCTGTGTGAGGGCCTCTACCAGATGTTGTTCAGCTAATAGAATACTAGAGGTGGTGGATTTAGTTTCCCTCCGATTTTCCGCGTTCTTTCTTAAAATATATTGTTGGGCAAAGCCTCTTATACTACACTTACAAGCGTCCCATACAAAATTAATCGTAGAAGAATTAATATTAAATGCTATAAATTCTCTTATATGTTCTTTTAAATTCGATAAAAATACAGCGTCCATAAATAAATATCTAGGAAATGTGCACTGTCGGGGTATTTGCTCCCTATCAAGAATATTACATTCTAACAATATAGGATTATGGTCTGATGATACTCTTGGGCAAAGTTCTATATTGCAATTCTCCATGATATTATCTGTTGCCCACACCATATCTATCCAGGAGCATACTTTGTGGGGTGCAGAATAATACGTGAACCCTGCTATGGTAGGGTATTTAGTACGCCAAACATCTTTCAAGTTGTGCAATCTACCCAGTTCCACGATTGCAGCCCTGACTTTGCGCATCCTTATTATAGTACCTTTTCTTGAAGAATCAATCTTGTAATTCATAACACGATTAAAATCCCCCATTATCAGCAGTTCACCCTCCCATTCCAATAGCTCTATGTTTAACTGTTCATAAAGGTTTGGTTCATCAATATTAGGCCATAGACCAAACAAAACACGTACCACTTATGTTTTAGTTGCACCTGAGCGATTGCCCACCTCCCCCTTGTATAAGCTGCTGTTTTAATAATTTCCATCCTTAAGTGCCTCTGTTTCAAAATTGCTACCCCCCGCATTGATGCCCCTAAAGTTGAACAAACAACAAGCTCATACCCCATTTGTGACAAAAGTTTGCGATCTTGAAAGGCAATATGAGTTTCCGAAACAAGTGCTATGTGCGGTTTATGCAAATTTAGTTCTTCCTGTACAAGTCTCCTCTTATATTTACTATTGAGACCAGCAACATACCAAGCCAGACATCTAAAGAAAAACATATCTCTTTGATAACTTTATTCGGTCGCCACAGACCATAAAAGTACAGATAAAATACATACATACAAACACAGATAGCTAAAACAATAAATAGCATGTCCAGTAATTTACAGCTAAGAATAGATTAAACCTAAATAGTTATCAAGATAGGCAAAATAAAAACTAGAGATAAACATAATTTATACTACCAGCGCATTCAACATTAGACCGTTATACCCCCGGACATAGTTTCAATAATCTGGAACGCGTCAACCACACACTACCCAAGAATTTTGCAACCCCACAAATCATGATGGAGGATGAACTGTCCGTAGAGAGAACACGTAGTGCCTGATTGTGGCACCTCAACCCAAGTTCCCTGCAAACTGGTTTCAACCAAAGTTTCCGGGCTCCTTTGTAAGCTGGGCAAGCAAAAAACAAATGGGCCACAGACTCCTTAGGTGCCGCACAACCTGGGCATGCACACTGGCGGGCACCAGGGTTTGACCACCTCGCCGTAAACTCGTGCACTGGAAGCGTCCCATATCGCAGTTTTAGGTATAACGCACGATCTAGGGGTTTAGTTATCAGATCGAGGAAGGGCTCCCATTTCCTCACACACTTAAATAACAGGAATCGGTCCGTGAGTGGGCCCCCATCCGCAGCCCTCAGCGCATTATTCTGGACCCAGTCCCAATATAGCTTTTTAATCATTTCCTTGGGCGGTGGCAATTGTGACTCCCATGCATCTCTTAGCCCTAGGTTAAGAACCAGGTCTTTCAGTTTATTCAGCCATACTATTTTTTTGCCCGTGTCCAATAACAGAAGATCGTCCAGCCCTTCAGCGTATTTTGCAAGCTCGGCAGTTCTTCTCAATCGAGTCCAAAAAAGCAACGGGCGGAGCCTTACCAAATCCTTTAATGCTCTTCTACCCAGATCTAGTCTCAGGGGGATCAATGGGGTGGAAATAGGGAGAGCCACCACCTTCCTTAGGAAGATATTTTCCGCTGCCGATAAATCAGACACATTTTCGAACCCCCAGAGTTCAGAGCCATATAATGCCGCTGGGAGAATCTGGCCCTCGTAAATAGCCATAGCAGGAGAGACAGGCTTACTGTTTGATTCACGGAGCTCCCTCAAAGTCACCCCGGATACTCTTTGGTGACTGAGTAGCATTTTGGCCAAATGGTTCTTCCAGGTCATACGACTGTTTATCCGGACACCAAGGTAATCAAAAGATTTAACCAACTCCAAAGGAACACCATTAAGTAGAAAATTGTTTTTAAATCTCTTGGAAGGGGAGAATGCCATCAATTTAGTTTTTGACGTATTAATGGTTAAGCCTCGGTTGGTACAAAAGGAGCTAAACCGGTTCAAGAGTTTTTGCAGGCCCACAGGGGATTTGGAAATTAATAAGGTATCGTCAGCGAAGAGTAAGGTGGGGATTTTTTCCCCCGCCAGGGATGGGGCATCCGTCTCCTCTCCCTTCAGATGGTCCACCACTCCATTCACAAATAGGGAGAAGAGTGTCGGAGCCATAACACAGCCCTGGTGTACTCCTCTCCTCACAGGGACCCTGTCTGTTAACTGACCCTGGGATCCCCATCTAACCCTCGCGTAATTCCCCTCGTGGAGCCTTACGATTAGTTTAAGGAGTCCACTGGGAAAACCCATCTCCCCTAGGATTTTCCATAATTTTGCACGAGGGACCAGGTCGAAAGCTGTTTTGAGATCTATGAAGGCCATATATAAACTACCTTTCTTGATGGTCACTGCCTTCCAATAGATCGCAAAAAAGCGAAAGACCTGGTCCATCGTCCCTACCTTACTTCTAAAGCCCGCTTGTAAGTGGGAAAGAATACTGGCCTCCTCCATCCAATCTCCTACTCTAGAGATGATGACCCTGCCAACCACTTTCTGAATTATGTCTATCAGACTGATAGGTCTGTAGTTAGCAGGGTCCTCTCTAGCCCCCTTCTTGAACACGGTTACCACCTCTGCTCCTTTCCAGGAATCTGGCACCTGGTAACCCCTAGTGATCAGATTCATTATTATGGCTATTAATTTAGCCCAAGCCTGTGGCTCAACCATCAACAAATCTCCAGGGATCCCATCCTGTCCGGCTGCTTTCTTAGGGGATAGGTGTCTGATCGCCGCCACTACCTCTGAGGTCGTAAATGGGAGGTCATCCACCCCTGAGATACCCCCCTCACCCAGGCTAACCGTCCCAGGGCTAGATGTTTCCTCGGAGCCTCCATACAGGGATGAGAAATGATCAAACCATTGCTGACTAGTTATATGTGCAGCCAATGGTTGTGATTTCCTCTGTCTAGATCTATTAATCAAATCCCAAAAGAGGTTCGGGTTCCTGCTGCTCACAGCATTGGATAGGTCCTGCCAATGCTGTTCCTCCCACTCACGTTTGGCCAATGATAATGCTTTCAGGTAATCCTTCCTGGCCGCTCTAACCAGCAAGGGATCCCCCGAAATCAGGGCTTTTGTCAGTTGTCTCCTCTTACCCTTACACTGATCGTTATACCAGGGATTAGTAAGAGTGGGGGGTACACTGTTGGCCCTGTTGCACTTCGCTTTTGCGATTAAAAATTGGCCCACATGGTCTAATGTGGCCTTGTAGGCAGAATCAAGAGAGGGATAAGGGAGCCCACTAATCGCGTCATCACCAATCCAGCCCTCCAGGTCTAAAGTCAAGCGCTCCACCAAGGATTTGATGGCCCCTAGATCGTTCTCCCTGAGTTTGACCTTATCCCATTTTAATCTGCGAGAGTTATTATATGGAATAACCTCCTTAGATATTTTTGGTGTGACTTTCGCCCTCCTGTCTTTTAGGGTAGCCCAGTTAAATTTACAGCACAAGGGATTATGGTCGCTATCCTGACTTGGATGGACCTCCATATCAATCAGGTCCGCCCAGAAACAGACATCCATTAGTATGTAGTCAATTCGGGACGGGCCCGTAAGTCTATTGAAGGTCATTGCCCCTACCTGATCAGATGTTGTCCTGCCGTTAAGGGCTCTTAGCTTGTGGTCCCTAGTCAGCGCAGTAATTTGAATTGCCCTAGCTGACCATTTCCTAATCGGGGGCAGGGATAATGATGGAATGGACCATTTTGAATCCTCCTCTTCGATGCCCAAGGGATCATCTCCGAGGAGCGGTTCAAACGTGCAATTAAAATCACCCCCCACAATAATCTTTGCTGAGGGCGGGCAGTTTGCTAAGGCGGAGTCCAAGGCTGTTAAAGTCAGGGAGACAGGGTCCCCAGGGGCCCCTCTAGCATAAACGTTGAAAAGGTCAAGCCTGCTACCCTTCTCCCTTCCTCTACCGGAGAGATGGAGGATATCATTACACTCCAAAGTATGGCGTGTGACCACCCAATCCAGTTCTATTTTGATCCACACCATAAGGCCCCCCGACGGTCTACCCTTACCCTTACTTACTGCTGGAAGAAAGTGAGTGGTGTACCCCGATTTATATAGCGGATTTAGGCTCCAAGTTTCCTGAAACAGGCAAACATCGAACCTTTCAATAAACTTGTGCCACTCTGGTATTTCTAACTTCCTTTTTAACCCCGCAATGTTCCAGGAAAGGAGACTTATTACACGACTTCCCTTTAGCACTAAGATGTGGCCCTCACCAGACCCACCCTCGTTGACCACCATGATCGTACAGCACCCCCCCTCCAATACCAGGGGGATAGTGGTCATAGGACAACCATCCACGCCAGTCAGAGGACTGGCGAGCATAGAAGCCTCGATAGTGTTATTAATAATCACAGTTTGGACTGGGGGTGGCCCAACCTTCTCCATATCTACACTACCACCAGCACATCGTGGGGTCTCCCCCTCACGCGGTTCACTTGACTCCCCCCCGGGCACTAAACTTCAATCACAGTCTTCCAGCCCCGAAAGCTGAGAAAACCGATTATATGTTTCCAACGGGGTAAAGGGTCTAAAACAGCTCAGCCTGCTGTCGTGGTTGCTCATATGGCTATAAGGGACCCTAGACCATGGAGGTGGCTGATCAGGCAACGATGGAAAATGTTGTCCCTGCTGGGGGTAGTTGTTAATAGGTGGCAGGATAAAAGAGGGCCTATAAGCTGGAAATTTATTTGGATGTTTAAAAAGGGTAGCCTCTGTCCTAGGGTAGAAATATATTAAGGCTCGAGGGGTGATACAGGATGCGCCATTTCCTTGTGACCAGTTTAATATGTAATCAACAGCCCGAGGATCTCTGAAATTCACCACCACTATGTCCCCCTCTATATTTTTGGTGCTTCTCCCCAGCCAATTAATCCGTCTCACATGGACTATGTCCCCATCTATATTGGGCGCTATCGGCCTATATGTTCTCAACCAATGAATAATTTTGTTCTTAAGGTCAACATATCCCTCCTTCTTATTTTCCGCTATCTGGGGAACCCCTGTCAGGACCACCACATAGGGCGCTGCTTCTGGGGGAATTTCTACATGTGGGACCTTTTTGTGTAGAATCTTGTTATTCCGACCTACCCCTTGGATGTTCAGATTGGCGCTTGCCATAGCCTTTACGGTTGGTTTGTTGGGGGCGGCGACTAAATCAATACCTGGTGGCTTAGGTTGAATTGGGGGCTGTGCTTCTTGGGTGATAAGATCGGCTGTGCCCTGGGGCTGTAGGGTTTGCTTGGCCGGCTGTGCTGGAACGGAAGGATTATTTTGTACCAAATTAGCATGGGGCAATGTCAAGGATGTTGAATGCGCCAACCCACTCCCCTTGGTTTTAGTCAGAGTGGCCATGCTGGATATGGTGGCTTCCAGTATGGTGAGTCTGATTTCCACCTTTTTAATGGACTCATTGATGGGTAAGAGAAGAGATCTCAACAGAAACTCCAAATTTCCCATCAATGGAGGGGGGGATAAAGTAACAGCAGCTACTGCTCCAGTACTATCATTAGGAATCACTGACTGAATAACTACCTCTGGCGGGTTGTAACCCGATGGTGGTTCCACTACTGATATACAATCCTGTTCTACTACAGGAGTATTGTCAGATAAAATGGGGGTTTTTAACCTTTTGCCAAACTCAGTATGCAAGGTTTTAGCTTTGCCAGGTACCACCCTGAGTGTCTTTCTTTTTTTACTAGGTGGTGGGCGGTGAATCTGGGCCGCAATTAAAAGCTTTGGTTTTTGTTTCCTGGGAATAGATGTGAAAGGAGCACAATTAGGGCTAGGGGTATGGGAAACAGATATTGTGTTATCCAAGGGAAAATCGGGTGTGGATACAAAATCCCGGAACAATAGAGGGACGCCTTCTGTGCTAACATTATCCCCGCTCAAATCTACAGAACCACCATCCCGGGTTGAATCCAACAAGGAACTGTCGATAAGGGGTCTTTGTTTCAAACTCTCCACTGAGCGACGCCGCTCTGCCCTACGCTCTGCTAGAATAAAATCCTTATCTCCCTCGCTCTTCTTGGGGAAATATTTCTCCAATGAGCCATTGCGTAGTCTTCCTTTTTTCCCTGGGGTTCCCTCTTCTGTCGCCATATCCAGCGTAAGGCCGAGCAGAAGTCACTAACCTGAAGTTATTAAGGGGGTGGCCCGGCCCGGCCTCCTTCGGCCCCGGACGGCCACAGACGGTCCCGCCCTTGTCCCGGGCTTCTCCCGGCGAGCTCCCGCGCGCTCCCGCGCCGCGGAATGCAGATACCTTTATGTAGCTGTAATGATATTGATGGGAGGTTTGTTGGGGGCGGGGCGGTGAGGGAGAGCAGCCCAGGTGGAACGGGCGCGGGTTTCCTGGGGCTCCTGGGATATGGAGTCCCAGCCCTTAGCTCGCAGCCCTCTGCCCCTGTTTGGCCCCAGCAGCAGCTTGCAGCAAGGATGGAGAGAGCCCCTCTGCGATGCGGGACCCGCGCAGCGGGTTCCGCGAGGCTTGAAGGTAGGAAAGCGCTGGTATTACTCACAGGGACCACAAGGCGCTGAAGGTTTGGAAACGCGTTTTTTTTTAATCTCCGAGTCCACAAGGCAGTAACCGCTTACAGGACAGTCCCCAACATATCTTATGACTATGTATTTAAATTTCCTCTGCATTTCAGATTGATTGAGAAAAAAAAAGAAATAAAGAACATTTAGCTCTACAGTTGACGATCATTCTTTCTTGCATTAAGATTTTTCCCCCTTTACACCCACCCCAGACCCATCCCACCCTAGAGTTTCCTGAGGGAGAGCACCCCTCCATACCCTGCTGCAGTTGACGTGGCAGCATCGCGAAGTAGCGTGTAGAGAGACTTAAGTCGACCACCTCTGAATAAAGAATTCAAACAGTATTATCTTTATGAGGGAAAAAAGCACGAGTAGGCAGCTAATGAAGCCCATTCCTACATCCTTCCTATATCATTCCTACATCATATAAAATCTTTTCTTTCTATTTTCCCCAATTCTTTCTTCCTCCCCCGTTTGCAATGCACATTTGACTACTTACTGTGTATTTTAACATTTATTAATTTATTCTGATAATCCCCCCACGTCTATAAAAAAAAAAAAAAAAAAAAAAAAGAGGAAAAGAAAAAAGAGAAAAGGGGAAAGAAAGGATTCGAGAAGGCAATATCGTGTCTTATGTAGTCAATAGTCAGTTTTTACTTGTCCCACTCGAATTTGTTTTTTCCTTTTAAGTACTTAGTTTTGTCAGTGCTTGTTCAGCCTCTTTTTCTTCCGTAAAAAAGTATACCTGGCCATTTTTGATCACCTTTAGCCTAGCTGGCTCTTGTAAGTATACTGTACATCTGATCGCTTTAAATCAGTCGATCATCTTGCGTAGCTGCCATCTTTTATCCATCGTTTCCTTGCTCAGGTCGGATCGACCAAAAAAGGTGATATTGTCCACTGTTACAGGATTGTTTGGCCTTGCTTTTAAAGACATCGCTTGTCTTAGCAGAAAAATTTATCAAGAGGGGTCGCGGATATTTACTATCTTTATTTCTTTGAAAGAGTGGCAATCGGTGTACTCGTTGCAGTTGGGAGTCCCAATCCCAGTCTGATAAATCGACAAAAGCTTTCTGAAATAATTTCACGACATAGGATCGGGGGTCTGCGCCTTCTGACCCTTCAGGGACCCCAAATAATCTAAGGTTGTGTCTTCTCGCCCTATTCTCCAAATCCTCAACCTTTGCCTCTAGCAAAAGATTTCAAGGAACTCTAATGGCCATGATACTTTAACATTTTACAACAGACCTGCAGTCTGGGCCCAGAGTCCTCTCAGGACCCTAGTTGATCCCTTTTCATACAACACCAGGTGGGAGGTGGTTGTGTTACAAAGGGTGAGAATGCAGCCTCTTTTTAGGGTGGGATGGGGGTACAGTCATATATGGGGTTTCAGGAAGCGGGGAATGGGTTATTTTGTTGCATTGAGCTCATAATTTGACATCTCTCTCTACTTGCCTACAGGTTGTTGGTGGAATTATGTGTAAACTGATTTAAAATAATTAAAAAAAAAGTTAAATAATCAAATATTTTTACATAAAATTGTATTATGATAACTCATCTTAAAAGACCTTTTAATCCCTTCTCAACATGTAAGTCTTAATGCTAGTTCTGAGAAACTATGGGTCCTCTCTTTTAGCTCTAATTTCTGAGCCTACACCCTTCTGTGCTTGTGGCCTCCCCAGGTGTTTGTGACCTACATGTGTACCACAGTCAGAATATTAATAGCTCTCTATCCACACCTACCCCACATGCAGGAGCCTCTAAAGTGAAGTGATGTTAAGTTTGATTCTACTAGAGTCTTGGTTGCCACACCTGCATCCTTCCCAGGTTGCCATGGTGTTGGCAACATGAAAAGGGCACTTACCTTAATTCTCCCTCAACTGTGTACGACAAAAAATTTGAAAAGGGATAATGGCGGGGGGGGGGGCATTGGGGGGGGAGCAACGGCCTTTGCAAATTCATTGTTGGATGAAGACTGTTTGTAAGATAGGAAGAAATGAGCCTGTTCTGCTGTTGTCTCAGTGGGGATAGTTGTCTGAGGTTAGGATAAATAGCGAGATTTTGAAAGACATTTTTTCTTGGTTGATTAAAAAGATCGGCACCATGATTCTGCACTACTGTTCTTTTTCAGGACTAATATAGCTGTTATTCATGAACTCTGGATGTTTCCAAATGTCCTCAAACCTCCAGAAATATCAGCTACTGATGTCTGTATTTGTTGTTGCTCTTCACTCATCCTAACTCTCGTTTGGAATGTTGTTAAAGAGATTTCTATGTTCTATTGAAGGCTTGATGTCCTTGTCAGTATTTGTTTCCCTTTTGACACAAATGCCTGTTTGGCTGTCTATTACCTTCGCCTTATTGAATAACTGCACTCAGCAACTCACACTCGCCTTCAATCTGGGAAACCGTGTTTACATGGCATGCGCTACAACACATGCCCATGCCATGTGTTGTAGAGCCCCCTACAGCAATAGACTTGCTGTAGGGGGCCCGCTAGACTAAGGAATAGTATAATCTGCTGTTCCAACACCTTCCCTACTGTTGCACACGCTGGAGTTGGAATGGTAAATTATACTGTTCCTAAGTCCAGCGTGACCCCTACAGCAAGTCGCAGAAATGACTTGCGATGTAATGGTTTGCATTGTAACAATGCGGTCGTTGTAACAACCTCGTTGTAATCGCATGCAATGTAGCACATGCGATGTAACATCGCATATTCCTTCAATCTACCAGCAGCTTTCGCCATCACATATGTGATCTTAAATACTGATGCATATGTGTAATTCAAATGGTAGGAGTGATCTTGGGAATGTTATCAAGCCACTAACTGCAACAAACTGTGCACTGGATGTCATACTCCTCACCATGATCATGATCCTGGACTCTGAACTCTTCTCATTCCACTTTTCCTTGGCACGCTGGCACTGTCAGTTCTGAAGATATGCAATCTGGGCAACCCGTTGGAAAATCAAATCTATTGAGGAACTTAACAAAGCTGAGTAAGCACTCCAGCACGTCTCTGTAAGGGAAAAGCAACTCAGACCACCACTGTGGAAAGCACCAGGTCATCTTTCTTGTAGCCATCTCCAAACGGCCATGAGTTTACAAAAATGCGGCATCAAGCACTGCAGAGTGCACAGTTGAAATTATGTCTTGCATTTTACCAGTTGAAGTCCGTTTCGAAGTCTTTGAACATTACATTTAAGCAAGAGCTTTTTTTAGTCTGTAGACTCTATTGGCAGGCTTAATCCTACCAGGCCTGGCTTGCTCACTCATTCTTGGGAAAAGTGGTGTTCAGTGCTCTAATGTATATGCTCGTGTGGCCAAAGCATGTGCACTGAACCCACCGCTAGCTAAATGAATATTTTAATGCTGTTTTCATAGCACCTACAGTTGCCTGAACCCAGCTGTGGCTCCTGCGCTAAGGCGGAGGAGTGTCGCCCCACTGCTCTGAGCAGTGTAAAGGAAAAATAAAATGATAATAACTGAACGTTATTATCATTTTATTTCTTCCATAATGGACTGGAGTCAGGTTAGGGTGGGTCGGGCGGGGCTCGTTTCAGTGGGCGAGTGGATGGTGCGCCTAAGTGCGCATGCCGGTTTGGCCAGCAGTCTTGGGCCAGTCAACCGTCATGCACACCTAGCATATTCTCCAATGGGCTGTAATGCACAGCCTGGGTGAAGAACATGCACAGGCTCCTACTCCCTGTCTTAGCGCCAAACCACGGCGCTCAGACCAATCACAACACTGCTGTCATAGTGACAGCAATGTTGTGATTGGGTAGGGGAGTCTGGAAGCCTGGGTGCTGCCGGGATCAAGAAAGAGCAGAGCAGAGGACAGAGTAGAGGCAGAGGCTGGCGACCAGTGATGAGCAGGTAGGTCTTTTTTTCTATCCCAGTCCACTGCTCCTACCCCCATTCCCTTCCACCCGCGCCTGCCTGAACCGAATGGAAAAATGCAATTCAACGGGTGGATGCGCGTGTTACTGGGCTAGATGGTGAGACGAATAATTGCATGGGAATACAGAGATCTTTTATAGAGGGCTTTTAAGTCTTCTAGACTTAAAGGAGTTCATTAATTTGTTTCTAAAATGTTTGCTATATATAATCTGCGATACGTTTTTGGTTAGAAAGTCTCGTTAAGTGATATCCTTTTTAGAAGCACTGTCGTGTGTGCAATGCTATATATTCTTTTTTCATTTGATGATTGTTCGTGTTGACTGTCACAGTTGAGACTTGCTCACCTAAAGCGTGTACCTATTGAAGACGCTCAAGTTCCTACATATCGTCGCGAGTAAGAATGAGAAGAGAAACCAGTGGTCACTCACTCAACTGTAATAAATTCACATGTCAGACATTGCTTTTAGGATGCTACACTTGCTCTGAAGGCCTTAATATAGTGCTGTTAAAAATTAGCCATTCTTGAAGCAGTAAGATTGTTACTCTACAGTTAGGCTGCCGATGCCCAATAGCAAATAATATTTTAAAAGACTGCAATAGCCAATTGTGTGTAGAACGTGCTGCGAATTCTGTACATTTAAGTTGACTTGATGAGTCCATACTTTTTACATCAAAGATTGAAATATTTCAAGAAACTGACAAGTCATTTTTTGCATTTTAATGAATGCAGCCCCAGTGCCAGAACTGCTCACCTTTTGGATAAGTTCCAGGCCTTCCTCCTAATTGACACTGAGCTGAGAGCGATCCAGCGGCAGCCCACATTAAAGGCAAAGCTTTGTGCATGTGTTTTACAGTCAGCCAAAACATTGTTAATGTTTGGACACGAGCCCAAAACTTCCACACCTGGGTCGTACATCAAATGTTAAACGAAGCAGACGGGCGACTTCCTTTGATCAGTGTTTCTGGCGGTTTCATGGGTACTAAAGAAGTATAAAGGAAGACAGTGGGTACAGTTGCCTTGCGTCCAAACAGGCTGTATTGTATGTGTGAGCCATTCCGCCACCAGCAACACAGTCTATCCATCAACATTAGTAAATAGAAGCCAATAATACATATATTGTTGGGAGCTTACACATTCATGACCAATATGACTGAATTATGGTACTTTGTTCATTTTTGTTAAATATGTAAACACATGTGTAATATTGCAGTAAGCTTACTTTGATTACATTTCTGTGATTAGCATTATTCACCCATTAATTCAATTCTTAACCATACTTATATTCAGCTGCGCCCATACTTCTTTCCCTAGCAAGACACTGGATTCTAACTCTTCACTCTAATTCTGTTCCATTCTATTTGATCCATTCTTATTCCCTCTGTATTTGGGTAGCAATTCTTCTTTCATTGTCTATTGGCGAACTTGTAAGTTTGATTGTATATAATTGTTGCATAAGTTAAATGCTAAGAATTGAGCAACCTTTCTTTCCTGACTGCTAGTGAGAACAAGAATTGGCAAAGCCAATAGGTCTCGCCTATGCGAACTGTTGGCTTTGTCAATGTTTTTAGCCATGTTGCACTGCAGCGTGGTTGAAAGTTTACAAAAAGCACTGATAGTAGTGTACTTTTGTACAAAAATTGCTGACCAGCATCTCAGAGGAAGGGTGTGCAGCACAGAGGTTGCGCAAAAAAGCGTTAGGTGTGACCAGCACTAGTCGCATCATAGGTTCTTTTTCCTTAGGTTGTGTAGGCGAGACCCATTGGCTTTGCCAGTGTTTTTTCCAGGCGGAGGGGGAGGGAGGTTTGAAAGTAACAATGGGAATGTGAAAATGCTAGAAGTAATGAAAGGAGTGGGGTTGGGCAGAAAGGTGAGAGGAGAAGCAACCCAAAGTGGGCAAGCAACAGTGCACAGTGGGTAAGCAACAACACGGAATGGGGAAGGGCACATGCAACCAACCAAAAGAAACCAACAAAATAATCTGTGCAGGAATTTCAGAAGTTCATAGGTCTATATGTACATTACCTATTATTGGCCATCAAATCTAATACTCTGCCAGTCAGAAACATAACTAAATGTCGTATTGAGATAGTCAGCCCCATAATTTGATGTACAATTCTCACATGGCCTTCCTTTGACATCAGCACCACTAAGTATATAAGGTATACGCTTTCTCCCATATTCCAATGTCAATTCTGCTACTACTTGCCCACTTCTCCAATTTATCTTGATCCAGGACCTGTACCATTGATAATGATATTTAGGGTGAGTGAAGAACAAACAAAGAAAGTATGTTACATTAAGGTTTTCGTATTTTTGGAAAGTGCAGGGTGACTCGTTGGATTTCTCCAGGTATAAAGGCTCAAAGAAAGTGCAATAAATAATTTCGCCATATCCACCATGAAAGAAGATCTGTCTTTCAGATACCATTTATTTTGTGAGTTGGTTTTAGTGGAACAACATTAGCAGAGGTTAGTTGCTTAGTAATTTATAAAATATATTGATACCAGAATGCGTTTGTGAAACCAATACCAACAATTCTCAGCGCTAAAAAAAAATCACATTCCATAAAAAAAGTCAATATTGAACATCAACTTTTTGTGCCCCATTTGCTTCTCTTCATTTCTCCCCCACAAATCTCCAATATTTCAAAATCCTGCACTGGGCCGTTCTTGTTGATTGGATACTCGGAGAAACCTCGTAGAAGGATCTTAAAACACAAAATGAAAAACACACTTACTCTAAAACCCAACATATCTCTGGAGCGCAGCTCTCTAATGCTCTTATTAACATGCTACCCACTTCCTTGAGTCACCAAGAATGGCATGACTGCATCCTCATACATACAAATGCGTCCCACTCTTACCCAGGTCATCCAATCCTTTCTCGGCCTTAGCATAGTGGAGCTGTCCATTACAGTCACCAACCTAGCTAGTGACACCCTCGATCCATTGAAAAAGATGTTGCCAACTTGCATAGCTGTTTCACCATTCAGTGCCACTTTCAAGTCATAAAGTGTAACATGATGCGTTTCCACAGACTTGAAGCATATCCTTCCATTATCCTAATGAACTGACTATCTTGTAGGGAGTTTTACATTTTTGTTGTATTTCTGTATGTGTTGTAGTTTTTTATTTTTATGCACATTGGCCGGTTGCCTTGATGTCAGTTTACGAGAATGTGGGCTCACTAAAAATTCCTGCTGTCCCTGAAAGCATATTACTGGTGAGAGAGAGAGGGAGAGATTGGCACTCAGACCAATCACAACGCTGCATTGCACCTTTGTGGTTGGCTATCGGGAGCTTGACTGCTTCCTGATTTGGACGTCACCTAGAAGAGAAGCAGAGAAGGCCGTTGTAATGGTACGTTTAAAAAATATATATATATATATATATATATTCCCCAACTCCCCCTAGACCCACCCAGCCACTCCTGTTCCCTGCGGGCCTTCACTGCCCATGGTATAAAAAATATGTGATGCAAGTTTAAAAAGTGATGTTTATATTTTCACCTTGAATATTTGTGCATCCAGTAAACCCCATACGTTTGAAAAAAGTCAAAAACGTGGGAAATTCTTGTTGTAGTAACTAATACCGATCACTCTGAATGGTCCTTCTAATGATGCACTTGCTGGACAGAGATGTGGCAAAGTATATAAAGTCGTCAGAGAAGCGGCAAACTATGTGTATCTTGGATATCATCCTTTCGAGGATCTATTTGTATAAATTCAAACCACAAATTACTGTTGCAAGTGTTTCCAAGTTACTGTTGAAGAGCATAATCTCACATATTCTTCATAGCATTGAGGTGAGTTGCAGTGGTATGTACTATTGAAAAGGTCATTTTCTGTGGAAACACCGACAAAGTGTGGTCTAATTGAGGCTCCTGTTCCCGCAATCAACGCAACGTGTGAAAGGCCTCCGGGAAAGAACCTAAGATGTAGCTTACAAAATAGTAATAGTTTATTGAACAACCCAAATTAATGCCCTCTGATACAGACCAATATTTAGAAAGCGAATGCACAGCAAAGCAAAATGGATAAACACATAAAACCTGGTCCTCTTGTATAGCTGTTGCACTTCAATGAGTGTGAATATCCTTCACTACAAATGTTTTGAGATCGTAGAGTTAAAGTTAAGCTGACACTATTGTCTTGTTAACCTCATAAATCAAAAATTGTTCAGTGTTTAATATTTTGTCTCCGGTACACTTCGCCATTGAGTCCCTGCCTGTGGCACTACAGCAGTGGCCCATGTCTCTGAGCAGTAGCCTCTTTGCAGCCTCTGCTTAATAAATGATCATCCAGTGGTCTGACTGTTGTGCAGCTTGGTGTTGGATAGAACTTCCCTTGTATATCACTGTGAATGAGCTGCTGCTCATCTTACACAGAGTGTGTTTTTTGTACATAGGCTAACAGTGCAGTTAAACAATGTTAAACTGTTTCACAGCTTTTCATTGAGCCTGGCAGCAAGTAGTGTTTAATGCTCTATTCTTTTTTACTGCTGAATCCATCTAGTTGGATAGTGCGAACACCTCGAGAAGTGTCTTTGTTTAGCTGCAGACCTTTCTGATCACGTGTGGTAGGACTTTTACATGATGATAATGCATGCCACATGCAAGTCTGGCCTGATTACATATAAACATGACTGCATTTCATATTAATGAATGTGTGTAATAGGTAAAGTGCCTAGGAAAGTGAACTAATCATTTGAATGGTAATGCTAGCCGTGTTTGCTTGAGCACCATATTTTCTGTTTAGACACTTCGTTTTGGTATCGTTGAAACTAACAGAAAAGAAAACCTTTCTACCTCTCTGGTTACATGTTGTCACCGCAGCTGCAAAGGAGATAACTCTGTTGGAATTATTCTTAGAAGGATACCAGAGAAGCATAATTTGGTTCTGTTGCTCCTGTATACTTATGCAAGGTGGCATGGTTTGCACATTTCTGTAGCACAGCAGGAGCCGAGCACGAGTAACCCATTCTCGCTCCATAACACACCATTATTTAATAACGGTATGTAAAATACGGTTGCAGGGCTGGAGTTAAACAGAAGAACAGATTGCTGAGGGGAGATGCTTAAGGGTTGAAACTCAACTGCTGACCTGATGACAACATAAGATATGCAAGGAAACAATGCGTGGCTTGGCATAATTAAGATTTAGGGCGGGATCACAAGTTCAGCGGTGCGTTGGACCGCCAAATCCATGGTGGAGGTGCAGTAGCGGTCAGCAACCACCACATCAATGGTCCAACCACCGCATTACAAGTACGACAGTCAGACCATTTTGGGACCGCAACGTTCCCTGCCGGTGGCATGATGGTCTGGGGCTGCAGTATGCTTGTCAGTGCCGCTGCGGCACCGCCAAGCATATTCTGAGTTTCCCGACTGCCACCCTTTTTTATGGCGGTAACCCCCCCATGAAAAGGCTGGCGGTGGGGAAGTAAAGGGGGCCCTGTACATTGGGATACATGCAGCGGGGCACATGGTCTGCCGTGTGCATGCATGGCCAGTTCCTTCATGACATGGACTAAACAGTCTATCTCATGAACTAAACAGTTCTTGCCGTGCAGAAACTTGCTTTGGTGTTCCCATTGTGATGCCTTTTTCAAAGGCACCTGTATGGGAACGCCAAAGGACTGCCCGCCAGATCAAGAGAAAACTCTTAATCTGGCGGGCGGTTGGTGGGCGAATTTGGCGGTGCAGGCGGTGGCGTGCTGCCCCGCTCCCGCACTACCAAAGTCATAATCAGCCCCTTAGATCTTGGCAGATGGGATACTTTGTCACAAACATGACGGATATCCCGTCCTTTGTATTACAAGTGCCATAGCATATAATGCACTTGTAATACAGTGAACGGGATATCTGTCACGTTTGTGACGAAGAATTATGCTTTACTTCCTTCTCTTTATTGTACATTTCGATCTAACAGCAGCCATTAGAAACATATAAAAAACTAACTTTCACAGAAACACCTGGGAGCCATCAACATAACTTCCCCCAATCTGATCACAGGAGTACTCATAAACTCCTATGCCTCTTTCCATGCTCTTTCCATGCTTCCTCTTTCTTCGCACGAAGCATGCTACTGCAACTTCTTCCTGATTCTTGCTTGGAGCCATCAACCCCTATTGAGAAAGAAACCAACAATGTGAAGTCCACAATTTACAAGAAACCGAGACCTCTCTACAATGTCCAAACCAGGCAGTTCAGAAACATAATCTGACATCAAGATGTTCATTACTGTCATTTATTTTCAGAGCTAGTATCATTCAGAATGGATTAGTTACTGGCAAATGGAGGGAGCAGAAGCGGTATCTCACCGGGTGGGATAATCCTAGTCTCTGAGACCCTAATAGCAGTGAAGTTATCTGTTACGAAAGCTAGGAAATGTTAAATTCTGTTCCTGGACCGAAAGCGAAAATTATGCTAGTTCAAAGCTTGCTCACTAACAAATGAGCCATCTTTACCACTGGTTTGAAGTAAAACCTCTTGAACATAGAACAAGTGGACCAATCTGCCAAGCTCATGATACCTTGTAGCAGAGCGCCTAGACAGAACACATTGGAGGCCATGGCCACCTTGCTGAATGTGCCCCAAATACAGTTTACATCAGTACCTGCCTCATGCATCCCTTACCACACCCACCGGGCTATAGTGGGATAGGAAACTGTCTTCTATGGCTTACACAAAGCAATGAGCACTTGCCATTCTCTGAGGGAATGGTGGGGGGGACGAACTTTGTCTGTCATGCTTTCGTATGCTTTCAAGCATTTTACCACGCACAATTTTGGGGAGTCAGAAAAAGCTGGATATGAGATTATCCTAGAGTTGGACTTAGTGCTCCTACTGATCGTTAAAAGGACCCCCTCCAGTGTGAATACTCTACCGTAATGTCAAGAGCCCTCACATCCGAGACCCTTCTGCCTGAGACCAGGCATAAGAGCATGGCCTGTTACGCAGAGATCTCCTTCCGCAACAAAAATCTATTGGATTGACAGGACACAAAGAGATTAAAGACCTGATTAATGTCCCAGAGCTTAGAATACCTGGGTTCGGGGATAAGGGAGAGACAAATCACCCAAAACATTCTAACAAAAAGGTGTCCCCCCCCCATTTATGCCCCATAATTTGGGTCTTGCTTCGCTGATCTAGAAGAATAGAAGGAGCTTACCGACCTGTAAACCAGTCCTTTGGCTGCTCGTCTGGCCAGAAAAGTGAGTACATGAACTATATTTGCGACCATGGGCTTCTCACCTTGTTGCATACAACAAACCAGCCGACTTGTCCGGGCTGACTTCTGGTGATTGGTTGTGCTGTCTGCCCAGGTCTTGGAGAGGAGAACCTCAACCTGTCCCAAAAGTCCCGGGATTTTCCAGTGTCACCTGTAATTTGCCATGCCGTCAGGTGGGAGAGTTCCATCCAGCATTAGCCGCTGTAGAACTTGGCTGGATCCTGGAGGAGAGTCTGGAACAAGGGGAGAAGCATTGGAGAATACCAAGAAGGTTGCATCAGAACCGGAAACCAAACTTGAGATGTCCACAGTGGAGTCGTCATGACAACATCCGCTTGCTGTCCCTCACATGGGCCGAAGCCCTCTTGATCACGGAGAACAGGGAAAATGCGTAGCCCCTCTCTTTGCTCCAGTCCTGAAATAATGCATCTGTTGCCTCTGTTTGAGGATCTGGCCTCCAGCTGAAGAATCTGACCACCTGGTTCAAATATCTTTATTCTGCACTTAAAAAGATACCATAAAAGTACATAAAATATTTAAAAACCACGTTAAAATGATTTTAAAAAAAAGGTGGAGGGGCATAAAATTCATATCTGCAATTTTCTGTTATCAGTCTCTAATTATAAAACATTACAATCATTTGCTTCTCTTGTTTTCCTTAACCTCATCGCCACCTTAATAAAACTTATTATACAAAGCAATGTATGAGCGTCTGAGGCTTTCTTCAAGAACAGTAGAGCTGTTTTTGCCTGTTTGAATTTAGCCTTTTTAAGAATCCCCACCAGGAACTTACGTCTAGGGGATGCATAAAATGAGCATAACAGTACAAAGTGAAGGGTATCGTGCGGAGACCTACTGTCGCAGCCGCAGGTACCCTTCAACTCCACTGCTTTTTTTTTTTTTGTCAAACAATTTTTATTGCAGGGTAACATACACACGTATCAAGGCCACTAACAGTGTGAGAAGGTACAGAAGTACTGGGTTCCGAGCAGTAGTAAAAATGTAGGAAAACACAGCCATTCAGCCCTCATCCCGGAGGCAGGGCGGCGTGATTGTTCAGAGTAAGTTACCACGTACAGTACTGTGAACATCTCCAATAACGATCAGTGTTTTTAGTTGTCTGCTTTTATTATATTGTCGTCCTCTGCGAATAAAGTAGCCCTGCTGAACTAGTGTAGCGATAGGTAGTGACATGTAATAGCAACCCCCCTCAAATCTACAACTCCCACTCCCCCCCACCCTCTGCGGTGCCAGCGCCTGCGTGTGGTGCAACTATAAGCACTCTCGATCTGGGAATCCGGATCAGTCGTGGTTAACTGCGTGTGTGAAATCCCTGGTAGTGACGTAGGCTCTTTTATTGTGGTTGGGGCCGATCCATACTCCCCCCCACTACCTCCTCCTCCTCCACAGTGCTATCCCTGAGGGCTTGTACTAGTGTTTCCCAGGCCATCGCCGCATCCCGCGCCTTATCGTCTGAGTGACGGCGGGCCAATTGGTAACGGATTGTGCTCTCTGCAGTGGCCCACTTCAAGAATTCATGCAGCCATCTCCTGTGAGTCGGTCCCACCCTTGATTTCCAGCCTTTTGTCAATTCCCTTTTGGCGAGGAGTAGACCCATGTCTATGAACTTGCTGGACAACTTGTTTTTTTTTGTGTGGGGGAACCAGTGTAGTATAGTGACAGCATTGTCATAGAGTAGCTCCCTGTCTGTAATCGCGTTCAGGGTCTCCCCAATGGTGGTCCAGTAGTCTTGGAGCGCGGGGCATCCCCTCAGCATGTGGACTAAGTCAGCACCTATGTGATTGCATCTGGGGCAAGCCGCGTCAGCTACGTGAAAGTATGCAGTGATTTTTTGCGGGGTGAGGTAGGCCCTGTGAATGATGTATAGGTGTATGAGCTGAAAACGCGCATTCCTAGTGCTCTTCCGAGCTCTACCCACTAGCTGCGCCCATGTCGTGTCCGGGATGTCTAACTGCAGGTCCTCCTCCCATTTAGTCTTAAGCGACCTAAGAGGCAGCAGTGTCTCAGAAAGCATTCTGCGGTAAAGGCATGTAACGGCTTTAAACGTACC
Source organism: Lissotriton helveticus (assembly GCF_964261635.1). Classification (NCBI taxonomy): domain Eukaryota; kingdom Metazoa; phylum Chordata; class Amphibia; order Caudata; family Salamandridae; genus Lissotriton; species Lissotriton helveticus. The sequence goes on from NC_136067.1 coordinate 653,242,422, forward strand.
CGCCCCCATCATCGTGTACTGGCATGCTAGTGACGTCGTGGGTTCCGACAGACCTCCTCCCCAGTGCTTCTGCATGGCTCTTACCACAGCGGTGTGTAATAAATAGTCACCCCTGGGGAGGTCGTATCGCTCTTGTAGAGTCTGGTATGGGGAAAGCACTCCGTCCTCGTATAAATCGCCCAGCATCTGGAGCCCTGCTTCTTCCCAAAGGCGTAACCCTGACCAGTCACCGCCATGCGGTAGTGCCGTCACCATGCCCAATGGGATTTCAGGGGCATACGGGTGACCAGGCCCGATCCGCCTCTGGACACGATTCCAGCATTGTCGGAATGTTCGTTCCTCCTGAGAAAGTCCCCTCAAGAACAACTGCTGTTGTAGAGTGATATACGCCAGTATATGGCGAGGGGTGCCCCTTTCCCTGTCCTGCTCTGGTCCCCGATAGACTCTCGCCACCTCCTGCGTAAAGCACTGCAGCTGTCCCGCCAAGTAGTACAACTCAAAGTCCGGGACTGCTAGTCCCCCCTCGTCCCTAGGGCGGGTCAGCGTCGCCAGCGCGATCCTACGTCTACCCGTGCCCCACAGGAAGGACACTAATATAGTCTTCAGGTGTTTGAAGGTCGACCCTGGTATCCACACAGGGAGGGTTCGGAAGTAGTAGAGCAGTCTCGGCAGGACAATCATTTTCAGGAGTGCCACTCGGCCGGCCATCGAGAGGGGCAAGGTGGCCCAGAAGGATATACAACCCTTCAGGGCACGGATACATCGGCCAATATTACCGTCTAGGAGGTCAACCGGGTCGTGATAAATGTGGACCCCCAGGTAGCTCAGACAGCGGGGTTCCCACCGCAGGCATGAACGGAGTGCAGGGCATTCCGCCCCCCTCCGGAGTGGGAAAAGACATGTCTTCGTCCAATTAACCCTCAGTCCCGATATATCGCCAAAGCATTCTAAGAGTTTCTCAGCGCCCGTTAACGCCCCATCTGGGTTGTCCAGGAAGAGGAGTAGGTCATCTGCATATAAGGAGATATGATGGAAGTCTCCTCTAAAGGTCAGGCCCGTAAAGTAATCCCCGCTCCTGGCCGCAGCCGCGAGTGGTTCCATCGCTATCGCAAACAGGAGCGGGGACAACGCGCACCCCTGTCGGGTCCCCCGCGTCACCTCGAATTGGTCCGACACCAGCGGACCAATCCTCACCCTGGCTCTCGCAGTGGAATAGAGCACTCTAGTCCATTGTATGTAACCCTCACCCAGGCCAAATCGGCGCATCACTTCGTATAAATAGTTCCACTCCAGGCTATCAAAGGCCTTTTCTATGTCTACAGCCAGTACGAGGGGGGAACCCGCCTCCAGTGGTGGGGCATCTACCAACCGCAGTAGTCGACGAATGTTATGCGAGGTGTTTCTCGCGGGAATGAAACCCGACTGGTCCCTGTGGATCAGTTCTTGCATATGGGACAACAGTCTGGTGGCCAGCACCGTACTTAGAATTTTGTAATCAGTCGTTAGCATAGCTAGCGGCCTGTAAGAAGCAGGATCAGTGCTTTCTCTCCGTGGCTTCAGAAGAGGGACCATTATGGCCTCGCTCATCGACTGGGGGAGCCGGCCTGCGTCCTTCGCCTCATTATAGACCAGTAGTAGTCTCGGGGCCAAGAGATCCAGGTATTTCCCATAAAACTCGACGGGCAGTCCATCCATCCCCGGTGTCTTGTTACGCGCCATATGTTTCACAGCACTGCGTATATCGGGCAGTGTAATGGGACCCCCCAGTGCTTCAGCCTGCTCCTGTTCTAGGTGTGGCAGCGGTAGGTCGGCCAGGAAGGCGTCCAGCATGTCAGAGCGGTCGCCCGACCCAGACTTGTATAACCTCTCGTAGTACGATCTGAAGCAGTCCGCTATTGCGGGTTGCGTGGCAGAGACGTGACCTTCAGGTCCCCGCAAGGCCAGAATCGATTGGCTGTTTCTACCAGGATTCGCTAGCCAGGCCAGGAGGGAGCCCGTTTTGTCACCCTCTGCAAGAGTTTTCGTGAGGTACGTCCTGTAATCAAAGCTGCGGAGGCGCTCCACCTCCACAGCCACCGCCTCACGCGCCTTACACACCGTCTCCTGCAGTGCCGGGCGATTGGGGCGGGCGAGCTCCGCTTCCCGCAGCGCATTCTCAGATCTCTCCAGGTCTTCTATCAGTGACCTACGCGCCCCCGCATCTTTCCCTATACAGTGGCCCCGCACAACTACCTTAAAGGCATCCCACTCCGTTGCACGGGAGGAGGCGGTGCCCTCGTTTTCCCCAAAGTATTGCCCGATACGCTCCTCCAGTTCAGCACGGAAGGGCGGGTCATCCAGAGTGTCGGGACGCAGCCGCCACGTCGGTATTTTTGGGGGCACGGTCATCCAGTCTAGGGACAGGAGGAGCGGGTTATGATCCGACAATGTGCGCGCCAGATACTCCGTGCGGAGCACCGCGGTGAGCACTGCAGGGGAACACAGAAAGGAGTCGAGGCGCACGTGCAGGTCGTGTAGGCTGGAGTAGAATGAGTAATCTCGCACGGTGGGATGCTGCGCGCGCCAGCAGTCAGATAGGGCCCAGGCATCCTGCCATTCGGTTCTACTTTTCGCTAATCGATACACAGGGGAGGTGCGCAGCGGGGGGGGTGATCTATCTAGCGCAACATCCGCTATGGAGTTGAAATCCCCACCCAGTAACGTAGGACCTGAAATATAACTGGCAAGTACCCTGGAGAGTGTGGTGAAATAGGTAGCCTGATCTACGTTCGGCGCATAAATGTTGCAAAGCGCAATGCGTCGGCCCCTGAGCAGACCCTCTACAGCTACATACCTCCCCTCCGGGTCCTCAGTGTGTCTAGTGACCTGTAGTGGAGTGCCCGCCCTTATCCAAATCAGCACTCCCCTAGCGAATGCAGAGTAGGTAGTGTAGAACAAGTGGCCCCTCCATCTCCGCTGAAGTGCAATACCCTCCCGCTTAGTTAAGTGTGTTTCCTGCAGGAATGCAATGTGCACTCCGCGGCGCACCAGATAGGAGTGAATTTTGTGTCTCCTCGCCATTGTGTTCAGGCCCCGCACATTCCAGGTCACACATTTCAACGGGCACATATTAGCCATTATCCCAGACAGTGAATGATGAAGGTCTAGTAAGCAGCGTCCAGACCGCAGGCACTGACACACACATTCCCCCCCCAATCCCACACCCCAACTCCCCTCCCAATGCTACGCCCAGAGAACCCCCAACCGCTCCAGGCCCCCCCTCCCCCAGAATAGGACCCCTCTGCAACAGAGATACTCCCATCCAAACAAGTGAGCAACGGCTTATAGAACCTCTATTCCGTAGGCGAGCTACGGTGGCCTTATGGGCCTCGGGGAGCGTGCACTAGCCACTAAAGCCCGTGAGTACTGCCCTCAGGCCCCTGCCCTATAAGACTCATCACAGTTTGCAATAGTACAGTCTCACAGCCGCCTGCTCCAGAGTTCACATCAGACGCGGTAGTTCCCCGCCTCCCCACCTGGTACCTTGTCAAGGGTTCAGCTCTCGATGATTTCACCTGATGTCTGTGGAGTGACTTTCGGCCCTTTGGCTCCACCCAGGCCCGACAGGTCAGAATCTGAGCCCGAACCCTGGCCCTCCGAGCCCGAGCCCCCCTCTGAGTGGGTCAGTGCAGGCCCCGAAACCTCCTTAACCGCCTGCAATGCCGCTCTTCGCTCGTCCGCCGTTTGGGTGCTGGTCGGTCTCTTAGGGCCTCGGCCTCGACCCCGGTGACGCCGCGATCGTCTGAGGGATTGTTCCTGGCGTTCCTCATCCTCCCTGCGCCGGGCACCGTCCGTGCCAGCCCTGTAGGTGTCCCACCAGGCCCAGGCCGCATCAGATGTTTGGAAGAACAACGTGCTCTCATCCACCACAACTCGGAGTCTAGCCGGGAACAGAAGCGAGTACTGGATTCCTTCCGCCCGGAGTTCCCGCTTGATGGAGAGGAAGGAGGCTCGCTGTTTTTGGGTCTCAAATGTATAGTCCGGAAACAGGGTCACCCTACTGTTGTCCACCTGAAACGGGCCGGCGTCCCTGGCGCGCTGTAACAACCAGTCCCGGTCTTTGTAATGCAGGAGCTTTATGACCACCGGGCGAGGCGGGAGGCCCGGTTTCGGAGGTCTCGCCGGAACCCTGTGCGCTCTTTCCAGAGTGAAGAATGGGGAGAGTCCCTCCGGGGCCACCACCGAACGCAACCAGCCATCGAGGTATCCCACCATGTCCGTCCCTTCTGTTTTTTCCGGCAGGCCCACGAGGCGCACGTTGTTCCGGCGGCTGCGGTTTTCGGCATCCTCGGCCCGCCTTTCTAGGGTGCTGATCCGGTCCATCGCCTCCGTGAGCTTCCCCTCCATTGACTTCTGCGCCGGTGTGAGTTCCTGCAGGGTGGCCTCCGCGACCTTGACCCTGTCCGCCAACTTGGCATGGTCGGCCCTCAGGAGTCCCAGGCTTGCTGATACCTGGGCGATGTCGCTGTGCAGCGACTCTTTCGTGGCCGCAATAGCTTCAAGTATTTTGTCCTGCATCTGCTGGAGTTCCATCGCCGGGTGCACGGGGCCCTCGGCCTCTTCCGAAGGGGGGGTCCCCTCCGTCCTTGCGCCTCTCGTTGTCTTGCCCATTACGCTCCTCTGTTCGTCGTCCCAACGTTCGAGGGGCCCGGGCTCCCGCTAGTCCCGCCGTCCACGCCTCCTGCGCTCCGCGGGCTCTGTGATGTGGCCAGCAGAGTCCCCCCCCGCAAGCCACAGCAGCAAGGAGCAGCACACCAGGCGCCTTTTCGGCAAGCTCACCTTCCGGGCGTCCCCAGCCAGGCAGGCGGCGGGCCAGCCGAGAGCGCCGCCGGGATCCGGCAGAAGGGGTAGGGCCTCCCAGCTGTTCCCCCAGAGGGCTCCGCAGGAGGTCGCCGTGCCAGTGGCCCCGGTGGCAGGGGCCACTCGTGGGCAGCGGGGGTCAGTCCAGGGATGGGTCACAGTGCCAGGCGACTCGCCGTGTCGTGGGGGGGGCATTCCACTTCCAGCTACCTGTGAGGCGGGGGTCAGCGGTGGCCCGCAAGTCGTAGGCCCAAGGGCAATGGAGCGGGGTCGCAGGCAAGTCCGGGCCGGCCCTGCAGTGGTGGAGCGCCGCCCACCCGCAATCTCACGCCGCTTACCGGTCAGCTGGGCACTGGGGGCAGCCAGCCCGCGCCACCATGAACTCCGCGGGGGGATCCCCGTAGAAACAGGCAGGATCCAGGAGCTCGGGGGAGAGAGGATCCCCGTCGTGCGTGAAGGCCTCTGCGCCGGGGAGTAAAGTTGCAGTCCGTCCCCAGGAGGCGGGGCTCCGCCGGCGCTCCGGTGGTGAGACCCCGAGGGTCGGGGAGGAGCGCCCGCCAAGTCGGCCCAGGGCGCGGCGCTCAGTGCTGGTCACAGCAGCGCCGGCGAGGGGCGCCCCCGCTCGGGAGCCCCCGGCTCGTGGACAGCAGGGCAGTCCCTCCTCAGTGGGCGGCCGCGGACAACCAGGCGGTCAGGCTCCACTCCCAGGCGGTGGGGGAGCCGCGCACCACAAGGCAGGCTCCAGGAGTCCCGGGCAGGGGCAGGTTCTCACCAGAGGTGTAGGCCTCAAAGCCGGGGAGTAGAGTTCGGCACGTCCCGGAGAGGCAGGGCCCCGCCGGACCCCCGGCGGCGAAGCTCCGGTCAGGATTCGGCGGAGGCTGGAGACGATCGCCCGCCGCGGCGTCCCAGGGCACGGATCCGCAGCCCGACGGCCTCCTCTGCACGGGCGGGCGCCGACGAGGGGCCCTCCGGGATGCGCGGCTCGCCTCAGTCAGGGAGCCCGGGTGTCGCCATCTTGGGAGCCAGGAGCTCCGTCCCTGCACAGCGTTTTGCCGGGCTTGCAAGCAGCACCCAGGCGTGTAACTCGCTCCGGAGCAGGGTCAGAGGTAGTACCCGGGATCTACCCGAGGTGCGCGGGGATCCCGGGATAATGTCAGGATTTTCGGCGGATTTCGGGCAGAGGGTCGGGAGCCTCGTTAGGCTGCGACCGTCCTCATCGGCTGCTAGCCACGCCCCCCCCCTTCAACTCCACTGATGAGGTAAATCCAGAGGGTACAGACAATAAATGATGTAACATGTTGAATCTAAAACAGGTCATGTAAAATCTGTCCTGTGCATGGTACATCACTGATAGATATGGTTCCATCCCGTATTCCATTTTGAGTAGACTGTAGGACAAGACTGTAGATTTGCACTTTTCGGTGACGGCCCTACTTGTAGATGTCCATTCGTCGAACAGTTTTTTGACCAAAGACTTATCCTGAGCGTTTAGGGTTTCAGGTGCAGTAAAAAGATTTTTACAGCCAATTGCCTCCAAGGAGTCTTTTACATATTTTATCCAAGGGATATGGGTCCCTTTATCACGATTCAGGCAGTCTCTAATGATTTGTCTGCTAAGACCGGCCTCTGGATTAGTCCAGATTTTAATCCAGGCCAAGAGCGGCCTGATCTTTATTCGGTCTTCAATGTAGGGTTCACCCAGTTCTTTGTGTGTAATGTAAGATGGGGTACTCTGTGGCACTTTCAATATCCTCTTAAAGAACTTGAAAATGAATGAAATGAAATGAAAAAAATATTTGGTAAAGCGCACTGCGGCCAAGCGGCTTCCTGGCGCTGGGGACCTGATCAGAGCTCGCAGAGGGAACCCAGGGAGACTAGGAGGGGAATGCCTGAGAAAAAAGGAAGGTTTTGAGGTCTTTGCGGAAGTGAGTGTAGATGGGGATGGAACGAATGGAGAGTGGAATACTGTTCCAGAACTGGGGGGCCAGGACTGAAAACCGGGTGCCCCCCATTCTGGATTTATGGAAGCGGGGGATGTGCAGAAGAGAGAGGGAAGAGGAACGAAGAGTGCGGCTGGGGACATGAGAGGAGCTTATTTTCTTCCACCTGGATCTGGTACATGTGCATATTTGTGAAACCCCACACTTCTGAGCCATAGACTGCTTTGGCGTAGCATATCGACCTATACAAGTTTAGTACTTGTTCAGGCGACCATCTGCCTAGTCTTCTCCCATAACCCATTATAGCCCCTGACGACGCCACCAGTTTTGCCGTGTGTTTAACCGTCAGGGGTTTAAAGTCTAATCGCTCATCAAATAATACGCCTAGGTAGCAAAAGGACTGGACCAGGCCTATTTTATGGGAGCCAATTCTATAGACAAATTTCCTCTTTGTTCTTACCCCAACTGACATGACATAGGACTTTTCCAGATTAGCTGACAGGTCAAGTGTGGCCATGAAGTTAACAAAACCATCGATCAGCCTCTGCAGCCCCTGTGGTGTTCGGGCTAGCAACACCGCGTCGTCCGCGTAAAGCAGAACGGGCACCGGACGATGACCTATTTGGGGGGAATCCACACTTAATTTGGTTAGTTCCCTATCCAGATTATTAATATATATGGAAAATAAAAAAGGGGCTAAAATGCAGCCCTGCCGCACTCCGCTCGTACATAGAAATGGTGCGGTTTTACTTCCATCTTGATTGTAACGGACCCTTGCTGATGTATTCCTGTGTAGGGCCTTAAGAATGTCAACTAACTCTTGCTCCACCCCTAGGCTTATCATCAGTGCCCATAATTTTTCTCTATTCACGCAGTCGAAGGCCGCGGAAAGGTCCATAAACCCCAGGTGGATGGCCCCCTTACTGGCAATGGTATACTTAGCGATCAAGAGGTATAAATTCAGGCACTGATCGGTGGTTGACCGTCCCACCCTGAACCCATATTGAATATCTGAAATTATATGGTTTTCCTCCGCCCAATCTTGTAAATGGTTTAGAATGGCACGGCCCAGCACCTTCGCCGTGACATCAATTAGAGATATGGGACGATAACATTGGGGGTCATCCCGATTCCCTTTTTTGAAGATTGGTACAATAGTCGCCGAGGACCAAGAGCGGGGCAGCCCTGCCACGACTGCCTCGTTCAAGACCCTCGTGAGAATGGGAGCCCACAGTTCCATATTACTCAGGTAGAGATCAGGGGGTATGCCGTCAGGGCCAGGTGCTTTATTTTTAGTTAGCCCCAAGATTGCCAGTTTCACTTCTGCCATAGAAAAATCTAACCGTGCAGTCAATTTTGGCCTCTCCCCTTCATCTTGGTCTATTTTCCCTGTATAGTTATTTTTTTATTTTTTTATTTTTTATCCTCATTTTGCGATTGTATAGATAAGGAGGTTTCGGGAGTCTGATGATCTTTTTAGTTGCCTTTGCCTTCACAGCCCCTTCACTTTTCGGAGTTGTTTTGGGGAGTATCTCTTTCGTAGTCATGATCCATCAGTTTCTCTCCACTTACCCTTTATCGTTTCCAATAATACCGTTGGTTAGTGGGGGAGAGCTAGCCAATTTGACTACTCGGCAGAAATCATTTCTGCCTGGTATTATGGTTTATCGCGTTAATCATTGGATTTGTTTGTCTATGACCCAGTAGAAGATTTTAATTAATTTGAAAGTTCTGTTCCCAAATTTCCCAAAATTTGTTCTCTTCGTGTGTTTCCTGTTTCTATCGAGGTTATTTATTTTAATGGTGTAGTTTAACCAGTTTGTGTGACTTGGAGAGGCTGGTTTAACCCAGTTGATGCAGATCTCTCTCCGCGCTAATAACATTAAAACAAAGAGTAAGTTTTCCTGTTTTTTATCTAATTTATTTCTATCAATACCTGTATTGTTATGTATCCCAAAAATTATAAGAGAAGTACTTACAGTTATGTTGGTTCCCAGTACCGTGTTCAGTGTCTTACCAATCTCCTCCCAATAGTTTGTTATTGCAGGACATTTTTGAAACATATGGATGTCATCCGCTCTTGCTTCTCCGCACTAGGGGCAGGTCTTAATATTAGTACCGTTGAATTTAGATAGTTTTTTTGGGGTCCAATAGGCACGGTGAACTGTAAATAGGTGATTCCTCCTTAATGGTGCTGATTTTATACAGGACCAACATTTTTCCATAGAGTTTTGCCATACCAGTTGTAAATTCATCTCTTGATCCGGTATGTCTTTCTTCCAGATTTTTTCTGGGATTGAGAAACCTTCCTCTCCTGTTTCAATAAGTGTCCAATACCACTTTGATATTTCTTTTCCTATTAATGTGGTTTTTATCATTTCGCTTTCAAGAGTCTCATTTCCGGTATTTTTCTCTTGTATCGATTTGGCCCAGTTTGATAGCTGATAATATTTAAATTTCGATATCTTACCGTCTGTGAGTTCATATAGCAAATTCCATGGGATTATCTCATTTCCTTTTAGTATTTGCCCCCATAGTTCTATTCCTGCTACTTTAAGTGGTACTGCTAAAGAGTCTTTTAAGCATTCCGGTGACCCTGGGGAATCCCATATTGGCGCTTTTACACTATAATATGGTATATTTGCTGAACTTCTAATTTGAAACCAAATTCTAGCAGCGTTATATAAAATCTTCAGTTTTATTTTTTTTGAAAAATTTCGGATGTCCGAATTTAAAAAGGAAATGGTCTGTTTTTTCCGTCATATTTTGCAGGAAACTTGGGTAATCTTGGTACTTCCTCAATAATGGTCAGAAGTTCTTAAATTGGAAGGACCTGTAATATTCAAATAAATCGAGGCGAGCTATTCCTCCTTGATCTTTCTTCCTCCTGAGTTTACTCCAGGCTATTCTCGTTCCTTTTGAAGCCCAGATCAAACTTACAATTTCGCCTTGAATCTTCTTTATGGGTTCTTTTTTGAAATCCAATGGGATGGTATTGAAAAGGTATGTACATTTTGGGATAATAGACATTTTTATTACATTGGATCTTCCTAGAAAGGTTAAAGGTATGCCTGACCATGTTTTAAGTAGTCTTCTCATTTCTTTAGTGATTATCGTTAAATTTAATTGCGGTACTTTCTCCATTTCTTTTACCAGAGTAATTCCTAGATATTTTAGTTTGTCCCTACTATATGGAGTAGTTGGATTACAGTTCCAGCTCATTGCTTCAGTTTTTTCTTTGTTTGTTGAATACCCGGAAACTTTACCAAAATCATTCATCATGTCATCCAGTGCTTGGTAGGCGCTTTCATAGTTTGTGGTAAATACCATTAAGTCATCAGTATATAGTGCTACCTTCTTTGACCAGTTTTGATATTTAAAAGGAGAGATTTGTGGATGGTCCCTAATCAGAGTGGCCAGTGGTTCAATGTAATGATTAAAAAGTAACGGCGACAACGGGCAACCTTGCCTTGTGCCACGTTCTATTTTGATGTTCTTAGTTAAACTGCCGTTAACTATTATTTTAGCCCTTGGATTCTTGTATATTTCTTTTATCGTGTGAGCGACACTTTCCCCAAACTATATTTTCCTATAATTTCGTTTAGAAAAGCCCAATTTACCCTATCGAACGCTTTAGCGGCGTCGTAGGTGATTATAGTGAGGGGGAGTTTTTTGGTTGTGGCAATATCAATTGCTGCAAATAACTCATGAGTAATTTCATGGATTTGTCGCCCTTTTATAAACTCCTTCTGATCTAGGTTAATCAATCCTGGCATTACCGTAGCGAGTCTTTTAGCTATAACTTGCGTAAAGATTTTATAATCGCAGTTAAGTAGCGATATTGGTCTGTATGACTCACATAGTTTTGGATTTTTCTCAGGTTTTAAAATAATGCTAATTATCGCATCGTTCCAGGTATCTGGGATTTTTTCATGATCTAAGTATATGTTATTTATTAGGTCTGTTAATTTATCGACTAGGGGTTCTTTTAGTGTTATATAAAATTCATTTGGGGAGCATCTGGCCCGCAGCTTTTCCTCTTTTTAGGTTGCTTATCACTTCTCTAACTTCCTCAGGCTTAATCTTTTGATTTAATTCTGTCTTTTCTTCATTTGTTAATTTTGGAAGAGAAGTAGCTTCTAAATATTTACCAATTTGTTCTTTAGTTGGATGTATATCTTCTTTATATATACCGGAGTACAATTTTGAGAACTCCTGTCTTATTATATTATCTTCGGATGTTTGTATTAATTGTTCTGATATCTGAATGTATATTATTCCTAGATTGTTCACATTTTGTTTTCCATGCCAATAATTTTCCGCACCCTTCCCCATATTCATAATTTGCTAATTTACTGTTTTCCCATTTTTCTCTCACGATGTTTTCCAAATAGTTTGTTAGCTTTTCTTTTAAACTTCGATGTTTTTTCTCTATTTCTTCTTTTGTGTCTGGGGAGGTTTCGTTCTCTAGTTGTAGCTCTGCGTTTTTAATGTCTAATTCCATCTTTTTGATTTCTAGTTTTTTAGTTTTTATTTTATGTGCCCCTAAACTGAGTAACTTACCCTTTATCACTGCCTTGTAAGCGTCCCAAGTTGTTTGTTTCGAGGTACCTATAGCGTTATCTTCAAAATAATGTAATGAGGCAATTTCTAGCTGGTTGACATATTGTTGGTTGTTAAGGAAAGATCGATCTACTGTCCATCTAGAAGGAGATATATCTTTGGGTAAAGCTAAAGTTAATTTTACCGCTGAGTGGTCAGATAGGTGTGCAGGAAAGGTGTTCAATGCGGTTAACTATATTTTGTAAGGATCTATTTAAAAGGAAAACATCTATCCTTGATTTGTGTCCTAATTTCTTATTATGGAAGGTAAAAGGATATATTTTTTCTCCCTTTTGTGGCCACAAATCTTCTAGGTCTAAGTCTTTTCTGTAAATGCTTAGCCATTCCCTCATCTTGGGTAGGTTAAGTTGATTGTTAGGGGGTGATCTATCTGTTTTTGGATCAAGTATTATATTGTAATCTCCTCCTATTATTATGGGGTCAGATGTTGATAGAAGTTCCGAATGTAGATTTTGGAGAGGTGTAGGATCATCTAGATTTGGGCCATAGTATCCTGCTATATTGAGTAAGTTTCCTTCTATTCTTATGTTCGCTACGGCCCATCTTCCTTTGTTGTCCACTATCTTATTTTCGACTTTTGCCTTCAAGGATTTTTTTAAGATAATTGCTACCCCCTTCACATTACAGTCTTGAGTAGTATATATACAGGTCTTTACCCAGTTTAATCTTTTTATTATCTGTTCCCACTCAGCGCTAACAAGGTGAGTTTCTTGAAGTATAATAATCTCGCTCTCCGTTTCCTTTATATATTCCAAGATTTTTCTCCTTCTGTTGGGAGTTCTTAGTCCGTTAACGTTCCATGAGAGGACATTTACTATTTTCTCTCTCGTCATTTCTTCTTAAAGAGTTTTTAGAGATTGGACTGTGTTAAGGTATTTGTTTTTTTATGTATTTTGTTCGACACCCTTTTAACTCCAGTTCTTTGTTTTATGAGGATATTTTTTCTGATTTTTTTCCCTAGTTTGCTCCCCACCCATGCATTTCCTTTTTTACATTATTGTGTCTTTGTGAGGTTTGTTTCCCCCCCCCCTGAGGAAGCCTCCCTTCTTCTTTTGGATGGAATTTTCCACCCGATTCGAGCTCCGGTTCACCACATTTTTGCTTACTTAAGTTTCTACGAAGTTATCTTTCCTTCTTTAATTAAAGACAGATTTTGGAGATTCTGGAAAGATTTCTCTCATGTTCAAGCTAATTTGACTTCTCCCTCTGAATCTGGTCTTTTATTAAGATTTTCTACCTCTTGAGGTTCCCTCATATTGTGCTTTTTGTTTCGCCACATAATTCTTAGTGCTGCTGGGAATTTCATCTGGACAGTTGCCCCAAGTGTTTTCAGCTCTTGCATATATTGCCCCAGTTCCCACTGTCTGTCTTGTGTGGCTTTACATATGTCCGAACGGATTTTGAAAGACCAGTTGTCTTTATTTTGTATTCCATTTTTCAGGCCCTCGCTTAGTATTTTTTCTTTTAAGGTGTAGGTCATAAAGTTAACCAAGATTTTCCTTGGGTTTTTCCTTTCTTTACTTTTTCTGAAGGGATCCCTATGAACCCTCTGAATATCCTCCATCAAGTTGCAGCTTTTTGCCCACGCGAAAAATTCTTCAAAAAGAGAGACGATAAACGATTTTATATCAGATCCTTCCAAATTTTCCGGTACATTTAAAATTCTAAGGTTATTTTTTCTCCCTTGGTTTTCCAGTGATTCCAATTTTTCTTTAATTGTTCGTTCGCTGTCTTTTAAGTTTCGGATTTCTTTTTGATTCGTGCTAACCTTTTTGCTGAGAGTTTCCACTGCTTCTTCTACTGCAGTAACTCTCTCTCCCAATGCATTTAATTTTTGGTCCAAACCTTCACAGACCTCGCGTATCTTATTTTGGTTCTCCTCAGAGACTGAAAATTTCTCTGTCATTACTGCCATTATTTTCCCCGCAAACATCTCCATGACTTTTTCAGTTGTAATTAATTCTTGCTCTGTTGCCGTTGTTTCCTGTTCTATAGCTCTCTCTGGAGGTTTAGTTTGTGGTGGTGTTACCTCCATTAAATGAGCAGTTTTCGAGTTTGTGTTAAGCAGGGTAATGGATTCAGTTGACATTTCGTTTCTGAAAGTCCTCAAAGTCTCTCCACCTTTCAGATTTCCTAAGTCCTCCTTATGTGTGGGAGCCCTGCTTGAGTGAGCTTCGGCACCTGAGGGTAGTTCAATGGGCTCGTTCTGCACAGAGAAATGGCCACCTCTTACTTGTACTAACTGTTGAACCTTAAAGGAAGACCGCAGGGAAGGAGTGACTTTAATTTTTTGATTCGAGGTGAGCTTTGGTTTCATAGATCTTAGATTAACATTTTCAGATAGATCTGCTAATTTGGGTAACACTCTCTGTTTTCGTTTAGTAATTCTTGGGGACACACCCTTTTTTGGCGGTTCGAATTGTTGCACTAACTTGCGATTTCTTAAGCAGTAAGAGGATTTTCCACCCCCTTCCAGATCTTTCTTTTCCTGCCTCTGTTGTTGTGTTTGTTTCCAGTTCTTTTTCTATTTTCCTGGATCTTGTATTATATACACTCACATTGGGTTGCGCTTGAGTGTGTCTCTCTTCTTTGCTACTTCTGGTGTCCTCCTGCTCAAGGCAGCTTGCAATTAAATCTGGCGCTGTCCTCTCCAAACTACTTGCTATACCACTAGTTAAGCTTTTTGAGCCAGCAGTTTTCTCTGATTTTTTCAGTGTTACTGGGTCTCTCTGCTCACTCTTAGTCTGTTGATCAGAGGCCAGCACTTTTCCCTCAGTTATCTCCCTTTCAGAGTTCATTAATCGTGGATGTCCTAATTTTGCAGTTTCAAAGTCAAGGTTAATGTCAAAATTATGCTCCTCGATTTTCTCCTGCAACTCTCCTACCATTCGACTCCGAATCTGCCCGCTCGACACACTTCTCAATGCATCCCCCAGTCCGCCTGCAACTTCCCCGCTGACCCTGCCACTCGTGCCCCGGAACTGAAGGCAACTCTTTGGAACGCCCTCCGGCAGCTCCACGTTGCTCTCTGCGCACTTACCCAGGCTCCGGTGCACGAGGAAAACTGCTGCGGGAGTCCAAGGTCCAACGGTACGTTTATTCTCAGTTTTTGAGACAGCTGGGTCCCGCTTACCATAGTTTCCGTACCTTATCGTTGAAAACCGTTGAAAGCCTCTTCGAGCGTTTTCTCCGAGCGTTTTTCCTAGTTTCGAGTTGTATCAGGTAGTTGTATCATGTAGCTTCAAGTTAATTTAAATTGCTTCTAGTAGTTATACAAACTCTGAAAATGGGAATGCCACTGTGCTGGTAAAATGGTATTTAAAATTTGTGGTGCAGTTGGGTCCTGGAAGCAAGGCTTATTTATAACTTTCCAGAACCCGGACAGGTCTCCTCTTTCGGCCGCCTCCCTTAAGTCCTCCCAGGCTTGTCTTTGAAGACTAACTTTACGGGATTTCAGGGCCTTTTTATATATTAATCTGCATTGGGCTATTCGGATATTGTCCCTAGGGCGCTGTTTTAGGCTGTATTTAAGATCTTTATGTGCCTTGATGCACTCCTTGTCAAACCAGCGAGATGTGATGGCTGGTTCGCCTCTTTTGGTAGTCTTTAGTAGACCTTCAACAAGACGTGCCATTTCTTCGAATGTAGTAACCACCGTTACTCCCTCGCTGTTTTGAGTCAAGGCATACGTTTATAGCATCTAGCCCTGCAGTTACGAAATTCCTATAAAATGTATCTCCATCTATCTTAGCCCATCTAAGCCTCCTTCCCTGGTCTACCACCTTTTCTAGTGAGTCTACTCTATTAGGTTGGTTCTTGAAATTTAAACATTTTAGTTCCATGACCAAAGGGTTATGGTCACTAAAAATGCTGGTTTCAATTGCCACACTACTAATCCACTTTGTGAGTGTGGGGGAAACCATAATGAAGTCTATATAAGAGTGACAACCTCTACCCTTAAAGGTTGGGCTAGGTTCCCCACTGCTACCTATCACAATCAGGTCCATCGTGTGCACCAAGTTGTGCCTTTTCGTCACCTTATCTATTTCCCACCCCTCTGCAGAATGTACAAAGTGTGGTCCTTTTGACACTGTGCACCGCGACCAGTCCTTATTCAGTGGCCTCAGATTCCCACAGAGGTGACAGTTAAAATCCCCTAAAAGAATAACGCACGGGGCAGGTGCTACATTTGTTAGTGCTAGCTGAGCATCTAAGCGGGAATCTAATTCTTTTATTACCTTTCCTCTGCTATTTGTGCCTACCGCGTTGTACCAATTTACCAATAAAAGGTTGAATCCTTTCCATCGGTAACCTATCGCCTGCATATTATGTGAATTCCAATTAAGGTTGGACCATACCCCTTGTATGCGAAGGTCTACATATGTCATTAGGCCTCCAGTCGCTCTCCCTGATGAAGACCTTACCGCAGGGACTGAAAAACACTTAAACCCCTCAATGAAATAATTGTTGGGATCAGTCACCCAGGTCTCCTGCAAGCATATGATTTGGAAACTGGTGATGTACTGTCTCCATTCTTGGCCCTCATATTTTGCCGCCAAACCTGCTATGTTCCACGATATGACTCTGAGACCGTCCTGCCCGCCCGACATGTTTGCCCCATCCACTAATGGAAGGGTTTTCCTATCCTCCACAGTTATTGTGTCATTTAATGCTGCTACATTATCTGCATTTGGGCTTTCCAATTTCTCTGGAGCAGATGTAACCCTCCTATCTTTCCTACATGCCTTATGCTCTATGCCCCGTCTCCCCCTTTCTTGCGCTCGGAAATCCTTCTCATTGGCTCCCTTACTACTACTTACTTTCTTCGGGGGTGGTAGATAATGATATGTTTCCCATCCATATGGACCCTTTACCAGGTGATCCCCTTGCAGATTCCAATGGACATGTTACATCCCCAGGGAGTCAATCCACCTCATCTAGTACACAGTACCTATTCCAGTGGGCATATAGAGGGGTAGCCAAGTTGTATGCAGTTGTACCCTCCCCAGGGGCTCGCCACTGTTGCACTCTGTTTTGGGGGCCATAATAGTCCCTACTGACACAGGCCCTGTTTATATACATTGGTCTCTGTGATGTAGTCGGATAAAAATATGACAGGTGCAATGGGTATATCTGGGTGTTTGGGCTGCCTGAGGGGGCATCACATATATAATTCACTGCAAATGGATCCCTAAAATGTATTATTATAATGTCTCCAGCCACCGTTTTTAATCCCTTCCCAATCCACTCCCCTCTTCTGACAGCAAGTATTTCCCCTGAGATGTTTGGGGGTAGCGTTCTATTCACCTTTAACCATTGCACACACTTTTTTTTTAACTCAGAGTGGTTTTCTCTTTTCCCTTCCTTTAAAGGCGGGACGCCTGTTAATACTACAACAAAGGGCAAGGCTTCCGGAGGGAGGTTTATAGTCTGGAAGCGAACTGGACCTGGTTTGTCTGTGACATTTTTGGGCAAAGTATTTTTAATCACATTATTACTCTCCTTCGAGTTGGGGCCCTTTTTACCATGTGCGGAACTAGATTTTTCCGCTCCCCGGTGGATACGGTCATGAGGGGTAGTAGTTGCACAAGGGAGTGAGGGAGCTCTGATGTTATTAGAAGTGGTAAGTTGTGTTCCCATCTTTGAGTTAGTTGTGGAAGGGTTAACTGCTGTAGCCACCTTATCCCTGTGTTTGTTGTTTGGTATGTCCTTTTCCTGCTCTGCCGAAGCAGGGATTCCGACGGGAACCGCCTGCTTTGCTGTACCTACCCCCCTGTTATTTATTATAGAGGTTTGTCTATCAATCTTTGACACCAGGGGTTTAATATGCGTGATGATAGTTTGTTCCAAACTTGCCTGTAAGTCTGCTGCCATGTTTGCCACCCAACAGGGTATACAAGATATAGTATTAGGTATTGGTGTTACTAGGTTATGATTGGTAGTATGGTTTTTTCCCTTTTTCTTATTTACCGAAGTTTCTTTATTCCTCCTCTGGCCTGTGTTACTTATTATCGGCTTTTCTGGTGCAGGGGGAGGAGTTAGATCTATAGGAATATCCTCGATTACTATGGGGGTCCCTGCAGGTGCCTGTGCACAGGGAAGCTCGGCATAGGAGGACGTTAGGCAGAAACTTATGTCTGGAACGTCTGTTACAGCCACTGAACAGTCCCCTCCTAAGTCTTGAATAGATACACTAGGCGGGAGAGATAGCCTTCTTTCGGTGTTTACAATTGCCGTAGCTACTACCCCTATAGTTTGTTGCAGCATCTTATCTATTGCTGTTAAGCTAGGTAAGGGCTGAGGTGTATCTGCTTTCAGTCTGGAGTTTGAACGTAGCGTAGGCATCTTAGCTTTTTTAGTCACCTTCCTCATTCTTGAAAGAGTCGAATGCTTGTCAGATTTATGGGATGTCCTCACCAGGTGGAGGTTATCTCTTTCGAAATTGGAAGACCGTGTAGTACGACCAAGCGCTTATGAGGCCACAGGGCTTTATAACAAAGTTCACAGTACCTTTGGGTGAGTATGGTGTCCTCACAGTGATCCAGTAACGAGAAGTTAGGGAGTGAGCCCAGCCCAGCCTCCTCCGGCCTCGGAGGGCCGTAGAGGGCCCGCCCTTTGCCCGAGCTTCTCCCGGCGCCTCCCGCGTGCGTCCCGCGACGTGAAGGAAGTCTGATTGTATTTAGCACCTCCGGGTGCGGAAGTGGCTCTGGTTGGGGGCGGGAAACAAGCCGGGGATTCTGGGTGTTGTAGTCCTGTTCCCCCCACTCGGTGACCGCTAGGTGTTCTGACAGCGGTGGCGGGGGGAGCAGCAACCCTGGCAACAAGCGCCCGCAGCGCGGGTCCAAGCGGCAGCCCGGCGGCTTCTCAAACGAGTCCCAGGTAGGGCAAAGGCAGCTTCAGTTTGTCAGAGGGCTCCCACTTCACCAAGGAAGCCTGATTGTATTTAGCGCCTCCGGGCACGGAAGTGGCTCTGGTTGGGGGCGGTAAACAAGCCGGGGATTCTGGGTGTTGTAGTCTTGTTCCCCCCACTCAGCGACCGCTAGGTGTTCTGACAGCGGTGGCGGGGGGAGCAGCAACCCAGGCAACAAGCGCCTGCAGCGCGGGTCCAAGCGGCAGCCCGGCGGCTTCTCAAACGAGTCCCAGGTAGGGCAAAGGCAGCTTCAGTTTGTCAGAGGGCTCCTCAATGCACTATGTTTCCCTGTCCGTGTTGTGGTCGCCTTCCTCTGTTTTCAGCACCACAAGTATTAAGTCCCAGAGCAGCCAGCCGGTAGACACCTCACAGGGCCCTCTCAGCCCCAACCTCCAGCCGATAGTGATGCAGCCCACAGGCCTCCCACAGCCAGTCCCGCGTTGTCGGCCCCAGCCGCAGGCCTATCAGGTCGCAGCAGGCCTATCAGGTCGCAGCAGGCCCCACTCACCGCCTATAGTTCCTCCAGGAGCCCCCTTCAGGGACAGGGCCAGCTCAGCTTCCCGCGGCGGTTCGTAGCTTCGCCGCGTCCAACCACCATTCAACTCCGGCACCGCATCCACTCTCCGAGCCGGTCTTCAGGCCTCCGCCGCACTATCCAGGCCGGAATGCCCCCGAGCAGGCAGCTCGAGGCCCTCCGCTCCCTCAGTCCTCGATCTTTCTCCGCAGGCTCCCCCGGTCTCGCTATTTCCCCGGTGCCGCAGGTGTCCTGAGCCGGCAAGACAGCTGCCGGCAGCGCTCCGGTCACAGATGCGGCGTCCCCCCGCAGCTCCTTGATAGATGGTCGCCGTCAGCAGTGCCCGCAATGGTCAACGGCTCCTCCTCCTCACAGGCAGTTGCCACTACCTCCCTGCACCTGGCCTTGATCTCTCTCACTGCCTCTCTGGAGCTCTCACTGCCGGATGCACTCTGCCACCAGCCTCTTCATCCTCAACCTGGCCGTCGCCGACATCCTGATAACGCTTCTCAACACACCCTTCACTCTGGTAAGAGTTCAAGTTTGCGCTTCCCACCACCTGGTTCATTCAGGCATATTGCAAAGAGGTCCAACTTCAAGAGGCCCCATCTGTGCAAAATGACAGTGCACACACCTGAGGATCCAGCTGCCGTCTACTCATGTCCTGGAAGTCTCGAGAGTGCCACTCCGCCACCTGCTTCACTTGCCCAGAAGGGTATTATTCTGTGTCAGAAATGTTGTGTTCCAGGCAATAGTGCTAGAAATTGTTTGCTAGCTTCAATAGAGCTTTGGACTTTGTCCCCCTGAGTATACAATGTACTGGACTGCCGAGACGTTGTCCATTTTCAGCGGGACACAGGATTGAATTCTTTCAATAGTACAGCACCGGACTGCAAATGAACCGGAGGGGAGTTCCAAAAAATTAATATGTAACTTCTGTTCATGTTCTGATGATTTTCTACCTATAGAGAGCTCCCCACACTGAGTGCACCAGCCTAACTTGCTGGTGTCCGGCACTATGACCAGGTCCCTCTTGGAACCGAAAATCACTCGCCCATTCCAGGCTTCCATATGGAAAAGCCACCAGGAGATTTCTTCCTTTGCTGCATCTGACAGAGACACCAGCTAGGTGTAGGTTAACGCCTTGCGAATTTGGTGAACTTTGACGCATTGCAGTGCCTGATACTGGAGTGGGCCCAGAAAGATCACCTGGTTAGAGGAGGACAGAAGGCCTAACAACTGGGTGATCTGCTGCAGCGAGATTTGTCTCTTGGAGAGGGTTTTCCACAATTTATGCTGAATCTTCGCCTCCTTCCAAGATGAAAAACTCAAGGTAGACGTTGTGGAGTCTATCAAGAACCCCAGAAATGTTGTCCTTTGGGGTGGCATTAGAAGAGATGACTTTTCATTTATGATGAACCCCAGTCGCTCTTGAAGGTTGACCGCTGTCTTTAGGTGCTGAGACAGCCTCCGCGGGCACTGATCTAAGAGAAGGATGTCGTCCAGATACACTAAGATGAATCCCCTGCACGAGCAGATGTTCCACAGCCTGCCTGAGGAACTTTTTGAAGCACCACAGGGCTGACGATAGCCCGAACAGGAGTGTGGTGAACTCCAACATCTGGAGGCACCACATGAACTATAAAAACTGTCAGTGTGTAGGGAATATAGGAATTGTGAGGTACGCATCCTTCAGATCTAGACGTTCCCTCCAGTAGAGGGCCTGAAAGGCATTCATGAGGATGTGAATGCCCTCCATCTTGAAGGGGCTGTACACCAACCACTAGGCCGAAAACTGGCGCTGTCCTTACTCGCTCTTGTCGACCAGAAATAGATTGCTGGCAAACCCATTGGGATGGAGCGCGGTCGGCCGTATAGCCTCTTTGTCTAGGAGGGCAATCTTCTTGTCTGTCAGGGCTGGGGCCTGAGTTGAGAACTTGATGGTTCAAGACTGGTTCACCTGCTCTTTATTTGGAACCCTCTGACTGTTTGTAAAGCACATGCGTCAATTGTGATTGTCACCCCTCCAGGGTGATTTATGCACGTTATCAAATTAAAATAACATAACACCCATGAATGGAAGAAATTTGCCAAACGGCCCCTTACTTTTTGTCTCGAACTAGGTCGACCACTTACTGGTAGAGAAAACCTGGTTGGAGTGTTCTTGGAAGCCAACACTGCTGCGCAATCTCAGGCCTCTCAATGGGAAGAATGATCTAAAGCAATATTGGTTGTGCTTGGAACCTTGTCCATTGTAGGGGAGTTGTAAGGAAGAGCGGCTGGTCGAGTTGCCCTGCTACAAATGGCCCCTTGAAAAATCCTCCTAATGGAGGACTGGAACTTGTCCAGTGAGGTGATTATTGTCAAGAACTTCCCGAGCTCCTTAAAGGAGGGGTCACCCAATTGGCACCCTGTGTCACCGCCCGCTTCCGAAGAGGCAAGGTTCCCCAGGTTCGGGTCCACCTTCAATAACAAAGACCAGTGTCTCTCAGTAGCTAACGCTTAGTTGGCATTACCTAAAAATATTACAGCCCGCTGGGCCCAACTAGACAGTACAAAACATAAGAAAGAGAGAAGCAGCAGAAAAGCAGTTAAATAGTCAAAGAAATGCCCTTGAGTCTTCAGTAAAAATAATTCTTCTTTATTGGTTTCAAACAAGTGCAAGTGCAGCCAACGTGTTTCTCCCTAAACAGGGCTTCATTAGGGCTACAAATATAACACGTTTACTTCAGTGTACATGTATCAGTGATAACCAGTATATAAAAAAACATTTTTGAGAATGCGTTTTGATAATCTAGACCAAGTGTTAAACCACCACTGGTCCATATGCAGGGTAAAATGAAAAAAACACTAGTAACACCTGCATCTGAGCCAGTATGCTCATTAATGAAACCAATATCCAGACACCAAGAGAAGAGACTCAAGAAAGCAAGAGAAGAAACAGCGAGAATAGCTGTCTGAGAACTGTATCACTCACTGTTGAGGGGTCTTCTGTTGCTTGAATATGAATTTACCTTGAAAAAACAAAGACAAAAGTCGGTTGGCAAAACAGGAACAGTTAGTTTAATCAAACACTACGCTGGGAGTGCAGCATACAGAAACGGGGGTGAGGACTGACTAAAAGTGCATCCATTTTTAATGTCTTTTTTTTTATAAATGTCTTGAATCATAATAAAACAATTGACATAGATCCTGTTTTGGGAGTGGTATGTGGGCCTTGTCATGCTATAAATTACTCCCACCTGATGACAAATGCAGGTGTGTCTTGATCTTCCGTGGATACAATGAAGGCCAGGGTTTCGTGTCCAGATGTCTGTCATCGAGAGTGCGTGATCACTGTGTGTGCTGTGTCCTGATTGGCTGAGTGTTCCTACCTTCATGTGGCATCTAACTTTATGGTGTTTTGGGAACGCGCACCCCTCCGGCCTTGCGAGTTTTATTGTGGCTAAACTCCTAGGACCATTGTCGTGTCTTATCTGGGTTTTTCCTGTTCGCACGTTTGTCCTGCTGTCTACGTGCTACTCCACCTGTGATCTGTCAATCAGTAGCCTCAGGCCTAGTGCCTGCCTGACCACGTATTTCGGACTCAAGGTTGTTGGAGAGGTCAGATCGGGTTATTTTGAAAACAGTGATTCGATTTCATTTTTGTACATACACATATCATTGTGTACATCATTAGTAACATGTCAGGCTCACAAGCAGAGCCCTGCCCACTGTATTTCACTAGGGAACCCAGTAATGTTGAGGAGAGATGAGAGGCCTCGATTTGTCAAGGGTCCAAACACAGTAATTTTGGAGAGACCAGAGGCCTCAAATTGTAACGGCCCAAGCTCAGGGACACAAAAACGTGCAGGATACAGCTGCGTCGATATGACCAGGAGAAACCATGGATACAGATCTCTCGTTGAGGGGTGTAGGTTGACGGGCAGCTCAAGACAAGGCTTCCCTCACGATCGTGGGACACGCCTCTTCAGTCTCACTCGGTTTAGTTCAAAGATGAGCATCACGGTGAAACCTAAGAGATGCACCAGCCGCAGGGCCTGAAGCACCACCAAGAGGTTGGAGGGCCGCACCGCATATGCAGTCCAACTGAGGAGGAAACCGGGGTAATGGCTGCGTAAGTAGCACAAAGTGTGTTCCAGTGGTCCCAGTGCCCAAAGGAAAGACGCTAACTAAACCCTGCCTGGAAGACAATATGCACAAGCAATACAGTTAAGCAAAATACCACGGAGCAAGAGGCACTTACCTCTGGCTGCATGAGCAACGAAGAAAGAGTGAGTTTGAAAAGAGGCACAGACTTAATGTGGACTCCTGTGATTTGATTGGAGAATGTTATATATATACATGGTTCCCAGGTGTTGCAGGGAAAGGTACTTTTTCACATGTTTCTAGTGGCTGCTGTTTGATGGAAATGTAAAATGAAGCAAAGGAAGTAAAGCATGATCCTTGTCTCCAGTTCTGACATAGAATTGTAAAATGCCATTCATTGTGTTAGTATAATTATGTGTTACAAGGGCGCAGCTCTGCTTTATTATCGATTACAGATAACAGATTAATATGTTCATCCTTGCATTTGGCATCATTCATTGTGAAGTCTACCCTAATAAAATATTCAGAAAAGTGTATTTAAGCTGGGTACAAATCCGCATTAGACAGAGAGGAAAATCCTTCACTTCCTGTGAGACTTGGTTCGGTCAAGCAGAGCTGTAAAAATCCTTCGTGAAGTCCACAGACTTCTCAAAGACAGCTTAGCGACATGGACTTGCTAAGAATTCGACAACTGGGTGTGCCGCAGAGACGGATAGCAACCCTCTCAGTACAGAACAACATGACTGTTGTTTGGTTATGTGTGCAGATGAAAGGCCACCTTAAAATCATACAGACTCCTTTGGTGCCAAGACATCGTACCTAGGGGCAGAACTGAAGGGTTTGGAGGATGTAGGCTGGTTACAGCATTTCCTACAAGCATATTCTGAAACACTGTTAGTGTTGCATTTCTTTTTAATACTTTGTTTATTTATCGCTTTCTTTGTAAAAATAAAAATAAACAAAACAATTGCAACTATATTGAAACGTTCCACTACAAAAACATTGATTTCAATAAAATCTTAAAACGTATTAATAACGTGTCTATTTATGATGAAAAGAGATTTGTAACCCAATAAAAATACTTATCTGAGTCTCATAGGAATGATCTTTGCCCAGAACGCACAATCCTCATGTATAGCACAGTTTGTTTCCGGGTTACAGTCAACTCTGTGTTCTGTTTCAAGTTGATAGAATTACATTGAACCTGCACTTTGTTGGAGGGTCTAGAAGACCTAATTCCTGGCCCTATTTTGCTTAAAATTACAAAACAATAGATGGAGTGAAAGACACGTCAGTCCTTTTTTTGAATGGAAATATCACATTTACTTATGATTCTAAGGGGCATCTACTGGGTGTCGCCCCCCACATATTATTGAAGTAAAAAACCACTGCTATGTGGTAGCTTACACTATCACTGTGCTGTTTTGTTATCACCAGGCCCAATAATCTGTAATACAGAGCATGCAAAACATGTTAATGCTTGTGCTAGACTGCAAAGGGTTGTCTTGTTTCCATGAAGGAAAAGCAAAGGCTAACCCTTCAGTATTTTCTGTGAGGAAATTGTTCTACCTCAGATGTTCTATGTGACATTAAGGAGCTTTACAATTGTTCAGTATAATGCCATGTGGATCGCCATAATGGAAATTGTCACCGTTATTGAAACCTTTTAGTGCACAGTTATAATTAAATCATCTTTTCATTTCCTCTGTTGATAATCTGAGGAATTGGAGTAGCATGAGGATGTTGACAGTTCTTCTTGGAATACTTACATTTGCCTCCAGTTCAAATCCGTGATGCATGCTTACTGCAGCTGTCACTTAGCTACCAAAATATTTTTTAGAACTGTGGACAGGGATCCATGACATGAAGGATGTTAAGTTTAGTGAAATGTGTCTTGAAGATGTGTGCACTCCATGCTCTCTTCCAGATAAAAAAATCTGCTTTGTATGTGCAGCTGGTTTATTTCAATCCGTAATTGATCGTTTTCTTTTCTCAAGTTGTATTTTCCATTGCATGTATTTGCCTTACAGAAGCTCTCTGCCTTTTGCAGTCTACCAAGGTGTGCTTACAATCTTTATTTTGGAAGGGGACACAATCTGAAAATCAATTGAGCCTTTAATACGAGGCTTAAAAGTTGTGTACTTCAAAAACAAAAACAGCAAAGATTTAGGGCCAGGTGTACCAAGCTATTATGCAATCCCCTACTCTGAGATTTGCAAAATCGCAGTGTTTGCGAAAGAAAAATTGCTGTTTCAGTTGTACAAAACCCATTTTACGAGTCTGAAAGGATTTTCCGACTTGTCAAATGGGTTGTGTAAGCCCACCCAAATATATAATTTGGATGGGCTTAAAACGGCATTCTTTCCAAACTGCGGTTCGGTATTCAATGCATCAGTGGTTTGTTCTTGCATTTGTAGTTCCAAACTATTGTGCAATTAAACCTCCGAGGAGGTGGTAACCAGTGGCGCAACTAAAGTTGAGGGGGCCGCCCTGCAAGGCACATGGAGGGCTCCCCTCCGTACTCAGTTAGGAGCGCTCCAGTCAGGGTACTGTGCTGAGAGGGCCCCTGCACTCCACGGGGACTGCAGGGGCCTATGTTACGCCACTGGTGGTAACTGATTTGCAAGAAGAAACTGCTGTCCTTGTGTTGAGGTGCAATGTGGGTAGGGGGGCCCACCCTGATGCCTGTCCAAACAGGAAACATTATCTTTTACTGCAGCACTGGTTCACTAATAGAACACAGCCTGCTTTAAGACGAAAATGTTTTCCATTTGGAAATGCAAACATCTGATGGGGTTCTGCTCTCCCTTGAAGGCCTCCTACCCCTGTGTGGGTACCTAGTCACATGGAGTTGCAAATTGTGACCTTCCAAATCAATATCATTAGGCAGCTTGTTCTAAGACCACCTGAGAATGACGATTTTCCAAGTCTGTCAAATAGTACAAAAGGTCTCAAAATCAGTTACTATTCGCAAAAAGTTGGTGCACATTTTGTGATCACTTTTTGCGACCAGGATTTCAGTGCATCTGACCCATAGTTCCATAGGTAATGTATGAAAGATATCTGGGTTTTGATAAACGTTTGAAAATGGGAGTGGAGCTGACTGGGATACCAAGCAGACATATTCTCTTCGAGCTCCTGCGCAACTCTAATTTCTGAGCCACACAAGCTGATTCGTTGGTCACCAACAGACAGCTGAAGAGTAGATTAAATGTCAAATCTTGTTGCCAAAAATCCACAGCCGTGTTCCTTGCACCATAATGCTGGTCTCGCAGCTGTGGTGATGAGAGAAACAGGCATAGGCAACTATGTTCTTAAGTTTGGCCTGGACTGGATCTCTCAACATATCGGGGGAGGGGTCAGGGGAGTCTGTAGTGAAACTGTGAGGAACAACGCTATTATGCAGGCCTGTGATATGGCTGTGTTTAGTGGCATTGGTGGTCCAGCTCTGAGGATATTCTTTGCATTGGCTCTGTTGGTGGTTTAGATTTTTGCCCTTGCAAGATGTTGATGTAGCGATTCTGGATCTCAGGCAGAGGGCTGGGCGTCAGGGTCACAACAACACTACAACTCCCAGAACACTCTGGGCTCAGGCAGTCCGGAACCGGCAATTGAGACAGGGTATTTAAGCGCCTCCCAGGAAGTGCGCGGCGCTTGTCAATCATTCCTGATTCCTGGCCTGCACCCGATCCTTGTTTGCTCCTACGCCTCAGCTGAGACCGCGGACGCTTTCTTTCCCGCTTTGGACGCCGCCGCAGCTGAGACCGCGGACGCTTTCCTTCCGGCTTTGGACGCCGCCGCAGCTGAGACCGCGGACGCTTTCCTTCCCGCTTTGGACGCCGCCGCAGCTGAGACCGCGGACGCTTTCCTTCCCGCTTTGGAGGTAAGAACTAGACTAGCACAGCCGTGCTTTACCAACTGTTCCTTTGTTTATGTTTGACCCCGACTTGGCTCATGTAAACTGACCCGGATATACATTAGCAAGCCACATGAAACTAAGCATGCATTTAGGGGCAGACCTTCGCTCCCAGCCACGCCTTAAATAATCTCCTTCCTCTTGGTCCTGTGCTGAAACAGCCTGAGGATTTATAGGGGGTTCATCACGCCTAAACGAATCTTCTATGAAATTCCGACAGCCAACGCAGGTGTGCGATTACTGTACGGGAACTTAGAAGAGTCGTGACCAGACCTAGAAGGGTATCCCTTCACCAACATTTCCTTTATTCTATCCCTTCCCTTTTCCCCGGATTGCGATTCTTCTCACGTGTGTTCGACGCACTGAGAGGTTTGGCAGTGAAGGGAATTGAGAGGACTCTCTTCAAGCTGTGGTCCCTGCGGGCTCGACGAAGACAGGTTAGTGACATAGGGCTATCTGTTTGGGTTACTAACTGTCTGTACCCGTGACAGTTGAGGTATGACACATAAAAAGAGAGGTTGCAATAGATCAGGAAAACGGGGATTTCGTTAACCTGCAATGATTATCATCTGCTGCTCATATAAACAAGTGAGTATGAAGGTGTAAAGTCAGACCCTGGAGAAAACCTGTCTGCTTGGGAACTCTGAATCTTACCAGCATTGCAAGAGCTGCAAGACATCATTGAGGGCATTGTGGAAAATTGGCTCCTTTGTTAAGGCGGAGGAGTGTCGCCCCACTCACTGCTTTGCAGTAGTGAGCGAAAGGAAAAATAAAATAATAACTTAACGTTATTATCAGTTTATTTGTTTCTGCTGCGCAGCATGAGGGCGGGCTGCTCTTCTCACAGAGAAGGAGAGAAGGAGAGGAGTGGTGGGCACACTGAAGTGCACTTGACACTTTGGCCGGCTGTCTCGGGACGATTAAATAGACATGCTCACTTATCATGTTCTCCACCCAGGCTGCGTTACAGCCTGAGTGGAGAACATGCCGAGGCCCCCAGTCCCCATCTGAGCACCGAACTACGGAGTTCCAACCAATCACAACTCTACATTGCAGCATTGTGATTGGCTTAGGGGAGTCTGACTGCTTCCTGTTTGGCGGAGGAGAGACGGCGTGGTACAGTGTAGCGAGAAGGTAGGTGTCTTTCTTTTTTACAACCCCTTACCCCCTCGCCTCACCACCCCAGATCCGTGCCGGCCACCACTCGAATTTGCCCAACATAGACGCATCATTATTGACTAGGGACAAGTGCCTGACTAAGACATTCAGTAAAACCAACTGAATCACTGTGTTGGAGTCATCAGTGGCATTGCTTAGTGAAAGAGGTTAAACAGTTTGAGTTTTGTGTCTGTGTTGTGCAAGCAATAGTCCACTTTGAATCCTAGATTCAGTCTCTAGAAGACAAATTATGAGTGATGAACAGTTTTCTCCTCTGAGAGGCTGCTCAGTCCAGAAATCATCACTACGGTATTCAAAGATTCCTGGAGGAGATTGCGTCAACAGTAATTTCCCTTAGTTTGGTGCAGCGAACCTGTAGACTGAATACCAAGAGTAAGAGGTTACAGAAATCAGAAGTACTATTGAAGTGGAGTTTGGAGCTGCCTTGGAACAAGTATGTGAGTTTTTAGAGTACCTGCTACCTGGCGTGGGACATCAGTTTGATGATATACTATTTTGATTTTCCACAGATTATAACCCCTCCATGCAAAACTGCATTCAGGAACTAGATTGTCTAAAGAAGTCCTGCAGTGTAGAGCTTTTCTGAATTATTATTCCATGTATTAATCCACCATCTAGCGGTTGGGCTGAAATTTTAAAATGTTATCCTTCTTTTGTGAGTGTTGTTGTCCACCATTCAGTGGAAGGTTTGTCCACTTGTGACATCAGACATGCGCCCGAAAGCCCCAGTGTTTGGTTTCCATCTTAATATTTTAAGTTTCCTTTTTTCCACTGTTGGGTCAGGAAAGCAAAGGTCTGAGTTCCAGGATTGTCAAGAAATTTTGATGCAGCAGCAAGCCGAACAGCCTGAATAACCAGAGAAAACAGACACATCAAAGAACTTTGAAGGCTGATGGATAAGCACCGGATATCATGAAGGTGCACTATGTGGAGAATGTCCGAGAATGTGCATCTAGGTGCTTGAATGGTCATGGGAAATGGAGAACACCCCTTTTAGGTTCAGCCCCAAGGGCCACCATAGTTTTCACAAAATGACATCTGCAAAGTCTTCAATATCTGCTTAACAACAAACCAAAGCTCAGAAGGCAGTATGATGTGTGAAAAGTTCCAAATGAAGACACTCAGGACCAGAGGAAAACTGAGGTAGGGGCACTAAGCAGCTCTGTAGCTTCCGTAAAAACAGAAGGGATTCAAGCTGGTCAGTATTCATGACAAAAACATAAAGGAAACCAAGATGGTGCTAGGAGAGGGGTCCAATGTCAAAGAGAATGTCGCAGCAAACACAAGAAGATGATGGACGGAGTGCTGAAACTTTTCAGACACTCACCCCCAGTCACAGATCTGGGTTAAATCCATCATCGTTCTTTAGCTCACTTCGCCACCCCAGTTCAGACATAGGTATATGGAAATTAGTCTTAACCCTGTGCCTTATGGGAACTGTCCTGCCGAACTGCCAAACCATGTCTTCCCTGGACCGGAAACAAGCATCCTGGGACTGGTTTTGGGCTAACAGCCCTCATCAGCCAGGCTAGCTTGAATCCAGTGGCAAAGTGATCAAGGGACCCACGTCTGGGCATACCCTGCAAACTTGGGTCGAACAAAGCAAACACAAGGAGATGATGGACGGAGCGCTGAAACTTTTCAGACACTCACCCCCAGTCACAGATCTGGATTGAACCAATCATCGTTCTTTAGCTCACTTTTCCACCCCAGTTCATACACAGCTATATGCAAATCCGTCTTGACCCTGTGCCTCATGGGAACAGTCCACCCCGAATTGCCAAGCCATGTCTTCCGTGGACCGGAAACAAGCCTCAACATGTCCTCAAACCCAAAAGATGAGCCAGCAAAGATGGTGTCCTAGGTAACACCTCAAAATAAAATTGCCCCAGCTGAAACCTTTGGGCTTGAGAAACAAGAAAACTCTCTTGGGACTGAAACCATTGCCAAACAGAGGTCGAAGCACAAAAAGCCCATCTGGTCTGGACTGGAGGACTCTTCTGGTGATAGACCCTCGGATACCTGTGCAATGCCGAAAACTGATTGAGAACCGAGGAGGTAAAAGAAGCTGCAGCAAGATACACTTACTTTGAAAAGGAAAACTGCACCCACCCTCAACGCTGAACCAAGGGCACTAGAGTTCAAAAGAAAGAAGCACTAGCTTGAAGCTGAAAGGGCTGAAAGTCTCCCAAAAAGGGTGATTTGTGCATTGACAGAGCAAACTCACCTATACTAGATGGGGCAACCTCTGACAGCGATGGGCATGATGGCCTTGTGTATTCTACTAGTTTCCCTTGACAGACTCTACATGAGAACAGTCCTAAAGTGGATACAGAACAAACCGCAATCAACATTTGGAAGTTAGAAGGTACCTATTGGCTGTTACAGAGAAAGTACAGAAGAAGATAGCATGGAGGAATGTGAGCCACATAGCAATAGGCAGGCCTTTCACACAACCAAATCCCTTAATGATCACAGAGTTGCATCCGCCACATTGGGTGGGGAGTATTCATTGGGAACCTGAACATATGGGTCGGTGAAACCCAAGGGAAACAGTAAGATACATAAAATTGTTGGATTGAAGACAGTTTTCTTGGCATAAAAGGTTTTCATGCATAGGTAAAAGGGAAAAAATTAAAAATCCAGACAGATAAAATTACTACAATGACACATAACCCTCCTAGTAATACACCTGCTAGGCATACAAAACAGAGGTGGACAGACGACGCAGACAAGCAAGCGCCTCACATGAATGGTATTTAAAAAACACTACATGCTGGAAAAGGATTTTTCAAGAGTGGAGAACACCAAACTTATACCTGTTAGCATCTCCGGAGAACTCAACATGCCAATACTCCATTTACAGGTATTCGCATCACCTGTCCTTAGAGAATGCCCTATTAACAAACTGGTCAGGGAAATATGCCTTTGCCTTTCTCCCATTACCAAGTGTATAAACAAGTATGGGCAGTCCTCCATGACACTGATGTTATTAGCACCACAATGGACAACACAGAGATATTTCTCAAATCTGTTAGATATTTCTCAGGGAAGAGATTACTAGAAGAAACAAAGGGGAAATCACCATCCAGACCACACCCATGTGAAATCTAAACATGGAACTCGCACAGCTAATGAACAGAACCTTTTGAGCCGGTGCACAAGGCAGAACTCAAATTAATTCTAAAGTCTAAATACAGTGTTCTTGATAGCAATCACGTCGCTACGTGGGGTCAGTGAGCTGCAAGTTTGCACAATACAGGACCCCTACTTACATATCCAAAAAGACAGAGTAGTCATGAAAATGAACCCGCAGGTTGTTCCAAAGTTATCTCACACATTTATGTTAACCAAACCATCCAGCTTCTGGGATTCTTTCAGCAGTCAAGACATCTGCAGAAAGAGTTCTTCACACATTAAACATCTGGACAGCAGTCATGTACTACCTACAAGAAACTAAACAAATCAGGAAAGGAAGCCCCTTCTTTGTCTCCTTTGCACAAGTAAGCAAAGGCCCACCAGTGTTAAGAAACAGGCTTTACCACACCATGCAGGTAAGTGTTTTTATATCAAAACCAACTTTTATGTTCTAGTAAAAAAGTGATTTCGATGCGGATAGAGGTAAAAGTGCGGAAAGGGTGATTTTAGGGTTTATGGGTGGGTAGAGATAAAGGAAGGTGAGGGCGATTTAGGATTTAGGGGTGGGTAGTGGTAAAGGGAGGAAAGGGTAATTTTAGGCTTTAGGGGTGGGAAAAGGGAAGTGAGGTTGATTTTAGGGTTTAGGGGTGAGTAGAGGTAAAGGGAGGTAAGGGTGAATTTAGGATTGAGGGATGAGTAGAGGTAAAGGGAGGTAAGATTGATTTTAGCAATGGGTATATGTAAAGGATAGTAAAGTTAATAGTGTTCATGAGAGAAAAGAGGTAAGTGGGGGTTAGGAGTAAAACAAACAAGCATTGAAAATGCAACAGGCCTCGCCTTTGATTAAGTTAAAGCCATTTGCTTTGCTAATGGTATTGTATAGCAAATGGCTTTAACTTAATCAAAGGCGAGACCTATTGCATATTTAATGCAATAAGTATGGCTAGATGGAGAGCTCTATTCCTCAGAAGATTGGCTTGGTACACTGTCTGGTGATTAATGTACAACCTGACCTCAAGTTTTTTGGGCTGTCATCCTTTCCGGTTGTATGGTAGTAGTATAGTCGATGTTGAGCCGTGGACATGAGCCACTCTGGGAAATCAAGAGCCTGCTTTTCTTCAAGTCGGTAACCCTGGAGACCGCAATACCTAACCGACAGAGGAAGCCTGATATTGAGAAGGCATGTTCCGCCCTGTACCCCAAATTGGCTTGTGTAGTGGCTCCCTCGCAAGGTGCTCCAGACACTTTTCCGGCTTATGAGGCCCAAGACTCTATAGTGTCCAGCTCTCTTGGGTTCCTATGCGCTCCCTTTGTCTCATCTGGATAACTATGTACACCCAAATAAAGGCTGAATCCCTGCCCACAAGCTGCACCCAGGCCACCAGAAACCAGCCATGACAAGACCGAGCCCCTGATTCCCTCCCACATAGGTGTAATGCCCACCCCTGTCGCCCCCTCCCACTACACGAACACCCCGCAACTCCCATCGCCTACACAATGAGAGGAGGGTGTCACCAGCGAACTCGCAAGTGGCGGGAGCACAGTATTGGGCTGCACCCACGACTAGGGCTCCAAAATAAGAGGGCACACACACACACACGTGTGTGACATCAACGGAGACAACACGAGCCCTAAAAACACGAGGTGGGCTCAGAAATAACAAGGTGCGCCCTACTGTCAAACGGCATATTCTAAGCTCTACTGCACAACACATGCGCTGCTGCTCTGGGTTCTGCAGTAAAGCTGGAAACCACCACCCTTCTCACAGCCATTCCATGAGAGGGGGACCTGACAAACTTCGACTATCCCATTAATCCTGCAGGGCGTTCCTGTCCTTCCAACGCGTTGTAAAGAGGGGATGGCGGCTGTCCAGAGCTAAGCAAAACCTAAAATAAAAGGAAAGAGATGCGCACAGTAACACAGAACACACAGTAACACAGCACACACAGACATTCGCATAGAGAAACTTACAGAAA
Organism: Lissotriton helveticus; assembly: GCF_964261635.1. NCBI lineage: Eukaryota > Metazoa > Chordata > Amphibia > Caudata > Salamandridae > Lissotriton > Lissotriton helveticus. The sequence continues at coordinate 653,275,546 of NC_136067.1, forward strand.
CCGCCTAGCGCAGTGACAGAATCACATGCGCGCTCACACATACAAACGTATGCACAGAAAGCACAGACAAACAGAAACATAGTATACACATGCACATACAGACATTCGTATAGTGAAACTCACAGAAACGGCGGCACCGTGACAGGCTTACATGCGCGCACACCGCACACATAGGCACTCACAGACAAGCACATACAGGCATTCAGTTACACACACACACTCACACACACACACATACACATACATACAAACACACACACACACATATATGCAGATATACTCACATAGATACACACAGACACACATACAGGAAAGAACACAGTCACAATACTGAGGTGAAAAGCTAAGAAACTGCGAAACTCCAACATCTTGATCACAACCGGACATAATAGTGACGAACATTTATCACAAGTACAGTAGACTTACAATAGACTTTATGAAGTGTTTCTTCTGACTGTGCCCCAGCCCACCTGACATCTGCTAACACCAGCCGACAGAATCCGTCTGAAATCCCCTGCATAGAAGGTGCCTCCGCACCAAACATTGGCCGGGGGTGGGGGGGGGAGGGGGGGGCTGCAAAGGAGGGGGCATGCAGATTTACTTCTGACTCTAATCCGGACCGGACCCGTCCCCACACACTTGAGTCACAGTTCAGGGGGCACTCTTCTGTGGCAAATGATCCCCTCTTAATTTGGCAGGGATTAGGTGGGCTGGTGTCTCCAAAACGCTCAACAACTTGTAATTGCTGCTGTTTTAAATAATGAATATTAAGGGACGCTGGGGTTCATAACAGTGCAAATAATTATGCATTTTTTCTTAATTTCCCCCCTTTTCATTTGTCGGTCCTTCTGGTAACATAAGATTTTCGCTCAGAGGCAGAAGGGGTTGTTTTTGCGCTTGCATACCTGTTGGATGCGAAATATATTAAGCTCCATGGAAATGGGACATGGACGCTGGGACAGGAAGCCATGGACGCTGGGAGGGGGAGATAGGGACACTGGGACGGGTGGATATGGACACTGGGGCGGGAAGGCACAGACACTGGGGAGGGAAGACACGGACACTGGGAAGGGAAGACACAGACACTGGGGCAGGAAGACATGGACACTGGGGCAGGAAGAAACACACTGGGGCAGGAAGACACAGACACTGCGCGAACAAAGGGAAAAAAGTGCTCATATGCTTTTTCATGGAGCAATTTTTGCCTAAAGAGGGAGGCGTGTAGGAGCAAACTGCAAACAGCGCTAGAGGGAGAGGTAGTTTTATTCAGGGGGCGGGGTCCAAGGGTTATATTTACTGTTATATTTTTTTTAATGTGTTACAGAACCCCGATCAGAGCCACATTTTGTGTAGAGTTCAAAGGTGAACTTTACTCTGACTTCCATAACACGAAAGCACTGCGGGACTAGACCTCCACCTCATTGTAGAGAGTTGATGAGTTTAGTACGCAGGGTCGTTGTTAGAAGGTGGTTCTGACACTAGGGCCGCCCGCATTTTTCGCTTTTTGAGCATCTAATTGTGGAGCTTTTACTGTGGGGGAGCCTCATAATCTGGGACTCACCCACAGTGAACTCATAATGAAGGAGACTGCATGGAGATTTTACTGGTGTCCCCTCGCTTGACTAGGCCGCTGCACAGCAGCTGGAGTATGGGGCACCGTGCTGGTTACATGCAGACACAGGTGTACATGCGTGTGCACACATGTAGGGGCTGCGCAGGGGAGATTCCTAGCGTGCGCAGTCCAGGAGAAGCTACAGAGTGAATGGTGTGGCAGGACTTATGCAGAATTGGGTGGTGACATGAAATAGGCTTTATACACTGGAAAGGATCATGCCAGGGAAAGTCAGTGTGTCTTACTGTGTTTTTACTTCATTATTTCCCTATGGGGATGTGGGGCCCATGGCTAAAATGACTTCCACAAAGCCTACAGATTCCAGACACACACTGATGTCCAGTGTAGCAGATGTGAACATGAGTATTCTGCAAAGTCCAAAGTCATATTTGTACTGCTTTTGGGTCGACCTTTCCTCCCAGAGCGAAGATCTTCCCTCCAAGGAGAAAAGATAGGTGGAGCTAAAAGCCATTCCATCAACAGCTGTCGCTGGGTGCCAGGCACCAAGCTGAACCAAGGCAGTAAGGGGGGAAGGAGTTGAGTTTCAAAGGCCATGTGACCAAAGACACTGGACAACGCCATTTTGAACAAATCCAGGGGCTGGACAAGGAGGAGGGAGCAGGGGCAGGGTAGTGAGGTGTCGCTGTTTGATAGGGTACAGAGAGACTTCCTGCCAGCCCCCTACTCAACTTTTAAAAAGCCCTTGCACAGGAAGAGAAGCTCTCTCTGGGGTGTGGTCTGCTGAGGCAAAAGGTGCTGGAGCCTGGTGCAATGGGCAGTTGGAAGGTGGACACCCCTGACTGCCCCCCCAGGCACCTAACAGCGCCAAAAGAAGAGCCCAGGACCGGGGCTCAGAAGAAGAGGCCTCTGCGCAGGGAGAAGAGACGCAGGGAGCCAGTGAAAACCGCTCCCTGCAGAATGCACCCTCTTGGAGACCCAGAGGACGAAGGAGAGGGCTCCCAGTGGCTTGAGGACGCCACCAGGAGCGAGAAGACGTGACAACTGGGCAAATCAGACTCCTAGAGGCCGAGATATGCCCCAGAGAAGGTAGGCAACCTTTGACCCCGCCTGGGACCGACGGCGAAGCGCGTGGGGCTCCGCCGCCGGTCGCAATCATGCCCCTGGGGTGGGTCAGGTCCCGGGGGCTGCCAGAGGAAGAAGCAAAGTCGGGGGCGCCGCCGCGCCCCCCGTGAAGATGCCCGAAGGGGGCCAAGAACCCACCCTGGCTCCCGGTGATGTGAAGGAGGGGGGCGGGGGAGCGCCGTCGTGCCCCCCCCCGTGAAAATTGCCCAGGAGCCCACCCTGGCCCCCCGCTGATGCCTGGATGCAGGGGAGCTCCGTAGCACCCCCCCTCCCCCCAAGATGCCCTGGACACCATCCCCGGGCCCCGAAGTCAGGTTGGGGAGTGCCGCCGCACTCCCCCGAAGATGTCCAGGGGCCCGGGACCCCATCCCCGGGCCCCAGCGAAGAGGAGGAGGCTGGGGGAGTGTTGCCGCACTCCCCCGAGGTCCCGTGAGGGCTGCGGGAGTCCTCGCGTCTGCCCGCCGGGCAGACCAGAAGGGATCGGCCAGCTCCCGCGGCAGCACGGAAGAGTGCTGGCCACGTGGGGAGCCGGGGGGGTGGGGGGGGGCAGCTGGGGGTGGGCTCCCCAGGCTGCCCTCCAACCACGGAGGGCAGCAGGGGTCCCGGGTGGGACCGGGGCCACCAGGGAAGACCTGCAGCTGTGCGAGGGGCCCGGGTGGGACCGGGCCCCAGAAAAGAGGAGGAGTGGCCGGGGGTGGGCTCCCCGAGCCCTCTGTGGGTACCTCAGGGTCCGGGTGGGACCGGGCCCCCCACCGCGGCACTGAAAGCGGCGAAGCGCCAGCGCGGCTCTCCCCGGAGCAGCGGGAGAGCCGCTCATCTAATATGCGGTACAGCCCATAATGCCTTGCAGGCCAGGACCGGCCTGCAAGGGCAACACAGCGTTTTCTTGGCTCGTGGTGGCCCCAGAAGAACGGGGTCACCACTCTACATGTGCAAAGGTGCTGGAGGAGCTGCAGGAGAAGCGCAGTCTCCCCCCAGCACGAAGAGCAAAGTCCCACCACAAGTGTCTTGGGGATTCTAAGGAATCAACCCCTCCAGGGCTCGACTGGCCTTTAACACCCTCTGGGCTGGAACTTTTGTTCTTCAGCTGAGGGTGTTGTGATAATTGCATCAAGGAGTGAAGGGCTGAGTTGAGGATGTCTAGAAGGGCATCCCCTGGAGGTGAAGAGGTGTAATTGCACTGAACTGCGATTATTAATGGGTATTTCTTGTAGAGGGACTGAATTTCACCTGGTTAATGTGAAGTGCTGGTGCAAGGTGATGTCATAAGCAAAATGGATTTAAGTGGCTAGACATTCCTGCTAGGGTGTTTGACTGTAGATACTTAAACCTGTGATTTTATCTGTGATTCCTTTAGGGGCTGTACTTGCAATGCATTCTAATGATATCCAAATGTGCTGCGTACTGTCATTCTAAAGTGTGCGTAAACATGTATTCTTTCTGCTGCGCTTAGGTGAAGACCTGAGAATGCTAGCCCTTAAGATGAGGAAGTGCATACTGTATGGTCAGTAGGAGATGGTCAGTCAGGGTCATGTGTCACCAGGGCAGGTGTAGCCTGTTTAATGCTTGTTGAGGTAATGGGGGGGTCGCCACTGGGATGGTGCCAGTGCGGAGGGCCCTCGCTCCAGGTTAAGACCAATTCACTACATTGGGGGCAAGATGATGTGCATACATGGGAGTGGTGGTACTAATCTCCACCCCTCCCGCAGGGGGGGTTGGGGAGGTTATGCAATGTCACAAAGTAATTCCATCAGCTTATGTATATTTGTAAATTGGTGCATAGTATTGAGAGGTGTGTGCGTTTAATAAATGTATTCTTACTTTTATAAAGCAAAGTACAGACTGGACAATCAATTATTGAGTATTATTTTTGCGCACCTGCAAATGGTGATTACTAGCCCACACCACCTCCCTTGAGTAAGCCTCAGACTGCTCTGCAACGCTACCCTCTGAGAGTCAGGCGCTGCCCTAGGGTGTTTGGTTCCCAGTGAAGGACAAATGTGTCATGTTATTTGTGCAGGCCTCACAGATGCTGCCTCGTTTTCCAACAGTCGTCTTTGAAACCCAAGAAAAAGATACCCCAGTAGTGAAGAGCAGCCCTTACCTTTTAGCATAGGAGGCGAGAACTGGAACTCCTTATGAAACTCTCTCCCTCTGCATCCTTTAGCTGCCGACAGTTGCCTTCCCTTGTCCTGAACACATCCAGGTAGCCCCAGCCCGTCTTCCCCTCCCGGGCGCACCCAGTGAGAGTCCTGGGCTTGCAAAGTCTGTGTCCTCCGAGAGCAGATCTTGAGCACAGCACTATGCCCGAGGCAAAGAGCAGGGACGAAGGAGCCTTGCGCCGCCCGCTGCCCTCCTCCACCACGCCATGGGGGTAGGGGGGAATGCTTAACAACTGAGGAGGTGGGGAGATGCGCCTAACCACCCTCCTGCAGACAACAGGGTGGGACATTAAAACAAGTGTGGCAGAAATCTTAAAATTACAAAGAAAGAGCTCAGTGTCCCAGAAGCGGGCACCGCGCTCTGTTTATTTACTTATTTTTACTTTGATTTGGAGAGCGGTGTGGTGTCCCTGAAGCGGGCACCAGGCTCCCTGTATTTACCTCTTTTTACTTTGATTCAGAGCGCGGTGTCCGCTTCCGGGACACCACTCTCCAAATCAAAGTAAAAATAAGTAAATAAACGGAGAGCGGTGTCCCTGAAAAGGGCACCGCGCTCCAAAATAAAGTGAAAAAGCCCTCTAAAAATTATAAAAATGCAAGGCACATTAAAACAAGCGGGCTGAGGTGGCCCCCGCTCAAAATAACAAAGAAAAAGTGCTTCCAGACATATAAAGGAGAGCATATAACTCTTGAGTGAGAGATCCAATCCTGGTGGGCGGGGCCAAAAGGGGACAAGGCGGCAACAAGGAGGGACTAAGAAGCCTCCTTTAAAATGAAAAGCCTACATTTTGCATGCAACATGACGAGAACCAATTAGAAAGATAGGCGGGGCTTCAACTCCATCTCCGAGAGCTTCGGAATCTGAATTGATTCCAGGAAGCTCTTGAATGCCGAGATCAGCGCATGCGCTGCTTTCAACAGCCGAGACCTAAAAAGGGGGCGCTGTGGGGATTCCACACCAAAAATACTATATATATATATATATATATATATCCACAAAACGATCACTCCTTGAAAGTAACCAGAGGACACAGCGGGGATGCGTCTGGGAGTTCCTTTAATAACGATTGCTCAGCATGATGCATTTCGGCATGTATCTGCCTTCCTCAGATGCTGCTTGCAAACGAAAAAATTGCCACGTTGCCAACAGTCCATAGGACACTTGTGTGTATATATATATATATATATATATATATATATATATATATATATATATATATATATATATATATATATTACCTACTGGCGGTCGCCAGTAGGTATATATAGTTAGGATTTTTTCTCTATGGGTTTTTTGAAAATTCTATGTCTAATAACTTTGGCGTTTGTGGACGGAATTGGCTGAAATTTTTAGGAAAATGGCACATTTTGTTTCTGAGCAGCCCCTGAAAATTTTGGGGGGGTTCGTCAAGGGGGGGGCCGAGAAAAAAGGGGGGGTCCCAAAACGCGTTTTTTTTTTTTTTTTTTTTTTTTTGGGTTATAAACTTTTATTCGGTGTCAGCACATACACACAGCTCTACGCCTACAACCCTGGGGCCGGCAGCAATGTAAAAGAACAACAATACAATCACAGTAGGATCATTCGACGAATCAGATCTGCCGCCTCCCAGTGGTCAGTAGCCTCTATGCCGCCGTCATGCAGCTTAACTAACGTGACAAAGGTAACTTGAACTCCCTGTCTCGGTCTCACCCACCCATGTTGGCGCACACTCAATGTCTGTATGGAATTAGATGTAGTGGTGCAGTATGCCTGTCCGATCCTCTAACCCAACACTAACCACCCCTTATAACTTCCCCCCCCAACTCCACCCCCCACTCTAACTGCCCCTGTGTGTACCTCTGCCCCCCTCCCAGAACCTTAGCGCCTCCATGCCCTGTCCACCCTGTCTCCACCCCCCTCTACGTCTGTCCCACTCCGCCGTGACTCCCTCCCCCCAGAGCGATCCCCACTATGCATGACCTGTAACCAGTAGTTCTCGGGGGAGACGCCTCCATCAAGCACTCAAGGTCCCTGTAGATTCGCCCATCCGAGCACTCGGACCCTCATGACCCACTCTTTCTCTTTACATTGGATCGGGAAACCCAGTGCACTCTTCCTCGCTCTGTCTCTCCTCATTCTCCTCCTGCACCGAATCCGCATCCTCCTTACGGGCCGCGTACGTAAGATACAAGTCCCAGAAGTTTTTGGGTCTGCTGATTGGTGGGAGAAGCTCGCTATAGAGCTGCGACTGGGTACACCCATATAGCATGTCTCTGGACCAGCCACCTATGGTCGGGAGAGGTCCCCGCATCCAACATCGCGCTACCGCTCGTCGGGCTAAGATTAGTCCCAAGTCTGCCATGCGGCGTATCGCCGGGTGGAGGATTCTGGAATAACCTAGCAACGCCAACGCCGGGTCAATCGGCAACTCAGTTTCCAATATTTGACCTAGCTCTGCAAAGACGTCAGCCCAGAATTTGTTAATGCCCGGGCAGGACCACGCCAGATGCATGAAGTCCGCCACCTGGGCATGGCAGCGCTCGCACTCCGTTGTGTCCCGGAGGCCGTATCTACATAATCGCTCAGGAGTATAATATACTCTTTGTAAGAATTTAAAATGTATAAGCCTATGTCGAGCATTAAGGGACACCCTCCTAGTGTTGCGGCAGCAATACATCCACATGGAGTCGCTGATGGTCGCTTGCAGATCTCGCTGCCATGCCGCCCGGGCCTTGGAGAAAGACTGTTTCCCGCCAGCTTGGCCCAACCTATACATCCGGGAGATAAGATGACCTGGGGACGAGTGTTTAATGATATAAGTCAATTCTGGCGTCTCGGGAGGCTCTAGCATTGTCGAACCCAGCAAGGTCCGCAACGCCGCCCGTACCCTGTGGAAGTGGAAACGCTGCATTAACGTAGCCGGAGGTCGGGAGTGGACCAGTTGTGCCCAGGTGATCGTAGTCCCGTCCTTGAATAGGTCTCCCAGCTTAAGTATACCCAATTGCCGGAGCGCGCACGTGACCCCCTTCTCTCGTAACGGTGAGAGCCAGACTGCCCAGTCTATAGGGACGAGCGGGGAATACAGTATGTCGTGCCCATGCCCTCGGGCCAGTGAGTGCCAAGCGTGGTTCGTCGCAGTGATGGAGTCCAGGGTACCTACACGACGAGGAGCCGGTTCAAACACCGTGGCCGGCGGGGGGAGAGGGGCAGTGAAGAGGGTCTCAAGTACCACATGTGGGATATTGCGATCCCCGTGTGCCCAAGTATGTAAATGAGTTGCTTGAGCGACCCTATAGTACCTTTCCAGGTCCGGGGCCCCTAACCCCCCTTGATCGTACGGGAGCGTTAAAACGTGCCACTGTACTCTTGGTTGCTTGCCTCCCCACGCCAGCCGTGTGAGGGCCTGCGTCAGTGTCTTGAAAAAAACCTTCGGTAATGTCACCGGGATGTTATTGAACAGAAACAGGAACCGAGGGAGGACAATCATTTTCATCAGGGCAATGCGTCCCGACAGAGATAACGGTAATTTGCACCACCTATCCACATCGTCTGTCAATTTAGAAAAGGCCACCCCATAATTTTCCCTCACCAGAATGTCAGGATCCGGGTGCAGTTGTATACCTAGGTAGCGGACCGGGTCGTCCGACCACTGCAGTGGATAATCCATCCCAAACTTGCTCGTCGTTGGGGTCAGTGGAAACGCCACAGATTTATTCCAATTTACTCTCAGTCCAGATAACGCTCCGAACTGCACTACTTCACGTAGCACAGAGGATAGGTTGTGCTCCGGATCTCTTACGTATAAGAGGGTGTCGTCTGCGTACGTGGAGATGCAGATCTTGTAGGTTGGGAAGCTGATGCCCTCGTGGCTATGGTATTCTCGCAGAGCGCACGCCAGAGGTTCCGCAACAAGGGCGTATAGCAGTGGAGAGAGAGGACAACCTTGTCTGGTGCCCCTGCGTATCGCAAACGTCTCCGTGACTCTGTTACCCAGTCGGATTCTAGCCGACGGTTCATAGTACAACGCTCCCACCATTTGTAAGAAAGGCTCTCCCAGTCCTAGCTTCCGAAGCACTCTCGACATGAATGGCCATTCGACAGAGTCGAACGCCTTTTCCATATCTAGGAATACCGCCAGCGCCTTACATTCCGGCTTCACGTGCTGCATTGTTCCCAACACTGTACGTATGTTATATGTGAGATTCCTAGTTGGGATGAAGCCGGCTTGTTCCGGAGCTACCAGTTCCGGAGCCAAGAGAGCGAGACGCGTCGCCAGAACCTTGGCATACAGTTTAGCGTCGACATTTATCAAAGAGAGTGGCCTATACGAACTCCGTTCATTTGCGGGTTTCCCCGGTTTAAGTAGGGTAATAATGAGTGCTTCTCGCATGGAAGGAGGCATGCAACCCTCCAGACAGATGTCGGCAAACAGCGTCGACAGGTAGGGTAGCAGTTGGTCCTTGAAGGCCTTGTAAAAGCCCACCGTGAGCCCGTCGGCCCCCGGGGCACTACCGGATCTCATGCTGTCTAGAGCATCCACAATTTCCTCCCTCTGAATAGGCATCATTAGGAACTCTCGCTGTGCGTTCGACAATTGCGGCATTTTGATATATCCTAAATAATCGTCTATCGCCCCCTCCATACCAGGTGACTTGGAGTCATAAAGATTGGAGTAGTATTGTCGGAACTCGTCAAGTATTTGCTCCTCGTCGGTAAGGACCTCTCCCGTGCTCGATATCAGCTCGCCGAGCACAAGCTGACGCCTTTCATTGCGGGCAATGTTAGCCAGCAGGGAGCCGGGTCTCTCGCCCTCTCCATAAGAGCGCGCAGTAGCGTACTTGCCCATATGTTGGACCTCCCTGTCGGCTTCCGAATTATATTCCGACACCAGCAGTTTAATCCGATCTAGCGTATCACCATTAGGGTCAGCCTGATGGGCCTGTTCAAGTTCTGCCAGCTGAGTTTCTAGGAGTTCGAGCCTCTGTCTAATGGACTTAAGGACGCTGGAGTGCTTGGCCATCGCCACCCCACGTATATACACCTTAAATGTTTCCCATATTGTTTGAAAATTGTCCACAGAACCTACATTAATATCAAAGAAGGACTGGATCTCGTCCGCAAGTTCCCCCCTGAACACCTCATCCAGTAAGGAATATGGGGGGAAGCGCCACGTGTAGGGGGGAAGTCTAGGCGTCGGGAGATCGAGAATCAGGAGAAGAGGAGAATGATCTGACAGCGTGCGTGGCAGAATCTGACAGTCCCTCACCCTGTTAGCTAAGAATTGTGTCAAAAACCAGTAATCTATTCTCGTGTGAATCTCATGGTAGGCGGAATAGTGCGTGAAACCCCCTCTAGTGTGGTGTCTGCTGCGCCATACATCCATTAGCGCAAGGCGAACCATTTCAGTTTGTAACACCGCGGCAGCTGCCGATGGACTCCTGGGAGGACCCGCTGATCTATCTAGCTTCGGGTCAAGAACCAGGTTGAAATCCCCACCCCAGAGCATCCCCGAACAATCGTACAGTCTGCATTTCTGGGCCAGGGTGGCGTAGAACTCCGGGGAGTCAAAGTTAGGGCCATACACATTTACCACCATGCAGTCAAGCCCCCTACCCTTGCACTTGCAGAGGACATATCTACCCTCAGTGTCAGATTCCAAGAGTGTTAACGTGAGTTTGGAACTGGGGTTAACCCAAGTAAGAGTCCCCCTTGAGTGTGTCGTGAAGCCCGCAGCCACGCTACAACCCGCCAGCCCCCTGTGAGTGAGCATTTTGCTGGTCAGAGGCAAGTGAGTTTCCTGTAAGAGGGCAAGATCTATGTTATGTCTGCGCAGATAACTGAGTACTTTACGGAGCTTTCTGAAGTCATTTAAGCCCCTCACATTCCAAGTGAGAATTCTTAAGCTAGCAGGTTCCGACCCCCTCAATGATGTGAGATTATAAGTATCCGTTCTATCCGCCATGGAAGATTGCGATGAAATTGGGTGAAAATGTCTTGTAAATCCCAGTGGCGCACTCCAGAAAGCCAGTCGGAAGGGAAATAGGAGCAGCACACACAGTGGGAATTCTCCACAAAGTTCGGCAGAGCGCATCCACAAAAACAGCAAGAATTCAAAACCAAACCCCAACATTCCACCCCCCTCCCACAGCTGACCCACCCCAACTCGGCCATGCAGGTCCCCATCCCGCCCGCCCCTCCCCAAACACCAGTTCAAATGCCCCATCAGCCAACAGCTCGTGGGCGAAGGTAGCCAGCCAACTCAGTCTCAGCTAGCAAGTTACAGCTCTGTTGCCCAGTGCCCCATCCCCCCGACGTGCACCACCAGCAACACTACGTCACATCAACCTGAGCAACAACAACATCAGTATACCCCAACTGTGTAGGGCTACCTCCCCCTCCCCACCCCAAAGTTAGCCAACATAGCCCAACCACCAGTCACAGGCCCGTGGAGCTAAACAGATACCATAGGGGCATACCAATACAATAAATGAACAACCACAGTGCCAGTGTCCCATCCCCGCTTATCTGTGACATCATGTCCATGTAGGGTTGCTCCAGTTCCACGACCCTCACAGTTCTCGTCGCAGGATGATGCGTCGGCAGTCACTATGCACAAGGTGGACATCGCCAAGTCACTCCTGGTCATCCATATTTCGTTGATCAGCATCCTCCCGGCTTTCTGACTGATCCTCCGGCTTGTCACGGGCCCACTTCTTCAAGGCTTTTTGCAGTTCCACAGGGTCCGTGAAGATATGAGATTGGCCCTGCCTGTTGACCCGCAGCTTGGCCGGGTACAGCATGGCGTAATCGAGCCCCATGTCTCTGAGTCTTTTCTTGTGTGGCGCAAAATGTTTGCGCGCCTCCTGTACCCGAGCCGTGAAATCCGGGAAAATGGAGATCACTGATCCCTCGAAGTGTAGATCGCCCTTGGACCGTGCCAACCGGAGTGCCGTGTCCCTGTCTCTGTAATTCAGTAACTTCGCTATTATCGGCCTCGGAGGAAGGCCCGGATTAGGCTTCGGACCCAGCGATCGGTGTGCACGTTCAACCACAAACATCGCTGAAAACACTCCTTCACCCAGCAGCTTGGTGAGCAAGTTTTCCACGAATAACTCCATTCTACCGGTCTGAGTGGTCTCCGGCAGGCCAAGTATGCGAAGGTTACAGCGACGGGACCTTGCTTCTAAATCCTCCGTTTTGTCCTGCAGAGACCTGATCAATGTCTCCGCCCTGCGTCGCGCAGTGTCCAAGTCCGTTTGAGCCTCCTCCACCTCTGTTATGCGCCTTTCCGCCATGTCGTGCCTCTCCGAGTGCTTATCTAGTCGTTCCGCCATGCGGTCCATTCTGTAGGACATGGCATCCATTTTTGTGCCCAGCGCCGTGAAGTTCGCCTGCATGTTTAATTCCATGGTTCTTAGCATTGATTTTATATCCGCATTGTCCTCCGGCTGCTCACCCGCCGACTGCACCTCGTTTTGGCGAGCCTGGGGGCTAAGCACTGGCACACGGCGCTGTGAAAAAGGGAGCTTGCTTTGGGTTCTGTCTCCCTTCCCCATGCTTCCCTGCGGTCTGCGGTGTTGGCACACCCGCGTGGAGGAAGACCAGACCCCGTGAACTGCTGCTAGCGCGACCGTCGCACTCAGAAGCGCTTCCGCCCCCAGGTAGGGGTCTCAGTCGAGCCGGTAGCGCCGCAGGACTGTCTCCGCCTGAGCCGTGTGGTCTGCAGGTCGCTTGGCAAGGCCTAGGCCACGTGTGTAAGGCCCTTAATTGCAGATCCAGTGATGTGAGCGAGGGGCGGAAGAGTAGAGGGGGCGCGCTGTCCCAACGTCGCTGTGCACCGGCCTCAAGAGATGAACAGGTCCCCGTCCGGGGGTTCAAATACCGCCTCTCATCCGAGGTAGGGAGGGGGGGCCGAAAGGGCAGTCGCGCCTCTAAGGTACCTTGCACTGCGCTCACCCTGGATGATCCGCTCCGAGTGCCCCCGGCTCCCGGGTCTGTTATAGGCCCCACGCACTCCCCACACTCCCCGCGCCGCCTCACCGTCTGGACTAGTCCGCAGCACAGGCGGCCGGAGTCACCGACGTGTTCTCTCCGTCCAAATGCCGATCTCAGCAGGAGGTCCGATCTCCCCCCGCGCCTGCTCACAGGCGCCGCCGCACGTCTCTGCACGCAACCCGGACTCGCAGCCACCTGAGTCCGCGGATCACGGGCCCTCGCGCTGCCGAAGTCCGCAGCCCCTGCAACGTCGTCGGGGCAGTAAGGATCTCTCCCAGGACGGGTCCGCTCGTCCACCTCACAGTCCGCAACACACTGGGGTGTCGGGGGAGTATCAAGGGTTAGGTTGATGCAGGATTATTCAGGATAATGAATTGGTGCCGAAGGAGCCCAGGGACTATGCGGCCATTTTCCGCGGCTGCTAGCTCCGCCCCCCAAAAAAACGCGTTTTTAACATTGAGTTTTCCATAGGGCGGTTGGCCTCACTTTTAGCCCGAACGGCTGAATGGATTTGCACGAAACTTGGCAAAATTGTAGGGACTGGTAGCCCGATGTGCCTTTTGTAGGTCTCAATATATGTGCTTCAGTGGATTTTGAGAAATTAAGGTTCAAAAAAAGATATATATCTGTAACCGCGGACTGGGCAGCGCTCCGCTACGCGTACTTTTCGCGCAACGGAGCTTTGTGAAGCGAAGCTGATTGGTTCTCCGGCGTCTGTCAACATTCCAAACAGTCCGTAGCGGCCGCCATCTTGTCTCTCGGTAGGATCGAGAGACAAGAGGAGGCGAAGGGGCAAATGACCATAAGGGGGAATAGTAGATCCTGGCTGACCCCCTAGGTTTGATGTGGAGGTTTTAAAAGGGCCCCGCGGGGCAAAAAAAAATAATAATAATAATAATCGAACGGCTGAATGGATTTGCACGAAACTTGGTAAAATATTAGGGACTGGTAGCCCGATGTGCCTTTGCTAGGTCTCAATATATGTGCTCCAGTGGATTTTGAGAAATTAACGTTCAAAAAAAGATATATATCTGTAACAGCGCTCCGCTTCGCGTACTTTTCGCGTTACGGAGCTTTGCGAAGCTGATTGGTTCTCCGGCGTCTGTCAACATTCCAAACAGTCCGTAGCGGCCGCCATCTTGTCTCTCGGTAGGATTGAGAGACAAGAGGAGGCCAAAGCGAAGGGGGAAATGACCATAAGGGGGCATAGTAGATCCTTCCTGACCTCTTAGGTTTGATGTACCATTTTGCCAAGTTTGGTGTAATTCCGTTCAGCCATTCAGGCTGTAGACGTATGTAAATGTCCTATGGAAAATTGCATGGGGAAAACACATTTGAAAGTGTTGAAATTTAGAACCAATTAAAATGTTACTTTGGTTTTGTATTTGTGTGTGATGAAAGTTAATTGGTTATGTATATATGTCAAATGAGAGGAAACCACAGCCATTTTGTGATACTACTGTCTGAGGTACATTTGTGAGGAATTTTTGGTGGTGAATTTCTGGTGTTTGATTTACACAGTACTAACACTTTTCCTACTTTTGAAAAGGTGAGTTGTTAATTTGTAAGGGGAACTATGTTGTACACTTGAAGATAATTTGAAAAATGTTTTCTGTTATTTATTTGCAGTCCTTCTGTTATACTAAATACTTGATAAAGTTAGTTTTATATTATGTATTACTAAAAACGATAAATGAAAGTGATTATTTTTTTCTGCAATTTACAGCAAGCAATTTCAAAATAAAATGGCTCACAATGAAGAGACCGTGGCAATTTCTTTTGAATCGTCCACTACATTGATTGAAATTGAGAGCACCAATAATGAAACATTGTCACAAGGAGGACATGACTTGTATGATTCCATTAGATTGATTGAAATGGACAGCACCAAGAATGAAATATTGTCACAAGGAGATGACTTGAATGATTCCACTACGTTGATTGAAATTGAGAGCAGCAATAATGAAATATTGTCACAGGGAGGAGATGACTTGTATGATTCCATTAGATTGATTGAAATGGACAGCACCAATAATGAAATATTGTCACAAGGAGGAGATGACTTGAATGATTCCACTACATTGATTGAAATTGAGAGCACCAATAATGAAATATTGTCACGAGGAGATGACTTGAATGATTCCACTACATTGATTGAAATTGACAGCACCAATAATGAAATATTGTCAGAAGGAGGAGATGACTTGAATGATTTTTTTGATCAATCTCTTGATGGCGAATTTATCGAGTGTTTGGAGACCATAGAGTTACAAGAATCATTATTGGAGACTTTTCATGAGGACATTGCTGATGAGGACATGTTACTAGTTCTTTCAAATTTAGAAAATTCTGAAGAATAAATTTATATTTAGAAATCAAAAATTGTTTGAGACATTATTCATTTTTATTTTTAATTTATGAGGTTGTAGCGAAGTGATTGTAGTATAAAATGAGACTTATAGTATAGAGTGCAACATTTTTATGTTACATGGTAAGTTTACTCATATTTACTTCCCTTCTGCCACTATATTATCTCCAATGTGTATTTGACATCTCTTCTTCATCTCCGGCCTCCTTTCTCTCACTGTGTGTCTCCGATGCATCTTATCGCTGCTATTTTGTGTAATTACAGAAGAGAGTAAAATAAAATAGTTCGGAACGTGAAAAGGGGGCAAAGTAGAGTACTCCTCACCCCCTAGGCCTTTTTAGGCGGTCCCAAAAGGATCAGTTTCTGCTTTCCTGAGAGATTATGGTATGAGTTCCATATACCACAATAACTTGCATTACAACATGCAAGATATCTATCTCCTATTACCAACTTTTGGAGATATTCGCGCTAAGCGCGAATATCTCCAAAAAGTAACACCTGCCCTGAGCAGTTCTTAGCCATGTTATCCAATGGGAGGTGGATAACATGGCTAAGAGCATTAGCTCGGTAATGTATGAATATCGCTGAGTTTTTAGCGATATTCATGCATTGCGGCCGTTTATTATCGCATTTGTGATAAACCTTGATAATAGCAAGGTTTATCTTCGATAATTTCTGATGATGCTTAGCGGTAAAAAATTCGTTGGTAAGCATCGTTAGCGATAAATATCGCTTAACTTTGGTAATATGCCCCAACGTCTGTTAACGTTCGATTCGAAGGAAATGAGGAAGTGTTGAAAAACATTGTCTGCGCCATCTTGCCTTTTTTGAAATGCCACACTTTTGTCGTGCACGGCAGCCATTTTAGATGTCTTGACCAGACCCACTCTCTGCACGCTGTCGATTCGTAGCATGGCTCCTCACCCTCGCAAGCATCTTCCCCAGGCACTGGTCACCCCCGCTCTCTGTCTTATGCATGGGCAATAAACCTCCCCCCATCTGCGCTGCTCTTCCCGGAGAATCACACTGTGCCCGCCCGACACCTCCCTTTCGCCCTATTCACTACCGCACCCTCTGACACTCCTCTTCCTCTGTGTCCGATTGTCCAGGCTATCAGCTAGCCCTGCAGATGTAGTTTATGGCCCCAGCTGTAAAGAATCACCCCTCTTCAAAGGAGTTATAGTAGATGAAGGCCCACACCCGATGAGATCCGTCACACCACACGTGTTCCTACTATCTGAAAACCATCCTGTATTGTGATTGGGGAGGGGACCGAGCCTGAAGCGGAAGATTCCAGGAATCACTCTTTGTACATCAAAGTTTTTACAATTATGTGTCACATTAAAAATATATAGCACTCCAACAAAGTAGTAGGAATATAAAACTTTAATAACATATAAATATATACAACAAAACAAAAACAGTAAAAACATTTAAACAACGAAGAGACCGTGGCAATTTCTTTTGAATTATCCAATAGATTTATTGAAATTGACAGCACCAATAATGAAATATTCTTGTCAGTAGCGGTCTGTTGTGCGAATAGTTCCAAGGCAGCAGAACGCGCTGAAATCTAGATGGCACGAAAGTGATGTCTAGCAAGTTGCCACCCAGCAAATAACGGCGTGGGGCGCCGCGGGGGTGAGTGAGTCCAGTAGGCACCACAGCTATTCTTACCGGCATTGCAGAATTACTGCTGGGGACAATGCCTGTGCTGTAGCAGGGTCACAGCAGAAACAAAAAGGATTCTGTTGAAGATGTTGTTGGTTTTCAATTTGAAAACAGTTCTGGTGTCAACTGCTATGTTATTGTAGTGGTTAATGTTTTGTTTTCTCTAGAAAATGTAAAAGAGGGGGAGGCAGTCCAAAGTTCAGTTAAAAGGGCAAAGGAAAGGATCGGTGGTTTGAACTATCAGTCAAAAAGGGGAGGGGGTGCAACAATTTTTCCTACCGGGTCACACTGTGCTTTCACCGGAAGTGAGGTCTGCAGGATTCTAGTAATTCAAAGTGAGGCTGGCGCCGACGTCCCGCGGATACAGTTTCGTCACTCCACGGGTGATCATGGCAGTCATTCCCCATCGGGGGTCGGAGACTCCCGCGGCTCCTCTAGAATCTTCAAGGTCGTGGAGGACTACGGTGGTGGAGTCAACCAGTGACCGGGCCATTTCTTTATGCTGGGCCCGCTCTTGCCAGGTCGACCGCCATTTTGAGAGTTCGGTAGCTACTGGCGATCGCGGGGTCAAATGAGCGGACGGGCTCCACCCTGCCGGGCGAGACGTTGCAGCATGGCCACAGTGGAAGAACCCTTTTCCGGGCGCCTGGAGCGCTGAGGGTGCAGCTGGGAAGCCTCCACCTGGGGAGGCGGGAGAGGCCTGTTCGCACCGTCTCTCCCTCCCAGTGCACCCCACGGCGTCTCGCTTGAGATTTGTTATGGCCGGACCAGGCGATGAGGACCAGGGGGGGGGGTCGGAGGCATGTGCAAGACATCCCCCCCCAGGGTTGTTGCAGCAATTATACAAGAAAGAAGAAGTGTCCCGTCCGTCTTCGGGCCGGGCTTCCGGTAGATGTCGGCCGGGCGCCCCTGGCTCTGGCCCCATGAACGGGTTTCTTGGTTTATTGGCTGCAGCCGGATCCCGTCGGCCTCGGCCCCCCGACCGTTGGTGGCCGGACCGGAAGAGCATGTGGCGGGACTACCTGCAACTCTCAAGGGCCACCGCGGCCGGACTGGGAGAGAGAGGGGAGGGTCGAGGAGACATTCCCCCCCCCTGCAACTGTTCAGCGTTGTAAAGGCAATCCCCTGGCCGGGTCCCGCTGGTCTCGGCCTCTCCTCCGGCTACACCCTACGTTAGGATCTCCTGGCCGAGGCGTGGCAGCAGGACCTGCCTTATATGGGCTGCTCCCGGCTGGGCGTAGCCGGAACCCTGCCCCACCTTGGAAGTTTCCAGAGTTTGGGCGGATGTTCTACTGACTTGCATTTTCCCTAGTCTATCGATTTTTTTGGCGTGGCAGGCGGTGGGACAGCGAGGGGTGATTTGGTTTCTCTTACTGTTTTTCTGGTCTCTCACCACTGGCATATTTCGAACGTTTTCTTGTTTCTAGGACATTAATAGGTTTTATCATTACGTTATGTTATCGTTTCTTTGTTCGTTGTTTAATAAAAGTTCATGTTCATCAGTGGCCTACTGATTTTCGATTTCCTATTCTTTTCTTTCCAGGTTGTTTCATGCTAAAGTTTCTGTTAACAGGATACAGTGATCACTTCGTTATTATTGCATATGTCCTTTTCACTAGGGGTGCTCTCTGGTCGGGCCAGATGACGTATCTCTAGTAAATGGTCCGGGTGAAACAGGTGCATCAATCAGTGGGGAGTAGATAGGCATGACAGATTACAACGGGGGAGAAAGGTCCGCATTACGTACCCTTTCACTACTTGCAAAGATTTTCCTACGTTTATTTGCAAACAGGGAATACCTCCAAAAAGAACTAATTCCCAAACAGTCAATGTTCGGACAATCAATCAATCAATGAGGAATGAAATAGGTACGACGTGTTAAAGGCTTGCGTTACCTACCCTTCACTATCTGCAAAGGGAGAGAGAATATTCCTATTCTTCCTCGTTTGCAGGCAGAGAAGATCCTTAAGAGAACCAACTTCGAACAATTCAATGCTCGATTCAAACAATCAACAAGGGGTACTGTGAACACAAATGAACGCCGCTTATGTACATACGCATTGCTATTTTCAACAGGTTGTTCCTAATGTTTCTATTTTAGCGAGGTCAAAAAGAGATCCCATTAGTGGCCTACTGATTTTGCTCGATTCCTTTTGTTTTTTTACACGGTTTTTCGCTATCTGCAAAGACTAAACAGAGTATTTTGACTCTGTGCTTGTTTGTAAATAGAGAATGAACCAAAGAGAACAATCAATCAAATGGAGAGAGAAGCAGGCACGACGGATTACAAAGGGGGCAAAGGGCTGCGTTAACTACCCTTCACTATCTGCAAAGAGAGAGTACTCCTAATAGAAATGAGGGGTGGGGGGCAGCATTCAAAGCAGATCAGTGTGCATAAACACGAAAATGTTTTTACTTACCACGTACTTGACATTCGACAGCTTATGATATTTGCTATTAAAAAACCATTGAAATTCACTGAAAAAACCATAGGTTATAGACCATATATAGTTAGGAATTAGCATTTACAAAACCTTGAAAATTCACTGAAAAAACCATAGGTTATAGACCATATATAGTTAGGAATTAGCATTTAAAAAACCTTATTTTACTCACACAAAACCATTGAAATTCCATATATAGTTAGTTGCACTAACTATATATCGCGCACCCGCAATCCACTGCTGATGATGTCACATATTACATCATTCATGACATGGTCAGTGACATCACTGATGACATCACTGATGACATCTTAAATGACATCACTGATGACATCACACTTGACATCAATGATCACATCACTGATGATATCATTCATGTGATAATACAATGCATCATGTTTAAGGCCCTAAAAGATATGTTATATTTCCTCTATTTAAGAACATTGTCGGAGACCATATAAGAGGGGAGTATATACCTTAAGAAAAATACGCCACCTGGAGAAGACACCATTTATCCCGTTTTAGTGATCACATGTTCTTAATAATCAAATATAAGTAAGTGCAGCCTACCAAATCGCAACCGACTCGTAAATTGAAAATACAAACAATGTAAAAACATTATTAATAAGGGAATTATGTTTACAGATCACTGACGGCCGTGAATTAATAAACACGTGCTACCAGACCAACCAAAGAACAATACGTCCCAGAAAATTACTTGAAGGACGAGCTTTTTCTTAAATTTAAAGTAAGGAAAGTGTGTCGCAAATGCAAAATATTAAGCCCACAAACTAGGACAAAAACTCAAATTAGAAATTTCGCACTAATAATATGCATTCTATTCATTTTTTCAGAAAGAAGATGTAAACCTGTTTTTAACTCATTCTGTCCTGATGAAGGTGCATTCAGTATAATAAACGCACCGAAACGCGTCGACTCTTTGGACCATTTTAAACTGTGATAAAATGTTTTTTTATTAATTTGTTGTATTATTGTATTTTAATTTTTGAATGCATACTATAAAGTGGTGACTCTGTGTTAGATAACCGTAATACGGAATTGTTAGCCATTAGATATATATTTGTACCAGAGGACCACAGTGTTAAATTATAAAGTGTATTTAAAATGAATTCCTAAATATGAATTTCTATAAAATAAACTTTGAGTAAAAAGTACAAATAACCTAGTGTGGAGACTTAAATTTTGACCTCTTGAATTTGTCAAGTGTAAATGTCAAATACAGCCAATTGCTACGGATAGGCCTCATGGTCACCTTGTGAAATAAGTACCCAGAAAGGAATCTTTTCTTTGATATAACCTATTGACCCAGTCCTTTCTGGTCCTTGGGAAACTCTCTTTTTTGTGAGATATAATACAATGCATCTCCTCACACTGTAATATAACCTCCGTTACACCCAGTGTTAAATAGAGAGTATCATTTTTGAAACCATTGACACACCAATACTAGTTACTACATACGCACTCACTGATTCCTATGTCTACACACACATTCACTTATACAATCATTCATACATACAATCACTCATCTTTACAACACTATCATATGCACTCATACACTTATACAGACACTCACACTCTGCCACTCATTCATGGAGTTACTCACACACCTAGTCAGTCCTGAAAAGAATCAATCACACTTCCATTTTCTCATCTATACAGTTAAACACAGAACACCTTACATTTTTGAAACATATACTAACACATAGTTACTCTCTTATAGAATCACTGATACAAGTACACATTGATCTGCACAGAGTCACACACCTCCCAGCCAGCCATACACACACTCAGTCTCCCATACAAATACTTGTGCAACCAATCAATAACCCATATAGCTACTTATATAGCTACTGATCAACACATGCAGCAGCTTGCACAACAACAGAGATACTGATGCACACTTTCAGACAGTTTAGTCACTAACCCGTGCATTCAGTAAGACGCATTTAATCACTCACTCATACAGTCAATCACGCACCTACTAAAACCTTCATTCAGACACTTATACATCCACTCATTCTTCAATATGTAAAACATATTTAAACTTTACAGAAACACATAATCACTGGATGTTGTCATCAGTGATGTCATCAGTGATGTCACTGACCATGTCATGAATGATGTAATATGTGACATCATCAGCAGTGGATTGCGGGTGCGCGATATATAGTTAGTGCAACTAACTATATATGGAATTTCAATGGTTTTGTGTGAGTAAAATAAGGTTTTTTAAATGCTAATTCCTAACTATATATGGTCTATAACCTATGGTTTTTTCAGTGAATATATATATATATATATATATATATATATATTCCACCCGATCGCTGCTTCGGCAGTTTACTTCCTCCAGCGTTGGATCAATGCACAGCATGTGAATTTGCATACGATTCACACTGCAAAACAAAATGGTTACTTACCAGTAGAAGTAGTTTTGCAGTGTTGAGTTTTCATTATTCACATGTAACCCTCCCACATTACCAGAAATGAGGTGTGTTTAATGCAAATATTGGAGGTGTTCTGTTTATACAATATACAGGAAGCCCAAAGATGGACTAAAGTTGCCAAGGAAAGGAAAAGGATGTGAACATGGAGACCATGCACAGTGGCTTCTTAGATGTACTTCTGACATCGAGTGAATGGGCATACCACCAAATAATGTCCGATTATGCCGCAAAAGAAAGAGAATTCTGGATACAAACACTGGATGAGGGAATAATGTACAATATGTTAATCCAGAAAATTAAATTCTTCAAGTTTCAAATCCATCCTACAGGTAAGTAACCATTTTGTTGATTTGTGTGGGGCTAAAATCAGCTTAGTGGCGCCATGCATAATGTAAGGTGCAATAAAAGGGGTGTCAGCCTATTTTCATGCTTGTGGATGAGTGTTACACCTGGCATCTTTGCCGTGGTTCTCCTAACTTTTTGCCTTCTGACCTCCTATTTTTGACTGTTTTGCTGAACTTTTTTTTTTTTGCTGGTTGTAGAACTCTGTGCCCTTTTTTACTGCTGACCAGTGCTAAAGCGCATGTTCTCTATATCTAAAATGTGATAGCAATTGGTTTATCCCTGATTGGCATATTTGATTTACCTGTAAGTCCCTAGTACAGTGCACTGCGTGTGCCCAGGGCCTAAAAATCAAATAGTATTGGAGGGCTGAAGCTCTGATTGTACCACCCACATAAGTAGCCCTTTAAACATTTATCAGGCCTGCCACTACTAAGGTACATTGCTCACCGGGCCCTGTGTGGGTCCTGTAACTGGCCTGCAATACATCGTGGGCAGCCTGAACTCTTGACTTTGTCTCAGTCTAGCGTGACTTACAGTAATTCCAAAGCGCTAGTTGCTTCTAAGTGCTATTTATCACTTATTCTTTTAAAATTAATATCATGAATTGTACTTGTTGGATTTTTGTTGTTTTGGTCTTGTGTTAAGAATATTATCTATTTTTCTAAACTGGTGTACAGTCTTTTGTGGTGTTTTCACTGTGTTACTATATGTATGTACACAAATATTTTACACTTTGCCTCTTAGGATTACCCTGATTACTCTGTGCCAAGCTACCAGAGGGTGAGCACAGGTGATCTTTTAGTCTGTACCTCACTTACCCTGATGTGGATTGTGGTTCCTGCTGGGACAGGGTGCATATCTCTGCCAATCAAAACCCCTATTTCTAACAATGAGGCAAGGGCTTTATTAGAATCACAGCAGAGACCTTTGGAGACATCCACGGGAGGGTGCACATGTCCTGAGACTTCACTCCTAAACCAAGAATTTTTCTCAACAATAGCAGTAATCAGACGACATGAAGTAGAATTCTCTCTGATCTTGACGGTGAGAAAAATAAATCCAGAGATAAATATTCATGGCATTTCCCAACTACTGGACATAACTGACTCCCATGCCACCAGAATGACTGGTACCCAAATGCTGTTTATGATCCTGTCCTGTCATTCCTATACTTACAGCCACATGCATACAATGCAAAGTCAACAATATTATGTCACTTCAAGTCAACACCCTTCTCTCACCAGTGACCTGCAGTAAAGTTACTCATCTGAACACCTAATAGCCACTTGGCCGCAGTAACGGCTGCTCTTGATAACTAGTGCTGAGTTTCGGGGTGTTGGGAGGTTTGGGGGCGTGGGGTAAATAACAAAAATAAATTTTAAAAACAAACACTTACCTGCTTCTGCCGCCTCCGTCTCGGGGTTCTTCTGCTCCAGTCTCTACATGGATGCCTCACGGGCTGGTGGACACTGCACAGGCTCTTAGGCACCTTTCAAGACTCTGCTCTCATGCTCGTGATACTATTTACCAGCATCAGAGTAGCGTTGTGATTGGCCTGAGCAGGCTCGTTTGACACGCGCTCAGGTCCTAGGAGCCTTTGCCTCCTCTCCACCTGGCTGTGCAGCACAGCTCAGGTGGAGAGAGATCAAAAGTGCGCATGACGGTTTGGCCGGCATTAGACAGCTGGCCAAATCGTCATGCACACTTAGTGTGCACTACTCCTCCCCTGCTGTCATTATGAGCCTGCCCAGACTTGGCTGACACTAGCGGGAAAGAAAAATAATATCATAATAAAATAGTTTTATTATCATTTTATTTTTCCCGTTACCCTCAGCTGACTCTCAGCAGGGGTATGACTATCATCTGCCATGGCGGAGGAGCCGCCCCTTGACAAGAGCTACTACTGTAGAATTGCTACATACTCTACAGTATAATCACAAAGGAGGGTAAGAGTGGCCTTCTGTTTTGTACACATTTTTGATGTACTGTAATTGCATTTGTATAGCGCTTACTACCCCTGACGAGGCGTTGAAGAGCTTTTTCGGCAAATAGCACGCTACTCCAGGACCCATAGAGGATTAGTGTTGAATTAGTATAGTGAAACATGCAAGTACATTTTAAGCGGTGGATAGGTCAGTCAGTTATTTGGATTCGGAAGGATAGAGGAGGAAAAAAGGTTTGTATTTAAATAGCGCTTGTTACCCCTGATAGGTGTACTGGTAACCTGGTGTTTGCATTGCTGCAGCCCATAGGTGGGGATTTCTGCTCCGTGGCGAAAGTGATGGTACCTGAACTGAGTTTAAATATTTCGTTGGCTCTGAAATGAGGGTGCATGTTTTTACCGTAGTAAAATATAAAAACAAGGTTTGGTTTGCGGTGTCTTGAACATGTTTTTAAGGGTGGAGGCCTAGCTCGAAGTGATAAAAAAGCATGTAAACCTTTGGCAAAGTTTGAGATATAGATTAGGATCAAGAAGTAAACTCCAGTGTGCATGACCGCTAATTATGCTAATTAAAAGCAAGCCTTTTTGGGTGGGCCTTTTCAGTTTTATTGTGACATCACCTTCGTCATGACACATTGGGAATTGAGCCTATTTTTGGCAGAGCTCCGTTGCTTTACGCACCCTGTAATTCGTTTTATCTTCAAGAGAAGAAAGAAGAAAATAAGTTGAATAGTTGAGTCATTTGGCGCGGTGTGTGGAGGCCGATAAACAAGGAATGCCTGCGGTTTTTCCAAAACATCCGGATTTTCCTGTTGCAACTAATAATTGCTCCGCAAATTAAATTGCAAAGAACACGTTGAAGCATTGCCATGAATGTAGCGAGGAGCGACGATTATTCATTGTTTAGCACAAACCAAAGAGCAAGGCTGTCTAATTAAAACAACGTCTGCCGTTGAAGCCAAGGCCCTCCTCCCCTCATTGGCTTGCTTCTGCTTTCTAGGCTTCAGGCCTTACGGCTCAACTGTATTTTAATTCGTCGTCATCCTCTCACTGACTTATCCTGTCTCACCTCATAACGCTGATTTATTTACATTTTAAACCGGTTTTTGCGCATAGTTTAAACAAGTCTTTACTGCATTTCCTACTTTAATCCTTTCACTAACGCGTGTGTCTTCTGCGCAGCCTGTGCCAAAACGTTCACAAAATGTTGCTCATAGTTACTTCACATACAGTTAGTTACCTCCTTCCTCTTGTGCATGGATAAACCCATATGTTATCGAGGCAGCAATATTCTGGGACCACTTAGCGGGAAAATATACCGAATGTCTCATGCCGACAGCAAGCACGTGTGTGGGTTTTCAAACAGGTTATGGTTTGTCTAAGCAATCGCGTACCATGATGCACTGTTCGTTTGATGACTGATATCAATCCCAGGTCCACAGGAAATCTGGGCAACATGTATGTTTTGGAATCCTGGACGTCCTACGCAGTCTATTGATGGAGGTCGTCTTGACTGGCTGTTTAGGAGAGATGTTTTAGTGTCATATTAAGAGAAAGTGTCTTTCTGTTTCAGCCTCCTCAGGCATATAATGTGAGTAGGAACTGGGCCTTATATATTGATGCCCTTGGGGGTCCTGAATTCTGTGACACGGCATATAGGAGATTTTAATGAGTTTGAACGCACAAAGGTAGTAAATCGGACACAGTTGAAGAAGCGGATTGTAAGAAGCAATAAACTAGAAATAGTTGGTTGGTTCTTCCGTCCTTTAGTTACAGGTAATGTCATGGCCCTATGGCATTGTATTAAAATCCTATGTTGCACACTCCATTTGCGAACGACAAACCTCACCGTCTATGATTGACTGTCTGGGAGACTATGAAGAAAATATGTTTGATGGTTTTATTCCAAAGTTTTCAAAATATATTTCCCTGTTTTTCCTTTTGCTGGATCATCTCCTTGGCAAGACAACTCGCATGTAGTTTGCTCTGTTCCTTCAGAGTGAGAAGATTCCAGGCATGCAACGTTTATCAATGCTCTGAGAGACAAAAGACACCAAAACACATCTTGCACAGCTGCTCGAAATTTTGAAGGACGTCCAACAGATACACTAGTGTGCAGCTCATGTCCTGTGGTCACAGATGCCTAACGCTTGGTCACAGGAATGCATATCAGAACTATATGTTAACAACATTTGCTTACCATTAAGAGTCTTCATCTGATGGAGACATCTTGCGGCAGATTCCTTACCTTTGAACTTCCAGGCTTCAGGCTGGATCCAGAAGGTTTTTCTTAGTAGAACCCCTACGCGCCGGTAGGTGGCATCAGTCAACTCCGCATGACATCATTGGCGTTGTGTACGTCGTCAATATAACCGTCACTCCAGCATGCCGATGTCAGTTCTTTTATGTCCACACCAGGCAGATGAGAGATCCAGCGAAGACAGATCCGTCGAAGAGAGCTTACTGCCCATTTCTTTTGACAGACTTTTTTTTTACTTCTTTTGGTGTGCTAGGGTTATCTAGCAAGAAGACCTAGGGGTTCCAGCCATGCTGTGCCTGTCACCATGTCATGTCGGTCACAAAACCCCACTTAGTGTGTCGCTGGTGCCTGGAGCGTGACCATGACAGGAAGTCGTGCTCTGATTGCCAGACCATGGCGCTGAAATCTTTGAGGGAGCGGTCCGTAAAGCTAATCGCGGCCTGGATACCGGCCCCTCGGAAGTCGCCCTGTTGGTGTTGGTCCTGGTTGAGAGGAAGGTCTGAGCACCGCTCCGGAGGATTGAAGTCTTCTTATTCCACGTCTTCAGGTAAGCGGCATCACAAAAAGCACAAGAAGTCAAAGTGTGCTTTGACTTCGCCACGTCCGTCGCGTGACGAGACAGTGGAACCTCTGCGTTCGAGGCCCCGCGGAGTGGGTGCCTGGGTCAGCTCTGGGTCAGCTCTGCGTTTCCCTCCCTTCCTGGGGCAGAGTCCTATGATGGCCTGACCCTGCCAGCGGGTCTCGGTGCCAGCAGGCTCAGATGTAGGAGTCGCACCTCCACAGCGACCTTCCGAAGTGCCGCGCCCACCCGCGGCGCCTCCCCAATCTTCATTCCAGATGACATGAAGCTAGTTAAGCATCCGCTGATGCTGAGACTGCACAGACAGAGATATACGGCTCAATGCTGTTTACCCTGCCCCATTCTGAAGGATTAGGAATGGAAGAGCAGGATTTAGAGAGGAAGCAGGACCCCTTAGAAATCCCGTAACCCCAGGAAACGGACTGGTATGAGGAACTGCGTGATGCCAGTGGCTTGGACACATCCTCAGATTCTGGCATGCTGTCTGCCCCTAACCTGGCTATGGAAGAGGGAGCATCATCCGCTATGGTGGTGCGAAGAGCAGCGTAGGTCTTGGACCTCCAGCTCTCTACAGTGGCAGTCAAGACTAACGTCTTGACAGAGGTCCTGCAAACTGGTGTCTCCAGCTCGGAACCCTCTTTCAGTGAGGCCTTGACAAACGTTCTTCTGGGCACCTGGTCCAAGCCCAGTGTAGGGGCTTC
Organism: Lissotriton helveticus; assembly: GCF_964261635.1. Lineage (NCBI taxonomy): Eukaryota > Metazoa > Chordata > Amphibia > Caudata > Salamandridae > Lissotriton > Lissotriton helveticus. The sequence continues at coordinate 653,303,157 of NC_136067.1, forward strand.
TGTGAACAGAACGATTGCCCGCTGCCATCGCCCTGCACTAGGCAACCTAGCTTTACTCACCTCACCTCACCTCCCACCCCACCACACCCCACAAAGCTTGGCAGTTCAAGCTTCTACTTCCCGTGGCACTTTCCCTCCCGCACCCCACAACCCACCCATACTCCCGGCACTGGAAATTGTTGTTTGTGTCAAGGCTATTCCCCTTCAGGGCCCTATCTGTTTTTTTTTAACACACCATGGTCAGTCACTACATGGCTCAACGCTTCTGGAGTGGAAAGTCATGAAAAGGACTGACGTCAGTGCACCATAGTGTCGGTTATATTGCCGAAGTGGACATCACAACAATGACTAACATGAGGTGGACGACATCAATCGGAGTCGATCGAGGCCACCTCCCGGCACACTGGGGTACTGCTTAGAAAATCGTTCGGATCCAGCCTTGCGCCTGGAAGTTCAATTGTAAGGAATATGCGGCTAGATCATGTCTCTACCAGATAAGGCATTACCGAAGGTAAGTAACTTGTCATTTGGTGCCAGAACTCTCTTACCATAATTTCTGGCATACCCTGCTGAAAATAATTGTTTTAAGATGGTCTGAGAAAGTTTTCAGAAGATTTTTTCACCTAGATTTCCTTGTGCTGCAGCTTCATGGTAAAGGTCAGCCACAAATTTGCTCCTGTGTGTCTCTGAATTGTGAAATACCATATTTGTATGTGTACACACACATATTCTGGTCCGCATCTTCATATACTTAATTGTTGCTTATTCCAATATTTTGTTGGCCAGTTTTTTGGCTCTGGCCAACTGTTGCTTTGGAGAGCAACTTCGTGACCATAGGTAAAAAAGGCTAACTGGACATCCTTGTGTGGTAGTCCCCCGAACATTTTGCCTTCACTTCTTTACTTTGCTTAATCTGTTTTTGTTGACATTACAACTCTGCACTTTACTCCAGCTAACCAGTGCTAAAGTGCTTGTGTTCTCTCTCTAAAACATAGTAAATTTGACTTACACCAAATTTGGCAAATTTAATTTACCCCTAAGGCCCTAGTAAATGATACCAACTATAACCAGGGCCTGTAGATTAAATGTTACTAGTGGGCAGCAACACTCATGTGCCACATACTAAAGAGGCACTGTAAAACATGTCTCCGGCCTGGTACTGCAGCAATATTGCAGTTTCATACTGCCATTTCAAAGTTTCAAAACAAATTTTCTGCCAGGCTAAAGCTTCCTTTTTAATACTGGTGGTAGGCCCTAAAGGCTCATATGGCAGTATGCAGGGTTTTAACAAAGCAGGGCGTTTGTTTAAGTTTTGCATGTCCTGACAGTGAAAAGCTTCTAAACGTTTTTTTCACTGCTGTAAGTCTATCTCTCCCATAGACTAAAACTGTGTTACCTTATGGCAATTAATAAGTGCTCGCTTCAGTTTAGGACCAGATAGACATATGCTGTTTACCTTTGTAATTTAAAAGCATCTTTCACGATGAAGGCCCATTTTAAGTTACTATTCTGAAAGTGCTACTTTTAAAACGTTGCCATTTTCTGCCCAAACCAAATGCATCTTTTCCAGTGTCCTTTGTCACATGACTGTGAAAGGCTCTCCTGTTTGGGTTGTGTATTGCTTCCAGACATGGGAACTAAGAGGAAAAACTCACCAGAACTAGTTTTGGGTGTAGGTCAGGGAATTCACCCACACAGAGGCTAGCACCAGGTATAAAAGGGGGGCTTCAGAACACCTCATCAGAACACTCCTAGACCTATGGAAGATTAAAAAGAAGAACTGTTCTGCTATCTGAAGAAAGAACATTGGATCTGATTGTCTTTAACCCAGGCCCTCAAAAGTGACTCCCAGGGTCAGTCAGCTGACCTCCTGTTTGAGCTACAGAGAGATAAACAAGCTTCCAGAATCCTCCCTGCAACTGCCTAGCAGTTCAGCACTAACTTGACATGCCTGGACCTGCTGTATTGGCCTCTGCTGGAGTGATTCCTGAACCCAAAGAGGTGCCGGCAGGTCCTGGACCCTTGGCTGATATGAATGTGAACTCCTTCTGAAGAAAAAGTGAAGATCAGAAGGTTTGGGTTCCTCCTGACTGCAAAATGACCTCTTCCTGCCGAGATTCAACCGCCCATAACAACCGCCAAATCGAAACTCCAGCAGGACCTGTTCTTCGTACAGACAGCGACTGTCCACAACGACTGCCAATGCAAGGCTCCAGTGAGACCGCTCTTCACGTTTACAGTCTACATTGGCTGCCTGCAACGAACAGCTGTTTGCGATAAAGTAGCGATCATCTGTGACGCCCGACATGCTGTTTGCACGGACAGGATCTTCCTCGTGAGCCCCGCCAATGTGTTAAAAAACCTCTACAGTGGGGCTTAACTTGTTCCTGTATCTGACCTACACTCCATCGTGGTTGGCCTAAACTTGTGACTATCCCCTAGGCCACTGCAAACAGATAATCTGAAGTGGTGCTTTGTGCCTTTTGCTGCTTGTTAGACCTAGCATCCTTTGCTTGGTTTCCCCTAACATTTTGCCTTCTGACCTCTTGTTTTGACTGTTTTTGCTGGCTTTAGGAATCTGGGCACTTCACAACTACTGACCAGTGCTAAAGTGCATGTTCTCTTTAGCTAAAACATGATAACAATTGGTTGATCCACAATTGACATATTTGATTTACCTAGTGCACTATATGTGCCCAGGGTCTAGAAATCAAATGCTGCTAGTGGGCCTGTAGCAATGAATGTGCCACCCACTTAAGTAGCACTTTACACAGGGCTCAGGCCTGCAACTGCAGAGCTTGTATGTGTAGTTTTAGATTGCCATTTCGGCCTGGCAAGTTAATCTTTTTGCCAGGCCTAAACCCCCCATGGGCCGGGTGTAATGTATTTAGAAAGTAGAAAATGTACTTTTAAGTTTTACATGACCTGGCATTGAAATACTCTTAAACTCATTTTTCACTACAGCACGGCCCATCTCTCCCATAGGATAACATTGGGGCTGCCTCATTACATTTTATGAGTGTAGTTTCCAATTGGGAAAGGACATTAAAACCGCATTTGATGTCTCTGAAGTCATACTTTAAAAGCACAACTTAAGGTCAAGTTGATTTTTAAATTGCAGTTCTGGAAATGCCACTTTTAAGACGTGATGATGGTCCGGTGGATTTGCTTTAACCTACGAGGGACCGAAACGTCGACGCACGACACCGTTTTGTTTTCATTTGTACCATTGTTTGTGTGATGTTACAATGGATATAATATGTTGAGATATAATCCTATCTACATGGTAGTTTGATTTTCCATGTAAAGAACATAAGGTGTCAATAACTACGAAAAACAAAATTTGTACATTGTGTAGTATTTCTGTTGCCATGTCATTTTTGATAAAAGAGGAAAAAATGCATAAAAATAAATAACAGTAAAAGACTGTATCCGCCTTGCCTTTATATGAATGTTAGATCACTGTTGTGACTAAAAGAGTATTGAAGAAAACTATTTAAATAACTCCTACGGGGACAATTTGTAATTGTGTTATTGATCATACCCAGTCCTCTTGGGATTATTGGGTGGCTCTGTCCTGTTTGACACTTTTAAGACGTGGGCATTTTTTTACTTAGACCATTTAGTGCCTTCTGCCTGTCTCTGGAATACACACCTGTAGTGGGTGACAGTTGGCTTTCTGCATTCCCTCTAGACAGCCACACACAAAGGAACGGTAGATTCGACTGAGCAGCCATCTGCATGTTGATGTGTCATCCTGAGGCAGAATGAGATGGATGAGCGGACAATCTGCACCTAAAATGGGCTAGGTCCTGTCCTCACACAAAGGGTTGCATACCCCCCTGTAGTGTGTCTAGAGCCAGGGCAGGAATTGCAGGGTCATGTGCACTTCAAAGTATCTCTTTGAAGTCTCCATTCTTTAAAGGCCAAACTGACTATAAGTACTGTACCTCTGACACCAAGAACCGAGAACACTGCTGGAACTGAGGTCATTTCTGCCAGGAACAAGAGTTGTAGTGCTGTAGGGGGGACTGCCACTTTGCTAAGCTGCTTTGCTGTGTTGAACTGCTGCCTCTTGCCTGGAAGGGAGAACTGGACCTGCTCTCTACATCCTTAAACCTAAGTTTCTCCAAGGGTTTGTTGGTTTGCCTCCTGTTGCTGAAGTCTCAGGGATGTCAAAGATTTCACCTTTCATCTTCAGCTCAGCACCTAGACTTTACTTGCTGCAAGTCTTGCTCTGCTAAGTGGTGCCAATCCAGTCCAAGGCCTTTGGAAATGAGTTTAAAGTGCTTCATCTGCCAAGAACCTGCACCTCGACAACCCTGCAGGGACTGGGACTGCCGTATCGCGCACTCAACCGCTTTATCGCCTACAGAATCATTGTAACGGAACCAGCGCATTCCTGGAGAAGATCGACGCATCGCTCCTCCAGCGTGAATTAACCTAGGATACTGCAGTGCATTTTGGAGTCAACATTTGACTCACGGAATCGATGAACTGCCACTACTGGACTTCGTGCTGCTATCAGAAGTAAGGTACTTTGCTTAGCAGGCCCTACGTGGGTCCTGTAGCCGACCTGAACTCTTGACTTTGTCCCGGCCCAGCACCACGTTACCCCTTAGAGCTCTATTTGCTTTTAAGCGCTAGTTTGACAAGTATTACTTAAAAAATCATATCTTGACTTCTAATTATTGGATGTTTATAATTTTGGTCTTGTTTTGTTCAGAATATAATAATCTAGTTTCAAATAGGAATGCAGACATTTTGTGGTGTTTTCACTGTGTTACTGGGTACTGTGTGCACACATCCTTTAAACATTGCCTCTTAAGTTAAGCCTGCCTGCTCTGTGTCAAGCTATCAGAGGGTTAGCACTGGTTAATTTTTGCTGTGTATCTGACTTACTCTGACTTGGATTGTGGTTTCTGCGTGCATAGGGTGCACGTCTGACAACCAGAAACCCGATTTCTGACATTGGTGTTCAGCGGAGAGGATAAGGATTATATTTGTGCATTGCATACAGTGATTGGTGTACACTACTACCATATTTCAGACCAATTTGAGTTTTTAATTTTTCTATGATTGGCAATTTAAATTCTTTCCAAAATCATGTCTCTGTGTATAGAAGCAGAAACTCCACCTGCACCTGCAAAAGTGGATTTTGAGATGGACACGCTGGAAATTTACACAGTGGCCCAGTTCAATGATTTCTGCAAGGGGTTTGGGTTTCTAATAAAGGCTTCAGCAGGAATGTGGAGCTGCAAAAGGCACTGAGGACATGAATAGAAGCCAGTGATGCAGCAGTTGTGACCCCAGAGGAGCAGATTTTAGATGAGAATGAGGAGCTGAGCCAGGATTCATTGAAGTATCTGGGACTGCCTGAGGGGCAGGGGGCCAACAGCTTGCATGGAGACATGGCTTTTCTAGAGTAGGAAGCAGCATATACTCCGAAGGCTTAACCCCAGATGAGCTGGAGGACAGTAGCAGAGAAAGGAAGCTAAAATTGAAGCTTGCTAAGCTCAAATTGGGAAAGGAGCGAGCTTTGGAAGAAAAATAAATTAGCCATAAAGGAGAGCAAGTTGGTTCTGGAGTTAAGCTTGAAAGAGCTGGATCTGAAAGCCAGGAGGGTCGAGTCCAGCACAGATGGTGCAACCTGAATAGAGTACACGTATCCAAGGGTTTGGTACGTAATTATGGAGTGGGAGATGACATAGATAGTTTGAGGCTCATAAGATTGCTTCGCAGATGCACAAGCTCCCTGAGGGGGATTGGGAGGCTAGTCTGTGGAAGCAAAGGGAGGAACACCCTACAGCCCTAGATGGGAGTGACAGGATGAGGTATCCCCCTTCCCCCGCCTATGAAGGAAGGCTTGATTAGAAAGTATTGTTTGACCACAGAGAAGTACAGGAAGAAGTTTAGGGACAGAGTGAAACTATCGCCACAGACTGAGGTAGATTGTGTAGATTCTATCTGAAAGAAACACATAGTGATAGATTCCTTACCTTAGTATTATCCCCAGGTGTCAGACTGGATCCGGAAAGTTTTTTTCGTCAGCAGTACCCCTGCGCGCTCGCATCGATCACTGGCATCGTGGTCGCAGAGATGACATCACAGTGCTACTTAGATGCCGCCCACCCGTGCTGACGTCCGTTCGTTCTTTTTCCGCGCCAGCAAGCCCAGATCCGGGAAGAGCAGGAATCCCCAGTCAATTTTTGACTGACTCTTTGAGACTTTTTGTCTCCATTTTTTCATCGAGTCTTCGACTCCTAAGTTGGAGTTAGGATGCCTGGTTTTAAGTCCTGTGAGAACTGTCACCGTATGATGTCGGTGATAGACCTACATCGAGTGTGTCTTTTCCTACCTGGGGCGCGACCACGGCCCCAAGTCGTGCCATGGTGCCGAAAACTTTGTGGGAGGGGTCCCGAAAGTTGCTGGAAGCCCAGCAGTCGGCTCCGCGCCAAGGGAGGTTGAGGGACCGCGTGCAGAGTCATCACCATTGGTCTTGGGATCAAAATCTTCACACTCGGGGTCAGGTAAGGCGAAGCACAAAAAGTCAAAGTAACAACATCGTTCTCCGACTTCCCCTCGCGACTGAGGCTGAGGGTGCTGGTGGTGCATCCCACGCGGCTCCGGCAGAGCCTATGCAGTCGCCGCCGACCTACCCGCCTTTTCCGGGTTCGTCGGCGACTCCGGCCCAGATACAGTAATTTCTGTCAACCATGGCTCGCCTCTTTGGGCTGTCGGGTCCTGCGGGTGCGCCTTTGGGCCCGCGGTCCTGAGTGGAGGTCCTCCCTTTTCACCACTGGTGGCTCTGGCCCGGCGTCACCGTCTTCTGCGGCCTGGCACTGCGAGACCTCCCTGGATCCATGCCTGTGTCCCAGTCAACGCGGGTTGACACCTCAACCGATGTCGACCCCGCCGGCACCACTTCCGACGTCGTCCACTCCTCGGGATGACGTCGGCCCCGGTTTCAGCCCCGTAGTGGACGTGGAGTCGGCCCGGCATCACTCAAAGCCGTTTTTGATGCCGCTCAGGGATTTCTATCCCCATGTCCCCACTCCTTACTTTCAGCCTGTACCCCAGCCTGAGGAGGAAGGGGAGGACTGGGAGGGGTCTGAGGATCCTCTCGCAGCTGCTTGCGAGTCTGAACAGGACTGGGCAGAGGAGTTTAGGGATGCCAGTGGTCTAGACACCTCACCAGACCTTGGCATGCTGTCTCTTCCTACCGTGGCTACGTAGGAGGGCGCTAGATATGCCGTGGTGTTGCGTAGGGCGGCCGAGGCCCTACACCTAACCTCCCGACGGAAGTGCTTCAGCCAGCAGCTACTTCTGAGGAGCCGCTGCTTCCTTCCACGAAGCACTTTCTGACGTTCTTTTGGGCACTTGGTCCAGGCCCACACATAGGGACTCCTGTGGATAGGAACGTGACCCAACGCCATCGCCCAGCCCCTGGTGACCCCATTTTCCTCTCCCAACACCCCACCCCTTAGAGCTTGGTCATCCAAGCCTCTGCTTCCCCGACTGCCTTCCCTTCCGCACCCCCGGATACGGAATCCAAGAAACTGGATCAGTTCGGAAAGAAGATTTTTCTTCCGCCAGTTCTGCGCTGCGGTCCGTGAACACCCCATGCCTCTTGGGCCGTTATTCTCACTCTCTGTGGGATACGGTGGCACAGTTGCTGCCTCAGTGTCCGGAAGAGGCCCGGGCAGCTCTCTCCCAGACTGTTGCAGACGGGAGAGACGCAGCTAAGTTTATGATTCGTTGTGGCCTAGACACCGCCAACTCACTGGGCAGATCAATGGCAACGACGGTGGCGGTTCGACGCCACACCTGGTTGAGGACCACTGGATTCTCGGGAATTTACAAAACACACTTATGGCGGGTCAGTTCACCTCCACCCCGGCCACTACTGCCTCCAAATCTTCCTAGTCCGAACTTTCAGGCCCATCAGACTCCAGTGGGCAGTAGGCTCCGCCATCACCTCCCCCACTGGCGCACCATCACATCAGACAGGTGTGTTTTAGAAATAGTGCAACAGGGCTACTCTCTCCCCTTCGAGACTACCCCTCAAGCCATGCCAGCTCAATGCAACTGCATGTCGGGGGATCACTTGGTGCTTCTTCAGCAGGAAGTTGCGGCCCTCTTGGCCAAGGGGGCCATTGAGCGCGTTCCGATGCCAGAAATAGTTTGTGGTTGCTATTCCCACTACTTTCTGGTGTCAAAGAAAGACAAGGGCACACGTCCTATCTTAGATCTCTGAACGTAAATCGCTTCCTCCGCAAAGAGAAGTTCCAGATGCTCACTGATGTCTCAGGTCTTGTCTGCTCTCGACTCACAAGACTTGATGGTAGTGCTGGACTTGCAGGATGCTTACTTCCACATCCCAGTCCTGCTGGCCCACCGGCGGTACCTGCGGTTTACGGTAGGCCGCGAGCATTTTCAGTTTACCGTGCTCCCCTTTGGCCTTACCAGCGCCCCTCGGGTATTCACGAAAGTGATGGCAGTGGTCTCGGCTCATCTGCGCAGATCAGGGGTTTCAGTCTTCCCCTACCTTGACGACAGGTTGTTGAAGGCGGGCTCGCCTCAGACAGTCGTCTCCCACCTCCAGACTACGGTCCACCGCCTGCATTTGCTGGGGTTCTCCATCAATGTGCCAAAGTCTCACTTGATGCCCTCTCAGAAGCTCCTCTTCATCGGAGTGGTTCTGGACATGGCGCCTTTTCAGGTCTATCCTCCCGAACAGCAAGTCCGGGATATTCGGGCTCTGATTCCAATCTTTCAGTCCTTATCCCGGGTTTCAGTCAGAGTGACCCTGAGGCTGCTGGGCCTCATGGCCTCCTGCATCCTGCTGATCATGCCAGATGGCATATGTGGGCTCTACAGTGGGACCTGAAGTTCCAATAGGCGCTGCATCACGGGAACCTGTCCGATTACGCTCACGTCTCGGAGGGCACTGCACAACTGCTGCAGTGGTGGCTCATGGACAGGCATTGGGTTGACGGCAGACCCCTCTCCCAACCCCAACCGGAGTTCACAGTAGTGACGGATGCGTCCCTCTTGGGATGGGGCAGCCACATGGGAGAGGCGGAAATCAGAGGCCTCTGGTCTCCGGCGGAGTCCAAGCTCCACATCAACCTTCTGGTGCTTCGAGCAATCCGACTTGCACTGAAGGTATTCCTCCCCTCTATCAAGGAAAGAGTAGTGCAGGTGTTCACCAACAACACCACCGCCATGTGGTACTGCAAAAAAACAGGGCGGATGAGGTCGTGGACCCTATGTCAGGAGGCTCTGCGCCTCTTGACATGGCTGGAACATCAGGGCATTTTCCTGGTGGTTCAAAACCTGGCAGGTTCTCTAAACGCCATGGTGGACGAACTCAGCCGGAGGTGCATGATGGATCACGAATGGCGTCTTCACTTTGACGTGGCGCAAGGTCTCTTTCGGCAGTGGGGAGAGCCTTGGTTAGATCTATTCGCCACTGAAGAGAATGTACAATGTCAGCAGTTCTGTGCGTTGGAATGTCCAAGGCGGCACTTGCTCGGCGACACTTTTTATCGTCGCGAGTGGAGTTGCGGTCTGTTGTATGCATTTCCACCTATACCTCTTCTACCCAGAGTACTGAAGAAGATCCGGCGTGACCGGGCCCATGTCATTCCTTTGGCCCCGGGCTGGGCTCGAAGAGTTTGGTATCCTGAGCTACTCAGTATGAGACTGCCTCTTCAGGAGGATCTTCTGTCGCAGCTGCAGGGGACGGTCCTCCACCGAACCTGTCCAGCCTCCACCTCTTTGCGTGGAGATTGAGCAGCAGCAGTTGATTCCTTTCGACTTGCCTCCTGAAGTTTGTGATGTCCTTCTGGCAGCCAGGGGTCCCTCCACTAAATCGGTATACGCCTGTAAATGGAACACATTTTTGGCATGGTGCACAGCAAAGGCTGTAGATCCCCTTTCTGCCCCTCTTTCCGAGGTCCTTTTGTTCCTTCTTTCTTTGGCCCGGCAGGGCTCTCCTCTGGGCACTATCAAAGGTTATCTTTCTGCCATTTCAGTCTTTCTCAGGCTCCCTGATCAGCCTTCTCTTTTCAAGTCCCCTGTTGTCAATAGATTTTTCAAAGGCATTACACACCTTTTCCCTCCTACTCCGTTTGTGAGGCCGCAGTGGGACTTAAATCTGGTACTCACTTATCTCATGTGTGCTCATTTCGAGCCCCTTCGTAACTGTCTTCTCTGTCTCTTGGCCTTCAAGACTGTCTTCCTAGTTTCCATCACCTCCGCTAGGCAAGTGAGTGTGCTCCAGGCTCTTTCTTGTAAGCCTCCTTATCTGTCGGTCCATCCGGACAAGGTTGTGCTTAGGCCCCGTCCTTCCTTTTTGCCAAAAGGTGTTATGGCCTTTCACTTTAGGCAGACCATTACCTTGCCCACCTTCTTTCCACCTCCACATCCTTCCAGGGAGGAAGAGAGGCTCCACTGTCTGCACCAAAAACGTGCGCTTTCCTTTCACCTCAGCCCCACTCCGCAGTTCCGGGTGGATGACCAACGCTTTTAAGAGGACTATCTCTCGCTGAGTCGTCTTATGTATCAAAGCCTGTTACTGTTTGGCTAAAAAGGAACCTCCGGTGGGGCTGTGTGCTCATTCCATTAGAGCAATTTCAGCCACTACTGCATTGGGACATGGCGTCCCCCTGCAAGACATTTGTCAGGCAGCTACGTGGGCCTCGCTGCACACATTTACTAAGCATTACTGCCTGGACAGCCAAGTCCGGAGAGACGGCTTCTTTGGCTGTTCTGTTCTCAGGAACTTTCTGGTGTGATCTTGGTTTGCAGACCCACCACCGGGGTTGGTATTGCTGGGGTATCTATTCTAAGGTAAGGAATCTATCACTAAGTGTTTCTTTCAGATGGACAAGTTACTCACGTTCGGTAACGATATATCTGTAAGAAACATTATAGTGATAGATTACCTCCCCTCCATCCTATCCGTTTTGCGGCCTGCTTTCTAAGGTTAAGGTCATCCATTTCAGGACCCTAGTTTCAATGCACCAGTGGTCAGTTTCTTGCATGGCTCTGCGTTAGTGGTGCGGAAAGTTGTGTACAGAACTGACGTCAGAGCTCGTGGCCGCCGTCTAAGTAGCGCCCGTGACATCATCTCGGCAATCATGACGCCAGCGACGGACGCGGAGCTGCACGACGCCACCTACCAACACGCAGGGGTACTGCTGACGAAGACTTTCCGGATCCAGTCTGACGCCTAGGGGTAGTTCTAAGGTAAGGAATCTATCACTACTAATGTTTCTTACAGATATATCGATACCGAAGGTAAGTAACTTGTCCTTTTGTTAGGCACTTGTTGGCTGGGTGAAGCAAGTGATGTGAAAGATTTTCAGTGATGTACAGTTGAATTGCACAAGAGCACATGTTTAGTCTTTACTTTAGAGAGCTGCACCAGCACTTGATTGATATTAAGCTCTCTGGCCTCAGTGAGCTTGCTAAGGAGGCGGACCACTGGGCCAGCACCAGGGTCCATAAGATTATATCTGAGGGGATCACCACAAGAGTGGGCAGGTTCCTCACCAGAATGAGTGGGGGTATAAAAACAAAAGTAAGGAGTTATCTAAAGGGCTCAAAACTAGTTTTACTGGTCAGGATTCCCATCCTGCTGCTGAAAAAGAAGTGGTTCCCTGAGAGTAAGTCTGCAGGTAAGGCTCCCTTGAAGTGTTATGAGTGTCAACAGCATGGACACTACAAAGGGGATGCCAAGTATCCCAAGCGAGCACAGCCCCCCACCGGTAGGCAGTCATTGGGGTTTGGCAGTGTAGCGCTTGTGAGGAGGGTTGAGATCTACCCTAGTGTCTATGGGTGAGGGCGAGATGGTGCAGAGAACTGACATGACTTACAATACTAGGAAGTACAGTCAGTGGGTCACCATCATTGGGCAGAGGGTGGAGGCTCAGAGACACAGGAGCCATCCAGTGTCATCTGGTGTTTCCAGAGCAGGTAGTCGCAAATTTGTTCCACTAAGTTCTTGCTGCTAACAACCGTGAGAGCCAGTACAAAGTGGCTCTAATTCCCTTTGAATGGGGGGCTATTGTATTGGCCTCAAATCAGGAAAACCCAAGATGAAGTCTCTAGGTTATGTCCTACCTGCCAGGCATGTGGAAAGCCGGGGGGGGGATGCAAAGCTCCCTTGCAACCTTTCCCTGTCTTTAGCACCCTGGGCCGGACTGGGAACCAAAACTGGCCCTGGCAAAGTGCTTAGCCGCCCCCCGGGGAGTTGGGCGTGCGGCCGAGCTGTTTGCCAGGGCATGTTTCGACCGATTTTGTTACAGAGGCCGATATTGCAGATATGTTGCAAAAGTGGCCCTGTAACAATAACGCCCCTCCCATGGGCCCAAAACCGGCCCCTACCCACGGCGGCTCTCCTGGGAAATGCCCGGGCCCACTACAGCCAGTCTGACCGTGTTAGCGCCCCTTTTGAGCAGGTTGGTATCACTGGTCCCTGTAAGTTGCATGCCTGGGCGGGAGCGCAGGTTACATTTTCTCCCCACGCAGAAGGTGTCACACTTGAACCCTGGTTCTGTGTCCACGTCCTTTGGCTGAATGCGGTCATCAAGACAGACATGCACCGCAACCCCCGAGCTGATGAGCTATTGATTGGCTTCAGGCTGCCAGGTCGGCATTCTCTACAGCATAATGGCACTTCCAGTTCCAGTTCATGCCTTTTGGGTTAAAAAATGTCCCTGCCACCTTCCATAGGTTGGTCAACAAGGCCCTGGCTGGGTAGGAGAAGTTCAGTGCTGTCTACCTTGATGACATTGTAGTCTTCAGCTCCATTTGGGATGACTACTAGCATCACCTCCAGGAAGTGCTTCGGCTCTGCAGAGTGCAGGTCTAACTACCAAGACCAGTAAGTGCCAGATATGGCAGGGTTCTGTGCTCTTCTTAGGACAACAAGTAGGGGACGGCAAGGCGCAGCCCCTGCAGCCAAAGATTGAATCTGTTCTGGCTTGGGAACGGTCGAATACTCAGACAGAAGTGACATGTGGCGGGATATGGCCCAATTGTTGCCCCATTGACAAATCTTACTTCCAAGAATTAGCCATGTCAGTTGATCTGGACAGAGGTGTGCCAGAAAGCTTTTGACATCCTGAAGGAGGCTGTGTGCACGGCATCTGTGCTCAAAGCCTCTGACTTTTCCCAATAATTAGTTGTGCTGAAAGATGCCTCAGAGCATGGGATAGGGGTTGTTCTCTCACAACTGAACAAAGAGGACATGGATCAACCTGTAGCCTTCATCTGTAGGAGGTTACTTCTCAGGTAACAGAGGTGGAGTGCAATAGAAAGGAAAGCCTTTGCTTTGGTCTGGGCGCTAAAGACGCTAAGGCCATATCTTATTGCCACTTATTTCGAACTTCAGACAGACTATAGGTCCTTCCAATAGTTTATGTAAATGAGGGGTGAGAATCCCAAACTGTTGAGGTGGTCCATCTCACTACAGGGAATGGACGTTACCGTGTAACACCGCCCTGGAACAGGTCACACCCATGCTGATGGTCTTTCCAGGTTCCTCTGCAAAGAGAATTCCCAAGGGGTCGGGTAGCTTGCCCCACTTTCTGCTGGGGGTGGGGGTGGCATATGTTAGACCTGGCATCCTTGGCGTGGTTTCATCTGTCTTTTTTGCTTATGGCTGGGTCCAAATTGGGATGGCGAAGTGAGCTAAAGAACGATGCTGGATTCAACCCAGATCTGTGACTGGGGGTGAGGGTCTGAAAAGTTTCAGCACTCTGTCCAACATCTTTTGTTTGCTTGGTTCTCCCTAAGTTTGCAGGGTATTCTCAGGCGTGGGTTCCTTGATCACTTTGCCACTGGATTCAAGCTAGCCTGGCTGATGAGGGCTGTTAGCCCGAAACCGATCCCAGGATGCTTGTTTCCTGTCCAGGGGGACCTGGCCTGGCAGTTCCGGCTGGACTGTTCCCATGTGGCACAGGGTCAAGACTGATGTGCATAAGGCTGGTTCCAAACTGGGGTGGCGAAGTGAGCTAAAGAACAATGATGGATTCAACCCAGATCTGTGACTGGGGGTGAGTGTCTGAAAAGTTTCAGCACTCCGTCCATCATCTCTTTGTGTTTGCTTTCATCTGACTTTTTGCCTTCGAACTTCCTGTTTTTACTGTTTTTGCTGACTTTGTTTTTGCTGGCTTTAGGAATGTGGGCACTTTGTCACTGCTAACCAGTGCTGAAGTGCATCTTCTCTTTACCTAAACCATGATAACAATTGTTTGATCCACAATTGGCATATTTGTTTACCTACAAGTCCCTAGCACATTGCTCCTTTGGATACTTGGCGCCAGCGCTGTGGAACTCTATCCCGCTTACTCTGCGCCTAGAGCCTAACTACATGAAATTTAGGAAAGGTATCAAGGCATGGCTTTTCAACCAAGAATGAAAACTGGTAACTTATGACCCCCTGGAATGTTTGGATCCAAGGCGCCGGGAAACCCTCAGGGTAGCTGTTGCGCCATACAAATGGAATAAATAAATAAATAAATAGCACATTGCACTACAAGTGTCCCGGGTCTAGAAATCCAATGCTACTATTGGGCTTGCAGCAATGAATGTGCCACCCACTTAAGTAGCACTTTACAGAGGGCTCAGGCCTGCCATTGCAGAGCCTATGTGTGTAGTTTTAGACTGCCATTTCGGCCTGGCAAGTTAACCTACTCGGATGCCTTCACAAGTTCAAACAGTCAAATATGACGAACAGTATGATGACTTCAGATTACATAAGGTGTGCATCACATAACTTTCTATTGTTTTTCACAACTGATTCTTGTCCCACGTTGTTATTGCGTCCAACAAAAGCGGAAAAGTTGATCTACAAATGAAGGTTGAGTACTGAAATGGTAGCGTCTGGTAATACGACTAAGAACTTTGGAGTGACGTTTTCCAACATGAACGGCTTGTAAGAACAGGGGATAACAACTGATTTTTAAAAAAAATTAAAGACTTTTAACTGCTTTATTTATTTTTTCGTGCTTGAGTGCTGAACAATGAATCTGTTTATGACAAAATGTTGAATATATTATTTTGTAATATCGCATGGAAATCACGGATTCATGCGTAAAAAAAAGGAGGGTGGCGCTGTAACAGAGCAGTGCTCTTCCGCGCACCATTGATATTTAGCGGCATGGTGGAAGTTAAGAGTTTTGCAGATACGATGCAGCGTTTTTGAGCTGTTGGGATTTTAAACTAAACACATGTCACAATACCCCTGACGAGGAGAATAGATATTCCTGAAATGCATTGGGTGTTGCCAATAAAACCGCGACATGTGGAAACGTACACTCCTTCCTTGTTTGTGTCATCTTTTGCAGTACAACAGACGAATGAGTAAAAATAATGATTAGAAAATGGAAGAAGCGGTTAAAGTACATGAAATAAATAAGAGTAGAAAGAAGAAGAATGGAATACTTGATTTATTGTATTTAGTGGAGAAGTGTGGCTCAATGGTTAGAGCAGGCAGACCTTGATGCAGAGCTCTGGCCAGGGACCAGGGTTCGATTCCCGCCTCGGCGGGTCCCCGGCTCATTAATTCCCCTGACTGGATATTCTCGCCTCAGTGCCTGTTCTGATCATGGGTCCCACGCTGCAACTCTGGGCAATAGCTTGCTTAGTCTCCACAACGGCCCCAAAAGCGCTGGGATGCCTGGCTGCACCTGGGGGTGCCCAGGAGTGGACATTTCCCAGGAAAGCCAGGGAGGGTTCCTAAGCGGTATACGGACAGTGCCGGGACACCTCCGGTGGAGGTAGCTGTGCGCTTTACAATTCTGACATTTATTGGACTCATAACAGTCCAGGATTTGGCTGTGCAGCCAGAAGTGTTCCCAGAATGTGGTTCCTCTGTGTTAAGTTAACCTACTTGCCAGGCCTAAACCTTCTTTTTTATTACATACAAGTGTCTCCTAAGGTAGGCCCCAGACAGTCCATGGGCAGGGTGCAATATATTTAATATGTAGGACATGTACTTTTAAGTTTTACATGACCTGGCAGTGAAATACTCCTAAACTCCTTTTTTTCACTACTGCAAGGCCTATCTCTCCCATAGGATAACATTGGGGCTGCCTTATTACATTACATTTGTATGAGTGTAGTTTCCAATTGGGAAAAGATATTAAAACCGCATTTGATGTCTCTAGAGTCATACTTTAAAAATACAACTTATGGTGTTTGAATTTTAAAACGTAGTTCTGCAAATGACCCTTTTAGGAAGTGTAAGTAAACCTCAGGGCACAAAACTCATGCACCCATATGTCGCACTGCGGTATGGGAAAATATCCCTCTTTTTAAGCCTAAGTTATCCATTGTCATCACTTGATACCAGTTAATTGTACAATTCTTATTCCATCACTCTTCCGGGCTCATTAAGTCACTGCGGGTAACAAGGGAAGGAGTGCATTCTTACTAATTTTTTTTCTTCCTTTAAAGAAGTGGGCATTTACTTTCTGAAACCATTGGCACCTTCTGTCTATCTCTGGAATATATGTCGGGGAAACAGCTTGGTTTCTAAATTCTTGTGAGACAGTGGCACGCAAAGGGAGGGTAGGTGTGACTGAGCAGCCGTCTGCATGTTGAGATCCATAGTCTCCGGCATTGGTTCTGTGCTTGAACCACTGTCACAATTTGAGGATCAATACCTGAAACCAATAAAACAGAAAACATCCACTTACTTGAGAGACACGAGAGATCTTCTGAATCTCTTACGGGACATTAATTACTCAGAGGAGAGTATGATTCTGGTGGGGCTAGATGTAGACAGCCTTTACACTAGCCTTTCCCAACAAAAGACCTTGGATACCCTTGAAACACTAATTTTCAACAATGATTGGCATCACACAGACACTTTGTACTCGAGTGCTGCAGGTTGGCCCTCACTGAAAATTATTTCCAATACAATAACACCCCATACCAACAGTGCCACGGAACCTCGATGGGGAGCACATTAGCTCCAAGTGTAGCGGGGCTCTATGTCAGCAATTTTGAGGAAGAGCATGTCAACAACTCCAACAACCCCTACCATCAAAAGATATTATTCTGGCAGCGTTACATAGATGATATCATCCTTATTTGGGAAGGTGACATGGAGAGCCTCAAGAACTTTCATTCATGGATCAACACAAGAGATGAATGGCTTAAGTTCACATACACAGCTGACAAACAGAAGCTTGATTTTTTGGACATTACCATCTACGCTGAGAACCACACTTTGCAGACAAAAACTTATTTCAAACCGACAGCAAAGAACAGCTTACTTTCATATCAGAGTTTTCATCCTCATCCCCTCAGGGAAAATCTCCCTTACAGTCAATTTTTAAGACTACGCAGGAATTGCAGCAAGACCAAAGAATACAAAAAGCAAGCAAATGAGCTGTGTGAAAAACTAAAACACTGTGACTACCCCCCAATAGTCATCGACAAATGCAAGAAAAGAGCGAGGAATCAAAATAGGGACAGTCTATTGGAATCAGCACAAACGGTCCCTGAACCAGATCTGATGACATGTGTAACCACATACAGCACTGCAACAAACAATGTAAAAAAGATCATTAACAAGAATTGGAGAATCCTGACTTCTGCAAATATAAACTGGCCTAAACCAAGGTTTGCCAATAAAAGGACGCGTAACCTTAAAGACATGCTGGTCCATACGAGACCACCGCCAAAGAAACACATAGCAGAAGTTATGTTATGTTATGTTATACAAATTTCTATAGCACTCAGCTGCCCCAGCGAAAGGGCGTCCCGGCGCTTCTAGCAACACAAAAACAACAGAAAATGAAGAAGCTCAGCAGACAGCGTCCAGTAAACTCAGTTTAGGGGGAAAGGTGTGTCTTAATTGCCTTCCTAAAGGCCATCAGATCTTACAGTTCTCGTATATGTGGAGGTAGAGAATTCCACAATTTTGCTGCCGCAAAGCGGAAGGACCGTCCTCCCGCTCGACAGCGATTGACCCGAGGCACGGTCACCAGATGTTGTTCCGCTGAGCGCAGTGCACGAGTAGGCACATAATGGGTCAGGAGATTACAGAGTAACTTAGGTGTTGCAAGTTTTAGAATCTTGAAGGAGAGACATAATGTTTTGAATTTAATTCGCTGGGCCATCGGGAGCCAGTGAAGCCTCCGGATGGTGTCAGTGATGGAACAGAACCGTGGGAGGGAAACATCCTTTACAACGCAACTTTTACCACGCAGTGCCTTTACGACGCAACTTTTACAACGCAAACCATTACAACGCATTGCACTGGGGGGCGCTCTAGGATAGGGAATAGGTTTAATGTACTATCCAACACCTTCCCTACTATCCACGGGGACTGTAGTTGGAATAGTAAATTAAACTATTCACTATCCAGCGCCCCAAAGCACTATGCGTTGTAATGGTATGCGTTGTAAAACTTGCGATGTAAAGGTAGGCGTTGTAAAAGTATGCGTTGTAACGTCATACATCCACCGTGGGAGGCCAACCAAGGCTCTCGCAGCCGCATTTTGAATGCGCTGCATCCGCATAATTTCAGCTTGATTGGCACCCAGAAGCAAAGACCTCGCGTAGTCCTATCTGGATAGAACAGTGGACTGGACTATAAGCTGTCTAGTGGGTGCATCAAAGAACTTCAAAATGGGTTTAAGACCCCGAAGGATACCAAAACATGTGGCTGCTACTTTATTTGTATGGGGACAGAAGCTAAGAGCAGAAACTAGCCACACCCCTAGGTTCTTGACTTCACTCTTAGGCTCCGGGGCTGTACCCAAGACCTCAGGCCACCAGTGATCGCCCCATAAGTCCGTCTTCTTTCCTATCAACAGAATTTCCGTCTTGTTTGCATTTAATTGCAAGGAATTAGATGTCATCCAGTCAGCCACGGCTGAAAGGCCACTTTTAAACCTGGAGACAGTAGTATCTGCACTCTCCGTCAGTGCCACTGCTAGCTGTGTGTCGTCCGCATATGAGACTATGGTGAGGTCCCATTGCTTGGCGACCGCAGCCAGCGGCAGAACATAGAGGTTGAACAACGTGGGGCTTAATGCGGAGCCCTGAAGGACCCCTTGCTCAATCTTGTGCGCCTTAGATGTAAACGGAGGCGCGGAGACACAAAAGGTCCTCTCCATCAAGAAAGATCTGAACCAATTAAGAGCAAGGTCCCTGATTCCTACCTCCTCAAGCCGGCGCAGCAGGATCTCAAGAGAGACCGTGTCAAAGGTGGCACTAAGATCCAGTAGAATCAGTGCCGCCGTTTGACCACGGTCGAGAGTGGTTCTGAGAAATTCTGTCATGGCCAGCAGAGCGGTCTCCGTACTGTGGCCTGCGCGGAAGCTGTGTTGTGTTGCGTCTAGAATGTCTAGAAAGCGTCTAGAAAGTCTCTCGTCTATGGGATCATCGTCCAGTAACGGGGCATTTTCCCTGTGGTTCATGTTCAGTTTGCCCACTGACGAAGACAGTAAAAGAAATACAACTACTACCCGACCTAAAATGGACAATGAGGAACCATACCAACTGCAACACCAGTCATGTGATCTATATGATCACATGCCCATGCGACAAGCGTTACATCGGCATGACGTGCAGAAAGGTGAAACAGCGCATCTGCGAACACCGTAGTAATGTGAAATGCAGCAAGAGTACCACTAAAATGTCTACTCACTACTTAGAAGCAGGCCATACCATTGAAGATCTAAACTGGATTGTTTTAGAAACCCTCAACAACAAGGACCACAATGCGGATAAAATCCTTTTTGAAAAAGAACAAAGGTGGGTTCACCGACTCAAAACTGATTCACAGGGATTGAACGACAACATCCCCTGGTTGAGTCTAAATAATTAGATTTTGACCACATAATGGAACTACTGAGCGAAAGGACTATGTTGAACCTGAACTGATAAATTACTACTACTTACCAAACACACATTTACAGAATTATCTCTAAAATATTTTGATTTCTTAATAACTGATCATAGTAATCATGCCCCCTGTCTATAAATGCCAATCACAATTAATTTATTAACCCGTTGGCTGCTGCCGTCAGCCACTGGCCGACGGCAGCACTACCTCGCTGGTGCTGCCGTTGGCCAATGGCCGACACGCGACCGCGCCCGTTTTTTAAAATGGCCGCACTGCCGCAAAAAAGCGGAAGCAGCCAACGGGTTAAACTACTCTTCATTCCCGTTTTATTCACTTATTCTAAGGGCAATTTTGACACAACTAGAAGACAGACTACTGCTTAAAAACTGGAAGTCTGCTTCCACTATCAACTCGAGTATTTAGAAGATAAATGCACAGCTACTAGTCCATATTTTCACTAGCTCTGCACGACCCCAAAAATAATTAAATATTTCTTGCCAAACACATGAGTTTTATTGCATGCAATTCTTTACTTTAAATACAAACAGAACCGGAGGATAGACTCCCGCTCACAACCGCTAGTCTTTCCTTTGTTACAAACTCTGCTCTGCGATATAACGACACCCGGAAGAGATTTTCGTCTCCCGGGCCCAGAGTGGTGGAGTCAGCACAAGTCGTAACTGGAGCGAGACCGCAGGTAGTAGATGGACAGATCTACGCCGCCGAAAACTGTAACGTATTACCTTAACCCCCGTATTTCTAAATATCTGTACACATTATTTCAGTAGTCCTCCTCGACTCACTGGGAACCCGTTGAGGCACGAAATTAAAACCACTGAAGGTATGTGTGGCATCCCTTCATTAACGCTATTAACGTATATGACCAAGCCATTTAGCGCGCACGTGCCCTTATTCATGTAAAATCATACTATTGCGCTAGCATTGGCCCATACCAAGGCACCGTGGCTCCATTTAAAGGATACACTTTCTTCACTATTGATAAAATATAAGAGTGTGATAGTTGACACCAGAGAGTGATCGGTAGAAATAGAACACAAGCGGGAAAGAGACACACAATATCTCGTTATCTGAACCATTTGAATGAGAGGTAAAACTCAACCACATAAAATCATATCAGAGTGAATATAAGAGTGATACCTAGAGAATTAGTAGAGAAATTTTGCCATGGTTTGATTCGAAACACGCATTAAAATACTGAGTACCATTGGTGAGCTTAACAAGGAGTGAGAGAGTGATTCTTTGCCATGACTGTGTGTGTTTCTTTTGAAGTATTGCCATTTTCCAGTTGCTGTGACAAGATGAGCTTCTTTTAAATAGAAAACAGAATCTACTGTACACGAGTCCAAAATAACCTCCTCCCCCCCCCCCCCCCCCCCCTTGTCTGTTTGTGAATTATGTGTTACAGGTACCTTGAGACCTAACCAGGAGAAGGACTAATAGATCCCTCCTTTCACCTCTCCATATGAATAGACAACTCCTTTTATAGGAGATCACACTCACTGAGACGCCCTCGCTCTCAATACACTCTGCACTTTGGTCCTGAAGAAGGCCCACTTGACCTAACCAGGCAATCAAGGGCTGAAACATGTCGACCTCTTTTAATCACTAACCATAGTGTGTGAGAGCCCTAATAACTCTCTAACACATGTTACAAACTTTTTAACCCTATCTCAAAACCAGATCCAATAAAGACTATTTTCTGGCTGTACGAGTTCTTAATTGTAACACCCCACACTTCACTGATCACTACTGCTTTTAACCAAGGGTCAACCTCCTGCTGGAGGATGCATAACCACTAACCCTATGATTATGCGAACACGTGAACAACTAGCGGAGAATCAAGATATGCCGCTTTTTCGCCAGCACAACACGTGTATGAGGGTTTTTAATTTGGGACATATCGGTACGCGACCTGCATATCCAGGTTATGCAGGACAAGTGATCCTTCCCTACTTGATCTTTTTAATCAAGTGCATATACATAAATGAAAAATCTCACGCCCCACAAAGTTAGAGCTCTATTAAAATAGAAGAAACAAAAACATGAACATATATTTACAACAGTCAAACCATCTCATACATTCCACATTCTCACATATCCAATAAACAGATTACACACAAGAATAATAAATAAACGTCAGAAGCCAAACAGGATTATAAGGTAGTAGTAGTAAGTTGGCAGTAGTGCATCCAATTGGTGCTTTCAGGTATATGCCACCCTGTGATTTCTGTCTTGCACGGTGCCGACACGCGTTTCGGTGCTAGGCTAGCTAGTAGCCATCACCTTCCTTAGGGCACTGGTGAATCGGTAATCTCGGCGGAGCACTAAGGCGGGAAGAAGAAAGTGATATAAATACAAAAAATGGGCTGAGTGCCAAATGAGCACTTCTCAAATCAGAAGCTCTGTATCAGTAAGAGTCCAGTTGCATGGATTCTCAAGTGTTTCTATGAGAGCGAACGTGGCAGAACTGGATACCGGGCACAGGTATTTCTAACGTTGAAGAAAATCAAGAAGGCCCGAGGTGTAGATGCTTATAAGGGAAAAATCTTAATGGAAGTGAAATTCCAAGTGAAAGTCTCTACGTTGACTTCCCAAGAGGCCGGGGCTGACCAAGAAATAACGGCTGGAGAAAGTTCAAAGGTAATGAGCCGACAACAAATGGCGTTGGAACTACGTGGAAACTCAACTCCTAGGGCGGACTTCGCCAGAACTTGGCTAAATGCCAGTAGGGAAGTCGCGGGATGAAAAGAAGACGACGTCCTCCAAAGTTCACCGATGCAGGAATTCGTGTCCTGGGATTCCAAATCGAAGTGTGGACCCGCCTTCTTAGGGGATGGTCAGGTCAAACTGGATACAAGTACTGCACCTCTGACACCAAGAATAGAGAACGCTACTGGAACTAAGGACATTCTGCTAAGAAGTAAAGCTGCTACTGTGCTGTAGGAGAGACTGACACTCTGCTAAACTGCTTTGCTGTTTTGACCTGCTGTACGCTGATTACTGTCCTGTAGGAGGAACTGCCACTTTGCTAAACTACTTTGCTGAGGTTGTCTGCTGCCTTTTGATCGGAAGTGAGCAGAACTAGACCTACACTCAACATCCTTGAACCCAAGTTTATCCAAGGACTTGTTGACCTGCCTCCTGTTGCTGAAGGTTTAGGGATATCAAAGACTTCACCGTTCATCTACAACCCAGCACCTGGACTTTACTTGCTGGTAGTCTTCCTCTGCCAAATGGTGTCAATCCAGCCCAGGGACCATGAAAGTGAGTTTAAAGTGCTGCATCTCTCTAGAACCTACACCTTGACATCGCTACTGGGAGTGGTGTATCGCACTCTGATCCGCCACATCACCTCTGAAATTACTGCACCAGAACTAGCACTTCGCTGCCACTGCGTTAGGAGGATCTACACATTGCTCCTCCAGCATAGATTGGGTGCAGCGCTCTCCGAACCACTGCGCCCTGGAGTCGACCCACAAAACAGATGAATCGCCACTACTGCATTTCGTGCTGCGACCAGTAGTAAGGTGGTTGGTTGAGCGGGCCCTGCGTGATTCCTGTAGCCAGTCTGTAATCCATTGCCGACAGCCTGAACTCTTGACTCTGTCCTGGTCCAGCGCAACCACTTTACACCTTTAAGCGCGTTTTGCTTCTAAGCGCTAGTTTGACATTTATTCCTTAAAAATTAATGTCTTGACTTCTACATATTATATTTAACTCGTGATAGACTTACTCATCCCAGTTGACAAGATGTAGAACTGTAAAAAAGTCTCAAATGGTGATATTTCCTTTTATCTCCATTGTGCCGGAGCTTCTCTGTAGCAAATGCCAACCTATATATGTATAGGTGTGAACAGAGATTCTCTTTTCCACTTGCATGGAATCATTGTTTCTCATACCACCAAAAAGACTTTTGAGCACAATGTAGGCTGACCATATCTTTATCCTTCTCAGCCTCCCCCATAAAAGCACCTCCTATCCCAGCAACAAAGCCAGGGCTGTTTTCAACTCTGACTCCCCAGCAAGAAATATTAGGGTCAAATGTTGAGGTCAGAAGCGGAAGGATTGAAACCAGTATTCCGTTCCACTACTTCCTCCTAAGCCCTGGCCTTTTTCATATAGTTTACTATTGCTTGAATGCACTGTCCACCAAAGCCATGGCATTTTGGGGATTGTTACTTTATCCCATTTGATTTTGGTGATGGTAATCAAGTAGCCCTTTTGTTAGAGTACATAAGAAACATGATACATAGATTCTAAATCCTTGTCAGTGTATGTTCTTTAATGTATTTACTTTGCTGACATGACAATCCTTTAGTTGCTTATTTAAAGCTTTTTTAGGAAGCGTGTCCTCTTTATCTTTGTGGGAAGCCAAGGCTATAAACTAATCACCCTTAAAAGGTAATTAGTTGTACTTTGCCATTTTGATCTCACATTGTTCGATTTATAACAATTTTGTTTGCTCACAAAATAAAGAGGCACATGCACACAATCTTTATAACAGTTGCACTTGTTGCACTGAAAAATACTGGTCAATTGTCAGAATGGTCTATTGTGCAATATTTAGCTATTTATGTCTTATATCTTCACCAGTTACAACAGAGATATACAATTGGCTGACTCCTTTTATGACACACTTCTTTGAGGATATTTCTTAACGTTGCCAGTGAAGTCAGTTCAACAGAGGCCCCACCCACAGCTTTTTCATGGTAGCTCAAGAGGCAGCTTTATTAATGTATTTTCTTTACAGAACCGCTGGGAGCAACACCAGGAAAGTCACTCAACTATTTCTAGACATCTCACCTAGTAAAAAGCGAGACCTATTGACTTTGCCATTGCATACGTCATAGCTGCCATACTTAGAGTTGGTTCCTACACGCCAGGAAGTCACTGTGAGCTACCGGAAGCAGCGCAATAGGGGGGGCAGTGCTCTAGCTTCTCGCTCATGGGTGACTTTAAAAACGGGCCGCGGCGTGTTACTTGGCAGGACATTCAGCCACACAGGATCGAAAGACAAGCAGCCAGGAGTCCACCCTGGCGTCTGCACAGGCCAATGCGGAGCAGAACATCGAACCGGCCTCCCGGCCGCCGTCCGACACGGTATGGAGGCTCCAGCCCCGGGGCGTGGCTTGGAGCGCGATGGAGGAAGACGTGCTCGGGTAGAGCTCCTGCTTGAGCTCCCCTCTCCCGGGCTGTTTCTCCGACACAGTTCTCCTGTTCCAGCCGGAAACTGCTGGCGGACCCACACCTGACCCCCGCCCAGCCACTGACCGGCTGCGCAGTGGATCGGACATCGGGGTCCGCACCGGCCCACACTGGGAAGCGGTGGCTGGCATTGTCGCAACGCCCCTGGGGTCTTCGACTGCGCGAGGCCGGGGCTCTGGCGCTGTGACTAGGCCTGACTTTGCAGCCTACGCGCTGCATGGCCGGACCTTGTGGGGCCTGAGAGCAGAGATTGCGTGGCCTACTGTGTTGCTGGCCGAACCCTGACGCGTCGCTGGGCCTTCCTCACCTGGAACCCCTGCCGGCGACTGCGGCGGAGAGCCGCGGGAAGCTGAGATCCCGGGCAAGGCCGCGTCTTGGAGAACTGGGCGGTGTGGCAGCCCGAGAGGCAAGGACCAGCACGACCACACCGGCGCCCCCTCGGGGGCGACACCTGGCTATCGTGGGGCACTCCCCGGACGTCGCCGGTGAGCGACTACGGGGGAGCGCAGCCGGAGCACAGGCGGCGGCCCCCCCACATATATTACCGCCTGGGATCTACCGGCTGGGACGCTAGGCCTGAGACCGCGGCCTACCCACATCCTCATTGGGCCTTGCACGACCTGGGGGCCGAGACTGTGTAACCCCTCCCCCCTCTGCTGACCCTCAACTGCCGCGACACCTCCCTCCTGGGGCACGGTGTGGGCGCTACACCTAGATCGCAGGCGCGCAGGAGACAACCAGTGGGCCCCTGCGATTGAGCACCACCCAGTACACACCACATCAGAGGGACAGAGCCACGCGCCCCTTTCTCCCCCCCCCACCCCCGAGCCACCATGGGGGTACGGTGCGCCACGCGGCACACGGAGCTGTGACCCAGGACACGGGGGAGGCCGTGGCCGGCGAGGGGGATCCTGCCCACCATCCGCCATCATCGGATAACGTCACGGGGAGCTACCATCCTCAGAGCCCCCACGCCTACGAAGACGCTGTGCCGCGAGATGCCCAGGGGGGAGAAGACTTGTGCTCTGACCAGCGAGAACTTTTGGAGGTGAGCTGAGAACCCCCCCTAAAGGCGGGCACCCCACTGCAACCTTACTCCTTAACTTTTGCCACGGCCCTGAGAGTTGCCGTAACGAAGCGACTGCCACGCGCTAATGCACCTGCCCCGCACTATCCAGAACACTTACTATATGAGAGCTGCGAGAGGGGCTGCTCGACCTCCTAGGGACACCCCCCCTCGGCCATCGCGAGGCGCCCCCGCTGCCTGCCCTGCTCATCTGTGCACCCGCGGGTGGGCGCTGGTGCTAACGATAATTCCGTGGCCATGGAACCGCATGAACTGTGGGACGCCGCTGCCATTGCCGCCACCTCAGACCCGAACTGTACTTGAGGCTGCCGACCCCCCAGAACCCTACATACTGGCCACTTAAAGCTACGCCTTGCACTGTCCCACTCGTGCACCAGCCTTGCTTAGTCGCTACGCCTGGCTCATGTCTGGAGGGGTGAAGACGCACACCGGCACCGTAGGCGCGACAATAAAGGGAAAGCTATCCAAAGTGGCGTCTAAAATGGATGCGGAATAGGTGACGTCCAAACTGGACCATGTGTTGGCCGTCATGGAGCGGCTGGAAGAATCCCTACAACAGACTCGCACCTCCATGGAGACCAAGATTGACAGCGTGGCGATTGACTTAACCCACCTCAGGGCCGACCATAAGAAGCTGCAAGACCGCACTTCGACCCTGGAGGAGGCGGTGTCTATGCTGGAGCCCACCAGGAGCCAGGCAGACAAACCTATCCGGGATCTCCTCAACCGGGTGGAATTTTTGGAGGAACGAGCCGAGGACGCGGAAGGACGGGCACGGAGAAATAACATCCACTTAGTAGGCATCCCGGAGAAATGGGAGGGGATGGATCCCGTTAGACGAGTAGAAGCCTGGATACAGGACCTGCTGCCAGAGGACGCACTGTCGCCTCACTTTGTGGTGGAACGGGCTCACCGGGTGCCCACACGGCCCCTCCCTACTGGCTCCAACCCCAGGCCTCTAATCTTCCGTGTCCTTAACTACAGAGACCGCAATACGATCCTGCGGGAATCCAGGAAGCTTGGCGACATCCGGATAGACAACGCCACGGTGATGTTTTTTCCTGACTACACAGTGCAGGTGCAAAGACAACGTCACTCCTTTTTAGCAGTGAAGAGACGACTGCGACAGGCGAACCTCAAATATTCGCTGCTCTTCCCCGCCAAGCTACGAGTGGTGGCACAGGACAAAACACACTTCTTCACTAGCCCTGAGGAGGTCGAGGCCTGGCTAGATGGACGAGTGGCTGAGGCGCCTCGGAGGGCACAAGGGACCACCATGACTTTGCGCGCCCGGGGATCCAGGCGGCGCCGTAGGCGCAGAACATCCACACCCCCCCGCACCCAGGAGGTGCCAACTCGTTCTCCACCAGCAGACCTGATCCTACAGGAACAACAGGATGCGCTGCGCAGAGTCACGGAGATCAGCAGCTCTCCGACCCCGTCCAATGCCCCAAATGCCAGCCGACCACGTTTCCGAGTGATGATGAGGCGATCTACGGTCTACCGGACTCCCAATAGTCCACGGATCCTCCGGACGTCACGCCTCAGACAGTGGACCTTCTTAGCTGAGAGGGCCCGAGGGCCTTCCTCCCCTGCGGCGCAGGGCTGGCGCAGCAAAGCTGGTATTGTTCTGGCTTGCCCTGAAGTGAGCGACCTGCAGTACTGACTGATGCGGGGATTTCCCTGCCCTGGGGGTCGAGCGACAAAGAGACACAGTGAGTAACGTTTTGATCTGCACACATGGCCCTGTCCTCTACCCTGGTGAGACCAACACCTCTGCTGTGACTGCACGCCTACTAGAGACCTCTGTTCTGGCCCCTCTGGAGACGAGAACTCCTTTCAAACTCTCTCTCTGTTTTGTGACATTGGTCCCCCCGTTCACCCCCCTGACCCCCCCCCCCCCCCCACCTTCTTGTTTCCAGTATCCTGGGCAGGTGGATTCCTGGGCCTGCCTGTCGGTAACGGCCTCTCCTTTTCGACCCGGGAGAGGTGACATTCCTCTTGTGGACACTATTGTTCTTCAGACTTTTGTTGTAAAAGCCACTTACTACCCCCCTAGAACTGTATAGTTTACTATAGCTCATTTGAGTGTTTGGACGGCGACATGTTGTGCAGCCGACCTTTTGGCATTATCTATAATGTTGCCTTTTCCTGGCTTTATATGTTCCTTTTCTCCCCTCCCCTTAAGCACCTGTGGGGGTCACTGAGTATTGTGTTAATGTCTGGATGTGGTCTGGGGGCACAGATGAGGCCGGGGAGCCTGCGGGGTACCTCGCCTGTAAGGCTGGACCGGGCTGGTGGGCGTGGGACTTACACGAGTGGTGAATATGGCAGAAGTCCGGATCTGTACCTGGAATGTCAGGGGCATGCACACACCAGCTAGACGATATCAGATTTACTCCTATCTAAAACGTCATAAGATAAATGTAGCGCTGCTCCAAGAAACACATCTGAATAAGGCGGAGGTGCGTGCTTTGCATCGTAGGTGGCGTGGGCAGCTCTATGCCACAGACTACTCCTCATATGCACGCGGTGCCCTGTTGTGGGTCCGTCCTGGGACCCCCTGGGTGGTCATGGACACACATATAGATCCCGAAGGTAGATACGTGGCGGCCCAGGGCAGGCTAGATGGGCAGCAAGTGGCGCTAGTCTCCTTATATTCCCAAACACAGACCAGAGCACCTTCCTTGCACGCCTCTCTACGACAATGGCGACCTGGCATGCGGCCCCGTGGATACTGGGGGGTGATTACAACTGCGTATTAGACACGACACTTGACCGCTCCTCCACCCCCCTAGCTGGCGCACCGACACACGGTACCTCGAGGGCGCTGCTCAGCTGGGCCACGCAGTGGGATCTCCATGATGCTTGGCGAGCTCACAACCCCACAGCGCAGGTTTACTCCTATTACTCTGGCGCGCACAACATGCACGTGCACCTGGACAGATTTATGGTGTCCACCGACCTTCTCCCACTTGTCACCGACACAAGATACATGGGATGCACTCACTCGGACCACAACCCACACTTCCTGACCATCACTTGGGAATGCCCACGCCCACCCATTCCCACCTGGCGACTCCAGCCGGCGCTGTTGCTGGATGCGGCTTTTCGCGACTCCCTTCTCACGCAAACAGCCCAATACTTTGAGGAGAATTCTGATACGGCGTCCTCTCCCCAGGTTGAGTGGGACGCCTTCAAAGTCGTGATTCGTGGCCACTGTTTGGGTACGCCGGGACACATGCAGCAGCAGCTGGAGGGCGCCTTAACACGACTGGAGACCGGCCTGCTCAATCGGGAGCAAGACGCGGTTGATGGCACAGCTGACCCGCTGACGGAGGCGCGTGCGGAACACGCGCGCCTCCTGGAACGGCTACGCACTCTTAACCACTCTGCCCACTCAGCGCGGACACACCATCTGAGCGATAGGCCTGGTAAATTATTGGCATGGCTGATCTCACGAGAAGACCGAGCGGCCCCGGTGGCAGCGATACACGTAGACGGGAAGGGCCTGCTGTACTCACAACGCCACATCCATGAGGCCACATCCATGAGGCATTCACGACCCACTACGCCGCTTTATATCGCTCCCAACTCCGCGACCCTCACACCGACATATCTGGGTATCTTTCCCCCCTCCCGATGCCACAACTAACTACTGCACAACA
Organism: Lissotriton helveticus; assembly: GCF_964261635.1. Lineage (NCBI taxonomy): Eukaryota > Metazoa > Chordata > Amphibia > Caudata > Salamandridae > Lissotriton > Lissotriton helveticus. The sequence continues at coordinate 653,333,017 of NC_136067.1, forward strand.
AGATGAACTCGGAGCCTCGCTCACATCTGAAGAGCTCCGTGACGCCATCTTTAATTTATCCAATGGCAAAACTCCTGGCCCAGATGGGTTACCGGCCGAGTTTTACAAGGCTGGCTCGGACATTCTCATTCCGAAACTCCTAAAGATGTACACTGCGGCTGCAGGGGATTCCTCTCTTCCTCCCACGTTGAATGAAGCCAACCTGATATCCATACCCAAACCAGGCAGGGATAATACACGGGTGGGCTCTTATCGCCCCCTGGCCCTCCTGAACACGGATTATAAAATACTTGCTTCCACACTAGCCCGGAGACTGGCCCCCTTGGTCCCCCTCCTAGTGCACCATGACCAGAATGGCTTCGTTCCAGCACGCCACACCTCTTATAATATCCGTTGTTTGTTCCGTGTGCAGGAGTACGCCGTTCGACACTGGCCTCGAGCAGGGTGCCTAGTGTTAGACATCGAGAAAGCGTTCGACTCTGTTGAGTGGCCGTACCTGGGGGCGGTATTGAAGAAATACGACCTGGGAGGCGGCTATGAGACCATGGTAGATCTACTTTACCGCAGACCAACGGTCCGGGTCCGCACCGGTAAATTGCTTTCTGACACCATCCGTGTGCGAAGAGGTACCAGACAAGGCTGCCCCCTGTCGCCCCTGCTGTTCTCCTTGGCCATGGAACCCCTGGCCACGATCCTCCGGACACAGGGAAATGGGTGGGGAATCCCAATGGCAGATGGGCTTCATGTGGTCTCGCTGTACGCAGACAACCTGCTATTATATGTCAGGGATCTGACCAATGTCCCAGAATCTCTCACCAACATTTTCTGAACTTTCGAAGACATGTCGTGACTGCGGGTCAATTGGTCCAAGTCGGGAGCTTACTCCTTCAGCCCGGATACACCTGAAAGCGATATCCGCCTAGGTGGAGAGAGGCTGCAATGGTACCCCACTACATTCCGCTATCTGGGGATCCATATCTACCGGAACCCAGCAGATGTCCTGGAGGGGAACCTGATGAGAGCGATTGCTTCCATTCGTGCCCAAATCGGCTTTTGGAAGACCCTGCCCCTCAATGTGCCTAGTCGTGTGGCACTGGCCAAGATGATGGTCCTGCCACGGCTATTGTACTACTTCTCCAATATTCCGACATACATCCCCATTAAGTGTTTCGGGAACTTGAGGTCCTGCTTCGCGGCCTTGTCTGGAACACGGGCCGGCCCCGTATGGCACTGACAAAACTATACATGCCCACTGCCTCGGGAGGCCTGGCGGTCCCCAACATGGAACTGTACTACCTGGCGGCACAGCTGCAGTGGGTGTCGGGATGGCTTTGTGGTAACAACCTAGGAGACACTGCCTCGGATACCGCCGCCTCGACCCAAACGCAGGTCTCTGCATTGTTCCATCCTCTAGCTCGGCCCCCCTGTCCTTCTCAATTGCACCTAGCAGTGGCACGCAAATGCTTCCTTCGCTGCTTACGGCTCACCCGGGCAACGACGCCATATGCCCTGATACTTCCTCTCCAGGGCGCCCCCGGGGTGGCGGGAGCATTGACAGAGGCCCAACTGACCAGCTGGACACGGGCAGGAGTGGAAACGCTGGGTGACCTCTACGCTGATGGTGCGCTGCTTTCTTTTGCGGACCTCGCCGCCAGCACGGACCTCCCGGCCGGGCAGTTCCTACTGCATGCGTCCATAGTACGTACGCTGACCGCCTCCTGGGGCGATATCTCGGAGGAGTTGCCGAGGCATCAACTCATGCAGTATTTACATGTCATGGGCAACGGCTCCCATGTAATACACTGGCTGGCGCAAGCCCTGCTGGCCCACACGCAGCCTTCCACCTTGCCGCTAAGGGAGAAGTGGGCAGCCGACAGAGGAAGGGACTGGACTGACAAGGAGTGGGGGGATATTACTGGTTGGGCCAACTAACATCCCACGCCACCCCCGTTTCAAGCTCATCCAATTTTACATCCTACATCGAGCCTATCTCACGCCCGACAAAATTAACAGATACTTCTCACTCACTGACACTGCCTGCCAGCGCTGTTCCATGGTGGGAGCGGATCTCCTGCATATGCTCTGGCACTGTCCCAACATTCAGTCGTACTGGGACGAGGTCACAACAACACTCACACAATGCACTGACGAACATGTGCCGCGAACGTGGGAAGCCTGTATCCTGGGGCTCTACAAACGCACGAAGTTGAACAAGGTGCTGGCACGGTTCTGGGATATGGGTCTTATCACAGCCAAACGCTTACTTACCAAACATTCGAAGGCCAGCAACCCCCCGCACTGGCGAACATCCTTCATTAACTGGGCACGGGCAGAGAGTACGGTGCTCCTCCGAGAGGAAACAGCGGGCCTCCGGAAGTTCCCCATTGCACAACTCTGGGACGATCTCCTTAAATCTTTTCAGCAAGTCTGCCAGGAACAAGAGATGGCTTGAGATGACATGACCCACTGCTACCGCGCTGACGAAGGACGTTGCGAGACACCGCAGCACTCACCCACTCCCCCCCCCCCCCCCCCCGGCCTGCAACACACCCATGCTGATGCTAGCTCTTCCACCTTTTCACACGCTTTGCACACGCTTAGGCCGCGCCGTACCCACACCCATATTCTCGCCCCTGATCGCCTACACCACATGCCCCGCCGCTAACGACAGAGGGACTTCTCCTCTACACCCTGTCGCATTCCCCGCGCACTGGACCCTGCTTATGCCCCTCGACACATGACCACTGTCCTGGCGGTATACTGGGCGTATCGTTCGAGGGCCCCTACTCAAACCCCCCTCACGCTCACGAGATGGCCCCGCCTCGCCCCGCCCCGAGACCACTGACCCCTTGCTGCGACTGCAAAGACCCCCACCACGTACCACGCTGAAAGGCGCTACCGTTCTCCTACTTCCCACCCTTTAATATTCCACTATTGTATTGATTCACGTATTTGTTCATACACCGGTCACGTTCCCCGACCAGGCCTTTTATTGCTGTAGACCGCGACATTCTATACACCGTGACAATGCTGCGGGACGTCACGTACCTGGTGACACAATGTCCTCCCGATACAATGACATGTCACAATCTCCTGTACATATGGGCTGCGAACCACGGCTGGAACGGATGCCCCCCGCCCCCGACGCCGGAAGACCAAACATGAGTGTTGCCTCTCACCTCTGATGTACACACTTACATGGCCGTCACTGGGGAGTTCCACACACATCAGGCCATCAGATGTCTCGGTCTTGGCTGCAACAGTCACAACCTGGCGTCACCGCCTATACGAGCTTACTCCCCTGCATTAGTGAGCTATACCATTATACACCTGTTCACGTCATAACGACATCTCAAGCACAGAATTTTCAGTTCCTCTGTTGCCTGTCCACACAGTACCTAACAAACACTGCTGCTACTAGATGCTCCTTGTGGATATAGGCTGTTGCTCATATGGTGCAGATGTCGGAGACACACTGATGTACCTACACTACCGAACGAAGAAAATGGAAAATCTACAGACCTACTTGTTTACCGTGCTGTGTATTATAATATGTCTCAATGTCCTGTTTATACTACGCCGCCGGACCCCAGGGTTGTCGGCTGAATGGCTGTGTCATCTTGCCCATACTTTCTTGATTGTCAACCTCTGCTGCCGGCCCCTGCGGGTTGTAGCCTATGCGCTGTGTGAAAACAAAACGGACTGGTCTTGAGCAATAAAGGTCTTTAAAATATAAACAAAAAAAAATGGAGGCTCCAGCCCCCGCCGCCAAAGCGAAAACCCTGCACACTGCCGAGACATCTGAAACGGGCTCCCAGGCAGAATCAGCACCCCCCCCCCCCCAGGGGGCGAGTGCACACAGCCGAGAAACAACTGAAGCATGCGGCCTGTAAGAGTGCGTTAGCGGGAGCGAGCCTCCGGAGATGGACCGCGGGGCTCCGGCAAACAGAAACACGGCAATCCCGGAAATGGCCGGAGAGCGAGGAGCCGCGGCGCGCCCTGAAACCGAAGGCACAGGGCACAAGAAAGAACTGGAGCTCCTACCGGTAACCGAGTCCAAAGACACATGCGCAAAGACACCTCCGAAGTGGAAAGTCCGAACTCAGCATCAAGAAAGACAAAATCCCCGGGGACCCGAGAGGCCCCGCAACCCAGGTCCCCAGCAATCCAGGAAACACAGGAAGCCCAGCAGCCCGGTTTCCACATCCCACGGAGGTCCATGAGCACCCCCAATGCCCAGCAAAGGAGGAAACCACAGGACAGGCGAAGCAGGTAAGTGCCCGGCACCCACCCAAGCATCCCCGATCAGAATTCCATCCGACAGGAAACAAAACAGGATTTGCTTCTGGTGGTGAGGTGTGTTATAGCACCTGACAGGAGGGTGGGTGGAGTCAAACAGCGTTTCCTGTTTTGTTTCCTGACATGTGGAATACCTCCTGTGTAATGACTGGGTCGAGTACGAGGGACGTAGAGGTAATGGCGTGCTTAAACCTTACAACGAGACTGATCCAAATGGCCGGTTTCCGTGTGCGATTTATACGTCCTTCCAGGGCGTCTTCTATTCCAAGATAATCGCGAGGGGATCCAAACAGACTGCACGTTTGCAGCACTAGACAGGCAAGTTTGTACGCTTGTGCAGCTGTGTGTCTCACGAGAAAGATTTTATGGAGCAGATACGAAGAGTAGAGCAAATGGCAAAGATATGCTGATGCCGCATTTATAGTCAATAAAAGCAGAAGCAGTATCCGTGCCGCAAAATAATTTAATTGATACTCTTACTGAAGCAGAAAACGGTTCAGTTTGACAACTCGGATATCTGTGTGTTCAGCTTTGGGTTGAGCAGCCCGTCGCCAGTCTGTTCTGTCAAAAAATAACCTCAACAATGTCCTTTTGAGGATTTTCAGGCACATGCATCAAAGGATTTTGCGATCGCAAACGGTGCGAATCGCAAAAATCGGCCGTTTGCGATTGCAAAATCTGCTTTTGGAATGCATGAAGGATGAAGGCCCTCGCAATTTGAGAATTCGCAAATATTTGAGAATTCTCAAATTGCGATTGCATTTAAGGAATCGCATTTTGCGATTCCTTAAATGCAATGCATGAAACTTAAAAAAATTGCGATTTCGCAATTAGGGGGAGCAAATTACCATGAGGTTGAACCTCATGGTAATTTGGGAAAACTTTGAAAAATGCACTTTTGTGCATTTTTCAAAGTTTCATGTTGTGCACACACACGCCCTAACGGCATGTGTGTGCACAACATATGTGCACAGATTGATTTCAGGGGTGCAACACGTGTCCTCTGGACACCCCTGCACCCTTGAAATCGCATTCTCAATTTGTGACTCGCTAATTGCGAATCGCAAATTGAGAATGTCCTCCCCATTCATTCCTATGGGCCTCTAGGCCCATAGGAATGAATGGGGAGGTATTCCTTAATTGCGACTCTCAAATTGCGAGTCGCAATTAAGGAATATTAAGAAATCGCAATTTATTTTTGCAATTTCTTGATGCATTGCATTTTGCAATTCCTTAATTGCGATTCCTTATTTTTCGCATTTAAAGAATCGCAAAATGCAATATTGATGCATGTGCCTGTTATTCTTAATGCTTAATCCCCTGGCATCAGCCCTTCATGCACCTCCAACCAGCACTGCTCCTACTCTGAGCTCTTTGCATTCCAGTAGAGCTCATCACATTCCAGAATACTTACACTCTCACCATCTCTCATAGTTGTCATGCCAGATTATCATCAGCTCAATGTGGTATTTAGTGTTTTTTGGCAAGCTTTCACTTAATCCCGAACTTTATATGGAATGTATGACGTTACAAGGCATACATTCACCACGCAGTATTTTACATCGCGTTAGTTATAATGCAAGTCGTTACAACGACTTGCGCTGGAGGTTGCTGGACTTAGGAATAGTATGATTTACTATTCCCACTCCAGCCCACATAACAGTAGGGAAGGTGTTGGAATAGTAAATAATACTATTCCTTAGTTTAGAGCGCCATCCTGCACAAGTCGTTGTAATGCCTGTGATGTAAACATATCGCGGTGTAACGACCGTGTTGTAAAGGTTGTTTTCCATTTATATGCTATCTCCTTCTTAAGAAACTCTTGAATGCAATCGTTTCTGGTAAACCTCTTCATTTTTTTAAAACCATACTCCAGGCAACTAATTCTTCTCACTCACAGTATGGTAATTCCCTCTTCTCCACCCAGCCTAAAACATGACTTTAAAGCTCCAGACTTTTCTTAATTCATGCAGCTTGGTTAGTGCTGGGGCTTCTACCACGTCACCCAGTTTTCTAAATGTCTTATTTACACTAGTTTTGGGTTGCAAAGAGGTCTTTTTTTTATTTAAATGTTTTTGTGTATTATCCTGAATATATATTGTAAGGTGTGTTACTAGCCCTGCTCAGCCCAGTGCCTGTGCTCTCTGACTCATTAGAATGTTGGAGTCTGATGATGCCTCGGAATTTTGGGACTGAGAGAGGCAGAGCGACAGTTGGTCATGGGCTGAGCAGCTGACAGGCAGCTCCTGGTGGGGCTCTGATCTACCACATATCTACTTGATGTCCTATACCTTACTACCTGTTATGTTCATGAAATAAAGACTTCATGTTTTACATCCTTTATGCGTGGACCTCCATTACTATATTATGCTTTTCTTTCAAAGATATTCACGAGTTTGCACTTAGCTTTACATAGTGACACTTCAAAAACCATGTCACCTTTTGTCAGCTTTATTTCACCTCTCCTTCCCTGCCATCCTTTCCCCATACCTGCTTCTTTGCCAGACCTAGGAGACGATCTTTCTCGTGCTTGACTGCCTATGCATTGAACAGACAACCATTCTTCAGTTGCTGTTGATGTAATTCAGATGGCCATCAGAATGCTTGAAATACATGGATGTTCGTATCCGTTATTGTTGCCTTGTAACCTTTTTGGCAGGTTTTGACCTAGCACAGGGATGCACTGGCTACAAATGAAGGCCAGAATTAATTTCCAAAGTCCTTATATCAGCAAATTCCAACTTGAAGTGACAAGCAAAATGCAAATGGCGGTAATAGAGATAGGAATCTGTTGTAGTCATGACCAATGGTATAGAAGAAAGTGAACCCTAAACTGTTGTCAGTATTAAACCATCTTTGATTCATAAAACACCTGAAAACAGAACTGCTCAGGGATGCTCTTCACTGACTTTAGACTGTGCAGATAATTGTCATGTGGATGATAAACACCTTGAAACTGGGAGCATAATTTCTGCCTCTGTACCTACCACACCGATAATTGTTTCAGAGTTTATTTGTACCTTATCTATTATTTCATTACATCATTTTGATCTTTCCACCTCAGACATTGATGATTCAGATAAGTGAAATGTTGACGTTTTGTTTCATTGTTGTATTTGTTTTGTGCTAGCAGACCTATATGTATGAAGTGACAAGGCCCTAGTAATTCTGGACAGGATTCCACATATATATATTTTTCTGTCTGATTAGTATTCTTTGTAGGAGCTTTGCTATTTTTCTTAGATGTTTCTCAGAAACTGCAGTCCTTAATAGTTTTTACAGCCATTTCTGTCTCGAGAGAGCTGGGCCAGTAGTCTGCCTTTGTTGAGGGTAATAAAGATTTTTAAGAATTAAGAACTAATTTCTATACAATTAAATCTCGTGCCTGCATAGTTTTGATGGTAATTATGCAATCGTGCTTCTCAATGTTTTTCATGGTTTTCAAGTAAAAGCTTATTGTAATTGCTTTATTTAATTGTTGTTGCTCAAGTAACACTGCTGTTGATATGAAAATACCTCAGCGACTTTATTTATAAAGCTGGTGTATGCACTTTTCAGGTAGGCCAGCTTATTCCTGTAAATCTGGAAGTGTTATGAAAATAAAAACAAATGGATAACAGTTTCAGAGATTTTAAGCTGCAGTGACAGGTGTTGTGGCCAATACACTAGTTTGGTTTGCTTTTTAATGAGTCATCCTATGTCCTTAAGAATATGACTCACGTGACCTTTTGTGTTTTTCCCCAGGCTGTGTAATGTGTGATGCTCGTCGAGGCCTGCACTGTATCACAAAACATGAACACTTTGCTGCTTTGAAATTTTAACTAGGGGGAGGTAGGGGTTTAGCGGACTTAAACTGTCAGCGCTAATTAGACCAGAACTATTTTACTTCTAATGCTATATATTACCGTGGTAAAATTTGAATACCAGAAAACAAACCGCAATAGAATTCCCATGCCCATATATGTTGTAACTTCTCATTGTTCCTTCGCCCTGTCATTTTTTTCTAAACCCTATGCATAAGGGGCAGAGACATACATACCAGTTCCTGGGACTTGCTGTTCACACCATATCCTGGGCTTATAAATGTATATTTCTCAAACAACAGTTAACTATGTACAAACTTAATATCTTGAACTTCATCAGGAATGACATGACATATTATTCTGGTACCTCTTTCCCCTTGGATAGCTTGTCCGTTAATCGGACTTAACTTTACACTTATAATCCTTTTAATATTTCCCCTTTTCAGAGAACATTAGCAGTTGCCACTGTGTAGTGCGGTGTAAACTGGCGAGCAGAGTCTGTCTGTGGAATGCAAGGACTGACAGTAAACAGTAGGTTCCTTGTCACTCTGAGAAGCTACTGCAGTGGCCACCTCAATTCAAAGCTCATTTGAGTAGTTGTAAAAACAACTTCTGAGAGATGACTATCATTCTTGGTTCTATGTTGCGCAACAAAAGATATATCACCCACTTTAATGCACCCTTCCTCACACCATCTCACTCTCCAATCCGTCCAAGGACAGAGATGGCGATTGCTTTCATTTGTAGGACAGCCAGTGACCGAGTTTAAAACATTCCATTTTTTAGGAATGAGCTTGTCCAATATTGAGATTCGGAAATGGTTCCTTTGATTCAAGTGTCTTCCATCTTTGCAGGAACATAAGTCATTTAAATTTTGCTCGAATTAGAAGACGAAGTATGTGCACCATATATTTTGAAAGTCGAGATTTAGTTATTTATGATTTCGATTTTATTACTTGTGATTTGCAGTTGTGATGGATACTTCTAAATGCATATTCCTCACGTTTAGAATATCTACAGGTGCAAAACTGGATCCGAAAGATTTTTCAGCATAGCCCCTGCATGCCTGTAGTGACCATAGTGTGGCTCCATAGCAAGTCCACTCCACCCCAGAAGTGATTACGGGAGCCGCATATAAGTGCCACCCAGCTGCCCTCATGTTAGTTACTTTCTTCTTACAGCCCTGTATGCATATCTGGTGCTAGACCCTTACTTTTTAGGTCGAGCCTAGACAGCGCATGGGCTTGTCGCAAGACTTTAAGTAAACAGTATAGCGAGAGTAATCCCGCCTGCTGCTTGCATTTGGGTTATTTATGCATCACTCTGATTTTCGGCCTCCCTATTGGTTGCTGCTGCGATTCATCACTTCCGTTTTTATCGGAAGCAGCACTGACCAAGTACAGTTTAATTGCGCTGCAACTGTACATATGTCATGTTTAGGGACTACTTGTTCATCATGGCAAGTAGCATGGTCTCGTTTTTTTTTTTCACCATGGCGCCCAGCTTCACGGGATGCCATGGACATACGCCCGTAGCTCTGGTTTCCTTTGTGTTTTTTTAACCTCAGCAACTGCACGCCACCCACACTTGTTTCAGCTGTAGCTAAACACCATTACATACATCTATTGCAACTAGATTGAAGATCACTAACGCGCAGGGACGTTGAACCTAAGGGTGACACGAATGCTATGGAAATGCTCTAGCCACTTTTTACCTCTATGGGCATGGCTGACAGCGTTGGGCGGGCATGCGGTTCTAGCGCCACTTGGAAGATGCGACGTCCTTTGTTGTGGTGCGGACTGGAGCAGTGCGATGTTGGCTGAAGGCTACGTGGGGCACCGAGTGTCAGGTAATTTGGGGGTTCCTTTGGAATAGCATAAGCTCCCTTTAGGAAGCCCATACATGGAGAAACATAGACTTCGAAAGCTCTTTACCGTTTGCTGTAACCTTCCACTAGTTATGTCAGTGCGATATGGCTTTCTAGTAACTTCCTATTGAGTGGGGACCAAACTCCGTGTTCTTATTTGTACAAAATACCTAAAAGTTGCTTTCGCTCTTTTTGTTCCACCCTCTCTCCCGCCTTGCTTTCACACTGAGCTCAGCCAGAACAGTATGTGCCTCATAATTACTTAAATACCTTGTTATTGATCACAGACATTGCCTGAGCTAAGGGGACTCATGGGGACTATATGGGTTTGGAGGTTAATTTTCCACAGACGTCAAGGACGGGAATCTGAGCTCCAGCTCCCTGCACCACCCCCTCTGCTGCTGCTGATGCTTCAGGTTTGTTACTGTTAAAGTTTTCACATGTCACTTTCAGCCTCACACACTACCTGAAGCAGCTGAGATAGAAAGGTAGGGGAGGCAGAGCCTCTCCAGTCACCGAAGCCCACTCCTAGAAGGGGATCCTCCCATGTCCTATGCTGCATCTGCCCCTAGGGATGCTAAATTTCGTTTGCTGCGACCCTCCCAACCATAGTCCTTCTCTCCACACTGCTTATGTTTCATACAGGGGTTATTACTTACACGCTGTGGGCTCCTGCTAGCACTACTTTGCCCACAACTACTCCAAACCCTGCACATGTTATCTATTTACTCTACCCCTCCACTTAGCACACCCTTCGCTCGTCTTTTACAAATAAAACAGGTGTGAATGCTATTTATTCTGCTTGCTAGCCCTCCTTTGAACTTTTTCCTCAGTTTACAAAATGCTTTACTCCCATTTAGGAAACAGCGTAAAGAGGGACTATTTTGTCCTCTGCAGAGCTATGGAGCTTTCCCCAGTAAATGTGAGGACCTCTTTTCTTTCCCTTTCGGCCACTGTTTCCTGCATTCATAATGGGAAAAAATGCAAGTATCATTATGTAAGAAAGTGAACTGCAGTGGATGAGATGCTCTGCGTATATTTTATGTAGCGCTAAAGCTAGCCGTGCAAATGCAGCGAGGCACTATATGGTCTCTGTAGATTCATCTGTGTCAAAATCTGACCACACCTTCTCAATCCGCTCATTGGCAAAGAGTGCCTTCCTGAAAAACTGTTGTGGTATAGTGCAGTTTGCCAAAGCCCGAAAGTGCTTTTCTGATGCCCTCTAGGCACTATAAGACTGGGAAGCTGTTGTATCTTTGTTTTCCGAAACAGAAAGCGAAGCATCTCTGTTACAATTACTCAAGCTAGGCTTTGCCTGGGATTGGAGGCTAAAGCAGCCGGTTATCCACGACACGTGTTAAGTTGACGTATCGGAAGAGACATTAAAAATGTATGTGTGCACCGTGTACACAGATGACGCACTCTTTTCAAACCACACACATAGATTCCTTCAACCAGAGGAGCTCGGTTCATCACAGCTAAGGAGCGAATGTTTAAGCCGCCCATCATGGAACCGGACTCTAATTAAATCTTTCGCGCTTGTCCAAAGTGTGTGATCCTGGGCAAAGCACTTTATCCTGAGGGTCCCAACCCCCCTCATCTGCGAACATGGAGAGAGCAGGAGACGGATATGACTGAAGACAGCCAATCCGGCTTCATTAAGCACAATATATATTCATCCGGACATCTCCGTAGACATGTGGCACCTTTCTTTTTCTGAAAATGGTTGTCTGATCTCCGAGAAAACACATGTTGGGCATTGCTGTAACAGGCTGTAACAGGCTGCAATAAAAAACAATAAAATAAAAGAAAGAACAAGCATTTGCAATGCAATATGTCTCGCATTTACGCAAGCTTGAGCTATTGACATTCCAAATGGCAATGCCTTTTAGTTTTGTATTCGTTTTTAAAACATAAATACATGGCATTGTCATTTACAATGGCAATAGCTTAAACTCGCGTAAATGCGAGACCTATTGCATTGCAAATGCTTGTTTTTTTCCTCGTCAGTTGGCAACCTTTTACTCAAAAATATCTTTTCAGTGTGCAAGGGAATTAGTCTTCCTCCTAAATCCACAGGATTTAAGCTGGAGTTGAGCTACAACCTGTAAGGAGTGTGCCAGAAGTCAAACTGAGACCACAAAGCCAAGCTGTACATTGCAGAGCACTGAAGGAAGTCGCATCAGGGCTGCTCCCGCTCTAAGTCAAGGACGCAGACCCATGCCTGCTATCAGGGAAAGCCCGGTGACATGTTATCACACTCTGTCTTCAGGTAAGTTGAAATCCCAAACGAGCACAAAAAGTCCAAGCAGGCCTCGTCCCAGACTCACCACTCTCCGTCTGATCAGTTGCAATGACTTCAAACTGTCCCGCTCCCAGTCACCTACTGAGGAATATATTCCACAGCTGATTCTGAAGCACCTCGAATTTCTGAAGATTTCTCAGATCCCTCCTTCCTACCTATTGTATGAAATGCTCTTTTCCCTCTAAAAAGGTTCGCAATTAGAGATCTGCAAACAGGCACAAAGAATTGGTTTTTGGGCTCGAAGTCAAAGTCGTGGACATTGTTCAGAAAGAAACTGACGTAAGCATGATTGGGTGGGGCCTATATGCGATCCCATTCGTCACTTCCAGGGCTATAAAATCTTCCAGATCTAGTATGGCACTAGGGGATATTCTATAGGTGAGAAATCTGCGGTTAAAAGACTATCCACCGGAAAGAGATTTACAAAGTAACTGGTTCCTCTACATCCTGCATATCAAAGTGTATGTTTTATGATTTAAACGCCTTGGTTTATGTTCTTATGCTGAGTTTTTTGTTCTGCTGTAAGCCTCGTAACTGAATTGAGAATCATTTTCTCACATGTTCTTAATTATTAAAAGAATGCTTTTTTCTTATAGCACTTGCTTAGCCTCTGCCCCACACTCTGAGAAATCAACGCCACTATACCTTTTAAAACAGAAACCATTTTGATATTTTTATATATGCTATTACACTTGTAAAAGACAGCTGCAGCAAAGTAAACTGACACCATTGTGGACGATGTAATTTGTCGAAGGAAAAGGTGTTTTTTCATAATGAGTGGAAGGATTCAGTTATTTATTAAGGCTCAGAAATGCTCTTTATTTAAGCAGCAAAGAAACTTCATCTGGAATGCTTCATAGTAGGCAAACAATTACAATGAAAAAGGCGCTATGAATCAGATCCATAAGTGATCCAGCTTGGGTTTTTGGTTAAACAATGAAACCCGGATTAGCTAATCTATGTGGTCTCGGGTATATGGATAGTTTACAAACTTAAAATAGCATACAAATGGGAGTTGGCCTGGAAAACCGCGCTCTAGTGTTAGGGACGAAGTACAAAATGCAAGGAGAAGTTGAAAATAGTAAAGAATTATGGGTTTGGTGGAAAAGGTGGAGATTTAACGTCATACTTTAAGAGAGAGTTAAGAGGCCAGGTAAACAATTGCAAAGCAGGCCTATGTATGTATTTGAAATTCATCCTTAAAAATATAAGGAACAAAGGGAAGGTAATATAGAGTTTATTTGAAGAATAGTGATGTATAGAAATGTTTTAGAAAAGCCAATTGATAAGTGTAATGTAGTTTGGAATATATGAAAGTGTAATTAGGTCATTTTGTTTTTATATGCTTATGAATATGTTTACTGAGAAACATCTAAACGTCAATGTATAATGCACTTTTTCTGTTCTATAGTAGCCTCAGTTATTCTGCTCTACTGTGCATGTCTTATTTGACTTTACTGGTAATGCTTAATCTCATAATTTTAATAAGCTATTATCAGCTATACCATGTCTTCCTACCAGCTACTCTTCTTGTTTCCTCCCCTTATTATGCGCTGCGTTGTTATGCTTTTATTTTTCTGTATTGGGCTGCTTATACTCTGGACAAGCAGCTACTCTTAGGCTTTCCCATACAATGCTTTGATTTCCATTATTAGACAATCCCTAAATTCCGCTGTAATATTCCCGACTTGTGTACCTTTGTTGACTGGATGTGTCTATTCGAACAATGACTGCTCAATACACATACTAGAATAGCACCCAAAAATAGTTTGTCAATGCTTCTTTTATTCTTATTATTACAAGCATTTTGTAAAGCGCTCTGAAATTGTTTCACCATGTGCCTATACAAGTCTCCGAAACCGATTATTGATGATTTCCGTAAAGAAAACATGCAATACAAAAATAACAATAATAATAATCAATCAGGATTTTTGAAGCGCGTCTGCATACCCTCTGAGGGTCTTGAGATTCTGGGGTACCATGCTCATTCTGACTGTAGTCCTGTTGGTCGAACATCCTGGTCTTGAGGTCCTTCCTGAACTGCTTGAGCCATGGTGTGGCTCTGAGGTGCAGGGGGAGCTGTTGTTCCAAGTCTTAGTCGCCAGTTGGGAGAAGGAGCAGCCTCCCCTGTTCGTTCAGTGGATGCATTGGGTGGCTGCTAGGGAGAGGGATTTGGAGTGGACTTTTCTGGTAGGTTGTTGGAAATTAATCTGATTGTTGAGGTATGCCGGTCCTTCGTTGTGTAGTGCCTTGTAGGCGTGGGTGACCAGCTTGAACTGGCATCTCTTCGCAACTGGTAGCCAGTGGAGTTTCCTGAGGTGAGTAGTGATGTGCATCCATCAGAAGGGAGGTCAAGGATTAGTTTGGCTGCTGTGTTTTGGATAGTCTGGAGTTTAGTCATGAGTTGGGTTGTGATTCCTACGTAGAGGGAGTTGCCATAGTCTAATTTGCTGGTGACGAGTGCTTGCGTGTCTGTTCGCCTGGTGTTGGGTGGGAGCCATCTGAAGACCTTCCTGAGCATTCTGAGGGTGAGAAAGCAAGCGAAGAAAGCAGCGCTGACCTGCTTCTTCATGGATAGCTGGCTTTCGAGGATGATGCTGAGGTTGCAGGAGTGTTTGGGCCCAGCTCAGGTGGTCACCATTCATTGTTCCAGAGGGTATTCTTACTTTTCCCGAAGAGGAGTACTTCTGTCTTGTCGGTGTTGAGTTTGAGACAGTTGTTTTTCATCCTGATACCACGTCTTACATGCATCTTTGGAACTTGTCCTTGGTGGTAGTTGGTCAGGGAGAGAATGAATTTGGTGTCATTGGCGTAGGATAGGATGTTGAATCCGTGGCTCTTAACGATGTTGTATTAGAGAGGGAAGCGCACAACTGTTATTCTTTAGTAATCAATTGTTAAACAATGATAAAACAGCCTAAATACAATGGTGCCGCAGTGGAGACTCTTGCTGTCTCACAAGGGTCAATCAACTAGGAATAGGTAAGGTTACCAACAGGGTAACCCCACTGCGCACTGTGCACGAATGGTCACTAAGCGACCTTTCTACTTTCTTAACAGAATGAACACAATATATCAGAAATGAAAAAACATAAACACCATAAGACTTGTAAATGTAAATCTTTACAGGTTACTATGGTCAAACATATTCAGTCAGAATGTCTTTTTAAACCATGTAAAACATATTCACATATATGGTGAAAAATAGGATCATAACATAGTCAATTGGTGTAAATACACAAGTGTCAATCCAGCCAAATTATTGCAATAATGTTTGTTGGGGCCCGATGCATTTCGGGACATGAAGGTCCCTTCTTCGGGGGCCAATCTGTGGGAAAAGGGAATAAACATATAGCTGGAAAAGTAGCATCATATGAATAATAAACAATAAACAGCAGGAACTCAAATCGGGGTGATAGGAACGCGAATGCTGTGTCTTAATAAGCAAGACTGAGAAGAATAGAAAGTGAACACCTCAGTGGTGATTGTGAAAAAGGAGTATGTCAATTACTCGAGACCATAAACCACACTAGATACGGTGACATCAAACAGAAAAAACTCAACGCTTCCCCGTGAAGCAAAAACGTGCAATAAACACCACTATGACTAGATAGTAGTGAACCAAAACGGTAAGTAACTGCAAGTCAGTGACCTGTAAAAACAACATGCACTTGGATCTCAGAGCATATACCTGACTGTGTTTTTCACCGGATTCCTTCGTCAATGGGGAAAGTTCAAGCGGCGAGTTACCGCCTATAAAGGCAGGAGATGCACTTAAACGCCAAACTGAAAATAAATTAGTATAACACGCTTATCGACCACCGTATCATATGCTGATGTACAATACGCTAATGGAAAAGAGAGCTACGGGAACGGTAAACCAAACACTCACCCACTCTTGTGAAACGGTACCTTATGACTAAACCACGCATCAGATACAGTAACAAACTGCTTGGCACATCCAATATACACATATGCGAATAAGATCCAGAGTAACCTAAAAAAAAGAGAAGGCTGTTACCGCGCTGGGGGACTGATTTACATCGTTATACCTCAAATACTGTTATTAACTACTGTAGACAAAAAACCAACTCACCAATCTAGTAATCTCACTAACAAACCCAGAAGGGTTATAAACATAAACGACCACCTCGTCCTGTGTGGCCATGGGCACCATCTTGAATTAGTCTATAATCCTTAAAACAACATATTAACTGCCAGAAACTAGATATAAACATCAGGATACAAAACAAAAGGATCGTCAGTGGGGCACTCTGCCTCACTGGTATTGTACAAATAGACAACTGTAAATTGACTCAATGTATATAGAAAATGCTCGAGGTCGCAATGGAGGTGGACTGTAGGTAAACCAGCTGACGCCATCTTGAAATGGTGAAATACAGCTAAAGAAGATAGTGCCCGAATGGAAGGCAGTAGGGTAATGTTGAAGAAGATGCTAGTATAATGCTTATACCAAGGGTAAACTCTGCCTTCACTAAATGAAACAGACAGTGGGCAAGCTGCAACCCACTTCCTCTAAATACTGAAATGCATCGACGGTGCATTGCACCTAGCCTAATAACACTGCGAGAAAATACAAGAACCTAACACAGACAGAATAAAATGGAAAGGCACAGTGTAGTGTAATGAGAAAGGAAAGTGTGAAAGAAGTTGTTCAACCCTCAGCCCAGTAATAAGAAGAGCATTAAAAGCCATGTGATTGCTTATAGGACACAACCTAGGGAACAAATGATGATGGTAAAAGAAGCCAAACATGCTGAATGTTACAATGAGGGGCAACCGTAGATACTACAGTAAAAAACAAACACAATGACAAAGTATATATAATGCGGGCCTGTGGCCCTAGTGGATAATAGCAAACCATCATAAATGCATATAGACCTTGATAGCAAGAAAAAACAATTCAAAGGTAACCGTAAAACTGGAGATGAAACGTTCATAGAAAGTATATCAAGTCTAGGCGATCATTAAGACCGATCGGATGCATTGTCCCCAAGGTTTGAATCCAATGTACCTCCCTCTGGAGTAATAGTCTGTTGATGTCCAAACCTGGTCTATCATTGATCTGCTCAACTATTTGTACACATAATTGGGATATCGTGTGATTGGCTTCTTCTGTAGTAGGGGATCTCTGTGTATAGTCATAATCTAGTGAATAGTCCCGCCCATGTGCGTGGACCCCGGCAATCAAAAATAATCTCTTAAGTCGTCAAAAAATTGCAGAACTGCAAAGACACTTAAGAGAAAATTTAAAGACAAATAATGCAGCCTATATCCACAGGCTACACTGTCCAGTACTTCAACTAGAAATTCCACCAAAAATCCACAAACAGCAAAGCCTGTCCAGATTTCCCTTGCAGATACTGCAAAAACCCCTCAGAAATGATAGAGAGGAAGGCCTGGACAGACAAGCCCCATAGGCTGCCATTATGTGGCTTAAACAGGATACTGTGCCTTTAAGGAAACCTTCTAGAACCTTCTCCCAGTATCCCAGAATGCATAGCAGGTCCCACTGACTTCAGTTCTTTTTTCCGGCTCCTGATTACAGGACCCTGGCATTGAGCTCTCCCTTGTTTCAAGGGGTTATTGCATATTTTGGCACTTTTGTGTGTTTAAAAGTGTTGTAGTTTACTCTCTTGGTGTTCTCTTTCTCTTCTGTGTGCTGCTTCAGGTGTTTTAGGGCTCTAAAATGCCTGGACTCTTTGTGAAGTGTCCAGCATGTGAGAGGAAGAAGGCCAGGGGTGATCCACATGATCTCTGCATCGTCTGCCTCCCTGAAGATCATGTCCCCAAGGAGTGCGTCATCTGCCAGCAGTTTACCACTCGTACTCTGAAAGAAAGGGCGATGATCAGGCTGTCTGGCCTTGAGGAGAGGCGTCTACAGGCTGCAGGTGGGTCTGGGCAGTCCGGGAAGGTTCCCTCTGCCTCGGCTGAGGCCTCTGGGGGGCTCCCCAGAGGCAGGAAGTCCAGCAAGCGGTCCCGGTCTCCGTCGACGTCGATAGCTTCGACGACGACGTCGAGAGGGATGACGGCGGTGTGCTCCCCTTCTCCCCGGGGCTCCGGGTCGAGACATCGGGACGACTCGACGTCGAAGGCACCGCGGACGAAGTCGACGTCGTCTTCGTCGTCGACGTCGAGGGCTTCGGGCCGACGTCATGGACGGAGCAGGCATCGGCGCTCGCCGTCGAGGCGACACCGCCGGTCGCCGGCGAAGCACCGGTCGACGTCGAGGGGATCCTCGGCGTCGAGAACCTCTGGACGACGGCGGCGACGCTCGTCGTCGAAGAAGGACCGTTCGACGTCGCGGAGGCGGCGTACGACGTCGCAGAGGAAGAGGTCGACGTCGAGTCGGCGCTCGACGGCGAGGGATCGGCGTTCGACGTCGAGGAAGAAGAGGTCGACGTCGCGGAGGCGCCGTTCGACGCCGGAGTCCCGGAGACGTCCGTCGACGCCGGTGAAGCGGCGCTCGACGTCGAGTAGACGGAGGTCGACGTCTGGGAGTCGGTCAGTCTCTCCAAAGCGTCGCAAGAGGGATTCTAGTCCCAGAAGTCACACTGCTTCCAGTGGAGGACGCAAGAGGAAGCGATCGCCAGCTGAAGGGGCGGGCTCTCAGCCCCCTTCGCCTAAAGGGTCAACGGGCACGGTGTACACTGCGGTGTACACTCCTTCTCGGCCTCGGTCGACGCATACTCCTGTACCTAAGGTGGTCACTCCTCCTCCTCCTCTTCCTAAGGAGGATCCTCCGACACTGCCTCCACTTCCAGCGGACGACCCACCGCCGCCGGTACCTCCACATGGGTCGGCCCCGCAGCCGAAGGTTCCTCCGCCGAGGTCCACTTCTCTGCCGTTTTTGCCTGTGCCTCCTAAGGGGACACCTAAACCTGCACCCAAGGAGGCTCCGAGGAGGACCCCCCCACGGAAACCGGTGCGGCGGCCACGGACTGGCAGGTCTCGCTCTCGCTCTCGCTCTGGGAGGCGGGACAGGTCGCGACACAGATCGTCCACGCGGTCGAGACGCCGCCATAGGAGGCGCGGGTCTCGATCCCGTACGGGATCCTCTGGTTCCGGGGAGCGTTCTCCTACCCTGTCAGGATCACCGGACACGAGGGTTTCCCCAATTGATGACCTGGTGGCGTTCCAGGATGTCCTATTGAGGGGCGCTGCGAAGCTGGGCATACCCCTGACGGTGCCCACGCCTAAGACGTCAGTGATCTTTGAGACGTTGCACCAGAAACACTCGTCTCGCCCTCTCCTGCCTCTGGTACCGGGCCTGGAGGAGCCCGCTATGGACCTTTTCCTCACCCCCGCGGTGACAAAGGCGGCGCCATCTAGACTGCTGAGGAAGTACCGGGCCCCGGATTCGGATCCGGCTTTTCTGAGAGCGGAACCCCCTCCGGACTCAGTCATTGTGACGGCGGCACGCAAACAACATGCCTCCGCTCCGTCATCCACGGTCCCCCCGGATAAGGAGTCCAGGTGGATGGATTCGGCAGGGAGGAAGGTCTGTGGTACAGCCACCACCTCCATGAAGGCTGCGAGTGCCACGGCGCTGTTGGGTCGGTACGCCCGCGCCCTCTGGGACTCCCTTGAGCGCTTTGCGGAGCACTTGCCTCGTGAGCAGCGTGAGGACTTTCAGGAAGTGCTGAGTGAAGGGATGCTGGTGGCCAACCAGATCATCAGCGCGGCAGCGGACTCTTCCCTGTTGGCTGCTCATGAGTTTTGCCATGGCATCAACCAAAGACGTCACGCCTGGCTCCGTCTTACGTCCCTGAAACCGGACGCACAGCAGAGGGTGGCCAATCTGCCGTTCTCCGGCAAGTCTCTGTTTGGGCAACATGCGGACGACGAGATGGCCCGCATGAAGGCGGAGGCCGAGACGCTCACGGCGGTGGGCCTCGAGAAGCCTAAGGAGACGAAGAAGACGTACCGCCCTTTCCAACGGCGGTCCGGTGGGCAGGGCCGCGGACGTGGCCAGGCTTCGGGACATTCGCAACAGCAGCAGCAGTTCCGTAAGCCGTTCCAGAAGCGCCAGAGGGGCAGGGGAGGCCAGCAGTCGGCTCCGGCGCCCAAGGGCCAGGCTGGGTCTAGGCCCTAGGAACTTACTTCCCCCGGATCCGTTACCCACTCCGGTAGGGGGAAGCATCCAATTTTTTCTGGCAGAGTGGAGAAAAATTACTCAGGACAAGTGGGTGCTGAATATTGTTTGCAATGGATACAGTCTTCGGTTCACCAGCCCGCCTCCATCGATTCCTCCAGTCAGCTCGCGGTTTCAGCTGCTAGAGCTCCAGGTGGAGGCCGATACCCTGTTAAGGAAGAGGGCGATAGAAGACGTGCCTCTGTCCCAGAGAGGAAGAGGCCTGTACTCCCGGTTCTTCCTGGTTCGCAAGAAGGACAAACACGAGTTCAGGCCCATTCTGGACTTGCGACAGGCAAACAAGTGGATTCGCAGGGAAAAGTTTCGCATGCGGTCGTTGCATCAGATTTATCCTCCGTTGCAACAGGGGGACTGGCTCTGCGCCATAGACCTACAAGATGCGTACTTCCATGTGCCCATTGCACACAAACACAGGAAGTTCCTGCGGTTCCTAGTCTGCACCAATCATTATCAATACACAGTACTCCCATTCGGACTGAAGTCTGCGCCGAGAACATTCTCGAAGTGCATGGCGGTGGTAGCAGCGCACCTGAGGAGGAACAAGGTGTTTGTCTACCCGTACCTGGACGATTGGTTGATCAAGGCAGCCTCCTTCTCGGAAGCGCGAGAACACTTCCAGAAGACGTGCGTTCTCTTGAACAAACTGGGGTTGCACATCAACATGGCCAAGTCTGTCCCGACTCCGGTCCAATGCATACTATACTTGGGAGCCTCCATCGATACGCTGTCAGCAAGCGTGTCTCCTTCGGAAGAGCGACGATCATCTCTCCTTCGGAAGGCTCAGGCTCTTATGGCGACTCCATCTACAACAGTGAGGACGGTGTCTTCTCTGCTGGGATCGATGGCCTCTTGTATCTTCCTGACGCCGCACGCACGACTGCACATGAGACCGCTGCAGGAGTGCTTGGAAGACCAGTGGGATCAGAGGACAGGATCCTGGGACGACAGGGTTCGACTGTCTCTGCATGCTCTTCAGTCTCTGAAGTGGTGGTGTTCGGCGGGGAATCTCCTCAGAGGGGTTCCTTTTCACAAGGACATTCCCACGCAGACTGTCGTGACGGATGCTTCTCTCCTGGGATGGGGAGCGCACTCCGGGACTCTACAGATTCAGGGAACGTGGTCACCAGTGGAGGCCACGTATCACATCAACTTCCTGGAACTCAGAGCTGTTCACTTGGCACTGAAGGCCTTTCTTCCGTCCTTCCAGACCAGCTCCCTGCTTGTGCAAACGGACAACACTACCACGATGTACTACCTCAACAAGCAGGGGGGCTCGAGATCCCGCACTCTGTCCCAGGAGGCGCAGGCGATCTGGCATTGGCTCCTGGCCAGAGGACTGACGATCACGGCTACCCATCTGCCAGGTGTGCAGAATGTTCAGGCGGACGAACTCAGCAGACTCATTCAGGAAAACCACGAATGGGTCATAAACGACGAAGTACTGGGAGAAGTCTTCGCAAGGTGGGGAACTCCAGACGTAGATCTGTTCGCCACCGCCGAAAACAGCAAATGCCGAGCCTTCGCCTCCAGGTACTACCAGCCGGGGTCGCTGGGGAATGCGCTATGGATCAGCTGGTCGAACAGCTTTCTGTACGCTTTTCCACCCATTCCCCTGATTCCGGCGGTACTCATCAAGCTGGCCCGGTCCAGGGCTCGGATGATTCTCATTGCCCCGGAGTGGCCCAGGCAGTGGTGGTTCACGGACCTGCTTCACCGTTCTCTCCTTCCTCACATTCGGTTGCCGTGCAGGCCGGACCTTCTCACGAAGTTCGGGGGGCGGATGTTACACCCCAGCCTCTCGTCTTTGAGTTTGGCGGCATGGCTCCTGAGATAGTGCAATATGGACATCTGAATCTGCCCGACGATTGCATGGACATACTGAAGGAGTCTAAGAGACCTTCCACTAGGACTTCATATGCTTACAAGTGGAAGAGATTTTGTATCTGGTGCCAGTCCAGGAACCATGACCCTACAACCTGTAAGGAAGATGTCATCCTTCCTTACCTTTTACATTTGGCGCAGTCTGGCCTTAATGTTCATTCCATTAGGGTTCATCTTGCTGCATTGACGGCCTACAGGAAATGCCCTTCACAGACTTCTTTTTTCCAGATCCCTGTGATCAAAGACTTTCTGGAAGGATTGAAGAAGGTGTTCCCTCCTGTCAGGCTTCCCTCGCCTTCATGGGAATTGAATGTGGTGCTGTCCAGATTGATGAAGGAGCCTTTTGAACCCATTCACAAGGCTTCGTTGCAGCACCTGTCCTGGAAGGCGGCGTTCCTCGTGGCCATTACATCGGCCCGCAGGGTGAGTGAAATTCAGGCGTTGTGTTGTACTGAACCTTATACTGTATTTCATGCTGCTAAGGTTGTGATGCGTACTCACCCTAAATTTCTTCCCAAGGTTATTTCTGATTTTCATGTCAACCAGACCATAACTTTACCTACGTTTTTTCAGAATCCTTCCTCTCCGGCGGAACGTTCTTTGCATTCCCTGGATGTTAGGAGGGTGTTGAAATTCTATCTGGATAAGACCAAAGATATTCGTAGGTCAGACCAATTGTTTATCAATTATGGATCAGTCAGGACGGGTCTTGCTACCTCTAAGCAGTCCATTTCTAGGTGGATTGTGTCCTGCATACAATTGTGTTACCTAAAAGCTAATAAGACCTTAGGAGGTAAGCCTAAGGCTCATTCCACCAGGGGCAAAGCTGCCACGACAGCCTTGCTCCGTAATGTGCCGATTGCAGAAATCTGCAAGGCCGCCACTTGGAAGTCGGTTCATACCTTTGCTAAGCATTACTGCCTGGACTCTGATGCCAGGGCAGACGCTCAGGTTGGGCAGGCTTCGCTGCGGAATTTGTTCGCACAGTAGTGGCGTTATGTTCTTTCTCCACCGCCGCTTTGGTGTGGGGATGGGCTTGCCATTCTATTCACTAGATTATGACTATACACAGAGATCCCCTACTACAGAAGGAGTAGTTTCTGTCCTGTAACTCCAGTTCTGTAGTAGGGGTATCTCTGTTATAGTCATAAGTGCCCGCCCTCCTCCCCGGTGGAGAATTGTTCATGTAAGTAATGCTACAGGTCTGGCGTTTTACGCCTTCAAAAAGAACTGAAGTCAGTGGGACCTGCTATGCATTCTGGGATACTGGGAGAAGGTTCTAGAAGGTTTCCTTAAAGGCACAGTATCCTGTTTAAGCCACATAATGGCAGCCTATGGGGCTTGTCTGTCCAGGCCTTCCTCTCTATCATTTCTGAGGGGTTTTTGCAGTATCTGCAAGGGAAATCTGGACAGGCTTTGCTGTTTGTGGATTTTTGGTGGAATTTCTAGTTGAAGTACTGGACAGTGTAGCCTTTGGATATAGGCTGCATTATTTGTCTTTAAATTTTCTCTTAAGTGTCTTTGCAGTTCTGCAATTTTTTGACGACTTAAGAGATTAATTTTGATTGCCGGGGTCCACGCACATGGGCGGGACTATTCACTAGATTATGACTATAACAGAGATACCCCTACTACAGAACTGGAGTTACAGGACAGAAACTACTCCTTCCCAGTGCCTTGCTAAACTAGATGTAGAGTTCTTGGTTCGTATGCGGCTCTTATGTTCAGTGATACGTACTTTAAGCTTACGGGAGGTTTCTCGATATATAGTTTGCCCCAAGGGCACTTGATGCAATAAATCACGTTTATGGAGTTGCAGTCTGTAGTATGCTTAAGTTGGTATTTTTTACCTGATGTAGGATGTGTCAAAATGGTACCAACTGACACGTTATTGCAATGTGTGCAATTGTTGCATCGTTTTGTGCCTGCATAAGACTGAATCTGTGCTGCTCTCGAAGGTCTAGCCAATAAGGTGCGTAGAGTGCGCCCTTTAGTATAAGCAAACAAGTGTCTATCATTAAAAATGCCATGAAATTCTTTCTCAGTCTGTAATAAATCCCACCGGTTAAGAATGATTTTCTTCACAGACTGTGAAGCAGTGGAAAATTTAGAAACATATACCATGCGCTTATTCGTTTCTTTAATAGGTGGCTGTAGTAATTCATCATGAGATTTCAACATGGCCTTACGGAAATATTCTTTCATCATATGCTCAGGGTAACCAAGGTTTAAAAATCGCTGTGAGTATTCTTCCATTTTCTTTTGACAGGTCACAGGGTCTTAACAGATCCTGCGTATCCTGATAAACTGTGAATATCGTAAGTTGTTCAGCAATCCCCTTGGATGAAAGCTGGAGTGACATAGAGTGCTATTACGATCTGTCGGTTTAGAAAACACTGATGTGTGGAATTTGTTCTGTGGTGGTTTGAGGACCTGGACGTCCAAGTAATGAATGGAGTCCGCATGTATAGTATAGGTTAGACGAATGTGTGGATTCAAATCATTGAGTGTTGATCATGTCTACCAGTGTTTGCTCCGTGTCCTGCCATAACAAGAAGATATCATCAATGTATCTACAGTATAGGGGGCTCTTTCCCCACCATGTCGCGTTAGTAATCATGTGCTCAAACTCATATTGGGACATATAGATGTTGGCATACGCCAGGGCCCCAGAAAAACCCATGGAGGTCCCCGTCAATTGAACGAAAAAATGCTGCTGCCATTGGAAATAACTGTTAAATAAACAGAATTTCAAAAGTTGAAGAATAAAAATTTGTTCCATATCAATACGGTCAGTCTGCAGTAAAGCCCATTCGACCGCCTCAAGCCCTGCTTCATGGGGGATCGAGGTATAGAGCGCTGTCACATCAATAGTGCACAGCAGAATTGTGGATTGCGGGTTTATGTCTAACCTAGTCAATTTCTGCAAAAAGTGTGTAGTGTCTTTTAAGTAAGTGCTCCAATTTTGCACAAAGAGTTGTAGATAAAAATCCAGAAATCTTCCAATAGGATCAAAGATCGACCCACATCCTGACACGATCGGTCGGAATGGTGGGTCCGTGGCATCTTTATGCATTTTGGGGATCATATAGATTTCAGGACGTCGAGGATGGGCTGTAATTAAAAAAGCTTTGGTAGAGTCATCAATCCAGTCGTTATTATATGCCTCTTCTAATAGCTGACCTAGCATCTCTTGGAGTTGTGTAGTTGGGTCATAGGTAAGCAGCATATATGCGTTAGGGTCACTAATGTGAACCTTTGTCTCATAATACTGGGTATCCATCACCACAAGGGCGCCACCCTTATCAGCTGGTTGCATGGTTAGAGTAGAATCATTAGCTAATGCTGTGACCATTTTACGTTCATGCTTATTGAGATTATCATGTTTTTTTATGTTAAAACAGAGTTTTTTAATGTCATTATGTATCAAAATCTCAAAAGTATCCAGGGTCTTATGCGAGACTGGTGGCATAAATGTACTTTTGGGTTTAAAGGGGCAAGCTGCTGGTTCTGAACGTTCAGGATCAGGTGGAACTACATTAGTGAAAAAGTGACGCAACCTTAACAGTCGCATGAACTTAAATGTGTCGGCCTGTACCTGTAAAGGGGTTGTGGTGTTAGTAGGTACGAAGGACATACCACGATTTAAAACCGCCAGTTGTTGTGGGTTAAGTTTTTGTGAGGAGATGTTCATCACGAGGGCACGGTGCCTTTCCATTTTATTCTGTCCGTGTTAGGTTCTTGTATTTTCTCGTAGTGTTATTAGGCTAGGTGCAATGCACCGTCGATGCGTTTCAGTATTTAGAGGAAGTGGGTTGCAGCTTGCCCATTGTCTGTTTCATTTAGTGAAGGCCGAGTTTACCCTTGGTATATGCATTATACTAGCATCTTCTTCAATATTACCCTGCTGCCTTCCATTCGGGCACTATCTTCCCTAGCTGTATTTCACCATTTCAAGATGGCGTCAGCTGGTTTACCTACAGTCCACCTCCATTGCGACCTCGAGCATTTTTTATATACATTGAGTCAATTTACAGTCTATTTGTACAATACCAGTGAGGCAGAGTGCCCCACCAACGATCCTTTTGTTTTGTATCCTGATGTTTATATCTAGTTTCTGGCAGTTAATATGTTGTTTTAAGGATTATAGACTAATTGAAGATGGTGCCCATGGCCACACAGGACGAGGTGGTCGTTTATGTTTATAACCCTTCTGGGTTTGTTAGTGAGATTATATATGAGACGCCAGTTGTTGCAACGCGACGGTTAACGATATAGTGAGGACGTTACTCCTTCATAACCAGATTGGTGAGTTGGTTTTTTGTCTACAGTAGTTAATAACAGTATTTGAGGTATAACGATGTAAATCAGTCCCCCAGCGCGGTAACAACCTTCTCTTTATTTTAGGTTACTCTGGATCTTATTCGCATATGTGTATATTGGATGTGCCAAGCAGTTTGTTACTGTGTCTCTGACGCGTGGTTTAGTCATAAGCTACCGTTTCACAAGAGTGGGTGAGTGTTTGGTTTACCGTTCCCGTAGCTCTCTTTTCCATTAGCGTATTGTACATCAGCATATGTATACGGTGGTCGATAAGCGTGTTATACTCATTTATTTTCAGTTTGGCGTTTAAGTGCATCTCCTGCCTTTATAGGCGGTAACTCGCCGCTTGAACTTTCCCCATTGACGTAGGAATCCGGTGAAAAACGCAGTCCGGTATATGCTCTGAGATCCAAGTGCATGTTGTTTTTACAGGTCACTGACTTGCAGTTACTTACCGTTTTGGTTCACTACTATCTAGTCACAGTGGTGTTTATTGCACGTTTTTGCTTCACGGGGAAGCGTTGAGTTTTTTCTGTTTGATGTCACCGTATCTAGTGTGGTTTATGGTCTCGAGTAATTGACATATTCCTTTTTCACACTCACCACTGAGGTGTTCACTTTCTATTGACCTATTGATCTATTTTCTAGGTGACCGTCCTGACTCGTGCAGAAGCGGTCGCTCCCCACGCTCTCTAGCCAGCTGGTATCGTAGCGCTTTCCTGCTTTGCTGCCAATACCTTGTGATCTGATCTCATTGTCTAGAATTGTTGTTGTGCCTGATTAACAGCGTAGCGCTTACTGCATATAGTCCACATTGCGCGCATTATCATTAGTGCTTGCTTGATACTTTAGCGCTATATTGCTTGCTTGATACTGTAGCGCTATATTGCTAAGTTCGCATCGCCCGTTGACAATATCTGTGCCTGATTGTGCCGGTGCCTCTGCCCACATTATAGCGATATCCCTGCTTGTGCCCTACCTCGTCCTGTTTCACTTTTGTTTTTCTGCCATTTTGTTGTTGTGCCTCCCAGCCCGTATCTCCACCCCGCTCCCGCCTCCCAGCTGACCCTCCCTCCCACTGAAAGTAAAGGAAGGACCCGCCTGCCCCAGCGCTGTGACCGTCCTGACTCGTGCAGAAGCGGTCGCTCCCCACGCTCTCTAGCCAGCTGGTATCGTAGCACTTTGCTGCCAATACCTTGTGATCTACTCTCATTGTCTAGAATTGTTGTTGTGCCTGATTAACAGCGTAGCGCTTACTGCATATAGTCCACATTGCGCGCATTATCATTAGTGCTTGCTAGATACTGTAGCGCTATATTGCTTGCTTGATACTGTAGCGCTATATTGCTAAGTTCGCTTTGCCTGTTGACAATATCTGTGCCTGATTGTGCCGGTGCCTCTGCCCACATTATAGCGATATCCCTGCTTGTGCCCAACCTCGTCCTGTTTCACTTTTGTTTTTCTGCCATTTTGTTGTTGTGCCTCCCAGCCCGTATATCCACCCCGCTCCCGCCTCCCAGCTGACCCTCCCTCCCACTGAAAGTAAAGGAAGGACCCGCCTGCCCCAGTGCTGTGACCGCCCTGACTCGTGCAGAAGCGGTCGCTCCCCACGCTTTCTAGCCAGCTGGTATCGTAGCGCTTTGCTGCTTTGCTGCCAATACCTTGTGATCTGCTCTCATTGTCTAGAATTGTTGTTGTGCCTGATTAACAGCGTAGCGCTTACTGCATATAGTCCACATTGCGCGCATTATCATTAGTGCTTGCTTGATACTGTAGCGCTATATTGCTTGCTTGACACTGTAGCGCTATATTGCTAAGTTCGCATTGCCTGTTGACAATATCTGTGCCTGATTGTGCCGGTGCCTCTGCCCACATTATAGCGATATCCCTGCTTGTTCCCAACCTCGTCCTGTTTCACTTTTGTTTTTCTGCCATTTTGTTGTTGTGCCTCCCAGCCCGTATCTCCACCCCGCTCCCGCCTCCCAGCTGACCCTCCCTCGCTCCACCCCCCCCCCACTATCCACTTATGTCAGAACAGCCTTCGCGCAGCGCTCACGCGCAGCGAACGCGCCCCATGCGTGCCGAAGGTGCGCCAATGGTAAGCCCGTCTACGCCCGTCCGCGCCTGGACCGCTCCCAGTGCCAAACCCCCTGGCCCCCGCAAAATCCACTCCACCCGCATAACGTACGACGCCGCAACCCTCTCAGCACTTAATCCCGGCCGATTCCCAGACTGCTACCAAGCCGCCCCAGGACACACCCATGGACCCTTCACCTGCCACTCCTGCAAGTTCAACTGCATCAGGACCCACACCAAATCCACAAACTCCAAACAGAGCACCGACACTAACAACCTGAAGTGCATCCTGCTCAACACCCGCTCGGTCTGCAGACACGCCATTGAACTTTGGAACCTACTCGACACCACATCGCCGGACGTCGCCTTTCTTACAGAAACCTGGATGAACACCTCATCAACGCCCGACATCGCAATAGCCATCCCGGACGGCTACAAGATCATCCGAAAGGACCGCATCAACCAAACAGTAGGAGGCATCGCCATCGTCCATAAGAACACCATCCGCATCACGACCAGTTCCGACGAAAACCTTGCAGCCGCCGAACACCTTCACTTCCAGATCCACACCGACCACAAGACCACACTCAGAGGCACCCTCATCTACAGGCCACCAGGACCCCGCACACAATTCAGCGAAGACATCACTGACTTCATCGGCCCACACGCCCTCCCCTCCAAGGACTACATTCTACTGGGAGACCTCAACTTCCACCTGGAAAGGAACAACGACAGCAACACCACCAACCTTCTGGACAACCTCGCCAATCTCGGACTCAAACAACTCGTCGACACCCCCACCCACTATGCCGGGCACACGCTCGACCCAATCTTCACCTCCAGCAAGCACATCTCCTTCAATCACACCACAGCTCTCCTTTGGACGGACCACAGCTGCGTTCACTTCAACTACAAAAAGACTACGACCCACAACCACCCACAACCAATTCCCCGCAGAAACTGGAACAAAATTACCACCGACCAGCTCTTCTCATCGCTTCACCAAAACCCTCCTGCCAAATCATCTGACCCAAACCAAGCAGCTAACAACCTCACACAATGGATCACCCACAGCGCTGACGAATTAGAACCCTTGAAAAACCATCAAATCAAGCAAGGTAGCAAAAAAGCCCCCTGGTTCAATGATGTCCTTAAGAAATCCAAGAAGACCTGTTGCACCCTCGAGAAAGCCTGGCGAAAAAACCCAACCACTGACAACTTGGCCACCTTCAAGAACGCCACCCGCAAACACCACCAACTGATCCGATCCACCAAGAAATCAGCATTCAAGGATCGACTCGACAACAACGCCCACAACAGCAAGGAACTATTCAACATCGTCAAAGAATTTACCAACCCCACCGCCGGCACCAACAACATCACTCCCTCCCAAGACCTCTGCGACTCTCTAGCCTCGTTCTTCCACAACAAAATCGCTGACATACATAACAGCTTTGACGACCAGTCCACCCCACCCACCTCCGAACTAAAACCCCCCTCCAACAACCTTTGCACCTGGAACCCAATCACCACTGAAGATACCATCCGCCTGATGAACTCCATCCACTCAGGATCGCCAACCGACCCATGTCCCCACCACATTTTCAACAAAGCAGACTCCATTATCGCACCCCATCTCCGAGACGTCAACAACTGCTCCCTCAACTCCGCTTCCTTCCCGGAAAGCTGGAAACATGCCGAACTCAGCGCCCTCCTGAAGAAACCCACAGCAGACCCCACTGAACTTAAGAACTACCGCCCCATTTCGCTCCTCCCATTCCCTGCCAAAGTCATTGAGAAAGTCGTCAACAGTCAGCTCGCCGCCTTCCTCGAATCTAACAAATCCCTCGACCCTTCACAGTCCGGCTTCCGAGCCAAACACAGCACCGAGACCGCCCTCATCGCAGCAACAGACGACATTCGAGCCCTGCTGGACAACGGAGAAACAGCTGCCCTCATCCTACTCGACCTCTCCGCGGCCTTCGACACTGTCTGTCATAGCACCCTCATACAACGCCTCAGCAACGTCGGAATACAAGGTAGGGCATTGGACTGGATCATCTCGTTCCTCGCCGGAAGTACCCAGAGAGTCCGCCTCCCCCCTTTTAGATCAGAGGCCACCGAAGTCATCTGCGGCGTACCACAAGGATCATCACTCAGTCCCACCCTCTTCAAAGTATACATGAGTCCCCTCCATCCATCGCGCGCCAACGCAACCTCAACATCATCTCCTATGCAGACGACACCCAGCTAATCCTCTCCCTCACCAAAGACCCAAACACCGCCAAAACCAACCTACACGAAGGGATGAAAGAAGTAGCCGAGTGGATGAAGAACAGCCGTCTAAAACTGAACTCGGACAAAACGGAAGTCCTCATCTTAGGATCATCCCCCTCCGCCTGGGACGACTCATGGTGGCCACCGGCCCTGGGAAACGCACTCAAACCAATGGTCCGCGCACGTAACCTGGGCTTCATCCTGGACGCCTCCCTCTCGATGACCAAACAAGTCAACGCCGTCTCATCATCATGCTTCAACATCCTACGTATGCTCAAAAAAATCTTCCGTTGGATCCCCACCGAAACAAGAAAGACGGTCACCCATGCACTAGTCACAAGCCGACTGGACTACGGAAACAACCTTTACGCCGGAACCACAGATAAACTACAGAAAAAACTCCAACGCATCTAAAACGCTTCAGCCAGACTCATCCTAAACATCCCCCGCCAAGCTCACATTTCCGGACACCTGAAAGACCTCCACTGGCTCCCAGTCAACAAGAGAATAACGTTCCGTCTTCTCACCCACGCACACAAAGCCCTCTACGACCTATGACCCGAATACCTCAAAACGCGCCTGTCCTTTTACACCCCCACCCGCCATCTACGATCGTCCAATCAAGCCCTCGCCGCAATTCCACACATCCAAAGATCCACCATGGGGGGGAAGATCCTTGTCCTACTTAGCGGCCAAGACCTGGAATTCTCTCCCCACCCACCTCCGCCTTACACAGAACCACCTCTCCTTCAGAAAACAACTAAAAACTTGGATATTCGATAAGTAAAGCAACCCCCTCCCTCAAGCGCCTTGAGACCCTCTGGGTGAGTAGTGCGCTATACAAATTTTAAACTTGAACTTTATTCTTCTCAGTCTTGCTTATTAAGACACAGCATTCGCGTTCCTATCACCCCGATTTGAGTGCCTGCTGTTTGTTTATTATTCATATGATGCTACTTTTCCAGCTATATGTTTATTCCTTTTTCCCACAGATTGGCCCCCGAAGAAGGGACCTTCATGTCCCGAAATGCATCGGGCCCCAACAAACATTTTTGTGATAATTTGGCTGGATTGACACTTGTGTATTTACACCAATTGACTATGTTATGATCCTATTTTTCACCATATATGTGAATATGTTTTACATGGTTTAAAAAGACATTCTGACAGAATATGTTTTACCATAGTAACCTGTAAAGATTTACCTTTACAAGTCTTATGGTGTTTGTTTTTTCATTTCTGATATATTGTGTTCATTCTGTTAAGAAAGTAGAAAGGTCGCTTAGAGACCATTCGTGCACAGTGCGCAGTGGGGTTACCCTGTTGCTAACCTTACCTATTCTTAACGATGTTGGCCAGGGGTGTCATTTATACGTTGAAAAGGGTTGGGATGAGCCTTGAGGTACACCGCAGCTGATGTTCTTGAGGAGGGAGGCTTAGAGAGGAAGGTTTACCTTATGCATTCTTCCTATGAGGTCGAATGTGATCCACTGTAGTGCTGCTCCTTAGATTCCGATCTGGTGGAATCTGTTGATCAGAGTATAAGCTGCACATCCGGTGGTTGGCCTAATAGGTTGATGGCACTCCTAGTCAATAGGCAGGTACTATTTGGGTGTAGCGTAGTGTAAGTGCTGTGCAAAGAGGTAGGGGCAACCACCCCTCTCCCTAAAATGTGGTAAGACCACTGAAGAAACACAGCAATCCCCTGCACACGCCCGCAGTCTACAAACAAATTAGTGACAATATAAGAATGCTCTTTGTCCACTGCTTGATTATGTATCTCGGTTTATTGTCTCACGAGCACTTTTGTTCAGAGCCTTAGCCTGAGCATTTTCATTCAAAGCCTTACCAACACGTGTTTCGTTGCATTCAAAACAGTAAACAGTGACTTCTTCAGGGCTAAGAAACATACAAGATATACATTTAGAACATAGTGGGTATAAGACCGTTGCAATCATTGGCAAACACCCACTGTGACATGGTATCAAAAGGAACACAGTTCGTGTTGCCTACTTGAGCCTGTGGAAACCCATGCTACTATATGTAGATCACCATACGGGTCCATAGTTGAATGACCGAATAGTAATATAACAAAATAGGGTCATGTTTTAAATAGATGCAGTGGTGATCATGCAGTATGCCAATTGTGTGACTTTCTTTAACTACAAAACATCTGTGTTATAACCAATTAGGTGACTTTTATAGGTTTACAGTGGTGACTGTTCTGAACAGTCACCACTGTAAACCTATAAATCTATATTGCCACTAATTTGTTTGTAAACTGCGGGCGTGTGCAGGGGATTGTTGTGTTTCTGTTCAGAGTATGGTGGGGTACGGTGTCAAAAGCTGCTGAGAGGTCGAGGAGAATGAGTGTTGCTTTTTCTCTGTGGTCTAGCAGCAATCTGATGTCATCCATGGCTACGATTAGGGCTGTCGTGGTCCTGGGGTTAGCTCTGAAGCTAGATTGGGAGAGGTCCAGAAAGTTCCTCTTCTCCAGATGTCTAGTGAGCTTGATGTTGATGGCTTTCTCGATGACCTTGGCTGGGAAAGGGAGCATGGAAATTGGTCTGTAGTTCTTCGGTTCTCATGGGTCACCGAATGGCTTCTACAGCAGCGGCTTCACGTTTGCATGTTTCCATTTGTGGGGGAATGGGCTGTGGTAATAGAGGAGTTGAAGAGCTTTGTGAGTTCTTTGTTGATGGTTTGATTGCTGAGGTTGAAAGTTTGGTGTGGGCAGGGGTCTGCTGCGGCTCCGGAATGTACGGATCTCATGATGGAAGGCTTCTCCTTCTCGTGAGGGTGTTCCACATGGTGAGATGGTGTAGGTGTGCATTGGTCGGTGAGATGTGGTTAATGCTGTCCTTGGCAGTTGGGTCAGGGGTACGATTATTTGGTAGATGGTGTTGATTTTGTTGTGAAAAAAGTCTGAAAGGGTGTCGCAGAGAGCTTGCGAGGGTCTGACGTTTTCGGATACTGAGGGGTTGTTGAATTCCAGGACTATGTTGAAAAGTTCCTTGCTGTTGGAGCTGTCCTTGAGGCGGGTGGCTTGGGCAGTCTTTTGGGTGTTCTTTAAGAGAGGGTGGTATTGTTGAGGTAATCTTTGAAGTATTTTCTGTCCTCGAGGGTCTTGCTGGCGCACCATCTTCTTTCCTTCTATGTGCAGTTACGTTTCTGTTTTTTCAGTTCTCCTGAGAACCAGTTGGGGTGTCGTGTATGTTTCTTGGGGTAGGTGTGTTTCTTGGGTGCAACTTCGCCAGCGCTTGCCGTGATTCCAGTTTGAGAAATTGTCCGCTGCTTGTTCTGTCTCTCTGGTGGTGGTGGGTGGGCAGGAGTTGAGGGCGTTGGTCCATCGTTGTTCTGATACCTTTGCCCTCTGTACTGTGTCTGGCTAGCGGTGGAGGCAGGGGTGTTGGGGGGTTGAAAGATGATGAAATGGACACAGTGGTGGTCAGCCCAGGTGAGCTCCTCGTTTGGGTGTATTTTACTCTGTTGCTACCTGGGAAGCTCGGGTCGAGCGTATGCCCTGCAGTGTGGGTGGGGGTCGGTGGCCACAGTGGTGTCATGAACTACCCGCTCCAGCAGCTTAAGTGGAGGAAGGGAGGATACTACTGGACCCACAGAGCACTCTGCGCCGTACTGAGAAGAGCTTGTCACTGACAGAAACCTTCTGCTCGGTTTGCTCGTGGCAATGTGTGCGGTTTATGGTGGTGGTCGTAGTCCACAGGTCCATTAGAATTGTTGGAGGCTTGTCTGTGTACAACTACAACCCCTAGAGGGCCTCCAAGCACTGGCTCGTCTCGCAAGAGAAACCGCAAGACAAATTCTATGAAAGCCAACACACTCTCTGCTTGCATCTCCGAAGTCTTGCTTTGTTTTAATAGCATGCCATAGGCGCTGGAAAGTAGGACAATTCTGTAGCACGTCCAGAACAGCCATACTTCAGTTGCAAAGGTGAATGAGTAGTGACCAGGCTGGTAAATGTTAGTTTTATCTTGTCACGTTTGCTGTACATTTCAAGACAGAGGTCAAATGCCAGGCTAGTACTGACAAATTGATGTTTATTCTTTGAACTTGCAGCTTGGCGTTTACTTTTCTTTGACTGAAGAGACGATTTTGAAAAGGGAAGCACTTGGTAAACTTGCTGGTGTTAAGGAAAGCCTGCAGGCTGTCATATTTTTTTCAAACACACAACAAAATGTAAATACCTATAAATGAACCGTACAAATGTTTACAATGTATTCGCAGACATGAATGCACAAATCAGTCCGTTTTTTCTGTAATTCCAAGTGTGGCGGAATAGGATAAGAAGTAATCAGTCACTTGGTGTTGTGCAAATGACAAATATTTGCTGCAACTCAATTCCACACATTTCAATGTGTGCGCTATATAGTTTTATAAGTGAAATGTCTGTACAAATAAGTGACCATTTAAATGGGGGAATGTGCTGTCTATATATGTCAGTGTACTACTACACCAAGCTTCCATAATA
This sequence comes from Lissotriton helveticus, assembly GCF_964261635.1. Taxonomy (NCBI): domain Eukaryota; kingdom Metazoa; phylum Chordata; class Amphibia; order Caudata; family Salamandridae; genus Lissotriton; species Lissotriton helveticus. The sequence continues at coordinate 653,368,513 of NC_136067.1, forward strand.
TACGTGTGACAGTGTGATCCTAACCACCCCACACTAACACAGGACCCATAGAACTATACAAGAGAGGGAACTATAGGCTACGGGGTCTTCAGGGTGAGCTGGCATCCAAACTTACTGTATACACACTGTAGAGGCTACCCTGAAGTAATTGTCACTTATGCTATGTAACCATATCCCTACAAGCACTATATAAATAGAGTGTTCGGCATCTCAAAAAATGTTAAGGACTGTCCTAACACACCACCAGGTGTCATGTTTCATCATAGACCAGAGGTCTTCAAACTTTTGGATGCCGAGACCCCCCTGTCAACATTTTCAAGCGTAAGGACCCCCTATTGAAAAAAAGTTCTAAACCTCTAGGTTATGAGGAAGGTGAGGACCAAAGTACGCGACAGGCTTGACTAAATTGTGTGAGTAGAAAATGTAAATAATGTTCTGTGATGCTGCGTATTTTGGGGTAGCATTGCTTTATTATTTAGAATTTTTTTAAACACAGTAATACTGAGGAAAGATTTCACCCCATCAGTACCAGTTTATAACCAAAATACAGCAATTAACATCAGAAAGATGTCTAGTCAACCTCTGTGAAGGGCCTCCCAATCCGCAGGAATACGCGCTGCCACATTAGAAGCTCACCTGGCCATGGCCGGGAGCAGCAAGGGTGCATTCAAACCGTGACGGTCATGTGCAGAGTTAAGCAGTTTACCCATGCCCCTTTCCTCTCACCCCCTCCCTTCCATCCCTCTCTTCTCTCCTCTCCCAACCTCGGATCCCTCTCTCACATTGCAGGCAGATGGTTATTAGCCCCAGGACACCTTTTGGTAACAGTAGCGCACTACAAATGTAAATAATAGGCAGAAGCAGGGGATCCACTAGACCCGAACTTCGGGGGGGGGGGGTTAACACTCCCAGCCAGGGCTTGTCCAAGCACTGGTCGCACACGGTGCAATAGTCTTTCCACCTTCTCCATGAATTCCCTCACTACCACTCACCAACAATACACCTCATCTCTCTATAGCACCTGTCTGACAAACATTTCATTTTTTTATAGCGCTACTCATAGTTTACTCACACTCAGTTCTGTGATGTGCATGGTACATCTTCTTTGTACCAGGCACTTTAACCTTCTGCACTGTGTGGGTGACAAGAGTGTCCATGTGACTGCACGGTTAGCAATGCAACAGTGTGAGAGTAGGGTACAAGGAGTGACTGCAGGGTGAGTGAGGTGACCATATGAATTTGGGTTCGGCTGTAAGTGCAGAGTGGGACGAATTAGTGCATGGTTAGTGATGGCCTTGTTTGAGTGAGCTACAGATTGAGCAGTAAGGGGGGGGACAGGTGAGTGAGGTGTCACATGAGTGCAGGGTGAGAAGTGTGCTCGTGTGACTGCAGGGTGAGGTACAGAGTGAACAATGCAAGCGAATTTTTAGTGCATAGTGATCACTGTGAGAGCAGGGTGAGCGGGTGAATGTTGTGAGTGCATGGTGATCAGTGTGAGTGCATTGTGATCACTGTGAGTACATTATGATCACTATGAGTGCAGGGTGAGTGGGTGAATGTTGTGAGTGCATGGTGATCAGTGTGAGTGCATGGTGATCAGTGTGAGTGCATGGTGATCAGTGTAAGTGCAGGGTGAGCGGGTGAATAGTGTGAGTGCATGGTGATCAGTGTGAGTGCATTGTGATTGCTGTGAGTGCATTGTGATCAGTTTGAGTGCATTGTGATCAGTTTGAGTGCATTGTGATCAGTTTGAGTGCATTGTGATCAGTGTGAGTGCATTGTGATCGCTATGAGTGCATGGTGATCGCTATGAGTGCATAGTGATCAGTGTGAGTGCATTGTGATCAGTGTGAGTGCATTGTGATCGCTGGGAGTGCAGGGTGAACGTGAAAGTGAAGGCGGGAATGAAAAGTGAGTAGTCTGAAAGCAGGGTGCATTCCCAGAAACTTGAAGCGTAGGGTTTCAGATATAAGTTAAACTATTGCTATAATGGCATTAATCAGGGTTCGAGGGTGGAGGAAATAAATAATGTGCTGATCCTGCAACAAACTTCCAGTCTAATGATTAGGGTTACCAGCTCATTATTTTGATGGCCCAGAAATAAGCAGTCACCTACAGCTGTATTTTTATCTGGGAATACTTAGAACAGCAAATATAAATATAAAGCACATTTAATTGTGTTCTAGGGATGCCTCAATGATCCATGACTAATAATTAAAGAGAATAAAGACAGAAAAGTCACATAACTAATTAATACATACTTTTTTATTTATAACTCAATTTAGTGTCAAGAGCAGGTCTCTGCAGGATCTTTAAACAACACATAGCAGGCATGTTTCTTTTGGCAACCTAACTTTATATTTATTTTCATTAAATGCATTCTCACACTACAGCAGTAAGTGTAAAAATACAAATGTAAGGAATAGGCAGAGTGGGGGCCCAGGGGATACTGGAACCTTTAAAAAAACTAAGCTTTGGTAATCAGTTAACAAAGGCATGTAAATATACTAATGGTCTTTAAAGACCTGTGAAAACCAGACACTGCCCAGCCGAGGCCCCAGGAGCGCGAGCTGCACTGCAGTAGCCCGGGCTGAGACACAGGATGGGGGAGGAGGGGGGCTAAAGCCCTGGAGGTCAGGGCAGAAGTGACACTGTGAAGGCGCGACCCCCTTTGCATCGCTCCACGGCCCCCCTGGGGGTCGCGCCCCACAGTTTGAAGACCCCTGTCATAGACAGTCTTCACTCTCTAAAAACCTGGTTTGATGGTGGGCCTTCACCTGAAGACAGGGAGGCACTTCTAATCATTTAAGTGGGGGCTCCTGTAAAAAGTGAGTTAAAAACCAATCATTACCCCAAATCACATTTAATCATAGGGTATTACTTGGTATTCAAAGCTGGAGTGTGGGGATTAGGGGAACTATTACCCCATCACCACTATTGTCATCAACATGTTTTTGCCATTGGCTCTAATGAGTCGGCAGCATTTATCATGATGAAAAACTGGCTCCTGTCTTGCCAATTTGGTCTCAGATATTGCTACTGTGTTAGGGTGTCCTATGTTAAACTCTAACCTAATGCTGATGTTCTCAGATACTTGTGAAGAAAATAAATATTTTTTTATTCAAATTGATGTCCTTTGTCTGAAAGTTGGGAGTTGGTAACATCATACACACCATGCATGTGGAGAACTTGCATGTAAGTGTGATATCACGTGAGACTGCAAACTTGAAATTCAAATCAAAACATGAATTTGCCATGAGCCGTGAGACCAGCTCACAACCTTACCCCAATGTAGGGTCCTTAATGCCCCATGGGAGGAAGGTTCAGGGTTCACAATCTAAGAAAAGTGAAAATTATATTTTATGATACCAGACATGATAAAAATGGATAAATGTTTCAGATGTGCATTCAAAGACAGACAAACCCTATTCCCATGCATTCTCCCACTCATACTTTTACTGCCTCAAGGGGTGTCCCTCGCCGTACACCTACGAACATCCACTCCTTCTCACCGACGATGTTGGAATGGAGATTTCCTTGTCGTGTATATAGGTGTACCGTAATCATGTAATGGGCGGATCTGCATCACCTGTGAGCAATTTTGACTAACGGGGTCGAAACATCCTCGCCTGGAGGTTGCGTAGTGCTGCAGTGAACCAATGGGTATGGTCGGTAAGCACAGCTATAGCCGTTTGAGCCGGAGCCGTGACCTAGGAAAACACCTGTGGTCACTTAGACTAGCGGAAACATTTCCTCGCTGGATCCAGTGTCTCAAGCTTCATGCCTGGGGGCCACGTGAGGACGAGACGCACCCAGGGACATGGCGGTTCCGAACAGCAGTGTAATTTACAACTGGCACGGTAACCTGTTTGTACTCAGATGCGTCTCGCATCCATGCCGCCAGGGGGCCACGTGATAACGTGATTCTGCCAGGGGCGGGAGTATTACTATAAATTGTGGTCTTTTTAGACAAACAGGTTAATGTTATTGGAAAGAACACCAATGTGGGCAATGCTTTTGAAGGCAAGGACTATTCCTTGATATAGCAGAAATCTCATAAATAAGACACGTGGTAGTATCCCTTTAGGAGTATAAAATTGGCGTGCTGGCCCAAGTTGCTTATGCGAAGTAGTACCTCCCTTTTCAATAAATTTACATGCATACCAGAAGAGACAGGAAGCAAAGGGGAGTCATAAAAATAGTGTGCTTGTCTGTATCAATAAATAAAGTTGTACATTCAAATTGAGTGAGTTCTTAATGTAAACCCAGTAAAGGTATATAACTGTTCTCATAGAGAATGCTTTGCAGTGTGTTTGCCATTACTCCTAACCACACCGCCAGCTACATACCAGACCCATACCACACTCTAGCTGAATAGACGTGCTCGTTATCTACACTTGGCCTTTGTGTGACACTTGAGTTTTTCACAATCTGCATGAGTTTAGTGATGTAACCTTAATGGCAGCACTCCCACTCTGGAAGTTGTTCCAGCATCAGTTTGAAAGAAGTTGTGTTTAACAGGAGAGTGAGCGTGGCCATAGATGCCTTTTTCTCCCTCCTCTCCTTTAAAGATGTGTATCAGCTGGAGTGTTTTTTCCATGTTGTAAAATTGACTTGCATACTTCAAACCTGTTTTCTTTAGGCTCAAAATGTGTTTCTGCTCTCTCTAAGCACTAAAAGTATACTTATGTAATTAAAAAGTTGAAAATGAGAACCGGGAAATAAGACCGAAAAACTATTTTACTATCAGGCTTTTAGGATTGCAGAAACTGTCACTCCCTTTTTTTTAAATACCAGAAATACATATAGCTCACTGTAGAACGTGTTTGAACTTCATTTGTACCTGTCAAGACTAATTTTTCATATTTATATTACTCTTCCCCCTTATGGCAGAAAAAAACAAACATGCCATCATTTTGTCTAACTTTTATTTATTCAAGTGCATTACTTTTTAGTCCAAATTTGGAAACATATGGCACAAAACAAGGATAGCACACTGGCCAAAACATGTTTGTTATTTCAACTGTCCAGAATGGAGGGAGAGATAAAAGAAAGCAGAAGGATAAGAGGGAAAACAGGGCCATATGGGGGGGTATGATGGCGAGAAAGAGGCAGATGGGAAGAGGCGTTACAGGTGAGAAAAGAGAAGAGAATAGAAAGATGGATGGGACACGAGGGAGGCAAATGTGTGATTGGACGTGCGAGATTGGGCAAGATGAGTAGGGGGAGTTGAGAGAAGATGGAGGAGATGTAATAGGAAGTGGGCAGGCAGAAGAGAGGTGAAAAGAAAGGGACGGTACGACAAAAGGAAAGGGGTGTAAATGGAAGAGGAAGAGAGATATAAAAGGAAAAGGGAGACATGCGAACGGGGGAGAGATGAAGAGGGGGGGTTTAGAGAAAGGGATACCCAAAAGAAGGGAGTGAAAAGTGAAAAGGTCGAAAATAATAAAGAATAACCCATTTAGGGCAAAACGATCTGGTTCTCAGTCATTCTGGATGCAGGTCCTAGTGGGGTGGTATTTAATTTTCAGGCTACTCCCATGGGTGATACACTGTTTGAGTCTGAGGTTGGCTATACTTTCTAGGAGGTTGGCAGTGTTGACATTGTTGGAGTTCTCAAGGTGGAAGTTGAGGTCTCTAAGGAAGATGTACAGATTCAAGTCAGTGGCGATAGGGGCAGTGAAGTCAGGAATAGCATTGCAGAAGCCAGTGCGGGGTCCCTGAGGTTTCTTGGCGAGGGTACCTCTGATAGTGGTTTTGCTGTTTGTTCAGAGTTGGAAGTTGAGGTGCTCCGTGAAGGGGGTGGAGTCTTAAACGGTGGTAGCGCATTCGAGGTTCTCTTTGTAGATGATGACGATGCCGTTGCCGTTTATGTTTGATCGGTCCTGATGTGCTATATTGCATCTGTTGGGGTGGCTATGGTGAAATCTGGAGCGGGTACAGAATTCAGCCTGTCTCTGTGATGAAGGCTGCGCCAGGGGCGTGGGCCATGAAGGTGTGACAGATTTCTGTAGCGTGTTTTCCAAGTGAGCGTGCATTGATCAGCAAGCAGTGGATCTCTCTGGATGTGTTGGCTTCGTACTTGTAGGTGGGTGTGTGTGACGTAGTGTGGCTGATGGGCATGGCATGGGTGGCATCCTTGGTGATGCAGGTAAAGCCTCAGTTCAGGCAGGAAAAAGGGCCTTCGGTGGTCCTAGGGCAGGCATAGGCGCAGTTGTTGATGTCCTGGCATCCGGGGTGAAGGGCTCGAAGTTCGTCCGAGCTAAAGCAGTAACGATCCATGGGGGAAAAGGGTTCTGGCGCTCGGGTTGGTCCTGGCTCGTACATGTCGAGACCTTAGCGTGCTCTCTGAAATTGTTTCGCCATGTGCTTTGTCTATCACTTTTTCAATTCCTGTACAACTCTCCAAAACTGTGTCTGATGATTTCTGTTAAGAAAACATGTCATTAAAATATATATATATTAGTCAATCAGGATTTGTAAGGCGCTGCTGCATCATGGTGGTGCTCTGAAACGCTTAACACATATTACTCTAAGTAAGCCTAACTGCTCTTTGCGACTCTACCAGGACTGAAATCCAAGGTCCACTTTTGGGTAAATTCATAATATTGCATGGTAATGCTCCCCAGCCATACTACATAATATTTCCCCCTTGCTACAGGCAGGTATCCAACTGACAGGCTCTCTGTCATCACCTTCTCTCAGTGATATCAAAGGGTGCCACTCAGTGACCGCACAGGTTCTAACATAGGCGGAAGGAAGACCACAATAAATGCTTGAACATAATAAATGACTAGCAAAGACTAAATATAAACATAATACCTTTTTAGGTCTCACCTGGCGTTCGCAGCGCTGCTCTCGCCATGCGAGGGCCTTTTGTAATCGATTCAGCCAAAGCTGAATATGCACGCGTACGGATGGACAAAGATTTGCACGCGTACACCGATGTGGACAGGCCGACGCCATTTTGTTTAAATTCCGGCCCAGAGTTTACTTGAATGCAGCTTAACTTATAATGTGCTGCCCTCTAGTAGACTCCTGACAATCTTCAGGGCAGCACCTGACTTAATCAACAACATTTTCAATGCTTGTCTTCGCTCTGTCTCTTCTCCTGTCTTTTCTTTCTCGTCTATGTCTCCCTGTTCTCGTTATCTGCCTCTTTTTCGTATCCTTTGCCTCCCAATCTTCCTATCTACTCTCCCTTTCAACAGCCGTCAATGTCTCCCTTCTTTCCCTGCCCTTTCATGTCTGGGTCTCCTCCCTTCACCCTTTCTCTTCTCTTGCTTGTCCGGTGCCGTCGCATCTTTCTTAACCTTCCCCTCTCGCTTGGACTCTCTCTTCCGTGGTCTCCTATCCCCACCCCCCTTCGGGATCTCAGCGTTCCCAAGTCGCTGTCTCCCTCTTTCAATAACAACTCCATGCTTGTTTTATTTAGTTTTTTCAACTGCAGTCGCTGCCTATCAAAGAAACAAGGGCTGGAAAGAAAAAGGCGGTTCAAACGATACAGAGTGCACTGTGGGAGCGTTTATCTTTCCAATGCCCGAGCCTGCTGTCACAATGTACGAGTGACTCTCATGGACAGCTTCCACTTTGTAAATGCAATCCCACCCCCTTCCAGGCGTCCCTATAACATCAATGGTTTGTGACTACAATTGCTGTCTCAAAGCACTGGTATATTTTAATTATGATTGGTCATGCCCTTCCACCTTTCAAATACAAGGATTCATACCATGTACAGATGCAAAGACATTTGAACTAATAATGAACGTTTTGCACACTGTGGATTAGGGTTTTTAGTTTCAGAAGCTGGTTTTGCAAACCACAAGCTTTACAACCGCAAATCCCTTTGATACATTATAGACCTTATGACCACTGTGTCTTCCTTTCCTTTGTCATTGCGTTTCACGTGGTCTTTCTTTCCTCTCTACCTCTCTTTCCCTTTAACTAAATTTTTCTCCCATTCGTTATCTCCTTTTTGATTATTCTCTAGCGTATTGTCTCTAACGTGCACAGTCTTAGTCGCTTTCCTTCCTACGTACATTTCTCCAACATTGTCTCCCGCACTCTTTTGCTGTTTGTCTTTCAGCCTCTCTCTCTTTCATTGAGTACTTTTTTATCGCACTTCACATGCAGTGCCCTCCTCTCTCTCCTCGGCAGGCCTTCCCTCAGTGTGCTCAACTGGAGTCCCAGTAACCGCCACTACCCAGAATGCTTTGCAAATGCCAATAATGGCATACCCCCAAGCATTGGCTTTGCATATTTGTTCTTTAAGTCATTGCCATCAGATTGTAGGAAAATCCATAGCTGGCTCACACAGTCCGTCGTCCTCTGCTCTCCCTCCAAAAATCTATAGCGACCACATCACCCGTACCTCCTCCCAAGAAAAATCTCTCGCTAGCATTCATTATTATCCTGTTTCCACGCCCCCTACCCAATGAAATCTACCACTTTTATGTATCAATGTTCACATAGAAACAAACCCCCTCTTCCCACACCCCTCCAACAAAATCTATATCTAGAATGTATCACCAATCACCAAGTGTCCGCACTCCGCAAAAAAACACACAGCTGCCAATAGAAATAACAAGAAGTGCAAACACTGACCCTCCCCCCAATCAAAATCCATAGCTGGCATACATCACCCTCGCAACCCCCCCCCCCCCATCTGACTCCCGAGGCCGGCAAACACATTTGATAGGTGGCGTACATCGATGGAGGCAATCCCATAACCAAATAAATTCACATCTTCAGTTAACCATCCATCACCCCTCTCCAAGGCACAAGTCCTATAAAAAGAAGTGGGGGAACTGACCAAGTTAGGCAGTATGCAAGTGACATAATAACGCGTGCCAACACAACACATGGCGTCACAACACGTGACATCCCACTTTTCATCACAGGATGTGAACTCACTGGAAGACTCTGCATTAGGGTGAGTAGCGCTATAAAAGTAAATAAAATAGTGCTATTTATATTGTTTTTTGTGTGAATACTGGGACAGACCCACCCATCTGACATTCTTAAAGTACGTGCACTTATATACAAGTTCTGAAAAAAGTAACAAGCATTTGCAATGCAATTGGTCTTGCATTTGCGAGAGTTTAAGGTATTGGCATTGTAAATGACAATGCCTTTTACTTAGCCGTTTTGAAAAACAACACATAAATCAAAGGCATTGTCATTTACAATGCCAATAGCTCAAACTCTCGCAAATGCTAGACCTGTTGCATTGCAAATGCTTGTTTAAATTTATGGTGAGAATGTACTCTCTGGTTTGAAACACAAGCAGTATGAACAAATGAAGAAGACGGGGAAATTACCATGCTTTCAATTGAAGCAAAAACTAGAATAGGAGGGACTTTATTGTAAGAGAATAAACAAGTCAGGATGTCAATGATCCTGAAGTAAATCTAAACACATTCACCTATATTTACCAAACACTTCATAGTGCAGGAAGAGGTGCACCTCAGATGGCTGAAGATGCATTCTTTGCCATACTTTAAATATTCAAATTGAATGCTCAGGCTTGCTAATCGTTCATCTGGATGGGCTTGTTTCAGAATTGTTTGTCATGTGAACAACCTGTAACCCTACTCAAACTTTCATGAGCAGAACATTTACCCTTGATAGCAGAATTTTAAAACGCCATTTCTTTTAGCAATAGTCCAACTATGTAGAGACATCTCAGCATGTGAAAACATTTACATGTACATGTGCATTATGAACAAATAGATTGTGACATATTAAAATGTTACCTTCCAGTTGAGGCATCTATATGAAATCTCCTTTTGACCTGGGAATGGCCTACGAGCCATAGTTTTAAAAATGCAATCAGACGTAGGACCCTGAACTTTACTCATTCCAACAATCATATTTTATAAATTGATTTTTTCAGTATAAGTTTAATAATTAGAATACGCCCTGTATCATGAAGCAGTTGCACATATGTGTGATAAAATCCGTCTTGGTTGAATTGTATTAATAATCAATTCTCCAATTTTGGTTAGAGTAATGATTCTTTTTCTCATAACATATGCTTGGTTCCTTTGCATCCCTCTGTGAATCCAGCACAGCTGTAGTTGGGTATAATCAGTAATTGCCATTATTGTTCAAAAATCCTTTGACGCTGACGATCGTAAAGCACCCTAAGGGTTTCGAAAGTAAAGCATTAAACTGATCCATGCTCATTTGCCTATATACAAATTGGTCCCAGCAACTTCAAGATAGAGGCCTCCTCTCATCTGTTGTTATCTATACGAGGTGTCCCCAGGGCTTAATATTAGTGACATCTCTGTTCAACTTGTGCTCAGCACCCCTTCAAATTCTATCAAGTAAAATATAATTGAACTATCAATGATCACTCTCTCCTGGAGGAAATCTACCACTTAGCCAAAACACTAGCTTAAATAAAGGCTTGGGTGACTTCAACATACCCTAAAACTTAATCCTATTAAAGGTCCTCCTCCCCACAGCCAAAATTCTAGACTTAAAATCATTATTGAAAGCCCCAAATTCCTTTTTTAGATTCTAGACAAACATGAACCACATAAACAGCATGGCTAAAAATAAAAAGTATTAGCTGATAGAACTGTTTCTGCTGGAACATGACCGTAAATAAGTTGAACAATATTTGGTCTGCTCCATGCTTGATTATAGATCGCTGTTTGCACAAGAATTCCTAAAATTCACCTGCCTCCCTTGAAAGCCACTTGTTCGAGGCATATGAGCTGCAGATCACACACTATGCACAGATCGCCATCTGGTGTTAGGCCCGGATGTTTGCAGTTTGTTATTGTCGTGGAAAAGTCTTTGGAAGTCACGAGATGGATGACTCCTCCTTTGGACAATAGTGCGCATGGGCATCGACTCCATCTTCAGATTGTTTTCTTCTGCCATCGGGCTCGGATGTGTTCCACGCGTTCCAATTGGGTATCGTTACCGAGTTAACTTTCAACACGTAATCCTTATCCAATTCTTCGTATTTTCTCGATCACGTTTCCCTTTCGACGCGCATCTCTACAAACTTCTACTTCGGTTCTGGTCGTTGAAGCAGGCCGTCGGACCTAGCTGCGCCATCAGGCTTTCGTGGCTCATGGAAAGGACTCCATTAAAAAAATTTCCTCAGTGTGGATCCAAATTTTCATACGCCGATCTGCATGAGGTGTGTAACCTCTGCCTTTCACCTGAACACGAGGCCAAAGACTGTCCGGCTTGTGCCTATTTCCGCTCCAAGAAAACCATCAGAGATCGTCGAGCTCGAAGAAGCCTACCTCGATCATCGACATCAATACCGAGTGACATCTTCCAGGAGGGCGTCAATGTACCAGAGCAGGAGCGAATGGAAGCAGGCATCTCCGGGGCCGACGTCGAAGACATCACCCCAGGGCAAAGGGTTGTAAGTACTGACTTCGACCCCTTCCCCCACCCACCCATCCAAAGGCTTTGGTAACACCTCCACCTTCGGGCCCAGGTGCACACCATGACAAAACTTCACACGCCCCGCCTTTGGGCTTGGCAAAGAAGTCCACAGTTAAGCCTCCCACCCTCGGTGCCAAACTTCCATCCTCAGCACCTGCCAAGGAGAAAGTGAAACCGAAAGACAAACCATGGTCTTCACCCCTGCCGAAGCCTGGTCCGACACCATTGCATTCGGCACCGAAACCAAAAGACACTCAACCTTCGGATCCAAAAAAATCCTCCGAACCAAAGAAGCCACCGGTTCCAACAGCCATTACTGAACCTTCGGATCCCAAAAAACCATCGGAACCGAAAAAACAACCGTTTCCAAAATCACCCAGCACCTCCGATCTGAAAAAATCATCGGAGCCATCCAAACCATCTGTTCCGAAAACTCCATCCAAACCTTCGGAACCCACAAAACCTTCTCAAACTAAGCCAAAGGAGCCTAAAACAACTCCAAAGACTGTGCCACATAAGCATTCGTACCCCAAATAATCAGCGCCGAAACACCACGGTTCAGAGGATCAGCTTTTTCAGCCTGATCCTACACAAAAGATTCTCGAAATAGGCCCAGGAACAGGTCATCTCAGGATTAGTCCTTCCAACAAAAGGAAAATGGACAAACCTGCACCATCTCCACTTCCACTAAAGAAAAGAGACATTGCCACTTCTCCTTTAAGGATTCTTTCTCCACCTCCTTCTCCACCATACATTTCTCCTGTTCCATCTCCAATACCAACTCAATCTCCTCCACCTCCAGATGAGAATGATACTACTGGTGACGACGGAGATAATGAACCTCTAGAGGAGCCTATTCCTTATATCCCAACTGATCCATGGGAAAATTGTGGCACACCAGAATTTCCTGATGTACCACAAGAGGACGTCTATTCATCTAGACCATCCCCTCCAGAGGACACTATAGGTTTCACGCAACTAATACACAGGGCTGCACAATACCACGGGGTAAACTTACATACAGACCCCATAGAAGAAGACTTCCTCCTGGACACTTTTGCAACATCACAAAGGTCCACCTCTATTCTACCAATGCTAAATTGGGTAATTGAACACGCTCCCGAAGTCTTTAAAGACCCAGTTAGAGCTAGAGTCATCAACCTTAGAATAGAAAAAAAAGTATAAAGCGGCCCCAACTGACCCTACATACATTAAGGGACAGCTTCCATTAGATTCCTTAGTTGTGACAAAGAATCACAACTCTTGGACACATCTGCCAACAGAACAGCTTCACAAGCAGCAAACATATGTAGGATTGCCAAAACACAGGCTTTACTAGCCAGATATGATAGGGCGCACTATGACGAGCTAGAGACCCTACTACAACACCTTCCAGATCAATATAAAACAAAAGCCCGGGATCTTATTCAGGAAGGTAAGCTAGTAACTAGTACCTCCATTCGTGTGCTCTAGATGCCGCAGATACAGCCTCCAGAGCCATAAATACCAGTGTCCTTTTACGCAGGCATCCCTTTCTAAGAATATCAGGATTTAAACAAGAGGTTCAAACTACTATACTGCACCAACCCTTTGACCAACAACACTTATTTGGACCAACGGTGGATTCATCTTTAGAGAAGTTCCTTTTGCCGCTCCTCTTATAGGGGCGCCTCTAGAGGCTTCAACACAGATATTGCCTCCACTTCATATAAAAGTCCCACACACACCTCCTCTGCCAGGTGCTATTACACAGGAGGCTACAGGGGCAATAACAGCAAAGGTAGAGGCAAAACTACCAATACTCCTACTGCCACCACCTCAAAACAATGACTTCCCGTCACTCCCCCGGACCATCCTACACCAGTCTGGGAACGATTAACCCAGTTTCTACCTGTGTGGAACAACATCACCACAGACAGGTGGGTGAGGCAGATTATCCAATCTGGTTATTGCCTGGAGCTCACTGCCACTCCCCCCAATATACAACCCAAACAGCGTCCAATGTCAACAGAATATTTAACACTTCTAAAACTAGAGGTGCTTTCCCTACTGCACAAACATACAATAGAGCCAGTTCCCCATCACCATCAAAACACAGGAGTTTACTCCCTGTACTTTCTAATTCCGAAGAAGGATGGAACTCTGAGGCCCATCTTAGACCTCAGACCATTAAACCTATACATACAATCAGACCACTTTCACATGGTCATTCTTCAATGAATCGTTCCCCTACTCAAACAAGGTGACTTCCTTGCCACTTTAGATCTCAAAGACGCATACTCACACATTCCCATTCACCCTGCTCACAGGAAATATCTTTGGTTTGTAGTGGAAGGTCAGCATTATCAATTCGAGTTTCTCCCATTCTGAGTTACCACCGCACCCAGAGTATTCACAAAATGTCTGACAGTGGTAGCAGCCCACAGACAACAGATTCATGTCTTCCCATACTTGGACGACTGGCTCATAAAAGCCAAGATACACACCACAATCCAACTACTTCACGACTTAGGGTTTACAATAAATCTCCTGAAGTCTCAACTCCAACCATCCCGCATCCAACAATATCTAGGTGCCATAATAGACACCTCAAAAGGCTTTGCTCATCCCAATCCAGCCAGGATAGCAAGTATGCAGGCCCTTATAACAAAATTCCAGCTGCAACAAAACACTGTTTCAAACTACTACTACAGATACTGGTGGTCACCGCCAAAGGGAAAGTACTGCTATGCAATTTATGCATAGGGTGTGATCTGCAGCTCATATGCCTCGAACGGAAAATGCTACTTACCAGTATGCATCTGTTCTTGGCATGTAGAGCTGCAGATTCACACACACCCACCCACCTCCATGGCTAACTTTATCTGTTCCAGTATTATCTTATTTAGATACAACGTACATGGACATCTCTTTTTGTTATCACAAAACTCCCATCATTTGCCTTCTTGGCGAAAAAACAATCTGAATATGGAGTCGATGCCCATGCGCACTATTGTCCAAAGGAATAGGCACCCATCTCATTTGTGACTTCCAAAGTCTTTTCCAAGACAATAACAAACTGCAAACATCTGGGCCCAACACCAGATGGCGATCTGTGCACAGTGTGTGAATCTGCAGCTCTACATGCCAAGAACAGAGGCATACTGGTAAGTAGCATTTTCCTTCTCGTCACTATATGCCTCGTCTCATAAAGCACAAGATGTAACTGTATAACACTTGCTAGAACTTTAAGTTGTTTTACATTAAGGGATAATTAATTTAAAAAATGGCCTGTTAAGTTCATGAAACTTCACTTCTAAATGCCTTATTACCTGGCAAGTAAGCTAAAAATATCATGTGATTCTCCCTGCTTTGGCAGCACATATACTCTTCTGCTGTATACTCCTCTCTTTAACGAAAACATACACTCTAAAGTCTAATCCAGTCATTGCGCGGTGTGCATCTACCATGTGGAAACTCTGTTACTCCTCTCTCTCTCTTCTTTTACACCATAATTTCTTGTCTTTCACTTCCTTGTCTGGTTCCTATTTCATATTTATTAAATGAGCTTGTGACTTGTTTTCTGTAGCCTGGTTTGTTGGGGTCTCACTCGGTATACAGCGGTTAGCACGCATTTTTAACAACGCGGGACTGTTACCACGCTACTTTTACCACGCAAGTCGATATAACGACTTGCGCTGGGGGGCGCTCCAGGATAGTAAATAGATTAATTTACTATCCAACTCCTTTCCCTAGAGTCCACAGGGGCTGGAGTTGGAATAGTAAATTAAAAAATGTACTATCCAGCGCCCCTCCACGCAAGTCGTTGTAACGACTTGCGTGGTAAAAGTAGCGTTGTAACGGTACGCGTTCTAAAAGTACACGTGGTACCGTCATATATCCGTCTCACTCTGATGCCATAGCTTTTTAGATTACCTTATTGGAACTTTCTTTGGCTTTCTGCAGTAAGTTCATTGATCTGACTCTTTATGACAAACTTGGTAGTCTAGTTGGTATCTTTCCTGATGTCACAGCTGCATAATAGTCTTTCTGAATTTAACATATGTTTTTTCATGACATATAAAAGTTTACTTATATTTAATTCGTTTTTTTTCTTTTGTTACTGTATATGAGACCACATGTACTATGTCACCACTCTACTTGTCATTGTATTTCTCCCCTTTTTTCTATGTCTACCCATGTTGACTTTCCATACAGTCACTACTAAGCCAGCACCATAGTTGATGTCGTCCTAGGTGCTAGATCTAGACAATTCCACTCCTTAAGAATTTTTTTAAAACTGAGCAACTGTGCCAAACCCATTTGAGGGACACAGCATGATATTTGAGAAATAGCAGTATGTAGACTCTAGGAATGTAGGATTGATCAAACTAAATGGATTTTAAGCATTGTTTGTGAAAAATGGCAGGTAAGTCTGGCAGACAAATAGTATAGAGGATACATACCAAAGCAATATTTCTTTAATACGTGAATCATACTAAAAGGAGTAAGGAGCTAAGCAGTGTCATTTAAACAATAGATGTTGAAAGAATGCAGATTTGTGTAGTACCTACTGTAGTAGAATAAGCTATAATTAATTGAGTGGGAAGACCAAATGATTATAAATGTTGGGAGTCTAAAATCATAGCATGGGTTAGTTAGAGGAAGAAAAGTCAGCAAAGACCTAGATAATAAGAGTTGCATGTGCAAGAGGAAACATGACCATGGACAATCCATGTAAATCTAGATTATCAACATCAACGAGGAAGTGTATACATGTCCAGTGTCTGAAGAGATCTGCCAAATATTCCTGGATCTTGGAAGATTTTAATGTAGTTAATCCCTATAGATCCATCCCTGATTCCTCATGATATTCAAAAGTAGAAACTTAAAATCTTTGCTCAACATTGTTCAACATCTACATGGCACCGCTCGGCCACATCGCCCGACCGCACTACCTCAACATTATCTCCTATGCCGACGACATCCAGCTGATTCTCTCCCTCACCAAGGACTCCCTCACCGCCAAAACCAACCTCCACAAAGGAATGAAAGCCGTCGCTGAGTGAAGAACAGCCGATTGAAGCTAAACTCGGACAAGACGGAAGTCCTCATCCTCGGCTCCACCCCCTCGGTCTGGGACGACTCCTGGTGGCCGACTGCACTGGGAACAGCTCCAACACCCACCGACCACGCACGCAACCTAGGGTTCATCCTCGACTCTACTCTCTCCATGACAAAGCAGGTCAACGCCATCTCGTACTCCTGCTTCAACACCCTCCGCATGCTCCGCAAGATCTACAGGTGGATCCCCACCGAAACAAGAAGATCGGTCACCCAGGCCCTCGTCAGCAGTAGGCTGGACTACGGAAACGCCCTCTACGCAGGAGCCTCGGCCAAACTCTTGAAACTACTCCAGCACATTCAAAACGCCTCTGCTCGCCTAATCCTCGACATCCCTCGCCGCAGCCACATCACACCCCACCTGAGAGACCTGCACTACTCCCCGTCAACAAGAGGATCACTTTCAAGCTCCTCACCCACGCACACAAGGCACTCCACAACACCGGACCAGCATACCTCAACAGACGACTCAGCTTCTACACCCCAAACCACCAGCTCCGCTCTGCCGATAGTCCCCTGCATCCGAAGAGCGACCTCCGGTGGCAGATCGTTCTCCCACCTCACTGCCAAGACCTGGAACACCCTCCCCATCCTCCTACGGCAGACCCAGGACCTGCTATCCTTCAGAAGACTCCTCAAGACCTGGCTATCCGAGCAGTTGCAGCACACCCTGCGCCCCCCCCCCAGCGCCATGAGACCCTCAAGAGTAAGTAGTGCGCTTTAAAAAATGTCCTGATTGATTGCAAGAATGTCTGTAACGCAGTTCAACCTGGTGGATCTCTGTCCTCCCTTGGCCTTTTCTTTCCTCAGACAGACGTTTTATGGGTTGGGAGTCCTTAGGTGTAATTGCTGTTAACTCCGCGAGACCTGCAGAGTAAACAATGACTCTTAACTAATATCTCTTGACTACTCCCTATCTATCCCTTGACTACTCCTTATCTATCCCATATCTTTCTTCCATCACACTTCAAGCACTGCAGCCCGAGACACGATAAGAGCACCGCTCCAGTTAGGTTATCATGTCACCAAAATGCTTCCCATATAGGCTTACAGCAGGTACAATACTCTTTCCAGCTAAATACTTCCACCGCAATGTTGCATACTGGGCTTCGGGTAATGCATTTTGGCACCCTTTAATGGTCTAGAAAGTGCTATTCAAATGCACAATACCATAAAACTTTGAAGTGAAAGAACAAAAAAGAACTGCAAGCTTTGTGAAAACTGCATTACCAGACAAGTGCTCTCAGTCTCATAGATTGTTTGATTAGTCATTACTGAATTTACAAGAGACTCACAGACACATACATTAAAGACACATTACAACCAGGAAAAAACGGTTCCGCAGCAATGCGTTTCTAAGGTTAGATCATTTTCCAAAGGGAAACAGTGTTTTGATCATGGCAATAATGTAGGCAGACCCAGGCCGTTGTTATGTAAGCAGACCCAGACCGTTGTTATGTAAATATGTTGCCTATATAAGTTATTATTATACATGATCATGCAAATGCCCTTTAGTATAATTTGAATACACCGCCCACGCTCCTTCTTTTGGGACAGTTTGCAGGCATTAGTATGCTTCTATGCCTTCTTCTCGCATCTTTTTTGTCAGGATTAAATTTCCCGGATGTTATTTAAGACTTCATAATAAGACAAAGAAAATTGTCTGGGTGGGCATTAGTGGTTGATTGTAAACTACACAACATGAAATGTAGGCAGAAAGGATTCTAGACTTTGTTTATGTCTAATGGTATTTTTAGAATACTGCTGTAGAGTAAGCCAGTTGTAACCTTTATGAAGCTTACTAGAGAAAGATACTAAACCAAGATTTGTGCCTGGGTGTAGAGTCAGCTTATAGTAAATATATATAAATCTATAATTTCATGTACATAATCAACATGAATCAAACTCTAATCTTGAAATACAATACTGCAATAAAAGCCACTGAATGAGAAACTGCAGGTAAGCTTTGCGTTTAAAATATTTTTATCATTTTGCATCTTTCCATGGGCCAATTCTTGAAAAATGAATATCTGTCATCTTTTTTAATAAAAATGTTTCTATTAGGAACTTTTCACTTTTTAGACATGATGAGCGGCCTGATCAGATGGCCCGTTTTACCTTTTTAGTCCATGTTTTCCTAGTATTGATAAAAGGCCCTAATCCCACCGCTGCTGTGAAGACTGAACATTGGGTCTCGATTGAGATGGTTTGTTGTATATTTGAAAAGCAAAGTTTATGAACGGTTTAGTGGCAACTTTACATTGTAAGGTATTCAGGAATCAGTCTCTTGGCTGCATTCTATTATAATTTTTTTAACAGGTTAGATTGAAATGTTTCTTTTGTAGCACAGTATGACTGATTTGTATGTGGTCAGTCTTTTCCCAACGAAGAACAGTCCGGTGCAAAAAAAGTGATGGAATATACCTTGGAATTTGTATACCCAGTAATTTATAATCCAAAGTTACTAACATTCTCATGACATCTTTTGAATTTTGTTCTTCATTTAACCAATGTGTTTGTCTTATCGTTAAAGTTTATTTTCTAAAATTTCAAAAAGTGTACCCTAATCTGTAGCTTTCACAATTAATACGTTGATTTTCTTGAAAGCTATATAAACTTCATTGCAGTATAAGAACAATGAAAAACCTAATGTGTTTATTAGTGTAACTTTTATGGTTTTGTAAATGCAACTCAATACAAATGAGGGTGAAGGGGCGCATATAGATGCAGCATACAGGCTCCAATAAATACAATGTAGCACCAAAGGAGTATGCAGTTCCTGTAGGGTGGGGAAAGAAGAGAAGGAGGCTAGGTTGGTCAACACCCTTACTCAGTAATGGAGTGTGGGCGTCTCCCAATTTGGAAAGTAGGGCCCTCACACACCCATCTGGGCGTCATGCTTCATCATAGGGCTTGCTCCTCGTGAAGCCGGCGCCACTATGCCTGACGGGCACTCTTTGAGGGGCTCTTTGTCGGAGTTCTTTTTCCCAAGCCGTATGGGTGAGATGTGTGTGAGGGACTTAGTAGTGTAAATGTGAGGCGATGTGAGGAGAAATAAAATGAGGCGAGGTGGTGCTCCAAAATGAATTTTAATCTGCGAGCCTGCTCATCTCAATTAAAACTAGAATAGGGATACCGCCAATTATAATGGCCGGAGGTGTCTATATGTGTGTAGTCATGGTCAACATGTTTATTGCCCTATGTGTGTAAATCACTCTGCAATTCTTCTGGATCTATCTTGATGCACTATCTACACGGGTGGTTGGTAATGGAAAATGAACCAATCACTCTGATGACCTTTCAATGAGGTACGTTAATAATACAAATCATGGGACCAACCCAATTCGGGTTCAAGTGAAGCCTCATCAATAGTTAGGCAGAGCAACGATCGTTACAAAAGTTAACATCATGAGTTTTCCTGGAAAACATTTGCCTGGAACCTACCCCTCGCTCTGCCTTATTGGGAGGAAGTAAATGCAACAACAATACACACATTTGTTGAGATAGTAAAGTTAAGGTTTTTCAACTTCTTTCATCTGAGGCTGAAGGATTATTGTGATTTATGCCTGCCCCTTGAAATTCAGGCCATGTTGTCTGTTACAGAACTGGGAGGACTCGTGGCATCAGTATACATTTGACAATGCTGATATATGTGTTGTTGGTTGAAGCGTAGATATTAATGGGACAAGAGAACTTGCCCTTTCAGAACCCTGTGGGTATTGCAGTTCTCTCCAATTAGTACTCTGCTTATCTGACATGCTGACCCTACTTTTTAACTCGGACTGAACTTAAGACTTATCTTGTTTCTTGCATGCGTGTTCCCATGTGGCTGATCCATCTCTGTTGGTCCACCCAGGTAATGCTGCAGAGATATCATGTACAATCAAAGTTGGCTTTGATATTATAGGGACAACAGCTTTTAAGCTGTTTTTGTTGGACCAGGCACAGCATTTACTGGAGCTCTCCTAACTAGTGATGGGTAAAAGAATTTGCAAGAAACTAATCCGAGAACATCCCTATTTTCAGTTTGAGCCTACCAGACAGCAAAGCTATGTGGTAGAAAACCTATTGTAAGCTTACCAGAGTTTATAGTGGGCTTGAAGCCCACCCATTACTTAGCATTATTGCTCCTCTTGTTCGCTTGCTTATTATTCAGTGGCTTGCCTTGTCTTTCCACTGAAGCATTTGCTTAACTTCTGTTCTTCCACTGCTCACTTTTATGCAATTATTGTTTGCTTTTCAGTCCCTAAGTGCGCACGACTGGGCCAGCCAAACAGTCATGTGCACTTTGCATCTTCCCCACCAGGCTGTAATGCACAGCCTGGTGAGGAACATGCCCAGCCTCCCATTCCCCTTCTCAGTGCCGAACCACAGCGCTCAGACCCATTACAATGCTGCAGCGCAACGTTGTGATTGGCTCAGGTGAGCTTGGGTGCTTCCTGCTGCCGGACCTAAGATAGGAAGAAGAGAGTTAGATCTGGGGCTTTCTAGTTGGCAGAGATAGGTACCAATGTCCAAATAGGGACCCTTGCTTCTAGTAAGGGTAAGGGGTATACACGCTAGGTAACTCCTGCTCACCCCCTTGGTAGCTTGGCACGAGCAGACAGGCTTATCAAAGCAATCTGTAAAGTATTTGTAACAACACTCACAGTAACACAGTGAAACACCACAAATGGACTCCACACCAGTTTAGAAAAATAGAGGAAAATAAAGTATCTTTATTTAAACTACACAATACCAAAACGACAAAAGTCCAACATACACAGTTCAAGAATATGATTTTACAAGAGTTCTAGGGTTTGCGTCAAAATAGTCCACAGTTGCATCACGTTTAGCTCAAAGTACCTGTAGATGCGCCAAAAGTTCCAAGTGGAAGCTGCAGCGTTGAAAAACAAGCAATGCGTCACTCCTGAGACCCTGGGGAGGCGATGCGACAGCCCCGCTGCAAGCAGCGGGCGTGTTGCGACATATCCGGTCTGTATAGGGAGGGATGCGATACCTTGTATGGATTCCGGTGCGCAGGTTCGGTAGGACTCGTCTCGTACAGGCAAGATGCGACGATCTTCGGGACGGCGACGATCTCCGGTGCGGCAACATTGCGCAGCGCAGTGTTGATCTTCTCTCGCGGCCCCTCGATGCGTTGGCTCTGCGACGATGTTTGCAGCGACGTGATGCGGTCCGCAAGCAAGCGGTGCAACGATCTCACCCAGCGACGACAGGCTCTGCGACGATCCTCGCAGCGACAGGAATCTTCCCGCACCGGGGCAATTCGCTCCGCAAGAGTACGATGCGTCGGTTCTTGCAGCGGCAACAGGTGCTGCGACGATCTTCGCGGCGACTGGAATTCTCTTGCACTGTCAACGATGCGCTCCGCAAGCGAGCAATGCGTGAACATTGCAGATCTTCTTCTTTTCTTCTTGTCCAGCTCCCCAAACAGGCAACAACTTCCAGAGGCCCTTGGAGATCTCTTCAAGCAAGGGGACACAGCAGACAGCAAAGTCCTTCCCCTCTCCTTGGCAGCAAAGCAACTGCAGGTCAGCCCACAAGCACACAGCAGGACAACCCTTCCTCTTCAGTCTTCCAGCTTTCTCCTTGGCAGAGGTTCCTTCTTGATTCCAGGATGATCTCATTTTCTGTAGTCTGGGTAGCCCTTTTTATACCAATATTCCCTTTGTTCTCTGAGGGCAGAGAGGCCTTGGCTTAGTCAGAACCAGTTTTGGTCAGTCCTGGAGCACTTTGTTTACTTGACTTCTTCTTTCCTTTCAGAGAGAGGGGCATGGTCGTCAGCCGCCCTGCCGGAGGTGGACACAGCATTGTGGAAGGCAGACACAGCCCTATTCAGGCCCAGGTGCTATCTCTTCCCCCACTCAAGATGCAGATGCAGCTATTCAGCCTAGGGCTGACTCACCCAGCCTCCTGGGGGCTCCCTAGCCCCTGTCACTCACAAACCAGACAGTCAATTCACAAACAGGCCAAGGCACACAGAAAGGTCAGACAAGAGAACAGCCACTTTCTAAAAGTGCTGTTCTCAAACACAGGATTTAAAAAACATCCTTCCTAAAAGATAGGTTATTAAATTCTGAGTTCATGGATACCAGACTTTAATTTTCTATCTTGCTCCTATGGGAAGATATGCAGGTAAACATTAAACACAGCATTCCCCATTATAGCCTGTGGGCAAGATAGCCCTCTCAATAGTGAAAAACGAAAATGGCTGTAATTCACTACCAGAGCATGTCACACACACTAGTACATGCTCTACCTTTCCTATACACTGCACACTACCTAGGGCCTTCCATAGGGGTGACCAATGTGTATAGAAAGGGAAGGGTTAGGCCTAGTCAGTGTGGACACTGGCCAGGTCAGCATGGCAGTTAGCAACTGCACACAGGCACTGCGGTGGCAGGCCTGAGACACCATTTTAGGGCTACCCATGTGGGTGGCACAATCAGTGCTGCAGGTCCACTAGTGGCATTGGAATTACCAGCCCAGGCACACTCAGTGCAGTTTACTAGGGACTTCCTGGTAACACAAATATGCCAATCATGGATAACCAATCACAATACAAGTTATACAGAGAGCATATGCACTTTAGCACTGATCAGCAGTGGTAAAGTGCCCAGAGTCCTATTGCCAACAACCACAGGTCAGGAAAAAGTAAAGGAGGAAGAAGCAAAAAGTTTGGGGATAATCCTGCAAAAAGGGCCATTTCCAACAAAGAGGAAGGAGGAGAGGCAGCAGGCAGCCGTTTTCAGGTAAGTGTTTTTTTTCATTTTTTTGTCCCCCCCATCCCCCGCCTTACCACCTGGGTCCGGTAGCAGCCGCAACTGAGTTGGAATACAGATTGTTATTAACAGTACTCACTTCTCCAGTCATCTGCATTGCTGTATGTCTAAGAGCTTACTAATAACCATTACTGTGAAATGAAAACTCGCTTTGGAGCTACTTATCTCCTTGCTTTAGGTTTCAAAGTGTCTCGCAAGTGTCTTAAATGAAAGCTACTGTAAATTACTCCCTCCCTTCCTCCCCCCCCCCCCCCCCCCCCCAGACAAGTACCAATTTGAAACGTAAAACTATAGGATGCTTGCCCTGTGCAATTCATGCTTTCACAACTCCTCTTCTATCCAGCCACTTACAAAATGGCCTGTTTTAGCACTACCTCTGTGAACAGAATATCAATAAAATATTCCATTTTACCTTGCTCTGTCAAATTATATTCCCAATTGTAATTGTCTATTTTTTGTTAAGAGCAACAAGTGCCAGGCTCAAGCTTTTAGCCGCAATATACCATAAAAATAAGCACAGAGAATAGTGGTTGTGTTTTCTGCTTTAGGTTGGGTGGCACTGATGGTGTGTTATTGCAGAGTTTGTTAGTGCTTCAACAAAGTGAATGTCTGTTGAGAAAGACAAGTCACTTCACTTGTTATGGCATTTTTGACAAGCGCCGAGGTGCCTTAGTTCATGGTGCATTGTCATACACTGAATGCCATTGGCTTACCTATTTCCAGTATTTGTTATTTTTATAGTGCTTAGAAATTACAAAATGCAGCCTGAAAGTCATTTGAGAGACAGAGTGAGTGAAGAGGAGCAGCAATAAAATAAATGGAGGATAGTGCAGGAGTAAAATATATGATTAGGAAAAGTATGTGCTGGAAGAAAGAAAGGGGTGCAGAAGAAAGATGCAGGAGGAGAATCATAGTTTCCCGATAAGAACAACCATGTGGAGGGCTGCATGAAAAGAAGGTGGAGGGTGAGTGCAATTGGAGTGGGGGCACAGATGGGGAGAAAAGGACATGAGGAGACAGGGCCTGCCACCAGCGTTGACTGCTGCATGACATGGCCTGACGAAGAGGGCCGAGGGCTTAGAGGAAAGCAAGTTGGAGTAGGAAGGGCAGTGCTGGGGGAGAAGCTGGGAAGGCGGACGAGAAGGAGAGCATCCCCTGAGTGGAGGACCAAATGATCAGAGGAGCAGTGGCGTGGAAGAAGGGTGCAGAGAAAGGTGGGGACAGAAGAAACTGAAAAATACAGCTGAAGGTATACACGAGTGGAACCTCGCCCACAAAGAACTTTAGCGGTACCCAGGGGAGTTGGAGGATGGAAGCAGCTATTGTAAATGCTTTGTAAGAGCAAAACTATATTGTGGGTGGTGAGTTACCTTGAGATTTATCTGAAATCTGTACCTTTTGATGAAAGTTTTCAATTTCAACGAGTATAGACGTCTTTTTCTGCTGCTGGCTACCACGCCCGTACATGTTATTAAACTTTATCGCGATGATCACATATCATTACAGAAATGTAATTGATGCTTGTCTTTGAATTTTGTTCTACTAAGAGTGACACATTGAAACCATCAAACTTTTGTTTCTTGAGCCCTGAAGAAGTCTCGACTGAGACTAAGCGCGTTGGCTAAAAGAGAATCGCTTTTGTACTACTTGAATTTTAACTGTTTGGACTAACCAATAAAGAATACATCTTGACTACAAGTGGATCCTGGACCTGCTTATTGTATTACTTTCTTGGACTTACTGAATGCAAAAAGAAGTTATGCTATTTCTTGATGGGTGCTAATTCCAATCTCTTCTCATTTGTTATTTGGGTTCTTGCCCAATTGGAAGTAAAGAGGGGTGTACTTCCTGGTCTTTTGAGCACCATCACTTGACTATAAAGCCACTTATATTAAAAGGTGCACTAGTTTGCCTCGACCCTCTTGTGTTTTTGGGTGTACATCAAAAGTCAAGTTCACGTTTTAAATTATGCATCTCTTTGTAGGAACTCTTCATTACCCCATTAAATGACAAAAACGAATCATGAGTTAACAGCGATCTTAAAGTAGAAACATTTTGCGAAAACATATGACTTCATTTGGGCAACTATAATTCATTATAAAAACATGTTCCTGGAAAGGTCAAGAATTAAACCATTTATGCTTTTTTTAAATTTCTAGTTAAGTCCGCTTTTCATGCAACGTTGCTTTAGCACAGTACGAGTAAATGTGATTGCTTACTTTGTTTTTATGCATCTAAAGGCATTCTTTTTTTATTAAAGCTCATACGTTAATTCTGCATATTTATTATAAACTTTGTTTTCTCATTATTTTTAAAACCGCAATCCCAGTAGCATGTATCCCACTCCAAAGGCGTTGAAGAATAAATATCTAAAAAACATTTTTTTACCATTGTGTGGTAGATTTGATTTATTGTACTTTTTCGTGCCACAGCATTACAAAACCAGAAAGGTGGTGATTGAATGTTATGAACAAGTCAGTTATGACTATGACCTCATCTGGCCAAGATCTTGCTGAACCTGCAGCCTTAACCAACTAGGAAGTAAATTCAAGCCTAAAGAACTCAAAAAAACGCACTGACTTGTGACATTTGGTTTCAATGGAATAAGTACATGTATTTACAGCTAAGGGAATAAGCAGTGCACCCTTTACAACCCTAGATTTTCACTCTTATTATCCCTGCTTTTGTACAGTTTATTCTGTTTCCAAGTAAGATGCTGTCTCCAGTTCCCCTTCTTTCAAAATTACAACTAACCCAAACTTTTCCAACAGTTGTGCTTTGCGATCGAGGTGGCCTTATGTGGTAGAACTACTTTTACCACCGTCTCGGAGTCCACAGATTACATTCCTGTTTGGGAATCTTTAAGACGGTGTCATTTTATGACGTACAGCCTCTTGGGAAATTTTATTTTCCAACACTAACGGAAAATGCAATGCCAGACGTTTCATTTTTTGCTGCGGGCAAACTTGCAGTCTGACAATCTGGAAACGTGAATTTTCTGTGGATCTCTCAGTTATGCCTGACACCAGCTGTAGACTGTTATGTCTTATCCGGTTCATCTGTAAGTGTTAAACCAAGCAAGGAGAATACGTGTGTTGGTGGGATTTAACTATTCCAGCTCAATACCTCTTTAGCCCTAATGTCAGCAGAAGAGATTCTGTTATGTGCGTACAGTTGTTGCACTCAAAGGGTTTCAAAGAGCATTCATTTCTTCTGCATTGAAGCTTCTTGAAAGAACTGAAGTGCTGGGGGAGATTTTCTCCTAAATATGTCTACAGCAATTTCCTGAGATATGAATTGTCAAAAAGTGCTATTAAAGAGTAAAGTGCCAATCAGAAGTCCGTGTTAGCCGTCAACTGGAACGTAGGTGTGAACTCCGGCGGATCATAGTGGAGGGTAGGTAGGGTTGCCAACAGGCCGGTTTTCTACCAGCACCACTGGTATTTTAAAGTGCCGGACGGTACGAAAATAAGCAAAATCACCTAAAGCCGATATTTATATCCCTTATCTTCACATACTTCATACAGCAAATAAAAACACTTTTAAATGAGTCTTAGAGCAGCGCTAATGATTCTTGACTAATAAATACAGTAGTAAATACAGATAGAAAGTCATGTTACAAATTAATGCATTTGATTTTGTTTATAGTCCTATTTAGTACCTTGTGCAGCCCTTGTACACGTTTAAAACTACAAGTGGCCAGTATTTTTCTTTTGGCAAGGTGGCAACCTTAAGTGCAGGTTGGATACACTAAGTGGGGTGTCCCAGTCAAAGGTTTTATCTTCTGTCATAGTCTTTTCTTTTATGGAAGTCAAAATCTTCCAGCAGGGCAAGATCCAAAGCTGTGGCTGAAAGAGGCTCCACGAAGTCAGATATATCATCTTTCCACTGGCATTGAAACCATTGGTTTTGGCAATGAAAGCTCCAATATCGAAAGCGGGATATACCTGCATTTTGTAGTCTTCGAGGGTGCTTAACAAAATGAATAAATTTGCCGTCTAGTCCCACTCTAGAGTTTGACTTTTGGACTTTTTTGAAAGTCGAAATACACCTTTGGGGCAGAGCTCCATGAGGTGGCTACCTTTGCCACAAGGTCTCACTGAACCAGTTTTCAGCATGGCAATAAACTTAAAGCTGGACAAACTTGTATTTCTTTCCAATCTAGGGTGCAACCTCCACTGGCCCTCTTTGCACCTTGTCCTGTGCCTTTGATTTAGAAAAATTACTAAGTCCTAACTTTTTCAAAGTGCTGGTACAGTTCCTCCTGGTCTCTCCTGCTGCCCTCAGCATCTCAAGGCAGGCTTCTATGTACCAAGTTTTTCTCCAGCCAAGTCTTCTGCAAGGTCCTCAGCTGGGCTTTCTTGGGACCAGGAATCCTGCTGCTGTTTGTGTCCCTGAAACAGGTAAATGGAGGTCAACAACATGACTCTTGTAGAGAAGACCTAGTTACTGAGTGCCCGCTGGAGGTAGGAGTCCTTGAGTCCTCTTTTGAGTCCTTGTCTTCCAAAAGAAGTCAGGAATTTTATTCTAGCACGGCCATCTTCTTCATATGGAATTTTCCGAGGTGTAGGAATACTCTGGGA
The DNA here is from genome assembly GCF_964261635.1 of Lissotriton helveticus. Lineage (NCBI taxonomy): Eukaryota > Metazoa > Chordata > Amphibia > Caudata > Salamandridae > Lissotriton > Lissotriton helveticus. The sequence goes on from NC_136067.1 coordinate 653,396,402, forward strand.
AGGTGGTGGTGGAGATGCTAAATGTATCCTGTGCACTAGCCAGTGATTGGAGAAATTCTACCACCCGATAAAAAACATTTTCTCACAGTCCCCCACCTCCTTTTCCACCTCTTCCTCTTCACCTTACTGTAAATTTACCAGGTGCCTCTGTTTCAAGATGGTGAAACCAAGCTGTCATCAGATTGGCCTTTCATCTGCTCCTAACCCCCTCTACGCTTTAAGGGAACTCTTCTCCTACCTGACGGGGGGAAAACTGTTTTTTTCCTACTGTTACTGGAGCATGGCTGTTAGTAGAGTTAGTGTTAACGCTACCCTTTGTTCTGCCAATTGTTACTGTCCACTTCCATATTGCTAATACCTGCTAAGTGGTAAGTAGTTAACACCCAATGGTCTTTCCTGGAATTAGAGGCAGGCCTTTGAGCTACGGTTGTGAACACTTTCAACCAAGGATGCATGCCCCAAATCTGGAGGTGTAATGCATGGCAGAACTGAATTCAAGCTAGTTCTGGCTCCTAAAATATTTTTTTCTTATTAAGTTCCTTTTCTGCTTAAATTCTCAAAATTTGATTTCACCATTAAATCAATTTTTGAAGCTAATTGGTGAATACTTTTTAAGCTTATTTGTTGCTTTTTCCTAAGCTTTGTTAGCGAATTAAAAGATGCTAAACACATTAAAGCTTACTTAGGTAAAACCCTACCAGGCCCACACAGTGAAATAGTTTATGACTTTTATTTCACTGTGAGGGCACACTAACCCCTATATTTATTCTGCTTTGTTTAGTTCTTGCCTAGGCAGCGCCTGCGCTGTCTCTTTGAGGCATGCTGTATTGAGGTATGGACTTGAAGCTCCGCCCACTTTCCTCTCAAGTTTTTAATTAGCTCCTGTCACTGTCCTTTGTAAATGATGGCTTTTCATTGGTCAATAGGCTTAGTAGTCCCTCCTTAGTACCGCCTTGTCTCATGTTGTAACCTCCTATGACATGTGTTGTTACTCGGTTATTCGCAGGGAAGTCACATGTGTCTGAAGAATCTTCCAAATCTCCTGGCGGATCTTCACCACCTTCCTGGAGAGGAGGCTCAGGGTCGCTTCCACGGAATTGATCACAAAACCCAGGAAAGTGATTGAGCGAGTGGGGAGGAGCCAAGACCTTGACTGGTTAAAAACGAGCCCCAGAGACTGCAGGAGAAGTATCGCCAACCGAAGCCGATTCAACAGTATTTGTGGACACTGGTGCATGACCCACCCAGAGCGTTACCTGCGCGCTGCGTGTTTTTCCTTATGGAATTGCGGTCATCCTTGATGTTTTAAAGTACCTAGTTTTGTATTTTCTATAAAAACTCTATTTGTTTAGTATCCCCTGTTTTTAACCTCCAGTCCTCCACTTGCACCATAATAATTGGAAACTCACCGCTGTTGGGCGGGCCGGGCCCTCTTCCCGGTTCGTGTTGGATTCTGTGGCGGCCATATTGGGTGTACTCAGGGACGCCTACCGGCGCCATTCGGGAGCTCTGACGCTCTAGTCGTCACAAGGACGCTAGACGTCTTGAAAAGGGGGGTAAATCAGTCGCTCAGTCTTACTAGCTCACCCAGAGCGTTACCTGTGCGCTGCGTGTTTTTCCTTATGGAATTTCGGTCATCCTTGATGTTTTAAAGTACCTAGTTTTGTATTTTCGTTAAAAACTTAATTTGTTTAGTATCCCCTGTTTTTAACCTCCAGTCCCCCACTTGCACCATAATAATTGGAAACTCACCGCTGTTGGGCGGGCCCTCTTCCCGGTTCGTGTTGGATTCTGTGGCGGCCATATTGGGTGTACTCAGGGACGCCTGCCGGCGCCATTTGGGAGCTCTGATGCTCTAGTCGTCACAAGGACGCTAGACGTCTTCAAAAGGAGGTCATGCTGACGCGCAGCGGTCACGCGCAGCGGGGACGCCGGATTTCCGCCGGAGTTACGCCTGAGTTCAGCCCGTCTGCGCCCGTCTGCGCTGAGGACGGGCTGGACTCTGGAGACTCTCTTCCTACCCTACAGGTAACATGTGTCTACACTTCTCAGGAGATATTGCCACTTAAGCCGCCCCTTTCGGCCTGTCATTATAGTTTTTCTCCGGAGGGTATACTATACTCCTCCTTTTGCCATACCTGCAAGTCAGTTCTTATGCCCCCCATCTCCTCTAAGAGTAGACTCCAGACCTTGTCGGTGTCACAGAGGGCCATTCTACCTAGAACGGGCTTTCTGGTAAACGCTAGGTCTCTTATTAAAAATAACATCGCCTTCCACGAGTTCGTGACCGATAGACAACCCGATTGGGTGTTTGTGACTGAAACATGGGCCTCTGACTCGTCAGGTCATGATTTACTGTTGGCGATTCCTGATGGCTTTAAACTGCATAGACAGGATAGAATTAGACGTAGAGGGGGGGGGGCCTGGCCATTCTCTGTAAAGCCTTGCTGTCCTGTACTATAAAAGCTCTGTCTGATGCCTCGGACTCTTTTGAGGCTTTGTACTTCTCTATTCGGTGTTCTCCCTCGGTTTCTTTCACCGGTATCCTCATCTATAGACCGCCTGGCCCTAGAGCCAGTTTTAGCGGTGAGCTCCTGAGAATTCTGGAACCCTATTTCGGTAAACCCCACCTCACCATTCGGGGGGATCTGAATTTCCATTTGGATGATTTGGGGGCAAATGATACTGCCATGCTGGTGGACTCACTGGGAGCATGTGAGTTTACTCAGTTGGTGCATAGCCCAACCCATCGGGCGGGTCACATTTTAGACGGTGTGTTTACTAACGACCTTAGACTTTCAGTTGGTCCTCCTGTGCCTTTAGTCTGGTCAGATCATCTGGCAGTGCCTCTTGTATTAGCACCCCCCTTGGCAGAGATGTCTATTCCGGGTGCTATCAGTAGAGGTCCCAAAAAAAAACTATAGGTCTTATTTTTCCACATGATTCTGAGCAAGGCAGGAAACCTCATCTGCACGTGTGCTCCCAGTGACCTCAAGTCTGGCATTCTAATGCCCAGCTCCCATTGTCTCTGTGCAGTTCTTGCTCCTATATCAGACCTGATTAGATAAGGACTGGACCGATAACGAAGATCAGTTTTCGACAGGCATCTCCCTAAAATGAGCTCCTTAACACTAAATGTTTGAAAATTTACCAATATTTTCCTTGGTGCTTTCCTGTCTGTACGTCTCTTATAGGGGTCTCTATGCACTCTTTGGATTTCAGCTTCCAGATCTATGTCTGGGCGATCTTTTAAAACGCCTTCTCTCAGGAGCTTGCAAACAAATCCCTTTATATCCTCCAGCTCTTCCCCCTCTGGTATTTTCAGGATCCTTAGGTTGTTCCTACGTGCCTGGGTCTCCAATCTCTCAACATCCATGGCCAATGTTCTGTTTTGGGCTTTCAAAGTGTCTATATCTTTTAAGTTTCCATGTACGGTTTTGTTCAATGCTGTTACTTCTGTTTCCAGTTTACCCGTGCGAAGAATAACATCATCTAACTTAGATTCCAAAAGGTCGAATCTGTCATGTATTGTTTTTTGATTAGTCTCTGATATCTCAAATTTTGACATCATATCACTTCTCAATGATCGAAAGAGATCCCCAAAGCGATCATTCTCTTGCTCACATAATTCTTCAGAGCCTCTTCTAGTTCTAGTAAGAGCTAAAACTGAGTCTGATTGATTGTCCTTATTAAGATCCTGCCTCCTGTTTCCTTCACCAACTCCCTCAGAGCTATTTTGTATAGGTTTAGCTGTTACCGACTGACTCTTAGGTCTGGTGTCCTGCTTTCCTTGCGTTTTATCGCTAGAATGTGCTTTATTTAAATTAGCAGGCGAAACCGGGCAGGAGAGTAGAATAGAAGATGCAGGGGGTATACCTGGATTTTTAGACTCAGAAGGATTCGGCTGAACCTGTTGATGCTCTGAACCAACCAATATCAGGATCTCTGCACTCCCCACTTCCTCTCATATCGCTCCCCCATTCAAGGGGACCAATGACCCAGCACTTTCCATGTTGCCCAAGCTCTCCAGAGGCCCAAAACCATTTTTTAGGGATATAGTGCTAGTACTACCCTCCATTTGCGTGACGGAGCTCATAGCCTGATCTAGGACTTTAAAGTAAGATTTGAGTGAAGGGGTGCTCTTCACCACCTGATTGTCGGGAATAACTCCTTTAGATTTTTTTACTAAAGTAGCCTTTTTGTTTTTCCTTTTACAGGGGGTTAATGGCATAGGTCTTTCCCTCTCTTCAAATTCCAACGCACCCCTTTCCTTTAGCTCTACCCTGGATCTCAACTGATACCTGTTCCTTCTTAGTGGGGGGGTATTTCTTTTTCTCACCGCACTCAAGTTTATATCTACTGTGGCAGGCTCAGCTGCAACAGTTAAAGCAGCTACTATTGGCTTCTTTGCTAACTCAGCAGGTTTCACTACAGCCTGCTCCTGCACTGGTAGTACGTTTAAATGCTGAGTTATTTTTAACAGCTGGAGCCTCAATCTGCGCTTGCTCCATACAATCCTGCCTCCCAGGTGAGAATGAGTAATTTGCTGTAAAATCCCCCTTCTCTCCCCACCTTACCGCAAATAAGTAGAACTGATTCCCTGCCACAGCCTTGCAGGGTTGTTTATAAACGTTAAACGCTGGTCCTCTTAGTCTAAGTTGAAGTAAAGCGGAGCGAGATCTGCTCCACAGACACCGCCGGCGTTCTTCCAGCGTGAGCAGTGACACAGGTGGGCGCAGGTCCTAGCGCCGGCCTCTTCTTCGCGTATCTGAGCCGACCGTCACCTCGTAAGAGAGAAAGCAAACGAAACCAACTTAGAAAATGCGCGGGATCCTTTCATGGCGCAGTAATGACATCTCACCTCAATGCAGGGGACATAAGACTACGAAATCTCTCTTGCAAAAAAAACTCCGTCTTTTCCCTTTCAGTCATCAGGGATTCCTAGGTGCGTCCGCGACCGGCCCTCAGCCTGCCGCCATGTTCCTCGTAGTTTTTCACAGCCTGAAGAGGTTGATAATTTTTTAGGCCGTATGAGAAATGATCAGGAAGATCAATAAAGGGCAGATTTTGTGACTACTCTTAAAATATATAACCTTAAAAAAAATACAAAAAGGGGAAAAAAATATATTAGGGATTAAAAAAAAAAGAATAAATTGAAGCACTGAAACACTAAATCACGGTAAAGGGAACACGACTTATTTAACGCTACACTTTTCACTCGCTATAATATAGTTGATTCAGTCAGGGGATCCGCCTAGGTGTTCCAAAAGGCGAAACCATCGTCTGGTATGTCGGGGGGGTTCCTCAGGGGGGAGGGTGTTCACTGGGTGGAGGGAGCAAAGGGAAAAGGATAAAAAATAAAAAATCCTCATATATAGGTAAATATACTCTGTATATAGCTATGGATGGATACGAGATGATAGTAGGGTTATGAGTAATTTATATAAGCTTAAAGTCCTGTCATGGAACATTAATGGCTTGGGGGAAAAAAAGAAACAGAATAGGATTTGTGAATTCTTAAAAAACTCAGATGCACATCATATAATGTTACAAGAAACCCATCTAGAGGCAAATATTTGTAGTTCTCTTTTTAAGAAATTAAGGTGGGTCCAGGAAATAATCTGCTCCAGGCAATCTGGCACCACAAGGGGGGTCTCCATCATAATTCGAGCAAATAGTGGGATAAGTTAGAAAAAATATGAGACAGACCAATCAGGAAGATGGTTGGTAGCAGTAATACATATTCAAAACATCCCGTATACACTGGCTGTGTATTACGGTCCGAATGATGATAACCCGGGCCCACTATCTAAGCTAGCGACAGCATTACTAGGGTCAACTGGCCCGGTAATTCTGGGAGGCGATTTTAATCTGGTCTTTGACCAGAAGCTAGATAGAACCTCTAAAGCTAAATATCATGCTCCCTCAAAATCACTCGCCACTTTAGATGCTATAATGAAGGACTTCAGTCTTCTAGATGTATGGAGGAAAAAATACAGAACTTTACCAGGGTTTACTTTCTGTAGCAAGAAGTATAAGAACTATTCTAGGATTGACCACTTCTTAGTTGATCAGTATTTCCTCACAGATATCAATTACCTTTCCTTCACACCGGTAGGGATGTCAGATCATGCAGTACTGGAAATGGTAATTGTATTGAATTTATGTCCTTTAAAAATAAGATGGACCCTGGAAAGATCACTCTTATTAGACGACCAAGTAAAAAGAGAAGTTAAAGATAAAACTGCAGAATTTTTTATAATAAACTCAGGCACCTCCACCCCCCAGGTAGTGTGGGAGGCCTATAAGGCCTTTCTGAGAGGGGTTTTAGGCTCTTTAATGATCTATAAAAGAAAGAGTATGAAAATAAAAAGAAAGGAAGACCTGGCGGCAATAACAAGAAAAGATCTTGAGTTACAAAATGCAATCTTAACCAACTCCAAGAGAGTTCATTTGATAGAGAAGGAACTTACTGAGCTACAACTCCTGCTTAAAGTCTGGGACGAGAAAATTCTTAAAGAAAAGTGGGAGACCAGTAGATTAAAGAATTTTGAATACGGAGAAAAATGTGGAGCCCTCCTAGCCTGGAAATCTAGAGAAGAGAGAACGAGGAACAGTATTAAAGCCTTATTACAAAGACAGACAGGAGTCCTGATAGAGGCAGATGCCGAAATTAGAGAGGAAGCAAGGTGCTTCATGAGAAGCCTCTACACGGAAGATAAAGACCCCAACGGGGATGATATAGAAACCTGGTTGCTATTGAAAAATTTACCTCAAATTTCAGAATTGGATAAAACATACCTGGAAAGTGAGATAACAGAAGGGGAAATATTAAACCAACTAAAGAAAATGAAACGGGGAAAAGCTGCAGGCTCAGATGGGCTGCCCGTTGAGATCTACATGGACTATAAAGATCAGCTATTACCTACACTTAGCGCACTTTTTAACCTCTTATTAATCCATGGCTACTCTGTTCCCCCTTCTTGGGCCGAAGCCACTATAACGCTCATAGTAAAACCTAATAAAGACCCTAAGAGAATAAAGTCGTACAGACCAATTTCACTTTTAAATACAGATATGAAAATCTACTCCGGAATCTTAGCTACCAGACTATCGAAGATTATAAAATCTATAATCCATCCTGATCAAAGAGGTTTTATTCCAGGGAGACAGCTAAACGAATTAACATTCCAAGTGATAGGGGCTATAGATTATGCTAACGATAAAGACCTCCTGTTGGCCGTGGTTGCGATAGATGCGGCTAAGGCCTTTGATCAGGTCAACTGGAAGTATTTATGGGCTACAATGACGGCATTTGGGTTCCCTCTAACTTTCATTAAGGGTGTCAAATCATTGTATCATAACCCAAAAGCAAAAGTTTTGGTAAATGGAATATTATCTGATTGGTTTGACGTATCTCGAGGCACCAGACAGGGTTGCCCTTTATCCCCTCTTTTGTTTGATGTCTACATGGAGCCTTTTGTTTGTGGAATTAGAGACGACAATATAATTCAACCTTTCAAGCTTGGTAATATGTTATTAAAAACTGCCCTGTATGCAGATGACCTCCTCTTGTATACTTCTAATCATTCAGTAGCAATACCCAGGCTATTTTATCTATCAGAAGAATTCGGAAAACTATCAGGCTACCAGATTAATAAGGAGAAAACAGAGATAATGGGCTGGAACAACAACATACCTATACAGGGTGTGAAACAAAAAATGTGATACTTGGGAATTTATTTAACTCAAGAATTAAAGAACATACCATTACTCAGTTGGCAGACGGTGGTCAAAGACATTAATAAAACTTTAACAAGATGGGGGAATCTGCCACTAAATATCTATGGCCGAGTTAACCTCATCAAAATGACTATCCTTCCCAAATTGACTTTTCTATTTAATTGTATCCCTTTATCATTTTCTTTGAAAGATATTAATATTCTCCAGGGTAAGATTGGATCATTTATATGGGCTTGTAAGTCATCTAGGATAGCCTGGAAAAAATTGAGAAGAGGTTTAAAAATCGGAGGTTTAGCCCTTCCAGACTTACTATCATATTGTTATGCCTTTCACTTTAAAAACTTCAGGCTACTTGCGAATACGTTAGACGCATCATCACAGGGCCGCTTGTTTGAGGCTTTACTATATGATCTACCTAATGACCACGATTATTTCTTATTCAAGTTTGGAGACCAGAATTTTTTTTTTTAAATTCACCTTAAGATACTTCAGACTGCACTTAAAAACTGGGGGTTTATTCGGAAGATTTTTAATATTCCTTATTATCACACATACACTTCAATTCGGGATTCCCCGGGAACGCCCCTATGTCTCCAAGATCAGCTCTCACAACCCTTGATAATAGCTGTACTACAAAAGTGGGGAGGTCTATGGGTAGATTCAGGCCTAATGGATTGGAACTCTTTAACACAACTCACAAATGGACATCTGACTAGGTTTAAATATTACCAACTATCTGCTTGGTGGTCAAGTCAGAATCTGCAGTGGGAAAAAGATCCAGCTATTCTTGATGCAATTTGTAGAGGGGGGAAATGGATAAAAGAAGTATCGTTTTGGTATAAGTTGATAATCAAGGATGAAGAGAACAAACTACACTCGGAGGTGATAAATTTATGGGAAAACAGTATAGCGGAACTTTCTGAAGAAGGTAGCAAAATATGGTCAGATTCCTTTTCCCTTTCCCAGAGGCTAATCAAACCAGCCAATTTAAGACGTAACCACTTATTTACAGTCTATAGAGTATATTGGACACCGGCCAAACTGCACAAGATAACGCAAAATAATTATTACTGTCCCCGGTGTAACTATAATGCAGCAGATGATGTCCATATCTTTTTGGAGTGTCCGGTAATTCAGGACTATTGGAGAGCGATAGTAGGTTTTTTAGGTGAGGTATTGTCAACAACTATTACATGTTCACCTAGACTTGTATTTTTCGGTTTGCTGAAAGACTATAACATTAATAGTTTGGATATGTAGTAGTTATTGCGAGAAGACAAATTTGCAAGGAGTGGAAGTCAACAGCTCCCCCCAGATTTGCAGAATGTTTAAAATATATAATGGAAGTATGTAAGATGGACATGGTTGGACGTAACGAGAATACTGAGAATGTCTGGTCTATACTTGAGGTCTGGTCAAACAAGTAAATGGTCCGATGATTATGCCAGAGGTTGTGTCGGTCCTGTCCTCCCCCTGGCTTAAAGCTTCCCATCATCGGCTAGGGGGAGTTGGATAAGGAAAACAACCTACCTCTGGGACATCCCTGTCTGCTATGATACTGTCTCCAGGGCGGACTCGAAAATGTCAGTATAAGAGGCAACAGCGGGACCCATCTAGAGCATATAAAATCTGGTGGCATATATGAGGACAAAAAAAAAAAAAAAAAAAAAAAGTAGAGGTCCCAAAAGGAGCTATAGAAATATCACGAATGAAGCCCTTGCTCCTTATATAAGATCTAGTGAACACTCCTCTTCGAGAGAAGCTGGTGAGGCGGCCCAAGAGCTTGCTAACACCATCACTAAAGCTGTTGATGAGCTAGTCCCCGCATCTCTTCGATACTCGGCGCGGCGTAAACCTTCAGCCCCCTGGTTCACGGAGCCATTAAGACTTCTGAGACAGAGTTGCAGGAGACAGGAGAGAAGATGGAGGAAAGCCTGGGACCCTACTGAAAGAGAGGCACACAAACGCCTGTTGCGAGAATATAAGGATAGAGTAATTAAGGAAAAGCAGGAGTTTTTCTCAAATCTCACTACATCCCTCACCTCGCCCAGGGAACTTTTTTAAATTGTGGACTCTCTATGTTCCCTTCAAGTGCCTGATCCAGTTGTGGGCTCTCAGGAGCTGTGCAACAATATCTCAGAGTTTTTCCATAAAAAAATCGAGGATATATATCTTGCTTCGGAAACTCAGAGGAACACTTTGGGGGATTCTTCCTCCCTAATTCTAGCCAATTTAGAGTCTTGGTCGGGAGACCCCACCAAGACCCTCACTCATTTTCCGCCGCTCTCCCTTGATGATGGGCTTGATCTCCTGTTAGATAGGACAAAGTCGGCTTCCCCTTTGGACCCCTGTCCTTTGAAGGTTCTGAAGGAATGTAGGGACACTCTTCTGCCACCTCTACTCGAAGTGATGAATGGGGCCATGGCTCAGGGTACCTTCCCTTCGGTTTGGAAAAAGGCGATAGTGAAGCCCCTTCTAAAAAAGCCCACCTTGGATCCCGAACAGCTTAAAAATTTCAGACCCATATCCTTGCTACCTGCCCCAGCAAAAATGCTCTAATCACACTTGAATTTTCATCTATCTACTTTCCTGGATTCCTCGGGGTTCTTAGATGGCTCCCAGCATGGATTTAGAAAATCTCATAGTACTGAATCGGCACTTACTATGGTGGTGAATAACATCCGCCTGAAGGTAGATCTGGGCCAAACCACTGTGCTGGTCTTACTTGACCTCACAGCAGCGTTTGATACCCTGTCTCCCTCTACTTTAATATCTCGTCTGAGGGAGGCAGGGATCGCGGGGTCGGCCTTGAGCCTTCTGCACTCTTTTTTACATCTAAGAGAGCAGAGAGTCATGTTCGGAGAGTTCCTCTCCCCTGCTAAATCCTTGCAATATGGGGTGCCACAGGGGTCGGCCTTGAGTCCGACCCTATTTAACATCTATTTGGCCCCCCTTGCTAGGTTAGTAAAATCGCAGGGATGGAGGTTGTGTCATACGCCGATGACACCCAAATCATGGTGTCTCTCGCTCACTCTGTTACTACATCCGCTGTCAACTTTAGGACCTGTATGCAGACAGTCGCGGAGTGGATGATTCAAAACTCCCTAAAGTTGAACGGCGATAAAACAGAGATCCTGGTCTTTGGCAAAGACCAGGACATCTGGTCTAGCGAGTGGTGGCCTCCATCTCTGGGAATCTGCCCCTCTCCCTCCCAATCGGCCAAGAATCTCGGCGTTATATTTGACACATCTCTGTCCATGACTCTCCAGGTCAACAGAACGGTGGCCACTTGCTGGGGGTCATCAAAATCCTTAAAAGAATCCTTCACTATCTTTCTCCCCAGGCACGTAAGCAGACGGTGGTTGCATTAGTGGGTTCCAGGCTGGACTACTGTAATGCACTTTATGCAGATTCCAATAAGGGCCTCATCCAGCGCCTTCAGGTCGTGCAGAACGCGGCTGCGAGATTTGTTCTGGCTCTACCCAATACATCCTCTGCTACAATGGCCAGGAAGAGTCTGCACTGGCTTCCCATCCAACAGAGGATCTCATTTAAGCTTTTGTGCCTGGCCTATAGTGCTCTTTCAGCTGGTCCTTTGGACCCTTTGGGCTCCCTTCTAACTCGCTATGTTCCCAGTAGGACCCTCAGGTCCTCGGAGATGAATTTGCTTGTAGTTCCCTGCACAAGGAAGGTCAGATGGGGCAGCAGAGCATTTTCCATCGTTGCCCCTCGGTTGTGGAATGCCCTCCCAATGGAGATTAAGGCACAACCGTCACTGCCCCTCTTTAAAAAAGCACTCAAAACTTGGTGCTTTATCAAGGCCTACCAGTAAGAGAGTATATTTGCTCCAGCTAGCTCTTTTTTGGTTAGGCGCCTTGACGCCCATTGGGCTTAGTAGCGCTATACAAATCTGATTTCATTTCATTTCATGTTGTCCAGATAGACAATCATCCTGAATCCCTGCAATCTTAAATTCTCCACCACCGGATGCTGGACCTTGGTGAAACACCAGGGAGCCGACAACCGGCCAAAGGGCAGAGAGGTGAACTAAAAAATGTTACCCTGTCTCTGGAATGCAGGGAACGACGGTGGGGAGGAAAAATAGGTACTGTCACGTAAGCGTCCTTGAGATCCAAACGGACCATCTAGTCATTGGGACGCAACAGGTTTCGAAGAAGGTGAATTCCTTCCATCTTGAAATGGCGGTAGACCAGCCATTTGTTGAAGTCTCGGAGATTTATCACCAGGCGCTGGCCCCCATCCTGTTTCTGAACCAGGAAAAGATTGCTTAAAAAGGACCTTGGGTGGAGAACTGCAAGGCAAATTCTAGTCTGTTCAGGCGTTCCTGAATCTCCTGTTCTATCAAAACCGCTTCCCTGCCGGAAAACCTGATCCGTGTCGGGGGAGAGACCTGGATGGGAGAACCAAGAAACTCTATATGAAAACCTTGTAGTCTGGAGCACCCATGCGTCGGATGTCTGAACCCGCCAATTGTCGATAAAGTGGGCCAACCTGCCCCCCAAGCAATGACATGAGACGATGACTGAACTCTCCGTGAGCGGGGGAGGGGCCTCCACCTCGTGCTCTGTTTTAGTGACCTCTGTGGCAGGAAGGACCTCTGGTGGGGTAGAATCCACCGAAGTGCGAGGAGTCTTGGTACTGTCCTCTCTGCAACTGCTGTCCTCTACTGGAGGCTGTCTGGGAGAACTGGCCAGCCGAGTGCCCCCTGCCAGGACCGGCCCCGCCGAAAACCCGGGAGTAAAAAATGCGCTTAACGGTGGACTGAGCTTTGTCCATTGAATTCAATGTAGAGACAAATTTGCTCAATTCCTTAACAAACGGGTCCTTGAACAGGCCGCCTTGAGCCACCAGATCCGCCTCCGAGTTGGGTAGCTTGCCAAGTTTCGGGTCCAGTTTGATTAGGAGCGACTGGCGCCTCTCCGTAGAGATGGCGCAGTTCACGTTCCCAAGAAAAATAATCACCCTTTGGGCCCAGCTAGACAAGACTTCAGATGGAATTAGGGCCCCCGAAGCCTTGGCGCCTTCGGCCATGGCAAAGGTCTTGACTAAAGGACCTGTGATGCCCAGTAAATTGTCCTGGTGTGCGCACCAGGATCAATGCCCTTCTTCAGGTCTTTAATATATTTGGTGAGGGAGGTAGCCATTTTAGCATCAATTTCCGGCGTTACGGCTACCTTGCCGTCAAGGGACAGGCGAGGGCACTCCGCCCTGAGGCGGGAGGGGACAACCTGATCTAGAGGTTTCCGCAAACGACTAGCCACATATTTGGCTACCTTTTCTCAGTGCACCCACACTGAGGAGCAGGGGTGCAACAAATCCTCCGGATGTAGGAGGTCAGACTGGGGTCACTCCGAGGAGTTGGGGCCTGAGGGTGGTCCACGGACCAAGAGGGGGAGGGGCGCCAAGATCTTCCATGATCTGAATCCCCGTCCGAAACACCCTGGGAGTCCTCAGAAGGATGCGGAGAGATTACAGGCTCCTGAGATTCTCCAGGTGGAGGACCTGAAGGGAGAGTGCTCGATGTCGTAGGTGTGACCTTAGCATCTAAAAACGCCTGCTTCAACCTGTCGAATGCGCCAAAATCCACCCCTTCCAGATGGGGGCATTTGCGCGGTTTCTCAGGAGGGGCAGCGGTGCTAGACTCCGGGGGTTGGGAAACCGAAGGTCCCGGAGTCTCTTCCCTCGCAGGGAGGGTTTGAAGGCACTTCTCCGCCAGGTTAATTAACCGCCTCTCCAGAGGAGCCACCGCCTCTGAGACCGCCCTGACAATAGAGGCATCAACCGCGTCGCTGAAGTCATCTGTGTGCAGGAAATATTGTGTCTCCCCCTCCTCTTCGTAATAATCATCAAACTCCTCCATGTTTCTTAACAGGAGCAGCTGAGGATCCGAGGTCGGTGTGAGGTGAGTAGGGTAAGTATTTGGGTGGCAATAAAATTTGGGACAGAGTCTTGACACAGAAACCAGGGGAGAACCAGACCCCAGCAAGGCGGGATTACCAAAAGGATGGCCAGACCAACCTACAGGTCATTCCAATTAGGCCCAAAACCCTAGAGCAGCACCAATTACGCCCTTGTATGTCACACGGGCTGAAGGAAATAGCCTGGGAGAATACCGTGCTGCTCGGTGGCTAAATTGACTATTCTTACCCACGGGGGGAGGGGGGTTCACTCTCCAGGCAAGCCGGCAACAGAGGCGTGCAACAGCTCAGACTCGGGTGGAGGCTCTCAGCGATGGCCACAATTGACGCAACCTCTGCCCGTTTCCTGCTGAGGGAAAGGAGTAGGCGTGCCCTCTGACAGTCGGCGGACCGGCACGCACTCCTGCCGGTAACTGCACAGACACTCGCGGCCGCGTAGGAGCGGGCAAAACGTTTCTGCGTCTGAGGAGCGGATGATCCAAGAATCGAAAGCCACAAAGGCAATGAAAAATAAACAGTTATATTGCATGCACTGCGGAGGCTCCAAAATGTGACAGAGCAAAACAATCGGAAAAGCGGGGTTAATCAACTGGAAATACCGACCCAGCAAGGCTGAGCTAAGTCATAAAAGGAGCGGATGCTCCAACAGTAGCATCTATAAAACGAACCCAAACCCACCCAGCCTAAAGTAAACTGAGGGGAAGTGGAACTTATCTGAAGGAGGCTGCTAGCAGCAAAGAAAGAGGATGACCAGCAGGGATCATGCTCTATTATTGTCCCAGGAGGCGCCTGATTGGCTGATGGACTGTATTATGGACTTGGTTTTTGCTATAAGCTTCATGGGAAATGAAGTCCTAATACTGTTTACTGTTGTTGTTCAAGGCTGCTGGTTGAATAAATGAAGAAAGAAAAGCCTAATCCTCGCCTCTGGGTCATGACATAGACTTAAGGAGCTCTGGGACACAGCTCTCAAATGTAAATGACAAAAGGAAAATTAGAGTTTATAAATAAAAAGTTTAACAGACCATCATAGGTAGAACAGACACTTTTTAATCCGCATAATTGTATATTGGGGGTGAATGCTCAAATCTGGAAGAAGGAGCCAACCTCCTGCCTATGGGCATAGGATTTCATTTCCTGCATTAAGCGCAACCAACTCTTGTGAAAGAGGCAAACACCTTAAAGTTGACGTAAGCTGACCTGCAAGCCAGTTGTAGGCCTGGTCCTTGTGCTGATGAGTTGCTGTTGGCTTTACTCCACAGCCAGCATTACTGCAAAGTGTTTAGTCTAGTTGCACAAATAGACTAAATGAGACATTAACCCAGAGTGATCTACCATGAATCTGATGGCTGTGTGCTACGCTGCCCGCAACCAGCTTCCATTCTTTCTGGGATGAAAGGTGGCATCTTGTTAAAGGGCCTCATCTTGAATGGCATCCTGACCCTCATGATATATGGTCTCTTTGGAGGTAGATAGCTGTTACTTTGGGTTTGCTCACGTCTTTTGGACCCTCAACGTTTTATCTCGACTATTTTCTTCTGTACATCTTCACTTTTTGAGTCTCTACTTTGGCACCAGTTCTTGTAGATTACTGTTATGTAAATTTACTCTTGCTTACCTTCCTTACTCCCCTGACTCAGTTGTCTGAGGTGGTAGAACTGCGGTTCCCCGTGATATGGCGTCCCAAACACCTGTGTTAAGGACAAGAGGATTGCAGCCAGGAGAGTTGGTAATTTCAATTCCAATTCCAGCAGTTCTGTTTGTGTCATTCCATTTAGGTATCTTTCTGGAGGTACGAGAAGCATTCGCCTGTGTGTAGGTTGGCAACTTCCCTCCATGTTAACAGAGACATTGTTTCCAGTCATACACTTCAAACTCACAAATCATTGGTATTTAGTGTTTGTTTAATTATTTTGATAGAAGTAAACTTACATCACAACACTCAAAATGCTTACATCCCTGTCCCACTACCCACCCTTAAACCCTAAAATAAACCTTAGCTCAATTTACCACTCCTCTACCCTGTATATGCTCTGTATATACTCCCAATCTACTTTTTGTATCGTGGTGCCTGTTTGGAAGTAGATATTATGTCATCTACGGCTTGCAGTTTACCTCCAGAAGGACCAAAGATTGGTCCCGTCGTGGCTCACCCATAGGCACCATTGGCCCATCCAGATGAAAATTCCTGGTGCCGGGCCTGTGGAAACTTGTGGCCAGTTTCCAGTCATAGCTCGTGATTGCTTTCAGAATAACATGCTATCATGATCAGCAGCAGTTAAGGGCTGTGATCAGAAAAGAAATGCTAGAAAAATGTAACTGCAAAGTATGTAGATCATCTTGCAGAAAATGCTTTTTCATACAGAGCAAGTACAGTTGTTAATCAGAGACTTCGAGAAAAGTAAACCTCCTGTTCACTTGATAACCTGCTTTCACAAGAATACTCAATTCAAGACTTTATCTCTTAAAATGCATGTACTCCAGATGGTGGAAAAAATTTGAATGAGTGACTACCAACAAATGTCTGTCAGTGTAAGTATAACTGGTAGTGTGAGCTATACTGTAATTATGTACTCTAGCAAACATTTTATATGAAAGTCTTTTGAATTGCAAATTGAACAAGTTAGACTCAGAAGTGGACATCCCTGAACATCAGGTCTTTTTTTAATGTCTGGTAAAACATTCTGGAGTTTTAAGGAAAGACTCAATGTTTTTTTTTTTTTTTGGTTAAAAACTTTTATTGAGTAATCAAATAAGGGTAACAAGGATGGGCCTACAACCACACGGGCCGGCCGCTAAAATCAAGGCACAATGTAAAAAACATACGATCAATCCCGTGGTCAGGCAAAAAAGCAGATACCAAATGTTACTCGAAAGATAGAACAGGACATAACCATTTTCTGTTATATACATACAAAAACCAACGAACTACAAAAAGGCGAATGCATACTAATCAAAGTCAGCCCAGAAGGCGGAGGGGAAACTCACTAATCAGAGAAACGAGATCACAATCGATGGGACTCGGCAAGGTGGGAGGGGGGACAGCGGGGAGGATAGGCAAATCATAGAACAGCATAAAATTTCGGGAACACCAGCCTAGGGAGACAGGGTAACATCGGGTGCGTCAACCAGGGGAGGAGTACAAATATTCCCACGATATTCGTTCCACTGACCCCAAATCTTCGTCCACGCCCTGGGTCTGCCCCTAGCTACATAGACTGTCTTCTCGCGGAACATGGACCAGTCCATGTTGTCCTCCCATGCCGAGACATCAGGAGGTCTAGATGCGCCCCAGAGTTGCGCAATGTCCCGCTTTGCAACCATGTATCCCAAGGTCGCCCATCTGGTCTGGGCCACAGAATAGTCGGTGGGTTCCCACACATTCAACAGGCATCGTCGGACCTCAGGCAGTAGGGCAATCCCAGTCACAACAGTCCTCACCGCAAGCACATCAGTCCAGTAGGCCGCCACCCCCGGGCACTCCCAAATAATATGCAGAAATGTAGCACTCATCCCACATCCGCGTTTGCATAGACCGTCCGGGGAAAAACCCATGACAACCAGACGCGGACCCATAACATACACCCGGTGGAGGATCTTAAGCTGAACCAAACGGAGACGGGCAGGGATGGCGACCTCTTTCGGAGAAGAGAGTGCCGACTGCCAATCCTCGTCATCTAATTCCAGCCCGTCGCCGACCCAAACCTCCCTAAGTCGGACAAGTAAGTCGGCGCGATTATTAATCAGCTTCTTGTAAATCAGGGAGATAGTGCTATCGGGAAGGTGGCCATCCAGAATGCGATCCTCGAGGGGGGAGGACTCGGGGAGGGCCACACCAGGAGTCAGAACAGAGGCCAGGGCATGGCGAACCTGCAGATACCGAAAAAATTCCCTATCACTCAAGTCATATTCGGCCCAAAGGGCCTCGAAGGACTTCACTCTACCGTTCACACAGACATCTCCCACTCTACTTATTCCAATCATATCCCAGCGGTCAAAGCCCTTAGTAGACCAGAGACATCCCAAACGCTCAGAAGCATAAAGCGGAGTCGCCAGTGTCAGCCGATTCTCCCATCCCAGACTCACATTCGCGGCGCGCCACACACTGACTGCAATCCTGGACGGGCCCGTAGGATGGCGCCCAGCCGACTTGGAATAAAGCGCTCTATTAAAGTCCCCTCCCGGTAGCTGGAGTCTATCCATTTCAAAGGCCGGATCCCGACCCGGGGAATACATTGCGTGGTTAATGGCAGACAGTTGGGTAGCCCAGTAATATCTTTTGATATCAGGGAGCGCCATGCCCCCGTCATACCAAGGGATGGTAAGTTTCGCAAGGGCGATACATGGACGCCCGTCCCAAATCAATTGCCTTTGGAGACTCTCAATCTCTCGGAAATAGGTAGCGGGAACGTCGTCATAGGAATTCTGAAGTGCGTATAGGAATCGTGGCAAAGACATCATTTTGAAAAGGGCAGCCCTGCCCAGAGGAGACAGGGGTAACTTACGCCAGCGGGCCACATACCGTCTCAGTCTAAGAAGCGGGGGGAGGAGATTACATTCAAACCGGAGTGAGGAGTCCAGCGTAATAAAGATCCCCAAATATTTGAAGCCGGACTGGACAACCTGGATAGGAAATCTATCCGGCAACGGGGGCAGAACACCTGAAAGAACATACACACAGGACTTGGCCCAATTAATAACCAGACCAGAGTTAGCGCCAAACGAAGTGAGAACGTCAAATAGGACATTTAAAGATTTGCGCGGGGAAGTAAGATAAAGAAGAATGTCATCCGCGTAGAGCGAGACGCGATCCTCAAAATCCGGTGACCAACGGATCCCTTTGAGTGAAGGTTCCCATAGAAGCCAAGCAGCTAACGGCTCCAAAGCAAGAGCAAAAAGTAGAGGAGACAAGGGGCACCCCTGTCTGGTCCCCCTACCAAGGCCAAAGGGAACAGAAACCTGACCGTTAACCACAACCTGCGCCAAGGGTTCGGCGTATAACAACTTCACCCAACCAATAAACCCAGGACCGAAACCAAACTTCTCAAGAGTCGCCCAAAGATAGGGCCACTCTATCGTATCAAAGGCCATCGAGGCATCCAGCGAAGCCAAAATGGCCGGCTCCGTCAGAAGCCCCGCCCTCGCAATGGCACCATGGAGACGACGCAGATTAAGAGCCGTGTTACGATGCGGGATAAATCCGGATTGGTCTGGATGAATCAAACTGCTAATAACCGTCAGGAGGCGGGTAGCCAGGAGCTTAGCCAGAACCTTGGGCTCAACATTCAACAGGGAGATGGGCCTATAAGACGAACAAAGGTCCCGGGATTTACCTTCCTTAGGAATAACAACGATCGTAGCCAGACGCTGATCATATGGGAGAATACCCCGCTCCCGGGACTCCAAAAACATGGTACGAAGATAGGGCGCTACTCTGTCAGGACTTAGCTTGTACAACTCAATCGGCAATCCATTCGGGCCCAAAGCCTTGCCCGAACGGAGTGAGCGAATGGCAGTCGCTATCTCGTCCGTGGAAAAAGGGGAGTCCAAAGAGACTCGGTCCAAATCGGAGACACAGGGCAGAGCTATATCACGCAACAAGAGGCGAGAGTCATCCACATCCCGGTCAGACACAGGGGAATAAACCACACGTAAATAGTCCGCAAAACAGTCCACTATTCCCACCGGGTCAGTCACTCTCACACCATTCAGGGTCTGAATCACCGGCACCACACGATTCGCCCTCTCCTTCTTGTCCAACCATGCCAGCAATTTACCCGCCTTGTCCCCCACATCATACAAACGACCCTGTTGCTCCCGAAACATCATTTTAGCCGCGTCCGTAACCAGAGACCTATACGCAAATTGTTTCAGACCCAAGGCGTGGAGTTTATCAGGAGTTACAGCCGATTCCAAGTCAGCTTCTATCCCAACAATTTCCCTCTTGAGTTCCACCACCTCCCGATTTCTCGCCTTTTTGGATTCAGCAATAAGGGAAAGGGCCTGCCCGCGGATCACTGTCTTAAAGGCCTCCCATAGGGACACCGCAGTGGAGACGGACCCCTCGTTGTCTAAAAAATAATTGTCCAACGACTTGATCAAGAGACCACGGGTCTCGGGGGAGGTCAGATACCATGGGTTAATGGGAGCTACCCGGCCCGCCGCCTCCACCCCCACCTCAAAACAAAGCCAAAGCGGAGAATGGTCGGAGATGCCCCGGGGGAGGTGTCTAATCTCCCGAACAGCAGACGACTGCGCCGCAGGCATCAGGAAATAATCCAGTCTAGACAGACTCCCATGGGCCCCGGAATGGAAGGTGTATTGAAGCTGCGTAGGGTGCATAAGTCTCCAACAATCCACTAAACCAAAAGTATCCAGGAACCCACCCAGCCATTGTTGGGCCGAAGGAGTGTCCCTAGGGGGGTGACGATCATGCAGACCGGAGAACACAGAGTTAAAATCACCTGCAATGAAAAGCGTACTATCTGGGAGGCTCAACAACACTCGGCCCAAATCGGAAAAGGTAGAGGTCTGTAGACCGGGGGGCACATAAACGGTAAACAGGGAAATGGTCCGACCCTCATAGCATCCCACGAGGACGGCGTAGCGCCCCCGATCATCAAGAATCACATCATCAATTGCCAGGGGAAGGGAAGCCCGGACAAGGATACCCACCCCCCTGGAACCCGTGGTAAACCCCGAATGTGCGACGAGGCGATAGCCCCACCTGTTCATTGCACGACAAGTATTGTCCACTAGATGAGTCTCCTGCAGAAAGACAATATCAGGAGACAAACGTCGTAGACATCGCAACACCACACCCCGTTTTATACGATCCCCCAGACCATTGACATTCCACGAAATAAACCTCAACCCGCTACCCCCATCCCACACAGTGATGCCGAAACCCTCCCCCAATGAGCAAGACATCGAGAACACCATTAGCAAGATAGAATCGCCTTGAAAAAACAAAACACAAACATCAAACTTCCCATCTACCCACCCCCCAACGACCAAGAAAACACCCCCCACCCTGCACCCCTGCAAGAAGCTAAAAAGCCACCCCAACATGCAGTGTGCCTGTCGCCCAAGAACCCCCATTCTACAAAAAGACCCCGGAGGAGGAAAGGCCCTGTCCCACCCGCCACCCCGATCAAGATAAAGGAGGAGGAAAACACACAGAAAATAGAGGCACTTAGGCATAAAATCCCTGAAGAGGTTACGTGGCACGGAGACCGGGGCATAGACAATAAGTTCAGCTCCCTATACCACCCTCGGCACCACCCAGGTGTTCGGCGGGCTCAGTCTCAGGAGGTCGGTCCGGCAGAGAGTCCAGCCAGTCATTCACGGAATCAGGCCGATCAAAGAAAAGGGTCCGTTCATTGTATTCAACTCGCAGCCTGGTTGGAAAAAGCATAGCGTAGCGTAGTCCCAAGTCCCGGAGACGCTTCTTGACTCCACGGAAGCCCATACGCTGTTTCTGCACCAATTGAGAAAAGTCCGGGTAGAAATTCACCGTGGCATTCTCAAAGGCCACCGGGCCCTTCACTCGCGATGCCTGCAGTATAGCGTCCCGGTCTCTATAGTGAAAGAGTTTCGCAACAATAGGCCTCGGCGGGGCGCCCGGCTTGCCCTGGCCTCCCGGAACACGATGGGCACGTTCCACTGCGAAGAATTTACTCAACCCAGACGGAGAGAGGTAGTTCTGTATCAGGTCCTCGACCAGGAGATCGACAGAATGCGGGTCCGGATTTTCGGGAACGCCAACCACACGCACGTTACAACGACGTGCTCTGTTTTCAAAGTCCTCCAATCGCCGGGTCATGAAATCGTTCACCCTTCGGAGATTGCCAATCTCCGTCTGTATCTCCGAGACGTCGGTCGTGAGGCTGGATGACTTGAGATCCAATGACTTCACCTTCTCATTGGTTTTAGACAGGTCGGCCCGAATCAAGTTCACATCAATGGCCACGGTGTCGATTTTGTGGGCCAAAGCTTCATACTGTTGGCCTATTGTTTCCTTCATGCCAGAAATGGCGCCCATGATGTCCTGCAAGGACGGCTCCGTCAACGCCTCCACAGTGTGGTCAACTGCACTCGGGCCAGGCAAGGCGGTTCCAGGGGACCCCTTCGAATGGGTGTACCGGTCCATGACGTTAGACTGGACCGGGCCCCCGCGAAGGGGCGTTTTGGTCTTCCGAGTCTCTCGGTCCCCTCTGCCCGCCATGTTGGAGACCGCGTCCCAGGGGACTCACTCGATCAGGTGAAAATGGCCACAAGGGAGGAAGGCGTTGTAACCAGAGAGCAGCGGCTAGGGTACCTCTAGGCGTGTGCCAGCCCGGAAGGACAATAAGCAAGCCAAAGGCACAACAGCAGTCTCGTGCCGTTGGACCCAGCAAGGGCCAGACTCCTCTGCCAGACGTCGCAGTCCGAGGCAGAATCGAAACCGAAACTTAAGAGGGGGACCCACAAGTCAAATCCCCCAGCCGCTGTTGTTCAACTCAGACACGGCCACAGTGCCTCACCCAGACCCGGGCGCACCTCCAGGGCGGACCCCGAAAGTTCGAGTCGTCGTATCTTCGGCACCCCTGGTCCGAATCAAAATCCAAAAACCATAGGAAGATCAGCCCAGTGTCCTCTACACAAATCCTCGCAAAGAATCAGGACATGTTCAGGATATTATGCCGGGAGTGGCGGGGGTCCGGAGAGCGCTGTGCTCACGCGGCCATCACGGATGCCCGCCAAGCTCCTCCTCGAAAGACTCAATGTTTAACGTTCTTTCAAGAAGCTAAGTGCATGACCGTGAAAAACAGGACTGGAAGGAGCACTTTAGGAGCTGCAATTCCAAGACACAGAAAGTTTGGCCTCCCTTTTGTGGTATTGTTGAGGCAAAACTCGGCAAAGAGGTGGGGCAACCCAGAATTCAAATCGAAGTTGTAATGTAGGCAAATATATGTACATGGTCTGTGTCACAGCAGATCTAGTCTAGGACCTTAAAAGGCACAGTTAATGTGACATAGGGTCACCAGCTGGCTTTGTTCAGGTGGGAGCCAGTGCGAGTAGCAAGGAAGGAGAAAACAGAGTCAAATTGCTCTTGAATTATCTGTAGTCCATAATGAAGCCATGTGATGAAATGTTGATCTTTTTGAAACGGGTCCATTTCTGTGCAGGGTGGGAACATTTCTCCAAGTCCTTGTATGGGACCCTGAATACGGACATCACTATTCAATGAGAGCGGCATGCAATTCATCCTCTGAGAGCTGTGTGCAATATATCCGCTGGAGAGCTGTGTGTAATTTATCCATTGAGAGCGTGTGCAATTTATCTTCTGAGAGCGGTGTGCTACTTATCCACTGAGAGTGCTGTGCTACTTATCCACTGAGAGCGGTGTGCAATTTATCTTCTGAGAGCGGTGTGCTACTTATCCACTGAGAGTGTTGTGCTACTTATCCACTGAGAGCGGTGTGCTACTTATCCACTGAGAGCGGTGTGCTACTTATCCACTGAGAGCGGTGTGCTACTTATCCACTGAGAGCGGTGTGCTACTTATCCACTGAGAGCGGTGTGCTACTTATCCACTGAGAGCGGTGTGCTACTTATCCACTGAGAGCAGTGTGCTACTTATCCACTGAGAGCTGTGTGCTACTTATCCACTGAGAGCTGTGTGCTACTTATCCACTGAGAGCGCCGTGCTATTTATCCACTGAGAGCGGTGTGCTACTTATCCACTGAGAGCGGTGTGCTACTTATCCACTGAGAGCGCCGTGCTACTTATCCACTGAGAGCGGTGTGCTACTTATCCACTGAGAGCGGTGTGCTACTTATCCACTGAGAGCTGTGTGCTACTTATCCACTGAGAGCTGTGTGCTACTTATCCACTGAGATCGGTGTGCTACTTATCCACTGAGAGCGGTGTGCTACTTATCCACTGAGAGCGGTGTGCTACTTATCCATTGATAGCGGTGTGCTACTTATCCACTGAGAGCGGTGTGCTACTTATCCGCTGAGAGTGCTGTACTACTTATCCACTGAGAGCGGTGTGCTACTTATCCGCTGAGAGTGCTGTACTACTTATCCATTGAGAGCGGTGTGCTACTTATCCGCTGAGAGTGCTGTGCTACTTATCCATTGAGAGCGGTGTGCTACTTATCCATTAAGAGCGGTGTGCTACTTATCCACTGAGAGCAGTGTGCTATTTATCCACTGAGAGCGGTATGCTATTTATCCACTGAGAGCGGTGTGCTACTTATCCACTGAGAGTGCTGTGCTACTTATCCACTGAGAGTGCTGTGCTACTTATCCACTGAGAGCGGTGTGCTACTTATCCACTGAGAGCGGTGTGCTAATTATCCACTGAGAGTGATGTGCTACTTACCATTGAGAGTGTTGTGCTACCCTTCCACTGAGTGCGGTGTGCTATCCATCCACTGAGAGCGGTGTGCTACTTATCCACTGAGAGCGGTGTGCTATTTATCCACTGAGAGTGATGTGCTACTTACCATTGAGAGTGTTGTGCTACCCTTCCACTGAGTGCGGTGTGCTATCCATCCACTGAGAGCGGTGTGCTACTTATCCGCTGAGAGTGCTGTACTACTTATCCACTGAGAGCGGTGTGCTACTTATCCGCTGAGAGTGCTGTGCTACTTATCCATTGAGAGCGGTGTGCTACTTATCCACTGAGAGCGGTGTGCTACTTATCCACTGAGAGCAGTGTGCTACTTATCCACTGAGAGCGGTATGCTATTTATCCACTGAGAGCGGTGTGCTACTTATCCACTGAGAGTGCTGTGCTACTTATCCACTGAGAGTGCTGTGCTACTTATCCACTGAGAGCGGTGTGCTACTTATCCACTGAGAGCGGTGTGCTAATTATCCACTGAGAGTGATGTGCTACTTATCCATTGAGAGCGTTGTGCTACCCTTCCCCTGAGTGCGGTGTGCTACCCATCCACTGAGAGCGGTGTGCTACTTATCCGCTGAGAGTGCTGTGCTACTTATCCACTGAGAGCGGTGTGCAACTTATCCACTGAGAGTGATGTGCTACTTATCCAATGAGAGCGTTGTGCTACCCTTCCACTGAGTGCGGTGTGCTACCCATCCGCTGAGAGCGGTGTGCTACCCATCCACTGAGTAAATAAACAAACAAAGGAATGTGCAAATACTGATGGGGTTATTTAACACGCTTAGTGACATCCAAAGAAGAAAAGGAATTCAAAAATGGAAATGGCTATTTAATAGCTATTTATTTAAATCAATTTTGAAAATACCAAACATGAAACTTAGTACAAAATAGAAAATTTGCAGACGCAAAGTTAAAGGATAGGACACAATAAAATTTCTATCGCCACAAAACTCATGCATATCACAGTCATACCACTCGCATTCACATCCAAACGTTCAAA
Organism: Lissotriton helveticus; assembly: GCF_964261635.1. NCBI lineage: Eukaryota > Metazoa > Chordata > Amphibia > Caudata > Salamandridae > Lissotriton > Lissotriton helveticus. Next base: position 653,421,486 of record NC_136067.1, read on the forward strand.
AAAAGAGATTCAAATGTGATTACCCAATACAGATAAAGCTAAGTACCCGTAGGGGAAATCAAGAGCGGTCTGCTCTAATTACAACAGGGATTACACGAATGCTTTTCAATTACTAACCACTGAGATATTTTTGTCACAGTCAGGGTTATTCAAACAACACACTTTAAGTGAAGATAATATACAAAATATTCGAGTGCGAAACAAGTAGGCACAAGAACACACAAGAGAGCAGACCGAAGGGAAAAAGGCCTACGCGTTTCGAATCCCTCTAACTCAAAGGGGGATTCTCCTCAGGGCCAGAAAGCGTTCTGAAAAGTAGAAAAAGACAGAAACTAAGTACAAATTCTTTGTCTGAAATACAAGGACACTGAAAAGCACTACTACACCACCAAAACACATCGCTTACCCTCATTAGTAGGTGCAAGGCTAAAGACTCCTGGAAAAGTGAAAAAATAAAAGACAGAATAGACAAATGCCAAGTGTCAGTAGAAAGTGATATAACCAATAACCAAAGACATATAACCAATGTAAAACAACAAGAACAGGCTAGTCTCATCGCAATATCTGCTAACACTAATGGACATTGATTTACCTTGAAATCAATGCAGTGTCACCAGCTGCGGGAAGGTAAAGATCGAATCAGGTACGCGAATTCTGCGTGAAAAATAATAATGAGAATTGGTATAAATGACCAGCTCTTGGTATGGAGCAGAAGGAAACTCACACTTCAACTTAGAAACGCTCTTATCCGTAGCTGGGAAGCACGTTCAGAGAACAGGAGCTGGAAGGGCGCTGTGGTAGACTACAGCGCGTGCAGCTGAAAACGTGTAGTGCCCACTCTGTAATTAAAATATAGGGCGGTGTTAGGTAACGATGGAACAAATGAGGAGTGGTGCCGCAATCCAATCGGACCAAAATTCCGGGGCTTACCGGGGCTGAAAGAATCTGCCGAGTGAAACGGGTGGCGGTCTAAGGGCGCTAATCCCTCACGCATGCGAAGTCATTGTAAATCAGTCAGACGAAAGGGATACTGTTTATAGGCCACAGAGCTGGGTCAGGAGGTGTCTCAGGGCGCTAATTCCTCGCACATGCGTGGTCTGGGTGAATTGGTCAGACGAGCCGCAGAAAAGAATCTGGAGGCGTCTCACAGGAAGGGGGCGTCAGATTGAATACAATAAAGCAAACCAGATGAATCCTCATGTTTTACTGAAGCCTGTAGTCGCTTATAGAAAATAAAAAAAGGAACAAAACAGAAAATGGATTAGTTGGGAGACTTGGAAAAAGGGCCTGCACAGCACCACCTGGGGAGTAATCTCATAGTGAACTTGAAAGTGGTGAATGAAGAGTAAGGATCCGCATCAATAGAATGACTTATAGTTTGTAGATTTCGGATAATTCATTCAGACCTGTAGTAGCCGTATCGAATTTTACAATGAGGAGTGCCTCTCTTTTGGATAATTTGGAATCCCAATCCCCACCACGTGAGTCTTTTTTGACCTTGGAGATGATAGTCCATTTTAAGTTGCTGATTTGGTGGTTAAGTCTCGTCCAATGGTTGACCAATGGTGCAGTTTCTACTTTATTTTTGATCCTTGATTTGTGTTGGGAGATTCTTTGATGCGCCTCTTGGTTAGTTTTGCCAATATATATGAGTCCACATGGACATGTGATCCCATACACCACAAATATGGATTTACGGTTGCTGAAAGTTTCGTGTTTCCACGAGATGCCATTGTGTTGGAATAAAAACCCTTCCGTGGTGGTATCGCAACATAGGCATGTGCCACATTTGTGGTGCCCCACAATGGGGTTTAAGCCCATCATTTGTCGTAATGTGGGTTGTTTTTCTTGCATGTTTGCAGCTCTCACCACATAATTAGCAATGCTGTTTTCCTTTTTAAATGCAAAAAGTGGTGGCTGGTTCATGCTTTCATCCAGATTTTTTACCAGGTGCCAATTTTGTCCGATGATCTTTTTGAGTTTGTTTGCATTTGGACAATAAGTTGTTACACAAACTTGGCGCTTTAGCGGGGGTTTATTTCGTCGCTCAAGTAAGGTTTCCCGTGGGGTCCATCTCGCCCGTTTCATACAATTTCTCACCAATTTTCTTGGGTATCCACGGTCGCACAGTTTAGATACCAGAATGTTGGCATGGAACTTGTAATCAGCATTAGATGTACAATTTCTACGTACACGCAAAAATTGCCCATAAGGGAGATTTTCTTTTAGGCTCCTCGGATGATTGCTTGAGAACAAGAGAGCTTTATTACGGTCCGTTGGCTTGACAAACAATGATGTAACTAATTTGCCGGCAGAGGGAAAGACTTCTACGTCCAGAAATGATATCTTTTGAGTCGAATGGGCTATGCTAAACTGTATGTCCAGTGTTCTAGCATTTAGTCATGTGTGGAACAGTTTTAAGTTGTCTTCTCCACCTGTCCACACCATGAAGACGTCATCTATAAAACGCAGCCACGTTCTGATGTACTTTCAGAATGGGTTGTTATTGTGGACATATGTATCCTCATACAACGACATGAACAATACTGCCAGTTCCGGGGCGAATGGGCACCCCATTGCTACTCCTTTCACGTGGAGGTAAAAGTCTTTCACAAAGCAGAAGTAGTTTTTCTTTAAAGCAAAAGACGCTAAATCAACCACTGAGAGCGGTGTGCTACTTATCCATTGAGAGCGGTGTGCTACTTATCCATTAAGAGCGGTGTGCTACTTATCCACTGAGAGCGGTGTGCTACTTATCCACTGAGAGCGGTGTGCTATTTATCCACTGAGAGCGGTGTGCTACTTATCCACTGAGAGCGGTGTGTTACTTATCCACTGAGAGCGTTGTGCTGCTTATCCGCTGAGAGTGCTGTGCTACTTATCCGCTGAGAGCGCTGTGCTACTTATCCGCTGAGAGCGCTGTGCTACTTATCCACTGAGAGCGCTGTGCTACTTATCCACTGAGAGCGCTGTGCTACTTATCCACTGAGAGCAGTGTGCTACTTATCCACTGAGAGCGGTGTGCTAGTTATCCACTGAGAGCGCTGTGCTAGTTATCCACTGAGAGCGCTGTGCTAGTTATCCACTGAGAGCGCTGTGCTACTTATCCACTGAGAGCGGTGTGCTACTTATCCACTGAGAGCGGTGTTCTAGTTATCCACTGAGAGCGGTGTGCTAGTTATCCACTGAGAGCGGTGTGCTAGTTATCCACTGAGAGCGGTGTGCTAGTTATCCACTGAGAGCGGTGTGCTAGTTATCCACTGAGAGCGGTGTGCTAGTTATCCACTGAGAGCGGTGTGCTAGTTATCCACTGAGAGCGGTGTGCTAGTTATCCACTGAGAGCGCCGTGCTACTTATCCACTGAGAGCGGTGTGCTAGTTATCCACTGAGAGCGGTGTGCTAGTTATCCACTGAGAGCGGTGTGCTAGTTATCCACGGAGAGCGGTGTGCTAGTTATACGAGAGCGGTGTGCTAGTTATCCACTGAGAGCGGTGTGCTACTTATCCACTGAGAGCGGTGTGCTAGTTATCCACTGAGAGCGCTGTGCTAGTTATCCACTGAGAGCGCAGTGCTACTTATCCACTGAGAGCGGTGTGCTAGTTATCCACTGAGAGCGGTGTGCTAGTTATCCACTGAGAGCGGTGTGCTAGTTATCCACTGAGAGCGGTGTGCTAGTTATCCACTGAGAGCGGTGTATTACTTATCCACTGAGAGCGCCGTGCTACTTATCCACTGAGAGCGCCGTGCTACTTATTCACTGAGAGTGCCGTGCTAGTTATCCACTGAGAGCGGTGTGCTAGTTATCCACTGAGAGCGGTGTGCTAGTTATCCACTGAGAGCGGTGTGCTAGTTATCCACTGAGAGCGGTGTGCTAGTTATCCACTGAGAGCGGTGTGCTAGTTATCCACTGAGAGCGGTGTGCTAGTTATCCACTGAGAGCGGTGTGCTACTTATCCACTGAGAGCGGTGTGCTAGTTATCCACTGAGAGCGGTGTGCTAGTTATCCACTGAGAGCGGTGTGCTAGTTATCCACTGAGAGCGGTGTGCTAGTTATCCACTGAGAGCGGTGTGCTAGTTATCCACTCAGAGCGGTGTGCTAGTTATCCACTGAGAGCGGTGTGCTAGTTATCCACTGAGAGCGGTGTGCTACTTATTCACTGAGAGTGGTGTGCTAGTTATCCACTGTGAGTGCTGTGCTACTTATTACACCAGATAAACTCTGATCGGGATGGTGCTGGATGTTATCAGGAGCGTTAAATAACACCTGTGACAGTTTGACCCCAACAGTGGAAATACAAGGAGGATTGTGAGGCCTTCAGCACCAAAATTCGCAAGTTCAGATATTAAACGAGCCTTTTTCACCTGCTAAATTTCAGCAGGTTTGGCCCACCCGAATTTAACAGGGTAAAACTATGGAGGGCAGACTTCATTGCACCTTGTAAGTACTTGGTGTAGTAAACTATGCACCTCTTGTAAAATGGGTTTGGGAAGGGGTTGTAAAATAACAAAGCACTTGTAATCGAGATCTAAATGTTTGCTGTTCATGACTTTGAAATGCCTCATTTAATTTAAAACGTTTCCTCATTATGTATTGAAACTTTTTCATACTGAGCTATTTTTTTTTTTTACAGTCTGTGAGCAAGACCGGGCGGCTCCTGATCAGCCACGAGGCTCCCGTGACAGGGGGCTTTGCCGCAGAAATAAGTTCTACGGTCCAGGTAGGTCTGGTGTATTTATCCAGCTTCTCAGATGTTGGACTACACTAACAGATAGTTAAGATACTCTGTAACCCATCTGTGATTTTTCATAAGGATATTCTCAAAATGTTTAAGTTGTAATTACAACCAGCATGTTTAATGATGCACACATTGCTGTATTTTTTTCTCCCTTCGCAACCCTTTCACCCCAGTATTCTCTGGATAGATTTAAATATACATTTTAGAATAGGACAGGTTGTCCTGATTCTTAAGATCTAGTGTACAGTAACAGCTTCTGCCTTGGCAGCTGGCGTTGTAGTCTGTGTACATAATTTACTACCGGGCTTAACTTTATTTAAATTAAATGCAGATTAATGTTACCTGATAAATGCTTAAACCATGTGGATTTTCTCCGTGTGCTGGAGATGCAGAGCCTGCCCTGCTGCGTGCACTCAGTGCAGGGCTGGATTGTTGTTTCTATATTGTAGCCTTGCATTAATTTGCGATTAATTGTTTTGCTGTATACGTTTTTAATTTGTATTTCTCATGAGGCACACTGAAATATTGTGGTTGGAATTTCTCTTTGGGCTGAAAGCAACTGGGAAACCGAGCTGGCCTGTAACTCTTAGGAGATCTAGTTTTGCTCTTATTTGTATTCTTGGTGGGAGCCAAGTATTTTCTCAGAATCCTTTAAAATTAAAACGTTGCTCATTCATCCTACGAACCGTGAAAACTCAGGTGTCGTGTTAAAGCCAGTGGAGTTGTGGGGCTCTGATTGTCAGGTGTTGCACCACGAACCACGCTCGGACCTTCTGAAGGCCGTATTTTTAAGTTAATGAACTGTTAAGCAAAGCTTGTGAGTTGTAAAGCACAAGGGAGATTGCTAAAGAGCAGGGAAATGTGTAAGCAGCATAACTAGTTCTTTGACTTGGGGACACTGCAGGAAATGATGTCATGTGACCTATGGTTAGTTACTTCACACAAAGGGGCTGGAAAATTTCTAGCAGATACAAATTAAAAACTCTATAAATAAACTTACTTTTTCAAATCCTGTTGAAAATGCTCACATATGTTTTGTCAGTATCAGACAGTATGTGCAGGTAGAGAGGAAATAATGCAGCATTGGTTAAGAATCTTTTCAATGCAGTACAGCAATGGGAACTATGCTGTCTAAGTTGACATTGCCCAATATCAATTAAGCATTATACAACGGCAAGGTCGATGGGCATGTAATGTTCTGCACATATTTACTTTGCAAGTTGATTTAGAAATCAAGAGAAGGATGTAAAGAACGCTCAGTCTTGGAATGTAGGTCACAGTGCTATTCATGGCAGGTCTTGCTTTTCCAATAAACTTCCTTTCTGCAACATGATTGTGTTGCATAGATCCTTCTCCAGCCAATCAGCCTTTGCACCTTTATAGGGTTACTGTACATTAATTTTACAGATTAAAGTGCACCTCACTGGTAGAGTACTTGTGTTGGTCAACAGTCTGCTTGCTCCCCATTTAGTGTACATACAATAATGTAGTGTTAAGGAAAGGTAGGCACCAGATTAAATGGGGGATCATTCACTTGAGTGTTAAATAAGGGCTGTCTAACTGGCATAAAGGCAGTTATTATCCACATGGAAATACAGGCTGCCATGTTGATGCTTAGGGGGTACCAAGTAGTACTTTGACGCCTGGAAATCAGGAGACTGAACTGATGGTTAGGATGCTGCTGCTTGGCTTCCTTGAAAAGCTCGAGTAACTGACTGGGGGTAAATTGAGGTCTAGTTAACAGGATAGAATATTATCTGCTGCCATGAGAAGCTATAACTCTGATGATGATTGGGCATCCTGCTGTGTAGAGACTGGTCCGAGGGTAAAATTGATGTTCGGCTAGCATGAATTCAAGAATGTGGCCGACAACGCAGTGTATAAGGTTTACAATCTCTGAATAGCACACTGGTCGTTTTGAAAAATAGTTTACTGGGCCTATGCTTGGAGGTCTTGAAGAAAATAATTCAGTGTGCAGCAAGTTTTGCTAAGCTAGCTGGAAATCAAGAGTAGGCCTCCATTGCTTTCTCTGGTATGCGTGGTTTGCATCCCTGGATTGGATTCCAAACTCCGTGAGGAGTAGAAGTGCCTATGCCACTTAGTTGTCTTGACAAGAAGGAACTGAATGGATTACACTTGTTGTGCATAACTATAAGGAAATAAAGAAGAATGCCAGTATGCAGAGGAGTGGTAAATCCTGTTAAAATGTCCCTGAGCAGAATTCTGGATTCTGCTATAAACAGTTAAATTGAAGATGCTGATTGGTCCTTGTGGTAAGGGATTGACTGAAGCACAAGGTGTTGCTGGGCTATCTCAAAATCAAGAACCTTGTAGGCAGCACTGCAAGATGCTCTGTATAGTGATTACAAGTCCACAGCTGCATTTAATAGCTATTGTACAGATGCTGCTATGCTGTCTTGATAAAGATATGATAAATCACCGGACAGCAAGTTGTTACTTGGCCGGCTGCTAATCAAAAGAAGGCTAACGATGCTTAGCATTGCTGTTTTCAGATCTCTGCATGACTAGCTGTTGTGCTGAAGCTGCACAGCCATTGTGACTAGCTGATACTAATTGGACAGCAACCTGGTGCGTTGCCGATGGTGTTAGCTGCTGCCTTCAGGCTCCTACATAAAGGTGCTGGCTTCTGCAGTCACTAGCTGATGTATGTGGTGAAGCAACATATTTATCAAGGTGAGAACAGGCTGACTGGAGAGCAATTGCTGCTTGCCTGGGAATCAAGAGGAGTATAAGAGTATGAGATGTGGTTTACACATTCACTTGACAGGGCACTCGTTTCAGCAGTACTGATGCTGCTTGACTCCCTTCCCGAGAAGATGACATAGAATAGAACTAAGTGACATGTTTATCTGAGTGTGGAAATAAATGTGATGTTTAAGAGGATACCTCTGGTGGCACTCATCAGCAAATCAGTCTGTGGCTTCATTCAAATGTAGGAGTTTCACCTCATTGGGTTCACACGCTATTATCATCAAATCTCTGAGTCCGTTGCCTTTCAGTTCTAATTTCAAAATGGCGTGCCGCCCACTCCGCTTTTAACTGCAGAGTGCTGAATACCACCGAGGATGGCAGTCCTTGCTCTGCTAATAACTCTCTGGCAGCCTGACCCCAAATAGATTTCAAAAACACTTTTGCCCATCCATGCGGTTTTGGCCCTGAGGCCCTGTGATGCTACAAGTGCAAGGACCAATGTGCATTATCAGCTCTTACTCTGCTAAGAACCCTCCCCACAAACTGCCTCACGACCAAACATTGATGAATACCTACTTGTCAAACCCCCAGTCCATACTGAGGCGTGGATAAGGCTGTGGGGCCAGGAGTGGGGACCTAGGGCCACATATCATGGCCTCCTTGGATGACCTCAGGTAGGGCGCATCCTGACCGAAGATACAGTTGCAACCAACTCAAGAACATTTTAAACTGTCTCACTGTAGCTGACAGGAGAAACTCACAGATGCTAATAGAAAAGTTAAGGTGACTTTGCAGTCAGCTTGTGGCAAAATAGACAATTTTACTAAACTTAACACAAATAGGTGACACCTCAGCCCCTTAAGGTGCTGGCGACAGCTCTTTCTCAGCTGCAGCCGTTGCCATCCGGGGAGCTTTCAGCGAGACCCAGAAGTTGACAAGTGCCCAACAAACAGTGAAGTACCTCAAAGACCGCACTGAAGATGCCAAAGTGAGGTCAAGACGAAATTAAGTCCAAATCCTGGGACTTCCAGAGAGGATAGGAGGATCCAACCTATACAGTTTATCATCAACTGGCTAAAATCATGGGTGCCGGCAGGAGACCTTTTCCCCTGCATCATCATTGAAAGAGCTTACAGCTCTGTGGCACTGAACCCACCTCCTGGTGCACCAGCCAGGCCGTGTATAGTCTGAGTTTTCAACTGATCTGACAGGGATGCAACATTGAAGGCAGCTTGGAAGCAGGAGAACTTACATTGTGGGGCAGCAAACATATTTATCTTTCCAGACTACACCCTAAATGTCCAACAACAATGCCATTGCTTCACAGCGGTAAACAAAATCTGAGATTCCTCCAACTAAAATACATGCTACTTTTTCCCCCCAGGTTGAAAGTTGTCTTCAAGGACAACAGCCATTTTCTTGACTCACCCGAGAGTGCCTGTGGGTGGTTGGAGGAGTGCATAGAGATAAAGCTCACACAGAGCATCTCTGGTGCCCCAGACAGAAACAGGATCAGATGCTCTGGGTGTCCCTTGAGCACAGTAGCTGATGGGGAAGGCAGTACTGCTGCTCCCCGAAGGGGCACCATAAGAGGATCAAAAGTACAATTCTTTTGTACCGGAGATGAGGGCTCCTGTGATGACTCTGAGCCTCTCGGCCACCATGGAATGCATCTTGTAATGCATACAGTTTAACTAACTGCATTAGAAGAGAGGCTGTACTCCAATATGTAAAACACCAATCTTCTTCAGTCCTGTTTTAACAGGAAACACATTTTTCGGGCAATAATTGTTCATTTATCAGCATTTATGGCTTTGATAAAGTAAACCATGCCAGCTTTACAGCAGATTCTAGAGGGGTGATGATAGTTTTTCACAAGTCCTTTCCACTGTTAGTTGAACAGGCGACATTAGACGTCCTGGGCCAATACATTCTTACCTCTAGTTCAATACAGGGGCATGCCTGTTCTTCCTGTCTGTCTATGTTCCCCCAACCCTATTGGAGTCTATACTTGAGTCCCTCACCAGGCTGCTAGGAGGCGCAACCCCTGGCAGATAATTCATGAGCAGTGATTTCAAGGTGATGACGCAGGCAAACCAAAATACATGGCACCCCTGGGGAATTGGCTCGCGGTGCTCCCACACCTCTTTAATTGGTTTGAATCTCTTGAATTTGTAGAAGTATAGTGCCATTGACAAAAAGCTTGCCAGGTGCTCTCCTATTTCTCAGGAGCTCCAAACTTATTTTCCCAATTGGACTATTTCTTTCATCCCACAACTGACATACAAGCAGTGTCACGGATAAAAATACTGCCCAGAGGCATATCCGACCATGCCTCAATTTTGCTAGTTTTGCATAACTTTAATGCCAATGGTGGATGATCCCATTGTGGCTACAAAATCAAACTATAGCTGATGGCCTGAGACAGGACGCTGTGGATTACTTTGCCCTTGGTCCAGCAGGCTATCACCCTTTGGGAAGTCTTTAAAACGGTAATTAGAGGCAATGCGATGTTCTACATTAATTAGGAGAAGAAAAGCAAAAGACTTAGTTGCTCTCGAGACACATATCACCCAGTTAGAACACACTCTCTTGGACACTGGGGACCCCAGTCTTATCTGAGACTTGAAAAAAGAGCTCAGCTAAACAACCTCACTCTAGGTACAGTAAGATATATTTGGTTGGCCTCACAAAGGAAGTTATATGACTCTGGAGATAAGTGTGGTAAGTTTCTCTATTGTTTGCAACGAGCGATCATGTATCCAGACTCCTACCTATTTTACTCACCTTGGAGGGACAGACAGTGATTGATGGCAGACATTGCAGACACTTTGCCTTATATCATAAGACTCCTTATGCCCGACACCTGCAATAAACTCCAACCCCAAATTACTGACCTATCAGTTATGTCCGAATACAGCTCAAGCTGGGAGAGTCGGGAACACCCCGTAACACAAGAAGAAATTGTAGCTATGCAGGTATGCAGTGGGGCAAAACCTCTTGACCTGATAACTTCTCCATAGAATTTTTATAAAGGTATGCGTCAACAGTATTCTTTTTTTTTTTCTTCTAAATTTGTTTTTATTTTTCAACAAAATAAGTAGCGCAAGACTGGTGTCACAGCAGGAATCAATCGCAAACGTTATCATCAACATCGGGGCCATCTGTCCCCCTCCCTCTCAAGCTGATCAAGGTAAAAATCACCACCAGTGTCTTACGCGTCAACCGTATTCTTGCATCTATTTTTCTTTTTAAATAAAGCCATCGAGAAGGGAGTATTAGTACGGGACTACTTTAGCCAAAATCTTCAAACCAGGGGAGGCTCCCAATACCTGTTTCTCTTAAAGACCCATTTAATTATTAAATGTTTGGACCATGTTGCTTGACAGGATCCTCGCATCAAGATTCCTTGGATTATTAGGAAAGTAGGTCACCATGACCAAAATGATTTTCTGCCTGGCAGTGGGACCAGGCATTGCATCAGGTGTATACAGCTCGCCTTGGCCCCCATGGCCCTTTAGATTTCATCCTTCTAGACTTTGAAAAGCCTTTTGACTCGGTTAATTAGAACTTCCTGTTTCCTTCCTGGTTCAAATCCTATGTAAATTCCTGGCTGGAGTCAAAATACTCTATGCAACTCTCCTGGCCATGGTGCGAACCAAAAGTGTGCTGTCAGACCTCCTTCCTGTTACAGCATGGCATCAAGCAGGGATGCCCCTTTACCCCTCTACTGTACCCCCACATTGAACTGTTACCTGAATGGATTCGTAGGGATGCATTAGTACAGGACTTTTGTGAAGGGGCACGACAGAGGACCACATCTCTCTATATGCAGAAGACATTCTCTTATTCTTACAGAATCTGCCCAAAACTGGAAACCATCAAATGTAAATAGACACTATAGACGGCTCAATTTAAGGCCTAACTGTCAATTGGAAGACATCCGCCTCGGTCCCAGTCAGAGGAGACATGGCTGTTGGGATCAACTCTCCCACCTACAGGTTTAGAGGGAGCGCTTCAGGTACCTGAGAACCTTTGTCTCTCTATCCGAGCAGATTAGTTGGGAGGCTAAAATAACATCCTTGTTTCAGTTCCCATCTCAGTATTTAGAGAGGTTGTCAAAACTCCCACTTTCCATACTTGCCAGGACCGCCCTATACAAGATGATTGTGCTCCCCCAATGGGTATACATCATACCAAACTTCACATTTGAGATTACACAGCGTTTTTTCAACAAACAATGAGCCTCCCTTAGTGATTCTCAAGTAGTGCCCACAATGAAATATTGAAAGCATCCCCCAGGCGCACTTCTCAATTAATCTCCTGGTTGGCCCAGGATTCCTTCTATTTAATGATGCAGTCCAATCAATGGTTTCTATTCATCCATAGATTTCATTTTATTCATACATCCATACGATATCATTTCATATGGTTTTTTCAACTTTATGTGTAATTCATTTCAATTCAATTAGCTTGCTCTCAGTCCAATGCATTTCGGGCATACCATGCCCTTCATCGGGGACCGTTAAATAGAAACAAGGTTCAAACACGGTGTAATCAATATGATGGTCATTGTTTCACACAAAAAAAACTCTTTTACGTAATACCAAAATCAATGCAAAACATGCTACTGTGCAAATCTGTGAAAATCCCAGTGACTTTTGTGCATAAAAACAAGCTTGAAAAGCTGCCCTCAGGCACTCACATAGTAAAGACGTAAACTGTTTTAAATCATGACTCGATAAGTTTTCAGCTGCAAAACATCAAAAATCATGTTGTATCAACTCTGCATTGTTTATCACCTTCAAATTGAAATGCGGCTCAAAAGTTAGTTCTAAACAACACTTACTAGTATAGACGCGAAGCGTCTCATTCGATATTTCATCCACGGTGTGTACCACGTATTGAGGCGGACGCGAGCAGCCGCCATCCATGAAGGTTTAAACACTTTCCAGTGCGCCTCTTTTGTTAAGCGCTCTCGGATTGGTTCGGCTCCCGATCCCTCCCTTAGTGATCTCATATGGTGGGGTCACCTCACCAACTTCGTGTCTCTTTTGTTAAATGTATTCTCACTATACAATGGGGGCCTGGGAACCCATAAGGTTCACCTACACCAAGGGCAGGCTACGCCCTAGTGATTAACGACTGGATTTTTGGTGATAGAAGAGAACTGGCACATTGATTGGAACTAAATCTGTTTCTCGGAAATGACACACTACACTATCTGTATAACTCGACTTCGAAATGCTCTGTCTGAGATGACTACATGAACCACCAGGGCTAGGACTATGGCTTTGAAATATATTAAATGGTTCAAATGGATTCACATCTGAAGATACAATTCTCTTGCCGGGAAATAAGTGGTCTGGCTGAGCTTGGACACTTTTCTCCCTCATGTGTAAACTCGGGCGATCAGCAAATAGGGATAATGTACTGAAGGACTACAAATACGCTTAAATCAATGAGTAGATTTATTATAGATAATACAGGTACTGCGCAGAAGTGTTCATGTAACAGAGACTCTGCAGCAACTGTCAACCAGTATGACTAACCTCTTAGCATTCTATAAAGGAATCAGAATATACACACAACTCTACTGGGTGATTGAAACGTCAACCCAGAACCATTACATTATCTCATCCCTCTTGTTGGTTTTATTACAAGAACACCTCTAACTTATAGAAGATAAATGTACAAAAACCCAGTTGAAAAAAACATGAGATACAGAAAATAACAAGAAATAATAAAAACAAATATCTAACATTTGTACAAATACTATGCACTATAACAGATGATAAAAATATTTTTACATCAACGATTTTTAATTGAAACATCACAATGCCGCTTGCTCCTACGCTGGCCAATGTGGACCTCTTCTTTTTCCCAGTCTGTTTTGGAAGACAACCCACACTTGGCATTTGTAGTACCCTCACCGCGAGTTCCAAGGTTGGCCTCTCCATCTTGCCCTCTGGTGATTCTTCAGCTTAATCACCCTGTCCATGTTCCACCACTTTTTGTTGTTTACTCTAACAGGATTACCACAAATTATGTCCACAATCATGGGTTCTGAAAACATCATACTGCCTTTCTTAGTGTGAACAGGAACTTTGACTCACACCATATCCCCAACCATCACTTGCTGAGGAAAAGCCCTTTTTCTCGTATCAAAATATTCTCTTTGCTGTTCTTGGGCTCTACCAACATTCAATCTGGTAAACTCATCTACCTCTTCCATGACAATCATCTTCGCACATCTTGATATCCAACCTAGACATAATTTTGTCGAAGGGTTTCTGCTTCTCAACAACTCGACCAGTGAAACCTTGTTTGATGAATGGGGAGTGTTACAGTTAAACCAAAGCATAGAATGCACAGCATTCTGTACCATGCACTTGCTTGCAATAGCCTACTGTAAATAATTGTTCAAAACCCATTCATGTGTTCAACGAGTCCGTTCATTTGTGGAGGATATGATGATGTGCTTGCAATGGGCAACCCTCTCCTTGTTGCAGGAACCTTTGAAATTCTGGGTTCACAAATTGTACTCCATTATCCGAAATAACCGAAGATGGAAACCCCTCTCGAAAAAAGATGTATTTTAGGAAAACAATAGCATTCCTTGTAGTAGGTTCTCCAAAAAATTTACCTCAGGCCTCTTGGAATAGTAGTCTATGACCACCACTGCGAATCTGGATGAAACAGGCAGAGAGTTGAAACCGCCAACCAAATCGATGTCTACTTTTTCCCACTGTCTACTGGGGTAATCTATGGGCAGAACTCTCTCTCACACTGCGTTTGGTTAATGTCTTTCCCACATGTCCTTCATCTGCACCATACATTAGTCTATTTCTTAAACTCTCAGGGGTATCAATCTTTCTCCACGCATCAGAAGGTCATCTTCCACAGAGAGTTCCTGAGATACTTTCACATAAGTTTGAAACTGGTACGTAACATACTTCTCTTTTGGCCAGCCTTCCTTAGCATACTTAATGACCTGTCCAAGCACTTAATCTCTAGATAACTCTCTCCTTCACTCCGTTTCACTAATGGCGCACATACTCTCCACATGAATGGATGCTATAAAGCAATAATCCAGAACTTCATCATCCATAGAATCAACATTGGTCCCAACAACAGAGAATCTTGATAGAAAATCTGCTCTACCATTCCTATTAGCAGGCAGATATATACCACTCCAAAATCGTATTGTAAGAGCTTAGTGGACAACCTGGCGATTCTTGGTGTGTGCTCTTTAATCTTCTCACCAGAAAGTATAAAAACCCCAAAACAAAATGGTTACCCCAGATTTAAGAATGGAACTTTCTGATGGCCTACTAACAGTTCTTTTTCAATGACCAAAAAATGTGTTTCTGCCCCTCCAGAACTTACCACTACAGATAACTATATACAATGAGTGGTGATGGCTGCTTGTTTCTACTCTTTGTAGTTGTTTGTTGAGACTCTTGTAAATTGGTGGTAAGGAAATCCACCTAAAGAAAAATAGCCAAGGGCACAAACAGTGTTGAGAGTCGAGAACAACTGCCTTATTTGTTCCCTGAATTTCATTTACACACAGACACCAGTGAGTTTTGCAGAAGAGAAAGCACCTTAATTGAGGAGTCATTGGCCTACTTTAATATTGAGGGAAGAAGCTTCCAAGCATGCAAGTGGATAAAGTATCCATTCAAGCAGCAACTGTGTTTAATGGATTAATGGATATACACACAAAGCACAAATGATGTGAGTCTGTTAGACAAAGAGACGAGCTATAAGCCATCAGGAAACACTGTATGACAGGGGCTTTCATACAGGTGTGTGTCTAGGCACTACTTAGGTCTAAGGCATAATTCCCATGTGTAAAGTTTGGTAATAACTTACTTATAGTTACCCTCCTTTTCCTCCGATTAATCGCTGAATGCTTCAGCTTAGTGGACAGTAAGAATACAGGCATGATGTGGCCAGTGTTGCAGAGGCTGAAGTCGCCTTATTGAAAGCCATGAGGAACATAATGGTTGAGGAAACCTTCGAGGCTAGAATGAAGTGCTCACATTGTCATAATTCAAAAGGCACAAGGGGCTGTATTACTTACAGTGCCCATAGGACACAGCCCACTTTCTACGCCCCCAGTACACTGTTTTATTGCAGAGGGATTTTGAGTCTTGTGCACCCCTTTTTAGGCCTCGCCTACGCAGCGCGCATGCGCTGCATAGGAGAGAGACCTAATGCCATCGGCACAGCTTTCCCTGCAAAGACGTGCACACGTTGCATTGCTTCCAATGGCAACGCGTGCACGTCTGGTGATTTCCTTGCGGGAGTGCGCGGCGCCAAATGGTGGCACCATATGGTTGCACGCTCCCGCAAGAGAATCGTGCAGGCCCCCTCCCCCTGCTGCAGCATGCGCTTGTACCTCTTTGCCACTTCTCACTCTCTCTTTAATTACTTCTCTCTCTTTAATTTCGCTGATTCCCCCTTCTGTCTCTCTGTCTCATTAGGTACCCCCTCTCTCTCTTTCACTTATTCGCCCCTCTCCTTCGCTGTCTCTCTTCCTCACTCGCCCCACCCCTCTTTCAGTCTGTTTCTCTTCTATTTTCTTTGCCACAACACCCTGAACTGTTTTCTCTCCCTTGCCACAGTCCGCAATCTCTTTTGCCTGCATTCTATACCCCCACTCCTCCAACAGTAAGTAGCATTTTTGGGAATCCACTGATAGATATGCAAGCATTGATGCAACCGTTGGTTGTCCTGACCCCCCCTTCTACCTGAGATGTGGTCTTAGTCATGGTCTTTCTTGCTCCCGTTTTGCATTTCACTTTACCCACTCCACAGCGCTGCCTCGGGTCAGGGATCCATTTGTATCCGCAGGCTGGCTGCTTCCTGCGGACATTGCACCCCCGCTGGGAATTAGGGCAGCCCGCAACTTCCCTGTTTTTCTTCCTCTAGATGACATGAACCGCCGTAGCCATGGACCACAGTCAGCGGAGAATGCGCCCATTGTTGTTCGCAGCAGCACCTCCCGAAACAAAGCGCACAGCAGGCAGTTCAACAAGCCCATGCTGAGCAATCAATCTGCTCCCCGCTGAACCACGGAGAGAGAAGGTAAGAGGTGTGATAGTTAGTCGCACGCCATCTTACCTCTCCTTTAATCACAAATCTCACCCACCTCCTGTAGTGCTGATAATGATTCAAACTTGTGGGAGCCTAAATCAGAAGGGGAGAGAGGCAGCAAAGTCTTTCCAGTCATGCCTTGTTCAGTTTCCCACTGCTGAAGAAGGGACTCCCCACATCGTGTTTTACAGGTTCCCCTACTGACCCTGTGGTGTGCGCAATGAGGGCCAGCCACAAGGAGGGTGACTCCTGATTGGCGACGGTGAACCTCATAAACAGTATGGTATACTGGAGTGGCACGAGGAGTGACATGACAACCTGTGTCCTGGCTGTTGCGCTTTGAGGCTGAAAACATTGAGGACAATAGGCTAGTGAATCTGCCATTTCCAAAATAATTATTTCTCTATTTACTCAAAAATATTTTTGGTTTGAATTTTGGGATCATGCACTGTAATTTTCTTTGGTGACCTAGTACGATTAAATCCCATGACCACTTTAAATGCGTTTGCCGACTCTGGTTGGCACCAGTGCCGGTTTCTGCACAAGGGCGGGGTTTGCTGACCCCCTGCTTGCTGTGAGCCATGTGTAAAAGAAGAATGGTGATGGAATTATTTAATTGTTATTTTATATTTTAACAATGTGTGTGCCGCAGCCGCCAGCCGGCCTCGGCTGCCACCGAGCCGAAAGACATGCAGGGCATGTCCGTTTGGACGGCTGTCTTGTGACGGCAAGCCTGTGCCAGTGAACAGAACGTGTTAGCACGTTCCTTAGCAATCAACTTTTTGACATGAGTTTTGAAAGTCGATGTGAACGTAGCTCCAAACCCCCTGCAAGTATGTAGAACTGGACTTTCCAGGTGGAAACAATGAAAACCCTTGCTGACACCAGCACAACCATGCCCTTCTCAGGTCATGTATGGCAGTGTGAATGAGTGCTTTAGTAAATAGCTAAAAAATAATGTAAAGGGAAAGCAAGTGTAAGCACTTCACACGATTTACAGTATATTGTAAAATACATCAGTAAACACCCCCATACTCCAAAATGCAGGTTGTTATAGGCAGATAGACCTGGGCAAAAACCTTTTGTTTTCAGCCCTCAGTAAGTGGATGTGAAACTGTGGAGAATTCACTGTTTACGCAGCCGCCTGCCCCAAATTGTAAACAAGCATTTGCTATGCAATAGGTCTCGCATTTACGCGGCTTTAAGCTATTGGAATTGTAAATGACTATGCCTTTTATTTATGTTTTAAAAACGAAAACAAAAATAAAAGGCATTATCATTTGCAATGTCAATAGCTCAAACTCGCGTAAATGCGAGACGTATTGCATTGCAAATGCTTGTTTAATACAGTTAGCTATGAGGCACAACCAGCACTGATAGTATCGCAAGGGGGCTTGCACCTCATTTGCATAGGGACGTGGCAACATCTAGATGAGGGAAACACTGCCTCTGTGCCCTTGCTGTATTAAGGATATTAGTACAGAGTCAAAAAGGATGTCAGGAGGCGCACTGACTGTATGCCACAAAGAGGTGGTTTACATCCACTGACTGTACCCCCCTTTGAAGCGCAGACTGGTCATGCCTGCACAGTGAATGACAGAGTGGCTGCTTGAAGCAGTCACTCTGTCTTTCACTAACGAGCTGCCCCGAGGGCAGCACAGCCCTGTGGCTGCCCCAAGGGCAGCACAACCTTGTGGCTGCCCCAGTGGCAGCTCATTGATTGTAACAGGGTGCATTGTCCTTGTTTGCACTGGCGCATCTGTTAAAAGGTGTGCCTTTGCACAAACAGGGATAGTGCTTCCCTTACATAATACAGTCCCAGATCCTCAACCTTCTGTCTCTTCTCATCAGGAATAGAAATGTGATCAAGAGGTGAAGAGTAGGTAGACACACAAGGGTCAATTGCCTGAGTCTCTTGCCTAACTATCTACCATTTGGGCTTTTGTGGAGAACCAGTTGTCTTCTAGTTTCAGCACAGGAACAACAAATAATATCTTTTAGCAATTTTACAAAGTTACACAACTTTTAAGAGATTGCTATAAATGTGTTATTTTTGTCTTTACAGAGTCAATTTATTCAATGTTTTGCATTCATATAAAAGGTGCATATTAATGCTTAAATCATTGCCGAACTGCAACACAACCATGTCAGTGTCACCAGTATTCACAATGACACCTGAAAGCAGCAGATAAACTCTGAGATTTCCAGATACAATAATGTTATCATTCATTCTTTTTTGGTTAAATTAAAACGCAATCCATTACGGTCATGGTACACAGTAATATGCTATTTTTGTCCTGCCAATTTGGTTAGTGATTTCAAAGGATTGCTTTGATAACTAAAGGTGTCTGTTCTAGCCCAAATATTGTTGACCCTAAGTAATTCGAAGTGTTTAGTTAATTGACTAGCATAGATTTCTGCCTCTGTTTTTCTAACTTTACTCACATTGTGTCATGTGAAGAGGATTGTGGCGCTGAATGCATTTCAGAAACAGCAAAGAGAAATGAGTCCGCTGTATCCAGAAACTTATAGAAGCTAACAATCTGTCTTGCATAAAACGTTACAGCAAAGAAATAGTATTCAGAAAATGGCTTTCAGTCATTATGAGAGTTTTCGATATATTTGGGTAAAGGTATTGGTGGTAAGACTAGGTTTAGGGGTATTGGGTAGTAAGGGTAAAAAAAAAAAACGTAACTTGTGCTATGTAAAGCGCTCCGATACCTGACTCGGTTCGGGTCTAAAGAAAGAAAGGGTATTTTAAGGGTTTAGGGTTGGTAACGGCATTGGGTGGTAAAGGTATTTTCAGGGTTTAGGGTAGGTATGGGTATTGGGTGGGAAGAGTATTTTTAGGGTTTACAGTGGGTAGGGGTATTGGGTGGTAAGGGTGATTTTAGCGTTTAGGGTGGGTAAAGGAATTGGGTGATAAAGGTGTGTCTAGGGTTGCGTAAGGGTATTGAGTGGTAAGGGTATTTTTACGATTGTAGGTGGGTAGGGATATAGCGTGGTAAGGGTATTTTTAGGGATTACGGGTGGGTAAGGGTATTGGGTAGTAAGGGTGCTTTTAAGGTTTAGACGTGGGCAGGGGTATTGGGTGGTATGGGTATTTTTAGTGTTAAGGGGTGGGTATGGGTATTGGGTGGTAAGGGTATTTTTAGGGTTTTTGGGGTGGGTAGAGGTATAGTGTGGTAAGGGTATTTTTAAGGATTGTGGGTGGGTAAAGGTATTGGGTGGTAAGGGTTTTTTTAGGGTTAAGAGGTGGGTAGGGGTATTGGGTGGCATGGGTATTTTTAGGGTTAAGGGATGGCTATGGGTATAGGATGGTAAGGCTGTTTTTAGGGTTTAGGGGCGGGTAAGGGTATTGGGTGGTAAGGGCGTTGAAGGGTGTAGGAGTAGGTAGGGGTAATGGGTGGTAAGGGCATTTTTAGGTTTTAGGGATGGGTAAGGGTAATGTTAGGAAGGGTATTTACAAAAGGGGGTTTTGTGCGCTCGCCCCCTAAAATATACAATTTAAACATAGTAATAAACCTGTAATGGACATAAATCTATTTTTTTATATATATATTTTTTTTGTTTACAATTACAGATGTTACTTACATTGAACAGTAGGTGGAAGTGTTAGACTTTGTATTTTTCTGTACTTATTATCAGTCTATTTTATTAAAATAATCTTTTCATGAACATTTTTAAGATAACAATGTTAAAGTATGTGTGGTGGGAATGCTGAATTCTATACATTTTGGCAGTACGTTGATAGACTTTTTCTCAATGCAATTGAATGGAAGAAAGAACATATGGCACAATTGAAACTACAGATAGAAAACAGCAATACTCTCGCACACAAACAAGGTATAACATAGGTAACAAAATAGTAAGAAACAACAAGTATAGCCACAGAAAGCAGAAGCAGGTGTCCAAGTATAAACTACAGATAGCCACTAATAAACAGATGCTGAGCTTTTCCCGTGGCAACAAAATGTGGAAAAGTAAATTTTGCCATGTTCTGTGTCACTACGTGTCATCCATCATATGTTATGTGTGCATGATTAATATGCATATGTATTCCCCATGTTCGATTCAAGACACAATTATAGTTGTGTCCACCTCTAGTATGCCAGTTTCCAGTTCTCGTGAATACTACGAATATCAGGCCTATGTAAAGCTACGTTGCCACGTTTCTCAGTATGCACGTTATTCCATTATAAAGTCCCCGTCTCTAGGCCTCAAAAGGGCCTGGACACCAGATTCAGCTCCTGTCTCCTGAAACCTCGCTGAGGAGCGATACAGCCCCACCTGTATCCTCGACCCTTCACTTACTTCCTGCCTCACAGTGCCCGGTTCAGGCTGGCTCTGCCTTTGAGTCTGCCAAAAATATGTTATGATTCCAGTTATCAGTTCAGTCCTCCTTCTCTGCATTCCTAAATTACTGAATCGCATCAATAGTTTCCGTCATTGTCTAGCCTTCACGTCTCCACGTTAGAGAAATACTGTATTAATGGTCATTTAATATTCTTCATCACGCACTACATGTAGAATAATGCATGGTCCAGTCTTAGAATCAAGTTAGCCTTTCCCCTCCTGACTTCTAGTTTATATCAACATGTTCTCTAAACATCAGATACTAGATACTGTTTAGGTACATGTCGCCCTGACTCTCCAGACTTCAGTCTCTGCTCCTAGCACAGAGTTCATAGCCCCCAGCTTCTCCTAGTGATACGTCATTGCTAGTTTGCGCGCACCATCAGGTTAGAGGTCCCGGCTCCTTAGGTAGCCCCCTCCATGGTTTCCGCCCCATTCATGACATAGTCTGTTACGTTTGCATCACATGTCTATGTATACGCCCTGTTACACCTCTTTTCACCCTTATCTTTCGCGACTGCTACGCGTCACACCTTCTGCTCCACCCACTGCTACGCCTATTGCAATGTAATGCTATGTGTTTGCGTTATGTATATATGCTCATGCACTGTTATCAAAAAGTTGTTCCCCTTGTCCCGATCCTGTCCCCAGCAGCGCTGCTGGGCCTTACCATCCTGTTCCTGCCCTTTATGCTGTAATAAACCTGCAACCTCCTACTACCTCGAATCTTGACTCTTATTTATTGAGCTATCTGTTATTCATTTATACATTCAAAAATAGGGTATTATTTATTTATTTACCACATAATGGGGCCCGAACAGGGACTTGCCCTTTCCCCACGCGTCGGTGAAGCCACGCCGACCCCCTGACCCTCTGCAGTCGTGACGGAACTCTTCTGCGCACCGGCAGATATTTCTGCTTCAAGTATCCCTCAGGCCCACGGAGGAGACGGAGGAGGCGGTCCAGCATCCAAACGAGACGGTGGAGGAACGCGGCGAGTCCCGACCAGAGCCCAAGCCGAGAGTTCAAGGTCCGAGGTATCCGGAGGCCCACCCGTAACAGAAGTCCGAAGTTCGTCCGTCCGACGTCGAGGCAGTCCAGTCCAGTCTGAGGCTTTCCGTTCTTGCTGCCCGGTGAGTACCGTTACTGGGGTGGTATCTAGACAGGGTCAATCTAATTGACTCTGGTCCGTGGGTTGGTGGTACACAGACCCACAAACGAAGTGTCCACTTCGGTGGATGCGGGTCCTGACGTGTCTCTTTATGAGACCGGTAAGTTTCATACTGTTTCAGCAGTGCATCTAGTTCCTGTTCTAGTCAGTTCTGTTCTCGAGAAAATTCATGTATTCTGTGTTCCGTATTCCAGGTAGTATTCTGTTCGAACTGTTATTTTTAAATGTTCTTCATGTATTTTAATGTCGTGGTATGAATGGGGAATAAGTATCGTGTTTATTGTGTATTGTATTGTGTCTAGATTATAGTTCAGTCATGCCGCTCTTTTCGAAATTACGTCAGTTAAAAACCAGAAAGGGTCTGCTGGAAGCAGCAGTTCCAGTTCCGCCTAGGGACAGTCCAGGTCATTTTATGTATCAGAAGCATGGCATAAGCGCCGTACTGTATCTAGATTTATGGGTAGAGTATACCAAACAGTTAGAAGAAAAGTATAGATGGCCCGTATCGGGTACATGGGATGCCGAATGCATCATGCGAGTAGAAGAAGCATTATGGAAAAAGAAAGCCAGACAGTCACAGAAAGATGCCATCGAGTTATGGCGCAAAGAAGCTCATAAAAGAACTGAAAAGGAAATCAGAAAGTCAGAATTAAGTAGAGAATCCTTAGAACGAGCACAAGAAAAAGAACTAATCGAGATAGGTGAACAAGTCAAAGCCGAACAGTCAGACAGACAGAGGCATGCCCTTATTAGGGGTATGTATCCTCTATTTGCCGAGGGCAAAGCGACCCCAGAGGCATCCAGTAATTTCCCGCCACCATTAGTTCCGACCAAGCTACGTCACAAACAGACCGCAGCTGATATTTTTATTTCGTCCTATTTGGACGACACAGTCCCAGAATATGCAAATCCTGTTCGCGCTCCGCCAGTCCCTGTAAATCAGGCACTTCCCGCTCCTCCAGACACCGGAGTACCTGCTACGGTCCCCCCGGTCCAGCCCGCCATACAAGTCCAGCCTGCATTTCCATTTCCCACTCTGCCAGGACGAAGAGCCTCAGTAGACGACTCTAGTTTAGGGGCCGCAGGGGGAGGTACTCCTCAAACCCCGCCGCCACACAAGCGTTTAACGACAGCCGAATTACATGCACAAGCGTCACAGCGTACGCCCAGACATCAGACTGTAGCAGAAATAAGAAAATCCCTTGCCGAATGCGGCTATGATCCAGTCCCAGGCGAGGATAATATGGTTTTATATTCATTCCGCGTAAGAAAGGTGGCCGAGTATCTAGTCACCTTACCGAATATGAAAGAAGATCTAGACAGAATATATCGTTTCATCCGTACAGGGGATGATCCAGAAAGCATTAGCGAGGCCATGTCTCAAAGGAAAGCCGAGATCCAGCTCATGATATTAAAGTTTCTGATCAATTGTCTAATAAGAGAACAAGATTACCCGTCTAAAGATCCGGCTGAAATGAGAACCCTGACAAGGTGGAGTGATAATATAGCCGAGGGTAAGCACAAGACCGTCGGTGCTATGGAGAGTATGTACAAGAAAATCCGTAAAGAAATAATAAAGTTACACGAACAGCGTAAAGCAGCACAAGTAAGCGAGAAAGAAAGTAACTCTGATCCGGAAGAGGTTGAGGACGAGAATCCCGACAGAATAGCGTATGTAGGAAAATCTAGATTTCCAGATCGCCATTTACGCCTAGAACACAAGTCTATTTTTCATTCTCCAGCACCAGAACAAGGTTCACTAGAACAAGTGTTTCAAGCTACCGATCACATTCTGAAATCACGAATCGGTTACAGTGAGTTAAGTACCATGCATGAACAAGAACTAGCCCAATCAGCAGTCCGATGGATTACTGATTCTACCACTTTTCCAGACGAAATAGTGGCACAAATGTTTCTGAAAATGCCCCCAGCCGAACAACGACTGGTGGGTATGTATATGATTCAGCACCTCATTACTTTGTATGAGGGTCAACACTCTGATCCAGGTCCGTTACATGATATCCTGAACGAGTTACTCCAGTATAGATGGAGAGGTCTAGGTACCGATTTAATTAGTGTCATTCTAGAACAGCGCCACAAATATAGAACGTTTCTGAACCCGCATTTTGTTCATGTCTCACCCCCAGAAAGTAAACCATTTTACATGGAGAGACAGAATCCGTTACGAGAAGTCCACCCCGTTAGAGGAACGGGTGGCGAAATGCAGCGAGTGTTTGTATACACTCCGATCACAAAGATGGAACTTCTGGAGATGAAGAAATTAATTCCCTGTCATGATAAAGATCCAGCAGGGTTCCATAGAGAATTAAAAGACATGCTCCGTATGGGAGAATACACGTATCCAGATATAATTAAAATGTTAAAGGTTCTGCTGCCCGCAGGGGTGTATGAAAAGCTCAAGGAAAAAGAATGGGAGGTGGGAGAGAAAAAGATCGATTGGGCAGTTCTAGAAGCTGAAGATAAGGCACGAGTACCAGGTACCGGTCTTGGAGATAAATGTAAGGAATTACCGGAATTATTAATACAAGTTTTACCCAGATTATTGACAACTAGAAAAGAAGACTGGGATGCAATCTCAGCCTGTAAACAGAAACAAGACGAAGATATTAGTGATTTTTATTCTAGATTTGAAAAATGTTTTAGCATCAACAGTGGCCTCAAGACGAGTAGTGAGTCATACCCTCACCTTTTTGTTACTAAATTAGTCGAGAATTCAAGTCCACAAATTAAAAATCGAGTTTTGAAAGTCGAAAGTACCTGGCAAGCTAATACCCCGTCCCAGATGTTGCAGATGCTTCAATACCACCAGAATAGAATCAGAGAAGAACAAGAACACGAAAGAAAACGTATGAAAGACACGAAGATGAAAGTACTAGTTGCACAATCTGTTCCTCAAGACAGTCAGAAGAGGGGTCCGAATCAAGCCAGTCATCCTGCAGCTCCCGTTAAAGGGAACTGCAATTATTGTAAACAGCCAGGTCATTTTATAAATGAGTGTGCAGTTCTGAAACACAACATAGCTACTGGTAAGACTAAAGAAAGACCACGTCCGCCTAGACAAGAACAAGTTTCACAGATTCCTCAGCCACAGAATGCACCACAGACAGTTACCGCACCGCAGCCTATTGCTGCAACACAGCACGTTACACAGCAGATGTACCAGTATGCACAGTCTGAGTATCCAGAGTACCAGCAGTATTCATGAAACAGCCTAGAGAGGGAGGTAGGCTTGCCTCTCATCGAGATACCTGTAGATCAAGAAGGTCCCTATGTTCACAGTCAAGTATTAGGGAAAGACAGAAAGTTTTTGATTGATACTGGGGCAAGTAGGACCACAATTAGTCACGCCGAAGTTCCAGGGGCTCCGCTCTCAGGCTCAAGAAATGTTTCCCTTGGATTTTCAGGAAAACCTATCGTAAATGAGATTTCAAAGCCAGTTTCTCTAGAAGTAGGTCCATTGTCCCGCACTACTGATCTGTTACTTACTAAGTCATGTCCAGAAAATCTATTAGGCATTAAAACACTGAAAGAGTTAGGTGCAGTTATATGCTGTTCCCCAGAGGGAATACGATTGTTCCTACGTGACTTTAAGGGTCACTATGTATTACGAGATTTTGATTCAAGACTGTCTAATGTTCCACAGCATCTATGGGCGCAAGGTCCAACTGATGTTGGTTATATGCAAATCACACCCTATCGTGTGACTCTCAAGCCAGGTGTAGTGTTACCACGAATCAGACAGTACAGATTGCCACCTGAGGCTGTAGCAGCCTTCTCCAAAATTATTGACGAGCTCATGGCTCAAGGAGTGGTTGTAGAAACTGACTCCAATGTATGTAATTCTCCGATCATTCCAGTCATGAAACGTACTGATCCAAATGCACCCCCAGTATATCGATTAGTGATTGACCTACGAGAGCTTAATAAGTGTATTATTCCTCAGTACCCAGTTGTCCCAGACATCTCTTCCCTATTAACGGCCATTGATTCCGAAGCCACGTTCTTCACTGTCATAGACCTCAAGAACGCGTTTTTCAGTGTCCCTATTCATCCAGACAGCCAGTTCCTTTTCGGATTTTGTTTAAATGGAAGGAACTATATGTTCACACGAGCTCCTCAAGGTTTCACAGAAAGTCCTAGTATTTACAGTCAAGCACTTAAGAGACAACTAGACAACATTCACATGCCAACTGACACTGCCCTGCTCCAGTATGTCGATGATCTCCTGATCACAGCCCGTTCTGAACGTGCTTGCGAGCGAGCATCCCTTACAGTCTTGTATTTCCTAGCCGAGATGGGGCACAAGGTGTCCCCTTCTAAGCTTCAATTCTGTGTCCAGCAAGTGGTCTACTTAGGACACTTACTGTCCAAGAGGGGTAGGCAGTTGACACCAGACCGTATCCAGTTAATAGCGAGTCTTCCTCAGCCCAAGACCCAGAAGGAGGTACGTGCTTTTATTGGCCTTACTTCTTACTGCAGACAATGGATTCCTCAGTATGCATTTCTAGCTAAACCACTGATACAGTTAACGACACAGGAGGCAGCCGTATCGACTGTCCTCCCTTGGACATCTGAACATACACTTAGTTTCAACGAGTTAAAGAAAGCTTTATGCCAAGCTCCAGTTCTAGCGACACCGAACTACAGTAAGTCTTTTACACTTTTCGTAACTGAACGGGAAGGTACAGCATTATCTGTTCTCACACAAGATCAAGCAGGACAATACAAGCCCTGTGCTTATTTTTCGAGCACATTAGATCCTGTAGCCCAGGCTCTGCCTGCGTGCCTCAAGTCAGTTGCAGCCACAGCACTAGCTATCAGACAAAGTGATTCCATAGTCTTAGGACACTCCTTGACAGTACAAGTTCCACATTCCGTGGAAGTTCTTTTAAACCGAACACAGACTCAGCACTTGACAATTGCACGTTTAACAGGTTATGAATTGACACTGTTCCAGCCACACATAGAAATCAGACGCTGCAACATTTTAAATCCTGCTACACTGTTACCATCAGTTACTCCGAATTCTGCCACACATGACTGTGTGGAAGTAGTTAACATTACGACAAAGCCAAGACAAGATCTGACAGATATTCCGTTACCAGACCCCGACCTGACACTTTATGTGGATGGTTCATGTATGAGAACAAGTACAGGAGAACTAGTCGCCGCGTATGCAGTGACTACTGATACTGAAGTTATTGAGACACACCGCATTGACACCCTGTCCGCTCAAGCAGCAGAGCTAGTTGCTCTGACCCAAGCCTGCATACACGCCAAGAACTTGAAAGTTAATGTTTACACAGATTCACGCTACGCATTTGGAGTTGTACACGACTTCGGAATGCTCTGGCAGGAGAGAGGTTTCATGACTTCTCATGGAACCAAGATTCAGCATGGTCTCCTTATTCAAACTCTGTTAGATGCCATACATTTACCGACATCTATTGCTATCATGAAATGTAAAGCACATACGAAAGTTACTGACATTATTTCCCAAGGTAATGATCTAGCAGATCGCACAGCCAAGTTTACAGCACAGACTCCAGACATTCCAGTTAATCAGACACATACTCCAGATCCGACCACATGCATGACAGTTAAGGACCCTACACAAGATGTCATAGATATCCAGTTACATGCTACTCCCGAAGAAATCAAGAAATGGTCCGAACAAGGAGGGGTCCAGACAGATCAAGGATGGTTAACGAAGGGTAGAGCCACCTGGTTTCTCCCCGACTCTATGGTTCAAGTCATTATTAATACCGCACATAGTCCAGCACATTTAGGAGAAAAAGCTATGTTAGACAGTATCCAGAACATTTGGTTCAACAAGCATTTACGAGCTGCAGCCAAGCAGAAAGTCCGTACCTGTATGATATGTTGTCAGTTTAATCCAGGTAAAAGTGTCCCGGTGGAACAAGGTGGATTCCAGCCCCCTGACCACCCTTTTGAAGTCCTCCAGATGGATTATATTCAGATGGAGCGATGTCGAGGTTTCAAGTATGTCCTTGTAGTTGTATGCGCTTTGTCCAGGTGGACAGAAGCATATCCAGTCCCAGATTACACAGCCGCGACCACTGCTAAGCAGTTGGTTCGTGAGTTCTTCCCCCGTTATGGACTCCCTAGAGTCGTATATTCTGACAACGGCCAGCCATTCTCATCTGAGTTGATGAAACATGTTTCCCTTTTGTTGGGGTACCAGTGGAAGTTCCATTGTGTACGCCATCCTGAAGCAGCCGGTCTCGTAGAGAGACATAACCAAACCCTGAAAATCCGAATTGCCAAAGTGTGTAAAGAGAAAGGTGTGGACTGGCTAGTAGCTCTGCCAGTCGCTTTATTTTATATGCGCATGGTCGCACATTCCAGATCAGGTCTGTCCCCGTATGAGGTCGTTTTCGGCCGCCCCCCTAACATGTGGGGTACTCCTAGACCCCGAAGTATTACCGATGTTTCAAGTAATATGCTGACAGATTACCTAGCTTCCTTGATGTCTGCCCTCAACTCATGTCGTTCACAGGTTGCCGCCGCATTTCCAGACAATACCGAGGTGGCACCGCATGAAATCGTTCCAGGATCCATGGTGTTGGTGAGGAATTTTGACAGATCAAGTCCGCTGGAGCCTCGCTGGAAAGAGCCCCGACAGGTCCTCCTCACCACCCGTACAGCCGTGAAGTTGGAAGGTCGCAAAGGCTGGGTGCACCTTTCTCATGTAAAACAGTTTAATGGACTAAAACCCGTCCCAAAGAACATTTCCCAGGATTTGAAGGATTGCCAAAGCATTGTTCTCAAGGACTGTCCCGCAAATGACAATGTTACTACACCCCCCCTGTTAGAGAAAACTCCGCAACAGGAGTATAAACTCAAGTTAAGGTCTAGTAAAATAAGTCAGTCAGTTTGATTGTCTAAGTCCTCCCCTAGGTGAAACGGTTAGACTGTTTCTGACATGTATAAAATAGACCCCCATAGTGAGAGAGTTAGCCAAAACTCAATCCGATGTATCATTTTTCTATGTTTCATATTATTTCTCAGTATTATGATTTCCTGCACCAGTTATGCGTTTTACCTGTACTTTCCAGTTTCTCATGTAAATATGTCTGCTAATGCTACAGTAGAGCACACGTTTAGTGATCTGCCTCCTCATGAACTCTCTTACCGCCTCGCTATGCGAAATAATTCCTTTATCCGCATGTTACATTACTCACACCAGACCAGCAATGCCACTAATTGTTGGGTGTGTGGTCGACTCCCCCCTTTCCAGACACCGAAGGGAGTTTCTGCCACTTTTTCCTTATCCATTTTCACATAATGGTTCGTGTGGAGCATGGTCCACGTTAACGTCATCCTCAACAGATATGTTTTTTCTTAACAGTACATGCTTTCCAGACAAGCAAGGTCTCCCCCACAGAACAGGTTTAGATCTAGAAAATGAAGTGTATAATTTAGGTAACTATTCTTCGAATTTCATGGTCCTGAATGTTCAGTCTGATTCCACTCCAGACTTACCTGCTATTTCAGTACTGCCAGTCAGAGGTGAATTATGTGTCCGAAATAATGGTTCCGTACATGTAGGACATAGTGATTGTACTACTATTGTCAAGTATAGTGACAGTGGGAAATCTATTTTCAAAGCTTCACGTCATTCTTATTTTATTTGTGGTCAAACTGCATATGTTCGTCTGCCCCTCGATTGGGAGGGAACCTGTTACATTGCCTTCCTACTGCCACCAGTTTTCCTAGCCCCATCTGATTATCATAGAAACACACATCTAGTACACATTAGACATAGAAGGGAGTCCCCAATTGTCGATTATACTGAAACTGCTCTAGAACAGTATACAGATTTCAACAGAGGTTTCTTTTTCTTTATCGGACCTATCCAGAATAGTAAGCTAATCCGTAGGTTAACCAGAACCCTTGAAGCAGTAGTCAATGAGACTGCTTCTGCTCTAGGTAATTTAACTGAAGAGCAATCTGCTATGAGATTTGTCGTTTTACAGAATCGTCTCGTCCTTGACGTCATACTGGCCGATAGGGGCGGGGCCTGTAGAGTCATCGGATCTAGTTGCTGCATTTTCATTCCAAATAACGCACCGTCTGTTTATTCAGCTATAACCAGACTCCATAAAATTGCCCATCTGATACACCAAGATCCAGGCACCTGGACATGGTCCGGTTGGTTCTGGAATATAATTTCCGCCTGGGGATGGAAAATATTGTCCTTCCTAGGTATTGCAGTAGCGATCATATTCAGCTGCTGTCTCTGTATACAATGTGGCCCTGCGATTTGCGGCATTTGTGCTACCTCTTGTATTCCTAGTCCCAAGCCCCGTTCTAAATCCCGTTCCAGGATAATTCGAGACGAGCAAATGATACTGTATGAAATGATAGATGGTATCATGAATATTGATGTTTCCTGATGGAAACGTAGTGACAAGGAGGGAATGTGGAAAAGTAAATTTTGCCATGTTCTGTGTCACTACGTGTCATCCATCATATGTTATGTGTGCATGATTAATATGCATATGTATTCCCCATGTTCGATTCAAGACACAATTATAGTTGTGTCCACCTCTAGTATGCCAGTTTCCAGTTCTCGTGAATACTACGAATATCAGGCCTATGTAAAGCTACGTTGCCACGTTTCTCAGTATGCACGTTATTCCATTATAAAGTCCCCGTCTCTAGGCCTCAAAAGGGCCTGGACACCAGATTCAGCTCCTGTCTCCTGAAACCTCGCTGAGGAGCGATACAGCCCCACCTGTATCCTCGACCCTTCACTTACTTCCTGCCTCACAGTGCCCGGTTCAGGCTGACTCTGCCTTTGAGTCTGCCAAAAATATGTTATGATTCCAGTTATCAGTTCAGTCCTCCTTCTCTGCATTCCTAAATTACTGAATCGCATCAATAGTTTCCGTCATTGTCTAGCCTTCACGTCTCCACGTTAGAGAAATACTGTATTAATGGTCATTTAATATTCTTCATCACGCACTACATGTAGAATAATGCATGGTCCAGTCTTAGAATCAAGTTAGCCTTTCCCCTCCTGACTTCTAGTTTATATCAACATGTTCTCTAAACATCAGATACTAGATACTGTTTAGGTACATGTCGCCCTGACTCTCCAGACTTCAGTCTCTGCTCCTAGCACAGAGTTCATAGCCCCCAGCTTCTCCTAGTGATACGTCATTGCTAGTTTGCGCGCACCATCAGGTTAGAGGTCCCGGCTCCTTAGGTAGCCCCCTCCATGGTTTCCGCCCCATTCATGACATATTCTGTTACGTTTGCATCACATGTCTATGTATACGCCCTGTTACACCTCTTTTCACCCTTATCTTTCGCGACTGCTACGCGTCACACCTTCTGCTCCACCCACTGCTACGCCTATTGCAATGTAATGCTATGTGTTTGCGTTATGTATATATGCTCATGCACTGTTATCAAAAAGTTGTTCCCCTTGTCCCGATCCTGTCCCCAGCAGCGCTGCTGGGCCTTACCATCCTGTTCCTGCCCTTTATGCTGTAATAAACCTGCAACCTCCTACTACCTCGAATCTTGACTCTTATTTATTGAGCTATCTGTTATTCATTTATACATTCAAAAATAGGGTATTATTTATTTATTTACCACAAAAATGAGAAGACTTTGTAGGCGAGAGAGTACGCTTTGAGTGAAAAGGTTGATTTCACTGAATCTGCAGTTGTCGCTTTGCTGTGACAAATTCAAAATTGACAAGGGGGAAATCAAGGATTTCAGCATGACTTCCCAGCAGTCTGGTTTATGTTCAGATGTAAATAGTTAACCTGCACTGCTTGGATCATCTCAGTTAGAAAAGAGACCATTCTTTGTATGGCTAGGCCTCAAATCAACTACTGTAGCAAGCACTGGATGAAAACTTTGTTGTCGATTTTGTTCAATTGTGGCAGGAAAATCTAACTACATCACTGCTACAGTAAACATCATCCGAATGTAGCTAGTATAAAGGTAACTTCTGAATATTTGCTCACACCAGGCCTAAATCTGGATTATGAGTTATCCAACAGACCTCCAACTAAGTTTTCAGATTTTAATTAGCTGTCTTCTCTAGCACTCGAAACATTAAATGGATGAACACACTCAGTGTAACATTGTCCTGGTGTTTGGTGTCGGGCAAGGGTGTCCACTAGTCTGTGAACAACTGGTGAATCCATTTAACTGTTTAATGATAAATTAGTTATTCCTACTGTAGTTTGTAAAATTACATTTTATGGGCTTCTTCATCCTACCAGGACAAGTGTCTACCAGAGACACTAAGGATGTGTGTTGTAAATATTTGTTCTGCCTACCATTTATGGACAAAAGCTAAAAATAATTCAATCGCTTCTGCTGTATGATGTTCTGTGGGAAATTCATCTCTGATCTTACTGCCTTTTCATGAAAAAATTGATAAATTGTCCACCAGCTCCTGAGAGTGAATCACACTAATCTGTTGGGATTAACACGTAAATGTACAATTCTGAACATAGCATGTGGAATCTTTTTGCTGATATCATCTAAGGATAGGAGGTTTTTTTGGTTACTCTTGCTAGGTAATTATATGTTCTTATCTGATTCATGTAGATCTTTTTGTGAAGTCGATTATAAGTTTTTTTGATTCTATAACAGCACGTTTTCTTTTTTATGAATCTGATGTATAACATTTACAAGTGCATATTTTTGTTTTAGTGATATTGTTTGTAATCGTGCAGTCTTATGCAGGGGAAAGTTCAGGAGTCTAAAGTTTATGAAGTGTATTAGCTAACACTTAACGTTTACACCAACTTTTGTGGATCTACCCTTGTCTAAATGTTTGGTTAATCTCTTTGTGGAGGCGTTATCTTCCAGTTGCGTAATCTAGCTCTGCCCTTGAGCTCCTCCAGCTATATGCATGTAGCAATGGCCTGGCTGGTTGGTTTTTCCAGGGCTCTAACATTAGGATAGATGGAGGATGTGGCACAGTGCATACAATGGTCTCCTTTAAAGTGCAGGGTAACCTTTTGGTCAGACCCTGCATTTTGTCGCTTCCTAACGGTCCTACTCCAATAGGCTGATGGCTTCACTTCTTAGCCTAAAAGGCCTCGACAACTCTTGTTTTGGCACCGTAACTCCTGCTTTCCCTGGGAGCCCTAAAATGCGTCTAACAGAGATGTCGGATGAGGGGCTTGAGGTTGAAAGACATGTTCCAGGCATGTGTGGGCTGTGTGGCAGCGCATAAGTATGAAGTGTTGTGGAATATGTGAAAATCAACAGAGTCACACAGTTGGATACTTAATATCTTTAGGTGATCTGTGTCACTAAGTAGAAGCCACGATAGAGGAGGATCAGAGAGTTCCACAAGCTATATACTGTGTGTGTCTGCCTAGAGGCAGGAATAATCAACCAGCAGATGATATTGGTAATCCACCAAGCAACAACAAGATCAATTCTGGAGGCACAGTTTTAAGCAACCAGACAAGGCCATATGGCGTGCTTCCACAGGCGACATATGCCCAACCTCTGGAATCAAATGTAGGCTTCCACTAACTGATGTATGGAGTCCACTCAAAAGCAATAAAGGTATACCCTCTGGAGGCAATGTTTAGCCACCTGGAATTCAAATGTGATATGAACAAGCAACATAGGGCCTAATTTATATTTTCGCAGACGGGGTTAACTTCATCAGGGCGATGGAGTAAATTACTTAGTTGTCCTGATGGGTCCCCTCCTGTCAAATTTAGAAATGTCTGTTGACCCAGCGGATATTTGTAGCATTGGCAGCAGCTACTGTCAATGCATTGCAATTTAGCTGTATGGCTCCATCAACATGACAGAGCTGCATGACAATCTTACAAAGTTTTCTTTTTAAAATTTGAAAGCGGAGTTTTCTTTTTGAAAATAAGAAAAAAGCAATCCACCCTCACCTTGGGAGTTTCCTCTAATAGTGAGGGGGGTATTGAGTACTTTTTAGTGTCCCTTACTACCAGGTTTTTCCTGGTGGTGATAGGTATTGAAAAACAGCTATATGTCCACTCATCTAAATTAGATGGACGGACAGATAGGCAAACCTCTGACGGGACTTATTCCACTGAGCCGTCTGAGAAGTTTGACGATGGAGACTTCTCAGTTGTCATCAAGCTATGGTCTGCCCTCATTTAAATCGGGAAGGCGAACCATAATCTTGGAGGAGAAGGATATCTTGCCGCGGAGCTCCTGTTCTGCCCTCAGCGCAAACCACTATTTTGAAGTGGCAACTGGCGAGGGTGCATATTATGGAGGGGCGGTAGATGGAACAGAATGGCGATCTATAGCATAAGAATGCATGCATCATGGCAATGGACTGCTTTGTAATGATAGCTTTGAAAAGTCGTTTTTAGTTCTATTGGGTTTTCATGGGTTCGGCATAGGAGAGGTTCAACTGCCGAAAGTGAATTGACTCGACCTTTAAAAAAAAAAAAAAGTAATCTCGAATGCTCAAATGCATGTTTTGGGATACCCTACAACTTTAATACATTTGCTTATTAATGGGCTTCCCTATGAATACCACTTTGTGATTCCATTAGAAGCTATTACTGTACTCATAGGTGTTGGAACCTGGCTATTCACTGCTCTGAAATCAGAGCAGCCAAACTCTTGTCTCGAAGCCATTGCTCTGTCTAGTGGTAATGTGCCACCACCCTGGAGTTTAGAGACACTAGGAAGGCGGGGAAATAGTGGTGGTGCTCGTCACCCATCACTTCGTTGTCATTGCAAGTCTCTGCATACCTGGGCAGACAGGCGAAATTGAAGACAGGTGTCCGGACCCTAGATATTGATTTTTTTCCCAGCTAGGATGGGAGTTAATAAGATTTGTGTGGAAGGGGGAAGCATATCATTTTTTAAAAACAAATTCAATATTGTATGTGGGGAAGGGGGTGGTATCAAGGGTGATGGGGATTGTGGCAGGGCACCAGATATTTTTTCTGTACCTAGAGAAGGGGAGCGGCAGAATGCCAGTTTCAGTGTTTATGCTCAGATAGCAAGAGGATGCTGGGAGTGAGTGTAGGCGCACCAGTTGGAAATTATTTTGAGAGTACAGTCTGGGGCAGGTTAAGTTGTAGATGCTTCCCTGGGATTCCTCTACTCCGCCTCAGTTGACCAAGGCCTTTAGCTGAATAGGACGAAAGAGCATTAGGGGGCATAGTTCATGGGTCGATGGCTATGACAGTGTTGTTTTCTAACTGTGCTACAAGTGACATCGACCTTCACTTTCGTTTTCTATCTGATGTCACTCGGCAGTACATAAACCCTATGATGACAGCAGTGCACGTCATTGCTGTACTACAGAAAGGTATTACAGCTTTCCGCATACATAATATAACATCAGTATACTGGCGAGACCGAAATCATTGAATTCCAGATGTTTCGGACTGAACATGCCGAAAACAAGAAAGCATGTGTGATTTTTATTTTTTTCGTTTTCACTTGAAAAAAATCGGTTCTATGATGTGAAAAAAAAAGTTGTCATGTCCGCTCCAGCACACATTTTCCAGCATTGTGGCAACTGTAGGAACAAGTAATGTCTCGCTTCTTCTGATGCCCTCTGGGTGTAGGCTGAGGTTGGCCTCCATACAGCATCATTCTTTCTAGGTTGCAATTACAAGAGTCCGTTTCAGTTAATATTGGAGTATTGCTTTAGGCTTCAATTTGCAGGTTTTCCTTTATTAGTCATCGTATTCCCAGAGCGATGAAGTAAGAGGTGAGATGCCCGATAGGAGGGAGCTGTCGAAATAATAAGAGTAGGGACATGAAATCTATTTTTTTTCCTCTTGGAGCAGTGAATGCTTAGAATGCCAAAAAATCTCAAGGATTGTGGTTGACGCTCTCTTTTGTGCATATGGTACTAATAACATTTAAATTCTGAGTACATCTGGAGTGGAGTGAGTTTCCATACTGTTGTTCCAGCCATGCAGTGAGGTCCTTTAGCCCAAGCAGAGCTGGAGAACAGATGCAAAGTTTAAATATCGAACATGTTAAAGTACTAATTGAGATATTGAGTATAAGCGTAACAAATAAGAGTTTAAAACTAAACTTGCTGTACATAATTAGTGGCAGGAGTATGAGAAGGGGCATCAGTTTGGCAGAAGCTGCAATTGGAGTTGAAGTCTGGCCTAGGCTTTCGAGTTACCCCAGTAATCATTCATCTGTTTCATTAATGTCGCCTTTGCAATCGCCACCAATAAACATTCTACAATATTGCTTTGTCAGAGGGTAATTCAGCAAACGGCCCCTTGCACTTTCTGTGCCACTGTACCATGTGACATTTGTTGCATAGCGGGGTCAGATGATGCCCAATGCCTTAACCTGTGTACGTATAGACAGGTGTGTGAAGAGGTAATTTTCTTCCTCTCAATTACATTGACTATTTATGCAAAAACATATGGGAGGTGGAAAACATGGCTTGAACTTCATGTTCATCTGCTTCCCGTGTGAGGTAATAGATATCACGTGTGTCTTACCCTAACCCCCTTCCACCATGGTTGTCCTATTGTCATCCCCTTGTGTACTTGTAGGTTTGTGAGATGGGTGTAGAACCCTGCTGAGTTCTCAGCGTATGTGCTAAGGAGTAATGTTCTATGGGGGTTCAGTCGTCAGAGGATGTTGGTGATTGCACTGTACCTTTGTTGCTGTGATAAAGGATTTTTCATAAAGCCTGCCAGAATTTCATTTTAACAATGGAATAAAGTTTCAAGAAACCCAAGATGAGGCATGCAGATGTTTTTTTGAAGGAGAGGCTAACATAGGTGAAAGTGCAGCTGTCATAGTTTGTGATGTCAGTGATAGATTGCATTAGTGCTTAGTTTTACTATTCTTGTACTTCACTCTGAGGAAGGTCCAGTTCTAAGTCACTTGTGAGAAAGTAGTACTTACATTTAAAGAAGGGATTGTCCAAGGGGACTATTGTAGTCTATAAGGACTACAGATTTAAAATTGAGTGCACACAGTGATCAATCATAAGGGACTGGATAGCCTCATTTTATGGAAATTGTGAATGGTTGTATATACACTTGAGGACCAGTTATGGAAACTATCACAGTGCTTACAGCTGATCAATGTAGGTGCAGCTGGTGCTCCATGTGATCATGGATTCGAAAGTGTGAAAGCAACCATCATCGGCATCTTTTCAGATGTACTGGGAGTTCTGTGGAGGATTGCAGTAGGAGGCAGAACCTGTTGGTGTTGCATATTTATGATTACATCTGTTTACTGTTGCTTAAACATATCAACCAGCTTTCATCCAGTGGCCATAGAGGTCGAAGACAGCCAAACAGACATCAACTATTAACTTCCCCTGTTCCCGCCTTCTCCTATTATCTCACATATGAGCTAGAACTCCTTCACCTCCTGCAATCACATGGGTATGCTTTGGTTTCCAAGGTGCCCTGTGATGGCCCTAGGATATATCTACGGTACTGCATTCAATTTTCCCTTGATCGCACAAGGCAGGTGAGAGTTTGTTTGACCCTAGGATTTCTTTTATCCCTTTCGCCAAGCGTGTGGAAGCATATTTACTGTCCTCATGTGTCTGGGGCATGAAATTCCCCTCATCTGAGACACGCTGTGTCAAAGACAAAGCCCACCCCTCATCTGAGTCTGGTTTTCTAGGATCTAATGGCATGAAAATCTTCTCCGTCCCCAATATGTGCCAGGGTCTATTTTGCCATTCCCTGTGTCTGGGGTCGATCTTCTTCCTAGAGGGTGCTAATAGGCTTTTTTGTCGCAGAATGTGTACCATCCTCCCACATGAGCAGCGTTTCCCAGAAGGTGCTAGCTCAGGATTAACTAAGGGCTTGACTTTGGCATTAATAGTTCAGTGTCTTATTTGATAGTGTTGATCTCTTTCTGTATCTATAAGCCCAAAAAGCTGTTTACTATATTTTAACAACTCGCCTTCATATAGTGCAAGAGGTACCCCGGCCTCCTGTGTACCTTTTTGCTTCTATTATATTTCTTCATAGGCATTGCCACCCAAAGCCGGAGTGAAAGCTGGGTTTTACGGTGTTGGTGAACGGGAGAGAGAGATTCTGTTAGTTCTGGTTTCAAGCCACTTTATTTTGCACTCCCATCGTGGTTTCTATCATGGAAAGAGTATTGTCCCCATTAATTGTGTCTTTCTGTCAATAGAGCACACCTTCAATATGTGGATAAAGGGTACACTCTGGGCCACAAAGCCCAAGGTTTCTCAGATTTTGATCTATCCCACTTCACTAAAAATCGGAGCTGGGTCACTTGTAAGTACAAAATATTATCAGGTAGGACTGGTCCCCCTGCATGATGGGGTCTATACATCATGCACTTGGCTAATCTGTGCACTTTCTCTGCCCACACAAAGTAATTTCTTAACAAGCAGACCTTCTAAAGGGTTGCCCCGGGTACTGTCAATGGTAGAGCCTTGAAGTGATAAAGAACTCTGGGTAATACGGTTATTTTAACCACCACTATACTTCACACCAAGATAGCCTTTCTGTGCCATAATTGCAGTTCTTGCTATAGGTCTTGAAGTAGGGGAGCACAGTTTATCTGCATCGTCTGACTAGTTGTGGGGACGGCTGGATCCCGAGGAACGCTTCATGTTGGCCAGAGGATTGTGAATAGAGAAGGGCCACCTGTTCCTTTGGGGTGAAATGTTTACTAACTGTGACTTCATTTATTTTAAGCATGTACACCCTCCTGTATTTTTATCAGACACCAGAATATGTATCGCCTGTGTACATAATTAGGGTGTCTTGCTGCATTTTGATTCCCTAGATATTTTTGTCCTTTCACAGTTTGATCTCTAGTGGCTGCACTGTTAGTATGATTAGGAGCGATGACAGGGGACAGCGCTGCCTAGTCCTACTTAGGGTCCTTATAGGCAGCAATAACCCTTCATTTACCCTAACTCAGGCTTTGAGTCAAATCCACTCCCTAAATCCGTCTTCTATTCCAAGTGATCAATTGCACCCTCTGCGTCCAAACAAACTTGCTTTTTCATTCTTCTGATGTTGTAACAAAGCACAACATATCACGTGACATATTCCATACAATGCATAATCTGCATATACTCAAAACACAGAAAATTATATTCCTCATAAGTACAATGGTCCAAATTGATATCAATGAAGAAACTTTTAACTTCATTATACAAAGGTGTGTTGAGTTACATTATCTTGTATTGTAAGAAATACTCACAAATCATATACAGAGGACATTTTCACCAATACTCACATTTATCTGTAATACCATAGGCTCTAGGCACCCATTTGATCATAAACTATAAACCACCACATTTTTCAGTGGTTTAATATGTCCACAGATCACCTTTCTCAGAAACCATACATACACAAAACAGTGTTTGACAAAGGTAGTAGAGTCCTTCTTGAAAGATAAACAATCTGAAACAAATAAAAAGCTAGCATCATTGCCAGGGCACGAAAGTTAATTCAGAGCACCCTGATCACCACCACGTAAGTTCCAAGTCAATGTTTCCTATCTTCACGCTCCTCTCTAAGATTTTAGATGACTCTCATATCATCTAAAGGCTTGTCTTTTGTTCTGTCTGAAGGCATTAATACATTTGAATTGTACACGGACACCCACTTGTTTTTTCCACTAGATACATTTTAGAAAAACGTTATATTAAAGAAATTAGAAATAAAAGAAGAGTTGATGAAAATCGTTCAGGCTTATAACCTGCAACCAGTTTCTATCCTACCTTGATTTTTTGTTGTTTTTGAGAAAGTTATCCTGACTGAATAGCACCA
This sequence comes from Lissotriton helveticus, assembly GCF_964261635.1. Lineage (NCBI taxonomy): Eukaryota > Metazoa > Chordata > Amphibia > Caudata > Salamandridae > Lissotriton > Lissotriton helveticus. The sequence goes on from NC_136067.1 coordinate 653,461,364, forward strand.
GATCTTAAAATGGATACCTTTACCACCTACTAATGTGACAGAAGATGTTCTATGACGACATTGATAACATTAATCCAACATCTAAAATAACATCATGCATGACAATACTGTGCATGACTTGGTACAAGGTATAGTTATTTTAGGGTACAAGTTATAGTTATATAAGAGAACTATAACTGGCGAATATCTTGTTTAAGTTTAAGTCGTTATGTTTTAACTGACATTTTCACCTAGTTATAAAGTCCCTTCAACCTTTGATTTTTTTAAATGTTTTTGTGAATGTACGTGTGTGTGTATATATATATATATATATATATATATATGTATGTGTATATATATATGTATGTGTGTATATATGTATGTGTGTATATATATATATATATATATATATATATATATATATATATATATATATATATATATATTCAATTCTTAATCTTTATTTCGGCCATACGGCCATCAAAGATACACAACAACATAAAACATATACACCATAAAACATCCTCAATAGCAATAATACATGTTTATACATTATAAAATCATTCATGTCTGTAAGTTAAAACTATCAGGGTTACATATATTATATATATATATATATATATAGTAAATCCAAGCAAACGCAGTAGTAAGCCACTCTGGGAATCCGATATCTAGGAAGCGTTATCCTGTTCCCAACCCCAATGGGAGATCTGACGCCTTTCAACCCATGTGAGTCTTGATCACATAATTAGATTCAGGTTCAAAGGTGCTTAAAAGCTAAAGGCAACCACCAACAACGAGGGACTGTGTCTCTCGTCCATGTTTCACCCCCAAATAGCCCTAATTGATGGTGTGAGGTTACAAAAATCACGCATACTCATAGCAATGCATAATACACAAATAATTATTTCATAATCATGATGTTCAGGCAATGGGGAGAGAGAATTGTGATTGAATGTTAATCTCCTGTAAGGCAAATATCTTAGATTGTATTGAAACTCAATCATAGATATAGTGGAATGACTTAATCTTATCTGTACCTCAGTCAAAACTAGTAGAAATACATTAAATACAGAATACTTTTGATACTGGATTCCCGGAATTGGTTTGTGTCTGTTTCCTCTTGAACTTTGGATTCACTTTGAACATTATCAGGCTACGGAGTCCTGTGTACAAGCTTCCTCCCAGGCAGCAGTGAGCACCTATCTCCTGATCGTGTAGTGATGAAGATGAAGACAAACTGAGCTTCCACCGGCTTTTTGAGTACTTGCGATTAAACACTGAAGGGAAAGCACCATCGAGACGGGACCAGAAAGTGCTGATGTAACGGTTGACTCCTTTTGCCACAATCTTGAAATGTACTGCTAAAGCCAAGGGCTGCAGGCTGCTATGGAATATGACACGGCAAAAACTAAAACAAGAAATAAAGTGCCACAATGGAGAGTGACTTTGTATAGCCTGCAGTGAGGCGGCAGACTATTTTTTTGACAAATCCGTAACTGCAACAATGGAGAAACCACTTACAACAACTGGGGGTACCAGTTTAAATTGAAATCAAAAACTGTCTCTCCAGGAAAAGCAGAGGTGAAATGAAATTAGCAACTGTTGAGAAGTCACTCCCTCCAATAGTATCTGGACATAGGTCGGATTCCAAGGGGCCTCCTAATGTGCACAATACCTTCATTCGACAATCCGAATACTCAACTATTAGAGGAATTGGCTGAGAATTCCATGAAATGTTTAACGGGGGTGTTAACCGTTTTAATCAAATATCTGTGTTAGGACCTTGGTGAAATAATCAGTTAAATCAAGGATCTAATGAAAGATTTGAAACAAGAAAAAGATCAAACAGCAATCCAGGATTTTTTACTGTAGAATAGAGCGACTGTCAAGTTGTGATATAAAATGTTGTGGCCTTGATGTATTGACTTCCAATGTAAAATGCTGCAAAGTATGTTATGTTATTAAAACATTTATAAAGCTCTCTTATACTCTAAGGTTTATTGGCACTAGCTGTTCATGAAGCACCAACTTACACGCCCTTAGTTGCGAAAAAGCCACATCTTAAGTTCTTTTCTGAAGCTCAGTAAGGTGGGGATGCTCCTAATATGAAATAGCAGACCGTTTCATAGATTGGCTGTGCTAATAAAAAAGTAAAACTCCGAAGAACACACCAATGCAACATACCCAATGGTATGTTTTTTTAAGTTATTGAAGTGCTGCTTACACTTGTTAAGCAAAGAAAAAGGTTGATTGTGTAAATTGAAATATGTGAATGGAAGGGGTTTTAAAAGAACGAGAGAATTGGGACAGCATGATACCAGGAGGAAATAGGAAAGAGTGAGGAGCGTTGTTCTCTGCAAAGGCCAAGGGTCAAAATCTCAGTTCATTTAAAGTCAGAAATGTGCCAGGAGAGTGAGAGAGACGATGTAGGGTGTGCTAAAAAGAAAACTGTTGGGGCACTGGAGGCTTTGTCTATATGACCATTCAGATGGGTGTTTCTCTCCCATTTTTGTTCATTCTGGCTTAGATTAACTGTTTTTTGTCCAGTGGCCGTGTTTCTAGAGACTGAATTGGATGAAACCAGTTTTAGCCATACCATTTTAAGACCAGAACATATGCACTGTGGCATTGAATACCAGTATCGCAGTGCACCGAGACCTAATTCATGCTTTGTTTAGTGGTTTATAGGTAGTATCGCTGGCAGTAGCAATGGTTGGTGCAAACTGCAGTGGCCTCCTGACGAGGGCCCTGGCACTTATTGTTTTACAATTTAAGTATTGATTTAAGGGCTCTTTTACTTGCGATCTCTGGCTTATCGAGGAGGAGAGCAAGAAAGACGAGAGATGTGCAGGTGAAGTCGAGATGAGGATGGAGAACGAGTGGAAGGTGCAGGAGTGAAAGGAGAGCAAGTCCCTTAAATGGGGAAGCAGTCACTGTATACTTACAAACGACTGTGCTCAGCAAGTACAATAAAAAGGAACTGAACTTAATTTCTGGCTAAGCAGCTCTCTAGCTAGTGATGGGTTGACCACAGCCTACCTGTGTTTTCTTTACCTTTTTAATTGATACTTTGTCTTGGGCTATTAAAGTGGTACTTCGAGTCGTTTGTTTCACTACCATAAAGGTGTTTCAAGTTCCAGAATGTATGAATGATGGGTGGGTAGGTGGTTAGCTGGTTTGGGGATGGTAGAGGGAATGTTTGATTACAGATTCCTATTAGAATTCATTGAAAAAGGTGATAATCTGGCAGTGGTTGACGAGCTTTGAAAGCAATCGTGTTAGTATTACTGTATGTTTTATGGTTGGTGCGTATGGTAACACTTTGAGTGTAGAACTATGTGTTTGGAATTTGGTGTTAAGTTTTTGTGTATTCTGTTACTATGGTTTAAATTGATTTGAGATTAGCTAATAGAATGGAGGATAATTTGATGCACCATTCTCCTATATGGAAAGTGGCTTCCTTCCATCATACCCTCTGAATTTGAATCTACTTTCTATAAATGTATGATGCTGCTAGATGTCCCGATTTTTGTACTTTCCCTTTCATAAACTGAAGACAAGTCACTTCTCGGATATAATTATCTTGATAGATAAAACCAGTTGATGTTGCTACCGCTTTGTCTCTGTGCTAGACTACTTGTGTAGGGAACTTTGATGGTGAGATTTATTTATATAAGCAGACCCAGTACTAAGAGCTAATTTCTGTCTGTAGGCCCTCTTGTTAACTGGCATATTAAGACCCCACTGGCTAGACTTGAGTACTGCCGTTTTGCATTCAGCAATTAATTCAATTCTGTATTTTCTGTCTCCATGATAACGTTCTGTTCAGTACCTTTCGAGGTCTAGCTGCAGACTGCTTTCGCTGTATGGATAGACCTAATGTTGCCTTTTTATCTAATAGACCTACGGGGGCAGCGTCACAGACTATTTCAAAAGAAAACTTCCCCCACTGAAAGCAACACATTGTGTGTGTTAATCTAGTGTTCACTTGGGGTATGATGTCAATATGCACTATGTCTTATTTATAACGAAAATTATTTTTGTGTGCAAAAATAAAATCATTTTCTTTAACTATAAGATCTGATCTGCATTTCCATACATTTATTTTTAAACATTTTTCAAACTGATATTTTAGTTTAATTTTATTTTTAATTATGCTGCTTTGAATGTATCCTGCTGTGTGCTTTGAATGTATTCTGGTGTGTTTCCTCCTCCTTGCTCCCAACCCTCCTTTTCCTGGTGTGGCTCGTTGTTACTCTCTCCTGCCAGTCCCTCTTTCCACTGGTTTGTCAGGTGTTTGATGATTTCCCCCGCCATTCTCTTGTTACAGTTTTGGACCAGGAGTGTGACGCTTGCAATGCCCGAGGGCATTGTTTTCATAGCTGTAGCTCTAAACTATTGTAAAGACACAAGTCACAATCGAAATAATCTTACTGGGCACTTTCAGTATATTACATTATTTTAAGTTTCATACATTTTTACTTGAAATCCGCTCCAATTCAGATGGTTACGCCTTTTGATTTAAATGCTACTTTCTACTTGCCTAGTTCGAGGGAGGACTGCTTGTTTTTCTTCGGAAACCAGCCCTGCAGTAAATGTTACACTGTTGCAGTGTTTGCTTTCCTCTTCTCGCCACTACGAGTTATTTATATTTTTGTACCTTTTGTTCCATTTCGTCTTTACGCTACGAGTACACAAGAGTTGCTCTCAGCCCTTACCAGGAAAGACCAGTTAACTGTTTCTTTCTCCATCACTGACAGTGATCAAAAGTTATGTTTAAACAAGTAAATACACATTCAGAAAAAAAAAATTGGCTCGGAAATTGTAATGAATCGTATCTAGGATACTCATTGATTTAAAGGGAAATCTGTTGGGTATAGCCTAAGATATTTTTCATAAGACATCTGGATCCCTGCTTTTATCCTTAAACATTTATCAAGAACGTCCGGCAATCAATTGAGTCTACCAAAGTGATATCTACTTACCTTGGTGTTCAAAGTTCACCTATGATGAAGCTTGCAGGAAGAACCTGTGGGTTATATAGAACTCTCCATATCTCTTTCGATACCTGCACAGCTTCAGAGGGTAACACGGTGCATAACTTTAAAGTTACAAATGAGACACATTTTCAAGAAAGCCCAATTCTGGCTTCAAGCCCACTCATGCATGAATGGATGTAGAAAACCTGGGGACTACAGTTCCCATGTTGCTCTGGCAAGGCATTGGAACTACATATGAATCATGTGAACACACCCCCTGACGTGGCACATTTGCGCACTGCGTTTGCTCCAAACTGGTTTCCACACCGCCACCGGTTGTGATCAGACAGATGAGAACCGTTTAGGTTAGCATTACCAGAACCCCTGATGAAATAACAATTAATATCTTCTACCTGAGCGCTCTTGACTCGAGGGCAGAGCCTAGGAGTAGTTAGGTAACACCAGTCAGTACTGCATTTCAAGTAAGACACAAGTATTGCTTGTTTCCAGTGGAGTGCCCCAGTATTCACTGCATATTGAGATGGCTCACGTGGTAATTACTTTTTGGGTCGGAACTGGTATGAATATGCAGGGCCTTTTTCCTGAAGATGTACAGTTACGTGAACCGCGGCTCCCTGCTCTACGTGATTGCAACAATAATGCAGACAAAGACTGGTTTAAAGCCTCAAAAGCACATGTTTTTATAGAAATAGGCATTCATAATAATACAATATATTTGCTCCTGCCACGCAGTTTATCCAACAGCGACCCTTGAGAATATGTATGTGTACTTATCTATATGTCTTGTAGTTTTGAAAAACTATAATCAACTGAGTAACTATGAAAAGGACGTAAACAATTCAAGAGCCACATGTTATCAAAGGTGGTGGCGAAGTTCCACACATCAGTCATACACAAGTGTGCCTCATTCATTATCCTTCGTATCCTTAGTAACCGCTAAAAGGAAAATAAACAATAAATGTATGACCCTATGAATCCTTATGAAATAAAATGAAATTTTACTGTAATGTCTTTATGATGTATAAAAGTATGTGACAACAGGGTCGTACACCCCTCACCACAGACAGGTTACAATTTCACCCTAAAGGGGGGCAAGTTACACTAACACCTGAGTGTATATTCACAGGCCTGATCACCTTTTTCTGTATTGCAGTGCTAGAGTTGCCACATTTCATCCAGTACATATCGATATATGCATGTGTTTGCTGTATCCACCATTATTGGGGTGCTCGTGAACATTTTGGAATGACTGTTAATTCATTTTAAACTTTTATTGTCCCTTTCAGGTACAATCTAGCACAAATAGGACAGGTATGATTGTCTTAAGCCTCATCACTTTGCACAGTCTATGTATATAGAAGGGAAGAATTATAGGAGCCCTGAAGAAGGCCATTGACCCTGTTGAACATTTCACATGGCTGAAATATGTTTGCTAAATATCATGGATGGATGAAAGATTGCATTACATCAAGCATCCATGCACACTGCTTCTAATCATATCTAGGGCACCTATTTATTTAAAGGGAAATCTCTTGGCTATACCCTAACATATTATTAGTAGGACATCTGGGTCCATGTTTTTATCCATAAAAATATATCAAGAACTTTCTACACCAAGGCAGGTAGACTTGGTGGAGTCAACTGATTGCTGAGAGCTCAGCTACGATGAAGCATTTAGCAAGAACCTCTGGGTGATGGTGAATTCGATATATCTCTTTCAGTACATGCAAGGCTTCAGAGGGTAACATGGTGCATCACTTTCCTTGCCAGACCTTAGCACCTGTAATGTATAGTAGCCTTCCTGCATGCCACAAGCTTATCTTTCCTATTCCCTTCACATTACTCAAATGAGATCAGATGTGATTTTGCATAGCATTGAGTCCTCCAGTCTTATGCTTGTTTTCCATCAATGCTGTAATGCTCCATTTTTGTAATTGGGATTTTTTTCCTGTCCATTGGCACAGTTACTAGGCTCCCACACATGGCCAGTGTATTAAAGAAGCTCATCCTCACAACCACCAAACCCGCTAAATGATAGCCCTATACTCTATAGTGGCCTGACTTTAAGATACTATCTATCAATCAATAAATGAATCAGTAAATTTGTAGAGCTCTGCTTGTCACCCGTGAGGGTATCCAGCCGCTGGCAGGGTCCAGTTGATTAGCAGAATATCGAGTTCTTCAGGGACTTTCAGGAACTCTAGAAGAGATTGGGAAATCCGTAGATGAAAGCATAGCTCATTTCATGTCCATCTGTAAGTATGAAAGAGCTCAACCCCCAAGTTAAAATGATGAAAATTATTGATTACCGCTATAGATTAAAGGGTCATATAATAATTTAAAAGAAACTAAAATTGGCTACCGCTAAACTGTGTCATTAATAGGGGATTGGATTGATGAGGTTATCTGCACGAGTGTGTGAAGATAAAGAACAGGGTTTTCACTGTGAGGTCCAAATGATCCGGCCAGTTAGTACTCTTGTCTCAAGCAGACATGGAAACCAGATGCCTTTTTGATAGACTTCAGAACAGTCTAGACTTCTACACAGTAAAGATATATATTCCCTAAGTCGACCACACCTAAACATTTGGGCTACCTTCAAATAAATTGAAAGACTTTCCTGTAAATGCCAAACATAGTATTTTGAGGTGACGTCTACTTCTCTGTGGACATAACTGACAGATAGTTGTTCATGCCAATTCAGACCATCTAACACTTACAAATAGCTATTGAATCTCTGCAAAGCCCACAAACTTAAATCCGACTGGTAGGGAATTCAAATTTTTTCTTTCCTCTGCATATTTACTCTCAAGTTGATTATTGTCTCATTGATACTGCCTGCCTCCACAACGTTTATGCATCATCTGTTTAACCAACTACTACCTCAGACCATGCATGCATTTCATTAACCATGAAGACAGAGGCTTCATGCTGAATAACAAACTGACAAATGAACAAATAACGTGCAACTGATGCAAAAGTACTCGGAAAGGACATTCAGCAATGTTTTAAAGAAAACCAGTGCATGCAGCTCACCAATTATTGTATGAGATGCCTTAAAGGCCACCTTACATTATGATTGAACTCATGATCATGAAAAATAAATCCGTCAAAGATAAAATTATCACTCCAGCTAATGAAATTAAAATGTTAAATCCAGCACTGGCGCTCTAAGCAACTGTTGTATCTTAAAACACTGCAAAATCTGACGTATGAGTACAACAAACTCTTAAGTAGAAGAGTGCACACATAGGCACAGGAACAAAAAACACAAAACAAGTATGCCACCTAAATGAAACAGCTAAATTGATGGCCCTGGGTAAAGAAACAAAAAATGAAATAATTATGCCATCTGAATAAGCAGGTACAATGCTGGTCTACTTTCTAAAATGCAAAAAGAGTAGCTCAATAATTGCAGCTGTTAAATACAAAGCAGGTACCTTACATTCAAACACCAATCAGATTGCCAATGCTTTTAAAGGATGCTAAGCCCGACTACATACAGACAATTGAATCAGTTGCAACTTAGAAAGCCACTGATTTACGTCCGAAATGCAAAAGCAACAATCTAAATGAGGAAGCTGAATATCAACTTTATAAAGTCATCAGTAGAACTGAAAATACTGGAAAACAATCTGATAGGCTTTAAAAAACTGTTTCTGAGACAATAATAGACCCACAGGAAATCCACTGGAAAATCTCCCTAATAAATACAGAGGTGAAAATGTAGTCAAAAACTTTTGGGGGGAGTTTGGAAAACAGCATTTCTAAAATTATTCAACCTTCACAGTCGGGCTTCGTCACAAGACACGGGGCTAATGACTTGTAATTGAAAATTCCCTCTCTTGGCAATGGTCCAGTAGCCTCCATTGCCTGAAACTTGTGGAAGATCTTTGATGAGGTCTCCTGATCGTGAAACATTCAGACGCTTGAATCTAAGAGATTTGTTTGTGGAAAGGATGATGGCCTTCTATGTGGCCCGTTAGCAAGAGTCTAAGCAACAAACCATCAAGTATTATCGTTATCAAGTGACGTACATTTCAGACCGCAGCAGATGAATTTTTACTTTTCACCTCAGATGCATTTAAATCCATTTTGACCGTCTTCAACATTATACAGGAATCCTCGGATGCAACAGATTATTGCCTTCAAAGAGGAAAACCCAAGATTCTCCTACTCAATATTTCATGCACCTCTGAGTCACTAGACATTCTTGACCTTCAATGCAGCCTATGATAATCAAATACCTGCATGTATGGTCTTTCAGAGACCTAACTCTTTAGGGTTGTGTCCCGGTTCAGGGGAACTCTCTAGGTCTACTTCGGATCCTGTGGGACTACCCTCGGAGGTGGAATGAACGATAGAGCCAGAGTCTTTGATTAGAGCTCTTAAAGATGGTTTTATTTTTATATAGCAACGTCTCTGTCTACTTGTTATTCTCTCCCGGGCAAAGGCTGCAGTGTCAAAGGGTGGCTTTCGCGGAGGCTCCAGTTTGCTTCACCGGGTCCACAGGGCTCTCTTCGCCACGTCTTCTTCCAGCACTCACGGGGAGCCCAAAAAACAAAAGAGAAACGGGTGTCAGGCAGCCACACGCTGTCTTGCAGTTCATAGGGCCGGGGATGAGGAGGCAAAACAACCAGTGCTAGTGCTTAAATTCTACACGCCGTGTGGGAGTGCTCGTGTAGGGAAGGGTCTTGGAGGGGCTATAATACAGGGGCTGTATAACTATACAGGCGGAGGTACGTGCTGAGACACCCAACCCGCTACCCGGCCCCGTACCTGATGCAGCCACGCCCCTCCCTTGGGTGCGTGGCGGGGCGACTCGAGGGTACGTTGGCCTCCGGGCTTGTTCTCCGCTTCTCCGCTCCGCTGTTCTCGTCTCGGGGGGTATTCACAGGATTCTCCTCTGCTCTCCGCTCTCGATCCGCCTAACTCCTCCAGGGATACGCCGTCCGTCTTCTCCGGGGCCTGGCTCCTTTTTCCTGTTTCCGGCTTGTTGATGGGCGGGGCCTCGTCCGTCCATGCCGAGGAATTAAAGGGACCGCCGACCTCCGTCTCCTCCGGCCAACCTGTTTCTAGCTCTTCCCTCCATGTCGGGACAGGCAGCTGTTGGGAACGAAAGGCAGTGGGTAAAAGGGGGGTGGCTTCCCTCCAATTGCGGTTCAGTTCAGTGTCTGGAGGAGGGACCCCCGTCACAGGTTGACTCAGTGAAACCAAAACGTTAAGGACAATTAATGATTTACGTGGGATATGGTCGCTCAGAAACATATCTTGGTGGGGATTAGAAAGTTTGAACATGATGATCACCCTAATTGTCTGTTTTTTTACAATATGATTCCCCGCTCTCATCCAATTTGTTCACCACTTTGGATAAGCTGTGCTCTTCTTTTCTGCGTAAAAAGAAAAGAGCAAGAATATCAAAGAAGCGCCTTTTGGATTATCAGTCTGGTGGTTGCCAACTCCCAATCTGTCTTCCTAATGAGTCCAAGCACATACCACGGCTATAAATAGAAAAGCAACCACATTCTTGCTCCACATTGCTGCAGCATTCACAACTAGCAGATCACAATAACCCATTCCTGAAGCATCTTTGTCAGATATGGCAACCGGTTGCCATAACCTGCTCCAGTTATTCAGAAGACCGGATATAGCTATACCTGAATCAAATTGGCTAGCTCTATAGCACAACAAGCAATTTAAAATAAATAACAAAACACTCTCCTGATAAACTGGGGCCCATTGAAAGGATCTCGTTCGTTAAAGACCTACAGTCATTCGGAAGCCCCTCACTTTTGCATAACTCCAATTTAAATATGAATTCCCAAACATTAAGTAATACACCTTGCTTCATTTGTCACTGTAAATGTATATATTTTGGCAATATAAACATTAACTAACAGATCACATAAATCCATTACACACCAAATAACTGCAATACATAAAGAAACCATATATTATTACATACTGCAATAGAAATCAGCATGTCATAATGACAAAACATTCCTGCAATGAACAACAGCTGATATAGACTCACAAAATAACTGATGAAAGGAGTTTCTAAAAGTTATAAATTCAATAAGGCTGACTTCCTTTTTGTAAATCCCAACTTGCACGAAAGGGGTATTAAATATTTCACAGTAGCATCTCTATAAAAAGCACAAAATAAAATAAAAGGCACAACGTTTTGTAGGGAGAAGTCATCACCAGGTCAATGTTAAGCGTAAGCAGATTTACCCCAGCCCTTGGGGAAAAATGACAAATTACTAATTGAGCCCAGTCTATATTTGGACACCAGCTATTTATCACAATTAGAAGTACCATCCGTTACGTCGGGCACCATGCCCAGAATTGTGTTACGCAATTTAAAGTATATGTCAAGAGGTTTCTTAAGTTCCTCATGTTCCCAAGTTATACCAGACAGACAAACTTATTTTGTCTTGGCCTAAGACATCTCCTTGCTGGTAATGTTCCATGGTTTCAAAAATAAATGTAACCCACCCACTTCTTCACTTAATTTTTTAATTCGGTTAAGCAGATAAATCTTAAAAGGTTTATCCAGCTTTACACACGCGGAAATGATATCACAATTGAATGAAGTAGCTAGATTATACCATTCTAAGAGTCATAAGAGAAGTGGAGACATTCTAATCTTATCTACCAGATAGCTTATGTCAAATTCCTTGTGACAAGTGCAAATGCATGTGCAGGGGGAATTCCCAATATTTTTTTTCTAAAATAAGTTTTCCTTTACTTGCATGCTGGTGGCATCCACATGACCCCTTGCCCTGCTTCATAAAGCACCTTAGAGGAGCATCTCCTTTGTTCGATCTCCATCAGACATGTAGTAGGATTACTACTCCGGGTTGAGACAAACTTAAATGTTCTCCCCACCAACCGTGCAAACTTCCTCATGTCATCCAAGACAATAAACAACTAGCTAAGAGCCCTTACCCAAGCTTACACTATCAACAAAGTGTCTGGCAGGAGTTTTTCTTGTGCCAATAGGCGTAACATGCAATTTTGATATATTCGTTTTTAAGTCAAGTATAATTTTATATGGGACACACACCCCACTAACAATCTTTGCAGGGCAGTTGTGCTACTTGCCTTAATTTCAGCATTGTCTGCATATTGGACAGTTACGTTCGTAGTACCCACTTTAGAGATATTCTGATTAAATGTATTTAAGAAACTATCTAGTCCATTGTATATGAGGTAAATTAAATAGGGCAATTACACAACCTTCCTCCCCAACCTAGATAAACCAAAAGAGCTGGTACATTCCTCACTAGGGCTAAATGAATGTATAGATGGCAAAGGAAATGTTTTATTTCTTCCCCAATGCCCATTTCAGACAGAATGCACCACAGCTTCTCCCTGTTTACACAATCAGAGCTGGACCTGACGTTCATGAAGGGCAGATGGATACAATCCTTCGATGCCACGCCACTGTATATTTTAAAAAATAGCTATAGTTATCCTCTTATATGCAGATATAGCCAGATTTACGAGTGTGTGACATTCTTTAGTAGGAGTCAGCATCGCAGAGTGAGAAATTGCATTCACAGCTACATTTATTAGGTCAGTAATGCTCTATTACTTACCGGTAATCTTCATTACTCCTGGTCCCGTTGTCCTCGGCCCATTCAGAACTTATGGAGATAACCATCTCCTGACAGAAAATAAAACAAGAGGAATGCTGGGATATCCCTACTGCCCCTCCCCCCGGGAGTACAAAGGTAGGATCTACCCAGCAGCCCTCCTGTACAAACAAGCCCAGACAGGAAGGCCGGCCACCCGGGAGGGAGGGAGGGGCGTATGAATGGGCCGAGGACAACGGGACCAGGAGTAATGAAGATTACCGGTAAGTAATAGAGCATTACCCCCAGGTCCCTTATGTCCTCGGCCCATTTAGAACTTATGGAGAAATACCAAAGCAGAAAAAGCCGGCCTTCCCAACCCAACAGAAGCCAACCCAGGAAACCACACCAAGGCAGCAACCGCAGAAGGAAAAAGGAAGAACCGGGGAAACCCCAGGCAGAGCCCCCGACAAGAGGAACCCCACCAGACCAGCACACACCCAACAAGAGCAAGGGCGCACAGCCAGAAGACCAGACCGGCCACCAGAGAGGCCAACCAGACCACCGCAGGAACACCCCACAGCCAACCAGCGACAGGGGGAGCACAGACACCCAAGCCACCACAGGCAAGAGGACAAACCGCAGAAGAGAGGCCAAACAAGAGAAAGGCCAAGATCCACCAGGCCAACAAGCCAGAAGCGGGCAGAAGAAGACAACCCAGGCAAGAACAGGCAGGAGACAAGCGGACCAGAGGAACCAAAGGCCCAACAAAGAAGAACAGCGGAAGCCCACCAGAACTCAACCCGAAAGGCAAGACTGAGCCCCAGGCCAGGGAAAGAGAGAAACCCCAGACACCAGGGAACGAAGAGCAAACCCCAGGAAGCCAAGCCACCAGGTCCCGCAAGACGAGGACACAAGGCAAAGGGAATCAGCACCTCCAGGAAACCCGAGCAGGAACAACCAACAAGGGCAACCAACCAGGACAAAGAGACCCGGAAAAGAGAAAAAAAGGGGACCGAAGGAACCCCAGGAACCCCGAAACAGAACACCAGCCAAAGCGGAGGAACAGGAGCAGGAAGCCCCAGCCCGAGGAAGGCAAACCCGAACACCAAAGCAGGAGAGCAACCGGACGGGCCAAGCACCCGGAGGACCCAAGACGACAGCAAGGGAACCGTGAAGGACACAACAACCACAGCCAAGCCAAACCAGAGACAGGCCAGGCACAAAGACCCCAAACAGCCCAAGCAAAGGACCGGGGCAGAAACCCAGAGGCCAGAGAGACCGAGGCAAAACCAACCCAGAGGACCTCACAGAACCAACCGCAGCCAGGGAGGAAAGCACAAGCAAACCACACCCCACAGCCCGGCAAAACCCAAGGCAGGGCACGCACAGGGGACGAACCCCGTACGGCGAAGCCGCAACCTAGGACACAGACAGGAAGCCAAAGCCGAAGCCAAAGGCAACCCGCAGAACCAACCCAAAACAAGGGAAGGACAAAGAAGGAAAGACCCCAACAGAGCACAGGCCCGAGAGCCAACAGCCCCGCCGACGCCCCAACGAACCCCAGAAGAGGCAAGAAGGGAAAACAAGAAGGCAACAGCGTGACGGTCAGAAACAAGAAGAAGACCGGAACACAGCACACCCACAAGCAACCGGAACCCCATGACACAGGGACCAGCCACCCCAAAGGCAGACAGGGCACCCGCAAAGAAGCGCCAAGCCACCCAAGAAACTCCCAGAAGAGACTCAACCAGGCAGCCCAGGACCGCAGCAAGAGCACAACCAGGCAACCCAGAGCAGGACGCACAAACAGAAGGCAGACCAGCCCAGAACAGGAGCCAACAGGGAGGAAGCCCAAGGCAACAGGCCACCACAGAAAGCCACGGCCGAAGCCAAGCAGAAGCAAACGTAGGCCACAGCAACCAGCGCAGCGCTCCACCCACACGGCCAAGCAACGGGGAGACGCGCAGAGCGACCCGGAAGAAACGGGGAGGCGGCGCCCCCGCCCCAAAGGGCCGAGAAGCCGGAACACCGGCCAGGAGGAAGCCACGCAGCCCAGCAAGCCCGGCAGGCCGGGAGGCAGACCCAGCAGACATCCGTGGAGACAAAAACCCACAGGCCCAGGAGAGGCAACAACAACGGCCACCCCGCACCACCACCAAAACCAGAAGAGGCAGGGAAGAAAACCAAAGGAAGAAGCCAATCGCACCCCGCAGCTCCAGGCGGCCAGGCAGAAACCAACCAGGCCAGACCAAGCTACCGAGCAGACAGCGGGGCGTGGGAACAACACACCAACCCCGAGAAAAGGAGGCAAGACAGGACCCGGCAGCCGCCAGGAGGCCCCAGGCATACCACACAGCAGACACAGGAGGGGATGCCAGGAAACAGCAGAACCCAGCAAAGGGAAGGCCACAGCACCAGAAGGACTCAAGCAGGCCCCCTCCACGCACCACGCCCGAAAACAGGCGCAGGCCGGGAGGAACAGAAAAGCCGGACCCAAGGCAGCATATGCCACCCAAGCAGAGGCAGAGGGGAGAGAGCACCCCAAAGAACCATCGGCACCCACGAGAGGAACCAGGCGCAGCCATTGCAAAGGAGGGAAAGAACCAGGAACCCGGAAGGGAAGAACCAGGATCCCCAAGCAGGGTAGAGGCAACAACAGCCAGCCCGCAGAGGAGGCAAGACCACCGAGGAAGAACAGGACGGCAGGCCAACCTGAACGAGGGGAGCCCAAGGATCCACCGCGCAGCGGCCCAAGAAGCAGGAACAACGACCCACCACCAGACGGTGCAGAGAGCCGGAAGCAGAAGGCAACCCAAACAGGCCGCCGAAGCAGGAAAAGAAGCGACACGGACACCAGAGCACCAGAGGGCACGGTGCAACCCAGCAGGCAGGGAAACCCCAATCACACAGGGAACCCACGAGCAAGCAAAGGCAGGAGCAGCAAAAAGAACCAGCCACCACAGAGGCGACCGGAACCCAAGCCAGAAACAGAAAGGGCAAACAACCCCAGAGGCGCCAAGAGCAGGGGCACCCCCGAAGAATAGAACCAAGGGAACAGACCCACGGAACGTCCACCACCGGAGAACCGGGGCCAGCCGAAGGCAGCGCGGACCCCAGAAACAGCAGCAGCAGGAAACCCCCAAAAGGGAAGGCAGCACAGAGCCCACAAGCAAGCCCCGACACCAAACAGAGGCGCAAAACCGCAGAGCGGAGGCCAACCAAACGCCGCACAGGGGACCGGAGGACCGACAGAGGGCAAAGCGCCAGCCAACCAACACAGCAAAAGGAAGTGCCAGCCAATGCAACCCAGGAGGCGGACGAGCAGCAGCACGGCAGCGAGGAGCCCACATCAAGGAGAAAGGCACCCAGCCGCAGCGCCCAGACACCGAGACCCAAAGCCCAGCGCTGTACTCAGAAGCGTGGCGAGTCGACAGGAGGCACGAACCAAGGGTGGCAGCACCAAAGACGGCAGAGGCAGCCTACAGAACACAACCACTCCCAGACACCGAGAAACCCTGCCAAGTCGGAAGGAACCGCGAGAAAAGGAGATCCGCCGAGAAACACCGGAGGAAGAGCGCCCCCGCCGAGACTAGAACCAGGACCACCCACCGCTAAGTCGTCCGTCCAAGTCGGAAAGGCATGACAGGCAGAGCGTCAGGGACAGAGCAGCCCCACCACAGAGGCAGGTAGCACCCCCCCCCTCCCCCCCCCCCAGACCCGGGTCCATGAGAGGAAGGGACAGAGCAGCGGCCCAGCTGACACGCAACATCTGCAGCAAACACGCTCCCAACAGTGAATAGCCACACAAGTCAGCCAGCGCAAAGCATGACATATGTACAGTGCGCACCCCTGACAAAAAACCACAGGCCCCTTCACACTGACGTCGGGAAGAGTGGCTCAACATTCAACCCTGTCAAAAATGCAAAACGCATGACGGAGGGAAAATACATCAAATCGCAAACAGTAAAGCACAGGCTGCAGAACCAATGCCGAGGACCGAACATGGGACACCAGCCCCAAGCCGGCAGCACCCGCCGTAACCATGTTGCACTGGCACAACAAGGAACACACCGGAACAAGCCATGCCGCATCCGAGCACCCTCCGGGGGAAGCCAGGGAACAGCAGCCGGAGACCGAGCACCATGCTCCCAGGTCCAGGCTCAGCAGCAGCGGCAGCCTCGAGATATCCGAGGCAGGAGTGCAAACACAAGCGCTCCAGGAAGTCAACGCTCCGGAACAAACAGCACAACACTGACAGAGGGAGCAAAAACACCGCAAAAGCGGGACTTACCCGGAGCGGGGGCCTGAGCAGCAACAGCAAGGCCCCCATACACCAACAGCCGGATCCGGGATCGACCATCCAGCGCAGCGCGTATCCCACCCGGCCAGGCTCGGGGAGACGCGCACAGCGACCCGGAAGTAACCGGGAGGCGGCGCACCAGCCGCAAAGGGCCGGAAAACCGGAACAACGGCCGCAAAGAAGTCAATCCCCCCCAGCAAGCCCGGCAGGCCGGGGGGGAGACACACAGGAACCACACCCCTGCCCGAGAAGCCAGGCAGCCGGGCAGGAGGAGCCAGAAGAGGACTGCACGCCACTCAAGCCCAGCAGGAGCCGGTGCAGCCCCCAACACCAACAGCATCCATCCATCAGCCATTCTGTCGAAGACAGAAAAAAAGAACAGGAGGGCTGCTGGGTAGATCCTACCTTTGTACTCCCGGGGGGAGGGGCAGTAGGGATATCCCAGCATTCCTCTTGTTTTATTTTCTGTCAGGAGATGGTTATCTCCATAAGTTCTGAATGGGCCGAGGACATAAGGGACCTGGGGGTAAGGCGCATGTTGGTAACACCACTGAATACTTAATACTTATAAGTTTAGGATTAAGGAACTGCTTTAAGGTGCCTAACCCATCCCTGAAAACATATTAAGTTGTCATAAATAAGTTATTGATGGTTACAAGATACGTTTTTCCTGCACATTTTTCCTACTGCTTTAACTAAATAACCTATCAAAGAAATTGGTCTGTAGCATCTCAGATTGCTCACTCACCCTTCTTAGAAGCAGGGATGATGACTGATTGAGACCAACATTTGGACAAAGCAGTTTACTTGCTTCATTCAGTACCTTTGTTAAAACAGAGCTTAAAACCTCATATTGAGTATAAAGAGATTGAAAGGAAGCTTTTCACCTTGCCAGTTAGACTAGCTACAATTCCTATTTCAACATCCCCCTGGATAAACACCAGACTAGTATCAGACAGCAATGTAAGTGGAGCCGAAGACTGAATGGAGGACTTCTAGAGAAAGCTAAAGTGAGATACCCAAGTCCAAGAAGAAATTTTGAGTATCTAGTTGAATAATGAGCCTATCCTCAAACAGAAGGCTGTTCACTATTTGCCGAAATAAACACTGGTCTTTACAGTGACTGGCAACATGAAGATCCTCCCACTCTTTAGAATAAACTTCAGCCTTCCTGTATCTATTTCTTTGATTGGTGGGCGGCTGTGCAAATCATCTTCGATCTCAGTAAATGATTAACAAAAACAGTAAAAACATGAAGGACATCAAAAATACTATTATTTTCCATCAGTTCCTCAAGACAGCATATGATATTAGGGAGGTTACGGCTAACAATGTAAGACATTAACTTGACAGGACTGATTGAGGCCCATTTGATGAACTACACCTACAGAGGATAAATAAATTATGCTATCCTTTAATTTGTAAAAGGATTGGATTGTGATAATCTGATCGGTCGGATTCTACTTTACAGCCATTTAATAGATTTAAAAAGTTATAAGACACAAAAGTATAATATATTGTACCCTGACAGCTCCCGCCCTCAAAGGTAGGAACAGAAGTGGGATTAGAAGACAATAGAAAAGTATTACATAAATGATTCAAAACAGGCATTTGTAACAGCACAATAGATTGGACCATGCAAATAAGGCTAGGACGTCTGTTTTCAGTAAATAAGTGTTGTCTAGTCTGAGATTAAAGTTGCCAGCAAGGCTGGACTGAACCTCCTTTCGTGAAGTTAGTATTGTAATTGGCTAGGGCCGGTGGGGGGGGGCGGGGTGTTAGACTGGTCAGTGTATTTTCAAGGCTGATTACGGTTAGTGCAGTCTGCATTGCTTAAATTATTGTTATAGAAACATGGCAACAGAACAGCAACAAACATATCAAAAGTCAAAGGGAGAGCTTGACGATTACCCCAATCAGTCTGGTGTTCTGTACCATACAATGAAGTGTAAGAGATTCACAGACAACCAACAATACCTTTCCTCCACGGTTGCTGGATATGAGAGTGTTGCAGGAATAACATAATAATGAAAGCATTTAAATTTCCTGTAAAATCATAGATAATCCGACTTGGAAACCATACCAGGCACATCCCATCAAACTGTTCATAATTTCCCTAAACACGAAAGCACAGGCTCCCACACATCCTGAGGTCAAGGGCCTTGATCTAAAACCATATCAGACACCATATGGGGCATTGAGCGGCTGAATAGGAGCAAGGGAGCACAGCGTGGTGTTGTTATAAAACCGTTTGTCCATTATTCACTTCCAACGAAAATATGTTGAATTTAGTTTGTGTAGTAACGTTAAACATGTTCTGTCCACTGTCTGGGTTGAAAAGAGGGTTACTTAGATCTTGTAACTGTTCACATTTATAAAAGCAGCGTTGGGGAACCACACAAATACTGGAGTCTGCGACGAGCCCTATCTTCAATTATGAGAACAAATCCCCAACCAGAGTCTTGTTCTTAAAATTCTGTACCATACAGCCCCCCTCACAGACTTTGACAGAATTACCATTCCATTAGGCTCTCCTGACCACAATAGGATTGCAGAAGGAACTGAAAAACATCCTACAAAGAGTGACGATGCCAGTGCATAATATGGTTCTTAACCAGGGCAAAACTCTGTTTGCCAGTTCAAGAAGGAACTTTTTTAGTGCCACAACATATCTGGCTGATTGCGGTAAAAGCTGAATCGTAGGAATAATGTGTGGTTAAGGATTTGCTAATATAGATAGAACCTTTAAAATGTCATTGAGAGGTGGTATCACATTTTTAATAGTAGGCTTAAGTCATGAAAAATAATTGGTGATGCATGATGCCACAACCGTTGTAATAAGTTTTCCAGCCTTTGGTTTGTGAACTAGAAATCCTTCCGTGACCATTGATAGTTACTTGTCCCCGTCAGCAACATCACAGAATCCACGTTCATACTGGCGAGATTGGGAATTACTGTGGTTGTTGCGAGAAATTATTCAGTTACTCCGCAATGTGATCAAGCCACGAAAGCATAATACATCTCACACTGCCAAACCGTCCTTCCTAAATGCTGCAGCCTCAGTTGAATATTGTGTTACTTGGAATAATCAAAGTTGACAGATGAATGTCTGCTCTGGTCTCAACAGGATGGTCCCACTTGAGGGATCAGGGCCAATATTACGAGTGGCCCTAGCACCAGCAGAAGTTGTGTTAGAAACAATACTAATATGCTGTTCGATATTGGAAATATCTTCATCTACTGAAGTGTTAGACCTGGTATCTTTTGGCGTGATTTCCCCTGTCTTTTTGCTCTGACCTCCTGTTTTTGACTGTGTGCTGCATTTCGCTTTTGCTTGTTTAGGAGGCAGGGCACTTTTCCACTGCTGACCAACGCTAAAGTGCAAGAGTTCCCTGTGTAAATTGTATTGGTGATTCGTTTATGCATGATTGACATATTTGATTTACTAGTAAATCCATGGTAAACTGCACCAGGTGTGCCCAGGGCCTGTGAATCAAATGATTCTAGTGGGCCTGCTGCACTGATTGTGCTACCCACATGAGTTTCCCTTCCAACATGCCTCAGACCTGCTGACGCATCACCTCCCCTTCCAGTAAGGAACCAACGCATCACCTCCCCTGAAAGTAAGAAACCAACACATCACCTCACCTGGGAGTAAGGAACCCACGCATAACTTTTTTTAACACCGTGCCTCACCTCTGCCTCACATCATCTTTGAATTATGACACATCCAAGGTACTTCGTGCTAAAAGTGACCCATCCATTGATTTCTTTGAACTAAACTTGCTTAATCTTGGACTAGGAATATCTTTCCTCGTGTAAATTGAATTTGTGTCGTTTTGATCTTGCCTTATTCAGATAAATATTGGTTATTTTTATAAAATGATGTGGACTCATTTTTTTAGTGTTACCACCGTGTGTATGTACAAATGATTTACACATTGCCTCTGAGATAAGCCTGACTGCTCGTGCCAAGCTACCAAGAGGGTGAGCAGGGTTTATCTTCGCTGTGTGATCCCTTTACCCTGACTACAGTGAGGGTCCCTACTTGGACAGGGTTC
Source organism: Lissotriton helveticus (assembly GCF_964261635.1). NCBI lineage: Eukaryota > Metazoa > Chordata > Amphibia > Caudata > Salamandridae > Lissotriton > Lissotriton helveticus. The sequence goes on from NC_136067.1 coordinate 653,482,290, forward strand.
AAACCGACTGTCAACTAGAGACCCCATTTATAACATGCACATACTGCCAGAGCAAGAAAGTTGTTGAAAATTGTAGAGTATCATTTTAGGTGCTGTGGGAGATCTGGCTTCTTTTCTCTTAACCATTGCGAAGTTGTAAGAAAAAGACCTCACTAAAGATGGTCCAGTGATGCCTTTTCTGGCCTCGGATGGACCGCTGACAGGACCATCCTAGACCGGGGTTTGGGTGGGGTGTTTCCCATGCAGCTGGCTGTGAGAGCTCCTCTTGAAGTGCCAACAGTCATGGCCACTTCCTCTACCTTGGCATAGGGACTATGGATATTGTTGTCCCCTAAACACATGATGTCCTGGCTTCTTTTCCCTATAGTTAAGAGCCAGACTGTCTAAGCTTGGTGGTCTGAAACAGCCTGGCCTACCCAACCTGCTACACAAATTAAACAAATAAGGCCATCTAGTCTCCAGAATATCATTCTCTTGAAAAAAAACAAGTGTCAGCACTATTTCTGCATACATAGATATAGTGGGATATACAGAACCCCACTTTCCAACAACTTAGACTACCTTCTGTGCAAACACCTGTAGAAACAAAATAATACCATTGTTATCCACATGCAAATTCTTCTTTCTGCTCCAAGCATTCTGGACGCCATCCAAAATGGCCAAACGTCGTCTAATCACATGAGATGTTGGAATTGTCAAGAAGAAGCTAGTAATCTAGTGCACTTTCTTTAATTCAACCTTATACTCCATAAATGCTTACTTCCAAGTTGTATTCCAAATACACATCGTTTGACTTTGTGACAGCATCCTTAGGGATAATAGTTCCCACCTCCTCACCCCCAGTTCCTAAATTACTTCGTCTCAGCTGGTTATCATAGCTCTGTTAACAATAGCCAATCCACTTAAACTCTCTGATCAGAAATTCCCGGAATGATTATCCATACATATTTGGCGAGTGTGGCTTATGTACTTTAGGAAGCTCAATCGCCTATGCATACATTAGAGGGCAGCCACAATCGAGTAACACGTATATGGGGCAAGCTAGATGAATCCCTCCTACAGTTGATCCTCCCTTTACCTAAAAAGGTGCACAGCACATACAAGCTCTCCTCGGCCCTCCAGAAATGATAAATATTCTACTAATGAGGTGCCATATGTGATCTTATGCCAATGATATGGTATTGCTCACCACAATAATGCCATTTCACTGTTCTTCATCGCTGTATTTCTCATTCCCATCCTTTGGTTCTTTATCCACCTCTACAGCTGTAACCTCCTCATTCAACCAGACTCCTCTTCAAAATCGAGATGCCAATTGTCTCACTATTTGACCAGGGTTCTAAAGCTAAGTAGTGATTTATGCTTGATCTTATCCATTCAAGTATCAATGATGCATCAGACTACCTAGTCTCGGCTTAGTAATACTGCCTGAATGTCCATGTTTTTCTATAATGCACAATGGTGTGATTTTCCAACTTTTCAAGGAAGTGCATTTGTAATGCGTTTTCGCTTGACCTTGCATCTGCTCTACTCTGAGGTCAATTTAAACTTCATCTTATGTTTGTTTGTCTTTCTGTAAGGTAAAGTTTGACTTTTCTTTATGTCCTTTTTTTATAAAGGTAATAAAAATTATTTAGAACCGTATAAACATGTGCAAGAGATGTAGTCACTAGTTCTCAGTATACCTACATAGGTTATTCTTGGTGTCCTAATATGTAATATGTTTTTCCTCGTGTGGCTCCATTTCTGTACATCCATTACTAAATCAGCCCCATTGACTTTTGCCTCAGTCAATTTCCAGGACGTTCACATGATGCCTAACTCTAGGCGTCTCCTGATGTCCCCATGTGGAATTAGCAATGCTGGAGCTCACTTCAAGGTGCCATCTCAGTTCAGAGGAAAACAAGGGCCCTTTATGAGACTAGTATCTTAAGATCCCTACATAGGTGAAGGCTTTGTCCTAAATCTATTGGTGTTGGCTCCGACGGGGATTTAACTCCAGAGAACTTTTCATATTGCAAGTACAGATCACTTCAGCCACAGTATGTTGTACAGTGCACATCGGGTCTTATGGTAGTAGTGTCCATGCAAAGGTCAGGATTCACTTTTATGTACCGAAAGAGACAAGCCCAAATCAGTGCTGAGCCCTGACATCGGAGACATGAAATGCCACATTGGTCACTGAGCACAATGACAAAGTTGGGAGCAACACAAACAAATTCCACTGAATTTGCTTGCATAATGTATGTTTGTACCAATTCTGGGGAGCTGGGTCAAAAAGTTGTTCCATTCATCAGTCCCCAGAAGGGCCATAAAAAATAGATAGTGTCTTCAGTGCTGCAGGCTCATCGGAGGTCACATGATTTATTACAGCAATAAATGAACACTGCGTCAACAACAGCAGCCAAATAACTTAGAACAAATAAAGAGTCAACAACTATAATACATTATCCTGTCTAATACAGCTACTAATGTAGACACTGTCACGTTCCCTTCCTGGTTAAGACAATCAGACAGTGGTGGCTCCTCCGATAAGGCATAGAAGCATAGCCCAACTGCTCTCTGAGCAATGCACAAAAGGAAAAATGAAATTATAATAACACAATATTATTATTATTTTAACTTTCTGTACTGAGACAGTTTTGGGGTGGGGCATCAAAGCCAGCATGGGAGGGGTGGTTGGTGCTCTTAAGTGCACATGACAGTTTGGCGGGTCGTCTTTGACCGGCCAAATAGTCATTCACACTTAGCATGTACTCCACCCGGCTGTATTGAACACATTCACACTTAGCATGTACTCCACCCGGCTGTATTGAACACATTCACACTTAGCATGTACTCCACCCGGCTGTATTGAACAGCCTGGGTGGAGAACATGCGCAGGCTCTCAGTCCCTGTCTGAGCGCTGAACCAGACTGCTCAGACCAGTCACAAAGCTGCTATTATACTGGTGACAGCAGCGTGCAGTGTTGTGACTGGTTAGGGGAGCGTGTGTTCTTCCCGTAGTCGAAAAAGATGGAGGAGAGGCGTCCGCTGTACAGAGGTAAGTGGGTTTTTTCCAGCCCTCCTCACCTCAACCTTCAGCCCCGCCACCCCCATTCCATAGCGGCCACCACTGCAGTCAGATTGCTTTAAGAATGAAAGTTGAGTACAATCTTTCTACAGTCTAAACTCAGATTTTCTTCCATCCTATTTAATGAACAGTGGAAAGTCTGCAACGTAAAGGAATTGAAATGATGAATAAAAAAGGTTACTCAAATAATACCTTTACTAATTGCACCGGTCGGTGATGCAATGATCACAAACTAAAAAGTTCCAATGAAGGAACAACACCATGGTAAGATTCATCACTTTATTAATTATACGCTGTTGCGACCGACAGAGCAAACGGCAGCCGGTAACTGCCATCCAGCCCCCAATCTTCAACTTTCCACCGTGACAACAGTCACGGCGGCTTATGCCACGGGTTCCAACTCTGAACCTAACACAAACCTATACTGATTAATGGCAGGAGTGACATCATGGGTGGGCACCAACATTACATGTATAGCTACAACAGGCAAATAATTATCATTGTTATGCTAAACAGGGGCACCATAATGCGAAGGTGGTTTGAAGCAGTGCCACACTTCCTGCTGCTGTTTGTCTTGGCCTCGCACGTTTGCACGGGTCAGCTTCAATTGTTAAAACAAATTAGAAACAAAGATAGGAGAAACAGGTAGAATGTAGACGCTAAAATGCTACCTTTATTGTGTGTTGGCTATCGGCTTATTAAATGGCTGAAGCGGATTTTTCTCTTTGTAAAACATTGATTGACTCAAAGACAACTATCAATCCTTCAATTGTGTTAAAAAATATGGGCAGTGCTCCTGTCATTTCACAGAAGCACTTTTAAGAGTGCCAGTAAGTTCATAGCGAATGTCGTATAGCAAAAAGAGAATGCGAGAAGCCGGGAGCGCTGGACCATTTAACCCTCTGTCGCTTCTTAACTTCTGCTATTTTCTTTGGCTAAAGGGCCATTTCTACGAGTTTAGACCATAAAAGAGGAATGACGAGAAAACCTGATCACATTTGTTATTACATTGTCGTAGATCTTTGTGGCTATTCATTCTAACTATAAACAATCCTGTTGGTTAGGTGGATTGGTTTTACGAAGAGAAGTTTGAATAAGTTTGAGATTCGCATACTTCTGCTACCCAGGCCCCATGTTGTGTGACTTCTTCAACCAGTGCTGACTTTCTGTTTTTTAAAGCAAGCTGCGTTTTGAGCCCATATTTATTTTTATTTTATTTATTTTATTTTATAAAGTTTTATATACAAGTTATACAGCAAATCTAGGGGCTAAGATTGCAGTGCAATTGGCTAAAAAGACGGGACTGGTTGGCGGTGTAACCAACTGTATGGGACTAATCTATAGCTTCGCCTGTTTGTGTGTTACAGAACTACTACATGTGCCAAGCTGCGTGAGGGCAACTTGCACAGTTGCTGCCGACACTATCCAAAGCTACGTGTGAGAGAATGCATGCAAGCTACTTCACGTTCTGTCTGAGGGAAGCTTGCACAATGACAATAATAACTGTGGTGCACACACAGACAAAGGCCCCTGATTTTCCAGCAGCACCCAAAGCTAATCAGACATGCAGCAGCGGAAGAAGGAGCAGACTGGCGCTAAAACTCACCTGAATTAACTGAACGGGCTGCTCACATCATGCATGGCAGTGAGTTGGGTTGGTGTTGTGTGTGCGTGCACAGCCACTTCCGAATTACATTATCCCAAACTCCTATGACACCGAGTCACTTCTAAGGCCTCCACTTTGAATCCCTTGTAATTGTCAGTCAGATTCTTGAAGGGAAGGCCAGAGGCCCTCTTACTGGGGTAATTGAGAGCCCTGCTGTGAGTGATTTAAAGTAGGTGCTGCCAAAGTGTAAGGTATGGGAGTCTCCTCCCATGGAAGAATACTTGTGGCATACAGACCCAACGCACCACACTATTAACCCCTTCCATGCTGATGACGAGCTCAGCTCAGCATTACCTACCCTGTGCGGATGACAAGGTGAACTCGTCACTCAACATGTTAATTTTGAAATCCCAGCGCACAGCGGGAAAACCGCTAGCGTGCAAGTGGTTAAACTGGACTGCAGCATTTGAAAACAAGATGGCTGGCATTGTTTTGGAACACATATTAATTGTGCGTTCCAAAGGAGTACCAGCCATTTGAATGCTGATCTCGATGGGAGAGTGCTTTGTTTATGTGCTCAACACCCTCTGTGGTTAAATATGCAACTGGTGTTTGTGTAACGTGCTCCATACACAGATATGGCATTCTTTATAGGAACAATACTGGCAATGCCCATTCATCCTTTACACAGGCTACATTGTATGACCGTGAATGTTCAGCAGGCTTTTGGAGCGGGCGGCTGTAAATCGATCGACAGATTAGGTGGGGCCCTGGGGGGGAAAAAAACAATAGTATCCTGGTAGAGAGAGGTGTACGCCAGGGATGTGTCCTGGCTCCCACCCTTTTCTCCCTTTATATTAACGGGGTGGTTGAGCATCTTCGAAAACATCCTTCAGATGAACCATCCCTGGCTGGCGAGCGCATACCAACCCTCCTCTTCGCGGATGATACGCTTTTAATGTCCAAAACCCCTATAGGTCTCCAAAGACTCCTAAATAACTTTCAATCTTTCTGTGCTAATCGTGGCCTGGTAATCAACACTAGTAAGACAAAATATCTTATTCTGAATCCTCCCAAAAAACCAGTCCGCTCTCCTATTTTGAATGCTGAACCACTGGAAAGGGTCGAAGTTTTCGACTATCTTGGGATACGCCTCTCACATAAAATGGATTGGACACCACACTTGGACAAAATGCTTTTAACTCATAAGAGAATAACAGGAGCTCTTTTGAAAGAACAACGCTCCTGTAAAACAAGACCTATAGCTACTGTCCTTGAGATCTATTCGGCCAAGGGTGTCAGCTCTGCCCTTTATGGGGCCGAACTCTGGGGGTCATCCATTTCCGATGCTCTACCAAGATCTGAGACGAAATTTTGCAGAGCGATTATGTCTCTACCGCAGGGAACACCCACGGTCCCGCTAATGTTGGACCTAGGATGTCGCCCAATTGATGACCTCGCAAAATTTCGACCACTCTTGTTATGGGCGCGTCTGTGGCGTGTGGAGGAACTCAGCAAATATGCCCAAGGCCTTGCAGAAATCATGTCACTACCCGGGTGGCACAAAATTAAATGGCTAAGAGACATGAAGTTGCTGCTAGCTAATTTGGGCCTTAATGAGGCGTGGATAAATAGAACTTCTCCCCCGAAGTTAACGCTCAAGAAACTTTATTGGGACTGGATCTCCACAAAAAGAAATACTAGTACTATCATGGGCAGACTTACTGAGGATTTCCTGAAATTTAAAGACCACCCTAAACGGGAAGTGTATCTTGACACTATTGAAAAACCCTTTGATAGGGCCCTATACTTTAAATTTAGAGCAGGAACCCTTCCCCTTTATTCTTTTACTTCAAGTTGGAAATCACACGTTTAAACCTCAGAGCTTTGCCCAGCGTGCTCACTTAAACCAGAGTCATTGGCGCATTTTATGTTTGAATGCACAGAGTATGCAATTCCAAGGAGGGTTTGGCTCAAAAATTTATGTCGGCAGTTAGGTACTAAGAGTCATGTGACTGCAATCAGGATATTAATGTCTGATAGCCGTCCCACCTATGCTTGTGTTTTAGCTAAATTTTTTATCATGGGCTTGGTCCATCCGTATCAAGAGGCTAAAATTAACTGTTTAATTCCTTTTTACTCTCTGAATGAACTGTTTGTAAATTTGTAAAAATGTTTTATATGTGCTCTATTGATCTTATAAATTACTGTGTATTGTGTTCATGTGCTGCTTTTATGATAAATTTTTTTATCGAAATAAAGCCTTTTTGACTTTGACTTTGTAAATCGACTGCTGCAATGTGCTTTGCCATGTCAGAGAGGCTTTCCTTTCCCATATGATGCTTTATAACACTCTGGCTGATACACGTGCTGTAAGAGCCCAGAGCTCCTCTCCAGACTGCGCTGAATACTTTAAAAAAAAGCAAAGTGCGACCTAGGAAGGATGGAAGCAATGATGGAGGGAGGGTGTGTGAACGCTCTCCATCCCTGCTGGCAAATCGAAGGGGAGGGCGGGGGGGGGGGGCAGAGCAGAGACAGCACAGTGAATGGCTGGGAGAAAAGCTGGTCTTTGCGGGTACTGGAGCCAATCCGCAACCAGGGCAGCAGCAAGCCCACAGAGATCGAGAGCAGAGCACCAGGGTAATGAAGGGTGACCCAAGCAGGCATAGGCAGCAGTGCCCCTTCCTCTGAGGCAGACAGCAGCACAACCCAGCCTCTCAGTCTGACTTTCCGCTGCTCTGCTGTGAGGTCGGCGCTGGCTAGAGCCTGCTGGCTGATTGGAAGAGATGGGGAGGCTGAGCAGAGAGAGTGGGATGGAGGGGCGGGGATGCAATGGCTAACAAAACAAGCTGCGAGGGGCCGGAGGAGGTGTTGTGGGAAGGCACAGGGAGATTAAGTGAAGTGCAAGCAGTGCAATGTGCCAGCGAGGAGAGGGTTGAAAGAAAACATAGTTCACTCAAACAAAACATATATGAGCAGTTGCCAGGTCGGGAACAAAACAGTCACAAGGCAGGACAAATGTACACTATTTCCTAAGGGGGATACTCTTCTAAAATGACCCCTGCTCACCTTCTTGGTAGCTTGGCACGAGCAGACAGGCTTATCTCAGAGGCAGTGTGTAAAGCATTTGTGAATACATACAGTAATACAGTGAAAATACTACAAATGGACACCACACCAGTTTAGAAAAATAAGTCCTCTTTATCTAAACCAAAACAAGACCAAACGACAACATTCAACAATACATTGATAAAAATATGACCTTCAGATGGTAGAAATAGTTCAGTTCAAAGCAAATTGCAGATGCAACACTTTTCACACAAAGTACCTTGGATGCTTTGCGCAAATCCACAAAACGAGCCGCAGGGAAGGTGATGTGTTCGTTCCTTACACTCAGAGAAGGCGTTGGTTCCTTGCTCCGGGGGAGGTGATGCGTCGGTTCCTTACTGCAGTGCAGGGGAGTTGAGGCGTCTGTTCCTTACCAGAGAGGAGTTGATGCTTCGATTTCTTACTGCACGGGGAGTTGGTGTATCTGTTTCTTACTGCATTCCCCAACGATTCAAAAGACTTGGCGCCTCGATGCGATGATCCGGGCCGATGCGTGGGTTCTGGCAGCTGCACAGCAGGCTAGCGTCGGAATCGATGTGGTGATTTTGGACTTTTGGAGATCGTTGCACCCAATGCATCGTCAAGTGATTTCTCAAGCCGCAGCAGGCGCTGCATCGGTTTCTTCGGCGATGCATCGGAAATAGGTACGAGTGCGTCACGCTTCTTCGATGTTGTGTTCATTTACCCGCTCCCAGCGGAAATCAGTTCTCTAGAGGTCCAAAACAACAGGAGGCCCCTCTTGCAGATCAGAACTCCCAGCAAGGAAGTTCAAGTGGAGCTGGTGAAGAAGTCTTTATTTTCTTGAGACTTCAGAACAAGGGGCAAGCTCAGTTTCAAGCCCTTGGAGATCTTTTCCTCAAGCAGGTGAAAAAGCAAACAGCAAAGTCCTTTCTCCATTCCTTGGCAGCAAGTAGCCACTGCAGGCCAACCCCAGAAAGCAAACAGCACAGGGTCCGTATTCCTCCTCTGGTTCTCCAGCTCTTCTCCTTGGCAAAGGTTCCTCTTGATTCCCAGAAGTGATCTAAAAGTCTGGGCCCTTCTTTTTATACACAAACATCCTTTGTTCTCTGAAGGAAGAGTGTATCTGTACCCAGCCAAAACCAGTTCTGTCCCCACTGGTGCAGCTTCCTGGCAGCGGGTCGAGACAGCATTGTCCTTGGCAGACCAGGCCCATTCAGGTGAAAGGAAATCTCCTTTCCCTACTCTAAATGCAGCCCAGGCCTGACTCATCTTGCTTTCTGGAGTCACTGCTCCTCTCCAACCCCTGTCATCCAAAAGCCAGACATGCAATACACAAACCAGGCAGAGGCATACCGGATGGTTAAGCAAGAAAATACCTACTTTCTAAAAGTGGTATTTTCAATCACAGAATATAAAATCACCCTCACTAAAAGATGCATTTTAACATTCTTAGTTCAAGCATACTAAACTTTCTTTTCCTACCTGATTCCCAAGAGTAGTTATGTCTATAAGATGTTATAAACAAACTCTCGATTCTGTCCTATGGGAACAGGTAGCCTTGCAATAGTGAAAAACGAAATTGGCAGTAATTTACTATCAGGACATGCCCCACACATCAGGGCATGTCCTACCTTTCACATACAATACACCCAAGGTACCCCAAAGGGGTACCTTGGGCCTACCTTAGGGGTGACTAAAATGTAAGAAAAAGGGAAGCTTAGGGACTGGCAAGTGGGTGCACTTGCCAAGTCGACATGGCAGTCCCAGACTGCACAAAGACACTGCAATGGCAGGCCTGCGTTACATTTTACAGGCTGCTTCTGTGGGTGGCACAATCAGTGATGCAGCCCACTAGCAGCATTTGATTTAGAGGCCCTGGGTACACACTGTGCACTGTACTAGAGTCTGACTAGTAAATCAAATATGCCAATGATGAAATCACTAATCCATAACAACAATTTACAAGGGGAGCACTTGCACTTTGGCACTGAACAGCAGTGGCAAAGGGCCCACAGCATCTAGAACAGAAACACGGAGTCCAACACACAGCAAAACACAGGAGGCAAAAGCAAAACAATGCAGGGGAAACCCGCACCAATGGAGTCCAGTCTAACACTAATGAAAATGATGGAATTTGTAAAGGCTGCCCAACCAGTCAATGAAAAGCGGTGGGTGTGTGGTCGGCAGGCCCAAAGCCCACACAGGGAATACAGCATGCCTCACAGAGCAGTGCATGCATGCGCTGCCTCTAGGCTCAACCTAAAAACAGAACATGTGGAAGCTTCTTATCAGTACAGGCATGCAAGCTTCAGAATAATATTTGAAATAGAATAATGGGCTATCACCAACCTGTGCTTAATTTGAGCTGGTGGTTGCAGGTGGGGCTCACTGGCATTAATTATTTTCAGACGAGCACTTTGTTTTTCTCAACAGATTTTGGTCCAGAGCAAGAGAGAAAAAGCATGCAAAAGGGGGAAATGATGAAGAAAAAGATGGAAAGCAGTGATAGAGGAAGGGGATAGGGATGAAAAGAACCAGCACGAGTGAGATACAGAGGCAGAAATTCCCTGGGGGTTGATTACAGAGGCATGAAGTGGAATCAAAACTACACAGCCTGCATGTTCGGTTCTTCACTGCCGCGCCGTTAATACGAGGGATTTCCCCAGGACCATCCGCCTACCGTTCCAGCAGAAATATCTGCACCTACCTATATTGTCTGATGAATGACTTACTGCTTAATGATGTCTAATTGCAACAATATTTGTTTGCTAAACCATCAAAAGCCTTGAGAAAGCCCTGGTTCTATTGACCACTTAAGGTCAAACACGTGTCGGCTGCTGCAACGCCAACAATGTATTTCTAGAACACCCTGGAATATGAGGATGTAGCCTAAAAGGTTGTTCTAAAAAAGAATAAAGATTTCTAAATTAACACAAACCAACTGGGACTCTTTCTTGACCATAAGAAATTAAATATTAATTAAGGAGGAGTACATGATTATTTCTTTCTGCATTCTTCGATAGCGCCTGTTGCGCACTCCTTGTCAAACTTTAGGATCCGTGACAACCATCTAGAATTTAGAAAAGTAGTTAAGGCTTTTCTCATAATCAAGACACAGATAACTCGTAGAGTACAAATCAGGAAGGTTTTGTATGCAGCATGCAAAGTTATCCAGAAACTCCGTTCATTTGAATCTCCCATCTTATATGTGTACCCACATGCTGCACTACCAAACTGGGAACACACTCTCCAGGCTCCACACTCTGGACCAAAGCCAATACTAACAGATGCCACCTCAGCCATCCCCCTTCTCCAATCACTGCAGGACAGATGGAGTAACTGCTTATTTGTTAAACACAATATAGCCCTACCTCAATCAACACACCATCTACTTTTTGACCATAACACGGGTAAGTGACCGCAGTGTCTGTTTCTATACCCTGGGTGTGTGTATTTACACTCCCCCTTAGGCCGGGCTGTCTCAGTAAATCAGCAAAAACCAATTAAAACCACAGGCCAACGTGTACTAGAAAAAGTATGAAGGGTAGAGAGAGTACCTCACGGTCGTAACACCCGAGGGGGTTGCCGGTTTAGCAATATCCGGTATACCCACTTCTCATCATCGGTCACTCTCTCTACGTGAAGTAAGTGATGTGCACACAAATATACTAGTACACATAGTGAGAATAGTAACAAATTAACACACACAACACAGTGAGTAAATTTAAACAATACTGTGACAACATGTATACATACTCAGACCCCAAAACAACCAACAGGTAAGTAAAATCTGGAAAGGTCTTGCTGGCCGTCTCCGTTCTTTATTCTGATGCTGCAAGACCCTCCATTAAAAATGGTTAAATATATACCATATCCTTTCCTTTTCAAGCCAACATGTTTCGTTGCTATAGATTCAGCAACTTCATCAGGGCGTAAAAGGGGTTCACTATTCTCGAACTTCACGTCAAATTTTGATTGAACAAGGACCTTATGGTTGCCCAGCCATTATGTACCGGCAACCATCAAATCGACACCATGTCACGTGATCACGTGTCTCGCAGTGACTCGTCCTGGTAAGAGCCACTGGTGCCGAGTCCCTCCGGCGCTTCCGACGATCCTCAACTGCTTATTTACCTTGCTGCAAATTGGTTGGAAGCCTAAGGTACAGGGGCGTAGCTTCAGGGTGGATGTTTGGGGTTTCATACTCCCGTAATATGTCAATTCTGTAGTAAATAGTTGGGGACAGGTGCTTTCAGTCAGGTATGGTGAGATGTCTGTCAGATTCCACCTACAATTTTTACATGAGTACACAGACTAAAATAAATAAACACACTCTTTTTTTGAAGTAATTAAAACAATTTGGTTATTTTACAGAATATTTAGTTTTGAGTACAGCTAACAATCTGCACTGCTCTCCCTTCCCACTGCCATTTAAGCCCCCCCCCCAACATGTCCTGCTTTTCAGATAACGTATATGAACAAGCTATGCGAGCGTGATTGTTGGGAAATCTGAAGTTCACAGCACCTCACCACTTCTTACCGACAAAGCTACACCCTTGCTAAGGTAGATGTATGAACGTTCTATATAAGTGATACAAAACAAGTTGTACAGCAGTAAGCTAATGAAAGTTGACCAATCAATCTTGGTGAAGGACCTTCCAATGCGCAGCAACAGGTGGTGTTGCTGCCTGCTTTTTTAAAAAAAATGTATAACTTGATCCGGCTAAGCTACAAACAATTTCTTGTCCACAAATTATGCAGCACGTGATGGATTATGTGACAAATACTGCAAAAACAGTCATTAGGTGGAAAACATGGCAGCCGGAGAATCGCATAATTGTAGTGGCCCTAAACAAAACTCATGGAGCCTCTTTCTCCTTTATTGATATTCTGTGAACGGGACAATGACCAAACAGCTTTATCTTTGCTGACTTTAGTGGAGAGAGTTCCCAAAATTTCGCATTTTAGATCCAAACTAGCCTATCCATTGCACCCATGGTCTGGCTTTTAGATCGGGCTGCTTTGTGCTACAGTTGTAACAATTGCACTGGCATTGATTGTTGTCGGTTAATCTGAAGATGTACAATTTCAACACCACACAATATGCATAATTTTTTATAACCATTTGTAGGATTGCATCAGTTGAAATATGTTTTGCTACTATTTGACACGGTTCCCAGATGTATTTTTCAGCTGTAAAAGCAGCGTTTTTTTCTAAAAACATGATTGTAACTGTGTTATGAGGCAACACATTGCAGATATCCCACAGAGCGGACACGTGACGTGCCAGTTTTGAGCTTTCAATAGAAAGACCAAGATGAGGTATTATTAATTTACTTTATACGAGCTCTGATGTGGTGGACATTTTAGTCCTCTCGCCAACAAATAATGTGTAATGGTTTAGCAACATCAGTTTTTCTTGGCAAACCTGGATATCCATTGGTGAATTAAGAGACTGTTAGTTGGCAGCTCATCTTCTTTTAGGTTAGTGTCATTTGGGGCAGTGCCTCGGACCTGTATGTTAAACAACTTGCTGCCATGTAACTAAGCACTTGCTAAACTCCCCTGGACCTAATTGACTTGTAGATGTGTTCTTGTACCAGACAGATTGAATCATGATTTTGGCTGCGAAGCAGCTCGATACAGTTGTTAATGTCCTCCAGTAAATTTCCCTGGTTGAGAAGCACAACTTTAAATGCTTCAATAATAGCCTTCACGGTCTTTGTCTTGGCAATAAAAGCATGTTTGCTAATATCAAACTCTCTTGATTGGAGAGTTTCCCATTTAGATTTTTTTCATTTTACCTCACATACTTTTTAAAAGAATGCATATTAAATGGCAGTCTGACAGTCCACATTATGTGTGAATTAGCTTTTTATGCAGGGTTGACTAAATGTTCTTTAATATCCTGAGAAAACATACCGTGATGTGGGTATAACATATATTCAGAAACGCAAAATCATCCTAATGTTTTCTCATTTTAAGATTTTGTTGGCATTACATTTTCTACCTTCTCTCTTCCCTGAAGATTCATAATGATAATTGTCAGTATTAAATCACATAACCCTTCGAAATCCATTTATCGTTTCGACTGACCCTTGTTTTCTTTCTGAAAGTTTGACTTAGTAGTGTAATCTGTGGCTTTGTTGAGATGGGAAATACTTTCCTATTGAGCGTTTCTTCTGTGGCTATACAGGAACAGTCAAAGATAGTTGTGCTCATTTGAATAGCATGTATAGATCTAAATGTCATGCTATCTCAACATCCCTTTTGGGGCTAGATCCTTTACATTGTTTTGTTGTAGACTATCCAGTAGATTCAAGTATTCTGAAAGCAACAACTGAACATGCAAAAGTTAGAAAATACTCGTAGGAAACTAGCTTTGTGTATACTATACTAAAGTAAGGTATAGTGTTCACAGAGTCCAGTGGAACCCCAAAGTTAGACAGAGGTAAAAGTAGATAAAACCTTACTCTCTATTTGTGGTAGTGTGGGGGAACAGTAAGGTTTTATCAAAGGGTAGTGCAAATATTTATTGTGCACACTCAGGCAAGAAATGATGTCACACACTCAGTCTGAATAGGGACTAATTTGTTTGTGTAAAAAATATTATTTAGTTACATTTATTTTCTAGAACCAAGCCAGGCGTGGTACAGGTAAGTATGGAAATACTTTGCAAGCATATGTAGTTTAAAATATAATTTGAATGCAAGGAATTGATTACAATAAGGATTACTTTGTATTAGCAGTCGGGATTACTTTACATGTACTTTTCTTAAACAGCCATGTATCTCTAGATACTAAGCAGGTGCATTTCCTGAGGGAAGGAAAAAGGAGTTAATGTGTTCAGTAAGTTCAGTTCTGGTTTACAATATTACTCACAAGCAATACTCAGTCCGGAGGAGACAGAACTGGATTTGCGGGTCCGTGTGTAGGATTCGGTCCGATGAGCACTCAAATCTCACCACCAGCGGCACCGAGGCTTCCGGGTGCAGAGCTCAGAGATCAAGTTAGCTAATGACCTAAGCACGGTTGGGGGCTTGGGGACTGCGGCAAGCAGGCCTCCAGGTTGGGAAACAAAAAGCTCCTGGGGTAGAGGTCAGCACAGTAAGGTCCAGTAGCCAACACACGAACTACACTGCCAGCGGCACAGAGGCGGCCAGGTGTAGGGTGCGGTCTTGGCTAACGCTGTAGATTCAGTCGAAGATCCCTTGGAGTCGGTCAGCGACTGTTGAGGCGAATGGGGTCTTTGGGAGTTGTCACTCTGTGACCGCAATGTTATGTTATGCTAGATTTATACCCCCGCACCGATACTCGGAAGTGTTCCGGCGCAAATGCCAAAATAGAAGAGGCGGTGGGGCACAGGCTGGGGCTAGCAGGTTACTTGAAACGCAAAGTTTTTAACTGCTTTTTAAAAAGCCTGAAGTCGCCGATGTTCCGAAGCTCAAAGGGCAAGACATTCTTTGGCTGCTCTAACTGAAAGGGAGCTATCTCCCATTCTAACAAGACGGTACCTGGGTATGACAGCAAGGCATTGCCCCGTTGAGCGTAGATGCCTAGGCGGGGTACATAGAAATCAAAACGTCTCCTCAAATACAAAGGCCCCGCTTTGTAAAGAGCACCGTGGGCAAGCGTTAGAGCCTTGAACAAAACACGCTGATCTACCGGAAGCCAGTGCACATTCCGAAGCATCTGTTTGGAGCTATACCTGTCAGGAATACTTAGTAGTGCTCTAGCAGTCGCGTTCGGAACGATCTGAAGCTTTTTTATCAGGTAGATAGGAAGTCCGGTATAAAGAGCATTGGCGTAATCTAAACGCGAAAGAATGAGAGCGCGGGTCACCATTTCTTTAGCCGCTTTGGACAGTAGGGGCAGAAATCTCTTTAAGAGTTTTAGTGTGCCGAAGCACACTCCAGCTAATTTATTGATCTGCGGTAAAAATCTAAGGTCCTCACTAACCCAGACCCCCAAGTTTTTAACCGGGCTCCCCATTGACTTGGGCATGGGGTGGCCCACGGGCTAAAGGTCCTCTCTAAAATGCGGAGGAAAGGACCTGTAGAGCAGCACCTCAGATTTACCCTCATTGCATTTGAGTTGGGCCTGCGGTAACCATTTAAAAACTCCCGTAAGGTAGTTTTTGGCAGTATCCGGGGATAGATAATTTTTCTTCCCCGTGAAGAACTGCTGGGTGTCATCAGCATAAGCTATGATCTTAGCACCCAGCTCTTCCGCCAGACAGACAAGCGGCGTCATGTACACATTAAAAAGAAGAGGGCTTAGAGTTGAGCCCTGGGGAACACCAGTGGTCACACCTCTCGGTGTAGAGGAGAATTGGGGCATCCATACTAGCTGTGTTCCGTTCGCCAGAAAGGATTCTATCCACTCCCACACCAGACCAGAGATGCCAATGTTAGACAGCCGGGCCAGAAGTTGGCGGTGTGGTACCTTGTAAAACGCGGCAGAGGTCTAATAACACCAGAGCTGCGCTGCCGCCTGAGTCAAGGCATTCTCTAATAGCCTCCGCCATCTCAATCAATCAATCAATCAATCAAAGCATTTATATAGCGCACTACTCACCCGGGGGGTCTCAAGGCGCTAGGGGGGTGGGGGGGGGGGGGTCCGCTACTGCTCGAACAGCCAGGTCTTGAGCTGCTTCCTGAAGGCGAGGTGGTCCTGGGTCAGGCGGAGGTGGGTCGGGAGGGAGTTCCAGGTCTTGGCGGCGAGGTACGAGCAGGACCTTCCCCCTGTGGTGGCTCTTCGGATGCGGGGGACGGTGGCGAGGGCATGGCCGGTCGATCGAAGCTGGCGTTTGGGAGCGTAGAAGTTGAGGCGGTTGTTGAGGTATCCTGGGCCTTCGTTGTGTAGGGCTTTGTGTGCGTGGGTGAGGAGGCGGAAGGTGATTCTCTTGTTGACCGGGAGCCAGTGCAGGTCTCTCAGATGTCTGGAGATGTGGTTGCGACGGGGGAGGTCCAGGATGAGTTGGGCTGAGGCGTTCTGGATCCGCTGGAGTCTCTTCTGGAGTTTGGCGGTGGTTCCGGCGTAGAGGGCAGTTGCCGTAGTCCAGACGGCTGGTGACGAGGGCCTGGGTGACCGTCTTCCTTGTCTCGGTGGGGATCCACCGGAAGATCTTACGTAGCATGCACAGGATGTTGAAGCACGACGAGGAGACGGCGTTGACTTGTCCGGTCATGGAGAGGGAGGAGTCCAGGATGAAGCCCAGGTTGCGTGCGTGGTCTGTTGGTTTGGGTGCGTTGCCTAGGGCGGAGGGCCACCAGGAGTCGTCCCAGGCGGAGGGTGAAGATCCCAGGATGAGGACTTCCGTCTTGTCCGAGTTCAGTTTCAGGCGGCTGTTCTTCATCCATTCGGCTACCTCTTTCATCCCTTCGTGAAGGTTGGCTCTGGCGGTGGCGGGGTCGTTGGTGAGGGAGAGGATCAGCTGGGTGTCGTCGGCGTAGGAGATGATGTTGAGGTTGTGCTGGCGTGCGATGGCTGCGAGGGGGCTCATGTAGACGTTGAAGAGGGTTGGGCTGAGCGAGGAGCCTTGAGGGACGCCGCAGATGACTTCGGTGGCTTCTGATCTGAACGGGGGGAGGCGGACTCTCTGTGTCCTTCCGGCGAGGAAGGAGATGATCCACTCCAGTGCCTTCTCCTGGATTCCGACGTTGCTGAGGCGCTGCACTAGGGTGCGGTGGCAGACAGTGTCGAAGGCCGCGGAGAGGTCTAGGAGGATGAGGGCCGCTGTTTCTCCGTTGTCGAGCAGGGCTCGGATGTCATCGGTCACTGCGATCAGGGCGGTCTCGGTGCTGTGGTTGGCCCGGAAGCCAGACTGCGAGGGGTCGAGGGATCCGTTCGTCTCGAGGAAGGCGGCCAGCTGCTTGTTGACGGTCTTCTCGATGACTTTTGCTGGAAACGGGAGCAGCGAGATGGGGCGGTAATTCTTGAGGTCGGTGGGGTCGGCTGATGGCTTCTTTAGTAGAGCGCTGAGTTTGGCGTGCTTCCAGCTCTCCGGGAAGGTGGCGGTGTCGAAGGAGGTGTTGATGATGTCCCGTAGGTGGGGTGCGATGACAACGTCGGCCTTGTTGAAGACGTGGTGAGGGCAGGGGTCGGTCGGAGATCCGGAGTGGATGGAGTTCATCGTGCGGACGGTCTCCTCGGTGCTGACCGGGGTCCAGGCGTGGAGGGTGGTGGTGGGGGGCAGTGGTTCGGTCGTGGCGTGCCTCGGTTGAGTGCAGAAGCTGTTGTGTATGTCCGCGATCTTGTTGTGGAAGTAGGAGGCGAGGGAGTTGCAGAGGTCTTGCGAAGGGGTGATGTCGTTGTTTCCGGGGTTGGGGGCCGTTTCAGTACTGTGTGAGGCCCTGAAGCCCGACTGGGCTGGATGGAGTGCGCCAGAGGTCACTACAAACTCAGAGAGCTGCTTGTGGGCGGCCTTCTCACACACCTTCGCCACTGCCGGGAGAAATGAGATCGGTCGGTAGCTAGCCAGGGTAGCGGGATTCAGTGAAGGTTTTTTTTAGCAGAGGGAGGAGTTTTGCCTGTTTCCACTCAGAAGGAAGCATAGCGTTTTGGAGCGACAGGTTGACAATATTATTTACTTCAGGATTAACTACCTCTGCCACTGCAGCCAACAAGCTGGCTCGGCAAGGATTCACTGGAGAGCCTGATTTAAGAGATTCAAGGATAGCAAAAGTACCAGACAGCGGAATCAGGGCAAACGCTGTCATACGCATGCGGGCTATATCTGAATGTAAGGCTGTCTGAAGCGGGTAATTGTTTGGGGACGGAGTCGGTCGGTCGGATGGTCGCAGTTGGGTTTTTCTGGACTGCTCTGGTTACGGATTCGGTCAGGGTGTTTCCTTTGGTCGCAGTTGAGGGGACTTTTCAGTTCTTGGTTGCTGGTTTATCTTGGAGCTTGTATAGGTCATGGGGACCCTGGGATCCAGGCTAGGATCATCAGGAGGACCTACTGAGGTTGTTAGTAGGTGACTCTTCACTTTGTTCTGCACCAAAACACTCAGCCTGCAAGGGCAGTGTGTGTGTGTGTAAAGATACAGGACCTCTAAGGGTGCTGCAGCCCTTAGATGTCTTCCCTGGTCACCACACCTTCTACAAGGGACTTACATGTGGCCAGAGAGTTTCCAATTGGGTGTTGCAACATTACAGTTTAGGGGAAAAACATAGGCACTGGGTACCTGTTTAACAGGAGCCCAGGGCACACTCAGTCGAAGTACATCGATGTTCAGGAAAAAAGTGGGGGCAATCATGCAAAAAGGGGCACTTTCCTACAGTACTATAGTATCTTCACAAACATTTTTGCGAGAAATGAAGGTCGTGTGAGAATACATTCGGTCCATCCTCCCTCAACCACAATCAGTTTTTGAGTCTCAGTAGAAATATTATTATCAGTGAGTATGCTACGAGTCAGTTTTTCTTCTGTAAGCTTCTATGTGTTAACTTTTTTTTTATTGCACATCTTGTTGTCTAATCTTAAAAATCACACTTGTGTTTTTACTTACTGAACAAGTGTATCTGATAGAGACATCTAGCCACATATTGCTTACCTTTTAATTTCCCATGCGTCAGACTGGATCCGGAAGATTTTTCTTCAAGCAATACCCTTGCGCACCGGTAGGTAATGTTGGTTGGTTTCTCAAGCGCAGACCTGTGAAAAGAGCTACCCTCTGTCACTTTTTTGACAAGCTTTTTTCTACGTTTTGTTGAAAAATGTTTGGTGTGTAGGTTTTTTACATGTCCAAAAAGACTTCTAGATTCAAACCTGTGTGCCTGCCATTGCACCATGTTTGTGACAGATCCACACTTGCTTTACCTTGGTGCCTGGAGCGCGACAATGACTTAGTCATGCTCCAACTGCCGGGCCATGGCTCCGAAAGCTTTGAGGGAGTGGTCCTTAAAGCTGCTTAAAACTCGGCACTTGGCAGTACAGCATCGTTCGCCCTGGATGTCTTGTTCATGGTCCCGGCAGAGAGGAAGTGCTGGGCAACACTTCTGGAACCCTAAGTCTTCGCCCACGAGTAGGTCAGGTAAGAAGCACAAAAAAACATAAGTGTGCTTTGACTTCTCCTCCTCTGTAGACTGACGCAACGCTAGAGTCTTGGCGTGCTAGGCTTTGTTCTGCTAAAACTTCCCCACCTTCTTGGGAGCCAGAGCGACTGCCGCTCAGCTCAAAGAATTTTATGATGCCCTGCGCCTCATATTTGGTTGGCCTAACCCTACCAATGCATCTTCGGACTCTAAGTCTCAGAGGGGGATCCATCGAGTTCTGTGTCGGAACTTCTGGCCCAAGCGCCAATCACCCCCATGGATCCGGACTGACACCATTTATGCCACTGCAACCCTTCCCCGTGGCATTCCAGATGCCTAGACTCCTGACACCGGCAGCTTCAGCCCTTTCTTATCCTGACAACCTGGAGTTGGATGGGTGCCTAGCGGCGCCGATTCCAGCACCAACAGATCCCTTGGGTTCTAGGTTGCTTCCTCAGCGCTAATATGAAGGGCTAGGAATGGAGAAAGATTTGAAGGGGTCGCTGGACCTTTTACAAGACCAGCCTTGTGAGATGGACTGGTATGAGGAATTGGATGAGGGCAGTGGACTGGATACTTCTCCAGCTTCTGCCCTGCTTTCTCCCCCTACCACAACTATGGAGGAGGGGGTGTCATATGCTATAGGGTGTGAAGGGCAGCTGAGGTTCTGGGCCTTCAGCTCCCTTCCGTGGCAGTCAAGACAAACATCTTGACGGAGGTCCTGCAGCCTGGAGTCTCCCCCTCTGGACCCTTGCTGCCTTTTAACGAGGCCTTAACCAATGTCCTGATGGGAACCTAGTCTAAGCCCAGCACAGGGGCTCCTGTGAATAGGACAATTGCCCCCCACCATCGCCCTGTACCGGGGGACCCAACTTTCCTCACCAACCACCCTACTCCCGAGAGCTTGGTGGTCCAAGCCTCTACTTCTCAAGGCGCGCTCCCTTCTACACCCTGTGCAGGTAATCCAAGAGACTTGGTAGTTGCAGCAAGAATTTTTTTTTTTCCACCAGCCTTGCATTGCGGTCAGTCAACACTGCATACTTATTAGGCCATTACTCCCACACCTTGTAGGAACTGGCTGCGCAAGTGCTGCCACAGGTCCTGGAGGAGGCCCTGGCCATCTTCTCCCAAGCAGTGTCAGACGGGAGAAATGCGGCAAAGTTCACCTTTCATTGGGATCTTGACACGACCGACTCGCTGGGCAGAGGGATTTCACCGATGATGGCTGTTCGACATCACGCCTGGCTGAGGACTTATGGCTTTTTAGGGGATGTCCAGTCCTCTTTCATGGACATGCCCTTTGATGGCACCAGTCTCTTTGGAGACAAGGCAGAAATGGCGCTGGAGCATTTTAAGGACTCGCGGGCTACAGCCAAGTCCTTGGGCCTCCTAGTGGCCACTTATCCCCAGTCTGCCTTGAGCCCCTTTCCTGGCTGCGGAAAGAGCTTTTAGCCTGCCACCCATACCCCAACCACACAAGTGTGCAAGTTCAACAACCTTTGCGGGCCGTGGACGTAGCTCTTTCCGACCTCATGGGTCAGGCGGCCAGAGGTCGGGTCAGTCCACCACCCATTTTGCCACCTCAACCTCCAAGCCTTCCTAGTCTGGCCCTTAATGATCACGGGCAACCAGTTAGTGGCAGATCAGCTATCACCTCCACCACTGGTAGAAAATCACCTCCGATTCAAGTCAAGTAGTATTTGTATAATGTGGTCAATAAACCCAGGGGGTATCCAGGTGCTGTGCTGCAGATATCTGCTGAAGAGCTAGGTCTTGACTCCCTTCCTGAAGTGGTTCAGCGAGGATGAGGTGTGGAGGGGGAGGGTGTTCCAGACTCTGGCGGCGAGGTGGGTAGGAGCGTCCTCCGGATTGGCTGATAGGGATACCTGGTGTCTGGGCGAGGGTGAGGTGTGCGGAGCACAGGTTTCTGGTTGGCTGGTGGAAGCCCAGTGGTGGTTGATGTAGCCGGGTCCTTGGTTTTGGAGGGCTTTGAAGGGGTGGGTGAGGAGTTTGAACAGGCATCTCTTCTGAACGGGGAGCCAGTGGAGGTCTTTCAGGTGCTAGATGATGTGTGGGCTCTTGAGGAGGTTGAGGATCAGTCTGGCGAGTTCAGTTGTGGTGCTGGCATAGAGTGTGTTGCCATAGTCAAGCCGGCTGGTGATGAGGGCCTGCAAATCGTGTGGAAGCAGGCCAAGGTGACGGCGATGGCCTGCCTTTTTATGGAGAGTTTGCTGTCCAGTATGATGCTGAGTTTGCAAGCGTGGTCTTTCGGCGTTGGGGGTAGGTCCGAGCTCTGCTGGCCAACAGGAGTTGTTCCACATGGCTGTGGGTCTACCGAAGATCAAAGCGTAGTTTTGTCAGTGTTGAGTTTAAAACACTTGTCTTTCACCCATGTTGCAATGCTCTTCATGCAGTTGTGGAAGTTAGTCTTCGTCAAGGTGGGGTTCGCTGCAAGTGAGGACAAGCGCAGCGTGGTCTGCGTAAGAGATGATGTTGATATTGTGGGATCTGACGATGTCTGCAAGGGGTGTCATGTAGATGTTGAATAAGGTAGGGCTGAGTGATGAGTCTTGGGGTATTTTACAGGCAGTGTGCTTGGGTGGCGAGGTGAAGGGAGAGATGCGGATACTCTGGGTGCGTCCTGTGAGGAAAGATGCCATCCATCGAAGCATGTAGTCTAGGATTCCAATCTGGTGTAGACAAACGATGAGTTTGTGGTGGGAGACAATGTCGAAAGCTGAGAAGAGATCAAGGAGGATTAGGGCGGCAGATTCTCCTCTATCAAGTAGGGCTCGGATGTTGTCTGTCGCTGTGATCAGCACTATCTCTATGCTCTGGTTGGCTCTGAAGAGGGAGGGGTCCAACAGTTTGTTTCTTTCCATGTGTTCTGTGAGTTGGAGGTTGATGGCATTCTCCAGGACTTTGGCGGGTAAACAGAGGAGGGATATGGGATGGTAGTTCTGGAGCTCTTTGGAGTCTGCTGAAGCGTCGGGAAAAGTGGCAGTCGATATGGAGGTATTGAGGATGGTGGTGAGCTGGATGCTGATCTCGTTGCTTCCGAGATTGAAAAGGCAGTGGGGTTACGGGTCGGTATGTGCCTCTGAGTGGATGGAGTTAATCAGGGTGGTAGTTGTTGTGCTAAGTTGAGTGGGTAGTTGGTGGTCCAGGTTGGATGGTTGCAGTAGAGGTTGAAGGGTTGGAAATTGAAGTTTCTCTAGCTGGTTGCTATCTTGTGTGGAAGTGGTCGGCAAGGGAGTAGCAGAGATGTGAGGGAGGGATCGAGTTTTTAGTGGCTATGGGGCAGGTGAACTCTCTGACGATGGCAAAGAGTTCCTTGGTTTGGTTGGTGCTGGTTTCGATCTGCCGTGTCAAAGCTAATTTTTTGTAGCTTTGAGCTAGCTGTGGTAATCCAGTATTTGTAAAGCACACAGCTACCCGGAGGCATCCCGGCACTGGGGGCCATTGGGAAGGTTAAGCGAGCTATTGCCCAGAGTCACATGGTGCTGGGCAGACACCTGCTGCCGGAGCCAGGGATCGAACCGTGAGCCCCAGCGTCCGGTGTCAGCCGCCCTGGCCGTGGCGCCACACCTCTTCCCGGTAATGGTTGAGGGCTGATTCGTAGGTGGCTCAGTTGGTGTCATTCTTACTGGTTCGCTATCTTCTTTGTGGTTATTTGCACTTGAATTTAACTGTGCTGAGTTCGGGTGTATACCGGCTTCCATACTTGATGGGTCTGTGTGTTTTGGCTGGTTTGGTGGGGGACTTGGTTGGCAGTGCTTGTGATCCAGACATTAACATTTTCTACTGTCTTGGTCAGGTTGATGGTGATGTTAGACTGAGCGGTGCTGAGGGCGCCAGTCCATTGCTGCTTGGTTGCCTTGGTCCAACTGCGCTAGGGGATGCTGTGTCAGTTGGTGGCGGTGCATGGCTGGCCGGTGAGGGTGTAGTGTACGATGGAATGGTCCGTCCAGGTGAGTTCAGAGGCGTGGCTGTATGTGATTCTGCTGTTGGACAGGTGGGCTCCTGCAGATAGTCTGTTGGGGGTTCTCCCTCCTCTTTGAGACTACCTCTCCCTCCATGCCTCCAACTTATGACTGGCTGACGGAGGATCACCTGACTTTGCTTCAGGAGGAAGTCATGACTCTCTTGGCCAAGGGAGCTATAGAGAGGGTTCTGGCGCCAGAAGTAGGTTGTGGTTGTTGTTCTCCCTACTTTCTGGTCCCGAAGAAGGAAAACTGCCTGCACCCTGTTCTAGATCAGCAAGCCCTCAACTACTTCCTCAAAAAGGAAAAGTTCAAGATGCTCACTCTAGCTCAGGTCTTGTCTGCCCAGGACCCAGGAGAGTGGATGGTAGCATTGAACTTGCAGAACACCTATTTACACATTCCGGTTCCGCCTGCTCATCGGCTCTACTTGCGGTTTACTGTGGGCCACGAGCACTTTCAGTTCACCATGCTCCCATTTGGCCTCAGCAGCACCCTCTCAGGTGTTCACCAAGGTGATGGTGGTGGTGGCAGTTCATCTGTGCAGATCAGGGGTGCCAGTCTTTCCCCTATCTCGACGATCAGCAGTTGAAGGCGAGCTCGCCCACACTGTCGTCTCCTCTAACTTTAGACTACGGCAAACCTCCTGCATTCACTGGGATCTACTATCAACGTGCCAAAGTCAGACCTGACTCCCTCTCCAACACTCCCTTTCATCGAGCTGTACTGGACACAGTAAATTTTCGGGCCTATCCTTCAGAGCGGCGAGTACAGGATATTCAGGCTATGATGACGATGTTTCAGCCTCTATCCTGGATTTCATTGAGAATGACTCTGAGGCTGCTTGGCCTCATGACCTTCTGCATCCTGCTAGTGACACACATCAGATGGCATATGTGGGCTCTGCTGTGGGATTTGAAGTTCCAGTGGTTGCAGCATTGGGGGAATCTCTCCGACATGGTGCAGATCTGAGAGAACTGCACAAGACCCGCAGTGGTGGTTAAATGACCGCGATTGGGTCAGAGGCAGATCCCTTTCCCTTCCCCAACCTGAACACACAATAGTTACGTATGCATCACTTCTGGGTTGTGACATCTGGGGGAGGTGGAGATCAGAGGTCTCTTGCTGGAGTTCAGAGCGATTAGCTTGGCATTGAAATCCATTCTTCCTTCAATCAAGGGAAAGCTGGTTCAAGTATTCACGGACAACACCACTACATGTAGTTCTGCAACAAACAGGGTGGGGTGGGGCCATGGATCCTTTGTCAGGAGACCCAGCGTCTCTGGACATGGCTGGAACAGCAGGGCACATCCCTGTTGGTTGGACACCTTGCAGGTTCTCTGAAAAACCCAGCTGACGAACTCAGCCACTGATGCCTAGCATTTCACGAATGGCATCTTACAATAGATCAATCATTAAATTCTTTTTGACTACCTCAGTGCCACATGATTGAAATCCACTGCCCTGTTTTGGTTTGTCTTCTTTCTCTCCAACCAGTCAGGATCTGTTCCTCCACCCCAGTTTCTTTTCATTTGGCTAAATTCATTGAACCCTGGGAAGTTCTGTAGGGATCAGCGCTCTCACCACTATTATTCAATCTTTACATTCTATGTGGTATTATCCAACCATTAAGAATTAACACCTTAGCTTACTCATCTGCTTCTGAAAATTGATCGGGACACCTCTAACTATGTTAAGTGGTTGCAAGATTGTTTATTGCGCATGCAAAAGTGGATGCCATTTAATTGTTTTAAATGATTTGTGAACAAAACGGAAAGCCTGCTAACAGAAGGTGATGCACGGTGTTGGATGCTTCAGATGTCGGCCACTTAGGTGGCCCCCCCCACCTCTTTCAGTCTCAATAACCGAAGCCAGAAACAGGTTTAAAAAAAAAATGAATAAATACCTATCTTCCACTCTGTAAATTTAAAAGGTATAGTCAACAGTATTTGTGCAGCTGAAGATTCTAAAATGATTCTATCCTTCATCCGTCAGACCATCTTGAACAAGTGATGGGGCACTTTGTGTTGACTCATATTGATTACTGCAATGCTGTGTACCTAGGCGTCCCAGAGCAAGACATGGCTAGCCTACGATTCTAAACTATTGTCATCAAACTAGTATGGAGGCTTAGAAAAACTGACCTTGTCTCTCTCCATATAGTTTAAAATGGCTTCAAATGAAACAGAGGCTTCAGCTGAAAGGTCTGTGCCTAATACACAGAGCCTTTTTGCAAGCCGTGGGCAGCCTTCTCTATAAAGTGCTCCACCCACAAGCTATGAAATGCTGTTTTGTTGAGTATCCGGACCACAGCTAACTTCATTTATTTTAAATATGCCCTGAAATCTCATTTGTTCTGTTAAATATTTTATTTCGATCGATTCTCTTCCCTGTTTAGTTCCTAGCGCTAATATTTTTCAGTGTACATGTCTGTATTAAAAAAAAGAGTAATACATAATATTAAGACGAATAATGAGGCCCAGAGAGCATCTGAGTACTTTAAATATCAAATGTATGTGAGAGATAAAGGTAAAAAATACTTCTCGGAGTAGCAAAAAATAAATGCAGATTACTTATGCTGCACTATCGAAAAAATTAATGCAAAATTTACAGATGTAGGTTCTTCAAAATATTCACCAAGATGCCTAAAGCCATAGGAAACCGCTGTGGAAGAAAAAGGCATCCAGGTCAACTCTGTCCCCAAAAAATCCATCAGGAATGTAGCTTGGAGTTCTACGTCAACCAGCAGACCTACAAAATGTTCGCCTTGTTTATTCGCCATTGATAATTGTTGGAAATCTTTGGCTAGTGATAATTGTTGGAAATCTTTGGCCAGTGACTGTGAGAAGTTGGAATGGCATATGATGTCCACTATTCTAGTGGGCACCTTGCACCTGTCCAAATTACCCTTATTGATGGTAGGTTTAGACAACCTTTATAGAAAACTATCCTAGTGGTAGCTGTGGAGAGCAGCCTTCAGGCTAAGGCTTGAAGGAATGTAAAGCAGCTTGTGTCTATAATCTCTTGAATGATCAAAGAAAGAGCACCACACCAGGTATGTATATAAAATGTATGTATTTATTCTAAACACAACCCCTCCAGTCTTTTATGAGGCTAGAGGCAAAAGTACAATACAAGAACTTAAATAGCACACAGTAAATTAGCACAGTATACGTTTTGCCCTAGGTGCCTCACAAACCATATACTAAGAAAGTGGTATAAGAACCACGTGAGGGATAGAAGTTAGGCCTAGGGCCTGTAGAACCGCTGGGGCAACCAGAAACCACCCAAGGCAGGGACGCATGAGACCCACGGGGGACGCGTGCAGTGTCTAAACACATCCGCAAATCACCATTGACTTCTATGGAGAAAGTTAAAGTTACAAAGTTAAAGTTTAAGGACACTTAGGAGTGGACTACGGTAAAACCCTTTCAGTACTGGACACATCGAGAGTCAAGACCCACGGGTGCACCAAAGTACTCGTGTAACCTCACTCAGGGAAGCCGGGTGCATAGGTGTCTTTTCGAGTCGGGTTTTGTCATCGATTCCAATGGTGAGCTGCAAAGAAGTGCTACAGGCGACCAGGAGAAAAGTGTCCGGATGGATCCAAGGGTGGATCGGAGTTCTGAAGAACCTGAAAGCAGAGGGGACAGAGTCTGGGTCACTAGCCAGTGACCAGGATGGCGACAAGAAGATGCCAGCCGATGTTGGGTGCTTTTAAGGTGAAGTAGGTGAAGCTTGACTCTTCAGCCACGAGGTCCAAGAGGCGTCGGCGACAACCAGGAGCTGGATTCGAGCTGTCCCACGTCGGATGTCCAGTGTTGCAGCGACGGTATCCGGATTGGACCCAACAAGCCTTGGCAACAGCAACCCACGCAAAATGACAAGATTGGCTTCGGTGCAGACCAGCAAGGTCTGAGGGACTCACCCTTTGGAGGAGAGTCAGGGCACGTCTGGAGCAACCAGGGAAGCCCTAGAAAAAAAGTAGATTCCTTTGTGGGGACCCACTAGCCAACGGACATGGGATTGCAAAGGTGCCTCAAGCTGAAATGCTGAAAGCAGGCCCACGGAACACTTGTGGAGTGTAGGCCCACAATCTTCGATGCAAAAGGTGTTCAGGGCTTGGACTACAAGTAGCCCATTGCACAACTTCGGGAAAGCTCAGGAAGTCGATGCACTAGCAAATGTGCCAGATGTCCAGGAGTTCCGGTCCCACATCTCTCGTGGTAGCCACAGGTCCCAGCTTCGCTGAGGACTCGTGTCAGCCTCGGAGATGTCTTGAAGTCTGTGTCCTGTGTTGCAGATTCTTGGGGATCCGGCGGGAGCCTCGAAAATGAAGACCTACAAGATGCTTCTTTGGTTCCTGTTTGAACAGGGGAGTTTGTCCTTGACCCCAAGGGAGATTTCGTCCATCTTCCAGTCGATATGGAATGTCGACTGGAAGATTTATGTTTCAGAGTTTCGTCCAGGGTTATCTAAAGTTCTAGTGACTGGGTTCCTATACTTATACCAAGTTTAGAGGTTGGACTAACTCTAGGGTCCTACCTATGGGAGGACCTGGGGAGGGGGTGGTTACACCCCTTCCCCTTTGTCCAGTTTCGCACCAGAGCTGGGGCTGAGTGCCCCAGCAACCGGTTTAACTGAGAAATGCATGGGACACCTTGTGTGTCCCAGGCAGTGTCTGAAAAGCATTCACTGAATGCATCCCACCCTGCCCCAATACACTAAAGCCTGTCTGGGGAGGTGGCGGCACCTCCTTGTCCAGGCCTCCCCTGCCGAAGTTTCGTCCAGCAGCAGGAGGTCAGACTCGTGTCTGTGGCAGCAGCATCCATTTTGTAAACCTGAGGCTCTTTTAAACTTCTACGGGGTTTACCAGTGGTTACATGCCTTCTCCCTCTAGAAGGGCGAAAGGCTACCCCCGCCGCCAGAACTGGCGGGGGGGGGGGGTAGTATTCCAAAGTGTTTGACACCAAACACGACATGTTTTGATAAAGCCATTCCAAAGTTCCCATTAACCGCGAGGAATATTATGTACTTAGGAGTATATGGTATAACTATATCATAGAACAGCTATAAGTAAGGGGTGTTTACACCACCTTACCCAGGCTGCACGTGCAGATCTGTGGTGCTATTTTGGAAGGCTTCCCAGGGGTGGCATAATACATGCTTCAGCCCCTAGTAGGCCTCTGGGGTACCAATGCCCTTGGTACCTAAGGTACTATATACTAGGGACTCACAAGGGTAACCCAGTAACCAATCTAGAGTGTACCTAATGTACAGGTAACCAATTTAGAGAGAGAACAGCTAGGCTGTGGTCCTGATTAGCAGGGCCACAGCGAGACTAAAGTTGATAAATCAGTGAAACACAGCAAAAAGTGGGGGTAATCATAGGAAGCAGATCCTACTCTCCTACAGTGACTTCTTCTACAAGTAGGGTTAGTTTCTGATTTTGATTGATAATCACTGTACATAGCGTTTGTACATCGAAAGTATCAGATTCACGCGTTATGGTTTCCCTGACCCATTTTAGAATCCAGAGAGCCAGTGTTCTTGTTCCATAGTATCACACGGCTCCTTCACACATCCCTACTGTCCTTGATTTAACCCTATTGTTCAGCTCTTACACATTGGGGCTCAAAGTATGAAAATGTAAAATGGCCTTAGCAGGACCAGACTGACTAGCAACTCATGGATTTTCCCAGGAGGCTGCAGAGTAGGGCCTATTTTCCGAGGAGGAAGGACTGCCATGACCCAACCATACCCCAAAGGCTGGATTCTAGCCAGTGGCGGGTTCTTTATGAGGGCGGAGGAGCGCTGCCCGCTGCAAGAAGTCTGTAGCAAATGTGAAAAATAAATAATTTATTTAAAAATTTAGCGTATTGCATGTCAGTGTAGAGATTTAGTTTGTGTTTATGAAGCTTATTGTTTTATTTTGGGCTTTTGGAGGCAGGGGTTGTTTTATTTTGGTTTTTGGGAATAGCTGTGGCACTTTGATTGCTCACCACTTTCAAAGGTTACCAGCCGCCTCTGAGTCTAGCCGTAGCCTACTGCAGTGTGGTGCTGGTCTGAACATATTTATCTGGGCTGATTTTGTTTTGCAGCCTGACCACTGCCGTTTGAAACCCGATACTGGTAGAATGACAGGCAGAGTTGCAAAGGGAGTTTAAGCATGTGTTTTTTAACCCTGGGCGAAGCACTACGCTACGCTCGCGGAGTTTGCGAAGTTTGCGCAACTTCGCACTACGCGAGCTGCACGTAGCACAGTGCGAACATGCGTAGTGCAGCGTAGCGGTCATTTTTTGCTTGTTCGCGGTCCTGAACGTCATATTCGCGACCGCGAGCAAGCACAATGACATCCTGGCGAGATTCTCAAAGTGGGGAGGTCAGGTTTCTCATTGTGAGTGGTTGCGAATGCTCGCGACCGCTCTCAATCAGAAACTACCTGTTCGCGTTGAGAAAGCTGCCGCTCGAGTAATAATCTACTCGAGCAGCAGAAAACTACAGCTCGCACTGTGCAAGATCCCGTTTTAAATGCTTGCACAGTGCCGGATGCTTGTCCGCACTGTGCAATCATTGAAAACGCATCTTGCACAGTGCGAACACGCTACTACGCAGCTCGCGTAGTGCTACGTGAAGTTCGCGAAGTGCACTTCGCGTAGCTTCGCGTAGCACTACTTCGCGAACTACGCCCACCCCTAGTTTTTTTAGTGGTTAAAATAAGCCATTGTTTCTTCCATTATTACACTTCAATTATCTTACTATTTCTCCTGGCCATATAGCCCCTCCCCCCAACCTGTTTGCCAGAAATATATATTTTTCCGTTTTTGTTTTTTAAAAACACAATCTGTTATCAGAAAATTGAAATGCTTAGTGCTCCATTGAAGGCAATAGAATTGCTCTGGGCTTCTAATGGCTGGTAAAATCCCGGAGCACCAACATTCCAATGTTTGTCTTTAACACCAACAGCTGTGAACAAAGGCCTCAGGGTGCCCATGGGGATTTCAACCCCCTCGCGCTCTGTGTGGTTTTTGTTTTACTAATTAGAACGTTCTGCTCTGATTTCGTGCGGGGATGATGTTCTAATAGCCTTATAACCCGCCGTAGCTGGGCAATACCAGCCATTAAAGGCCTGCTCCCTTCTTAAAAGCCGTCTCCGTCCTTTAAAACTGGAGCAGGCCTTTAATGGCCGGTATGGCCCGCTACAGCGGACTATAGGGATGTATTAGGTTTTCATCACAAATGACAAACCAAAGAACATAAAAATGATTATGGCTCTCATTTTGGAGACGCACACAACAAACAATGAGAGTAGGGTCTAAGGGCGAGTTTACCGACCAGCCAGGTGCATGCCCCAAAATACAGTATTATCACAACAGAATACACCTGGGGGTCACAAGAAAGAGTCAAAACAGAGTAGATCAAAATACCAATGCTAAACAAAAGACACCAATGTAAATAAAATGCAGGCCACGTTAAGGCTCAAGAGCATCTGGAGAAATAGTTTCCATCAGAAGCCACACTGTACCGCCCTCTTTCTCATCATTTGGATTCTCCTCACCCAGGAGACAGAACGGCCGGTCAGATGTTACCGTAACCGATATGTGTGAGGTGAGGGGTGTTGTATGTAGTACAGAAAATTAGACGTGGCTACTGAAAAAAGGCAGTGTTAAAGTGATAAGTGTTGAGTGAAAAAAGATATAAAATTAGGTGATCAGGTGGACAAACAACATTTATTAGTGTCTCCCAATCCCTAAAATTTAAAAAGCAAGTGTAAGTGCGGGTTTTGAATAATCACCGCACTCAATAGTGGTCAACATGTTTCTGCATTATTATGAACATAGTTTCAGAATGCATTCTTCAGGACCGAAAAATAAAAACACTGCTGGTTAGATTAGAGAATTTAAGAACAATATCACCTGACCTTCAGGTATATACTCAACCGTATACTGTTGCATCACACGGTATTCGATCCACACAGCAAGACAAACAAAATAGAAAAAGAACAAGAACATGAATATGTCATATTCCTATGACTTATATACTGTGATGAATACACATTCACATGTAACAAGACAAACATTGTCAGATGACAGACTCACCCAAATATGTTGGTTGAGAGGCTTCACCCCACCTGGCTACAGCGCAGGTATGAGGAGCACCGCTCTATAAAGAATTCACAAATAACATCTTTAGAGCAAAAAACGAGATTAAAATAAATGAGTTCACAATAAGGGACATTGATCTAAACGTCCTTCATAGTCCACATTGGACCAGCCCACTAGCACTGGACTCCACACAACCTACAATGACAGACCAAGTCTGTGTTAGAAAAAATGGCAATGTTGTAAAAAGCTGAGCGCTTTAAGAAATGAGCATGTCAGCATATCAGCGTGTGCATTCACTGATCGAGTGAAATCCCCGTTAGTCTCAAGCTGATCGCTTTTAGACCTCGCGCTTATGGATCAAATAGTCAGCGCGATAGGAATCAAGCAGCCAAAGCGCGGTGGGCGTTTCAGCGCGTTGCTGCGCCTGAACATGGTACTGGCGCGATCGGTTTGAAGCAACGTGGCAGCGCGCTCAGAAAAGCCTCGCGCTCGCTCACCTGTCCGTCGGTGTCTCCTGGCAGTCAACTGTACTGCTTGGGGGGGCACCGATGTATCTCCAAAAAGGGCTAATATGCACTTCCTCATTCCACACAGCAAGGAGGCAGTCACGTGGTTTGATCACGTGATCACAGGCATGCTGGGACATGTAGTCCAAACCGGAATAATGCATTATAAACTACCAGACAGATTGGTCTGTGTGGAAGTAATATGTCGATGGACGTAGAATAAATAACTCCAAACAAAAATAGGGGAATTGCGGGGTAGAGCAAAAGAAGGGGGAGGTAGAGCAAAAGACTAACGAAAACCCATGTAGTTGGATATTACAAAATTCATGTTTCGAAGTGAGACCTCACAGGGACATCCAGGGAATGGATTCATTGAGTCCCTCTTTGTCACTGTTGAGGCGGTACACCCACTTTTGTTCAATTTTGAAAAGGAACCTGCTGATGTCAGTGCAGGATGGGGGTATATGTGGTTGTTCTAAAACAGTCCAACAAAAATCTTCAGGACCGTGTCCCTTTTCCAAGAAGTGTGCGGTGAGACGGGTGGCTTGTTTCTTACACCGCACTGTGCTTTTGTGTTCTTGTAACCTTGTCCTGATTTTCCTGGTCATCATGCCGACGTATCGCAAAAGACATGGACAGGTTATTAGGTAAATAAGGTTACTGCTATTGCAGTTGGTGAATCTTTTCTGTGTCCACGGGCGATTAGTCCCAATGTCGACCTCAGTAGATTTCTTGGTTTGGGGACAGACAGTGCACGCCCCACATGGATGATGTCCAGAAACTGGAGGTAGATCCCACAAAGTACCCACTTGCCTAGGTTCTTTGGTTCGAGGACGCGTGTGGACCAATTGATCCTTTAGATTTTGTCCTCTTTTAAAGGCAAAAATAGGTAATGCGATGTCATCATTCCCAGTCTTCAGAATAGACCAATGCTTTTTTATGATTTTCTGCACCTGATTCGAACGGGTGTTAAATGTATTCACAAATGCAATGCGATTGGTCTTATCTTTGGGTGGCTGTATTTCCAGTAAGGCCTCTCTATTGTTGTTGGACGCCCTCTTTTTTGATTGCCGAATGATCTTTCTCGGGTAGTTCTTTTCACTCAGTTGGGTTTCCAAATTCTTCGAGTGAATTTCAAAGGCTTCTTTACTAGAGCAGTTCCTTTGTACTCTAAGAAATTGGCCGAAGGGCAAATTGTCCCTCAGGGCTCGAGGATGACAACTGTCATATCTTAGTAGTGCATTTCTAGCCATCGGCTTTCGATAGAGTTCCGACTCAATGCCATTGGTAGTCGCGTGTAACCTCAGATCTAAAAAGGCAAAAGATGTCCTACTGTGTTCAATAGTGAACTTCAAGTAGGCATTCTTACTATTCAACCAGCCATGGAATAGTGATAGGTCATCTTCAGTGCCCCGCCACACCACCAAAATATCATCAATATATCGTTTCCATATATATAATGATGAAAGATATGGGTTGGTGGACGTCAGAACCTCCTGCTGTTCGAAGTTGTGAACGTAGAGATTCGCCAGACTCGGCGCGAAAACGCTGCCCATGCTGGTCCCCGACGTTTGCAGGTAGATGGTATCCTCAAAGCGAAAGTAATTTTCTTTCATCGCAATTTCGGCCAGGTGCATGATGAAGCTCGTGGGCGTGATAGATTGATGATCGCTCTTTTCCAGTAGCTCACCGACTACTTCTAGAGTCTCTGTCTGTGGAATAGACGTATATAGAGACTCTACGTCAAATGATACTAGAATATCGGTTTTGATGTCATATTGTATTGTAGGTAGTAATCTGAGGACATCCTTTGTATCCTGCAGAAAAGTGGGCATCGCTTTGACCATTGGGTTCAAAAAATGATCGACAAAGGTTGAAAGCGGTTCGAGGACCGAGCCAATGCCAGAGATAATTGGCCTGCCAGGTGGCGGCCTCTGGGGTTTGTGCACTTTTGGAAGACAGTAGAAGTAAGGAACTACAGGATGTTTGGTAATTAGATATTGTCCCTCTTGGGGCGTTATCCAGCCTTCACCTGTTGCTTCCTCTACCAAGTTGTTAATTTTGGTTTGCAGTCTCTCTGTTGGATCTTCTCTCAGTGGGAGATATGACTTCTGATCACTCAGTTGCCGGATGCACTCATTCCGGTATGTCTCAGTATCTAAGATGACTGTTGCTCCACCTTTATCCGCAGGCTTGATAATGATCTTATCGTTAGATGTTAATACACGTAGAGCAAGCTGTTCGTCCTTTGAGAGGTTCATGAAAGGTCTAGTCTCTGTTTTGTAGATGCGATTAATGTCACTCTCCACTGCAGCTTCAAAGGTCATGACTTTCGAAGGTAGAGCAGCGGCAGGTGGATTAAAATTGGAGGGTTTTCTCAATCCCGTGTTGTTATCTTCGGGGACAGTACTTATTTGTTTGGATTTAGAAAAGAAATAGTGCAATCTTATTTTGCGGAAAAACTTAGCCAGTTCAATTTGGGCTACAAAAGGATCCCCTTTCTGGGTAGCCACAAAGCCCAAGCCTTTATTCAAAAGTTGCTCTTCAATGGGAGAGAGTGTGTGTGAACTGAGGTTCATCACGAGGCTTGTTGATTGCTGGTCCCTGCAGTCTCCTGTGGGACTTTCTTTCCGCTGCGGAGAGTTTTCGATTGTTGAGGAGTTTCCGTGTTCCAGTGCACCTGTGGTGTCGTGGTTCCTTGTCTCCTCCTGCCCCTGCCTCGTCTCGGGCCGAATCCTAAAAAAGGAAAAGACCCTGGACCCTGTTGCATAGGAGGGGGGCCGAAAGGACCCATTTGAGGGGGACATTGAGGTCCAAACATCCAGGGATTAGCCGGCCACCAAGGTTGGAAGTTGTTAAAATTCTGAGGATGATTGCCATTTCTCCAGTTTCTCCTGTTACCTCGGCCTCTAGAAGTTTGATCAGCAGATCCATGTTGTGAGGTATCTGAATCACTAGATGCTCCGTCCGAACTAGATGTGCCATAAGTAGAGCCACCCTTCTTTCCACCTCGATTGAATGCAGGTGCTGTATATGTGTCACTGGTGTATGGATATACACGCTCCATGGAAAATTTGGCTAAATCCTTCTTAAACTTTTCTAACTTGGTAAAGACAATTGATTCTTTAAAATCTTACACCAGTGACACATATACAGCACCTGCATTCAATCGAGGTGGAAAGAAGGGTGGCTCTACTTATGGCACATCTAGTTCGGACGGAGCATCTAGTGATTCAGATACCTCACAACATGGATCTGCTGATCAAACTTCTAGAGGCCGAGGTAACAGGAGAAACTGGAGAAATGGCAATCATCCTCAGAATTTTAACAACTTCCAACCTTGGTGGCCGGCTAATCCCTGGATGTTTGGACCTCAATGTCCCCCTCAAATGGGTCCTTTCGGCCCCCCTCCTATGCAACAGGGTCCAGGGTCTTTTCCTTTTTTAGGATTCGGCCCGAGACGAGGCAGGGGCAGGAGGAGACAAGGAACCACGACACCACAGGTGCACTGGAACACGGAAACTCCTCAACAATCGA
This sequence comes from Lissotriton helveticus, assembly GCF_964261635.1. Lineage (NCBI taxonomy): Eukaryota > Metazoa > Chordata > Amphibia > Caudata > Salamandridae > Lissotriton > Lissotriton helveticus. The sequence continues at coordinate 653,518,208 of NC_136067.1, forward strand.
AAACTCTCCGCAGCGGAAAGAAAGTCCCACAGGAGACTGCAGGGACCAGCAATCAACAAGCCTCGTGATGAACCTCAGTTCACACACACACTCTCCCATTGAAGAGCAACTTTTGAATAAAGGCTTGGGCTTTGTGGCTACCCAGAAAGGGGATCCTTTTGTAGCCCAAATTGAACTGGCTAAGTTTTTCCGCAAAATAAGATTGCACTATTTCTTTTCTAAATCCAAACAAATAAGTACTGTCCCCGAAGATAACAACACGGGATTGAGAAAACCCTCCAATTTTAATCCACCTGCCGCTGCTCTACCTTCGAAAGTCATGACCTTTGAAGCTGCAGTGGAGAGTGACATTAATCGCATCTACAAAACAGAGACTAGACCTTTCATGAACCTCTCAAAGGACGAACAGCTTGCTCTACGTGTATTAACATCTAACGATAAGATCATTATCAAGCCTGCGGATAAAGGTGGAGCAACAGTCATCTTAGATACTGAGACATACCGGAATGAGTGCATCCGGCAACTGAGTGATCAGAAGTCATATCTCCCACTGAGAGAAGATCCAACAGAGAGACTGCAAACCAAAATTAACAACTTGGTAGAGGAAGCAACAGGTGAAGGCTGGATAACGCCCCAAGAGGGACAATATCTAATTACCAAACATCCTGTAGTTCCTTACTTCTACTGTCTTCCAAAAGTGCACAAACCCCAGAGGCCGCCACCTGGCAGGCCAATTATCTCTGGCATTGGCTCGGTCCTCGAACCGCTTTCAACCTTTGTCGATCATTTTTTGAACCCAATGGTCAAAGCGATGCCCACTTTTCTGCAGGATACAAAGGATGTCCTCAGATTACTACCTACAATACAATATGACATCAAAACCGATATTCTAGTATCATTTGACGTAGAGTCTCTATATACGTCTATTCCACAGACAGAGACTCTAGAAGTAGTCGGTGAGCTACTGGAAAAGAGCGATCATCAATCTATCACGCCCACGAGCTTCATCATGCACCTGGCCGAAATTGCGATGAAAGAAAATTACTTTCGCTTTGAGGATACCATCTACCTGCAAACGTCGGGGACCAGCATGGGCAGCGTTTTCGCGCCGAGTCTGGCGAATCTCTACGTTCACAACTTCGAACAGCAGGAGGTTCTGACGTCCACCAACCCATATCTTTCATCATTATATATATGGAAACGATATATTGATGATATTTTGGTGGTGTGGCGGGGCACTGAAGATGACCTATCACTATTCCATGGCTGGTTGAATAGTAAGAATGCCTACTTGAAGTTCACTATTGAACACAGTAGGACATCTTTAGCCTTTTTAGATCTGAGGTTACACGCGACTACCAATGGCATTGAGTCGGAACTCTATCGAAAGCCGATGGCTAGAAATGCACTACTAAGATATGACAGTTGTCATCCTCGAGCCCTGAGGGACAATTTGCCCTTCGGCCAATTTCTTAGAGTACAAAGGAACTGCTCTAGTAAAGAAGCCTTTGAAATTCACTCGAAGAATTTGGAAACCCAACTGAGTGAAAAGAACTACCCGAGAAAGATCATTCGGCAATCAAAAAAGAGGGCGTCCAACAACAATAGAGAGGCCTTACTGGAAATACAGCCACCCAAAGATAAGACCAATCGCATTGCATTTGTGAATACATTTAACACCCGTTCGAATCAGGTGCAGAAAATCATAAAAAAGCATTGGTCTATTCTGAAGACTGGGAATGATGACATCGCATTACCTATTTTTGCCTTTAAAAGAGGACAAAATCTAAAGGATCAATTGGTCCACACGCGTCCTCGAACCAAAGAACCTAGGCAAGTGGGTACTTTGTGGGATCTACCTCCAGTTTCTGGACATCATCCATGTGGGGCGTGCACTGTCTGTCCCCAAACCAAGAAATCTACTGAGGTCGACATTGGGACTAATCGCCCGTGGACACAGAAAAGATTCACCAACTGCAATAGCAGTAACCTTATTTACCTAATAACCTGTCCATGTCTTTTGCGATACGTCGGCATGACGACCAGGAAAATCAGGACAAGGTTACAAGAACACAAAAGCACAGTGCGGTGTAAGAAACAAGCCACCCGTCTCACCGCACACTTCTTGGAAAAGGGACAAGGTCCTGAAGATTTTTGTTGGACTGTTTTAGAACAACCACATATACCCCCATCCTGCACTGACATCAGCAGGTTCCTTTTCAAAATTGAACAAAAGTGGGTGTACCGCCTCAACAGTGACAAAGAGGGACTCAATGAATCCATTCCCTGGATGTCCCTGTGAGGTCTCACTTCGAAACATGAATTTTGTAATATCCAACTACATGGGTTTTCGTTAGTCTTTTGCTCTACCTCCCCCTTCTTTTGCTCTACCCCGCAATTCCCCTATTTTTGTTTGGAGTTATTTATTCTACGTCCATCGACATATTACTTCCACACAGACCAATCTGTCTGGTAGTTTATAATGCATTATTCCGGTTTGGACTACATGTCCCAGCATGCCTGTGATCACGTGATCAAACCACGTGACTGCCTCCTTGCTGTGTGGAATGAGGAAGTGCATATTAGCCCTTTTTGGAGATACATCGGTGCCCCCCCAAGCAGTACAGTTGACTGCCAGGAGACACCGACGGACAGGTGAGCGAGCGCGAGGCTTTTCTGAGCGCGCTGCCACGTTGCTTCAAACCGATCGCGCCAGTACCATGTTCAGGCGCAGCAACGCGCTGAAACGCCCACCGCGCTTTGGCTGCTTGATTCCTATCGCGCTGACTATTTGATCCATAAGCGCGAGGTCTAAAAGCGATCAGCTTGAGACTAACGGGGATTTCACTCGATCAGTGAATGCACACGCTGATATGCTGACATGCTCATTTCTTAAAGCGCTCAGCTTTTTACAACATTGCCATTTTTTCTAACACAGACTTGGTCTGTCATTGTAGGTTGTGTGGAGTCGAGTGCTAGTGGGCTGGTCCAATGTGGACTATGAAGGACGTTTAGATCAATGTCCCTTATTGTGAACTCATTTATTTTAATCTCGTTTTTTGCTCTAAAGATGTTATTTGTGAATTCTTTATAGAGCGGTGCTCCTCATACCTGCGCTGTAGCCAGGTGGGGTGAAGCCTCTCAACCAACATATTTGGGTGAGTCTGTCATCTGACAATGTTTGTCTTGTTACATGTGAATGTGTATTCATCACAGTATATAAGTCATAGGAATATGACATATTCATGTTCTTGTTCTTTTTCTATTTTGTTTGTCTTGCTGTGTGGATCGAATACCGTGTGATGCAACAGTATACGGTTGAGTATATACCTGAAGGTCAGGTGATATTGTTCTTAAATTCTCTAATCTAACCAGCAGTGTTTTTATTTTTCGGTCCTGAAGAATGCATTCTGAAACTATGTTCATAATAATGCAGAAACATGTTGACCACTATTGAGTGCGGTGATTATTCAAAACCCGCACTTACACTTGCTTTTTAAATTTTAGGGATTGGGAGACACTAATAAATGTTGTTTGTCCACCTGATCACCTAATTTTATATCTTTTTTCACTCAACACTTATCACTTTAACACTGCCTTTTTTCAGTAGCCACGTCTAATTTTCTGTACTACATACAACACCCCTCACCTCACACATATCGGTTACGGTAACATCTGACCGGCCGTTCTGTCTCCTGGGTGAGGAGAATCCAAATGATGAGAAAGAGGGCGGTACAGTGTGGCTTCTGATGGAAACTATTTCTCCAGATGCTCTTGAGCCTTAACGTGGCCTGCATTTTATTTACATTGGTGTCTTTTGTTTAGCATTGGTATTTTGATCTACTCTGTTTTGACTCTTTCTTGTGACCCCCAGGTGTATTCTCATTTTGGAGACCCTGAGGGATACAGAGTTGCATCAGTTTGTTTTCATTCTGAAGCATTTTTCTCTCGTATTTCAATTTTTTTGTATAGATAAGAAGTATTTAATTTTTTATAAACTATAGGCGAGAGACAACAATACTGCTTTTTTCATTTAATCTTAAACAGCGGGTTCATGAGCCAATGTGCAGTCGTGAAAATGAAATGGGCACATTGTTTGTTTTTGAAAGATTGCAAGTGGCAAAGCTTTCTGTTCCGGTAGTAGGAGGTACTGTGCAAACAAACCGCTTGGTTTACTTTGCACTTCCTCGTATGTAATGCAAACAGATGTCTAATGACTGCGAAATATAATGGTTCTGTAATTTGTGCACCTCATCACCTGGGACCTTTATTTTGTATCATGTATCCATCTGTCTCGCACAGATTGTCAAAGCAGAGGTTATGTTGTGTTTACAAAGTAATCCTGCATGCTTATAATTTATGCTTTAAAGACATTTTCCCGAGAGCATGTGTGTATTACACGTATTTTTAATTAACTAGAATCTAATAACTGTAAATGGATGTAAAGTTAAACAACGAAATTAGGTTGAATAAATGTCGGACCATATAATATGAAAGCCTTTGCTTTGTGTTAGATTAGTCCTCGAACATCTGTTGACCACAAACAAAACTGATCTATATGAGATGACAAGTTGTATCTGAATTGTGCTGATGAAACTTTTCTAATTAAGGAATGCAATATGAATTATGATTTGATTGATATAGGTGAAACCCTGATATGCTCATATTCAGGACAATAGTGAATGAGGTGTATAAAGATCATGTCGGCCCTGAGGAAGCAGAAAATATAGTCAACAATTATATATTGATGGACATATTAGAATTGTGGACTTATGATTGTAGGAACATAAACAAAAATTATCAATTTTGTTTGTTTTCTTGAGTGATATGTGCAGTTGCAATATTACATTTTTGTACGAAGTTATGCATTTCTATGAAAATGCCTTTGGTATTGTGCAAGAATGTTTTTTCATTTGTTAGAATATCTTCTAAAACGTTGAGCTTTTAACTCGCAGATATACCTAGCTCTCTCCCTTTTAAAGTACTTTAAGATACTTTAAAAAAAAAATGTGTGTTGTTAGGGTGGGACAGTTTTATTTCTGAAAATAAAAAGAAAGCCTCAATAATAGTCTGAATTGAGATATATTTCAGAGGAACCCGCACCTTCATTTGAGAATGAAATGGTGAAGAACTGCTTTAAACTATAACATTGTTCTCTTTCCTCGTCCTGCAGCTGTATACGAAACGTGTTTTATTTTGACAGACTATGCTCATACTTCTTTAATGATACTTTATTTGTCTCATTTAATTTGTAGTTCTTCTTTGAGTAACAAATTCAAAAAGCCTAGGTTGCTATGACTGGGCATTGTGGTCTCCCCTCAAAAATGTTTGAGAGAAAGAATTGTAAAAGTATTTAACCGCATCGCTGCGGCGGCTTTTCCCGCTGTGCGCGGTAATTTTAAAAATACCGCGTTACATGACGAGCTCAACTCGTCATGAGCGCACGGCGGGTTACAATCATCCTGGAAGGGGTTAAACCCTAAAGCAATCTGACACACTTGTGAAATAACCAAGCCCTCCTATCTTGCAAAGTTAGGCACAGATCCTCCTGTATTGGTCACCTCCACAAGGCTCTCCCCAGCAAGAAGTAGCTTGCTGGGGAGAAGTAGCTTCCTCTTTGCCCTTGCCGTAAGCCAGTGGCAGACCATCAGCTAGTATTTAAATTGATCAGGTAATAGTCTTGCGGTCATACAACAGATCCACGTCACATATTAGCCCAATATTAAAATATCAGACCTTAGTTATATCACCCTGCAGTTCAGGCAGTCAGCCAGTACTTCCACCTAATCCACTCCAAAATCCTGCAGTCCCCCATGAGTCAGACTACGCTTCAGTGAGTGGCCCCTCTAACAGCCTTTCCTTCAGCAGTAGTGCTCAGTTGGCCAGTAATTCCCACATCAGACTGTCTAGTCACCCACGTATTTTCCCCAGCTGCCCACCTGCAACGCAATTTCTGAAAGAAAACGTTAGTTATAGATTCCTTACCTTAGAATAACCCCAAGGCGTCAGACTGGATCCGGAAAGTTTTTTGTCAGCAGTACCCCTGCGCGTCGAAAGGTGGCATCGGTCGGCTCCGCCTACGTCATTAGCGTCGTGGTTGCCACTTAGATGCCGCCCTCGTGCGCTGACGTCAGTTCTTTCTTTTTCCCTGCCAGCCAGCGCAGATCCGGAGAGAGCGGTACCTCCAGTCACTTTTTGACTGACTTTTTCTTGACTTTTGTCGACACCGTTTTTGCTGAGTCTATCGACTCCTGGTGTATGAGGGACCCGGTTTCAAGGCTTGCGGTTCCTGTAGCCGACTGATGTCGGTGACGGATCCGCACCACGCGTGCCTGTTTTGCCTGGAGCCCAACCATGATCCCTGGTTGTACTCCGACTGCTGGACCATGAATCCGAAGTATTTGCGGGAGCGGTCCTGAAAGATTCTCGAGGCCAGGCAGTCGGCTCCGCGCCATTCGAGGTCCCGGTCGTGTGGGAGGTCAAGGGACTGTTCACAGAGCCACCACCACCACCAGTCTTCTTCCAAGTCTTTGCACTCCTCAGGTAAGTGGAAGCATAAGAAGAAGCCGAAGAAGCATCGACTTCTCCCCATCGGTCGGCCAATGCAACGTGGCATGCGGGTGGTGCCCCACCTGCAGCTCCATATGTGGAGCCTGAGGGGTTGACTCAGTTTCCCCTCCCTTCCCTGGACCCGGAGCGACCCACGCTCAGCTTCGCCAATTTTACGAAGCAATGCTTGCCAACTTTGGGCAGCCCGACTCCGCCAGCGCGTCTTCGGGCCCCGCAGACTCAGCTGGGGTCCGGGGCCTTCGATGCCGGCGTCTTCGGCACAAAGCAATACCAAAGGGATGATGGACGGAGTGCTTGAGCAAAACACTCACCCCCAGTCAACTGATCTAGGTTTAATCCATCTTCATTCTTTAGCTCACTCCACCACCCCAGTTCAGACATGGCCATATGCAAATCAGTCTGACGCTGTGCCTCATGGGAACAGTCCAGCCCGAACTGCCAAGCCGTGTCTTCCCTGGAACGGAAACAAGCATCCTGGGACCGGTTTCGGGCTCATAACCCTCATCAGCCAGGCTATCTTGAATCCAGTGGTAGAGTGAGCAAGGGACCCACGTCTTGGCACACCCTGCCAACTCAGGGCGAACAAAGCGATACCAAAGGGGATGATGGACGGAGTGCTTGAGCAAATCAAACACTCACCCCCAGTCAACTGATCTGGCACAGGCACTGCAGGGTCTCCTTGGATCCAGGCCTGGATCCGGATCAGCGCCGGGCAACCTGGTTACACCTCCCCCGGAGCCGATGCTAACGGCACTATGTCCTCAGCCGATGTCGACCTCCACCTCGATGTAGACACGGAGCCGGACCGCGTTGACTGACGCCGGATCTGGCGCCGTTGTGTACTTTTGTGCCCTTGTTCTACCCTGGCTCTTTTAAGCCAGAAGAAGGTGAGGAGGACTGGTAGGGGTCCCCTTTGGCCTTACCAGCGCCCCTCGGGTGTTCACGAAAGTGATGGCGGTGGTCGCAGCTCATCTGCGCAGATCAGGGGGTTCCAGTCTTCCCCTATCTCGACGACTGCTGTTGAAGGCGGGCTCGCCCGAGGCTGTCATCTCCCACCTCCAGACTACGGCCGACCTCCTGCATTCGCTGGGGTTCTCCATCAATGTACCGAAGTCACACCTGACTCCCTCTCAGAAGCTCCTCTTCATCGGAGCGGTACTGGACACGGTGCAGTTTCGGGTCTATCCTCCCAAACAGCGAGACTGGGATATTTGGTCTATGATTCCGATCTGTTAGCCTCTATCCCGGGTTTCGGTCAGGATGACCTTCAGGGTACTGGGCCTGATGGCCTCCTGTATCCTGCTGGTGGACCATGCCAGATGGCATTGGGGCTCTGCCGTGGGACCTAAAGTTCCAGTGGGCACAACATCAGGGAAACCTGTCCGATTGGTCCAGATCTCGGAGGGCACTGCACATTAATTGCAGTGGTGGCTAACAAACCAGAGTTCACAGTGGTGACCGATACATCACTTCTAGGATGGGGGGCCACATGGGGGAGTTGGAGATCAGAGGCCTCTGGTCTCCGGCGGAGCCTGGGCTCCACATCAACCTCTGGAGCTTTGGGCGATTTGCCTTGCACTCAAAGCATTTCTTCCCTCTGTACGGGGAAGAGTAGTGCAGGTGTTCACGGACACCACCACCGCCTTGTGGTACTGCAACAAACAAGGCACGGTGGGCTTATGGACCGTATGTCAGGAGACCCTCCGCCTCTGAACATGGCTGGAACATCTGGGCATATCCCTGGTGGTTCAGCACCTGGTTGGCTCACTGGGCGGACAAACTCCGCCGCAGGTGCATAATGGATCACAAATGACGCCTTCACTCGGAGGTGGTGCAAGGTCTCTTTCAACAGCGGGGAGAGCCTTGGTTAGATCTATTCACCACCGCAGTGAGCGCAATGTTATCAATTCTGCACTTTGGGATTTACAAGGCAGCACTCGTTAGACAACGCTTTTCATTGCAAGTGGAGTTGCGGTCTTCTATACGCTTTTCCGCCTATACCACTTCTGCCCAGAGTGCTGAAGAAGAACAAGCGCGACCGGGCCCAAGTCATTCTTGTGGCTCCGGATTGGGCACAAAGCGTCTGATATCCCAAACTGCTACACATGGCCATCGATCCTCTGATCAGAATGCCCTTTAGTGAGGATCTTCTGTTGCAGCAGCAGGGGACGGTCCTTCACCAGAACCTGTCCAGCCTCCACCTCCTAGCGTGGTGATTGAACAGCGGCAGTTGACGTTGTTTGATCTGCCTCCTGAAGTCTGTGATGTTATCTTGGCAGCCAGGCGTCCCTCCACTAAGACGGAATATGCCTGTAGATGGAACAGGCTTCTGACCTTAAAAATTGCCTTTTTGGTGGCCATCACCTCTGCACGCAGGATGAGTGGTCTCCAAGCACTATCTTCTAAGCCTCCTTTTCTGACTGTTCATCCGGACAAGGTTGTCCTTCGGACTCGTCCTTCTTTCCCTCCCAAAGTGGTTACTCCTTTTCATAATGGACAGACCCATCACTTTGCCCACCTTCTTTCCGCCTCCACATCCTTTCAAAGAAGAAGAGAGGCTCCACTGTCTGGATCCAAAATGTGCACTTTCCTTTTACTTGAATCTCACAAAACAATTCCGGGTGGATGACCAGCTCTTTGTTGGCTACGTGGGCGCCAAAAAAGGTTGGCCCGTGCACAAACAGACCATTTCTAGATGGGTCACTTTGTGCATCAAAGGTTGTTATTCCTTGGCAAAGAAGGAGCCTCCAGTAGTTTTGCGTGCCCATTCCACCAGGGCAACGGCAGCTACCACTGCTTTAGGACGTGGAGTCCCCCTTAATGACATCTGTCGGGCAACTACGTGGGCATCGCTGCTCACGTTCACAAGACACTACTGCCTGGGCAGCCAAGTCCCGAGAGTCAGCTTCTTTGGCTGTTCTGTTCTCCAGGACTTCCTGGTGTGAACTTAGTTTGCAGACCCACCTCCGGGGTTGGTATTGCTGGGGTATCTATTCTAAGGTAAGGAATCTATAACTAACTGTTTCTTTCAGATGAACAAGTTATTTAACTTCGGTAACGATATATCTGTGAGAAACATAGGTTAGTTATAGATTCCTTACCGCCCACCCATCCTCCCTGTTCTGCGAACTGACTTATAGGGTTAAGGACTTCCTTTCAGGGCCCTAGTTTTGTGCACCAGTGGTCAGTGTCTTGCATAGCTCCGTGCTTCTGGCGTGGAAAGTTTTGTGCAGAACTGACACCAACGTGCGAGGGTGGCGTCTAAGTAGCTGCCGCGACGTCATCCCGGCGACCACGACGCTAACGACGAATATGAAGCTGACCGATGCCACCTTTCGATGCACACAGGTACTGCTGACAAAAAACGTTATCGATCTAGTCTGACGCCTGGAGGTAATTCTAAGATAAGGAATTTATAACTAACCTATGTTTCTTACAGATATATCGTTACCAAAGGTAAGTCACTTGTGCATTTCTCTTTCAAACGTTAAGATTCCGTTATTGCCTCTCTTAATATGATGTCCCCATTTGTGGGAGCACAGGGCTGCTAATGGATTCTGTGACCATGGAAGTCTGGTAGCTCCTCTCATGATATTGATTGTTCACTGCCTAATTCCGTGGCCCTGCTTCCATGGGCACGATTCTAGACTTGGAGCCACTCTTGTAAGTGCCACTGGCACTAATCTTCAACTTACTGTTTTTGAAGTGGTCTTGGCTTGAAGACCATATCAGAGATAGTTGGGAACCACCAAAACTAGAAATCCTCTAACTGCATCTGGTGTAAGGGACAGTTTTCGAGTTTAGGGGGCTAGGCTGTTGGTTGAAGGCAGTATTATTTAACAATCTACAAGCTTGATGAGATGGGCAACAGTGGTGTGGGGGCACGATGTGAAGTTTGTGATGGGGATGTAGCTGGAGACCCTAGGCCTGGTGTCTTTATAATCCAGGTAATACAGTGGGGGTGGTGAGAAATGGAACAGTAGTACAGGAACCAATATTAATTGTCACTTAGTGAAGCAGTTTTTGTACCTGTAGGTGTGGGTGTGAAGACAGTGGGAGTGGCCTCATCATTTATCTGCTTCTTTTGTGGGGTGAAGCGAGTGCAAATATCTGGAGGTGCGAGTGGCAGGGAGGGCAACAACATCCAACTGTAGCAGCATTCTCTGGGCCACCGGTGTAGAAGTAGAAGTGTGCTTTTTAGGATTGACAAGCACGGGGAGGTGGGAAAATGCATGGAGGCTCTGACAATGGCCAGAAAGTTTTCTCAGCTGTATGTATAGTAGAGCGAATACAATCCAGGTCTTGGAATTATGTTTGCCTAACTTTCTATAATGGTGGTATGTTTTTTTTTAGTGAATCCTTAGCCACCTTACAATTTAGTCAGTCATTTTCTTCTTCAGCTGCTGCTTCTCCTTACTCTGGCGTTGTGGCAAAATCCGCAGTCCACCGCAGTGTCTTTGTACTGGCATGTACAAACAATATTTCATGGAAATATTTGTGGAAATAAATGGTGTTCTATCAAATTTTATGATTGATGTACCATTTTAATATCTGTTAGGTGCCGGATATTATATCTGTCTTGTTTTCTTCAGGGATATGTTTCATACATAACAGCTGTAGTTTTTGCTACAGTACTATTTGAACAGATTTTATTAATCCTGGAGGAGACACTGGTCTGTTCATCAGGTTAAAGTCATTGATATAATTTAACTGAACTGCCAGCTAAGTCTGGCACTTATTAAATTGTGAGTGCGCCCCCTGAGAGCTTCTTTGCCTCTGCACCGTGTCTGTAATATGGCTCCGACCCAGAGGCAAAGGAATTCCCTCATTGCATGGAGCACGCCCCTAGGCAAGTGAGGGAACGCTCCCGGAAGGTAGCCCTGGCACTTTAAGTGCACCAGCGCTATCTGTATTACTGGAGGGGATGCACAAGCATCTGCTCCCCTTTCTGTTATACCAAAGTACCCAGGGGCGCGTAAATTGGGAGCAAACACTCGTTGCACCTCGGGGCACATACTGTAATACGGCCCCTGGTGGGTGAGGGCAATTTTAAAACCACTGAGGGTTTCCCAGAGTGGGTTTGTGTTTGTTTCAGATATGTTTTTCACTTTTCCTTTCTTTTGTGTGATTGGATCTCTTAGAATGTCCCTGTGCTTCTTCGTGGGGGTGTCTTGTGTGTGTTTGATTTCTTTACCAGCGCTGCTCATCCCAATTTTGGGTTGCAGAGCGTTTTACATTACACGCACACACATTATACACAGACAGTGACACATATAAGTGTGTAAATAAATGTTTCTGAAATGTTACGTAAAACGATGTGGACTACAAGGTGCAGGAGTCACTTGTCATCCATACTGATAGGCATTATATGTTAAGAATGCTTGGCCTGAAGGAATACAAACTTGGGATTTAACGCCTGTGGCGTTCTATTGAGTGGGCGGGGCTCCCGCGAGGTAGTGGCACGGAAGGGGTTAAAACGTAACACTGTTTGGGGTTGGCTGTACTAATAAGTAGTTATTATCCACATAAACTCCATTGAGCTACCTTAAGCAACCAAAGATTTGGGGGGGAAAACAATAAAGTTCTAAACCCATGCCTTGCAGTTTCCACACTGTTGTTTGATTCTGTTTCATATTTCACTGTGCAGGATTGAAACTTATGAACTGTAACAGCAGTAGTCCACTGAGGTAAAAAATAAAATTCTTTGATCTGCATGATTTCCAACATATACGTTAGTCACCATAATTAAATTGACATTTTATTATCACCTGAAAATTGACGAGAAATTCTGAAGTCTATGCCTTTACCACATAAGATATTTTAGATTGCAGGGTCACCTGACTTTGGTGCCCGGTGCGCTGGTACTGGTCTCACAGTCCTAAAGCAGACATTGAATAGGTGTTTGATTTATTGCGCAACTGAGTGCCGGTGAAGACGCTTCCCCAAAATAGGCATTTGCCACACACCACAAGGCATTACTTTCCTTTTTATTGTTCTTATTATAATACATGCATGCTAGAATTGTCCACACATCGTCAAAAGCCCCTTCCACTTCTAGGCTACATGGCACTAAGCTTTTTAATGAGCATGCCAGAGGAAAGCAGGCTATTAACAAGCATTTGCAGTGCGATAAGTCTTGCATTACTGAAAGTTTGAGCTATTGGCATTGCAAATAATAATGCAGTGGTTGCTTTGACTGAATAGATCCTAATTTGTGATGCACAATTGAGGTGTACTAACTTGTGTTGGGCTTCCTGTAATGTAAGAAATGAAGTCCAAGGTATTTTCCTCATGTGCCTAGGAATACCTTAAACTTATTTGTGCATGACCCTGCATTTCCTAGCATAGAGGTTACATGGATTTACAAGGAGGAAGAGGACAGAAAAAGACGGGTCTTCTGACCACAGATGTTAGCTGAAAAAGGTCTATCAAAGAGGCTTTTACAGCCGTACAGCACCAAGGAGCACTGATGAGCTAACAACGGTACAGAATACATGGAGATGCTTGTCCCAAAACATTTAATACAGCTTCGGCTGATGCAGCAAACCCCTCACCCCAATAAGATGGTTGTACAACGGTAGCAAAAACCTTGTTTTGAGAAAAGGAGTCTTTGAATTGATTGTGTTCCATTTGAAAAGGGTTTCTAGGTCCAAGAGTTTTCTGGATGGGGGCCATCTTAAGATCGCACCGTAGATAGAAAACCATTTAGTCTATAGAAAGCATCAGCAGTAAGATACAAAAGAAGGTGTGGTGATAAGAGAAAGTGTTTTATCTGAGTAGTACTGTGAACAAGACTAGAAGTGTTCTGGCAGTTCAGCGTACATTTCCTTTGGCAATGTATAGCTACCTACATGTTGCCGACACAGACTACCATTTGGGCCTCTCGTATTGTGAGACGTATACACGGATGTGTGAGGAGGTGTTTAAGTACTAACATCATGACCTTGCACCTTATCAATGGACATGTTATATCTGCAATATAGGCCGCTTTATTGGTATGGCATTTCGATGACCCAATTCAAAATGTAAGCGTTGCACGTGTGTTCCAAGATTCACGTAGGGACATTTGATTTCAGTATTCTCTTCTCCACCGAGAATGATACCATGTCCAAGTGACTAACGTAGTTTGCCCACTGGGGTCTGTTTTGCAGATGCTGCCAATTAAACAATGAGGTGGATGAACAGCGTTGTGCTCTATAAGGGGACGGAATAAGAGGGTGCAGAATAAGCTGGTGTCGTCATTTTGTGGATGCTTATCAGTGTTGTGTATTACATCCTGCTACATTCATGCGTAGTTTGAGGTTTTATTCAGTTGTGTGACACAATCGCAAGAGCTTATATTGGACTCTGGGTTCCAGTCTCCAGCAGACCCGACTCTGCACTCCCATCTTTGCAACCTGCTAGTGCCCCTGGTTTGGAGTTAAAGCTTCAGCCAACGGCAACTTGTGACTGCCCTCTTAAAATGTATGCGGCTGCTGTTGGAGTCTAGAAGTCGTAGTGCAAATCTCTGCAGCAAGCAACAGGTTCCTTCAATTCTACTAGCATGGAGGCTAGAGAAAACGAGACCAAACTGGAAAAGATATGGGGTGCCCTTATTCCTACTGTAGAAATGCTCGAATTTATTATTTATCTGTGTCAGTTAATTTCCTGGGTGCCGCTTTACCAGTAAGCTAGGGGGCACTGTGCTTTACACATTATTATGGGTTTAAAACCACCCACTACAGAGTTCCTTTTATATACAGCAGTATACAGGCACAATACAAATGTCATAATAATGCTGGTGATTACTGTTCCTGCTGGAGAGTGATCAGAGTTTTGTCTAGTAGTAGTATTAAGTCCTCTAAAGTAGCGCAGAGGGTTAACATGCCTGCTGCAAAGAACGTGTGCCATGCAGATGAAATAATTGTATTTTATGTGGCTAGCTCAGTGGGTTACTGCTTTTGTCATAGAGATCCTTTTGTTACACCAGTTCATAACTTACAATCACAGTGAGCTATGAACTGCCATTAAAGAGCTGTATGCAAACTGCACGATACAGGTTAGAAAGTTATGTTTTTCTCCCAGTCTTTCATTATCTTAATGTTGCATAAAAGGGGTTTGTTGGGGCAGAAATAAATTATTAGTAGTAAAGCCAACCCTAATCACTGTTACATTTTGAATCTTGAATTTGTGTTTTTCCAGGCCAAGCCCTCTTATAAAATGCCTACCAGTATGGATGGCATTTGAATCGAACACCTTGTAGTCACCTTTGTCCTATACTATATTTTCTTTATAGTGATGTACACACGTATGATTCATTGTCCTTGTATGTGTGTGCAATGTAAAGTGCTCCGACACCATATACTGGTATGGGAGGAGCTAAAAACAAACGAAATACATGTTAAGAGAAGGGCTATGGAGAGGTGAGGGGCACTGTGAGAGAGTGCTAGTGAGCAAATAGGTGGATGAGGAGGTCATTAAGAAGGGGCGCCCAAAGATATTGTCATACCGGGCACTGCTAGCAGTAAAGCCAGCCCTGCTATGCTTATTATTGGGGTGGAGGATGCTAACATCCCTCGGAATGGCCTTTCATTGTGTTCTCCACAGCTTGGCTGTGCTTACCAGTGAATGTGTGCACTTAGGTTATATTTAAATTCATGTTTCATGCTTGACATCTTATTTTTGGTGTTCGTCGGAAGAATGTTAGTGGGTACGACTGGGTATCCTGGTGCACTTTAAGGTCATCATTTACTATGCTTTATAAATGATTAAAAGTGAACATGTAATGAAAAATGTGTTGTAGAATGCACTATTTTTGCCACTTTTTCCCCAATTGTTTTTTCGGGGGGAACACTCCTAAACCCTCACCTTCTAGTGATCAGTTGCGCTCACCCACTACGCACTTTACAAGGGCTGGTCCGACAAAATATGCCAGGGTTGCTTTGGATTCCTAGTTCGTCTCTAAGAATAATCTAATACTTCCCCAGCTTAATTCTTTTAAGCTCTCATTCCTGCCAGATTTGATCAGTATGATTCAGAAAAGGGGGTGGTGATGAACAGAGTGCCTGAATTAAGCAGACCACTCTTACCCAGTCCAAAGATCAGGGCTTGATCCATCACCGTTTTTTAGCTCACTGCACCATCCCAGCTCAGAACTTGGCTATATGCAAATTAGTCTGTTCCTGTCCCAGTGCATGATGGGAACAGGGCAAACCAAACTACCAAGCCAATTCTTGTACTGGGAAGGAAACAAGCTTCCGGGGACCGGTTTCTGCCATTTCAGGCGTCGTCAGCCCGGCTTGCTTGAATCCTGATGGTGCAATGAGCAAGGGACTCACATCTGAGTATACCCTTCCACGCTTATGGTGGACAAAATGATTCAGAAAAGGGGGTGGTGATGAACAGAGTGCCTGAATTAAGCAGACCACTCTTACCCAGTCCAAAGATCAGGGCTTGATCCATCACCGTTTTTTAGCTCACTGCACCATCCCAGCTCAGAACTTGGCTATATGCAAATTAGTCTGTTCATGTCCCAATGCATGATGGGAACAGGGCAAACCAAACTACCAAGCCAATTCTTGTACTGGGAAGGAAACAAGCTTCCGGGGACCGGTTTCTGCCATTTCAGGCGTCGTCGGCCCGGCTTGCTTGAATCCTGATGGTGCAATGAGCAAGGGACTCACATCTGAGTATACCCTTCCACGCTTATGGTGGACAAAATGATTCAGAAAAGGGGGTGGTGATGAACAGAGTGCCTGAATTAAGCAGACCACTCTTACCCAGTCCAAAGATCAGGGCTTGATCCATCACCGTTTTTTAGCTCACTGCACCATCCCAGCTCAGAACTTGGCTATATGCAAATTAGTCTGTTCCTGTCCCAGTGCATGATGGGAACAGGGCAAACCAAACTACCAAGCCAATTCTTGTACTGGGAAGGAAACAAGCTTCCGGGGACCGGTTTCTGCCATTTCAGGCGTCGTCGGCCCGGCTTGCTTGAATCCTGATGGTGCAATGAGCAAGGGACTCACATCTGAGTATACCCTTCCACGCTTATGGTGGACAAAATGATTCAGAAAAGGGGGTGGTGATGAACAGAGTGCCTGAATTAAGCAGACCACTCTTACCCAGTCCAAAGATCAGGGCTTGATCCATCACCGTTTTTTAGCTCACTGCACCATCCCAGCTCAGAACTTGGCTATATGCAAATTAGTCTGTTCCTGTCCCAGTGCATGATGGGAACAGGGCAAACCAAACTACCAAGCCAATTCTTGTATTGGGAAGGAAACAAGCTTCCGGGGACCGGTTTCTGCCATTTCAGGCGTCGTCGGCCCGGCTTGCTTGAATCCTGATGGTGCAATGAGCAAGGGACTCACATCTGAGTATACCCTTCCACGCTTATGGTGGACAAAATGATTCAGAAAAGGGGGTGGTGATGAACAGAGTGCCTGAATTAAGCAGACCACTCTTACCCAGTCCAAAGATCAGGGCTTGATCCATCACCGTTTTTTAGCTCACTGCACCATCCCAGCTCAGAACTTGGCTATATGCAAATTAGTCTGTTCCTGTCCCAGTGCATGATGGGAACAGGGCAAACCAAATTACCAAGCCAATTCTTGTACTGGGAAGGAAACAAGCTTCCGGGGACCGGTTTCTGCCATTTCAGGCGTCGTCGGCCCGGCTTGCTTGAATCCTGATGGTGCAATGAGCAAGGGACTCACATCTGAGTATACCCTTCCACGCTTATGGTGGACAAAATGATTCAGAAAAGGGGGTGGTGATGAACAGAGTGCCTGAATTAAGCAGACCACTCTTACCCAGTCCAAAGATCAGGGCTTGATCCATCACCGTTTTTTAGCTCACTGCACCATCCCAGCTCAGAACTTGGCTATATGCAAATTAGTCTGTTCCTGTCCCAGTGCATGATGGGAACAGGGCAAACCAAACTACCAAGCCAATTCTTGTACTGGGAAGGAAACAAGCTTCCGGGGACCGGTTTCTGCCATTTCAGGCGTCGTCGGCCCGGCTTGCTTGAATCCTGATGGTGCAATGAGCAAGGGACTCACATCTGAGTATACCCTTCCACGCTTATGGTGGACAAAATGATTCAGAAAAGGGGGTGGTGATGAACACAGTGCCTGAATTAAGCAGACCACTCTTACCCAGTCCAAAGATCAGGGCTTGATCCATCACCGTTTTTTAGCTCACTGCACCATCCCAGCTCAGAACTTGGCTATATGCAAATTAGTCTGTTCCTGTCCCAGTGCATGATGGGAACAGGGCAAACCAAACTACCAAGCCAATTCTTGTACTGGGAAGGAAACAAGCTTCCGGGGACCGGTTTCTGCCATTTCAGGCGTCGTCGGCCCGGCTTGCTTGAATCCTGATGGTGCAATGAGCAAGGGACTCACATCTGAGTATACCCTTCCACGCTTATGGTGGACAAAATGATTCAGAAAAGGGGGTGGTGATGAACAGAGTGCCTGAATTAAGCAGACCACTCTTACCCAGTCCAAAGATCAGGGCTTGATCCATCACCGTTTTTTAGCTCACTGCACCATCCCAGCTCAGAACTTGGCTATATGCAAATTAGTCTGTTCCTGTCCCAGTGCATGATGGGAACAGGGCAAACCAAACTATCAAGCCAATTCTTGTACTGGGAAGGAAACAAGCTTTCGGGGACCGGTTTCTGCCATTTCAGGCGTCGTCGGCCCGGCTTGCTTGAATCCTGATGGTGCAATGAGCAAGGGACTCACATCTGAGTATACCCTTCCACGCTTATGGTGGACAAAATGATTCAGAAAAGGGGGTGATGATGAACAGAGTGCCTGAATTAAGCAGACCACTCTTACCCAGTCCAAAGATCAGGGCTTGATCCATCACCGTTTTTTAGCTCACTGCACCATCCCAGCTCAGAACTTGGCTATATGCAAATTAGTCTGTTCCTGTCCCAGTGCATGATGGGAACAAAGCAAACCAAACTACCAAGCCAATTCTTGTACTGGGAAGGAAACAAGCTTCCGGGGACCGGTTTCTGCCATTTCAGGCGTCGTCGGCCCGGCTTGCTTGAATCCTGATGGTGCAATGAGCAAGGGACTCACATCTGAGTATACCCTTCCACGCTTATGGTGGACAAAATGATTCAGAAAAGGGGGTGGTGATGAACAGAGTGCCTGAATTAAGCAGACCACTCTTACCCAGTCCAAAGATCAGGGCTTGATCCATCACCGTTTTTTAGCTCACTGCACCATCCCAGCTCAGAACTTGGCTATATGCAAATTAGTCTGTTCCTGTCCCAGTGCATGATGGGAACAGGGCAAACCAAACTACCTAGCCAATTCTTGTACTGGGAAGGAAACAAGCTTCCGGGGACCGGTTTCTGCCATTTCAGGCGTCGTCGGCCCGGCTTGCTTGAATCCTGATGGTGCAATGAGCAAGGGACTCACATCTGAGTATACCCTTCCACGCTTATGGTGGACAAAATGATTCAGAAAAGGGGGTGGTGATGAACAGAGTGCCTGAATTAAGCAGACCACTCTTACCCAGTCCAAAGATCAGGCTTGATCCATCACCGTTTTTTAGCTCACTGCACCATCCCAGCTCAGAACTTGGCTATATGCAAATTAGTCTGTTCCTGTCCCAGTGCATGATGGGAACAGGGCAAACCAAACTACCAAGCCAATTCTTGTACTGGGAAGGAAACAAGCTTCCGGGGACCGGTTTCTGCCATTTCAGGCGTTGTCCATCACCACCCCCTTTTTGTAATTATTTTGGCCACCATGAGTGTGGAAGGGTATGCTCAGACATGAGTCCCTTGCTCATTGTACCATCAGGATTCAAGCAAGCCGGGCCGAAGACGGCTGTAATGCCAGAAACCGGTCCCCGGAAGCTTGTTTCCTTTCCAGTGAAGAATTGGCTTGGTAGTTTGGTCTGCCCTGTTCCCATGATGCACTGGGCCAGGGACAGACTAATTTGCATATAGCCAGGTTCTGAACTGGGATGGTGCAGTGAGCTAAAAAACGGTGATGGATCAAGCCCTGATCTGTTGACTGGGTAGGAGTGTTCTGATTAACTCAGATACTCTGTCCATCACCACCCCCTTTTTGTAATTATTTTGGCCACCATGAGTGTGGAAGGGTATGCTCAGACATGAGTCCCTTGCTCATTGTACCATCAGGATTCAAGCAAGCCGGGCCGAAGACGGCTGTAATGCCAGAAACCGGTCCCCGGAAGCTTGTTTCCTTTCCAGTGAAGAATTGGCTTGGTAGTTTGGTCTGCCCTGTTCCCATGATGCACTGGGCCAGGGACAGACTAATTTGCATATAGCCAGGTTCTGAACTGGGATGGTGCAGTGAGCTAAAAAAACGGTGATGGATCAAGCCCTGATCTGTTGACTGGGTAGGAGTGTTCTGATTAACTCAGATACTCTGTCCATCACCACCCCCTTTTTGTAATTATTTTGGCCACCATGAGTGTGGAAGGGTATGCTCAGACATGAGTCCCTTGCTCATTGTACCATCAGGATTCAAGCAAGCCGGGCCGAAGACGGCTGTAATGCCAGAAACCGGTCCCCGGAAGCTTGTTTCCTTTCCAGTGAAGAATTGGCTTGGTAGTTTGGTGTGCCCTGTTCCCATGATGCACTGGGCCAGGGACAGACTAATTTGCATATAGCCAGGTTCTGAACTGGGATGGTGCAGTGCGCTAAAAAACGGTGATGGATCAAGCCCTGATCTGTTGACTGGGTAGGAGTGTTCTGATTAACTCAGATACTCTGTCCATCACCACCCCCTTTTTGTAATTAGATTTGATCAGTAGTCAGGTCTCAAATTCTCTTCTGCATGATCCTCAGTGGGCGGGAATACCGATGCCCATTCGAATCTCAGTGGTGGCAAGGCACTCTGCCTCAAGCGTACAACATGAAAAACAGGGCAGCACCCGATATTCATCGAAACCTGGGTACATTGAATATTTGAGAAAGGGTGTTCTTAAAGATTATTTTCAAGAAATGTGTAGCGCTGGTTGGTAGCAGGACATCCACCACTCAAGAACACCTAGCTTAGGAAACGTGAATGACCGCCAACCTGAAAACAATATATTCTTTCAATAGTGGTGTATTTCATTTCAGCTCAAATACATTAAGTTCTACATTGGAAAAGTCCCCGAAGACGTCACGTCACAGGTCTCCAGCTCCACACCTGTGATACATTAGTGTGGTGTATGAGCAGGTCTCGCCTGGAATGCCCCCCTCTCCATTCTTTTGTGGTACTGAGGACAGAGCGGTGCGAAGCATACTATGTCACGCTTGGACCTGTTGCATAGCAAACAGCGAAACAAATGTAGGCTTTTAAGCTGCCAGTTTTTTTTTCGTGGCTGCTCTGAAAGCAGAACCTCGGATCTGAGTTGTAGCATCAGGGAAGGAGAAGCTGCGGCATTAGTAAAATCCAAAAAGAACTCTCCAAACAGCTTTGGTGCGTAACTTCCAAAAGCCAGCAGGCCTGCTGGTCCCGAACCGAGAATGCTAGTTTGTGATCGCTTCATGCTTTTCTTGGACAGATGGAATGTTTGATTTAAGACGCACGCAGAGGCAGGATTCTGCTCTGACTGCAGCCAAGACTTCGTTGTTAAGAGAAGCATAAAAGGAGATATCTACAGGCCTAAATTAATTACGTTTTGGAAGGTCCGTTGGGTGGCTAGAACTGAGTGGTGGATTTTTAGTTTGAAAGAAAGACTTCTCATATATAATGCAATCCCTAACATGCT
Source organism: Lissotriton helveticus (assembly GCF_964261635.1). Classification (NCBI taxonomy): domain Eukaryota; kingdom Metazoa; phylum Chordata; class Amphibia; order Caudata; family Salamandridae; genus Lissotriton; species Lissotriton helveticus. The sequence goes on from NC_136067.1 coordinate 653,539,514, forward strand.
TCACTGCAGAATCATTTTTAATAATTTTCCTAGAACTATTTTGCATTATTGCCAGTGGAAAGAGATTTTAAGTCCTTCAGATTTACTCAATATCTTAGAAACAGTAGTTCATAAGGTGGGTCAAACCTGACCGCCAAACAGGACCCCAGTCATCGCGTTATCCTGCTAACTCTTCTTGGTGGTTTGCATAGACATAAAAAGAAACTTACATTTTTGTGCCCTGCCCCTGGGTCTTTTATTTCACTTTCTGAAGTCCTACGGAGAAGACACTGTCCCCAAGTGGCCGGTATCTGCTTCTTCTCACCGTGTTTATCACCCGCTTTGCTCTACTTCCTTCATCTGGACTGATGGCACCCCAGAAAGAGATGAACTCTGATGCCATGACACCGGTGAAGGAAAATGTATCCTCTGGAGGGTGGATCCTCTTCTCTGCCAAGATCAGACTGTGAAAACTGGACGACTACAAAATGATTATCTATGCCACCTTTTTTTATTCAGAGTTTTTATATTTTGTTACAACCTGCAGCATTATGATATTTATTTTTATCAATTTGTTGTTCAGTGTTTACATTGAAATTCAGGGATCTTTGAATCCAGTCTGTTGCGATGTCTGCACTGTAACGTAGGGCATGTGCAAAGCAGTGTCTTTCATGGACAGGCGTGATGTTGGTTCATGCCACTGTCTCTGCTAGTGATGATTCTAATTGCCAACTCTTGGTTTCATACCACCTATCTAGTAATACCTTTACCAAGCTACCCATGCTGCAGTACGTTTGAGGGTATTCCTTTTCCTCCTATATCTGTTTTTCAGCTGCCACTCATAAATCAATTCTGATGCAACAACATTCGTTGGTAGGGTGATAGTTAGTAATTATCATTCCAGAGGAATAGTGGATTAATTTGCATCCTGGTAAATCAACATATTTTAGTATATCAGTAATTGCAAACTATTGTGTCAAATGCATTGCAACCCCAATAATTTGCAAGAGCTGTCCTCTAACTCGTTCCAGAACATCTGAATAACTTTGCAAGTCCATGCTGTGTTGTGAAATGTGCCACTATCCACCCCTCACTTCATGCATTTACTATCTGGAATTGCACCTATCTCATGAAGTCTGCTTCCATTATAGTGGGCCCTGTGCTATATTCTCAATTGAATCAGAGGGAGGGAGGGAGGCTGGCTTGGCTGGGAGTTACATTGGTTGCATGAGTTACACCTTATAATTAATGCCATACACAATCCTCCAGTCATCCTGCACTCTGTTCCCGAGTCTGGGTAAAGATGGATATTGCTAGTGAGTGCCTAAATATATTAGGGTAAAGACCTCTTGGTCTACATTTTCAAAAGCACCTTTGTGTCCAGTGGAGTAGAGGCTGGGATCTCTATTGGTATCTAAATTTTGGATGGGAGACTGTCCATATTTTGCATGTTATTAGACACATGAATTTTTGGCATACTTCTGTTGCAAGGTGAAAGTATTATATGGTATGGCAGGGGTGCCTTACCAAGTAATATTAGCAAAGATGGACCCTGGGTACTCTCAGTACACAATATCTCAGTCCTGGTAGAGTGGCAAGTAGCATACAGGCTACTTAGAGAAACATGTGTTAAGTGTTTCACATCACCAACATGGATGATAAGTAAGTGACATGACTTTAGAGAAATCTGACACCAATTTATAAAAAGAGCTCTTATTTTTATATATTTTTAGACACCAAAACGAAATTGATACATATCATATAAGCATAGTTATCAATTTTAAAGCATTAAATAAATCAGTACTTTGCAATGTGAAAACATTAATGTTACGGTCAATGGGTAAAGCATATATATATGCAATCAGTTACATAGAGTGAGTTCAATGGAACCCACAAAGAGTTAAGGTCTAGTGAGTCCCTAGACCAGTTCATGACAGCTAGCACAATTTACCTGACTCAGGGGAGTGGGGTCCAGAGGTGCATTTTAGCTGTCCAATGCAGCTGCCAATCAGGCTCAACGTATTGGAATGGTTACCTTAGCATAAAGGTACTTGCGGGGAGACTTGAGCAAAACGCTTTGGATACAAAGCAAGGGGCTGGCCCTGGACCAGGTATCTCCAAGCAAATCTGATCTGCCTGGCTCGGGGGACACGGGTACAGAGGTGCTCTTGGATATCTGTGGTGCTGAACTAGATCTGCTGCCAGTGGAGCTGGCAGGCGTGCCAAGAGAGGGCAAAAACAAATGCAGGATCTTTCCGATGGAGCCACAGAGGTGGCTGGTCATTCTTGCAGGTGAATCTCTTCTCTTGAAGCATGCATTAAAGCTGGTTGTAGTTGGACTGATCACCAACAAGGCTTGGTACCTGCAAGCACTCCAGTTGAGGAAATCTTTATCCTGAAGATCATGGGAACGTTGTATAAAGCTGAGCCTTGCTGAGAGTCGGTACCACAGATCGCAGAAACCTCCTGCCTAAGGACGTCAAGCTGCCATTCCAGTCGGCTCTGGGAACAGGACTTCGAGATCGTGGACTTAGCAGTTTGTGCCTGTCAACTGCTGGGGACATGTTCCCGTATCTCAAAGGAGTTCTTGTGAAGTCTTGCGTTTACAGAGGGGTTCACCTCCCTTTTGGAACCTGTCTCTTGCCTTGGTTGAGTCGTAATCCAGCGGGTGCAGGGTGGCTGCCAAAGGTGCAGAGGTTAGTGCCTATCTTTGTGCAGTCCTGCCTTGTGGTGGACACAGGTCTCTTCTTAACACGTTGAATCTGAGGTTCTGGTGTCTGAGGTGCCCCTGAAATCCTGGATTCAGGGTTGTGTTAGTGGGTGTGAGGACTAGTAGCCAATGGGCACTTAGTCCTGTGGCTAATCAGCCCTAATAGTGACGACATCCTGTGGGCTTATGTCGCTAAACATAGTCAGAACCTGATTTTAAGAACAAATTGAAGATTGCCAAAACCATCCTCAGTCGTGCACTTCTACCAGTCCCTAAAAGAATGGTCAGCCTTGTGGAAGTGGACATAGCTAATTTTCCACCTGCCCATGAAAAACAGTGCCTGGGGCAGGGGGAAGCTTTGTCCTCGAGTAGGGGACAGCTCTTTTTTCTGGTGGCACTTGTGAAGCCTTTGAGGTTCAACACCATACTGGTGTAATTAACTAGTCATCCTGTGTGGGCGGAGGTGTCACCTCCTGCTCACACAGGTACTGTGTCTCTGACCTCTGGGAATGGCACACACTCCCCAGCATGAGGTCAGACTTCTGTCTTGGCAGCAAAGTTTTGAAAAAGCTCGCCAAGGCAAGGTAACATCGGGTTAACTTGGTGATTACTGTCTAAAGTGCCATCTAGGTAGATGCAGGCCAAACCCCGACACCAACAACGAGTCAGGGAATAAAAAAAGCTCAGTGTTTGACACCAAGCGAGAAAGAAATTTGCCGGGCCATCATGGAGCTGGACATATAGGTAATGCCTATATGCCATTCCACGTTATCCGATAAACTGAATTACGTTTAGAATGCTACCACAGGGCGATATATGCTTGCACATATACTTCCACACATATAATATAATTCACCCTGCTTCCTGAGTTATATAAGGTCTCCCTTAGGTGTGACTAATATATTAAATGCAGTGAGGTGACCCATTCAGACATGGTGTGTTCAGGGTCGAACTCGAACAGGCAAGCTGCTGGTGCAGAGCTAACATGGCTGACCTGCAGGCTTTGATTTTACTCTGGTCACTCAGGGTGACACAATAAGAGCTGAAGCCCTGGTACTCTTTTTACATCTCTGCCCTGGGTACCACTGGTATCATATACTAGGGCCTTACAGAAGTGTAAAAGTACTTGCCGGTTGGGTGTACCAATTCACATTTTCAGTTTGAGGGAAAGAGCACTGATGCTCAGTCTGGTTAGAAGGACACATCACACTTTCAGATAAATTACCACAGCATCTAACAGCAAAAAGTGGGGCATCACAGTCCAAAAGGGGCACTTTACAACAACGTCCCAGTATATTGTCCAAATTTGGAGATACCAGCGAGAACCCAACACTGGAATACCTGTAATAGTATAACTTGTCCAGCCTTTCACCAACACAAAGATTGGGGGCTCTTTGATTAAAGTATCCTTCCACCACACAGCCACTCTGGTGAATTTCCAAACTTGTGTCACTGTGCTTGGGGCCTCTAGGACTTTTGTCGGATTTCCCCCACCCAAATGATAGTGGACATGCTTTTCTAGCTTGATTGAAGGTGTTGCATTGGGTCATACGCCCAGTTGTTGAAAACCAAAATGTTGTATTTGCAGTAGTCAAGCTGGATGTTATGAAGTCAACTTCAACTTTGACAAAAAATATCTCTTCTGGATCACAAAATAATAAATTCAGAGTTTCTAGTGTGAGAAGGTTTCTTTTATTAGCAAGTCCTTTTTCAGATTTAGCTAGTTAAGTTAATGAGCAATAGCTTCAGTATTTGCAACACGTGCAGAAGCACCGTGCCATAAAACATAGACAACACAGATTACTGCTTTTCTGAAAACTACAAACCGGAGCCCGGAAACAACACATATTCAAACTACAGCCTGAAATATCCTGCCAATGTCAACACATAGGTTTTATACTATTTTGTAAATGCATGCAATGAACAGGTTCCACTGAAACAACAATGACCTACCACGAGTGCCAGCTCTATCACTGCTGGAGTCCGATGCGGCACTCTACATCCCTTGTCTCTATGGCTCTCTAGACTACTCTGTGCTAGTGAACTCTACCCCACTCTACTATGCACCACTGCACTCTTTGCCACTGCAATATACACCTGTCCAGTCTAAGCCATTCCTCTCTGCACCATTCCACCCTACGCCACTCAACTCTATACCACTTTACTCTGCAGCACTGCACTCCATGCCGCTGCACTTTACATCAATGCACTCTATGCCACTGCACTCTGTCCTGCACCACTGCACTTTATGCCACCTCTACTCTGAAACAATCTACTTCTCACAACTGTAATCTGCGCCACTCTACATAACTCCAGTGCACTCTACGCCACTCTCCTCTACACCACTGTACTTCACTGCACTCTATGCCACTACTCTGCTACTGCACTCTGTCCTGCACCACTCCACTCTGCACCACTCCACACTAGCCACTTCACTATGCTCTGAAACAATCTGATCTATGCCGCTGCACTCTATGACACACTACTCCACTCTGTGCCATTGCACTCTATCTACGCCACTGCACTCAAAATCAATGCACTCTATGCCGCTGCAGGCTATGCCACTCTGTTCTACTCTGAGCCACTTTACTCTGAGCCACTCTACGTAACTGCACTCCACTCTACTCTGCAGGACTGCACTCTTGGCCACTGAACTCAACACCACCCTACTCTTCACTACTCTACAGAGGGGAGAGGTGTGGCGCCGCGGCCAGGGCGACTGACGCTGGAATCTGGGGATCACGGTTCGATCCCCGGCTCAGGCGGCAGGTTAGCCCAGCACCATGTGACTCTGGGCAATAGCTCGCTTAATCTTCCCAACAGCCCCCAGCGCCTAGAGACCCTTACGGGTGATTGTGCGCTTTACAAATGTGGACTTTACTTTACAGTGCCCCACTCTACTCAACAATACTTTACTCCACGTCACTCTAATCTGCAAGACCGCACACTTGGCCACTAAAGTCAATGCCACTTGATACTGCACCCTATGCCACTGCACTCTACACCTCCCTAGACCATTGTGCTCGGTCACTGCACTCAATGCCTTTATTTTCTACTCTGGACCACTGTACTCTATGCCACTGCTCTCTGCATCACTCTACTCCGTGCCATTGCACTCTGCAACACTTTACTCTGCAAGACTGCACTCTCCACCCTTGAACTGAACACCACTCTACTCTGCATCACTTATCTTATCTTAAGTGACATTTATAAAGCGCGCTGACACCATAAGTTTCCTAGCGCTAGAAGAAAGAGTGCAGGGATTGTGAAGAGACAAGCTAACCGGTTTGGGTGAAAAGACGGGTTTTCAGAAGCTTCCTGAAGTTAAGTAGGGAACAGCTAGACTTGACTGACAGGGGAAGGGGATTCCATAGTTTGGGGGCCAGGTGGGCAAATCTGCGGGCGCCAAACTTTTTAGTTTTAACTTTGGGGGCGGCCAGCAGGTGGAGGTGAGCCGACCGGAGATTGGGCGCCCTGGTTGGTGCTGCGTGATCAGTATTTTAAGGAAGTCGGGGCTGGTGCAGTGGAGAGACTTAAAAGTCAGGCAGCCGATCTTAAAGGCCGCCCTTTGTGCAACTGGTAGCCAATGTAGTTTGCGCAGCAGGGGTTTCGCAGACTGCCACTTTGGCGTTTTGTGGATAAGTCTGGCCGCCTGATTCTGCACAATTTGAAGACGGCGGAGCAGTGATTGTGGGAGTCCATGGTATAAAGAGTTAGAGAAATCGAGGCGGGATAGTACCAGGGAGATGACGACCTGGACCAGTGCCGCATGCGGTAGTAGATGGACTATTTTACGAATTTTACGAAGCTGGAACATGCAGGCGGAAATCACAGCCCCTACTTGAGCCTTAAGAGAGAGCTCCGCGTCAGTGACCACCCCTAGACTCTTCACCGAGCTTGCAGGGGCAGGGGGGGAGCCCAGCTCCCTGGGCCAGAACTGGGGACCCCAGTATACTGTGCTTTTCCCCGGGAGAATAAGCTCAGTTTTTCCGGGATTTAATTTCAATTGGTTATAGTTTATCCACTGCTGGATGTGGATCATGACCGTTTGGAAGCTATTAGCAGCATCAGGAGAGTCGAGAGGGAAGATGATCTGCAAATCATCAGCGTAATTAAACACTGTGATATCCCACCTCTTGAGCGAATGAATCAGTGGCCGGAGGTATATGTTGAACAAGAGGGGAGAGAGGGATGAGTCCTGAGGGACTCCACAAGTCGTAGGTTTCTTGGCTGCCGTATGAGGGCCCAAACGCACGGCTTGTGCTCTGCCGACGAGGAAAGACTCAATCCACTCGAGGGCAGGACCCTGGATGCCGGCCTGTCCGACACGGTGGAGAAGGATGTCTGGTCCACCGTGTCGACAGCAGCCGACAAATCCAGAAGCACAAGGGCCTGAGGAGTCCCTTAATCAGCGTTCCCCCTCAGGGCGTCCATACTGCCAAGATGACGGCCTCTGTGGAATGGCCCGGCCTAAAGCCAGCCTGATTAGGCTCAAGATAGCAGAAGCTCTCGACAAAGTTTGAAAGGCACCAAGTGATGTGGGCCTCGAGGAGCTTGGACAAGTAGGGCAGGAGGGATATAGGACGATAATTGGAGGGATCGGCGGAATTCGCACCTGGTTTCTTCAACCGAGGCACTAAAATGGCCTCCTTGAAAGAGCTGGGAACCGTGCCAGTGTTAAGGGAAGCGTTCAGCAAGGGTAGTATATGATCCGGCAGTTTGAGACATACGTCCCGTAGGACCGAGGGAGGGCAGCAATCGTTCGGAGATCCTGATTTGACCCGGGCCACAAGCTCGGCTAAAGTGTTGGAGTCAAGGGCAGGGAACTGGGTAAGGGACAGTGGGTTGATGAGAGAGGTGTCTGATGGCCGTGCATGGGTGAGGGGGGGAATGGAGTTCTTGATTTTGACAATTTTCTCAATGAAAAAGGAGTTTAGGGCATCGCAAGTCTCTTGGGTTGGGGTCTGAGTAGGTAGAGTTCTGTCATCCGTGGTGAGTTCATTCATAATCTTAAAAACTTCCTTCTATTTATTATGAGCGGACAAAATTCTGTCAGAGACATGTGAAGATTTAGCCGAAGAGATTGCACTTTTATATTCTCTGCGGGCCGCCACGAAGAGCAGTCTATCTGAGTCGGCGTAGTTGCGTCTCCAGATCCGTTCCAGCTGACGCACCTTCAATTTGTGTTCCTTGAGGTCGCTTGAAAACCATCTGTGTGAGTTACTGTGTCTAGTGCATGGGAATTTAGTTAGAGGAGCGAACTGGTCACTGGCCGTCTTTAGCCAGTTAATGATGTCGCCTTCCATTGCATCAACACTGGCATCAGTGTTGGTGGCGGGTCGAGTATTGGCCAGGGCCGCGAGGAAGCCTTGGGAGTCGTAGGAACTCCATTTACGCAAAAATCCACCTGCCATGATAGGGGCCGTGACCCTGCTGCTGACAGTAATGGTGGTGTGTATTAAATGGTGATCCGACTAGACACAGGGGAGATGACTGGCCGAGATAGGACTCAGTCATGAGTCCAGATGTGATCGAGGGTGTGACCCTTGATATGAGTGGGCACGGAAATTTGCTGAGTCATCACTGTACTCTGCGCCAGTGCACACTGCGCCACTCTACACCATTGCGATCTACGTCACTTTACTCTAAGCCACTCTATTCTACTCTGCACCACTGTACTCTATATCCTGCTCTCTGCACCACTCTATTCTGTGCCTCTTTACTTTGCACCACTTTATGCTTTGTCACTCTACTGATGCCACTGCACTCTACTGATGCCACTGCACTCTATTGATGCCACTGCACTCTACTCTGCCCCACTCAGCTTGGTCACTCATGCTCTCTATGCCACTACATTCTGCAACACACTATGCATCTACAGTCTGCATCCACATCACTCTAATCTATTCTGCAGCACTGTACTCCACGCCACTGCACTCTGCACCGCACCACTGCACTCTACACCACTCTACACCTCTGCACTGCACAACTCCACTCTGAACCAGCCCCCTCTATGCCACTTCACTCTGAAACAATCTACTCCATGTCACTGCACTCTATTTTGCACCACTACGCTACACTACACTACACCATTGCACTCCACACCGCTTTACTCACAACCAATGCACTCTACACCACTGCTCTCTACCCCAATCTACTCAGCACCACTGTACTTTACGGCACTTCACGCTAGGCCACTCTACTCCCCTCTACGACACTCCACTTTACGATACTCCACTCTACGATGTTCCACTCCATTAAACTTTACTCCATTCTGACACTTTACTCCTCTTTGACACTCTACTCCATTCCACTCTATTCCTTTCTACAACAGTCTATACAACTATACTCAAATCTACTCCATTCCACTCTCCTACACTACTCTGCTATATGCCACTCCACTCTACAACACACTGTTCTCCTCCATGCCAGTGCACTCTGCTCTACACCACTCCACAACACTCAGTGCCACTCCACACTACTCAACTCTACGCCCTTCCACTCTAGGATACTCTACTCCCTCCAGGACACTCCTCTTCATGCCCCTGAACTCTACACTACTCTACGCCACACCATAACACTCCACTCTACTCTGCTTTACCACACTGCATGCCACTCTCCTTTACCAAACTAACACTTAGTCATGCTAAACAGCAGCCATGCTGGTGTACAACATGGCCAAAACATATTGACAAAGCCAGTTGCTCTTGCATAGGTGCTAATGCTTGTTTCAGTGTAGCAGTGGTAACCGAGTGAAAACTGCTTGCCTGCTATTTTTATATGTACTTTTTCCTTGTATGACTCCTGAAAATTAAACCTATTCGCTTATTCCTCAGCCACACAAAGTGCATAAACCAGTTTCATACTCTGCCTTCGCTGTATTTCCTAAACATTAAACGCGTATGGTAAGTGTCAGAGGAGGCTCGGTGAATTGATTGTGATGGCAGCGCAGCTCTGCAGTGGTACATTGCTTTCCGATAATTGCGCCGGTCCATGTTTTATTCCATGAATGTAATAAGCTATAAAGTTCGGGCAGAGAACTAACGATGGCGTGCAGCTCACTTTCTTGTGTATTTATTTATCAATCGCTGCATTCCGCGCGCAGGAAGTTATAGGAGTTATAGGTTTGACCGTTTCTTGCGTCCCAACTTCTGTTGTGAATAACACTCATGGCAAGAGTCTCCGTATGCAGGTATACATGTTCTACATACAACATTTATAGCACTAACCTAGCTCGGAAGCAAAGCAGTGCTGTCCATATGTGTGCAGGTAATGACTCGAGATTCTGACTAAAAGAGTAGTGAGGGAAGGGGGGGGGGGGGGCGATGTGGTTTTTCTTCACAGTTCATCCTCCAGGGCAGAAGAAGCAGGAGTTTGATAATCAGTTGCACGTGTAGTTCTCTTTGAAGAAATGCATTTTTGGCTATTTCTTGAAGTGGATGAATGATTGCCTGAAACTTCCCGATGGTGTGACTTTGCTATGGCTCTGATGCGTAGCTCAAGATGGCTGACATCCTGGCTTTGTCATTTTTCACTTACTGGGTTCAAGTCTAGCAATGTTTTCTCTTTAGGTTTTGCTTTGTCCTTTCTAAGATGCTGAGTTTTGCTGTCGTTCAGGGTGGTGTGTTGGCTGCCGCTGACGAAAGCATGCAATTCTTCTTGATTATGTGTCTTTGGGGACAGTCCCTACAGGTGTTCTATGGTTGATTTCAGTGCAAGGTGTGCATGGCCAGCTAAGTTCAAGCCAGTTGACACTAGTGCCTGTGAAGGAAGGGCTATGGGAAGCTATCAAGAAGCTCTTTTTCTAGATTCCGTTAGGGAAAAAGTTAGACTAGAGCTACCCTGACTTAAGTAGTCCTGATCTGTACTGAATGTTGCGATAGGGCACCTGCATTTTACATCATAGCCATTGCTTTTGGAGCCATTTGCAGATAGAGCATTATCTCCCCTAAAACCAACTTGGACTTCAATTATAAACAAGTCCCAAATGCAGGTGCAACATCACCGAAGGAATCTGTCGCCTCTGTAGATTTTTATCATCAGATGTAAAGTTTATAAAGCAATATATTTACTAACTACTGTAGAAAATTCCCATATAAGGACTCAATCATTATTTAGGAACGGTGAGCTTGATTTGCACACTACCATCTCAGATAGATTTTCCCACAGATTACTCTTCTCAAATATTTGGAGAGAAGGGCTACTCTACCATGCATTGTACGTGGAATTGCATATGATCACTCTGTGTAGGGGTCCCTGTCGGGTAGGGAATGGAACTGTGGGAATAGATGAACATGTTTGTGAGCTATACATCATAAACTTAGTCAGCAGCTGACCATCACAAAGAATACGTAAATTGTCTTCGATCAGTAATTTAGCAAATAGCAGGCAAATAGCTCTGCCAAGTGCACCCATATTATGGGGTACATTACAGAGAGGCAACCAAGTAATTTAAAACATAGATTGAGAGGCAACGATAATCCAGAGTGTAAAAAGACACAATTTAAGCAAAGTACTCCAGGAAACTCGGCGAATCAGTCATTGTTCGTGATCTTTTCTCTTTTATTCCATTTCTTTCCAGCTTTCACAGCCAACGAGCAAGTTATGCATGGAGCCTGGCTGTATGGGGGATTGTTGTTGTGGTTTTGTCGGGATTATAATTTACACTATTTTTCCAATTCTTAACACTACATTTTAAACTGAACACCGGAGGTCTTGAAGAAAGTGTCTGTCCAGTAACTGGGTTGTTATCACCATGAAGTGTCCTGAAGAAAGAATGCTTTCCCCGGTGCGTGCTCTGCAACAAATTAATATGATCCAATACTTGATTGACTGAGAACAAAATAGCAAATATCGAGCCCACATGTGCTTAACAACTTGCATATTAGAAAGTGATAAGCAACTGAACCTAGAAGACCCTACCAGGAATAATGGCGAGGAAGCACTAACAGTGAAAATGCTCTTTAAAAGGCAGAAAGCCCCGTAACAATCAAATATTTGTTGCAAATATAGAGAATGCTGCCTGTGGCTGTGAGCAGCAGATGACCCCATTAGGATAGAGGCCAATCTACTGGCGTGTCTGGAGACTGCTGAACCTCTTAAAGGGAATTGTGCCCAGTGTTAACAAGCCCACTTTGGGCTTCAGAGGTGGATGGTGGCACACTGCCTGGCCAAGTCATGAAAAATGTAAAGAAAGGGTCCATTATTGAGGCTAAATTAGAGAGACCTAGTTCGAGGTCTTTCCCTATGGTGGATCTGTGAGGTGGTGGGGTTGTCCTCTAAGTTGGAGAGTGATGGCTACATTGAAAGTGTCAGGTCTGGACGGTAGACCGGTTTCTGGGGACTGTGACCTGGCCAAAGGGGTGTTATTCTTCAGAGTAGGAGTTATTATTAGACATTGATTAATGGTATACAAGCACAAGGGTACCACCTCATTATATCAAAGGTCTGACAACTTGAAGTAAAGGTCCAAGCATGGCCATTACTCACACATAGCAATAAGATGTGTTATAATTCTTTATGCCACATAGGACAACACAAAGACCACTCTTTCTTAGGTTGTCAGTTTACTGTTACAACACAGGCAATTATTCTTTAGATAGTCAGTAGCAGCATATTCTACAGTGTGCCCTGAAATACGATACTTTGTATTTGGTCAGTTGTATATTTCATTGAATATGAAGGTGGATTCTTGGTGGTAAAAGTGTCCTATGGATAGACCATGCATTGCTCTTTTCCGATATAACTTGTCTTATCGACTTGTGCGGCTGAGCGGTTTCACAATAAGTATTGCATTATCACTATTACTGGAGCCTTCTTTTCCAGATCCTGTTTTCCTCAATGTCTCCCTTTGATGCCAGCCAACCTTTCACAAGAACGGTCCAAGGCGTGGGTCAGTGAACTTATATCAATTCTAGTATTTATTTGGGTGGGAGGGGGAGGGCTGAGGTTCATGGCTCCCTTAGTTAGTTAGTGTTGAGGGAAAGGCATGGTTACTCCTGACCCCAAGGTGTAAGTGAAAGGGAGTATGTAAAAAAAAAAAATCTTATAACGTCTAAGAAGCAACATGAAAGCAGTCCTAAATCATTTAGGAAGAAGGTCATCTTTTCTGAGCCAGCAATTAATGCGATCAAAATCCCCCATACCGAGCATCACAAAATTCCAGGTGTTATTGTATGTGAATAGTAGACATTTGAAGATCAGCAGGCTTGTTGCAGCAGTCTGACTAGGGTTTAAAAACTGGAATGGTTTGACCAATACAATAATGTGAATGAAGTTCTCTGCCCTCATCAGTAGACTTCAGATGAGCAGGTGCAACCTATAATTCTTAATTTGAATATATTCCATGGTACTATTTAATATTGTTAGAACTCCTTTCCATGATGCAGAGGCAGATTTATTTTCTATTTTTTTTATAAACCTTTATGTTTGAGTTTTGTGAACAACAGGCTGCAGTAAGGGTAGCATAATACATGGAACACAGATGGTCATAATGAAAGGGTTCATTATTCAAATAACTGACGCTCGGGCGGTCTTTCTCAATCTCTTCATACCATACACCAGACCTCACTCCCAGTATTATCGCCCACACTTTCACTAGAGCCATCACGGTCAGCAGACTCTGTGCCTTCGCACTGGTCTAGAAACGTGTTACACACACATCCTTCCATGCCAGTATGTCACCCTCCAGTTTAGCATCCCGCCGACTCAGCTTCATGGGCACCTCTTCGGCCATTGCTCACTCCTGTACATCCCTATGCCACTGTTCAACTACTGACCTTCCAGGTGATGGCCACTCTGCGCCTGGCCAGAACCAGTGCCTTTTGCAAGAATTTATAGATCACCTACCTTCCAGGAGATGGCCACTCTGCGCTCGGCCAGGACCAGTGCCTTTTGCAAGAATTTATAGATCACCTTACGACCCTTTGGTCTCTTAACATAGCGTAGCGGTGTATGGTCAATTCGGAAATGTGTGGCCCATTGGAGGTCCATCACTAGCTGTTACCAGAAGTCCTTCACTGTACGGCATCTCAATGCCAGGTGCATAAAGTCTGTCCCACTGGAGGTACAGCGCAGGCAGTTATCTGAACGGGTGAGGGATATATATGGTGTAGACCTGTGGGGGGAGGGAGTCGGGGTCATATAAGTCCTATGAAGGAAATTATAGTGCTCCAGCTTAAAGCTAGCGTTAGAAGACACTGAGTGGGTAAGTTCACATTTGCTCATCCAGGCATTGTCATCCAAAATAGAGTGTATATCCTACTCGCACGTGCCCTGGGCTGTGGGCCAGCCATGTCCTCCCTAATTGTCTTTTATACGTGTATGCAGAGTCCGATTTAGTTCCTTTCAGACCGAGCGATCATTATTTCATCATGCTACTTCTTTTTTACCAGCTTAAGGCGCTGGTGATTGCCTTTTTGCCCTTATGAATGAAGATACATGCAGCTTCTTGCATGTATTTCATGTACATCTGTTCCGCAGTCGTACATTTTCCAGTTTAGCTATTAAAGGAGCTGTTTGAAATTGTGAACATTCTGTTGGTGATTGATTAAAAATTGTACTTCACCAAGTCTTCATCATTCCTTTGTGAATGGCTGACCAAGGAGATGCACCTGGGCCAGTGCAAAGTCAAAAAGTAGAGGTAGATCATGTGAGCTCGCCCGTATGTAAACCATGGCTACCTATGAACTTTAAAATTGGACAACTCATGGCCCAATTATGTAACTGTTGAGCTGATTTGGCCTTTGCACCTGGTTTGACACTAATATATTCAATCCTATTGGTGTGGAAGTTAAAGGACGAGTTCTTCAGCACAGCACATCACATCACAGCACAGTTCTACTTATGTCACCATAACAAAAGATTTCACATTGCAGGAGCTTAGCCCCGATAATGGTAGGCTATGTGCTAGGTTAGGAGTTTTTGGGGTCTTCAGGGTGCTGGGTTGAAATGAACATTTTACAAGTTCTGAAACTTCATCTTGGTAATGAAATACTTAGTTGCCGGACAGGTGTGTAGATTACATCATAAAGTGCCTCAAGTAGTTTTGAGATTTTCATCTAGTGATTGCTTATGATAATCTGTTCCATCCTTTAGAATATGTGTACCTCAGATTCATTCAGTCATGCTACGGTTCCTGGTGGCCATCACATTAGCTTACTGCAGTGATGAGTTGAGTTTGCCTGAACCCAGGTATTTTCTTCCTACCTCATTTCTGGGTACCTCCACAAACACAGAGGCCATGTTTCACAGCAAGGATGTATGCAAAGCACCTTTTATTCATATGATATCAGTCTAATTATTCCAGCATCCCGGCTCCTTTTTTAGGTCGAGCTGGTAAACTGCATCCGAAGGATGCAGGTGTCCAGCTGGAGACCTAATGTTGCCTGTCTCGGGGGAAGGAGGACAAGAGGGTGTTACGAGCTTTTTTCCTGGATTTGGGTGCGCGAACGCGCACGTTCCGTCCCGCGCCGCGCCGTGCACTTCCCTCCCATACTCCCAGCAAGTCAGCCTAACGCGCATGCATGCACACAGACACACACACGCGCGCACACGCACTTACACTTACACAGACACGCAGGCACCCAGACAGGCAACCCCCTCCTCCCCCCCCCCACAGTCACACACACACACACACACACGCATACACACAGACTCCAAGACACATACACACACACACGCACGCACGCTCACACACAGCCCGCCGCCGCACGCGCGCGCACACACACATGCCCCCCGCCCTCACAGCCCAGCAACAAGGCGAAGCCCCACTCACCGGCTTCCTTGGTGCAGCGGCTCTCACCGGCAGCAGGACTCTTCCTCCCTTCTTCGGCACCGGGGCGCAGGGTAGGCTCCTGCCTGCTCCGGTGCTCCAAACAATCGCGGCTCTTCCGTGGGAGGCGGGGTAGGCTCCCGCCCTCCTACTTCCTGTTTCCGGTTGTCCCGCCCGGCCTGCCTGACTTCCTGGTCGCAGTCCGGCGGCGCGAGCTCTGGACGGACTGCAGCACGCCCTCTCGCGAAGATTTCCCTGCCCTCGCAGTTGTTGTAAGGTAAAAGAAAACTGCAACGAATGCTTCACTTGGCTCCCTAATGCTTCTAAACGTCATTCTGCCAGCGGAAGGTTTCTATCTGACACAGCTATCTGTCACGCTAGCTGAAGGCGGCCATCTTTCTTAGCTTTTCAACAATCAAAAACACATCTTTTTAGATCTGGAGTTTGGCAACAAACCTGTCAATACCTCATGGCAACAATATACATAGAGCGGGCTTTGGGTCTTCCCTAATCAATTACTCGCTTATTTGATCAGTCTTTTTCAGCGATTGGTTTGTAACTTTGTCAATCGCTTATTAGCTGAGCCCATTGGAATATTCATCTCTCAACTAATGCTGTTGACTATTTGAGTGTATCCTTTTGCCTTTTGCCAGTGATTGTTTTGAAATGCATAAGTAACTATTTTACAACTATAGCCCTCTCTGTCAGCACCTGCTAACTCACTGTGGCATTCAGATACGCCAAAACAGAGTTGTATTCAGACAGTTGCAGTAAACTAAATGAGCAACAAATATGTGCTGGCAGGTGATTCTCTCACCTCAGTGGCCCTTAAAACACACATGGTGACTATACATTGTCCTTAATGACTACACGCGGTACATAGGGGAGCTGCATGGGCTAGAGATACATTCAGAAGAGCGTGAGCTTCGATCTTGGGGTCCTAAGAGTGTAAATGTCCTGATCTCCTTTTTGGCAGTGTGTATTCCTGCATGCAGCTGTGGAAATAGTAGGAGAGGTAAAGTGTGAATGGGGTTACATCTAGACCTCACATAGGGATACTCCATTCACTGTGTAGATTAGATTTTATAGGTCCCGAAGACTGGCCACTAGATCATTCCTTGACTGACAAAGGCTTGAAACATGTGGACTTAGATGATTATTTCTAGTGGACAGCGTCGTTATTTTTAATATAAGCAAGTGGACTCTGTCATTAAAATTATTTTTTGAGAGGACACCTTGTGCCTTGTGCTATTTTTAGATTACGCAAACACTTTTGCACTAGCTCACACCAATCTACACCACTAGCCACATGCCCAGCCTTCACAGATGGCAAGAATAAAGATCTCCGGTAAAGTGCCCCCTTGATGGTGCCCTTCGGGCATTGTAGCGCTGGCCCAATGTGGAGCAAAAGCCCGATGATGAAGCATGACACTCATCTGGGTGTGTGAAGGCACTTATTTCTAAAGAAGTGCCCCCAAGGCTGACCCTATAGGACATGTTCGACCTGTAGTAGCAACCTCTCTCTCTCTCTCTCTCTCTCTCTCTCTCTCTCTCTCTCTCTCTCTCTCTCTCTCTCTCTCTCTCTCTCTCTCTCTCTCTCTCTCTCTCTCTCTCTCTCTCTCTCTCTCTCTCACACACACTCTCTCTCACACTCACTCTCTCACTCACTCTCTCTCTCTCTCCGGTAACTGCACACCACTTGTAGAAAGCTCAGTTTGCTAGGAGCATGTATGCTGAACCTGAATACGCTCCTAGTCCCCCATATTTGATAAACATAGTAGGGCCCATCTTAAAGGGGCCCCTCCTGGCACAGGAATAACGATCCTCTTTACCCAGTCCTCATCTCCACCAATCAGCAATAATAAGCATTCTAGAAGATTGTTTGGTTTGTTGAAATCTGCAAGAGTGTTCAGTTGTATTATGATATCATTCACTGGACTGCCCCTTTAAGCCAGTGTTGGCCCTTGAGAAAGTTATGTGCATCAACCAGTTCTTAATGCCTCTCTCATTGGACTACACTACTGTACTGTACCTCCCTTCTTCTGCACCGGGGCGCAGGGTAGGCTCCTGCCTGCTCCGGTGCTCCAAACAATCGCGGCTCTTCCGTGGGAGGCGGGGTAGGCTCCCGCCCTCCTACTTCCTGTTTCCGGTTGTCCCGCCCGGCCTGCCTGACTTCCTGGTCGCAGGCCGGCGGCGCGAGCTCTGGACGGACTGTAGCACACGCTCTCGCGAAGATTTCCCTGCCCTCGCAGTTGTTGTAAGGTAAGAGAAAAACTGCAACGAATGCTTCACTTGGCTCCCTAATGCTTCTAAGCACTGTTCTGTTTTTGTGAAATACATTGTCTGGAAGGACGTTGTCTTTCCTCACAGAATCAATCTGTGCAACCATTCAACAACAAGTGGTTCAAATATACGCTATCAATGTTTCAAGCTTTATTGCAAATGTCACAAAAAGATGTTAATATTTCACTTCTGTTCTTGGATTTTCGTCACAATAAAATACACTGAACATAATTTCACAAAAGTTCTTTAGAAAAGTTTAAGCTATTGCCATTATAAATTACAATAACTTTTATTTAAGTATTAGTTATTTAAAAAAATTAAACACCATTGTTATTTGTAATATCAATACATCTAAGTCATGTAAATACAAAACATATTGCATTACAAATGCTATAGGTATCACATTTGCGAAAGTTATAACTATTGGCATTGTAAATGACAAAGCTATTAATTTAGCTATTTAAAAAAAAAAAACATAAATAAAAACTTTGCCATTTACAATACCAATAGCTCAAACTTTCCTAATGCGAGACCTATTGCATTGCAAATGCTTGTCTTATTTTTTAGTCTATCCAGCCTATTGTCGGAAACCTTTGGTAGTTGATCAGTGAAGATTAGTCTCTTGGTCAGCTTCACTCTTGGCTGGCATGAGTTCTTGTATACCATCACCCAGTGTCTAGTTTGTAAACAAATAAGTGCCAGGGTACAAAGGATTGCTCAGTAGCTCGCAGCCAGTGCTGTTGAAGTTTGGGGTGCTGAATATCAAGGCTGCGTAGACTTGATTTCACCCCATGCCTCTTTCAACCACCCCCAACACTCCCTGACTTTCTATCTCACTCTTGCAGGTTGTTTTCCAATACTGCTTTCTCCCTTCCCCACTGTTCTTCCATCAGTCTCTCCCTCCTTTTGTGCTTTTCTCTCTCTTGCTCTGAGTCAAAGTGTATTGAGGAAAAGTAAGTCCCTGTGTCCCACGTGCAACCACCAGCTCAAATTGAGCAGTGCCTTTATCCTTTATTAGTAATGCTGCTACACAATGGGTTATCTGTACCTGTGTAAACTGTTTTACATTTTACCTGGGTTTTAGGAAAGGCTGCTTTCTTTGGATCAAGTTTCTAAGCTGTTCTTTTCTAAAAAGCTTTGACTGCAGTATTATCTTAGTCTTTTTCTATTTTCCTAAATATGCATGTACCATAAACCTGGCTCTGGCATATCTTTGAACTGTAAGGCCGGTAGGAATGAATTGTTGAACACAAAATGTATGATTATGGACCAACAATTATTTTTACTGGTAGTCTAATTGTTGTTAGTCCCGCCTGGCAAAATGCCATTCAGTGAGCACTGGATGCTACTTTCCTATAATACAAAATATAGAGGCAAGATGACAAAATGCATATACCTTGGACTGTCTTTTTAAGCGTGCGTTTTAATTAGCAGTAGAGATCAACGAATAAGCAATGTCCACTAATGATACGTAAAGGAAATTGCTTTAGTGCACCACTATTGGTTTTTAGGTCTCGGCCTGATCCAGCTCATGATCTGGTCTGGCCGAGACATTAAGTAGCTGCTTTGAAAAGTGCTACCAAAGTGGCGACCTGCTTGCTATCACGCGCACAAGAGCGCACGGTACGTACACAGCTGCCATTTGCCACTTGCTAGTGTGCACGTGCCGTCACTTTCAGGGCCGCGACAACCCGTCCTCCCCCTCTTCCTCGCGCGCACACAACTTAGTTTTAGGCCTCAGACAGCAGCTTGTCAGAAACAGCTGTTGCCAAGTACTAATTGATTGTGTTTTCACTCTGGCTGGAGAAGTGTCGCAGACAGCCACGGGCTGAGGCGCAGCGCCGGGGCGGACGCATGCGCACTTAGAACGCACACACAAAGTCACTTAACAGATATCTAAGCTGCTTTAACCCTCAGTATCTTTTTTAAAAAAAGACAATATTTCTTGTGGTGTGAACTTCACGAAAAGGAATTTCGAATGATGACTGTTTTTTATCAAGATGATGAACTGCCAGAAATAAAATCCTTCTCTGATGATGTCGGCCTTAAGCAGATATCTGTGTTAGATTCCTTTCTGGCATTTACTTGCCTTGTATTTGGTCGGGTGGGTGGAGGCGCAAATGACAGCTCGAATGCCGCCTGGAGTTGTCAAATAACAACTTAACTGCAAAACGAAAGCAACAGTTTGTTGGGACTCTGAACTGGTCGGTTAAATCAGCTGAACAGATCTGTTTTGGGGGCCCTCTGTAGCGCTAGCAACTCTGGTACTGCTTCTCTAATTATACATGCCTATTAAACTGTTTATTTGAACACTCTGGTAACTTTTCCGACAAACCAGGCTCCAGTCATTGCTGCTGCCGCTCGGTACTGGCTAAGTAAAATTACAGGAAGACTGATGCCTGTCTTCGACCTCCTGACCTCGCTACACAAGTACATGTTACTGCCATTCGATTACTGGTGCTTTGCAGCAGTTTTAAAATCTTCTTTGGCCTTATCATTGCTAAAATTAGTGTAATTTCTGATATTTGTTATGTGTCCCTTGTCTTTATTGCTTGATTTTGCTCGTGAGAAAGTTGTTAAAATGTCCATCCTAAATAGACCGAAATTATGAAAATGTCACACATGGCAATGATGCCCCAGGGTCAGTTGCGCGCTATACAAATCCTAAATACATACAGCCTGTCTACGAATTTAACGCGTTTACTTAATGAGCTCGCTTGGAAGCCAGACAAGGATGTTGGGCTCTTCACTGTCTCCTGTAGGGTCACGGAGATGTGTGCATGAAGTAAGCACATGGTAATACTTGCTACTTTGTGGTCCTTACTCCCAGAGAACACAGTTTTATCCAGTTTAGTGGTTTGGTATAGGCTAACTGGCGCCACTTAGACAGTCTCACAGTTTTATCCAGATGCAAATGTTTATCTTTCACGGTGCTACAAGGTAGAAGGAACCACCTAATCCTTCCAATAACGAGCTTACGCTTCAAACAGAAACAGACTCCTTAGCACACGTATATCACAATATAGTTCTATATTGGTTTTGCCACCTCAATTGACACAATTACAATATGTAGTCCGTGTGGAGAACGTGCAACATTCAAGAATAAAATTGAATACCTGTATTACCAAGGACTACATATTGTAATTGTGTCAATTGAGGTGGCAACACCAATATAGAACTATATTGTGATATACGTGTGCTAAGGAGTCTGTTTCCCAGAGAACACACTCCTTTTTTCCAGTTGCTAGTCTAATACTCGCAGGTACGTAACTGCCTTGCATTAGATTACATATAGTTCTTCTCGGGTGGCCTTTCATCCCGACTCATGCTTTAGCCATGCTGTTTCTTAGAGGCAGCCACGAGCTTCCTGTACACACTCTTGGTCTGCCCAGTAGCATGACATGATGCGCTCTATCATAAGCTGCTCAGAAGTAGAGGTTTGTCAGTGCTGTCTCAGGCTCAGTACGGTGACACAATGTGCTGTATCGTAAGCTGCGCAGAAGTAGAGGTTTGTCAGTGCTGTCTCAGGCTCAGTACGGTGACACGATGCGCTCTATCGTAAGCTACGCAGAAGTAGAGGTTTGTCAGTGCTGTCTCAGGCTCAGTACGGTGACACAATTCGCTCTATCGTAAGCTGCGCAGAAGTAGAGGTTTCAGTGCTGTCTCAGGCTCAGTACGGTGACACAATGCACTCTATTGTAAGCTGCACAGAAGTAGAGGTTTGTTAGTGCTGTCTCAGGCCCAGTAGCGTGACACTATCCGCTGTATCATGAGCTGCTCAGAAGTAGAATGTCGCCAGTGCTGTCTGAAGTCCTTCATTTGGAGTTTTTAATTTGACTGTCCAAACATGGCAGACTGGTAGCCAGTTTTGATGATTTTTTTCTTTAAGCAAACCGTCTTTGTTGGACTTCCTACTTGTATAAGTACTACATCTGTTACACAACCACAAAGGCAGTGCTGTGGTGGGCCGGTTGTCAGCTCTATCTAAATAAGGGCCAGCATCCTTTAAAGAAAGGATTACAACAATTTCATCTGGCTATTTATTTTAACATTCCCCAACCACTACACTGCATTAGACTATTGTAAGTATGTATTCATATTCCTTGTTTAATTTCCGATGATTTGCGGATTATTTCCTCACGCATTAAAAATATCTTGTGTATTGTAGAAACATTTTCTAAACTTTTTGCTGCCCCTTTTTTCACAGGTTTTCTACGGTTGGGAATATGAATACTAAATGAAATAATCTAATTACATTTTCAGTACATTACTAGATGCATAAATTAGGAGGTAGCCAGCTGAGATTTTTTCTTTTACTCTCCCTGATGTAGGTGCCAGTAGTTTTCAGCATATGCTTCATAACTTATTCGTTAGTGATCTTATTTCCTTCATGTAATAGGAAACATTCTTATTCTTTTGGCTGTTTTACATGTTTGTACGTTTTATGGCATGTTTCATTGGCAGCATTAAAAGTGGTGACATGTTAATATGTGGTAAACTGAAAAGGAATGTCATGGGAAGCACTCCACAGGTCATGCCTTATTCATCATGAGTTATAGCCTTTTGTAGCTAAAACATGGCTTGCAGGGCGCATATGTTAAGCATAATATTCTTATTCTTTAAAAGCTGAAAGCATACTGAAACTGTAAATGTCCAAGTATGTGAAAAGAAGTCACACTTTAGGCATTGGGCCACAAGTCATCAGACTAATGGCAACTCTCATTGTTTATCTGGATTAGTCCACAGTGCTCTCTTCATGATGATCCTGCTTACAAAAGAATAATAGATCCATTTGGAATAATCCATCATTACAATCAAGTACCTTAGATGTTCTTCCAGTTCATGAAGAGGACCTAAAAAGAAAATTGTTATCCTTTGCTGTGGCTTATCATGCAAAGAAATTTAAGCAAGTGGAGTCTTATTCGCAGTCCAATGTTTATGAGAGACAACACTCTCTATATGCATTGACCAAATTATCCACTACCCCTTTAAAATGTTCTTAATATAGGTCATTCCCAAATGTCCTCCATGGGCACACTCTACCAAAACCTACTGAGGGCACACATTTGTTATCTATTATAGTTATACCATTTCCCACAATGAGAACCAAAGCCACTTGCAAAAATCAATCTAATGGCTTTGCTATGTTGAAACTCTTATTAGGCCAGCTCACCATTGGAGATTGCAGTAATAAGTGACGAGCACTATTTCTTGATAAACATGTTTCCAGTCTTCATGTTTTGCAGTACCATTGGTCAGATGGCATGGATCAATATATGCCGTTCCACACTACTTATCACTTTCTTCTATGAAATAGTCATTCAGCTGTCCTAGATAGGCATTCTTATGTCATGTTGACACCCCGGAATATACGCAATATGAACTTCAAACTCCTGCAACCTAGCAATTAAACCAACACTTGACATTTAGTGCCCCATAAATACGTTAAAAGTTTTTGCATAGCGTGTACACACGCCAGTGCTTCTATCTCAATTGTGCGACAGTGTTGTTCAGTGCCTCTCAAGGTATTTGATAACAATGCAGTTCTTCTTTCCACACGTTCTACTTTCTGACAAACTACATCTTACAGTCCAACAGCCCTGATACCCCAAGTCACATAATACTTCACACTGTCCACATAAGGTTCAAAACAGGTGCTTCTAATATCATTTTTGTACCCACATTAAAAACATAATCCTGATGGACACTCTACACACATTTAGAATGCCCATGAATGAAACCGGCATAGTATTCATCCAAGCTAACAAATGGCCCTAAAATATATTGATGCAGATCAATGTTATGTTTGATGCCGTTCATGGCCTTTCCTTACGACCAAACCATGTTTTTTAAGGTTGACAAGACTTTCTATAAAACCGTATCATGTTGATCCTGTGTTTCAACATACATAGGAATGTCATCCTGGAAAATGAGTAATCTTAAAATACCTTCGAAAAGGTTGACCATTAGTTTCTGGAACACACTGTCTGCCGAAGTCAGTCCAAACATTAATCTGAGAAATGTGACTGCACCATATGGTGTCATTTTGGTGGTGAGCAGCTGTGACTCTTGTGAGGTTGATCTGGTGATAAGCTGCCTTCAAGTCAGCAGTGCTGAAAATCGATGTTTTACCCACTGATGACAACATTAACTGTGTTCTAGGTAAAAGATTACAGTCCATTAAACTTTCCTTGCTGAATGATCGTAAATCGTCAAACATCCTGGTATTTTATTTCTGGCATTGTAATTCTAGAAAATGATTCTGATTAATCTCGTGGTACAATTACACCTTTTGAACACATTCAAATATACTTGCACACATATATACATTACGTACCTTATGCACCACTAGTTTCACATTTGTTTTAGGCAAATCATATTGGAGAACCCTTTGACACAGCCATTTTTTCACTAAACTCATCCTTGTATTTTTATTTTTAATATATTATTAATATTTGACTCTGTCAAACATTTCCTCCCATTCAGCATGCAAAGAGCTACGTTTTTTCATCCCATGTTTTAAAATCATGTCTTTTCTGCCTTAGTCAGACCAACTTGAAACATTAATTCCATGAGCCGCAACATACACTTCGGTCAAAAAATCATCTTTAAACTCCAATTTTATCCTGAAAATAGGCCAATATCTCAATATCATGTTCTCCAAAAGCTTAGGGACTGACATCTATTGGTTCAAGCACTTTGCCACTACATTTTTCTTTTAACATGGTATCTGCCTCAATGGTGAGTGGTGATCCTGAGTTTGCCATTATGTTGATCGAAACGTCAATGAAATTAAAGGAGGATTCGGTCTATCATTTCCAGTACTGGCATTCTTGCTCAGGACTTCAGTAACCCTGTACGCCTTAGCAAGGTGCCCAGATTTCCGACATCAGTTGCACATTATTTTGAGTGTGGGACTAGTAGTTGAGTTCCGCAAATGTGCTTTATATCCCTCTTTATAACATACAATTCCACTAGATTTCATACCATCCATACAATACTTTTCTAACCTCTCCTACGTAAAACAGGCACAGCTCCAGTGTGGTTATTTTCACCATCACTTGCTGAAGCCTTTGATTACAGAATGTATGGTTCAATCGTCTTGCTATATTAAGTGCCTCAGTTAAGGCTGGGTTACATGAACATAAAGGTTTAGTTTACACCCTAAAATCAGTTGATTCCTTAAGCAAGTAGCCACCATGCACTCACAATTGTCTGTTTCAGCCATGATTTTTAAGGGTGCAAGATACTCCTCTATCATTTAGCCTGTCTCCTAGAGAAAAAAGTGATGCATTCTAACACCACATTGTGTTTTTCTAAAAATATTGTTCAAGGCAGTTGACAGCTGTCGTGTATTTCTATAGGTTCTGAATCGATCCCCCTATTCCTGACCCTATTCTGGTTAAGCTACCTAGCTAGTTAACTAACAGTCAGCCCATGAGGCAAGAAATTCCCCATGATGCAGATACCGTTATCTGACGCAGTCACACTACGGCACAGGAACGTGTTATCTGATTAGGTCATAACGCTTGAGATCTAATTAGACAAGCGATATTCCTCCAGCCCCTGATAAGGCATACGACGTTCTCATAACAAATCAAACCTATGACAACCTGGATAATCCGTGCGGCCATTGTTTTGATTTCACAGAGAACTTTAGTAAAGAATGTGCTAACGAGCAAGTCGTATGACATCTTTATTGACGTACCTATGTCCATCCTTACGTCAATCCCGGCACCTTTAAGGTATAAATATTGCCGACCTTGCCCTATGCAAACACACGCGTGGTGACAAGACGGAGCAGCCATACTTGCCGAAGCCGAGAGCAGAAGCAGACCCCGCAGGCAGCAGCCCCGCCTTCCTGACGCGCTGAGAGACGCGCTGCTATCTCAAGCCGAGAGACCCAGCACCGGCGCTTCTGGGCAGCCCTCGCAGGCAGCCTGGAATATCGAGAGCAGAGAAAGAGATACCATTCCTCATTCATCCTAAATTCCAGGTACAGAACTGAATAACCCCTCCTAGAGAATTCTTTAGTTATTCACTTGGCAAAAACAAACTTAAACTAAACTGTAACTTTCTATTCCCGCCCACGCATTAGACTTAGGTCAGGTACACGGGGTAGGCGTATTTAGAAACACCAGTTGAGTACGTTTAGTCAAATGTACATGTGTATGTAAATATATTTTATTCATTTTAAACATCATATGGCTCAGAAACCATATCAATGTTTTTACAGTATTATTTTATACTATTGCTTCTAATGTATGCACTTTACTTAACTATAAGTATTGCAATAATATCGATCCATTTCTCTTGTACGAGAAAAGAGACTGATCAATAAATAACATCTTTTATTGAACACGCCCGTCTCTTCCTTTTCTCTACATTCTGATGAGACTAAGAATGCACGTACTGACTGAGTAAAATAATTGCCTTGTGCTCACACGACTCTCGAGATTGACTCTTGATTAGGGGAGAGCAAAGTTGTCATGTTCTATGGTTGTCAGAAACTAAATCCCTTCTTGTCTAATCAGGGGAGTTAATCCTTCCTTGAACATTCGAGAAAGTTTCTAGCGAACTCTGAGCTTAGCTGGCAAACCCAAAAATTAAGTCTAGTATCGACAGTAGTAGACCTAGTTAACGTCTGGCCTAGGCCTTTACTGCTGTAGGCACTATTCCAATGCGCAGAGCCTATTGGGAAAATAGGAGCTACACTACACAGCTTCAGTATATTTATCCCATCTTCCCAAGCTGTCCTGTTGGAAAATCTTTTCTAGAAGATAGTTAAAATCCTTGCACCAAGTTAACCAAATAATAATTCCTTTTTCCTCTTTGCATCAAATTTCTTAGCATCAATGCCAACCAAGTAGTTTTCTGCTTTTCTGTACCATTTTCCACTTTTCTGTGGTTTACCTAGTATTTCGTAGGAAGAGGCCAAGTGCTGCCATATTGTGCTATGTTAACATTTTTGAAAAACACATTTCAGCTGTCAAATAAATATGTTCAATATCTGCTCCAAAAAAAAAAAAGAATCACAGTCACAAAGTCGCAACAAAAAGAAATAAAACATTAGTTGCTTCTCAACCTTTCATATGCTGGGGTCTTGTAGCTAAGCAACTTTGTTGAAGATCATTTCTTTGCCAGCTTTCACAACCTTATACTCAAAATTAAAGAGTTTCCAACACAGCAGATGCTATACTAAGTTTGATTTTCCCTTCACCTTAAAATGGCTTCAACCATGGGTTCATGCTCGTGTTATTACTTCACTACATAGCAAGGACCCCGTCCGCGTGCCTGACCAAGAAATGAAGGCAACTTACACATTGACGCAGCAGTGATCTGCACGTCATGTGATGTCTTAATGCTGAGTGCACGTCTCAAACTAGGCTTTGGTGATTTACCAGACTCTAGGCTTCATATTGTGTGCTGTGCCACATCAGACAGTGCATCCCGCCTTACCTGGCTCAGGCCCTCGTTAAATTTTGGCTTTCCCTTTCTGTCTGCTAGCCTAATGTTCCACAAAATAAATTTCTTGCTTATGTGATACAAACGTCTGTCGCTGGCTAGCACTCCCATCCTGTAGCAAAGTCAAATTCTTCCACCGAGCTCAATAATGAACATGGTCCGTTACAACTCGTCGCCAATTTTTGGATGCCCAAATGTACTGTACAACATCAAGGGAAGTACAAACTCTGCATTTTTTTTATTTTCAAACCTTTTTATTGGCTATATATCTACAGTACATTTTCAGGCATATAGGGGCAGTACAATGTAATAGTGCAAAATGGTGCTCACATTGTATAGGATAAACCTTGTTGGTTTGATGACCTAGATATCCAGGTAATCTGTGTACCCAGAAAAAATGGAATTGAAGTTTGGTATTATATCACAATTGTGTAGACAGTCTGAATCTATCCTCATATGTTGCACAAGAGTTGGACTGAGGGCGGCAAGATAGTGCAGTGATAGAAAGTAGAGAGAAAAAGGGGGAAAATGAAGCAAAAGTATGGTATAAAGGATAGAAGTGAGGGGTAATGGAATAAGTTGGGGGAAGAAATGTGTAGGGGAAGCAGGACCATTATTTCTCTGTGTGCCGTATTACAATTGGGAAGGTGAGGTTGTTGGTGCTTGAAGCACCTGAGGAGGCATTGGTGAGCGATGGTAGAGTTTATCGAGGTTTAATCTTTTCAAGATCGGTACTTAATTTCTTCCATAAAATATAGAATATTTGATGTTGAAAACACGATTATAAATATTGTTGTCATTGCTTCTGATAAATCCTACCCCTGCCCACCAAGTGTGCTAATAAATGTTATTAGTGTTTTCCCAAACATATAAAATGGCTTTGATACCTATAGTGAACAGTAAGTCTAGTAGGCGAAGGTCCCATATTTTAAGATTCAGATCTGGCACAATACTTTTGCGGTCTTATGGTGACAATTATATGGTTAAGCGTAATGTTGGTATGAAACATCTTATTTATTGTTAATTCAGGTTTGTTCCAGTATTTTTAGATGTCCTCGCAATAAAATGGTAAATGCTGTAGGTTTCCTGTAGCCACTGAACTATGCCAACATTGATTAGAGCTTATTAGACCTAGTTTATGTAATTCATCTGAGGTCCAAAAGCTTCTGTAGATGGTCCAAAATCTGCTTTGTTAGAGTAACAATGAGAATTTGTCAGATAGGAGCGAGTTCTAGATGTGTTCCCAGTCAGATTCAGGGAGTGGCAGGAGGGAATATATGTCTGAGTCTGCAAGATTGGGCGCATTTTCCTGGATGTGGGAATTGTTAGGCATATTTTCTTTGTCTAGAAATTTCTATATTGTAGCAGCGATGTGACCATTTTTTGATATGCATTCAAGACATTTGATAGACTCTGATGTGTGTGTTATTCCAAATAGTTCTAGATTTCAGCCTGTTGAAGTTGAATCCTCTCATGGAACATTGAAACTGTATTCATGAAGGAATCAAGGTCTTTACCCAGATGTATGTCAGGTAATGCCGAGTTTGCTCAATTAATCGTGTCAATCTCTCTTGATGTGAGGATTAAACCAGAGAGATGATAGTTCTGATTTCCTTAATTCAGTTTGCGTTCTAATAGATGTTTTTTTTGTTGTTTTGAAACATTTTTATTTTGCAGTTAATCAACCTTACACAATGGCAGTCATGACAGTAATCATACATTGATGGCTTAATTACACAATGATGCTAATCTAATACACAGTCACTACGATGGAAGCAGTACATCACTCTCGTCGTTACTGTGATCAAATTCTCCTAGGTACCCCCCTTCACTCCCCGTCTTCCTCTTCGTCAGAACTGATTATGTTGTCTACTGGTAGTGGTTCGCATATATCTCCCCTGAAGGTATTCCAGGAAGTCCAGATCTTGTTCCACTTACGTGGACTTCCCCTGTTTGTGTACACCGTGCTCTAATAGATGTTTTTGTATCTTTTATTGTAATTGTTATATGTTATTATATATTTTATGATCTAGAACGAGTTGGGAACTTTCAGGTGTTTCATCAGGGGTGTATTCTATTCATGTGAGAAGGGGTTTTAACTAAGTCAACCTCAATGTCAGCAAAGGGAGTACAAGAATTGGTTCCTGTTTTTAGGCACCAAGTGGCTTGACTAGCAAGATAAGCTGACTGGTAGTTGATAATGTTTGGCTGTCCCAGCCCCCCTATACATTTTCGTTCTGAGTTTTTGAGTGAGATTCTAGACCTCTTGCCTTTCCATATCAAGTATGATATCAGATTGTTTATAGATTGGGAATTTGTGGAAAGATTGACCAGGAACATTTAATAATATAAAGTTCATCAGGTGATGAATTAAGGGTGCCAAGGGTGTGTTCTATGCATAATTGTAACACTTCAAGGAGTTTCTAAACTCAATTCCTAAATATTTTAAATGGTTGAGTTGCAGTTTAAGTCTTGATTGAGATTCAATTGAAGAAGGCAGAGTATATTTATGGGTCATTTTTTTTAAGTCACAGCGAAGCTAATAATAAAACAGCTGATCTCCTATAACCTCGTAGGGCCAGCAGAATTCAATACCTAGGTAAATCAAGTGAAAACAGCTTCACACCTACATCTCTGAGGCCTAAAGCTACATTTAGGCATTTTAACTGTATTAAAACACAACAGGTCCCATAACAAACACCCCTCCCATCATCCTTCATAAGGAATAACTTAGGGGGTCATTAGGATGTAGGGCAGATCTCCACCGCCCGCATGGCGGTGGCGATCCACCCTACATCCTTCACCCGTGCCACCCATTTACCCCCCGCCATATTAGTATGGCAGGGGTACCACGGCGGACGGGAAGACCATCTGCCGCTTTTCAGCCCAGTCGACAAGTCGACCGGATGGAAAAGGGTTTAATATGGTGACGGTGTCTGCTAGACACTGCCATCCGTATTAGTATGGGGCGGAAACATGCAAAGGCATACGGATTCTGCTTTTGGGGGCCCGCTGCGGGCTCCCATGGTATTAGGGGATGGGGGGTGCACATGGGGGGTCCCTGCATTGTCATGGACATGGTGGCAGGTACCTCACCGTGCCTGTCACCTTCTGCATGACAATGCATGCAGTGCATTCCCAGCAATGTAGCGGGCGGTGCTGCCGGCCGGTACCAGCACCGCTAAGGTGGTGGGCAGACGGAAGTCCGCCCACCATCCTAATGGGCCCCTAAGTGTTTAGTGGTAATACTCAGTCCCGTCCAAGGTCAGTTTAATTTAAGCCAGTAACAGGGGTGGGGGAATCATATCGCCCGACGCCCGAACCATGTAGATTTTTATAATGGGCAAGAAGATGTAATGTGTATTTTGTCCGACGGACAAGAAGACATTAATTCACTAAACGCGGGTCTCTGCCCTCCAGCTCCCTGGCTCTTTGATCTGGAAGCGCGATGCTGCGGCCCCAAAAGTGGAGCTGCGGGGCTGACACTGAGATAGATAGAGAACTGCACAGTCTCTGCAGCTGCTGGCAGGTAGAGGCCAGTGTGCGCAGGAGCAGATGGACGGGCACAGGGCCACAAGAGTGGAGCAGGGCTGGAGACATAGACCAGGCCCGTGAGAGGGGCCCGGGAGGCAGCAGACAAAAGCCCCCAGTGCACTGGAAGACAGTGGTCGGATAGGGGGCTCAGAGACAGACCCCGAGAGAGGAGGACCATGCCTGAGGCTGCCTAGAGGACAGACGCTATCTGGTGTACTTAGGATGGTGGGAGGAAGAAGAGGCTGTCTGCCTGGGGCTGCGGGAGAAAGAGGCTGGCCACGGGGGCCGAGACAGGCTCACAGTAGCTATGATCGGAGCAGTGGGCAGGCTGCTCAGAGGGAAGGCCTGGAAGAAATTATCCGAGGGTCAGAACCGGGTGCAGAGAGAGAGGCAGCTCCGGGAATCACAGACCAGACGGGTTCAGGCAGAGAGCAGCCTGTGAATGGGGATAGGTGTGCCTCCTTGTCAGGGCTAGCTCAGGGAGGGGTTGGCGCTGGGGAGGGCGAAAGGGGCAGCCACCAGAGGAGGAGAGCCGGCAGCGTGGGACAGGAGAGAGACACTTAGGCAGCCGCTCTGCAGTGCTTAATTTGTACAATTTGAAGTGTAGGTGCTCAAATCTTTGTCGGAGGCACACCTACTTGTCTTTGGCTCCAGTGTATGCAAGTATGCGTGGTTCTATCTATATGTCTTTGAGTGCGTGTTTGCCTGTTGAGTCTTTGTGTGTGCGCGAGTATTTAAGTTTACCTGTATGAGTGTGTTATGCGTGTCCAGGTTAATGTTTGCATGCGTGTTCCAGTTGCGACTAATGAATTCTCATGAAGTGCCTTTCTGTTGTAAAAAGAAAAACTGCGTGCTTTTTGGTCCAGATGTTCCCATGTCAAGAGAAGGGCGCGGAGGTCGACCCACATGGTTCTTCCACTCCTTACATTCCCCGAGACCCCGCACCTTCCTTACGTGCCTCTATTTCTCTCTGAACAGGTGTCTGCCCTGGCCTGTTCTTTGAACCACCAGCGCCCGGTGCTCAGCTGCCTACAGAGGGTTGGCAAGCGCCTTAGGGTGCATTAAGGGTATTTCATGCAGCAGGGGATTAAAACCTCAGCTCATGAGAATGAGTGGGGTGTCTCTAAGAAGTGAAGGAAGTCATATTGGCAGACAGTGACTCCAGACGAGTAGTTGTTGAACACTTGAGTTCAACAGTAACACTGTGCCACTGCCAAGTCCCGTAGCAATAGCTAGGCATGGGAATTACTGTACATCAATTACGTGCACCAGCGTGTGTAGACCCGGCCCTGCTAATTAGGTGCTGGTGCTAAGCACCGGCACAAATTAAGCACTGCCGCTCTGGCCCTGCCACTGAGCAGAGAGAAGAGGCTGCAGTTAAGGGACTTCCAGGGATGCAGCTGTGGAGCAGATACATTACCAGTGCTAGGAACACCCTAAACCTGCAGTATGTCATGAGGCTGTAGCAGTGGGGGGCATAGGACACACCTCTTTTCACAGACCATCTTCACATGGCACTGACCCGCCCTCCATGACTCTCCACTCGCACCCCAATCTTGCGATCTCCCCTTATCCTCGGGGGATTGGCCTGTCCCCCGTTTACCAAATCTTCCCTTTTTCTAGCCCCAACCAAAGAACCAACTCCAGCCCCTACCTGAAACCTGTCTCTGGTGCCAGCTACCGCCCTCAGTTTCAAAGACTGTGCTATAAATCCAGCCATAACAGGGGCCTTCCCTAGCACTAACTTCTTCAAACGTCTCACAGCAGAATTCCTCGCTTTTGGAAAGATGCTTCCCAGTCTGCCTCGCCTCTCCTCTCCTGCAATTCGTGCAAAGGCTTGTTGGATCTGTTCTTCCCAGTACAGAATCTAATCATACTTAAAATGATTAGACCCTCAGTGATTTACAGTCTCTGTGCGTCTTTCTCTAACCTGTGTATCCCTGATTCAGGCAGGATGGGCCCCTTAATGTGCCTGTCTTTTGGGTGAAGAGAGTAGGTCTTCCCCTACTCTCTGTACACACCTCATATACTAAACCCCTCGATACGAGTCAGGGAAATGGTCCCCTCCCTCTTGTCTCTCTGTACACATCACATTCACCTTAGTGCAGGGACGCAAGCTTTGTGTCTGTCCCATTGACCCCTCTGATCCGGATGGTTGCAGGGAGAAGGGTTCCACCTGCTCAGTGTGCGCTCCATATTCCCACTTCTGGGTGCAGGGGGTGGACTGTCCCTTACTTCATATCTCTCAAACTTTTCTCCTTTGCGCAGGTTGTTGGTTGTCCGTTTTTACCTGTCTCTAATTGGATGGGCTCTGTTCTCCAGTTCTCTATACTCATTCACTTTATTTACACCCCATGCTTGTGGTATCACATGTAGTTTCAGTTGTGAAATTTAAGTACGTTGTTGCCCCCCCCCCCCCTATAAAGGGTGTATTCTGCGTTTGGGGAATGCTGTTGGAGTCTTGTAAGTTTTCAGCTTTTTTTAATGTGGAATTACAGTGATGTCAAGAGGGACAACACACACAAAAAGGGAGAGTTGATGTGTGGTTTATGCTTTTAATCCTTCCAAAGTTGCTAGATTGAGAATTAATTCCCATCATGGTTGCAATGTACATATTCTTCAGATTGTGTGCAAGTAGGCAGTTTATGATCTTGGCTGCTTTTCCCTCCTGCAGAAGTTATCTGTTTGGCTCCAGTCTCCTGTGCGCTGGAGAGGCAGACTTCAGGTCTCTTTTCACTGATCATCGGTGAGTTCTCTGTCCAGTATGCTTGCCTGCTTCCTCATCTGTGGACATATGCACCGTGCAGACTGTCCATCTGTAAATTATTTATGCACATCGCTCCCACTGTGACTAGTTTAGAGGAAATTCTTGATCCTGGGCTGTGTTTCGGGGGGGGCGGGAGAGGGGGGGGGGTCGAGAACGCTTGCTTCTTGACCTTGTGTTTTAGAGGAGTAATACAGTGGCAGATCCGCCTGTTTGAGAGGGCTGGCGAAACTGTGTCATTGGCCTTGTTTTACTGTAGGTATGGTGGCTTGTAGGCCTGAGTTATTTGGGTGTGAATGGGGTGCTGACTTGTGGCCTGGTTTGGGAGCGAGGTTGGGTTCTGATGCTGGCTTCTGCGTCTGGTTTAGGGAGTAAATGCTGAACTTTGTTGCAGGGTTGGAGACTCCTGGGCCTTGTCAATAGACTGGAGACTCCTGTGTGTGCTCTAGAGGTGGCTGAATACCCCTGGGTGTGCTCTAGAGGGCTCTGGCTCGTGGGCCAAAATTAGGGAGCCACCGGTGCATATGCTCAGCTTAGGAGTTGAATGGCCTATGGGTGCTGGTTTCTGAGCCCAGTTTAAGTCGAGAGCGTGTTGGTTCTTGAGCCCAGTTTAAAGGTGGCGGGAGCGATTACTAGTCTAAATATTATAGGAGAGGCTGCTGGTTCCTGGAGAAAATATATCCATCATTAATTCTGCCCTCAAATAAAGCGAACTGTGATATCATCCTGCGTATATGGCGAGCAGTGGGAAAAGTAAGTATTTTCCCATAAACTAGACAGTTGTTTCTCGGTCAGCCCGTATAATTGATTTATGGTGTAGGTGGGACAAGTGGATTTTACAGGACATATAGATCTCAGTACCATTTTGTCCATTGGCCAAATAGATTATTCAAAACATTCTACACCCCTGCAGTAACCTGGCAGGCATAATCAGAGGTGGCAGTTGAAGCAAGGTCAGGTGGGGGTAGCATTCAGAGGAGTTTCAAATAATGCAGGCCTGTCAGTTGATTAAATTCTGAAGAAAGAATGCATATGGAGGGAGCCCACTCCGTAGCGTAAGAGTCATTGTTAATGGCATCTTTTCCATACCCAGTTGGAACCAGAGTTTGTGTAACCAGGTTTTGTGGTGAGGGCTCTTTCAGTGCCCCAGTGGGCAAGAATCGCTTGATACACCTCGCGTAGCGCTAATGCCATTTGTTTCCCTCAACGGGAATTGAGTGGGAATGTCAAGGGGTTGGGCAGGCCGCAGACTGAATATGCCGGGAACCATGGGATTGAAGTCACGGTCCATGTCGTTAAGGATTTGACCCCAAAAATGGATGCGCTTCCGGCAATTCCATAAGAGGTGGAGCTTTCCCCCCCACAGCCCGCCGACACTCCTTGGAACATTCAGAGTTCCAAGTGCTAAGTCATACCAGTTCAGGTATCATTAAAAGAAGATTTTGTATGCTTTTCCTGTACTGGACATGCTATGCGCAGCATGTCGAGTTATATTGAAGATGTCAGCCCACTCGTCATCAGAGAATGTCCGGCCTATTTTGTCTGTCCATCTCTTTTATCTCACTGAACGATTATTAATTTCCCTTTGACTCAAGGGTAGCATACTTCTCAGTAATGGGGTGCCTATCAACTCTCTTAAGTAGTAACCATTTTTCAAAAGGTGTTAAGGGTCTTTCCGCGTGTGGCCTGACAGAAGGTTGCAGCACCCAGTGACAAACCTGAAGGTAGTGGATGCGATCTGTCTTTTTGCCTCCGTACCTGCCAGTACCTTCCAGATGTTGGAGCCAGCCACAGCCTGGTCCATGATGCACCAGTGCTTCTCACTAAGCGTATGGTTCCGCTCCACAAAATAGCACAACTGTAAGGCCTGGTAGTAACAAAGTAGGGAAGTGACTCAAGACTTCCCTCGCATGCTGGATGGTACATGAGATATTTATGGAGGCGAGGTTTTTTTCCTTCACATGTACATTTATTAATCTCAGTTTGCGGCGAGCGGAGTGTGTGTTTTGGTGGGGTCAATGGTTGGGCTTGGAAGAGATAAGAATGTGTGGTAGCAGTCGTGCACAACCAAGAGAGGCAAAGGCGTTCCCTTGTCACAATATCGGATTGGATTTACTCGGTCAAATTTTTGTAGTTAAATGAGATGGTTTTAGAGAGAGACTTCACCAGTTTGATCCAGAGGTAGGGGGTGGAGTCAGTAGCCGATTCGAACGGAAATTGGGAGCGTAGTAGTCCTTCATTATGCGAGGAGACCGAGAGGTTCAAAATTTGCGATTTTTGCATATTAACTTTAAATCAGAAGAAAACAACAACAGTTTGGAGCTCTGTAACTAAGGCAGGGAGAGATGTCAGTGGATGTGTAATAGCCAGAATCAAATCATCAGCATATAAGCGGATAAGATGCTGGTCTCTCCCGAACTGGGTACCTGTTATGTCAGGGTGGGCTCCTATGTGTTGAGCAAGGGGCTCCATGTACAGGGCAAAGAGGAGGAGGAGAGAGGGGACAGCCTTAATGCGTGCCGCAGCAGATGGGGAAGGACTGAGATGTGAGTCCATAGCTATATATACTACTAATCCATTGCAGGAACCAATCTCGAAAGCTGAAATGCTCTGGGGTCTTAAAGAGGTAGGGTCATTGAACTCTGTCAAAGGCCTTCTCCTCGTCGATTGAAAGTAGTAGGGCTTCCTTTTGTGATCTTGAGGCTTTACCAAGAAGATGATAGATGCGTCTGGTGTTATCCTCCACATTGGCATGCTGGTATGAAGCAAGCCTGATTTGTAGAGATCAGTCCTGGCATTAGGAGGTTAAGGCGGTGGGCTAGTATACTTGTAAACGATTTTACATCGACATAAAGGAGAGAAATGGGTCTGTAAGACCCCCAAAGCTTTGGGTCCTTACCAAAATTAGGAGCAGACGAGATCGAAGCCTCTAACAAGTTGTCCATGAGTGAAGCTGTGGTAGCGAAGGAGTCACACAGTCGAGTCAGGGGAAACATAGTTTACGCAGGCATTACAACGCAATGCTTCTACAACGCAACTTTTACAATGCAGGAACGTTTACAATGTAGGATTTTACTACGCATATGTAGGTACCACGCATGCTTTTACAACGCATTGGTAAGCATAGTATGGTAAGTTTTTGTTATAATTTTTATATTATTGAAGTTGAAAAATATAAGTAATATTTCGTTACAAAATATAAAAATATATTCATAGATAATTATTTTTATATTTTACGTTTTTTGACAATATACATTTCTTTTGGGAATAGTTAATTATGAGTAAATTAATACTCCGGTATTAATTTGAATGCTAATGTTGAAATTAATATGGAAATGAATTTAGAAACATTTCTATTATTATAGTATATAAAAAATAATACTCCGGTATTAAGTTTAATGCTAATGTTGAAATTAATATGGAAATATTTTTAGAATTCTTTTATGATAGTATATACACATTTATAAACCGATATTAATTTGGTTGGTAATTATAATCTTTTTAAGGACATATTTTTCATTTTTATTTTAAGGTGTAGGCTAGAGCTTTTAGCAAATTAATACTCCGGTATTAATACTAATATTAAAATTAATATGGATATATTTGTAGAAATATATATTATTTATTAGGATATAAAAAAATACCCAGGTATTAATGATGTAGGTAAATATTTAATTTTGATGTTAAAAATTAATTATTTTGATATATAGTTTATTTTAAAACATTAAGGGGTCCATTAGGATGGCGGGCGGACCCTAGCGGTGCTGGGCCTGGCTGCAAGTGGTGCAGCGGTCCCGCACCGGCGATTAGGATGCCACCACCGTGGCGGTGGCATCCTCCATTTCCAGCATTGTGGCGGGCGGTGCTCACAGCATCGCCCACCACAATGCTGGGAATGCACTGCGTGCATTGTCATGCACAAGGTGACAGGCACCACTAGGTGCCTGCCACCATGTCATGACAATTCAGGGGTGTACCATAGGTACCCCCCATGTGCACCCCCACCCCCCAGAGTCCCTAGGGGCCCGCAACAGGCCCCTGTAAGGAAATTCTGCTTGCCTTTCCGTGGCGGCAATGCCGCCACGGAAAGGCATGTTTCCGCCCCCATCCTAATATGGCTGGCGGTGTCTAGCAGACACCGGCACCCTTTTAAACCCTTTTCCACCCGGTCGACTTGTCTTCCCGTCTGCCCTGGTACCTCCACCATACTAATGTGGCGGGGGTAAATGGGTGGTGGGCGGAGACGGATTTAGGGCGGGTCACCACCACCACGCGGGCTGAGGCGATCCCCTCTACATCCTACTGACCCCTTAAGTTATTTATACTTAGGCATATATTAATTTTTGAAATGATCTATTTGTAATGTAAAAAGTTTCATTGTTAAAAGAAAATTGTTTTGTATATTATATATTTACCAATGTAAAGCATATGTAAAAAAATATTAAACATATAATAATATTATGTATATATATCTTATGTTTTTAATAAGACAAAAACATATAATTTTTTAATTTAGAATACACATTATTAAACATTTAGAAAGATATAGAAAATAGGTAAGTTTGTATTCATATTTTTTTATTGATAATTTTACTTTTTTAGAATAGTTGTAAAAAAATCACAAAAAATATAGTATATATTATATTTTAGAAAAATAATTTTACATTTTATTAAGTATATTAACATTTTATAATACACTTTTTAATACGTTTTTCACACTTTTCCATTGTTTTCAATGAGACAAATTGTCCTTGTTTAATTTTTACAAAAATATGTGACGTTGACGTGTAAACGTGAGTTTTATCATTATGGAGAGCGTTGCTGAGGGAGAACAGAAGCAAGGGAGAGCTGCGTTAAGGTAAGATACATTTACGTTATTAAAATACATAGGGGGTCATTCCTATCGGGAAATGGGACAGCCCGCCATAAAGGCGGGGGTCCCGTGGGTGCCATAAGGATGCGCCCGCCACAGTGGCGTCCTGCATTCCTGTCATTGTGGCGGGCGGTGCACTCAGCACCGCCCGCGACAATGCCAGGAAGGCATGTTGTGCACTTCCATGCACAACATGGCAGGCACCACGACCGACCAAGAGCCTGCCACCGAGCCACCCCGAGACGCACCCACGGACCCTTCACCTGTCAAGCCTGCAAGTTCACCTGCCTCCGGACCAGCACCACAGCTACCAAACCGAGCACCAACAACAGCCACCTCAAGTGCATCCTGCTCAACA
Source organism: Lissotriton helveticus (assembly GCF_964261635.1). Taxonomy (NCBI): domain Eukaryota; kingdom Metazoa; phylum Chordata; class Amphibia; order Caudata; family Salamandridae; genus Lissotriton; species Lissotriton helveticus. The sequence continues at coordinate 653,578,252 of NC_136067.1, forward strand.
CCCGCTCCATCCACAGACACGCCATCGAACTTTGGAACCTGCTCAACACAACCTCACCAGACGTCGCCTTCCTCACAGAAACCTGGATGAACGCCTCCTCAGCACCCGACATCGCCATCGCCATCCCAGATGGATACAAGATCACCCGGAGAGACCGCGTCAACCAGACTGGAGGAGGCATCGCCATCGTACACAAGAACACCATCCACATCACGACACCTTCGCCGCCGCCGAGTATCTCCACTTCCAGATACACACCGACCCAAAGACGACCCTCAGAGGCACCCTCGTCTACAGACCCCTGGGACCACGTACACAATTCAGCGAAGACATCACGGACTTCATCAGCCCGCACGCCCTCTGCTCCGCTGACTACATCCTCCTAGGGGACCTCAACTTCCACCTGGAGAACAACAAGGACCGCAACACCGCCGCCCTGCTGGACAACCTCGACAACCTCGGACTCAAGCAACTGGTTAACACCCCCACCCACTACGCCGGCCACACGCTTGACCCCGTCTTCTCATCCAGCAAGCACATCACCTTCAGCCACTCCACCGGACTTCACTGGACCGACCACAGCTGCGTCCACTTCAGCTTCAGAAGAACCATGACCCACCGCCACCCGCAACAGGTTCCTCGCAGGAGCTGGAGCAAGATCACCGCCGAGCAGCTCACCACCTCCCTCAGCCAGAACCCACCCGCCAGCACAACGAACCCCAACGAAGCAGCACGCAACCTCACGCAGTGGCTGACCGCCTGCGCCGACGACCTCGCGCCACTAAAGAACCCTCCCAGCAGACCCAGAAGCAAGAAAGCCTCCTGGTTCACCGACGAACTCAAGGACTCCAAGAAGAACTGCCGCACCCTCGAGAGAGCCTGGCTCCTCGACCAGACCACAGACAACATGACCGCCCTCAAAGACGCCACTCGCAAGCACCACCAGCTCATCCGCACCACCAAGAAGAAATCACTGAAGGAACGACTGGACAACAACGCCCACGACAGCAAGGAACTCTTCAGCATTGTCAAGGAGTTCTCCAACCCCTGCACCGGCAACAACGACATCACTCCTTCACAAGATCTCTGCGACTCTCTCGCCACGTACTTCCACCGCAAGATCGCCGACATCCACAACAGCTTTGGCACACCATCCACGCACCCAACCGTCGAACCAACGCCCCCCACCGCCACCCTCCGCACCTGGACCACGGTGACCACCGAAGACACAGCCCGCACGATGAACACCATCCACTCCGGATCTCCAACCGACCCCTGCCCCCACCACGTCTTCAACAAGGCCGACTCCATCATCGCACCCCAACTCCGGGACGTCATCAACTCCTCCTTCAACACCGCCACCTTCCCGGAGAGCTGGAAGCATGCCGAGCTCAACGCCCTACTGAGGAAACCAACAGCGGACCCCACCAACCTCAAGAACTTCCGCCCCATCTCGCTCCTCCCTTTTCCTGCCAAAGTCATCGAGAAGACCGTCAACAGACAGCTTGCAGCCTTCCTCGAGATGAACGGATCCCTCGACCCCTCGCAGTCCGGCTTCCGAGCCAACCACAGCACCGAGACCGCCCTCATCGCAGCCACCGACAACATCCAAGCCCTGCTTGACAACAGGGAAACAGCGGCCCTCATCCTCCTGGACCTCTCTGCAGCGTTCAACACCGTCTGCCACCGCACCCTAGTTCAACGCCTCAGCAACATCGGTATCCAAGAAAAGGCACTGGAGTGGATCATCTCGTTCCTCGCCGGAAGAACACAAAGAGTCCGCCTCCCCCCGTTCCAATCCGAGGCCACCGAAGTCATCTGCAGCGTACCGCAAGGATCATCACTCAGCCCCACCCTCTTCAACGTCTACATGAGACCTCTTGCAGCCATCGCACGCCAACACAACCTCAACATCATCTCCTACGCCGATGACACCCAACTGATCCTCTCCCTCACCAGAGACCCCGCCACCGCCAGAACGAGCCTACACGAAGGGATGAAAGACATCGCCGTGTGGATGAAGAACAGCCGCCTGAAACTTAACTCAGACAAGACGGAAGTCCTCATCCTGGGACCATCGCCCTCCGCCTGGGACGACTCCTGGTGGCCTCCCACCCTGGGCACCGCTCCCAAGCCAACAGACCACGCACGCAACCTGGGCTTCATCCTGGACTCTTCCCTCTCGATGACCAGACAAGTCAATGCCGTCTCCTCATCGTGCTTCAACACCCTGCGTATGCTCCGAAAGATCTTCCGATGGATCCCGACCGAAAGCAGGAAGACGGTCACCCAGGCACTCGTCACCAGCCGACTGGACTACGGGAACACCCTCTACGCGGGAACCACAGCCAAACTACAGAAAAGACTCCAGCGCATACAGAACGCCTCTGCCCGACTCATCTTGGACATCCCCCGACGCAGCCACATCTCCGGCCATCTGTGGGACCTGCACTGGCTCCCCGTCAGCAAAAGGATCACGTTCAGGCTCTTTACCCACGCACACAAGTCTCTCCACGACCTGGGCCCAAAGTACCTCAACGACCGCCTAACCTTCTACACGCCCACCCGCCAGCTACGTTCTACGAGCCTCGCCCTCGCCGCCGTACCACGCATCCGAAGAGCCACCGCCGAAGGAAGATCCTTCTCCTACCTGGCAGCCAAGACATGGAACTCCCTCCCCATCCACCTCCGGCTGACAGAGGACCATCTCGCCTTCAGGAAACAACTCAAGACCTGGCTGTTCGAGCAGTAGCGGAACCCTCCCCCAAGCGCCTTGAGACCCTTCCGGGTGAGTAGCGTGCTACACAAATGTTATGATTGATTGATTGATCGATTGAGCTAAAATGCGCGTGCACATCATCAAATCTCCAGCCATCGCCATCTGTTCACCAGCTTGGTGCCGCCAGCACCAACCCTCTCTCTCCCCGCACACAGCCTTACTCGCATTTCTCCTCCCCCTCCCCAGCCGCCAGCACCTCCCCTCTCTCTCCTTGCACACACGCTCCAACTCAGTACTTAGTTTCACGGCCGCTAGGCCGTGTCTCCTTTTATACGCCAGTATGCTTGTTTTCGAAGTGTTGATATTTGTTTTATCGGGTAGTTCAGCCTCATCTTTTCGCATTACGACACATTGCCATTATAGTGTATTTCTTGAAACTTATGCGCTGTAAAACACGCTCACGCTCCAAGGATGTCTGAAGATCAACTCTGCCGTCAGTTTTCAGACTCCATTTGCCCCTTCTCGTCTTTAATTACACTGGTGCTGCTGTCGGCAAGCGTGCTTGAGCACTCACTTTTCTCTTTTCCAACATCTTTTTGGCCGCCTCACATCTTTTCGCATTACGACACATTGCCATTATAGTGTATTTCTTGAAACTTATGCGCTGTAAAACACGCTCACGCTCTAAGGATGTCTGAAGATCAACTCCGCCGTCAGTTTTCAGACTCCATTTGCCCCTTCTCGTCTTTAATTACACTGGTGCTGCTGTCGGCAAGCGTGCTTGAGCACTTACCCGTGGTATTTGTTCAGGCGTCCCAGTTCCGCAACTCCATTGTTGCTGGTGCCAGGATTGCGGGTCCGTGCTGCCCTGTCCTTCTCGAGTACAGGGGTGGGCAGAGGTTACTCTTTACTCAATCCAACAATTCTGTTGCAAAGAAACCCATGCCGCTTGCAATGGCGGGCCATGGCGGGCTTGCGAGCCCCTACGTATCCAAACAGTGTTGTCATCTCAAATCAATGAAAACAACACACCGTGGCCATACGATATCCTTATGTGTGATTATTTATTGCAATCAGTCTACGCGTTTCGGAGCGGCTGCTCCTTGAAACCGAGTAATGTGAATGTTCAAAAACAAAATGTTTAAATTAATCATGTGACACACCTCGGTGTCAACAGTGAAGACAGACTTCATAATGGTACAAACTTAACAATCGTAACAGTGGACACAGACGTATTTACAAATAATATTCTGCCATAATATATCGGATACAGTTGTCTCAGTACATTGTTGAGTATTCATTTTACATGGGGTATTGCAAGTGCGGTATACTACGGGTCAAATAAGACTAACACGTGCAGTCCAAGTTTCATGCCCATTGCAGACTGCTTGTAATCAGTTTACTGCTGTAAAGCTTTAGATCTTGAACAAAAAATTGTATTGGTAACTCGCTAGTTCGCAAGACACGTAATACGTGTGTTTATCATGCCGCCCCCATGGGCTTATATTCACACACTCTCACACACCCTCTCACCCCCTCACACACCCTCTCACCCCCTCACACACCCTCTCACCCCCTCACACACCCTCACACCCCCTCACACACCCTCACACACCCTCACTCACCCTCCCTCACTCACCCTCACCCCCCTCACCCTCACTCACCCTCACACCCTCTCACACACCACTCTCACACACCCTCACACACCCTCACCTCACCCTAAGACCCCCTCAACCTCACACCCCCTCATCCTCCCTCACTCACCCTCAAACACCCTCACTCACCCTTACACCCCCTCTCACCCTTACACCCCCTCTCACCCTCACACCCCCTCTCACCCTCACACACCCCCTCACCCTCACACACCCTCGCACCCCTGACCCTCTCACCCTCACTTACCCCCACCCACCCTCTCACCCTCACTTACCCCCTCACCCTCACACCCCCTCTCACCCTCACACACCCCCTCACCCTCACACACCCTCGCACCCCTGATCCTCTCTAACCCTCTCACCCTCACTTACCCCCACCCACCCTCTCACCCTCACTTACCCCCTCACCCTCACACACCCGCTCACCCTCACACACCCGCTCACCCTCACACACCCGCTCACCCTCACACACCCGCTCACCCTCACACACCCTCTCACCCACCCTCTCACCCACCCTCTCACCCTCACACACCCTCTCACCCTCACACACCCTCTCACACCCTCACTCACCCTCACCCCCTCACCCTCACACACCCTCACTCACCCTCCCACACCCTCACTCACCCTCACACCCTCACACACCCCACTCTCACACACCCTCACACACCCTCACCCTCACACACCCTCACCCTCAAACCCCCTCATCCTCACACCCCCTCATCCTCACATACCCTCACCCTCACACCCCCACGCACACCCCCTCACCCTCCCTAACCCTCTCTCACCCTTACCCCCCCACCCTCACACACCCTCACTCACCCTCTCTCACCCTCACACACACTCTCACCCACTCAGCACCACCACATTATCACTCAGCACCACCACAGCATCACTCAGCACCACCACAGCATCACTCAGCGCAACCACAGCATCACTCAGCGCAACCACAGCATCACTCAGCGTAACAACAGCATCACTCAGCGCAACCACATCATCACTCAGCGCAACCACAGCATCACTCAGCACCACCACAGCATCACTGGTTCAAATATGTTCTTTCAATGTTTCAAGCAGTTTTCAAGCTTACAAGCTTTATTACAAATCACAAAAAGATGTTAATTTTTCACTTCTGTTCTTGGATTTTCTAAACAATAAAAAACACTGAACATAATCTTCACAAAAGTTATTTACAAAACTTTAAGCTATTGACATTAAATCAATTTTTTAAGTATTAATTATTTAAAAAATAAAAGCCATTGTTATTTGTAATATCAATACATCTAAGTCACGTAAATACAAAACATGTTGCATTACAAATGCTGTAGGTGTCACATTTGCGAAAGTTATAACTATTGGCATTGTAAATGACAAAGCTATTATTTTAGCTATTTTAAAAAACAACACATAAATTAAAAAAAAGTCATTTATAAGACCAATAGCTCAAACTTTCCTAATGCGAGATCTATTGCATTTCCAATGCTTGTTATTGTAAGGAAAGAGAAGAGAGTTATATTTAGTTAGTAAATGTTTTTTACGTAGGTTTGTTGTGTTTTCACAAATTGATTTCCGCCATTACATGTTGCAGTAGTAGGCCCACATCGGGTCTTGTTTTTTTCTAGATCACTTTTGGTTAGTTAAGTTCTTGATGTTATAAATATTAAGTACTTAATTTAACAAAAGTGTTTGTAAATGTGTACTTTTTCTGTTTAGCGGTACGTTGTTTATAAAGTAACACAATTGTATTATATTCGCGGTTAGATGTATTTATACGTTGTTTAAAATGTAATATCTTTTGGATGTGCTAATAACTTATTTTCTACAGGATTTTGGGTTTAGATGGATTGATTTTTTTTTTAATTGTGGCGTTTTTTGATATTTCAAATAAACATACTTTCGGATTTTTTTATTGGGTGTACTTATGTTGGATTTCGAAGGATTTCTAAAAGTATTTTTATTAGGATTATCATTGGATTGCATCGTTGGATTTTGTTGCGTTTTTTGAACCTACTAAAAGTATTTTCGGGATTTTTTTCTTGGGTGCGTTTTTTGATGTTTGCACTGATTTTAGTGTGCATATTAATATCTTTTTTATCGGGTAATGGATTTTTCACATGGATTTTTGGAAATTCCTATGAATTAAAGAATAAAATGACTTTTGGTGAAGTAATGGATGGTATAAGAGTTGAAGATAAAAGAATTCTGAAGGTAAGAAGACCCGACTTTGATTTTTAATTTTATTATTTGTTTATTATGGCCAAATGAATAGTAGGAGTTATTTTAGGTTAAAATAGACGAGTAAAAATAATGTGTTTTAAAAGTGTAGAATGTGTGCAAGATTATCCAGGTAGTCTGAAGCCACGAAACTTGTTGCATTACACCCAATAGTCTTTCTGACATTTCCTTAGATCTGTTAGAAATACGTGGGTTTAGACTACCTGTTAATGATTGCGCCATTCTCAATTATAGAAATTAGGATGAGGTTTTCCAATTGCTTTATTGAAGGAGTTGTGCCATCCCACTATGGCATTGTTTGTCTTTGCTCCTCCCTCTAAGCAGGTCGCTTAACAGTTCCACCAGTCCACATGGAAACATGGTCTCCTTCTGTGACCCGACCTGCTTAGATGGCCAATCCATGTGTCTTCAAAATAATTTAGTATAGGTGCCAATTTTCATTTACTGTAAAATACTCAGATTCAGTAATTGAGGTGTACTACTCGTCTACACTATCAGGAGGAACAAAGCAAAGGGCAGTTAGTTTTTAAGTTCAAACTGTAGTTTACTGTCTGATATATAATCCTCAATTACAGTATGTTTATTATTTTCACAGTTGGCAATGTATGCATTTGCTAGATTTTGCTATTGATTTTCATTTGATTTATCTCTATTTTTTTTGTATTTGAACATAAACAATCCTGCTTCATTGGGAGGAAGAAACAGTAGTTAGTTGTATAGGGAAATAAATTAATTTTTCTTACCTTTCAATTAGATCTTGTAATGTTCTTTACTTTTGCCAAATTAGTAGTTGTTGTTTGTTTTTCTGGCAAAAATAGTTTTTAGAGTTTAATTAGGTATTTGTATTTTATTGGTGACCTTTTCTAGTGAGATTAACATAGGTGTTTGGATTCGTTGGTTTGCGCTTTTGTAATCTTACCTTTAGAAAATAGTTTTGGCTGCTTATTCCTTTATTTAGATATTTGTAGTTGTTTTGTGGTCTGTTAAAGATTAAAGAAAAATAATGTTAGTGTTTGAATTTTTGTTTACATAAGATTTCTGAAATATAATTGCATTTCTTTGGTTAAGGAGCAGTACTATCCTATTTTATTATTATAAAAAAAAGTTTTCATGGTCATGCTTACATTTGTGTTTTTCTGTGAATATTTTATAATCAAGGATAATAGATGTATTTATCAGTTATATATTTGTTTCTTGGAGAGAACATATTAATTTCTGGGATATCATTTCTGTACAGTTTTAAAAAGATAATTAGTGATGTGCTAATTACCTTGCTTTTGTTTTGTTTTTTTGTATTGTTTGAATGTTTGAAAGCTGAAAGAGAAAAATTCACATTAATATTTTATTTTGATGTGTTTTGTGTTTTTTTAATTTATTTTTATAAAGTTAGTTATATTTGAAAGAATTACCTCGGTATATGGTTTTGCTGCTGTACAGTGTATTTTGTTATTTCTTTGTTGTGATGTTCTTGATTTCAGATGTAATGTGCATATATCTAGGACCCCCTGAGAGAATAGATACTATAAGTCCATGGTCAGGGATAAATAGCATGAGAAGTAACAACCAAGGCACTTAAACCAACCAGCTGTTTTTAACACAATAGAATAGTCATGTGAAACGAAATAGTGTGAGTAGGTCTAGTTAAAATATTTTTTAATATAAATTATGTCAACAAAGAAAAATCAATCATACGAAAAATATAATACAAGTCTTAAAATCATGAACACAATAATTTGTAACAAATTAATAAAGATATAACAAACACAGTAAGTGCTATGCAGTATATCCACAGAGAAAATCAATCATAGCAACTATATCATGCAAATCATGAAACTAAACGCAAGTTATTAATCCACAAATTATTAAAATATATGAACAATCAATACATAAAAAAAGACATTTAATTTAAAAAGTGGCATAAAGGAATAATTCTCTACGCGCGTTTCGGCGACCAGCGCCTTCTTCTGGAGTAGCCACGTATGTCCTAAATGTAAAGGAAACAAGAAATAAAAAAACAATTCTAAATAAATGTGTCATATATATATAGATATAGTTGCTATGATTGATTTTCTCTGTGGATATACTGCATAGCACTTACTGTGTTTGTTATATCTTTATTAATTTGTTACAAATTATTGTGTTCATGATTTTAAGACTTGTATTATATTTTTCGTATGATTGATTTTTCTTTGTTGACATAATTTATATTAAAAAATATTTTAACTAGACCTACTCACACTATTTCGTTTCACATGACTATTCTATTGTGTTAAAAAAACAGCTGGTTGGTTTAAGTGCCTTGGTTGTTACTTCTCATGCTTGATTTCAGATGTTGTATTGAAGTAATCTGTTGATATAAATAGAAAATTAGAGTAAGAATAGTAGTTGTAACTTTTTTCAACTGTGCATGGTTTTTGAAAAAAAATGTTCTTGGAGTAAGACTATTTGTTTTAATCTAATCACTATTCAGCATTTATTTTCCTTAATTAGTTGTATTTATGAGCGTTACCTTGTAATATGAATTTTCTGTTGTGCAGTGTATTTTACGATTTCTTTCTTGAGATGTTGTTTTCCTTTGATGTATTGTAGTAATCTGTTGATATAAAACAATAAATTAGAGTATGAAGAGGAGATTAAACATTTTACCATTAAGCATGTTTTTTATAGAAGCAGCTTTTGGAGTAAGATTATTTCTTTTAATCTCATCACTATCCAGCATTTAGTTTTTTAGAGTTAAGCATATTTTTGAGTAGGTATTGTAATATAAATATAGTAGTATTATGCACAATTTGGGAATCTAACATCTTTTGGAGTTGGAATATTTATTTTAACCTAAGCACTATCCAGCACTTTCTCTTAGGCGGCATCTTTTGGAGTTGGAATAGTTATTTTAACTTGACCACTATCCAGCACTTTCTCTTAGGCAAGTATCTTTTGAAGTTGGAATATTTATTTTAACCTAAACACTATCCAACACTTTCTCTTAGGCAAGCATATTTTGGAGTTGGAATAGTTATTTTAACCTGAACACCATCTAGCATTTTCTCTGAGGCAAACACCTTTTGGAGTAGGAATAGTAATTTTAATAGTGTACTATTCTGCATATTTTTAAGATCAAGCACCTCTTGGAGTTGGAATATTTATTTTATCCTAAGCACTATCCAGCATTTTCTCAGAGGCAAACACACTTTGGAGCAGGAATAGTAATTTTAACATACTGCTACCCTGCACATTTTCTAAATGGAGCCCCTTTTGGAGTTGGAATATTTATTTTAACCTAAGCACTATCCAGCACTTTATCTTAGGCAAGTGTCTTTTGGAGTTGGAATATTTATTTTAACCTGAACACTATCCAGCACTTTCTCTTAGGCAAGTATCTTTTGGAGTAGGAATAGTTATTTTAACATACTGCTATCCTGCACTTTTTCTGAATGGAGCCCCTTTTGGAGTTGGGAATCTAACATCTTTTAGAGTTGGAATATTTATTTTCACCTAAGCACTATCCAGCATTTTCTCTTAGGCAAGCATCTTTTTGAGTTGGAATAGTTATTTTAACCTAGACACTATCCAACATTTACTCTTAGGCAAGCATCTTTTGGAGTAGGAATAGTTATTTTAATCTAAACACTATCCAGCATTTTCTCTGAGGCAGACACCTTTTGGGTTAGGTATAGTCATTTTAGTATTCTACTTTCCTGCACGTTTTCTGAAATAAGTACGTTTTGGAGTTGTAATAGTAATTTAAACTGAGCAATATTCAGCATTTCATGTGAGGTAGACATCTTTTGGAGTAGGAATAGTAATTTTAATATACTACTATTCTGTATATTTTCAGAATTAAGCACCTTTTGGAGTTTGAATAGTAAATTTAACCTAAGCAATAGCCAGCATTTTATTTTAGTAAAGTATATTTTGGAATAGGAATATTTATTTTAACTTAAACACTATCCAGCATTTTCTGTGAGGTGAATACCTTTTGGAGTACGAATAGTTATTTTAATATATTATTGTCCTGCATTTTTTAAAATCAAGTGTTAAAAATGTTTAAATGGTAATTATATTTTAACTTTGAATATTTTTTGTTAAATGAAGTAATGTTTTGTTTTTTGGTTGGAATGTCGTGATTTTAGCATTAATAACTATAAAGCAAGTATTTTACATCTTGTTTTAAACGGAAGAAAAGAAAAATATGCTGACTTACTTTTGATATATCTTGTCCAAAATAGTCTATTTAGTAAAGTTGTTTAGACGTTGTAAAGTTTTGAAATAAACTGAAAAACAAATAATATGTTTGACTATAGATTATTTGCGTTTCGAAAAATTGTTAACTAGCTATATATTTCTATAGTTTGTACTTACTTGGAGTTTAAGTTGGCTTTTTCTGACGAGTAGAGTTTGGAAAGTGCAGTCTCTGGTAATCAGGTAACTACAAATTGTGGTCTGGAACGTTATTTGAAAGTAAAATATGTTTTACGTATAATATTTCTTTGTGATTTTAATGGAGAGTGACAATATAAATAATTCTTTTGTTATGTTAGTTTTCGTACCTTTTTATTTTAGTTTATTTTATCATCCGTTTTATCTATTTCCGGGTCAAAGTAATTTCATTGAAAGAGTTGTAGGACTTATTTTTTTTACTACATTTAAAACTGAACTTTTTTCCATTGTTGTTGGTAGTAGTTGTGTTTAATACTGTTTTTATGTGTAAATTTACGATTTATTACTACTCGTTTTATTTATATTAAATAAATTTTTCATGTTTGTGCTATTTTTTGTGTTTAAATAATTAAAAAAAAATATTTAAATGCATGTTATTTTAAAAAGTCGTAAATAAATTACTTTGTATACATTTGTGTTATGTTTATTTTATATGTATATTATGCTTTTTAGAAATGTTTATTATAATTATAAAGTAAAAAAAATATGTATGGAAAAAGTACCCGGGTATAAATTTTGTTACCTGTGTATTTTTGGGGGGAAGTTTGTGTATTTTTATTGTATAATGTGTTATAAATACTTATGTTTTATTATTTATTTTAATAAATTAATAAAAGTTTAGTTATTCACATTATTAATATTAGCTCGAGTATTCATTTTAATACTCAAGTATTAATTTGTAATACTCGAGTATTCATGTAATTTAATGTGTGATAATTTTATTATTTACGTTTTAATACACTTCCCCACCCAAAACCCCTGTTTTACCTGTAGTAGTTTATTATACAAAATATATATATATTGCGTTGTATATGTGTGCGTTATTGTAGTATGCGTTGTAATGGATCTTTCCATTTAGTATACCATATTTGCGTTGTAATGGTAATCGTTGTAAAAACTTGCAATGTACTGGTACGTGCGTTGTAAACGTTGTGTTGTATTTGTATTTTTTTATTTGTTTGTATAGCGCTAGAATTGGCCCCCGGAGGGGTATCTCCGCGCTTTAGCAAGACTGTGAAGGGACGGCTATAGATTCCGAGGAAAACGGAAGCAAATCAGGCACGGCAGAAGAGGAATGTCTTGAGCATTTTTCTGAATTGCAGATGTTCGGCGCATTGTCTCAAATGCAGCGGGAGTTCGTTCCAAAAGATAGGGCCGCAATGGGAGAGAGCTTTTCCACTTCGTCTGGCCTTTCTTATTCACGGTACCACCAGAAGGTGTTTAGCACCTGAGTGTAGAGATTTGGGAGGTATGTAAGGCACAAATTTCTCAGCGAGATATGAGGTACCCAGGTTGACCAGCGCCTTGTGGATGATACAGCATGTTTTGAACTGAATACGTTGGCGAATAGGGAGCCAGTGCAGTTCCGTAAGAAGGGGCAGTGAAGAGGTTTGAGGTGGAGCGTTAAAAGCATGCATTGTATTTATTTGCGTTGTAACGTCATATATTCTTGAGTGAGAACCGGAGCAAATTTGGGGAAAAGGTTTTCTAGAATTGTGAGGGGAAGCAGTCAAGCCCTAGAGATTTCATCGACTTTAGGCATACTATGGCTTTGACTTGAATGGGTTTGTTGACAAAGTCAGCAGTCTGAAGTGAGGGGGGGGTCAGTGCACATTTAGCCCCTGTTGATTCTTTATAGAAGACTCTATAAAAATGTTGAAATGTCTTCAAGTGCCTCAGTAGACTGGGTAGGATGGATTATTTGTTCAGACCCAGAGTAGATCTTAGCTTTCAAGCAATGTACGAGCAGTTACCCACAGCGATAACTGCCAAGGTAGAAGTTGTGCTTTAGATGGGCTAAAGCATATTCTACCCTATCTAAGTATAATCTTTTGAGGAGCAGGCATGTTTTTTCCAGTTCTCTACAAACCAAAGGTGCCCCTGTAGTTTGTGCATCGCCTTGAGCTCTCAAACTTTCTGTTTGAGAGTCTGTTTTTTCTCCTTGTGGGTGCAGTTCTTGGACGCCGTTATAGCTATAAATTCCCCGCAGGCAACCAGTCTCAAGGTTTCCCATATGGAGGCCAGAGTTACCTGGTTGTTATCATTGGTCTTGAGATAGTCTAGGATCGTCTTGTGAATGGACATAACCTGTCGAGGGCAGTTGAAGTAGGTTTTCCCTAAGGCGCCATCGCAAGGTCTTCGGTTGCTTTGCGTCAAGACAGGCTATTATTCTGTAATAGGGTCTTGATCCAACAATGCCCTATATAGAAGTCACTCACTAGTGTCTGCAGGGCTGAGGTTGACAAGAAATAGTAAATCGGGAGTATGTTTCCAGGCCACAGTTCCCAAGCAAATGAATACCCTGTGGTGAGTAGAACCTTATTTGGTCTGAGCATCGGCTGGGGTGGTCCAGGTTATTGTCCATCACAAGGTTTAATTCGCCCTCAATCAGAAATGCAGTGTCTGGGTCTGTAATATGGAGAGTGGGTGTCCATGATAAAGTGTTTTGTTGTTAATTGGGTGCATAGATATTTGCTAGGGTAAAGTGTCAAGTCTTATTCTGTAGGCAAGAAGTCGTTCACTATATTCATATGAACATGTGGGGAGCGTGAACATCGCGCTCCACACCCAGATGCACTGCAGTTCAAGGATGCTAGATCCAACTTGTATAATCCATTTGTCCATTAATATCCAATTTCATCCAAAAGTTTTTCATCTTTTACTCCTTCTTTTCAACAATGTGATCCACATATTCAACATATTGCATTTTGGGAAACATTAGCGTATCCACTCGTGCCCATCCAGGCCTCTTCGTACATACGGACCCAACGCAAAAAGTAGTTCAAAGCAGTTTTTTCTTTATTCATGACCCAATGCATTTCGGGCATATCAATTGCCCTTCGTCAGGGGTAACTGCGAATCAATGAATATAAACATTCCATTAGTAATCACTTTACACAAACTGTGCGCATTATACATTTTATGCACCCACACTACGTGAATTAGTTCCACAAATACATTTACTTTTCTTTTACAGGTCGTTTTCAATTATTAAATACAAACCAACAATACAAACTAAATTTTACTAAAACTTAACACCCGTGCATATTTCCTCCCTAGATTATATAAATCTGCTTAGGAGAACACTAGTCCTTTGCCTGACTCGCTCGCGCTGACCGGCTTCCCGCTTGTGCTACCTCTGTTGTTCAGTCTGATTTCTTAACAATTACCGAAGGTTTATTCTGAAGCAACATTTTAATTTCGAATGGTCTTCCCATGCCAAGTTCTATTAAATAAACAAGCTTTATTCAGCCATCACGCATACCTGCTTAAACATTTCTTCTCTCCGTAGCCCCAAACTCGTCTTGAGACTAATGATTTATCCGTTACGATGTTCCCACGTTCTCCGCCCAATTTTAAAACTCATTGGACTCCACCCCCTCACATGTGTTCGCTAACTAGACTACCATTACCACATTGTAATCCCCAAAGACTATTTTTACCATAATGCAATTGAAATAAAAAATGTGCAAGCGATATAAAAACGGATCAGTTTTTTGTGTGAGCTAGCTTCAGCTTCTAGTTTATACAACCATGATTCGAGTGTGTATTTCGTTTTCGCGTTGCCTCCTTAGTCACTCGTTATTTTGAACTCGCTGTGAAGTAATATGTAACATTGTATCAAAACTCATTTATCATCGGGTGCAACACCACGGGGGGCAGTAAATTTAAACAATGAATGATGGTGTGCACACCCCCTCATTCATTGTTCACTATATTCAGCCAATTTGGACATTATGTCCCCTTTAAAACCCCTGGAGAACAGAATTGCTGTGTTCCTCTGCATCCTGTGTAATTTGAAAGGGTTTGGCTATGCTTATGTAGAAGCATTTATTTACACATTTTAAAGTGCTTTTTGATGTAATGGACAAATGATGACCCCATATCCCACTAATTGTCCACTATTCTGCTGTTAGTTTAGGAAAGATGTTCACATATAATTATAAAGTAAGTTTATTCAGAGAGAGTTTTGAGACTGAATCTATTGTCATATCGATAAAATACTTATCTGAGAAACGTCTGAGAACAGCAGTTGAAACAGTCTCATTGCTACTAGGAGCCTTCTCTATGGTCAGCATCTTTGCACAGACAAATCTATTAATCAGTAGTTATTTTCTTTGCCCCTCCTACTGCTTGGACGCCTGTTTTTTGTGCTTATCCTATGTCCTTTGTTGCCTCATTTTTTAAGACCGCTTCTGTGAAATCTTTACTATAGAAATCTAGCTCCTGAACACTACTGATCTGGAGACGGGTAGACCCCTTTCAGTTCTGCACATTCTAATTAGGCTACTGTAGTGTGTGACTAAAGCTCAATCGCAGTACTCGACCTTGAATGTTTAAAGTTTAGACCCCTACCTGTTTTTGCATGCTTTTAATTAATACAAAATCTATAGTACGCAAAATTCTTACCATTCAGAGTATAGAAAGAATGGTAGTTGTGTCAAGGAGCAAATGCTCTTGAATTTGTTACCAGCATTTGATAGCATCTAACATCCACTTCAGCTGCAAGTCATGATGAGGCTGAGAATCAGGGAGCTATTGATTTTGGGAGAAGATCTTTTCTTTTTGGCCTCTGCCTGTGACTACATCTTTGCTTTGGCTCCTTGTACCAATTTTAGGACATGGACTACTGGCAGATCAGTTCTGTCCTGCAATACTGGCCGATAGACCGCTCTTATTTTTCATTTCACAAGTGAGCAGAGCCTTTTCGGGTGCGTTCATCATTTTAGGGAATGTCCTTCCTGATACAGTTTGTGTTCTACCTAATCAGTTCTCACTTCACTAAAACACTCTTATTCGACCAGTAATCCATGCCTAAGCTTTGCAGGGTTTCCCCGTTGCACAGTGCCACAAGACTCTTTGGGTGGGCATACATCTGCTCTGTAAAACACTCTTATTCGACCAGTAATCCATGCCTAAGCTTTGCAGGGTTTCCCCGTTGCACAGTGCCACAAGACTGTTTGGGTGGGCATACATCTGCTCTGTAACCATGCCAGAAAATGACAAATGGAAATAGATTGTAACCTGTCATTTAATATCCAAGCAATTTACATTTATTAACAACTTCACTACACTGTAGCCAAATGCATGGTTTGGTGGAAGTTTCTTTAGTTTTTTTCTGGGCTATTTGATTTGGATAAATTGCAACTCGCAGACGGGCCCAGTATGTAGAATGAGTTGTGTTATACTATTGTCATTTTGTAAACAATATACCATCCTTAACCCCTTTGGTGCTCATTACAGAATGGTTCCGTCATGACCACCAGTGCTCCTGTGCTCATGACGGAACCCTTCCGTCATGTACACACTAGCAAGAAATCCTTCTGCTGTAATCAGCAGAGGGATTTCCTTTTTTTGCCTCAGGGTGTGGGGAAGAGCTTCCCCAATCTCCTGAGGCATTTTTTTCACTGTTTCAGTGCTTGTGGGGTTATCTCAGCCCCTGAGCACCGAAACACACGAGAGAGGTATCATTGGAAAGGGGAGAATTGTACCCCTCCCTAGTGGATCTCTGCTTGAGGATTTGCCGCAGGAGGGTGAACCCAATGCAGGCATCCCACTTCTAGACACCTGGGAGGGGCCCCTTGGGCAAGGGCCTTAGCTCCCCTATTTCATAATGGGTGCATTCAGCCCCTAATCTGCCCCCCCCCCGCCCGGAGGCAGAAAGCACCCTAGACACCATAGATTATTTTTCTATAGTTCAGGGGTGGGGGCTCCCCAGAATGTGCATGCCAATGCCCCCATCCTCCCTCCCAAAAAATGCCCAAGTCTTTCTGCCGTCCCCCCAAAGGGAGTAGATGGAGGCAATAGCTGGGGTGGGACGGAAAGCCATTAGGCACCAGGGATGAGTTTATTTTTTAATGAAAGTGATGTTTTAACTAAATGTGAGGTTTGCAGGGGCTTCTGGGTAAGAAAGCATTGGGGGATCCATGCAAGCTACACCTCCCTGGACTACCCAAGGAATCTAGTTTTCAGAAATTTCTGGATTTGTAGGTTTCCCTAGATGGCCGCTGAACCCTGTACCTGAAACGCAGGTGCCCCCTTGCAAAATCAGGTCGTTTGTGATGTGTCCACGTTGCTTTTTGGGCTGGTTCCTGTCAAGGTGACTCGGCCTACCCACTCAACTGAGGTATCAGGCGACTTTTGGGAATGCTCGGTGGGTAGAAGTTTGTGGATCCATGCAGATTCCTGAACTTTCCTTCACAGAAATGTGAGGAAATGTGTTTTTTTTTTGTTTGAAGACCTTTATTTGCACTTCACAGCAGTACAAGCATGGGCCTACAACCATCCCGGCCGGCCGCTAAGCAATTCGCAAGGTAAGCAGAGCAATGTAAAAGAAACAGCAGTCGATAAGCCGGGGCAGGTAAGTATCCAGGATATAACTCGTAAGGAAATGTGTTTTTGTTTACAAAGTTTGAGGTTTGCAAGGGATTCTGGGTAAAAGAATCTGGTGTACGCCACACAAGTCACCCCATCCTAAATTCACCTGGGTGTCTAGTTTTCTAAAATGTATAGGTTTTCTTAAGTACCGGCAGAGCTAGGGTCCAAAATACACAGCTAGGAACATTGCGAAAAAAGGGTCAGTTTTCACCGGAAAAACTTGATGTGTTCCCCTTGCGTATTGGGCAGTTTCCTGTTGCTGGTACTAGGCTTACTCACACAAGTGAGGTACCATTTTTATCGGAAGACTTTGGGGAATGCTGGGTGGGTAGAAGTTTGTGGCTCCTCACAGACTCCAGAACTTTCCATCAGAGAAATGTAAGGAAAATGTGTTTTTTTATTTTTACAAAGTTTGAGGTTTGCAGGGGATTCTGGGTTAACAGAACCTGGTGAGAGCCACACAACTCACTCCATCCTGGATTCCCCTGGATGTCTAGTTTTCCAAATGTATAGGTTTTCTAGGTTTCCTTAGGTGCCAACAGAGCTAGGGTGCAAAATATACAGCTAGGCACATTGCGAAAAAAGGGTCCATTTTCACCGGAAAAATTTTGTGTCCACGTTGCGTTTTGGGCCGGTTTCTATTGCGAATACTAGGCCAGTGGGTGGAAATGTGTGCCTCGATGCAGATTCCAGAACTTTCCATCACAGAAATGTGAGCAGTTTTTTTTACAACGTTTGAGGTTTGCAAAGAATTCTGGATAACAGAATCTTGTGAGAGCCACACAAGTCACTCCATCCTGGATTCCCCAGCGTGTCTAGTTTTCAAAAATGTATAGTTAAAATGAACACATTGGCCAAAATTGCTATTTTTCTCAACTCAATTTAAAAAACGTTTTTAGTTCAATTGTACGTTTCAATAGGAAAACCTTGAAGGATCTACACAAATGACCCCTTGCTGAATTCAGAATTTTGTCTACTTTTCAGACATGTACTGTTTTCCAGGATACATTATTGCCATCACACCCATTACTGCCACTAACTTGAAGGAGGGTGAAAGCACAAAAAAGGAAAAATAGGCTATGTGCCAGTAAAATGCCAAAACCGTGTAGAAAATGTTGGTTTTCTGACTAAAGTCAGCCTGTTCATGAAAGCTAGCACCACAAACCCTTTGTTGATACCTTTTTCAGGGAACAAAACAGACGACTTCCTCAGCAGCACTTTTTTCTCCTAAAAATAAAATAATTTAGCTGTATTTTGACCAATTTCTCATTTCCTCTAGGGGAATCCACAAACAACGGGTACCTTTAGGATCCTCAATATTTTGGAAGAAAAGGATGTAAATTTGGCGTGGATACCTTATGTGGACAAAAAGTTACAGGGGCCAAAGTGCAAACTACCCCAAATAGCAAAAAAAAAAGGCTTAGCGCCTGGGGGCAGGCCTAGCAGCGAAGGGGTTAAGAAATAAATGCTCAGGGTGACAGCAACTTTGTGCATAGTCATGGCCCAACATTTTAATTGAAACAAGGAGATTGTAGTTAACTTTGTAAGTCACTGCTTGTTGGGCATCACCTATTCATCCCTACTGGTGTTTTTGTCTGATAGTGATCAACTGTAATTATCTTTCTGAAGTGACACTTGCTTAAACATGCTGATGGTATATTCCATATGATCACATTGATAGTTCAGGCCCTGAGCAAAAGGATCTTTCTGTTGAAAACAATTGTTAAAGCATTGCCTCCGAGCCTAAAACCCAGTAAGTTGCGCCTCCTACCTTCTGGCCCTGTTGGACACGGATATCAAACTTTTCAGCTTACACAGCTTCTTGTGTCCTGAATGGATATGCTGCATTATATTTTTCCCTGTTCGGTAATTCTGTTTGTTATTTCTCTAAGCTCAGTATGGTAAACATAATAAGAGGGTTGCTGTGGTTTATTTTTGAGCACATCGGTATGTATTTTCAAGCCTATTTTTAAGGAAATTGTATATTTCCATGGTATAAAAATACATCTATGCCAATTTAAGTTTCCATTTGACAGATTCTTTTAAAGGAAGAGCAATGGAAGCAGACATGGCTGTGTGTAATACACTGAAGGGCTGGTGGTTAGGCATGTGAGAACTTGAGTTTTGTTTTACTTTACTAATGTGAATATTCTTTGGGTAAAACAAAGAAAGCACATTTGTCAAGGTCACCAAGGCCATAGTCTGGCAGGTTCCTTGCCTCATGCAACGCTACACTTGTCTTACTCTCCGTCCTGGTCTTTCCTTTCCCATTGATAGTGAACCACCCTGTCTGGTGCATGACTTTTTAACTTATTTTAACAATACCACCCTACGTTACTTCGAGAAGGCAGTTTTGTTAATATACCACCTTTCCTGTAAAAAGGAACTTTCTTGATAGCTGCTTTGGGGGCGCCCTCCCTTCCCACACTTCAGTTTATCCCAGTCATTTCTTTCCTCATCATTCCTTGTTCTAGAACGCCTCCTCTGTTGACAAATGTGTGACAAACATTTTTTCATGGTAATTTTTGTGCTTTTACTTTATTGATGGTTTTAGAGGAAAATGCAGTAGAATCGCCGCATAGAAATGCGTAAAACCTACACGTCAGTCTTCTGTTGTGATGTTGAAACAATGAATACAGTTATGTTAGATATTATTTCTGCACCAGCCTTCGGGGGAGCGTTTTTAATATTAGCTTAATTCTGAAATGTGTGCTTTACCGTTAACTAACGACATTGTCTTTCTCCTCTAAACATGGTACCATGTATTTGCCTCATAACAGTGCTGGCCATAACCACCTTCGTTCCATGTGGGGATACCTTTTGGGCCAGAGACCTCATTTTTTTGTTGTTTTAAATAAAAAGCTTAATATCATGATGTTTACCATCTGTTAGCACGGTACGTGATGAGCATTATGTTATTGCCCCATTGCAAAAGGTATTCAATGTATTAAACTCTGAAAATGAAAACCTGAGTCTGTCATGTTAAGTATCAACCTCTTGACTTGCATGTCAGATAGCGATGACAATATGCGGCAATCTAGTAACTTGTTGCTTCATATTGCTAACTGTGGTAGTGCAGGACCAAATCGTGTGGCAAGATTCACTGGATTATGCAGCAAGGAAGATACATTTCTTGCAGCATTCTATGTTATCATAAGCAGAGACTAAGCAGCATATTCTGTAGCAACATCGAGTTATTATAATCGATACCACAGACCGGTATACTTGCAGGATTAAACGCCAGGCACCTGTAGGTCTAAAATAATCCCTGTTTAATTGGGTGCATGTGATAAATAGACCTCACAGGACCCGAGATTCACTCCACTCTTAGTCAAATCAGCATAAACCCAGAACGTAAGTGTGGACAAAGATGTAGTAACACCTTTGTGGATTTATTGAAAAAAAAGAAACAGTCTTAGTTTAGGGACATGGTAGCAATGCAGGATTATGGCCAGAACACCAAAGATACAATTAAAAGTTCAGTTAGCCAATTCCGCGGGTCTCCTTTCTTCAGGTAGCTTCCTTTCAACTCCTTGTTGGTTCCCCGGATGGCTTGGTGTCCCCAGAAGAAAGCAAAGAAACACAAAACAACCACTGGTCAGTCCTACTGATTATTGCTATGTATAGTTTGCTGACCCTTCACCTAGATAAGCTATCACCACGGTCTGTGAGTGAACAGGGATGTGTAATGGAGGAGCGGTCCAAAATAGTGCCCGACTTACATAGACCGTCTCCCCTCCCAGCCAACCTTTTCCAGAACTGAATAAAGGGCACTTGCCGAAGCTACGGTCCTCCGGGACCGTAGCGTGGGGTATCGCGGCATCCTGCTTCTCCTGGGGACATCCGGATACAGAGGCAGTGGTTGTTGGGGAAACCTGCCTCTTCGGCTCTTCTTCTCCAGGGCTCCACCGGGCCCTCACACCTAACGGCTCTCCCGACTGGCACTGGGTCTGTCCTTCCGCTGTTCCGCCGTTTTTCTCAGTCTCTGCTCTGCTCTCCTCCTTCTCCTTCGAATCTGCGCGCTTCTCGCCCCACACTGGTGTCCAGCCCCCTATTCCTGTGTTGCATGACGTCAGTCCTGCGACGGCCAACTTGTCTGTCCCGCTAACCTCCTCTTCCTGCTGTTCCGGCCCGGGCGCCATCTTGAAGGGCACGGATGTCTTGTCCTCCGGGATGTCTTTATTACAGTGGAATATACTAATCATACATGCTGAAAGCGAAGCATAGATATTAGTCTTTAAAAGAGAGATTTACTTTAAGAATATTTAGGAATCATTTTTATAGTAATATAAAGTAGATGACACAAATTTCTGTGAAACTAGGCAGACTAAATCATTGAAGTGTTTGGAAGAGTTAATTTGAAATTTGATATTTTTCCACTATGGCCAACGTATCCCAGTATTGAGATATGTGGTTGAGAATTGAATGGAAGAAATTCAAGTAGAGTCTTAGATACGGAGGACGATGCAGAAGACGTCTGCTGATACAAAGACAAGTAACCTGTTCAGTATATTAGGCTGAGTAGAATTCCACTTGTGAGCAAAAACCATTGCTCCTAAGATGGATTCTATAGTAGACCCCACTTTTTCCCAATATTCCGAAACGTGCAGGGCAAGTCCAGAACATATGTATATCCGGAGCTCTTTCCAAGTTGCATTTTTTACATTTAACCAGTGGATCCTTGGACATCTTAGAAAGTCTTGCCGGGGATAAGTAGGCTCCTTAAGTGGTGAAATAATGATTTCTTCTCAACCGTGCTGGCTTTACTGTTGAGAACAGAGTGCTAAAGGAAGTCTGCCACAATTCGGCCCAATCCGCCTCTGGAATATATTCCTCTCCTGCTAGTTTAAAATCCGCATCAATGGCCTCCTCGATTGCCCAATAGAAAGAAGATACCTCCTTCTTCCCTGCTAACTTTGTCACAAGATAATCTTCTGGAGGATATCCCTACCCAATTGATGTTTTTTGGTTCTGAGACCAGCTCTTTAACTGTAAATATTTAAATCTTGACATGCCCCCTTCCAATTTCTCATTGAGCATACCCCAAGAAAGGAGGAAACCGTCTTCAGTTAGATCTTCCCATGTAAGTAACCCTGCTGTTTTTAAAGGTATAGCTAACATATCTTTTAGGCAACTTGGTGCCCCCGGGCTATCCCATAATGGAGCTAGTCTTGACTAGTATTCCATACCTGTTAATGCTCTAATTCTAGCCCATATTTGAGCAGCACCCCCATAGAACCTTCTGCTTTACTTTCTTGAAGAATCTTTTGTCCCCACATTTAAAAAGAAAGCCTTCATGTGGAAGCCCTGTTTGATCTAACATAGCTATGCATCTTCCCTCTGTCTGAAAGGTCTGGTGATTTCAGCAACATCCTCGAGTGAGTTAATTGAAATGCCCATGCATAGTACTGACCATCTGGGAGAGCTAGACCACCCTTTTCTCTTACTCTATACCTATTACACTTAGTTTAATAATTTTTGGTATTGAAGATGGAATTACTGGCCCCAATAGGGGCTCTCTGTTTTTTGCTATATTACTGGCCAGATGAGAAATTTGTAAGTGATGGGTTGAAGCTTCCCCCCCTATACATTCGGATTGGCTTTCGTCTTTGTATAAAACATCAAGTATCGATCTGGCTAGACTAAAAAATAGCAAGAAGAGAGCCATCTGGGACCCCCTGGTAAATTGGATTCCAGCTTAGATAACCATTATGATTAGTACTCCACACCACTTTTTTTGTCCACCAAATCTTCTTTTGTCCACCAAATCTTCTTTTGTCCTACGATTAAGCCTTATGGGATGCTCTCAGTTTGTAATGGACTCTGCCGATATCAGGGGTGCATAGATAACGGTGATCTAAGGCGAAATGCCAGTCACAATATTTGTCCCTTAAGATCAGGGGAGAGTATGACCACCCTCTCCTTAACAATGAGAGGTCAGCAAAACAGGTAGATAGTCGGGGAACCACTGGTAGGCGGGCGAACAAGGTTGGGGCAGTACCGCATTAAAAAAACCTACCTCTCCAAAGTGAGTAACAGTGGCAAACTGCACATCACTTGTAAGCTGGGGTCAGAGGCGAATGAGGAAAAAAAAAGCCATTGCTCTATTTTTAAATTGGCCACTGACAAGTTGCAACGGTTTTACAATATATTTGCAAGACACCCTGGATGCTTTACAGACAATTTTACATTTACCAATGGCATATATATGGCAGATATTTCTGTATTCTTCTTGTGTACCCTTGTGTTATTGTGATGTTATGAATTATGTGTGTAAACGTACAGCATTCTCATACGCTTAATTGTACGGGTATTATTCATAATTTTGGATCTGCTGAATGTCTGCAATGCTCAAATTCAGCATGTTTAGGATTAAGAAGCTGGTTATGTTTCATCTTGAATGCGCTTCACATGGAAAAGTAGGTGTCCATATGAAGTCTTACTCTCTTCCCCTCCACATCCCATTGAGAACAGTCGGTTTAAATACTTTTTTGTTACACTTTCTGCCCCACTTACACATGGGTCCTTAATATATAATTTTAGTGATCCATAATTGTCTGTGGTTGCCTGAAAAGTCACAACTCCTTTTCATTGCCTATTCTGTGGTCAGACTATCCCCTTTTTACACTGCATGGAAATATACTTAAATGGCAAGACTTTGACACTTATTAGTGACATTTCATAACACAAATTTACCATGATCCTGTCGTGAGTATGGATTAATTGGTGTGCATTCTTTTCCACTTCTTCAATGTTTGTCTGATGTGTGCAGAAAGTATGTGAGTGCTGCTCTGTGATTCGCTCTGTTTTCCTGACCAAGTTCTAGAAAACTTCCATTTAGTCACAACTTAGTTTCACCTTGCCATAATTACAGGAATGCAAAAGATCTTGTAGGTTTGGTTAGTGGAGAGTATGGTTTACTTTGACTATTTAATGAAGCTGCTATCTTTATTTAAATAATTATCTGAACTTCTCACGTGAGCCACCTTCTGCATTAGCTTAATGATTAACCATCGAGTTTCTAGGAGCGCACTTATGTGCACTGTAGATTTACACGCTGCATGATTTGTAATGGATGAGGGAGCATGGAAGAATTTCTGTAGTGCAGAATATTAGGAGAGCATGTATCATTACATTGCTAGCTAAGGAGGTGAACGCGGAGGTGGCTGGTTTCTGTAAAGATAGAGTTATGGGGGAAGTGAGTCGCTAGACATTGCATACGAAGTGCCTATGCAAGATTGCGTTAATGTATGGGTTCTGGAAAACAGGGCCTTCAGTATGAAAGTCATGGCTGTGTTGCAAGAATGGTAGAGTAGAAGATAAACAGGGTGGCTGGAGGACAGAAAGTACACCTCTGGGAAGGTTTTTCCTGTTGGTGGAAAGAGGATAAGGAAGGGGCAGAAGATGGTATGTGCAACTGAAAAGGACCGAAAAGATATCACAGAAATAGTAGAGTGGTCGCCAAGGCCCAGTGCGGGCAAATTAAAGGGGACAGCGATTTAAAGTGAATCAGGTTTGCCTCTTTAAATGTGTTGTAGAGTTACATTTTAAGCTAAAGGTAGGGAAAGGCTGAGGAGTGGGTAATGCTTAGGGGTGGGGTCGAGGTTAGAGAGTTATTATTAGAACATTTGTTAGAAAATGTTTAGACTGTACAGCAGAACCAAAGGCAGTTAATAATGTGAGCTCTTCTTGTTTTCCATAAAGCTGCCTTTTTCACATGGCACTAGCTTGTCTTTGGTCCTTCTCCGACAGAGGGCTCCCTGCGGAGAGGATGACATTTTCCTTCTGCACAGAGAGTTTGGGAGGGGCCAGAAAAGTATGCACTGCTTCCAGGGAACCAGTGGTCCACTGCAATAGCTGACTTGTGCAGAGGGAAAGGCATTACCCTCTACGCAAGAAGCTGGCCCCCAGCCCACCCTGGTGCAGTATTTTGGAGAAGGGAGATAGGCAGTGCCAGGCCGTTAGAGATCAAGTTGTTTATTGATTAAATTGTTGGTAATTAGTAAGGATAGTCGTTGGAAGCTAGCATAGAACAGAGCTCCGGATAAAGCAGGAGACGAAATGACATGTTTAAGAGAAAAGTATGCATAAGATACTAAAAAAAATAAGAGAGTGTAGCTCCCAGGGCCAAGTGTAGGCAAGCAGAAGAAGAGTGACATCAAATAAAGCTATTTTTCTTGTTGAATGTGTTTAATATAACATCGTTACCAAAAGGGGGATGGGAAGGACTGAGAGTGTAGGTTTTAGAGAGTTTCTGTTAGAATATTTGTTAGGAAATTTATATAATGTACCTCAAAGCTCCTACCAATAAGGTTGATTTTTCCACATAGCAAAAGCATGTATTTAAGCAGTCCCTTTCCCACATACAGAAAGTACTTGCATTTAAACAGAATTTGTTACTGCACTGCAAAGCTTAACAGGTTTGAAGTTTAGAGCTGCCAGAATGAATGAGATTTGTGAATGGCAGTGGTTAATAGGCTAAGTAATATAAAAAAAATATAGTTTAATTTTGCATGTAATGTATTTAAAAGAAAAGTTTGACTTTGGTCTGATGGAGGCCTATGCTTAATTACAACATTGGAATGTTGAGCGATCCATTGAAAACAATGGAGTGTTCCGGGCTTCTAATGGCTGGTAGAAGTCCAGAGCTCCAACATTCCAATGTTGTTGTCCACAGCTATTGCTGTAAACAAAGGGCTCACGTTGTTTTATTTGTCATAACATTCTGCCCCCTAGTGGTGGAATGTTCTAATGGCCCTATAGCCCTCCAGAGCAGGGCTATACCGGCATTAAAGTCCGTCTCCCTTGTTAAAGGTCTTCACCTTCAGCTCTGGCCTTTAAAGCTGGAACTGGCCTTTAATGGCCGGTATAGTCCGCTACGGCAGGCTAAAAGGCTATGGTTCATAACCCCTACTGGAATCTGCCCTATCATTAGCAACCTGTCTTGTTGAAGTGGTAAAGTTCAAATGCAGGACCAGCAAGCAGATAATCAAGTGGAAAGATTAGATCGAACAAAATTATCATCCAGGCAGTCTAAAAACATTAACTAATGCCCCCTGCCCATTGTCATCAAGTCAAGCTCAACTTGAAACTTTCAGAGTAAGATAAGTGCATGCCATGACAACATCTGTACTACTAAGTAATCAGGCTTTATCTTCTGTCATCTTATACTAGCACTGTCTAAAGACCCTGTACTGAAAGATTTCACTGCTCATTCCACCAGCAGCTTTCTGGCCACTTGAGATCTGCTTCGAAGATTGGTGATTAAGAAGATCTGCTCAGCAAATTAGGATTTATCAATCAGTAGAGAGTGCATGAATCAATGGAATGCAGCTTTTTAATAATCCCTTCTCTTGCTTGCCTACACATTGGCCTCCTAACATCTTTTAAACCATTAACATTAGTCATAGAGTGTATCCTCATGCAGTAAAGACATGTGTACAGCGCAGATACCTCCGCATTTATTTGCTAACATCTGTTAGGGATTCCTCTCTCCTGCCTCCCTTCTTTGCGGATGGCTACCTTTAGGCAGACCATACCCTGAAGTCAAAACCTACTAGCACAAATCAACCTGTCCTTTGGTTTTGTAAAATACTGGTAAAGGAGGGACTGGTTTAGCTCTTTAGTTCAAGAACAAGTGGGTTTGCTGAGTGACAGATGTATGGGGCAAATTCAAGCCATTACCTGACATTTTGGATCACAAGGGTACACATGTGCTAATTTGTTTACTTTGAGAGTTAAGACGGTAAGAGCTGCCCTAGTCTGGAGGCTTGCCAGGTTCCAGTAAAACCACAATAGTGGCTAAGTCGTTTTCGGTGGGGAATTGGCCTCACTCAGTGGATTCCAAGGTACATGTTCAAAACTGGAGATATAAGAAATTGGTGCATTTTTGGATCGAATTTTGTTGGTAACCCATCAGGGCCTGGGACCTTTCCTGTGTTGAGCCCAGATAGATCCTTGCTGATCTCCTCAATGGTTCGTGTTCGGTCCAGGGTCTCCTGTTCCTCAGGTGTAGTCTGGGTAAGGGAATATCCGCAATAACTAGAGCTTACATCTTCTGCAACGGACACCTGTGCTGAGCGTATTGTAGACCTTAATAATCTGCAAATGCAGATGCTATATCAGGGCCTGTCACGGCTCGTGTCTCATCTGCACGCAGGACAATGGGCACCACTCAGGATTCTAGCTCTTAGTTGCAATTATAAGCCATTCATATGTGCGTATAGTTGAAGTCTCCCAGTTTTGCCAGGCTTTGTCCATACAAATGTGTTGTAGGATTGCCCTCTCTATATTCAGTTGCTCCTCATACAGTTCTGTCAAGTCGCTCCGGTGTCTACTCTCTTCTAGAGATAAAATAACCCGTTTCAGCTGCTTCACCCAGTCCAGTGTTTCGCGGGACAGATCACTAATATAGGAGCATGCGGCATAACGCATAGTAGCCCGGCACCCTCCACCCCAATCCCCCCCTCTGCCCCCGAGTATCGCTGGCAAATCCACTGTTCTCTGATTTACATCCAAGAACATGTTCAATTGGGCCTGTAAGGTCAGGGTAAACAAACTATCTTGGAGGAACCAGGCGTTAAGGTGCCACATCTGTTTCTCCCCCTCTCAGCTCCCTCATGTGGAGCAAAACCAGGGCATGGTCCGAGATGCCCCATACAAGGATATGAGAGTCTTGTGTGAGAAGGATGTGTAGATATAGTAGCAGGAAGAGGTCAGTATGGGATAAAGAGCCATGTGCCACCGAGGCATGTGTGTATTCCCTTGTGTTGGGGTTACATACCATCCATGCATCGCATAACCCAAGGCTCATCGCCCAGTTGGTCAATCCTCTTCCCTCTCTGATCTTGGTTCAGTGGGTGTGCAGAGAATCCAGAAGACTCAGAATGTCTTTAAAATACCCCTGTAAGTGTTGTGCCTGTGGGAAGAGATAATATCAGATCTGGGTTTGACCAATGTCAAGGCACACAGTGATGAGGGTACCTAGACACATAGCAGATTATAGAGGGTTCCATTTAACGAGCCCGCTAGCAACCCATAGCTCACCAGGACATCACAGGTTAATTGATAAATTACCATCGGCAGTGATTATGAAGCACGATAGCCACTTCCCCGGATCCACTGTTAAATCCTGGATGGTATACCTTGTGACTGCCATATCTTGTTAGGAAACTGCATTTAGACCCCAGGAGATGGGTCTCTTGGCACATTACAACCCAGGGCGAGTGATAGTGTAGGAATTGCAGAATAACTCCTCTCATAATCCGGTCAAGGAGATCATTCATGTTCCACGTCAGTACAGTAAAGCTATTTATTGTGGCTTATGCAAAAGGACGCAAGAGTGGTTTTGTGAGCAGGGTAGGTAGCTGTTGCCATGACAAACCTCTGCAGACACACTTTGCCCTGGGAATCAACTGTGGGAATGTAAAGTATGTAGGGTAGAATTAAACGTGTGAAGCAATGGGTGTCCGAAAAAGAAAGCAAACAGTTCAACCAATTCCCTGCCCCCCCCCCCCCCCAACTTCCCCCTCCTTATACCTCCTCCCCTAGAGGCATCTGTCGCCCAAACTTGTATCCCCAATCATAATTAGGCAGCAACAGAACCATCTTGTGGGTCACCCTCATGGCTTCCAGGCCGTCAAGTGTTATGGTCAGGATACAGTGATGCTAGTGTGGGTGAAGTGGTGTGGCTCACTGGTTAGAGGCGGCAGACCCGTAAGCAGAGGACGGCCCGGGACCAGGGTTCGATTCCCGACGCGGCAGGGTCGTGGACCAGGGTCAGCGGGCTCGATAATTCTCGCCTCGGTGCCTACTCCAGTCAGGGACCACACTCGGCAACTCTGGGCATTAGCTTGCCTCATCTTCACAACGGCCCCCCAGACCGCCGGGGATGCTTGGTTGCACCTTAGAGATACCCATTAGGGACCATCTCTCAGGGTGAGCCAGGACGGGTTCCCCAGCAGTCGAAGCGCGGAGATACTCCTCCGGGAGTTGATTCTAGCGCTATATAAACCCACAATTAAATTAAATTAAATTAGTGTGCAGAAATTCAATATGGACGGTGTAGCTCTTTCTCTCAGGAGAGTTAATGGTCTGTCCACAGTAGGGGAGTAGCCTCCTCATCAATCCTGGTCTCCAATGGAGTCTCTATGACGTTCTCCTCCTTCTCTAAGTCCTAAGTAGCTGGTCTCACCATGTTAGAAAAGGGGTTCTCCAGTTGGCAGAGGTTTGCACTCTGTCCAAGTAGGGACCCTTATTCTTGTCAGTGTAAGGGGATTACACAGCTAAGATAACCCCTGATTACCCCCTTGGTAGCTTGGAACGAGCAGTCTGACTTATCTCAGAGGCACTGTGTAAAA
Organism: Lissotriton helveticus; assembly: GCF_964261635.1. Lineage (NCBI taxonomy): Eukaryota > Metazoa > Chordata > Amphibia > Caudata > Salamandridae > Lissotriton > Lissotriton helveticus. The sequence goes on from NC_136067.1 coordinate 653,608,029, forward strand.
CATGTGTACATACACACACAGTAACATAGTGAAAACACTACAAAACGACACCACACCAGTTTAGTAAAACAAGACCAAAATGACAAAAAGCAACATACACATGCAAAGATATCACTTATAAAACATATCAAAATAGTTCAGATCATAGGCACTATGTATGCATCCCTTTTATCACAAAATACCTAAGATGCGTCAAAATCAAAGACGAAGATAGGTACTGGGGAGGTGAGGTGACGGAAAAGCAAAGCGATGTGTCTGTTCCTTTCTCCCAGGGGAGGTGATGCATAGGTTCCTTACTCCAAGGGGAGATGATGTCAGTTCTTTTCTGCCAGGGATGTGATGCATCGATCTCCCGACATGCAACCTCGGTTCCTAACTGCTGGGCAACATGGATGAAGAACTTGGCACAGAGGGACAATATGTCAAAAATCCAGATGCGCTGGGTCGATGTGGTTGCAGCTGAACAGGCGCTGTATCAATTTCCCAACTGTTAAGCAGGTGCTGTGTCGATTTCTTTAGCCACACGTCAGGGCCTGCTTCGAAGCAGGAGTGGGTGCCACAGACGTTAGTGACACAGTGCTTGAGAATCGGGCTGGGCCGATCTTGTAAATGCACAGCAGGGTGCGGCAATTCTGCAGCCCCATGCAGCGATGCATTGATTTGATGGCCCTGAGACTTCTTAACAGAAGGCAAGCACACACAAGCCCTTGGAAAACCTTTGGAAGTAGGTTGTAGAAAGCAAAGTCTAGTCCTTTCACTGCCCAAGACTAAAGCGGCAAGCAGCAGGCCAATGCAGCAAAGCACAATGTTAACAAGTATCCCTTCTGATGGCTTCTCCAGCTCTTCTCATTGACAGATTGTCCTCTTAGTCCAGAAGTGTTGTGAAATTATGGTGTCGCAGCTCCAGTATGTATACCAGTTTCTGCCATTGAAGTAGACAAACTTCAAAGGAAAGTCTTTGTAGTGCACAATACCCTGGCGGCTTTCCCTGACCTGGCTCCAGACACACTATGGGGGACGGAGACCACTTTGTGTGATGACAGGCACAGCCCTATTCAGGTGTCAGTGACAACACCTCCCACCTCTGTAGCTCAGAAAGACCCATCAGCCAGGTGCTGGGACATCAGGACATGCAGGGCACGCCTCAGCGTTCTTCGTGTGACTGCCTAGAGTGAATGCACAAACAGCCCAACTGTCACCCTCCCTCAGACATGGATTACATAGGTAGGCAAAGGCACATTATGGTAAAGAATGGTAAAGAAAGAAAATGCCCACTTTCTAAAAGTGCTAAAGCTTAAGGAGTTAGGTCCCGGGACGTGGGGGGGGCTGGACCCTCTGAAAACACTAATATACAACTTGCTCCCCTCACACTTCTTTGTTGCTTGATATTACAAGTACATGAATCAGGACTACTTCTGATTATGTAGGTTTATTTAGTTTCACCCTTTACTTTTCAATTTCAAATACAAAAAGGTTTATCATTGCATGTATGAGAAACACGAAACATATAAAACGTTTTGACAAGTATGAAAACCATAAATGACAACAAAATAATTTTAAAAAAACATCAAATTCAAAGAATAAAACAACACATTGCACATTATTTTAGTATTACAACATTTGTTCAAAATACTCAAATTGCAAACAAAATGCTGGTATCAAAAATACTCTTTTTCATAAGATCATTGAAGGACAAAGAGTCTGAAAGAGGGCTAATTGGATACAAATCAATGAGTCCAAATCGCAGTTAATCCTGTTTGTTTTATAGCCTTCTTTGTGCCGACGCGCTTCGAACCCGTTAATTGAATGAACGGGGTCTCATCAGGGCCTTGTCACTTCTAATATCTGTATGTTATGTGCAAAAAGAGAAAAGAGAGAACAACATCTTAGTTCTGTTGTTCTGTCCCATTTTGCTTCACTTTAACTCTGCCTTTAAACAAATTCGTACCTGTAGCTTTACTTGTGGCCAGATTCGAAAGGTTCAACAGCCTTCTAGCTCTCTGACTGTCTCTGGGAATTCTGTAAGAATAGTTATACCTATTTAGAAAATTGGAGACTGGGTGGTGATCTCCCTAGCTCATGAGAGGTGCTTCCAATTCATACCTTGAACAAATGTTGTAATACTAAAATAATGTGCAATGTGTTGTTTTATTCTTTGAATTTGATGTTTTTTGAAATTATTTTGTTGTCATTTATGGTTTTCATACTTGTCAAAACGTTTTATATGTTTCGTGTTTCTCATACATGCAATGATAAACCTTTTTGTATTTGAAATTGAAAAGTAAAGAGTGAAACTAAATAAACCTACATAATCAGAAGTAGTCCTGATTCATGTACTTGTAATATCAAGCAACAAAGAAGTGTGAGGGGAGCAAGTTGTATATTAGTGTAGCACTTTCTAAAAGTGGCATTTTCAAACACACCATTTAAAACCAACTGCACTAAAAGATGTATTTTTTAAATGGTGAGTTCAGAGACCCCAAACTCCAAATCTCCATCTCTTCCCAATTGGAAGCTACACTGGTAAGATGTTACTAGGCAGCTCCAATGATAACCTATGGGAGAGAGAGTCATTGTAATTGTGAAATACTGCTACTTTCACTTTTCACTATCAGGACATGTTGAACACCCCAGTACATGTTCTACCTTTTCAATACACTGCACCCTGCCCCTGGGGCTACTTTGGACCTACCTTAGGGGTGTCTTACATGTAATGAAAGGGACAGTTTGGGATAGTGGGTGTACTTGCCTGGTTGACAGGATAGTTTAAAAGTACCCACACAGACACTACAATGGTAGATTTGAGACATGGTTACAGGGTTACTCATGCGGGTGGCACAATAAGTGCTGCAGGCCCATTAGCAGAATTTGATTTACAGGCCCTGTGCACACACAGTACACTTTACTACGGTCTTACTAGTAAATCAAATATGCCAATCATAAATAACCAATCACAGTTTACACAGTGACCACTGCACGTTAGCACTGAGCAGCAGTGGTAAAGTGCCCATAGTTCTAAAACCAGCAAAAACTAAATGCAGCACACAGTCAAAAACAGGAGGTCAGAAGCAGAAAGGACAGGGGACAACATGCCAAAGATGCCAGATCTAACACCCACGGTGGCCTGACTTCCTTTGCCGGAGTGTTTCCTATTCCGAGGACCTCGTCAGCCAATGCCAGTCACCATGTGGTCAGGCCACGGCAGCGGCTGGGTCACTCACAGGTGCATCTTTTTCGTTAACGAGTCCCAGGCCCCCTCTGAATTGTCGAAGAAGTGTGATTAGCCTTTGTGAACCACTCGCAGCCTCTCCAGGAATAGGGGGATATACGTACGTTTTTGTTTTACCTAGTCATATGATTTCAGTTTGGGTTAAACGTGACTAGTGTAGTCTGGGAATATCATCATACTGTTGGTTTGGTGCATAAGTTGCCCTTTCAACCTTGCTCCTAGCATGATAGTGTCTCAATCCCGGTTATTTAGGATTATGGTGATCATATGTTGTGGTGGGACCCTCAGAGAGGGGTCTCTGGGCCAGTGACCTATGTGTTTGTTCAACAATAAAGCATGCTGATGAGGCCGCTATCAATCCACAATTTCACCCCCTGCTTCAGGAATAATTCTGCCGCTGACACCCCTTCTCCTCTAGAACTCTAACATAGCAAAGGTTACTTCTGCGGGCCCTATTTTCAGCATCCACAGCCCCATCAGTGGGGGTTCTGAAGGTCGTAGTAAAACTAGTGACCTCCATTTTAAGATCCCGAACCGCATCCTCCAACTTGGAGATGCACCACTCAGCATCAGAAACTGTAGCTGTACTATTATGTAGATCTTGGCGCAGGAAGGCGACAGCCACTCCAACTTCATTGATCTTAGCCTTGAAGGCTTTGCGCGAGTCTTGAATTGCGTGTAGGATCATTGGGATGTCCCCCTCCTTCTAGGCCTTTGCCCCGGGATGCCTCACCACAGGCCCCTTTCTGTCCTCCAGCCGGTGCCATAAATTTGTCAAAATTAGTTTGAGCCGGGGACTTGTTGCGCCCCACCTTGAGTCGTTGGGGTTTGTTGACGGTGCCAACAAGTGGGGCGTATACAATTATAAGTGGTGCAGTTTCCGGCCTACCTGCCCCACTGTAGTGTCAGCATGGGCAGCACAAGCAGCAGAGGCCACTGGAACTGCAGAGGGGGAACCGGCTCTGATCCACGACACTGGTGACCGGTTTGGCATCCCAAATTTCAGAGTTCAACCCCCCATCCAATGGTCCCAGTAGGGCAAGTATTGAATGTGGGTGATGCAGTCCTGTCCCATCTACCCGGCCATGATCCAGATGCTGGTGGCATGAGCAACTGAGGCCACGGGGCTATCCAATGACGGGTATCCATCCCAGCTGATGCTCTCGATGATACACAAATCGCCCTGTCCTAAATGTTCACACGCTCCGGATATCTGTCTCCAACAGGTATGGGTGAGGCACCCCTGGCCTATTAGTGCAACACAGGTCCCCTAGCGCCTCTACGTTCCTAGGGAGATGCCCCTTCCAAATTCAGGCTTGATCGCGCCTAGGGAACTCAGCTGAGTGGTGCCCGGGGGATGCAAGGCAGTCACCCCACGCTGGTGTGCAAGTAATCTCACCACGTTGGTCATTCTCACTGCAAAATCCACATCCTGCAGGGTCCCCAGGACGGACAGTGGTCACTAGTGTTCCTTTTCTACCCGGGGGGAGCGTGCAGGCAATCTCGCTTTGCTGGTCGTTTCTGTCATGGCTTAATGGGTGGCTGCAGAGATATTAACTAGGCCTGTGGGATCCATCACAATGTGGCCTCCTCCTCACAGGGGCCCAACTCGCTGTCTCCCAGGGGGTGCAAGCTTTGAGCAACGGCCTTTAGTGTTGCGCACTGCCAAGTATAGGTGAGATGCATCGGCTGTCTAGGCGCCATTCAGCAGGAGGGTACCATCTTGTCACTGGCGGTGAGCCCCCGGTCTGCCTGGGATGACGAACCATCTGTAAATTTCTCGGACCATCCGTCATTTTGGGGGTCATGTCCGTTGTCAGTCATCGTTCCTTTTATGGGCGCCTTTTGTCCGTAATTCTGAGCACTTCAGCAAGCTGAGCAGTTCCCTTGCGAGGAGCCTCAGGAGTTCAGGAGTTAAAGCTGCTCACAATCGGGGCCAGCTCGCACTTCTCTTTTGAAGTCCACAGGATGCAGCATCCCCTCCCCGAGCTCGCACATGCTGTGGACAGGCCCATTGTCATTCTGACTGCAGCAGATTATCACATTGAGAATGACAATGGGCCATCTGCCTTTAACATAACATGTGCAGGCATGTGAGTACCTTGGAGGCGAGTGGCTCACTTAGAGCCAGTAGAATGTAGCAGAGGAGCTTTCCCCAATCAGAGTGCTGTGGGGAACTTGAGTCCTTTTGTAATTTGCCACGGTTGTACACTGAGAGCCCGACATAAATCAAGTACGTTAATCCCAGGGGGTGTGGCACTATCCCTGCTGCCAGTGCCAGGGGCTGTTTCTTCGGCATGCAATACTCCTTTCCCTTACTACTTTGGAGACAAAGAAAGGCCTGTCTCCTTATGAGATGGTTACAGTCCATCAATTAAAAATCTGTGGGGGTTCGACGTTGACAGCACATCCAGTTTAGGAGCTCTGTAGATTTTTGTACTTGCCCCATGTGCTCAAGGCTGCTGGATTTTATTTTTAATCCAACAACGACGAGCAGTTTGTTGGTTATCTATTTACTTATTATATACTATTGCGTGACCTCCTCTGACGTGTCTGTGAAACGTACCTTTTGTCCTGAATTTTTACACTCACTGTCCTGAATTTGCACCCATGCCAGTTGGTCACCCTAGGTCCGCTGCCTAGTCTGATGGCCCTATTGGTGCAATCCATCATTCAGCCCTGCATATCGGGCAGCTCAACTGCAGGTCAAGGGGACTGCACCGCATGCCAGAACCAGCTGATTGCTGCACAGCCCTGGAGCTGAACGGGAGTGACCGCCATCTTGGCCACCACGGTTCCTCTCCCTGTGACTAGTTATTTAAATATAGGATTTGAAGTCGCACATTTATTACTTTTATTTGCCTGAGCACCACTCGCGTACCTGAAAATGTTTGTAGATAAAGCTACTGTTTCTAACTCTTGAATCAAGTTCTTTGGTTACAGATGCTCCAGTGATATTACAAAATATTATGCTGTTTAAATAAAGTCCATAATTTGCAACATTCTAATGCGTTGTTCTGGCATCTTTTGCTTTGTATGCAGCTACTACCGCCTTACAAACCACGGTTGGTGGAATTTTGAGGCTTGCACTGCTCCCTCTATACATTTACTATGTCTTTGTCCCGTATTAGAAACGGAAAGAAAATGTATCCTAAAGAGACTATTTAATGCCCATGGAGTAAGGACATGTAGGCAAGCATTGATGGCTTGCCTAAATTCTAAAGATATATTTATGATCTCTGCATTTGTAAAATTCTTAAGTTCTGTTGGAAAAAAACTAGAGGAGTAGTATTTATATCAATTTTTTCACTGCATCCCAAAATATACCTATTGCATTTTAGTATGACATGATAGTAATTGTGTATATAGTGTTTTAAATCTTTTTATATTTGATGATATTTTAACTATTATGTAAGATTTTAATTAATCAAACAAATAAAAATAAACTTCAAACTTGAAACTTGCTCCCTGCGCCTCCTTTTAGAAAACCAGGTATTGCATTGTCAGAATGCAAAAATAATATTCTGACATCATTGGAATTAATACAGCAAAATGATATCTGCCGTTATGTGACCATGTAGGAGTAGGTAGCAGTTGTTTATTTCACAGTCACGAGATACCGAACATGAGGTTTCAAAGGAGCTGTTCGTGCATAGCACGGGCACTAAGTAGCCGGGGGATCAGTGAGGGTCGCCTCCGTAAGCCTCCACCTGTGAGTAAAGGGCACCCGTTTCATTGTTTAGTATCCTTTTTAACTGGCATGTGATGTCAGTGTTGCTAAGCACTTGGGTTCAGCTGGGCGAGCGGTGCATGGCCAGATCAGTCATCCAAAGCAGTGTTAGCAAAACAACTAAGTGCCACTTACCATTCTGGCCTCGGCATATTAAATTTGTTTCAATCCCTTCCTCGTCGTGCGGATGTCATCTCCTCCTTTTAGATTGACATTAATTTCGGCGTCAGATTCGAACATGGATGGTGTAGGCTCATATGAGGTCCTTACAGACAAAACAGCTTTCTGTCTTTGAACAAATTCATCGTCATTTTTATTAGAAATGAGAAGGGATTGGCTAATTGGTTAAAGTATTTTTTTGTGGAAGACTGCTAATATAAAAGGCAGAGCCGATTAAAGATAGTATAAATCAAACTGCCAAACTTCTCGGTTCATTCATTTTCAGGCAATAGAAATGCATCCTTTAATACATAGAGACAGTGTTTGTTAGTACCAGTCGCTTATTTGCTTTTTTTGTTGGACTCTGAGTAATAGGATGTTTCCACATTACTGATAAAGTAATAGTTGAAGCAAATTCGGCATTTTTTACTGGCAGGGTTGTAGTATTTTTATAGCCTACTTTGCTGATCCATTAATCAGTTTTAAAGGTGCATCTGTAATAAGCATAAAGGACGTACCTGCTGCAATTTGTAAGTGTTACATTTCACTCGGACTCGCACAGCTTCTCTAACTTGCAGCTTTTCAGGCTTTATTTTCAGAAAAGCAACACTCACTATTAGCTTCTCGTCCAGCAATGCACTCAGTAGAGCAGTTTACAGGGGCTAAGCATCTGGATTGTTCAGATTTAATGTAAAGCTCCCTCGAAGGCAAGTGGCTGAATATGAAGTTCACTCTCCAGCATAAGCCCACTCCGCAGTTTCTTACTCACTTGTGGTTTATTCTTTGTAGCAAATAAAACACCACCAATAGCTTGAATGTAGACATCCACACCCTTTGCTTCTCCGCTAGCCGTGGACTCATTGTGGTCCAGACCAGATGACAAGCTAACATTCTACACATTGAAAACATTCTGGTTCCTCTACATCATCAGTATACAAACTCCCAACACACCCCCTTCCTACTCACGAGAAAACAAAACCACAAAACGACTCATTAAAAGTCAAATAATGCACGGCCTGCTGATATGGAGGCATTTATCACAGCATTGTATTCAATCATAGCAGAGACACCAGAGTTACTGAGAAGTGATTTTCAGTTGCCAAAATAATTCCTTTTCCGGCAACAAGGGCAAGATTCTTGGATGCCTGGTACTGAGTTAATATTGCAAATAGAGGCTTTAGAGGGAACACCAACCTATGGTGCTCTGATAGCCAGTGACTATAACCATGTCTTATGGGCATATGTTATATTCACTGAGCCAAGAAAAATGGTTAGAGAGATTGGTTGACCAACTCTTTGATGATGATAGTTCCAAGATAACAGTTGTTGCCTTTCAGGATGACATACCATTGAGGACACTGATGGGAGTAAGTTTGCCCACATCAGGTAGAGCTTTTTATTCTGTTAGGAAAGCAAATCTGTCCCAGTTGTTAGAGACCTTGTTGACTAAAGGTCCCTATGATTTGGGCACTGCTACACCATTCAGAATTACATTAAAGCAAGGTGCTATCTTACCTAGAGTGAGGCAGTATCCTCTTTCTAAAGAAGCAGATAACTGCATCACTCCTACTATACAGGTGTTGGAGCAAGGAGTAATTTACCCTGAGGTGTCATTGTAACACCGCAATGTAATAACCTTATTTTCCCATTTAAGAAATCCAAAGGTAATACTTCTTTTATGGTTCAAGACCTGCGCCCCCTAAACGATGTAGTGGTACCAAAATTCGTGAATGTTTCTGACCCTTACATTATTTTGACAAATATGCCTCAAGATACTAAATATTTTTCTGTTATCGATCTGAAGAATGCCTTTTTTAAGCATCTCTCTACATCCAGACAGCTATTATCGACAACGTTCTCCTGTTGCATGACTCACTATTTGTGTCTTGTTTGCCTCAAGGGTATTGTGAGTCCCCTAGAATTTTTAACAGAGTGGTGAAAAATGATTTGTCAAATTTCCAGTGTGACAGTACATTGTTGCAGCATATCGATGACATACTAATTTGCTGTCGTACAGAACAGCAGTGTAGGAAAGATAACATATCTCTTCTAGTCACTCTTGCACACTGAGAATACAAGGTTGAGTGAGACAAATTCCAGTATTGTTAGGAGGAAGTAAATCATCTAGGACAATTACTGTCAGCTTCTGGTTGACAAGTAACCACACAAAGAGCAGCATTCATTCATTAAATGACCGAGCCAGAAACTGTCAAAGAATGCAGAAGTTTCTTGGTCTCTGTAATTATGTGAGACAATAGTTTTTCTATTATAGCACTTTAAAACACCCATGCTGTCTTTTATTAAACCCTAGGAACACTAAATTAAACTGTCCCCTAGTAAGGTTCATGGATCACGCAGCAAAAAAACTTTGTGAGGGGCCTACAGTCTGTGATCCTCCATTGGCATAACGTTTTGGCAAGCTCCACCCGTCATCCCAACCCATTTTTATACTTACTTTACTCCCCTTTTTAAATGAATTTCAGATACGTTTTAAAAATGTTGTACTTGCAATGGTTTTTTAATCACGAAATAAAGTTCTTATATATAGTTAAACAATCAAATGTCTGAAATGACAAGATAACATGGACACCAGAGATGAGGGAGACTTTTCAGAAATTAAAGACGGAGAAAACAAATGCTCCAATTTGAGGAACTCCTGATTATATCAAAGCAGTTTTATCTCTTTTGTCACTGCAATGGTCAAGCATTGACAGCTGTCCTTACATAGAAATATCCTTTAGGATACAAACCCATTGCATATATTAGTGAACTGTTGGATTCAGTGATGAGGACACTATCCTTACAAGCACACTATTTGCCAATGCAGCCTTTGTGCTACAGAAGAGCACCTTTGTTGTTATAGGGCACTTTTGAAGCTCTATGCAGAGTATGAAGTATTTGCTATCATTCAGAAGGCTACGACTACTCTAACTACATAGAGAGTGTCCGGTTATGTGATGATACTGTCACTGTTGTCTTTGAAGGTTATGAAGTGTCATACGGTAAATCCTGTGACATTTTTTGTATATACTAGATTGGACTCTGAGGATGATGGACGTGACTGTGCAACGTACATTCCTAATGAATCTAGTCAAGCAACAGATGATCTCATACCTGGTAGCATTGTCGATTATATTGATGGTTCTTCTACTATTGACCAGGATACAGGAGTAAGACACACAGGTGCAGCAGTAGTCGGCACACAATAGCATGCTTCTTCTGATACCCTTCACAATGTAGAGCAGTTGACACTACCAGCAGATTATTCTGCACAAGCAGCAGAATTGGTAGCATTCATAGCAGCTCTTAAGCAAGGAGCAGGGAAGGTCATCACAACATATTCAGAGTCTGCTTACGTGGCTACCACTGTACATTCCAGCACTTTGAGATGGAGTAGTAGAGGTTTCCTTAACCCCTTCCACACTCATGACGAGCTGGGCTCGTCATGCAGTAGCCTCCCAGCACGCTCATGACGAGCCCAGCTCGTCATGAATAATGGGTTTTTGCATATTCCAGCACAGGGCTGGAACTCATCGAGCATCGATGTGGTTAAGTCAGACGGAAGTCCTGTTATGCATAGAAACCTCATAGAGGCTAAAATAGAAGTACTTGTGTAACCACAGGCCGTGGCAGTTGTGAAATATGCAGTACATATCAATGGACAGGACTTTGTGTCTCGTGGTAACGCACTAGCAGATTAGGCAGCTAAAGATGCAGCTAGGTGCGCACCCTGCCTATGCCGTCAAGCTCACATCATGTCCCTGTTCTGGAGGCTCAGACTGCCTCGCCTCCCAAATCTAACCCTAACACAGATAATGTCATGCCTCATAATGCTGAGAAAGCGCGTTTACCCCTGCAAAAATTGCAGGAAGATGATCCACTGCATGAGAAACTGTTATGGGAGGTTAGAGGGGGCTCCCAGTCAGGGGATGACCTAATATATAGGCGACTATCTACAGACAAGCCAGTGATGCCACAAGCTTTACTTATGATAGCGCTAGATCAGTTGGATTTACCAGCTCACTTGTCTATGCAAATACAACATGACTGGTTTGTTCTCAATTTGCATGATATGATTACCATCTACCTTAATAACTGTATTGTCTACCAAATATTCTCCCCAATCCTATGTTGAAAGTGATAAACTCTGCCATTCCATGACCACAAGTTACTTTTAAAGCTCTCCATATTGATTTTGTGGACATGATTGATAGGTGCAACAGATTTCAGTGTCTCATAGTTGTAGTGTGTCATTCTTCTTGATGGATTGAAGCAGGACCATGAGTCCATTGTGATTCTGAGTCAGCTGCGACATTGAGTTCAAGATGGGGAATTGCAAAAGGGATAGGATCTGACAACAGCACAGACTTTGATTTTTTTTTTTTTTAGACCAACGGTCCCAGATTTTATTTAATTTCACAAATCAAAACGTAATACAAGCCAGTAGATCATACAATGTCATATAAACGACAATCATTACCCAGTCGGTAACATTTTCGACATTTCGGTCGCATATAGGTGAAAATAAACAGTAGCCAGGGAAGATGCTTTAATCCGCAATTCCCAGTCTCAGGAGAAATCTTAGGTTGCAGTGCCTGCAGCGTATGTCACTGCAGAAGGGCCAAAGTGTTCATGATAGTCAACAGCAGTTGTTCCAGGCTGTGTTCCCTGGGTGGCACGGACGATGTCAGAGACAGGAATCACATCCCACATTACCATATGGGATACAGGGCTATAGACGCATGATCATGGCAATATTGAATAAACATTGAAGAAAAGTGAAATGGAACGGGAGAAATCAACATCATCATGAGCGCAGCAGAAACAAAGCCAACTGCCAATCAAGAAAATAAAGGAGAAAAATAAATAAATAAATAAATAATAGGGAAATAACGAAAGTAGGAGGGGAAACACATCAACAACAATCGGACTAGTGTTTGCGTGTACAGCAGTGTATAGGTGACACTAATGTTGTATGTAACGCTGTATGTGGACAGTATGGGGACGGGAATGGTCGTGGATTGAGGATCGCTGCGGCCATGTGGCGGTAGGGGGGAATAATAGCAAACAGACTTTGTCGGACGTTGCCCCAGCGGCCGGGGGGAGGGGGGAGAGGCACTTCGGGGGGGGGGGGGGGGGGGGGGGAACAGGGGGGGGGGGTCTGACTCCGGAAATGTAAGGGTGATGTGTCTGTCCCCGCTCCACAACTAAGCGTTCATGTGATACCAGCCTGGATACAAGCCTGATGGTATGTAGTCAGAGTAGTGTCCCACTCCTGGGCAATTGGGTACATTCGAAGTCCCGCCGTCTCCTCTCTGTGTAATGTCACGCTCTCTGCGCTAGCCCAGTTGGCGAATGAGTGACGCCAGTCCACCGGTCGCGGGGGGGCATTATTCTTCCAGCGTTTCGTGATGAGCCGCTTGGCTGTTATGAGCCCCAGGTCCCAGAAGCGTGCCTGCAGTTTGGTCTGCTTGGTCCTCCTGTAGAGCCCCAGTAGGCATGCCTCCCATGTCTTAGGAAGAGTGTCGCCCGTGGCTGCCGCTAATGTGTCAGTGACCGCCGACCAGTACATGGTAAGGTGAGGGCAACTCCAGAGTGCGTGTAGCAGATCCGAGTTCAGGAGTCCGCACCTGGGACACGCTGAAGAGGCAAGGCCGAAGTAGCGATTTAGTTTGTCCGGGGACAAGTACGCGCGGTGTATTATGTAATATTGGATGATCTTAAATCTCGCATTACGAGGAATGTTCCTTGCGCCAGCCAGCACTGCGGCCCATTGTTTGTCCGACCATTCACTACCCCGGTCGGCCGTCCACTTCTCTCGCAGTCGTTGGGAGGAGAACTGGGTATGATGGTGCAGCGCCTGCGCCAGCCAGTGCACTAGATGGGAACCATCGCCCATCACGTGCAGGTACTGTAATAACATATGTGTGGTCGGTTCCTGAGTCAGATCTCCCCACGTCCCCGTCAGTACTCGGAGAAGCTTAGCGTGTGTCAGGAACTGTCCCGCCGGTAGACCGGTGTCGGCGGTCAAAGTCTCAAAGGACAGTAGCTCCCCATCACTATATAAGTCACCTAGACTGTCCAAGTCCGCCGCAGTCCAACTGCGTAGCACGGATGAGGACATCACGCCACTCCCCCAGGGGGTCCCCAGCAGCGGCAGGTTCGGGGCATATGGCACCGTGCCTTTAGTAAGTCTGAGGCTTCGCACAAAGCACTGTCTCGCGACAGCTAAGTAGAGCTGGTCGGGAGGTCGACCCCGCGTCAGGGGGTGGAAGAGCGTTAGCACCTGAGTCAGGGTCAGGGTAGTGTCTTCCGTGGCCGTGTCCATCAGGTTCCTGCCACTAAGCCAATAGGCAACCCACTGCAGTTGAGCCGCTAGGTAATATAGTTCCTGGTTGGGAACCGCCAGGCCTCCAGATTCCGTAGCCGCGTAGAGGGTCCTCAATGCCACCCGGGGGCGCCCTTTATTCCAAATCAGGCGCCTGGTGAGGGCTTCCAGTCCCTTGAATATACGCGTCGGCACATACACCGGGAGGTTAGCATAAAAGTAGAGGAGCCTGGGAAGCATTATCATCTTTGTCAACGCTACTCGAGCCGGCACATTCAGTGGGAGGGAGTTCCAGAACGTGACCTGGGCCGACAACGCGGAGATGGCTCTCACGAGGTTGCCCTCTAGGAGATCAACGGGGTCCCGATATACGAGGATCCCTAAGTACCGGAAGACCGTCGGGTGCCACCGAAGCTCCTCGCCCATCATTCGCACTGCACATTGCGGCATAGTTTCACTGAACGCATAGACCCCTGATTTTGACCAGTTGACACGGAGCCCCGACATATCCCCGAACACCCGAAAGATGTCTGTGAGTGCCGCAGGTATGCAGGTGAGGTCCCTGACATATAACAGCAAGTCATCGGCATATAGAGACACCGAGTGTGTCCCATCCGCCAGTGGGATGCCCCGGGCGGCTCCGGAGGTCCGGAGCAGCGCTGCCAACGGCTCCATCACGAGCGCGAATATCAGGGGAGAGAGGGGACATCCCTGTCTGGTGCCTCTCCCTATCCTTATTCTGTCGGAAAATAGCCGCCCGGTCCGGACTCGCACCTCGGGCGCTTGGTACAGGAGCCCCACCATCTGGATATAGGCGTCGCCCAGCTCATACTTTTCGAGCACCTGGAGCAGAAAGGGCCATTCCACCGAATCAAACGCCTTTTCCAGATCGAGTATTATACACCCTGAGCATGGCCAGTTGGAGATCGCATAGCGTTGGACTCTAAAGAAGCGACGTATGTTGTAAGACGTGCTGCGGGTGGGCACAAAGCCGTTCTGGTCAGAGTGCACCAGTGTGGGAACTAGGGGCGCAAGCCTCCGAGCCAATGTCGCTGCCAAGATCTTGTAGTCTGTATTAAGGAGCGCTAACGGTCTGTACGATCCCAGCTCGCACGCGTCCCTGCCTGGTTTCAGCAGGGAGATCACATTGGCCTCGTTCAGAGACGCCGGAAGTTCAGCTTCTTCAAATGCCGCCGTGTACACTCGTAACAGTTCCGGTATTAATAACAAGGAATAGGCCTTGTAAAACTCGGCCGGGAGCCCGTCCGGGCCCGGCGCCTTGCCATTAGAGAGGGAAAAAATCACCTCCCGTAGCTCCTCACTAGTAAGAACCGCTCCCAACTCCGCCTGTTGGGCGCGAGTGGCCGCAGGTAGCTGCAGTGTCGTTAGGTAGTCTGCAATTTCCACCTCAGTGGCTCTCAGTCGTGAGCTGTACAAAGACCTGTAATGTGCTGTGAACGCCTCGTGTATCAGCATTTGGGTGAAGACTTCAGCGCCCTGAGTCGTACGGATCGACAGCACCGACGCCGATTGTGTATCCTGACGTATCAGCCACGACAGGAGTCTGCCTGGCTTGTCACCCGTGTTGTGGGTGCGTGCAGAGTGTGCCGCAAAATTAAGGTTTTTCAGCCCCTCCATCAAAAGGGCGTGATCTGCCCTGGCTGTAATCAACTGGGAGTCATCGCCCTCCACCGCTTCCCGCTCTTTGTCTAGTAAAGTCGCCTCCGCTGTCATCAGATCCCGTTCCACCTGTCCCGGCAGGCCTGCCTGCACACCGAGACAGCTCCCTCGGGTCACTGTCTTAAAGGCGTCCCACTCAATTTTCGGGGACGAGGCAGAGTCGCCATTGTCCTCAAAGTATTGTATTATCCTCCTGGACATCTCCTCCCGGACTGGCATATCGAGTAAGAGATCCGGCTGCAGGCGCCATGTGGGCACAGGCGGGCGTGGGCGCCTCCACCCGTAATCCAAAGTGTGTGGGTTGTGATCAGAGTGTGTCCGCCCCAGGTAATCTGTGTCTGTCACGTGAGGAATCAAGTCACGGGACATCATATACCTGTCTAATCTGACGTGCAATGAGTGGGCCCCAGAGAAGTAGGAGTATACCCGGGCCTTAGGGTTCCTGACTCGCCAAGCATCCTGCAGGTTCCACTGTGACGCCCAATCAATAAGGGCCCTGGAGGTTGCGTGGGCTGGGGCGACAACCGCCGGAGGAGACGAGCGATCGAGGGAGACATCTAGTACGCTGTTATAATCGCCACCCAATAATAGAGGCACGTCAGACCAAGGTGCAATCACCGACGACAGTCTCGCCAGGAACCTCCCCTGTTCGACATTTGGCGCGTAAATGGAGGCTATAACTATCTGTTGCCCGTCCAGTCTGCCCTGTATGAATACATAACACCCCTCTGCGTCAATGTTGCTATGTGTCAGTGCAAATGGAACACCCGGCCGTACCCAAATCAGGGTCCCGCGCACAAACGCTGAGAAGCCTGTGGCATATACCTGCCCCCTCCATCTACGGCGAAGTGTGGCGACCTCCGCGGCTGCCAGGTGGGTCTCCTGCAACAATGCGATCTGTACTTGATGTCTTCTAAGATAGGAGTACACTTGATATCGACGTGAGGGTGTGTGCATGCCCCTGACATTCCAGGTACAAAATTTAACCGTAGTCATCACAGTTTCCACATCTCCCAATTACCCTCACACACCCCCCCCCCCCCCACCCCCCCCCCCCCAGCCCGCCCCGGCCACACAAGCACAACAGCAGAAGCCAATGACCAGGATTTCAGCCCGCCACCCCACACAGATACAGGGACATAAACCTTGACATGTCAGTGTCAACACTAGTCTCAAAAAGAATACTAACAGAACCATAATGCCAAAAGGGCAACAACGAAACGTGTCGTCGCCCAAACGCTCAAATGAGCTCAAATAATCCGTGAGTTCAATGGGGGGGTGACAGAGTATGCAAAACAAGCAGTGTACGATAGTTCACCAGGCTAAGAGAGCTGTGGTGTCTCCCCTCCACGGGCTGCGAGCCAAAGCCATCAGAAGTCAATGTCAGTGTTCACATCCTGGGCCAAAGGGCCCACCGTCCCAGAACCGGGACACATGGCTCCGGAGGCCCCCACTTTCACCTCCCGAGGGACACTCACCTCTAGGGGTCCGGCCACCCCTTAAACACTGTGTCTCTGACGTACCGCAGATAGTGTAACTCCGACCCCCCTTCTGGCAGCGGGAGTAGCTCAGGGTTCACCAGGGTAGGGAGGCGGGGGCAGGGCACGGGCCCCGAGGACAGTGCCGATAGTACTGTCTGAGGTCTTCAGAAGCCCCGGTGGGCTCTCCAAGTGGGCCTTCCAGTGCGGTTCACTGCCTCCTACGTGGCGCCATCCGCTGTGGTCCGTCCAAGAACAGAGTGAGGGAGCTCACTACGCTATCAGGTCCGCTGTCTGGGGTGTGACTTCCGGTAGGCCCTCCGTTACCTGTTCATCCGGCAATCCGTATAAGTATTCGTCATCCTCGCTCCCACCTGATATGGGACTGGCGTTGGAGATCAGGATAGGCGACTGTGATCCACTGAGCTCGGCTGCCATCCGGAGGGCGTCTTGCTGTGCGCTTTGTATTTGTTCTGGTGTGGGGCCTATCTCTTTGTCCGCTGTGGACGACCTGGCCAGCGAGGGGCGCCGGTGCCTCCGTCTGCGGGCACCGCGGTTCCTGCGCTGCTCCGGCGGTGCGGTCCCACGACCCGTATCGACTCCAGAGTCTAGCCAGGCCTCAGCTGCCTCAGGAGTGTCAAAGAAGTGTGTCTTATCTTGTGCTACCACCCGGAGGCGTGCCGGAAATAGTAACGAGTACTTGAGAGCCAAACGCCTGAGTCTCTGCTTCAATGCCATGAATGAGTGGCGCTGCCGCTGGACTTGTACCGTGTAGTCGGGGAAGAACATCACCTTTGCATTGTCCACTTTAATGTCTGACAGTTTCCTGGTTTCGCGCAGGATGGTGTCCCGGTCGCGGAACAGCACAGACTTTGATAATGCAATCTTCACACATGTTACGACAGTGTTAGGGATAAAACCTGAACTATCCTCTGCTTCTCATCCCCAACATAATGGCATTGTTAAGCTCCTCAGTGGCCTATTGAAGAGTAAAATCAACAAGCTTATGTGCTGCACAAGAAGTGGTTGTATGGTCTACCATTGGCACTTTTTTCCCTTAGGAACACGTCTAGTTCTGACCATCACCTGACACCCCATCAAATAGTGACAGGGAGGCCCAAGAACGCACAGCTCCCTGCCACTAGAAGGAACATACAGGGAGAAAGCTTGACGGAAATCCTAAAAGATGAGATGCATGCTTACGTTTTTTTAATTAATCAAGGCTGCAAAGTTTATTTCTAAACAGGTAACTAAAGAGAATGAGAGCAGAGGCATGCCACCACTAAGTTCGACCTCCAAGTTGTGCACGTAGGAGACTCAGTTTATATTCAAAACTTTGTCCTAAAATGGAGAGAAGCTCCTTTTTGGCGGATCCCATTTATGTGGGCGCACTATCGAAGACTCTGCCTTGTGGGGAGTCATTGCGGCTGGGACGACAACTGCATCTTCTGCTTCACCGGACCTCGCCGCACCCGCTCCGCGGGTGCCGCTTCGCTTATTAGGACAGAGGCAGCCGGACGCCTCGAGGGAGCTGTGAACTGCGGGACCGTGGTGGAGGCACGCAACAGGGCTGCGAGCGTTGCAGGGACTCCATCTCCCAGGAGTCCCTGCCTGACCGACAGCCATCTTCTGGTCCGCTCTCCCTATTGCTCCGCCCACAGCCCACCTGAGGGGACTTAAACTGCCAGTCTGTCCTTATATCGTGGGCGCACTATCGAAGACTCTGCCTTGTGGGGAGTCATTGCCACTGGGACGACAACTGCATCTTCTGCTTCACCGGACCTCGCCGCACCCGCTCCGCGGGTGCCGCTTCGCTTATTAGGATAGAGGCAGCCGGACGCCTCGAGGGAGCTGTGAACTGCGGGACCGTGGTGGAGGCACGCAACAGGGCTGCGAGCGTTGCAGGGACTCCATCTCCCAGGAGTCCCTGCCTGACCGACAGCCATCTTCTGGCCTGCTCTCCCTGTTGCTCCGCCCACAGCCCGTAACCATCCCTATTTCTTGGTTGTTGTGCCCCGCAGCGCGAGAGCGACGCCGGGCGAAGCCCGGGCCAAGGGCGAGCCCGTTTTAGCCCGTTCGAGCCCAGGAGAGACCGGACCGGGCCACCCATCTGTGCAATATCTTGCGGGATAAACTACTCGGATTAAGCTGCCCTGCTGGTCCCCCTGTAACCTAGGAATCCTCTACTATGGCCACTAGGGAGACCCGGAGCAAAGCAACGGCGGTGGCTGCTAAGACTAAAGGTACTTTGGATAATTTTTTGGTCAAAACTAATTGTACCGCAAGTAACGTTATGACTACCCTGGAAGCACAGTTAACTACCGACACTGAAATTACAAGCCTCTCTACATCGTTAACTTTAACTACTCCATCCCAGGAATCACTGGAGGCCACCCATCTATTGCTACTGGATAGCATAGACCAAACTATTGAGTCTGTTCTTTTACAGCTTAGGTCTTCTTCACATTCCCAGCGCGATTCCCATCTCTCCGCAACTGGCACTACCTCGATCCTATCACCCAAATCAGTTTCGCCCACACGAACAGGGTCTGATTTGATTTCAAGACAAGTAAGGGGTACTAAAGAAGAAGCTGTTCCAAAACGGAAAATATTCAGACAATCTAAGGGGGCGAAAAGGGCAAGAACTGATAAAGCGCCTAATAATCTAGCAGTAACTCCTGATTCAATGGAACGATCCCCTCATTTAACTGCCAATGTTTCTATGTCCCCACTACGTCAAACCCAAGTGTCGCTATCAGGGACTGGGGTCCCACTTGTCTTCGGTGAAAATTCAAGGGCAGAAGGCGATCCCTCTATATCACTTATTACTAATGTAATGGAGAGACTTTTAGAACCTCTGATTAGGAGACTTGATTGTATTGATAATCGGCTATTAGCAATTGAGATAATTATGGGGGATATGAAGGATGATCTAAAAGCTCAGGGGACTAGTTCCTGTGTACCAGATCCCCTAGCAATTTCAGTGGCAACCCCTGGGGCTGCTCTATCAATAGGCACTTCTATTGCACCTACATCATTAACTGCTCCCCCAGCCCATCCCCCCTCCATTCCTATTCCTCCTACCTCTCTACCAATCCCATTACCAAGACAAACCCCCCCTGTACCACAAGTGCGGAAATCTAAATTGCCACCACCCACCACCTCCCCAAGGCAAGGAAGAACTCCGAGCAAGGCAAATGTCCCAAATGTACAAAATGTTCCGCCTCCGATTAAATCACATACAGTTAGCCTCCCGCCTGAAGTTGCTGCCTATACTGCAATTCTGGCTGGAGTTCCAGAACTTACCACCAACATGACGGAACCATTTGATTCCCTCAGAAATAAGGTGATTAGTTGGCTGAACATTCATAGACCATTGCCAACAAATCTGAGGGGGGATATTTTAATGGTCAGGCGGGTCCCATGGGTGGGGCAAGTTAGCAAGGAGATTTAAGGGGATTGCATCTTGGTTACCTTTAAGAGCTGATTCAGAAAAGGGGGTGGTGATGAACAGAGTGTCCGAATTAAGCAGACCACTCTTACCCAGTCCAAAGATCAGGGCTTGATCCATCACCGTTTTTTAGCTCACTGCACCATCCCAGCTCAGAACTTGGCTATATGCAAATTAGTCTGTTCCTGTCCCAGTGCATGATGGGAACAGGGCAAACCAAACTCCCAAGCCAATTCTTGTACTGGGAAGGAAACAAGCTTCCGGGGGCCTCTTCTGGTGAAGAATTGGCTTGGTAGTTTGGTCTGCCCTGTTCCCATGATGCACTGGGCCAGGGACAGACTAATTTGCATATAGCCAGGTTCTGAGCTGGGATGGGGCAGTGAGCTAAATAACGGTGATGGATCAAGCCCTGATCTTTGGACTGGGTAAGAGTGGTCTGCTTAATTCAGACACTCTGTTCATCACCACCCCCTTTTCTGAATCATTTTGTCCACCATAAGCGTGGAAGGGTATACTCAGACATGAGTCCCTTGCTCACTGCTCCATCAGGATTCAAGCAAGCCGGGCCGACGACGCCTGAAATGGCAGAAACCGGTCCCCGGAAGATTGTCTCCTTTCTGGTGAAGAATTGGCTTGGTAGTTTGGTCTGCCCTGTTCCCATGATGCACTGGGCCAGGGACAGACTAATTTGCATATAGCCAGGTTCTGAGCTGGGATGGGGCAGTGAGCTAAATAACGGTGATGGATCAAGTCCTGATCTTTGGACTGGGTAAGAGTGGTCTGCTTAATTCAGACACTCTGTTCATCACCACCCCCTTCTCTGAATCATTTTGTCCACCATAAGCGTGGAAGGGTATACTCAGACATGAGTCCCTTGCTCACTGCTCCATCAGGATTCAAGCAAGCCGGGCCGACGACGCCTGAAATGGCAGAAACCGGTCCCCGGAAGCTTGTCTCCTTTCTGGTGAAGAATTGGCTTGGTAGTTTGGTCTGCCCTGTTCCCATGATGCACTGGGCCAGGGACAGACTAATTTGCATATAGCCAGGTTCTGAGCTGGGATGGGGCAGTGAGCTAAATAACGGTGATGGATCAAGCCCTGATCTTTGGACTGGGTAAGAGTGGTCTGCTTAATTCAGACACTCTGTTCATCACCACCCCCTTTTCAGTACCTTTAAGAGCTCCCAGATCGTCCAACATATCACCAATTGGCTAGGGGGCTCGGGAACTACTAGCATCCAACTGCTACCGCTTTCCTTTTTCTACCCGCCAAAAAAGAGCAATAGTGGGCATTGGGGGGTTGATGAAGGTTGGACTAGGGTGGGCTTTGCCATTGATGGGACAAGGTATAGGCCCCCAAGACACCAATTCCCAATGCAAATAAATTACATGCACCCCAATAGGTACACCTGTCTTGAAGAGGTAGACTGACTGATTCAAGACCATGGAAAGGAGAGGAGCTCCGGGGCAGCCCATTCTAATTCTAAAATAATTTTAGAGTCCGAACTGGAGGTGATAAGCACTATAGACCCTCTAGTCATCCCTGTGCCTAACAGTCAGGAGAATACTTTTACAATTCATTCCCCTAAGCCCCTACGTAGGGCGTCAACTGACTGTAAGTTACTTAAAATCCTTTCATGGAAGATAGCGGGTCTCTGCAATAAACTAGTTTGCCCAGACTGGGGCGCATTCATCGATCAGGCCGACATATGTATGTTCCAAGAAACATGGGCACGGGAGGAGCAACATCGTATGGGATTTGCGTCATTTTCAGTTGCCGCTAAATGTGCAGGAAAAGGCCGCCCTTCGGGGGGGTTAACAATTTGGGTGGCAACGCACTTGGGTTGCAGTGTTAAATCCCTGGAGACACTTTCAGAAGACGTCCAGTGCCTGGTTTTAGAGTGGCCGAATGGTTTTAGATTGGGAGTTATTAATGTTTATTCTAGGCCAGTTAGTGTTTCAGTCAATTCAAAAACAATTGATGAACTGTCCACCTTTCTAACCCACTTTCCGGAGAGAGTTATGTATGTGGTAGGAGGTGACCTTAATTCCCAGTTTGAACCTCTGGCTGGTTTGCTAGACTCAGTAAATCAGGAAGAGGACGATGTCTGGGGAATCCCTCAAGTAGCTGGTCCTGTTGCGAGAGTATGGTCCCCATTAGCCCTACAGATTACAACTTTAAAATTGACCCACTCGATAAGGGCATGCAATGGGCGCGTGAAGTCAGACGTGCCACCCGCCTTTACTTTTTCTCAGTTAGGAAGGAGGGCACGCCTAGACTACATGTTTATTGAATGTAGGGAGTGGAAAAGAATTGCAGACTTTAAGATCACACAGAGGGAGGAGAGCGATCATGACCCACTGACGTTAGTCCTCAGGATCCCCGGTGCTGGTGAGGTGCTTCTACCTGAATGTGACAACTTAAACACAGCTACACTGTCTAGTAATAGACGTAGGATTAGATGGGACAAGCTGGTCAAAAACTCAATCGAAATGGCCAAAATGTATACCCAAATATTACAGTACTTGAGGGTGTTGCCGCACTGGCCCCGGAGCACCCCCCGGGCGACTTCCATTTAAAACTAGGCAACTTACATAAAGCATTAGTTAGTGCCATAAAAGAAACCCTAAATCCCGTTGGTGTAACAAAGGTTGGGCATTACAGAAAGCCATCCTGGTACAATAAGGCGTGCAGATAGGCAAAAAGGGAGCTCCTAGAGGCGCTAAAACAAAACACCAGCAGGCCCCTAATACAAATAAGGAGGCAAATATACAGGGACCTTACACGACACGCCAGGGAGGAATGGGAAGCTGACAAATGGGCCGACCTAACTTCAGCTTTGGCGGTCAAAGACGCCTGTAAGTTTTGGCAAATTGTAAGTACAGGCTCGGTGGAGCCTGATCAAGCAGTGACACTGAACATCTCACCCGAGGTTTGGGAACAACATTTTGCCAACCTTTATAAGGAAGCACCCAACGATCACTCGGGGCTTATACCTTCTAAGGCACATTCCCTGGAATGTGATCGGCCTGAGCTCACCTTCTCCTTGATTGAGGTAAGAACAGCTATAGTAAATCTCCCTACGGGCAAGGCGGCAGGCCTGGATAAGGTACCCGGGGATTTATACAAACAGGAACCCGAGATATGGGCCCCCTACCTTCAGAAAATCACTAATGCAATTCTAGGGGGAATGGCTCCTCCCACTACCTGGCTGGGGGCCGAGTTGGTGCCAATATTTAAGAAGGGCTCACCTCTCTTACCACTGAATTACAGGCCTATCAGCCTTATAGATGTTTCGCAGAAACTCTTTTCAAGGCTGATCCTGGATCACCTTTTAGAATGGGTTGAAGATTCAAAAATTTTGAGTGTCTATCAGGCGGGTTTCCGAAAGAAGGTATCCACCGTCGACCAGATCTTCAGACTAAAGATGCTATTCTGGAAAACGGTCAAAATAAAGGGGGGCTCCCTGCATACTGTTTTTGTTGACCTCCGTGCAGCCTTCGACCTGGTCCCACGGGGGAAACTTTGGAGCGTATTAAGGGATCTAGGCATACCCTTGCCTCTCTTGAATATCCTAATTCGCCTCCACTCGCAGAACTTTGCAAGGGTAAGATGTGGGAGGCAAGGGACCCTGTCGGCAGCCTTCCCCGTTTGCAGGGGGGTAAGGCAGGGTTGTGTGTTAGCACCGACCCTGTTTTGCCTCTTCGTAAACGGGGTGATTGACTGCCTGAACAGGGTCCCAAATAGGGACGCTCCTAGGCTGGCGGGAACAGGTGTCTCTGCGATCATGTTCGCAGATGATACCTTGTTGCTCGCAAAGACACCAATGGGTATACAGAGAGTCCTGGACGCCTTTGTTGCCTTCTGCCATGACAGGGGCCTGGAAATAAACAAATCTAAAACAAAGTACAACCCACCGAGAACGTCTCGCCCTAACCCTATCATAGAAGGTGTTCGCCTGGAGAGAGTCTCAACATTCGAGTACCTGGGCCTAACTCTGAACGAGGAAATGACTTGGGTACACCACCAGACCAAATTCCAACTAAAGCTCTCCCAAAAAATAGGCGGGATTTTTAAACTCCTCAAACAAACCACCTTTAAACCAGTATCTCCTCCTCTTGAAATTTTTAAGCTGCAGGCACGGGGTGCGGTGATCTACGGGGGCGAGTTATGGGGACACTGCTGCCACCTAGACATTATCACCACCGAAAACAAGTTTATTAGGCAGCTGTTATCTTTACCACCTGGCACGCCCCTTCTCCCTATTAGATTAGATCTGGGCCTTAGATCAATAAAGGAGGAACTAGGCCTAAAACCTCTTGCCTTTTGGAGACGACTATGGGCGACTCCCGAATTGGCCAGTTATAGGAGTGAATTGACTGAACTCCTACAGCTGCCAAACATATGGAATATCCCATGGTTCAAACATATTAGGCAAGAGTTTGACAGATTGGGTTATCCCCAAGTTTGGAGGAACCCCGCAGAAGCGTGCAGTGGGTTACCCCGGCGGGAATTGGTGAAAAGATATTACCACAAAAATTTGTCTGATTGCCAATCTAACCCCAAAACAGGGCCATTAACTATGTCATTTCTTGACCAAAAGGATAATTACAAATTTGAGCCTGTCTTGGATACAATTAACCCGAGCGCATCTAGGAAGCTATATCTCCTATGGAGATATGACTCCCTACCGCTCAGAGGTCTAACAACACGATGGCACCGTGACGCCCCTGCAAACTGCCCAGTGTGCGATGCTGAAATAGAGTCGGATGTACACATGGTCTTCTTCTGCCCCTCCTACATGACTCCCAGGAATAAGTGTATAATTCCCATCTGCAAAAATCTGGCTATCAGGCACCACCAACAATCATACCGAATATTAAAAACGGACCTGTCGCCATGTATTGATCTTGGGGTTACGAAATTCCTGGCTGCAATGTGGAAAATCAGGAGGAAAAGTCTGGAATAATGAATTATTGCGAACAGTGTACCCTGGCAGAGGGTAACGGGCTTATGTTGTGTCAAAGGGGTAGTTCAAGGGACACGCTTGATTTGGGATGTTGGAAAATGTGTGTCTCATTTCCTTTTTAAACTTTTCATAGTAATTGATGTTTTAACCTTTTTAAAGCTGTATTTTACTGTACTTCCTTTATGACATCCATATGTCGAAATAAAGATAATTGAAATGAATTTATTGACAATGATGACTCCCACTGCCTTCAAAGTAGATGGCAGAAAACTTTGGTATCATCTCACAGATATTCATCTGAATACAGCATCACACCACGCATCATAGACAATGTGAATGGAACAGAGGGGGAAAGAAGATTGCCATTGTAAAAAAAACCCTCTCCACCTCTGCCTTTGGCAAATTTATTTGAATAAACAGCACAAGAGTTATGTATTTTTGTATTCTATTTTCTTTTTTGTCTCTTAAGGCTATCTTTTCTATTGATGATCATCTATAACAATGTATCTTCTAGTTCTAACATTATACACATGCGAAGAGAACTCTCTATTCATGTTAATGTGTCCCATAATGTTCAAATTAGATTATTAGATTATATGTGGTATCAACATATGTCAGACATAGGTTTAGAAAATACCAATGAATCATGTTTCATCTGCTCTCATGCCAAGAATCAAATAGGCTACATTCGACTAAAGAAGTACCCCAAAGCACAGCTGGTTTATTACATCTCTACTTGTGTAGGATTAAATGCAATTAACTCATGTCAAAGTAGCTCGTTTTCTAGTAAATTTCACAAAATATGACTCTTCAGCAGAAGTTTCGCATATTCTCACAGATAGACAGGACATTAAGGATGAGCTATTATGCATAAAATAAAAAGGGTTTCCTACTACTGTAGAATGGGTTCAGATGGTTTTAGACATAGGATTTCTAGGAGTAACACGCCTGCCACTGAGTGTAATAGTTACTTAGTGAACCCTTTAATCCCAGATTGTGTTCATAGGCCAGGATTTAGTTGTCACTAGCTCAGTTTTTGCCCATGATCAATGGCATTCTGATATAGAATTTTCCTGTAAGGTCATGTCTTTATGGAATGGTATTGATGTTAGTCAGGATGCAGTAAAGAAATGTGCGCGTATCTGGAAGGAAAAGATTGCATGTTACACTTGGATATAGAGTACAGTAAGTCCCCAGACAGTCATGAAACTAACTTCTGTTACTTTGCTTCGGAGGAAACTGCACTGTTAAAGTAGGACGTAATAGTCGTTGTAGAATACATAAGATAACACCGAGATACAAGAGGGCACTTCAGCCTCATGGACTACTATTGACAATGTGGAGAATTACTCTACACCCAAGTACCACCAAACTAAGGTGGCCTCTGCTCCGCCATCACCTTGCACATCCCTGCCTTGGTAATTCCTAGAATCAATCTATCAAGTTTACATGAATACCCCATGAGCCGTGTAACGACTTTGTTACACCATCATCAAAGAAAAGGAACTGCAGAGTATTATGGCGCCAATATCTGGAACAGTATATTACCTTGAAAAATCCCCAAACAAAAAATACTATACACATTAAAACATATTTAAAATTAAAAGCAAATAATGTTAAATATATAAACAATAAATGCTATAAACCCTATTTAACCAACATTATTAAAAATATTGTGTAAGAATATTAAATATACTATTCCCACTCTAGTTTATTCAACAGTAGAGAAACTGTTGGACTTTGGATGGGAAGTTCGTTCCGGTCCAGGGAAGGCATGGCTTGGCAGTTCGGGCTGGACTGTTCCCATGAGGCACAGGGTCAGACTGATTTGCATATAGCCATGTCTGAACTGGGGTGGCAGAGTGGGCTAAAGAACGGTGATGGATCAAACCCAGATCTTTTGACTGGGTGTGAGTGTTTGATTGGTTCAGATGCTCCGTCCATCGCCACCCCCTTTTGTCCTGCCTCTGGGGCATTTTTTCTTTACGTTGTACCTGATTGGATGACTTGCATACTCTCCCACCTGGTGTGAGGGACTATTTTTTTTTTTCTCTTTGAACACGCCTTGTCTGTCTATCTTTTCCCTCATTCTCTTCCCCCACCCCACCCCTGCTTTGTTTTGCTTTCCCCCAATACTGCTGTACATGACTTAAACCATTGATAATAGCCAAATAATAGAGCGATTTGGCTTTGGCACTGTTTAAAAAAAATCATTTTGCATGTCAGCATGGTTGAAAGATATTTGCTTTAAAGTGCTATGACGCAGTCAACACTGGCTGCATCATAGCGCCATGTTTTTTATTTATTTACATCTATACTGCAAAGCAGCAGTGCTGCTATACCACATGGCTCTAAAAAACATTGACAGACACTATGGCTTTGCCAATGCTTGTGACATCATAGTGCATTATCTGCAAAAAATCTGGATTTTCACTTAGCTAACCTACCATATGGAGGGCTAAGCACACTCACCTGCTCAGTGCCGGGATATCTCCGCAGGTGATAGTGCAGTTCACCAGTACACCCAACAATTGGTGAAGGGTGATTTGGCAGATATACTCTTCACATCTTTGTACTTTATTTTACATCTTTGTACTTTATATAGTGCTACACTGCGTCTCCCTTCACTCTACAGTCTGTCAATGACTGGATTTGGTGGAATGTTGGGAGGCATCAGCACCTCGTCAGATCCCGCTCTTGGATAGGTACAGTGATGTGATCAGTCTCCAGAAAGTCTTCCCCCCTCCAAGTTTAAGACTTACAATATAGAGGACTCGTCTTTATCTCGATATTTTTTCTGCTCTTGTGATAGGTAATTGTGTTGGTTAATCTTTTCGCTAACTTTGATTATGACCTCCTTTCATGAGCAGGGTCTCACCTTGATGGACATCGGCACGATGTTGAGGCACTATTCTCTGTTTAGCTTTTGGCACAATCTGCTCCACTGTTGGCCATTTTAGTTCTTGGTGCTGAGCCACCTGAGCTAGACTGCTAATTACTCAGGATTTCCTGACTATGCTCTGCACTTCTCTGGCTTCCTCTGGTGCGCCTTTGGCTCCCAAAGCACCAGCAGCTTTTTCAACTGTTCCTCTGCTTCCAGTGTTTTTCCTGGTTCCAGTCAACGCTCCGACTAAGTCTGATGCTGCTTCAGCAGCAGTTACATTGTCACTAAAGACCTCTCAGTCTGTTTCAATGAAAGTGCTTACATAGACGCAGTCTACGATGCTGATTCAGGCTCATTTTTCTGAAAATATTGGGCAGTCTTCTGTTAAGCCATAAACAAATCTCGCTCCGACCTCTGTGAGCTTTAGTGTTCAAAAGGTCACGGATCAGGCAGGATTGCTCTATTTCCATTCAGATTCTGAAGAGATTACTCTATTTGGCTAATATAGCCTAAAAGAGTAAAGTGCTTCTGAGGCAGTTATTACATTCCCTCAGTGGGCTTCATGTCTTTTAAGGCAGTTTGTGGCAAAGTGGCTGATGTCCTGGGATTGCCTTTATCCCCTGCAGAGATTAAGACCAACATTTTAACTAGAATTCTGCAGACTGGTCATTCAGTGTTGAAAACCTTACTCCCTCTCTCCTAATGAGATGTTGATAGATTCACTCATATCTGTTTGAATTAGACCAGCTTCTGTCCAGTCCGTCTACTTTATGATGGCTTGTCGTCATCTGCCAGCCCTAGCTGATCCAGCATTTTTAGATCTCCACTACTATATTCCGCAAGGAATAAATAGACGAGAGTATAGAGGCTAAATCAGGCTCTGAAACCATCGCGGATTTCGGACAGTTCATGTGAACACAATCACGCGCATTCTCCCCACAGGCATTTGTTTTCAAGAGCTTTCATTGGCTCTTCACTTTGTGCACGCAGCTGCCTAGTCCTCCCACCCCCTCCCTCTCCAGCGCGCGTTCCACTCGCATCTGCCTGCTGCTTCCCCGCCCACCCCACCACCCCCCACACAGCAATGCCGAGAAGCTTGTTTAACTTTCCTGTTCTTGTTCCAAACTCTGCTGCTATCTCCGAGTGCCGTCCGTCCATGTTGACTTTGCTCCCGCCCCCTCCAGTTGTCCATGTTGCTTTTAATCCCGTACCCTCCTGTTGTCCATGTTGCTTTTGATCCCGTACCCTCACGCCTGTTAACTTTGTCAACTCCCCTCTTCTGCCGTAGTATGTGTTGTCATTCTTACTGCCCCCTTCCGTTGTCCGTGTTGACTTTATTCCTGTCCCCCCCCTCCCGCCGTAGTTTGTGTTGACTCTGGTCCCTTTCCTCGTCTTGATTTCCGTCCCACATTGGTTGTCCCGCTTTCTGCCTCTTTTATGTCTATGTTTAACTTTCCTGTTCTTGTTCCAAACTCTGCTGCTATCTTCGAGTGCCGTCCGTCCATGTTGACTTTGCTACCGCCCCTTCCTGTTGTCCATGTTGCTTTTGATCCCGTACCCTCTCGCCTTAGTTTGTATTGCCCTTCTTCCCACCCCCCTCCCACTGTAGTTTGTGTAGTCTTATTTCCCGCCCCCTCCCGTTGTCCGAGTTACCTTTGTTTCTGCCCCCCTCCAGCCATAGTTTGTGTTGTCCTTCCTGCTCCTTCCAGTTGTCCGTGTTCCCTTTGTTACCGCCTCCATACTGCCGTAGTTTGTTGTCTTTCTTCCCAGCACCTTCCCATTGTCCGTGTTACCTTTATTCACACCCCTCTTCCGCCGTAGTATGTGTTGTCATTCTTACTGCCCCCTTCCGTTGTCTGTGTTGACTTTATTCCCGTCCCCCCCTCCCGCCGTAGTTTGTGTTGACTCTGGCCCCTTTCCCCGTCTTGATTTCCGTCCCACATTGGTTGTCCTCTTTCTGCAACCACTCTATATACCCGAACAAGTTTATGCCTCTCCCCCCCCCCTCCCCTATCACCAGCCCACCCTGAAGGAACTACAAATCCCAGAATTCTCGCCCCTTGAAGCAGCGGTGCACCCGGAGCACCGTTTTCACTCTGCAGCATGAGCTACCTCGGCGCAGCCGGTGAAACTGGAGCCCCCTCAGCATCTGGTGCACTTACCACCCTGGAGCTCCCATGGCCTCGTAAGTACACTTTATTAATATTTACCAGCAAAACTTTCAACCGAGAATCACAGATCAGAGCCAACTGCACTATCCGCCCCTGCAATGCCGAGAACATTTCCGATGCTAATTAACACTGGCAAAAAAGCACTGGCAAAACCAACAGGTGAGAGAAGAGACCTATAGGATTTTCCAATGGTGGTTTTAAATTGGAGCCTACATCATCTGTAAGTGTCATTGCAGTTTGACTTTTATCAACTGCACGCAATTATGAATAATTAATCCTATTATTTTTTTATATTTCTTTTTAATAATATTAGGCATTTCAATCAGTGTACAGTACAGAGAGTGAATCTTCCCACAATTATTACAACGTGTCAATAATACTTTTTTTTTGGGGGGGGGGATACAAGAAGAAGGGGGTAGAGGGGAGGTTGTAAACCTCAACTTACACGTGTTACGGGGATGCGAGCACATCTGGTGTTAAATCGACAGGAGGCACACAGATGTCACCCCTGTATCGGTTCCATTGGCCCCAGACCGTTTCCCACTTGCGGTGTTTACCTCTGGCCAGATAAACAGTTTTCTCTCGAAACATGCACCAGTCCACACTCTCTTTCCAGTCCTCTAACTTAGGTGGTGCTTTGGACCCCCATAATTGTGCTATATTCCTTTTTGCTATCATAGCCCCTAGAGTAACCCACCTCGTCTGTGCTATGTTCAGATCTGTAGGTTCCCAGATGTTAAGGAGACATCTTCTAGCCTCCGGTGCTACTGTTACTCCCAATACCGCTTGCATAACCCCCTGTATCGCACTCCAATAATCCACCACATGAGGACATTCCCAGAGGATATGGAGGAACGTGCCCACTTGACCACAGTCACGTCTGCACAAGTCGTCTTCAGAGAGCCCCATCCGGACCAATCGTGGGCCTGTGATATACACCCGGTGTAGTATTTTCAACTGGACTAACCGCAGTCTTGCCGGGATCGCAACCTCCCTCGGGGAGGACACTGCTGATTGCCAGTCCTCATCGTCAAGTTCAATACCATCCCTTATCCACTTATCTCTCAATTCCAACAATAATTCTGCTCTATGGTTTATCAACTTCCTATAAATGAGGGAAATAGTTTTCTCTGGCAAATGACCATCCAATATTCTATCTTCCAGAGGTGAGGCCTCTGGCACATCCTCTCCTACCAGGACCGTCGATCTTAACGCATGTCGAACCTGCGCATAGCGGAAGTATTCTACCCCATTCAACTCAAACTCAGTTTGCAGTTCAGTGAACGTCTTCATCTTATCCCTAGCCCAAACATCACCAAGCCTAGCAATCCCTATCAAATTCCACTTGTCGAAACCTTTTGCGTTCTAGAGTTTACCCAACTTTTCAGAGTCAAATAGCGGAGTGGCCAGCATAATGCGGTCTTTCCATCCCAAAGAGTTGGTGGCATCATGCCATATCTTGACTGCTACCTTAGTGGGTCCTGTCAAATTTTTACTTGCTGATTTGGTATATAAGGCTCTATTATATATGGGAGTAGCCACCTATCCATTGCATAACCCGGGTCTGAGCTGGGCCCATACGTGCCTTGATTTATGGCCGCTAATTGAGACACCCAATAATATCGTCTGATGTCTGGAAGGGCGATACCACCATCATACCATGATAACGTCAACTTAGCCAGTGCGATACGAGGTCTACCCTCCCATAATAGTTTGCGCTGTACTTCCTCCACCTCTCGGAAATAACTGGCTGGAACTATATCCAACATGTTTTGTAGGGCGTAGAGAAAACGAGGTAGGGACATCATTTTAAAAAGTGTGGCCCTTCTCAAAAGGTAGAGGGGCCACCTCCTCCAATTGTCTGCATCACTTTTTAATCTAGCCAGAGGGGGGAGTAGATTCCTTTCGTACCGAATTTTGGGATCAAGTGAAATAAAATCCCCAGATATTTAAATCCATCAGTTACAACTTGTATAGGGCAGTTTTGCGGGGGAATCGAAATGTATGTTCTTTTCCACTTAGAACATACATATATGATTTCCCCCAATTTATAGTAAGCCCCGAATTTCTACCATAGGATGCCAAAACATCACAAACAACCATTAGTGATTTTCTGGGTGATGTCAAATAAAGTAAAATATCGTCAGCATATAGGGAGATCCGGTCCTCCAACTGAGAGGACCACCGTATACCTCGGAGAGAGGGCTCCCACCTAATCCAGGCTGCCAACGGTTCGAGCGCAAGTGAAAACAACAAGGGGGAGAGTGGGCATCTCTGTCGGGTGCCTCTTCCCAATCTAAATGCCACCGAGACTCGATTATTGACTACTACTTGCGAGAGAGGTTCATTATATAATAGCCTAACCCAGGCAATAAATTCCGGTCCAAATCCAAATTTAGCCAAGACCGCCCACAAATAGGGCCATTCTATTGTGTCAAAGGCCATTGTTGCGTCTAGCGACACTATTATCGCTTGTTCTCCCAAAGTATGGGCCCTGGCCAAGACTCCATGTAACCTGCGAAGGTTCAACACCGTATTTCTGTGGGGGATGAATCCAGATTGATCGGCGTGTATTAATCCATTAATGACCTTGATAAGCCTATTTGACAACACCTTTGAGAGAATCTTAAGCTCTGCATTTAATAAAGAGATGGGCCTATAAGAGGCACATTTAGTATTTGGTTTCCCTTCCTTATGAATAACTACTATAGAGGCCACTCTTTGGTCATAAGGTAAACTCCCTTCCTCCCGGGCTGCTACAAACATATCCCTAAGATAGGGTGCTATCTTATCAGGTCTGAGCTTATACAGTTCAATCGGGAGACCATTAGGGCCTAATGCCTTACCCGAATTCAAGGCGCGTATTGCCAGGGCAACCTCATCCGCCGTGAGGGCACTGTCCATTTAGTCACGATCTTCTTTCGTTAAGCCAGGGAGTTGGATATCCCGCAACAACATGCAGGAGTCTTCTTCTGGTCGTCCCGCGACCGAAGTGTATACTGTGCGAAAATAATCTGCAAAATTATCTACTATGCTCTGGGGATCCAATATTTTTACGCCCTCTGATGTTTCCAGCTGCGGGACCACCCGATCAGCCCTGTCTTTTTTATCCAGCCATGCAATAAGCTTCCTTGCTTTATCACCAACATCGTAGAGTCAGCCCTGCTGCACTCTACTTAAGGCTCTAGCATTCTCTGTGACCAGTGCTTTATATTCAGGTTGTTTAAGATGTAGAACATGCAACTTGGCCCTGGTCACCTCTTGTTCTAAGTCAGCTTCTATTCTACCAATTTCAGATTCTATGTTAACCACTTCTGCAGCCCATTCCTTCTTTGCTTCTGTAATCAGTGACAGAGCATGTCCCCTTATAACCACCTTAAAAGCTTCCCATAGAGAAAGGGGAGATGTTACCGATCCCTCATTTTCTTGAAAGTAGTGCTCCAACGCTTTTAACAAATCTCTACGGATTTTGGGATTACGTATATACCAGGGGTTGATGGGAGCTATCCTGCCCCCTGAATCGGAGCCAATGTCAAATCTAACCCAGATCGGCGAATGATCTGATATGCCCCTAGCCAGGTGTATAGCCTCAGTAAGATAGTGTGCCTGAGCTGCCGGAACTAAACAATAGTCTATACGTGAGAGACTACCATGCGCCCCAGAGGGAAAGGTGACCTGTCGTTGGTCCGGATGAAGCAACCTCCAACAGTCAGTCAGACCCAATGTGTCAATAAACTCAGAGAGCCATCTATGCGTCCGTCCCATGTCCCATGTCCCGGGGGGGTGGGGGGGGGGGGGGTGTCTATCATTCGTGCCCGAGAGCACAGCGTTAAAATCCCCTCCCTAAATCAGAAGACCACTCAGGAAGTCCAGTAAGACCTTCCCTAAATCCACAAACGTGGTTGTTTGCATTCCTGGGGGAACGTACACTGACATTATAGATAGGATATGTCCTTCCCAACGACCCGCTATCCCCACGTACCTGCCCCTATCGTCCACCACAACAGTATCAATTACCATTGGAAGCGTGTTCTTAACCATAATCCCCACTCCTCTGGACCCCAAAGTGAATCCCGCATGGGCAGCCAATCGGTAACCCCTTCTGTGCATAGCCCTACATGCGTTGCCCACTAAATGCGTCTCCTGTAACAGTACAACATCCGGAGTATGACGTCGAAGATATTGAAGGATCACACCACGCTTGATTTTGTTCCCCAATCCATTAACATTCCTACTCAATACTGTTAGACCTCTACCCCCATCTCGAAACATGAAGTGAGCCAGTCCTCTCTCCAGTACCTGCACCCTGTACATGCTACAATTCTGATTCATGCCTTGAGACATAATGCCTGCAACAAACAAAAACACAAAAAAAGAAACAAGCCCCTCCCAAAACAAACCCCACTCACCACCCCCCACCCTGCACCCCTGCTCACGGTGTCTATCCGCCCCCAACTTGCAGTGTGCCTGTCGCCCCGACATCTATCTACTAAACTATCAAAGAGTAACTGTGAGGAGGAGAATAGCTCCCACTTTCCCGCTCAGCCCCAGCCACAATATCAGGCTCATCTAAGCTGTTGAAGCAATCACCCTTTTATCACACAGAACTACATATGCCCTACCCCAACCTGTGTTGACCACAACTTCAATGTCAACAGTTCTTATCCTTTTTCTTGTATGTTCTCCTCCTCATCCCCGCTCCACCTCTGTTGTTCCTCTCGAGGATGAATCGTGTCCAACCAGTCCGCTGCAGCCTCGGGAATGTCAAAGAAAAAGGCCTTCCCCTCGTGTTCAATCCGCAGCTTGGCAGGGTAAAGCATGGCATACTTCAAACCCTTATCACAAAGTCTCTTCTTGATGCCCATATAGGTCTGCCGTCGTTTTTGCACTATTTGCGTAAAGTCTGGGAAAAAGCTAAGAGTAGAATTTTCGTACGGAAGTGGAGCCCCATTTCTGGAAGCTTGCAGGATAGCATCTCTATCTCTAAAGTTAAGCACCCTTGCGATCAGTGGTCGGGGAGGGGCTCCCGGACGCCGTCTACCGCCAGGAACTCTGTGTGCCCTTTCTACCGTAAAAAACTTTCCAAGTCCTCGGGGCTTCAAATGATTTAGGATGACATCTTCAACAAAAAGATCAGCAGCCTGCCCCTCGGCCTTTTCCGGCACACCTATAATACGTATGTTGTTTCTACTAACCCTCCCTTCGTATTCATCCAACTTACGACCTGCTAGATCACTTGCGGTTTTGAGATCACGTACTTCTCTCTGTAGCGACGTCACATCATCTGTAAGACTAGACGTTTTAATGTCCAGGGATTTCACTCTTTCACTGGTTTTAGTGAGGTCTGCACAGAGTAAATTAACTTCTATTGTTACCGTGTCCAATTTATGATCCAAAGACTCCATCTTATTTCCCAGCGACGTACGTACCCCCTCCATTGCCGCCATTACGTCCTGCAGCGTAGGTTCTGCCGTGGTGGTCAACTTTTCCAGGCCCACCTCCTGAGACTTCCCGGATCCAGATGGTGAGCCCTTTGGTTGAGTATAGCGATCCAATTTATTGGTTTGTGTGAACCTAGTGCCTCGGGGTGCCTTCAACTGCAGCTTATCCGTCTCAGTCCTTGCCGCCATGTCGACCCAGATTTCTTCTCCGGCCATATTGAATGCGTCATTGGTAACTGAGAGCCTATGAGAAGGGCAAAATCTTATGATAATGTCTTGTCCGGGCTGCTGGGTCTTTAGGGCTCCATGGGCGGGTTTCCCACTGTTTGGATCTCTATTGTCTGTTACTCTCATTTAGCCTTCTGTCAGAGTTACACAGTTGCCAGGAAAGGGTTTGCATTTACTTGTTTGTATTCCTTTTTAGTGGAGTCCTCTTTAAGAATGTCATTTGTGGTTTCCGAATGGGATTTTACCCTAAGTTTGGATATATTTTGTCTTGGCTTTTGCCCTAAGTTTGTATGTATTTTGTCTTGTTAACCTTCTGTTTACCTGCTTGGTGATTGACGGTTTCAAGTTCTACTTTGATTGCAATCTAGGGTTGCATATATTTCTGCTTAGTGTAGTATTGTGGCGTCTAATTCTTGGACAGTCGTTGTTGGTTAACAAATGCCTGGGTCCCTAGTTTGGATCTTTAACGTGTGCTAGCAGGAAGCCCACTGCTTAATAGGACATTGTAGTTGTTTAATAACCTTGAGATTTCATGCATCCTCTCTTAGCATTTGTGTTGTGTGTCTGGTGTAGTAAGAGAATTGCCAAGTATCCCTGTTTTATATTTATTTGCCTTGTTTTAAGGGATTTGTATGTAGGTTGTCTGCTTCCTTTAGGACATGGGGTGCTTTCCACAGGTTGGAGTAGACCATGTCTACACTATCTGATCTTTGGAGGTGGGGAGTTGAGACTGTTTGTAAGGTGCTTGCATCGCTTGAAGTAGGTGAGTGTATTTGGATACTTTTTGCTATCCTGCCCTGTATATGTATGAGTTTGGTTGTGTCTCTGACAACTCCTTTGGTCTTTGTCTTTTCAATATTGTTGTTGGTTGTGTTGCCTACGGTTCTGTGGGTACTCAATAGCTTTTCTTGGGGGCAGATCCTAGCTTCCTCTTACACTGTTTCAGCGCTTTTTGAGACTCCGCTGTAAGTGTGCCTTGAACAGACCATGTGGTCTTGCTGTAAACAGAAGCATGTTGAGAGGTGATGTGTCCTACTGCTTCTTTTTCCATATTCTTCTTCTACTCTTCCGTCATCGCTGATGTAGGATATTTTCAGAGTGGATTGTCACCCTGGTGCTGAGTATGCCAAAACGGTGTACCTTTTGATGAGTTTTACTTTTTGGAGGATCATTTGTGGCACAGTTTCTCGTTGTACCATAATGCAGGTTGTCTTTACCTTCATGCTTGCTGTGGTATCTTGTCGCCTGGCAAATCTTTCTTTTTTTTCCTCCAGTTCTCTTCACTTGTGAGTGTTGCTTGCCCCGATAGCAAGTTGTGTTTGCAATTCAACCTAATTGAATGATGTTCTGCTTATTATGCTTTGTGCCAGCTCTTGTGGGTTGTGAGTGGGTTCGTTGGTGTTCGATTCTTCTTTTCAACTGATGTGTTCATTTTGCTCTGTTGGTTGACTACTTCTTCCGTGTTTTCAGTCTCCACCACTAGTGGGAAGAGGATGTGTGGAAGAGTGTTCTGCCCTGCATTTCCTAGTTTTGCATGTGACATTGTTCATCTTTGTTGTACTTCGGTTTGTGCATATTGTTATTTAATTGGGCCCGATGTGAGTTGTTGACCAATCCTTGAGCTATTGCCTTCTGCATCATTTACAAAAAAAAGAAAATGTAACAGCCTGAGAGTATGGTTTAATGGAATATGGATAGATTACATGTTTTTCTTTGTCCTTTTATTAATAATTTTGTGTTGCTCATATGATGACACAACCATTTTTATCCCACTTCATGATGCTAGCAAGCGTATGCATGGGATTGCTGTGCGTGATTCATTCAGTTCTTTGTCGTACTTCATTGTTTCCAGTTTCTTGCACTTGCACATTTGTCACTGGCACATTGGCCTCCCCATTTTGAGGACTATTTGATACGATTGCTATTCATCTTTATGCACTGCATTTCTATGACCTTCGTCAATCTTGTCTTTGAGTGAAAAGGAGGTTGGAATCGGACGTCAGGCGCTAGCAGTGCACCATATATGATTCTGTGACATCACAACCATGCAGGTGCTATTGTGGAGATGGAGCTAAAGGGCAGGAGACCTAATTCAACTTTTTTAAGATCCAGTTTGATGCCTCCATAATTTTATGAAGTATAGAATCTGCAGGTAGAATTTTCACCAGAATCCTTGTTACTAAAGGCAAGTTATTTATTTGTCTAGGATGGTTTTAATATGAGATGTTCTACTGGAATTCTTTGGCAATTTACTTGGAAAACAATAGACTTTCAGTTATTAGAAATCCCAATGTGTACCCTTGTGAAAATCTGTAATCAATGCACTGCATGGGGTTGTCCAATTGTGAGAAGTAATTTACCGGTTTTATGTTCCTAATATATAGTTTCATTTTACTTGCGAGACTCTTTCCATTGTATAGATGATGATCAGTGTCTTTTGGAGGACTACAATTATTAGTCTCATTGTTCAATATTAAACTGATATTGCCGTCCACTTAATGTTTCCGAATCTAATTTGTCCCTAGCAAAGTTCGACTTCTCTAATATGGGAGGGAGAAAAAGTGATTCTTATGGTGGCACCTAAGATATCACTGACTCGGTTAGTGATTTGGTGATCTGTTTGAGTACAAGTCAAGAAGTTCGGCATATGTATTTTAATAGGTTGTTGGGTAGTTGCTTTTTCATTTCATCCTCTGCCTAGAACATTTTTTTTAATTGTTAGAGATAAGGCAAGATAAGACATTTGCTCTCAGTTTGATTAATACCATTTATAGCTCCTTAGCAACTGCACATCTTAGGAGGTGAACATGCTTATTCACAGCCACTGGAGATTTTGACCAACCTGACCACCACCAAGCTGCCCTATCTTTTGCACCACTCCTGATGTTCATCTTCCTCTGAAGAGTCCAGGTGTTCAGATGTTGAAATAAATCCAATGATGTTGCATCACAGAAGTGTCTTGTTCTGCCCTGCCTTATCTGGTAGCCTTAGTCCTTCCTTCCTGGTACCTGCTCGCTCTCCTGTCTAAACCATGCAGGGAATGAAGAGCTCACACCACTCAGAATTGATGCTTCAATTTAGCTTCTGGGTCTGCCTGGCTTCTTGGGATTGCCTATACTCCGAGGACCCTCATACATGAACCACCACCTGCATTTCCACCGACCGACAAGAAATCTCAGCTCCGCACATCTCACCCAGGTACCACATATCTGCTGCTGCTGCTGCTGCTGCTGCTCCAGAGGACAATACTTTCCCCACCTTTCCGACAAAGCTTGGAACACCCTCCTCCTTCATTACTGTACTGCACCCTCGCTGACCCACTTCAGGAAGGGATGCAAGACCTGGCTCTTTTACTGATACGTGCAGCACAACACCTGGATACCCTATAGGGTGTTAAGCCACGCTATACAAGTACTACTTGATTGATTGGACTGCCCAAATCCAGGTTTATGCTTGATCTTCTTGTGGCCCGGGAGAGATAATGTAGCAACCTGGTTGTGTTTCTTGTTGCTTTGTTTACTGCCTGGATTTTGGTTTATGTTATTGAAAAGATTCTGGGCAGGTGCCTCCATTCTGCTTTTTCATGTTGCCACAGCCGAACATTCAACACTGATCCTATAATGAGGAAGAAGGCTGCCTAGGTTGAGCCTGCAACTTACAATGAAGCCTCCTGCCCTATTATGGAACTTCTATAACCAGGATTCCACATCTTTGTTCTCTGAGGCAACATAGACTTTCAGAGCAAACTGCTAAATTTGGAGGTCCCAAGAAAATAAGGTCTGGCTTTTCACCTGTTACCTCAGACCAAAGTAGGTTGCACGTTTCTAACACTCCTCCATTCTCCCCTCTTCCCTTTCCTTGGAAGGAGTTGTGATCCTGGTAAAAAGACAAGTAAGAAGAGACTGCCAGCAGAATAGATAAAATGTTACTCCTGCGGTGCAAAATATACAAATCATACAGACTAACCTGGTCCGCTGCAAGTACCACTGGGATGGGTAAAACACCTGTAGTAATACCCAATGAAGATAAAAACTCCTTTATAAGGGTCTTTCTAGTGGAACTGGTCTCACAGCTTACACTGATGTTACCCATGCAGCACTTGCACTGTGGGAGGTTTGATTACTGACTTTTCATTATAGAAAGCACTATCAGTGGGATAGGGAGTAAGCAGAAAGGGGCCCTCGTGCAGAAAGTTGACATTCTAATCACAATACATTCCATGTGGAATGTGATGACATAAGTATGTTGGCTTAGGGAAACAAGAGAATTCCACATATATCTTAATGTTAAATAATGTAATGGTACTCAATTTGCTGCCCTTCAATGGAAGGAAGACTAATTTTGATAGTGTATCCAGTAACCTGTGTACAAAACAATATGGTTGGTAGAATGCATCGTATTCTAAAGAGGTTCACCAGTGAAGTGGGAAAAGTAATAGGACATCCTGGTCTAGTACATCATGCTTTAAATTTATTGGCTGAAGAAGAGGGTTTAAGTGGCCTTGTAACGAGGATAAGGGAACCTGAACAGACTAAAATGAGTGATTTAGTGCTAGAATAAAATGGCACCAACTGTGCATCATTTAACTCACTTTGAAGTTCACAGCTTATGAAATACACTAGTCCAAAACAGTGTCCAGAATGCACAAGGCATTATCCTAACCTACAAGCACTGGTGTGTGGGCCTGATGCGTAGTGATCTGCAACCTGTTGAATGCTTTTCTGAAAACTGCAATTGAAGGCCACATCAACTTCCAATAGCTGGCAACTGTAGCCATCTCAGTCAGGCCATGGGTGAGCCTAATTAAAAATGTAAGTAGCCGAGCTGTGAAAATTATTTTTTAGTGCGTGGAATCAAAAATTGCTCAACAAAAATGCTCCAAATAATTATTTTTTTTAAAAAGCTGTAATTCTCAGTTCAAAACCCTGGTGGGCACATAATATCTTCAAGTGGCCTCACTGTTGACTTGGTAAATCACCAAGGCGGTTGAGTAATCACTGCAGAGATCTTTGGACAAAGGGTTTAATTTTAGCAGCACAGACTCAGACTGTTATCCTTTCTAAAAGTGTTTATGAGTTTGGCAACAATCACACATTTTATGAAAAGTGTTTGTCTTTGTTGTAAGTGGCCACTTTCATTGTCTTTAGTAGCAGTATAATCATCATTTTATTGCATCGAACTGTGCCTGTTGAGTGAATCTGTACTTTAATTCATTTGATGCCTCATTATGAAGCAATAACATATTTCCACATATATATATATATATATATATATATATATATTACCTACTGGCGGTCGCCAGTAGGTATATATAGTTAGGATTTTTTCTCTATGGGTTTTTTGAAAATTCTATGTCTAATAACTTTGGCGTTTGTGGACGGAATCGGCTGAAATTTTCAGGAAAATGGCACATTTTGTTTCTGAGCAGCCCTTGAAAATTTGGGGGGGGTTCGTCCAGTGGGGGCCGAGAAAAAAGGGGGGTCCCAAAACGTGTTTTTAACATTGAGTTTTCCATAGGGCGGTTGGCCTCACTTTTAGCCCGAACGGCTGAATGGATTTGCACGAAACTTGGCAAAATTGTAGGGACTGGTAGCCCGATGTGCCTTTTGTAGGTCTCAATATATGTGCTCCAGTGGATTTTGAGAAATTAACGTTTAAAAAAAGATATATATCTGTAACAGCGGACCGGTTAGCGCTCTGGTTCGCGGACTTTTCGCGCAACGGAGCTTTGTGAAGCGAAGCTGATTGGTTCTCCGGCGTCTGTCAACATTCCAAACAGTCCGTAGCGGCCGCCATCTTGTCTCTCGGTAGGATCGAGAGACAAGAGGAGGTCAAAACAAAGGGGGAAATAACTATAAGGGGGCATAGTAGATCCTCGCTGACCCCCTAGGTTTGATGTGGAGGTTTTAAAAGGGCCCCGCGGGGCAAAAAAAAAACAAAATAATAATAATCGAACGGCTGAATGGATTTGCACGAAACTTGGCAAAATATTAGGGACTGGTAGCCCGATGTGCCTTTGCTAGGTCTCAATATATGTGCTCCAGTGGATTTTGAGAAATTAACGTTGAAAAAAAGATATATATCTGTAACAGCGCTCCGCTTCGCGTACTTTTCGCGTTACGGAGCTTTGCGAAGCTGATTGGTTCTCCGGCGTCTGTCAACATTCCAAACAGTCCGTAGCGGCCGGCATCTTGTCCCTCGGTAGGATTGAGAGACAAGAGGAGGCCAAAGCGAAGGGGGAAATGACCATAAGGGGGCATAGTAGATCCTTCCTGACCTCTTAGGTTTGGTGTACCATTTTGCCAAGTTTGGTGTAATTCCGTTCAGCCATTCAGGCTGTAGACGTATGTAAATGTCCTATGGAAAATTGCATGGGGAAAACACATTTGAAAGTGTTGAAATTTAGAACCAATTAAAATGTTACTTTGGTTTTGTATTTGTGTGTGATGAAAGTTAATTGGTTATGTATATATGTCAAATGAGAGGAAACCACAGCCATTTTGTGATACTACTGTCTGAGGTACATTTGTGAGGAATTTTTGGTGGTGAATTTCTGGTGTTTGATTTACACAGTACTAACACTTCTGCTACTTTTAAAAAGGTGAGTTGTTAATTTGTATGGGGAACTATGTTGTACACTTGAAGATAATTTGAAAAATGTTTTCTGTTATTTATTTGCAGTCCTTCTGTTATACTAAATACTTGATAAAGTTAGTTTTATATTATGTATTACTAAAGACGATAAATGAAAGTGATTATTTTTTTCTGCAATTTACAGCAAGCAATTTCAAAATAAAATGGCTCACAATGAAGAGACCGTGGCAATTTCTTTTGAATTGTCCAACACATTGATTGAAATTGAGAGCACCAATAATGAAATATTGTCACAAGGAGGACATGACTTGTATGATTCCATTAGATTGATTGAAATGGACAGCACCAAGAATGAAATATTGTCACAAGGAGATGACTTGAATGATTCCACTACATTGATTGAAATTGAGAGCACCAATAATGAAATATTGTCACAAGGAGGAGATGGCTTGTATGATTCCATTAGATTGATTGAAATGGACAGCACCAATAATGAAATATTGTCACAAGGAGGAGATGACTTGAATGATTCCACTACATTGATTGAAATTGAGAGCACCAATAATGAAATATTGTCACGAGGAGATGACTTGAATGATTCCACTACATTGATTGAAATTGACAGCACCAATAATGAAATATTGTCAGAAGGAGGAGATGACTTGAATGATTTTTTTGATCAATCTCTTGATGGCGAATTTATCGAGTGTTTGGAGACCATAGAGTTACAAGAATCATCATTGCAGACTTTTAATGAGGAGATTCCAGATGAGATGATTGAAGAGGAAATTACTGATGAGGACATGTTACTAGTTCTTTCAAATTTAGAAAATTCTGAAGAATAAATTTATATTTAGAAATCAAAAATTGTTTGAGACATTATTCATTTTTATTTTTAATTTATGAGGTTGTAGCGAAGTGATTGTAGTATAAAATGAGACTTATAGTATAGAGTGCAACATTTTTATGTTACATGGTAAGTTTACTCATATTTACTTCCCTTCTGCCACTATATTATCTCCAATGTGTATTTGACATGTCTTCTTCATCTCCGGCCTCCTTTCTCTCACTGTGTGTCTCCGATGCATCTTATCGCTGGTATTTTGTGTAATTACAGAAGAGAGTAAAATAAAATAGTTTGGAACGTGAAAAGGGGGCAAAGTAGAGTACTCCTCACCCCCTAGGCCTTTTTAGGCGGTCCCAAAAGGATCAGTTTCTGCTTTCCTGAGAGATTATGGTATGAGTTCCATATACCACAATAACTTGCATTACAACATGCAAGATATCTATCTCCTATTACCAACTTTTGGAGATATTCGCGGTAAGCGCGAATATCTCCAAAAAGTAACACCTGCCCTGAGCAGTTCTTAGCCATGTTATCCAATGGGAGGTGGATAACATGGCTAAGAGTATTAGCTCGGTAATGCATGAATATCGCTGAGTTTTTAGCGATATTCATGCATTGCGGCCGTTTATTATCGCATTTGCGATAAACCTTGATAATAGTAAGGTTTATCTTCGATAATTTCTGACGATGCTTAGTGGTAAAAAATTGGTTGGTAAGCATCGTTAGCGATAAATATCGCTTAACTTTGGTAATATGCCCCAACGTCTGTTAACGTTCGATTCGAAGGAAATGAGGAAGTGTTGAAAAACATTGTCTGCGCCATCTTGCCTTTTTTGAAATGCCACACTTTTGTCGTGCACGGCAGCCATTTTAGATGTCTTGACCAGACCCACTCTCTGCACGCTGTCGATTCGTAGCATGGCTCCTCACCCTCGTAAGCATCTC
Source organism: Lissotriton helveticus (assembly GCF_964261635.1). Taxonomy (NCBI): domain Eukaryota; kingdom Metazoa; phylum Chordata; class Amphibia; order Caudata; family Salamandridae; genus Lissotriton; species Lissotriton helveticus. The sequence goes on from NC_136067.1 coordinate 653,652,162, forward strand.
CCCCAGGCACTGGTCACCACCGCTCTCTGTCTTATGCATGGGCAATAAACCTTCCCCCATCTGCGCTGCTCTTCCCTGAGAATCACACTCTGTGCCCGCCCGACACCTCCCTTTCGCCCTATTCACTACCGCACCCTCTGACACTCCTCTTCCTCTGTGTCCGAATGTCCAGGCCGGTCCTAGGCTATCAGCTAGCCCTGCAGATGTAGTTTATGGCCCCAGCTGTAAAGAATCACCCCTCTTCAAAGGAGTTATAGTAGATCAAGGACCACACCCGATGTGATCCGTCACAGCACACGCGTTCCTATCTGAAAACCATCCTGTATTGTGATTGGGGAGGGGACCGAGCCTGAAGCGGAAGATTCCAGGAATGACTCTTTGTACATCAAAGTTTTTACAATTATGTGTCACATTAAAAATATATAGCACTCCAACAAAGTAGTAGGAATATAAAACTTTAATAACATATAAATATATACAACAAAACAAAAACAGTAAAAACATTTAAACAACGAAGAGACCGTGGCAATTTCTTTTTAATTATCCAATAGATTTATTGAAATTGACAGCACCAATAATGAAATATTCTTGTCAGTAGCGGTCTGTTGTGCGAATAGTTCCAAGGCAGCAGAACGCGCTGAAATCTAGATGGCACGAAAGTGATGTCTAGTAAGTTGCCGCCCAGCAAAAAACGGCGTGGGGCGCCGCGGGGGTGAGTGAGTCCAGTAGGCACCACAGCTATTCTTACCGGCATTGCAGAATTACTGCTGGGGACAATGCCTGTGCTGTAGCAGGGTCACAGCAGAAACAAAAAGGATTCTGTTGAAGATGTTGTTGGTTTTCAATTTGAAAACAGTTCTGGTGTCAACTGCTATGCTAATGTAGTGGTTAATGTTTTGTTTTCTCTAGAAAATGTAAAAGAGGGGGAGGCAGTCCAAAGTTCCGTTAAAAGGGCAAAGGAAAGGATCGGTGGTTTGAACTATCAGTCAAAAAGGGGAGGGGGTGCAATAATTTTTCCTACCGGGTCACACTGTGCTTTCACCGGAAGTAAGGTCTGCAGGATTGTAGTAATTCAAAGTGAGGCTGGCGCCAGCATGGGAGCGCCGACGTCCCGCGGATACAGTTTCGTCACTCCACGGGCGATCATGGCAGTCATTCCCCATCGGGGGTCGGAGACTCCCGCGGCTCCTCTAGAATCTTCAAGGTCGTGGAGGACTACGGTGGTGGAGTCAACCAGTGACCGGGCCATTTCTTTATGTTGGGCCCGCTCTTGCCAGGTCGACCGCCATTTTGAGAGTTCGGCAGCTACCGGCGATCGCGGGGTCACATGAGCGGACGGGCTCCACCCTGCCGGGCGAGACGTTGCAGCATGGCCACAGTGGAAGAACCGTTATCTAGGTCGTTCCGAAACTGTGCAGCACTGTAGTTGTTAGGATACCACCGCCTGGAGCGCTGAGGGTGCAGCTGGGAAGCCTCCACCTGGGGAGGCGGGAGAGGCCTGTTCGCACCGTCTCTCCCTCCCAGTGCACCCCACGGCGTCTCGCTTGAGATTTGTTATGGCCGGACCAGGCGATGAGGACGAGGGGGGGGTCGGAGGCATGTGCAAGACATCCCCCTCCAGTGTTGTCGCAGCCATTATAAAAGAAAGAAGTGTCCCGTCCGTCTTCGGGCCGGGCTTCCGGTGGATGTCGGCCGGACGCCCCTGGCTCTGGCCCCATGAACGGGTTTCTTGGTTTATCGGCTGCAGCCGGATCCCGTCGGCCTCGGCCCCCCGACCGTTGGTGGTCGGACCGGAAGAGCATGTGGCGGGACTACCTGCAACTCTCAAGGGCCACCGCGGCCGGACTGGGAGAGAGAGGGGAGGGTCGAGGAGACATTCCCCCCCCCTGCAACTGTTCAGCGTTGTAAAGGCAATCCCCTGGCCGGGTCCCGCTGGTCTCGGCCTCTCCTCCGGCTACACCCTACGTTAGGATCTCCTGGCCGAGGCGTGGCAGCAGGACCTGCCTTATATGGGCTGCTCCCGGCTGGGCGTAGCCGGAACCCTGCCCCACCTTGGAAGTTTCCAGAGTGGGGGTGGATGTTCTACTGACTTGCATTTTCCCTAGTCTATCGATTTTTTTGGCGTGGCAGGCGGTGGGACAGCGAGGGGTGATTTGGTTTCTCTTACTGTTTTTCTGGTCTCTCACCACTGGCATATTTTAACGTTTTCTTGTTTCTAGGACATTAATAGGTTTTATCATTACGTTATGTTATCGTTTCTTTGTTCGTTGTTTAATAAAAGTTCATGTTCATCAGTGGCCTACTGATTTTCGTTTTCCTATTTTTTTCTTTCCAGGTTGTTTCATGGTAAAGTTTCTGTTAACAGGATACAGTGATCACTTCGTTATTATTGCATATGTCCTTTTCACTAGGGGTGCTCTCTGGTCGGGCCAGATGACGTATCTCTAGTAAATGGTCCGGGTGAAAAAGGTGCATCAATCAGTGGGGAGTAGATAGGCATGACAGATTACAACGGGGGAGAACGGTCCGCATTACGTACCCTTTCACTACTTGCAAAGATTTTCCTACGTTTATTTGCAAACAGGGAATACCTCCAAAAAGAACTAATTCCCAAACAGTCAATGTTCGGACAATCAATCAATCAATGAGGAATGAAATAGGTACGACGTGTTAAAGGCTTGCGTTACCTACCCTTCACTATCTGCAAAGGGAGATAGAATATTCCTATTCTTCCTCGTTTGCAGGTAGAGAAGATCGTTAAGAGAATTAACTTCGAACAATTCAATGCTCGATTGAAACAATCAACAAGGGGTACTGTGAACACAAATGAACGCCGCTTATATACATACGCATTGCTATTTTCAACAGGTTGTTCCTAATGTTTCTATTTTAGCGAGGTCAAAAGAGATCCCATTAGTGGCCTACTGATTTTGCTCGATTCCTTTTGTTTTTTTACACGATTTTTCGCTATCTGCAAAGACTAAACAGAGTATTGCGACTCTGTGCTTGTTTGTAAATAGAGAATGAACCAAAGAGAACAATCAATCAAATGGAGAGAGAAGCAGGCACGACGGATTACAAAGGGGGAAAGGGCTGCGTTAACTACCCTTCACTATCTGCAAAGAGAGAGTACTCCTAATAGAAATGAGGGGTGGGGGGCAGCAATCAAAGCAGATCAGTGTGCATAAACACGAAAAAAAAAATTCTTACCACGTACTTGACATTCGACAGCTTATGATATTTGCTATTAAAAAACCATTGAAATTCACTGAAAAAACCATAGGTTATAGACCATATATAGTTAGGAATTAGCATTTACAAAACCTTGAAAATTCACTGAAAAAACCATAGGTTATAGACCATATATAGTTAGGAATTAGCATTTAAAAAACCTTATTTTACTCACACAAAACCATTGAAATTCCATATATAGTTAGTTGCACTAACTATATATTGCGCACCCGCAATCCACTGCTGATGATGTCACATATTACATCATTTATGACATGGTCAGTGACATCACTGATGACATCACTGATGACATCTCAAATGACATCACTGATGACATCTCACTTGACATCAATGATCACATCACTGATGATATCATTCATGTGACAATACAATGCATCTCCTCACATTTTAATATAACCTCTGTTTCACCCAGTGTTAAAAACAGAGTATAATTTTTGAAACCATTGACACACCAATACTAGTTACTACATACGTACTCACTGATTCCTACGTCTACACACACATTCACTCATTCACCCATACAATCATTCATACATACAATCACTCATGTTTACAACACAATCATATGCACTCATACACCTATACAGACACTCACACTCTGCCACTCATCCATGGAGTTACTCACACACCTAGTCAGTCCTGTAAAGAATCAATCACACTTCCATTTTCTACTCTATACAGTTAAACATAGAGCACCTTACGTTTTCAACCATATACTAACACATACTTACTCTCTTATACAATCATTGATACAAGTACACATTGATCTGTACAGAGTCACACACCTCCCATCCAGCCACACACACACTCAGTCTCCCATGCAAATACTTGGGCAATCAATCAATAACCCATATAGTTACTCATATAGCTACTGATCAACACATGCAGCAGTTTACAGAACAACAGACATAATGATGCACAAATTAAGACAGTTTAGTCACTAACCCATGCACTCAGTGAGACACATTTAATCACTCACTCATACATTCAGTCATGCACCTACTAAATCCTTCGTCCAGACACTTATACATCCACTCATTCTTCAATATGTAAGACATATTTTAACTTTACAGAAACATAGTCACTGGATGTTGTCATCAGTGATGTCATCAGTGATGTCATTTGAGATGTCATCAGTGATGTCATCAGTGATGTCACTGACCATGTCATGAATGATGTAATATGTGACATCATCAGCAGTGGATTGCGGGTGCGCAATATATAGTTAGTGCAACTAACTATATATGGAATTTCAATGGTTTTGTGTGAGTAAAATAAGGTTTTTTAAATGCTAATTCCTAACTATATATGGTCTATAACCTATGGTTTTTTCAGTGAATTTTCAAGGTTTTGTAAATGCTAATTCCTAACTATATATGGTCTATAACCTATGGTTTTTTCAGTGAATATATATATATATATATATATATTCACAGAAAACTCCAAACGCCACTTCCAACCTCGTAGATTAGCGAAGCGTCAAGCAGGAGACGGACCACCAGATTAGGTAACAATTCTTTTAATCCAGGTTTAACGTTCGTTTCAGGAAATGCATAACGCGTTTCGGGCTGCAAGCCCTTGTTCACATGCACAAGACTGTTTGTTACATTTTTACATTTATAATGCCAAGTGATCACTGGTACACGCCCCTCCCACACATCATGTGGTCATAGACATAGTAAACATACTTTTTACCGCAACATGTGCAAACAAGCTGTAAATATAGTATAAATACTTATATTAGACATAAAATCATTGTCATATATTTTGGAAGCAATTAAAACTATTACGGGATAAATCCGTTAGTTGCACATGTTATTTCAATTTTACCACATACAGACACCCTTGGTTCCATAAGGGATGCGGAGACTATTTCTATTTGTTTGTCATTATCTTATTTAGGGGTGGGCATAGTCCAGTGGATAAAGTGTAAAGTGCTTAATATTAGTGCCAAACAGTGCATGTCCTAAAGTGCAAAAATTCACATAAGTGCTACAATATATTTACAAGAGAAGGAAAAAAGTGCATAATGCCTGATAAAACTACCTGCATTTAGAAATGATTACTCCATGCTAACTACACAAACGGACAATAGTCACATTTTGTATGATAAAAGCTTGATAAAAAACATTTCATATTATTAACAGGGTTCATCATAAAAAAGTGATAAAAGGTGATAATACAAACACCCTGTGTCTAAAATTAGTGTTAAAATTAGATATATAAAAAAAAAAATTCTTTTAGTATTAAATATATTTACACAAAGGGGTTGATAATTGCACAGATTATGATCCCTGGCTAACAGGGGCCCTGACTAGCCAGGGCTATTACAGCAAACATATACCGAAAAGAAAGACCTTGATCATTGATGTTGCAAATCCCCTGGTAACAGGGAACCTGACTACCAAGGGTGATATAAATCATATAAATTTGCAGGAGATCAAAATCAGGAAATGCCACTCGAGGGCCAGCCTACAAAAAAGTGTGTAAGTCCTCAGTGTTGTTGAGGCCATTCGGCCACTTACTGTTGAATTCCAGAATCATGTTCGATTCGAGCTGTCTGAGCCTCAACTCTCTGTTGCCACCTCTTCGTAGTTTAGGCACTGCCCCTACAACAAAATATGTCAAACAATTAATATCTTTATTGTGTTTGATTTCGAAGTGGCGTGCCACTGGGTAACTAGGGTCACTGTGCAGAATTGCACGCAGATGTTGTAGGATCCTGACGTGCACCTGCTGCTTAGTGCTGCCAATGTAATTAAGGCCGCAAGTGCACGAGAGGACATATACCGCAAATTCTGTCTTACAGGTGTGTTGACCAACAATTCCAGTTGCCGTGTCGCTGAAAGGGGTGTTGTAGTAAGTTTTGTTTACCCCAAATTTACAGGCACGGCAACTGGCACATTTTCGGAAACCACCTGCAGATTGCAGCCAGTTTGCTTTTACTTTTAATTCTGGACATGATTGGTCCAAGACTGCGCCCATGTTGCGTGCTCTGCGAAAAGTTACCGTTGGTTTCTGCGGTAAAAAGGACCCTAGGATGCTGTCAGATAAAACAATGGGCCAGTTCCTATTGATGATCTTTCTGATTTTGCACTCCTGGTCACTGAAAGAGGTAATGAATCTAGGACAAACTTCAGACTTGTGCTCTGATGAAGTGGTCAGATCTACCTCTCCATCAGTGACAGGTAAAAGGCTCTCACGGGTCCTTAGATCAGCTTTAGCCAAAGCTCGATCAAAAGTTTTCTTTGAGTACCCCCGTCCCCTCAGTCGTACTTCTAATTCCCCTACACATTGCATAAAATCAACCTCAGAGCTACAAATCCTTTTCAGTCGGAGAATTTCTCCGTATGGGATGCTCTGGATGGTGTGTTGTCGGTGTAGACTAGAGGCATGCAGGGTGGTATTGCCTGCGGTCGGCTTTCTAAATAATGTAGTGTGGAGTTTCATCGAGTCATCAATATAGACTTTAACGTCTAAAAACTCAACCTGACAAGCGCTAATATGCGATGTAAACTTTAAATTCAGGGAGTTATTGTTGATTTCCTCGATGAAGGAGAAAGCTTCCTCCTTTGCGCCTTGCCACACGATAAAAATATCATCGATGTACTGCAGATATTTGATTATCTTTTCATTGACCCACACCTTATGTGTCTCATTGAGGACCCACTCCTCCCACCAGCCAACGTGAAGACACGCATAGCTGGGGGAGAAGCAGGCCCCCATTGCCACGCCTCTCACCTGTCGCCAAATCTCCTTACCAAAAGAAAAGTAATTGTTATTCAAGCACCACTTTATGAGACTTAAAATTGCCTTATTATGTTGATAATAATGTGCTGGTCTCTGGCTCAAGAAATATTTTACAGCATTGAGGCCATCTTCATGTGCTATACTCGTGTATAAAGATTCAACATCGAGTGTCATTAATAACATGTCCTCCTGCCATTCAATTGTCTCTATTTTCTTTAAAAAGTCCGTGGTGTCACGGACATAGCTAGGTAGCTTTTTGACAGGGTCTTGAAGGAAGAAATCTATATATTGGCCTACCCTTTCACCCACACTATTCAATGCAGAAATAATAGGTCTGCCAGGCATAGGTCTAATACCTTTGTGCACTTTTGGTATCAAGTAAAATGCAGGGAGGGTCGGCAACTCATTATGCAGAAACTTGAACTCATCCCCTGAGATGAGTCCTTCCCTGCGCCATCGTGATAATAACTTATATAGGCTTTCACAAGCTTTGCCATAATCCTTATTGCTAGATTTAACATAGCAGTTAATGTCATGTAAATGTCTATGCGCCTCCGTGATATGTTCCGCTTTAGGCCATAACACCAAGTTCCCACCTTTATCCGCAGTCTTGATTACAACGTTAGGGTTAGTGCTGAGTTTCTTCATAAGGGCATAGTAATTAGCACGTTGTTGGTTGAATACTTGCCTCTTGTTGCTGTTGGTCGATTTGTAAAGAGCTTTCATTTCCGTGGTGATGCAGTCATGGAAAGTATATATATATATATATATATTCACTGAAAAAAACATAGGTTATAGACCATATATAGTTAGGAATTAGCATTTAAAAAACCTTATTTTACTCACACAAAACCATTGAAATTCCATATATAGTTAGTTGCACTAACTATATATCGCGCACCCGCAATCCACTGCTGATCATGTCACATATTACATCATTCATGACATGGTCAGTGACATCACTGATGACATCACTGATGACATCTCAAATGACATCACTGATGACATCACTGATGACATCTCAAATGACATCACTGATGACATCACTGATGACATCTCAAATGACATCACTGATGACTATATCCAGTGACTGTATAATTCTGTAAAGTTAAAATATGTCTTACATATTGAAGAATGAGTGGATGTATAAGTGTCTTGATGAAGGATTTAGTAGGGGCATGGCTGACTGTATGAGTGACTGATTAAATGTGTCTCACTGAGTGCATGGGTTAGTGACTAAACTGTCTTAATTTGTGCATCATTATGTCTGTTGTTCTGTAAACTGCTGCATGTGTTGATCATTAGCTATATGATTAACTGTATGGGTTATTGATTGGTTGCCCAAGCATTTGTATGGGAGACTGAGTGTGTGTGTGGGTGGCTGGGAGGTGTATGACTCTCTGCATAGATGTGTGAGCAGTTGATTGACTAGATGTATGGGTTCAAAAGTGCATGTGGAAACAGCTGTATGGGCGGTTGACTGTGTGCATGAGTGTATTGGTGAGTGAATGGATATCTCAGTGCTACATGTCAAAGTAAGTACATATGTAAAACACAGTACATGTGAGAGTTGACATATATAAATAACTGTGCATAAGAGCCAGTGAATGTGTGAGTGGCTGTATGGATCATTGTGAACTTGTATCCAGGATTGTATAAGTGAGTAAATATGTTTTAGTATATGTTTGAATAAGTAAGGTGTGTATAACTGTATAGTTGAGGAAATGGAGGTGTGATTGATTCTTTGCATGACTGACTAAGTGTCTGAGTAACTCCATGGATGAGTGACAGTCTATGAGTGTCTGTTTACACTGAGTGTATCTAAGGTTATATTAGAGTCTCAAGAGGTTCATCGTATTATCACATGAATGATGTCATCAGTGATGTGATCAGTAATGTCAAATGAGATGTCATCAGTGATGTCATCAGTGATGTCATCAGTGATGTCATCAGTGATGTCATCAGTGATGTCATCAGTGATGTCATCAGTGATGTCATCAGTGATGTCATCAGTGATGTCATCAGTGATGTCATCAGTGATGTCATTTGAGATGTCATCAGTGATGTCACTGACCATGTCATGAATGATGTAATATGTGACATGATCAGCAGTGGATTGCGGGTGCGCGATATATAGTTAGTGCAACTAACTATATATGGAATTTCAATGGTTTTGTGTGAGTAAAATAAGGTTTTTTAAATGCTAATTCCTAACTATATTTGGTCTATAACCTATGGTTTTTTCAGTGAATTTTCAAGGTTTTGTAAATGCTAATTCCTAACTATATATGGTTTATAACCTATGGTTTTTTCAGTGAATTTCAATGGTTTTTTAATAGCAAATATCATAAGCTGTCGAATGTCAAGTACGTGGTAAGTGAAAACATTTTCGTGTTTATGCACACTGATCTGCTTTGAATGGTGCCCCCCCCCCCCTCATTTCTATTAGGAGTACTCTCTCTTTGCAGATAGTGAAAGGTAGTTAACGCAAGCCTTTGCCCCCGTTGTAATCCGTCGTGCCTGCTTCTCTCTCCATTTGATTGATTGTTATCCAAGTATTTACTGTTTTAGAATTAGTTCTCTTTGGTTCATTCTCTATTTACAAACAAACACAGAGTCGCAATACTCTGTTTAGTCTTTGCAGATAACGAAAAATCGTGTAAAAAAAAAGAAAAGGAATCGAGCAAAATCAGTAGGCCACTAATGGGATCTCTTTTTGACCTCGCTAAAATAGAAACATTAGGAACAACCCCTCATGACAAATACAAAACTAGTGAGATGAACTGAACTCCACACAATGATGGCTGCAAAACAGCTCGGCTCCGCCACCCACCCCGCCCAAAATAACGATAAAGAGCGGCTGCCATGATTGGTTGCGGAATGGCCACGACGGAGCTACAAAATGGTGCTGCTCTCATGCTAACCCCAGCTTCAGTCTGAAACATCCAGAAACACTGTAGACTACCAATTCGATCAGTTCCGGTAGCGCCCCAATGTAACCCGGTAGAGAAGAACTAGCCCTCCCCTCTTTGACTGATGGTTCTTGTTGCCTGTCCCTTCTGTTGTCATTTAACAGAACTATTTAGCCTGCTGAAAGGGGTTGTGTTCCGACCGCTGGTTGGTGGAGACATTTTGACTATATTCTGGACCTGCGTTGTCGCGTAATGCGTCATATGACGCGCTACGTTAGCGCATCCGGAAGTCATCCGGGGCGCGCAGCGCGTAACGTAAGCATAACAAGTCATGTGACTTGTTAATAAAACTTTTCATTGGTTCATTTTACTTTTCTTATTGTAATGATGAAAGGCTTGGTCATATGACCTAAAAATTACGCTTTTCATTACTTCCGAACATTATTTTTTCTTAAATATATGTTATAATGTTCCAGGCTAATGTACTTTCCCGGAAATTTTACAACTGTCCTGCAAGTAAAATATATTCTTTTTTCGAGAAAAAGAGCGTTTCTTCGTCCCATGACGGAGCCGTTGAGCAAAAGAGGGTCGACCTGCTGTCTTAGTCGCCGATACGCCTGAATATGAGATTCTTATCGATCACTTTATGTTGCAGGAATAGAAAACACAACAGCCCTTGACCATTTATCTTTACTGCGTTCCTTCGTATTATACCTTTTACCCTTCATGTAATTGGTCTGCTTTATTTCACTTGCCTTTTAATGATTCTAAAACAGTGACTATTATTAAAAACTTTACCAATGTATATACTACTACCATGTTTTCTTTTAAAAACCTTTATTGTGAAAATTTCATTATACAAATACGAGCCTATAACCACGTGGGCCTGCCACGGAGCAAACTGTAATCGTATATGATGAATAGACATTTACACTGTAGAGGAACGTAACGGGCGGGCCATTAGGTTGCAAGAACTAAGGTGTCTAACAGTTACGGAATCGGTGGACGTACATTTTATAATTAAAATACGACAGGGCCAGTTACAATAAAATGATCTAGATATACATTTGCGGGCAAGTACCATGGGTGACGTTAATTCGAACTTTCAACAGTACAGTAATCAATAACACATCAGAACTTAATATCAATAGGGATGTCGAAATATTCAATCAATTCTCGTCCCCGCCCGCCATGTGCTTCAAAACTGCATACGTATCTCGTGATTTCAAGGTTCTGCAACCAGTACACAACAAGGAGTTACGAGTCCCATTTATTCCGGCGCCATTTTGGGCGAGGACGGGCAGGTCCAGGATATAGTCAAAATGTCTCTACCAACCATCGACTATGATGATGTTCATATGCTGTATTTATTAGAGTAACACTCATCTGTCCACATGAAATTAATTTGCCACAATCTAAACATGTCATTTTAATCTTTCCAAAGTTCTTCTAAATATTTGGGACCGTTTCCCTTGCCTCTGAAGCTCTCAGTGCCACTTCTTTGATGAATGTACTAGCAGGTCAGGGGTTCTCCTCCAAATCTCTCTTTTATGCAGCACTATAATTAATTGGTGCCACCTCTCCATATGACGATGCATGGTATAGTTACCACAACTATATTTTTTTCGGTTCCTCTGGAGAGTTCATCGTGGCAGATGAAGCGTGTAACGTACCGGGCATTTACCTTTTTTTGCATGTACAGGAAAGGAGAAAAAAAATCGAGCGTCCGAGTTCTAAGGTGTCCCAGGGCCATTTTAGTGGACCAGGCCCAAATCCAAAGAACAGGCCGCCATTTTGAGAGTCCTCTTGCAGCCGCCTGTCGCTGTAGCATCAAGAGCAGCCGAAACTCAGCTGAATGGCAACTGAAACGGTAAAGGGGCGCCCCACTACAGCAGACGAGCCTCCACCTAGGAAGGCCCATTCATGCCGGCTCCCCCCCCCCCCCTTCGGGCACCCCACGCCGTTATTCGGAGCAGTATTGTAGGATGGCCACACCAGTGCGGCAACTTGCTAGACATCACCCCGGTGGTAACCGAATCTCAACGCCTTGTGGTGTCTTCTATTCAGAAAACATTGTTATGCTGCCTTCGGCCCCATTCGCACATCGGTCCGCAACTTAGACATCACCTCGGTGCCATCCGGATCTTGGCATCTCAGCGCCTTGTGGTGTCAGTCAGAAAATATTGTTGCGCTGCCTTTGGCCCCATTCGCACATCAGTCCGCTACTGACAACATCTCACAGGCCAACAGGGCGCCCCACGCCGACTTTTACCATTGTAGGATGGCCACACCAGTGCCACAACTTGCTAGACACCACCTCGGTGCCATCTGGAACTTGGCATCTCAGCGCCTTGTGGTGTCTTCAATTCAGAATATATTGTTGCGCTGCCTTTGGCCCCATTCGCACATCGGTCCGCTACTGACGCCATCTCACAGGCCAACGGGGCGCCCCACGCCGACTATCAGCATTGTAGGATAGCCACACCAGTACAGCAACTTGCTAGACATCACCTCGGTGCCATCCGGATCTCGGCGCCCCACTGCAGATGAAGTGCCTCTCAACTATGAAACCACCACGGTGACATCCGGATCTTGGCGCGTTGTGCTGCCTTCGGCCTATTCGCACATCGGTCCGCTACTGACGCCATCTCACAGGCTAATGGGGCGACCCACGCCGAGTTTCAGCATTGTAGGATGACCACACCAGTACAGCAACTTGCTAGACATCACCTCCGTGCCATCCGAATCTTGGCATCTCAACGCCTACTGGTATCTTCCATACAGAAAATATTGTTACGCTGCCTTTGGCCCCATTCGCACATCGGTCCGCAACTTAGACATCACCTCGGTGCCATCCGGATCTTGGCATCTCAGCGCCTTGTGGTGTATTCTCTTCAGAAAATATTGTTGCGCTGCCTTTGGCCCCATTCGCACATCGGTCCGCAACTTAGACATCACCTCGGTGCCATCCGGATCTTGGCATCTCAGCGCCTTGTGGTGTCTTCTACTCCGAAAATATTGTAGAAAATATTGTTGCGCTGCCTTTGGCCCCATTCGCACATCAGTCCGCTACTGACACCATCTCACAGGCCAACAGGGCGCCCCACGCCGACTTTTACCATTGTACGATGGCCACACCAGTGCCACAACTTGCTAGACACCACCTCGGTGCCATCCGGATCTTGGCATCTCAGCGCCTTGTGGTGTCTTCAAATCAGAAAATATTGTTGCGCTGCCTTTGGCCCCATTCGCACATCGGTCCGCTACTGACACCATCTCACAGGCCAACGGGGCGCCCCACGCCGACTTTCAACATTGTAGGATGGCCACAGAAGTGCGACAACTTACTAGACACCACCTCGGTGCCATCCGGATCTTGGCGCGTTGTGCTGCCTTCGGCCTATTCGCACATCGGTCCGCTACTGACGCAAACTCACAGGCCAACGGGGCGCCCCACGCCGACTTTCAGCATTGTAGGATGGCCACACCAGTGCACCTTACTAGACACCACCTCGGTGCCATCCGGATCTTGGCGCGTAGTGAAGCTGCAGCAGCTGCAAATAAGCTTCAGACAGTGTTACAACCGCTGCTCAGAACTCTCAACTATGACACCACCTCGGTGCCATCCGGATCTTGGCGCGTTGTATTGCCTTCGGCCTATTCGCACATCGGTCCGCTACTGACGCCGCCTCACGTGCCAACGTATTTTCTCCGCATTTTATACCCTATGCCGCATAACAGGTCATGTGACTTGTTTATAAAACTTTTCATTGGTTCATTTTACTTTTGGTTTCCTAATGATGGAAGGCTTGATCATATGACCTAAAAACAACACTTTTCATTGGATGAAAACTTTTTTTTTTCCCAAACGATGAAAGCCCCACCTTGTTTCTGGATGTTTCAGACTGAAGCTGGCGTCAGCATGAGAGCACCACCATCTCGTAGCTCCGTCGTGGTCATTCCGCGAGCAATCATGGCAGCCGCTCCCCACCAGAAGCCTGCAGGAGTCGGGGCCCCCAAAACTTTTGGTGAATTCTCAAGGCGGAGGGGACGCTTTCGAGAATGGGGTCCAAGTCCTAGCAGACAAGCGTCCGATTTCCAAGGTGTCCCAGGGCCATTTCAGTGGACCAGGCCCAAAAAGGAAACAGCCTGCCGCCATTTTGAGAGTCCTGTGACAGCCGCCTATCGCTGCACCGCAAGAGTGGGCGCAACTCAGCTGAATTGCGGCTTTTGACACAGTGGACCAAAAACGGACGGAATGGCAACTGAAACGGTAAAGGGGCGCCCCACTACAACAGATGACACTCCACCCGGAGAGGCCCGTTCACGCCGCCTCCCCCGGGGCGCCCCACGCCGTTATTCGGAGCAGCATTGTAGGATACCAAAACCAGTGCGGCAACTTACTGGACATCACCTTGGTGCCATCGTTCTGCTGCCTTGGAACTATTCGCACAACAGTTTGCTACTGATGACCCACCCCCCGCAACGCCCCACGCCGTTATTTGCTGGGTGGCAACTTACTAGACATCACTTTCGTGTCATCTAGATTTCAGCGCGTTCTGCTGCCTTGGAACTATTCGCACAACAGTTTGCTACTGATGACCCACCCCCCGCGACGCCCCACGCCGGAAATCTGGACGTTGTGCTGCGTTGGGACTATTCGCACAGCCGACCGCTACTTCGTTGTTTTTCCCTAAAAATGTTTATATGTTATTACTATTTTTGTTTTCTTGTATATATTTATAAATTATTAAAGTTTTATAATCTTACTACTTTGTCGGAGTGCTATATATTTTTAATGTGACACATAATTGTAAAAACTTTGATGTACAAAGAGTCATCCCTGGAATCTTCCGCTTCAGGCTCGGTCCCCTCCCCAATCACAATACAGGATGGTTTTCAGATAATAGCAACGCTTCTGCTGTGACGGATCTCATCGAGTGTGGGCCTTGATCTACTATAACTCCTTTGAAGAGGGGTGATTCTTTACAGCTGTGGCCATAAACTACATCTGCAGGGCTAGCTGATACCCTAGGACCAGCCTGGACAATCGGACACAGAGGAAAAGGAGTGTCAGAGGGTGCGGTAGTGAATAGGGCGAAAGGGAGGTGTCGGGCGGGCACAGGGTGTGATTCTCAGGGAAGAGCAGCGCAGATGGGGGGAGGTTTATTACCCATGCATAAGACAGAGAGTGGGGGTGACCACTGCCTGGGGGAGATGCTTGCGAGGGTGGGGAGCCATGCTAAGGATCGACAGCGTGCACAGAGTGGGTCTGGTCAAGGCATCTAAAATGGCTGCCGTGCACGACAAAAGTGTGGCATTTGAAAAAAGACAAGATGGCGCAGACAATGTTTTTCAACACTTCCTGATTTCCTTCGAAACGAACGTTAACAGACGTTGGGGCATATTACCAAAGTTAAGCGATATTTATCCCTAACGATGCTTAGCAACGATTTTTTTACCGTCAGAAATTATCGCAGATAAACCTTGCTATTATCAAGGTTTATCGCAAATACGATAAAAAACGACCGCAATGCATTAATATCGCTGAAAACTCAGCGATATTCATGCATTACCGAGCTAATGCTCTTAGCCATGTTATCCACCTCCCATTGGATAACATGGCTAAGAACTGCTCAGGGCAGGTGCTAGCTTTTGGAGATATTCGCGCTTATCTCGAATATTTCCAAAAGTTGATAATAGGAGATAGCGATGTTAGCGACTGTTTCCAGTCGCTAACATCTTGGCATGCCCACTTTGCATGTCATTAGTGATAAATATCACTCACATGCAAAGTGGGGCCCAAGATGGTCGCTATCTCCTACTAGCCGTCGCTAACTGGTGTTAGCAACAGCTAGGTAATACAGATATAATTTTATCTCCGCGAAGCGGAGCGCTGTTACAGATATATATCTTGTTTTTGAACGTTAATTTCTCAAAATGCACAGAAGCACATATATTGAGACCTAGCAAAGACACATCGGGCTACCAGTCCCTAATATTTTACCAAGTTTCGTGCAAATCCATTCAGCCGTTCGATTATTATTATTATTTATTTTTTTTGCCCCGCGGGGCCCTTTTAAAACCTCCACATCAAACCTAGGGGGTCAGCGAGGATCTACTATGCCCCCTTATGGTCATTTGCCCCTTCGCTTTGGCCTCCTCTTGTCTCTCGATCCTACCGAGAGACAAGATGGCGGCCGCTACGGACTGTTTGGAATGTTTACAGACACCGGAGAGCCAATCAGCTTCGCTTCGCAAAGCTCTGTAACGCGAAAAGTACGCGAAGCGGTACGCTGTTACAGATATATATCTTTTTTTGAACGTTAATTTCTCAAAATCCACTGGAGCACATATATTGAGATCTAGCAAAGGCACATCGGGCTACCAGTCCCTACAATTTTGCCAAGTTTCGTGCAAATCCATTCAGCTGTTCGATTATTATTATTATTTTTTTTTTTTGCCCCGCGGGGCCCTTTTAAAACCTCCACATCAAACCTAAACGGTCAGGGAGGATCTACTATGCCCCCTTATGGTCATTTGCCCCTTCGGTTTAGCCTCCGCTTGTCTCTCGATCCTACCGAGAGACAAGATGGCGGCCGCTACGGACTGTTTGGAATGTTGACAGACGCCGGAGAACCAATCAGCTTCGCTTCACAAAGCTCCGTTGCGCGAAAAGTACGCGTAGCGGAGCGCTGCCCGGTCCGCTGTTACAGATATATATCTTTTTTTAAACGTTAATTTCTCAAAATCCACTGGAGCACATATATTGAGACCTACAAAAGGCACATCGGGCTACCAGTCTCTACAATTTTGCCAAGTTTCGTGCAAATCCATTCAGCCGTTCGGGCTAAAAGTGAGGCCAACCGCCCTATGGAAAACTCAATGTTAAAAACACGTTTTGGGACCCCCCTTTTTTCTCGACCCCCCCTGGACGAACCCCCCCCCAATTTTCAGGGGCTGCTCAGAAACAAAATGTGCCATTTTCCTGAAAATTTCAGCCAATTCCGTCCACAAACGCCAAAGTTATTAGACATAGAATTTTCAAAAATCCCATAGAGAAAAAATCCTAACTATATATACCTACTGGCGACCGCCAGTAGGTAATATATATATATATATATATATATATATATATATATATATATATATATATAGTCACTGAAAAAAACCATAGGCTTCAGGCCTTATATAGTTAGGAATTAGCATATAAAAAACCTTTGAAATTCACTGAAAAAACCATAGGTTTCAGGCCTTATATAGTTAGGAATTAGCATTTAAAAAAAACATTGAAATTGCTCCTATATAGTTAGTTGGACTAACTATATTTCGCGCACACGCAATCCACTGCTGATGATGTCACATATTACATCATTCATGACATGGTCAGTGACATCACTGATGACATCTCAAATGACATCAGGCCTAGGGGGTCAGGGTGCTTCTACCCTGCCCCCTTTTTGAGTTCTCCACATTTGTTTTTCTGCTTTCCTGTACCTCATTCTACCGAGGCACAAGATGGCTGCCCACAATTTCTGTTTTGGAGTGTTGACAGACAGTGGCAGCCAATCAGCATGCAGCTCGTGCACGTAGGGGTACGCGCAGGTGCGCGTACGTACGCGTACGGGTAAGTGTACAAGTAAGCATACGGTGAGCTCATATAGATATATATATTTTTTGGGAGGTAATTTTCGTAAAAACCACTGGAGCAATTTTCACCAAATATAGCAAAGGCACCTCTGCGTACCAGTCCCTACAATTTTGCAAAGTTTGGTGTAATTACATTCAGCGGTTCGGGCTGTGGCCTTGTCAATTCGTCCTATGGAAATTAACATGGGGAAAACACGTTTTGGGACCCCCCTTTTTTCTCGGACCCACTTCACGAATCCCCCCGAAACTTTCAGGGAAGGAGCGCAGCGGAGCTGGCCTAAATTTTGGAACATTACACGCAAATTCCTCCACCGGCGCCAAAGTTATTCCCAATAGAAAGTTGCAGATTTCCTATGGTAGCTAGGTCCTAACTATATATACCTACTGGCTATCGCCAGTAGGATATATATATATATATATATATATATATCAGGACCAAGCTCCTGACATTTTGCTCTCTTCACCACTTTTACGCATCACTGCTCACTTTTTCGTGCACTGTACCAGTACTAAATACTGTCTGGTCACTGAGCATGGTGAAATGCTGACATGGGAGAGGAGGGTGAATGTGCTAGGCATGTAATCAAATCATCAGCACTTCAAGCAAGCCTGCTACCTGTAACACTTCACTTGCCTATCCTTGTCTTGATAGCCAGCTGCACAAAACGTGAGGTACTCAAGTATTACTGCTAAGGACTTGGACGGGTGCAAGCCAGGTCCAGGCAAGGGTTGAAGGAAGGAAGGAAGGAAGAAAGAAGGTAAGCAACAACTGGAAGAGATATTGCATATGGGAACGTAGCATAGGGAAGTAACAGAAGCATTCCCACAATCACGGCGGTTTAGAGAGCTATTTTCCATGGGTGACACCATTGGTCTACTAATGGACACAGGCAATTCTGTTAGCAGAAATAATGTGTCCATCGTTGTAATGCATAGATGCTTTGCTGTCCATAGATTGCAATGAAAGCACTCCTGTATGGACACATCTGATTAATGTAATAGAAAAGTGCTCTGTCATGAATTGTTGGTATAGTGCATCAATGGCTGATGTATGGAGGTTGATAATTGCACAACTAAATACTTTGGGCCTGATTTAGATCTTGGCGGACGGGTTACTCATCACAACCGTGACAGATATCCCATCCGCCGAAATATAAATCCCAGTATATCCTATCGGATTTATATTTCAGCGGACAGGAGGTCACTGTTGTTATGGATTAAACCATCTACCAAGATCTAAATCAGGCCCTATGTGGGCCTTACCTTTTGCTTCTTTCTCTGTGTAGTTCCTACAATCCATATCCATGTCTAACAAAAGGGCATTTATATAGGTAGAATGAGGTACAACTTAATCTTGTCATGCCCCAGTCTGACACATTTCAGTTTAGGGTTACAGGTATTTGTAAGCTTGTTAGTAATGGTATCTGTGAATAGCCAAAACAAATGCAAGAATAATTGTTGTAAGAGTTTATTCATACAAACAATTATGGTAGCTATAACTAACAGGTTCTGAAGTCAAGAATACACTTATGTAGTGGTAATGGAAGTGGAATTTACCCCCTCACACAATAAACACAGATATAGTTTTTCCACACACTTCATTGATAGGAAGCTTATCCGACAGATGAGCAACTTTATG
Source organism: Lissotriton helveticus (assembly GCF_964261635.1). Classification (NCBI taxonomy): domain Eukaryota; kingdom Metazoa; phylum Chordata; class Amphibia; order Caudata; family Salamandridae; genus Lissotriton; species Lissotriton helveticus. The sequence continues at coordinate 653,671,365 of NC_136067.1, forward strand.
CTTGTAGATCTATTTGAAATCAATCCATGTTTGGAGTGAAAGTTCAGCACGTGTGAATAACAAAGAATCTTCTGTTTCTCACATTATTTTTTACAGTCACTGGTCTTGCATTTAGTTTTAGATGAAGGACTCTACAGTGCTAGATGGAGCCACAGGAATGCAGGGGGATGGGAAGAGTGGATTGAAAGAGTGGAACCGGACAGCAAACAGAATAGGAAAAAAGTAAAGTGAAAGTGTACAGAGTATAGTTGAAAGCATGGATGCAAACATTTGTTCTGGGTAAATCATGCAAAGACGTCAGTGAAGTACCCTCTGTATTATTGAGCGCAGGACCCTTATGTTCCTTAACGGACTCTGTAGTCATGTGTGGTAAGTGTTTGGGCACGGCTAATATAATTCATAATACAGTATGTGTCAGTTAATGGTTACACTCTTGAGAATAAAGACGTGTAATACCGAGCTCCGTGTGTGGCGTAATTCATTTACATGCTACCGGGCTGTGGAGGAAGCTACAACTGGCGGCGACATACTGGATACGTAAACCATGGAACCTGAAGAGTTAAGAGTGCTCTCCCAGAGAGTTTGTCGAGGTCCTGCAAATTGCTTGTCTGTGACACGTGCACCTCAGTCGAAGTGAAGAATCGACGGTTGGCGTATTTTGAGTCAAAGGGCAACTTCAGCCAGTACAAGACCTTTGAAGAAAGTGAAGGCCCCACGGAAAGTTTCTTTATTGTCGGTAAATGAACTGCTAATACGATTGAGATAAGAAGTGCAACACCACAACTTAACGCAGAGCCATTGTTCATAGAGTACAGTAATGCTAACGGCAGTGACCGACAGGAAGAGAAAGCACAACTAGCGTCTACAGTCAGATGCACGAGAACACTGTGAGGGGAAGCAGATAAACACAAAGGAAGATTAAAGGCGGAGAAAAACCAGGTACAATACAGAAAAGTTGAGAGTGGTGAAGAACAAGAGCAAGAGACAAAATTTTTTCACCATCAAAGAGGAATATTGTGCCTCACCACCTCCGGTTGGGTGTGACAGTACAAGCACTAGTCAGCGGGCTGATGCTCACAGCGAAAACACCTGGCCAGAAGACGCCGTAGGTCAAGTGCAGCCTGAACAGCATATAATCCTTGCAGCAGTTTTCGTGAAATTGCGATCTTCCTTTGATATCGCAAAAAGCGGAGTCTTGCTGTTCGATGGACTGCTCGGATTGAAACCTTTGACAATTTAATTGATGTGCTAGAAATAACAGATGACAAAAAGATTATCAAATATCTTAAGAACATAGCAGGAGAAGGAGTATAATAAATTATAAGGAAGCTACCACTGGTGGACAGAGTATCTTACTGGGATGTCAAGATGGCCTTGAACCTCAAGTTCAATATAATGCCGAACGTTGACTTTAAAATCTTTAATCAGGAGAGCGCGAGATGGTGAAATGATGAATACATTTGTTGAAAGACTTGAAATGATCATCAAACATTGTAAGTTCTTCGTAATTGAATTAATTGAAGCCTTTTGTCTCAGAGTTATAGATGGTTACCTGTCCTATTCCTTCAGGTGCCGAATGCAGAGAGAAACGCCAAGTTTGGAGAGTGTGCTCATGGCGGCCAGGGCTGAAGAACGTGTCAACAAAAAAGCCGCTAACATGGAGGTTGAAGACCTCAGAGTGAAACTACGTTGATACGAAAAGACAGAAAAAACAAAAGGTCATGATTCCAAAGTGCTGTCTCTGAAGAAAAACAAGCTGTGTTTTCGAGGTGGATTTTTCTTTCCACAAGAAGGTAAATTTCCCGCCATTGGGCAGATACATAAAGGTTGCAGTAAAGTGGACCATTTTGTAACAGTTTGCAGAGCGAGAGAAAATGTGAATGTGTCACGTCGTAAAAGACAAAACTGCTCCAGTGCTAGAAGGTTCCAGAAGCATTCCAGTCACGCCCACCGAAGAAAACAACATCAGTTGAGGCAAGTAGTAACTGAAAGAGACTGATTGTCATCTAATTCCTTGTCAAAAGGTTATTTGACACCACTGTTGAGGGACAGTGATGAAGATGGGTGTGCAATGTCTGCTGACTACTGAAGGATATGCGCATGTAGGTCTGATTTCTTGCAAGAAAGATTGCAAGTTGGAAAAGAATCGACAAGTGAAATCACAACATTTGTTTGGACATTTTCCAAAGATAAAGTTGCAGGTTAATGGCTGCTAGACACCATTTATCATAGACAGTAGTGTGTCAATAAATATACCAGCTGAAAGTACCATGAACTGTCTCCGGTGCCCCGTCTCACACCATCGACAACCAAAGTATACACATTGTTAACCTGGATACCAGTGCAAAGTCAAGGTTCATTTATGGCAACTATGCAACTTTTAAAAACGAAGGTACAAGCCCCAATCCTTGTCCTTCAGGGCACTGGGCACTTCGGTGAGTGCATGTTTACTCAGCTTTAACACTGCTGCTGACATGGGACTCATTTCTGTGAATTCCAATGTCAGTGTTTATCATGACATAGTGAATCATTTTCTGTCATTGTTTCATCGATTAGGAAAGCTTAAGACAACGAAAGTGCAGCTCCACATCAATAATGTCATTTATCCTGTTGATCAGCGACATTTTTGGATCACATTTCATCTACATGAGGCTGTTGAAAAAGAAATTTAGACTTTGCTGAACCATATCATTGAGCATTCTACTGGTTCAGTGTCATGGCTGTCACCGATAGTGGTGGTAACTATAAAGGACAGTGAAGGGTCTGTGCGAATCTGTGTTGACATACATCAAGCAAACAAAGTTACCGAAAGAGAAAGCCATCCAGGTCCACACATTGCCATTATGATTACCCAGTTGAATGGTCCCAAACTCTTTCACGCCTTGATCTGACAAAAGGATATCATCAGCCCGAACTGGAAGAAATTACAGGAACATTACTACAATTTCACCTCATGTTGGTTAGTTCAGATACAAAAGATCGGAGTGTCTTCAGCTGCCAAGCGTTTTCAAGATGTCATTTGTTGCATTATACAGTCTGTCTTCCATGCTTTCATTTAGAGTGATATTATGATAGTATTGGTGGCCACATGAAAGAACACGATAGACCCCTTACACAAGTGTGCTGTCTACTTGCTGATGCAGTTGAATGCTGAAAAGTGCAAACTTCAAAAACCAAAACTAAATTTGGGTACATTTTCTCAAAAGGGGAAGGACTCCAGATCCAGCCAAGGTTCAGGCTTTGTCATCTACCTTCCCTCCATAAGATGTTACCATGCCACATTCTTTTCTTGTTATGGCCAGCTTATGTTCCAGGTACATCCATGACTTTGCCACTGTGAGTGCCCCATTGAGAGAGTTACGAACACGGATGTCTCATTTCAGTGGTCAAAGCAGTGTGATCAAAGTTTGGAGACGATTAAGCATGTAATTGAAAATGCTACTGAAATGGCTTACTTTGATTCGAAAATGCATACAGAGATTTCGGAGGATGCCTGCCCAGTGGGCTTGAGCGCGATTCTTGCCATATATAGTGGACATGCAAACGCACAAAGGCGTATTGTAGCTTATGCTAGTCGAAGTTTGTCGCAAACTAAGGAAGCTTACTCGCAGTCTAAGAAAGAAAGCCTAGCTGTTGTATGGTCTTGCAAATACTGTCATGTGTTTCTATAGGGGAAACGTTTTACACTTGTTACTGATCACCAAGCATTGCTTAGACTGCAAGAGTATGACTACACTATTGTGCACAGGTCAGGAAAAGATCAAAGCCCTGCTGACCACTTTTCTTGAGTGCCCATGTAGTGCCAGGATACCCCTTCCAAATTGGCCGAGGCCTGCATTAACTTAATTGTGAGATCCAGCACTCCTGCAACTGTGTCCGTGGAGCAAATAAGTGCTGTTACCAATGCAGACAAGAATATGCTTATCCTCAAAGACATTATTATGCATCAGTCATGGAGAACACAGGTTTTTAAAAAATATATATTTTTATGGAACAAGCTCTATAGACAATACAATTCTTGTACAAAACCATGCGCATCTGAGTCATGATGACATTCACACATTGTAATTTAGAAGAACAAGGGATCTATTAGGGTGTGAGACATCATATGGAGAACACATCCTTGACCTTTTAAAAATAACAATGAACATCAGAAATTCAAGAATGTGAGTGTTAAACTGTCCATTACATGAGAAAGGATTATCTTGCTAGGGTCGAGAATTGTCATGCCTGAAAGTCTACACTGCAAGTCATTGAGGGATTCCTCACATTTTATGCACCTGCCTTGAAGGTTGTCGGTTCAAGATATCCAGAGTGAGACTGTAATCAGAGGGCCATGAGAGCCCCAGGACTGCCTAAGTGGCTAGTTCACCAGTGCCTGCGGTTACGGTTTCCCTTGTGTGTCCTCAGCCTCACGCCACAAGATCTACAAGAGTGATTTGAGCACCTAGATGACTCATTGAGAGGAACTATGATGTATATATGTTTTTGTTTATCTTTGTGTTTAACACAGGAGGAGCTGAAGTGTCTTGTGTATTATAGAGCACAGGACCCTTATGTTCCCTAACGGACTCCGTAGTGTAGTGTTGTAAGTGTTTGGTTAATACAATTCTTGACGCAGTACGTGTCAGTTAATGGTTACACTCTAGAGAAGAATGACGTGTAATACAGAGTTCCGTGTGTGGCATAATTCATTTACATGCTACTGGTGGGACGGACGCTACAAACATTTCAGTCCAGTTGCGCAGGTAACCCTTCCTGTGGAAGAGTGAGAATTTTGTGAAGTCATTATTTAATAAGTGATCCCTTACAAATAGAGAAGTTGGATCGGTTAACTATTGTTGCATGACTTCTATCAACCAATTGCTGACCTTGATTTGTTAAATGTTTAGTTTCAAGACATTTCGGGCAACATTCCCAATTCCACTTTATTATTATAGTTCTAATAATGTTTTAAATTCTGCTTTCCTCAACTAGTTCATTAAACTCTAATCAATGTTCCTCAACATAGTCAACATATTCCCACAGAACGCACAATCTGCTGCTTTACTCTATAATGCGTCATTTGGATCACTGTAATCATAGATTTTACTTCTGAGAAAACGGGTACATTCTTTGCAAACCAGCAAAAACGAGGTATATCGCATAAGTATAGTGGACCCTCTTTGAAAGGCGATTAGGAAAAACGAAGGAACTGAAAATGGGTAAGCCTGGGAAAGATAGTATGTTTGGATTGCAACGTCCTTCTTGCAGCTAGGTTCTGATTCGTGTTTGAAGGAAGCAGCAGAAAGTGTGTGTAAGGGTTTTAATTTTCCGGTTGTTAAGTTTGTTGAGACAGAGATCAGGCATATTGATTAATACCTTGGCTGAGAAGTGATGTATCCCTAAACATCATAGACACGAGCCACCAATGACAACAATGACCAAGATCTGGGCAGACAATGTGGACACTAGTCTCTGGAAAACACCCAAACAGTAAAGGGGTTAAGTATTATCAGTGATGAAAACCCTGATGTAGTTATGTGGTTATTTGCTCTTATAAATTAAGCTGCTGACACGCAGATGGATTATTTCAAGCCTACATAATCATCTGAGGAAGGGTAATTAACTAAATGGGTTTCCGAAAAGGGTAATATATCTCGCGCAAAAGGTTGCTTGGTACTTATGTAAAGGTATGCATTAAAAATATTCACTTAATATACAAACGCCCAAAAAGAACTTGTGATTTGCTATAACGCATTCACTTTAGTTAAAGCTGCCTTCTAACCAGATGTAATTAGCTCAGACCTCTTTCGAAACATGGTCTTGAAGCTGCCTTCTCTCGCTTTTGCTGTTTCCCCACACTTAGTGTTGTGATAATATTGCTCAAAATGTTCAGGCATAACTCATTCTTTAAGGAGTTTAGTCAGATGTGACTCCGAATTCTCTTACTGCCCATTCTGATAGTCATAAGGACAAAATCTCAACTTCAAACTTCAGAGCTCGTGTATCATTCTTTGCATCGATTACCTCAAAAGAACCCCTTCAGTTGCTGCACTTGTCTGACTCAAAAACAGATCACGTGACACTACTTCTGCGTGGTTTCTGAGAAACTTCATAGGGCTTTCTGCTCCGCTTTTTCCAGTATCAAATCTGTCTTTCACTGACAACAAGTTGCCATTGTCTCTGAAAAAGTCACATCATGTTTTTCAAAAAACCTTGACTTGGTTCCAGTGGCTCTATGTATCTGATCATTACTGTAATCCCTACTATTCTTATTCTTTTTCTCCATCTTTTCCTTCCCCACCTCCACAATGTGCTTGGATGGGGGAAGCTGTAACAAGTGCGGAGACAATAAGGTAAACATGATCTTAAGGTTGCATTGAAATAAATGGTTGCATAAAATGATAAATAGTACTTCCGAATCAGCACCTTGAGTCCATCATATGGAAAAGTCATTGAGATTAAAAGCCAGACAACACTTGGCAGTAAAGTTTAAGAACACTAAGAATTCAGATGCTGGGGACATGAGTCAGACTGAACATCAAAGCGAAGGCATACATTTTTAGGCCTCTACTTAATTTTAGGACATGAAGAAATCTACCACCAAATGTTTTCATCTTGGGCGATTAGTTTGGGCTCTCCATTCAGTAGCTTGTGAGCTACTGTAGCTCTCCAACTACCTCCGAGTAGCTTACCTGTGTGCAGCCCAGCTTATTAAATTAGAAAGCTTTTGCTTGGTTGAATTAATATACATAGAACAAAATTGAGATTATTCAACACTAATAATATTAGTAGCGCTCAATGTGTTTCATTCATTGAACATAAGTAGCTCTCAGTACTGAAAGGTTTAGAGACCCCTTTGTTTTCACAATGCTGATAAATGTAATGAAAAACGTGAAGGGTGAAGAAGGTTACAGGCAAGGATCCTAACTTTTTGTAACATATTTTTCCATACACCTATTAACTCCACTATGACCTTGTGTTGGTTTGGAGAGGGTAAAAGGCATGCTGGTCTTCCCTGTCGATGTTGTTTCTCAGTTTGATTCATTAGGTCGAGCCTGGGCAGCGCTTGCACTGCTGCGAGGCATGGAGTAGTGGAGTATGGCTCTGAAGCCCCACTCCCTTTCCATCCAAATTTTTAATTGGCTTGTGTCATTGTCCTTCGTAAACGCTGGCTTCCGAGTCATTATTAGGCTTGTTAGTCCCTCCTAGGTCCCGCCTTGTCTGCATTTGTTACTTCCCATAATGAGTGGACCTTTTACTGGTATTGTTACATGGTCTGCTTTATGAGTCGGTGAGCACTATTGTATTTAATGCTCTTCCCCTATCCCACTCACTACCATGCAGCATGCCACCCGCTTTTATTTTAACTTTTACTAACGGTGGTAATCTTTAACTATACGGGGCACATTTTTTTTTAATCTTTAGCAGGAAGGTCCGTATTTAGCGGGCACACTTTCCTTATTTCATTTACTAGCACCCATGAAGCACTTTCACATTTATAGAGGCCGCGCCCCTTTCTTTACACAAACTGTGTCTAAAGAAAGGTACACGGCCGAAATTAAAGTGTAAGGGCTGCATAAGCGCTTTTACCCAAAAAAATCTGTTTGTCAACTTAACAAACAGATGATTTTTTTTTGTCAAAGCCACTATGCCGCCGTTTTACTTTAATGTCAGACATGCCCCTTTCCTTAAACACTGCTTGTCTAAAGAAAGGGGCTAGTAAAACACATAGTTGCAGTGCAATAGGTGTCGCATTTGAGAGAGTTTAAGCCATTGCATTGCCAATAACTTAAACTCTTGTTAAAGCAAGACCTATTGCATTGCAAATGCTTGTTTGTTTTGTAGTTTTACATGTGCATTGAACTTCCTGGTCTACAGAAAGAGGATATGTTATAGATTTTAGTGTGTATACAGTTGTTTCGTCTATTTCTGTGCATTTTAAATCTTTAGATCGTTGAGCAAAGTAGTTATTGTTAGCTATTTCCGTTGTTTGACATATTCCTCTTGGGTGAATGCTATAAGCTTGCTTATCATAGAAATTAAGAATGTATTTACTGTCGGTGGATTTGAAAAGACAATGATTTAAGTGCCATAACCTCTAACTTGTTTTCGATTAAAAGAAAGGGGTGGAATGCTGTAGTTTTAAGAAATATGGACCAAATTACCGAATGTTTACAATGCGAAAGATCATTTCAATGCATTACATATAATACAACACGTGGGTCATTAGCTATAGCAGACGGTAAAAAGGTTATGTTTCTAATTATTTTCGTATCGTTAGCTGTCTGACTATGTAAATTACATCAAAGCAAAGTAATTACTCAAATACGACTTCTAAATCCCCCAACAGGTTGGGAATAAGGGAACAATGTGTTGCTCTGCTTTAACTTTGCAGACTGTAGCTCTAGTTTCAACAGATAGGCATGTGGTTTTGTGAAAATGTGGATCAGAAATATCCTTTAAATCCCTTTGGACTTATCTTTATCTAAACGAGCTCCATTTAGATATTGTTTGAGGGCTAGGGCTTTTTCATAAACACATGTGCCATGATTTCAGAGGAGTACTGTGAAATATATTTGATGGTGCGATTACCTAGTTCGTGTCTGTCTTTATCTTTGAATAAAATACTGTCATACTCCCCGTAAGTTTTTGTCCTAGGGTATTTTTCTCATATTTGTATATGGGGTTATGGATCCAGTGCTGATCACATTCATTTTATGGCTACAGCTGGTATTTTTAAATTACATCGCCTGCTAGTCCAATTATAGTATATTTTGTGCACTGAATGGTGCAATTAGTTCATGCTTATTAAGAGCTGTTGTGATTAGAATTGGTTAGAACATTGAAAAACCTGTATATATTCTGTTTTGATTACATATATCATTCCACACTTTTGGCGGCATTATTGCTTTTAGCATTGAAGGGGACCTAAAAATGTTTATCCATACAACACAGTGCCTATTTGTGGAGTGTTGATTAGGACATGTATGTACATTCCTCAGTATAATTAACAGACCCTGCAAACCCGAGCGGCCTTCGATTTGCTGGGTGTATTACTCTTAAAAGATTTCACTGGAGCATAGTCCTCATTAGTGCAGTAGGCAGAGTACACCCAGAGCCCAGCGGTCTGAGGGCCTGTTGTACCCCAGTTATGGCTACTTTTCACTACCCAAGCGTGGGCTAAGGGAACAGGAGGGCTGCATCACACTTGTTAAACCGCTGCCATTGCGAGCCAAATTCAGAATATTGCTCCTATCTAATGGCTGTATCACTTTAGACGAGATTCTGTTAAAATTGAACTGTGATAACTTTGTTATCCAAAAGGGTTTGTGCCCAACTAACATAATATTCATTCATCTACTGGGAACTTAGACTCTTAAACCATTTCATTTGTAGATTGGTCCCGGGCAAAATTAGGTCTTGTAGAAGATCATTCATTTCTAGCCTCGTTAGTGTCCACTTCTCAGCATAAAAAATATTTTAGGAGGAATCATGGTGCGGAGTGATATGGTTTTTATATTGACATTTATATAGCACTTACCACCCCTGACAAGGCAACGAAGCACTTAACGCCGTGGGATACGTACGCCATTATAGATTGTCTTGCATAAGGAGCTACAAGTGTCATGCTATGTAACACATAGGTGTCATGTACTTTGTAAACTTTCTGTCATGATGTCTGCCAAGCAAGTTGATATAAATGAATGTTATGAAATTGTCAAGCAATTTGATTCTCATGTGTATCACAAACTGACATAGTTTTCATGCACACTTTCCTGTAGCCTGTTGTGTTGTTACAGCTGTCATGCAAATTGCAAGTTGGGTTGTCAATTTGCTGTACACTGCGATGAAGCAAGTAGTGAAGTGTGAACAATGCATTAATTAGTGTCTGAAACCTGTTCAGAGGGCCTCAGGGCAAGCAGGAGGGAGCTACTGGACCCACCTCTGGTGATGGGGGCCTTCTACGCCTGATGTCCCGAGACCCAACCTACTATGGTCCTGAGCAACTGAACCAAGACCCCTTCAGCACTTGGCTCGTTGTTTGCGCAGGTCGAGCATTCCAGGGCTTCTCATGGGGTAGGTAGGCTCAGGGGGGTGAACACAGGCTCACAACTCAACGTACACTCAGCAGCAGCAATAAACGATTGTCTGGTCAAATAATAACTTTTAAGGAAAAAGGAGTGTTTATATACAAACCCAAAGTGAAATACGATATCCACAAGCAATACACACAGTCCTGTGGTGTCTGGGATCTAGTGTTTCATAAGCGGGTCCCTGAATCACTTTCCCCTCTCTCTAGCAGTAGTGTCAATTAGCCATTCACAATAATCGACAATCTGATTAAGCTCCACGGGTAGTCCGAGTCTCGAGAATCCCACTCATATTCTTTATTAAAGTCAAGTGTTTTCCAGTGCTGAAGACCTAAAGGGCAAGCTAGTTCCCCCAGGACCATCTGGCCCGTAACCAGTCTTACCCACCCAGCAGGATCTGAGTGTGCCCTCTTCGCGGGCACTGAAGTTTCAGCAGCTCCCTTCTGTAAGTATATCAATCAACCAGTCATTTAGTCATTTGTTAAGCGCACTACCTAAACACGAGGGTCTCAAGGCACTGGGGGGGGAGGTGGGGGCCGCTACTGATCGAACAGCCAGGTCTTTAGTATCCTCCTGAAGGTCAGCAGGTCTGTCGGAGGCTCAGTGCGAGGGTGCTCCATGTCTTGGCGGCGAGGTGGGAGAAGGATCTCCCGCCGGTGGTTGTTCTTCGGATGTGCGGGACGGTGGCGAGTGAGAGGTTGGCGGAGCGTAGCTGGCGGTTGGGGGTGTAGAAGGAGAGCCGTCTGTTGAGGTGGGCTGGGCCGATCTTGTGGAGTGCCTTGTGTGCGTGGATGAGGAGCTTGAAGGATATCCTCTTGTTGATGGGGAGCCAGTGCAGGTTTCTCAGGTGGAGGGTGATGTGGCTGTGTCGTGGTACATCGAGGATCAGTCGTGCCAAGGCGTTTTGGATGCTTTGAGTCGATTGGATGAGCTTGGTTGGGGCTCTACGTAGGGGACGTTTCCGTAGTCGAGTCTGCTGCTGACGAGGCCCTGGGTGACTGTCTTTCTTGTATCTGTTGGGATCAATCTGTAGATCTTGCGGAGCATGCGGAGGGTGTTGAAGCAGGAGGAGGAGATAGCGTTGACTTGCTTGGTCATTTCACACGCAACCCAGAGAGTGCTGTGGTCGGGTTTTCTTGAGGTCCCCGCATGCGGTCCTGCAACAGCAAAAGCAGATGGGGGTGTTGACATTCCTGATGCTGGTCCTCAGTTGCGGCCCAAGCCACCACTGTGGCTTCTTTTTTCATCCTACAGTCTTGACCAGACCACACTCCTTGCCTTATTCTGGTGCCCCCTCCCAGCCCCCAGCATACAGGGTCATTGTTCCTCCTCTATATATGGGCTATGGCCTGATCAGCACACAGTCCTTTTCAGTGTGGCCTCACCTAACAAACTGTATCGGCGATTTAACTTGGCATGCAGGCTACGGCTCGAGTAGCACAGAAATAATCTTCACAGTAGCCCTACCTAGCTGGTATATTGGGTTGATGACTTCCTTACGCACACGGGCTACTACTCGATCGGTGAAAAATCTACCTCCTCCCACCTCAGCTCAGAGATCAGTCCCAGGGTTTCCCTCTGGACCTCACTTCCTCCAGCACTCTTCTCTCCATCACAGGGCACACTGGTCTTGTCATGAGGGCAGGCACTGGTGCCCCACGTCCCAGAGGCAGGTTGTCTTGAAGTACCTCAGTGATGTGGACTCACTGGGCTGGGAGACAGGCAGGCCTTAGGCCCCAGTCCTGATCACTGGTAGAAGTTTTGCAGAGCTTCTCCTGCTCACACATCCCGACTGGTTGCTTGACAGTTGACAATTTGGTGGACTTTGAACTCCCCTTCTTATAGTCCATTTCCAGACACCAAATGTGCTTCCTTTTTTTAGTGCCCTCTCATCTGCCCTGCCTTTCCTCCAGAAAGCAGTCTGTCAAAGGAGGAAAGACTCTGATTCTGATAGTCCCCAACACAGGCCATGGGACTAACGAGATCCAAACCTGGATGTCAGCCACAGTGATGCGTGTGTCAAAGGGTTACACCAGGGCCTCAGCCCTACTCTTTATGATTCTTTCATAACCACCATCTCTTTACGGAGACACCTCTACCGAAATCAAAGAGCACCCTTTGAAGTGTATCAAAGAGCCTGGCTCTCCCTTCTTCAGTGTGTCCCACCCAGCTCACAGGAATGCAGCAATCCTCAAATCTATCTGGGGGGTATTTATCTACCTCCTCTATTCATGTTCCTCCAATTAGCCCTGGTTCTCCCAAAATGGAACCAATAGTCTACTATGTATTGTACCATTTACAGGCACACATACACCAAGCATATGTACATAATATACAGGCACTGCATAGCACTGCATTATCCCTGTATCGTACCACAAACAGAAATACGTACACCCATAACATGTATACCTCATTTACACTGTACAGCACTACACACCAACCCGATGTAGGACACAACAGCCAAACCTTGAATGAGCGAGTCTGTAGGCCTCATTCCAGTGACCCAGATAAAGAACCTGTTCACTCCTACTGACCAATACATAGTATGCTGCCACCACTGCACTAGTTTTGCTTTACTCCTTGTAAAGGCTGTAGCCTCTCATTACCCTGAGAGTAGAGCTTTGGGTGCCTCTACTGGTCCAAAAAGATCGCAACCCGTGAGACAAACCTATGTCATGGCATACACATATTTGCCCTCAACAACAAAAATCAGCATCAGGTGTCCAGACATCATTACAGATGGGACACTCAGGGCAGGGGTGCACGTCCATTACCATGCATGGACTTTCCTGTTCCCGCAGTATGATTATTCAAGTGATACTTCATGCTTTAGAGCCATCATTCTTAAATATCATTTATTATTTTTGCTGTTGCCAGATGCAGACTGTTTCAGTCATGTCTGGCGATATTTCTTAAGTGTCTCTTTAATGGAGTCAGTGTTTCATGATTTGATTTTGTTGTTGTGTGAGCTTGATAATGTTAAAGGGTTAGAGCCTGTCTGTAGCAGAATTCTTGCGACTAATGATAAAGGACCTTATCGTCAGGTGAATGTCAGTGGACCTCATCCTTTGAGTGAGTTGCAGAGTTTTACAGCTTGCAAGGAGAAGCATATACTTCTCATAGTTTTCTTGTCTTGTAAGGCAACATGGTTTGTTGTGGTGCCAGGTGGACCTTAGTGTCATTTCTGAGAGTCTCTCCCACTTTCTTTGAATGGGTTTACCCTTCCCTTTTATGATCTTATGTGTGATTGCAGAGGATTTTGAGCGGACAACTTCTGGTGATAGGGAAACAGTGATAAGCTTTTATGGGAGGGGAAGTGTGATTCTTTAGTGTTACTTGTAGTAGTTGTCTCCCCGCCATGTTTGGAATTCTTTGCAGGTGCCTGATAACTGTAATGTCGGGACCGGTGGCTCAGACCATTTTCACAATCCTGTTATGGTTTGGTGAGGGAGGTTGTTGCCTGGAACTTTTTGGGGAATGTCAGATGTTGGAAAGCTACATGTAGCGTTAAGTCACTTAGTTGAGGGATCTTTAAGTTGGCGAAGTCCATGAGATCTATTAAATTTCTACATTTTGTTGAAGCTGTTGGTGGTATCCCAAGTACCTGGGGCCAATATAACAACAAATCATGCAGTACAGCAGTGCATCATGTTTTTTCCAGTTTCCACTTGTGAGGATTTAAGTTATGGATGCTTTTGTTAGCACCCAGCGTTTAGTGGCTTGAAGCAGTTCAAGTCTTATGCTTTCAAGATTGCTAGGGTTTTCAGAGCAATATGAGTATTGTCTGCAATGAATGTTGAATAGTCAAGCCAGTGTAGTACACAGGGCAAATGGTGTTGTGTTGTTTTGTTAGAGCAAGCCGTATAGCAGTAGAGGAATTATTTTCAGTCCACTGCTGTGCGGTTTCTGCACTGTGCTTGGCAAAGACTCTGGTGAAGTAAGTTAGGCCAAATAACGTTAATGGAAATATCTCTTGTCATATGAAATTACAAAAGCTTCACATATTTCTTCTGTCTATATGTACAGATGTGCATCTCTGAGGATAAATACACACGCAATTCCTTCCGTTTCATTAAGGGAGAACATGGCATAAAGAAGTTGTATAGTTTCTAAAACTTTACAGGGCAGAAGTCTTAACTTTTTAATACAGTAGAATCCAGAACTTTGTTTTGAGATATGAATGAGTTCACAATGACTATTATTTAATGTAGAAAATGCATTGCTTTGTATTAGAGACAAATGAGGCTGCCTGTTTTACTCTTCCACCTGTCCACCCTTCCCCCGTGGTGAAGTAACGCGTTGTTGTAGACTAAAATAAGACATTGCTCAGCCTAGCTCAGTTGACGTATGTGCAAACCCTTTGTTCACCTTTGCATCCTCATCAGAGCGGCGAGCAGAAGGTAAGTGTTTTTTATTTATTTATGTATTTAATTGTACCTATCCCATCATCTGTGTGCTTTATCCACCACCGCCCCACCACTATTACCTGTGCTGGCGCACCAGAGTGCAAGTGCATCAAAAATAATGCACTGCTCCCACGAATCAACCTGAGGACACTCATTTAATGTTTCGTCTCCAAATTTAAATTCCTTCACATTTACAGGAAGTTAAAAAAAATCTGTTGTCTATTCTCCTTCTATTTTTATATACACGTTATAAATCTATTAACATTATTTAATTTTCTAAGCAGTCACAGACTCCCTGAAAAGGCTTTGGGGATCCCGAGGGGTCCCTGGACCACAGGTTAAAAACCACTGCTGTAGAGCCATCTTACAGCTTTGACTGTTCTAGAGAACTAGGTTTGATATCTGCCATGATGGTAGTATGACAGACCAGGGTATCTTGATTCCAACTCTTCCTCTTGAAGAAAGTGAAGCTGTTTGTCCCAGAAGATGGTTTCAGAACAATCGTACAAGCCTTAGTCCTCTCCCATCTGAAAAGAGGCAATGTCTTGCTTAGTGGTCTTCCCATGCCCCCTTAGCACTCCTGAGGCATATCGTATCAAGGACTGGAAAAAATTTGACCAAATCACTCCCACGTTAATAAACCTACCCTGGCTCTCCCTTCAAGTTCAGATTATCGTCGTGACAAGCTCCGCCACTCATAAAGCCCTCAACAGCAAGCTTACCTGACATACAAACTAGCTACGTCTAGTGGATAACACCAGACCTGGAGCCTGGATATCTCCAGACTGAAAACAAAACATTGCAAAAATGAAACATGCAGGAGGTACGCCTTCTCTGTTCATGCCCCAAGGATGTGGAGCAGCATTCCACTCAACAACATACCAGCACCATCTCTCCTACAATTCAGAGAAAAGCTGACACCTCTTCAATGAACAATGCAGCTGATTTGATAGTCTCCTCTTGACCTCCTCCAAGTAACTGTATCTTCCCAGGGGCCATGCCGTCTGTTGAAAGCTCTGTTACTCTCGAGTTTGGTTTGCCCTCTACAGATACCAACATACACAGGCATATATTAATGCAATACCTGTAGCTGCCACAGTCCTCACAATTAGATTGAGAACTGAATCACAAATGTAGGACTTCACCATCATCTATGTAATTTGACCAGTCCTCACCGAGGGCATCCTTCAGTAGACATTTCTTAAAAGATATTTTCAGGGCTACAGATATTGAGCAAGCATTTTAAAGTATGTATTCCATCACCTTCAATGATCTTAAAAATCATAAATTACATGCGGATTCAAATTTCCTCCCTGTTAGCCAGAAAAAACAGTTTGGTTTTCCAATGACATCGCTCTTTATCAGCATGAGAATAGAATGCTATTGCTCCTTAGAAAAGTGTTTCAACTCCTCTAACCAATGGATACAGTTACGGTTTTGTTCCATAGCTTGTTATGTCAACTTAGGAGCCCTGCATGCAAACAGGAAGCACTTAACCTGGTTTCAGTACAGGAATAAGTGCTGGTTAGGGAGCATTGAAGACAAGGCACAGCCCCTCAACTTCCCTAGTAATTATGTTGTTTCTTTCAACCATCACTTAGCAGCATTTAGAATCCTCGTGTTGTGATTTCAAAAGGTTCTGAACCATATATAAAGACTGTAGCAGCAGAGATTAATTTTGTGAAATAAGGCATACAGATACATTTGTGTGTACTGGTTTTTGATTTTTCCTGTACTATAGAAACAGTCACTGAGCTGATAACTGCATTGAGGTTAAACTGATTACTTCATCAGAAAGCTTTCAGTGGCCCTTGCCTAGCCAGTAAATAAGACGCGTGTGCAATTACGTTTTTAATAGAGACTCGTACGTTGTGTAACTATAGCTTAGTCTTTTTTTAAATATTCTTTTAAATAAATTTGTTAAGTACTCTGAACTATACCTTATTCTTGAAAATAAAATAGTAAAAATTGAATAAATCTACTTACTTTTTCAGAAGACACGCCTCCATTCTAGATAACATTTGTATAGTAGATGTCAGATAAAGAGAGGGCAAAAAACTATGGGTCTCTTACCTTTTGAATGAATGTCCCATTCATGAAGAATTCCCATATATTTATTAGCTTTTGTTTTCTGCATCGGGTGTCTGTCGGGACAAACTTGACTGAGCATTGAATGGGAATATGAGGACATCCTGGGGAAGGATATTTAAACTAAATGATGATACTAGTCTATTCTCAATATCTCTAATTTCTTTAGTTTAATATATTTTAAAGTGACAGAAGCCACTCGTCGCGGTGCTTCATGTGGAGCGGAAGTGCCATAACCATAGCACAGATAGCGTTGAGGATGTCGAGGCCATTCCTTCCTCACAGGAGGGGTACTAGCAAGTCTTAGGAGTACTAAAATGTGGGGAACAAAGAGGAACAGAGATGGGGAAAAATAATTAGGCCAAGTTTGAAGTAAAGTGTGATCTAAGATCTTCTACGACCTATTACCTGTCTGCTTGATGTAAAGCTGGATGACTGTGGATGACTGGCCCCTTGATTGCTGTATGTGGTCTGTTGGGAATATCCATGGATGATTATGTCTGGACTTTTTAATGCCTAATGCCATAACTCGTGGAAAAGCAAAACTTCAACAGAGAAAGAAAGGTAGAGCGTAAGCAAAGTAGTCTTAACCACCGTTGGTGCTAGAAATCTTGCTTCCGCACATGGCAGTCCTTTATATTATATCTCCCTCTACTGACCCAGCAGTGTTACTGCTAAGGCGGGGCCTAATATGGCTTGTGCAGTGCAACCTATCTGCCTGGCTCTTGAAGTATTTTCCCTTTCTATATGTGTGTTCTATCTACCTGTTCTCTACCGTCTCCAAGTTTGAAGCTTTTGAGGTCTCTGGTGAGTTCCCATTTCTAGTTGTCTGATTGTATCCCCCACAAATGACCCCTCTCCCTCTTCGGTTTGGGCTTAAAATGGACCTTTCAATAAAAGACAGAGACCAACAAGCAGCATGAATAAAAGAGGCCTGCTCACATGAGGTGTCTGACACATCATATCCTTTCTATGTAACAAATATTGCAGTTATCTCCTACTCCACTTGGAGTGTATGATAGCCTCAACTTCAGATTCTGGTGTTCCATCTACTAATACTGGTCCTGGAATTGACGGAGAGCATGGAATGGCCTTCCTAATGTGAGGACGGGATGAATTTTCCAGTAGTCAGGAAGATCCAATTGAACAGCAGCTCACCCCACTAGTATTACTACTGGGAAGCGACCTGAATACATCTAAGAGCAAACATAGGATTTGTTCCAGGAATGGAAAGGTAATCTGTGCAAATCCAGACCTTTTCTCCTACACAGAGTGTTGGGCTAGATCTGCAAGTGTTTTACAATTGGTCTGTGCATGTCTCAGATGCCTACTTGCAGATGTATGGATGGTGCTGATATCTAGAAGAAGAGTTTGGACAGAATGAAATGTGAGGCTGGACCCTGAGGATCAATAGAAAGGGGGATAACCTTAAAATGTATGTACAATGTTGATGTAGTTATTTTTGTAGGAGATTTCTGTTTTAGGGGTGCACTGATTCCACTGGTCACAGTTATACATAAGGATATAGCGCAAACAATGTGATTGGTTAGGTCTCTACATCGGTTTGTGGGTGACATCACATAGGTAAATGGTGCGTGATTCATAGCCTTTACAACATTGCCCCCAAAACTTGGCAATAAACTGGGTACCCCGTCTACTGTACTCAGATGACTGATGGCAGCCTATGTAGTCTAACTGCTTCAGTTTAATAAATGTATTGTCCATACAGAGGCTGTAGGCCAAAGGGAAATTAAGTGTGTGTTCTAAGTGGGATAGTCTACAGCTACCAATAATAATAAGAATAATGAGTTTCCTTCAAAGGGAGGTCAATCTGGAATAGCCTATAGAGG
The DNA here is from genome assembly GCF_964261635.1 of Lissotriton helveticus. NCBI lineage: Eukaryota > Metazoa > Chordata > Amphibia > Caudata > Salamandridae > Lissotriton > Lissotriton helveticus. Next base: position 653,689,785 of record NC_136067.1, read on the forward strand.
TCTGTGACCTAAGCTGAAGTGTGCGTGATGGTTATAGTAAACACCACTGGTTTCCTTTGAGTTATCTTACCTTGACACATACTGCACACTATTGCCCATATTCATTTATGTATTTTCCTATTAGTGACCACCAGAACTGATATGTGATCACACCTCTGGTCTGCCTCATTCACAGATGTCCACCTATAGGGGATTCATGCCCCACTTTAGGATTGCTATTGTGAACCGTTCTCATTGATGAACCTATTTGTGCCATGAGTTCGTTAGTACCTCTTCGTAGTTGTGGCCTTTCTGCTAACATTCTTTCCAATTGATGACCTGATAGTTCTGCATCCGTTTCTGTAAGAAGAGCTCAGCCCTAAAGTGGATGGGGTACTGCTGATGGGTTGCACTTCTCAACAAGATTGAGCATCTGCTTTCCTTAGTCTGATTAGAGGTTGACAACCAAACTGGTATTGAAATCTGGAGATAAAAGAGACCATCTTGTGTGCCTGGAGTTCATACATGTTAAGCTCATTTGGCATGCCAAGTTATAATGATCCGTCCAGACGAGACACGATGCTGAGCCCCTTCAAATTAAAGTCTCCAATGTCCCAAAGCCACCTTAATTGCCAATAACGCTAGCTGGTATAATGTATTTCCAAAGAAGAACGAGTTTAGAAATAGGCAACAGAATGCAAATACTTACAGCAACAAAAAAGAAATATTAAACAACTGGATGGATTGTCTTCAATGTTTTTGCGGCTAGATGGTTCCTATTGAATAAGAGGAGGTGTGTGTATCCCCATTGTAGGACAGAGTGCAAAGGGGATGTTTCAAAATGGATGCAGTAGGGAATGCATCTTTTAACCTTTGAAAGGCTGTTTCTGGTTCCATCACACCCCAACAAATAAGACAGATCGTCTGTTTGAATCCATTTAGAGATTGGACAAATTGTCTGAGAATTCTCAAATGAAATGATAATAGATAATGGAGAATCCCAGAAATCTTTTTATTTTTGTTATGAGGAACAAAAAGGATAAAGCAAAGGGGATAGAAAGAGTAAGAAGGTGCAGATATGTGTTAATTGCAGGATATCATGTTTGTTGTATAAATTAAATTCATTGCTGGAATTAATTGAGATAACAGTTAAAGAATAAGGTTGTCACTTCCTTATGGAAAGTTAGCAGGTTTTTCTGGCAACACATTTCATCAAGGAGAGATTTCCAGAGGCTTAGAGCTGCTTCTGACCTGGATTATGATGGGCAAATTGGGTTTTCAGATTTTTAGATTCAAGTCTCAGTATATCTCTGCTCATTGTATGTTTGTTTCCTCCATATATTGTTATGATGGAACATAAATATTTTGATTGAGGGGGAAAAGTGATTTTGAAGGTAGTTCAGGCTCGTTTGAACAGGACTAGACGGGGAAGTCACTGTGTGTCAATTAGTAGTGGGGCCATGTCGTGTTTACAGGTGCTGGACACCAAGCAACCAGCAAACTGGAAGACATTTTTGAAAGGGGACAGAGAAGACTTCTATGAGAGAAGCATTCCCATAATTAATTCAGGGGGTTATCAGGGATTGAACCACAAGGTGGAAGTCTGTTCGTGAATAGAGAGATTTACATTTTTGAGGGGCACAGACTAAACAGTTTGACAGAATTTACTTTGTGATTAATGCAGTTGATACAGACGACCAGACATGTTACATCTGATAATATAACTGAGTAAAAGCTGTTGGATTACACTTGCTTTAGCCATTTTTTGCTTTGTAGGTGTTCTAATCAGGTTTTCAGGACATGGATATCTTGGAGGGAGTTTGTTTCCAAGTAGATCTAGGTATCCTCATCATATTGGTACATGCCAACACCTATCTCTTCCATCAGATATGATAACAATTGCATATTAAGACAGAATAACAATGGTCCATGTGGAGCACATCATTTAATGTTTATTGGGTTAGAGCCATTGGGACCTAATCTAACTAGCTGTTTGTTATTGCTGCGGAAGAAAAAAAGCCAGTTGAAGACTTGTCCGCAGAAGCACATGTGGCGTTCAGGGATCTGAAGCAGCCTTTGATGATTGACAATGTTGAAGGTTGGTGATACTTCAAGGAGAACAAGCAGACAGGTACCATTTTTGTCTAAGGTTCTAGCTCCTTAGTATTGTCTTAGTCAGACCCTCCAGGATTTAGCGATTTCACGATTTGCAAAAAAAAAATCGCGAAATCTGCACTTTTGTAAAAAGGCCTCGCTTTTTACAAAAATACTGCGTAAACTGGCAACACTGGACAGGATGCTGTTCGCATTCATGCTGATGCCATTCTTAATGTGTGGCTGTCACACCCAGCACTGCCATCCAAACCTCTCCTGGTGGACCGCTGGCTGAGTGCAGGAGACTTTTCAGATTGGGGGGAAGGCAGACAGCCCGACTTCCTGCAGGAGTGTTTTTTTACTGTCTGAAAACCTCCAGTTCATCAACAAGTTCCTCTAAGCTTTGTATGACATACATTATTTTTGCGCAGTGACAAAAAGGGTGTTAATAGAGTGCTGCGAGGATATACTAATAGTAATTGATATCCGTACAAACGTCTAAATATATTGACTTGCGGAATGCTCTGTTTATACCTCGGCTCATGCATCGAAGAATTTGGAAGTTTCCCTGATGGCTACAATAGGTTCCAGCTAACTCCCAACCTCTTATGTTAAACACATTTGAGTTTAATTAGAGTTGCAGCTCACCTAACACTTAATGTTTGCAGGAAATAAGATGCCAGGATTTCAAACTCTTTTTTTGTTTCAGAAATGTGCCTCCTTCACCCTGGTGCCTTTTGTTGTGTTGTATGCGGAGTGATCTTGTCAGATTTTAAATGCTTACTGGTATTCATGACTCCCACTTTTTTCATAGAAACGATGAAAAATATTCACTTACATCAGACTTTTGGCCTTCCCAGAGCTGTACGAAAGAGCGCTGAGTTGGAAAATGTGCTGTAACGCCTTATCCTTGGCACTATATATACACAAAGAAACTAAGATATTTCTCCATATAATTATTGCAGACTGGCTCAGTGCCGATCAAAGGCAAGGTAGGATGTGATATAAAACAGGAAAGGAAGAGCTGGTTAAATGTGCGCTGCCTCAGCCTGACCTTCACAATCAGTTGAATTGACCATTTCTAACCAGTTTCTAATATGGTTCTTTTGTAACTATTTCTGTGTATTTCTTTGTCTCTTTTTCCATACTCTTGCTCGTGGTAAGATGGTTTTGTGCTGTTTGACTCCTTACTTCCACTATAACTAGAATGTAGGTGATATGCTGTATGTAGGCCTCCTCCATCGAAGCACTGACTTCCCTAGAGGCACTGGGAAGCTAAGGTCATGAGTGAATTCAGTGTTGGACCTAAAACGTAGACATGGTTATTCTTCAATGTTGTTCTTCAATAGTTAATTATCTTTAGATAACTGGCCTTGCTCACCTTTGCTACTAGTTTTCATGCATTAGTCCAAGCTCAGTATTACTCTTTTCTTTCTGTCTGCAGTTTGGTCGCTGGCTGTCTTGGAGTCGTTATTTTCTTTACATTTGTCCTTCCTTATTTGCAGAATGTCTTATTTTTTTATAAAAAAAATTGAAATGGGCACATTGACTTGGTGGCACGGATTATGTCCTTGAACATCGAAGTTAGAATATGAAGTTAAACAAATATTGAGGTCAAAATATCAATGATGTTATAGAAGATGTCATGAGTGATGTAATATGTGGGATAATTACCAGTGTGTGGCGAGAGCGTGAGTTAAAGTTACCTTAGGCAGACCATCCATGATTTCACGAGGGGAGGATAACTTTAGATTTCCGGGTTATTTTTGGGATACGGCTGCCCAGGACTGGCAGTTATTAAATCATGTCATTTTTCCTGCCAAAATCCACAGAGGCTATAATAATTTGAAGTTTTAATTCATAAATCAGAGGCGGTTTAATAATACATTAAGACTCATGTTTGTTAGAGCTATGTAGCCGTAAAGTACCAAAGGCAGAGCAGTGTCATGGTGGGACAGATACTCATACTGCAATTATTGCCTCTCCCTTCTGTACACCAGCAGCAACAGCTTTTCACATACAGAACGAGGCGCATAGGGCTGGGGGAGTCAGTGATGGGAGAATAACTCTGCACCCTGGCAAAACAAGAGGCCACCATACACCTCAGTATTCCATATTCACCCCCAGCAAAATGTTGAAATAATCAAATTTGCAGCCTAGTACTTCTATAATCACGGCACACCCCATGCACCACTAATATCAGAGACACCCAATATTCTACTTGCCCCATGCAACATAATAATCAAATTATGATCATGAATCCCTAGCGTTGAGAGATGGATAACCTGTGGCTCAGGTAGATTGTGATTGCCGCAAAAATCACAAACATTGTTTACATGGCAAAACTAAGATTACACTTAGGTCTACTAGTTCCCGAGTATGTGTGTTTACCCAATGGGACACATGTGACACTGACCACTTTTACTACAGTAGAAAACAGTTACTACAGTCCTTCACTAGGCCACATCTCCTTCAACAGATCACACTTCAGTAGATTGCAAATTACTCTTGATGCCGCATTCGAAAGGGTGACTGCGCACATCGCCAGATAAAATATTCAGAGACTTCAAAGCCCCAGCCCTCTTTTTCCAGACGTTATTTAAACCTTCGCTTCTCCTGCACACCCTTGTTTTACCCCTTGGTGGACACAGACATCTGTTAATTGCCAGACTGCTGATGAAACTACCCATTCACGCTCGATGGTAACTTTTCAAACAATCTGGGTCTCGAAATTGGGTCCAGTGATAAGTAATACTGTGGCATTACCGAATGCAAACACAAACACTCTCAGACACTTTACCCATGCCTATTTCAAAGTGGAATACTCTGCTAAAACAGTTTCCACTGATTTAAGGCTGAAATGGGATGATTGCAAGTAAAATAAAGTGCTGCAATAATGCTGCAAAATTAAAAAATTTGTGCCGCAAAATTTGCAAATCTATGCCGCAATATCCTGGGGGGTTGTCTGCTTAGTGAAGTGTGTATTTGGAAATGTAGCTTCTGGTTGAATTTAGTTAATATGGTTTTGTCTGGCTTTTTAATATTCTATCATCATGGTATTTTTTTACCAAATGTTCTCATTCATTGGTTGCTTCGTATCGAACTCTGAAGTATCTCCTGCTCACAAAAGGTTAATTATGTTGGATTCATTATTGCTTCTATGTCTATTGTCTTTTCATTTTTTTTCACTGGTGTGATCATGAATGTATTTTCTTGTTACAACACACTTGATCAGGCTTCTGGGAAAACCTAGAGGGTGTTAAAAGGTGAACACTCGTTGCTATCAAAATGGAACTGTTTCCTTAATGCTGGTACTACCTGCTTTCTGCTAATGGAGATAGGCTACTGATGCAGCTGTGTCTCGTCATCAATAACAAGTTGTCCCCTAGTTAAGTTAAAATTTACTATGGCAAAGAATCTTGGTCCAGAAGTACTAAAGAAATTAATGATCCCAAACCCGGAGATTTGTAAAATCATTGGTTTTGCTACTGCTAAATTCTTTTTTATAATGTAAAAAAAACATTTTATCAGTCGGAAAAGCTTTTTGAATCCTAAAATAGTGTGTGAAGGGATGTAAAAGGGGTGTTCGTTCCAAATTGTGATTTGTTATGCATTGTATTACTGCTTTATGCTAACATGTCAGGTTGCAAAAATGTTGTAAAGTTACCAACACCTTAAATTAGGTTGTAACTGATCTGCAAAGGGGAAGGTGTCCAGATGGAAATCATGGTGGCAGCCTCCTGTTGAGTAACCAATGCCTGATTTCCAATCTCCCCCCCCCCCTTTAAGGAACACTGGGTGCCTTAAAATAAAAATTGCAGATTTTAAAATGTAAACAAATGTGTTGTTGGGTGCTGATCACCATTCCTATATTAGTAGTCAATTTCAGGGAGTCATAAATTGCTACCTGCCTAATTAATGTTTATTAAGGAGGCTTTTCTGCTACATCATGTGAATGGTGATTGTGTGAATCGACCCATGATCAATTCAAAGCATTACATACGGGTTGCTAAAAGTTGATGCCCGATTTGTGACCCTTTTTGTTACTATTATGTTAGTACATCTGCCCCCTTGTGTCTTGATATGTTCAGCATCTTCATGAGAGTAAACATTTGTGTGTTCATATTTTTGAGAAAACATACATACACACTCTTGCTTCATATAATTTATATGGCAAGCTGTTTACTTGGGAAATAAACTGTATGCTGCAACAAAGTTGGTTCATGCCTCGTATTTCACCTGAGGGGTGGAGCGCTGCTGCGAGGTATTGCAGATATATATATATATATTCACAGAAAAAACCATAGGTTATAGACCATATATAGTTAGGAATTAGCATTTACAAAACCTTGAAAATTCACTGAAAAAACCATAGGTTATAGACCATATATAGTTAGGAAATTGCATTTAGAAAACCTTATTTTACTCACACAAAACCATTGAAATTCCATATATAGTTAGTTGCACTAACTATATATCGCGCACCTGCAATCCACTGCTGATGATGTCACATATTACATCATTCATGACATGGTCAGTGACATCACTGATGACATCACTGATGACATCTCAAATGACATCTCAAATGACATCACTGATGACATCACTGATGACATCTCATTTGACATTACTGATCACATCACTGATGACATCATTCATGTGATGATACAATGAACCTCTTCAGACTCTAATATAACCTTAGATACACTCAGTGTAAACAGACACTCACAGACTGTCACTCATCCATGGAGTTACTCACACACCTAGTCAGTCTTGCAAAGAATCAATCACACCTCGATTTCCTCAACTATATAGTTATACACACCTTACTTATTGGAACATATAATAACACATATTTACTCTGTTATACAATCCCTGATACAAGTTCACAATAATCCATACAGCCACTCACACATTCACTGGCTCTTATGCACAGTTATTTATATATGTCAACTATCACATGTACTGTGTTTTACATATGTACTTACTTTGACATGTAGCACTGAGATATCCATTCACTCACCAATACACTCATGCACACAGTCAACCGCCCATACAGATGTTTCCACATGCACTTTTGAACCCATACATCTAGTGAATCAACTGCTCACACATCTATGCACAGAGTCATACACCTCCCAGACACCCACACACACACTCAGTCTCCCATACAAATACTTGGGCAACTAATCAATAACCCATATAGTTAGTCATATAGCTAATGATCAACACATGCATCAGATTACAAAACAACAGACACAATGATGCACAATTTAAAACAGTTTAGTCACTAACCCATGCACTCAGTGAGACACATTTAATCACTCACTTATACAGTCAGTCATGCACCTACTAAATCCTTCATCCAGACACTTATACATCCACTCATTCTTCAATATGTAAGACATATTTTAACTTTACAGAAGCATACAGTCACTGGATGTTGTCATCAGTGATGTCATCAGTGATGTCATTTGAGATGTCATCAGTGATGTCATCAGTGATGTCACTGACCATGTCATGAATGATGTAATATGTGACATCATCAGCAGTGGATTGCAGGTGCGCGATATATAGTTAGTGCAACTAACTATATATGGAATTTCAATGGTTTTGTGTGAGTAAAATAAGGTTTTCTAAATGCTATTTCCTAACTATATATGGTCTATAACCTATGGTTTTTTCAGTGAATTTTCAAGGTTTTGTAAATGCTAATTCCTAACTATATATGGTCTATAACCTATGGTTTTTTCTGTGAATTTCATTGGTTTTTTAACAGCTAATATCTGTAGCTGTAAAATGTATTCTTCTTTAAATCCAAAAATATATTTTATATGTTTATGAATATTTTTTTTAAAAAATATTTTTTTTTCTTCGTTCCCGCTTCGCGAATCAGGAAGCTTCCCGTTAGCTGACCTTGATGCCGCGAAATAGACCGCGAGCCGGTAAACGTTTCTTTACCGCAAGTGCCGCGTTAGAAAACAACATCGTGACGCCTCCCGTCCGCATGACGTTCCACGTTGTCGCTTGATACGTCATATGACGTGCTACGTTAGCGAACTGGTACGCGAAGCGAGTGCCAAAGCGCAGGTTTCTGGAAGCAAACAGGGAGGCCCTGCAAAGCGCTTAACGTAAACACAGCAAGTCATGTGACTTGGTAATAACACTTTTCATTGGTTCATTTCACTTTTGGTTTCCTAATGATGTAAGACTAGGTCATATAATCTAAAATGAACACTTTTGATTGGTTGAGAACTCTTGTTTTTCCCAAATGATGAAAATCCCTCCTTCTTTCCTCACTCTGACTTTCATCATTGTGAGAGAAAGACCCTTTGTGATCACTGAGCAATGGCTTCTTTAGTAGCTTCAGCTGGTGCTTCCCCACCACCTCCACCACATCCAAGGAAGAGTGGACCACCTGCTCAAGTTGTAATTCAACAAGAAGAAGAAGAAGAGGAACAGGAGGACGAGCACGAAGAGAGGCAGTTTTTGCCTGAGCAGCCCAAGACGTCTCACCGGAAAGAAAACTTCATTTGGCAATTTTTTAAAATTCCCAAAGGTCAGAAAAAAGTAAATGCAAGATACGTAACTTGCCTTATATGTCAAGATAGACTGTCCAGAGGGACCGACAAAAAATACAGTTTCGGAAACTACACAATGCATCGCCATATGACTAGGTGGCATCCTAACAACTACAGTGCTGCACAGTTTCGGAACGACCTAGATAATCTCCCTATTATGGCCAGAAGATCTGTTGTACCGGAAGTAACGGGACCAGAGGGCAGGGAGATGGTGCCAAATATACAAATGAGATTTGGTGAAGTAAAACACACCTGCGTATTTTGCGATGGATTCATTTCCTACGGAGAAAGAAGCATCACTCTGATCAACAGAGCTATTGACTATCATATGCAAGTTTGTCCGAAACGCCCAAAATAATAAATACTTCTTTTTTTTGTTTTGTTGCTCCTGTTGAGCCCTTTACAATGAATCGTTTTCATTGCCCCCTCCAAGAAAAACCCAAAAAAATATAAAACTGTTCCGAAAAATTCAAAAACAGTAAAAAAATGTTCAGAAAAATAAAAAAAAAAGTTCTTTTCAGAACTACCTCCCCGTTATTAAAAAATTGGTACAATATTTGGAACTGTGCCAACCTCTATTTCTCTTAGTTCGCTTCCTAGTTCGCTCGCTGGTACGCGAACTGGAAGCGAACCAAAAACAGTAAGTATAAGGGAAGGAAACACACACTTATGTTAAAAGAAAGACAGCTATAGGGGAGTAAACTAGAGATACTATTACCCATAATCCACTACTGATGATGTCACATATTACATCATTCATGACATGCTCAGTGACATCATCAGCAGAGGATTGCGGGTTTTTTGGCAACATGCCTTATCCACGGTTTAATAACGCTGCCTTTTGCTTTATATAAGTTTTCAAATTGTATGAAATATATACCAATAGGTCTTTATGAACCTTTAGGTAGTGCTTTTGTTCATGAGGTCTGGTCGCTTCCATACACATACAGATGTTTCAAAGATGATCAAGAAGTTTATCTGAATGGAGAGGAATGCACTGAGACGCCAGATCATTCACTAATGTGTAGGCACATACAGTTACACGATTCATGCAACAAACACCGACCAAATATGGCTTGCGTGTTGCAAGGCACGCCAGTTCCTGCTATCATCCCCACGTTCAAGTTGTTGGAAAATGGTAGTTATTTGATGCTCAATAATGAAGATTGTTCTGAGTTAATTAAAAGTATTCCTTTTATCGTAACAGTAAGTGAACGGGTTATTTGGTGCAGAAATGTTCTATTTCCTCCCACACATGAACATAGGGAGTTTTCAATCTGGCCACAAATACCAACCTTGGGACACGTTTCAACGGCATGACAAGAATAAGAGCTCTTTTGTCTCAGAGAGAGGTGGCCTTGAGTTCGGCCCGTGAAACTTTCGTACTTCACATAGCGAACACCCGTACACAGGTTTGCCTTTCAATTTCAGCAACATGTTTCCGACTATCTTTAACGCATCCTCCACAAAATCCCTGGCACACTTTTTTAAAGTTGTTACCAGTGGTCTCGTGACTTCATTTGAGAAAATCTTTGGAGTCATCCCTGCTCCCTTTCATTCCATTTTCTCCACTCTGGTTCGTGGATTGCATTTTTACTTGCATTACCAGCGGACGCTCTTGTGCTTTTTTACATTTTTAAATATGGATGTCCCTCCTATGCAACCTCCGACCCTGCAGCTGCTGACACTGTTCCGCAATCGCATGCTAGAATATTATGGCACAATGCCGTTGGCGATATTAAGCACGGCATATGGATTATCTTTTCGATTCTCCTACTTCACCTGTGTCCAGCCTGTATTTCACTGCCTGACCTGTGATTTCGATTGGGCCATTGATTTGTGTCTCTGCGGACCGGTTTCTCCTGACGTCGACTTTAATCAGCTGATGACTCCTATCATTACTCACGAGTTGATTTGTCCTGGCGAAAGGATTATGGCTGTGGCATTGATGCATGGACTACTTGGTCCCTGGAATTTACTGGCGGCAGCACAGTCTTTCTTGGAACACAGCTTTCTTGAAAACCCACCGAGCTGTCCTCTGATGGTGATAGAGGATCCGGTGCTGGGAGAGCACGTATGTTCTTTTCCGCTTTTAAATTGGATGGCTGAACTGTTTTCGGATGAAGACGGTGACTTCCTATTGGAGGCTGTTGCAGCTTATTTTGCATACACAGTTATGTCATAGACCTTTTTCATGTTTCATATGCTGAGTACTAGCATTTCATTGACAATTCATTGACTTATTTGTCAAGTTTTTATTATTTACCTTGCCTATTGGCTTAAGACTCGATAAAGTACTTGGCTGTTTTATTTTTCTTTAGCATTGAATTTTCCTAGTTTTTAATGCTTTACCTTGCGGACCGTCCACATATAAACTTGCAATCTGCTCTCATGAGATGGCACTTCTATTATCTTATTCAGTTCGTTTCCGGATCATGAGGAGGTGTCATCTAGGTCCTGGATATCTTTACACCGTGTTAAGTTAGCATGGGCTCATTACCGGTTTAAACGCCATTTTTCCTTTTTTGCAACTTCTGCACACGACACTTAGTTGTTGCTTTAGCTTTCCACCTAGTAGTTCATCGTGGTTTACATGAGAATAATATGTTATTGGTCTACTATCTGCTTTACTTGTTAAACTATATCTGTACAGCGAGTGCTAAAGTTTCAAGAACAACACGATACAGAATTGTTATGAGGTCTGATCTCCACGACTTCATACTCATAACATAAGGCGGGTTTTATATTGCTTTGCCGAACACACATACACAACAGTTGATGCGGTTCACATGAAGAGAGAGCTGGTGTATGCTGATGTGATTCCTTCAAATCTAAGACACTAAAGTATGGGCACGCCCTAAACCAACACAAAGAGACCTTCTTAGCAAATAATATAATATGTGTATTAGGGAGGGTGAGATATAAGCAGCCGCGGGCCGTGGAGGGAGTTACGGTGAGGCGGGGAGGGGGAGAAGCAGGGTGGAGCCCTCTCTACCTTGCCCCTCCCCCTCCCCGCCTCCCTGCCCCACCGTAACTCCCTCCACGGCCCGCGGCTGCTTATAAGTGTTGCTAACTCTTATTCATTTACAGCATGTTAACATACTGTCACCATTCGCTTTTTATGTACTAGTAACTATGCTGGTAATTTTGCTACTGATAATATGTGTACTTGTATTCTCCACCCTGCTTCTCCCCCTCCCCGCCTCCCTGCCTCACCGTAACTCCCTCCACGGCCCGCGGCTGCTTATAAGTGTTGCTAACTCTTATTCATTTACAGCATGTTAACATACTATCACCATTCACTTTTTATGTACTAGTAACTATGCTGGTAATTTTGCTACTGATAATATGTGTACTTTTATTATCTAAGGTACTACGCCTGAGAAGACGGCATTAGTAAATAAACATTTCAAATACACATGTGTTCTTCTTAACTCCATGTTCTGGTTTCTAAGAAATATATAACGACCGACTGTTCATGAGTTCCACGTATCCTGAGGTACTATAAGTTCATATTCTGGATTGTCTAAACATTGAGAGTTTGTTATATCCAATGTGACACTGTACCTAGCTTGCTAAATAGTTTTTGATTACTAACGTGAGTTTTGGGACACCCTAATTCGCCGAGGTTCCAATCCTCTGTCCACAGTTCTGTGTGAGAACAGAAACCCTGCGACAGGGGCACCCCCGACCCTTGCTGGACCTTCATCACACTTGCGATACAACTCCAGCAATGCGCCACCTTTACGGCACAGATACATCACGCATCTGTGCTGTTTTTGCCCCATGATGCGCCGCATTGTAAATGCAGCACACCATAGGTGACGGAACAGCGGCACAGAATGACTAACACATCCCTGGTGATGCGCCAGTCATCATAAATCTATCCCTATGCTTCTTATCTTGTTAGAGATGAACCGCCATATGTATCATCAAAGTTATTTGCATTTCCTAAATAGCGAACTTTAAGGAATAAATAGCGATTCTTTACCATTCCTAGTTTGCGATGAGCTATTTGCTAATTAGCCGAATGTAGCCCAATGAAGCCCAATGTAGCCCAATGTAGCCCAAAGATGGCCGCCAGACACACAAAAAAACAAATGTAGCCCAAATATCAGCCAGATGTAGCCCAACTATAGCCCAGTGACAGAATGACCAATCAGCTTCGCAAACCTCCGTTACGCGAAGCGGAGCGCTGTTACAGATATATATCTTTTTTTGAACGTTAATTTCTCAAAATCCACTGGAGCACATATATTGAGACCTAGCAAAGGCACATCGGGCTACCAGTCCCTAATATTTTGCCAAGTTTCGTGCAAATCCATTCAGCCGTTCAATTATTATTATTTTTTTTTTTTTTTGCCCCGCGGGGCCCTTTTAAAACCTCCACATCAAACCTAGGGGGTCAGCGAGGATCTACTATGCCCCCTTATAGTTATTTCCCCCTTTGTTTTGACCTCCTCTTGTCTCTCGATCCTACCGAGAGACAAGATGGCGGCCGCTACGGACTGTTTGGAATGTTGACAGACGCCGGAGAACCAATCAGCTTCGCTTCACAAAGCTCCGTTGCGCGAAAAGTCCGCGAACCAGAGCGCTAACCGGTCCGCTGTTACAGATATATATCTTTTTTTAAACGTTAATTTCTCAAAATCCACTGGAGCACATATATTGAGACCTACAAAAGGCACATCGGGCTACCAGTCCCTACAATTTTGCCAAGTTTCGTGCAAATCCATTCAGCCGTTCGGGCTAAAAGTGAGGCCAACCGCCCTATGGAAAACTCAATGTTAAAAACACGTTTTGGGACCCCCCTTTTTTCTCGGCCCCCACTGGACGAACCCCCCCCAAATTTTCAAGGGCTGCTCAGAAACAAAATGTGCCATTTTCCTGAAAATTTCAGCCAATTCCGTCCACAAACGCCAAAGTTATTAGACATAGAATTTTCAAAAAACCCATAGAGAAAAAATCCTAACTATATATACCTACTGGCGACCGCCAGTAGGTAATATATATATATATATATATATATATATATATATATATATATATAGCATATATATATGTATATATATGTGTGTATATATTACCTACTGGCGGTCGCCAGTAGGTAGTTATAGTTAGGACCTATTTTCCATAGGAAATCCGCAACATTCTATTCCCAATAACTTTGGCGCCGATTGACGAATCTTTGCAAAATTTTTAAAACTTATGGCCCGCTCCGGTCCGCTCCTATCCCCAAAGTTTCACGCTAATTCGTCAAGTGGGGGCTGAGAAAAAAGGGGTGTCCCAAAACAGGTTTTCCCCATGCAATTTCACATAGGAAACTTTAGCCGCAGCTACAGCCCGAACTGCTGAACGGAATTACACCAAATTTAGCAAAAAGGTAGCCCGTGGTTCAGAGTCGTGCCTTTCTGTTAAATGGTGGAAATCCGTCCAGTAGTTGCTGATAAAATCAAAAGTAAAATCACATATATATCTATGGCCGGGCAGGATCAGCGCACTCTCCCGATGACAAGCTGTATGCTAATTGGCTGTCAACACTCCAAACCGAGGCACAAGAAAGCAGAGAAAAAAACTTGAAAAACATGAAAAGGGGGGAGGGTAGAAACACCCTGACCCCCTAGGCCTGCTTATAGGGTCCCACAAGGACCCCCAGGGCCAACCCAAAAAAATTATATATTTTTTTAATTAGGCAAAATCCACGCAGGGTGTGCGGATCCTGCTGATAAAAAAAAAAAACACGAAGCGTGGCCTCCCACTCTTCGTTAATATTCAGCCACCGGGTGGGCCAACCCCGGGGACCGCCACCCCCGGGTTTCAATAATATACCAGCCCCAGGGACCGCTACCCCCCGGGTCTTCTAACATAAACAGTTGGGGGAGCTCAAAGGCCCCCCTCAAGCCCCAGGGACTGCCACCCCGGGGCTTTTTCAATATATGGGGGGGCTCACAGACCTCGCCACCCCCGAGGCTTCGAATAAGAGTGGGTGGGGGCTCAAAGGCCCCCCAAGCCCCGGGGACCGCCACCCTCCGGAGTTTATCAACCACATTTGCGGGGGGCTCACGGCCCCCCCGCAGCCCTGGGGACCGCCACCCTCCGGAGTTTATCAACCACATTTGTGGGGGGCTCACCGCCCCCCCCCGCAGCCCTGGGGACCGCCCCCCCCCCCCCCCCCCCCCCCCGGAGCTTCTATTTTTTTTTTTAAACCTGTGTGGGGGGGGGCTCTTCAACCCCCCACACGCCTCACGGACCGCCACTTACCCGGGGCTCCAAATTCAAAAATTGGGGGGGTCCGTGACGGACCCCCAAGCCCCGGGGACCACCACCCCTGGGGCTTTGTACATGGTGGGAGGGGGGCCACGCAGCCCCCCTCCTGGAACCCTTGATGGCCCTGGGGACCACCAACCCCCAGGGCTGGCTCTTGCAGTGTCCCGGGGTGCCCACCCCCGGGACACTGTAGTTTGCTATGGCTAGGCGAGAGCCTCGCGGCTCCCGCCCCGCCATAGCAAACTTGGTTTGAATTTTGAAAGAGAGAGCAGGGAAACCTGTTCTCTCTTTCAAAATTCAAACCAAATTGCTTTTTCACACGGGGAGCTGCGTGTTAGCAGCTCCCCATGTGGAAAAGCAATGCCGACTCCCGAGGGATGCAGGGAGCCGGCAGGACCGTGGGGGGATTGGGGACCACCCCACGGTCCCCAACGGAGAGGGCCAGCCTCAGGGGATGGGATCCCTGAGGCTACAAGTGGCCTGGGAGGGGGGCCACGCAGCCCCCCTCCCCAAAATTAAAAAAATAAATAAAGAATACAAAGGCCGGCCCCAGGGGATGGGGTCCCCGGGGCCATAAGTGGCCAGAGGAGGGGGGCAACGCAGCCCCCCTCCTAAACAATTTAAGGCCATGTCCTAGGGGAAGGGGTCCCCGGGGCCGATGAAGGCCTCGGAAGGGGGGCCGCGCGGCACCCTTCCAAATTTTTGTCTTTTTAAAAATAAAATTAGGGGGAAGGCCCTGGGGGATGGGGTCCCCAGGGCCCAAAAAAATTGAAAAGGAAGAGGGGCTACAAAGCCCCCCTTCTTAAAAATAAGAAAGAAAAAAAGACCAGCATTGCTCCGAAGGCCCTGCCCCCTCCTTTCATCACTCTGCAAACGCGCCCCCTGACGCGTTTGCAGGTGGGGAACAAATTCCCCTTGAATACTGGGGGTCCCTGGGGGCCAACTAGCCCATCAGGAACATCCAGTATGCGCCAGGGGCCTGCGTTGCACAGAGGTGTTCTGAGGCCACCCCCCTTTTTACACCTCTCTGCAGCGCAGCTCTGTGGTGCTTAGTGGAGGTAGCTGGTGGGCCAGTTGCATCCCAGGAACCCTCAGGATTCAAGTGGAGTTAATCCCCCAACTTAAAACACGCCACGGGCGCGTTTGCACTGTGGTGAATGGAGGGGGTGGGGCCTGAGTCCACATATGTGCAAACACACCCTGTGGCGCGGTTTAAGTTGGGGAATTAATTCCTCTTCAATCCTGAGGGTCCCTGGGGGCCAACTAGCCCACCAGGTACCTCCAGTAAGCGCCACGGAGCTGCGTTGCAGAGTGTGTAAAAAGGGGCGTAGCATCTGAACACCTCTCTTCAACGCAGGACTCTGGAGCATACTGGAGGTACCTGGTGAGCTAGTTGGTCCCCAGGGATTTTCTGGATGGAGGGGAGGAAGTAATTCTCCAACTTAAAACGCGCCACAGGGCGTGTTTGCAGACATGTCACCTCAGGACTCGCCCCTTCCCTTACCATTGTGCAAAGGCGCCCGTGACGAGTTGTAAGTTGGGGAATTAATTCTCTTTCAATACTTAGGGTCCCTGGGGGCTAACTAGCCCGCCAGGTACCTCCAGTATGCGCCAGGGAGCTGCGTTGCAGACAGGTGTTCAGAGGGCATGCCCCTTGTTAGACCTCTCTGCAACGCTGTTCTGTGGCGCTTACTGGAGGTACCTAGTGGGCTAGTTTGACCCTAGGGACCCTTAGGATTCAAGGGAACTTAATCTCTCAACTTAGAATGGCCACAGGGCGCGTTTACACAGTGGTGAAGGGAGGGGACGGGGCCTGAGGTGACGTGCGCAAACACGCCCTGTGGTGATTTTTAAGTTGGGGATATAATTCTCCTTCAATCCTGAGGGACCCTGGGGGTCAACTAGCCCACCAGGTGCTTCCAGTAAGCGCAACTGCGCTGCGTTGCAAAGAGGTGGTGAAGGCTGTGCCTCTTTTTACACCTCTCTGCAATGGCGCTTTCTGGACGTACCTAGTGGGCTAATTTGCCCCTAGGGACCCTCAGGATTCAAAGTGACTTAATCTCCCAATTTAAAACGGCCACAGGGCGTGTTTACACAGTGACGAAGGGAGAGGACGGGGACTGAGGTGACGTGTGGAAACACGCCCTACGGTGCGTTTAAAGTTGGGGAAATAATTCATCTTCAATCCTGAGGGACCCTGGGGGCTAAATAGCCCACCAGGTGCTCCCAGTAAGTGCAATTGCACTGCATTGCAGAGAGGTGGTCCAGGCCGTTCCACTTTTTACACCTCTCTGCAGGCAGCTCTGTGGCACTTACTGGAGGTACCTAGTGGGCTAGTTGGACCTTAGGGACCCTCAGGATTCATATGAACTTAATCTCACAAGTTAAAATGGCCACAGGACGTGTTTACACAGTGGTGAAGGGAGGGGACAGAGCCTGAGGTGACGTGTGCAAACACGCCCTGTGACGCATTTTAAGTTGGGGAAATAATTCCCCTTCAATCCTGAGGGCTCCCGGGGGCTACCTAGCTCATCTGGTGCTTCCAGTAAGTGCCACTGTGCTGCTTTGCAGAGAGGTGGTCTAGGCCATGCCCCTTTTTACATCTCTCTGCAACGCAGCTCTGTGGCGCTTACTGGAGGTACCTAGTGGGCTAGTGTGACCCTAGGGACCATCAGGATTCAAGGGAACTTAATCTTCCAACTTAAAATGGCCACAGGGCGCGTTTACACAGTGGGGAAGGGAGGGGACAGGGCCTGAGGTGACTTGTGCAAACACGCCCTGTGGCACATTTTAAGAGGTAGTTTTAATCCCCCTGCCCTATTATATACTAGGGGCTTACAGAGGAGGTCATGCTAATCACAGGGAGACCCCAACGCATAGTGTTCCCTAGTGTATGTAGGTGTTTTCACTGTATTCTAAGTGTCTTTTAACATAGCACTGGCTCTAGGACTAGTTCGTCAGAGTCAGTTACCACCAGTATCCGTCTGAAAAAGTTGAGGGTACAGGATAATTTTGCAATAAGGCTTCTTTCTGCTCTTCAGTTTGTTCTTTCTGCATGTTTTCCTTCTTCCTGCACTTTTCTTCCTCTTTGTTGACTTCTGTTGCTTCTTTCTGTATTTCTTTTTTTTCTTTCTGTGCGTTTTATCTTCTTTCTTCACATGTCCTAGCTCTGTAGGCATAGTTAGAAATTAGCGTTTAAGAAACCTTAGAAAATCACTGAAAAAAACATAGGTTTCAGGGGCGTTATAGTTAGCTGGACATTTTGCTCGTACAAAACCATTGAAATATGCCCATTATATAACTCACGCGCCCGCAATACACTGCTGAGGACGTCACATATTACATCACTCATGACATGGTCAGTGACATCACTCATGACATCACAGATGACATCTCAAATGACATCACTGATGACATCATCCTTGTGATAGTGGCAGACCTCCTCTCACCCTAATATAACCTTTGATACACACATTCAAAAATAGAAACTAAAATTTTCAAAAAAATGGACATACCAATACCAGTTACAACAACCTATTCAGTAAGTCCAAGATCTACATACACATCCACTCATTGACCAACAGTCCTATATAGTCACTCATACATGTACTCACTCATCATATGGATTCATGCACCTATACATCCTGTTACACACTGCCGCTCATTCATAGTTACTCACACACAGTCACTCATGCTAATTAAGAATCAAACATCCATTTACTTGCACATACAGTTATACACACACCACTACCCTTACTTCTACAGAAACATACACATACTTACTCTCTTAAACAATCACGTATAGAAACACATATTTATTTATACAGGAACTCTTCCAATCTCTCACTCTCACATATACTCACTTATATACACCAATACTCACATATACTACTTTAAAACATATGTAGTTACTCATAAAGACACTATTGAGACAGTCATTCACTCACTAACACACCCATACACACACTCATCCACCCATACAGTCCTGCACACATGCTGTCTTCAACACATACAAACAGTGAGTCACTCATTCATGCATCTGTGCGCTAAGTAAAACCCCCACTGAACCATACCGACACTCATACTGATACTCAAAAAACCAACTAATAACCCGTATAGACACTCATGTAGCTACTCACCAACCCATGCAGCCACTTATACACAAAGTGAGAGACTGATACAGATATTTACATATTTAAAAAATACTCGCTAACCCATGTATTCACTAAGATACACTTAATTAGTCAGGTATACAATCAGTTTTGCAAAAAAAACATCCATTTAGAAACTTATTTACCCGTTTATTCTTCCATCGACCTTGAGATATAAATATATAAAAAATATTTAATTTTCAGAAAGACACACATTCACTGAATGATGTCATCAGTGATGTCATTTGAGATGCCATCAGTGATGTCATGAGTGATGTCACTGACCATGTCATGAGTGATGTAATATGTGATGTCATCAGCAATGCATTGTGGGCGCTCGAGTTATAGTTAGCTGAACTAACTATAACGGGGGAATTTCAACAGTTTTGTACGAGTGAAATCTCCAGCTAACTAGAACGCCCCTGAAACCTATGGTTTTTTCAGTGAATTTATATATATATGTTCAGATTTGCCCAGCACAGATGGTGCCAATGATCACCTTCTACCAATTCTCTCAAATATAACCCTCTTAAGCATTCTGGATATTGATTCTACCATCTCACTAGGTTCCATGTGTCATGACATATCCCAATGAGTCACAGGACACAACTTATCTCTCTTTCTTAACACACTTAACAGAAATATTCTCTTGAAAATATAATCTTTAACGTAAACAATTCTAAGAGTTGTAATCACAACATATATAAGGATAAATATACAGACGTGCAAGTATAAATAGATGAACAATAAAACCCCTGAATGAAGAATGATTAGTGCAACTCTTTATACACCAGACCTTACTCTTTATGCAGACATTTGCACCTTTAAAAAAAATAGTTTTAGTTCAAACTTAGATATATGACCAATAGTGACATACAGTTCTAAAGTAGTGGATCAAACAAGTTATAATGTATAAGGCACAAAACCACAATTTTACTGTCAAAGTGAGTTATTAGAGATGAAGAGCAAGACAACATACAGACATGTCAAACATTAAATCTTCAGTAAACCTCAACAAGAAGGGAGGAGGCCTGCTATTAAGCATCTCAGTATTATAAGGACCAGTCCAGCATAGTCAGGGAAGGTGAGTAGTTCAATGCATAGCAATATATTTATAATAGATTTTTTAACTGGGAGAGGCACGCCAAAAAATTCTTCAAATGTAGGTTTTTTGAATATCAAATATCGGTTTATTTTTCACATACATAAATGAACATAATACATTCAATGTATTCAGAGCATAATTCATTCACAGTCTACTCCAATACACAAACATAGATTATAGATAAACATTACATCAGATTTATTCCATCACTGCACAGAAGCACCAACAACTGGTTCCTTGTTAGGTACAATTTACAGGTGAAAATTCACCTCTGAGTCGCCGCAAGCATAAAACAGAAATAATGCCAGCTGACACGTGTTTCGCGGATCTTATTGCTTCCTCAGGGCTCATGGCAGGTCGTAATTAGGTACCAATGTCCAGTTTCTTCAAAGTAATACAAAAAGTCAATCCTTCTTCTAAAGTGTAGTATAGACCCACACACTGCCTGTGATATTCTCACCATTCCACGATTTACACCTCCCTTTTGTAACACTGTGTCGTGGGTACCGTCACAACACTGTTCCAACAGCAAGGATCATGATCTTATTAGACACTTACGAATGAACGGATGCAAAAACAGAAAACCAGCGGGATGTGTCTCAGCTGTTTTATTGCCTGTAATGTTTCTTAAAAAAAATAATGGGTAACCATATTCCTTTGCATTATTTGCAGTTGATAGACTAAGCAAATGCATGCATGATGCAGACAGAGAAAGAAAGCGTAGGCAGCTTGAATCTAAATGAATACATCACCAGTCCAGCCTGTCCCTGGAGGGCTTACCTTTGATTCTTTACTTTAGAGTTTGTATACATCCGTCTTAACATAGTGATCTGTGCATTATCAGTTACATTTTAGCTGTACTATTACTAAATCATACCACAGGATGGTAGGCACAATATCAAAGCAAGCACTGGCATAGTCCTTTGGTCTCAGCTACAAAATGCGAACGCGTTGACTTTTCAATTGCTTTTTTGATGGGTATTCTCTTGCTTGCCAATGCATGAGACATGACACATGCGGATGCATGTCTAAACAATTTGGTGATTGTTGTTGTTAAGGAAGAGCCATTCCAGGATGGCCACCGATGAGTACACATCTATCCTGATGCATGGGTGCACTTTGACACTTGTGTTGACCATTTTTAATTTACCGGTCTAACAGAGTGGACAGCCATTTAAAAAAAAAATTAAGAAAAAGTGAAAAAATGAGTGCAGAAAAGTAAACAAGCTTCCTTACAGCAATACTTTTCTGTGTCCTGATAAAATAAAAGACAATATATGTTTAACACAGGGAGCAACAGGGAGGGTAGTAAAGTGCTCAGGGACATGTGCAGTAGAGTGCAAGAAAACATGTAGTCACTTTGAGTGCTGACAAAAGGAGAATAATTCTCAGCAGCGGCAGAAAACATATCGTCCAATTAGAACACTGAGACTGAAAGGCTCCTGTGAAAACAAAAACAGGAATAAGGCTAGGGGGAGGAAAGGCATCAAATTAAGAGTAGAAATCTGAGATAGACAACAAAGCCTTCCAATTATGATCAGGGGGCTGAACCAAAGCCTACTGTAAGTATATGTTTTGTATTGGAAATGACAGGCCTGCAACAGACAGCCAAAACTGTAGCTAAAACCTAAAAATGTTTTGTGCTCTCTAGATCTTAAAATATAACAGACTTTACAGTAAGTGTTTGTACTAATCCCGATTTTGCGCATGCATTGTGTAGACCGAATTACTTTATGGAAATATGTAAAATACAGTTTTTTTGTTAAGCTGTCAGGTTATGTTTATCAGGAGTTTGGGTTAAATTTTTGATTTTGTTTTATAGTTAATATCGTTAAAAATTCAAAGTAAGATGTTCGGATAAAATTGTCGAGCAGAAAACAGAGCAGGCTTAGTTGTGCTCATTAGAGGGTAACTTATATTTCTTGAGGGTTGAAAGCATAGTTAAGCTGTATTCTTGTAACTTTTTTAAAATTCCTGTTTTGGTCCTAATGCGTGCCTCTTTCTGCATGAACCGTGTCAAACACTAAGAAAGAGCAAGTACCGTTCTCAAACACAGTGGTGGCTGGTGACATTTCAAAGTGGTGAGGCGTAAAAGTTGAGAAAGTGTTACCTTACCAGCGAGCAACCCTAACTGACATAAGAGTGGTTTGAGGTGGGTTTCTCCCCCAAGAATAGCAGGCAAATGGTGTATTTGAAAACAAATTTGAAAAAGCATGACGGTTTCTACAGCTATTGTCAACATGTAGTCATTACATTTTTAAATGCATTCAAAACTGCCCCATATCTTACTGTATTAAATGTGTTAAACAAGCCAGAATGGAAGCTGCACACTTGCTAACCCCATGAACACAAGAGCCATTTGCACAAAGTCAAGGCTGGGATCTCCAAAGTTTACCACCAGAGGGGTGCCTATATGTCATACCATCATTACCATCACCCACCCCATCAAATGCAGCCATCAGTTACATGGCTTTGTCCTGACAAATGGCTTGAATTGAAACTGCTTGCATTTTGAAAGAGGTGAAAAAAGCTGCTATCAGAAGCAGAACTCAGAATTACCAGCCTTCTGCAAACAACAGTTTTATTCAGGCCACAAGTCATTTGACACTGAGACACACATGTTGCTGGTTCATGCTGCAACACGTGCACACAAAAGGGACTTCACATTACAAGACTGTGTTTGTGTTTGCGCAGCGTCATTGCCTGTAACCCCAAGGTAACCCCAGTGCCACTGTGGGAGGTGTCAACGCGGCGCGCACGCATTTGTGTAGAGTTAATTTCAGATTGGTGATAAATCTCGAAACCGAAAGCCTGTGCTCAGTCGGCTATCATCCTGCAACTGACGGCTAAACACTTTTGACGTGATGCTGCACAGGCTACCCACCCAGGGGAGACTGCAGAGAAAGCATAAGTGTTTTTAGCAGAATAGTGTGCACCTTCTGGGACGCCGGTTGAGGTACTGCCACTGGTGTTGTCCTTTTTAGGTCGAGCTGGAGATAGCAATGGGAAGCATTGCGTCCAGCTCGACAACTTATGTCGCCCGTCTCCTGGGAATCTGAGACAGGGGTCGGGCACGCGCGGCGATTGGTTTCTGGGGACGCGCACGTCCAGGCCGGCGCCGTGCACATCCCCTGCCTCAGATTCCCTGGAGTGCGCCAACACACACACACACACACATACACACATGCACACACACACTCACGCATGCACACACACGCGTGCAGACACACACACACACGCATGCATGCACACATACACACGCGCGCACACACACACACACACACACACACGCGGGCACAGGCACACACACACGCGCAGGCACACACACGCGCGCAGGCACACACACACACGCTCCTCACCGCTGCTGTTGGGGACAATCCTTCATGGAGCGCCGGGTCCTCGGCCCCCGATGGGCGGGTGGGGGCGACACGGCCAGGGGCTCCATACCAGGGACAGGCTGACAACTTCCAGTCTGCTAACTTTCTGCTGCTCCGGCGGGACCTGCGGTGTGCTACGGGAACGGCGGCTGCGGTGCACGGGTGGGGCAGGACGGCGGCTGCGCAGGATTCGTAGCCCCTGCCCTTCGGCCGCCTCCAGGGCTCCGCCCTGCTAGCGCGCCATTGGACGCTGCTCTGGTGTTGGTGATGTCACCCAATCTACTGCTCAGACTGAGTCGGTCTGAATCATGGCCAGCTGGCTTTGGATGCGGGAGTCGTTGCGGCCACGAGGCGGACAAAATCGAATTGCTGCTCTACTTGCAAAATATGTAAGTCAGTGTGCTTAACCCTTGGATAAGAGTGTAAATTTGATAAAATGAGTAATGGAATTTTTGCTGGTACTAGACTACAAAGTGTAGACTTTCATTTTAGAAACATGTACATTCTCCTGTATGTCTGTGGGTTTACTTAGATTGTGTCGGATCATTAATTGGTTCGTTGTTGGGGAGGGAGGCCAATGACCGCTTTAAGTTCCTACCTCCTCTGGAATAAGTCGCGAGGCACCACTAACCGGCCGCCTCGAGGCTGCGGCATGTGGCGCACTTGCTCCTTTCCAGTGGGCGTTAATTCAGTTTGCTGGATATCAGACTCCCGCTGTTCACTTACTTGCTGTAATGATTTAATAAAGAATGTTTTTTTAATCTACTTGGCAAGATTAAGTGGCTAGGGCTGCGGGCTCCAACTTCAGGCTCCCCTTCTGGGCCTAGTGTGACGCAGGAGCCGCAGCTAACACTAGAGTGAGGGCGCATGAGGCTTGGACAAAGCCTCAGCTGTGTAGGAGGTCCCCCAAACCCTTCAAGGGTCCCTTTCCCTTCAGAGGACCCCCCCATTCAGCCAAGGGCCAATGAATAAATGTGAAATATGTGAGACACGGGCCCCCTCATCCAAATCTGCAGAACCCCATCTTATTTCACAGCTTGGACTTGGGATGCCTATTCAGGGGCAGTTGCATC
Source organism: Lissotriton helveticus (assembly GCF_964261635.1). Classification (NCBI taxonomy): domain Eukaryota; kingdom Metazoa; phylum Chordata; class Amphibia; order Caudata; family Salamandridae; genus Lissotriton; species Lissotriton helveticus. The sequence continues at coordinate 653,714,412 of NC_136067.1, forward strand.
TCGAGAGCATCTGTTGCGGCTAGAACTGGGACTCCTCATCTGTAAACTTACGCCAAGCCCACCTTTGCCCGCCTAAACTAGCCTGATGCCGGGTCGTTTAAGGGCGGCTAGAGTGCAGGCATTTTATCTGTATGTTCTATGTTTCGATTGCATTTACCAGGTCAATTAAATTATGCGATTTCTGTGGGCGTGAAATTTGCTGCATAATGATGGATTTGCCATCCTTGTCACAGGATCCATCACCTGCTGCAGAAACGAATCAAAACATTACTAAAAAAGTGGCGACGCGTGTTGCAGCGCCGTGGAAACCCCTTTGCAAAAGTTGACTGATCAAATTTCAATTGCCTATTGCTGTGTTTGAGTGTTATACTGTTATCAATGTGGGGGAACCTTTGTCCAGACATGTGTGAAAAAGACCAAGTAATGAATTAATAACGTCACAAAATGTACTGCATGACGCCACAAAATGTACCTTTGTTTGCCGCATAATTTAGCCAGCCTTGCCACATTATTCCAGTATTCCTACATATTCCTCAGCAGTATACTAAGCAGAGATAGATATTGGTGTGTGTGTGGAGTAAGCTATCTGGAGATGAAGGTATTTGTAATTTAAATACGTTTGTATAATGGACGACTGGACATTTTTATTTTGTTAGCCATTGACCCCTCGACAGTTCAACTGCAAAATAATTTCTAAAGCTCTGGGGAACTGGACAAAACAGTTCTAATCTATTAGCTGTGTATGGACTGCACATCAGACTCCGAAATGCCCGTCTCAGCTTTCGCCCAACTTACTGAAGCTAACCGTATCAGCCTAGGAAAGATAAAAGGCTGACATTCCCATTGTGGCAGATACTGCGATCTGTGCTGCAGGATCTCATCTCACTGAGATATCTCACCCATTTCAAGACCCGCCTGGTAGACTAGTATTTACGGATGAGGGATATTACAACTGCAATTTTTAATCACCTCAAAGAATTCGTCCATTTTCATTGACTCCTGATGAAAAGTTAGACATTACATGTAAACGAAATTCCTACATAAATTTATAGTGAAGTTTGCAAAGGGGTCCATAATGGAGCCCAGCAATCTCTAGCGCAGTCGGCCTCGTGACACCACCGCCCAGCAGTCAGAAGGAGGCAGTGATCTACAGTTGTACATGCCTTGTACTGTCCAGCCACCTGGCATGGATCCGTTTTCCTTACTTAGCAGTCAGCCCACGAGCTCTTGTTGCCCGCTCGTGGCTAGTTGTCTGCTACTCACAAATGGAAGTAAATGGGAGGGTGTGGACAGGATTAGCACTAGCTTCTGCTTCCTGGGGTCATACTCTGGATGCATAGGCTGCTCACCACCCTCATTCGCCGTCACGCCTGTCTAATATGTTTTCCATAGAAAATGGAGAGGATGTAGCCTAACGGCTAGAGCAGCCGACTTCAAGGCTGCGGAACCGCGCTCAAGTTAGGTCAGGGACGCTCAACATTCTGTGATTCTGGGAAAATCACTTAACCTCCCCGTGCCTAACAAAATGTGTGTGTCCGTATGTAACGCAACTGGTGCTCATGTGAAGTGTTCAGATACTTTCAGGTCTAGTTCGCGCTATATAAAATCCCCCCCCCCCCCCAAAAAAAAAGTAATGCCGCCCAAATTTGAATCTCATATTAATTGAATTCCACTGTAGTATTACTCTATATTTCTCTACGGTTTTATCATTGAGACTAACAGTTGCAACTTTAATATGGGGTTTTATGTGGTGAGTCATGCCGCACTTTTGTTGCCATTACCAGATGAACTATACTAATTTTACAGATCTTAGAAAGATGAGAGGCTTTCTTTTGCGGTCTCTGTTTTTCTCCTATCGTTTTCAAACTCCCCATCTGCATTTCTCACTCCTCTTTCCTGTTAAGCACTCTTGTTTGCATATATATCCTTGCATATCTATCACCCTCTATCTATCTATCTATTTATCTATCTATCTATCTATCTATCTATCTATCTATCGCCCTCACTCTATCTGTCTATCTATCGCACTCACTCTATCGCCATCACTCTATCTATCTATTGATCGCCCTCACTCTATCTATCTATCGCCCTCACTCTATCTGTCTATCTATCACCCTCACTCTATCGCCCTCCCTCACTCTATCGCCCTCCCTCACTCTATCGCCCTCCCTCTATCTATCGCCCTCCCTCTATCTATCTATAGCCCTCACTCTATCTATCGCATCACCACAGCATCACTCAGCACCACCATAACATCACTATGCGCTACCACAGCATCACTGAACGCCACAGCATCACTTGTCGCCACCACAGCATCACTCAGCGCCACCACAGCATCAATATGTGCAATCATTCAACAACAACTGGTTCAAATATGTTCTCTCAATGTTTCAAGCTTTATTACAAATGTCCCAAAAATATGTTAATATTTCACTTCTGTTCTTGGATTTTCGTCACAATAAAATACACTGAACATAATCTTCACAAAACTAATTTACAAAAGTTTAAGCTATTGCCATTATAAATTACAATAACTTTCATTTAAGTATTAATTATTTAAAAAAATTAAAAGCCATTGTTATCTGTAATATCAATACATCTAAGTCCCGTAAATACAACACATATTGCAGTACAAATGCTATAGGTGAATTGGCATTATCAATGACAAAGCTAATAATTTCGCTATTTTCAAAACCAACACATTAATAAAGAAATTGTCATTTACAATACCAATAGCTCAAACTTTCCTAATGTGAGACCTATTGCATTGCAAATGCTTGTTTTCAATTAGGGTCTAGGGAAGCAAAAGAAATATATATATATGTACCAGGAGCACCTACCCATCGGTTTCAAATGTTTTTATTTCGCTCTCCAGATCAAAGACTTCTAATAATCCTGCCCTTTGTCATATTTACATGCAGGCCTTCAAGGTGTTTCAATGATCACAAGGCTTCTGACATTTTCACCCTTTGGATACGTGTTCCAGACTAAATTGTCTCCCTATTTCTATCGCATGCCCCAACTACGAGAAGCCCTTCCTCGAATATTGTGAATTAACCATCCTCTGAAGGCTAAGGACTACTTCCTCCGTAAACCCTCAATCACTCGTATCGATATACTTACTAGTCTGCATGCGAGCGCGTCACGTCACTGGTCCAGTTCCGTTTATGTGCAAATGAGATGTTAGTTGCCATGCTTTTTTATATATTGAGATTCAAACCTAACCTTCACAGACAAATTAAGAATATATCAGTGTCCCCCCGGACCTGGGTATTTAGCTAACTCTATCCGGCAGACCCCTTGACATTGTTTGCCTTGAGTTTGGAGGCAAGTCCCGCTGAACTCCCCAGGAAGGAATCAAATCAACCTGTTAATGAGGAGAGTTATTCGAAGGGGAAGCTCAGGATTCGAAGACTTCAGGACAGGAAAGGTACACTTTATTTTCCTAGTGCTTCCATTGGAATCAACATTCCAGCTGCCTTTCTAACTCTGTTAGGTGTAAACAATGTATGCGTTTACGCTCATACTGGATGGTTTAATCTTTTATGGTGTCAGTCATATACTGGGAAACAAAAATAAAGGCAAGAATTCTTCTGAGCTGATGACGAACAAGTATAAATTACTTTAGGAGTGCATTTTGGCCCTAGAGTAATACACACAGTCGTGGGCGGCATTAAGGGCGGGTGGGATGGGGTGGAAATGAGGTTGTCGCGCCACGGGGAGATAGGGGGGGAGGCGGGAGGGGTTTTTATTGAGGAAAAAAATATGTAAAATAAAACTTAACTTACTGTCCCGCGCCATCTTCTGGATGGGTCCAGACTCCCGCCATCCGCTCCTGACTCCTGCGTGTTCCAGTTCCCGACCGGCAGGCTGCAGCTTTCCTCGCGCCATCAGGAAAGGCAGCCTTCCTCCCTCCCCTCTGCCAATCAAAGCTGGTGAGGCGAATCTGAGCGTGCCCCACCTGGGCCATTTTCTCTATGTAGGCTGCTATTGAGCACAACAGTGGGCAAGCCACTCCCCCCCTGCCCTCGAGCAGGACCGCCCACCACTAACCAGGCACTTCTGCTTTTGCGCAGTGTGAGAAGGCAGAAACATAAATGGTAGCTATTACCATTTAGGTTTCTGCCTTCTCGCACTGCGAGAAAGCAGGGAGGCGGCACCCAAACGTCTCTAAAGAGGAGCCACCACTGCTCAAACACATTGTGGGAGGGGGCTGAACTTTATTTTGTATCATACTAGCGACTGTGATTATATGGCACGAGAAAAGGAGAATGCAAGAGTCATAAAAATCCTACAAAGACTGGAAACTAAGAAGAAAGTGAGTTGATTTCCTGTTGGTGTGGTGTTTTATACCTTGACTATCTAACATGCAAGTGATGTTTGTTATTTGAACAATGTCGGTATAATGATTGTGTTTTCGTTGCTAGTTCTATATGTTTTCTTGACGATTTTTGAAATCATTGGCAAAGGACGATTCTTTCCATCTTCTTGCTTATTTCGAATAATACCAGTATTTCTATTTCATTCAAGTATTCTAATCATCACAGTGCGTGTTCTGGCTCCTTATCCAAGAGCACTTTGCTTTTTATACGATTCCCACTAGAAAAGGTAGGACTGCACATTAGGATGACAGAACTTTCAGAATGTGGAGAATTAGTCCTTCTTTACCATTGGAGACTGTCAGCCTAATTCCTAGCTATCTCATAGTGCCACACTGAGCCCCTAAACGCCCTGGATTGGCAGGTGATTTTGGCACCTCGTACATGATACTCTGACCCTACGGGAATCGTGGAAACAGATCTTACTCCTTTCATTGTTTACTACAGCATGCCGATGGTAAACACGAGAAAGATACTAATAAAGTTTTCAATGTGTTTATTGAAACAATCATAATCTTGCAGAGAAAGATTAAGCTGCGATGATTAGGCAGATAAAACAAAGCACTGTAATCAATATGATGAATATGGTGATAAGAATAAACAGTCCAACCATGGCAGTCCGAGTTCTATATAGTTCTACCTATCTCTACCCCTATTCTTGAGAGCATAGTGGGTGTACCCTCTGCCCGATGTCTTGGGATAGCCTGATCTCCCCATACCTGGATAGCTGGACCAGGGAATCGGTCTGGTATTGGATTGTCAATCCTTCTCTGCAGGATGGAAGATCAGTGTTGACAGAGATGCATATTGAACACAAAATTCGTTCCAGGACAGTTGTGACTTGAAGGACTCCTCTCTGACCTTTGAAAGGCCAGTGTACCGTTTATATCATAATAGCCACTGTGTTAGAGGTACTGCTCTGATGCACTGATATGTCTAGCTGTTAGAAGCTGTCTCTGAACGGACAACGCAAGAACTAGGATATCTTGTTCTGTGTTTCTAGCCTTGAACGGACTGTACAGATTACAAGCCGAGAAAGACTTTCTAAAAACAAGCAACATATACAGTGCCTTAAAATAATATCGTGCAAGCAAAACATGTCAAAATAACACTGCTAAAACAATGTCAGCCTAAAACATATAAAATGTAAAACTTAAATGGAGAACCAAAATAGGCCCAAGGAGGCTTCTTCACAGCAGGCTTTTGGGGACTCAATGTTTAACTTTCCAATACTTTGCATACAAAGTGCGGTTGGCTGTTGGCTAGCAACGCAAGACTGGCTGAAAATGTTTCACATTACCTGACGATACTTGGCAGCTATTGATTGCATACCTGTGAATATAGTAGATATTAAAGCAACATAGTAGAAGTCGATCTAGAGCTCTTAGAAACTGGAATGTATTGTAATAATTGATGGCATTGAAACTTTGTGAAGTTGGTATTAACGGATTCTTCAAAAACACGTTGCACTGGTATTTCTCATTAAAGCAAGTATTTGCTGTTTTACACTATGGTGCTTGCCATTTTATTAAGTGTGGTACCGCGAAATGTCGAGAGTTCACTGAAACACTCGAGTAAAATGCATTTTGCCTTGCTTAAAAGGGGGTTGCAAGAGGACACATAAAGATGGCAGACTGGTATAGGAAAGATTTGGGCCTATGCCAGACCTGTCAAGAAACCCTGCCTGCACTACTAAGTGCCTACTGCTTTGTAAACCTCAACAATAAGTTTGAATCTTTTCAGTTACACTCAGCATTTCATGATTCTACAAAAAACACCATTGAGTTATGAAATATTTCTCTTGACATATTTAGCCCCAGTCGTTGCAGGCACTATTCAACTCATTAATGAGTATGATAAATCTGGACCAGGTGCTGGCTAAGTCAGTAAGCACGGCCTTCACCACTTATTGGATTTGCCAGTAGTTGCTATCCAGTCAAAGCCACAGGATGAGACAGAAATGCCAGGTGATCTGAATACAACAGTGGCCTGGCAGAATAAAAAAAGCCACTGGGCACACTGAGAGGTAGCTGCAGCCCTTTAGTGCAGTGACAAGCAGCCACTGAGTTCTCTGAAAGCTGGACGGCTAGCCAAAGTCTTGTGAAATGGAAATGTTGAGTTAGCCATCTGGTAGTGGGGTCATCAGGCAGAAGCTAAGCTGCAGAAAGAAAGGAGCTGTTTCGGACCTTGAATTCTAGCACCAACCTGTTAGCTGGATGAAAAGGAGTCACAGGGTTTGCTGATAAACCACATCGGACTGGCAAAAAGAAGACAGGCAGCCTCTGGGTATGCTGAAAGGTAGACTGCCACCTAGAATCTCTCGGTATAAAAACTGTGGCCATGCATCTTGAGGTCAAGACATCCTGAAGTAAAATATACTAGGTGACTGAATTAGGCTCACACTGGAGTGCTGACATCAACAATTTTAAACAAGCATTGGCGTAGCATAGGTTTCGCCTTCGGGACCTGCTGCATTACAAAATACTTATAAGGTCCCAAAGGCGAGACCTATTGGATATGCAAATGCAAATTGAGTTAAAATTCACTTTCAGGCCATTCAATAATTCATGCGACTGTTCTTTGACTCCCACAAGTCTATCATAAATTCCCTCCCCTATTAAGTCACTCATCCAATCACTACTTCAAAGACTCACTCATTCATTTTCTGACACAATATTAATGAAGGTCACCACGTGTTGTAACATTGAATAAGGATTAACCACACACACCCAGCTGCGTGCAACACTTGCTTAGAAGAAGTACTTCTTTTACCGACAGCACATGTCAACTCACAGAGTAGAAGGGATTCTCGCAGAGACGGCCAGAACACGAAGCTCAGGCAGCCTTAAATAGTGCCGGTTCCTGCAGTGCTATACACTGACAGTGAAGTTATGGCGAAAGTCTAACATTGGCAGGTTCATCCTAATTAGTAATCGATCAATCAGTCAATAAGTGGTACAGGAGTGCGGGGCTTTTCTCGAGAGACCTAAGCCCCTCTGTAACTCAGGGACAGAGGGAGGCCAGAGCTCCTTTTTGGCAGGGAAAAAATGAGCGCTGTGCTTAGGGTTCTGACATTACAATACTCGCAAGGGAAACCGTGTGTCCCCTCAGAATGTTTTGCAGGGGGTCATTTTTTTGTGTTACGCACCGTTGCACAGAATTCCCTGGATTGTGTAGTAATGTGATTCTAGGGCACATGGAATGGTTGAAGGACACGGATGTGCGTGTGTGGGTGGGTGGGGGGGCAGACAAGGCCGGCTCTAAGGCGGTGCGACCGGTGCCATTGCACCGGGTGCTGACTTTGCTTTGGGACGTCTGTCTGCTAGTTTATATAATGTTTTTAAAAGCACCCACAGTAGCGTTCCTGGCCTCAAGCAATTTTCAGCCAACAATAAAAATGTCAAGATACCTCCACTGACTGAGGTTCTTCCTGGAGAGAGACTGAAGTTTTTGTATAGTGAAAGTTTTGACTGGGGGAAGTTTTTGATTCCTCATAAGGTAGTGCAGAGGGTTAATGCGCAGGCTGCAAAGAAGGTGTACCATGCAAATCACAAGGTGAACATAACGCAAATAGGTCAGGGGGTTACTGCTTTAGTCAGAGACTTCCTTTATGTTTCTTGCAGTTTAGAAGTTAAAATCGTAATAAAAAACAGTTAGCTACTAACTGTTATCAAAGAACTTAAATGCAGACTTCAAGTATAGTAGAGCGTATTGGTTTGTTCCCCAGGTATTCTATATCCTAATATTGTACAAAGTGTTTATTTATTTATAAAGTTTTAGATAGCGCTAACATCCGGAAGCATATCAGAGCGCTGCTTTGGGTAGGAATGAATTACGATTGTCAAAGGTAATCCCCAACCATGGTGTTACGTTTTAAGTTCTGAGTTTGTACTTCTCCAGATCAAGCCCCCTAAATTATACTGTCTACCAGAATGGATGACATAGAAAGCCTACCCCTCTGTCTTATGTGACGTTTCTTTACATTGATTTACACATGTGATTGGTTGTCTCTGTAATGTGCGTGCAATTTAAAGTGCTCGGACACCCTTCACTTTTACGAGTGACACTAAGAAACTAATTAAATGCATCTTAGTGAGCGTGGTTATGGAGACTGTTAAGGGGTGGTGTGCGCGAATACGTTGCGGAGGTGTTCATTGGTGGTGCCCAAAAACATTGTTGCACTGGGCTCCACGAGTGCTAAGGCCGGCCCTGGGGGCAGACAATGGAAGAACCCAGTCCCAGAGGCAGTGACACGGATGCGGACCGTCCTTTGAAAACTCTGAGAATTGTGCATCACCTCTTACCCTTCTATCGGGCAAGTGGGGCAGGCTGTGCCGTCCGTGCCAATGTGGACAGTGGCAGAAGTGCGGCGAGAGGCACGCAGCCGGACACACAGAGCTTGGGCCTCCATTCTACTCTGCTCAGATGGTGGCGAGGGCGTGTCCGGACCGTGTCATTGTGCGGTACTTCACGAGCCTGCGGCGCAGAGCATGGGTTACACGCCCCCAGCAACCCCTCCAGTGTCTGGTCTTTTGCCCCCGAGCCCCCCCCACCTCTCCCTCCAATTAAAACACAGACTTGTGATGCGAGTGAGGTGGGTGCGCTAGCAAGTGATCTGTAACTTGTGCCACGTCAGTGACTTGTTAGCTCAGTGCTTCGAGTCGAGTAAACAGAGAGGGAGAGCCGAGCCAGGCACAGCCAGGTGTTCTAGCTTGGGTCTAGGAGCCTGACCACGAGCCCAGCCCAGCAAGCCATCAACGTATTTGGCATGTAAGTAGTGCAATAAATGGCATGTGAAGCACAGGATAAGGGCTTCCAAATAAACATTTTAAAAAGTGTTTCTTTAATATGCAGTAGCGTTTTGTTTCATTATGTTACACCAGCGCACTGTGTGGCATTCACTAGAAGTGAAAGTTTCTAACCATGAACTTAGAAACATCCGTGGCCCTCCCCGGTTGCCATGTCGACTATGTCATTAGCGAAATAAGAGCCAGTCAGTGCTCACCTTATTATTAAAGATGAAGCAACACCAGAGTCCATTAAAGCAGCTGCGGGCTAGGTCTGTGCACAGGCATATCCTGGACTGCATTCCTCAATGGGGACGATAAAGGGATTACGTAAGTGCCTAAGATCACACCAGTTGGTCAAGGTTTCTTGCTAAAAGGAAACAAATAAATTTAAAAAAGTGCGAGTAGTGCGCGCGCACACGGAAAAAAATGTCAGGAATGCTGCTGGCACAGCGCAGGGCTGCTACTCGCTCCCGAGAAGGCTAGGCCAGGGCACAGAGAAAGCGGGACATGCATCGCCTTGGACCAATTGCCTGCTGTCTTTCTTAGAAAGACGCATGCAAAGGCGAATTGCGGGTGCTAAAAAAAAAAGCACACGCACAAGCATGTGTTTAGTGTGGAAAAGCCCCTACTAAATGTCTCGCAGAGCAGCACATGCGCCCTGGTGAGACCTAAAAACGCACCGGCAGTAAAAAAATAAATAATTATGTATCTTATGAGTTTTAAATAAAGAAGTGACTGTATTGTGATTGAGTGTCCTTCGTAGGTGTAAATAGTCTATCATTCATTGGAGGTGAAATGAATGTACCAAAGCCATCTCCGGGTACGTGTTAAGGTATTGGTGACACTGGGTCTGATGACAAGTAAAAATATCCGTAGCCATACCTAAAATTCCAACTACTCTATCTTTAATATGGTGGAGGGATTCAATAAAACAGTGTTCCTACTCTCAAATTCAAAGCAGATCACCATAAGGAAGACGTGAGTTTAGAATGTGTCCTGTGCAGCATACCTAGTAAGTTTTAGAATGAGATAAAGGCAAGACTTCATATAAAATGTGGAATAATTTGGTCCCAACTATGAATGTCAACAGTACATTGCAAGCCCCTGTGACATTGTGTGACTTTAGAAAGTAATTTGGCTTGCTGCTGCTCATACCTCTGCTGCTGCTTATACCTCTGCTGCTGCTCATACCTCTGCTGCTGCTCATACCTCGGTCTGGTTAGATAGCACCAAGGGGAATTATAGAATATGAATAAGTACAACTGTGGTGTCTTTAAGCTGGCAAATATATTTTTTCTCATAACGTACAGAAAAAGGAATGATAAATAAAAAGTAGAGCAATGGCATCAATACTTACACTTGAAAGGCCCTTTCGAGATTATTGACTGCTATTTTTAAATACTGGATAAAAAACAGCAGAGTGAGTTCTGTACTGCCCCAAAACATAAGCTAAATCTGTGGGAAAAACTATAAAGCTCTTGTCTAGTTACCAGTGCCGGCTCTCTGCATCCTGGCCTTCCCTCTTTGCTAAGCTTTGGCATGTTGCCTACATAATGATTTATTGCTGAAAGAGCTGCACATGTCTGGAGAAAGACTATTTATAACGTGTATTGGTCCTTTGGCAAGGAGGCAGTAGTCTAAATGCAGTCTACAGTAAAGTAAAATGCACGTGGCTCTTTTGCGGTTGCCATTTACACACTTTGTCCCTTTACTTTGTCTTTAGGTATACTTCACAGTCATGGTGGGCCACAAAGAGCTATACTACCTTTGCACAAAATCAAACATCGTCACTTTTATCCAATGGAAGACCCTGCATGATGTAGCTTCTTCCCCAGCCAAGGAGCATGCAGATGAATTATGCCACACAGTTGCTGTGGTCAAACATTACATTATTCTTCAGAATACACTCACACTGCACATTACATCATATTTTGCACTTAACCACACCTTAACACCTCCCCGCATTTTACATATTTCCTCTTCAGGACCACGCAGTTGCTGTGGTCAAACATTACATTATTCTTCAACATTACACTCACACTGCACATTATATCATATTTTGCACTTAACCACACCTTAGCACCTCCCCGCATTTTACATATTTCCTCTTCAGGACCACGAGGGTCCTCGTGCGAATAATATCAATATGCTACATCTCCTCCTTTTCTTTAATAAAAAGTGGCAGACATCATTAAGATCACCTTTCTTTAACTGGTCGGTAAGGCGCTTGCACTAGTCTCCCAGCTCGGATGATCTGAGGTGATTGAGGTCCACCCTGATCAGGCTGCAGTGAGATAGGCTGAGGGGCTTCAGCCTTACCTGCTTGTGGGGTTACCTCATGCTTGGTTTCATGACTCCATTAGTGTCACGGTAGGTTTTTGAAATGTGATGTGGCCTGAGTGATGGATTGTCCAGGATGATATGCTCTCACCATATGTCCCTTGCACGCCACAACTTGTAAATGATCAGCTACCAAAAGAGTGTCATTTTTCAGTCTTCGTCTCTGCTTAACAAGTACCCAGTCTTCTTTGTCAATAGCTGTCTTCTGGGCACGACTACACTGATCTGCATACGTTTTAATTTTACTTTTCGAGTTGCATTGGTATCTTGAACCATGTCAGTATTCACTGATTGGACCGGAGTCCTTTGCGGCAGTATTTAGGTCTTGCCTACGCAGCGTGCCTGCGCTGCATAGGCAAAAGAACTTTAGCAATCGCTTCGGTTTTTCATCCAAAAATGTGCACGTGTTCCATTGCCTTCAATGGCAACGCGTGCACGTCTGGCGATTCACTTGCGGGAGCGAGCGGCTGGAACCATATGTTATCAATTATCGCGGCGCCTGCCGCTCGCTCCCGCAAGTGAATTGCGCTGGCCCCCTCCTCTCACCCCTCCCCCTGCTGCTGCGCACGCCTGTTATCTAAGGTTGCCTCTCATTTTTTTGTTACACAAAACCTTTCTGATAGAAATCCTTTGTTTGCTCTTTGCAAAGACTTGTTCACTTAAAAGAATGTGGTATCGTCAGCTCTGAAGTTTTATGAACTTTCCGAATACCATCTGCAATTCAGTGTGGCCAATACATTGTCACAAAACTGGTGAACAGAAGCTTTTAGAATGTTAGTCCTCATTTGTTTTCAACGCCCCTTTTATCTGCGGCGCTAGCGAATGGCTGAAGTTAAGGTGATGGCTGATACCGAAAGTAAGGGCTCGTGACGCTGGGGGCGGGGTCAAGTAACCTCCTTAAAAGCACAGCGACAAGCCGTTCAAAGTACAAGTTAACCATGGCAGCCAACAGCATTTTTATACCTGGTCTGTTCAACAGCCGCGTGGTTATCATGACCGGGGCTGGCACTGGTATCTGCAAGGCTATCGCAGGTGAATTGCTCACTCTAGGTCAGTTTATTGCGACCATTGTTAAGTCCGATCTTGCAGGTGTTTGCATGAAATTGACGTAAGCGCGGTGCCCATCTTGCAATGGGTTTCTTTCTAGTTGTGCCAGGTTCTGTAGTGCCAGGTGTTCATCTTGGAATTGGACGTTTTCTTTTCTAACAGTAAGTAAGCAGTGAGCTAGAGGTGGGCATGCTAATGGGGGAGAGATACTGTGGCCCTTCCGGCTGGAGCTGTTACCTTTGGAGGTAGTGAACCAGGATCGAGTCTCGGCGCCAGCTCAACATCCTGTGATTCTGGACTAATCACTTAATCTCCCCATATCTGACAACAAAATTATACTGTGACCTTGTGTAATGGAAGCGGTGCTCATGTAAAGCGCTTCAATGCCTTCTGGTAGAGGTTGCGCTGTATAAAATAATGCTGCATGGTTAGTAATATGTTCCACAGCAGGTGGAAAGTCTGGCAGATGATTTAAAATTGAGCGTTTACAAGACATAAATGTGGAAAGCATATTTGCGCTATCCCTGGGACAAGTCTCAGTTTGCTTGCTTTTTTACTTTTACTCGTAGGTTTCAAGCCAATTAAATAGAGAAAAAAACATAGCAAGACCTACATATGTCCCTCCTGATCCGCTTAACATACTTGCCTAAAAAATGGTGTAAATATGGTATTGTTGATGAAAAACTATGAACTGTCCTGGCAGATGAGTCTTCTACCCTAACCCCATTAACCTGCTTTTAAAGCCAAGGATTTTATTACAAGACCTTGCATAATTTAGATTCAGTGAACTACTTTTTTGGTGTTGCAGTTTTATATAGATTGAACTGGACCCCAAGTTTTGGGAGCGCTTTACACTAGCACCAGTTATGTTACACAAGGATACATTTATTTTTTGGTAGGCACCGGGAGATTAAGTGATTTGCCTACAATCACCGCATGTTGAGCTGACACCGAGACTCAAGCCTGCTTCCCCAGTTCCAAAGTGGACAGCTCTGATCGTTACGCCACATTGTTTTCTTTCTGGTTTTGACCCTCAATAGGAGTGCATGCAATGTCTAGCTCTCTCCACTATATGCTGCTACCACCATTACATTCCTTCCCTCAAGTTATCTCGGTTGCCCCCATTTACATTCATTCCCTCAAGTTATCTCGGTTGCCCCCATCTCTTCAATTATCCTGTTGCTTCCTCAAATCTCCACTTTCCTGCTATATATATATATGTTCCACCCCTCAGTAAGCTCCCTGCCTCTCAGTCCCTTGTTTGCAGCATTTAAATGCCACCTAAATGCCCCTTTGCCTTTAATTTATTTTAACGTTTTTACGAGGGGCTGGGAGCTGCAAATTGATACCAGTGATTTTGTTTTTAGTGACAAAAATTATTTTCAATGTCACTAAAATTCACAGTCCAGACAATCCCCACGCTAGATAGCCAGACACTGTCTAAAGAGGCGCAACATATTTATGACTGGTTCTTGTGCCTAACCGTGACAGCTACATTTAGGTTAAATCAGTTTTCCTTGCAAGCAATTTCGAATTTAGATAGCTGGCAATGTAAAATATTTAGCTTTGTTTATACTTGAACAGCCTTTGATGGGACTTGGCAGGAATTAACTTTTTTGCACCAGTTATCCATTGAAAATCCATAAACAATTGGAGACAGTTCTAAGTACCATAGCAGATATTTTTGTGTAATGGGAATGTGTGTTTATTCCCTTATACTTAAGTTTGGAAGACACTACCGGCTAAGCCACTTGGGGCCATATGTACGATCATATTTAGTGGTTGCAAATGGGAAAGCGGGCCGTTTGAAACCACTGTGCCATGTACAAACCCTATTTTGCGAGTTGGTAACTTAATACCGACTAGCAAACTAGGGATTGCGACTCGCTATTAGGAAGGGGCATGCCAAGGGCATCCTTTCCTAATAGGGGTTCGCAATGCAATGTACAAATGTTTTGCGACCGAAATGCTGAGCAAAACATTCACATTTTACTGCCAATGGAGCGCTGGTGGTAAACCAGTCGCAAATGGGAACTCTTTTCTAATGTGGACACTCATCATTTTTAGGAGTAGGCAGTGGTCCAACGGACCACTGCCTACTCCTAAACAAGCATTGGCATACCCAATAGGCCTCGCCTTTCGGACCGTATGAATGTTTAGCCATGCAACACTTGATGTTGTTGCACCAAGGATATTGTGCTGCCTAATTCAAAACTTATAAGGTCCCAAAGGCAAGACCTATGTATATGCCAATGCTTGTTTTCTGATGGCTCATTCAAATATCAAGGTGGCTAGACTCTCTCTAGTTATGGAGTGAGGAGTTAATGGATTAGCCCGAAGGGCCTGGCGCATGGCTTGGTTCAGATTGATTCCTCCATTGCCACTCATTGACTGACCCTCTTCAGGGTGCCCATGAATCGTTCAGCTACACCATTGGCTTGGGGCCGGAGGAGTGTACTCTTTTGGTGTGTGACATTGAGCCCGCCCAAAAATTATTTTACCTCATTGCTGTTAAATGGCAGACCATTACAAGATTTGAGGATTTCGGGGATGCCCAATGTTGCAAATATTTCATCAAGCTATTCTATGTCTTTTCTGTGGGTTTTCAAAGATAGGCCTCCCACCAAAGGAAAATGTGAATAATCATCATGAGATGGTGTCCGTTTCGTAAAGGTCCACAAAAGTAAACTGCAACTCTCTCCCCCATGCATTGGCAAGAAGGTCGGACATTGTCACTGGATGCTGCGTCACCATAGGAGAAAAACAATTGCAAATGTGGCATGACTTCAGCTCCTTCTTGACTCTCATCTGGCCAAGGGAACAGCACTAAATCTCATATGGCTCTTTTGGTGGCTATGATACCATGGCTTCCTTCATGGGCCAGCTTGATGACCCACTGACTCAGGCTTTCAGGCATGACTATTCTCAAGCCTATCTGTATTACGCCCTCCTGGGTGACTGCCAACTCATCTTGCACATTTTGGAACTTTTGGAATTCAACATAATCGGCAAGGGGCCGGGTACTTCTTCTCCATGATTAATAAGTTCTTTGAATATGGTCATATCTTTATCTGCATTGGTGGCAGCAATGATGCTTCAGCTGTTTTGGGATGTTGAACTGTGACAATGTAGCGGCACTCGTGAGGAGTAATCTGCTGGGTTTTGATACTTCCCAGGTTTATGCATAATCTCATAGTCATACTCTTGCAGTTTTAACCCCCACCTCTCGATGTGAGGGGTCATCTTAGCCTTCAGGTTTCTAAAAATTGTGAGGATGGCCTGGTGATCCATGATGATGGTAAATAGTTTTTCGTAGAGAAAAGCATGCAAATGTTTGCGGGCCCACATAACAGCCAGACTGTCCTTGTCCAGCTGGAAGTAGGCACTTTCTGTTTGACAGACTTCGACAGGCATAGGTCACAATGTGTCTCTGACCATTCGGATTGCCCTTTGTGCTTAGCAAGGATTGCCCCTAGCTCTACCGGGCTCACATCCACCATTCTGAAAAATATTTTATAACTCAGTGGTATTTGTTGTAGAATCATGAAAGACTGAGTGGAACTGAAAGGATTCAAACTTATTGTTGGGGTTTACATAGCAGTAGGCACTTAGTAGTGTAGGCAGGGTTTCTTGACTGGACTGGCATAGCCCAAAATCTTTCCTATACCAGTCTGCCACCTTCATGTGTCCTCTTGCAACCCCCTTTTAAGCAAGGCAAAATGTATTTCACTGGAGTGTTTCAGTGTGCTCACAACTGTTGCTCGAATATGAATCTACCTTGAAAAAATAAAATACAAGAGGCAGTTGGGAAATCGGGAACAGTTGATTTAATCAATCACTTTGACCGGGTCGGCCAATTAAAGAAGCGAGTCTGAGCACTATCTCAAAGTACAATCTGAATGAGTTTTTGTACAGTTTTTGGGTGTCATAAAGTACTTCAGATTATGCTTTTTTAGTAAAAGAATGCGAGTGATGTCTTTTGGAGTCATAAGTAAGGCCCCTGATAACAAATGCAGGTGAGGCTTGACCATGCGTGGGCACAGTGGGGGCCAGTGGGTAGCATTTCCAGATTTCCAGCATGAAGGGTGTGTGATCACTGCATGTGCTGTGTCCTGATTGGCTGTGTGTTCCTAATTTCGTGTGGCATCTGACTTTATGATGTTTTGTGAATGCGCACACCCCTCTGGCCATGTGTACCTTATAGAGGCTAAGCTCCCTGCACCATTGTTGTGTTGCTGCGCTTATCCGGGGGAATCACCTGAGTTTCATGTTCGTACGTTTGTCTTCCGGCTATGTACCACCTCACCTGTGATCTGTCAATCAGTAACCCCAAACCTAGGGGGTTGATGGAGAGTTCATGATGGGTGAGTTTGATCATAGTGATGCGAATTTGCTCGTCTATGCGAGTGTATCATTATAAACATTGGCATCGATTTTATCATTATTGACATTGCTATGGGCAAAACTGATGTCGTGGGGCCTTTGGGGCGTTCAAGTGTTCATGCTTCTAACTCTTTCTCTACAGCTTCTTGTAGATGAAAAGCAACTCTACGGTGTTGCTGAGCAACAGGGCGAATGTCTTAATTGATATGAGGCTGGATTTTTTTCTTGAGTTTTCCCAGGCCATGGAACACCGACTGAAAATGGCTTGTGATCTCAGACTGACCACATTGGTTTTAGTTGAGGGAGATCAACCCCATGTCAGTAGTGGTGGAAAAACTAAGCAAAAAGACACTCAACAAAGTCCCTTGTAGAACGTGAATGGTGGCTTGCACCAATATCTTTTTGTGTCGCATTGTCACTGTGAACGCCCCTTGATTTTGAAATCATGCAGAAGCAGGCCAAATATAGACCTTCGTGCCTGACGGAGTGAGCAGAGGCACAGGAAATAGGCTGCTGAACTTTTCCACTGGCATGATGTTATTCGACGCACCACTGTCTATGATGAAAGTTAATGGGTAAACGTTCACTTTCAATGTGATTTTGGGAAAGTGTGCAAACAAAGTTGTATTTGATAAGCGGTCTTTGAACTGTGGTTACTTTGCAGGCAGCTAAACCCACATGTGCATACCGTTCTACAGGGTAGCATTATTAAGTAAGACTCTGCTGTCTCAGGCTAGGGACAAGCTAGAAAAATGATTAAACCACTATTTTTGGTATTTATAAAAAAAAGCATCCAACTTAATGGTAAGGTCAGGTTTTTTTATTAATACTAAGGAAAAAGGACTTTTAGAAAGTTATATTTTCCCTGCCTGTAGCTCACGGAGGCTATTTTGCATTAGCATTCGAGCTGTCACCATGGTAGTAAATAGCCCTGATGAGGTGTGAAAACTGCTCCCAGAGATGAGTCCGTGGCCTGGGTGTAGTGTGATATTTTATTTTCCCTGACAGAATGGCCAGTGTGGCTGTATCCTCTTTTCTGCCTGCGCCTCCTGTTTGAGACCGTTGAAAAGACCTGAAGGGCTTGACCTGCTCCCATGGGTACCCAAGGCAAAGAGGTGGACTCCAAGGGTCAGTTGGCTGGCATCCTCTGTGGCTACAGGGGCACATCAAGCTGAAAGAGACCATTTTCCTACAATGCCCAGCTGAATAGTCCCAACTGGTCCGTGCTGTTCCTATGGTCTGGGGATTCCTGGCTCCTCTCTAACCAATAGGGTAAATGTTACATGGGGGCAACAATGTCCACCTTCACAGCAGTTACTGTTTGCCATTGTGCAAACACTCCCATGGTGCACCTTATTACCAAAATCCAAGATGGGGGTACCCTTCTTCCATTGTGCATGACCTTTGTGCCGGACCGGAGAAGTGGCAAGGGAAATGAGCAGTACCCTTCTCTATGATTACTCAAAACATTATCGAAGGTTGTTCTCCTCCCAGTTTGGTGCTAATCGGACTAGAACAAAGGCTGGTCCTTTCAAGGTATCACATAACATTTAGCTGTGGCAGGGCAGACCCCTGCAGTTAATTTAGTTCCTGGGCCCACCCTAAATTGTCTTCCTACCAAGGGAAGAAAACATCTCCCCACATCCAAGCCATTGTCCCTGCACTCGGAGCACCTTTCACACCTTGCTAAGCTCATGCACTTGTTAGACATGTTTTGGCAAGATAATGTAAATTAGCCTTAAGTAGCTTCAGGTGGGGAAAAGGTAACTTTCTAAAAGTTACTTTTCCCAAAAAAACAACTTAACCTTTGAATTGGTTTTTAAGAAATGTCAAAAGAGAGGTTTAATTATTTTTACTAGCTGGTTCTCAACTTGAAATAGCAGAATTAATATTTTAATCTGTTTCTCCTAGGAGAGCTAGGGTCTTCCACAGTAAATGTAGCCGTTGGGGCTTGACACAACAGGGACATGGTGCCATTACGTTTCTACAGGTCACATTTTTAAAATGCTATGCATCTTAATTTGTGGGCAATAATGTCTACAAAGAGGTAACTTACTAATATTTAAAAAAGTGATTGTCTGCTGTCAAGATGGTTAGTTTAACAGGTCAGGCTGCAGGTCCCAACTGCAGCAGTCAGGTTTCAGTAGAAGGACTGACGCCATGTTATCCTTGTCTTGCGATGGATGGCACAACAAGTGCTGCATTTCAGAGATGACATTTAAATTTGTATGCCACGGATGTAGTTTCAACCCCATATACTATGTCCCTATAGGAGAGTTAAATATGCTAATGAGGTATTAGCCAATTTCTACATGTTTTGGGGAGTCATACTCTGGGCACTGGACAGCTGAGCCCCAGTACTCCTGTGTGCAGTCTGTGAACAAGCAATAGAATCGGGGTAACCATGCATAAAGGGGGTGCTTACTTACAGGCGACCACAATGAAAATTTAGTTGCTGTTAGTAAAAAGTCCAGAAATTGTGCAAGTGTGGGGGAAAGGGTGATTGAACTGGAACAAAGAACCCTTGAAGTTGAAAGAAATACACTGCAAATATTGAAACAGGTGGAAGGTCAAGAAAATTGACAAACAGGGAAACCTGGGGAAATTTGAGAATCTCCTGTGCTGTAACATGGATGAATTCGCTTCTGTTTTTTGTAAGGGTACATTTCTGTCAGACTACAGTGAAAAGAAGAAATTAAGGCAGTGGAATTTTGGCACTCCATAAAATAATGTGTGAATACTGTTTGAATTAGATTGTTAGAATTGCATTCTAGGGTGCCTTTGAAAAACATCAGTTTTCTTCCATGTTTTATTATATCAGGCGATAAAAGGGCGTGGGCTTGTTTACAGTGCAGTCTGATGTTTGCTAACACATAAAATTGGATGAGGTTGCTTTGGGGGGATGGGTTCCTCCCCACTGAGAGAGGCTCAGGGAAGGGTGGGTTTTCATGGTGAGGTGTATGTTAATAGATTTGAGGCAGGGGCCGTGGAGTGTATGGAGGGGGGTGTTTGCAGGTAGAAGAATATGAAAAGGTCTTTGAAAGTGGAGAATGTCCGAAGAAAGCAAGTTAACAATGCTCTGTCTTGGAATCTGTGATGTCACTGACCATGCGATGAGTGATGTAATATGTTCCTTTTGCTTTTGTTGCCCTAAATTGGAAGTGTTTGCCCAGACATGGGTCCTGTGCTCACTGCTCCACTGGATTGTTCCCATGAGGAACAGGGTCAAGACTGATTTGCATATGACTGGGTCCAAACTAGGGTGACGTGGTGAGCAAAAGAACGATGGAATAAACCAAGATCTTTGTGAGTGGGGATGGGGGGAGGGGGGATGTTTGCATTGTTCAGCATTCCGTCCATCATTTGTTCTTTTGCTTTTGTGAGGGATTTAAGTTGTAGTTAGTTTAGCTAACTATAACTGCTGTATTTCTATGGTTTTGTGCTTCTATAATCTAAACCCAACTAGAACGTCTCAGTAACCTTTGTTTTTTTTTATTGAATTTCTAAGGTTTTTTAAATTCTATTTCCAAACTATAATGTCCTTGTAACTTTTGCTTTTTTCAGTTAATTTCTAAAAAAAGTTCTAAGCTTTTTCAGAACTTTAACATCCCTGTAACCTTTGGTTCTTTAGTGAATTTCACAGTTTTTTAAATATAAATTGTACTACGATTTGGTGCATAAGTTTAATTTAGTATTATACATTTTTATAAGTTTATAAATAAATTTTATTAACACATTATTTTACAATTACAACCCAATAATATGCAAATAAACATATTTTTTTGAATTATTTACAAATGTAGACGTTTTCTTTTATGGATCTGCAGATCCACTGCAATGCCACTAGAGCTTGCCCCTCCCCCCCCCCCCCCCCATCCACATTGCAAACCATACCCTAAATCAGTGGTTTAGGTTTCACATATCTCTGGAAACAGTCTCTGCAGAAGACCTCCTCTGTAGAGTGTATTTTCCTTCAAACGAAGAAAGCAGAAAACAATGTAAAGAGCAGGGCGAAGAAGAACACCTACCACTTCCAAAATATTTCCAAATCAATGTATGTAACAAGAAACTGTCAAGGGGTACATTGAAGAAGAGTTCACACAGCAGATCATCAATTTCAAAACACCTAAAAACCTTACATAAATGGTGTATCAGAGTATGATGAGATAGACAGAAGGTGGTGCATTATCATCACCAGTTGGACTATATAGTTCCCTTACCACTTGACCGAAAACTTAACATTCTCACTGTTTCACCAAACATTGCAAGACTGAGGTTTCATTGTAGGAAACGTCACACACCAGTCGAACTAAATATATCTTCTGTTGTCCTCTTAATTGGTGCAGTCAAGAGGCATAATTCTTAATATCTTTTTCACCCCATCCTTCCTTCTTCCATTATTCTTTAAACAAAAGTAGATATCTGAAAACCAAATATAGAATGCATTTAACTTCAAATGTCATATTATTAGATTACATAGTATAAACAACTAAACAGCTACATAGGTGGTTATATCTGTGTGTAACAGGCTCTGTAAGTAGCTGAGTATGGGTGTCTAAATGGGTTCATAAGTGGCTGGATGGTTTGGTAACTAGCTTTCTTAGTGAGTGGGTGAGTGTGTAACTGTGTATGCAACTAGCTCTATTACTCTTGGATATATAAGCGCTGTGTGGGTGTGTGAATGGATGTATAACTGCTTGCTTCACTCTGACTGCTTGTATGAGTAACTGTATGGTTTTCTAAATAGGCGAGTGGCTGTATGGGTAGGTGACTAAGTGTATTATTAAATGCATGGGATGTATGTGCATGTGTAACTGACTGAGTGCTGGGTACTTGAATGGCTATATAGGTGTGTGAGTGGGTGTGACAGTGTCTGTATGGGTGTGTGAATGACTATGCAGGGGTGTGGAATTTAATAAAATATCTACTTGTCCATGGGGCAGGTTGCTTCATAAATCTACTTGTCCTGTAACAAAATCCACTTCTCCCTTTTGTGCCATTTAATGCAGCGACAAATTATGGCAGCAATCTAATTTTATAAGCGCTATAAAATAGCCTCTCTGAATATGCCAGGCCTCATTCCATAGTAGCGTTTGAATACTAGCAATTCCCTTATTTTGCAACGTTTCCGATGATCTATATATTGGGCCTGAAGGTAATAGTAAGCAACATTTCCAGGGTTGGGATGGCCTTATGAGTTTGTGCAAACCTACTAACTTCCATGTTTTAAGAGTTTTCACCAACGCATCTCTAAACTTAGAGTACCATACTGAGAAAGTTTGAAAATGTACTCCTGACGATGGCAGACATAAATCGTCTTCCAGGGTTGGGAAAAAAGTGGTAGGCGGCAAGGTGAACTTGCAAACACTCAGATTTTCACATGAGCAAATCTACTCCTGCATATGTGTTCATGATAAAATACAGTTTGAAAATATTTTGTAGGAGTGCTATTTCTTGGCTTACTTCTGTGTAGTCTTGTGAACTCACGAAAGCTGTATATCTGCACTTAATGCAAGGACATGGGCGCATTTTTGATACTTTATATAATAATTGGGCACCTCACTAGGTGTATAGTTTACCATGACCTTTGTGTTTATTAAAATGTTGTCTCTTTCTCTCTATTGGCTAGCTTCACTGTGAGTGACAGCATTTTGTTCTTTCACAAGGAGCATATAGACACATTTGTTTTGTTCAGTTCCAGGAACTACTGTGCCAATGTGTGCTTTTTGAGACCAAAACAAATTTTGCATTTGCCAATGTTTGGTATAACGGTGAAGGCCCGGCAGCTCCCACACCAATAATGTTTTACAAAAACCAGTGACGCATTGACAAAAACAAACCATTTTATTTTGAAAGCAAAGAATCATCAATCTTGCTTTCAAGCTTCTGCAAATATTTGCATCCAATCGGAGAGAATTCTGGGAGCATTATACATAGCCTCCTTTTGCTAAACATTGAAAACGTGTGTACACATTTTTATACTGGAATCACTGTCAGTAGTGCAGTCTGAGCTTACAACATTTACTTAGAGCGATCACCCTAATAATAAAGGCTTTGTATACATTTTTTTTAACTTTATTTAAAAAAAATTTGACTGAGTAACAAAACACACAATTGGAAAAAGGAGTCGTTAATGCATGAGGTATGTCTAGTTGCGGTGAGCAAGTTACATCAATGGGCAGTAAATATTGCAGCTGACTCTTCAATGAGAGACACCGAGTCACATCAACATCATCGACATGCAAATACATAGGTCAAATCTTGTACATTCTTAACCATCATGTATAGGCTAGGTAACACAGTTACTAATGACTTGGTCTGTCCTGCTGTGCGAAAGATCTAGGGTTGCCTCATCTGCGTCTAGATCCAGCTTGTAATATTTCATCCATGGTGTCCAAGTTTTCGGAATTTATGCGGGCAGCCCTACCTATTGTAAATCACCTTCTCCGCAACCATATAGAGATCCATATTAGAAAGGCTTTGCATTAATGAACAATAAATAGAAGTGTGAACAGCATTAACACATGAAAACGTGTGGCCCTTGCCCCTATACAATATTTCCCGGGTGTCTGGCTATAGAAAGTCCACATCCCTGCTATGCAAGTTTATGTATAAGTAAGTAAATGGGTGTGTGAATGGTTTAGTTTAAATGCATTGTACAGTTATTTGAAAACCTTTACAAAAGCATATCTTGTTAAAAAAGAAAAGAGCACAAGAAACTTTTTACAATCATAAAATGAACCCAGGAAAGATTAGTTAAACCTTCAGGAGAATAGAGCTAGAATTTTCAATATTAATCAAGACAATTTAAAAATTGACATGGAGAAAGGTAAATTACATATTAAAATTGGACTGTAGGCTCCAAAGGGGAAGGAGTAAAGTCTCCAGGACAGGGCAGAGTGTCCATGTTAATCCGGCACCGATAGCACTGGAAAATGTTCAATGTTAAACAGTACAAATAGACTTAAGTTCGCACCAGAGTACTTCATCAGGCAAATCAAAGCTTTCCGCAAGTTGTTTATTTATTTTTGCCACCTCGCTGAGTGTGAGGAAAAGGAATTGCAGGAGCAACAGCCAAGCTTCCCTGGTGGCTTCAGGTGTAGAATTCCACATAATTATCATATTTAAGCAAACAAGTGAAAGGCGCAAAGCACGGCGTGAATATAGACATTGGTATGTCCCAGAGATGCTTTTGATGAGTTGAGTAGCTGCTGTATAATGCAATGGTGTAAGCGGCTCAATCTGGTGAGCAGTCTGCGCATGTTGCTACAGCAGCCATGTAGTGTCTACGAAAGCCTTCAGATGTTTGACTTGAACTATAACATGCTGAAACAAATTTAAGGCCCCGACTCCGGGTCGTTGGTGGTACAAGCGAGTACCAGTTTTGTCACTGCTTCCTGAAGGAATTTGATTGTTTTAACATTTAAGATGCTGTTTCACTGGATTTAGGCAGGCAATTACAGCCTGACTGCAGGTGGGAACTCCCTAGTTTACAAACTCTTTACAGAGGAAGTTTTGTCTCAGATAAGGCAGCATGGGGTAGATGCAAAGAATTTGAATGGTTTCCATGCGAGGCTGCAGAGGCGGCATGGTGCGCTTTGTGTTGCAGATGTCTACAAGTGCCAGACACCCACCCCCGCCCCGTATTCTATTCCCCCAGTCTGAGAGCTGCAAATCTGTTTTTGAGCCACAGCGGGTATGTGCAGGCAATGTATTTCTGCTGGATGCAAGGTGTGTACGAGTTAATCACTGCCCAAGCATGCGAACGCTTGCTCATCGTAGCGAGGTCATCTAGCCTTGACAGCTTTTTCGCTGTAGACACTGCAAGTTTTTTTAACGCTGTTTGTGGAAGTTGTTTTTCCCTGGCTTCTTTGAGGGAGCATATTTTTGTCTTGTCTTGAAGACGGCACTTAAAGGAGATTGTGGTTCACTTCGTTCTTCTGAACTTTGTGGCTTTTCAGTATGAGTCTCCCCGAGGGCTCAGATATCTTAGTGCAGATGATGTGCTTTGACTTAAAGTTCTGAAGTATATGATCTGTAAGCAGTAGTCATTGCTGGATTGAGGAGGCTGTACTCTGGTGATGTTTTTGTTTTGTGCTCTGATCCAGGTGATCATCTCACGTCCGATCTCTTTATCCCTTTTTGCCCGCTTTAGGTTTTCAGTATGGGCCTCCAAGCTGGTTGGGAGGGGGACAACCTCCAGCTGAGAGCAAAAACCATGCCAGAACTATTTGCTGCAGTCTGTGGTCACATTCAAAGTGGTCTCTAAGGGAGCAGTTGTTAATGGCCTTGAATAAAGCGGCTTGAGCGCAATGTGAAATCAATGAGGAGATGCACCTCCCTGAGACTTGCGTCCAGCCTGGCGGCACATCCTGACTCATTTGGCTATTTAGGAGTCTTAGGCCCACAACTTTTCAGTCCAACAATATTTCTTGTAGTAAGGGGTCTCACGCATAGATTCCAGGCAACAACTGATAATCCAATCCAAGGTTTATTGGAATAACCAATAAATTGCAAATACAGAGAAAGAGCTCATGAGGAGATAAACGCTCAAGTTCAAGAGCCAAAGATAACTGACTCCAGAAGAATCTGACAAGATGACATGCATCAGATTCTGAAGTGGAACCAGTAGTTTAAAGGAGAAGTACATGGACATGAAATACCACATACCCCCCCATATAACAAAACAAAAGTAAATCATTAATACAATATATAATCATTGAATCTTAATGGTGCTTTGCAGATACGATGGTTACGCACAGACGTTGAGTCATGACTAATTGAGGAATGAACAGGTAAATTAGCACACAAGTGTGAAGTAGGATTAAACAAACCATTACTTATGTCATTGCCTTCGAGTAAATCAGGTCCAAAAATAAATCCATTGTCATTCTCTTTACAACGCCTGTTGGCGTACATTTTCTCAACATTTTGAAGTTGTTTCTCATTAATTCTCACCACATTATTTTTGTTCCACCATCCTCTGATACCTAAAAACACAGAAGATTTTGTAACCTTTTCAATTTTCACTGGCGAACTAAAAACAGATTCTCCCTTGCAAACTTTGTGTGGTTTCTTAATGATTACCCAATCATTAGGTTTAAGCAAAGGATCATGATACTTAAAAGATCTTTCATAATTTTGTTTTTGCAATTTCTGTTTATGATCTACTCTGGATTTAACTTCTTGTAAATTGGTTTTTGTATACCTTTTCGTACTTAAATCAGAACCTACAGTCAGATCAGTAAACCATTGCAGCATTAATTTTGATTTTGCTTCTCTGCCTCTAAGTGTTTTAAAAGGAGTTACTCCAGATGTGGAATGTGGTGCAGTAAGGTAAGCCCAAATTTTGTTCTGTAAAAACTCACCTATATCCACATTTGCTGCGATAGTCATTTGAATTCGTTCTTTGAGAATGCGATTCGCCCTTTCAACTAAACCATTTGAGGAAGGACTGTAAGGAGCAACCCGGCAGTGTACAACTTCAGCATTCTTGAGAAAAGTAGCAAATTGTTGAGAAACGAAATGTTGACCATTATGGGTGACAATGTAATTGGGTGTGCCTTCTATTTTGAAAATATGTTTAAGAAAACTAATGGCATTTGAAGAGTTAGCTTCATCTACGAATGAATAATAAATCCATTTTGAATGATAGTATATAGCAACTATACAGTATCTCTTATCTGTAGGCAATAATATGTAAGGTCCCGAAAAATCAATAGCAACTTTATCCCATGGAAGCTCAGGAAAAGGAACATTAATTAGAGGCTTGGTTTGGACTTTCCAATGCTTGTCTGAAACAATACAAGTTGGACAATCATTGATGAAAGAAGCCACTTGTTTGTCAATGCCTGGCCACCTCTTAAGTGTCTTACAAGTTGCAGATATGCCTAGATGCCCTTCATGGGCAATGCTTATAATCTTCTGTCTAAGAGATGTGGGAGGCGCAAATAAACCATTCCTCACACAAACTCCATTTTCAAAAGATAATTGCTCACTGATTTGTGCGAAGCATCTCATATCATCACTTAATTTCTTGCTACTTGGCCATTTACCATTAATGTAGATTTTGACTTTTTTGAGAGTATCATCATTTTCCATAGCATTAGCCCATTCTTCTTGAGAGATGCTACCACTGCATTCGGAGATGGCATCTATTAACCCAACCACACAATCTTTATGAAAATCATCTTCACCCTCTGTATTGTCAAGCAAAGGAATAAGAGACAAACAATGTTTTTTCCTCCTTGAATGTAGTTCATATCCAAATTGTATTCTTGCTATTTAGAAAGGAGTCTCACCGATCTTGCAGAGGATTTACCTAAACCATTACCTCACAATAAAGACACCAATGGTTTGTGGTCTGTGAAGACTTCACATCGAGTACCCCATATATATGTTTTGAGTTTCTGCACTGACCAAACAATAGCTAGTGCCTCACGTTCGATGGTACTATAATTGCATTCCGTTGGAGTAAAACTCCGTGAGGCAAAATCTATCGTTTTTTCAGTGACAACAATCCATTGCCTGAAAACCGCTCCAAGACCTCTCTGACTAGCATCAACCGAAATAAGAGGCTGCATTTGATACAAATGGGTGCAGAGCAGGATCATTGATTACCATCAACTTAATGTTTTCAAAACCTTCATGGAGGGAGTCATTCCATTCAAATTTTACTCTTTTTAAAAAAGATGTCTCAATGGTTGGATCAATTGTGCATATCCAGGAACAAACCTTGCGTAATACTCACATAATCCAAGGAATGACCGTAATGCATCTTTGTCTGTTGGAGGAGGTGCTTTTTGTATTGCTTCAACATTTGAAAATTGTGGTTTGATTCCTTCTTTCGAGATATTATGACCTAAGTATTCCACATTATTAACCATGAACTTACATTTGTTCTCTTTTACTGTCATACCCTTGCTTTGCAAAATTCCCAAAACCTTTTTAGAATATGTATATGTTCTTCTTTAGTCTCAGTGTGGATCAAAACATCATCTTGATATGCCTGTACTTGTGTAAATTCATTGAAAAGACCATCCATAAGCTTTTGAAAAACAATTGCTGTGGACGCAAGTCGAAATGGCAGCCTCAAATATTTAAATGTGCCAAAAGGTTTTATAAAAGCAGTAAGTGCTTGTCAGTCAGGAGTGAGTTTTATGTGGTGGTACGCGGACTGGAGATCTATAGTGGAAAAGAATTTAGATTTTCCAATTTTTGCTAACATCTCATGAATAAGTGGTAGTGGATGGCAGTCCTCCAAGATATTTTGATTTAAGGAGCACAAATCCACACATAGCCTCAAATCTCCGTTCCTTTTTTTCCGCAAAACCACAGGAGAAATCCACTCATATAAATTAATGGGAGAAATTATACCCTCAGCTTGCAGATTGTCAAGTACATTTTTTAAGTCCTCTCTAACCGAAAGAGGCACAGGCCTGACTTTATGTAATACTGCGATAGCATTATTTTTCAACTGTATTCTGTGCTCATATCCTTTAACAGTACCAACTTTGTTTTTGAACACCTCAGGAAATAATTTTACAATGCTTCCAACATCTACATCAAGATGACTTGTAGTCAAAATACCATCAGTAAGTGCAGGGAGTTTTCCAAGTACAATATGTGGGTCTTGTCCGGGGTGTAATTCAATGCCCAACAAAGCTAAATCCTTCCAACCAATTATGTCTCTTCCTCTAATGGCAACATATACTTTAGTTGTAATAGACCTACCTAAACATTCAACTGTTTCCAAGAAATAACCTAAAAGATCTATGTCTTGCTCTCCAAAAGCTTTGAGATTTATGTCAGGAGCAGTAAGTTTCACATCTTTTGACCACAATTTATAAAAAGTACAATCTGCAAGGATAGTTACTGGGGCACCTGAATCATCCATTGCCAAAATGGCTCTGCCATCAACTTTGATATCCACAAAAGGTCCCTTTATGGGCTTATCCACTGAATCAGGAACTTCTATGGTAACTACCATATTCGCTAATTGAGTGGTGCAATCTTGTACATCTTCTGTTTCTAGAGATATGTTAGAAATTCTAACCTTATTTGCATTTGAATTGAGATTACTCCTGCAAACTCCCTAAAAATGGCCAAACTTTTGGCATCTAGAACACTTCTTCCCAAAGGCAGGGCAATGAGGTTTTTTCCTGATGTGGTTTCTAGATCCACAACGAAAACACACCAATTGTCCTTTGGAAGTTTGATTTCTAAAATTTCTATTTTTGTTGTACATTTGTTTAGAACTAACAGCACACACCGCATTTTCATCATTCACTAAACTCACATTTGACGCTAAACCTGTAGCAGTTGTAGGTTGCGTGACATTTTGTGTAAAAGAACCTTTGTTAGATTGGCTAGCTAATACCTTGGATGTAACAATTGACCTCTCTATGTTATTTGCTATGTCAATTGTTTCAGCCAAGGTGGGACTGCGTGACGTAAGTAAACGTTCTTGAATCTTCTTTGAGAAACAATAGAACACAAATTGATCCCTAATATAAGTATCAATATCAGGGCCAAATTCACACTTCTCGGCTAATACTCTTAAAGTTGCTATATAGTCCTCAACTGATTCCTTACTAGATTGTTTACACATTGCGAAATTAAATCTTTCCAACATAACACTAGTAGTATCAGAATACTGCTTAGCCATACATAGTTTTGCTTCAATGAACACATTCCACTCTACACCCTCAGCAGTGGGCGCAGGATATCTTGGTAAGTTCTCAAAGACTCTGCGACCTGCTGTGCCTAAATGATTTACTAAAAGTGCTAATTTTCTTGTAGGAGAATATTTATCTGCATCTATTGCAGTGAGATAGTTCTCAAAATCTCGGAGCCATTCTGACCACTTAAGTTCAGGTTTGCCTGCTTTAACCAGGAATGGCGATAGTTGTATCACTCCTTGACTTGAAGCCATGACGTAGAAATAAAATACGCAAAAGTTACATACCGGAAGTTAAGCAAAAATTAAAATTAATGTCTAAAAGAAGGTTACAGTTACCGTTCAATTTTTGTCCATGAGAATGCTGGAAGTAGTGTGCGAATCACTGAATAAGAAATCGCACCGTTATTGTTGTTGAAAAAAAACCGCTGGCAATGGTGTGTGAATCACCGAATGTCTCCGTCGCTATCGGAGTTGCTGGCAAAGGTGTGCGAATCACCCAGAGAAGGATCGTATTTTAAAGTAATTGCTGCCGATGGTGTGCGAGTCACCGAATGAGGAGTCACACTTGAAGATCTTCCGTAGCTTATTCCTCCTATAGGAATCGATTAAATGATCCCAAAACAATATGGCCGCCAAGCGCGTCGGATAAACGCGTGGACATCAGACGTTCCCACAATTCCTTGCGAGAGGACGTCTCTTCGTCAGGAAGCCGAACACAGCATGACGAACACAGCAAGGAGGAACGCTTGGTGAGTTCTAAATGTAGCACCGAACCAAGCGTGAGAAATGCTGCAGTTGCCTTATTCAAAAAACTGTTTGCTCGAGAACAAATGCTGACTCGAAGTTAGTTATAAGTTACAAATTCGGCATAAATAACAAAAATAACCAACCTTGGTGGAGTTGCGCCGGTTCTTGTCACATGAGCATTAAACAAAATAAGTTCAATCCTTGTAGACCTTGTAATTTCAACTCTGAAGGTTCAAAACTTCTTTTCCCTTTCTTTTTTTTTTTTTCTCCTCCTCGAATTTTCTTCTCTTTAAATATGGATGTTCCGATGTCTTCTTGAACAATAGTGATGAGCTCTTTACAGATATATAAATATTCAGGATCAGTTGTAGAAAAGCTTAAGTCGCCGAATAAATCTGAATTGACCCCACTCCTGGTACCAAATTGTAGTAAGGGGTCTCACGCATAGATTCCAGGCAACAACTGATAATCCAATCCAATCCAAGGTTTATTGGAATAACCAATAAATAGCAAATACAGAGAAAGAGCTCATGAGGAGATAAACGCTTAAGTTCAAGAGCCAAAGATAACTGACTCCAGAAGAATCTGACAAGATGACATGCATCAGATTCTGAAGTGGAACCAGTAGTTTAAAGGAGAAGTACATGAACATGAAATTCCACATTTCTGCCAATTTGCTCTTGCAAGTTTGTGCAGGGACCATTTGTGGGGGAATGTCACCTGCTAAATCCAGGCCGCTAACTTTCCACCCTAGCGCTCAGCCACAGAAGTGGCTGTTAATGTCTCCAGATGGCACAATGGTTATTGGGTGTATGACTAGTGTTATGGGTGTGTGTGTAGGAGAGTATTAGTCTGTGTTTGGCTATATGAGTGTCTTATGATGAGCTTGAGATATGTAGCGTATGACGTGGGGGAATGTTCATGTGAAGAGCCATTATGACGTGCACATTCTATCATCAAGAAATCGTGTGAGCAATCCTTATTTATATTACAACAGAGTTGTAGGTACATACATGCTTTTTGTGGGAGTGTAACTGTCACGAGGTTTAGTGAGGCTGTGATACAAGGTCTACGTCATCGTTGAGGATACCAATTTGAAGTCCGGTTTCGAGGTTTAGTCACGCAGTCAGGGTGATGTTTTGGTTCTGAGAAGCTGTGAGGCTGTGATGTGGAATCTGTCGTCGTCAAGGCTGCCATCCACGAGGAACCCAAGGGCCCAGTGGATGATGGGTCGCACATCAGCAGATCAAAGAAGCTGCAGACTGCGCAGGCGATGTGGGTCTTTGCAACAGGGCCAAATCATGCAGCAGCTCCGATGCACAGGTTCTGCTAGGGGGTTGCACTGCGCGACAAGGGGATACTTAATTTCTGCTGTATCCCCAGAACTGGCAGAGCACATTAGGCCCACTTGCCAGGTTCCAGGTATGGGGTGACAACACTGCCAGTGTATCCTTACAGATGGCAGAATCCAGGTGCTGGGGTCGAGGTTGTGGTAGCCTTGGCCAGCCAATAAGCCCTTGAAGTCACGCTGGTGGTCCTGGGTTCCATAGATGCATGTCCAGTCCGTCTCACCCAAGCAAGAGGGCAGCAGGTCAACACCGCAGAGCAACAATTCCTTCAGAGCAGCAGCCCAGCAGTGATGCAGTCCAAAGCAGTACTCCTTCCTGGCAGAGTATCCACATGTCCAGGAGTGTACTGAAGAGTTGGAGTCTGAGATCCAGTATTTTTACTTGGTTGTACTTTTAAAGTAGGGAGAAGCCTCTGGAGGCATGCCTTTGAAGAGCACAGTAGCCCTGTCTTCATTGCCCTGCCTCCAGACTACCTACCGAGGGTATGCAGCCCTTTGTGTGGATGCAGGACACCACCCCTATTCAAGTGTAAGTAGGACTGTGTCCAGCTCCTCTCACCCATCCTGACCGTGCTGGCCCAGCCAGGCACACCTAACCTCACTATTGTGTGCGGCTGTTCTGGAGGAATTCACAAAGCCCACTGACAACTACATCCAGTCACGTGACCCACGGAAAGGCTGCAGGCATCAAATGGCTAAGGCAGGAATAAGCCAACTTTCTAAAAGAGGCATTTTCAAAATTGCAGTATAAAATCTGACTCCCATAAATAAGGATTTTTCATTTAAATTCCAAAGACACCAAACATTAACTAGATACCTGCTCCCATTTGGAAATTACAGATTAGTAAACTTAATAATGTACTCTATGCTATCCTACAGAGGGGTAGGCCTTGCAGTAGTGAAAAACAAATGTATGTTTTTTTTATTAACGGGACATTTAAAACGTATAAATACATGCCCAACTTTTTAAATATACTGCACCCTGCCACCTTGTTGTTGAGGGCTTACCCTGGGGGTGACTTGCATGTAGTAAAAAGGAAGGTTTGGGTCTGGCAAAAAGATTTATTTTGCAAGGTCGAAAGGGCAGTTTAAAATTGCATACACAGAGACTATAATGGCAGGCCTGAGACATGTTTAAAGTGCTACTTAAGTGGGTGGCACATCAGTACTGCAAACTCGCTAGTATATATGAAAGAGACAGTGGTTCCTGTGGATAATAAAAGGGCACTTGATAACACCATTGCAACACAGCAATTACTGCTGGTACAAGGATTCTGAACGTATCACATTTCAGGTATTCCCCCATCCCCTTTTTGATTACACATTTGTGCTAGTTTTTCTCTTCTGCTCAATTGTTTTTTATCATTTTGGTTTCAGGTATTCGCCATCTTTCCTGACGAGACCCCCTTCCCTCCAATTATTGGCTGGATCAAAATACTGTCGACTTTCATTGTAAACAAACAATTCCCAGTCTCAGTGATTTAACTAGAAGGCTGTAACTAGACATTGTGTATTGCATAATGGTCATTTAGATGTATCAAGAAACCTTGTTGTATGTCACAATTTGTCACCCAATATGTATTAGTTCAGTGTTTACTTGGGACACTGAAAATATATTTTCAAAATTTGTATAAGCTGTATTTGGTCTCTTGTGTATGAATGTATTCTCTGTCAGCATCATTGTACCAGCAGTAATTGCCATTGTGCATTGTTGTTATCAAGTATCCTTTATATTATCCACAGGAACCACTGTCTCTTTCATATATCATATATACTCTGGTTGCGGGTGAGTAGGGTTGCCCTTGTTCTTTGAGCATGGCAGAACCACTAGTAGCACTTAATGTACAGGCCCTGGGCACTGATGGTACCCCCTTATAAGGAATTTACAAGTAAATGAAATGTGCCATTTGGGTATACGCCAATCTTACTATGTTAAGTGAGCACAAGCACTTTAGCACTGGTCAGCAATAACGTAAAGTATAACAGGAAAGTATGGCTAGAAAAAATTAAGTCCGCAAAACAGGAGGCCTGAAGGCAAAAAGTTAGTGGAAAAACCACTCCAAGGATGCCAGGTCGAACATTGATTTTTGCTGTTCAATTGCTTTGTTTCCGTTTCTTTCCACTCCATTTATACACCTCTAATCCAAATAAATGATGAAAAAAATATCTCACCTCTTGTTTTACAATTTAAGTATTACTGAGGCTACTGTGTTGTCAAATATTGTACGATCTGCATGAGTGGAAA
Source organism: Lissotriton helveticus (assembly GCF_964261635.1). Lineage (NCBI taxonomy): Eukaryota > Metazoa > Chordata > Amphibia > Caudata > Salamandridae > Lissotriton > Lissotriton helveticus. The sequence goes on from NC_136067.1 coordinate 653,748,373, forward strand.
TTCAATAGGACCAAAAGAAATGTACTACGGTTTTGGTGTTTTGTTGGTACAGGAACGTCCCATGCATGGTAAACGTGGTTGTACCTCTGCCATGAGTGACAAACTACATGTGAAACGATTCTAGCGTATGTGCATAGGCCCAGGCCTATCCCTTGTATTGTGAGGTCCAGAGCATGTTCTGTGACTTAGAGGGATGAGTAAAGCGTACCCTTACAGTGGGCATAGTACTACTGGCCTTATCCGGGGTGAGACCCACAAAGCGGTGGTAGCAGTGTAGCAAGTTTTTGCGAATCATTAATGTGGCCAGACCTTTTTCTCTGTGTTATTTAAAGCAAGGTCTTAAGACCTCTCACGTCAAGTTCCACTGTTATGTGAGTCCCTAGAACTTTGCACTGATATTCTGTGTGCATGTCAAGTGTGCGTGTTGGCAGTAAGTATCACATGTTGTAGTAAAACTCTATCGTACTAGTCTGAGTACAGCAATCAATGGGGTTTATTTTAAATGTGACTAGTTTAGCATTGCATGATGGAAGAAGGCAGCAACTTCTCCAGACAGTGGAAGTGTATTGACTATGTTTCTGTTGTTGGATGGTAGAGATCCAGACACTCAAGTGCGGAGGATGGGTGCAGGGCCTGTATAGAAAATCACTGAGAACCCTATTACCATCCGTGTGACCACGGCTGGTGTCTGCCTGGCGGCCACCCTCCCGGAGGACAGAAGGCATCTCCTGCCCTTTCTGGTGGAGACGCTGGTGGCCTGGCTAATTAGCTAGAAGCCTGTCTGCCTGCTAAGAGACGTAAGAAGTATGCCTGGCCCTGCAGAAGGATAGATTGTCCAGAAGGAAAGCCCACCTTGTTGCTGACGTGGGTACCACCCAGTGAAAGCTGACTACTAGAGAGTGAAGCCAGGAGCAACCCGATCTGAAAGGTCCTGTATGAACTGCTCCGAGACTTTGCAAGAGCATGCATCACTGTATCATCCAGCAATGTGCCGTGAGCTCGAGGTGGGCGCATAATGATGATGAGGCTGATGTCAGGATGAGGAGCCACGTCACTGCTGAAATGGAAAGCCTTGATCGGCCTGAAGGTCGCAATTGCTGTACTTGGCCACCTGTCTGCACATGGCCAGGGAGGCCCCCATTGCCCAAGATGAGTGCCACCACACATGCCTACCCTGCTGACTCTATCCAGTAGTCTATGTTCCAACGTGAGGTCACCGCCAGTGCTACAGCAGAAAAGAAATTTGTGCTAGGTCGGGCAGTCAAACCTCACTCGACGCTCTGCTACAACTTCAGTGACAAACAGCAGGTAAAGCAGGGCTTAGCCTGCAACAAGACTAGAATGTGCGGAACGGTGTGCGGCGTGGGCTTAACACTTTACCTGAGTCAATGCCGGGGTAAGGATGTGAATGGACTTGCACATTTGATCAGTGGGTGGCTGTGGAGAAAACTAGAAGCTGTACCTAATCGATGCCTTGACTCTCAGTATACTGGGACAATAGTCATTCAAAATCTCCCCTAACGTGAAGAGAGTGAGTACTGGAAGGAGCATGATGGGTGTGTGGAGATCGTAAATGAGGTTACAAAATTCCAATAGCAATTCCTGTAGTATTTAGTTTTGCTGTGAAATTAAAGTACTTTCTTTTCACTAAAAGGTAAGCAGTGAGCTGGACAAGGGTTATTTTGTTTGTTGGTTGATTGTTGCCAGCTCTTGTCCCCCACACGTCTTCCCTAGGAAGCCTTTGCCAGCTGCCCCTCGCCACACTGAGTGCCTGCCCAGTGCGGAAAGGATGTCCTTGACTCAGTTTGAAGAGCCCTAGTTGAAGTGGCCCCAGGACCAGGAGTAAACAGTCTCAACCACCATGGTTGGGGCCCAGAATCCCCTCTCAGCCGTCCGCCCCACGACACCCCGAACCTTCCCTGACAACCTTGAGGCTTTTAAATGCATTCAGTTCTTTCGTAAATGCTCACGGTGTTTGAACATTGTGAAACCCTTTTAACTTTCCTTTGAGAATTACCAATGGTTTACGAACTGAGAGGCATATTATCAAGAAACAAGAGTTAAAATTATCGCCGTTTTAGTGGCAGAAAACTGCTGCTAAAGCGGCGATAATGGGCTTGATAATATGCCCTTGAGAATTCCAATAGAAGTCCATGTTCTGGTGTCAACATGGGCTTCTATTGGAATTCTCAAGGGCATATTATCAAGCCCATTATCGCCGCTTTAGCGGCAGTTTTCTGCCGCTAAAACGGCGATAATAAACTGCCGCTAAAACGGCGATAATTTTAAGGCCGTGCTTGATAATATGCCCATGCGTTTGGGGGACTGCAGAGCAGACACATTTTATAGTGCAAGCACTTAGTGCAGCGGCATCACACGACGAGCAGTAGAAGGGTTTGGGGCTTTTCTGCAGCTCGGGATAATTACCCTTGTTGTCGCGATCTTCTGCTTCTGTAAACTTGGACACGGTTATAGAGTAGACGGTCTAGCATGGTCAGCGACTAGCTGCCGCCTCCCCCCCAATCCGGCACCCAATACCCAGGAACGTGGACACGAGACGTCTTTACTTTTTGGAAGGCGGGCGCTAGTCGCCCGGCCGTATTTATTAAAGTATGAAATTAAAAAAGGTTTTAATTGCATAATCAACAATTTATACAAAAATTCAGCAGGACATTTAGGTACATAATTCTTAGCAACAAGTTTGAGAGCCTGACTTTAACAAAACTCTAATACATGTTGTTTCCTAACTTAGACTAAACATCCTCATCTAGAATTTTTGTACATTTCTGGCCATATGCCAGGGTCACTACCGGTGTCAGGTCCTACAAGCTGCGCCTCCCCTCTGGATGTGCGCATGCGCAGTGTTACCCCGGGAATTGCCCGGTCTACGCCCTGAACTCCATTTACCCACTAAAGGAGGGCCCTTACTCTGCGCCGGTGGCGTCATGAGTCCACGCGCGCGGGGTGGCTACCAGCCTAAGGAAAGCGTGAACTACTCCTACCCGCGCTCCTTTGCATATTACCTTGCCCCTGGAGTTCTGGGAGTGGCCCGCAGGCCCCTCCCCCTGGGCGGGAACCTCCATAGGATGATGCCCGCCCCCTCAGACCTCAAATATGTGCTCACCGATAATGACCTTACCGCCACAGGCCAGCATTGTTAACCGACGATCTGGCCTCCCCCTGCCTAGACCTACCCTAGAAAGTTCTCACTTTTAGCAAAACCTTCCACCCAGGCCCTGACATCATCAGACTACAGGACCCTTCCTCCCTCCGTCAAATGGACTCCCTTCAGCAGGTAGAACAAATACACCCATGTTGGATCATCTACAACAGGGGGGGGGGGCTTGAAATAACTCGTCCCTCTGTGTGTTGATCCTCTTTATCGAGTGATTCAACGCCCTGACCGAGTCCCTGCCACCACGGGATAAGTTGAGGCCCTACAACTGTGCCCCCCAGGCAAGTCCTGAAGACCCCCCCACAGTGGAGATGGACTCAATGAGTAGTTCCTCCCCAGTTTGGCCAATTCAGTCCCCCCTGGGTGAAGTATCACCACTGACAGGGGGTCGGGCTGCTGGGCTAAAAGTCCCTGAAAGAAGTTCCTGAACTGACCCTGGCACAGACCCTCAAACCAATTCTTCCCTGTCCTGCGTCCAGCCTGTTGTTTGTGCCGGCCATTGTAGCTCCTCCACTTCTGGTGCTGAGTTCCTCCCCTGCGTGACAGGTTTGAGAAAATGCAAGAACCAGGGAAAGACCAAGAAAACCTGGGTGACAATTCCCACTTCCACCTTAGGGAATGGGTAGCACTTACACCTGCCAGCAATACTTGGGCCCTTGGTGTCCTCTTTCTCGACGTATTCTTTCGCTATCGACGTCCACCCGCTGCTGATGTTGCGGTGTGGGGCACTCCTCAGATATCCGCCATGGACCCAGCCGTGCCTGACGTAAGCCTCCCTTGGGCTGTCCACCTGTTGCAGTTGTTATGATGTGGGGCACTCCAGGTATCCACCCGGTCATACATAAATTGAAAAGATAGACACACACCATTAGTGTTTCCGGCGATAACTGCTGTACACGCGTTAGACTTACATTACCATCCATTGCTAAGTTTTAGATAATCTTAGTGCCAGATTACTACACATTAACACGTCGACAGTAAATGTTAAGCATAGCCTCAGTTTGTTTGTTTGCGATTGCAGCATCTATGTCGTTGAGCATAGGATCCGCGCCACCCCCACCATGGTAGGCTATAAATTGGCTTCCTATTTTAACAATCATTGTTACACAAGAAAGTTGAGCTGTAGGCGAGGACATCGCCTCTTAATCCTGGTTTCCTACCCACGTTTCTATGCATAGGGTCCATGTGTAAAAACAAGACAGTCTACTTAACAGTGCAGCCTCACAGTCTTTAGCTAAAAGAATTAGCACAGCCCTACCTCTGCCAGGCCATAAGCTGGCCAAAGGACCCTTTCCGCTCGCCACTTTGACCTCTGGGGAATATCATCCCAGCCAACCGGACATGATCACATGCATCCCTAGAACTATGTGGTGCCGCCACTAGGCTCTTGGGCACCTTTGGGTGTGACATCAGGGTCTGTATCATTACCAGGACCCCAAGTAATCTTTCTACAGGCCCTAGGCCCTGCCTTTCTGCCATTCGTGGTTCCTCCCCCATATTATTAATATATGGCTTTGTTACACCCCTAGAGCTCAACGTATGTGGTGCTAAATTACTGTGTGCCATATAAGTTTTCACACTGTAATTATTCGCCATTAAATCTCATCATGGGCTCACGTATATTGTGCCAATGTACTCGTGTGTTAAATAAGATTACTGACTGTAATTCTTGTTTTTTGCCTCGGAAAGGAACTACAGGGGTGTGTTTAGAACCAATATATATACTTGTTGTTATACACCTGTTCTTTTCATTTACCCATTCATGAGATTAAAACTGGTAAAACAAGCTGCTCTATATTCCCTCAAGACTTAGCCCGAGGGCTGCCCGCAATACAGCCAACCCTAGGATAGCTCACTAATAATGTTGGCTTTAACCTATCATCCCTGAAGGGTCGCTTGGACAGGTGCAATGTTTGGACTGGTGCCATGTCCCCCCTAGAATAGTGAACAGCACCTCGTATGGTGAGTACCTCCACACTGAAATAAGTCCATTGTGTGGCTTTCCGCTTGCAAAGGAAAGTGGGACCTGGGGAACTGGCTCTCAGTCTCGTCAAGCCCTACCCCTAGATGTCGTTAATCCCCAGGATGACCCCAAGAGAAGGTGGTATACCTTATCCGTGAATGGTTCCACAATTGTTCCAACTATCACCTAGCAGATACCAATGATAGTCGTTCTAGAGTGTCAAAATTTTACTTATGTCAATGGCTGTTCCTTGCATAAGAGAAATAAGCTGCAACCATGGCTTGGATAAAGTATTGCAAGTGCTTAGAGGACATCAATAAAGCCATCCTATTCTCCAGGTGAAATTTAATGTCACCCATGTAGCGTTAGCTCTGATTTAGACCGTGAGTTTTCCAAAAACTGAACTCATCAGCTGAATGACCTGAGGTCTTTAGTGCCGACAGAGCATCTTCTGTGTAATTCACAGCCCATGGTGGGGACCCGTCCCATCAGGGAGCTGCGTCTGCCTTGTGAATTCTACCCACGTACAACCTGAGCATTAGTAGAACGCCCAAAAAGTTTTGGGCCGACCGAACCCTTAAATGCTCAAACAGCTGGAAAAAGTGCTATTCTACCCCATACACGAAGTAATATAACAGGAAAATTAAAACTTTACAGGGCACAGCATCATGAAATAGTCAAAACTGGATCCAACCCACCAGCTATAGCCCCAGCGCAGTATTTTTTGCAATAATGAAGTACAAACACTGCAACAGAAAATTAGCAGAACACATCACCTTCACCTTAAAATTGTCACCCAATTCGGTAACAACAAACCCTGCCTCAATTTACTACCAAGGACATAACAATGTTCTGTGATCTGGGACATTCTGGTGTGTGTTTAGAATTACTTCAAGCTGTTTAACAGCTTTACTTTAAACGAAGGGCATTTACATGCGCTTCAGTCTCTCGCAGTGCGTATTTCTTCTCTTCCTGCGCATTTAAAGAATTGGGTGTTTTGACCATGAGCAGACGTCTGGATTTCATAATTCCCTGCTGTAACATAAAGGTTGCTGCATAAGTGTTTAATGAATCAGACCCTTAAGGGTCTGATTCATCACCTTTAGCTGGTAATTTCACCCCGGATTGAAGTAAAAAACGTTTTATGCTCAATATTATAAAATTGCGTGTAAACATTACTCTTTATTAATGAACATGACATGCTTCTGTCTGGCAGAAAACCGTAATGAATTCCTAGCTCTTCAGTTTATCTGAATTGCTTACGCTGTCAATAGCATAGCGTTTTCTCTACCCAAACTTATGAAAATACAGAATTTAAGTGAAATTGACATGCGAATTTCTCTGGTAACAAGCAGCCTGTAGAAGTAAAATTATACCGAGGTCGGCGGTATAGGAAACCCGCCTTTCATATTTTCCATTAACCTAAGCACACAAACAAGCCGCAGACTGCATCCACCTTATATAACGAAAGGAGATGTGAACCATTAAAACAGGAGCAGACTTGGGCTGAATGTCTGTTTTCAATGCAGTGGTTGACTATTGCATGTGGTAAACTAATGTAAACAGTGCCACTTAAAAAGTTCTGTACAGTGCATGCACACAGTATTATGTCTTCTGCATGTCTGCAAATTACAGCTTTGATGAATGCAGTTGGCACGTCATGGTGGTCTAATATAATGGTCAATCCCTGTACACCCACCTGCTCGCATTACTAGAGCCCGCAGAACATAGCAGCCCACCCAAACACACTCGAGCGCTGTTGCATAGGTTCAGGGGCACACATTCAATATCTTCCTGCCAACGGAGGAGCCTGGTTTAACACCCTTTTGATAGTTCTAATATTATGGGGCCTGCAGACAAAATGCTATGTGAAGGCGGGATTGACATACCCATAATGCACTGGGCATAGGTTGTAAACCATGAGTGGGTCGACATCTCACTCTATGGATTGTAACGGAAGACCCCCGACGACAAGACAAGTACATGCAGCGCACCTGTTCACTACCACTGGGCATTGTAGTAGAGTTATATGGAGAACGAGATACTGCGCAGCCTAAGTTATGAGGGGGTAAGTACACTCTGGCGACGTAGGGAGTCCATCAGTGCCGTGAGGTAGGGTGCGGAGTTTCTAATCTAACGTACGCATGGCCTTCAAAGTCTAACAGGCAGGCACACCTGTTTAGTACACACAGTTTGATATGGGGCAGATAAGGTGGACTGGATTATTGCAGTCTCTTCAAGGTTGCAGGAAAAAGGAGGTGTCTGAAATTCCTCTAGGAGATAGGGGAATGCTCGTACCCTCTCTCTATGTACCCCACAACCCTAGTCCATAACAGCCTAAGGCCGCAGTTCCAGCTCCCTCCGCACTCATTTGCACCTGCGCCTTGCCCATGACCTCTTCGCCTTGTCACTTGTTTGCATGCCCTCGTCGCAGTCACAAAGTGTACTCTGCTTGCCTGCTTCCCCTCACTCACGTACATAGTCACACGGCTGTAGACTCCTATCGCTTCAGCGCTAGCCTTTCCTTCACTCCCCTATCCTTGTTCTTCTGCCCACCATCCCAAGCAACTGGGCCTCTCGGAGTCCCTGGGGAGAGCAGGGCCCTTCTCAGGCACACACATCTCAGGAAAACGGAAGAACGGTAAAAAGTAAAGTTTAAACCCTCAAGAAGCACAAAAGTGCAACATTCTTCGAAAAAAGAACCCCTAGAAACCCCCATCTACATTATGACACCAACTTATTTTAAAAGCATACCAAGTCGGGCAGCAGGCTATAGTAAGCACACACTTGCTTACGTGATCGTGCGTCGCCCCAAATAAGCAATTGTAAATTAACCGGCTTCTTAACCGTACATTTGAAACAGCTGCCTGACGCCGAAAGCCGAGTGAACTCCAGCACCTGATACAACCTGAACGTATTACTGGCTGCTTTGCATCCCGGATAGTCGGTTACAGATGCATATTGCCAACCACGAACTAAAAACGTGGGCCAGACAACTAAGAACCAACAGTGCGATAAGGTGCAGAGAGCGCCCAGTGCTAGAACCGGACATGGGGTGAAACCGTGAAAGAAAAAGACCAATAAGCCTCTGTATCGCCACCCATCACCCGCCCCTTGAACCTGTCCCCTAACCACATGGCAGTTAACTGCGGGTGTGGAGCAGACACTTTCTCTCACGGGCTCACTTCGATCTCGCATTCACACGCGCTCAGACACCTTTTATGTACTGAGCCGTGGCACGCTCTCATGGTCAGCGACTAGTAAAATACTATAGCACAGGGCGCCAGGGGAGTCAAAGCCGGCCGTGCTCGAGGGTACCTGTTGCTTCTATTCATCGTAAAGTTAAGCGGTTCCTTTGTGCAGTTGAAGCATTAACCCACCGGGCTACTGGTAGGGCGAGAGCAGCGGAGCAGTCACAAAATATACCAACAGTTTACTTTTCCGATGGAACAATATGCACAAAACTGTTCAAAAGCGGGAATATTTGCAAAGGAATGACTGCCCCCGCAAGCAGCCCAGTGAACCCCGTCTGTGAAAGAACACATCCCCACCATGAGACTCGCAAACCCATGCCGCCAACCAGGCGCACGCTCACCATTTTTTAAAACCGGAAGCGGTAGGTGGAGGTGGCTGCTCGCACCGCCGGAGACCGACACAGCTGTTCCCCCAAGGCGCGTTGGCTTCTCCGCCGACTGGCCCAGCTGCCCTCTCACTCCCGCGGGTATCGGATCGCTTTAGCCTCCATGCTCGTCCCTCGATGCAGTGGCGGTGATTCTTTGAAATAGTCACGACGCCAACCCCCATACCTGCGAATAAAAAGGGAAAAAATTAAAAAAACAAAGAAGCCCCGAGCGCGGGGCACACTGTTTCGGCGAGGGAGCGTCCAGGGACAAGGGGGTCTCCTGGGCGCTCCCTATCTCTTTATTCCCGAGGGGCCAGGTGGCCCCTCCTATAGCCCGCCCCCCCTGACCCGGACCCACTTCCCAGGATCCGGGTCAGGGAGGCCGCCAGCCAATCGGCGGTGGGCCGCGCCCCCAAGGGCACGCCCCCACCGCCGAATGGCGACCAAGGAGACAGTGGGGCGACGGTCGCCGCGCCGCCATGCGTGCGGGGGGGCCGAGGGCCCCCCCTTTTCATTCAGCAAGGCTTATGCAATTAATAACTTGTCTTTATTGGGAAATGAGGCTATAAACGCAAACTACCTCAGGCTTTGAAAATTACACACACAGGTCTACACACAACTCCGAGCACTTTCAAGAAACAAACACAAGATCTGATTGTTCCACGGCGTAGATGGCCTTAGGTCACTTTGTTAGCGCAGATATTTAGAAATATGTGTGGAGAACTTGCATGTGAGCGCCGGCAATAAGACCATTAGTATGTGTACATTTTAGCATCACAATGTCTACTAAATTAAAAGGAAATGCCAGTTGCCATAAGGTGGCAGCATTGAACACTAGTTGGGAAATGTTCCTAATGTATTCACAGACCAACATCATTTTGAAACTGTTTTGAAACCTCAAGTTAATGCATTTCAGCAGACTGACGGCCCGCACCCACTAGCAAAATGAAACACCAAACGTTGAAGAAACGCACCTGCTGGAACTGTCCGGACGAATTTTCGAGTCAATTGTTGAATTGTGATGGTTCTCGCTTCTAAAACCCTGTCTGGTCGGAAATAGTTATGGAGTCAGGCTGCGGTTACAAACCCCACAAGTTATATGAAACGCAGGAACGTCCGCTGCCTCATAATTGCCAGCATCTTAATTTTTTTGCAGTGACTGATGCCTGCCGCTAAATGTGCCTGTGTACATCCCGGATATGCAGTACTCTGTTGCTTTTCCTTTACATCCCGGATATAGACTACTCTTTTACCTTTCCTATACATCCCGGATATACACTACTATATGGTGATCAGCTTGTTGCCCGCGGTGGAAGTGTTACTCTTGTGTGTAAGGAAGACATTACCCATCACTTACCGAGTCGTGAAAAACTGTCGACATCTGGCCTGAACAGCATCTGTTAGATCTTGTCCAAGCTGTTGTCTTTGCCATCACACAGGCCCTCGTTCTGCTTAACATGGTAAGGAGTTCAGCATTATTACATACACACCATTCTCCTTTCACTTACTTGAGTCAGGCTTTCTGCTTTGACTTTTATAGCCCTTACCCCTTAAATTTAGCTCCAATAAAACGGTTATGATCTAGTGTTGCCCTCTAATCTGGAAACATGTTTTTAGTCCCCCTTGATGGGCACCTCCGCTTTGATCCTTTGGTCGACAATCCGTGATTTAAACGAGCATTTGCAATGCAATAGGTCTCGCATTATTATTAAGTTTGAGCTATTGGCATTGCTAATAATAATGCAACACCAATAGCTCACACTTTAATAATGCGAGACCTATTGCATTGCAAATGCTTGTTACAGATAGCTGCTCCATCAGTTTTTTGCATCTGGTTCTCTAAGGTTGTTCATCACTAGAGTTGCCTCTTAGGGTGTGAGGTGGTAGTTCAAGAGGTTGGTTCCATTTAGAACACACAAGCAGAGTTTATCCTGTGATACGCTGACATGCTACGGATACTTCCATTTTCCTCCGACTTTCCAGAAGCATGGCTTGCTGGGAAAATGTTGACAGGCCAGTATAACTCTGGGTCCAAAGCCAGCTGTTGGCATGGATGCCAAATCTAAGATCAAAACAATCTTCTAGGATTACCTCACTTTGTTTGAGGTTCACACCAAGATTCAAAATGGACAATTGGAGAAAAGAATATGGCTTCCTAATGTCTCAGACAAAAAGTCTCTCAGACTCAGAAACTTAAACTGGTTTTGTTGAACCAGAGCTCTTCAACAAAGTAGTAAAGGGGCCTCACAAGGAGGTTAAACCAAGTTGTGTCTCCTGACTGAGTCATGTGCTGTGGAAGTGATTTGTGAAAATTCCTAGATCTGTCTAGAAAACATTTCTGACCGTAAAGTTTTTGATCTGGGCCACTTTAAATATGACCACTGGGATAATGTCATTTCATGGCAGCAGAGTTTTCCCTCATAATTTTGGATTGGCAGCACTTGCCACTTAATCCACTGTATGATGCACAATTTGTAAATGTCAACACATACCTTATTTCTAGGGAAAAAACAGAAAAAGTGGCTAAACATTTCTGCACAAGGTGCAGAGGAGCTTCCGAAGCTGCAAAGGTTAACTGGGCAACTTCCATCTGCTGATTGGTGTTTTCAGAAATCAAAGGCATGTGAATTTTGTTCAAAAGGCGTATACCCAGTCAATGGGCTGGGGTGGGTGGCGGTTAATTGACTGCAATGGGAAACAAAAGCAAACTAAATTAAAAAAAACAGAATTACACATCCCTTTTTGTCACAAAATATATATATATATATATATTTTCTAATCATGGAAATTAATGTTTACATCGGTATTGCAGAGCAGCAGTTATTTCATGAGTGCAATCTGAGTTTGGGTGGATTCTACATTTTTGCATCTCTCTTCGTTGATTTTAATGTTTTTAAAACAGGCACCAACATGTATATGCCATACACACCATGCTATCATTTCATGCAAGGAAGGCTTTGGACGTGATACTGACAACCATTCGATACCCTGAAGTGCAAAAGTATGCGAGAAATGCGTGGGATATTAAAAGGATACTAGCCTGAAGAATTCATGGTGGTTAAGCTTGTCCATCGCGTTTGTCTGGATAAGACTCCATAGATGAGAGGTGTATGCGTCAAAATGCACCGCTGGCGAGGCCTTGTCTGGCCAAAATCCTACAATGCTGATTTTGGGTGATATCAAGGCTGATTTGCAAATCATTACTCCAACATAGACAAGTTACAAACGATGGAATGGAATGCTGCCGAATGAAAGAGCGCTGGCTGAAGCATTTGCATCCATCTCTCTTTGGTCTTGGGGCAGCAGGAGTGCATGAACTCAGCGATGGCTTCCTGTCAGCCCATCACCAGCTGACACCTCTCGCTGGCACTTTTCCTGACACACAGATGAGGGCTGCAGATATATCATCTTCAAGGGGTTGGCTCGGCCGGGGAAGAGCTCCACATTTTCCTTGTAAACATCTCAAGCCGCTCCAAGGAGCAGAGAGAGGCCTGGCTGGCCGCCACCAGTAAAACTCGAATTATTCCGACGCACTGCTTCACTTTAGTGTTATGTAGTCATCCAAAAACAATGTTCCTAAAATACCCTGCACTTTTCCCACGTTAGGTTCGGCCTCCTTCCCCCTGCAAGCCAAGTTCTAACCGTATCAGATAGCTATCTGTCCTCAGGTCTGTCGCTGACCGAGGGGGACCCCATTATGATGCGTAGACCACTGGTTGCGCCTCTGCCGTATTGTGCAATCCACGGCCAGCTGGGCCTGGTGCCAAGGGTAGCTTCAGAGCAGATACAAAAATTACGGAACAGACGACCTGACCAAGGTTCAGCACAACCATAACATAAATATAATGAGTGTTAGTCCGGTGCAGCACACTTCCCGTGCCCGTCGCCACAAGGCACAAAAAAGGTCAACAGGTTTCTTCAGATGGTGGAAGGCGCACTCATTCAAATATAAGCAAAAAGTCTTCTTTAGTCCAAAATATTTAATTCTTTATTGTAGCAATTATGCCAAACAAGTTGCATAGCCAACGCGTTTCGTTCCTGGGCGGAACATCGTCAGGGCAATTCAAAGTTAAAGAAGGGTGTTCCAAAGAGTATATGAACCAGCAAAGGTAAAAATGTAGACAATCACACGCGTCCCGGATCCCGGTGCAAGGAAACGTAGTCCCAAGGTATCTCACAATCAATAAGGATAAACTGTTTACCAAGTTGTTCCAACCCGAGTGGGAGGAGTTAGGTCGCACACAGTAATGCGCCCCTGGCACGAGGATAATCTCAGGGCTCAAGTATGTAGGTCCATGCAATAAGAATAGAAAAGTATAAATGGCACTTCAAATTCAGCAACCACTTAACACGATGTACTCTCGAAATTTGACGGCAGCTCCCGGCATAGTAACAAGGAGAGGACGAAACAAGCTAGCTTCAGAGCAATGTTTGTCAGAACTCCAAGGGTGTAGCTTCAGTGCAAGGTCAGGACTATCTGAGCCCCAACGGTGTAGCTTAAGTGCAAGGATTTTCAGAGCTCCAAGCAAAATAGTATTTTGTCATTTGAGTTCTCCCCCGCCCCTGCAACAAGGCTGTATTTGAAAGTTTTTTTACTATCTGGGGCACTCTTTGAATCTCTTGTGCTGGTGTAATGGGCCATCTCCCTACAGACGCCTTATTAAAGTTCCAGCCCTGATGATGTATTTATAGTTCAGCGTTCTCCAAAAGGTAGGGGTGTAGCTGTCATGTGCACATCCAGGACGTGCTGCACGCACTGCTGGGCTCTGGGCCACCAAAGCAATGAACCCTAACTTGCTCAGGGCAGTTGCATGCGCCCTAAAGCGTTACAATAACCGGGCGAGGGTTGCTTGAGTCTCCGTCAAAATACAGACCATCACCTGGTGGCCTTCCTAAAGGTGAGCTCGTCACTAGCCAGGACTTTCAAAACCCATAAAAATGCAAGCACCCCCCTCATTCAATTCAACAGTGGGGGGCCTGGTCAGCATCTCCTTGCCTCGACCGTAGCAGTGCGCCACAAATAGGACATTTTGATTTTGGCAGATTTACGTCACCTGGTTCACCCGCACAGATGATTAATAACACCCCTCAGCCCCTAATATACCAGCTAAGATATGCAGCGGGGCAGTGAATGTGTTTGTGCAAATGTGAAACGCGATAACAGCGCAGCCTGATTTCCACTTTACCTAATTCACGAAAGGGTCACTTAGCCAGTCCACAGCATGGTGGAAGTTTGCGCGCACTGAGGTGCCCTGGTAAGAGGGGTCTTCGCCTCACTGCTGTCCTTATATGACACACATTCCTGAAGGCTTGCCAGTAGGGCTATCTCTTCGGTCTAATCTGGTCACGGGGAGAGAGGGGAAGCCCTGCTAGGGTGCCAGACAATGGGCTGCTTGTGAAATTTGGAAGGGCCGGAGCAGCCTCCGCCCTCCCAGCCCCACTAGCTGCCATGACGGATCAGCGTAACATTTTCTAATAGGCACGCGCATGATTTGTGCTGCCATAGAGAAAAGGATGGCTGCTGGCACACGGCCGGGTCCTGAAGCGCTGGGCATTATCACCACTTCCCCCCCCCCTGTGGCCGTGAGAATGGAGCGGTCTGAGGAACACGCTCCTACCTGAACCTGCGATGCCGAAGTTATTGCACCTTCGTCTGAGCCTGGGAGATTTGTTTTCAATTTTCCACCCCTATCCCTTTTCAGCAACTCTCTAGTCATAATAGGATTGAGAATCTTCTTGGAAGAAGAGGCAAGATGGGAAAATGCCACAATGTGGTAGGCAGAAGTAAAGAACGACATGCGCCCGCCTTTGCCCAATTGCATGCCGTATTTTTGTATTAAAAAAACACTAAAGCCAATGGCGGGCGGCGAAAGCCTGCTCACACGCACAAGCTTCTGTGCAGCTTTCAGAACCCAAGACAAAAGGGCTCTCGCTGCGCGAGCAATGCTGCGCACTGCAACGCAGGCGCGAGCCCTAAAAAACAGTCAGGTTCTTACATTGTCTTCCGAGTCGGGCCTTCTGCAGGGTCAAGGACATTCTCCCTCGTTTACCACTTAAAACGAGAAATATGTTTGTAATCGCGAAAGTAACTTTACATTTAGATCATGGCAAAACTCTTTATTTGGGTCTTCTGAAATATTTACTGAATTGTCTTCAATTGCTCTAGAATTCTTCAGTAGATTAGTGTTGAGTATCAGACCGAAAGAGTCCAAATCTGGCCCCCTGTAATCATTACGTTGATTCTAAGCCCCCTGAAGGTGCCATCTTTAAAGGTTGATGTATTGCTTACCTAGCGCACCATCACACTGGCTTTATTTAACTGGAGACAATGATCTGTTATTTACCTTCTTCCTACTTTTCTTCTTCATTGGTTAGAGGCATAGCTATCAATCGTGCACAGGGGCATTGGCGCCAGGGTCCTCTGCGCCTATAACATCTGTGATGGCCCAGCCAACTGGTAGTTTGGGATTTCTCAACTTTGGAAGAGCCTAATTGTCACATTATGGTAAGCAATTTCATGACTCTACATTTTCTGAAAAACACTGGACAAAACACACACAGATATCTTACATGGACTGCAAGCAGACAGGTTAAAAACTAAAAGTTCAAGGACTAGGGAGACTAAAACAAGCCTTTTTATATGGGTAATTCCTAGCACCTTGGGCTACATATACATAGTTTACAAAGAGCCATATGACCACCATGGTGTACAGCTCTCATCTTTGGTCCTCTGCTGAGGAGCACTTCACCCCTACAGAGAAAGTTCACCTTGCAGTGTAGTCCGCCATATCGAAAGAGCGCCCTGTGGCACAGGGATAACAAATCCTTATAGTCTCTCCTATACCTATACTAGAAGCAGCAATGAAAGCAAGCATTCCTTTAGCTTGGGTTCTGTGCCTCTGCTGGGTTCAGGGGGCCCAGCCCCTCTTTTAAATGCTACTGATGTAAAATTTAAGTATGACCCTACACTCAGCACTCAAGAATTTGTACAATAGACACAAAACATACTGCAAACTCCAAATATGTTTAAAACTGTCTGCTCTGCATTGCCAGCAGTTCTTACTAAACAAACAAGCATTTGCAATGCAATAGGTCTCGTATTTGTGAGGGTTTGAGCTATTGGCATTGTAAATATCAATGCCTTTTATTTATGTAAATTGAAAATATGCAAGCGGTGTGTAAACATGCACTTTTTACTTACAGTTGTTGCTTTCGAGAAGCAACGCTGGCAGTACGTACGCCTCTTTTACTGCCAGCTTTGCTTTTCGCCTCTGGAGGCAGAATGTGGCTCCATGCCAACAGTAAGACAAGCGCTAGTGCACTATGCACTGAAGCGAAGCTCATCCCAAGGACAGGTGCTGGTCTTAACTGCTCGCGTCAGAACGTTATCATCCACACAGGAAAGTAGTTCAGTGTGAATACAGTGCCTGTGGTAAACCCTGTTTACACTGAGTGGAGATCGTTGGCCACACTTGGTTAAGACAGCAATTGGACCTAACATTTCAGAATTTCAAATATAAGTGAGAATTAAATTGACAATATATTTGCCTTGGTGTAAATCTGTAAAGGACCACAAGACTCCTAAAAGAGGTATTATCTCAAAGGATGCACAGAAAGGAGACTGCATTCCTTTGCAATCAATCAATCAATCAATCAATCAAATTTATATAGCGCGCTACTCACCCGGAAGGTCTCAAGGCGCTGGGGGGGGGGGGGGGTACTGTCCTGTGAAGCACTTTGTGGACAAGTTAGTCCTCTGTTAGTATTGAGGCATTGAAGTGAAGCACATACGGAGAGTGTGATTCCTATACAGGGATAGTGTCAACTATGGGAAGGTCCCTGCAATGGAAAATGCAGTACCTGCCAGGGGGAAAACGAAGATATGACTAGAGTTCTCTGGACAATTGATCAAGATAGGCTGCAGCAATTCTTACACTGTTACAGGATATTTAATCAAAGTAACAAAAAACAAAAAAAACTTGGCTCTTCCCCCTGCTCTTTGGGGCTGCACATGCTCCCTGCCTGATGTGTATCTTTACAGGGAGGTGGTAAAGGACTATCACTCTTGGATGTTTCTCATTCCAATTAAAGAGGGTACATTTACAGACCAACAGGCTATTTGAATTGGGGCATATGAGGTAATGCAGAAGTCTAATGCATTTTCTATTGTTCTTTACTGCTTTGTTTCCCCTTTAATTAACCCATCCTGTCTCATACATTAGCAGATATTGCTTACATTTTGATGTTTTAGTCTATGTACAAATGCCAAGAGGCTCAATAAAAAAAGAAACCAGTAGGCAGACTATGTCCTCTCTTTTTCTGTCCGATGCCAAGGTCAATAAAATGAGTATCACTATGGGGGGAGGGGGGGGGGGGTAAACAGAATCTGTTAAACAGTACTGAGAGGTGGACGTGGGCTCCACCAACCCACTTTTTTTTTGTTTATGAATTTTTTATTGAGAACAAAAAACCAAAGCAGAGACATAGCTCTCTTATACTTGCAGACATATCTCACATAGATCAGCATTTAAGACATTTCCAGCAAACCCAGGTGCCCTATATCAACATAATCACTCACTAGATCCAAGCAATATTCGTTACATTTCAATGCAATGGTGTACCCACTTAATTCTTAATAGTGAAACTGCAGTCTAAGTAGAGGGCCTTTAAGCCAGGTTCCACACTCCAGGTAGCTTCAAGCCATACACCCTGCAGCGTCTATGCCCATATTATGCTTCAGGAGAGTCGGTTAGATTCGTGCTGTTTGACTTAGTGGTCAAGTCAGCTTGGTAAAGCCCCCAGAAGTTTTTAGGACGACTGCGGGGAGGTAACAACTCGCTGTAGTGCTCAGTTTGCGTACTGCCGTAAATCATATCATGAGTCCAACCCGAGAGGTTGGGGGTCGGGCCATGTGACCAGAAAATCGCAACTCTACGTCTTGCCATAAGAAGCCCCATATCTATCAGAGGCCTAAGTTCCTTAGGTAAATGTTTGGAATAGCCCAACTGAGCAAGTGTAGGGTCCGGGCCAATGGGAGTGTCAGTGATTTCACCTAGTGTCTTAAAAATTCGTACCCAGAAAGATGCTATCCTAAGGCATAACCAGGCCAGGTGGTAGAAATTTGCTGTGTCCGCTCCACAGCGTTCACACCCTGCGCTATGTTATATATTCTTTAGACTTCGCGTACCGGCGAAGCAGCCTTGATCACATATGTGAACGGCACAACCTCCTGCGGTTCCTCCAGCTCTGGACCCAATATACCTCTAAGTGCATGTCTCACCCTGTGGAATTGAAATAGGGTTAGTGGAGTCGCCATACTACCCTCCGGGATCACGTCTTCCCGCAATTTTGCTTTGCCTTTGTCAAATCAGTCCCCTATCGTGTGAATGTTTATCGCTGTCATTGCCCGAACCACCCCTGTTTACCTACACTGTTTAGGCAAACAGCCTAGCGGTGTCGTAGGAGAATAAAGTACGGCGCCAGCTCGTAACTTCAAAAGGTTATACCAGGCATGGGTTGTTGCATTAGTCGAGTCTAGAATCCCTGTTCTACGATCCTGAGGCTTGAACCGAACCGCTGGCAACGGAGTCGGGCCGCAACCACCTGTTCTATCTGAAAATGCGGGGCGTCCATGGGTCCATGTATCCAGTGATGAGCATGAGCACCCTGCGCAGCCCTATAATATAACTCTAGATCCAGTGCTCCCAGTCTGCCCATGCTGGATGGGAGTGTGAATATGTCCCACCCGACCCTAGCGGTGTTCCCAGCCTAGGCTAAATGAATCATCAGAGAAGTCAGCACCCGAAAGAAGGAAACCAGCAGGACAAGAGGGATGTTAATGAATAGGAATACAAATTGTGGTAGCACCACCAGTTTCATTATAGAGATTCTACCCACAAGGGACAGGGGTAACTGTATCCATCTGTCCATGTCGCCTTCCAGTTTGGAGATCGCTGTCCCGTAATTTTCTTTAAAATCACCTCCGAATCAGTGTGACCCTTGATGCCCAAGTACCAGACTGGGTCTGTCGACCAACCTAAAGGGTCGTTTGGTGTGAATTGGACTGTCTTAGCCGTGAGTTGGAAGATAAGTGATTTATTACAATTCACCTTGAGACTTGACCTGGTCCCAAACAGAATTACCTCACGTAACACAGTCGAGAGATTCTGAATGGGGTTTCTGACCTATAACAAAGTGTTGTCTGCATAGGTGGATATAATCAGATTGTATGTCGGAAATCGTGTGCCCCTATAGCTATGATATTCCGTCATCGCACCAGCAAGGGGTTCGGCCACCAAGGCTTATAACAATGGGGAGAGCGGGAACCCCTGTCTCGTACCTCTGGTGATATAAATAGGGTCCGTGACTACGTAGCTGTAGGCGAGTTATAAAGCACTCCCAGCATTTGTAAAAAGACGCTCACTAGCCCCATTCTGGTCAATACATCCTTTATAAATTTCCACTCCACCTAGTCAAATGCTTTCTCCATGTTAAAGAAGACCGCCACAGCTTGGGTGTCCGGTCAAGTATGCTGTATAGCCCCGAATACGGTTCTAAGGTTGTAAGTGAGGTTTCTCCAAGGAACAAAGCCAGCTTGTTCTGGAGATAGCAGCAGGACAAGAGGAGATAATCTGTTCGCTAGAACCTTAGCATAAATTTTAGTGTCGACATTAAGGAGCGATAGTGGTCTATAGGAACTGCAAGCAGTCTGGGGTTTCTCGTGTTTTAGGATATCAACGACCAGTGCTTCCCGCATAGTAGGAGGGAGTATGCCCGTTTCAATGATTTCCTCGAACAGGGTCTGAAGGTGTGGAATCAGCAGGTCCCTAAACTCCTTGTAAAATGCTACAGTAAGGCCATCTACCCCAGGAGCACTATTCGCTTTCATTCCGGCCAAAGCTGAGGTTATTTCGTCCACTTTCAGTGCGCGCATAAGATATTCCCTATGCCCAGTCAATAGCCACGGTAATGTAATATGCGTGAGGTAATCTAAGATAGTGTCATCATCGCAACTGCCCTCCGACCTATACAGGGATGCATAGTATTACTTAAATCTGTTGGCTATGACGAGGGGATCCGCCAGTGGTACCCCCTCAGCATTGTGTAGAGTTGTAACGCTGGACTTCTCTCTCCTGGTTTTTAATAGGGAAGCTAGTACCGACCCCGGGCGGTCACCCTTCCCATATACGCGGGCTGTCGCATATTTGCTGAGATGCTGTAACGCGGTGTCTGCCGTCGAATTATACTCCTCCAGCGTACAGTGTAGGTCTTGTGAAACACTTTTAACCACCCCCGCTAGTAATTGTTGCTCCAGGGTGGTTAAAGTGGATTCAAGGTCTGTGAGGCGCTGACGGATTGTGCGGAGGACACCAGAATGTTTAGCCATGGCCAGACCACGAATATACACCTTGAAATTCTCCCACACTGTGGTGAAAGAGTCGACTGAGCCTACATTAATCTCAAAGAAGGGCTCTATATTATCAGCCAGTTCCGCCTTAAAGACAGGATCCAATAGGGAGTACGGGGGAACTGCCACGTAAAGGGAGGTATAACCGCACACGGGATGTCCAAATAAATCTGTATAGGGGCATGATCTGACAGCGTGCAAGGCAGAACCTCACAGTCCCGGATCAGTGCGAGTCAGGCCCTTGAAAGGAATAAATAATCAATACTAGCGTGGAGATCATGATAGGCTGAATAGTGAGTGTAGCCTCCCAGGCCATGTGACTGCGTGCGCCACACATCGCAAAAGTCTAGTTGAGGCGTGGCGGACATGATAGACCAGGCAGAGGCTGATGGACGTCTAAGCGGTCCACCCGACCTGTCTAAAGTGGGGTCTAGCACGCAGTTAAAGTCTCTCTCCATAGTAAGGGACCTGTGCCATAGGGACTCATGCTCTATGATCATGCAAAGATATCGCTGTGCCCACCCCGTCCCAGTGAGATCTCACTATAACAGATGAAGAACATGCAAAACGTGACAGTCCTGTCTGCGTTTGGTACTAGGGTCTAACAACCCCCAACCACAATTACCCGCTAATCATGACAATGCTATTGCACCACCAGTGCCATGTCCTCAGTTAAAGTCCTGTGAACCCCCCCAATCGTGCACACCAAACACCATCTTATCTGTATCCTAAGCAGCCGAGGTCTCAGTCCTGATCGTCCAGACTGCCCCCAATCGCTCCTTCCAGGGTGCTCCACTCCGAGTCCATCTGTTTTTCCCTGGACCACTCCTTCAATGCTTTTTGTAGCATCTTGGGGTCTGTGAAAATCCACGATTTGCCTTGACGATTTACACGTAGGCGTGTTGGGTATAACATGACATAATCCAGGTTTTGTCACGCAACTGTCGCTTCAAGGGTGCGAATTACCGGTGCGCCTCCTGCACGCGGAGCGTGAAACCTGGAAATAAAGAGATTGTCGAACCCTCGAACTGCTAAGTGTGTTTCTCACGGGCCACTTTTAATGCTGCATCCCTGTCCCTATAATTCAACAACTTGGCGATGATAGGGCGTGGGGGACTGCCAGGGGGAGGGCGCGGGCCCAATGAGCGATGTGAAAGTCTCACCTCCTAGTAATGTCACCAGGAGTTTTTCGATGAAGAGTTCCATGTTTCCAACCTGGGTCGTCTCCAGCAGGCCTACAATGCGAAGCTTACTGCGGCTGGACCTCGCTTCCAGGTCCTCCTCCTTGTCCTGCAGGACTTGAAGCGCTTCGCCCAGTTGCTTCTGTTCCATGTCCAGGTCAGCCTGGGCCTCCTCGACTTCCATGACCCTGCTCTCGGCCATATCCAGTCTTTCCACCTGCTTATCCATCCGTTCAGTCATTCTGTTCATGCGATAGGACAGGGAATCCAGTTTATTGCCAAGGATCGATAAGCTGCTCTGCAAGTTCTTTTCCATGGCCTCCAGTAGGCCACCATCAGTCACCGTTTGCAACGCGTCCGTCACAGAGTCCCCGTCTTCCGGCGCTTAGCCAGAAAGCGGTGCCGCGCCGCAGCCCACAGGGGGGCCATCCTCAGGATTCTTAGTGGGGGACCTCGCAGCTCGCCCGAGGCATTGCCGACGGATCCAGCCCCCTCTCCACTACAGCGGCACCAGTGGACCACAGGAGCACACCAGGTAGCGCTTAGGTGCGCGAGAGTCGGGGAGCTATTAAAGACTGAACGCTCTGGGCTGCGCCTAAGGCCAGGGAGACTGCTGGAACGGCTGCACCCACCAGGTTTAGAGCCACTCGTGTTGAGGTACCACCACCACTGCACACCGCTGTGTCAGCGCGCCTGTACAGACATGCCCACCGATCCCCACCGCAGTTCCTTCAGGGCACAACAGAGCCTCCAATGCGCAACTCCAGGTTCAAAGCAGCACGTGCATGGCCTCACCAATCTGGGCTCTGCAGGATTCAAATCTCACAACAAATCTCTCCAGGCCGCTCCAACTCCGCCGAATGCAATTAAGCGGAAGGCCGTGCAGTCATCAGCCCACCACAACATCAGGGTCTGCAAAATAGTAGTGTCCAGAAGCCCAATGAGGGCTCAAAACAGTGTTGCTCACCTCTTGGATCAGCAGCAGGGGGTGGAGTGGTGTATCGGTAAGCCCTCGCAAGTGCAGACAGCAATGAGGGGACCACACACAGTACGGGTCCAAGCCCCAGGAGGACCACGCAAGGTCACCTGCTATCGGAGCCAGGCGCCGAATGTTGCGCACCCACCAGCAGCGCTCGTCGCAGCCGTCGCACCGCTCCTGCGTCGCTCCCAGGGCAGCAATGGTGCGCCGCGCTCCCTCAGCAGCCTCCAGACGTCAGGCGATGGGGCAGCACGGCAAGCAGGGCATCCGCAGTCGAGTACGCGCTCCTCCCGGTCGCCGCTCCCACGTCACTCGAAGTCGGGGCTTGCTGCCCAGGGTAGGAGTGCAGCGATCCAACATGGCAGGAGGGCACAGCAGCACCAAAAATGGCACAACTTGTGCCCAACACCTTCCGGGACGGGTGTGTGCAGGATTCCGGGCAAATTAGAGAGCACTAAGACGGATTCCTGAAGGATGCTACGATGGCTCCACGGAGCTATCGAGCTACGCGGCCTCCACAAACGCACTTGTTATGTTGAGCATCCAATATGTTTGTTCACAGCCGGACAAGCTCTATTCTTCTGGCAGTTTCCTAGTGGGATGGTCGCTCTTGACTGCTTTTAAAGCAGGATGGGCTGTCATCAGTACTTAATTTGTAAAAAGAAAAAGAAATAAAGTGCCAGGGCCCTTGTTAGGAGGCCACTGCAGCTTTCATCACATTATGCCCCCGCCATGCAGCCAATCATAGGAACAACAGAACTACTAAGCGTCACACTCCTACAAGTGTGACCATTCGGACTAGTTCAGGCCCCCAAAGCTGTAAAAATGGTTTGGGTAGCAAATAATAGTAATTTTTAATGTATATTGAATCAATAATTAACTGTTGTTTTGATCATCTCTAAATTAGAGACACAGCGTCACCTTGTGGCAGACTGTCACAAGCGCCGGTGTTGACAATCAAGAGACCCAGTGCTGAGCACCGTAAACCAGCTGCTAAAAATAAGCATTGGCTGTCATGATCCAGCCATGCCCTGATGGCCCAGTTCTAGTCAAGGCCTCCTGCAGCGGGCAGGCACTTTTAATATTTGTACCATGGTGGAACTTGGTTTCTGTCCCTGGGTCTGGCTTTAGGTTACTGCATGCACAGAGGGACAATGCACAGATAGGCATGTACACACAACACATACAAGCAACCTTGCCATCAGACCCACAGATATACATACATCAATGAAGAGATGCTGAGAGATAAAGACACCCATGCACCCAGACCAACAGCTCTATATAACACTGAACCCTAGGGTGGACTTTGCACCAAGCCCTGGGGGAATGAACACCTGTGCGCCATGCACGTTAAGCGCACAGGCGTCTAAGCATGCCAGTGGTAAACAGCAGCCCCCACACAATACTGTTTTGTAACCACAGACAAGGAAAGGACCCATTGGTGCTCTGGCATGATCATTACATTTCAGACTTCCGAAGGCACGAAACATTAATCAGTACTCTGCAGTATATGGAAGGTACAGGGCCATTCAAAACAGCGGTGAGCAGAGTGTGGAAATTGTCTGCACTGAAGAGCCTGAAGCTACATGAACTGACCCATTGCAGAATTAAAAGGTTCTAACACTGCGGCCTTGGCTGATTATTAGTTTTTTGTAAACATTTTGGCTTCCTAGTACATAGAGGATGACAATTGATTTGAGTCATAAATCAGTGAGATTACAAATGAAAAATGTTAACATAGTTTGATCAATGAAGGATCTCACAATTACCCCATCCATCTGGTGGTCCTCTTTCACCGGCAACCTGAATCCTGTTGCTGACTTCCTTCAATGAAGAGTGAAAGTGCAATTTTTCAGTCGCAGAACAGAGATGACAAGATGACCAGAGAGTTCAAGCTCTATGGCCTAGTTATCCTCTAACTAACTAACCAATGCTCAAAATTGCAGGTGTTTGATAAGGAGGCAGTCAAGTTTGTTCTTGCCTCCAAAGCAGTGAACTCTACAACTTTTCCTTGTAGAAAAGCCAAACAGATGAACCAAACAACACTGTAGGTACAGGTGTGCTGGCAAGACTGGAAACGTCTCATCTGCCCAGTTTCATGAAGAAGTTAAGTTTTATGGAAACAGGAGTGACTCTAATGATTTGTTTGCCATACTGAGAACAAGGCAATTCTTGATCTGAGTGAGAATGACTAAACCAGGTATGAGTGCATGAAGGATGCAATGGTGAAACTGTTTGAAATGTAAGTCCAAAGTAGCTCCATATTTTGATTTATGTTCACTGGTACCACACACCTGGTAAGCAGTGAAGTGGTCAAGTGGATAGGTTTGGCAGGTCCAAACAAAGGACCCTAGGACCTGCACACTGATCTTTTGGCCGTATCTGCCCCATATGTTCTTCAACTGCGCCTTGAAAAAAAACTAGTGGGCATGATGTTACCCAACATGTAATGCCACTTCCAACCTAAACGCTATAACAGACTTTGATCACATGCTCCTACTTCAAAAGGCGTCATAAATACAAGCTGAGGCCTGAGACGCACCCTTGCCATCCTTCTGTCTGATTCAGTTTATCACAGATTTGAGCATACTGAGATATGGTATGTAGACACAATTACCACTTCGGATAATCTGTTTGCTCTGGGCCATAAAATCATCCTGAATAACAAAGACGATAAGCAAAGGGGTGCTAGGCAATTCAACCGACTCACCCTGCACTGTAATCTACAACATCATTCTCATCCATTGAGGGCACCACAGCCCTATGCACCATCAATGCCAAGAAAGATTGCATTGCAGTAGTAGTTGTCTACTGCGGACTCCCCCCTCCGCTGCCCCTGCCTTACCCTAGTGATAAATCCACAATGCCGGATTACATTTGTTCTTGTGCAGAGGAAATTTACATTAATGTTCATCAGAGTGACTTATCTTATGGGTTTAACATTCAGATGGCAAATCTGTTATTGGCGCTGACAACGTGCATGTCCAAAGTTTCAACTGGTGGCGAGGAGCCTGGTACACACTGGGCACACGCTGCCTCATTTTCTCATACAAACATTAAATTTTTAACTTGGCTTTGCAATCCGTCTTTTGGCCTCTTTAGTCTATCCTACAAACCATCCACTTGCTTCACACTATAGAAAGGTGTTGGAGTCACTGTAGAGTGCAGCCATAATGAAATTACGGATTCCAAAATGTACAGCAAGAATGTAAAATGAGGCTATCACAAAGCAACGCTGAGCCAAATCATTGGAATGAGGTGCTTTTGTTTTGAGGGTCAAAATGAGATCCTCTGCATTGTCTGGAGGTTTAAAAACAGTTGTGAATGGATTGTAGTGAAGGATGTTAAAAAGACCCTTCGGAGGGGGTTAATATAATTACCCCTTTTTTACTCTAATGATGTAAAGGTCTTACCCAGGTTGTTGGTGTGCCAGGGTTACAGCCTTACATAATCAAATGCAATACGTGAAGCAGAGCTAAATAAAAATGGGGGGAAGCCACGCCTAAATACAATTAAAAAAATAGTCCATAAATAACCTACGGTGTACGAAAACTGTAATTGGCCGGTGCTCCTGATTTAAAAACGAAAGTGCTGTATCGGGAGCACCCGCCAGTAAGGAGCAGCGACGGAGTTGTCAGCCAATGGCAAGCAGCAGCTGTAATTTCACTCCTGTGTATTCTCGACCTAAAAACTCTACAGCTGTGCTGCAGGGCAGGGAGCTTTTAAAGTCAGCAGCTTAATGCTGCTATGCATACATTAATGTTTTAGGTGGTTCCACTGCACAGCGCTCGGAAATACAAGTACTGTTAATGGTCCATTTGTTCCCCAACTTATTGTGTCATATCTACCATGTTTTGTCTAAGGCTAGAATGTAGATTTACCACATTGGCCCTTGAACAAATTCAGAGATTCAAATGGGAAGTCAAGAAAGAGTGAGCAATTCTGGAGAGAAGTAGCTGTTCTACAGAACAAGTTTTCTTTGGTCCATGTACAGTACACCAGGGCCCTTAAAAGAAAAGGAATTCACACTAAAGGGAACTGTGCAGCACTCATGGTTGAAGAAACACCATTGCTAACATTTAAGTAGGTGCTATAACCTGATCTCTAGCCAAGGCTGATGTTAGCATTTTGGTAGCAGTACAAGCAACCTTCGAAGCCCTGAAGCCTTTTCTTCCAAATACTACTACACATTCGCTGAAGATAATGTCCCCGTGGTTTTCATATCTGGAGGCTGAGATGAACATATTCCTAATGAGTGGGCTAGGTTAGATTTATTCCGGGCAGTTTACAATGGAATAGCATCTGCACATGTTTGGCTAAGTGCTGCTATATCAATGCTACAGCAATGATACTGGAGGCCATATTTACCAAACCTAGCAATGAAACGTTCAACAATTATTTATCAACAGATAAAATATTCTGCTGTTGCACCACCAGCGCTGACTCCTCTTGGGTAGAAGACCCTCATACGAAACAGGAAGGCTTTGAATTATGACATTGAAAAGCACTGTGTGGCCTGTGCAGCAGACCCCCTCTGATACCAGTTTGCCTCTGGAGTAAATTAATACATCCTCTCCCTACTTAGCAGGAGTTATCCCAAGAAGAGTACCGCTGAGAACCAAGTGCCGGTTTCCATGGCTGAATCTGTTCCTGTGAGATCAACAATCCCAACTGTTAACACTGCTGTTGTGTGTTTCTACTATGAAGTATCAACCTACACCACATGAAATAATTCCATTACAAACATATGCACTGCATAAGATGGAGTCTGACAAAGATTTAGAAAGGCCAGCAATAATAAAGACGCCTCCTGTTAATGAATGCTACGGATGGCCTGTTGGTTTCACCACAGATACCTTCTTCCACCTTGGCAATTTATCTGGATCGCCAGTGGAATCTTTTTTCTTTTAATGTGAATTATGGTGCCGATTATAAATACATTTTATGTGGGACCATATACCTTGTAGGACAGTGCCGTTGCTTGTGGTTTATGACTTGCAGCTGTATTCTTCTCACAGAGCACTTCAGGTTTACACCTTGAATATCACGGCATATTCTGTGCTGGACGGTGTTTGAGAAAGAATTCATTACTGAATTATGGGTCTGGCAGAAATGATTCAATTTCAATATTTTTTTAAAAACCTCTGTAGATGATGATCTAATTCATGACCCCTTTGTGAGTACAGGGGGGTTAAATGCTGTTAAATAGTTAATCTCTAATCTAACTTCATATGCTACCCTAGATAATGAAGATCCTTATTTCAAGCTGAAAATCACCTAGAACTGTTTTCTTTTCATCATTTTAGGTCTCACTACATTCATAAAACTAGTAGTCCTGAGAAATATATATTTATACAAAGTGAGAGCATGAGGAGTCTCTGAAATTTCCAGAAAAAAATCCCTAGAGATTTAAAGACACCATCCATTGCAAAAGATAATTTGACACAATTCCCTGGCAGGCAGTGGGAAGAAAAACCTACGGATGCTGAATTGAATATGATGATTCAAAATGGTACTTATAATCTTACTGCATTTAATTCAGATGGAAATGCCATATGGCAAGTAGTCAGTCAGTCAAAATACTTTATTTCGATAATTCAATATCATAAAAAGACGGTGATGCATACAATACAGTCAAATACACTGTTAAAAACAGTTACAAATTCATGTAATTAAAAATATTCCACACATTTCATAAAAAATGAAAAAGGAAGACATTTTACAATAAAATGTAACTGCCATGTTACATGGCACAGTTAAAAGAACAATATATACAATACAAAGAATTCATCTGTTTAAAAATACAATCAGTTACAGTACATATGGCAAGTAAATTCTGATGTATGTATGAACCGGTTTTGTTCTAAAGCTACTGGTCCCTTAGCAGACAGATCAGATCCTAAATATAGTATATATTCCCATAAAATAACCACATCTCGTGTGGTTTAATTGTGCCAACGATTTATATCCACCTTAATACATACCACTATTAAAGAACGGGGAGCTGCAGGAAGAATTAGTGAAACTGAAAGAGAAATAATGCTGACAATATTTAAGGTTATGATAATAGTTTTCAGACTCTCCCAAAACTGATATATCCAGTTTCCACCATAATCTCATCAGCCTTCCCTCTTCTAAAAGAAACTTGAAGTCTTTTACAAGAAAGGCAGGCTCAGGTGGGAGCAATACCAACAATTAAATTAGACGTTACAGACTGTAAAAGCTAGTAAAGTGCCAGGGCATGTTATAAATAAAAGTACCATGTTTGACCGTAGTTTTTTTTAAAGCTTTTTAGGTCTCGCCTACGCAGCACCCAAGGAGGGGGACCTTTTGGAATCGCTCAGGACTTTTGTTAGAACTTGTGCATGTTTTGCACTGTTGTTTATCGGCACTCGTGCATGTTTGGTGTTTCCCTCGCAGGAGCGAACAGCAGCGCCATCTGTTTTCAATTATCTTGCCTACGCTTTCAAAACAGATGGCGCTGCTGCTCGCTCCCGTAGCGCTTGTTTCACTTGTAGTACTCTGCTGCAGCCATCCTTAATTCCTCCATCATGTGCATATTTTACCTCAAAAGCACTATTAAGCCTTTCTGCTTTTTCGTCTCTTCGTTTTTTATTAGATTACTGCAGAGAGCACCTACAGATGGGCTTTAAATCTCTTTTCGCATTTACCCATTAATGCGCTGTTGTATCCTTCATTGTAAACCCAACTCACATTGCTTTACTAATTGCTTGTGCAACAACCCTGGAAGATTAGCTCAGTGGCACCCCCCAGAGAGGGAAGAACTGCACAGAGAGGTGGATTTAGATCGCTTGGAAGGCAGGCCCTGCCCTAAGTGTTTGTGGCCGAGGCGAAAATGACCGACTGCAGACAGTAACACCACCTCCTCTTTGCGCATGCGCACACAGACTTCTGTACAAAATGCACACATTCACCCTTATGTGATTATCATTTTTATTTCAATCTCAAGCAAGTTGATGCCTGGGATGAATTTAAAAAGCATTTTACTTGAGTAGAGATTTGTGGTTATGGTTTGTGTTTTGTTATTCCTCTAAAACATATTTTTGAAATTTTAAGCGCTATATGCAAGCAGCAACTACAATCAGTAGTATAATGCCTATAAATGTGAAAAATGAAGATCTAATCATAACCTGTTATAAATCAAATACATTTTCATAAGCAAAAGTATTATTGGACTTAGAAACTGAAAGTAAAAACCAACAACGTTACCTTCGTTTATTACTTGAGCATTTTACTTAACTAGGTAACTGAGCTGCTGGCATTCTTTTTAAAGAGCAAATGTTTAATTCGTTAGACGCGGAGAGTAGAAATGAATCCTTGCCTACTTCTTGTCTCACCCAATTTAACACCTTATCATGCACTAACCCTCAATGCACTTGTGGGGCCGAATTAGCACGATACAGCACTTTGCCTCGGGCCTTGCCAAACCCTGGGGCAGACATTTACTTCACACACAAGCTGACATGCATACATACACACACAGTTTCAGGCGTGCACACACATCTATTCATAAACGTGCAATCCCCAGTACATAGAAAAAACAAACCTGTTTAGAATTAAATTCTGAAAAACTTGCATATCTGTCATGCTGCATTGCATGACGCTAGTGCAGCATGACAGATATGTTTTGTGTATGTGTTAAGCTGAGCTGTAACAGCTCCCGCCTGATACATGCACAAAACAGTCAATGGAGCCCTCTTTACTGCAAACCTGACATTACAACATTTACATGCAAACAAACGATCTGTGAGATTGTTTGTTTTCATATAAAAGCTGTAATATGACAGCAGTAGTGGCAGGGAGGTCAGCGCCCTGGCGGCCCCTAAGGGCAGCTGCTGCGTTACTGAAGACAAATGATAGCAGTTATGGTACAAAATCGGGGTTCACCTATTTATTAACTGTGCAAAAAAAACGGAAAATGCTGTGGCATTACAGTGTATCCTCCTCCAAGAAAACTGTAAATGTTCATGGCTGAAAGCAGACAAGGTAAATATGCTTGTGATATTAACAAAAAAAGAGGTGTCTTTAACTTCTGCGGCTGAAACTTTTGCCTTACAAACAGCTCGTTCTTCTGAAAGTCAGAGACTTCTTCAGCTGCAATATCCAACCCATTTTGCTGATTTACTGCAACATTCCTTTTGGTTCATGAACTATTTAAAAATAATCTGCCTGGATATTCTATTGGAATTATAACAATAGTGGCATTCTACAAGAGAGAAGTGATTCTACCAATAACATTACATCCATCTTACTGCACTGTTGTGCAGCTGTGAATCTTTGTGTTTTATGTCAGGCCATCAAAACCAGCAACACCTGCTCCATCACAAACTTTTGCAAGAGACGTACGCAGACAGTGTCCTCCTCCTGGGATTTACTTGATGCTACACTCCTCCAGTAAGTGTACACCCAATCGTCAATGACAACAATCTGACAACTGATGTGAATCTCAGCTAGTGCTGTTCTACAAGCTGGTACAGCACTGTCATTATCATCAGTGGCTCCCAGGGTATCTGCGAGTTTAACATCCACATTTCTTGTAAGATCGTTGTCAGCGCCTGCACCCAAATTATGAATGAAACTGTGGCAAGACTGCATCATGACATGCAAATAACTGTTTCTCTTTTTTGTGAAGTTACATGAAGAAAAAATTCACATTTTGTTCCTCTTTACTTTTTTTATGTATAATTTTAGTGCTCAGCTGCAATATTTATATAATGAATATAATCGCCTAGCTCCCTTCATTTATCATTGCGCATCTAGCTTTATATCAATCTACAAATATATTCATTGTGTGTATCTTTCTTATCATTCTGGGGGCATATATGAATAAAATAATTTTTTCGACTCTTGGTCTTCCCCTGCTTCAATTGCATGTGTCAGTCAATCAAAAATTAATACATCTGATTAATAAGATACACTTTGACTTTATATTATTATGTTTTGCAATATGAAAATTGAGCGTACGTGAATATATTTTGCAGTATTTAACCAAAGTGCTGTCTGCTTTGTTTAACGTTAGGGTGTTATTAATTCCTAAATGTTTCTAGAAAGTCGACAACGACGTGTCTTGTTTATTGTTATTCAAAGAAAACAGCCTTGCAGAATGAAAATAATTAAAAGGGCATCATGCCACTTTCTGTTAATTGTTTATGCTAAGAGTTTTTAACCACCATGAAATAAGGTTATAAAAACCGAGCACAGAGAGTGAAGGGTAGAGAGTAATCTCTTAATCTTAAATAAAAAAATTAAAAAAATGAACGCCAGGTGACCCTGGAAGAGGCGTACAGCATTAGATCTCAGGTCTTGGTTGAAGGCATTTAGCCTTTGGTCAGTGGCATAGCAGTGCTGCTGGCTTGTGGACCAAGAATAGCAGACCTTGCGACTGCATTGAACATAAGCTGTTTTGTTCAAACACGTAGGTGAGTGCATACAATATCTGAAACTCTAAATACTCAACTTTTATTCTTTCTTAGCAGAATTATATACCTCCTTCTTACCCCTAGTATCACTTGACTGACAGCTATGTTGCTGGAGTGGATATTACCACTTTGAGTGTGGTAATAAACTGTCCTGTAAGCTATAAAGGCGTTTTACTATACACATTTATTTAATTAGAATAAGCAACAATTCTGGACTCCGCTTATAATTTTTTTTTTTTTTAAGGAATCACTTTTAGTCAGACCCGGTTTGGGGCTTTTGAAAAACACCTGGATTTTTGCGCCCCAACTATGAGGAATGAGGTCATTTACCCCTGCTATAATTAGGTGGGACCAATTAAGACTCTGTAAACTGATCACTAAGTGCACACTGTTTAGCAGTTGTTTCTCAAGGTAGATGTGACTGTGCAGCCTAAGAATTCCTTAGGGTGGTAGTATGGAGCTTAGACATTCGTGTCTCAGCAGTGCACACAGTAACCCCTCAGTAGTAACCCGTGAAAGGGATCATCTGCGCCGGAAGTGACTTACGCTGTGCCTATCTAGACGGCACCCCAGTGTGCTGACTTCCGTTCTTTTCTTTCTGTGCCAGTCAATGCAGATCTGGAGAGAGATACCCCTAGTCACTGTTCGTTTGACTAGTCTTCTTTTTTACTTTTGTTGATGCCTTCAGAGTAGTTTTTCTCATGGTGTGGCAGGAATGTCATCTAGGAAGGCCTTCTTCAAGTCCTGCAGCGCCTATCACAGATCAATGTTGGTGACAGACCTACACCTTGTTTTTCTCCGGTGCCTCAAGTGTGACCAAAGCGTGAAGACCTGTGTTGACTGTTGTGCGATGAATCTGAAGACCTTAAGGGAGCGGTCCCTCAAGCTTCTGGCGGCTTGGCATGCGATGCCGTAATTATCTCAATCTGGGCAAAGACGAAGGTCCCAGGATCTGTTGTGGAGCTCGAAATCTTCATTGCACTCAAAGTCATTGGGTCACTCTAGTAAGTTCCACCGCAAGGAGAAGAGTAAGATGTCAAAGTGGTCTTCGATTTCACATGGCCCGTCTGTCGACGAGACAAGGTAGCATCGTCATTCGATGCCTGGTTCCTTGGTTGAGCCAGTTCCCGGATTGGCTCAGCGCTTCGCAAAGTTTCCAGTAGCTGGGGTGACCCCCGCTCAACACCCAACAGTTTTATGAAGGCATGCACCTCATATTTCAGCAGCCTGTTCACGCTGGTGCGCATTTGGGCCCATGCTTTCAGGAGCGGCCCCTAATGGTTCTACGTAAGTGGCCCCGGCAGCAGTCCGGCCCCTTGGATCCATGGATAGCTCCAGACCAGCACCAGTCTTAACACCTTGACCTCCCCCAGCACCAGTCCCGATGTCGATGGCACCCACCCCATTCTGATCCTTGACTCTGACACAGAGCCAGGAGGGCATCGTCCGACGCTGACCCCAGTGCTGACTGGAGCATTCCTTCCAGGCTGGAGCCTGAGCCCTATTCCCATAGTCTAGGACTTGTGAAGGACTTCACCCCAACAAGTCAACACTCACCTTCTTGTGTGGAGATTTTACTGAGAGAGTTGAAAGCTTTCAAACTTCTGCCCGAAGTCTGCAATGTAATCTTGTCAGCCAGGTGTCCCTCCACCAAAATGGTGTACGCCTGCCATTGGGGCATGTTTGTGGCATGGTGTGCAGAAAAATAGGTTGATCACCTTTCTCAGGCTCTTCTTTTGCTCTTTCCCTTGCCTAGTCTGCTCTGGTCACCTTAAAGGGTTATCTTTCTGCTATATCAACCTTTCTGTGGTTTCCTGACCAGCTATTCCTCTTCAAATACCCTAGGGTTTGCAACATGTTTCCTCCTTCACCTTTAATAATGCATCAGTTGGACCACAATCTGGTCCTGACATTCTTGATATATGCTTCCTTTGAGCCCTTGCACAAATGTCCTCTTATGCTCCTTACCATCAAGACAGCCTTCAAGGAATACCAGCCCTTTGATCCACAAATGAACTGGTGTGAGGACTTGGAGGAGACCAATGGACCAGAGACTTTTTCAGGTACTGGCATGCTTTCTCCCCCTACCATGGCTTTGGTGGTGAGAAGGGCTGCCGAGGTCTTGGACATTAGCCTGGCCTCAGTGGTAGTCGAGACAAACGTCTTGATGGAGGTGCATCAGCTGGGAGTGTAGCTCTTAGAACCGCTTCTCTCATTTAATGAAGCTCTTCAAGACGTCCTGCTTGGGACCTGGTCCAAGCTCAGCATGAGGGCATCTGCTAACAGGACGACTGGCCACCACCACTGCCCCAGGGGACTCCAGTTTCCTCACACAACACCCTACCCCAGAGATCTTCGTGGTCCAAGCCTCTATCTCCCATGTAAATCTTGGTGCACTCCCTGCTGCCCCACCAGATAGTGAATTCAAGAGGTTGGACACAGGGAAGAATGCAGTCTATGAACCCAGCATGTCTTTTGGGCCATTGCTCCCATGCACTAAGGGATAAGGTTGCGCAGGGTCTGCCCATGGTACTGAAGTAGGCCCGGCCCATACTCTCCCCCACTGTTCCTGACTGAGCGGTGCAGCTAAGTGCACGATCAGAAGTGGACTGGATACCACCGACTCGCTGGGCAGATCAGTTTACTCTAAAGTGATCTTATGACACCATATTTGACTGAGAACAACTAGTTTTTCAGAGGATGTCCAAGAATCACATATGGACATGCCTTTGATGGCTCCCGTCTCTTTGGAGACAAGGCGATTCAGTGCTAGAGCGCTATAAGTTCAGCAGGGCTACAGACATGTTCTTGGGCCTCTCCATGACCCCTCGCCACCCCAATTCACCTTTCGCTCTTTTTGTGGCCACAGAAGGGGTTTCCAGCCGTGTCTATACCCTCCCAGGCACTGGGGCACGCAGGCTTCCCAGACTTTAAGTGGCCGAGGATGCAGTACCCACAGACCACATGAGTTGTGCAGCCAGGGGTTGCACCAGCCCATCAACCCCACCCCACCCCAGCAGCCACAGCCTCCAGACCATTATATTCTACCCTCTTACCATCATGAGCAACCAGTGGAGGTCTGTAACATCAGACCAATTGGTTCTCAAAATTATCCGGAGGGGAGTACTCCCTCCCCTTCGTGACTAACCCTCCAATCATGCCACCTGCTTGTGAAAGGCTGACTGAGGACCATCTCCATCTTCTCTGCCAGGAAGTTATGGCTCTCTTGGCCAAGTGAGCCATCAAGAGGGTGCAGACGTCAAAAGTAGGTCTTGGTTGCTATTCCTGCTACTTCCTGATGCCCAAGAAGTACAGAGACCTTCGTCCTATTCTAGACCTGTACCCTCTTAATTTATTCCACAAAAAAGAGAAGTTCAAAATACTCCTGCTCGCTCAAAGCCCTGTCTGCCCTAGACCAGGAAGACTGGATGGTAGCATTGGACTTGCAGGACACATATTTAAACATTCCCGTTCTGCCTTCCCACAGGCGTTACCTGATGTTCATGGTGTGCCACAAGCACTTTCAGTTTGATGTGCTCCCTTTTGGCCTTACCAGCCCCCTTTGGGTGTTCACCAAGGTGATGGCAGTGGCAGCAGCTCATTTGCATATTTCAGGGGGGCCTGTCTTTCCCTATGTCGACAACAGACTGTTGAAGGCGTGCTCTCCCAAAGTGGTCATCGCCCACCTCCAGATTATGGTGGCCCTCCTGCATTTTCTAGGTTTCACTATCAACATGGTGAAGTCACACCTGACTCCCTCTCAGACACTCCCTTTCATCAGAGCTGTTCTGGACCCTGTGCAGTTTCGAACCTATCCTCCCAAATGGCGAGTCCAGGGTATTTAGGCTATAGTACCGATGTTTCAGCTTTTATCCCGGATTTTGGTGATACAGATTCTGAGGCTGCTGGGCCTCATGACCTCCTGCAGCCTGCTTGTGACTCATGCCCGCTGGCATATACGGGCTCTGCTGTGGGACCTAAAGTTTGAGTAGACACAGCATCCGGGGAATCTCTCTGACATGGTCCAGATCTCATAGGGAACTATCTACAGTGGTGGTTAATAAACCAAATCAAATCAAATAAGTCTTTATTTCGACAATTAGTCATAAAAGACAGCACAATAAAAACAATAACAAAACATTTCATACTTGTTACATCCATTGTTCTCAGTTTACAGGAAAAATTCATTGATTGATCTATCCAATCATTGCCATGTACAAGGTGTTCCCATTCAATCATTTAAAAGAATAAATACTGTGTAAATATAAAATCCATTAAAATTCAGTGCCATTTTCCCTTATCAGACATTTTTCAGGGCCAAATTAAAATAGTGCAGACTACAGTAATTTCAATTTATTCCTGCGTATTGACCACATCCATTTTAAGAATTTAGCAAGTGCAATTACCATACTGTCAGTGCAATCTGTTCTAACAATTCTTAGTGCCGCTTTGGATACCTTTCTGTATACAGATTGGTCTAATCCATTTATGACGCGGGGCTTTATATGCTGGACATATAAACAAAACATGAGCTAGACTTTCAGTTTGGGCTACACAAAATGGACACATATGGTGATCTTTGTTGCTTGACCATTTGCTAGTAAATGTATTGATAGGAAACTTTTTCATCAATACAGAGTGGGAACCCTTCCTATCATTTGGAATGGTAATGAGGTCCCAATATCGCTCGTAGGCAGGAGTATGTTTTTGTGCCAAAAAATCCCTAGTGAGTGATGGATCGGTATATTTCTGAAACTCCCTCTGAGTTATGTACGCCCAGTACAACTCTTTTAAGGTCTTTTGAGAGGGAAAAATATTTTCTAAAGGGTTTTCCCACAATTCCATCATTCCTAAGGCTTTGAATAGCGACTTGACCTGTCTGAATCATTGTATTTTACCCCCTGAATCCATATTTCTGGTTTCAGGAAGCGCTAGAGCATAATGGGAAAGTTCGGGTGTAACCCATAGCCTCCTCCAATATGCGATAGGTCTAAAGCTAGATATGTCCTGTATTTTCTGACAGCCCAGATCCATATACAAAGGTACCAGTGGTGTGGATTGCGGAAGCCTTGTTAGGCACCGCAGAAATTTGTTTTGTGCATTAGTCAAGGCTGTAACGTCAGAAACCCCCCACAGTTCAGCCCCATACAGCATTGAGGCCCTAACTTTTGTATCATATATTTTAAGGGCTGGGGCTATTGGTTGTGTGGCTGAGGTTTTTAGCTCTCTCATTAGGACGCCAGCCAACTGTGCATGTTTAGTGGTTAAATAAGTCATATGTGGCTTCCACTCTAACCGAGACCCCAGTGTGATACCCAAGTAACTGAAACTATCTGTTTGTTCTAAGAGCTCACCATTCATAAAAACTGTGCCCCTTACTTTCTTGTGTCTATGCATTACCATACATTTTGTTTTCGACACATTAATGATTAGGCCATGGTCATTGCAGAACATCTCAAAACAACCAATTGCTCTCTGAAGCCCTTCTTGCGTTTTTGAGACTATAAGGGTGTTGTCTGCAAACATTAATAGGGGAACCGAGATGCCGTTTTGTTTAGGTGCATCTGTGTGTACTTCCCTATAGTACTCCATAACCCTGTTTATGTATAACGTAAACAGAGTTGGTGCCAGGACGCACCCTTGTCTGACTCCTCTTTCTGTTGCGAATTTATCAGTGACCTGGCCCTGATTTCCCCACCTAACCTGAGCATAATTGTTTTCATGAAATTTGATCAGGAAGGCTAGGAGTTCATGAGGCATACCTTGCTCATGCAGCACTCGCCACAGCCTAGTGCGTGGAACGAGATCAAAAGACGATTTCAAATCGACAAAGGCTGCGTAAAGAGTGCCCCCTCCAAGGATAACCCATTTCCAATATATGGCAGAAAATCTAAAAACTTGATCC
The DNA here is from genome assembly GCF_964261635.1 of Lissotriton helveticus. Taxonomy (NCBI): domain Eukaryota; kingdom Metazoa; phylum Chordata; class Amphibia; order Caudata; family Salamandridae; genus Lissotriton; species Lissotriton helveticus. Next base: position 653,786,045 of record NC_136067.1, read on the forward strand.
ACAGTACTCGTAAATGAGCGAAAGCCTGCCTGAAGCGCAGACATGACCCCTGAGTCGTCTATCCAGTTCTGAATCCTGAGGAGAACGAGCCTGGCCACCACCTTCTGAATACATGCAATTAAGCTGATTGGCCTATAGTTTGCAGGATCGGCACGATCCCCTTTTTTGAATATTGGAAATATTTCAGCTCCCCTCCATACTTCTTGTATTGGCGAGCCCCTGGAGATGGCATTCGCCAACAACTCTATATACGGCACCCAGACCTCTTTACTATGAAGAAAAAGGTCTGCCGGAATCATGTCCGGACCCGGAGCTCTTCCTTTCGGTATTGTGTTTAGAGCTTGTTCAATATCTCTCCGACTAAACACCATCGGGGTCGTAGCTGTGTAATTTACAATAGGGTCCAGACTTCCTGCACATACCCCGTCAGGGCGTGCAAACTGTGATTTAAAGTGCAATACCCAGCGTTCGGGAGGGACAGAATTTTCTGGCTGGGGCTTATGGTTCCCTTTGCCCCATCTCACTAGATTCGAGAAGCCGGTCATATTTCTGGACTTGCTTGCCTCAAATAATTCTTCCCAATATTTATTGTCCCAGGATTTTTTTGCTTCCTGCTGAGTCTTTTTATAATGACGCCTAGCATCACGTATTAAGCGCCTGTCCGTTGATCGCACTGCTAGGGACTTGTAGGCAGTTCTGCAACTTTTACCTTACCAGGAGTCTGGCTTCCTTCTACCTTTATGGGGTGGATCATTTCTTGCCTTAGTAAAAAATGTACTGAGATTTAAAAAAAGAGTTGTGTGAATTGGAACCACCCTGGTCACATAGTCATCATCGGATGAGCAACCCTGTAACTCAGAAATTGCACCCAATACCAGTGCATCCATTTCTGTGATGTAGTGGCAGTTACCTAGACATTCACCCCATTTTAATCGCCTTGTGTCGTTAGCCAGAACGATATCATTAAATAAACCACGATTGGTCAGTGGTAGACTCCTCTCCCTTCCCCAGCCAGATCTCACAGTGGTGACAGATGTGTCACTCCTGGGATGTGACAACCATCCGGGAGAGGTGGAGATCGGAAGGTTCTGGTCTCTGGTGGAATCCGGACTCCATATCCATGTTTTGGAGCTCCGGTTGAGCTGACTGGTATTGAAAGCCTTTCTACCGTCCATCAAGTGAAGGCTAGTACAGGTGTTCACAGACAACACCACTGCCATGTGGTACTGCAACAAACAGGGTGGGAGGGGTTTTGGGCCCTTGGTCAAGAGGCTCTACATCTCTATACGTGGCTGGAGCATCAGGACATTTCCCTGGTGGTTCAACACCTGGCGGGCTCTCTAAACACCAGGGCGAACGAACTCATCTAACAATGCCTAGTGGATCACGAGTGGCGTCTCCATTCGGAGGTGGTGCTAGGTCCCTTTTAGCAATGAGAAGAGTTTTGGTTGGATCTGGTACCCACTGCCTAAAATACGCAATGTCAACAGTTCTGCGTGCTGAGTTTCCAAGATGGCTATTGCGTGGAGACCCTTTTCACCTTGAGTGGAGCTCAGGCCTCCTGTGCGCCTTTCTGCCCATACCTCTTATGCACAAAGTTGTCAAGAAGATCAGGACCAACCGAGCCAAGTCATCCTCATGGCTCCGGACTGGGCTTGGAGAGTTTGGTATCCCGAACTGTTGATCATGGCCACCGATCCTGAAATCTGACTTCTCTTTCTGGAGGATCTTCTGTCGCAGCAGCAGGAGAGTGTTCTTCACCCCAACCAGTCAACACTCACCTTCTTGTGTGGAGATTGTACTGAGAGAGTTGAAAGCTTTCAAACTTCTGCCCAAAGTCTGCAATGTAATCTTGTCAGCCAGGTGTCCCTCCACCAAAATGGTGTAGACCTGCCATTGGGGCATGTTTGTGGCATGGTGTGCAGAAAAATAGGTTGATCACCTTTCTCAGGTTCTTCTTTTATTCTTTCCCTTGCCTAGTCGAGCTCTGCTCTGGTCACCTTAAAGGGTTATCTTTCGGCTATATCAACCCTTCTGTGGTTTCCTGACCAGCTATTCCTCTTCAAATACCCCATTTTTCATAGGTTCTTGAAGGGTTTGCAACATGTTTCCTCCTTCACCTTTAATAATGCATCAGTTGGATCATAATCTGGTCCTGACATTCATGATATACGCTTCTTTTGAGCCCTTGCACAAATGTCCTCGTATGCTCTTTACCATCAAGACAGCCTTCAAGGTGGCAATAACATCTAGTTCAAGAAAAGGAGGAGCTTTAGAGGGAAAAGCCAGTCAATAGGTCGCCCTCCACTCAGTATGCAGCAAAAACACAAAGACCTAGACTGTGGAAGCACGTGTACAAAATTCAACCTTCTTTTTGAAATATTTCGTTTGTTGCTTATTTCTTAGCAAACATAACTCCCCTTGTTACATCGTTAATTGGGGTAGCCAAAATATCTGGGGTTTGTGCTTAATTCAAACAATTGCCTGATTCTCATATAGTAGTAAAATACAGTTGCGAGACCAATCATACCACACTTACTCTCGTGTCAAAAAATAATATAGTGATAAACCGAAAAAAGTGGGTGAAAGCGAGATGGCACCTCACGGGCGCACCACCAAGCGGGGACCTGACTGGTACTCGTCAGGACTGCCCTGTTGTCATCATCGGTACCATCAAGCTAGAACAGAAAATAGTGTCCAATTGCACAAAGATTTGTGCAAAACAAAGTGCAGTGAACAGAGAAAAGAACCAAAATAGTGTCAATCAACACCTTAAAACTCTCATGACACAACACAGACACACTACTTTTATTCAATTTCTTGTGTTGTGTATGGAATAATAAAAGGAAAACAAGTAGAGATGGTTATCACCTATTCAACCATTCATACTTGTACTTGCCGACATGTTTCATTGCCTAGTGAACTTGTAGGCAATTTCATCAGGGCGTCATATATATTAAAGCCACTGCAGGTGGACCCACATGTCTTCGCAACTGTAAATACATAAAATCCGCACCAATGTGGTTAACATACAACATCTAGTCCGAGTCTTACTCTCACACACAGTTGACTCTCTGATAATTACCCTCAGCAGGCCATAGGTGCTCCTACCAGCCAGACGGAATGAGGTTGTATTTTAAAAACACGATGATAGAACAAATCGCGACTAGTCGACTGTTCACTTCTCCCTTTACGAATGCTATGGAGGTGGGAGAGACAAAGGAACTTACTTAGTTCATATATAAACATATGTTAATCATTCAAGCCATTATTCACTTGTAACTACGTTGTACACGGTGTGTGGATAAAAGGCAGAGAGGGAATATGACATGACCCACTCTATTTTCCTTCCCAGTTACCAAAACTACACTGAGTCACAAGCAATAGGCAAAAAGCACAACTGTGCAATGCTCAAATTACCCCGAAAACGCCTTGCACATTCCACACATCGCGTTAGCTAAAAAACGGGTTAGGAAAAACGGATCCCCTCTGATGCCTGCATCACATTGCAGCATACACGGAGATCGGTTTCACCCGTGGACACAGCATGTCTACCGGCCATCGCCTGTACCCTCTGCGCATTATGCGCATAACATCGCTTCCTGTCACCCTCCGTTTGGGACCCCCAGTTGCCTTACCGATCAGTGGAGAAGCGGCTGCTGTATCTCAGCCCGTGCCGTGTTTGCCTAAGCCTTAGGGCAGTACTTGTAATGCCGCCCGTGATCTCGCGGGAAACCGCGTCGGCCATTTTAGATTGGGCACTTTCATACTCAACAAAGCAAAAAAGCAAAAAACACGCGTCAAGGTGGAAACTAACGCGAGATTTCGGCGCGTGATCTCGATCTCGCTTTTTACAGCACTTTAAAAACTTTATACAAATGTCTGAAAACAATCACATATTATATGCAACTGGCAAATATATGCATATATGCAGTATGTGCATTGCTTAAATATATTAAATTAAACTGGGATCTTTTACCACTCATTCAAGTCAAAGGACCTTAAGAACCAGCCACAAATGTTGACATTGAATGGGAACAATTACAGTTATTTTCTCATAGACCCAATTTATATTTTTGTGAATCTATTAAACGTACTTTCATATCTTAGACAGAATGCATATTCAAGTCCATAGTGAGAGCACATTGGGGGTGCTCTAGTTTGTATGCATAAGTGCACCCGGGACCTGTCTTACAGCAATAGGAGTGTATCAGCAACCTCATACAGATGCCAAAGCGAAACTTAGTGTATCTTATTCCACTCCAATAAATCATTCAACCCCATCTTCTCTGATTTCTCCTGGAAAATCCATTTAGCTTCCTTTCTAGCTAACAGACGTTCTACTGTGTATGTGTCCCCTGTCACCTTCTCGAGAACTACCCACTTGAATGTATGTTTCTTTGTGTGGCAGTGTTGTACAAGCTTTCCAGATTTAATGGTGCTTAGGTGTTCTTGAATGCGAGTTTTTATTTTCCGTGTCGTAAGGCCTATGTATTGAAGGCCGCATTCGCAACTTAGTTTGTACACCACGCATGTGGTATTGCAATTACTAAATTGCCTGAGCTCCCATTCTCTGCCTGACTGTAGGGTGACCTGCGTTGTTTTTTCAGTCAGGTGGCAAACAGAGCAAGTGCCACAGGGATGATGTCCCGTCAGATGTGTTTTGCTATTCGCTTTTGTTGTTTGTACACGAGTGTGGACCAATCTGTCTTTTAGATTGCTGGTGCGTTTAAAAGCAAAGGTAGGTTGAGGCATTTTGAAGTCTTTATTAGAGAGGATCGCCCAATGTTTTCGTATTGACTGCCGGATTTTGGAGGCTAGTGGGTTAAAAGTCATAACTACCGGTAAGCAGTCGTTTTTCTCTTTTTTATGTACTTCTAACAAAGCACTGCGTGGTGTATTGAGGGCTCTTTTCTTCGCAGTTTTAATAGTTCTTGCAGGGTATTCTCTTTGTAAAAGTTTCTCCCCCAGCACCCGTGATTGTTCCACGAAGGTCTCGGTGCTAGAGCAATTCCTCCTGTACCGGAGGAACTGGCCTACCGGCAGGTTGTCCCTGAGTGCCCGCGAGTGGTAAGATTGGTACGATAATAAGGAATTCTTATCTGTGGGTTTCTGGTGCACGCTTGTGGTCAGGGTTTTATCTTTGACAGTGATGTCCAGATCTAGATACACAGCGGAATCCCTGCTGTAAGACCAGGTGAATCTCAGGCTTTGATCTTGACAGTTGAGCCAATTGAGAAACTCCAACAGGGTAGTCTCATCTCCGGTCCAGATGCAGAGCACATCATCTATATATCTCCTCCAGAGACGCACATGGTCTCTGAAGGGATTGCTGGTAGGGTAGATGATGTGCTCTTCGAATTGGCCTACATATATACATGCCAGGCTCGGTGCCATTGTGGCCCCCATCGAGGTGCCCGTGGTTTGCAAATACATCTTGTCCTTATAGCAAAAGAAATTGCGAGTGAGTGCTATTTCGATGCATTGGAGTACAAATGTCTGTGGGGCATCATAAAACCACTCCTGGTCCCTCAGGGCCCTTGCTGCTGCCACCAGCGTGGCGTCCTGAGGGATACAAGAGTAGAGAGATTCAATATCGATGGTAACCAATATCTCACATGTGGGGTCAAAAGAAATTTCCCCAATCACATTCAGGATATCCATGGTATCTTTTACAAAAGATTTTTGTGTAATTACAGATTCCCGTAAAAAGTAGTCGGCAAACTGAGACAAAGGCTCAAGGATCGACTGGATTCCGGATACAATCGGCCTGCCAGGCGGTGGCCGGGCAGGCTTATGTATTTTCGGTAGAACATAGAATGCAGGCATCCTGGGATTCATATTCACCAGGAATTCTGCTTCCCTGCTCGTGATCCATTTTTTCTCTTTGGCATCTGCTACCAGTTTCTTGATCTGTTTCTGTAAGTCTTGCGTGGGGTCACGCATTAGTGGTTGGTAATTGGCCCTGACATTTAATAGTCGTAAGACTTCTGCCTCATAGTCTTGGGTATTAAGAATCACCACCGCTCCCCCCTTGTCCGCACTCTTGATAGTGATATTAGTGTTGTTTTGCAGGGTCTTAACTGCTTCCCAATCAGATCTGGACATGTTTTTGTAACCAGTATTCTGATTAAGGGATTCCAACTTTTCAATATCCTCTAGGACTTTTGCTTCAAACACAGCAATTTCTGGTCCCACTACTGCACTCGAGGGAGTAAATCCCGATGGTCTTTTAAGATCTGTATTATAGCCCCCTTGTTTTTCTTGGGGGTGAGTAGCAAAAAACTTTTTGAGTTTAATTTTTCGGATTGTCTCAAAAAACTCCACCCTGCACTGAAAGGGGTCATGAGTAGGGGTCGGGACAAAACCCAGCCCTTTATTAAGGACACGTTCTTCACTTTCCGTGAGCTGGTAGTCTGAAAGATTGACCACAATATTGTTTATTGGGGTTGTCTGCCTCTGCTGCGAGTTAATCTTGGGGAGTATGTCTGCCATTGGGGTGGTCGATTGCCTCGTCCTCTTCCCCTTCCTGGTTGACCTGTTCCCTTGTTGGTCCCCTGGCCTTGCTCTAAAAAAGATCGCAGTAGGACCCCCAAATCGGCGTTGTTTTGTGGTTGTTCGTTAAACCTTACTCGGTTACCCTGGGGTCTATCTTGCTCGTCCTCACTTGACGTATTATCGAAGGACCAGTTGGCCGGAGTCCGTTTATGTTGTTGGGGACGCGGTTGTTGCTGGCCTGCCCCACCGCCACCTCTACGTGGTCCTGTTTGATGGATCTGTTCAGTGTCCGACTGGTAATAAGTATCAGTTACGTAAGGGAAAGCCCACTCGTGCGTATATCTCTGTAGATTTCTTTGTAAACCCTTGATTTTCTGGTTTATCATATAAGTTTTATATTCTGAGATATCGTCTTGTATTTTGCTCAGATGGTCTTTGGCATTTGTAAGAGTGTCGTCTCGCTTAATGCTCTCTTCGAGATCTAAGATCTCTTTTAGCAAATCCTCACTTAGTCTTTGGGCTGTACTGATTATAAGGATCAACCAGTCCCTGGTGCACTTATTAGCGATGTAACTCCAGTCGAGTCTGAACTTTTTGTCATCAAGGAATATCCTTGGTTCTATTCTAACCAACAGGCTTGCAGGGGATGCTCCAGACGTGTAATATTCTGACATCAACGCCCCATGTAAAGCTATTCGAACCTGTTTTTTCTTTAAATTACTTAGTTTCTCCCACTCTTCTCTCACAGATGATTTCCCAAGTAATGGTGTGTCTGACAGAAGTGTGCAAAACAAAGTGCAGTGAACAGAGAAAAGAACCAAAATAGTGTCAATCAACACCTTAAAACTCTCATGACACAACACAGACACACTACTTTTATTCAATTTCTTGTGTTGTGTATGGAATAATAAAAGGAAAACAAGTAGAGATGGTTATCACCTATTCAACCATTCATACTTGTACTTGCCGACATGTTTCATTGCCTAGTGAACTTGTAGGCAATTTTGGTTCTTTTCTCTGTTCACTGCACTTTGTTTTGCACAAATCGTTGTGCAATTGGACACTATTTTCTGTTCTAGCTTGATGGTACCGATGATGACAACAGGGCAGTCCTGACGAGTACCAGTCAGGTCCCCGCTTGGTGGTGCGCCCGTGAGGTGCCATCTCGCTTTCACCCACTTTTTTCGGTTTATCACTGTGAGGGTGGGTGTACAGCGGGCCGGAAAAGCAAGCGAGGAGGCCGTATGTAGTGTGCTATAGTAGGGGTTTTATTAGCAATGTCACAGAGGTAGAACACAAGGAAAACAGGAGGAAGTCCGGGGCTGGATCCACTCCGGGCCGATGTTGCTGCTTTTGGTCTTCGGCGGGTCCAACGGAGGGTCCGGCGATGGGGAGGATCCACGGAGGGCAGGGAGCAAAAGAGAAACAAAAGGGACCGTTAGTCCTATCCTAGTTGTAGGGTCACAGCTATCTCCACCGTCACCCGGGTGTGTGAGGAAGGATCGGAAAACGGAGACAGTGAGGAAAGGAAGGGCCCGGGAGGAAGGGATACGGGGCTGGAGGAAGAAAAGGGTGTTTGGTCGGGAGGTGAACAAAGGGGGATTTTCAAAACAGTGCAGTGCTATACAAGTATAGTACAGTGCAGGGGACGCGAATTCTAAAGAGAAGGGGAATTTTACAAGGACTATACAGGGGACTCCTAGTGAGTAGAATAACTGAGGTTAAGGGCACTCACGCGGTCCGCCGTAACTCTCCAGGTGAGTTACGGCCACTCTACAGCCACCTCCTGTGGACTCCACCACTCTTCGGTCCACACGTCTGCTTCAGCCGACTGCTCTCCGTCACCTTCGTCTTCTCCTTCGCGTCCACCAGTCCGAGGTTTCTGCCACAAATCTCCGACGACTTGCATTTCCGGGTTCTCCTTTTTATCCGGTGCTGTCGCTGCCATAGGGGCGGGGTTTCCGGAGTCCGCGATATTTGAGGCGTTCTGGCCCGTTGTTCTGGTTGGTCCCTGTGGGGAAAAGAAGCGTGTGACTCTCTGGCGGGTTACTGGCGTCTCAGGTCGAGTCCGTATGGTGGTAGAATGAGACCGGGGAGACAGTCCCGGGGGCGGTGAAGGAGGTAAGTTCGGGGAAGGGCGGAGTACTGGTCGGGTTGGTCGGGAAGCCGTCGCACAATCACTATATTATTTTTTGACACGAGAGTAAGTGTGGTATGATTGGTCTCGCAACTGTATTTTACTACTATATGAGAATCAGGCAATTGTTTGAATTAAGCACAAACCCCAGATATTTTGGCTACCCCAATTAACGATGTAACAAGGAGAGTTATGTTTGCTAAGGAATAAGCAACAAACGAAATATTTCAAAAAGAAGGTTGAATTTTGTACATGTGCTTCCACAGTCTAGGTCTTTGGGCAATAACATCTACACAGAAGGTCAGTGAGCTTCATGCTTTGTCATCCAACCCTCTATACTTGAACATCTACCCAGACAAGCTGGTTCTACGAACTAGGGCTTCCTTTCTGCCAAAAGTTGTCATTCCCTTTCATGTGGGCCAGTCCATCACCCTGCCTTTCGTTTACATTATGCCACATCCCTCTAAGGAAGAGGAACAACTTCCCCAACTGGACATAAAACGAGCATTGTTCTACCTTGACCGCACAAGAATTCTGGGTGGACGACTAACTGTTATTCGGGTATGTCGGAACGAAGAAGGGAAAGGCTGTGCAGAAGTGGTCCATATCCTGATGGATCTTTTTCTGCAATTAACTTTGCTACACATTGGGCCAGAAGCAACCCCCTGAGGGCTTGCGTGCTCCTTCCACTGGAGCCAAGGCTGCCCCCACTGCATTAGCACACAGAGTCCCAGTCCTGGACATCTGCCAGGCAGCAATGTGGGCCTCTCTGCACACATTTACCAAACACAACTAGCTGGGTAATTAGTTCTGTCGGGACGGGCACATTGGCAGTTTATTCCTGCAAGACTTTTTGATGTGAAATTTTTTCGCAGACCAAACTCTAGGGATGTATTGCTTGGGTATCTATTCTGAGGTAAGGAATTGGCGGCTAGAAGTCTCTATCAGAAGAACAAGTTACTTACCTTCGGTGGCACCTAATTTGGTAGAGACTCTATCTAACTGCAGATTCCTTACCGATCAATCCATCCTTCAGGCTCTGTGAACGTATTTATAGGGATAGGTCTTTCCCCTTTCTTGGCCCTAGTTTTTCACACCAGTGTTGACTGTTCTTCGTGGCTCTGTGCTCCTTGTGTAGAAAGTTGCGAAAAGAAACAGGGGAGGCACCTATATAGGTAGCACACAGGTCACTTCTGGTGCGAACGATGTCAACTAGGCCACGTGGAGGCAAACAACTCCATCTACTGGCGTGCAGGGGTACCGCTCACAAAAGCTTTCTGGATCCAGTCCAATGCCTCGGGATAATTCAAAGATCAGGAATCTACGGATAGACTGAGTCTCTACCAGATAAAGCGTTACTGAAGGTAAGTAACTCACTCTTTTCTCCTATAGGGTATAGCAGCACAAATGTGGATTAATCAGGCCTGTGCTCATCACTCTTATGTTGCAAGTGTATCAGCGGTTCACACTCAAAGCAACTGGGGTCATTCTCTGTGTTTGGTCTTTTGTGTATTTCTTACCTCTGCCTTTTAGCGCGCTTGGCTAGTTGGAGCAGATCTGAGTTAACTGGATTGCTGAAATGACTCTTGCTGAAACCGCACTACTGCGTCCGCACCGCGGTATTTTCATCTGTTTCTCCCACTTAGCCATGCCTCACTTCTTGTATGCCTTTTTTGGGTCACAGTGGATGGCTGCAGTTTCATGACCATGGAATAAAAAAAGTACAGTATGCTAAGCTGGTATTCCGCGACCTTAGCCTTGAATGTGAAAGTTTCCTCTACCCCTATAGTATACACAGGTGATTGAATTCAGGCAAGAGCCCTGGAACTTGTTATAGGCAGGTCCACTATTTGGTGTGTTGACCTCCCAATAGGGCAACCACAATATTTGTCTTCCAGGTCTCTGGAGGAAGGAGTGGTGGGTCTGGGACCGAGTCTCGCTGATCACCCCATACACTGTCACAAAGAAAGTAGCATACTTACACTCCTCTGTCTTTTGTAGGTAAGAAAAAACGGCCCTGGCTAAGACCGTCTGTCCTTCATTACAAAAGCCATTGTCTCAAGTCCTAACACCATCCTTCTTAACTAATGATTGTGTCCCTGTCAGGAACAAAAGGGAACTCTGCGGCTGCATTTTTAAAGAGACCCTTTCCTCCCAGAAGTCGGACTCTGGTACTTTCCAGAAGCTTTACGGATGCCGGAAATACATTATGCTGTTTTCCCATGCTCTCCTGCCTCTATTTTATTTGCATGCCATTCAGACAAGCATTTACAATGCAACGGTTTCGCCTTTGTAAAAGTTAGAGCTATTGGCATTGTAAATGACAATTTTTTTTATTTATGTGTTGGTTTTGAAAACCTATAAATAAATGGCATTGTCATTTACAATGCCAATAGCTTAATCTCTCGCAAATGCGAGACCTATTGCATTTGCATCCACACGCACACACACAGAGAGCCACACACACAGAGCCACCCACACATAGAGCCACCTACAAAAAAAGCTAGCCACACAGAGCCCCAACACACACAGAGCCCCAATACACACAGAGCAGAAAATAAGTTGAGGACTGTGCACCAACGCTCTGTAATGAGTACACATTTGCAGGCAGCTGCACACTGTAAAGAAAGCTTTTGAATTAAAAAATGACCAGCTAAAGAGCGCACACAAAGTCATTGACACAAATACATGCATTAAGAGACACAATGCCATTAAAGGATCGCCTTGTGCAGTAACTGACACAGACACATGCAGTGTCCAGACTTTGGCCCTCATCATGAGAGTGGCAGAAACACGGATGCAGTATTCCTGCACCTAGAATTATTGTTACTGTGGATACCAGTGTCATTTCCAGATGTGGGAGTACCACTGCACTTCGAAAGAGACTCTGAGTGGATCATGCCAAATGAGAGATATCACATGAATGCTGTAATCATTTTGCGTTTTCCACCGCTTTCCTGCCCGTGACCATCACTTACTTTTAATGGAGGAAGTGTCCTAATGGGAAACAGTAGAGGTGCGGTATTCCCACTTTCCTTATATTCCCAATAACCCCTGTTACTGGCTTAACAAGGAGACCGGCCTTGCAGAGAGAGGGCTGTGGTGGTGGGTATCTATCTCATGGGTGATGGTGTTTCCTAATTGAAATACATCTAATTTCAGGCAGGCACACGGACAGCGGGAGGGGGCGGGCAGGCACACGGACAGCGGGAGGGGGCGGGCAGGCTCACGGACAGCGGGAGGGGGGCGGGCAGGCTCACGGACAGCGGGAGGGGGACGGGCAGGCTCACAGACAGCGGGAGGGGGGCGGGCAGGCTCACGGACAGCGGGAGGGGGGGCGGGCAGGCTCACGGACAGCGGGAGGGGGGGCGGGCAGGCTCACGGACAGCGGGAGGGGGCGGGCAGGCACACGGACAGCGGGAGGAGGCGGGCAGGCACACGGACAGCGGGAGGGTGATCAGGAAACAGCCAGCGACTAGTCTCTGCCCTTCACAAAGTATTCAAATCTCCGGGAACTCGGGAAGGTGGAAAACAGACTCTCAGCGCATTCTGCCCTAAACACTCGAAAAAAGCACATAATACGTTCCGCTCTCGCCAGGTCGAAACCTAAAAAGAACAGATTGGCAATGTTTTGTGAGACAAAACCCAGTGTGTCTGTATGAGTAGTTTAGAGAGAAGCAATCAAGGCAATATCCAGGGGAGATTACAGCCTCTATGATGTATGTATGTGGACTCACAAGGCATGAACCTTGCAGCAAAACAATTGAGTACTCCACTATAGTGAGGGGATGCAGGGGTCTAAGAGATGATGGGCTGGCGGCTCCAGAGAGGTAATTACATCAGTTTGTGACAATGACGGGGAAGAGGGTGTGGATCTTGAATATAGACTACAGAATATCGTGGGATACTAATATCATAGACTGATCATCGAAGGACAATATATGAAAAGGTAAGTATGTATAGATTTTCAATACCTAACTGTGCATATTATATTTCAAGGTACACAGATGTGCAGTTAAAAATAGTAAATCGATTCCACCCTATATGCACTTACCGCTTGAAATTTTTTCCCTGTAGAGTACAAGGCGGGCTGCAGTGCGTTGATAGGTGCCAGCGTGTTGCTAGGCAGCCATTGGAAATTCTATTAATTTTGATTAAATTCAGTTAATCTGTATATGCTGTTTTGTAACAGCGGGTGTACCTTTAATGAAGTTTCAGTAACAGGTAAGTTGATATTAAGGGAACCCACCCCACAGCAATCAATATCACTTTTTCAGACCAGAGAGTGAATTCGACATTTCCTCTAAGTTAAACTCTGAATTCTATTAAAGTCTGCATAAAGACAGCCTCTGAGGTCAAATTAACGTTCTTTTGCACTGATTGTACAATAGGTTTTGCATGGTTGCAGCATTTCAAAGCTGTAAAATGTTGTTACGAAATATAGTTAATACACTTTTACTGTAAGCAGAACATACTTGCTGAGGGGGAATAAACATAATGAAGTTCAACTCGTCCTAATACTGATGCCTAGGGCATGAATTTGAACATGAATTTGCCGAAATCCCATTTGGGAGCCTGATGAGCAAACAAGCCTCGTGGTTTGTGTGCACTGGCTTCAGGCTGATCATCAGCATGGTAGAGTACATCTCCTCCCATCATGGCGTCTAGAGATGGCGCACGCATTCTCAGTTCCGCACAGGTCACATCACTTAGCGGTCTGACAAGATGATTGAGGCCATGGTGAAGATCTCGCTGTACAAAACGCTGGCGGGCAGAGTCGCGCAATACCAAGAGGCCAAAGAAGGACAGCTCGTCACCCAAGACGCTCGCTCAATTTGATGGTGCCCTCAAGTGTCAACGATATAGCAGGCATTTATCTTGTCAGGGAGCAAGCAAATCCTCATCTCATGCACGCGAAATCAAAAACCACTCCTGTTTTAATAATTGAAAGGCTTCCAGTTAACATGCAGGATCTGAGCAAGAACAGGATACTTGCTTTTTGCCTTGACAAGATGATCAGATATTCTAAGGTCCTGGCATTCCCTTTAATTGAATTTTCCACCAGGAAAAGGGTTATTAGATTTTCTGTATTGAATGGCTTCTTTGTAGTTAATTTGCCGCATTTTGTCCACCTCTTAGATCCTTTTGTCCATTGAGTCAACTTGGTTGACCTGAGATTCCTGAGAGCGGGAGAGGGGCGGGCAGGCTCACGGACAGCGGGAGGGGGGCGGGCAGGCACACGGACAGCGGGAGGGGGGCGGGCAGGCACACGGACAGAGGGAGGGGGCGGGCAGGCTCACGGACAGCGGGAGGGGGCGGGCAGGCACACGGACAGCGGGAGGGGGGCGGGCAGGCACACGGACAGCGGGAGGGGGGGCGGGCAGGCACACGGACAGCGGGAGGGTGATCAGGAAACAGCCAGCGGGACAGGGACAAGACGGACAATGAACACAAACATCGGTGGTAAAAAAATAAAATAAAGTACACACCCATAGTGGCCACGTCTTCATGACGTTGTGGAGAGGGAAAGAATCGGCAGGAACGCCCACCAATCGCCTCGGGAAATGATGGACAGTTCTCTCTTCCAATGGCTAGCCTCCATTTATGGAGCTAGCCAATGGAAGAGAGAGGCTGAACTAAAGCACACAGTGTAAGACATAAGATTTCGCCCTGGGCGGAGCACTGCTTCGCAGTTCTCTCGCCAGGTCGAAACCTAAAAACGGGGACATGTCCTAGACATAGATGTAGGACTACGGTTTGCAGTAACCATCGACATAAAAGTAGGACTATTTGACAGCTAACGTAGACATAGAAAAAGGACTATAATGACAGCTCCCTCCACAGACCGAGATGAAGCATTACTGAGAACAAATCCAAGGTCTTGTATTGGCATCCCTCTCCTTTACACAGCAGCATTAGTACTTTTTATTACATTTACACTTTTAAGGATTATAGCTTATATTTGCCAAAAATCAATAAAACTTCACAGGCTAGCAAACGCCAGTGCAAAGAGAGCATGCACGCGCATACTGAACCAGAACAATGAAAAACAGGGACTTTTCTGTGTTTAACCCGGACACTGTTTGAAAATGGGGACATTTGAGTCACTTGGAGAAAAGTGTCGGGACACGGGGACACTTCTCCAAAACCGGGGACCGTCCTGGGAAAACGGGGATGACTGGTCACCCTAAATTAGAGCCAAATTTCGGAGAAGGCTACTAAACATTTGTGGTGGGGGAGGCTAGTTCTTCTAGCAATAGGCAGAGTGGAGATGCAGGGGCCCTAAGAAGGGGTGAAAAAAAACTCGTTAACAAGTAAATGGTCTTTTAAAGACCTGTGTAGTACTCGGGTGTGGCTGCAATAAGACAGACGCCTGATCAGCCAGCCCACAGCAGCTCAAAAGCTGTCTGTATGTGTGCCCGGGAAGTTGTCTCAGCTCAGCTGACACACGATGGGGCTGAAGCCCTGTGGGCGTTGCGCGCCTGATGTTTTGTGTAGCGCTATATGGCCAAAATGTTATGGCCTTTAGGAACTTGCATAGACCACCGGATACAGCCAGGATTCTTTAACTGCTCCTCCTATGCATCGCTTGTTTCAGCCTGAAAAAGAAACCACTGGACCAGAGTCACAGAAAAATATCTGAAATTTGCACCTTTAGTGTCCCGAACTCACGATGGTGCGGATTTCCAGCTTTTTGGAATTCACAAATGTTTCAAGGGTACGTACCTCTGGAATCAGCGACGGTCGGAGGTTTCCAGGTATACTCCTGATAATGTATTCTGAATGTGCACATTTAAATGTATTTTTACGTTTTTTCCAGAATGTACAATTGTACCGGAGGAACCTTCCCATCTGCGGGAATGCATTTTTTTCTTTTTCTCTTTTTTGTTGAATGCCCCCACGTTGAAAATATTTTTCACTGCAGAAAACGCCCTTCCCGCACACCTGCACTAGTTTGGGGTTATGCCCCTCCTCTTCCCACCTTGGAAAGGTTTTACCCCTGCCATTCACAAGTATAAATCTCTGACCATTTCCATGGTAGAAATATTTGACAATAACCACAGGCTCATGGGTTCATGGGTGTTCCTACATTTTCCGGGGCACCCCCAGACTGAAAACCCCTTATGTGTGGGATATTCTGATGTACACCATCGTAGAGCTTAACACTGCTTGTAAATAAAAGGATTCATGCTTGCAAGGTCACTTTCAGACATACACTTTACATGAGCCTTAATGTTTCCCAAACTGTTTGCCACGGGTATTGAAATATTTAGAAACACAATCAAAATGTTGCAGTTCCCCCAAGAACGTTTGGGTAGACTTGGGTAGGGGGTGATGCTCTTGACACCCTGCTCAAGGGCATCAATTTACTGAAGAACTAGGACATAATGCGCCATCTGAATGTACCAAACACAGAGGCAATCTCATATAGAACAGTGCAGAAAACAGTAAACAAGTGCAATATAAACATTGTAAATAAATGCATTGATAAAGGAGGGGCATGGCCGCACCTCGGATCTCTGTAAAATCTGTAAAATTGACCTTTTGTCCTGAGTTTTTATCCTGAATTTTTTACCCATTGTCCTGAATGTTTTACAGTCCCCTCCTGCATTTGCCTCCATGCCAGGTGGTCACCCTAAGTACCCCTTCACCGCATTTTAGTTTTCCGTCGTGTTCGGCGATCTCAACCTGAAAACACACACGCTCCGCTTGGCAAAACCAAACGAAACAGCCTGGGTGAGGGATTTGTGTAACATGGGAAGCTTTGCACGGGATTTGTTGAGTGCATTATACAGAGCCCTGACAGCGCTGGCTTCTCTATGAGCAGAGCGCGCCGGCTCTTCGACGGTGTTTTATATCAAGCAATTGTAGAACAATAAAGTGACGTGTTTTTACTACCAGCTCAAAATCTAGGGAGCTTTCTTTGACTGAATGAACCAATTAATTTCGTGATGGGCCTGCATTGACCAAGCTGGCACCTCATTTATTTAAACCAGTACACTGCACTGGTGAGGAAGACACTGCGCCCTAAACCTGTATGGGGGAGCGAGCGTGAATGCACGTGTGAGTGCCGAAGGCTCGTGAGAACACACATGGAGTGGCGCATGCACTTTAAATTGATATTGATATGATATATAGAGCGCAGCGAATGTCCAGGGCGTCTAGGCAATAGCATAGATAGATGGCATGGTTCTGGGTAGGATAGCTCATGGAGGTTGGCACAAGCAAGCAAGCCCAGATGGCGCCTGAAGGGGAACCGAGCACACCTGGACGGCACTGGTGCATTACACGACAGATGCTACGACCCTCGCAAAATAACTGCCAGGCTGCTACCTGGGTACCGAACCAGGGATGACATCACAGACCAAGCTCAGGTGCGCTGGCATTAATGGTTTAGAGCACATCTGGAATGACACTATCCCAAGAAACAGCTCTTGGAGGGGGCGCTTTCAACATAAGTTACTGCTTGACTGTAAGTGCAATGATGATGCATAGACTTCAAGGTGCTGCGGGAACAGAGCACACCTGCTCACGATAAAGATAACCATGGCACTTTGTAGTTAATTTGCCGCATTTTGTCCACCTCTTAGATCCTTTTGTCCATTGAGTCAACTTGGTTGACCTG
This sequence comes from Lissotriton helveticus, assembly GCF_964261635.1. Classification (NCBI taxonomy): domain Eukaryota; kingdom Metazoa; phylum Chordata; class Amphibia; order Caudata; family Salamandridae; genus Lissotriton; species Lissotriton helveticus. The sequence goes on from NC_136067.1 coordinate 653,803,306, forward strand.
AGATTTCGGAGAGCGGGAGGGGGGCGGACAGGCACACGGACAGCGGGAGGGGGGCGGGCAGGCTCACCCCAGAGCCACGACTATTTTCATGGAAAATGCAGAGCCAGCCTTCCTTGTCAGCGAGCAGAAAAGCAGGCTGCAGTATCTCCGCAGAGCCAATAGCCGTGCACAGTGCCGACAGCCTTCCCAGCTGTGCAACTGCCAGATTCTGGGACAGTGAACCACCGGCTTCTGACCCCCAACCACGCAGAGACACACTCACTACCATATACAGTCACAAACATATTCACATAACACACGGACAGCGGGAGGGGGCGGGCAGGCTCACGGACAGCGGGAGGGGGGCGGGCAGGCACACGGACAGCGGGAGGGTGATCAGGAAACAGCCAGCGGGACAGGGACAAGACGGACAATGAACACAAACATCGGTGGTAAAAAAAAAAAAAGTACACGCCCACAGTGGCCACGTCTTCATGACGTTGCGGAGAGGGAAAGAATCGGCGGGAACGCCCACCAATCGCCTCAGGAAATGACGGACAGTTCTCTCTTCCAATGGCTAGCCTCCATTTATGGAGCTAGCTGTGGTACACAAACAATGATGCGTAGTCCAAGTATAGTAGTAGATCCTTCTTTATTAACAAGTAGATAGGTGGCAGATTATAGGATAAGATGATACAAGGAGAAAACTCCACCAGGAGCGAGTTACCAGCTCCTCAGCCTCAGATGACCAACTGACTCTCTAGTCACAGTCAGGCACTTCAACATTCTATGATGTCACAGGACATTCTGATGCAGTGGTATAGGGGAATAGATATAGAAAGCATTTACCACACATCCTCTTCCGTTAGCGAACAACAGCAAGTAATAAGTTAAGACAGAGCAGAGGAATCCAGAGGAGATTGTAGAGCAAATCAAAGAGACAGTTTGAAAAGCAAGAAACACAAGCGTGGAAGCAGTAACATAGGAAAATTAAAAGAGGCATGTAGAGAGATATTCATAAGATGCACAAATGGTCATGGTTGAACAAAAACATGAGAATGCAAATTACATAACATGCCCATCCACCCTCCTTAATAAAATAAGGTAGCGATCCCGGTAAACTAAGTAGGGTGTAACAACTGAATGACAAAATGTGTGCAGATGGAAGAAAGCACAATAAAATGAACTAGCAACCTACACAGAAAAAAGGAAAGTCTTGCAATTAAGACTAGTGCATGACATGCACTAACAACCTCCCTGTCAAGGGTACACTAAGAAAGGCAACCTTTAAACTGTGGAACAATAAAACTCCCCAGGAAAGGGTACACCAGAGGAAACTAACACCCCTGGAACAAAGTACACAGTAGCCACACACTGACAATAGTGGCGCAACTACACCAAGAGGTAGCGCTGACAACGCACCTCGACTACCCACATAGAGTGATGCAACTTATACCAACACAGACAACCTCCCCTAACAAAAGGGTACACCATTGAACAATGTAGAAATTGTTCAGCGCAACATCACTTAACGGCGGCGCTGACCACGCACACCACTTTCCCCAGAAAAGGGTACACAAAGAATACTAGTCCTTGAAAACTTTCGAACAACATAGTTACATGCAGACAACCTCCCCTAATGAAAGGGTACACCACGTTAAAAGTGTGCAACGTAACTTCTTCAAAGGGTAACAACAAGACCCTAGGAAACAAAATGTAGGCACTGACTGGCACTACAACGTCCCCACAACCTCCCCTAACAAAAGGGTACACCATAGGGCACTAACCCTTAGTACATGAATGGGGCAAAGATTAGGTACAAACACCCTAGCTGCCCAAGCAGGGTGAAACACAGGATACACAGCCTGTGAGACCAAAACTACAACAACCCCTATATATGTATAGGGTACACCATAAGGTACACCATTGCCCTAGTTTCAAAATATGGCACTGACTGGCCACACACCCTCCCCTAAATAAGGGTACACCGTAGGGTTAAAACGTTGCCTTAGGAACCCAACCCAAACTCCCAATGGTAGGGTACAGCATAAAACAACCACTGACAAGCAAAAACACAAAAGGAAAACATACTAACAACCTCCTAAAGGTAAAGAGAACCATCCATTATGCTCAACACACAAACCAACCCACAACATTCACTGAAATACAAATGAGTTGATGCATAAGAAATTGATAAAACAAAAGACATTAGCTCCGGTGAGCGATTTCTCACCCGAGATCTTCATAGATTGTTCCAGGCAGTGACATACAACTCCAATATATGCAAAATATCAAGATTGAGCTTTGGTATTTCACTCGGGTTCCCATAGACGTCTCTGCTCAATAATGGCAATGACCAAATGCGCAGTGCGATGTAAAAAAAATTCGGAACACAATGAAGGCTTGAAGTGTTCAAACATCAAATAGTCACGTAACTGGAAAGTACCAAATGTGCAGTGCAATATGAAGCCTTTGAACCCTAAGAAAACTTGAAATGTGCAAACACTGAAAAGTCATGTAATCTGTGAAGTGGAGAAAAGAGTTCCATTTCTGACGTTCGTCTTGCTGCTGAAATTGATTTGAGACCGCTATCGTGTGGAGACTCTTGAGAAGAATGGAAGAACATGACGCACACTTGGGAAGACTTGCGCACTGACAGCAAACAAAATGGCGGGACGCTGTCACGTCCCTGCTGGATGGCTCACGGCTCAGACGTGCTGAATAATGTTGCATAGCAAGTGGCAAGGAGCAGACGTCACAGAGGAAAAGATGCCGGCAACACGGGACTGGTAAGGTTGTGAGCGTGCAAGGGCTCGTGGTTTGTTTAAAATGCGGCGGTTTAACTGCTATGAAGATAATTACACTTTTGGTATATAAAAAAAACAATTTAAAATGTCCCCCAGTCACCGATTAAATAAAACTCACAGCCAAGTTCGCAGAAAGATGAGCATTTGTTCACACTCAAGGCAACTTGCTCAATTTGGTCGCAGTCGCAGGAAAGTACTTCACTTCACTTTCTTGGCAAAACACTCACCGCTATAGAAGTGGGTACGCTGCGAGCAAGATGATGGTTGTTGTGAAGGAGAAAAAACTTGACTTCTCAAATGATGATTGCTGTTATTGAGAGTGAACTGCTAGCGCCAGGGCACATCCAAAGCCCACACTGTGTGAAAACATCTTACATCCACAGTGGTTATATTAAAAGCGTACTGTCATGGCACACAAGGAAACCGGAAGGCACAGCAGGGTGATCAGACCCGCTGAGGCAGTGGCTCTTGTAGCTGAAACATACAGACTCCAGATGACAGCGAAAAGGCAGTTAGTTCACTCACAACACAGACGCCCAGGGTGCAGGCTGTCCAAGGTGAAAAGGACACTGGTGGGGTTAGCTGGGCGTTACCTTAGTTTAAGTTTAGGTTCCTTCTTTTACAGTTGTTTAATTGTTGGTAGACACTTGTTCTTAGTTCACACACGTAGATTCATCAGCTTCAAAACGTCGCCAAAATGTGGTACACAAACAATGATGCGTAGTCCAAGTATAGTAGTTACCAGCTCCTCAGCCTGAGATGACCAACTGACTCTCTAGTCACAGTCAGGCACTTCAACATTCTATGATGTCACAGGACATTCTGATGCAGTGTTAAAGGGGAATAGATATAGAACGCATTTACCACACTAGCCAATGGAAGAGAGAGGCTGAACTAAAGCACACAGTGTAACTCAAAAGATTTCGCCTTGCGTCGAAAAGCTGTGCGGCGCAGCTTTTCGCCAGGTCGAAACCTAAAAAACCAAGATGGATTTTGATGTGTCCATAGAACAACATGGCACACATACTCCATTTTACAGTACACACTCAGGGCTTTCAGTGGGCCGGGTCCTGCCGGTGCTCAGCACCGGCAGTCATAAAAAGCAGGCACTGAGACAGGTCGCTATCGGGCTCTCCATTTTTGCCCTCACTCTCGGGTAGAAAAAAAAATCTGAACTCTTCAACAGGACCACCCTTCAAAGAGACTTGTTCTTTCGCAGGCTCATTTCAGAACTGAATAATTTGCAGTATTCTATATCACAAGCCATAGTTGTTGCGTATGTATCTTATGCAACTAACAACCATTGGCATAGCAAATAGTTGTATTATGTATTTCAAGGCAATGACAGAAGCACCAAAATACCAGTCATGCGGCACAATGTGGTAAGCACAGATTATTAGCGTACATGTTTTTAACCTTTATCACTAAGGTAGAACACTACACCGATCCACTAATGGAATTATACAGATGGACTTATTAAAAAACTTTAAAAGGTAAAAATCAATTCATACCAACAAAAACATTATTTCTAAAAACAATCATATTATATTTCTGATTTTTGGGACAATTAATATAGTAATATGAAAGGGAGTGTGTGAGAGGATGGGGTTTGGCTGAGGTGTGATGGGTATTTCTCTATGCCACACTGGGACACCCAAACCCATGATGGTGAATTTATTTGTAAGTTCTTTGTTAAAAACATTTTTTTATTGTAGTTATTAAGTGTGTACAAATTGTAAATATATTTTGCAATCATTTGCATTATAATCTGCTCAGAGATCTTTGCATTGAGCCATGTACATAGGATAGGTTGTTTTAGTCATCATGAGTAATTTTGTTTTTTTATATATACAGGTCTAGGACAGTGATTGTTCTTACGTATATTTTAAGAGAGTTTATATCACAGGCTTGAAAAAGATAGTCTGAATCAGGATGATACAGTCGAAACGCGTTGACACATTTGCTTCCTAATTTGTGACGTGGGCAGACACTACAGAGGAAATATTAATAACCAATTGTGTTTCGGCCTCAACTTATTATTGTCACAAATAGGATTTTTTCTTAAGACAAAGTGTATTATCCGTAGGATTCTCTTTCTCTAATTCCTCCTATGCTTCTTCTTTTATATGTTGTGTTCTATACATGTAATGTTGCTGATACCTCCACTTTTGATGAAATGCATATAATATGATTGTTTTTAGAAAGAATGTTGTTATTGTTATGAATTGATTTTTACCTTGGAAAGGTTTTTAATAAATCCATCTGTATAATTCCATTAGTGGATCGTTGTAGTGTTATACCCTACTGATAAAGGTTAGTATCCTCCTCCTTGCACTTGGTTTTGTGGCTGAGGGGCGTATGAGTATAGTATGTGAAGAGTGTTGTGTTCATTCTCAATCTTGCCAAAAGAAAATTGTACACTTTTTTTCAAGCTAAATGTGGTACCCTATTCCTTTGGGGTACAAGGGGTCCCTCTCTTTATGTTTCTGGTTACATTTTTTTAAGCCGCGCCCTTAAGTACATCAACCACACCCTTTTGAGAGCACCACCCCCCAGTTTTTTCATCCCAGTTAAAGCCCTGTACACACTGAAGCATATACACCTGCGCACGTACTCTTACTAAAGTCGCATACAGAATGTAGCACAAAATTCCACTCTGGGTCAGAGTACTTAAGTCAGAGACTCACATTTGGGTACACTTAGGGCAGAGGCTTGTCCCACCATATGTTGCTCGAGACATTCCACTACCAACTGAAACTTGTGCTAAAAAAAGCAATGGTATTAGGAGGTTTGCCTCTACAAAACCATAACCAACCTTCACCAAGAGTTCTTTAAAACTGAAAAGCAACCCAGTATTATTATGGCACTTTACACAACTTTGTGCAACTCATTGGGTACTTTTTTTCAGAAAGGAGGGTCCCACGGTAGTCAGAATTTACTGGGCTCCAATTGTACCAATCGGGGGCTTTCTCCTATGGTGTACTGAGACCTTAAACTGCAGACCACCTAAGTCGGAACCATATACTCCATTTAGCAGTTAGTCCCACGGGTAGGGAGGTAGAGCAGGCCAAGGCTTACTCAATCAATGTGTTCTAGGCTAGAGACTCGGACCAGATCAACACAACAAACTGTCCAGCTAGAGCTTTTACTTTTAAAATGAAAATAAAATACTTCATTACACCCAAAACTAAATACTACACATAACAAGGCAAATATAAACATAACGCGGTGGCACGTGAAACTGCCTATAGAAGCACACTCTTAAAGGACTCGTAATTTACAGGGCTTGAGTAACAAAGCACTCTCACGGTACGTTAACCCCTTAAATGCAAAATGGTTCCCATAAGCCAGAGGCACATTTAAAGGGCTGCACACAAGTAAGCCCTTACATTTAAAACACAATGCCTCTATATGTGATTACAGATTGTGGGGTGCATCCGTAAAAAAAGCAGGTGTACTGGCGCCATACAATTCAACAAAAGGACTTATGCCTTTCAGTTGATATACATTTTAGTAATGGCAATGCATATCAGATGGTACCGAAAATATCTGTAGATTTTTACTTTTATAATTCACCATAACACTCCTGCCACAGCTATCAATAAAAACAATAAAGATTCAATGCCAGAGTCTTATTTCTGCTGTTAAGTAGGTTGCTTATCAACCACTGAGACCCTAGCAGCAAAAGTCCATACACCCCTTACACCAATACTGGTACTTGTTGTCCTGCAAAACCTCTCTCGGGGTCAGGGACTCAATGAAGTGGTAATATTTGGGAAATGCAGGGAGGTCTTCGGGAGAGAGGGTACGGGGTGCTGCATGCCGTACTCTAGGCAGCCCCCCAGACCAGACTTCTGGGGAACCACATCAGATATGCAAATGAGTGCAGGTGGCACTCTTAGGCACGGTTTTTCTGCCCTCACACTACCTTTGATGCAGCCATGGGCTACGTCTTTTCTGTTTTCTCTTGCTTTTGTTTTTCTTTTTATTCTCTCAAAGCACCTGCCTGTGGAGTCTTCCTGTTGCTCCTGCTCACATGCTGCGCCTGAGCCCTGGTCCCCGGTGACCGTGTAGGATGCAAAGTCAGTTTCTTACCCCACCAGCACTTACCTTCTTCTTGGGCTCGCAGTAGGAGTGTGTCCATGTGCATAGTGGCTAAGGAGTCCCTGGCTCTGGGCCCACTTCAGGTAGGCCCTGGTGCGGCTTGGTCTGGTGATTGCTGGTAACCCGGACCTGCTCTCTTTGGCCGGTACCCTGTGGAATTCACGGCTCCTGGGCTTCCGAATAGTGTAGAGTAAATCCAGCTAAGGATTCCTCATTGCTGCACATGCCCCAAAGCCAAGGACACCTGCGGGTCATAACGCAGAGAGGTACACAGTAGCAGCAAGTTGTATAGTGATATATCTGCCTCTGGAGGGCCATTTCACACGTGGTTCGGTTTGCTCCTGGAGGGACACTTGTCCCAATAAGAGTGTTCACACCATTTGGTCTTCGAAATTTTAGCAGGTTTCTCATGATTTTTTTTCTTTTAAGGGTGTTCTTCCTTCCTTGGAGAAGAGCTGAGAGGACTTGCCCTTTCTCCTACAGTTCCGTGTAGTATCTTGCCCGGGGTCTTCCAGCAGCAGGCTTGACTTTCAAGGCAGGCTACACTCTCTGCTTGAATTCTCCAGAGTCCAAGGCCTCCTGGCCACTTGCAGGGCATGTGTGTCTTGTAGTAGTCCAAGGGAACCCCTTACTTCAGTATCCCCAGCAAGTCCACCCATTATTGTCCTTCAGAGGTTGTGGGAAAGCCAATGCCTCTGACTATGGGGCAGACACTAAAAAGTACAAGGCTTCCACCCCAGGCAGGGGTTAATCGGCAAGCTGGTCCTTTCTTCTACAGTGGATCCCTCTCCACTCTCTGCACTTGAAGTCTCTGCCCCTATGCAGGGCTTTAAAAGTGAAGGTGAAGGGTTTTAGGAGGTGAGTGCCCCAACCCTATCCTAGGATACACATCACCCCTTCATTCCTAACTGACATGTACTAGGAGCAGCTCACAGACTGGTCCCCACAAAGTATTCTGGGATGGTTCAAGATGGTACAATCATATGAGGTTCTGCAAGACCTTGTTTCGTAACCTGGCTCTGTTTTTGGCACACTTCAAAACGTTTTCTTCCCTTCTAGAGTTCGGAGAGAATCCCAGGTGACATTCCAAAGTGCTGACCTGAGCTCTACCTGCTTCCTCTTTGTGAGAAAGATGCCCAGACCGTAGAAAGTTTGCAGGAGAAAGCTAGCAAATGTATCTGTTTTGGGAGGGGCTTAAGCTACACAAGTGTATATACTGTTAAACATTTCAGACTTCTAGTTTAGCCAAAAATGAAAGGGGGCATTTCTGTTTATGCTTTTCTAATTAAATTCAAAGGCCTTCATTTTTTTCTTTTTTAAGGAGCTTTATATAGCGGAACTTGACCTGAAGGTATCGGGTATCAGAACGCTTTACATAAGCACCAGTTGTGTTACATGAGGACACATTTCTTTTTGTTAGACACGGGGGAAATTAAGTGATTTGCCCAGAATCACAGGATGTTGCGCGTCCTTGCCGACACTCGAACCCGGTTCTCCGGATTTGAGGTTCACTGCCCTAGCTGTTAGGCCACATCCTAACCAATATATTCTGGATCCCATCTGCGACAGCACTGCCTGTGCCCTCATTCAGCGTGCACGTGTGCACACGGGTACAGCTCAAAACAATTTCGGCAGAAGCTTACAACGAGAAGGACTCCATTAGGGGGTCTCACCCACTGAAGAGATATAAACACCAAGATGTCCCAAGTGAATAAGACTGTTTTTTGGCAGGTCCGAACCCACTTCCTCATGAAAACATTTGATATATTCCAGGCAAATATTACAAAGAGCAAAATACTTCATTTATTCCATCTGTGGACTGACTAATGCATATGAACCACTTAACTGTTTCAATATTGATAGAAAATATTGATGGAAGACTTAACCGTCTGTATTAATGACTCCTTTCATTGGGGGGGGAGTCCTCCCGGCTGTGCTCTAAATTAGTTGTGCTAATTTTTTTTCGAGAAAGCCTGCAAAATATTGACTTCTGACGAAGCTACTGTTCAGTTTTAGGGGCACTTGGGGGCTAACACATTATTCCTTGTTTTTCAATCTGGCTGCTTCTTTAAACACCATGGATACTGCCATTACAAGTGTGTATGCAATGGTGTTTGTAGAGCGCAAATCTAGCTGGAGAGCAATGTAACAATGAGCATGTGCAGGATCTCAGGGTAGCGACTCATGGTCTTTTGTGATGAGGAAAAGTATTTAAAGGTAGGATTCATATTGTTTCAAGCTGTCGTGCTCTTTGAATAGGTGGGTCTTCTGAATTGCAGCAGGCTTTGTGCTGTTCTAATGTTGGTGAGATGTTGTTTCAGATCTGGTGAATGTAGATGGAGACGGCCAGTCGTCAGATTTTATTTCTCCTGTTTTACAGTTTGTAGTTTCCTTATTACAATGTCCTGACCACTAGAGTGATGCTATCATCTTCACATTGTTAATTTCTCGAGAAACTGCACAGGAATGTTATTTCTGGTGGATTTATACATGATGCTGGTAATATTGTAGATAATGTGGATATGGAAGAGGAGCAAGTGTAGTTCCGCCTAGGGGTGGTGCTATTGATTTTTTTGTGGCCCTCATGAGACAAGCGATGGCGAATAGCATGATTTCAGTGTTGTAGAGCAGGGTGTTGGCTCTATCCTGATGCAAGAGGAATAAGGCTTGGGCTTTCGTTCTGAAGTCCATTTACCAAAAGAAGGGATTAATTTTGTTGGGAAGGGAAAGATGATATTTTCCCTGAAGGAAGGGTTGGTGAATGTATAAGAGACTCCTAGAGAGGAGAGATGGAGTTGACCTGCATCATTAATTTTACTTGACCTGTCTACCATATTGGGCACGATGAATCACAGATTTTAACTTGATCGTCTGGACCGATTTTAGGTGTTGGACCAGGCCCTCTCTGCAGGGTCACCTGAGATTTTTCCCTTCCTTTGCTCAGCCCATTTTGTTGGCTTTTAGGAATCTATGCACCTTTTCTCTGCTAATCAGTGATAAGGTGATTGTGCTCTCCCTTTTAAACAAGGTTACATTTGTATACACCTGATTGGCACCTTTAATTTACTTGTAAGACCCTAGTAAATTGTACTACATGCACCCAGGGCCTGTAAATTAAATGTTACTAGTAAGCTGCAACACTCATTGTGCTGAAGTAGCATAAAAAACATGTCTTGGGCTTTAAACAGCCATATAGAAACCTTTGGCCAGGCCTAAACAATCCTTTTTAATTCTTATAAGTCACCCCTATTGTAGTCCCTGCTGACTCATAAGGCAGGCTGCATGCTATTTAAAAAGTAGGACAGGTGTATGTAGGTTTTACATGCTTTCACAGTGAAAAACTCCTAAAGTCATTATTCATTATTGTAATGCTTCCTCTCCCATAGACTAACGCAGGGTTACCTTATTACACTTAATTGATTACTTCAGTTTAAGAACAGGTAGAAAAATGCTTCTTCCACTCAATTGAATTGTAATTTAAAATCCTCTTTAATGGTAAAGATGGATTTTAAGATACTAGTCTGAAAATACCACTTCTAGAAAGTTGCTATTTTTCTGCGTGAACAAAATGTGCCTTTTACGTCTGTGTCCAGGGTCACATGACTGTGAATGCCGCTCCTGTGGTGTTTTAGTGTTTCTTACATTGTGGCAAAAGGGCCTTGGGTGTGGGGCAGTGTGTTTCTCTCCTGAGCAAGATGCCCCGGAGGGTTGTACTCTGCCTTCCTGAGCTTTGAAGGGTAGCCTCAGGGCTGTGCACCCCCTCTTCCTGACTTCTAAAGGCTGCCTTTCCTGCCACTGATAAATTCAGCTCACACCTAAACCTGCGTGCCTTTTGTTACACTAGACAGTTTGAAACAAACCCAGGAAAAGGGAAAAGGTTAGGCAAAAGGGGCATCCCTCACTCACAGGCTGGCACTGGCGATAAAAGAGGCCCCTTCAGAACCTCTCATCAGAATACTTTTGGGCCTGTGAAATACTGTGAAGGACTGTCCACTGTCTGAAAAAGGCAGACTTGAGATGCATGCATTGATCTCAAACTCCCCAGAAGGGACTCCAAGAGTCAGTTGGCTGGCTTCTTGTTTGGGATACAGGGACACAAGCTCCCGGAGGCTTTTCCTTGCAAATTGTCCAGCTGACCAGAAACAACTGGACCTACCTGAGCTCTGCGGATGACCTCTGCTGGAGTGGGACCTGATCTTCAATAGGTTGCCCTCCAGGTGCTGGATCCTTGACTTGCCTCAAAGTGCACTCCCCCTGCTTCAAAACCACAAGTCCTGAGCTCCAGGTGAAGATCCAGAAGTTTTTGGGCTCTTCGCAACCACGAACGGACTTCTTTTGTTGCCTGACTACTGTCTGTGACACCTGCTGATGGTGTATCTCTAGCAATGACCACTTTGTCATGTCAACTCCGAGATTCTGCGCCGCCTTTCCATCGTCTGCCATTGCAAACTTCAGTGCCGACTGACTCTTAGCACTAAACAGCAAAAGTCTGTATTAACCAACATGCTCCTTACGCAGATAGCAGTCTGCTTAAATTGACCGCCAACGCAATGCTCTGATGCAGTTCCTCGTGTGTATCTGGACTTGGAGAAGCTAAAATCTTAAGTCGGACAAAGCTGGTCACTGTATCCGACCTGCCGTCTATTGCGGTCTGCCTGAACTTGTGACTTTACCCCGTCCTGCGTGATCAGATAATCACAATTGGCTCTTTGTGCTTTTTGGAGGTATTATCACTAGAAATTTTAGAAATTCATATCTCCGGTTCTACTGATTGTATTTTTGATTTTTTTGGGGGGGTGTATTAAAATAAACTCTATTTTTCTAAATTGGTTGGGGATTTTTCTTTTGTTGTGTTTTCACTTTATTACTGTTTGGGTGCTGCATAAACACTTCACACATTGCCTCTTAGCTGCCTGACTGCTTTTGTGCCAAGCAAGCAGAGTGTTAAACTATTTGAGTTGGGCTTCCATGCATCTTAACTAAAGACCCAGTTTCTTACAGTGGGGGTTAGAGTATGAACTAGCGATGGAATAATTGTCATACGACGAGCATGTTCAATTAATTCATTATCCAATGGAGAGGCTGCCAGTCTCCTGTTGTGTTTCCCAGGGCTTGGCTCGGTTACCTTTCATTTATTTTTAAAATTCATATGCTCCTCGTGGGCCTTTTGGTCATAGTCCAGGGTGTTCGGTGTTAATTATGCACAAGACGACACTCAAATCCTTTTAGAACTTCATGGCAGTTAAAATGGTATGACGTAGGTGACTGATAGCATGGACAGGGTGAATTGATTGATGCAGGACTACAGGATTTGACTTTTGGTAAAACGGAGTCCCTATTTCTTGGCTGTGCCAAATCTGTTATCCTTCCCTCCATTGGCCTGCAAATCATTCATTACAGTTCACCTGTGTAGTTTGGTAGGCATCTGAGTTTGATTCTGCGATCTCTCCTTTCAACCCTTGGTATCTATTGTGACTAGGAGTCAGCATTATCTATTATCATATCTAGGGGAGCCTAAGGGTTTAGCAGTTGACACCTAAAGGATTGTGCTCTGTGCTGATAGATGGATCTTTAAACTTCGGTCTTCCACTCCTGTGGCATGGACCCATGAAAAAACGGAGGCAACCTGCATTATTTCATGGTTTCTACAACATCTTAAAAGGTATTATGATTTATCGTATGGCTTGTTCAGGGACTGATTTTGGGCTCGGGTAATTAACGCTTCCATTTTATTGACTGCACAGGAAATGTATTTCTTTTGGCTACTTGTATTTTTTTGTAATTGTAATGCCTGTTATTGTATCATTAAATACTTTCTTTTTGTTTGCACCTTGAAGCAGCTTTTTATGGTAGTTACAAAAATAACAGTAGAAAAAACAGACTGACTGTAAAATGGTTGTTGTGCACTCTTTACGAAATAATTTGTTCATGTGGTTCCATTTTCTGTGTGGGACTGGTATATTTTTTCTTAGTCGTGATGTCCCTGTTTAGCCTCACTCTGCATTTTTCCTCTGGAGTTCTTCCAGTGTGGCATTTGATCATCTCCCTTAGTGTGGCATCAAGCATATTTTACAAAATAATCTAAAACATTTGAATCAACATTCTTGTGCCATTTGGCGAAAAAGGCTCCATAATTGAACAATCATCCTCGCATGTCCTGGCAGAGCCTCGTGTTATTCTTTACAGAGGCACTGCATGGGTTCTGTGATCAAAGATGGAGCTACACTTGAGCCTCATACTAAAGATCTGGGAAGAGCAGGTTCAGAGGTGTGCCAATGCTTCTTTTTCATATCAGGCAATACCACAATTATTCACTGCATTCATGAGGCTAAACCACTGTGTATCAGCACAGAAGATGCAGTAAGCCCTTTCAGAGGAGTTTTTTCTCTGTGATTTATTTTTCATTCATGCTTTATTTCACGCCAACATGTTCTCGTAAAGTGTTTTTATGCGAAGAACCACAGATTGGCTTTAGTTTCTTCATCCAAAGAAGCTTCAAAGCCAATTTTCAAAGAGCAACTGCCAACCTAATAGGAAATAAAGTTGGTTATAAGATACAATTATGTACATGGAATGGGCAGTGGTATTTGCCGCATTCCGAATTTACTGTTTACGTTAAATATCTCTTTCTTCTATAAATGTCAGCATTATCAAACCTTCTGGAATGTAACATGGGAAAAGTGCACATTTTAACTATGCCATGTGGGTTTTTGTGCACTAGGCACCAAATTCTGTATGCTATTCTTCGAAAAATCGTAATAAGTGCTATTTATCACACCCGACAAATAACGTACCTCAGGGTATCCTTATTTAGCTGATGCTCTAAAAAGCACCTGGAGTCTGACAAACTCGGAATCAGCCTATGTATCACTGCTCCATTTGTGTAAAAAGAAAATTGTGGGGTGATTAAGCATTGTTACTTTTCCCATTTGCCATGTTAATGTTCAACCTCATCTCATAGATTGTAGTGGGTGGTATGTCTGGACCGTGTGCACTATTTGAGCGTGGTGACCCCCACAGCAGTGTAAGAAATCGCTCATCATGATGAGCCAATCCCCTTGACTCAAACTCCGGGCAAAATCGTTGGTCCATGCAGTAGTATTTCCCACCTAAAAGCATAAAACTGTGGCACCCCGGTGTACAACTCCCTTGGGTCTGAGAGGGCTTTAGAATCACGTTGGGTTCCTTGGGCTGCTGGCTTGATCTTCAGTCACATCAAAAATATGTCTCTCGACCTCACTAGGGCTTTTACAGCCCCGACGAGCCTTAGTGTTACTTTATAAGCAAGATTTTATTGTCATTTGGTGAACAACCAAAATAACCCTGTAGCATAGACGGCCATATATAACAGTAATAGCAAACATGTAATAACCATCATATCTCATACTAGTCGAGTCCATAACGGACCTACCACTGGCCCCAAAGGCTCGCGTGCTTGTGGAGACATCCTCTCTCAATATACATTGGTTCAGGCCTCTGTGTTTTTTTATTGCCTTCTGCACGCCTTTCTGGTCTCCGCGAACACATATGTGAACATTACCTAACCTGAACGTTTCATTTTCATACTAAAGAGCCCTGACTTGAGGTATTTAAAGTGAGCAGGTAGAAGTCGGCAAGGAGCAAAGCTTCCATTATGACATTTCACAACCATTTATAAATACACATCAGAGGTATCCAGCAATACTCTCCCTACAACAGAAGAGTCACACTAAATGTCCATCATGTGAAAGGTAAGACAGTGCAACGCCAGAAGAAGTTATCCTTCCGAAGAAAACATAAAATGACCTAGTGTTTTAAATTACAACATATGTCTTAATAGTAGTTTGCATTATTTACTTAGTGCTGTGAAGCCATGGCTATTGTTCAGCACTATATAAATGTAAAATGTGCAAAAGAACTATTATATTCTGACATCAAATAAAAAATAGCTTTCTATTGATCATTCTACTTAATCCACATTATATGCAACTGGATATGAGCAGTTATATGTGTTGTTATAGTGTCGCCTGCAGCCATCTAGCAAGCACAAGATGATGGACGGAGTGCTGAAACTTTTCAACCACTAACCTCTAGTCATGAGATCTGGATTTAATCCATCTTTCTTCTGCTCACCAAGCCACCCCAGTTTGGGCCCAGCCATATGCAAATTAGTCTTGACCCTGCTTCTCATTGTAACTGCGGTGACGTGGCGAGCAAAATAACAATGGATTATATCCAGATCGGTGACTGGGGGTGAGTGTTTGAAGAGTTTCAACTCTGCGTCCAGCATTTTATTTTGTGATGTTGCTATGTGCACCCTTAGTGGCTAAGGGTATATGCCCAGACGTGGGTCCCTTGCTCGCTGCACCACTTGATTCAAGCTAGCCTGGCTGATGAGGGGTGATACCCAGAAACCGGTCCGAGGATGCTTGTTTCCGGTCCAGGGAGGACATGGCTTGGCAGTTCAGGTTGGGACGTTCCCATGGGGAGCAGGGTCAAAACTGATTTGCATATGGCTGGGTCTAAACCGGGGTGACATGGCGAGCAAAATAACAACGGATTAAACCCAGATCTGTGCAGGGGGGAGGGGAGGTGGTGAGAGTTTGAAGAGTTTCAACACTCCATCCATTTTATTTTGTGATGTTGCCTGCAGCCATCTACGCATAACCTCCAAAGATTATGAATCCTAGAGGGGGTATTTCAACATTTCATCTTTCTGAGTTTATAAAATGGATACGAATAGTTAATTGCCCAACATGTACATTACAGTGATGCAAATTTGGAGCACGACCAAAACAGATTTGCATATCGCTGATGCCTATCTGAGATGACATGGTGTTGAAAATAATGTTGGACTGGAAGTTGTCCCTAAGTCAATGTCGATGGCTGAGATTAATTTTCTCATTTCACCCCATCACTTTTTCTATTCTTTAAGTGCAGTTGTACTTTGTAAACCCAGACGTGGGTCCTATGCTCAGTGTGCTATAGGGCTGCGACTGCACCCTACTGATGAGGCCTAAATAGGGAGAGACGTATGTGGGATTGCTTCTGTTCCCATTCAGATGGGGCGTGGCCTAGCAGTTTAGAGCAGGACCTAGACTGGTTTGTATACAGCTAGATCCTGTCTGTGGTGGCATGGTGAACAAAAAAAATGAGCATTCCATCCATCATACTTTGGGCAAAATACTGCGGATTGGAATGCAGTCTGCTTTATTACTAGAGGTTAAGTAGTATGCCAAATGTGAAACACAATATTCTATATTTGTTAAATGGAAAAAATTGTTTCCTGGATTTCGCTTGAGTTAGTATCCTGGCCTGCCTGGTGTCCATGGGACTGCTGTAAGACCCAGACTTTATACATTTTCTACCATCTATTCCACTATTCCACTCTTCACACAGTGGGAAACTTGTGCTGATTTTATAATAATTGCCAGTTATGTTCTGGATGCTTTCAGCCTCCTACCTCCTTGCTTTCTCCGAGTCCTGCAACCTTCAGGCACTGACTGTTACCCCCTTTGGTTGTGTACTTTCCAACAGTCTTACTTCATTTTCATCTGTTGGGATCTGCTACTCCTGTCATATGCCATTTGGTAAGGCAAGATGGAGGCATGGCTGCTAGTGAATTGATTATTTGCAACTGATTACTTGATGTTGATAGTGAACTGGTTCATCATGTTCATTGTCATTTTCTCTGTGGCTTTATGCATAATTTCTCCTGCCTTATCATTCTCTCTTTTTTTCTCTATAGCGGTAATTCATCATTTTCACACTAATTAGTAATGTACAGCCTGCAATTCATTTTTTTAAATGCTTTGAATAAAAAAATTCTGATAAGTGCTTTGGTTAAAAGCACTTTAGAAAGTACTCTAAAATAATAAATATGTGCATAAAAGAAAGAAGGAAATAGAAAGGACGATAAGGAAGATAAAGCAGAGGAGACGAAGAGAAACAGAATGAAAAGAGGCAATGGGGGATAGGTATAAAAGAGGGGGAGGAAATGTTAGAAAAGAGTATCTCAAGGGTTGGCTAAGAGCTTGTTCAGTACTTTGAGGGCTAACAGTGGGTGATGAATGGTCTAGCAGGAGGTTGCGGATGTTGCTGGAGAGGTGGCGGCTGAGCAAATGTAGGTATGATAGACTGAACTCTAGAAGGGTGGGTTTGAGCATTGACATTGTTGGTCTGAAGGTCTAATGAGGGTGACTGAGGGCCAGTGGAGGTTGGATGACTGGTGAAGTTTTTGATTGTTCTTTCGTTGGTTCAGGGGCTGGCTGAGATTATCTCAGGACCAGCAGAGGGTCCCCGAGTATGACTGTGGAGAAACCCATTGGTTAAAGTCTAGTACAGGATCTATTATCGTTGGCTCAGTGTCTTTGTGCCAGAGGGTGTAAGAGAGGTAGATGATGTAAAACAAGGGCCAAACTTGGCCTCTGAAAAACGGCAAACTATCTGTTTTGTAGACACGAAGCTCACTTCATAGCTGGTTGATGGTCTCCTAGGGACCAGAAGAACAACATCTAAGGTCCTTAAGATCTGCAAGTCCGCACTGAGGGATCACAGAGGAGGTCTGAGAAAAACAGAGGTGTCAGCAGGCCACTGGCCCATCACTCCAAGCTAGCATCTACTCTTACTGGATCTTCTCTTTATATTTTGGGAACCCAGAACAGGCGTCTGCATTTACTCTGTCTCGACACATCGAGACAGACACGTCAGGTCAAAGATGCCCATACAGTAGACCCCTGCCCCTCAGACCATCTTGCATACATTGATAGGGTCAGAAGGCCCCCTGGCTTGGCTTTCTGATTTCAGTGCTATTGTCGGTGAGTTATGCATGTATTGCTGTTGACTCATGTACACTGGTCGTTGACGAAACTTTGAGAGCCAATGTGATGCTAAGGCAACCCACGCCTTAATTCTATTGACCTTTTCACTAGGTCTTTTCACCACCATGAGCCATTGACTTTTGGCTCAAATGGTTGTCACCTCTGGGTCTTCAGTTGTTTTAATGGAGAGCTTGGGTACATGATATAGCAGCAGCAGGCATTCATCTCGCTGAGCTAGTGGCGAATTCTCCAAGGACAGCTCATGTACTGGAAAAAAGTATGCATTCATGTTAATTTTTTTGCACATATTATTATGCTATAATCTTAGTCTCTGTTTTCTAGTGATGTAATTCGTATGAGGTGTGTGTGTGTACTATTACATTAATATAGATAGAAGTAACAACCTCATCATGTCTTTGAGAAATAAGTACTGTAATATAACAGCCCAGAATCTTACAAAACACATTCTATTAGTGTACTAAATAGTTGCCTGCTTAAACGGCGGACATTCTGCTAAATATTGCATTGAAAATTGATTAATTGCTCACAGCAATTACACAGAACTTAATATATTGATGGACATCTCATTGCGTGTTAATATTTGAACCTGCTTCAGTCAGTTTAGATTGATTTTGAGAAAAGTGGTTATAGATTCCAGAGCGCATCAGATGCTAATTCATTCTGTCTCTACTACAAAATAAGTAAATAAAAGCTGTATTTTTTCATAGAGGTTAGCTATTTAAAATCTTTTAAAAATTCACATTGTTAATTAGCCTCAGTAGTGAAAAGTGTGAATGGGTGGCACTGTCATCCTTTGACCTTCATCTGTGACTAAGATTTCCAAACTTGTAGGTTCTCTAAGACCCCAAGGTATCCAAAGCCAATAACTGAACTGCACCGTGCAATGGTTTTTCATTGAGTACCAAGTATAAACCAGTCCTGATGGTGAAATATGTAGAGTGAAAAATATATATCTAGGAAACGTATGTATTTCTGAAATAGGCACACAATGTGGAGTTTAAGATTATTGGTTATTTGTACTACCCTGGATTTGTGGGAACCAAACTAGCATAAGATTTTGAGGGTAGTTTTCACACATAGGCTTATATTTGGAGAGCACAAATGCAGCGAAATTTCAGTTAGAAATAAAAGCTCTACTATTCTTTGCTGCCATTCGTCTTCCGTTAAAATTGGTACCTCCCTTGTGTGGGTAGGCCTATTACCAGTGGTAGAAAGGGCCTAAAAATACAACATGGACACAAAACAATTTTCCACAGACAATTGACCCTTTTATGCAAGGTGGGTAGCTGTGTATTTTGGGCCCTAGATTAGCCGGCATCTAGGGAAACCTAGCTAACTTGCAGTTTTGGAAAACTAGACACCTGGGAGAATCCAGGGTGGAGTGACTTGTGTGGCTCCAAATAAGTATTTTTGGGGCCCAAAATCCCTTGTAAACCTCACATTTTGACTAGCAATAGACATTTTCCTCGCATTTCATTTCTGTAATGAAAAGTTCTGGAATCTGCGAAGCGTCACAGACTTCCTGGTCTACCGATAAAAATAGCACCTCACTTGCGTGGGTAGGCCTAGAGCCCGCAACAGGAACCCAAAACGCAACATGGATATATCACAATTTTTCACTCAAACTGACCCTTTTTTTGCAAAGTAGGTAGCTGTGGATTTTGGACCCTTACTCATCCGGCACCTAGGGAAACTTACCAAACCAGCACATTTTTCAAAACTAGACAACCTGGGAAAATATACCGAGGACTCCGGTGACTTACATGGCTCTCACTAGGCATTTTTATCTTTAATCCCTACAAACCTCAAACTTTGACTAAAAAAACTAATTTCCTCACATTTCTGTGATGAAAAGTTATGGAATCTGCCCATATCTAAACCCAGCACCCAAAATAATCAAATGCCCTCTTGCTTGCCATTGGGATGAGAATCTGTAGTCCGCAGAGGAGCAGAAAGACTGACACTTATGGGATGTGGGTGTGGCCTGATGTTAGGATGAGCAAGAACCACCTCGATATTTTATTTGAAAGAAAAAGTATTACTGCCATACAGTCTGCTTTTTGCCTTCCCGGGACAAACCTCTGCTCTGGGGGTGGGGGTTACTGGTTTGCCCTTTTAGGGGTGGGAGTGGCCAATGCCAGAGTGCAGCACCTTCACCACTTTCTTTTGCTCCAAAGACAAAGTCCCTGGTGTCAGATGGACTTTCTACACCGCAGAGAACAGATTTGTGGTAACCTCCCCAAACTAAATATGCCCTTGGGGGCAAAAAGACACTATTGTCCCTGCTGGAGCCAGGTAGGCTCCCTGCTCCTTTTGTATGTTTTGGCACAGCTTTGAAGTCCCTGGTGTTCAGTGAAATTTCTGCCCCATAGGAGGCAGATTGGGGCGAATACCCCTATCTTCCCACCGAGGAGCAGAAAGTCTAAGGAAGGGTGCATGGTGAGGGAGAGCATGGACCCATGCCGGCCTTACCCACCCCAAACAAATGCTGAATAAATGCAGTCCCTGGTGTCTAGTGGGCTTCCTGGCCCCCCCACCCCAATATAGGCAGATTGTAGGTAATCATCCCCATCCCCCCCTCCAGGGTGGCAGAAAGACTGTCAGCATATTTTATGGGGCGAGGGTAGGAGCATGGCCATGCCTATGGTCGACAGCCGCCACACCTTTTTTCTTTTTCTTTTTTTTTTAAATGTCACTGGTGGGCTTTTTGTCCTGCCTGAAGAGGGCAATTTGGGGCTAATTACCCCCAACTGACATCTGGGGGGAAGGGGGGGGGGGGAAGAATGCTAGCATAGTTTTCGGTGGGAATGCCCATGATGGGCAGCCCCCATTCCTATATGTTTTTTTTGTTATTAGTGGCCTTACACACCTCAAGGTGGGGCTGATTGGGGTTAATCACCCCCTCTTCCCAACCCAGGGGAGCAGGAAGACTGCTTGAGTAATTTGTTGTGGGCAGGGGCATGGCCATGCCCATGATGGGCAGACCCACACCCCTATAATATTTTGTTTTTTTTATTAAGCCCTGGAGTCTAGTGGGTTTACTGTCCCGCCCGGGGGGTAGAGAGACGGTCAGCATGTTTGAGGGGGAGGCATGGCAATGCCCATAGTGGGCAGCCCCACCCCTGTATGTTTTTTTAATATGTCCCTGGTGTCTAGTGGGCTTTCTTTCCCCCACCTCCACGGTGGGGGCAGATGGAGGGTAATCACCCCCATTTGCCCCTAGATGGGGAAAAAGACTGCCAACGTCATGATGGACAGCCTCCACTCCTCTAGTTTTTGTTTATAAGTTCTTGGTTTCTAGTGGGCTTTCTAGCTCTTCGCCCCCTCCCCCCCAGGCAGATTTGGGGAAGTCACCCTCATCTGCCCTCCCGGGGGGGGGGAGGGGCCACAGAAATACTGCAGGTATATTTTGTTGGGCGTGGGAGCATGGCCATGCCCATAATGGGCCGCCCCCACTCGTATTTAAAAAAAAATTATATTCCCTGCTGCCTAGTGGGCTCTCTGCCCCTTTGGTGAGTGGGCAGAAAGACTGTAAATATCAAATATAAATGGGGGTGCATAAGCGCTTGCCTCTCTCCATCTCTGCCATCTAGTGGGTGGATCCCTGATTGGAGATCGCTCTTCCGTAGCGATCCCAAAGCAGGGATCCACTGGCCAGAGATATCATTGAAAAAGATTCTCCCCTTTCCAACAATATCTCTCTCACCCCAATCAGTGCTCGGGGGGATGAGATATGCCCCCCAAGCACCGATGCTGTGTAAATAAAATAAACCCATCTGCTCAGCGTGCCCTGCACGCTGATCGTCATTACACTTAAACCTAAAAAAAGCTTTGGGCTGCTCATGAAGCTCTTTCCGAACAGTCCAAGTTCAAAATAGTATAACGGAATCCCTCTTGTGCTCTGCACCAGAGAAGCCTTATTCACCTCTCCATAGTTGGCCAATGGGTGACAGATGCACTGGGGAGGTAGTGTGTGTTTCTGTCATTGGCCGACATCTGAACTCAAACAGTTAAATTAATCTTTCTCTTTCATTATCACTGAAATTGTTGGGGCTTTTGACCAGTAGGCAAAATGCCCACCTCATCACTACTATAGCCTGTATATTTGCAGTTCACATTCACGCATGTGGTTTTTCCCATCCACCACTTGTGAGGTGCTGGAATAAAATGGCTCTGTATATGCAGACATATTTGTCCAATTTTATTATGAACCCAATTTTCATTTGTTGCATAAATTTGACAACTTCTGAACAAGAGACTGCTGTTGTTGCAGTCAAATGGCTGCAGTCTCTACTCAAGAGGATAAAGGGCACAATTGAGATTGATAAGTTTTTCTTTTTTTTTTTAGGGTGGTGGTAGCACATGCATTTTGGAGGGAGTAGTAGGGAAGCTTTATTTTTGGGTATATCTTTTAATTCAGCAGTGACTCCATCTCAAGGGCCGTGGTTGCCTGATCTTGATCCTCTCCAACTGTGATGGCAAGAGAGGTTTTGTAGTGTAGTTCCTATCATCCCAATAGGCTCTGCGCATTGGAATAATACCTACAGCAGTAAAGGCCTAGGCCAGACGTTAACTAGGTCTACTACTGTCGATACTAGACTTAAAGTTTTGGGTTTGCCAGCTTAGCTCAGAGTTCACTAGAAACTTTCTCGAATGTTCAAGGAGGACTTAACTTCCCTGATTAGACAAGAAGGGATTTAGTTTCTGACAACCATAGAACATGACAACTTTGCTCTCCCCTAATCAAGAGTATATCTCGAGAGTCGTGTGAACAAAAGGCAATTTATTTTACTCAGTCAGTACGTGCATTCTTAGTCTCATCAGAATGTAGAGAAAAGGAAGAGACGGGCGTGTTCAATAAAAAGGTGTTATTTATTGATCAGTCTCTTTTCTCATACAAGAGAAATGGATCGATATTATTGCAATACTTATAGTTAAGTAAAGTGCATACATTAAAAGCAATAGTATAAAATAATACTGTAAAAACATTGATATGGTTTCTAAGCCATAAGATGTTTTAAAATGAATAAAATATATTACATACACATATACATTTGACTAAACGTGCTCAACTGGTGTTTCTAGATACGCCTACCCCGTGTACCTGACCTAAGCCTAATACGTGGGCGGGAATAGAAAGTTACAGTTTAAGTTAAGTTTGTTTTTGCCAAGTGAATAACTAAAGAATTCTCTGTGAGGGGTTATTCAGTTCTGTACCTGGAAGTTAGGATGAATGAGGAATGGTATCTCTCTCTCTGGTCTCGATATTCCAGGCTGCCTGCGAGGGCTACCCGGAAACGCCGGTGCTGGATTCTCGGCAGGAGAAAGCAGCGCGTCTCTCAGCGCGTCAGGAAGGCGGGGCTGCTGCCAGCAGGGTCTGCTCTGCTCTTGGCTTCGGCAAGTATGGCTGCTCCGTCTCGTCACCACGCGTGTGTTTGCATAGGGCAAGATCGGTAATATTTATACCTTTAAGGTGCCGAGATTGACGTAAGGATGGACTTAGATACGTCAATAAGGATGTCATACGACTTGCTCGTTAGCACATTCTTTTACTGAAGTTCTCTGTGAAATCAAAACAATGGCCGCAGGGTTTTGCCCAGGTTGTCATAGGTTTGATTTGTTATGAGAACTCCGTATGCCTTATCAGGGGCTGGAGGAATATCGCTTGTCTAATTAGATCGCAAGCGTTATGACCTAATCAGATAACACGTTCCTGTGCCGTAGTGTGACTGCGTCAGATAACGGTATCTGCATCATGGGGGGTTTCTGCCTCATGGGCTGACTGCTAGTTAACTTGTTGGTTTGTTTAACTAGAATAGGGTCAGGAATAGGGGGATCGATTCAGAACCTATAGGAATACATGACACCCACTCCACGCTAACTATGGACATATTTACTAATCTAGGCATAGTATAACATAGTACAACATACTATAGAGTAGTGTGTATACCTTACCACCCCAAAATACATAAATGCATTTTGAAATTCTTCAAATATACGGAAAATTTGCAGACATATATATTGTATGCACTCAAGCTATGGAATAATGCTAAAGTAATCACGCATTTGTATACATTATTGCTTATTTGGTATATGAGAATTACACATGAAATGGTTTCTTAAATACAGAAAAAAGTTTCGAGACCATTCCATCACAGAATAAAATATTTGTGAACATACCAGCGGGCAGCTAAAGTCTATAAAGTATCTAAAAATAGAAATCTTAGTTCTTTAGGAATAGTTTCTTACTTTAAGCAGAAGATAAGTGTCCCGAAAAACCGAAAAAATGAATTGGGGCTTCTGAAAGAGTTGCTGTCCGTGAACTGGAGTGAAAAATAGTTCATGTGACTTTATTATTTAAATTTGAAGGCCGAATTCAGGGAACGCCGTGTGCGAGCTTGCTCAAAAGTCTCTATTTCTGTTCGGGTGAGAACATCATATCATTTAGGCTTTCAAAAAAACTGTCAACAGCTTCCTGGGAAAGTTCCACTAACTCGGAAATAGGTGTAATCATGCATTCTTGTGCATGATTGTCTCCATTGACATTCTGATTCCCATTGCTGACAGAAGGTCGTACCTGTTCGATGCTGCTTTCATCTTGAACTTCACTACCCATCAATCGCAGTGGTGAAGCTTCCACGAATGCCGTCATCAGGATTGGTAGCCTTTGAGGGCAGCACAAAGCATGAACCTTGATCGGGCTCAACAATGTTTCTGCATCCATCGGCGCATCCGATTGTAGCGTCAGACATGTGTCTAACACGCATTCTTCTCCGCATAGCAGACACCTTAATACAGGTAAAACACATCTTTGCCACATTGGTCGAAATGATAGAAACCAAGTCATGTTCAGGTCTCTAAGCCGGGAGAGTCCCAGGATTTTTGATATCCGGTCCCGGTATCCAATGGCTAGGATTGTTTCTTCTCTTGTCGCCAGAGTTTTGTCTGTGACATGGGTTGCCATAACGAAAAATAAGGACTAAGAATAGGATTCCTGCAATTAGTCCCAGGATCAGGGGAAGTCCGCCAAAAATCTAATGGACGAAATCTGGAAAAATACCCAGTATGGCTTTGAATGGTGTTAATGCCATCGAAAATACTGTCTTAAATACCTTTGAGACCCCATTGGTATCAGAAATATTTAAGATTTCATTCAGGATTTCCGCGAAATGTACGGGGGAATAAGTTGATAATAATGTATGTATCTCTGCAGTCGTCCTTGCGACTTGTAGATCATACGTCTCTTTTGATGACGAGAGCCTGGTAGGCGTCTGAAGAAGCACTGTTTTCATTCTGCTTAAAGTATCTATTCGAATAGAAGTAATTTTCAAATCGGGCCATGCCCTTGCCTCCCTGTCTGGGAAGGAGCTGGGGAACAACGAGCGTCCACAGCACTTGACCTTCGCAGTAGTAGTTACTAGATAAGGAGTCCCGGGCATAAGACTACAACATCTGCGGTTCACAATTAGAATGTAACTCCCATTATAGAGTCTTTGAAAGAATGGTTCTATTTCTGTTGCAGGTGCGCCTTGCTGGTGACATGAAAGGTTGTATGAATTCCCTTCACAGGCTCCATGCAAACTAATTCCGTTACACAGAAGTGTGCCACTTAGTGACATCGCACAATTGTTGCCACTAAGAAACACTTTATGTCCTTTATTACTGACACATGCATGTGAATAGGGCAGGTTCCGTGTTGTTTTAAGGTACCCCTTTCCCAATTTCTCGTACATGCCAGCCTGTATATATTTTTGGCAGTATTGAAACCTGAAGGTTGAGATTGGAATATTTATTATCCCATGTATTATCCATTCACTGACAGGTCGTTCTGACATTGTCACTGGTAATCTTTCGAGTTTTTCAATGCTCAAGATTGTATAATCAGCACCCTTTTGTGCCATACTGATTTGTCTATCAGTAAGGTTAAAGATTTGGAATAATGACGTTGTGTTGATTAGACGCCAAGGCACATAGCCTGAACGCAGATTTTGTAACGTCCAGCCAAGCTGTACAATAGAACGCAATTGTGACTGACCGTGTTGTAATAACAGTAAGTCTTGCGATAATATATCGATTGCTGAAGACACAATGCTGTCCAAAGAAAAAATTCTGGAGGACAGAGTCATTAACCCATTGTCCACTACAGAAAGTGATTTTTCCAAATTAATACGGTCAATTTCCCGTATTCTCTCTGCTGTTTCAATTTGAGTAACCTTCCAGGCCTCATTGTATGCTGCATATACAGAGGCTGCTATGAAACGCTTTTGACGCTTTTTGTGTGGTCCCATAGTGAAATCACGCAAGTCAGCACCATCAGTAAGTAAAGTTAGGTGTTGCTTAATTTCTGCCAGTGTGGAAGTTTGTAGCCATTGAAGGCATAATTTGCCCACACTGTAGGTGGTTATTATCCCTGGGTGATGTCTTTGAGGATATCTAGGGTCTGGCCTGGTCATTTTGAACCCCTGCGTTTTGTTCAGGAATCTGTCTTGACAGTTATTAGTATCTGTGGGCCAGATCAACCACTGTTTCCAATCAGGATGTGTTCTGTTTTGGTTTAATATATGGTTTACGGCTATCTCTTCATCTGTGTCAGAGTTATTGCTAAACATTGTTGGCTTTGGAATAGACGGTTTATTTAAATCTTTGATTTTGGCTAAGCCAAGACAGGTGGTCTGTTGAACAGTGTCATTTAAAAATATCATTTGTTCTGGGATCATGCAGGCTCTAAACAAAGCTTCTATACCCTGTACTTGCCAATCTTTTGTACCCCAAACACTTTTCAATTCAACATTTTTGTCCCAATAATCAAATCCAAAGGTATTCATTTTTCCAAAGAATGAGTCTGAATATAACAATTTTGTGTTGGTTATCATGGTCTTGGTCCCTGTCTTATTTGATAATTTAAAATAAAATGCTTCAGCATTACTTGTGTTAAAACCTGAAAAATATGAGCATTTGTCGTAAACGGTTCTTGAGCTCCCTTTTGGAGGTGTTGCACAATGTTCCCATTGATTATAGTTTAAAACATTTCTAGGTTGTGCAGATCTATGTAAAAAATGGTTACCATAGTGGTTATAACAGTACATACTATCATAATTTGAAGAACCCTGCAAATAATCATGTTTGGTAAATTTAGCAGACATTACTAAATCAGACATCATATTATTAATGCTTTCGAAGTCCCAATCATCAGCAAATGAGTTTGGTTTTACAAAGTCACTCAAGGAGATCTTAATTTGGTGTGGATATTTCAGGATCTCGACCGGACCATAAATTTCATAGTCAGTGTTGTCCCAGGCTACCCCACCAGGTATCGGATTGGCTGTGAAGTTGGCTGAAGAAAGTTCTCTTTTCTCGACGTGTGAAGATGTGTGTGGTTTGAGGATCAAGTTGATTTTCTGACTTGCTGTGTCCATTTTTGCATATTTTCCCTCAATAAAGCGTCCCAATGTTAGTATCATGATGAGCCAAAGTATGAGGATAAATGCACCAAAACCCACCCAAAATTCAATCCATGGAGAAATCAGATATGTTTCTTTCAGTTGTTTCAAAAGTTCCTTAGCTTTATCTTTAAAGGTTTTTGATGATGGCTGTGTCTTTGATTCACTGAAGCCTTCAGAGGAATCATCGAAGTTTATGAAGTATCCAGATGCTGTTCTGTCAATTGTTCCAATTGCTTCAGGATTACTGTTTCTTGCATTTTCACTTGGTACTTCATTATGGATTGGTGTGTCTCTGCTAAATGTTTTTATTTGGGTTTTCAGAGGTCTGAGTTCTATTGCATTGTTGCATAGTCCTTGTTGTTCTTCTGTAGGCGTTTCGAATGTGATGAGCCTCTTCGTTAGGACCTCTGTACTGGTAGCAAACCTTGGTGTTCTGCTACTTATTGGGAGTCCACTTGGCCTACTGTTTGTTATCGGCCACATGTTGTGGTTTTACCAGGTCGATGGATACAACTCGGTTCTCCTTTTTACCAGCAAGTGGCGGTAGTACAACTGATCTTGTCCCGTTGACAGACAAGACAGGAACTGCTTTTCTGTAAGAAGGCCCAAATTCCTTCTTTACCGCGATCTTCTCCCTGACTAGATCCCCGACTTTAGGAATCCAGACAGGTCTTGCTGGGACAGGTGGTGGTTCTTCAGTGGTTGTTGGCTGTTGTTTCAACTTTATGTTGCTCAGGTCTTTTCTTGTTTTGTTTAAGTCCTGCAAAATAGCCAAACGGTCTTTGATATCAATGCTTTTTTCTTTCACCACTGAAGTCTGACTGTCAAGGTCAGAGATAATCATCCTAGTTCCGAATAATAATTCGTACGGACTGAATCCCTTCAGAGAATTTCTTGGCAAGTTATTGAGACTACGTTGGACACTTATTAGATGTTTGACCCACCCAGCTCCCGTACCTAATATCCTTTCCGTTATAGATTGCTTTATGCCTTGGTTTTTTCTTTACACCATCCCGTACCCTCAGGAAGGAAGTGAGAAGATTCCCGCTGGGCTATGCTCATTTGGCCATGTTTCCCCTCAGGCTGGAGGGCTAGAGTGAAAACAATGGTCAAACGTAGCATGCTCTTAGCGTATATGCCATTTAGACTCGCAAATCTTTGTATAACAGTCCGGACGTCAGCCGAGTGCTGGTGATCTACATTATAAGTGGAACTAGCCTGTATAAGTTAATCGCAACCCTTCCTTTTTACTCCTGATTTTTCCTGGAGTAAACCGACGAGGTATTAAACTGTTTCTCTCCCCACTGCGATCTCTGTTGCAGTTTGGGCAGTTTTTTACAAACATGGTGTGACGCAGGCTCATGCCTGGCCACCAGTACCGCGATTGTAATTCTTCCAGAGAATCTTTTAGTTTGAGGTGTCTGAGACCCTCGCCCATATGTGCGTCTGCGATTAACAAGTTTCTCCTGTCCATGTTTGGAATCACCCTATCCCCCACTCCAGGGATTCGAGCAAAAGGGACGGAGTTTGCATCGATTATGTATGTTTAATTGAGTGGATAGTTGATCGGTAACGCTGAGCAGTCGCCTTTTGATGACGTTTTTACTGCCAGCACTGTTTCACCGTCAATGTATTTTAATGTACGCTTTTTCCGATCTACGGGAGCCGTTTTAGTTGCTGCCGCTGTGGCTGTTTCAGCCAATGAATTCCCTGCAACGTGAACGCCATCACGCTGATGACTCAGTGAGTGTGTCACGTGAGTCTTTGGTAGTTCTTTTTGTAAAAGAGCTATTTGTTCCCAGAGCAGTTTCTGCTTTATTGGTGCATCTGTGTCATCTTTGTAACCGTTTTGAATCCATGTCTGCAAATCCTTGTTATATGATTTGACGCAGTAATATGAATCTGACACTATAAGTGTCGGGAATTCGCGATCCGCATTATCTAGCGCCATTTTCAATGCTATTATTTCTGTTTGTTGTTCAGAATTAGTTTCTATTGAGTGTGTTTTTGTTAATAGAGGTTTTAGTTTACCTCCGCGCCACACTTCTTTTGTAATCCCACATGCGGGGTTGTATGCTTGTTGTCCCCAAACGGGAGGTTGAGCATGTCCGTCTGTATAAATTACACAGGCGTAATGTCGTAAAGGCAGAATGTCGATTGGCAGAGGATATGTTTCTTCATATTCTAGATTTTTTAATTCTTCTAGTTCTGGATCAAGGTAATAGTATACTTTGTCCGTTGTGATTGAATTCACCCATTGTATCCACTTTGGATTCAATGTTGTTGTTGGTAAATTACACGGTGTTGTTAGTGCCTCAAAGGCTGATTCTGCTGTTCTGACTGTGACATGTCTACCGTCAGCTTGATCTTTTTCTCTAGCTATTGCGGTTTGAACTGCATGAACAATTTTTTCTTTGTTGCTGAATTTCTGTTCAGCTTCTGTGTACAAGTGTGATTTGAATGCAATTGGTACCTTTTCTCCCTCATTAGAGGTCAGGTATGTGAATCCGCATCTTCCTGGGATGACTCGAATCACAAGAGTGCGTGTGTTATCACGTGTTTCTAATTTTGTTTTAATTAGCATGTCTGTTTGTAGGGATCTCAAAATTTCTGTGTGTATTTGAGTCCAATTGGATCTTTTAAAATCTGGTTTTATCAGATCATAAAGGGGTTTGACCCTTTCTGCGTAATTTGCAATGTATGTTCTTCCGAAATTTAGGAAGCCTAGAATCGACTGTAGGTTTTTTAGTGTTGTAGGTGCTTGGATTACGGCACATTTCTCTAGGAAATTGTCAGCCAGGCTTTTGCCTTCACTTGATAACTCATATCCTAAGAATAGGACTGTCAGATGGGCAATTCTGGATTTTTTAAAGTTGAATTTGTAACCCTCTGCTGCGAACCCAAGTATTATGGTGTTCACTCTCTTCAAGTGAGTCTCCAAGTCATCATCTGTTAAGTAAATGTCATCGACATAAGATAATGCTTCATCATCATATAGTTGTAGTAATTCTGTTACTCTCGCTGAGAATACCCCCGGGCTGTTCTTGTACCCCTGGGCTAACCGACAGAATTGTTTTTGAGTGCCATTTATTGAGAATGCAGTTAAATATCTGCTCTCAGTTGCTATGTTTTGACAAAAGAATCCATTAGAGATGTCTAATGTTGTTTTGTATTTTTTGCGCACTATGTTATTCATTAGTGCAGCACTGTGTGAGTTTTGCACTGCAAAAGTTTTGCAACATGTGTTAAGGTGTCGGTGATCCAAAACTAGACGATATGAATTGTCTGGTTTGGAGACCGGAAACAAAGGGTTGTTCATTTGTGAGGTGCAAGTTTCAATCACCCCCTGGTATTCTAGCTGATCTAGTATTTCATTTACCTGTTTTTTAGCTTCTTGCTTAATTGGGTACTGCCTTTGTGCAGTTGGTTGTGATTTTAACTGGATTTTGTGAGGAGGAGAGTCCTCATCCCATCCTACATGATTTTTATATAAGGCAGGAGCTATAGCCACTGCCCATTTTCTGGCAAGTGTGTATTTTTTATGAATCGGGATATGATTCGAGAAGGCAGGCATAATTACTTCTTCGCCATGAGGGCACTCCCTTACAAACTCTGGTGGCCAGTCTTTTTCAGCTAGAAGGATGTCATAGCCCTTAGAGAGATTATCCCAAAAAAGTCCCCTTATTTTCCTAGTCTTATCTCCCTCTATACGCAATGTTATTTCGTATATTTTGTGAGGTTTGCTAACTCTGGTGTCAGCAGTTTCCACTTGAAGATATTCATTCGTGTCCACTGTCTCCAGATGATTCATAAGGACTTTGCGAGCTATGCTCACTTCTGCTGCGCTGTCTAGCATTGTCTGAGCCCACTCTCCGTTTTTCAGTTGTGTCCTCAGTATTCTCGGCATTGTTAACTACCTTGATACTGGCTACCTTCTTTTTTGGAAATTGTAATTTCTTTTTTAGTTGAGCAGGTTCCTTGTCTTTGGACTTGGTGTGCTCTTCTCTTTGTTCTGATCGTCCTCTTCTTTCCGATTTCTGCGAGGAAGTCTGAAAAGATTGAGAGGGACGTGTATCAATGTCTTGATATCTATCAGGTTTTTTAATATTATCCCTATTTCTAAGGTTATATCTTTTCCCAGAGGGGTCACTCTGAGGTGACCTGTGTCTTTGGTTCGGAGATTTCTCTCTTCGCCTAGGAGACCTTCCTCTGGACTGGAATTTCTTTTCTTTAGGATTGGATTGTTTGTTTCCATCCCAGTTCTTTTTTGGTGAATTGTTATTAAAAAATATTTTTTCTGGACTTTCAGTCAGTTGTGGTTTTACTGGTATTCCACCTAAACTATCTCTACCTAGTTCCTCATAGGATCTTTCTATGATTCTGGCAATTTCAGCTGGTTGGTCTGCTATATCTGTCTCTTTTAACCTCTGGCGGATCGCCACGTTTGCTGCTTCTCCCTTTATCTTGGCTAATAATATAGCCGAGACCTGCTTGAAGTCTTTTAGTAATTTCATACCAAGAGTTAAAGCGGGTTCAGGTCCATATTCATCTTGAATTTGTTTTAGCACATCTGGTATTACCGAAATGGATGGAACACCGTGCGTTTTTGTGTAGATGGAAGCAAAGACTGTACCCCAAGTGTCACAGTCCTCAATGTGTGGTGCGATTCCCATTGGAAGGCAGATAGTCAGAATCCTGTGCTTTTCTAGCGGGGTGGTGTCAGGAAACACCGCCTCTATTTGGGTGATTTTTTGCGCTAGCCAGAATGGTATTTGTTCCCGTTTAGCCGGTACTTTACCTAGGCAGGATTGGATGTTCTGTGGTGTAATTTTATTTGTGTTCCCCTGGTGAGGGGTCAGCTGTGGAAGTTTAATCGCTGGCTGAATTGTTGATGTCCGCATCACATACTGAACTAATTGTCTATGAATTTTTATTAATTGTTTTAGCTGTGTTAACAGCTCTGCTGCAGACATCCCATTGATGTCTGGATGTGGTGTGTATCCGGCTAGGACCGGCCACGTTGCTCCTGGTCTACCTAAAGGACCGAGCCTGGTGATGTGATTGTTATGTTTTAGGGCGCCATCAAATAAGAGCAAATGCTCTTGAAATTTGAGTGGTACTTCCACCTCCTCGAAAGGAGTGTACTCATTAGGAGGTTCCTCTATTTTGTAATAGTGGAAGTACTTTGTTACAGCATTTGCTGCTGGAAAATGTATCCATGAATAGTATACCTCTGTCTGCCGATATTCGTGTGCCTCAATTACAAATATGACTGTGCCACCTCTAGGTGTCAGTCCATTTTCTATAAGTTTCAGGGTTATAGATCTCCTTTTGATGACCGGGATGAGTATTATATCCTCGTCTGCTGCCTGCATTTTGTCCACCCTAAGCGTGGAAGGGTATACTCAGATGTGAGTCCCTTGCTCATTGCACCATCAGGATTCAAGCAAGCCGGGCCGAAGACGCCTGAAATGGCAGAAACCGGTCCCCGGAAGCTTGTTTCCTTCCCAGTGTAAGAATTGGCTTTTGTAGTCTGGTCTGCCCTGTTCCCATGATGCACTGGGCCAGGGACAGACTAATTTGCATACAGCCAGGTTCTGAAACTGGGATGGTGCAATGAGCTAAAAAACGGTGTTGGATCTAGCCCTGATCTCTTGACTGGGTGAGAGTACTCTGCTTAATTCAGAGACTCTGTCCATCACCACCCCTTGTTGTAAATAATTTTGTCCACCCTAAGCGTGGAAGGGTATACTCAGATGTGAGTCCCTTGCTCATTGCACCATCAGGATTCAAGCAAGCCGGGCCGAAGACGCCTGAAATGGCAGAAACCGGTCCCCGGAAGCTTGTTTCCTTCCCAGTGTAAGAATTGGCTTTTGTAGTCTGGTCTGCCCTGTTCCCATGATGCACTGGGCCAGGGACAGACTAATTTGCATACAGCCAGGTTCTGAAACTGGGATGGTGCAATGAGCTAAAAAACGGTGTTGGATCTAGCCCTGATCTCTTGACTGGGTGAGAGTACTCTGCTTAATTCAGAGACTCTGTCCATCACCACCCCTTGTTGTAAATAATTTTGTCCACCCTAAGCGTGGAAGGGTATACTCAGATGTGAGTCCCTTGCTCATTGCACCATCAGGATTCAAGCAAGCCGGGCTGAAGACGCCTGAAATGGCAGAAACCGGTCCCCGGAAGCTTGTTTCCTTCCCAGTGTAAGAATTGGCTTTTGTAGTCTGGTCTGCCCTGTTCCCATGATGCACTGGGCCAGGGACAGACTAATTTGCATACAGCCAGGTTCTGAAACTGGGATGGTGCAATGAGCTAAAAAACGGTGTTGGATCTAGCCCTGATCTCTTGACTGGGTGAGAGTACTCTGCTTAATTCAGAGACTCTGTCCATCACCACCCCTTGTTGTAAATAATTTTGTCCACCCTAAGCGTGGAAGGGTATACTCAGATGTGAGTCCCTTGCTCATTGCACCATCAGGATTCAAGCAAGCCGGGCCGAAGACGCCTGAAATGGCAGAAACCGGTCCCCGGAAGCTTGTTTCCTTCCCAGTGTAAGAATTGGCTTTTGTAGTCTGGTCTGCCCTGTTCCCATGATGCACTGGGCCAGGGACAGACTAATTTGCATACAGCCAGGTTCTGAAACTGGGATGGTGCAATGAGCTAAAAAACGGTGTTGGATCTAGCCCTGATCTCTTGACTGGGTGAGAGTACTCTGCTTAATTCAGAGACTCTGTCCATCACCACCCCTTGTTGTAAATAATTTTGTCCACCCTAAGCGTGGAAGGGTATACTCAGATGTGAGTCCCTTGCTCATTGCACCATCAGGATTCAAGCAAGCCGGGCCGAAGACGCCTGAAATGGCAGAAACCGGTCCCCGGAAGCTTGTTTCCTTCCCAGTGTAAGAATTGGCTTTTGTAGTCTGGTCTGCCCTGTTCCCATGATGCACTGGGCCAGGGACAGACTAATTTGCATACAGCCAGGTTCTGAAACTGGGATGGTGCAATGAGCTAAAAAACGGTGTTGGATCTAGCCCTGATCTCTTGACTGGGTGAGAGTACTCTGCTTAATTCAGAGACTCTGTCCATCACCACCCCTTGTTGTAAATAATTTTGTCCACCCTAAGCGTGGAAGGGTATACTCAGATGTGAGTCCCTTGCTCATTGCACCATCAGGATTCAAGCAAGCCGGGCCGAAGACGCCTGAAATGGCAGAAACCGGTCCCCGGAAGCTTGTTTCCTTCCCAGTGTAAGAATTGGCTTTTGTAGTCTGGTCTGCCCTGTTCCCATGATGCACTGGGCCAGGGACAGACTAATTTGCATACAGCCAGGTTCTGAAACTGGGATGGTGCAATGAGCTAAAAAACGGTGTTGGATCTAGCCCTGATCTCTTGACTGGGTGAGAGTACTCTGCTTAATTCAGAGACTCCGTCCATCACCACCCCTTGTTGTAAATAATTTTGTCCACCCTAAGCGTGGAAGGGTATACTCAGATGTGAGTCCCTTGCTCATTGCACCATCAGGATTCAAGCAAGCCGGGCCGAAGACGCCTGAAATGGCAGAAACCGGTCCCCGGAAGCTTGTTTCCTTCCCAGTGTAAGAATTGGCTTTTGTAGTCTGGTCTGCCCTGTTCCCATGATGCACTGGGCCAGGGACAGACTAATTTGCATACAGCCAGGTTCTGAAACTGGGATGGTGCAATGAGCTAAAAAACGGTGTTGGATCTAGCCCTGATCTCTTGACTGGGTGAGAGTACTCTGCTTCATTCAGAGACTCTGTCCATCACCACCCCTTGTTGTAAATAATTTTGTCCACCCTAAGCGTGGAAGGGTATACTCAGATGTGAGTCCCTTGCTCATTGCACCATCAGGATTCAAGCAAGCCGGGCCGAAGACGCCTGAAATGGCAGAAACCGGTCCCCGGAAGCTTGTTTCCTTCCCAGTGTAAGAATTGGCTTTTGTAGTCTGGTCTGCCCTGTTCCCATGATGCACTGGGCCAGGGACAGACTAATTTGCATACAGCCAGGTTCTGAAACTGGGATGGTGCAATGAGCTAAAAAACGGTGTTGGATCTAGCCCTGATCTCTTGACTGGGTGAGAGTACTCTGCTTAATTCAGAGACTCTGTCCATCACCACCCCTTGTTGTAAATAATTTTGTCCACCCTAAGCGTGGAAGGGTATACTCAGATGTGAGTCCCTTGCTCATTGCACCATCAGGATTCAAGCAAGCCGGGCCGAAGACGCCTGAAATGGCAGAAACCGGTCCCCGGAAGCTTGTTTCCTTCCTAGTGTAAGAATTGGCTTTTGTAGTCTGGTCTGTCCTGTTCCCATGATGCACTGGGCCAGGGACAGACTAATTTGCATACAGCCAGGTTCTGAAACTGGGATGGTGCAATGAGCTAAAAAACGGTGTTGGATCTAGCCCTGATCTCTTGACTGGGTGAGAGTACTCTGCTTAATTCAGAGACTCTGTCCATCACCACCCCTTGTTGTAAATAATTTTGTCCACCCTAAGCGTGGAAGGGTATACTCAGATGTGAGTCCCTTGCTCATTGCACCATCAGGATTCAAGCAAGCCGGGCCGAAGACGCCTGAAATGGCAGAAACCGGTCCCCGGAAGCTTGTTTCCTTCCCAGTGTAAGAATTGGCTTTTGTAGTCTGGTCTGCCCTGTTCCCATGATGCACTGGGCCAGGGACAGACTAATTTGCATACAGCCAGGTTCTGAAACTGGGATGGTGCAATGAGCTAAAAAACGGTGTTGGATCTAGCCCTGATCTCTTGACTGGGTGAGAGTACTCTGCTTAATTCAGAGACTCTGTCCATCACCACCCCTTGTTGTAAATAATTTTGTCCACCCTAGGCGTGGAAGGGTATACTCAGATGTGAGTCCCTTGCTCATTGCACCATCAGGATTCAAGCAAGCCGGGCCGAAGACGCCTGAAATGGCAGAAACCGGTCCCCGGAAGCTTGTTTCCTTCCCAGTGTAAGAATTGGCTTTTGTAGTCTGGTCTGCCCTGTTCCCATGATGCACTGGGCCAGGGACAGACTAATTTGCATACAGCCAGGTTCTGAAACTGGGATGGTGCAATGAGCTAAAAAACGGTGTTGGATCTAGCCCTGATCTCTTGACTGGGTGAGAGTACTCTGCTTAATTCAGAGACTCTGTCCATCACCACCCCTTGTTGTAAATAATTTTGTCCACCCTAAGCGTGGAAGGGTATACTCAGATGTGAGTCCCTTGCTCATTGCACCATCAGGATTCAAGCAAGCCGGGCCGAAGACGCCTGAAATGGCAGAAACCGGTCCCCGGAAGCTTGTTTCCTTCCCAGTGTAAGAATTGGCTTTTGTAGTCTGGTCTGCCCTGTTCCCATGATGCACTGGGCCAGGGACAGACTAATTTGCATACAGCCAGGTTCTGAAACTGGGATGGTGCAATGAGCTAAAAAACGGTGTTGGATCTAGCCCTGATCTCTTGACTGGGTGAGAGTACTCTGCTTAATTCAGAGACTCTGTCCATCACCACCCCTTGTTGTAAATAATTTTGTCCACCCTAAGCGTGGAAGGGTATACTCAGATGTGAGTCCCTTGCTCATTGCACCATCAGGATTCAAGCAAGCCGGGCCGAAGACGCCTGAAATGGCAGAAACCGGTCCCCGGAAGCTTGTTTCCTTCCCAGTGTAAGAATTGGCTTTTGTAGTCTGGTCTGCCCTGTTCCCATGATGCACT
Source organism: Lissotriton helveticus (assembly GCF_964261635.1). Classification (NCBI taxonomy): domain Eukaryota; kingdom Metazoa; phylum Chordata; class Amphibia; order Caudata; family Salamandridae; genus Lissotriton; species Lissotriton helveticus. The sequence continues at coordinate 653,840,184 of NC_136067.1, forward strand.
GGGCCAGGGACAGACTAATTTGCATACAGCCAGGTTCTGAAACTGGGATGGTGCAATGAGCTAAAAAACGGTGTTGGATCTAGCCCTGATCTCTTGACTGGGTGAGAGTACTCTGCTTAATTCAGAGACTCTGTCCATCACCACCCCTTGTTGTAAATAATAGCCTGCATGGTAGCGTCAGCTGCTGCGAGTTCAGTTGCTAATCTAACTGCCTCTCTTTCATCCTCATTGTCTGACATTTTACTGTCCTGAAGGTTATTTCTTTTGTTTGCAGATCAGGTTTCTTATGGAAACAAAGATTAGATGCACAATATTTTGGAACAGTGTATCCTTCAACGTTGACTATACCAAGAACCATACATAGGAGTTCCCTCCTGCGAGGTCTGGCGGATATAACCTTTCACCCACTCCAGACGTCTTTGGAGTATTTGGGAAAAGGGGTCTGAGTGAGAAAGCACGACTGAGTTACTCTAAATGTCTTACGTTAGTTTTATCGCCCTTTCCAAACACGTTGGGCGCCATGTAGTGTAGTTCCTATCATCCCAATAGGCTCTGCGCATTGGAATAATACCTACAGCAGTAAAGGCCTAGGCCAGACGTTAACTAGGTCTACTACTGTCGATACTAGACTTAAAGTTTTGGGTTTGCCAGCTTAGCTCAGAGTTCACTAGAAACTTTCTCGAATGTTCAAGGAGGACTTAACTTCCCTGATTAGACAAGAAGGGATTTAGTTTCTGACAACCATAGAACATGACAACTTTGCTCTCCCCTAATCAAGAGTATATCTCGAGAGTCGTGTGAACAAAAGGCAATTTATTTTACTCAGTCAGTACGTGCATTCTTAGTCTCATCAGAATGTAGAGAAAAGGAAGAGACGGGCGTGTTCAATAAAAAGGTGTTATTTATTGATCAGTCTCTTTTCTCATACAAGAGAAATGGATCGATATTATTGCAATACTTATAGTTAAGTAAAGTGCATACATTAAAAGCAATAGTATAAAATAATACTGTAAAAACATTGATATGGTTTCTAAGCCATAAGATGTTTTAAAATGAATAAAATATATTACATACACATATACATTTGACTAAACGTGCTCAACTGGTGTTTCTAGATACGCCTACCCCGTGTACCTGACCTAAGCCTAATACGTGGGCGGGAATAGAAAGTTACAGTTTAAGTTAAGTTTGTTTTTGCCAAGTGAATAACTAAAGAATTCTCTGTGAGGGGTTATTCAGTTCTGTACCTGGAAGTTAGGATGAATGAGGAATGGTATCTCTCTCTCTGGTCTCGATATTCCAGGCTGCCTGCGAGGGCTACCCGGAAACGCCGGTGCTGGATTCTCGGCAGGAGAAAGCAGCGCGTCTCTCAGCGCGTCAGGAAGGCGGGGCTGCTGCCAGCGGGGTCTGCTCTGCTCTTGGCTTCGGCAAGTATGGCTGCTCCGTCTCGTCACCACGCGTGTGTTTGCATAGGGCAAGATCGGTAATATTTATACCTTTAAGGTGCCGAGATTGACGTAAGGATGGACTTAGATACGTCAATAAGGATGTCATACGACTTGCTCGTTAGCACACTCTTTTACTGAAGTTCTCGGTGAAATCAAAACAATGGCCGCAGGGTTTTGCCCAGGTTGTCATAGGTTTGATTTGTTATGAGAACTCCGTATGCCTTATCAGGGGCTGGAGGAATATCGCTTGTCTAATTAGATCGCAAGCGTTATGACCTAATCAGATAACACGTTCCTGTGCCGTAGTGTGACTGCGTCAGATAACGGTATCTGCATCATGGGGGTTTTCTGCCTCATGGGCTGACTGCTAGTTAACTTGTTGGTTTGTTTAACTAGAATAGGGTCAGGAATAGGGGGATCGATTCAGAACCTATAGGAATACATGACAGTTTGTCCTGTTGTCACTGAAAGATGCATCTGCTCTTATTTCTCATTCCTCCGATATCTACTGGTCGTGATGGCTTTGCAAATAATGTCCCTGGTTTAGGAAATGATGTGAGCCGACAAGGGGAGCCAATGGATTTTCATCAGGATATGGGTGATGTGCTCATATTTCTTAAGGCCCTGGATGAAACATGCTGCTTTGTGAAGGATGCCCCCGAGGGGTGCCAGTGTGAAGTCTAGGACGCCTTGGAGTAGTGCATTACCACCATCCAGATGCAAGAGTGCGAGGGCATGAAGAGCAGTTCTTAAGTCTACTTTCTGGAAAAAATGCAGCTAAGAGGCAATATCAGGCGGCAAGTGTCCTCTTAATCTGTGTTCAAGAGGGCATTGTTTAAGGTATATAAGGTACCGTTCTCCATGCTGCAGTGTGATCTGAAGCTGGACTGGTAATCATGCAGGAGATGGTTAGCATTGATGTGACCCTGGAGTTAAATATAGATTGCGTTTTAAATGATCATGCTGATGAATGGTGGGTGAGTGATGGGCCTGTGTTTGGCAGGGGCATCAGGGTCATGTATGTTTCTTAAGGAGTCAGAAGATCTGGCATGGCTTGATAACTCCTGAGAAAATGCCTTGATTGAGAGAGGCATTGGCAATGGTAAATGGGGTAAGAGAGCAGTCCAAGAGAAAGCTTTGATGAAGGACGATGGTCAGACGACATCTTTATAAGAAGTGGCTTTGAGGGAGTTGAGTATGTCAGCAAGGTATGTGGGAGATAGAGCTTGGAAGGCTGGCCATTACTGGAATCTGCAAGAGCGGCTGGGTGTAACAGATGAAGGAGGCTTGGTGTTGTCAATGTCATCAATATGCTGTTGGATCTTCTGTATTTTTTCACTAAAGAAGAGGTTGATGGTATTGCACTTTTCTGTGGCATGAGGAATAGGTGGATCTGGCAGGGGCTTGATGCAGTCCTTGATTATCTTGAACACCCTTCTGCTTTTGTTGGTAGCGTCATTCATGATGTTGGTATATCCATTTGCTGTAAAGACACACGGAAAAGACGGTTGACTATATAAATCTGCACCTCGTGCCAGTTCTGAATTCCAGTTTTCCCACGCAAACAGCCCTGGCATCAACCGTCTATTGGTGCCAATGTGTTCCAGATCCTTCAAACTGCAATTGGGTGGGCGTGCGCGAAGAAAAGAAGTCCAAAGATCACGGAGTGAATTTAATGAAGTTTCTTTATTTCATGTTCAATGTCCAAAAAACACTTTACTTTCCAACCAACGCGTTTCGTTCTCCATCAGAGAACTTCATCAGGGCTGAAAGTACATAAAAATCATGCCCATTTAGAGAACACACGTATTGACACATGAAGAGAGAACATACAAAACAAAAATAATACAAAACCACAATGTTCACAATAACAACATTAATATCAACAACAAAAAATCATATACCTTCAAGTGCACATATTAAAGTAACCCCCCTTCAAAAAACCCTACAAAAAACCTATAGTGAGGGTAAAGGGAAGGGGGGAGACTGTTTAAACCCGGACACAGAGAATAAACCATTCGTAAATTTCAATTCCATTCCTAATATCAAAAGTAAGGCCACTTGCATATAAATAGTTTGTTTGTCGCAGCCTATGTATCGGAGAGCATCGCTACATCCTGCGCGCCAATCTAATAACTGAACCATATAAATGTGAACAAAAGCAATATCAAATATATATTAAAATCAAATCGCCACATCATTCCTCAAGAATCCACTGTCAGTACAGAACTGTAAAGGGGTCAAGTAGATGTAAATGGGAACCAAATAGTATGAGAGACCAGATAGTTTCCTTCTGGAATGCCTAGAGATAGTTTTACAAAATAACTTCTTTGAATTTCAGCAAGATCTTTACCACCAAATCAAAGGAGTAAGCATGGGGGCATCATGTGCCCCTAGCATTGCTAATGTCTATAAAGGCGAATTTAAAATAAAACATGTGTTAAAGGAAGTAGCCCCGTTTTTTGAAAACATCACAAGTTGGCATAGGTTTAATGATGATATTTTTTTTATTTGGACAGGTTCAGAACAGGAACTCAAGGTATTTATGGCATGGTTGAACCTAGCAGATAACAATCTCAAATGTACCTGCATTTTTTCTCCACATCAAGTTTTGTTCTTGGATATATGGATACATTGTACAGATGGTGAGCTAACGGTAAGCCTTTACAGGAAACCAACAGCTAAAAACACCATACTTGAACATAGCAGTTATCACCCTCCCTGCCAGAAAGACTCAATTCCCTTTGGCGAATTCCTTAGGATAAGGAGAAATTGTACAAACATGAAGGATTTCACGTTCCATGCATTACAACTAAAAGACCGTCTGTTACTACGGGGCTATCCCAAAAGATTGGTTCGTCAGTCCCTTAAAAGAGCATAATACTATAATAGAGACACCCTTATCAATACCACTCCCAAACAGGAAAGCCAACAACTGGTATGCGTCCTGAATCATTCCAGTCGAAATGATAAGATCAGACAAGTAATTTATAAAAACTAGAAGATTCTAAACACCAATGAAGAAGCAACTATGTTGAAAAAAACGCTGGTTGCATTCAGAAGGAATCCTAATTTGAGGGATAAACTGGTCCATAGCAGAATGAGTAGCAACACCAGCTCTAGGCAAACTACTATAGATGGACACCCACTTCCAAAAGGAAATCACAGATGTGGCACTTGTCACGCATGTGATCAAGCCATCACTAGTCAAATCTGGACCTATGGTAAAAAATCAGGTCACCTCAGAGAAATGACAAACTGCAAAAGTGCAAATATCATCTATCTTATACTATCTCATACTATGTCCCTGTGACATAGGCTATGTGGGTGAGACCGCAAGAGAATTTCGGGTAAGGTTCTCGGAACACAAATCTGCCATCAGAACAGGCAAAGTGAATGCACCAATGGTTGCACACTACCAGCAATACCAACACACAGAGAGAGACATGTGATGGTTCATTTTGGAGCGCATACGCACAATTCCGGGTAAAGACACTGCCAGGCTTAGAAAGCAGCTTGAGTCATATTGGATTTATTCCTTGGACACTGTCCTCCATGGGCTCAATGAGGAGATTATTTGGGTAGTGACAACTTAACATACTGATTAGACTCTGCTGAAGTACTCATAGCTTTTCTATGTTAGTTGTTTAGTATATTAGTATTTGAGGTTTCTGGCTGAAATCTATAAATACTTACTATCAAGATTGCATCACTCTTTTTCTAGATGGTGAACTGTAACATTGTAAACATACCGGGTATAACAAAGTACTATCGGAGTCCCGCTATGAGCGCCATCTTGGATAGGTTTTGTTTTAACTATAATAGCCTTTGTCTATTTCCACAAGTCAAACTACACCTGGCCCATGGTAACATCAGTAGCCTTAGTCCGTTGCCTATGTCCATGAGTTCCTGGTAGGCAGGAGCCCGATAATTAAAGAAACACGCATAGTGTGAGCACCCTCTGTATGTATATAAGGAATGGCTCACACACATGCAGTAGCTGTCACACGGACCCAGAGCCCCCGGCTTTGTATTTGGAGGAGAATGCCAGGACCCGCAATAGGTAAGAGTGCCATAGCTTTCCGTGCACACGCTAGGATCTGGGAAAGCTAGCAGGATAACTACCACATTGCGAGTACTTCCGCCCCGCATAAACCATGTTTGTCCACCTTTAGTAATTTAGCTCAGTCACCGCTGCTGACCGGGTCCTTTACACAAATCGTGGCCGCCCATCGATACCGGCCGCGTTACCAACCGGCTTTTTTTTTTAAACAAGCGTACCAGACTCAGTCGCTAAGACATATTAGACATTTTTGCTAATATAGAAGGTCGGACGCCATAAACAAACAATCTTGAGAAAATTGAGTAAAGCGGAGTAACGCACGACCACGCATAAGGTGAGATGCGTTTTCCGTCTAGCTGAGTTTTGCAGGGGATTAATAGACATATTACTAGATAGCTCATGACTCTGTTCTGTTGCCCCTCTTCAGGCCATTTTGCCCTTATGTTGAGCAGCTCTAATCGGGCTTTGCTATTTTTGGCATTCCGCGTAGAACATATCAATCAAGAGAGGACATCTATATCTCTCCTATTGTAAGTAGTTGGAGGCCATCCTCTCTCTCCCCTTCCTCTCCCCCCTCCCCTAGCCCCCCACCCATCACAGTTAAATACAGTTTTCTGTAAAATCCTTGATTTCCAATTATTTCTCTTTTCAGAGTTGTACTCCGCAAAAAAAGAGACAGCGTTTTCTTTGTCTTATAGACGCCGTTTACTCATCTTTATGTATGTATTTCGGATAAATATTCCATTCCTCTATTAATGGTGAAGGATCGTGTCACATTATTCAGTTATAATCATTTCTCACTAGGTGCAAATCTAGGCCTTCTCTTTCTTCTTTTTATCTCTACTGGCATTTTGCTGCCATGCTGACTAAATCTATCCTTTTGCACGTTGCAAGTAATAAAAGACACAATCCCCTCTTATGTACGGGAGCTTGAAAACGCTAGCTTCTAGGTCACCTTGCAGCACACTATAAATAATCATGTAGTAGATCGAGTTTGCTTGGATGCTATGGATGCAGCGCAGAATTCTTAATGTGTTATATATTTATTTTCAAATGAGAAGATCCCCCAGTTTTTTATGTATATATATATGTATATATGAACCAAACGATCTTCAAATAACCACACTCCTGTCGTGGAAAAAACGAAGACACGGACCCAATGGCTGTAGTCAAGGAAATCTTTTAATCAATCCCTCGCTGGTTACGCGTTTCGAGCACCGAGTGCCCTTGGTCACACACCGCGCACCAGGTCAGCTACAAATTTATACATTTTTTTAACCAGTGATGCTCCACCCATTTTCGTGGGTCTCAAAGTATAGACATAGAAGAAACACGCGTTCACTTGACAACTACGTGCTCAACTCTATATACAATTGAAACAAAAACCTGTGTTAAATGAAAAGTTATAACTGCATGAATGCAATATTATTAACTCATTTAACCATGACCATGTACATATAATAATATAATTGTACAACTACATATATATTGTATATACACCCATACATCCCATATTAACTCATGTCCATTGAATTTCAAATCCATATATATATATATATACGTGCTATCCTATATACAATATCAACGTGTAATATAAAAAATATATATATAAAAATATATTTCTCTATACACCTATACCTATATACACATCTATACACCACAAAAATATATAATCCCTTCTTATCTACAAATATACATTCATTATCATCCTAATTTGGAAATTTCATAGCATTTATATGGACAAAAGGACCTATAACAATGTATAGTTATTGACAATACTTTAGAAGGATGTATGACATCAACCTGTACATGTATTTATAGCATGGCAACACAGATGTTCGATTGACCCACTGGTGTTAAATCAAAATATGATCTGTATTGGACAAATCGTGAAAGTGCAAAATCGTGAGTTAAAAACAAGTTGTTGGTTGACTTGAAATTCATTAGTCACCAATATATTCTTTAGAAAAGGAAAGAAAGATATAATTTACATGAAGACAAAAACCCTACAAGGTCAATGTGATAAATGAATCCTTGCTGGACTCCCATGTGATGCCTAGCTGGCGCCATCTGGTATCAGTTGTTATTTTCAGAACGACCTTGAGGAGAAAAATATGGAGAAAACCACGTAAGAATTTTGCGATGGATAAAGTTATAACAGATGATGCAAATCTTCAGTGGTGTTTAGCCCATTTGGGTACTTACTGTCTAATTCAATAATATATTCGGTTTCTTTTTTTCGGAGCAGTCTTTCTCTGTCGCCTCCTCGCATGAGGGGCGCAACCACATCAATAACATAATATGATAAGTTGGATAAATCATTATTATGTGTGGATTTGAAATGACGTGCTACTGGGTATGTATTATCACTGTTCACAATTGCACGTAAGTGCTGCAAGATTCTGGCGTGCACCTGTAGCTTGGTACTACCCACATAACGTAGGCCACAGGTGCACGTCAGAACATATATTGCAAACTCGCTGTGACAGTTGAAATATCCCCGGATGGCTTTCCTCCTAGAGCTGAAAGGTGTAAAATAATAAGATGTATTGACTCCAAATTTACACGCCCTACAGGAGGAACATTTAAAGAAACCTTTTTGTTTGAGCCAGGCATTACCATTGCTTAGTTCAGGATTATTCTTGACTAGACAGTTATGCATGCTAGGTGCTTTTTTGTATGTTATAATAGGGGCACTGGGGATAATCTCACCCAAGATACTGTCTGTTTGAAGAACAGACCAGTGTTTCTTCACAATAGATCTTATTTGTTTCTCTTGATTACTGAATGCCAGAATCAGTCGGGGAGCCGGATTGTCTAATTCCTGTTCTACAGTTTCACTTGTCAAAAGGGATTCCCGAGACTTGGCTCGGCATCGCCTAAGTGCACTGTTTAGAACCTTATTGTTATAACCCCGGGCTCTCAGTCTATTCATTGTGAACTGTGCCTCTTGTTCAAAGGTTTCTGGAGTGCTGCTAATTCTCTTAACTCTGAGCAACTCTCCATAAGGAATATTGGTGATTACGTGTTGGGGATGTTTGCTGCTGGCGTGTAATATACTGTTGCCCGCCGTTGGTTTACGATATAATGAAGTATTGACCACATTATTGGTAATGGCAACATGCACATCAAGGAAGTCTGCTTTCTCTCTGCTGATATGGGCCGTAAAGAACAGGTTATCATTGTTTTGATTCAAAGCATCAACAAAGACTCTAGCGCTTTCCTCATCCCCCTCCCAAATGCAAAACACATCATCAATAAACCGTTTCCAGTATCGAACCTGCTCAAATCCGGGAGTGTTGGTGAGACCGCGCTCCTCCCACCAGCCTACATGCAAGCATGCATAGCTGGGGGAGAAGCACGATCCCATCGCCACACCCCGTACTTGTCTCCATACATCTTTAGCAAACATGAAGTAATTGTTATTCAAACACCATTGCACTAGTTCACACAACATCTTGTTATGTGCGTAGTATTCACATGATCGGGAACCAAGATAATGCGTGATGGCATTCAGTCCTTTACTGTGGTCTATGGAAGTGTATAAAGACTCAATGTCCAAAGTTAAAATACACCAATTTTGACACCACTGGATAGAATTCAGTTTGGAGAGGAAGTCCCCCGTATCTTTTAGATAACTAGGCAAATCTTTAACAATGTCCTGCAGAAAAAAGTCTATATAGTGTGAAATGTTCTCCCCCACACTATTTATTGCCGCTATAATGGGACGCCCTGGAGTGGGGATTTTCTGCTTGTGGATCTTTGGGATCAAATACAATCTTGGTAACACCGGGTGTTCTCTGTGCAAGTAGTCAAACTCCGCTTGAGAGATCAAATTAGTTCTTTTGTAAGACAACAACATTTTCTTCAAATTGTCTTTGGCTCGTTTGTAGGCCATCCCATTGGATCTTTCATAGCAGGTGGGGTCATTTAACTGTCTCATGGCTTCAGCCACATACTCTTCCTTTCTCCATAAGACAATGTTACCCCCTTTATCGGATTTGTTAATAACAACTTCCTGATTTTGACTAAGTTTCTTCATTAGAGTATTGTATTGTATTGTCCTAGCATTGTTTCTATTGGATTGTGCCTGTATAGTACGGTTAAGTCTTTTTAAATCTTCCGTCACACACTCATGATAAATGTCAATTGCATCTTTAGGCATGACGGGTAAAAAGGTGCTTACCGGTTTGAAGGGACTCTCTCCAGCTCCTTTTTGGCGAATATCCACATTACTCAGTTCTCTTTGTGTGTTGAGAACACCATCCTCCACCGTTGTTGAGGCCGCCGTATTGCCCAGATCACATAGGGTGAGCAAAAGTCTAGCATCTCTCGCTGCCGGGGCTGCTGGAACTGTAGCTGTAGCCGTGACAATGGCACTGTTATTCACTGTTGTGCCCGTGGTACGCTCCCTATTTTTGGCAGCGTTTTTGGATGCAAAAAACTTTCTGAGTTTTAGTTTGCGAATAAATTTAAAAACATCCGCTCTTGTGTTTGTATAATTGAATGAACTTTCTGGGCAAAAATTGAGTCCTAGAGCCAATAACTGCTCTTCTGCTGTGGTAAGGGTAACATCGGAATATATATATATATATATATTACCTACTGGCGGTCGCCAGTAGGTATATATAGTTAGGATTTTTTCTCTATGGGTTTTTTGAAAATTCTATGTCTAATAACTTTGGCGTTTGTGGACGGAATTGGCTGAAATTTTCAGGAAAATGGCACATTTTGTTTCTGAGCAGCCCTTGAAAATTTGGGGGGGGTTCGTCCAGTGGGGGCCGAGAAAAAAGGGGGGTCCCAAAACGTGTTTTTAACATTGAGTTTTCCATAGGGCGGTTGGCCTCACTTTTAGCCCGAACGGCTGAATGGATTTGCACGAAACTTGGCAAAATTGTAGGGACTGGTAGCCCGATGTGCCTTTTGTAGGTCTCAATATATGTGCTCCAGTGGATTTTGAGAAATTAACGTTTAAAAAAAGATATATATCTGTAACAGCGGACCGGTTAGCGCTCTGGTTCGCGGACTTTTCGCTATTTAGGAAATGCAAATAACTTTGATGATACATATGGCGGTTCATCTCTAACAAGATAAGAAGCATAGGGATAGATTTATGATGACTGGCGCATCACCAGGGATGTGTTAGTCATTCTGTGCCGCTGTTCCGTCACCTATGGTGTGCTGCATTTACAATGCGGCGCATCATGGGGCAAAAACAGCACAGATGCGTGATGTATCTGTGCCGTAAAGGTGGCGCATTGCTGGAGTTGTATCGCAAGTGTGATGAAGCTCCAGCAAGGGTCGGGGGTGCCCCTGTCGCAGGGTTTCTGTTCTCACACAGAACTGTGGACAGAGGATTGGAACCTCGGCGAATTAGGGTGTCCCAAAACTCACGTTAGTAATCAAAAACTATTTAGCAAGCTAGGTACAGTGTCACATTGGATATAACAAACTCTCAATGTTTAGACAATCCAGAATATGAACTTATAGTACCTCAGGATACGTGGAACTCATGAACAGTCGGTCGTTATATATTTCTTAGAAACCAGAACATGGAGTTAAGAAGAACACATGTGTATTTGAAATGTTTATTTACTAATGCCGTCTTCTCAGGCGTAGTATCTTAGATAATACAAGTACAGATATTATCAGTAGCAAAATTACCAGCATAGTTACTAGTACATAAAAAGCGAATGGTGATAGTATGTTAACATGCTGTAAATGAATAAGAGTTAGCAACACTTATAAGCAGCCGCGGGCCGTGGAGGGAGTTACGGTGAGGCAGGGAGGCGGGGAGGGGGAGAAGCAGGGTGGAGAATACAAGTACACATATTATCAGTAGCAAAATTACCAGCATAGTTACTAGTACATAAAAAGCGAATGGTGACAGTATGTTAACATGCTGTAAATGAATAAGAGTTAGCAACACTTATAAGCAGCCGCGGGCCGTGGAGGGAGTTACGGTGGGGCAGGGAGGCGGGGAGGGGGAGGGGCAAGGTAGAGAGGGCTCCACCCTGCTTCTCCCCCTCCCCGCCTCCCTGCCTCACCGTAACTCCCTCCACGGCCCGCGGCTGCTTATATCTCACCCTCCCTAATACACATATTATATTATTTGCTAAGAAGGTCTCTTTGTGTTGGTTTAGGGCGTGCCCATACTTTAGTGTCTTAGATTTGAAGGAATCGCATCAGCATACACCAGCTCTCTCTTCATGTGAACCGCATCAACTATTGTGTATGTGTGTTCGGCAAAGCAATATAAAACCCGCCTCATGCCCAGAATTGGCAGAAGTTGCACTTATGTTATGAGTATGAAGTCGTGGAGATCAGACCTCATAACAATTCTGTATCGTGTTGTTCTTGAAACTTTAGCACTCGCTGTACAGATATAGTTTAACAAGTAAAGCAGATAGTAGACCAATAACATATTATTCTCATGTAAACCACGATGAACTACTAGGTGGAAAGCTAAAGCAACAACTAAGTGTCGTGTGCAGAAGTTGCAAAAAAGGAAAAATGGCGTTTAAACCGGTAATGAGCCCATGCTAACTTAACACGGTGTAAAGATATCCAGGACCTAGATGACACCTCCTCATGATCCGGAAACGAACTGAATAAGATAATAGAAGTGCCATCTCATGAGAGCAGATTGCAAGTTTATATGTGGACGGTCCGCAAGGTAAAGCATTAAAAACTAGGAAAATTCAATGCTAAAGAAAAATAAAACAGCCAAGTACTTTATCGAGTCTTAAGCCAATAGGCAAGGTAAATAATAAAAACTTGACAAATAAGTCAATGAATTGTCAATGAAATGCTAGTACTCAGCATATGAAACATGAAAAAGGTCTATGACATAACTGTGTATGCAAAATAAGCTGCAACAGCCTCCAATAGGAAGTCACCGTCTTCATCCGAAAACAGTTCAGCCATCCAATTTAAAAGCGGAAAAGAACATACGTGCTCTCCCAGCACCGGATCCTCTATCACCATCAGAGGACAGCTCGGTGGGTTTTCAAGAAAGCTGTGTTCCAAGAAAGACTGTGCTGCCGCCAGTAAATTCCAGGGACCAAGTAGTCCATGCATCAATGCCACAGCCATAATCCTTTCGCCAGGACAAATCAACTCGTGAGTAATGATAGGAGTCATCAGCTGATTAAAGTCGACGTCAGGAGAAACCGGTCCGCAGAGACACAAATCAATGGCCCAATCGAAATCACAGGTCAGGCAGTGAAATACAGGCTGGACACAGGTGAAGTAGGAGAACCGAAAAGATAATCCATATGCCGTGCTTAATATCGCCAACGGCATTGTGCCATAATATTCTAGCATGCGATTGCGGAACAGTGTCAGCAGCTGCAGGGTCGGAGGTTGCATAGGAGGGACATCCATATTTAAAAATGTAAAAAAGCACAAGAGCGTCCGCTGGTAATGCAAGTAAAAATGCAATCCACGAACCAGAGTGGAGAAAATGGAATGAAAGGGAGCAGGGATGACTCCAAAGATTTTCTCAAATGAAGTCACGAGACCACTGGTAACAACTTTAAAAAAGTGTGCCAGGGATTTTGTGGAGGATGCGTTAAAGATAGTCGGAAACATGTTGCTGAAATTGAAAGGCAAACCTGTGTACGGGTGTTCGCTATGTGAAGTACGAAAGTTTCACGGGCCGAACTCAAGGCCACCTCTCTCTGAGACAAAAGAGCTCTTATTCTTGTCATGCCGTTGAAACGTGTCCCAAGGTTGGTATTTGTGGCCAGATTGAAAACTCCCTATGTTCATGTGTGGGAGGAAATAGAACATTTCTGCAGCAAATAACCCGTTCACTTACTGTTACGATAAAAGGAATACTTTTAATTAACTCAGAACAATCTTCATTATTGAGCATCAAATAACTACCATTTTCCAACAACTTGAACGTGGGGATGATAGCAGGAACTGGCGTGCCTTGCAACACGCAAGCCATATTTGGTCGGTGTTTGTTGCATGAATCGTGTAACTGTATGTGCCTACACATTAGTGAATGATCTGGCGTCTCAGTGCATTCCTCTCCATTCAGATAAACTTCTTGATCATCTTTGAAACATCTGTATGTGTATGGAAGCGACCAGACCTCATGAACAAAAGCACTACCTAAAGGTTCATAAAGACCTATTGGTATATATTTCATACAATTTGAAAACTTATATAAAGCAAAAGGCAGCGTTATTAAACCGTGGATAAGGCATGTTGCCAAAAAACCCGCAATCCTCTGCTGATGATGTCACTGAGCATGTCATGAATGATGTAATATGTGACATCATCAGTAGTGGATTATGGGTAATAGTATCTCTAGTTTACTCCCCTATAGCTGTCTTTCTTTTAACATAAGTGTGTGTTTCCTTCCCTTATACTTACTGTTTTTGGTTCGCTTCCAGTTCGCGTACCAGCGAGCGAACTAGGAAGCGAACTAAGAGAAATAGAGGTTGGCACAGTTCCAAATATTGTACCAATTTTTTAATAACGGGGAGGTAGTTCTGAAAAGAACTTTTTTTTTTTTTTTCTGAACATTTTTTTTCTGTTTTTGAATTTTTCGGAACAGTTTTATATTTTTTTGGGTTTTTCTTGGAGGGGGCAATGAAAACGATTCATTGTAAAGGGCTCAACAGGAGCAACAAAACAAAAAAAAGAAGTATTTATTATTTTGGGCGTTTCGGACAAACTTGCATATGATAGTCAATAGCTCTGTTGATCAGAGTGATGCTTCTTTCTCCGTAGGAAATGAATCCATCGCAAAATACGCAGGTGTGTTTTACTTCACCAAATCTCATTTGTATATTTGGCACCATCTCCCTGCCCTCTGGTCCCGTTACTTCCGGTACAACAGATCTTCTGGCCATAATAGGGAGATTATCTAGGTCGTTCCGAAACTGTGCAGCACTGTAGTTGTTAGGATGCCACCTAGTCATATGGCGATGCATTGTGTAGTTTCCGAAACTGTATTTTTTGTCGGTCCCTCTGGACAGTCTATCTTGACATATAAGGCAAGTTACGTATCTTGCATTTACTTTTTTCTGACCTTTGGGAATTTTAAAAAATTGCCAAATGAAGTTTTCTTTCCGGTGAGACGTCCTGGGCTCCTCAGGCAAAAAGTGCCTCTCTTCGTGCTCGTCGTCCTGTTCCTCTTCTTCCTCTTCTTGCTGAATTATAACTTGAGCAGGTGGTCCACTCTTCCTTGGATGTGGTGGAGGTGGTGGGGAAGCACCAGCTGAAGCTACTAAAGAAGCCATTGCCCACTGGTAACAAAGGGTCTTTCTCTCACAATGATGAAAGTCAGAGTGAGGAAAGAAGGAGGGATTTTCATCATTTGGGAAAAACAAGAGTTCTCAACCAATCAAAAGTGTTCATTTTAGATTATATGACCTAGTCTTACATCATTAGGAAACCAAAAGTGAAATGAACCAATGAAAAGTGTTATTACCAAGTCACATGACTTGCTGTGTTTACGTTAAGCGCTTTGCAGGGCCTCCCTGTTTGCTTCCAGAAACCTGCGCTTTGGCACTCGCTTCGCGTACCAGTTCGCTAACGTAGCACGTCATATGACGTATCAAGCGACAACGTGGAACGTCATGCGGACGGGAGGCGTCACGATGTTGTTTTCTAACGCGGCACTTGCGGTAAAGAAACGTTTACCGGCTCGCGGTCTATTTCGCGGCATCAAGGTCAGCTAACGGGAAGCTTCCCGATTCGCGAAGCGGGAACGAAGAAAAAAAAATATTTAAAAAAAAAATTATTCATAAACATATAAAATATATTTTTGGATTTAAAGAAGAATACATTTTACAGCTACAGATATTAGCTGTTAAAAAACCAATGAAATTCACAGAAAAAACCATAGGTTATAGACCATATATAGTTAGGAATTAGCATTTACAAAACCTTGAAAATTCACTGAAAAAACCATAGGTTATAGACCATATATAGTTAGGAAATAGCATTTAGAAAACCTTATTTTACTCACACAAAACCATTGAAATTCCATATATAGTTAGTTGCACTAACTATATATCGCGCACCTGCAATCCACTGCTGATGATGTCACATATTACATCATTCATGACATGGTCAGTGACATCACTGATGACATCACTGATGACATCTCAAATGACATCACTGATGACATCACTGATGACAACATCCAGTGACTGTATGCTTCTGTAAAGTTAAAATATGTCTTACATATTGAAGAATGAGTGGATGTATAAGTGTCTGGATGAAGGATTTAGTAGGTGCATGACTGACTGTATAAGTGAGTGATTAAATGTGTCTCACTGAGTGCATGGGTTAGTGACTAAACTGTTTTAAATTGTGCATCATTGTGTCTGTTGTTTTGTAATCTGATGCATGTGTTGATCATTAGCTATATGACTAACTATATGGGTTATTGATTAGTTGCCCAAGTATTTGTATGGGAGACTGAGTGTGTGTGTGGGTGTCTGGGAGGTGTATGACTCTGTGCATAGATGTGTGAGCAGTTGATTCACTAGATGTATGGGTTCAAAAGTGCATGTGGAAACATCTGTATGGGCGGTTGACTGTGTGCATGAGTGTATTGGTGAGTGAATGGATATCTCAGTGCTACATGTCAAAGTAAGTACATATGTAAAACACAGTACATGTGATAGTTGACATATATAAATAACTGTGCATAAGAGCCAGTGAATGTGTGAGTGGCTGTATGGATTATTGTGAACTTGTATCAGGGATTGTATAACAGAGTAAATATGTGTTATTATATGTTCCAATAAGTAAGGTGTGTATAACTATATAGTTGAGGAAATCGAGGTGTGATTGATTCTTTGCAAGACTGACTAGGTGTGTGAGTAACTCCATGGATGAGTGACAGTCTGTGAGTGTCTGTTTACACTGAGTGTATCTAAGGTTATATTAGAGTCTGAAGAGGTTCATTGTATATCACATGAATGATGTCATCAGTGATGTGATCAGTAATGTCAAATGAGATGTCATCAGTGATGTCATCAGTGATGTCATTTGAGATGTCATCAGTGATGTCATCAGTGATGTCACTGACCATGTCATGAATGATGTAATATGTGACATCATCAGCAGTGGATTGCAGGTGCGCGATATATAGTTAGTGCAACTAACTATATATGGAATTTCAATGGTTTTGTGTGAGTAAAATAAGGTTTTCTAAATGCTATTTCCTAACTATATATGGTCTATAACCTATGGTTTTTTCAGTGAATATATATATATATATATATATGTCTTTGTTTATGTTGGCCCTGAAGAAGGTGATATAAAGTATCCATGTTCACCGAAACGTACGTAGGCCCTTTACACCTGAGATCCATGCTTGAGAAGAGTAAAAGAAATCAAGATCAAAGCAATATTTAATCTATGGAACATCAAGATACAAAATTGCGGATGTAAACATTTGTCAGTATCTGGAGTATCTCAGTTGTATTGCCTTCCTTTGTTGCTTTATTTGTTTCTACAGAGTTTGTGAGTGAGTATGCATGAGTAGTTGTGATGGTGAGATAGTTTAGGAATGAATGTTGTTGTGATTCTTTGCACTATTTAATCACATCTGGGGGTTATGTTGAGTTTTTTGCCTTAATTCTTGTATTTAATGAATATGACTAGCTATATATTTTTATAATGAACTTCTAAAACCTTTACAAATGTGTTTGTTTCTTGAAAATCAAATGAAAACAAATAGTAGAAGAAAAGAAAAATAAATAAAACGAAAAACAATATGTCTGTTTGAAACTTTTTCATATGTGTTGCATCCATTAAAATTGTAGATTGAGTCATTCTGAAATAACATAGGTCAGTTTAGAGGTTCCTTATTGGTGTTTTTTTGTTGCTTCTCCCTCCTCTAGACCTAAAATTAATTGTGGGAGTACCCTTTCATCTTATAACCATATAGTATGCTACAGGTGAACCCCTCAATACAGATTGAATTCTTCAAGATCCCAGCATGTTAATATATTTGGCGTAAACACCTTTACACATTACAATGTAAACCAGTCTAATAAATGCAAGAAGTGCTACTGTTGAAAAGGAGGCTATATATTATTTCATAAAATTTCTAATTCTGATACGTAAACCAGGAGAAACAGGAGCAGAGACAGTGCATATATACGCCATTGATCGTCTTGACTTAAAAAAAAAAAATACTTGTTCAGTCTTGTGCGGAAGTGTTTTAAGCCAAAGTTCTAAAAAGTGTGCAGCAATACCAAATTTTTTTAGGAGGAAAAGAAAAAACAGGGAATAGTTAATAAAGAAACCATTACTCAAAATTGCCTATGATATAAAACTCCATTTGGAATACTTAAATTTTAAAAATAGTGTGCCCATCTATCCTATTGCTGGCCTGATAATATAACCGTTCTATAAATGAGATCTCACCTTGGTAAGTCACCGTTCTGTACGAAGCCTAGAAATACCAATAAGTTCTTGTGGGTTCACAAGTGCATGTAGTCGGTCCTAGGTGGGAAATCTACACAGAAGTAAAATTTGCATGTCAGAAAGTTGCCCAATTGAGTTTCCATGTTTGGTTAAATATACGAAGCTTATATGGCTAAAAATATTTTGAGCAAAAAATTCCCTGTACAGTCAAAGATAGTCTAAATCTCAGATATATAAAAAATGTAATTGATACACAGATGCCTATACAGAATTTGATATCCTCAAGATGTCAAAGAGTGACCCATATGGGCCTAATCCCAAGAGTGGGCCAAACCATAGGCAACTGATTCGGCTGGACTCACCTTGATCCTTTGATAAGTGCTGGGATATTACAGTTGAACTCCGAAAGTAAGAATACGTCCGTCACAGTAATAATGTCACTAAATAGGTACAAACAATGAAATCAGGAATCGAGCATAAATAGAATATTTATATTGTGGGTAGCAACAAACAAGGTCAGATTGTCATAATTAAACAGCCACCTCACCTCTGTCCGTTTGCGTTCAGCGTGCCGACATAAATATTTCTCCTCCTCGGCGTGATGACTTCAAAGGTGTGCTAGGCTAAGTGATAAAGTTGTGGACATCACAGTAATCCTATTAGAAAAATAGGGCAATCACCCCAATGATAAAGTAAGGTCAGTGATATTAATTATGCAACCGAGTAGCTAGCAGATGAGAGATGCTGTGACGTATACATTTCTCACCTGCTTATCACAAGGTGGGACCGACAAAGGAAACTGAAAAGAGGTACTTATGCGGGACTGCTGACTTGTAGGGGGGAAATTCCCATAGGCTATGATATGCCTAAATTCCAAGAACAGAGACAAAGTAAATATATAAACAACCGCCATTGAGACATAAACGAACAACCGGGTGGCTTGGTATACAATCTCGAGTGCTCTGTATTGTGGTGGCCCACAGTCTATGTGCTAAACTTTCTAGGGAGTGTAATCAAACCTACACCGGGCAAACATAGAGCCCTCGTTTTAAAAAAGTATACTGCACCCCCAACACAGAAGCCTGCCATTTAGAGCCCAATCCTTAAACTATCACTAAAAGTTATCCTTCGAGAAAGTAATCACTAATGGCGCTTCTCCGACCATGCGCCCAACGAACTTCCTCAACCGTCATAAATTTCAAGCAAGTCAAAGCCGATCATCCATAATTAAAAGAAAACTACCATGCATCATTTACCTGATTTCACGATACGCCGGGTCCAAACGTCGAAACATAGTGGCATGTAAGATCCGTCTTTAAATAGCGTTTCATTTCCGCATATGACATAAGGAACACCATGTGCGAACGCTGAAGCGTGAGAAAAATAACTAGACCTGCACCCTGTCACATCGGAGCAAACAGGAAGTGGCCCTCAATGTGTTCATGTATATCCGGGTTAAACCCAGAGGAGCCAACACAAATCCCGATAATGAACCAGAGTGTAATGCGAAAAGCGATGTCATTTAGTAATCTGGCTGCCCTTTTCTTATAAATCCTAAACCGGAAATGGTACTGGCTAGGTAGATAAACATCCGGGTCAATCATGAAAGCGTCAGAGCAATATGAAAATACGGGAATACAAATACAAATAAGCCGATCGGTAATTTGGAATTCGAAAAATGCACTCTTAAACCAACAAGTACCTTCCACGCAAGTCATTGCACAGTAAAGAATTCTTATATATGTATTGTATATCTAACAAGGCAGAATCCAAGTGTCAGAATAATATACTTTGCGAGAAAAAATCCCACAAGGATAAGCATCACGATGAATATAAAGCCATGACGTGTGCAAAACATGGGGTTTGGGGTGACAAGAAGGAGAAATTAGAGAAATTATTACCAAGGCATCCTAAGTGATAAGAAGATACATACTTTTTTGGACATTGAACATGAAATAAAGAAACTTCATTAAATTCACTCTGTGATCTTTGGACTTCTTTTCTTGGTGCACGCCCACCATATCCATTTGCTGTAACTGATTTGATGAAGCTGTCTGTATGTTGTGCAGAGGGACTTCAGTATCTTACAGGATTTAATTGGCATTTGAATGGAATAGCTTTCCAAAAAAGTATTGAAGTTGTTTAGAAGAATGGTGGCATCGGATGTGGAGCCGATAGGTTGAGTGATCGATTCAAACACAAAGTTGTCTATGGAGAAGTTTTTGAAGGATCTGAAGGTTTGGTCTTCTCTTTTGTGTTGACCTTGGTTGCTAAGCAGGAAGACTGGGATGGCAAAGTGGTTGTCCGTACCTGGGGTATGGATCGTTTGCACTGGATTGTTAGCGATGTTAAGAAGACTATGTCAAGGATGTGACACTTGGAGTGTGTTGGTTGTGTGACGTGGAGTATCACTTTGAGTGCATCAATGAGGTTGCAGAGGGCCTCTCTTGTTTTTCTTCTGGGCTTGAGTTGTCTGGGAGGTTGAAGTCATCCAAGAGGAATGAGTGGGCATGTCTGGTGGACAAGATAAAGAGGAGATATAAGGGCATAATTTGAGGTGCAGCATAATCTCATTTTGCGCTATCTTAAATGTCATTTTATTTTTAGACTTGCCTGAATTTATTGTCCACTACCCTAAGGTTAACATGGCCTCTTTTCTATCTAGCAGTGACCTAATTTTGCAGTGCCCTTCCTCCATTTAGAACAGCTCATCCTTTAGCGCCTGTTCTGCCAGTAAATGCTGATGAGCGTAGAGTACTTATTTTTTATTCTTATATTTGTTGAGCTAATAAAACTCAGAATTATTGGGTTGTGCTGTACACTAGTGTATTTAAAACAGTAGAGATAAAATAGCAAAGCTGTAGTTATGCTTGCATGTTAAACCACATTTAAAAAAACTTTTTTTTATTCTTATACTGTGTTGCAGTTCAGCTTCATGGTTTCCGTACATGTTATTGCCTAGTAGCATAACACAGATAATCGGTTAAATATTGCTGATGTCCCGTTATGAATGTGTTATTGGTCAAACCTCGTTGTATGACATTAGACACACCGGTTACAAATCCCAGGGCCCTCAGCACAAGTGGTAGTGAGCGATCCTTTGATAGTACTTCACACCAAGTGCCTCAGTATGAATGCCTGTTTGAGATATCTACAGACAGTAGTCCATATTGTTTTGTTTAATAAAGCCAGACCCCTTCAGCTGTACGTGTTTGTGTGCCATTCAATAAGATTTACAACCTCCGCATGTTCATTATAATGAAGACATTCAGATCTAGATGTCCCAACAGACCATGGCAGGCATTACTGTATGTAGATCCTTTTGCTTGACTAGCACCAATATTGGATGAAGGATTCTCTGGAGAATTTGATTGAATTTCCAGCTGTTGACGGTAAAACCTGGTACTTCATCCTGACCAAGATCATTGACCCTGAACGTGTCCTTTGGCATTTCTACAAATTGTTTTAAAACGGAACATATTTCGATAATGATATCATGCCACGCTTACATAACTGGTGTCTTCTGCAACCTCAGCCCTGGCAAATGCTTATCAGCTGGAAGTCTTTAACAGATCTAATAATTTTGTTATGTATTTGAGAAGAAAATATAACTTGTAATTCAGCCTACCATGCTTGTATTCAATTTGGAAAATACATTCAATAATGATTTGAATAGGATCTTTACATATTGACTGACATTGACGATGCCAAATGTGTTATATAGTGTGCTTTTGAAAACTGCTTCCCCATTTTCACACATTAGAATTGTCCTTTTACACTTCCCGTTAGGGGATTGGTCACAGTCTGAAAGGGCTGTCAGTGATAACTTGTGGTTTCCTGATGCACCATTTCCAATGAGCGATATTGTGTTTTGAACACAACCCCTAATATAAATAATATAGTTACATAATGAAGATTATAAAAGACACAACAGGTGATGTGAGGAATACTTGCAATTAGTCTAAACATTGGCAAGCCCTCAGAGTTGAATTTCAACCCATTGTTTTGTTGCCCACAATGCCACCACTGATTAGACACAGCCACATATTACTCATTCTTGGTCCTGCTCCAGTAAGAACAGTTGGGTGCAACTTGGTCCCTGTGGCACAGTGAGCTAGGGCCCCACGTCTGGGCATAACCTTGGCCACTTAGGACGTTACATCAAACTAGATGGAAGTGATGCTGGCAAGTAGTCTAACCCCTGGCAATTTTTCCCAGTGGCATTCCACCCCATAATTCTTTTACCCATTATGCCACCTCAGATTAGGCCCAGTCATGTGCAAACCAGCCTTGGTCCTGCTACCCCAGGAGCAGTCCAGCCCAAACTACCAAGCCAGCTCCTCTCTAAACTGGCACACATGCATCCCAAGCCAGGTTTTGGCCTTTTTGGACATGCACCCCTCCATTATTATGTGTTTTTTTCTGAAAGGCAGAGAGATAAGCCGTAGCAGAGACATCATGATTGTGTGTGCAGACCCTGAGGACCTCCGATAAACCATATTGCGTTTTAGACAAATATTTTGGAAAATTGTATTAGTAAATGTACCACAGGCCCTTTTATTTTCAAAATGATCTGGGTGGGTGTCATGTGCATGGAGCAGCTCGTGACTGTCTCACTCTGAATAAACTTGTTATGTTTTGATTGTATGTGAAGGTTGGGAGGTTTACCGTTGGGATGCATTGTACTTGGAAGCTACGAATGAACCACACATATTTGCCTTTGAAGAAACCTTGTTGAAGTAATTGCTCTTCTCTGCTTCATGAATTATCTTAACCGGATACTTTGTAACAGTGGGCATAGATTTAGGCTTTTTCATTGTAAAAAGGATGGAATTTATGCCCTCCGGCCTCAAAGTTCACCAGTAATGCTGCGAAGTTTACTGCTAGCTTACATGTTCCAAGGTTGTTCCTGTGAAGTCACTTTCCACAGGGTGCCTGGTCCACAAATGATTAACGCATACTTGTAGACATACATATACACTTTGCATCGATTTCCAACTTTCTGACCATTCACATAAATGCACAGTACTACACATGGAAATCTACCATAATAGTTGATTTCCTTATGTGCTCTTCCTCTTCACTTTTGATGACCGCTTGAAAGAAAGCTAATCAGGATTGGTAAGTAAAGCAGGTGAAAAACAGCCATTACAACGCAGCTGTTACCACATATGGGGCCAGATGTAGGTAATCCCGTTTTACCGATTCTAAAATACCGAATTTTACCGATTCGTTATTTCAGAATCGGAAAATGGGATGTAGGTAAAAAATCGGTAAAATATACCGAATCGGTAAAAATCGGAATCTCCGATTCGGTAAAATCCGAATCTGTAATACCCATTCATCCGTTTGGGCCTTCAGGCCCATAGGAATGAATGGGAATTACCAATTCGGTATTACCGAATCGGAGATACAAAATACAACCAATTGAGCTTGTCAACCAATCAGGTTCATCCACCACACCCCACAAAAAAGCAACAGAGGAACCAACCAATGTAATGCATCTACCCCACCCCACAACCAGGAAGTGGCCACACCCATGCAGGTGCAGAATAACTGAACATTCTGGAGAGCTGTGAGACACTAAGCAACTGGCTGCCCTGAGCTGAGCTGAAGTGCACAATGGAATCCCAGGACTCACAGAGGGAAGGAGAAGAGCGCAAAAGAAAACTGAAATTCAGCACAGCTGAACTGCAGGTGCTGGTGGAGGAGGTTGTGAGACACCACACCCAGCTATTTGGTAAGCAGTCTCTGCATGTTGCAGAGTCTGTGAAAAGAAACACCTGGCTGGGGATCCAGTCAAAGGTGAATGCCATTGGGGTCACAACACGGGAAATTAATGACCTTAAAAAACGGTGGTATGATCTCAGGATCATAACCAAAAAAAAAGCTGGCAGCACAGAAAAAAGAAGCCAGTGCCACAGGGGGAGGAAGGAGCAGAGCACCTGCCCTAAGAGACCTGGAGCAGCTGGTGGAGTCCACCCTGGAGCCAGAGAGTGTCCAAGGGATAGTGGATGCCGACAGCTCAGCAGAGCTGCATCAAAACAAGGTAAGCTGCATGGACATCAATCCCCCCCCCCCCCGTCCCCAATGTGGTTGTGTGTTTCACACTCCAGTACAGGTTTTAGAATCATGGGAGATGTAGTTATTTAAACATACATCACTACATTCATCACAGAAAAGAGCAAGGCATGCCACACACTACATCCATAAGCAGTTGAGGACTTTGCAATTGTGTGACAGGAATGTGATTTAATAATGACACACAGGTGTACAGCACCACTGAGCCAATGTCCATATCTGTCCACAGGAGAGTCATCGCGCAAGACAGCACAGGAAGGGGAGAAGAGGGCACCCCAAACGGAAAGGAGTGAGGACGCAGGCACAAGTGCAGGGCAAAGCCGCCACCCGCACCCACAGCACAGGCAGCATGAACACCAGAGCGACTCACCACAGCACAGCCTTGTCCGCCTCTGCTGTACGACTCACCACAGCAGGACCCACCAGCACTCTCTCCCACACCAGCTACAGATTACTCAGAACTGGAAAGGCCAAGGAGGCATGATGTGCCCCCTCTCAGAATCTTGGAGACGTCCGATGAAGATGATAGGGAGGGTGACACCCAAACGGCTACACTAGAGGCAAACAAGGCTGGGCAGCAGTCCGCATCTGAAGGTGTGCGTACCAGTGCCAGATGCCTTAGGGTACGGGAGAGAAGCACAACTCAGGATGGAGAGGGGGTCTTCTGTGGGCTGGAGGCCACAATGGTCAAAGTGCAGCGCCTGCAGGCAAAAGGAATATTATCAGTTCAGAGACAGGTGCGCCAGTTAAACACCAAGATGGGCAACATAGACCGGGGCATTAGCTCCATGGCAGAGAGCATGAAAGATATGGCAGATGGAATAAGGGACATGTCGCAGGCCATGATGGCTCTCAGTGAAAATCTAAAGTCAGACCGCACACAGAGGCGCCGGGAGAGGCAGTTTATGCAGCAAAATACAAAGGCAATCAACCGTCTTGCAACAGCCACCTCCCTGCTATGTCGGTGCTCTGTGGCCATGCAAGAGGGCCTTGTGCACTGCTGCACAGATGTGTCTAGGGGGATGGGGAGAGTGACATCTGCCATGGAACTGCTACTGACCAACCAGTCAGCCAACGCTGAGGACCTAGGTGTGGGGGACACTGAAGACACCACCAGCAGGAGCAGCAGTAGCACTCCCATACCAGACATACGAAGAAGCAGCAGGCGCCAATCTGCTGACCTTGGGTCTACAGCCACGTTTGAGACCCAGCCTCGGGCATCCCACACTGTTGTGCGTGGGCGCAAACAATAATGCGGCCCACACTCCACAGGACATGTCAGGGTGAAGTAACCTGTGACCGCCCAGTGAGGTAGTCAGACATTGGAGTACCATGGTGTGCCATTAGTAATTTGCTGTAGTGCCCATTAAACTACGTCATTCACATACAAAGCCTGGCTGTGTCTCCTTACTTATTTAGAAATAGCTGCTTGTGATCTCTGCCCGTCTCAGTCTCCCATCTGTTGCTGGCGCTGCTCCTGCTACATAGTGCTCTGGCTGTTCAGTTCCATTATCAATGCCCTCATTATGTGTTATTTCCACTTCTGTGCCCTTCTTGGTGGCAAGGTTGTGCAGCCTTGCACAGGTCGCAATGATTTTACAGCAGATGATAGAAGTGTACTACCATGCACCTCCGCTCTTGTGGAGGCAGCGGAACCTGCTTTTTAGAAGTCCAAATGTGCGTTCAACAATGTTGCGTGTAGCTCTGTTTGTCACAGTGTAACACCTCTCACTCCTGGTAGATGGATTCAGGTAGGGGGTGAGGACAAAGGCCTGCACAGCATAAGCGCTATCGCCTAGGTGGAAAAGAGTGCTATTAGTTACATACTCAAAATACATTCATCTGCAGTAACTATCAGGGTGTGTCACCGTTATTTACCTAGCAGGTATCATTCCCCAAATTCTCCAGCAGCAAGGCGTGTGTAGATCCCACTGTTACGGAACATTTAGGAGTCGTGGGTGCTCCAAGGGAATTTGGCCACAATGTCTGTTATGATGTTGCCAGCGTTGCATATCACCTGCACATTGATTTAGTGGGTTGACTTTCGGTTCCTGTATATGTATTCTGTGGATGCAGGTGGGCAGATTGGGATGTCGGTGCCATCTATACAGCCTATGACGTGAGGGAAGTGTGCCAGTTGATAGAACTCAGTTTTGGTCTTCAGCATTTCTGTGTGTGTCAGGGAAGCTGATGTAATGATGCATTCTCTGCATCATGGCCTCCAGGAACTTCCTGAAGAAACGGGACAGGCAGCTCTGGGACACCCCACCTACCGCAGCAATCACACTCTGGTAACTCCCAGATGCAAGCAGGTATAGGCTACACAGCACATGGGGTGGGATGGCGTGCGCCCTTGGTGTTGGGTGCTCCAGGAGTGGTTGCAGGTCCCTGATCAAGTCCAGGATGGTTTGAGGGTGTAGCCTGTACCTTTGCAATATCTCTGCCTCAGTGAGTTGAAAGAGCGTAATCCTCTGCCTGTAGACTTGCTCCTCCCTTCTCCAGATCCTCTCTCCTGCTGCCTGTAGCCGTAGCCGCCTTGCAATGATGTAGAATGCCGCCATTATGGTCACACTGTTGCATTTTGGGGCCTTTTTTATAGCCTGCACCTGGTTACCACCTTCTTTCACTACATGGTAAATACCGACTCTTAAAATACCGAATTCCATGAAATTCTGTATTTTTGAGGTTTCCTACATCTCAAAACTCATTTTTTACCATTTCTTGTTTACCGATTCAGTAAATAAGAATTCGGTAAATTCCGAATCTGTAATTTACCGACTCTTGTTTACCGAATCGGTCTATTTTAGCCTCTTACATCTCAAAAGCAAAATACCGGTCGGTAACGGCCGAAATTCGGTATTTTTGGCTGTTACCGACCGGTATTTGGCTACCTACTTCTGGCCCATAGCCTTCACCACGCATGTGTTACAACGCATACACTGTTACTACGCATATCCTTTCCCATGCATTTTTTTCAACGCATATGCCTTTCCCACGCATGCCTTTACAATGAATTACGTTTTAAAGGTATGTATGTTAAAGGTATATATATGGTATTGGTGGTAAGTGTATATGTGTGGTAAGGGGGCCAAACCTATCTGAGTCATTAGAGGAAACGGAGAGACCCTTCCACTTCCTCTTTATGATGTGCGCTGCTCCTTAGAGTAGCTGCCCGGTCGTTGTGGAGCGGTAAGGGGGATTGGGCCTGGGGCAGAGGGCTACAGTTGTAGGCTTTTGGGCTAGGGTGGGTATTTTTAAAAAGGGCTGTGGGTCGGGGCGTGGCACGCAGGAGTCTGCTTTTAGGGCTCAGGGGAGGGATATTTTTTAGAAGGACTGGAGTACGGGGGTGGGTCCGCTTTTAGGGCTCAGGGGAGGGATATTTTTTAAAAGGGCAGGGGCCAGGGGGAGGGTGCACCAGGGACCGATTTCAGGGCTCAGGGCAGGGGTCAGGTAATACCTTTACCAAGCATATGCCTTTAACATTCATGTGTTCACAACATAATTAGTCGTAAGGGCATGCCTGGTAAAGGCATATTCGTTGTTAAAAAATGTGTAGTAAAGGTTGTGTGTGGTAATAGCATTCGTGTTGTAACGCATGCGTGGGAAAGGCATATATTGCAACGGAATACCTTATCATCATACAACCAAAGCAGGTGTGTTTGTTCTGTTTACGGATAAAATATTATTTCCCATCATGATATTTGGGACATCCTCTTCCTTTCGCCACCCTAAACACACTTTCCTTCCAGGGTGGGCAAACAGTGCAAAATGTTGTGAATACTCACAAAAATATAAGTATGTGGAGGCTCCAAACATTTTATGTGTCTGTCATACCCTGTCACAACATATTTCCAGCTAATTACCCTAAATCTAATAGTGCAGGAAATCTGGAGTTACTGAAGTACTTTGGGCTTGGTGTAAAAATAAATACCAGATTGCAAACCAACAAATGCAAATTGCACTCTGACTGGTTTGCAACCTAGAGTGCGTCTTGCGATGCGACTGCTCAAGTAATCAGCTGCATTGCAAAATGTGGATTTGTAAGGATTCACAAAACCACCTGCCTAATGATTGTCATTTAGGCAGGAGTCTTTCTGTGACCGATGAAACACAACATTTGGAGAGGAGAAGGGTAGGAACACTGTACGTCCCATCACAAACTCAAACCAATCACAAGCAAGAGCACAATGGCAATTGGAACAAAAGGAAGTGATGAAGTGTTAGGCAGAATTGTGATCCAGTACAAAAATCCAGAATATGGATATGACTGAAATGTTGTCTCCTATCTAGGGAAAGTCATTCTTTATGGAAGAGGAAACCTCACGCACTTAATAGTGTTATGCTTCATCATCAGCATCCTCTCTCAACTGTACCGGAAGGAGGAAGTTCGTAGATAAATTCTACTGGACAAAGCAAAAGGGTATCCAGTTAATCTAAAAATACCTAGGTTTTCCTAGATTATTACATTTATTAGCAGGACACTAGGTATGACTAAAAAATAAGCGTGGACGGGGGAGGTCGAGTCCGCCCTGGTGGCATTGTCTTACCAGGGTTGGGAGAGGATGCTGATAAGGAAGCATGACACTATTATGTGTGTGAGGTTTTCTCTTCCATAAAGGCTGACTTTCCCTAGATAGGAGATATTTCAAGCATATCCATGATCTGGATTTTTGTACTGGACCACAACTCTGGTATACCGTGCATCTTTCTTTTGTTCCAATTGCCACCACACTCTTGCGTGTGATTGGTCTTTCTCTGGCCTTCTGTGAATGGGATTGAGACCTGCTAAGGACAGGAGACCTCTACCTCTATTCCTGCGGTCGCCTTTTTTGGACATTGGGGAGATTGAGTACTCCCTTGGGCCACTATCTGCTCCCATCACAACTGGACAACACAATTATGAAAGGGAAATCTGTCTCTAGGAACAGCTTCTCCTTTGCAAATCAGTTATGACCCCAACTTAGTTTGTTGGCCTGTAACTGATCAATGGTTTGCGACTGCAGTTGTTGTAACAGACCATTCGTACATAGCATTCCAAATTGCAAATGTGAGGGCGCCTCTTTCACGTCCCAACAAAAGTTAAAAGCAAGCGAGACATGCTTGTGTGATTCACTAAGTACATTTTGTATATTTTAAAACACTCTTGTGACTGCTGAATAGTTTTGTAACAATGGGCCCTAAGTCCCGTTCATGTGTTTAAGACTACACAGATCTCGGATCCTCCACCTCCTGATTTTTTTTCCCCATTTAAGTTATACTTAATTACGCAAAAATATCTCTGAATCGGGCTCAGGATATTTATACTTAATAGAATTATATAATAAGTAGTTGAATTAAAACAATCTATAAACTTTAAAAAGATCAACTGTTGTGTTTCCGTGCCCCCACTCCAAGTAAAAAAGACTGCATAATTGTGATGTTTTTGCAATGACATTGACATAGCAGCTGTATTAAAGCAAGTACTAGAACGTTTGGATTTTCAGTATGCCTAGTGGTACTGAAATTAACAAACACAATTGGCAAAATTACTGTTAAAAGAAAGTGTCTGGCGGTAAGGTTTTGTAAATGATGCCGCTGTCTCAACAAGAGCCTGAGCGCAATACAAATTAATCGTTAGCAGACGTTTCTTGCCTTTGCATAATGCATACAGTATGCTGCTTGCAATAATAGCGGAATGTGACACACATGCTCCATCTGTAGATGGTTAAAACACGTAATGCGAAAGGAGAGGATTAATTCTGTGCACCACATTACTTTTCTGTCTAATTTGGGACACATTGTTTCTTATCTCTTGGTTTTCTCTTTTGCAGGAAGAATGCTTCTTGAACTTGGAGGCGCCAATTGCACGAGTGTGTGGATATGACACACCTTTTCCTCACATCTTTGAACCTTTCTATATCCCAGACAAATGGAAATGCTTTGATGCTCTAAGAAAAATGATAAACTACTGATTGAGAGGTACGAATCTTCTTGTTAACACTGTTAAAAATCTGAAAGTATTCAGTTGTGTGCTTGTTGCGCAGTACTGTAATTCCTGTATACATTTGCAGTAAATTAAACATATTCAGGAACCTCAAGCTCACCAAGGTTTCTTCCCCCTTGCCTCTTCCATGCCAGGGTGGGAGCAAGTGATCTGTGGAACTTCTGTGATAAATTGTTGTGAAGAGAGGTGTTTTCTTGAGAAGGTAAATCAGGATTTTTTCTACAGGCATTTCGATTACCTAGTTGTCTTGGGACGACAATTTCGCACACCCTCGAATGAGCTGCTGGATGGTGTTACACTTGTTTTCTTGAAAAGTAGGTGGCCTTCTCATGGAACATATTCTGCTTGACCCAGTAAGGCATATGCAACAGAAACAATTGATTGACAGAATGCTAGATAATACAAACATTCACCCCCAGTCACAATGATCTGGGTTTAATCCTTCATGCTGTTGCTCACCACACCACCCCAGTTTGGACCCAGCAATATGCAAATCAGTCTTGACCCTTTTCCTTGTGAGAACAGTCCAGTACGAACTGCCAAGCCAGGTCCTCCGGGAACCGGAAACAAGCATCTTGGGACCGGTTTCAGGGCATCACTCTTCATCAGCCAAACTAGCTTTAATCCAGTGGTGTAGTGAGCACGGGACTCACGTCTGGTCATACCCTTCCCACTTAGGGCTGCATATGCCAATAAAACAATTGATGGACGGAATGCTGGACAATGCAAACATTCACCCCCAGTCAGAAGGAACTGGGTTAAATCCATCATTCTTATGCTCACCACACCACCCCAGTTTGGACCCAGCCATATGCAAATCAGTCTTGACCCTGGTCCTTGTGGGAACAGTCCAGCCCAAACTGCCACGCCTGGTCCTCCTTGGACCGGAAACAAGCATCCTTTACTTCTTTCAGCCGTCTTGTTCAATCAATCAGGTTACTTGTAAAGCGCTACTACTCACCTGTAAAGGTCTCAAGGTGCTGGAGGGGGCAGCTGGTCCACCGGAGGCGCTGTGGGTCAGTCGAACAGCCAGGTCCTAAAGTCCCTCCTGAATTGAGGCAGTTACAGTGGTTGTCTGAGGTGGAGAGGCAGGTTGTTGCAGGTCTTTGCTGTGAGGTATGAGAAGGATCTTCCTCCGGCTGTCGTCTTTTGGATAGATGGGATGGTAGCCAGGGCCAGTTGGGCGGAGCAGAGGTCTCTGGTGGGTGCGTGGAATGCGAGGCAGTGGTTAAGGTATATAGTCCTGCATTGTGTAGAGCTTCGTAGACATGCGTGAGGAGCTTGAAGGTGATTCTTTTGTTGACTGGGAGCCAGTGAAGGTCTCTCGGGTGGCCAGTGAAGTGGCTACAGCGGGGTATGTTGAGTATGAGTCTGTCAGAGGCGTTTAGAATGTTCTGCAGTTTCTTGAGGAGTTTCTGGGTGATGCCGGCATAGAGTGTGTTGCCGTAGTCGATTCTGCTGCTTATAAGTGCTAATGCTCGAGAAATGCTCAAGCTCCACTTGAGGGTATTTGCACAGCTCATTGTTCCATTTCTGGCTCTGGATCCTTTCTTTGACTCTGCTCTGGCCGTTTGGTTGCTCAGAAAACAAGCACTGGCAAAGCCAATAGGTCACAGCAATTTGAGAGCTATTGGCATGGTCAATGTATTTTAGGCATTAGTTATCTAGTGGAATAGATTAGATGTATGTGGTGTGGAGTTTAAATATGTGTAGTGTAAATATGTGGCATGGTGCAGAGTGGATTTATGCAGTGGAGTTGAATTATGTGGCATGATCTTGAATTATATTGCGTGGAGGGAAATTTGTGGCTCGTAGTGGAATTGTGTGACATCGATTGATGCGTAGTGGAATGTAGCATGAGGTGCTGTGGAATTATGTGTATAGTAATTATGTGGTGTTGGGTGTAGTGTAATTATGTGGAGTGGGATTGTGTGTCATGGAGTGGAATTGTGTGGTGTGGTATTGTGTGTTGTGGAATGGCATGTGGTGTGGTGTTGAATTATGTGGCATGATGTGGAAATCTGTGGTGCGTTGGGTGTTTGTGGTGTGTGATGGATTTATGTGTTGTGGAGTTGAATTCTGTGTCGTGTAATTGTGTGCTGTTGATTCATGCATTACACAGTGTTTCATAACCGAGGTCCTGATCACATCCTGCACTTTTTGAAGTCAAGCATGTCTAACCCTCCTCCTCTGCCTCATGTCATCAGTTTTCACTACTTTTAACTGCTCCCCCCAAGTGACCACTCAAGTTCTCCCAGCCCGTATCATATGGCCAAACAAAGATCTGAAGGACACCAACAAATGGAAGTGGACGATAACTACCTACACTGGCTGTGGTTGTTCATAACAAATGGGATAATGAGGACTATAATACAGAGCCAAGCTACACAGGAAATGGCGAGTGAGTTGAGCATAGAATCCTAGCCAAACTACATAGCATGAGAGTAAGAGAAAAGCTCAAAACGAACCTAGCTAGTGAAAAGAAAACGGCATGGTATTGCAACAAAAATAGAGAAATTGCACAAAAGCAGAAGCAACAGAACTAATAGGGTGCAAGGGTACAAACAGGAAACAGCAACTATGCAGAGGAGATAGCTGGGGATGTCTTCCCTCTTTTTTTTAAATTTTTTTTTTTTACGAGTAGTGACACTCAACACCCTTAGCCCCAGACTGCAAGATGTTGGTGGTATTATAGTCTACTAAGTGAAATGCATTGTTTATATACAACTGGTATTCTGAACTCATATTTGAAAGTTCTTTCTTACATGATAATAAAAATGTGAACTAAAATATTTGCCTATGAGCAATATATATAAGCGTGTAAGCCTTGATTTATCCATGTTTTCTGGCTTCGCTCTGTACATATCAGCCACTAAATGGATATCTATTTGACTGCCATAACGTTTTTTTTACCTCATTTTTTATTTTTATAGTTTCTCTTTAGTCTGAACTCGACCCTCAGATATTGAAGGCTTTTTATATGAGCACCAGTTAACTGATATAAGAACACACAAATTTTTGTGGTGTTTTTAGGCAGAGGGAGATTAAGTGATTTGTCAGGAATCCCAGGATGTTGAGCAGCCGACACAGAGACTGGGACCTAGTGGGACCAATGTTGGCTGCTGTGGCCATAATGCCACGTAATGTTTAGTGAAGTGGGTTCATTAAATCTGATTCTGCCCAATGCTGCCTCTGCACTTAGCCCCTAGCCCAATCCGAGGTATGACATTCGTTAAAAAATTGAATAGAAACTATGCAGTTATTTGGAGGGTTACTTCAGTGGTCAACTTCAGTGCCTAAGACTTGGAGATGCAAGCACCTTTTGAAAAAGTGCTTCTACAATTGTCACTAAGAATTTTGTTTTGAATGCTTCTTTTTTGTCAAATGTGTATGTGTTAAAGTACTTTTTAGGGGGCGGGGCAGGGGAGCAGCATCTCGTAGTGAATCTGTCCTCTCGTTGGGCACCTGAACGATTTTACGTGTAAAGCCACTTGATACAGAAACAGTTAGAAATTAGTTAGTAGATGGCGCTTTATTCTGGTGCCAAGATAGCAATATTATATGCGTGCAGTAGCAACTTGTGGGCTTCGGTAAAGTTGGGAAAAGGACATGCACCATGATCCCTCATTCATTGACTTCCGTCTTTAAGAAAGATGATTATATCTGTTATCTGATCGCTGCAATTTAGATCCTGGTGCTAGACGTAACAAAAAAATAAAAAAAACTTTGCGTCCTTACGTGAAAGCACTAACGCTGCCAGGAGAGTATGGGCCACTCAATCTGTCCCCGGCCCCCAAACACCGATAGCCTTGTGACACCAATTCAGATCATTATCAAGGCATCCTTTGGCACCGCGATCTCCTAGACCACGGAAGTGAAGACCAACTGCGGTCCGGAAGCCATACTCGGAGAAAATTAACAAGGGGAAGCAGCGAAAGCACAGCAAGCAGTTCTAAATGCACTACATGTTACAAAATCACACTAGAACTGCTCTGCTCTCTCGATGAACCCTGTCCTGTTCTGCATGTTACTAGAAGATCGACTAGACTGTCAAATGCCTTTCCCTAGGCAACTGTACAGTTCGGCTCCTGTCCGCTGGTCACAACGAAAAATATGAAATAATTCACTGAGAGTATAACCTTTAAAAAACATAGATTATACAAATTAATCTTCTTAAAGTAATTAATAGTACTTTAAGACGCACACAAATAATTTTGAAATTAACATATGTTACACACTACAAGTATAACTTGTGAGTAATGGAAAACACAGCATGAAGCGCCCCCTGTCTCTTTGCTTACTTTGCATCTAGTGATGGTACTCCATTCCAAGATGGGCGATATGTTTACACACAGTCAATTTGACGTGCCATCTCTTAATTTAATTGCGTGCAGGATTCACTACCAGTACTTATGTTCCTAAAATACTGTGGACGCGTAACAAGTTCCCCCCCCCCCCCCCCCCCCCCCCAAACTTACCTATTGTGGCATGGATCTTGAAAGTAAACAGGTGCCCTTGGAAAACATCGCCTGATATTCGACCTCTGTCTTTGAATGCACATCAAATGTGATGGGATAAGAACAAGATTTACAGGCCTGTTTAAAAAATGCTTAACCTATAACATTTAACACAGTCTTATGCTGCCCTGTCAGAGCTCTGGTGATTTTACAAACCTTGGTGAAACATGTTTCACGGTTACCAGTTACTTACCTCACAAACACACGTGTGTTTTTTTGTATTTTTGCAAACTGAAGATTTATAAACATTGTATATTCAGAGCTGTCCTCCTTTTTAGGTCTCGTGTAGCTTTGCAGCGCAATGCACTGCTCGCTCTGCGAGACCTTTTGTGATCAAGGAGATTTCAGAAGGGGACTAGAAACCCCGCCCATCCTTTTCATTGGGTCCCGTCAGCCTTTTCTGCTAAACGCTAGCTTCCCCTTGAAAAGGATGCTTCTTGGTTACGACCCTGTCTCCCTTTTGGAGTGGGTCGTCAGCTTCACGGCTGTCGTGAAGCAATTTCTTATCTAAATAGGCGTATTATCCAGTCTGGATGGACCGTCCGAAAAGGAGACAGGGTGGTAGCGTCATTCAGAGGACAATGGCGTTCAGCAGCATTACCCGAATGGGTAATGCTGTGATTTTTTAGATTGTGCCAAGCACGCAGAAATTGACAATTTGAACATAGACGCTGTGTGAACATTACAGCTACAGGAATAAGATAGAACAAAGGAAGCTGTCACATAACCTTTTGTCAATGCTGTATTTTCTTTACCTGATTGTTAGGTTTGTGAAGATTGTTAGGCGGGCCTCTTCAGAAAAGCTGTACCGCTGTGCATCAGTTTGTGCACTAATTGTGGCCACTGCGATCATCATGTCGCTATACTTGTTTTTTAATAACATTATCCTTCAAATCGATTTTAGAAAAAAACTTGCACCTAAATAGGTTTGTTAGCCTTTGTAAAGCTGACAATTTTGCTGCTTTACCCTAATCTTGTGGTTGTCAGCTAAATGTGGAGACGCAGAACCACTTTTGTTTTAATCTCCTGCATCCGCGCACCGTCCATGAAAAACATCTCAACCTTCCCTCCAAACACACCCCTCTTCCCTCAGTGCCCAGCCTCTCCAATATCTTATAAAGGAAGCAATAACATGCACACTCCAAACGTTGGTACACTCTGCATGACGTGCCCTTTGTCAACGTTTGCTTTTAAAAACAACTCTAGGCAGATCATCTACGCAACCACAAGACTATAGCATGCCACTGGAATAGAACTATAATGTCAGAATAACTGGAAAATGCTAGTTTATGAATACAATACAAACAGCCCCTCTCTGCATTCAACTTCATATTTCTCTGTTTGAACCCAGGAATAAAAAGTCAAAATACAACGGGTTATTTCAGTGTTCAAAGGCATATGGTGCATCCAATGAAAGTGCCTCACCAAGCTCGCCCTGTGTCCCTGTGCTTTAGCGTGTGCTGTACTGGCTGTTTCTGCTTCAAGCTGTAGGTGGGGGCATGCAAACAAAAGTCAGCCATGATTGTTGTCCAGCATTCCCCATAAAGTGAAGCTCTCAATGACAATACTAGCCACAAGAGTCCTCCGGCAACAAGCGGCACCAAACCTCCTCCTCACCCACAAACAAACCCACACGGCTTTAACAAAAGACCTCTAAATCAGTCTCCAATGGTACAGCTCAGCCTTCTCCCATTACAGGGCAGTGTCACAAAAAATAGGAGGACAGGCGCTGCCCTTGTACAGCACCATTCTACGTTTGCTCTCGTTATTCCGTGAAACAGTATAAAAGTGTGTATTGGAATTTAAAAAAAGGTTATAGTAATAAAGAAGCATTTGCAATGCAATAGGTCTCGCAATTGCTAGATTTAGAGCTATTGTCATTGTAAATGACAAGGCCTTTTATTTATGTTTTAAAAAACAAAAGATAAATAAAATTCATTGTCATTTACAATGTCAATAGCTCAAATTCGCGTAAATGAGACCTAATGCATTGCAAATTCTTGTTACGGATGGCGTCAAGGAAACTTGTGTCTGTACATCAAGTCCTTTTGATTTTAATAAAATGATATTGATAATGTACTTAAAGGGTCATTCACTGAGCTCTCTTCATGCATTGGTGTATTCTGTCATTCACACTTCGCTGCCGCCCACTATAGCATACAGCATGGGGCAATGGGTCAGAATGCTTGAGCCACTGGCTTACTCACTTCGAGTGACTGCATTTTGCTCTTTCACAAGGAGTATCACTGCACACAAGGTGCTTCCTTTCAATGGTAGTGTTCTTATGTTTCTTTCTTATTACTTTATTGTTGGTATTGTGTGTAGAGACAGATCTGAAAGCAGGTCGCTTTCTACCAGATGCAAGCACAGGAAACATTCCAGCTTTATGAGTTCCTGTCTCCTGCAAATGCTATTATAAATTCTTTTTGGAGTGGCCTTTGTTTACCTGAGTGCTGATATTTTACAGTATACCAAAGTGTTTCTCTTTGAAACTAAGCTGTTTTTATAAAGCTACCCTCTTTTTAGTATGCAATGAAGTGCATTTATAGCTGCACTCCTGCATGTTATGCTGGTATTGTTTTAATTGAAGGCTCCAGTTATACCATATTAGTCTGTGTGTTTGCTTGTTTTCTGGCATTCTAGTGTGCTTTCAGTGCTCCTCTATGCTGTGCTTGTATAGACATTTCACTATCTTGTAACTAATCAAAGCTGTGCCGTTTATTTCAGTTTTTTGGTCTGCCTGTCTACCAGTCTGTCTTTCTGCCCATCTACTTGTCTGTCTATCTTTTTTTCTGGCTATATCTACCTCTGTATATCTTTACACAATTGTCTGACTGTGTATGCAACTCTATCTACATATGCAACACTATTGTTTGATACAACTCTCTCTATCGGTCTTTGCAACCCTCTATATTTATCTGTCTTTATCGCCCTTTCTATTTTTAATAACGTTTTTTTTTAATTACAAAAGAAGCATTAGCAAAGACCAGTGACTGGCAGCCAGCACCAGATCAGTTGGCTTTTGTTCGGCTGGTGGTAGCCAAGGCCTTTTGATGTGACTAAATATATAAGTACAACCTAGTTACTTATAGGGGTTTTCTGACAGGCGTGCTCCATTAGTCTGTTATGTCTTTCACATTGTTCTTCCACCCACTCCAGCATGCATAATGGGGCAGTGGGTCATCCCACTTCAGCTACTGGCTGATGACCGACTTCATTGTGAGTTTCAGCATGCTGCCCTTTCATAAGGAGCAATTCCACACACAAAGTAGTTCTCTACGGGGAAGGGACTGCATAACACATTTTGTGTTTAAGTTAAGCAGGATGTCTGTGGTAGTGGATTTTCACTCTGTCTCTCTTTCTCTCTCACTCCCTTCTCCCTTGTGTGCAAAGGTAAAATCCATAATCTGCAGGAAATATTTTCTCTCTCTCTCTCTCTCTCTACATATATATATATATATATACATATATATATATATATATTCACTGAAAAAAACATAGGTTATAGACCATATATAGTTAGGAATTAGCATTTAAAAAACCTTATTTTACTCACACAAAACCATTGAAATTCCATATATAGTTAGTTGCACTAACTATATAACGCGCACCCGCAATCCACTGCTGATCATGTCACATATTACATCATTCATGACATGGTCAGTGACATCACTGATGACATCACTGATGACATCTCAAATGACATCACTGATGACATCAATGATGACATCTCATTTGACATCATTCTTGTGCTAATACGATAAACCTCTTCAGACTCTAATATAACCTTAGATACACTCAGTGTATACAGACACTCACACACTGTCACTCATCCATGGAGTTACTCACACACCTAGTCAGTCATGCAAATAAACAATCTCACCTCCATTTCTTCAACTATACAGTTATACACACCTTACTTATTCAAACATATACTAACACATATTTACTCTCTTATACAATCCCTGATACAAGTTCACAATGATCCATACAACCACTCACACATTCAGTGGCTCTCATGCACAGTTATTTATATATGCCAACTCTCACATGTACTGTGTTTTACATATGTACTTACTATGACATGTAGCATTGAGATATCCATTCACTCAATACACTCATGCACACAGTCAACTGCCCATGTAGCTGTTTCCACATGCACTCTTGAACTCATACACCATGGTTTTTTCAGTGAATTTTCAAGGTTTTGTAAATGCTAATTCCTAACTATATATGGTCTATAACCTATGGTTTTTTCAGTGAATTTTCAAGGTTTTGTAAATGCTAATTCCTAACTATATATGGTCTATAACCTATGTTTTTTTCAGTGAATTTCATTGGTTTTTTAACAGCTAATATCTGTAGCTGTAAAATGTATTCTTCTTTAAATCCCAAAATATATTTTATATGTTTATTAATAACTTTTTTTAAATATTTTTTTTTCTTCGTTCCCGCTTCGCGAATCGGGAAGCTTCCCGTTAGCTGACCTTGATGCCGCGAAATAGACCGCGAGCCGGTAAACGTTTCTTTACCGCAACTGCCGCGTTAGAAAACAACATCATCACGCCTCCCGTCCGCATGACGTTTCGCGTTGTCGCGTGATACGTCATATGACGTGCTACGTTAGCGAAGTGGTACGCTTACCGAGTCGCAAAGCACAGGTTTCTGGAAGCAAACCGGGAGGCCCTGCAAAGCGCGTAACGTAAACACAGCAGGTCATGTGACTTGGTAATAACACTTTTCATTGGTTCATTTCACTTTTGGTTTCCTAATGATGTAAGACTAGGTCATATAATATAAAATGAACACTTTTCATTGGTTGAGAACTATTGTTTTTCCCAAATGATGAAAATCCCTCCTTCTTTCCTCACTCTGACTTTCATCATTGTGAGAGAAAGACCCTTTGTTACCAGTGGGCAATGGCTTCTTTAGTAGCTTCAGCTGGTGCTTCCCCACCACCTCCACCACATCCAAGGAAGAGTGGACCACCTGCTCAAGTTATAATTCAGCAAGAAGAGGAAGAAGAGGAACAGGACGACGAGCACGAAGAGAGGCACTTTTTGCCTGAGGAGCCCAGGACGTCTCACCGGAAAGAAAACTTCATTTGGCAATTTTTTAAAATTCCCAAAGGTCAGAAAAAAGTAAATGCAAGATACGTAACTTGCCTTATATGTCAAGATAGACTGTCCAGAGGGACCGACAAAAAATACAGTTTCGGAAACTACACAATGCATCGCCATATGACTAGGTGGCATCCTAACAACTACAGTGCTGCACAGTTTCGTAACGACCTAGATAATCTCCCTATTATGGCCAGAAGATCTGTTGTACCGGAAGTAACTGGACCAGAGGGCAGGGAGATGGTGCCAAATATACAAACAAGATTTCGTGAAGTAAAACAAGTCTGCGTACATTGCAGTGGATTCATTTGCTACGGAGAAAGAAGCATCACTCTGATCAACAGAGCTATTGACTATCATATGCAAGTTTGTACGAAACGCCCCAAATAATAAATTCTTTTTTTTTGTTTTGTTGCTCCTGTTGAGCCCTTTACAATGAATCGTTTTCGTTGCCCCCTCCGAAAAAAAACAAAAAAAAATATAAAACTGTTCAGAAAAATTCAAAAAAAGTAAAAAAATGTTCAGAAAAATAATAAAAAAAATATAAAACAACAAAAACAATTAAAAAAAAAGTTCTTTTCAGAACTACCTCCCCGTTATTAAAAAATTGGTACAATATTTGGAACTGTGCCAACCTCTATTTCTCTTAGTTCGCTTCCCAGTTCGCTCCCCGGTACGCGAACCGGAAGCGAACCCAAAAAAATGTTTTTAAAAAAAGAACAGTAAGTATAAGGGAAGGAAACAGACAGTTATGTTAAAAGAAAGACAGCTATAGGGGAGTAAACTAGAGATACTATTACCCGTAATCCACTGCTGATGATGTCACATATTACATCATTCATGACATGCTCAATGACATCATCAGCAGAGGATTGCGGGTAACAGTATCCCTAGTTTATTCCCTATAGCTGTGTTTCTTTTAACATAACTGTCTGTTTCCTTCCCTTATACTTACTGTTCTTTTTAAAAAAAAAATTTTAGATCAGTCAGAAACAGTGAAAGTAATGAAATATAAAAGACTACGTACAATATAAGCACTGTATGCAACAACTTTGACACTTACAGAAGCCTCACCTTCTCCATGCCTCCTACACAGTTCTACATGTACATCATAAATGCAAACAGAACAGAATTAATTATACATGTTAAATGGTTTATTTTTGCTGTTCTCAGAATGTATCAAATTTCACTAAAACAGTGACTTGAAGGTATTCATCATATAACAGCGGGGAAAAAAAAACACAATCAAAATGATTGTGTTTAAAAAACCCATACAACATAACAAATCAGAATTCAGAACTCCTTAAAGTTAACTTACTTTCCATGACGGCCAAGGATGTCCTATGAACAGCTTACACTCTGTTGTGCTGTTATTACTTTCAACCCGCCACTTTCTGAAAGAAAACCTCCATCGTTTTCAAAAACATGTTACATACAATAAATGACTTCTCGCTCTCTACCACACGTTTCCACAAGGCCAAATCGTGTCTGAGCCATTTATAACTCTTAGAATTCTTTTAAACCAATCCCGTCATGTTGTATTTCCGCAACTTTCACAATTAAAATGTTGAAGATCATTTTCACAATCCTGGACTAGTAATATCTTCCCCTTCTTGCTCAATCATGTTCTACATTTCCTATCACACTGATACTGCTTACTATGAAGCAGACTTACACTACCTTTATGACTAGTACAATTATTTAATTCTCTACATCACTTTTAATCACAAAGCAATGTAAAACAGTAGACAGCATTGCAGACTTACATTCCCTCTACTCCATGTTTTGATTGGCTGCTTCAATTAGCTTATAAAAAGAAACAGTTTTTCTGAACTCATTCAAAGTGCACGTATTTCTCCATGACGTCCAGTGTTATGATAAGAAGTTATGTCTCTATACTACATTTATCCTCAAGGCCAAATCGTGTAGGAGCCATAGAACTTCTTAAAATTCCTCAGAGCACATCCCGAGATTCTTTCCCTAAAATTTTGGTTTTAAAAACACCAGGTAAGAGTTTTTAAGGTCATACGGCAATTTTTTTTTGAAAATTAAAACAGAATCATTGCAGAATGACCAGCCATTTCTACACTTTAAATAAGCTGTATAATGTCCTGATGTTATTGAAGGACCATCATGATATATAATTGCTACAGTTACAAAAGTCCTTCCTGATATTGACAACTGTGAAGCCACAACATTTTTAATTAAAGTTGTCAATTTTGTTCCATCAGGCCTACATCGTTGGAACATTAAAATGACATACTGGCCATATGTTCGTATAAATAATGTGGACATCATTTCAGATTTACATTGGCTACACTCCATGTTGTGATCAGCTGCTTTTACTAGCTTATTAAAAGAGACTGATTTACTGTCTGGCAAAGTTAAATATATAAATCTTTCTGAGTCTACACTAGTAGTACTTGATACCCTACAGTTCTCGCAGTCGTGCTGCCATTGATAAGAAAGCCCAAACAGGTGATCTACATCTACACCTTCATCATGCAATACATCAAGCATATACATTAAAAACTCCTGACAATCTTGCTGACTATTTTGAGAGAATTGTGTTTGGCCTGAACATCTGTCTAACAGATTTCGAATTTCAGACACACTTTCTATGTTTGTTCTATCAGTGCTACATTTCTCTAACACAGAATTTAACAAACTGCAAAATCTTTGATCAGAATTGACCACAATCTCTTCTTTTACATTTTCTAGAGAAAACAAAACATTAACCACTCCATTAGCATAGCAGTTGACACCAGAACTGTTTTCAAATTGAAAACCAACAACATCTTCAACAGAATCCTTTTTGTTTCTGCTTATAATTTCAGGTTCATCAACTTTACGTCTTTTTGCTACAACCTCCCCAGTATTGGTCACATTTCTTCGTTTCCGGCCTACCACACGTTTCTCAAACAAAGGATACTGAGGCAAATGTGGCGCATACTCTCTTCTTAACCTATTGTATTCCTTAACACAATCTAGATCCGCACAAATGTTTGTGACATCACACTCAATCAAGTACAATCCCGATAAAGTTCTAACTCG
Organism: Lissotriton helveticus; assembly: GCF_964261635.1. Classification (NCBI taxonomy): domain Eukaryota; kingdom Metazoa; phylum Chordata; class Amphibia; order Caudata; family Salamandridae; genus Lissotriton; species Lissotriton helveticus. Next base: position 653,882,858 of record NC_136067.1, read on the forward strand.
TGACAATGCCACATATGCCATACCCTCCTTGAACACAGAACTGCCAATATTCACCAATGCACAGTCTACACTTAAACCTTGCGATTTATGGATTGTCACCGCATATGTCAAGCAAACAGGAAACTGCTTACGACGAACATATAAGTCTTTTACAAGCAAGAATCTAGCAGAACAACGACCAATTAGCTGTACTTCCTCAATGCCATCAAATTTAATTTTTAAAAATTCAATTCCATCTCTATTTCTGTATTTCACAAAATCAACAACATTACCCATTGATCCATTTACCAGACCTCTTTCAACATGTAAATTCCTTCTTAAAATTATACGGCAGTTCAAGCACACATTCAGAGTCTTTTCAAAACCCGCAGTTTTAGATATACTCTTCTCTAATGAATCCAATTTTGTTTTCAGATTCTCAGACAAAATAATTGTTGATCCCATATGCTCTACTCTGTCAATAGCTTCCAGTTTCACAATCTCTTGCTTTTCTAAATGCAACATTTTGTTATTGAATTTGGCACATTCTGCAAGAGTTGGCATCAAACATATTCCAGATTTTTTCTCAGTAACTTTCTGAAAAATATTCTCAGGCACAACATCTTCGTCTGGATATAAATTTGTCAGTAATCGTGCATGTAAAGCTTCTTTCCCATGCTCGGTCACTTTTCCAATCCTAACATCTTGTAGAATAGTCTTGTAAACTTCATCCTTTGCCTGACGCATATTTTCATGCAGTTCAGCATAATTGAAGTTTAACCATATATTGACGTTGCCAATGCTCCCTAAGCACTTCCTGGTATCTTCATGCGTGAGCATTTTGAACACAGGTTGCCCTTTCACTGGTGTCAGCTGCAGAAGATCTCCGAAAACAATGATGTGTTTGCCACCAAATAACACATCATACTCTGTTTTGAGAACTTCTTGCATTCTCAAATGCACAAAGGCAAGCATGACATTGGAAACCATGCTTACTTCGTCAATGATAAGAAGTTTCATTTTCCTCAAGACTCTTGAAACTTCAAAACAAGCATCTCCAGATAGCTTGTGATATTCTAATTTGTTGTCATGCTCCACTGGCAGCATCAGTAAACGATGTAAAGTAATCCCTTTAATGTTATGTGCTGCCAGTCCAGTTGGAGCGGTGACAACACAAGACAGCGATGACTCTGTCCTTTCCTGCAAATAACATGAAATTGCTTTAATAAGGAAACTTTTTCCAGTTCCCGCTTCTCCACTCACGTACAGTCGGACAGGCTTCAACGACGTACATGAGCACTCTTTCTTGTCATGACTTAATCCATGATCAATTTGCATGGTAATCTCGTCATATATTTTCCTCTGCTCAACGTTGAGTTGTCTTTCCAACTCTTCTAAGTTAACCGCATCCTCCTGAGCATGTGCCATGGCTCTTTCCACTTCATTCATAGCAGTGGCAGCTTCATTTTCGATAAGTGGTCCTCCTAGTGGATCCTGACTCAATGAAGCATAACTCTGACTGTCCTGAGAACTGTCTCTGGCAATCTCGGCTGCAATCGTTGCTTCCTGCTCAATTTCCACATTCAACATTTCTACATATTTGGGAAAAGCAGGACATTCTATGGTCTCCTTGGCAGCATTGAATGAGTCTTCAATAACAAAGGAAATCTCCAAGCAGTTCCTCTTCTGCACGCCAAGGCTTAAAAAGTTGCAAAAGTGCTAAATAGAAAAACTCCTTTTTTTCAGGAGATTCGCCACTCAATTTTCGATGGTTTATCAAGTGGCATTTTCTTTGCTTGACCAGACATCCCTCACTTCCTATTACAGCATACACTCCTTTCTCAGTATCTTCTTTGATGTTCCTCTTGAATATGTAATTTTGCAGAACCTCATACAGACAAACATTCTCGAGGTGACTGCTTCGATTTGGATAATATGTATCCAACATGTTGCTCTTCAAAATGTCGGTACTGTTTGGCTCCTTTTCCGCCAAATACTCAATTTCCCGCACAGGTTTCAGAACTCGATTACGCGTTGCAGCAAGACCAACACTCGCCCAAACGATACTCCTGGACTTGGCATAGAGACTTGCTGAAGACAACCGGTCAGAACATTCGTAAGCTCCGATTTCTCGATGCGACAACATCTTCAGACTGAAACTGTACAACTTCTTGCTGAGGCTCTTTTCATGGGAAATGTCCTCCCACATATCCTTCAATTCTGTCTTCTCTTTTTTGGTGATGTAAGATGTCACATACCGAGCCACAGCCATACAGTTATCAGCCACAAACTGTATATCCATGTTAGCATTCCACATGGACAAAATCACCGGGTTGTAGTCGTTGATGTACTTAGACTCTTCGTTCCTCTTCAAATTGTATGTGTTTTTAGGTGATTTCTTCATCACATTATGTCGCAGCGAAGACATCAAACTGTTCACTCTTCCTTTAGAAATCACCGGTCGTGGAAAGCCGAAACGACATTTGGTGTAGAACTTGTCTTTGTTCCGGAATTTACGACGACAGTACTTTCCACATCGATGGCTTTGGAAACGTAGAACTTTTTCTCTTAGGCTTTTTTTCTCCTTTGCGTTTGGAACAGCACACGTAGAATACTGTTCTATGAAACTCATCACTGAGTCTTCTGCATCCGTTCCAAATTTAGGTGCATCCTTGATCCACAGCAACATATGTATATGAGGAGCACCTCTTGCTTGGTACTCCTTCCTCCAGAAGAAATCCAACACCTCTCCAAGAGGTGGATTCTTCTTATTCATGATGAAAGACATCATACCTTCAAATCTATGATTGAAGTACCTACATACATTGACTGGATCCAAAGAGCACAGTTCTCCGGGTGTCTTGAATTCAATGTTTTCTACGTTAGCATTTGCCTCTCGTAGAAATTCAAGTAAGTCTTCCCAGCCATACTCAGCACAGCTCAAAGTGAGGAACCATGTGGGAGTTCCTAAGTTCCTCAGCATACATTTTAAATCACCATGACGACGGTACCAGTACTCATTAGTACCACGCTGACACGCCATGAGATTAATCAGGTGAGAATCCAAAATACTGTCTTGGACATTGACTTTATCCATAAAGTCACTTGCCGAGATGTTTTGCATGTGTATACCACTTTTCAAGATGTGGTTCACTGCATATGACAGTCCAGACAGATCGCTTTCAAACAGGAGATGAAACAAATAAGGAATGCATTGTCGAAACCTAGGATCTCCTGCATACAATCGCAAAGTCCGGTATTCAGAAGCAGGAATTTGATGAGGTCGCTCATCATATCTTCCTCCCTGACCTGTTGGAAAAAGCTGTGGGAAACACCGAGCTTCCAAACTTTCCTCCCAAACACTAATGGGACTCCCTTTCGCTTGTTTCATTTGAAACAACTCAATAGCATTCCCCATGACTTCCTTGGAATGCAAAGGATGAACACTATAATGTTCATATATTTCTTCACTAGTACAGGGTTCTACTTTCTCAATTTGACCAGCACACAAATCGCTATCCTCTTCCTCACTTACTTCCTCTTCTGCAACATATACATTTTTATAGTATTTATTATATTTTTTCAAATACAATGTTGCCCTTTTGACTTTCCTAACATCTACTAAATCTTGCCATATTTTCTTATTCTTTGTCGGAACCCCATTAACTAAGATAACAAGAGGTTCCTCTTCCACTTTTTCTACTCCAATTGTGTTAATGTTTTTCTTCAAATCTAGAGGCAAATAAACAACTCTTCCCTTTAATCCTCTCTGTAAATCTGATGGAGGCAATTTCCCTGTCTTTGGCTCCATTCTTACAATAGCCTGGAAGGGATGGATACTTTGAATCAAAATAGATTCATAAGTATTTAAATCCTTCAATTCAGAAGGAATCTCAACCAATTCCAGATTATTATGAACTGCTCTAGCAGGCATCTGGTTTTGATTTAATTTGTTACAACAATAAGTACACACACGTTGATCCAATCCCAAATCAAAACAATTTTCTACCATCAAGTATGTTGTAAAATCCTTCCATTCACTATTATTTTCCCTTTCACTTTTTGCATATAAATCCACTAACTTAGTCTGATTCTTATAATAAGTGCGTCGACAACACACACAAGTGAAATTTGGCCTCTCACTTGATTTCACCTCAAACGTCGCAATTTCCCTCTGGAAATTATCTGTACTGGAAACCTGTACACTATCTTCCACATTACTCTCTTCTTCTTGGTCAATTTCAACATTCTCCTCTTTACTTCCAAAGTAACAAAACTCAATTTCTTCACATATATTCTTCACATCTATTTCAGAACCATGCAAAAGAGCAGCGCATAATTGTTTAAGCATAATTGCTGGACTCTTAGCATAATACAACATTCTAACTAATTTCCTCACTTTATTATGATGCACTGCTAGCATCCTGAAATGATGAAAAACACTCTGGCATACTCTCCTGGAAAGACAAGCCAGTGAATGACCATGCAAACCTATCACTTCTCTCACTCTGCAAGGATCTAATTCTTGCAACAACTTCATTTTCTGCTTCAAACTTTTCTTATTAAATGACCGTATAAAATCACAAAGCAAATTGATGGAATCCTGTCGTACACTGCAAATACTACTACACTTCCAGGTGTACACAGGACCCTTAGGACGTCTCCCTAAAACCTCATTACCTAACACCTCTTCTATCTCTGTTGTCACAAGTTTTTCTTTTTCAACTGGACAACCATCTTTCACTTCATAACCTCGACCACTGATGTCAACTGCATGCACCAAATCATTATCCTGGAAATAACTCTCCTCATTAAAAAATGCCTCAGAGCTTGAACTATGCATCCATTCTCCAGAAAAAACTTCACAAAAATTACTACGATTAACTATTCTCTTCCATCTACTATTTCTTTTGAAATCATAAATTGCCTTGTTTAGCTTCCTAATTCTATTGATTGTCAAAATAAATAACTTACGTTTAATTTCAAATGCCTGATCAATAACTTTCTCAACTATTTTTTTTCTCTTATAAAAAACCACTTTCTGTTGACCTTTCTTAATATTTTTTAACAAATTGCCAATTATCCTGTTGCGGAACATTCGTTTACGAATGTCCCTAAACTGTTGTTTCCTTCTACTTTCATGCATAGAGTTATCTCTTACTCTAGCAGTAACATTTCTCATTGGCCTTTCCTTACCGTTTGAATTGCTTCTCCTTTTCTGGACTGAAACATTTTCTGTAGTAATATTTTTTTTACTAGAGATATTTCTTATGAATGTTTTTGTACTCTTACCCGGTGCTTTCTTGGTGACTTGACAAATCTTTTTGTTAGAGGACTGCTGCTTTTTTTATTCACCTGCTGTCTTTGACGTTTTGCAGCCTTTCTCACTCTTTCTTTGCTTGGCATCCTAAAATCTTGAAATAATCTGCAGTTGAATCTGTGGTAAAATATAATAAAAAATGTTATTAACCACTATTACCCAACAGTAAATTAATAACAGTCATCAAAAACTTAACACACTACTTAACATTTTTACATAGAAGAATTTTTTGTACATGGCAAATTTAGAATACAGAAATAGCAGAAAAGAAATGGAATTTATATTCATTTTACCTGTGCTGTTTTATATATGAATCTGATCTAATTTTATGACCATATTTTAATATTTTATTGAAGACACTACACATAACCTGTTTTTGAAGGTGTCTTTATTTTTAAATTAAACGGTTTACATATTTACTTTTTATTTATTATAAATTTATAAAATAAATGTTTATAGTTCCATAGGCTCAAGCAAGTCAGCTTCCCATCCTATGTCATACAATTCTGACAAATCTGCATCCTCATCACGTTCTTCTTCATCCTCAGGATTGAAATCATCCAAGGGGATCAACATCCACTGATGTTTCAATTACGAGTTCAATGATGAGGTCGAAATCAACTGATTGCTGATTGTCGCTCATGTTGATGTTGTCTTTATCTTTAAAGAAAGATAACAACAATGAGATGTTGCACAGTAAGAGACAAATCTCAGAGATTATAATAGTAAAATTGTTTAACAAGAGTAACATTTTGCAGCTATTATTTAACCATGTCCAACGATGCTGAGGAGCAGAGGAGGTGAAGCCTATCTCCAATTTTTCTCTGAACAGGACTCATCTCTTCTTAACCTTGGATAAACCTCACCGACTCTGTGTCCCCTGCACATAATTAAATGTAAAGGGGCAGATTTATATTAACTAGCACATCCCCAGGGATGCACCAGTTAACATGCACCGCTGCTCTGCCACCCACGGTGTGCCGCATTTACAATCAGATAGGACAAAGCTACATCAAAACCCTGCGCCTGCTTGAAGCAGGCATAGATCTTGACGCAGGTAGGCTGAAAGCTAAAGCAACAACTAAGTGTTGTGTGCAGAAGTTGCAAAAAAGGAAAAATGGCGTTTAAACCAGTAATGAGCCCATGCTAACTTAACACAGAGTAAAGATATCCAGGATCTACATCAGTTTGGGGTTCACGAACCTGGCAGGTACAAGGCACTGAGGCTTTGCACCGTGCATGTCTCATCCCAAATCATATGTTGTTTGTGAATGAAACAATTTCCCAGACCAAATGCTTTGGATTGGCGACTTCTAAAAAATTAAACACCCCTACTATCCCGGAGTTACAGGAATATGATGCTTGGAGTAATTTTACTCGTTGTCCATTAAAGATTTACAGGCCCTACTCCGTAATTCTTCCTTTAACATTTCCAGTATAAATCCAAAAGGTTGACTGCTTTGGCAACGTGCCTTATCCACGGTTTAATAACGCTGCCTTTTGCTTTATATAAGTTTTCAAATTGTATGAAATATATACCAATAGGTGGGTATTAAACTTTAGGTAGTGGTTTTCTTCATGAGGTCTGGTCGCTTCCATACACATACAGATTTTCAAAGATGATCAAGAAGTTTATCTGAATAGAGAGGAATGCACTGAGACGCCAGATCATTCACTAATGTGTAGGCGCATACAGTTACACGGTTCATGCAACAAACACCGACCAAATATGGCTTGCGTGTTGCAAGGCACGCCAGTTCCTGCTATCATCCCCACGTTCAAGTTGTTGGAAAATGGTAGTTATTTGATGCTCAATAATGAAGATTGTTCTGGGTTAATTAAAAGTATTCCTTTTATCGTAACAGTAAGTGAAAGGGTTATTTGCTGCAGAAATGTTCTATTTCCTCCCACACATGAACATAGGGAGTTTTCAATCTGGCCACAAATACCAACCTTGGGAGCACATTTCAACGGCATGGCAAGAATAAGAGCTCTTTTGTCTCAGAGAGAGGTGGCCTTGACTTCGGCCCGTGAAACTTTCGTGCTTCACATAGCGAACACCCGTACAGAGGTGCAGACCCTTTTAAATACAGATTCGCCTTTCCATTTCAGCAAGATGGTTCGGACTATCTCTAACGCGTCCTCTACAAAGGGCCTGGCGCACTTTTTTAAAGTTGTTACCAGTGGTCTCGTGACTTCATTTGAGAAAATCTTTGGAATCATCCCTGCTTTCTTTCATTCTATTTTTTCCACTGTGCTTGGTGGATTCCCATTTTTACTTGCATTACCAGCGGACGCTCTTGTGCTTTTTTACATTTTTAAATATGGATGTCCCTCCTGTGCAAGCTCCCGCCCTGCAGCTGCTCACGCTGTTCCGCAATCGCATGCTTGAATATTATGGCACAATGCCGTTGGCGATATTAAGCACGGCATATGGATTATCTTTTCGATTCTCCTACTTCACCTGTGTCCAGCCTGTATTTCACTGCCTGACCTGTGATTTCGATTGGGCCATTGATTTGTGTCTCTGCGGACCGGTTTCTCCTGACGTCGACTTTAATCAGCTGATGAGTCCTATCATTACTCACGAGTTGGTTTGTCCTGGCGAAAGGATTATGGCTGTGGCATTGATCCATGGACTAATTGGTCCCTGGAATTTACTGGCGGCAACACAGTCTTTCTTGGAACAGAGCTTTCTTGAAAACCCACCGAGCTGTCCTCTGATGGTGATAGAGGATCCGGTGCTGGGAGAGCACGTATGTTCTTTTCCGCTTTTAAATTGGATGGCTGAACTCTTTTCGGATGAAGACGGTGACTTCCTATTAGAGGCTGTTGCAGCTTATTTTGCATACACAGTTATGTCATAGACCTTTTTCATGTTTGATATGCTGAGTACTAGCATTTCATTGACAATTCATTGACTTATTTGTCAAGTTTTTATTATTTAGTTTGCCTATTGGCTTAAGCCTCGATAAAGTAGTTGGCTGTTTTATTTTTCTTTAGCATTAAATGTTCCTAGTTTTTAATGTTTTACCTTGCGGACCGTCCACATATAAAGTTGCAATCTGCTCTCATGAGATGGCACTTCTATTATCTTATTCAGTTCGTTTCCGGATCATGGGGAGGTGTCATGTAGATCCTATATATCTTTACACCGTGTTAAGTTAGCATGGACTCATTACCGGTTTAAATGCCATTTTTCCTTTTTTGCAACTTCTGCACACGACACTTAGTTGTTGCTTTAGCTTTCAACCTAATAGTTCATCGTGATTTACATGAGAATAATATGTTATTGCTCTACTATCTGCTTTACTTGTTAAACTATATCTGTACAGCGAGTGCTGAAGTTTCAAGAACAACACGATACAGAATTGTTATGAGGTCTGATCTCCACGACTTCATACTCATAGCATAAGTGCAGCTTCTGCCAATTCTGGGCATGAGGCGGGTTTTATATTGCTTTGCCGAACACACATACACAACACTTGATGCGGTTCACATGAAGAGAGAGCTGGTGTATGCTGATGTGATTCCTTCAAATCTAAGACACTAAAGTATGGGCACGCCCTAAACCAACACAAAGAGACCTTCTTAGCAAATAATATAATATGTGTATTAGGGAGGGTGAGATATAAGCAGCCGCGGGCCGTGGAGGGAGTTACGGTGGGGTAGGGAGGCGGGGAGGGGGAGGGGCAGGGTGGAGCCCTCTCCACCCTGCCCCTCCCCCTCCCCGCCTCCCTGCCCCACCGTAACTCCCTCCACGGCCCGCGGCTGCTTATAAGTGTTGCTAACTCTTATTCATTTACAGCATGTTAACATACTGTCACCATTCGCTTTTTATGTACTAGTAACTATGCTGGTAATTTTGCTACTGATAATATGTGTACTTGTATTATCTAAGATACTACGCCTGAGAAGACGGCATTAGTAAATAAACATTTCAAATACACATGTGTTCTTCTTAACTCCATGTTCTGGTTTCTAAGAAATATATAACGACCGACTGTTCATGAGTTCCACGTATCCTGAGGTACTATAAGTTCATATTCTGGATTGTCTAAACATTGAGAGTTTGTTATATCCAATGTGACACTGTACCTAGCTTGCTAAGGGGTTTTTGATTACTAAGGTGAGTTTTGGGGCACCCTAATTCGCCGAGGTTCCAATCCTCTGTCCACAGTTCTGTGTGAGAACAGAAACCCTGCGACAGGGGCACCCCTGAGCCTTGCTGGAGCTTCATCACACTTGCGATACAACTCCAGCAATGCGCCACCTTTACGGCACAGATACGTCACGCATCTGTGCTGTTTTTGCCCCATGATGCGCCGCATTGTAAATGCAGCACACCATAGGTGACGGAACAGCGGCACAGAATGACTAACACATCCCTGGTGATGCGCCAGTCATCATAAATCTATCCCTATGCTTCTTATCTTGTTAGACATGAACCGCCATATGTATCATCAAAGTTTTTTGCATTTCCTAAATAGCGAACTTTAAGGAATAAATAGCGATTCTTTACCATTCCTAGTTTGCGATGAGCTATTTGCTAATTACAAATTACCCATTCATTTCCATGCAGCAGGAGGCCCATAGGAATGAAGGTGCAATTTGCGATTAGCAATTACCTCATCGCAAATTACGAATTTTTCCGAGGGTGCAGGAGTGTCTCAAGAACACCCTGCTGCACCCCTGAAAAAGAAATTTGGGGGCATATGGCGCACATAAATTTTGAAAACATTCCTTTACCTCAAAAACGATTTTCAACTCATAATTTGAAAACACTGCACATGGGGAAATGACTTAAATTGTCCTTAAGACACATAAAAGCGTTTTTTGATTGCCTTTGCAGCATGTTTCAGTCACCTTTAACATGCCTATGTAACGCAAACATTCAAAATCTAAATTTGCCATGCACAGGTGGGAGCATATTTACAAGCAATTTGCTCCACAGACAAACTTCTTACATTGAAATGGGAAAAATAACATCAGAGACTCTCAATTACCTTATAAAGAAGCAGACACCATTATGTCCTTCTCATCAATATTAAAACCATTGCTTTTTCTCAAAAACGATTTACAAGTCATAATTTGAAAACACTCCACAGCTCCTATGCACATAAAAACCCTGTCAGTACTAATACTTCACATTTTCTCCAATTACAATTTCTCAAAGAAACAAAATCTATTTGTAAAACACTTGAGACAAAGCAACATTTGAAAAACACAACTTTCTTCATAATTTTCTCCTTAAAGCACACTATTTTCTATCTAAATTAAAGAAATCTTTTCTCACCTTAGCAAATACTTTGAGTTTCAAAACAGTCTCAGAAACACACCAATTTGTCTTCAGCAGAGCAAAAGGTATGCACTCCAGAGTCTGCAGCTATCAAAAGCACAGAAATGCTGTAATTCCTCACACATATCTCTCATGTCACCCAATCAAAACTCTTCCCTCACTTTTTTTCAAAGCAAAACCCTTCCCCCCTCTGCCCCCTCTCTGCTTTTTCTGCATAGCAACCACCTCTTGCAAGACCTCTGGTGTTTCCAAGTTCACACAACATAGTTGCAATTGAACTCTGAACTCTCAGTGCACCTGCATATCCAGTGCAATCTTTCATTTAATGATTTTTTCTTCGCCACTCAAAATACATCTTTCAACGAACTCATCCATGCACCCTAACTTTCTGTTTTCAGCAATCAAAATCCACCAATCACTCTTACTGCTTCATTAACACAGAAACTCCTCAGTTTTTTTCATTTTACACTCTCATTTTTTCAACTGCCATTTCATTGCCACACTTCATCTGACTGCAGGAGAACCTTCTCTCGCCATGTTTTCTGTCTGGATTGTTGGACATAGTTACATCTATTGGGCTCAGAGGTACACTGAAAACAGGAATTTACCTAACCTCAATTTACAAGATGTGGAAATTAAGTGGTTTGGCCACAGAGGATTAAAATGTCACCAATTGATACCATTGGTGAAAACCTTTATGCATTTGCCAAAACCTGACCTATTAATTGTGCACTGTGGAGGTAATGATTTGGGCACTTTGACTGGGGTAGGTCTGGAAATGCTTTTAAAGGACACCTTTGAGCAATTGATGGCACTTTTTCCTCAGACTGCCTTGGTATATTCAAATATATGCCAAAGACAAAAATGGAGGTGGTCGAACCAATTTTGTCCACAAATTGAGAAATCGAGGAAGCATGTAAACAAATCTGTTTCAGCTTACATGAGAGACCATGGAATGGGCTCCCTGTACAACAATAACTTGCGTTACTACATGCAAGATATCTACAGAGGAGATGGAGTTCACTTCTCAGATGAGGGCAACAGAATTTTCACTCTGAATTTAAGACTGTGCATTGGTACCTACTTATAAGTACCTAAATGTACCGTAAACCCAAAAGCTCTTCTCAGAGCTACCCTACATCTGATCACTCACAATTATTATTTTACTCTAACTTTTTTCAGTAATTTTCAAGAAAGTACGCTCCCCAGAACGCTTCCCGGTTCGCGAACCGGGCGCACTCCACGCAAAAAAACTAAAAAAACGGTATTTTTTTTTTTTGCCCTGCGAGACCCTTTTAAAGCCTCCACATCAAACCTAGGGGATCAGGGACGATCTACTATGCCCCCTTATGGTCATTTGCCCCTTCGCTTTGGCCTCCTCTTGTCTCTCGATCCTACCGAGAGACAAGATGGCGGCCGCTACGGACTGTTTGGAATGTTTACAGACGCCGAAGAACCAATCAGCTTCGCAAACCTCCGTAACGCGAAAAGTACGCGAAGCGGAGCGCTGTTACAGATCTATATCTTTTTTTGAACGTTAATTTCTCAAAATCCACTGGAGCACATATCTTGAGACCTAGCAAAGGCACATCGGGCTACCAGTCCCTACAATTTTGCCAAGTTTCGTGCAAATCCATTCAGCCGTTCGATTATTATTATTTTTTTTTTTTTGCCCCGCTGGGCCCTTTTAAAACCTCCACATCAAACCTAGGGGGTCAGCGAGAATCTACTATGCCCCCTTATGGTCATTTGCCCCTTCGCTTTGGCCTCTTCTTGTCTCTCGATCCTACCGAGAGACAAGATGGCGGCCGCTACGGACTGTTTGGAATGTTTACAGACGCCGGAGAACCAATCAGCTTCGCTTCACAAAGCTCCGTTGCGCGAAAAGTACGCGAACCGGAGCGCTGCCCGGTCCGCTGTTACAGATATATATCTTTTTTTAAACGTTAATTTCTCAAAATCCACTGGAGCACATAATTTGAGACCTACAAAAGGCACATCGGGCTACCAGTCCCTACAATTTTGCCAAGTTTCGTGCAAATCCATTCAGCCGTTCGGGCTAAAAGTGAGGCCAACCGCCCTATGGAAAACTCAATGTTAAAAACACGTTTTGGGACCCCCCTTTTTTCTCGACCCCCCCTGGACGAACCCCCCCCCCCCCAATTTTCAGGGGCTGCTCAGAAACAAAATGTGCCATTTTCCTGAAAATTTCAGCCAATTCCGTCCACAAACGCCAAAGTTATTAGACATAGAATTTTCAAAAATCCCATAGAGAAAAAATCCTAACTATATATACCTACTGGCGACCGCCAGTAGGTAATATATATATATAAATATATATATATAACTAGTGAAAAATATTAGGACTTAATGGTTGGACTTCTCATGAGAAATCATCAAATGACTAACTAACTGCATGGGACAAAACAGAGGAAGATTACTACTGGTATACCCTATGGAATATTGATCCATCTGCGGCTCATCTATTTGAAAACCAGGAAAACGAGCGAAAGCAGAGCAGAATACATGGGACACTGCCTTTCCTCATATGAGCACTGTGAAATAATCTCCAATGCTGATTTTAGACTTTTAATCAACTTTTTATGGTATATTTTAAAATTCACAAAGGCACTTTTTGCATATGAATTGAAAACCGATACCTTGTAGGGGTCAACAGAGTCGACTGTACTTTACAATTAATTGCTCTTAAGGATGAACATTATAATGAATGCACTAGTCACTTTACCAACAGGTGGCCAAACCTCTTTCTGACCGCTTTTAAGATATAGTTTAAAAATAGATTGGTTTTCCAAATAATGTTACAAATGTACTTTACAATTGATGAATTATGCACTAGTCACTTTGTATTAATGTTGTACCTAATTGAAAGTGATTATATAGGTGGGGAGAACAACAATACATTATGCCTTTAATCAGGGCGATTACAGTGCAGAGTGGAAACTCATGGCAGTATAAAATCATTACCCATCATGCTCTTAGCTCAATCATGCTTGCCGTCTGAGACCTGAGGATACTTTCCTCTTGCACCTCCCCCTGTTTTCTGGGACAAGGTGTAAAGTAGATAAACATTTAATAAATACGGGTCTCAGATGATAGTAATACACATATTTTCATTCAGGATTGATAAAAGTCTAGTCTTTTTTCTAATAGAAAGGAACAAGGGAAATTGTACTGAGCACTTTAAAAAGGACACTCTAGGCTCTGAGACTCTATAGTCCAGTAGAAGGCTGAGAGCCGAAACGCGTAGACCTTCCTCTGCCATTTGTATTTGCAATATGGTTTAATAAAAAGCACTTTGGAATGCCTTTCTGAACGTGGTGCTGTGATCCTTCGCCGAATCCAGCAACGTAATGGAAGAACGGCGGAATTCTGAATATATATAAATTATAGACCTCTCTACCAAGTATCCAAGGGGTCTAAATAGTGGGGAGGAGATGGCGTTCCATTTGGGAAAGTAAAGCTGTAATTTGAGAACAAATAGAAATGCCAACGTATTGGTTGCAACATATGGAAAGCCAGATGCACCAATACGGAACTTACAATCAATGAATTTAAGCCTATCTCCGAAATATCTGCTGTAAATTGTAAATTGTGATTTGTGATCTGTGATTTGTAATTTTTGATCGGAACACTTATTAGTTTGCCATGATCACGTATGTGAATTTGCCACTCAAGTTAAGATGTTTCTGTTTTTTCTATAACATTCGATTGATGAATTTTTAATCTTTAAATTTGAATCAATTGATTTATTATAGGTATGGATTTGAACTGCCATATATATTAATCCTTTGAATGATGGAATTTGATGAACTTTTTATTGACTCGGTGTAATACATGTGTATTTTGTCATAATGGAGTAATCATGACGGGATGGATTAACAGAGGACACTAGCCGATCCACGGCTTTATTATTGTTGAACATTTAAACTTTGTTTATATAATTAATTAATACCCCCCTGTCCATGGACAATAGCCCATTGGTGGGCAGAATAAGTGCTTTGCACGTACATAATGGTCTTGTATATACATTCCAAGATGGCGCCCATTGTGACTTTAGGAGGGTTGAGTCCTTTGTTGATGCCTATGTTCATGAAAAACTTTATTAACATGTTGAATGTTGAAGTGTTACACACACTGACGAAGGCAGCACGCTGAAACGCGTCTGTGCAAGTCCCCCGCAAAATAAATCATTTGTGGTTACCACGACCTCCTTGATTGCTGTGCACTTCTTTTGAATCGGAAAGAAAAGACTGAGCGCCATATATATATATATATATATATATATATATATATATTTTTTTTATTTTTTTTCCCAATCCTGACGGCGGCGAACAATCAGGCACAGACTCCGTGATATGATGGCAAAAAATGTTTAATAATCCAAGCTTTAGGCAAGACGCGTTTCGACGGCGAACCGCCTTGGTCACTACGTCCTGAACACACAAAGGAGCTTAGTTAAATACACACTGCTCCATAGGTACGTTTTCATAGACATAGCAGTTTCCTAACACCAGCATGACTGTGCAGAAATAGTTATTATAGTGGTTTGAGAAAAAATATTTGTATGTCTAAGTGTCAAGAAAACTGGTACACATTACTGCTATGTACTGTTAGAAAGAAAATTAATACAGTATACATTACATACATGTATAACGTGGTGGTGAAACAAATGCTCCGGCTGACAGCCATACCTCTTTGAAAATAGAAAGAGAAGAGAGTGGGCGCGCGAAAGAGGATGCAAAAATTGACCGTGTGTGACTGCATATCGGCTGTGAGGGCTGGGTGAGACTGGGTAAGTGACATTGGAGTATAATCAATGAGACTGCGAGTACCCCTTAAAGTGCATGGGTGGTGGCTGCTATTACAAACGCTCGCCGTAATGAATAATTACCGGTGCATCATAATGGGTCTAGGTGAGAGTAGAGTCAAGAACACTCAGCGCCTAAAGAGTGTCTCAGATCTACAAGGGGATCTAGGGCTGCGGACTCGGTACCAAAATCCCGTCCCGAGTTCGCCCGCGGTAAACCAAGCTAGTGGTATTACCTGTAGTGAAACGATCTTGCCCATGTGGGCCTAACAGTACGGGTAACAGCAGCCTTGAGAATGAACGGTTACCGCAGTTTAAGAGACTGCCCTCATCGAGACGCACAGCCTAGTAAGGTAAAATTAGGGAAAATCGCGCATATGACAACTTAAAGAAAGGGATTAACAAAAGAAAAAGGTTTAGGCTGTCTTCATGTGATGGAGCTGAACAAATAATAATGTGTATATTAAAAACAAGTGTGTCCAAGTGTGTACAGAATATGGAAAGGGAAGCGGATATATACAGCAAAGCACTCAATTACAAATGTACATTTAATGCTTCATCTGCATTCATCCCATTCGGGATCTTGGAATTGAATGTGATAATGTAGCGAGACTCCAGTCTTCTAAGTGCAAGCAACCTGTTACCTCTTCTTGGGTTTTTGGGGACAGCATCCACAACATAGAAAGTAAGGTCCTGTGCCCTCCCACTGTGTGCTGTGTTGATGAGCCGGGCCACAGGGTAAGTTGGGTCATTGTTTGCAACAGCTCTTAAGTGTTGCAGTATACGGATATGTACTTGGTGGATTGTGCTGCCCACATAGTTCTTACCACAGGTACAAGACAGTACATATACGGCGAAGTCGGATTTGCAAGTATAGTGCCCTCTGATGGTATAGGGTGACTGTCTGAATGGTAGTCTGACTTCCTTTCTGTTGATGCCGTGTTTACAGGCTTTGGATTTTGAACACATAAAGAAACCTTTGGGAGATCTAAGCCAGGAGTTGTTGGGGATGGTTTTGCATGGAGCGTTTTGAACAAGTTCCTGTCTCATGGATTTGGCTTTACAGAATGTGATCTGGGGATTCTTTCTCGTGATGGTGCCAATGACTGGGTCATTTCTCACTGAAATCCAGTGCCTGTAAACAATTTTCCTGATTTGGGCATGGTAAGCATTGAAACCCGTTATAAATCTGGGGGTGTCTGAGTTCCCTGCCTCCGTGTTTTTAGTTTCCTGATTATAGGGTGTTTCCAATTTCAAAAGCACACTGTGTAAATATATATATATATATATATATATATATATATATACAGTTGCCTGCTGTAAGAAGGCCCACACAGGTAAGTGGGTTTACGTCTTTATTCTGTTGGCAGGAACACACATCACCAAACATCCACTATGCCTCGCAGTAATAGTCTGACTCGCCCAACGGGTTTCGTGAAAACCACTTTATCAGGGGCTAGGCATCACAGGTAAAAAAAGCTGCGGCAGAATTAATTTCACACATTTTTAAATCAATTGTCTCCGCCTCAGTGGGCGTGACTGCTGGCATTGCCTGCTGGAACATGTAGTGCAACACGTATTCCTTACAGTGAGGCGTCACACGATGCTCTAGTAGTGTTTATGAAATAAATCCCAAGTGGGTTGCGATGACAAACAGCGATGAATGGACTGCCGATACATCCTCCCAACGGCATACCTGTCCTCACGCCGCAGCATCTGTTGGCGCTACAGCCAGTCTGCACCAGAGCACATCAGGGCCTTCTCGCGGCTCAGGCTGGGCTGGTAATATCCAAACCAAACCAAAACAGTTGTCTGCTGTAAGAAGGCCCACACAGGTAAGTCGGTTTACGCCTTAATTCTGTTGGCAGGAACACAATCACCAAACATCCACTGTGCCTTGCAGTAATAGTCTGACTCGCCCAACGCGTTTCGTGAAAACCACTTCATCAGGGGCTAGGCATCACAGGAAAACAAAGTTGCGGCAGAGTTCATTGCACACATTTTTAAATCAACTGTCTCCGCCTCAGTGGGCGTGGCTGCTGGTATAGCCTGCTGGAACATGTTGTGCAACACGTATTCCTTACAGTGAGGCGCCGCACAATGCTCTCGTACTGTTCATGAAATAAATCCCAAGTGGGTTGCGATGACAAACAGCGATGAACGGACTCCCGATACATCCTCCCAACTGCATACCTGTCCTCACGCCGCAGCGTCGGTTCCTTACAATCAACTTGGCCAACCTGAATTGCCACCAATGGCAAGACGACTTGCAACATTGAAAAGTGGATTGGCGATTTTGTGGTTGCTAACCGTTTTAGTTTAGCTGTTTGCCTCCTTGCAAGGTATTAGTGACTTATTTTAGGGCGACAGATGCTTCCCTTTCGGAAGTATAGAGTGGGGGGAGTTGAGGGAGGGGGGAGAGACCGTTGTCTCTCGGGAATTGGTTGTTGCTGGCCGCCTTGTTCTGTTCTTATGAGTAGTCACATGTCCTACTATCCTCCTCAGCTGTCACACACACCCCTGTCTTCCTCAACTAGGCCCCTGAGCCCCGGATCTGGCCGGACCCTTCCCCCTGACGGAGAGGGATCCTCTTTGCCCACTTACTACACGCCAGACCCCACTTCCGAACATGATCCGCACCTATGACAAACCCCTCCACATCCTCTCCTGGAATGTGAACGGCCTCCTTGTGCGCATCAAATGAACCGCGGTGCTGCGGGCAGCCCGCTGCCACGTGCCTGATGCCCTACTCCTCCAGGAGACGCACCTTCCTGGCTCCCAGTGCCACTTCCTGGCTCGATACGGGTTTGACCGGGTGTGGCACTCCGGTTTTACCAGGGGGTTTCCCTTCACCGTAATTGACGCTGTCACCGACACACAGGGAACGTATGTGACCGTGTCGGGATTGGTTGAGGGCAACCCCTTGAATCTCCTCTGCACCTATGTCCCCCCGGCGCTCTTATCATCCACTCTTTGGCGCCTCACGCAGGTAGTTTCCTCCCTTACCCAGGGCCTTACAGTCGTCGGGGGAGACTTCAACGCTGTCCTTCAACCCTCCACTGATGTGTCAGGCCCTCCCTCGGCGCAGCGGCTAGCCTCTGTGAAGAGCCTGGTAGGATGGACCTCAGCAATGGGGTTTTGCAATGTATGGAACCCCCGAAGGGAACAATACACTCACACATCAACCGCCCACCACACCCATTCTCGCATAGATTTAATTCTGATGCCCGCCACGGACTGCCAGTTGGGGTCAGGGGCAGAGATTCTCTCCAGGAGAATTTCCGACCACTCCCCCATCTCAATCCATATCAGGTCTATGTCCACAGGCCCCAAGACAACCTGGCGCCTAAATGCGTGGTTTCTACAGGACCCCGAACTAGTGGACTCCCTCGGCCACGAGCTCCGACATTACTTCTCCACCAATGCAGGGTCGGTCCCGTTGCAGGGAACGCTCTGGGCGGAGGGCAAAGCAGTGCTCCGCGGAGTCGCCAGGGGGCTAGTGAATGGCAAGCGCGCGGCCCAGACTGCCCAACTGGCGCAGCTGGAGTCCAGAGACGTTCGCTTGGAACAAGCTCAACTGGCTCATGACGCTGCCGACTCCTCTAGACAGCTGGCGCTGGTCCAGGACGAGATTCGGCGGCTTTCCCTGGAGTCGGCCAAAATGCTCTGGCGCTCCTCTGAGGCCCGTATCTACGGTTGGGGCGACAAGAACGGTAAACTACTCCACAATCTGGTATCCTACCCTAGAGCCCACCGCATCATCCCAGAGATCCGAACGATCCAGGGGACACGCCAGGTGACGTCTTCGGCCATTGCGCAAACCTTCGCACAGTATTATGAGACCCTCTATACCGCACGCCGCCCCGGAGCCTCCCTCGCTGACTTGATGGCGGACTCTGGAACATGTCTTCCATGTCTCCCCAGGGAAACGGCGGATACCCTAGACGGCCCTCTCACTCCGGAAGAAATTCACAGAACCATCACCCTGCTACACTCCGGCAAGACGCCAGGGCCTGATGGATTTCCCCAGGAATATTACTCAGCGTTCCGGGAGAATCTGGTCCCCCATCTGACAGAACTCTTTCACCAGGTGGTCGATGACGTGTCCTTCCCGTCTGAATCCGATGTGGCGACCATCGTGGTCATCCCGAAGACGCAACCACCTTCCCTGGATTGCTCCGATTATCTCCCAATCTCCCTGATAAACACTGAAATAAAAATCTTCGCCACTGCAATTGCCCAAAGACTCCGGCCCCTCCTGTAGGACCTGGTCCACCCCGACCAATGCGGGTTCATGCCAGCCAGGGGTACCCGTCACTGTATCTGCCGTCTTCACCTCGCACTGGCTCATCGACATCGGCTCTCCCCGTATCTGGCCCTTCTCGTTGAATTCGAGAAGGCCTTTGACACAGTGGATTGGGGATATTTGGGATACGTTCTGGAGAGGATGGGTTTCGGCCTTCCCTTCCGCCGCCTGGTCCAAGTTCTTTACAACAGCCCTAGAGCCCGTGTGCTTGTCAACGGCGCGTCCTCCGAACCATTTCCGATTCGGAGAGGCACCCGCCAGGGCTGCCCCCTCTCACCACTCCTATTCGTGTTGGCGATGGAGCCCCTGGTGGCGCTAATACGGCAGGACCCCCTCATCCAGGGCTGGAAGTGGGATCAGAGCCAGGTGGACAAAATTGCTCTTTATGCGGACGATGTTCTGCTCTATTTGGCCGACCCGGAGCACTCCGGCCCTAGGTCTCCGAGGGCCCTTTCCGCCTTTTAGCAAGTCTCGGGTCTCCGTCTTAACCCGGCGAAATCCACATTAGTCCCCCTTCACCCCTCACGGGCATGCTTCGATTGGCAGGCGGTGATCCCCCTCCGGAGGCAGTCATTTAAGTATCTGGGTGTATGGGTAACCCTCCTGCCTGAGCTAGAGTGGGCCCTCAACGTTGCCCCCCTAGTCACCCGGATGAAAACCGATCTTAGGAACTGGCAGTCCCCTCCCCCTGAACCCATTGGGTCAGAGCGCCCTTTTCAAAATGATGATCCTTCCCCGCTTTCTTTATATTTTGCAGAACACTTCGATTCACCCCTCGAGTAGCTGGTTCAAGGAACTGGATAGCACGCTTATCCGGTTTCTGTGGGGGAGTGGGTGATCACGCCTATCCCTGTCCCGTTGCCGGGTTCCCCCCTTTGATGGCGGCATGGGAGTCACCAACCTCTATTTTTACTACCTAGCCACAAAACTCATTGTGATTCACGATTGGTTTGCGGGCGACTGGTCCGACCCAGCCTACCGGGTGGAGCTCACTGTCCTAGACTTCGCGCAGATACAGGGCTTCCTATACGGCTCCCCGGTGCCACACTCTATGCCCCCAATCACTAGATCAGTCCTCATGGCTTGGCGCGCTGCCCTTCGCGTGGTGCACTGGGATCGGAAACTGACTAGACAAACGACCCTATGGTGCGGCACCTGGTTGCAGGAGACCTCATACCCTGGAGGGTTTCCGCCGTTGGGACCTGGTGGGGATATCCCTATTGGGAGACATGTGGGTAGGGGATCACATACGTTCTTTTTCTGACCTGCAGCAAAGACACACCCTCCTACACTCCCAGTTCTATAAGTACTTGGAACTCCGCCACGCCCTCCACATACACATCCCAGCACCGACTTCTCTTCCGGAGTATAGTACTCTGGAGGATCAAGTCATGCTGGGAAACCTGGGGAGAGGGGATGTCCCGAATATACCGAGCCCTGATTAATAACTGCCCCACATCCTTAGATCACCTTAGAGAGCGATGGGAGGGATGCCCTTATGGCACCCAAAACCCTAACCACATCTTCAAAACTATGCCTGGTCCAGCTTTACTTCCTCCACACGGCATATCTCACGCCGGTCCGTCTCTTTCGAGCCGGTGCGAGAACCTCCCCGACTTGTGCCCTGTGTGCTGGCACCCCAGCCGACTTCTACCACCTGGTGTGGCTCTGTCCGGCCTTAGATCCATTCTGGAGAGGGGTGGAACTGGAGCTTACGCGGGCTTTGGGTTGGGTGGTTCCCCACTACCCAAAACATTTGTTGCTTGGAGTGTTCGATGGCCTGGACGGCTCCCGGGCCGATAAGCGCTTCTTGGGAACAGCACTGGCAGTGGAGAAATGAGACATCGCAGCTAAATGGTCCCAGGATGAGGCACCGGCATTGTAGGAATGGAGGAGGGGGGGTGGACTGGTGCGGGGTGCAGGAGGAATCCCTCTTTGAGGCTCGGGGCTGCCCGGGGATGTTTAGCAAAGTAAGGGGCAAATGGTTCGGCTTGTTACCATCCTCATAGGCCCTAACTCGTTAACTCAATGTGCTATGAGTGCTAGTTATTTATTCTGAAAAGACTGCTATGATCTATGTTGTCATTTAGGAGGGGCAGGGGTTTCTAAAGGGACTGTATGACTTGTTACCAATGAACTTTTTTGTGTTGCAAAATTCAATAAAATTTGATTATCAAAAAAAAAGTAGATTGGCAGAATGAAAAAGACGTTTCTGTCGAAACGTGTCATGCCACATATTACCGAAATTAAAGCCTTTCCTGGAACCCCGCTAAGTCCCTCCAGTTCTTTTTTGTAGGAATCGTGTTGTATGTGTGTGTGTGTGTATATATATATATATATATATATATATATATATGTATATATATATATATATATATGTATATATATATATATGTATATGTGTATATATGTATTCATTGAAAAAACCATCAGTTTCAAGCATGTTATAGTTAGAAATTAGCATTTTAAAAAACCTCAAAAATTCACTGAAAAAACCATAGGTTTCAGGGGCGTTATAGTTAGTTGGACATTTCATTCATTCAAAACCATAGAAATTCCCCCGTTATAGTTAGTTCAGCTAACTATAACTTGCGCGCCCGCAATGCACTGCTGATGACGTCACATATTACATCACTTATGACATCTGAAATGACATCTGAAATGACATTACTGATGACATCATCCTTGTGAAAGAGGGGCAGACCTCCTCTCACCCTAATATATCTTTTGATACACACACTCAAAAATAGAAACTAACATTTTCAAAACAATGGACATACCAATACCAGTTACAACACACCTATTCAGTAATTCCAAGATCTACACACACATCCACCAACAGTCCCTATACAGTCACTCATGTATGTACTCACTCATCATATGTACTCATACACCTATACATCCTGTTATACACCGCCACTCATCCATAGAGTTACTCACACACATAGTCACACATACAAAGTATCAAACATCCATTTACTTGCATATACAGTTATACACACACTACCACACTTATTTCTACAGAAACTTACACATACTTACTCTCTTAAACAATCACTTCTAGAAACACCTACTTATTTGTACAGGAACACTTCCAATCTCTCACTCTCACATATACTCACTTATATACACCAATACTCACATATACTAGTTTAAAACATACGTAGTTACTCATAAAGACACTATTGAGACAGTCATTCACTCACTAACACACCCATACACACACTCATCCACCTATACAGTCCTGCACACAAGCTGTCTTCAACACATACAGTGAGTCACTCATTCATGCATCTATGCACTAAGTAATACCTCCCACCGAACCATACAGACACTCAGACAGATACTCAAAAAAGAACTAATAACCCATATAGATACACATGTAGCTACTCGCCAACCCATGCAGCCACTTATACACAAAGTGAGAGACTGATACAGATATTTACATATTTAAACATTACTCACTAACCCATGTATTCACTAAGATACACTTAATCAGTCAGTTATACAATCAATTTTACAAAAAAAATCATCCATTTAGACACTTGTATTCCCATTTATTCTTCCATCGACCTTGAGATATACATATATAAAACATTTAATTTTCGGAAAAACACACATTCACTGGATGATGTCATCAGTGATGTCATTTGTGATGTCATCAGTGATGTCATGAATGATGTCACTGACCATGTCATGAGTGATGTAATATGTGACGTCATCAGCAGTGTATTGCGGGCACGCGGGTTATAGTTAGCTGAACTAACTATAACGGGAATTTCTATGGTTTTGTACAAGTGAAATGTCTAACTAACTATAACGCCCCTGAAACCTATGTTTTTTTCAGTGAATTTGTAAGGTTTTTTTAAATGCTAATTTCTAACTATAACGTGCCTGAAACCTATGGTTTTTTCCAGTGAATATATATATATTATACTATGTATACATGTGAAAATGTCTTGGTCCGCCTGTTTGCCTCGGTGGCATGGAAAAAATGGCTGGGACTGACGTCAGCACGCTGACGAGATCCTCTTATGGCTCCGATTACGTCATACGGTGTCACGAGCGGAGCCGTGTTATTATGACGTCCTCGTCGACGTGGGAGAGCTATGAAAGAATTTCCTTGGAATGCTGGTGCAGGGGATATTCACCTAAGTGTTCAGGCTAGTCCTTTGGGAGCAACTGTTTATGTTGCTACTCCAGAAACCAAAACCAGTGATCTGAGGGCAGAGGCCCTTCAGATGGCACACGAGGTGGGGTGCCCAGTCGTGTGCACCGGCGGGGCAGCGAAGTGACAAGCACCACAACCCACAAAAAAGGTAACGAGGGCACTAAATAACACAGGATCTTCTCTTTGTATCTGGCAGCAACAACACATTTAAAATGCCCTGGTACCAAAATGTAAAATTAGTTCTACAATAGTCTTCAAGAGGACCTGAAATGCCGCTTCCGCCTCCCGTACCCTGGAGGCGGCACATGGGTCTCGCGGTACAGTCATACTGCGGTGGGACGCACACTCATTGACCTCTCATGGCACTGCTCCACACCTCAGGGAGGACACTTTCCATTAGCTATGTTTTCTGATGACGTGTGGGGCCGGCCCCGTCCAACAACAGAACTCCTTTAGATCAAAACAGATTCTTCCACTCTGTCACCGGAAGTGAAACCAGGCCACGCGGACACTTTCACAATACAACAGCCGGTAATGCACTTTTCGGTTAAAAAAACCTAATTTCTTCCTCCTAATTAATCAAATAAACGTCTCACTGAAGAACAGGGGCCAGCTTCGATCGGTAAACAGCTGTTACAACGACTTTTTTACTACGCGATACCATTACAACGCATGCATTACCACGCATGCGTTGTACATCGCGAAATCATTACTACCCATTTTTTAAGAATGCATGGTAATTTACCACGGATGCCTTTACAACGAATTATCTTGTAAAGATATGTATGGTCAAAGATCATGCGTTCTAAAAAACATGTAGACGATCCACGTCGTCGTAAGAAAACCGAGGCTGTTCTGTTTCCTCACAACGACGTGCACCGGCCCTCAGAGACGATGTGAAGCAGGAACCACGAGGAGAGAGGAACCACGAGGAGCGAGAGGTAATGGGGATTGGGCATGGGGTGGGAGTATCTTTTCTAGGGTTTGGGTAGTGCAGTGGTGTATGGGTAGTGTAGGGGGTCATGCTGGGGTAGTGTTTTAGGGTTTAGGGTAGTGCAGTGGTGTTTGTGTAGTGTAGGGGTCGTGCTGGGGGTAGTGTTTTATGGTTTAGGGTAGTGCAGTGGTGTTTGTGTAGTGTAGGGGTTGTGCTGGGGTAGTGTTTTAGGGTTTATGGTAGTGCAGTGGTGATTGGGTAGTGCTGGGGTAGTGTTTTTTTGGATTTAGGGTAGTGCAGTGGTGTTTGTGTAGTGTTGGGGGTTGCACTGAGGGTAGTGTTTTAGGGTAGTGCAGTGGTGTTTGGGTAGTGTAGGGGTTCATGCTAGGGGTAGTGTTTTAGAGTTTAGTGTATGGCAGTGGTGTTTGGGTAGTGGAGGGGGTTGTGATGGGGTAGATTTATGGTTTAGGGTAGTGCAGTGGTGTTTGTTATGAGGGGTTGTGCTGGGGGTAGTGTTTTAGGATTTAGAGTAGTGCAGTGGTGTTTGTATAGTGTAGGGGGGTTTAGGGTAGTGCAGTGGTGTTTGTAGTGTAGGGGGTCATGCTGGGGGTAGGGTTTTAGGGTTTAGAGTAGTGCAGTAGTGTTTGTGTAGTGTAGGGGATAGTGTTTTAGGGTTTAGGGTAGTGCAGTGGTTTTTGTGTAGTGTAGGGGGGTCATCCTGGGGGTAGTGTTTTAGGGTTTAGGGTAGTCCAGTGGTGATTGTGTAGTGTAGGGGGGTCATGCTGGGGGTAGATTTAGGGTTTATTGTAGTGCAGCGGTGTTTGGGTAGTTTAGGGATTCGTACTGGGGGTAGTGTTTTAGGGTTTAGGATAGTCCAGTGGTGTTTGTGTAGTGTAGGGAGTCGTGCTGGGGGTAGAGTTTTAGGGTTTATGGTAGTGCAGTGGTGTTTGAGTAGTATGGGGGTAGTGCTAGGGTAGTGTTTTCGGTTTAGGGTAGTGCAGTGGTGTTTAGGTAGTGTAGGGGGTCGTGCTGGGTTCTAGTGTTAGGGTTTAGGGTAGTGCTGTGGTGTTTGTGTAGTGTATGGGATAGTGTTTTAGGGTTTAGGGTAGTGCAGTGGTGTTTGTGTACTGTAGGGGATCGTGCTGGGGGTAGTGTTTTATGGTTTAGGGTAGTGCAGTGGTGTTTGTGTAGTGTAGGGGTTGTGCTGGGGTAGTGTTTTAGGGTTTATGGTAGTGCAGTGGTGATTGGCTAGTGTAGGGGTAGTGCAGGGGTAGTGTTTTTTTTGGATTTAGGGTAGTGCAGTGGTGTTTGTGTAGTGTAGGGGGTTGCACTGGGGGTAGTGCTTTAGGGTAGTGCAGTGGTGTTTGGGTAGTTTAGGGGTTCATGCTGGGGGTAGTGTTTTAGAGTTTAGTGTATGGCAGTGGTGTTTGGGTAGTGTAGGGGGTTGTGATGGGGTAGATTTATGGTTTAGGGTAGTGCAGTGGTGTTTATGTTATGAGGGGTTGTGCTGGGGGTAGTGTTTTAGGATTTAGAGTAGTGCAGTGGTGTTTGTGTAGTGTAGGGGGTAGTGTTTTAGGATTTAGGGTAGTGCAGTGGTGTTAGTGTAGTGTAGGGGGGTCGTCCTGGGGGTAGTGTTTTAGGGTTTAGGGTAGTCCAGTGGTGATTGTGTAGTGTGGGAGGTCATGCTGGGGGTAGATTTAGGGTTTAGTGTAGTGCAGCGGTGTTTGGGTAGTTTAGGGATTCGTACTGGGGGTAGTGTTTTAGGGTTTAGGATAGTCCAGATGTGTTTGTGTAGTGTAGGGAGTCGTGCTGGGGGTAGTGTTTTAGGGTTTAGGGTAGTGCAGTGGTGTTTGGGTAGTGTAGGGGGTCGTGCTGGGTTCTAGTGTTAGGGTTTAGGGTAGTGCTGTGGTGTTTGTGTAGTGTATGGGATAGTGTTTTAGGGTTTAGGGTATTGCAGTGGTGTTTGTGTACTGTAGGGGATCGTGCTGGGTTCTAGTGTTTTAGGGTTTAGGGTAGTGCAGTGGTGTTTTTGTAGTGTAGGGGGTTGTGTTTTAGGGTTTAGGGTCATGCAGTGGTGTTTGGGTAGTTGAGGGGGTCGTGCTGGGGGCAGTGTTTTTGGGTTTAGGGTAGTGCAGTTGTGTTTGGGTAGTGAAGGGGGTCGTTAGGGAGATAGTGTTTTAGGGTTGAGGGTAGTGCAGTTGTGTTTAGGTAGTGAAGGGGGTCGTGCTGTGAGTAGTGTTTTAGGGTTTAAGGTAGTGCAGTGGTGTTTGTGTAGTGAAGGGGGTCGTGCTAGGGTAGTGTTTTAGGGTATTGAGTAGTGCAGTGGTGTTTGAGTAGTGAAGGGGGTCGTGCTGGGGTAGTGTTTTAGGGTTTAGGTTAGTGCAGTGGTGTTTGTGTACTGTAGGGGGTCATGCGGGGGTAGATTTAGGGTTTAGGGTAGTACAGTGGTGTTTGTGTAGTGTAGGGCGTTGTGCTGGGGGTAGTGTTTTAGGGTTTAAGGTAGTGCAGTGGTGTTTGTGTAGTGAAGGGGGTCGTGCTAGGGTAGTGTTTTAGGGTATTGGGTAGTGCAGTGGTGTTTGAGTAGTGAAGGGGGTCATGCTGGGGTAGTGTTTTAGGGTTTAGGGTTGTGCAGTGGTGTTTGTGTAGTGTAGGGGGTTGTGCTGGGGTAGATTTAGGGTTTAGGGTAGTGCAGTAGTGTTTGGGTAGTGTAGGGTGTTGTGCTGGGGGTAGTGTTTTAGGGTATTGGATAGTGCAGTGGTGTTTTGGTAATGGAGGGGGTAGTGGTTTAGGGTAGTGTGCCCATCCAGCCACGATATCCGTGGACAAAGGGGATCCTGACTCTTTTGAACTCTACGCCAATTGAATAATTTGGGTCAAGGGCCCTACTGCGTCCAAGAATGATCAATTCCTTTCTTGCGATCCCTCATATACTTGGAGAAAAAGGTACATAGTTTCTCATCAATTTTAGGCGTGTATGCCACCTTCCCCTTCAGTGAGGGCCCAGAGCATTCTCCCCTCATCCAATTCCTGACCTCACTTTCAAGGGGTTGATGGATTTTCCCCACCACATTCTCTGCCACTTTGGCGTCAGGGGTCCACTCCGCCAACCTAGGATGGTAAATTTGGGTAGGCTCAAACATGTCCGAGTGGACCCCATCCCCAACCGGGGACTAAAAGGAGTGGGACTCGGGACGCCCGAGTCCTTATCCTCATCGGATGAGAAATCGTCCTGCGATACACCCTCTCCCTCTAAGGGAAACCCGCCGTCGGGGTCTACAATAGTGTGAACAGTGTCGCAATTTTCTCCGGCCTCCTCCTCCTTCCGGCAGGGCGCATGTTTTAGCGTTCACGCACTCTTGAGGAAGGTCTCCGTAAATTTATCAAATCCGTCCAAGTGCCCCGCGTTATGTTTAACGGCCCTTTTGTTTCCCATCTAGGAGCTACTGGGACACACCACCACCAGATCTGGGTCACTGAACACCCCAGGGATGCTTTTCGCCAGCTTATCAACCTGATACCTTAGAGGAGCCAGCGCCCTAGAAATTGCCAGTGAGAGGGCTTGGTCTACTGCTGGAGGGAGAAGTTGGGGGGCCATTCCTCCTCCCCTTCCTGGTAGGAGTAAACATGGTCTTCTGGAGAAGACATGATAGCAGAGGGTGTGAGCACAGAACAAATGCCCTTAAAAGACTTTGTAACTCCGTGAGTGTCTCTACCTCGGCAGCGCTTGTCCCGCTTCTTACTCGCTCACCCCAGAGCCACCTTTCCACCCAGACCTGACGTCCCTGAAACACCAGCATTTACGTATTCTGTCCTTACAACTCCCTCCCTCACCTCTGCCATTCCCTCCTGCAGCACCACTAATTCATCACAACCTGGTCCTTAAGACGATCCCGAGTCACGTGGATCGAAACGTCGTCGACAACACAGCACAATAAATGGCGCAGTGGCTTACCTGAATTGTTACCTGTAAATTGTATTAGACTGGATTGTAATATACTTTGGAGCCACTGCGTTCATCTTCCACACTGTATATATTATTACACTTTCACACCTTTGCGCCGTTGACGCTGTCCACAATTGTCACTTGCGTCGCCACTTATGTCACTTGCACATACCAAGCACCAAGTGCAATTCGGGTTGTTTTCTAATTCACTTTTATACAGTGCTGGTCTTACTGTATTCCCTATTTCTGCTTAAATACATGATGCGATGAGCACGTTCTAAAAACAATTTGAGTCTCCTTTTTCCTTCCAAGTAATGCTTTTGACATACATGTTTAATTGTCTCTATATTGATACCTGTTGGGATATTGTCTGTTCGTTTTATCCTTCAGCCCAGATCCCAAACTGGTTTATGGGTCATACTTCTATAGTATCTTACTGCCTTAAAATCCTTAAGGCAGCCCCCTCGCCGGTGCTCCAACAGCTCGGTTTTCCCCGAAGCTGTTATAAGAATAGGCCGAGGCGCAATACCAATTACCACCACGTGGCCGTGTGGGGAAATCACCGCGTAGCGGTGTCAAAATTAGGCGAGGGTTGGTCTGGAATGAAGCAGAAACTAAAGGAGTGACCGGATTCCCAAATGTGCGTAAAGACCAATGGGAGAGTTCGATGTAGCTGCCTCTCTCGGACCAGACGCGCCTGACAGGATCTCACCGCGTGCAGAGCGCACAGCGGGAGAAACTGCAAGGGGGAGAATGCGCTCGGGCAAGAGCCTGCTGCGCAGGGAATATGAAACAATACCAAGGCAATAATGCTAATAACGTGCACAAGAAATCGCTATACAAACAGCAACAACGTAAGCTTAAGCCAAGAATGTAAGGAATGCACTTAACTGACAAGCTGTGAGGAAAGAGGAAGCGGAAGGGAAGTCACAATATTATATACGATGGACTGTGATATGATTGGACTATAGTTGCCTTGGAGACTACCCCCCTAATGGTTCATGGGGTGTGTAGTCTTTTGTTTAATGATTGTTGTGTTACGTTTTCTTTGAACTGCTATGCAAATAAAGTGAGGAAAGATATCATGATCCTCGCCTCCGTCCTGCCATAGAATTCATTAAACTTTATTCGATCTGATTTATAAACATAGATCATAAAACTGTACATAAAAACAGTAAATCCTCTTTCCTAATACAATACAGTGAAAATTAATTAAACCCAGCAGGTAAAAACGGGTGTTTCAAAGCCCGGTTCAGAGCAACTTCAGGTTATCAGAATCGTACAGGTCAATGTTTCTCAAGATCAATCTCATATACTTTGTGCAAAATACGCAATAGGGGTCCAAGTAAGATGTAACGCTCCAATACCAGACCAATCTGCACTATATAAAACTGCAGAAAAAATAAAAATAAAAAGTGTTTTGCACACTTCTGTCATTGGGCTATATGTGGGCTGCATCTAGGTGATATTTGTGCTACATTTGGGCTCTTTTTTCTCTGGTGGCCATCTTAGGAGACTTATTTGTTATGAAGTTTCCTAATTTCCTAATTTACTGCAGTCTCCTCAGTAGGAAATACTTTCAGTTGTTTACTTTGATTCCATCAAGAAGGCATTCAGATGTGTCTCACATTTGCCATAAATTCAGAATGTTAGCACTCTAGTTGTTCATTAGATCACTGGAGTAAAGCTACTGCTCACCAGGGACTTAACTGGAAGTCTACTGCTGGTATTGAAAGTGATTGTTTCAGTCTGCATGTCAGAATTTTCTAATGAAATAGAAGAGGATTTGAGATCTCACTTAAAACATGCCCTAACCTTTCTTTCTGCAGCACTAACCATAATTTCTATGACAAAATGAACCCCATCATTTTGTTCCTTTTTAAATTAAATGTTTTAAGTGTTAACAATTTATTCCAATCAAGATGGCTTCAGGTGTGCCCTACTTTGTCATAAGTAAGGCTGTTAGCGCTCTAATTATTCTTTAGAACACTCTGGGAAGCTGCAGTAGAACACAAAGGAATCATCTGACAGTCTCTGCCCTTGTTGGATGTACATGTTTTACTGAGAATGTCAGACTTCATTCTCACATGACTGAGAAAGATAATGTGAATTTACCGAAACTATGCTCTCATTTTAGCTTCTGGAGCACCTTCCAAAACACTATGGGACAAGCATGTGAAAATAGTTTTCTCTCAAACATGATTCATGATATCCCAGCAGAAGGTTTTTCACATGGTAAAATCACCTTAGAACACACCGCAATTCCTGAAATTAGTATGGTACCATCAACAAATGAATTCTAATGTAACTAAAGTCTGTTATCACCCTTTATAGTTCTCCTTTGGGTAACCCTCAAAATATTCGATTCACTAGAATGCATTTCAATGAGATACTGTCATTTATATTGGTCCCAAGATGGCTGCCAGCAATTCCAGGATGAAGTGCTGACTGCCAATCAGATCTCACGATGACCTGTGTGGTTAGGCTCCGCCAAGATATCGATATTTTTTCTTTTTCAAATTGCTCACAAGCGGATACTTCAACACCTCCGGCCATCGCCAATGATGATCCGGCGTACCCGGTAGCGAGGCACATTAACACACATCACGCAGGCAAAGCACAAGACTTGGCCACTTTTGTAATCAACAGCGACCCTAAAAACATCAGGGGAGGCAATAGGCAAATGACACTAAGAAGGCTAGAATCTAGATATATAATCCTTCTAGATTCGAAGATCCCAAATGGGATGCACGCAGATGAGGCTCTAAGCGTGCACCTCTAGTCATCAGCTACTTGTCGCGCTCAGTCTCACCGCTCCGTAACATCAGGACCTCACTGTAATATAGTTTTAATAAGTGTCTGTTGACACGTTATTTACCCACTATTATGATTACCAAGTTCCCAACCCACTTGGGTTGATACACCCTGCCTTACCCAAAGGTTTAACAGTTTGTTCTTGGGGTAGTCTGTCAACGACACAGTCACTAATAAATCACGTTGACATTGTACACTGGTACAACATACAGACAATATAGGAACTATCACAATGTACAGCGGCTGGCCGGACCCACCCCATCTTTGTCATTAAATTCAAGTAATTAGATTGCTTACAGTGAAGCGCAGACCCCATGATGTCCCGTGTGACTCCCATCGCACAGCACTTTGTACATATTGCCTCACAAACTTTTTCACATATTTACACACAGCTATGGAAATAATTATAATTGTGTATTTAACAATGAACAGGATATTAGAATAGAATGTATCAATATTGCTATTACCTGTTCCTTTCATTTTCTTCCTACCACACATTGTATTTGAATTTTTGCACGATCATGCAGAGGCGGAATAACTCTTCTATGTTGGTTGTTCGAATTGGTTGCTGCGACAACCACCCAGTTTTGACTTGTCAACCTGTCCAATATATGGCAGGCATTTGTAGGAGACCAGATGTAGTGAGCAAGGCGGTGCATACCGCCGAAACGCGTCTGGATCATTCGATCGGAATAAAGTAAACTTGCTTTGGATATTATTCACGGTGTCAGCGCCTACTTTGGAGAGAAAGTTGGATTGGACTTATATATATTGATGCTGGTGGGGACTTGAGCTTTTGCACCACTACCCACTGGGGTTTACCTTTTGAATATATCAGCAAGGATACGGCAACTCACTGCAGTAAGAAACCGGCACTACCACTACCAGCATGCCACAGTTTGGCCACGCCCAATGAGGCGGAGTGGGTGAATTGAAATTGATGCTGGAATACTGCTGTACTTTGCACTAACTTCCGCTGCCCATGAAGAAGTGGTTGAAACGAAACGCGTCGGCAGTGCGGATAACTACGTTTGTGATGCAGGACTTCTCCCCTCATTTGTGCACTTCAATAAACGAATGTGGCAATGAACTTACCTGGTGTGGTGTCTCTCCATAGCAGGCACCCTTCGTTGATGGATATATATATTACCTACTGGCGGTCGCCAGTAGGTAGTTATAGTTAGGACCTAGTTTCCATAGGAAATCCGCAACATTCTATTGGGAATAACTTTGGCGCCGGTTGATGAATCTTTGCGAATTTCTCAAAGAAGATTGCCCGCTCCGCTCCGCTCCTTCCCTGAAAGTTTTGGGGGGATTCGTCAAGTGGGGGCTGAGAAAAAAGGGGGTCCCAAAACGTGTTTTCCCCATGTTATTTTCCATAGGACGATTAGACACGGCCACAGCCCGAATGGCTGAACGGAATTACAAGAAATTTGGCAAAATGGTAGAGTCTGATTCGCAGATCGCCCTTTTGTTTAAATGGTGTAAATCCCTCCAGTAGTTGTTGAGAAAATCGAATGTGAAAAAATGTATATAACTATAAGCGCGCACCGCGCAAGCACGGTGCGCGCACCCCGCGATTGTTCGGTAAAAAAAAAATTGGGGGGGCCTTAGGGGTCCTTGTGGGACACCCTGAGCAGACCTAGAGGGTCAGGGTGCTTCTACCCTGCCCCCTTTTTGAGTTCTACACATTTGTTTTTTCTGCTTTCCTGTGCCTTAGTCTACCGAGGCACAAGATGGCTGCCAGCAATTTCTGTTTTGGAGTGTTGACAGACAGTGGCAGGCAATCAGCATGCCTTCCCGAGAAAGCTGCATGCTCATTGGCTGTCAACACTTCAAACCAGTAAGTGTTGGCATCCATCTTGTGTTCGGTAGACCGAGGCACAAGAAAGCAGAAAAACAAACGTGTAGAACATAAAAAGGGGGCAGGGTAGACACACCCAGACCCCCTAGGCCTGCCCAGGTGGTCCCACAAGGACCCCCAAGGCCCAAATTATTTTTTTTTTTTCCAATCCCGTTCTGGTTTTTTTCAGATTACCCCCCGGAGGGACTAAATCGCAGGGGCATAGTGATAAAGAAGTGTGGGGGGTCCCCAATCCCCCCCACACTGCCCCGGGGCCCGCCGCCCCCCCGGGGCAAAGCAACGCAGCCCCCTGGCGCATACTGGAGGCTCCTGGTGGGCTAGTTGGCCCTCAGGGACCCCCAGTATGCAAGGGGAATTAGTTCCCCTCTGCAAACACGCCCGGGGGCTGCGTTGCAGAGAGGTGTAAAAAAGGGTGTGGCCTCATTACACCTCTCTGCAATGCAGCCCCCTGGCGCATACTGGAGGTTCCAGGTGGGCTAGTTTGCCCCCAGGGACCCCCAGGCACCTCTCTGCAAACGCGCCAGGGGGCTGAGTTGCAGAGAGGCGTTTAAACATTTTTTTTTTATTTATATTGAAAATATGTAACGTAATTTAAAAAATTAAATATTTAAAAATAAATCATTTTAAATAATGTAGTAAATCAGTATAAAAAATATAACAATTAATACATTTAAAAATTATCATTTACAAAACCATTGAAATTCACTGAAAAAAACGATAGGTTTCAGCCACGTTATAGTTAGGAATTACCATTTAAAAAACGTTTGAAATTCACTGAAAAAACCATAGGTTTCAGCCACGTTACAGTTAGGAATTAGCATTTAAAAAACCTTTGAAATTCACTGAAAAAACCATAGGTTTCATACACGTTATAGTTAGGAATTAGCATTTTAAAAACCTTTAAAATTCACTGGAAAAAACCATAGGTTTCACACCAGTTGTAGTTAGCTGGTAATTTTACTCCTACAAAACCTTTGAAATTCCCCCGTTATAGTTAGTTCAGCTAACTATGACTCGCGCGCCCGCAATGCACTGCTGATGACGTCACATATTACATCACTCATGACATGGTCAGTGACATCACTCATGACATCACTGATGACATCTCAAATGACATCATCCTTGTGAAAGAGTGGCAGACCTCCTCTCACTCTAATATAACCTTTGATACACACATTCAAAAATAGAAACAAAAATGTTCAAGAAAATGGAGATACCAATACCAGTTACAACAACCTATTCCAACATCTACTTCCACATCCACTCATTCACCAACAGTTCTATATAGTCACTCATACATGTACTCAATCATCATATGTACTCATACACCTATACATCCTGTTACACACCGATACTCATCCATAGTTACTTACACACATATTCACACATGCAAATAAACTATCAAACATCCATTTACTTGCATATACAGCTATACACACAAACATACACATACTGATTCTCCTAAACGATCACTTATAGAAACACATACTTAGTTATACAGGAACTCTTCAAATCTCTAACTCTCATATATACTCACTTATATACACCAATACTCACATTTAGTAGTTTAACACATATGTACTTGGTCATAAAGATAGTATTGAGACAGTCATTCACTCACTAACACACCTATACACACACTCATCCACCCATACAGTCCTGCACACATGCTGTCTTCAAAACACATATAAACAGTGAGTCACTCATTAATGCATCTATGTGCTAAGTAATATCCCCCACCAAACCATATAAACACTCAGACACTCATACTGATACTCAAAAAAACAACTAATAACCTATATAGACACTCATGTAGTTACTCACCAACCCATGCAGCCACTTATTCAAAATTGTTTATATTTAAACAATACTCACTAACCCATGTATTCACTAAGATACAATTAATCAGTCAGTTATACAATCAATTTTACAAAAAAGTCATCCATTTAGACTCTTACTTACCCATTTATTCTTCCATCGACCTTTAGATATACATATATAAAAATATTTATTTTTCAGAAAGACACACATCCACTGGATGATGTCATCAGTGATGTCATTTGAGATGTCATCAGTGATGTCATGAGTGATGTCACTGACCATGTCATGAGTGATGTAATATGTGACGCCATCAGCAGTGCATTGCGGGTGCGCAAGTTATAGTTAGCTGAACTAACTATAATGGGGGCATTTCAAAGGTTTTGTATGAGTAAAATGACCAGATAACTATAACTGGTGTGAAACCTATGGTTTTTTCAGTGAATTTCAAAGGTTTTTAAAATGCTAATTCCTAACTATAACGTGTGTGAAACCTATGGCGGGAGAGGACCCGGGTTTGGGCACTGGTGCAGCAGATCGGGTGTGGGAGCAGCGCAGGGGCCGGAGAGTGACGACAGGCGAGAGCTGAGAGGAAAGGGGCGGGAACCAGAGCAAGCCGGCCTACTTCAGCTCTCTTCCTCCGTGTAAGCTGAGGAGAGGGCGTGACGCGAAACCAGTGGAGTCGTCGAGGGAGTGGAATACAAGCTCCGGCTTCATCGACTGCGAGAATCCGGCACCAACGAGGCTGAAATCAGAGCGAAGCTGGGGTCGGGTGACCGGAAGAGGTAGCGCAGTCAAATCCTTTGACCGGTAGGAGGCTGCAAGAGCCCGGTAAGACTGTCGGAAAGTGCGGGGCCCCGGCGCTGAAAAGGGTCTCGTTCCGGCTCATAGAAGTTGTGCTGGGTGAGGTGGGAAGAGTCTAATTTACCCAATTGATCGGCCTCTTATAACCATTGGCCGTCACCGGAAGCCTGAAAATAGTCGAGCGAGTGAAACAGTGAGAGAAGCAGGAATGGTACCGATTTCCCCCCCCCCCCTATTATCCCGGGGGACATTAGCATACTTCCTGGCATACAGTAGATAGACGTAGGCCAAGGGAGAATCATCGGAGTTGCATAGCTATGTCAGAGTCAGCAGAGAGAAAAGCGTGAACCCACGAGGGTGCTATTAACTATATAAACTCCGTTGGTTCGGTGAAAGTGTACTAGTATTTAATGGTGTGACAAGGCTGAGGATGAGGAGAACATAAGCCTTATGAGTTAAACCGCCTGTTTGGCTACTGGAACAGTGAATCCATCGGTACGCTAGAAATTGCACCAGGAGAGGGGTCAAAGCAAATTTGAAGTGCTATTTACAACTGTGATATGATATTGAGGTTAAATTGTCTTCTTTTACAGGATAACAACGAGTTAAACAACTCAGGTTACTTGATGTAAAAATTCCCTATCTGGTACAGGTTAATGTAAGATGACATAAGGGATTGAAGGGATCTAGTGTCCCAAATGAAATGTTGGGCTGAATAAGGTTTGCCAGGGGAGCTATATCCCTATGGAATTGGAAACGCTTATATGAACAAGTAAAGTGATTGCACTGTTATAAATGTGAATGTACAACTGTCTTTGCAACTGAGAGAAAAACAAGAAACTAACTAAAACAGGATATAAAGAATTTTCTACTTTTCTAAAGAAGGTGTGGTGTGTCATTTTTGGTGGATGGGCATTGGGTTACTGCAACAGGTGCGATGCAAGTATAACACTATTGCCTTGGAGTAGACCTTCCCACTCTGTGCCAGGCTACCCTATGTAGACTGGATGATCCAGGTCTAACACCAACAATTTCTTTATGTTTAATAACCTGATATATCACCAAGTACAAGGGGTAGCCATGGGGGCCAGTTTTTCACCAAGGTTTGCCTGTTTGCACATGGGCAGCTGGGAAGAACTGGTCCTCAAGGCTCAATACAAGACAACTTGTGGGAACAACATCGTAAAATGGTTACGTTACATAGATGATCTCTTTATTGTATGTAATGGGACTAGAGAATCTGCTGAAAAGTTTATAAATGATATTAACAACAACATGTTAAATTTAAATTTCACTGCACATATGAGTCAGCAATCAGTCCCGTTCCTAGACACAGAGATTTTTGTTAAAAATGGCAAATTGGAAACTAGGTTTCACCGGAAAATCACGGCTGGAAACAGTATTCTCCATGCCACGAGTGCACATCCAGCTCACTTAGTTTCCAGCATCCCCTATGGGGAGATGCTGAGATTAAGGAGAATATGTAGCAATGGTGAAGACCTTGAAAAGCACAGCAAGATAGCAAATGCAGGTTTATTGAACGTGGGTATTCCGCGAAAATTATTGATGCCGCAATTGTGAAATCTATGTCAGTTAACAGACAACAACTCCTTAGCATATACCAGCATGATGAAAATGAGGGCACTAGTACCAGTAATCCAGTTCAAAGTAACATGCTGACCAAAACAGAACCAGGTCCCTTCAGGATTATTACCAGTTACAACAAACAGCACTCAGAATTATATAAAATCATTAATCGTAACTGGCCATTAGTACTCAATGACCCCATTATAGGCCCAACGTTGCCACGCAAAGCATCATTGACATACAGTAGAGCACCTTCTGTCTGTGAGGGATGGTCTGGTTAATACCAATCCAGAAATAATGGAAAAAACCAATTGGTTACAGACCAACAAAGGCTTCTACAGATGCAAAACATGTAAATCTTGCATTCATGGCATAAATACTAAAATATACGTAGATGTATTCAGCAATAGAGAACATCCTATTGACAAAATACTGACATGCAAGTCTGAATATGTTGAATACGTCTTAATCTGCCCATGTGGGATGAAGTACGTGGGCAGCACAAAATTAGCTGCACATAAGCGTATATTACAACATTTACGTGCCATTGCGAACCAAGATAACACCTATCCGGTCGCAAGACACTGTAAAGATAAACACAACAGCAATAATGCATACTTAAAATATTTCCTTATTGATGCCGTGAATGCAAGCAGGAGGGGTGGTAATCGAGAGTCGAGGCTGCGAAAACTTGAAACTAGATATATTTTCTATTAGACTCCAAAACCCCCAAAGGCCTTAACGTTACGGATGACCTTTACACATGTCTGTCATAAGGTATAAATATAACTGTAGTCTGATTAAACGCAATGAGGACATATGGCTCAGATAATTTCTTTCACTAGGATTGCTCAAATCGCAAATCATAACAGTAAAACTACTAAATAGGTGGGTTAATGTGTATTATTGTCAAAATTAAGTGTACTCAGAATATAAGCTTTTCTTAAATCAAGTAAAAAACTTACAGCAAGAGGTTGGCCTTAGGTGTAACACAGTGATATTTCACATCAGACCAAGTGATGTGGTAGTTACTCAGTCTAGACAATATATGAATTGAATAATATGGGTTCTCTGCAACAAAAAACTATATAAATATGAATATAGTTCACTGATTTGAACTTAAAGGATGAGGAATGGAATTCAGTTCTTATGCACACTATTTGAAAGTTATTTGGCACTATTTTGCACGTTAAACACTATCAATTATACATCACCATCCAAATGTAAAGGAGTCCAACGGACAGCTACAAGATTGGTATGGCGGATCAATTAAAATAAGGTGATAAAAGCAGCTAGCATCTGAGGGCTATCAGAAATAGTGAGTGTTCCCAACCGGTTATTAACAATGAAAAACCAGGAATGTAAATAATGAAATGGTGATACGTGAACATTCTTACAGTAGGTATTCATCCCGAAATATCTTGATAACTAGGAACAATGAATCATTAGATTAAACCAATGCATGGCAGGGTATTTTACTGTCCCCCTGACCTATTATTATCTGGATATCCGCCGAAATAAAATAAAATGTATTGATGATTCATACATTGATAAATACTACGATTGGTTCAGTAGGAGAATTAAGATCCAAATGGCCCAGTATATTAAGGTCATGATTGTAGGCTTAGGTGGAACTTTGCACAAATGCGTGGTTTTGCACATGTTTTTCGGACTTAGCATTTAAGCTTTTATTATGTCATATGTATAAGAAGGAATTAAATGTGGCATTATACTTTTGGTCCGTGAAGACAGATATGAATAACTTGTATTTTACTGTTATTTATGTATTTATAAATTTTATACTTAACTGCCCAATCTATTTTGGTATTTACAGCCTTTCTGACAAATAGGGTACGTTGTAATATATCGTCTATGTCTATGGATGGTCATGTCACATGATGCACTTTCAAATTTTGCACTGTCACTTTAATAACTGCAACTTACCAGAGTCACATTGTCATGTGAACAAGCCTCTGAGGAGGCGAAACGTTATGGCGGTTTGCAACTAAATAAAGAAATTTGCACAGAAACTCTGGTCCATGTCTGCGTTGCCGCGGTGGGAGATTGGATTCCCTTGTCGCTGCTGTGGAAGTGGTGATATATATATGGGGACCACCATTTGTGAAAAACAAGGGCTGGAGAACTGAGGTATTTTACCTCCGGTAGGGGTTTTATTGTTGTAATGACGGCCCCTAATGTACTGCGGTCCTGCTTCACATTTGGTAGCAGCAGTCTGAGGGGACTCAGTGTGGCGGCCGCGGACTTTTGGAACCTACCTTGGGGACCCCTGTACCACCTACCTGAGGAATAATAGCAGGCCCGGACCAACGTGTTTTCTTTGCTCCCCATGCCACCGACCTGGAGACACAGCCATAGTGTACTCTGGGAGTTGCAGTTGGGATACTCGTGCAACGAGCAACAGGTGTGCCGAAGTACATTCCTTTGTGATTTGGAGAGGAGCATTTAGGGCATGCATGCACATCTACAGCAGCAGGATTGGGTCGACAGGAAACAGGACTCCACGCAGTGCAGGGCGCTGAAGAAGGCTTAAGGCCAAAATGCATTCGCCGCCACTGTTTTGGCTCCAAATAAACGTGCCTCCGTGCTGTTAACCCCCTCTGGCCTCTGATTGCTTTTTGGAGTGATGTAACGACATATATATATATATATATATATATATATATATATTACTCCCTGAAAGAATGAACGCGTACTCAGGGTATCCAGTGCATTACTAATTATGCAGACGGCTCAAAACGTGTTTCAGCAGCATGACGGCCTTGATCAGAGGTTTTAAGCAAATTAGATGTGGTCTGTACACTAGTCATTTGCACAAAAATTGAGGGCTGAGCAGTAGTATAACAATCCGCAAACTATTTAAATTGGACGCAAAATAAACGAGGCACTTGCGCTTTCTGTAGCCTGCCACAATAGCACTTTTAAAAATAAGTCCACATATTGCGACAATTGTTAAGTACTGTACTATGCATTAGCACATTAAAGCACGATTTGATTTTTTTCAAATACATAAGTATGAAGTATTAATACTTTGAAAATGTGCTGCTACTCTTTTGAAAAAGCATATGTTGATGGAACTATTTTTAGTTTTTAGCAATGCTTTCAATGAGGTCAATATTTATTTGTTTATTCATACATATCAAATTTTAAATGCATATACAACATTGTGGCGAAGTATTATCAGGGCTGGGAGTGAATAGATATTTAAACCTGAACGTCCCTTAACTCGTGTGTTCCACAGATTAAAATGTTGGATGGCACGCATTTGAGTAACATGCTGGAACAATTTTCAAGTATGCGATGTTTGCACAATTTTCTGCTCAGGCACCTGTCACTTTAAATTGTAAAAAAAAGTAATGAGGAAAAAAGAAAAAAACTTGAGGAAATGATGCACAAAGGTATTTAAACTAACCATGTACTGTGTTTCGTGTCATGTGATCAAGGCCCTCTGGGGTCGAAACGCGTCATGCTGGTAGTGATGTTTGGTATAATAAACAAAAAACTAAAATATCTGCACTTACTCTGTGGTCCATGCTCCTGGTCCTGTGAGGTCGAAGAAAGGTTGGAGTTCTAAGGATATATATATATATATATATATATATATATATATATATATACATAAAAGCACATGCACCTGGCGCTGAAGAGGCGAAGAACGCCGAAATGCATCCGCCATAGGAAGAGAACATACTCTCCGTTGTCTGTGCAGCCCAATAAAGCGCTTCCAAATCGTTCCTCAGCTGTGGCCTTACTCGTTCTTTGAAGGAGTGGAGTATGATTTATTCCGGCGCAGTTTCCAGTAATGCGCTTTTAAGGCTCCCGCTTTGTCAAGAGACTCTGTTAATGCTGGAACCTTGCTTGCAGTTTTGTTTTTCTCCGGGGTACCGGAACCTACAGAGTCCACCACGCAGCAAAGAAAGAAGTATGACGGTGAGGATGTCATTGTGCATCACGTCGGGCCGGTCGGATTTCCTTGACCTGCCCCCGCCAGAAAGGATTCCTGAGCTGCGGCGGTTGAAGCGGTATGGGGACTGGAGGAAGCGCAGCTGCGCACATGTACTTTTGGATATTAAATTATTAACACAGACTATGCAGCAAATGTTCCCCCTTCCACTCCACTCCTGCGATACCTACCTATGCACTGCTGTGGCATGCTGGACCTTGTAGGCGCCGAACATCAAGCGGACTACAAGAGGTGTATGCACTGTGAGGTCAACATAGTGGGAGGAGCTGCGGTCTGTTGGTGAGAAGGCAGGACATATCTTCCTCACTCACACCCGTTCACACAAGCACATGCACCTGGCGCTGAAGAGGCGAAGAACGCCGAAATGCATCCGCCATAGGAAGAGAACATACTCTCCGTTGTCTGTGCAGCCCAATAAAGCGCTTCCAAATCGTTCCTCAGCTGTGGCCTTACTCGTTCTTTGAAGGAGTGGAGTATGATATATATAATACACACACGAAAACATCTCATCTTACGTTGATCGTTATCTGGCTCCAATTGTTCAAAATCTAAATTCATACATCCAGGATACAGGAGACTTTTTACGCATACTAGCTGATACTACATGGAACTCATCATACATAATGGCAACATTTGACGTAATATCTCTCTATACTTCAGTAGACCATACAATAGGACTTCAGGCTTGTGCAAAGTTTCTCAAACAACGCAATATTAATGAGTTGGAACATTCGGCAATGCTGCTATCTATTATTGAAACCTGTCTATCAAACAATATCTTCTTTCTTGATCATGAACTTTATCACCAGCTATGTGGCTGTGCCATGGGCATTTCCTTCTCCCAAAACTATGCTAACATCACTATGGATTGGTAGGAGAAGGAAATAGCTTGGGGCCATGAGAAGCGTAAGTCCCTGGATAAGATTATACTATGGGCACGCTACATAGATGATCTTTTTCTCATTTGGATCGGGGAAAAGAAAGAATTTATGGAATATTTTCAACCGTCTCAACAATAATGACATTGGCTTATCATTTACGTGCTCGGTCAACAAGCTTAAAATAGACTTTTTGGATATCACAGTCTATATTGAGGATGCACAAATACACACCACTCTCCACCGGAAGAAAACAGCAACCAACAGCATTCTACATGCGGAGAGTTTTCATCCTAAGCCTCTTTTGAGGAGCATTCCATTTGGTAAATTTGTCTGAATGCGCCGCATTTGCTCCAAAGACAATGAAGCCAAAAAAGAAATAGCAAAATGAGCAGGAAGATTAAAAAGACGAGGAGATCTCAATGCAAATTTAAAGAAAATTGAGAACATAACACGCACAGAAATTCTAGTCAAAAAGACCAAAAATAATGACGACAAGAAGGATGGTCAGAATCTATCAGAACAGACAGCCCCTAGGCTGATACTAATATTCAGCACGGAAGCACACAAAATTCAACAGATCATTCAAAAATATTGGCCACTACTTTTACACGATAAAGACACTGCAAAAACAATTGGCAAACAGCCATCAATCACCTTCAGGAAAGGTCCATCTCTTAAGGATACAATAATCAAAAGCCATTTTTAATCTAAATCCAAAAAAACTAATTGGCTTGAAAAACAACAGATTGGCTTCAAAAGATGGAATAGCTGCAAAGCTTGTAAAATAGCAACAAATAAGAATGAAATAAGAGATCCAGAAGGTCGAGTCATCAAAATACAACAAAGAATCACTTGTACTACTCAATTTGTAGTATACGCCATTCAATGCAACTGTGGCTTAATGTATTTAGGCAGCACTGTGTGCATGCTGAAGAAACGGATATTGGAGCACATTCGCGCAGTGAAAAATAAAGATTTAACATACGCAACAGCCAAGCATATACAATCATGCCAAAATAGGGATTGGCGAAGCATGAGTTTTTTTGGCATTGACACTGTGGAAAT
Source organism: Lissotriton helveticus (assembly GCF_964261635.1). Lineage (NCBI taxonomy): Eukaryota > Metazoa > Chordata > Amphibia > Caudata > Salamandridae > Lissotriton > Lissotriton helveticus. The sequence continues at coordinate 653,926,453 of NC_136067.1, forward strand.
AAGTGAAAGATTAGGTGACAGAAAAAAAGAAATTAAGACAGCTTAAGAAGGCTCTGCACCAAGAACCCGAAAGGAATGAATTTTGATGAGGAATATTATGTGCATTTATAATAAGACCAAAAGAACAATAAAAGAACTGGACTTCTTAAAAAGTGTTGCAAAACTAATTATAAACTATGAAACATCCGTGGAATAGAGCGAAAAACTATTATAGTATGGGGTACTATACCCAACACAGATTGAAGCTGACAATCCTTTACATAAAGGAGTATGTAGGGACAATTATATCTACTATAGAGTTTGTACAATTATATCTACAAACTCCGTCCCCAATCGTAGAACAAAGTACAGCACTCCGTGGGTGAAAGACAAGGTTTTTTTATTTCGCCGTTAGCAGTGTGAAACAGACGCGTTTCAGTGTAAACACTGATGAAGGACTTGCGTCCGAAACGCATCTGTTTCACACTGCTAACGGCGAAATAAAGAAACCTTGCCTTTCACCCACGGAGTGCTGTACTTTGTTCTACGATTGGGGACGGAGTTTGAGCCTTGATATATATATATATATATATATATATATATATATATATATATATATATATATATATAAAATTATACTCACTGAAAGAATTAACGCGTACTCAGGGTATCCAGTGCATTACTTTAATTATGCAAACAGCTCAAAATGGGTTTCGGCAGCATGACGGCCTTGATCATGTACATGGCATGTGATCCAACAAGATGTGTACATATACTAGACATAAACATAGGACCAAAAATCAAAGAAAACAAAAGTTCTGCGCACTTACCAACTTGGAATGTCCATCAATCTCCCTTAGTGTGATGGTATTGCATCACTTGACCGTGACACAACTAGAAAATGTTCCATGTGGATATTTTATTCATACTTGTTTGGGCCTGTTTTGCCTTATCATATTTTATGTAACTAGCATTGCATCAGTGTTAGTATTAGGAAAATTGTAGTAACAAAGTAAATGTCTTGCCACATACAGAAAAAAGAGGGCAGCACTTTAAAAACGTTAGAAAACAATCCTTACTTATGCATTTCCCCAAATTCTGGTAGGGTACTATCTCCACATTAAAGTTTGATTACACATATTAGTTCAATCCAGTGAACCTAGATATACTTCAACATTACCCAAAAAATAGCGCTCAAGTGGGAGGCATTAGGTTTTTACACATTCAGGAAAGAAAAAAGCTACATTTCTTAGCACCCAATGACTACATTTGCATTCAGGTTTTTTTAAAAAAGGAAGAACATTTTTTGAAAAAATAAAGCCCAAGAGAGCAACTCATTCTTTTCTAAAACATCCCCAAGTTTCAAATATACTACCATACCACATTTCCCAGAACAGATACTACGAGTGTAGACTTGTTAATTCAAATTGTTATTTTACACATGAAACTCAACATATCAATAGCAAGGAAATGTAATTGTCACCCACTTGAGCTCCCCTTTCAATATGAAAAGGTTTTAATTAAACAATGCACCACCCCCTGGGTCCTGGCCCTGGCCCCACCCCACTGCACAGGGATTATAACTGAAATTCCTTCTGTTGTAAGCCCCCAAAATAACATTATTTCTGACCGCAAAGTGGGTCCCTCTTCAAGGCCTAGGTGGTCAGGGTGTCCTTACACTGCCCCCTTTATGTTTTGTATTTGTTTTTAGGACATGTGGACTAAGTATCAGAGTCCTAAAATGGTTGCTGCTGGACTTGGCCTTGTTGGCTAAAGTTCACTTAAACTTTTTGCTTTTCCCCTAGACCGTTTTCCTGACAGAAAGCTGTGAAGTTAGATGCTGGAGGTACTTGCCACTGCTAATCAGTGTGCAAGTACAGATGTTCCCTGTCTCTGATTGGTATGTTTGCCTTACTAACAAGATCCCTAAGTGATGTGCACTGTGTGTGGCAGAGCTAGTACTAAAGAAATGCGCAGAGAGGGAACACAGGTCTTCAGTGTAGGGCCTGCACGCATTATTCTAAATTAGCATGTTGTCCTGACAAGTGCTATCACTTGTCCGGCCTTACTTTCCCTTTTGAAGACACATGGGGCACCCCTGTAGGACGTCCTGGGTAACCCCAAGGCAGGGTGCAGTGTAGGTAAAAGGCAGGACCTGTGCCAGTGTGGGTGCTAGGCACTAACAGAGGAAAATCCTCCATTTAATTTTCCCTGGTGAAAGGCCTTCCTGCCCATAGGATCGAATGGGGGATGCTGGGTGCAGTATTGTTGGCCTAGTTTCCTAAAAATTGTAAATGGAACAGTGAAGTTTGGTATGTCTGAACTCACAGCGTCATAACGCAACTTTTTGGGTAGATGGTTTTGCCGCTGTGTGTCCAGAAACCGCTGATTGAGAAAATGGCAAAGTTTGTGCTTTAAACCTTTTTGTGTGTCTCAGCAGAATTTGAATTGCCTGCCTGGATCTGGGAGAGGTGAGAAAGGCTGAGGGAGATCGTGTCCCAGGGGAGGAGTGGAGACGGTGCTAGGCTGCCCTGTACCTGGAGTGGGGAAGAGAGGCTTTGCGGGGTGAAGAGGCCGCGTTCAGAGCCATAACCCAATAGACCCATCTCCCTCTGAGTGATTAAAGATCCTGGCCCCCAGTATCGAAGAGAGGACAGTGACACTGGGGGGGAGATACGCAAGACTGATTTAGGGATGGGTCGGGGACCCCTGAGAAAAAGGAAACTTCAAAGACAATGGGGGTTATAACTGGTAGAACGGTAACCCCAAGACTTTGGTGTGGTTGTGTTGACGATGTCGTCGAGAACGGTCTCGGTATCGTTCAGAGAAGTGCTGGGAGCGCTTTGAAGGCACCATGGACTGGTCGAGCCTCTGGCGGCTTTGACCTGTCCGCGATCGGTAAAAAAACCTCTGCCTTAGGAAGAGTTGCTGAATAGGCTGCCGGAGACACTTGACCCTTGCTTCGTGATCTGGGGCTTGTGGGCAGTTTGTAGCTCTTGACCAAGGAGATACTGAAGGGGCACTGCAGTGGGTCATGCCCCTCCTTATTCCTGAGCAGGACTTTGCTGTGTGCTGCGTCCTGTACACCAAGGGCCCGAGGTGAGCTGGCTCCCTGTTCGGAAACACAAGAACATAAAAGTGTCCAGGAAGTCTCAAGTGGGGCCGTGGTGGGACCGTGTCGTGGCAGTCTGAGACCTCCGAAGGGGTGCCTAAAGTGATCGTGGGCACCCGGAATAAATCAAGACACTGACACGCAGGGTGCATGTCTAAGTGCGGCTACAGGTGTTAGAGCGCCTGTGGATTGTGGGCATCGTGGAAGAGAGCCGAGATTCGGGACGCACAGAGGGTGCGTGTCGTAGTGCAGTCCAAGCACTAGTGAAGAGTTCTGGGACATCGTGGGCACTAAGGAGGAGTGAGTCTCCGACACTTGGATCAGCGTGAGGTGGAGAGGAGACACTCAGACGTGCAGTGTGTGTGTCGTGGTGTGACCCAGGCATTAGTGGAGAGCGCCGGAAAACTGTGTGCACCAGGAGAGGAAGTGAGTCACGGACGCGCTGGGGGAGCGTGTCGAAGGTTCTACCGGAGGTACTGGTGAGGGGGAGCAGTGAGCACCTAGGAGCGAAGAAGTCCTAACAGCGCTGGAGACAAGGGTCAAGTGATCGGGCCCTCGAAGGCAACGTGAGGTAGCACCAGCGTCGTGTGGAAGACTTCATGGAAGGAGTTTGTGCTAAATGTTGGCAGCCCGGACCAGCAACCCCGCAGGAGCTGAACTACCGGCCCGAGCGCGCCTTGGACGTGGTGACAAGGTTCTGGAGTGAGGCCAAGCCACTGCGGCAGGAGAGGAGTGTGGGGTCGTGCCCCCCCAGGTAAAGTGGATCATCCCCTGGGGTGCGGTGCGGGCCCGGAGGGACACTCTCTCGGCCTCTTGCTGCTGGCAGCTGTGTGAGCCTGTTGCTTCGGCCCAGTTTTCAGTCTGTGCTGGTACCGGCCGGGGCAGTACAGGGTTCTGGGCCCGGAGTGGAACTTGGGTGTCATCGTTGATCCATGTTGGGTGCAATCGGTCGCACAACTTCTAAAAACAGTCGTGTAACACTTTGCATATTTCCTACTAATGAACTATTGAACAACGTCTGACACTAGAGGTGCTTAAGGAACTCAGGAGATAGTGCGCTACGCCTTACGTTATGTGTCTCTCTTGCAGGATACAGGATCATAGCGTAGCGAACTGCATTGGTTGTTTTCTGCACTGTACTGAATTACACTGTGACACATTACCTGATTCCTTCCTTGCACAGGGCATGCTGGTGGTGATACGCATAGCATTATTTTCCTATTGCACTGTATGTAATTGCAGCGTGACTCCTTGCTGTATTTCTTCCTTGAACAGGACATGCTGGTAGCAAATAGAGTTGCATTATCTTGTGTTGACTCAGTACATGATCTTGACGCTACACATTACATTGTTTTACTGTGGCACTGTACAGGAACCCATTGTTAAGTAGTGCAGAATTCCTTGTATTTTGCAATGTGTGTGAATCTAGTGATACGACGTACCTAACCTGTTGAGAACAGGTAAAAGTCAGCGTAACTGTTGGTTAGAAGCGGTGGTTGGGAAAAGAACCACCCAACCCACCGGACACAATATTACCCAGTGTATATATGTGGGAGTTGTATTGTGTGGTCATTTCGTATATCTTTTTATATAAAGTATACTCGTTGTATACAAACTTGTGTGGAGTCCATTTGTGGTGACATCATTGGGATTGCTGTGGGCGTAGTTGCACATACTGAACACTTGTGCCTTGGAGATAAGCGTCGCTGCTCGTGTCAAGCTACTAAGGGGTGAGCAGGGCTGTCTCGCACTGTGTCCTTTCTTAGCCTAAAGTGGGAGTGGGGAGGTCCGGGTCATACACCTGACAACAACGGTGCGCACGGGAACTCCATGTTCTAACAGCTGCCAAACATCTTTGTTGATGTGAGGCCCCCTATCAGACGTTATCTTTTGATCTGTTGGTCTCGCAGTACTCCCGTGTCTCCAGGTGGCTATAAGTTTTGAACAATAATTTCTCAAAAACTACTGAATAGCTTTACCCCACATTACAAAAAGCAGGCTTTTGAGATATAGGTAATTGAATGTGAAAAATCTGTTTTGGGACTATCGAACTCCTTTTTCTCAGCCCTCACTTCACCGGATCACTCTAACTTTCCAGGTAGAAGCTAAGGTGAATGAATCTTTCCTTTTTGGAAAGTTTTGTGAATATTCTTCAAACTGCACCAGAGTTACTAGCTAAACTAAAAATTAATTTCCTTTGGAAACCTGGTCCTAACATATTCTGAGTTTCATACTGTTTAATAGCAATGGTTAGCATTGTTGAGCATGGGGATGGACATGACTCAAAACTGTCAAAGCCTCTAGTGGGGCATGATGCTCTTCCCCTCCCTCAACAGTGGTACTAAATAAAATGACAATCTGCATGACTGTATTCTTTCACATGTACTTAATTAAAAAGAAATTAAAGAAAGCGAGGAATCAATGTGTTTAATTTGTGCAGTGTGAAAAAATAACTTTGAAGGGCCTAGTTACTGTTAGCAGAGTTGTTTAATATGCAGTCAATGTAGCACAAAATTTTCTTTTCTCATGTCAATTTTGCTGAACTGTAGTAATATGGAGTTTTACTTACGCAATATAGTACTTGTGCAAATTTGCATTTTTTAGTACAGTATCGTGACGTAGGTCCACATTTATTTTAATGCACGTGGCGTAGAGAGTTTTTATATAAGCGCAGAGTCTACTTTTTGTCAGCCCTCGTTCGGTGGAGGGGGCATCACGCCCAAACAGGGGATGCTGTATGTTAGACCTGAAAGCCTTAGGGTGGTCTTCCCTAATCTTTGTTCCTGTCTGCCTAAACTTTTTGCTGATTTCTTTTTGTTGGCCTTAGAACTCTGAGCACTTTACCACTGCCAACCATGGCTAAAGTGCATCTGCTTCTCCCTTAAAACATGATTTAATTGATAATTCCTAATTGGTATATTTAATTTACCTATAAGACCCTAGTAGAGTGCCGAGCTGTGCCCAGGGCATGTAAATTAAATGCTACTAGTGAGCCTGCAGCACTGATTATGCCACCCACATACGTAGCACTTTAAACATGTCTCAGGCCTGCCACTACAGAACCTGTGTGTGCAATTTTACTGTGTAACCACACTATTCCCAGGAGTTAATGGGGGCAGGAACTAGAGGCGCAGGCGCTAGGATCAAGCCAGCCTCCAACATAAAATATTCAACAACAAATGGGGCCGCTCCCAGAGTAGTGGTCTAGGTGAAAATTAAATTGTGAGTGTGGGCATCTCACAAAATGTGAAGGAGTGGTCTTACACACCATCAGGTGTCATGCTTAATCATTGACCAGTCCTCGCCTTCTAGAAACTCGGTTTGGTAGAGGGCGAGCATACACCTGACGACAGGGATGCACTTCTAAACTAAGTGGGGACCCGTGGGGAGGGAGGGAGATTTAACAACCATTATAGATACCAACTCAATTTTTAATGTGGCAGGGAGCTATATGGTATTAAAAACAAGTGAACGGTGCTATGGGGGAGACTACTGTCCCCTCACCATTGTAGGGGCGGTCGACATGTTTCTGCCGTGTGGCCTAATTGGGTCCCTGGCATTTATCAGGACTCCGTTCTTACCAGCCTTGTGTTGATAAGATGCCACTAGGTGGGGTGACCTATGTCACACTCCACCGAGAAGGGGCTCACTTTGAAGCCCTAGGACATGAACCTAAATGCCCCATGGAAGGAGGGCAAAATTAAGGCTTCTGTAGTTAGACTTGCCTCAAGGTGCATCTCCCGTAAGTGCACCTATATGTGTGCTCCTCTCCTCCCCGACGAGGCATTTAAAACACATTGCCAAGCCCTAAGCTTCTCTTTTATTACATCCAAGTCACCCCTAAGGTAGGCCCTAACTACCACATAGAGCAGGGTGCTGTGTAATTAAAAGGTAGGACATGTACTGTTAAGTTTTACATGTCCTGGTAGTGAAAACACCTACATTTGTTTTCCACTTCTGTGAGGCCTGCCCCTCTTATGGTTAACATTGGGAATTTCTTATTACACGTATAGCTGTAACTCTGATAGAGAAGGATTAGCTCTGTCATGTGTCATATCTTTGGAATGGTGATGATAAATCCTCTTTGCTGGCAAAGTTGAATTTATCATCGCTATTTTAGAATTGCCACTTTTAGAAAATGGCATTTCTCTGGTGTTAGCTCTCTGTGCCTAAAGCCTGTCTCCAATACACGTCTGTGGGGGTGGGGGAGGTGACAGCTTGACTTAGTGCATTCCCTCTAGACAGCCACACACAAAGGAAAGTTAGGTGTGACTGAGTGGACATACACATCTTGATAGGTCATTCTGGGCAGGATGGGAGGGAGGAGCTGACACTTACCCCTGAATAGTCAGTGTTCTGTCCCCACACAAAAGGCTACATACCGCCTTGTAGTGAGTCTGGAGCCAGGGCTGGGAGCACCTCTTTGAAGTCACCTCCACTTCAAAGGCACAACTGGGTATAAGCACTGGACAGTTGCGGCTCTCGCAAGTAAGCGCAGTGGGACGGGATGGGATGTCGACAGACGACGGAATAGGATTTATTTATTTACTTAATTCACCTGTTCTGTTGTCTGTGGACATCCAGCCCCGCCCGCCCCATCATGCTTACCTGCAGGAGCTGCGACTGGTACTGGGTCTCTGACCCCACCAAATCAGACACTACTGGACCTGTGAAGATACTGCCAAGAGGAAGGACTGCTGTGCTGCTACAAGGACTGCCACTCTGCTGGACTGCTGCTCTGGAAGAACTGCTTTTCTGCTGTGCTGTACTGTCCTGCTGCCAGCTACCCTGCTGAGGAAGAACTGGGCTCTTGCTTGAACCCAGAATGAGCTCCAAAGGCATGCTGGCTTGCCTCCTGTTCTAAGACTCAGGGATATCAAAGTCTTACCCCCTGCTCCCATGCCTGGTCCATTGGAAGTGGATCCAGTTGCTTGCTCCCGTGGAACCAACACTTCCTCTGCTGCGTGAGGCAGAATTGATGCATCAACACTTTTTCAGGAACAGAACTGGTGCTTCTCACTTGAACCAGCACATTTCACTTGGATTCGCCATCGGAGCCAATGCTTCGAAACCCCTGCATTGCCACCGCTACAGGAGAGAGGATCGACGCATCCCCTCAACTGCTGGAGAAACCTGGCACATCACACTCGGAACCAACGCATTTTGAACCGGCAATTGTCCATTGTTGCTTGGAGAAAATCAGTGCATCCCCTAGACTACAGAATCGACACACACTCTGCACCCCACTACTCGCTGTTGCTTCCAGGGTCAAGGTACTTTTCTTCATGAGACCTTGCGTGGCTCCTGTCTCCGGCCCATACTCCATCGCGGACGGCCTGAACTCTTGACTTTGCCCCAGTGTAGCGCAACCAGAAAAACCCCATTGGCGCGTATTGCTTCTAAGAGCTATTTTTTTTTTTTTGGGGTAAAGACTTTTATTGCAAAATAGTAGCAATACACAGCTCTAGGCCTACAACCCAGGGGGCCGGCCGCGATGTTATGCAACAATCATTTTGTACTATCGGATTAACACAGCCCGTCAGCCGACAACCCTGGGTCCGGCGGCGTATTGAAGGAGCTTTAAAAATTTCAATTGGTGTATGCTGTGAATAAAATAACATTTGACTTCTTTTTTAGTGTATACATTGCAGTACATCATCAAATAGGTAGTATGAACAGTAACCAAACAGTAACTGGGCAGCTGACTTCATGTATGATATCCAAATTGGTATGCAGCCTTTGTGTACGGCTATGTGTACGCTGGCTGTATCACGTCATCTTATTAAGTCGTCTATAGGAGTCACGTGTAGTCGTTGGCACTACTACTCATACCCTTCCATCCAAACTATTGTCGTCCTCGTCCATCTCATCATCAGAATCAGTATTGGTCTCTTCAGGCAGTGGGTCACACAGGTCCCCTCTATACGCATTCCACGGCATCCAGATCTTGTTCCACTTATGCGGACATGCCCTAGCCGTATATACTGCTCGTTCTATTAGCATTAGCGCATCCATGTTTCTACACCAGTGTGCCAGTGTAGGCGTGTCAGTTGCTCCCCACTTCTGCGCTATGTCTCTCTTAGCCACCATCATGCCTATCGTTCCCCAGATTTGACCGTGACGAGAGAGATCGTTAGGCTCCCATATGTTCAGGAGACATTTGCGGGGTTCAGGAAGGAGAGTGATCTCTAACACTTGGGAAACAGTGCGCATTACCTGCCTCCAGTACTCCAGTACACTTGGACATTCCCAGATGGTGTGCAGAAACGTCCCCTCCTCCCCACACCCGCGAAGACAATACGGGTGTTGTGCCCGGTGAAATTTATGTAAGGCGGTTCTGGTGTAGTACACCCGGTGCAGTATCTTAAGTTGCACCAAACGGAACTTGGCAGAGATGCCTATTTCTTTCGGGGAGGCCAATGCTTCGTTCCATTCTGTTTCGTCCATGTCGCCCAGCTCGCTCCCCCACCTCTCTCGCAGTTTACCTCTAGGGTCAGTTATATTGTTCATCAGTTTGCGATATGTGAGGGAAGTGGCGCTTTGCTGCATAAAATCTGTAAGCAGTCTGTCCTCCATCGGGGAGGCTTCAGGGACGTCTGTATCTGTATGTATCGCAGTGAACAAGGCATGTCTAATTTGTACGTATCTGTAGAGTTAGTTCGGGCCTAAACCATACTGTTGCTGGAGCTGGGGGAATGGGATTACAGTCCCGTCCGTCCATAAGTCTCCCACTGTTGATATACCAATATTATCCCACTGTGTAAAGCCCTTGCTCCATCGCAAATGCCCCAGCGCTTTAGCATCCCATAATGGAGTTAGTTTAGTGATCACACCGTTCCACCCAAGTTTGGCCTGTGCTGCGTACCATAGTTTCACTCTGTGTTTCGTGGGGCCTATAAGTCGTGCCGCCATCCATTTGTGATAGAGCGCCGCCAATAAGCTGTGTGTGCCTTGCTGAGCTCTATCTGCCTTATACGCTGGGTCATTTTGGGGTGTATGTATCCAGTAATTAATAACCTTGAGCTGCGCCGCCCAGTAATACATCTGTAGGTTTGGTAATGCAATTCCTCCCCCATACCAGCTGCGATTCAGTTTTGCATGCGCTATACATGCAGGGCGATTTCCCCATAGTATGCTAGAAACTAAGGCCGTTATCTGAAGAAAGTAACGCGGCGACACCGGACACGGGGTGTTTTCAATTGCATATAGGAAGCGGGGCAACGCCATCATTTTATACAACGCTGCTCTCCCCAACAGTGTCAGAGGCAGACCAGCCCAGCACTGCACGTCCCGCCGTAGGCGATCGAGCGGCGGCCTCAGATTTTTGTCGTAAAACTCAGACGGGGTCTTGGTAACATGTATACCAAGATATTTAAAAGATTCTACTGCCACCTCCAGCTGGCACCCTGCAGGCAGGACTGGCTCCGGTCCGTGTAGTATATAAATCACGGACTTTGTCCAATTTATCGTATAGCCCGATGCCGCCCCATGGGTATCGCAAAGGACTAGGAGTTCCGGTATCCCCTGCTCTGGTTCCATCAGATAGACCAACATGTCATCTGCGTAGAGGGAAACCCTATCCTCCCACCCCTCCTCCCAACTGACGCCTCTCAACCGTGGCGTAGTTCTAATCAGAGTCGCCAGCGGCTCCAACACCAGGGCAAATAGCAATGGGGCCAGGGGACACCCCTGGCGTGTCCCCCTCGCAAGCGGGATCGAGTGTGAGATGTGGCCGTTCACCACTACGTGTGCCATCGGATGTGTGTATAGGAGTCGGATCCAAGATATAAATTTAGGACCGAATCCCATATGCGAGTGCACTGCAAAGAGGTATTGCCACTCGACCATGTCGAATCCCATCCTCGCATCTAAGGACAATATCACCGCCGCCGTCGATAGTTGCGGCGCTCGAGCCAACGTCCCATGGATTCGCCGAAGGTTCAGAGCTGTACTTCTGTGAGGCATAAAGCCCGATTGGTCTGGGTGGATCAGTTGTGGAAGGTGGGCCATCATTCTAGTAGCCAACAGTTTCACCAGTATTTTCGCTTCTGCATTTAGGAGAGAGATAGGGCGATAAGAGCTGCAGTCTGTAGGGGGCTTGCCGGGTTTTGGGATCGCCACGATGGTTGCGGTCCTCTGGTCCAGTGGGAGCTCAGTAAGTGCCAAGCTATCCGTGTACATGGCTAACAATGGCGCGCTCCACTCCTCCAACATCAACTTATACCATTCACTGGGGATCCCGTTGGGGCCCATCGCCTTCCCGGATTGTACTGTCTTAATGGCCAATTGTATTTCGTCCGACGTAATGTCGGCTTCTAGTTCTTCTGTCGCTTCTGGTGTAAGTGTTGGGGTTGGTATGCGGCTGAGGTAATCCGTGACTACCTCTCTCGTTACCACTCTATCCGGGGTGTACACTTTGTGGAAATAGTCAGCCAATGTGCCGACGATATCCTCTGGGCGAGATCTAAGTGTGCCGTCGGAGGCGCACAGTTGTAAGATACTTCCAGCACCTCTCCCGTCTAACCAGGCTAACATTTTCCCTGCCTTGTCTCCTATGTCATAGACTCTATGGGCGGTCGCTGCAATATTGTGAACGGTCCATCTCTTCAGATGGTCCCCATGGCGTTGCTGGCATAGTTGTAGTGTGTGCAGGGATTCCGGTGTCGGGTCTGCCATGTCATTCGTGTTTGCTATGTTGAGTGCAAGCTCTAGGTCTGCCAATTCCTGCTGTTGCGACCATGTGTACCCCGTGATGGACGCTGTGGCTTGTCCCCTTAATACAGTCTTGTATGCCTCCCAAAGAACTGAGGGAGAGGAAACCGATGTGGTGTTTTCAGCAAAGTAGCACTTCGTGGCTGTTCGTAAGTCTTTTCGAATCGTGGGGATTTTAAAATATCCTGGATATATCTGGTATATTCGTTTGCGGGTCTTTTCTTGGCAGGACAGCGTTAAGGTCATCGGAGAATGGTCTGAGATACCCCTAGGGTGTATAGTTATATTGTCAATGGTCAGAGCTCCAGTATTCTGCATTAGGAAATAGTCAATGCGTGACAGACTATTATGTGTTGCTGAATAATAAGTGTATTGTTGTAGGGTGGGGTGTAAGTGTATCCACACGTCTCTCAGTCCCAGCGCCTCTAAGAAACTGGTGATGCGAGAGGGCCCCTGTGTCTGGACCCGAGCAGGAAGTCTGTCTGTTGCTTCATGGGCTGTCGCGTTAAAATCGCCCCCTATAATAAGGTCACCTGCTGGTAGTTCTAAGAGGAATTTCCCTAGTGCTGGTAGTGCCATGGAGTGGAGCGCTGGAGGTATATAGACGCAAATTTAACAGGAGGGGGGAGAGAGAGAGTCAGTGGATTCGGCCTCCCTAGTTACATGAATAAACAAAGTAGAATCCACTCAAAGTGGTGGTGATCCCAACAGGTGGGGAACACACAGTGTTGTATAAATGCCCCTCACACACCAACAGGCCCCTTGGTGTCATGCTTCATCATCGGGGCCTTCGCACCCCTCTACGGGATGCGGCGTGCTACGACTCGCGAATACGCAGGAGCACTTGAAAGTGAACTATGTGAGGGGGTGTGTGTGTCTACAGAAGTGTGAGTGAGGTGAGGTGAAAAAATGGTTAAAAAATACCTGGCACGTGGGTAAAACAAATTTATTAAATCCCCGGCTGGTATTATTAAAAAAGTGCAAAGCGTGGTTGAAGAAATACAAATTAAGGTATTACAACCACTGTGAAAGGTGTCAACATGTTTCGGAACTCAGAGGTTCCTTCTTCAGGACAAGGATAGCACTTACCCTCCCCTTACTCACATGTAAATGTAAAAGTGTAAAATAGATTACAACAATGTGTAATATACCTAACAATGTTAAATATGTTGGTTGATGTTGTAGCGCCCAATTGGCGATGAAAACTTAAAGTTTCCAAAATAAAGACCTCATGAGCCTGTGCGTGTTATTGGGGGATCCTTCCTTTCTGTTCAGAAAAAGACGGTTACTGCAATGACTAGTTGTCTGCCTTCCCTCAACGCGGCTCCGGTATATAGACGGACACCACAGTCAGTGGTCTACCTTCCCATTGTCCCTGTACAGCTGCGAAACGGCCCTGATCGTCTATTTTGGTGTTCAGAACTATGAAGGGGAATGTCTTCCGCATTAGAATGCCCGTTCCCCTTGAGCCTGATGTGAAGTCAGAGTGTACCCCCATTTTGTATCCTCGCCTATCTAGCGCTTGACTTGCTTTCCCTGTAAGATGTGTTTCTTGTAATAGGACCAGCGCTGGTCCAAGTCGCTTTATGGCCTGCAGTACTAGACCTCTCTTAATCTTATCCCCTAGTCCCCGCACATTCCACGTCAACAATTTTAGGGGTGTCACCCGTGTCTCTCGAGTTTCCCCCGTGTCGTTGTCAGGTCTTGAGCTTTGTGCCATGTCTATTTAGTCTGTGAGTGTATGAGTGTCTCCTGAATCGTAGTATAGGTTGTTTACCTCTCTGTGATGTCGCCAGCGTGTTCTCGCTTACGTATCCTGCCTCTATACTTAAAGTCAACAAAACTAAAACCAATCTCCCCCATCCCTCCCACCTCCCTGCCTCCCTGCATAACGGACTTTGAACTACCCGCCCCCCCCAACGTAGCAGAGTGCTTGTCCCCGTTCAAACCCATAGTACTTGCTTGATGGGGTAAGGGTCCCGTGGCGGCCTCGGCCCTCCATTCCTCCTCAGCCTGCCCCGGGCCAGTGTCCGACAGCAGCCCGACCATCTTTATTCATAGCGGTTGCTGTTCCTGCAATTACCAAGACATCCTGCGTCCTGTCATTGTTCGTTGTCGAGTGATGCCGCCCCCGGCGATCTTTCAGAAGTTGTGCGTCTTGACGCCGAGGGGCCAGTGCGGTCCCCTTGCTGTTGGCTCCGATTCTTCCTGTTCATCCGGCGGGGTGCCTCCACCCGCCCCCATCCCTCCAGCCAGTCGTGTGCTGCTTCCAGTGTATCAAAAAACCACCACGTCTTGTTGTTATCCACCACTCTCAGTCTTGCTGGGAATAACATAGAATATTGTAGTTCTTTCGCCCTCAATGACTTCTTGACTTCTAAGAAGCTTTTACGTCTGCGGGCGACCTCCGCGGTGTAGTCCGGAAAAAAATGCAATTGTGGAGTTCTGGATATGTATTGGCGGTGCGATTCTCGCAGCTTGGAGGATTGCGTCCCTGTCCCTAAAATTAAAGAGTCTAGCCAGGACCGGCCTCAGGGGTGCCCCAGGTTTCGGCTTCCCGCCAGGGACTCTGTGCGCTCTTTCCAGAGAGAAGAAGTGGGATAGACCTTTGGGCTGCAACCTGTTCTTGATCATGTCCTCCACGTAGAGACCCATTGCAGGCAGGCCCTCAGATTCCGCCAGTCCCAGAATTCTTACGTTATTCCTTCTGGAGCGCCCTTCCTGGTCATCCAGCTTCTCCTTGATAAGTTTGTTTTCAGTCTCGAGGCGAGTCACTGTCGTCTGTAACTCCGATACATCCTCCACGATTTCGTGACCACCTCTACTTCTTTTATTCGCTCTGCCATTTTATGAAAGTTCACCCTCAGCAGCGTGACATCAGTGGAAATTGTCCCAACAGTGGCTTGTACTTGCGTCAGGGCTTTCATAACATCCTCAAGGGTCACCTTCTTGGCCCCGTAACCTTCCTGCGATTTCCCGGGGGGCGTGCGTCCTTCCGGTGCTGGCGGGGTAGTTTTCTCGTAGGCATATTTGTCCAACTTCAGCTGGGCCGAGTGGGTCTTTGAACCTCTGCCCGCCATTACGTCGCCGCTTAGGGTCCCTTGTTGCAGAGACAAATTTCTCGCGCTTATGCCCTGCTTCCGGCGCTTCGTTGTCGTGGCCCACACTTTGGATCACTGCTCCGAGTTGCACGTGCTGTGTGATCACTGTCGCCGCTTCAATTAAGGTGTGCGTAGTTCTCACGCCCCCTGATAGTGAGAGGTGGTCCCCAACACAGTCGTTCTTCAAACTCACTTGGTGTAACCACTGTATTGGATGAGGGAGTCGTGATGGTGCCCTCCGCCAGAGCTGTGTGTCTCCAGACTCTGCTTGCTTTATTGTCTCGTGTGCCGTGCCAGTCAGTTATGAAGGGCCACTGCCCAATCTGAGTATGCGAACTCCGTTGCTCCGGTGCACACCCTGGTCGCGCACTCCACACCCCAGCCGCGCACTTTCTACTGCCGCACTTTTCCTCCAAAGCGCCCAAGTGATATGCGCAACAAGGGCTGTAGGGGCCAATGCGTGATGTTACCGCAATTGCCGCCACGAGCCTCCTTCACTCCTGCACTGCGCCGGACGGTTATGTTATAGTGGTCCCGCTTGCACAGCCCGTGGGGGCAATCCGTCCTCAAACCTGGCCTCCTCTCCCCTGGTGTCGTCGCTGGGTCTCGGTGGCGCGAGTCTGCCAAGCGGGCGCTGCTAGACCCACCGCAGCGCTTTATTTAAATGTTTCCGTCCGCCGGCTGTTTCTCACTCGCGCTGGTGGGCTGATGCGGTGTCAAGGGCTCCCTCTTCTCCTCCGCTTACCGCAGGTACGGCACTATGGCCTGGACTTTCAGGGCTCCGGGGTCCAAGATGGCTGGGCGGAACTTCCGGCAGGGCACCGCCGGCTTGCTGCCACTTCCGGTCGGGCTCTTTCAGTACCCCAGGTCGGCGTCTGGGTGTCGGCGCAGGCCGCAGGTCATCGGCATCACTATCACCAGTTTGCAGCCGCGTATCAACGCCGGAGCTTCAACGGTCGTGGCCGCTCGGTCCCGCACCCTGGGCGCAGCCTTTGGGGTCTTGAATTACGACGGATCAGTGACCGGATAGATTAAAGGGCCGTTTGCACCACGGAGCCCTCTCGCTACGCGGCCATCCCTGTTGGCTGCTAGCCACGCCCCCCCCCCCCCCCCCCAGAGCTATTTAAAAAAAATTAAAGTAATATCTTGACTTCTACTTATTGAGTTTTTGTCATTTTGGGCTTGTTTTATTCATACAGTTTATTAAATCACAATCTATTTTTCTAAACTGGTTCGAGTCTTTTTGTGGTGTTTCCAGGGTGTAACTGTTTGAAGTGTTGCACAAATACTTTACTCGTTGCCTTGTAAGTTCAACCTGCCTGCTTTGTGCCACACTACCAGAGGGGGAGCACAGGTGAATTTATGGTGTGTATCTGACTTACCCTCACTAAGATTGTGGTTCCTATTTGGTCAGGGCGCATACCTCTGCCAACCAGACACCCAATTTCTAACTCTGGGTCTCAGCCATAGGCCTGGGGTCAATTGCCGCTGGTGTCCCAGGGTCAGTGAAAAATGGGTCTGCAAAATTGGGCCAGTAACCCAGCCCCTTCAGCACTTGACTCTCAGTGGTAGTGGTGGCGAGCAGTCACAGAATTTTCAGAGTTAGTGCGCAGATGCACAAGCTCCAAACTCAAACACTCAAGAATACAATAATTGATTGCCCAAGTTGTTGTTTGATTTTGGTATGGAAAAGTCCTTCAATTCACATGTAATACTTAATACTTCAAATATCAGGCTTCAGGGATCAAGTGTGAAATGATTATTGTTCTGAAGTCACAGCAGCACGGACCACCTCAGATGCAGCGACACTCTCTGCCTGGGCACAAAACTTGAATGCAGTGACAGTCTACTTCACAACAGTTCTTATAGCAGTTACCTCCTTGAACTCTTTATATGGGGAGACTATGCACTTGCTAATCAGGGTACATAAATTGCTCCACTCTATCTTATTCTTTAGTTGGCCCTCAGAACTCCGGGTTGAAGCTGCTTCAGGCTGTTGAAAGGGTTGCCAGGCACCGTATCTCTCTCACCAGGCAGGTTGACTTCTGGGTGATGTTGGCTAAAGAGGAACAGCTTCTTCAATCTAACCAAGTCTTCAAGCGACGTCCCTTCACCTTTGAGATGTTTGGTGTCAGGTAAACCTCCTAGTACTCTGTAGAGAACTCACATTCTTAGTCAAGGAACTAGAAACTAGAGCCACAAGGGGGTCAGTGACTCCCACTTATATGCTCTTAAAGTAGACGGAGTGTAGATTCTGTCTGCCTTTCAAAACCAGGTTTGTGTGGTTCTTCATTCAAGTGTCCTTCAGGCTGCTGTCCAAACACATGCTTTTCAGTAGGGTAGTCAGCATGGAATATTCCCAATACAGGTACAAAGAGTTGAGCGTTCTTGCCTTGGCTATCACCATCCATACAAAAAGTGATCAGGAAAGATACAACATGCTGGCCTCACCTAAAGGGGTCCCTTTTACCTTAAAAACAAAAATTGTAGACCTACCCTTCACGCCAACTTCTACCAAATGGCAGTGCTACAGGATGGCTAAACAAAAGACCTAACTACATTTCTACATGAGCCACTGTGTGATTCCCCACTTCCCAGTAGGAACTGCACGTTTGTTGGGCAACTTAAGCGTAGGGATGATGCCAGGCTGTTTTGTACACCCCCGTAGGATATGTCGTCCTAGAGGCCAGCTAGCCCTCAGGGCCACCATATGCACCCCTAAACCTAGATGGGTAGCAAACGGGTTGGGCAACCACAGAAAATCCTAAGCTCTCCCTGAGATTGTGGTAACAGATCAAGAACCCTTTCACTTAGTCATTTTTGCTCTCTTTCTCTCAGAGAAATATACAAGGAATACACAGTGGGGCATTTTCAGTATTTATGAAAACCAAAATTATTCTTGTATAAAATATATGTGCTGCAATGATCAATAGACAGAAGCAAATAGAAGTGATTAGCAATATCAAGACAGTGAACAGAATGAAACGATCCCCCATCTGGCTAAGAAAATATATATATGCAGGCATATATAAACAATGTATGTGTAGATAACTATATATCTAGCGTACTTCTACTATGTATTCCCTAAACTAAAGGTCTAGGGTGTCTGTCTGTTTTGCCAGAAATCCCCCCATTGGATGCTCCAACCCCAATACCTGAAGGAAAAGAATGTAGGTCCCTGTTGTGATCACAATTGGACATCCCTCGCAGAGGGAATTGCAGGCAGCTGGGCTGGGAAGTCAGCGAGTGGTGACCTAGCAAATGATAGCAAGTGCTCCTCTGCCTAAAGCAGGAAATGTGTGTTTATTTATAACAGAAAGCATGTTAGCCCTGGGCTGAGATTCCAGTCAGGTCGCCATTGTTTATGTGCTATATAGATAGATGTGTCGCGGCATGGACGAAAACAATCAATCACATTTTACAATGCATGTATAGCCCTTGTACGTTATGTTCAAGGTATCAAGATAGTGTTCTTGCCAAGTCGATTTTGTAAGCCAGTATAGTATTATGCATACTAATCTGCAAATGTGTGTCAAAAATCATTGTGTGAGTGTGAAGGCAAATTAGGAAAAATCCATATGTATGTAAAATGGCAGTGTTAGGCCTAACCGGGACACAACACCCACTTCGCGAAAATAAGTTAACTACAAAGCTGTCTAAAATAAACTAGCAAACTGTGTCTAAAAAATGCATTAGCTTATGCAAATGTAAAATACAACCTTCAAATTCATGTTCTAAGATCAAGCTAAAAACTGTTAAAAAGGCAAACATGCAATTCAGAAGCCAAAAGCACAAAGAACGCCATCTGAAATAAAAGTAATTTAAAAACAATTTATAATGTAAAATACAGGCTGAATCGAAAATTCCCACAAATGGATTTGCAGAGTGTGTGTGTTCCGAATGGTAGATGAAACATTTCTGTTCCGAGCATCTGCAGGCGATGATCCCAGAGGCACACCTCAGAGCAGGTTTATAAAGTAAATGTGTTCCCATCCAACCCCCACAGCAGCCTCCAAACGAGCGACTACAGCCGGCAGTAGTCCTGCCGAAACAGAGCCAAGATCCAATTCACCATGAGCGATGTATCCCCTGAAGGCTTGTAGAATGCAGCTAGGAGCAATAGTATATGCAGTGACAGCTAAACATATGGGGCTTTAAGGAATTCATCAGTACATGTATGCCTGAAGGCTCAACCGGTTGCGATCCCAGGCATAAATCCAAGGTTCACTCGAAAGTGCACAACAGACAGCGGAACACGGGCTGTACACAGTAAAGCCACATAGGGAGAAATTCTCAGTTCTCGAAGCAAGGGTGTGCTGAAGCTTTGGATCATGCACTCGCAGTACAGCAGCACACATAGTCGTGCTGGCTCCATTTGATCTCAAAATGGGACAGCCATTACGGAGCAGAAAAATTAGAATCACAGTCCCAATAATTAGGAACAGGACCAGCGGGAGACCGCCAAAGATGCTTCCAAGCACAGAGTGTATAAAAGATGGTTTGGCTCAAAAACTGTCTGGAAGGTGCTAACCAAATGAGCCTATATTTTTAAAAATATGCGCTATTTCCTTTGTACAAGTTATAAATATGATGCACCAGCTCTCCAAAATGTTGTGGGAAGTTAGTGCTTAGTAGCTCCTGTATCTCTGAAGAGGGCCTTACAACCTGAAGATCAAACGCCTCATTAGCAGACGTAAAGGCCACATCTTTTTTAAATAAAAAAAGGCTTTCAGTTTGCTCACCCATCAAAACGCACATTGGTAAGATTAATTGAAGGTCAAAGCGTATCCTCCCTAACTCTACAGGCAGGTGGAAACACTACTTGTGTACAATAAGTAACAATGGAAGAAACCATCACCAGATAGGCAATCCCTAGTTTTATTCTTCAGCAACCTTGACTGTTCAGCATCAGTTAACACCGTTAGAGAGCAATCTGAAAGCTGGACATATCAGGGATGCTGGGGAACCTTTCAAGTAGCAACATACGTTTAACATGAAAGCATTACAGGCCCTGTGCAGTGAAATATCCTTGCACATAAGGATTCACTTAAAGTATTCTCGCAGTCTAAACTGCAGAGAAAAACCTCCCTATTCCGACTCTGAGATTTGAAAGGCAGTTCCCAATACTTGTGTACAAACCCTTGCATCTTTGAGCGCCATGTGCTTAAAAGCATAATAGACTTAAGCTGTTACTGCCCATGTTGTAATGCGGTCTTGTCTTGTTGAACAATGTCTATAGCTGATGAAAATATGTTTCCTACAGAGTATATCCTAGAGGGTGAGGTGGTCATACCGTTGTCAGCCACTGCAAGAGCATTCTCTAAATTGGCCATGTCAATTTTGCACAGTCTTTTAGCAGCTTCCTGCTGAGCAACATTCCATATTTCAATATATATGGCATATGGGACGCGTTTTTGACGTGGCTTACGGGGACCTAATAAAACGTCCCCGAGTTCCAGGTCATCAGATAAAAGGGACAAGTGTTGTTTAACATGGGACAGTATTAAGGTTTTTAGCCAATCAAGGCGCAACTTCCCAACAGTATAAGTTGTCGCCACCCCTGAGTGTTCAGACTGCACATACCGCATGTCAGGTCAGTTTGTTTTGAATTTCTCGATGTTGACTAGGAATCGTGTCTAGCATCTGTTCATGTATTATGGCCAAACTAAGCATCCCTTCCAATTGGGGTCTTATGAATTGTATGTACTATTACGTAGCATGGTATCCAATGTAGCCTCATTGTATTTTGTAAACTGTTGCCAGTTTTCAAAGCGTGCAAATGTGGGAATTCGTGTTGTCTATTCTTCCATCTTGGCTATTCCAAGACATGTCGTATGTTGCACAGTTTTGTTCAGGAAAATCATTTGTTGTGGTATTAGGCATGCTATATAACTAGGCCTCATTTCCCTGAATCTGCCAGTGTTTTGTCCTCCAAATAGATTTTAAATTTATTATGTCCTTCCAAAAGTTGGAACCTTGTATGGACAGTTCGGTAGAAAAGTAAATTATATATATCAGCTTGGTATAAGTTACCATATTTTTTTTTGCAGGTGATGGTGTAAGCCTGTAAAAATTAGAGGCTTGGGTCAGATGTGTCATATTCCATCACAAAAAATTGGGGATCTAGAGTGTATAAAGGTCCAGCAAACATGCGCCACTGTTAATTCTCAAAAGACAAAGGTATGCTGTTCCTGAAGGAGACAAAGGGGAGTAGGTCGGAGAGAAGGAGCCACTACAAGGGGAGTAGTTCCTTTTTGGAAATGGGGCCCTCACAAGACCTTACGGGTGTCATACTTCATCATCGGGCTTGCTCCTCAGCGGGGCAATGCCTGACAGGCACACTTAAGGGGGCTCTTTATCAGAGATCTTTTCCAAAGCTGTTTTGTGAAGTGCAAGTTAAGGGCCTTTTGTGTAGGTTGAGGAAATGTAGGGGTTAATGTGGTGATTAGTAACTTAAAAAGGCTAGGCAGTTCTTCAAATCAGATTTTAATCCATGAATATGCCTGACTTATTAAAAACATGATCTCAAACTGTGTTTTCAACCCCACTGTGCTGGGATTGTCAAGGTCTGGGACCCACATCTTTACCCTAAACAAGATTTCATACTAAGTTCAACCACCTAGAGATATTCTAGGCAGGTTAATTGCCCTCTGGAACCCATACAGATGATGGACCCAACTGGGTCTGGCCTAGTACTCTCGCTGTTAAAGACTGCTTTAAGTCACATTTTCCTCTCCACAACCGCATTTCCCTCAGAATGGTATGGAGATGAGAAACGCAAGGTCACACTCAAACCTCCCATGGCTTCTTTGTAAGCCCTAAAGCTAAACGGCGGACCCTGGCCAGAATGTAATATGCCAACTGTCTATGTTCCGATAAAGACTGATCCTGTATAACGGTTCGGGCGTCAGCCAACCGCTGTGGCCATACCCATAGGAATCGACAGCAGGATAGCACTGCTACCAAGATATACTTGTAAGCCCCTTCCAATGACAGAGGACTGCTGTGGTCCATGTAAACAGAAGCCAGAGGCTTGTTTGAAAACAGTAGAGGTGTCTGTGGTGGACACGCAAAAGTGGATCCCTTCATATGCTGACAGATGTCGCATTTAAGAACAAAGTCCTTGGCCTGCTTGTAACGACCAGGCCATCAGTAATGCTGGTGCAATAATGAAATTGTAACTGCTACCCCTGCATGTGCAGATACCTGACCCACGTGTGTAGTTAAGATAAAATACTGAAACCACTACGAACCTGCGGTACGATTCGTTCAGGCTGCACAGCCAAACTCTGAAGTTTTTGAATCAAATGAATCAATTGCATTATATTTAATCTTTCTTTCTTCGTAGGTAAACTAACCGTTTTACACTTTTAATCCTAATTTCATCCTCAATTCATTTTACTCAATATTTTACGGTGTATGTTTGTTCACAAAAAAGCTCAGGAATCCGAGGTAAGTTCCACATGCCATGATTTTATTTTGGTAGCCCAATGCATTTCAAGAAATTAAATTCTCTTCGTAAGGGGCATCTATAAACACAAAATGAATATTTTTAGCTAACATGTTTCACTATGTAAAATACTTAATAGCACTTCAGTAACCATAACAACATTAATCGTAGCACTTCAGCAACTATAACACAATTAATCAGTTATGCATCAAAAACATGTTGTCAAGCCTGCTAGAAAATAGTCTGACCCACGTTTAGAAACATTCAAAAACTTTAGGGTTTCCTCATTAATCATACCCCTCATCTGTAGTGCTTCATTTTTCTCTTTTAACAAAACATTTTACCACGATTTTAACATACTTCTAGACGTGAACTATTCTGCTCTTACCATGACTTGCAAATCCCCGTATTTATTAAAAAGAGAGCCTCCTCCCTTATCCGGCTTGTAACCGTGCTCTGGTACAAAGTGAAGTTTTTTGAGAATTCGTGGCTTTCTCTCTTATATTCCCATGACTGGTAAATGACTAATTATTCTTTGCAGGTGAGTGAAAATGGTTCGACTCGAAAACTAAAAACGGACTTCTACCCTTCCCATTCGTTAATCATTTACATGGCACTTCAATTCCCAAAATCCTGTGCAATGTTTTCTCCACTCGTTTTATATCTACTGAGCTCACATTATTGTGCTGATGTTTTCAGTACTTTATAAATGTTCTTTTAAAACAGTCTTTAATGTTCTGAATATCTTCTAGAATCTGTTAGCAATCAGTATATGATTTCTTATTTGATTTCTTATGTTCGTGAGTTAAGATAAAACCCATCCTGCTATCTGTGGCATTACTCTAGCCCCCACTCTGGGAATGTGAGCATATGGAAAGGTTTGTGCATCTTACATGTAGAAGTACTTGAGTCGAAAGCCTTTTGGCAAATGTGTGTTGTTGTGAGCAGCTTTGACAGCTACCATGATGTCTCTGTCTATCCTTGTACTGGAACGAGTGATTACAGCAATCGCAGCAGTGTGAACTGTTGCTTTTGTGGCTTTATCAGCCACTGAATTTCCCTGCAGTGTGTACGCTGCACATTAATGACTCAATGTGTGTATCACATGGGTTTGTGGCAAGCAATCTTTTAACTTTGCCACTTGTTCCCAAAGCAGCTTGTGCAACCCTTTGAGTCTCTGAATCAATTCTGCCTATAATAATGTAGATATTGATTATAAGACTTGGCAGAGTAAAACAAATTGCACACTATAAGTGTGGAGAATCCTTGATCCATATTTTCTAGTGCCCTGAGTTCGGGCAGCTGCGCATTGCAGTCACCAAGTGAATGTGTGTTCGTTTTCTCAGGGTGAAATTCTTCACCATGCATGCGCCCTTTTACAATAGCGAAAGCTGTTGAGTGTTGATGCTTTGACCCTAGGGCAGCCTGGGCAGAACCATCAGTTTAATGATGTATTCATAGCCTTCTAGAGGCATTATTTCATTAGGCAGAGCATATTCTTGGTCGTACAGCAGAAAGGCTTGTGTTGTTAGTGTAGAATCAATCTTATAGTCTACATCTGTTGCTGTGACCAATTTAGCTCATTGTATCCATCATGGATTTAGTACCTTAGTGTTTGAACTGCTTGCTGGTAAGGGCCTCTAAGGTCGGTACTGAGGTAACGACAATGATGCGTTTTCCCTGAGCTAGGATTTCTCTCCCACCACAGCAGTCTGTAATGCTTTCATTATTTTTTATGCAGGTGCAAACCGCATTTCAGCATTGGTATATAAAGGTGATTTATAATCAATTGGTACTATCACATTTTTCTACAATTAGTACTGTCACCTTCATAGAACGTGACATGCGTTTACCCTGATGTTCCTGCGAGGACACATATCGCCAGGTTTGTAGGGTCTACACATGTGTGTAAGTGTTTTAAAGCTATTATGTCAGCTTTTGTGTAACGTAAGATATTTGTATGTTCCTGGGTCCAATGTGTACTGGAAAGATCTGGACGTATTAGGTCGTGGAACGGTTTAACCCATTCTGTGTAATCTGGAATGTAAGTTCTGCCAAAATGGTGAAATCCCAATATGGATTGCAATCTCTTCAACGTAGTTGGAGGTTTAAGTAGCGCACACTTCTTGAACAAGTGTGTCCCAAGGCTTATGCCTTCACTTTACAGCGCATATCTCTGAAAAAGGACATTGAGATGGGCACTTTCTTAATTTTTTTATATTACATTTGTAGCCCATGCGAGCAAACCCCAAAACAATGCAATGTACTCTTGTCAAGTGCTCCAAAGGGTCATCATCCGTTAAGTGAATGTCATCGATGTAGGACAATGCCTGGTAATCAAACATTTCTTGTAGCTCTATTACTCTGGCTGAGAACAGGCTGGAGCTGCTCTTATACCCTTGGGGTAATTAAAAGAACTACCTCTTAGTCTTGAGCGCACTGAATGCAGTCAGATATTTGCTTCAAGGTTCTATATTCTGGCAGAAAAATCCATTCGAGATATCAAGTATTTTTTTATATTTCTTCCGCTCTATGTTGTTCGTTAGTACGGCACTGTGTGCATTTTGAACTTCAAATGTGCGAGTAGTTGTGTTTTAGTGTCTGTAGTCTAATAGTAGACATTATGCATGATCAGGTTTCCTTACAGGGCACAAGTGATTATTCATTGATGAGGTGCAATTTTCTATCACACCTGGTTATTAATTTGTTGGAGAATTTCCCTAGCCTGTTTTTTAGCTTCATGCTTTATTGGGTATTGTCTTTGAGGTTGTGGGATTGTCCTCAGTGGTATTTCATGGTATAATGAACTGTCATCCAACACCACATGGTTGCAATATAACGCAAGTTCTAGCACCCACTGCCTGGTGGAGGAATGATTTACTGATTCTGTAATGAGGTAAGAGAAAGCAGGGAAAATTTCTGTTTCCTTGTTTGGGCACTCCATTAGGAAATCAGGTGGCCAATCCATTTCAGCCAAAAGAATATTATAGCCTTGGTTTGAGTGTTTCCACCATGATATAATCATTTGGCGCTACTCCCACCATTCAATCCATCAGGTTCTGGCAAACTATTGTGACTTCTACCGCGCTGTTAATCATTGTCACTGCCCATTCCCCACTCAGAAGCAGAGTCCTCAATATCCAGGGCATGCCTGACCCTGAGTCCGGCTACCTTCATGAATTTAGGCTTGGAAGGCTTCGTTTTTTCTTCCTGTTGAATTATATAGTTGAGTGTTGTGACTCTTTTTTTCAGTTTCAAATGCTCTTCCGATCTGCACTCTGACTGTCCACCTCTCTCCAAACATTTATCGGATGAATTATGAAAAGAATGAGACAAACGGGTATCGGTATCCTGATATCTGTCAGGCGGTCTAATATTATCACTGTTTTGCAGGTTATAGTGTTTTTCAATGGTTTCCTGTTGAGGAGACCCACCCTGTGATTTACTTTTGTCTTTGTTTTTCATATTCTCCCACTGCTTCTTTGTAGAAGAGCCGGGTGCTTGCTTAGAGTTATCCTTTTCAGAATTACTCTTCAATTGTGGTTTCCCATGTCTGGCTCCTAAATTCTCTCCCCCCAGCGTAGCATAGGATTCTTTGATAATTTTAGGTAATTTGAGGTCCTGCTGTACTGTTAGGTTAGGTTGTCGGTATGCACAGATTGAGAGGGTATATCAACCCTGGGACTACCATTTCCTGCTTACCTCTAGCCCCTGTATATAGATTTGCAGAAAAGTGACATCAGAGTCTTACTAGAATCCAAACTCTGATGTAGTATGAGTCATAAGATAATTGGTGAGGCTATTATCAGAGCTCTGATAGAATGAAAATGCTATCACCTCACTGCTTGGTACCAAAAGGAACAAGTGGATTTCTTTTTATAGAACAAGTAGATTTTTGAAGCACCCCGTCCTCTGACCAAGTAGATATTTTATAGAATTCCACATGCACATTACACCATCCGTCTTCACCTATCTCATAACCCCATCAATGCTTTGTGTGCCCTATATACTTTGTTTTATCCAAAACATATGCTTCTCCTTACTTGCAGCAAGCTTAGCTTCATTCAAGGTATACTACACCTGATGCATGAACCTGCAGTGCTCCAACATATTTGTCTACACACCAAGACATCACCCAGAAAGTACCCCACTTTTGGAACAACCTTAAACAATCAGTGCGACACGTCATCTGCAGAGATTGAAGCAAATCTGTATGCCATCCTCAAAAGTAGTTATGCCCCTCAGATGTTTTGAATGAAATAAGATACCTTGAATGGGGATGTAATGTTATTAAAAAGTTTAAAAGATCTAACTTGCTAAACAACTTTGCTCCTCCCATCTCATTTATGTTATGGTGGGAGAACTTGTCAACCATCTTGTAGTTGTCCACGTCTCTGAGGTTGACAAGGTGTCTTACCCCACACACTCTCTTTAAGTCCGCCCATCCCTCAATTTCATTCTGTTGGCTTCAATTTCATAAGTAACCAAGACTTGATCAGAATGATCGGTCCACTCCAATAGCATTTTACATTTCTTTATTACGTACACACTTCTCCACATTTTATACTCCTTGAATGCCAGACTGGCCTCAAAATACCCTAAAATAGGTAACTTCATTCTCCATTACTTTCAGGATTATTATCTTGGTTGCACTTTGCTTGTGTTTGCTTTGTTTGCCCTAAGTTGGCAGGGTATGCCCACACATGGGTCCCTTGCTCACTTTGCCACTGGGTTCGAGCTAGCCTTGCTGATGAGGGCTGTTAGCCCGAAACCGGTCCCAGGATGCTTGTTTCGGGTCCAATGAAGACATGGCTTGGCAGTTCGAGCTGGACTGTTTCGCTGAGGCACAGGGTCAAGACTGATTTTCATATATCTGTGTCTGAACTGGGGTGGCAAAGTGAGCTAAAGAACGATGATGGATTTAACCCAGATCTGTGACTGGGGGTGAGTGTCTGAAAAGTTTCAGCACTCCGTCCATCATTTCCATGTGTTTGCTTTGCACTTTGCTTCTACCACAAATCTAGTAAAGTTTTTTCCTCTCCCACTGGTACCATACGCATTCGCAATTAAAACCTCATCTTTATCGCTTTATCCATCTTCCCTGTTTTAACATTGTTCACTTTTCCTGTCATTTTCAAACATGGTCCTGTACACTAATGAAAAGTACTGCACCTTCTAGCACTTGAAACACTTCACCTTGATGGCAAGTCATTTTCCAGGCAGCTTTGCATGAACACATTAGCAACATATTTTGGTAGCGAGAACCATTTCGTTTACCGCCTCATTGGATTTTTTTCTTCATTGCCTTTTTGCATAATTTTTTATTTTTATTGATATAATTTGTCTTTCAGTTATTTAGAGGTCTTCTTAATGCGCTTGGCAGTGCTAACAGCTTTATCTTGTTAGGGTCCTCCTTCACATACAGCCACCTTTTCCTGAATCTCAGTCATTCGACCCCTCGCAGTCCGGTTTCAGAGCCAACCACAGCACCGAGACCGCCCTCATCGCAGCCACCAACGACATCCGAGCCCTGCTCGACAACGGGGAAACAGCAGCACTCATCCTCCTGGACCTCTCTGCAGCGTTCGACACTGTCTGCCACCGCACCCTAGTCCAACGCCTCAGCAACATCGGCATCCAAGAGAAGGCACTGGAGTGGATCACCTCGTTCCTCGCCGGAAGAACGCAGAGAGTCCGCCTCCCCCCGTTTCGATCCGAGGCCACCGAAGTCATCTGCGGCGTACCGCAAGGATCATCACTCAGCCCCACCCTCTTCAACGTCTACATGAGACCTCTTGCAGCCATCGCACGCCAACACAACCTCAACATCATCTCCTACGCCGACGACACCCAGCTGATCCTCTCCATCACCAGAGACCCCGACACCGCCAGAACCAGCCTACACGAAGGGATGAAAGACGTCGCCGTGTGGATGAAGAACAGCCGCCTGAAACTGAACTCAGACAAGACGGAAGTCCTCATCCTGGGACCATCGCCCTCCGCCTGGGACAACTCCTGGTGGCCCCCAGCCCTGGGCACCACTCCCAAGCCAACAGACCACGCACGCAACCTGGGCTTCATCCTGGACTCCTCCCTCTCGATGACCAGACAAGTCAACGCCGTCTCCTCGTCATGCTTTCACACCCTACGCATGCTTCGCAAGATCTTCCGATGGATCCCGACCGAAACCAGGAAGACGGTCACCCAGGCCCTCGTCACCAGCCGACTGGACTACGGAAACACCCTCTACGCCGGAACCACAGCCAAACTACTGAAAAGACTCCAACGAATCCAGAACGCCTCCGCCCGACTCATCCTGGACATCCCCCGACACAGCCACATCTCCGGCCACCTGAGGGACCTGCACTGGCTCTCCATCAACAATAGGATCACGTTCAGGCTCCTCACCCACGCACACAAATCCCTCCACGACCTGGGCCCCAAGTACCTCAACGACCGCCTAACCTTCTACACGCCCACCCGCCAGCTACGGTCTACGAGCCTCGCCCTCGCCGCCGTACCACGCATCCGAAGAGCCACCGCCGGAGGCAGATCCTTCTCCTATCTGGCGGCCAAGACATGGAACTCCCTCCCCATCCACCTTCGGCTGACCCAGGACAATCTCGCCTTCAGGAGACAATTCAAGACCTGGCTGTTCGAGCAGTAGCAGACCCCTTCCCCCAAGCGCCTTGAGACCCTCCGGGTGAATAGTGCGCTATACAAGTGTTATGATTGATTGATTGATTGATTGATTGATTGATTTGTCTTGTTAATCAGCTGACCCCTTATAATTTCTTCCTGCAAGCCTTTAAAGGGGTTTGTGTGTGTGTGTTTTATACTGTGTTTATTTTAACACCACACCTTTCCTTCCATACTTATCACGTTTGACAAAAGAAGGGGCAGGGGTGGGTGTCCTTGTCCCTTGAAGTACAAGTATGGCTGTGTGCAGCTCCTCCCAGTCATCCTGTCAGGATGGCCCGTCCTGTTCACACTTAAGCCCCCTTTATGCCACTGTGTGGAAGGAATGCACCACATCCAACAACAGAGCCACTAGCAGTCATGTGACCCAGGACACTGGCAGAGAGCAAAAATGGTTAGGACAAGAAAATGTCAATTTTCTAAAAGTGGTGTTTTTAGAACTGTGACTTAAAATCAAACTTAACTATTGGAGAGGATTTTAACACCATATCTCTATCTGCTCTTATTCAAAAGCTATCACTTGTGATAAGGTAACTCAATGAGAAAGATGGGCCTGGCAGCAGTAAAAAAAATACCTTTAGTAGTTTTTCACTCTCAGGACATGTAAAACCGAAGTATACGTGTTATTTTTTTAATACAATGCTTCCTGCCGTATAGACCTTCAGGGCCTACCTTAGGGGTTACTTGTATGCATAAAAAAGGATGATTAAGGCATGGCAAAATGTTAATTTTGAAAAGTCGAAATGGTAGTTTGAAATTGCACTACAGGCTGCAGCGGCAGGCCTGAGGCCATTTCTGAAAAGGCTACTTTATTGGGTGGTGCAATGAGTGCTGCAGGCCTATTTGTGCAAAAGAAGCAAGTGATGGACGGAATGCTGGACAATGCAAACATTCACCCCCTGTCACAAGGATCTGGGTTTAATCCATAATTCCTTTGTCCACCACACCACCCCAGTTGGAACGCAGCCATATTCAAATCAATCTTGACCCTGTTCCTTGTGGCAACAGTCCCGCCCGAACTCCCAAGCCAGGTCCTCCCTGGACCGGAAACAAGCATCCCGGGACCAGTTCCAGGGCATCACCCTTCCTCAGCCAGGCTATCTTGAATCCAGTGGTGTATTGAGCACGGGACCCATGTCTGGGCATACCCTTCCCACTTAGAGCGACATATCCAAAAGAAACAAGTGATGGACGGAATGCTGGACAGTTAAAACATTCACCCCCCAGTCACAAGGATCTGGGTTTAATCCATCATTCTTTTGCCCACCACACCACCCCAGTTGGAACGCAGCCATATTCAAATCAATCTTGACCCTGTTCCTTGTGGGAACAGTCCAGCCCGAACTGCCAAGCCAGGTCCACCTGGACCGGAAACCAGCATCCGGGGACCGGTTTCAGGGCATCACCCTTCATCAGCCAGGCTAGCTTGAATCCAGTGGTGTAGTGAGCACGGGACCCTCGCCTGGGCATACGCTTTCCACTTAGAGCGACATATGCAAAAGAAACAAGTGATGGACGGAATGCTGGACAATTCAAACATTCACCCCCGTCACAAGGATCTGGGTTTAATCCATCATTCTGTTGATCACCACACCATCCCAGTTTGGACCCAGCCATATGCAAATCAGTCTTGACCCTGTTCCTTGTGGGAACAGTCCAGCCCGAACTGCCAAGCCAGATCCTCCCTGGACCGGAAACAAGCATTCTGGGACCGGTTTCAGGGCATCACCCTTCATCAGCCAGGCTAGCTTGAATCCAGTGGTATATTGAGCATGGGACCCATGTCAGGGCATACCCTTCCCACTTAGGGCGACGTATGCAAAAGAAACAAGTAATGGACGGAATGCTGGACAATTCAAACATTCACCCCCAGTCACAAGGATCTAGGTTCAATCCATCATTATTTTGCTCAATATTTGTAGCATTTAATTTACATGTCCTTGGTCCATTTAGTACAATTTACTAGGGATTTACAAGTAAATTAAATTTGCCAATTAGGTGTAGACCAATGTATCCATGTTTGAAGGAGAGAGCACAAAGGCTTTTGCACTGGATAGCAGTGGTAAAGTACACAGAGTCACAATACCAACAAAAGGAATTCAACAAAATGGGATGCATAAAAACAAAGTTAGGGGAAATACCAGGGCAAGGATGTCAGGTCTAACACCTATGTAAAGTGGTTCTAAATTGTACGTCTCAAACTATTCACCACCTTCTACGTCCAATTTTCCAACATGGCCGACACCTTTCTAACATACACAATGCTGCGTGTGATTGCTGTCTTTCCTCACTATTTCTAGCCCTGTTATTACTGTATATTGATACTTTTCACTTTCCATGAGTCCTGTATGCATCTTTGATCAAGCTCTTCAAACCACCTGTTAGCTGACTCACAACTTGAGATTGGTGTTAAGCATGACGTTTCCCTCGGCTATGGAAGCTGCAAAATGACCATGCTAGTGAGTTGCTTTGTTCTTTCAGCATGGCATCCTTCTCCCTTGTGCACAGGTAGGGTTCTTTGGGGCACTTGGGCCGCAGCTCCAGAAGAGCGTGGTTGTCTGTTTGTGGCTGCAGACCTACTTGGCTATACAGAACCAGATCTGATTTGGCCGCTAGTGACTCAAGCAAAAATGTAGCCCTTAATGACGCAGGAAAATTTGTATCTCAATAATGAATTAACCTCTGCCATTGGTCGTATGGACCATCGTTCGTCTACAAGGAAAATTGAGACAGAACAATCATTTAAATCAAGCAACTTAGCCAGTGAAGCCCATTCGAGACCTTACAATAATTTCTAGAGAGAGTTGGTGTGAGGTACACAGGGTTTTATTAAGAATTTAATTCAAATTGATAAATGTATGCAGAAATCATTAGTCTTTTAGTTATCATTTTTACAGGTTCTAATAATCCATTAGTCGATATTTCAGTACAAGTTAAAGTACTACATTGGTGAGTATTACAATTAAAATAGAGCAAATGCAACAATTTTGTTCCATAAACGAATCCCCTAATATAGATTAAGCATTAGTTAAGCAATTTTTCAATAAGCATTCAGAAACACAAATGTGGAGGTGTGATGAGAGAATAAAATTATTGAGGCATGAAGCCTTGACATTCAAGAAATTGATACTTTTGTGTTCTGGAAAGTATTCTCAGCTACTAGTCATCAGACATCGCTGAAAAAGAAAAGTGCCCAAAGTGAGTCTCTCCCTAGAGAGGCAAACCCAAGATTCCTAGTATAAGAGTCCTAACCTAACCTAGGAGCACACGCTATTATACATTTGCTAAACATAGTAGTTGCTACATTCCCCGTACTCAGCATCCGTTCGGATTCCTCCTAACCCTGTTAGCAGGTAAATTCCCGGTTTCCTAAGTATTCACAATAAGCCACAACTTCCATCCTTGAAAAGATAATTTGTCCACATCTTGTGATTCGGACAGTTTCTCCGATGAGTCATATTTCCTGTCATCTCCTCTCCTACAGGTGAGAACCTCTGTATCGGTTGTCTAATACATAACAAATACCTATTCACTAGCTAACAGAAGGTATCTGAAAAATAGCATCTGCAGTGGAAGAGAAAAACATCTTGTGCAAAACAACAGTTCAAGGCGAAAAACAGGCCTTTCAGTCTTAATGTATGATTCAATGTTAATATGGCATGAGTAGTTATGATAATTTATATCTGCACCTTATAATTTCTTTTAATACTTGCAAGGCCTAAACATGGTTACCTGCTACAAAATTGCATTTATTATACATATGTCAATTAGCATAACCTTTTTGCACTTATTTAAATGTATTTTGTTTGTAAAATCTAGGAAACATTCGCTCCATCACCCTATTTCTTTTTTCTGACTTGTCAGCATTTTTTTCACCACTAAAACGATGCACCTTTATAGGTAGTAAAGCATCAATTTATTAAAGATAAAGATGATATTTTATCTTACATGACCATGGCAGTGGAACCTCCAGTAGCAGAAACTACATCTTTGCTCAGATTCCAACATAACACTAAGTGGTTGCCCTAGACACCAATCTAATTTTGACATCGGATCATAACAGAGTTCAATCTCAGGGGAGAGTTAGATATTAGATGTCAAAGCAGGGTTGGATGGGGGACCTGCTGGACTTGTAGAAAAAGTTGTAGGAAAACTAGTGAATGATTTGTTGTTTGATGAAGGGATTACCCTGCACTTGTGCTAGACACAAACCATAATGCTAATGCACTTGAAATGTATTTGGTATATAACAGGTTGCATGTGAAAAGTAGACAAAGAAGTGTCTCTCAGTACGAGATGCACAGCAGCCTTCTGGACTGTAAAATCTGTGGAGGTAGTTATTTTGCCATATGCTGTTGCCACAATCAAGTGTTATAGGTATAAAGTTGTTACAACAGTGCCCCTATTCGGATATTTTTGATACAGAAGAATGTGTGTGTGTGTGTGTGTGTGGGTGTGTGTGTGTGTATGTATGTATGTATGTATATTTATATCAAGGTGGAGGGAAGAGGATTGGAGGTCCGTTCAGTTCACCTGGACAGATACGCAATAATCAAAAATAGAATGGACACTGGTATCTATAAAACCATTGGTTTATATTCGAAAACCCTCATAGGCTTCCTGATTTTATCGTTGCGGTATATCTTATTTCCGCCCCATCAGGAGTCGTGGCGTATTCATAGGGTAGTCGATTAACGTGCTGGGTGCCTGCCTCACCCGAGGCTACCTCCGGTACAAATAGAAGTGTCCAGAAATAATGAAAAAGGAGGTAAAAGAAG
This sequence comes from Lissotriton helveticus, assembly GCF_964261635.1. Lineage (NCBI taxonomy): Eukaryota > Metazoa > Chordata > Amphibia > Caudata > Salamandridae > Lissotriton > Lissotriton helveticus. The sequence continues at coordinate 653,960,284 of NC_136067.1, forward strand.
TGTCTCACACTAGAGTTTATTTATTAGAAAAAGGGGGTCTAGGCACTATCAATAAAAATGAATTACGATATGATGGTAATCGTGTTACTGGATTACCGCATGTCTTGAAGAATGTGTCAACATGTTTCAGCTCACTCAGCCCAGCCGGGTCTATGGAGCTTTCGTCAGGACAAAAAAACACATATAGAAAAAGGTAGAATATCTCACACAACTTGTGTAGTATTGGGTGATAAGTCTGGTCAACTTATACTCAAAATTCCGATGCTATTTTTAGCTCGATGATAGCTTCAACAGGGGTCGGAGAGTCGCTTGTGGTCTTTGCCACGAGGTTCGGCGCTGTGTCCCCTGTGCTGACTCTGCCCCTGGCTAAGTTAGCCATGGGCAGAGTCAGCACAGGGGACACAGCGCCGAACCTCGTGGCAAAGACCACAAGCGACTATCCGACCCCTGTTGAAGCTATCATCGAGCTAAAAATAGCATCGGAATTATTGATAGTGCCTAGACCCCCTTTTTCTAATAAATAAACTCTAGAGTGAGACACTTCTTTTACCTCCTTTTTCATTATTTCTGGACACTTCTATTTGTACCGGAGGTAGCCTCGGGTGAGGCAGGCACCCAGCACGTTAATCGACTACCCTATGAATACGCCACGACTCCTGATAGGGCGGAAATAAGATATACCGCAACGATAAAATCAGGAAGCCTATGAGGGTTTTCGAATATAAACCAATGGTTTTATAGATACCAGTGTCCATTCTATTTTTGATTATTGTGTATGTATGTATAGGCAGAAACCGCTTTTGCTTACAATAAGAATTTCCAGGAGTCCCAAGAAGCGTTTGGTATATAGGCAAAAGCCAAGATTTATTTCAGTGATGTAGATGGGGTGTAGACTAGGGAAGGTAAGCAAGAAGGAGTTGTTCCACAGAGTTTAATTAGCTGTTAAGTAACCAGGTATCATTATTCCCATTATGTTTGAAAAAGAGAGAACTTGCATCTAAGTATAAGTGCCCTCGAATAAGGAGAAGAACTGCACCGTGAGATTTTATTGTTGAGGTATGAAGAGATGTTGTGTACATTCAGCATAAGAGCAGAGTGTGGGTCTAAATTAACTGATCAAGAAAGTAAGGGGGTGTTCAGTTATTAAACCTTTGCGTGCGTCGGACGGCCAGGAGCCGTCCGACGCACAGTGCTCATGTGCGCCGGACAGCTACCCGCCATCCGCACACATGGCACTTGAAATCCCTCTGGTTTGGTCATCAGAGGGATTTCTTTCAGCCCTAAACAGCCTCAAGAGCTGGGGAAGTACTTCCCAGGCTCTCATGGCTATTTGGCTCATCTCAGGGAAATGACAATCATTTCAGTTTCACTTTCTTTGGGCTTGTGGGGATAGCTCAGCCCCCCAAGCACATAGAAAGAGTGGAGCGGTATCATTGAAAAGGAAAGAATCTCCCCTTTCCAATGGTACCCTCCCTAGCAGATCACTGCTTGGGGATCACATCAGGAGGGCGTTCACCAAGAAGGTAGCTACCCCGTGGACCCCAGGGAGAACGGAGCGGCCCCTCGAGCAAGGGCATTTGCTCCCCCCAATTCTTTTGTGGCATATTCAGTCTTTCTGTCCCCACCCCGGGATATTAGCCCCCAATATGCCTCCCGCGCCAGGGATTTATATTTGGTGAACATTTAGGGGTGGGGACTGTCCGAGATGGGCATGCCAAAGCCCCCACCCCCACAAAATTCCACAGTCTTTCAGCTGCACTGGGAGGCAGATGGTGGCAATAGGCCCCGATCTGACCCCGGGGGGGGGGGGCAAAAAGCATACTAGGCACTATGGATTTTTTTAAATGTATATAGGGATGGAGGCTGCCCAAAATGTGCATGTCAATGCCCCCACCCAGAATTCCACAGTCTTTCTGCCCTCCCAGGAGGCAGATAGGGCCAATCGCCCCTCAGGGGACAGAAAGCCCACCAGGCACCAGGGATTGTTGTTTTTTTTTTATACATAGGAGTGGGGCTTCCCAAAATGGGAATGCAAATGCCCCCAACACCGCCCCCCCAAAAAATTGCCGGTCTTTCTGCCTCCCTCGGCAGAAAGTCCCTGATCTGCCCCCGGGGGGGGGCAGAAAGCCCACTAGGCATCATGAATTTTGTTGTTTTATTATATGTAGGGGTGGGGGCTGTTGAGTATGGGCATGCTAATGCCCCCACACCCAAAAAAGTATTTTTCCCCCCCACCCCCCAAGACAGTTCGGGGCAATAAAAGCCCACTAGGCACCAGGGATATGTTTATGGGCATGCCGGTGAGAACCCCCATATGCAAGCGTTGCTCCCTTTTTTAGGGACACATTTTGGCTGTTTCAGTGATATTTTTAGTCTCATGTGCACCCAAGCGGGGGCAGAAAATCACTAGAAACCAGGGAGAGTTTGTGTGTGTGTAAACCGGAGTTTGGCTGATGGTCTGCGTGTACTGACCTTTGGCTGGCATTTTGCTGGCGGTGTGTGTGGACCTGCACTACACTAATGGCGTGTGTGGACACGCACTTGATAACGGAGTGTGTAGATTGGTGCTTGCCTGGTGGTGTGCATGGAGTGGATCTTGACTGGTAGTGCAAGTGGACTGGTTCTTGGCTGGCTGTGGGCATGGATGGTGCTTAGCTGCAGGGCCGGGCGTTTTCCCAAGTGGGCCGGAGGGGTTGGAGCCAGTTTTCTGGCCATGGATGCTGGTTTTGTCACTGGAGGCCAGTTTTGCATCAGTGCTGCAATATCCGCTCACAGTAACAAAAGCGGAAGCAGTACTTCACATCCCCCCCCCCCCACCCCCCCCCCAGGGCTGGTTGAGCAGCAAGCGGTATGCGGGCCTGGCGCTTGGCTGGCAGTGTGCGTGGATAGTGGTTGGCTGACTGTGCATGGATGGCATTTGGCTGGCGGTGTACGATGATGGTGCTTGGCTGATGGTGTGCATGGATGGTGCTTGGCTGATAGTGTGTGTGGATGGTGCTTGGTTTGCAGTGTGCATAGATGGCGCTTGGCTGGTGGTGTGTGTGGATGGTGTTGTGCGTGTACTGAGTCTTGGCTGTTGGTGTTACTTGCATGGATCCCCCAGTGTTTTCTTACCCAGAATCCCCTGCAAACCTTACATTTACTTACAAAGTCACATTTTCCTCACATTTCTGTGTGGATAAGCTGTAGGAACATCGCACAGGCACAAATTTCCTACCACCCAGCATTCCGCTTGGTCTCCTGAGAAAAGTGATACCTCACTTGTGTGATTGCCCAAAGTGGCGTCAGACTAAAAAATATATATATATATATATATATATATATATATATATTACCTACTGGCGGTCGCCAGTAGGTATATATAGTTAGGATTTTTTCCCTATGGGATTTTTGAAAATTCTATGTCTAATAACTTTGGCGTTTGTGGACGGAATTGGCTGAAAATTTCTGGAAAATGGAACATTTTGTTTCTGAGGAGCCCCTGAAAATTTGGGGGGGGGTTTGTCAAGGGGGGGCCGAGAAAAAAGGGGGGTCCCAAAACGTGTTTTTAACATTGAGTTTTCCATAGGGCGGTTAGCCTCACTTTTAGCCCGAATGGCTGAATGGATTTGCACGAAACTTGGCAAAATTGTAGGGACTGGTAGCCCGATGTGCCTTTTGTAGGTCTCAATATATGTGCTCCAGTGGATTTTGAGAAATTAACGTTCAAAAAAAGATATATATCTGTAAGCGCGGACCAGGCAGCGCCCCGGTTCGCGTACCTTACGCGTATCGGAACTTCGCGTAGCGAAGCTGATTGGCTCTCCGGTGTCTGTCAACATTCTAAACAGTCCGGAGCGGCCGCCATCTTGTCTCTCGGTAGGATCGAGAGACAAGAGGAGGCCAAAACAAAGGGGGAAATAACTATAAGGGGGCATAGTAGATCCTCGCTGACCCCCTAGGTTTAATGTGGAGGTTTTAAAGGGGCCCCGCGGGGCAAAAAAAAATAATTTTTTTTTTGTTTTTTTTTCGTGGTTAGCGCCCGGTACGCGAACCGGAAAGCGTTCTGGGGAGCGTACTACAATGAAAAATGAATGATAGTCTTTTCAAATGCTGTATGTTAATTAATTGTTGGATTTTTTTAATATTTTTTTTTTCCTTTATCTTCCCAGGGGGTGACCAGGTACGCGAACCGTTGAGCGCCTCGGTTCGCGGACCTTAAGCGTTCCGGGAGTCCACCATTTTGTGTTTCGGTCGAATTAAGATACAAGATGGAGGGCAATTTAATTCGACAGCTTATGATATTTGCTATTAAAAAACCATTGAAATTCACTGAAAAAACCATAGGTTAGAGACCATATATAGTTAGGAATTAGCATTTAAAAAACCTTGAAAATTCACTGAAAAAACCATAGGTTATAGACCATATATAGTTAGGGATTAGCATTTAAAAAACCTTATTTTACTCACACAAAACCATTGAAATTCCATATATAGTTAGTTGCACTAACTATATATCGCGCACCCGCAATCCACTGCTGATGATGTCACATATTACATCATTCATGACATGGTCAGTGACATCACTGATGACATCACTGATGACATCTCAAATGACATCACTGATGACATCACTGATGACATCTCAAATGACATCACTGATAACATCTCAAATGACATCACTGATGACATCTCAAATGACATCACTGATGACATCACTGATGACATCTCATTTGACATCAATGACCACATCACTGATGATATCATTCATGTGACAATACAATGCATCTCCTCACACTTTAATATAACCTCTGTTACACCCAGTGTTAAATACAGAGTATAATTTTTGAAACCATTGACACACCAATACTAGTTACTACATACGCACTCAGTGATTCCTATGTTTACACACACATTCACTCATTTACCCATACAATCATTCATACATACAATCACTCATCTTTACAACACTATCATATGCACTCATACACCTATACAGACTCTCACACTCTGTCACTCATCCATGGAGTTACTCATACACCTAGTCAGTCCTGTAAATAATCAATCACACTTCCATTTTCTAATCTATACAGTTAAACATAGAGCACCTTACATTTTGAAACATATACTAACACATACTTACTCTCTTATACAATCATTGATACAAGTACACATTGATCTGCACAGAGTCACACACCTCCCAGCCAGCCACACACACTCAGTCTCCCATACAAATACTTGGGCAATCAATCAATAACCCATATAGTTACTCATATAGCTACTGACCAACACATGCAGCAGTTTACAGAACAACAGACATAATGATGCACAAATTAAGACAGTTTAGTCACTAACCCATGCACTCAGTGAGACACATTTAATCACTCACTCATACAGTCAGCCATGCCCCTACTAAATCCTTCATCCAGACACTTCTACATCTACTCATTCTTCAATATGTAAAACATATTTAAACTTTACAGAAACACACAGTCACTGGATGATGTCATCAGTGATGTCATTTGAGATGTCATCAGTGATGTCATCAGTGATGTCACTGACCATGTCATGAATGATGTAATATGTGACATCATCAGCAGTGGATTGCGGGTGCGCGATATATAGTTAGTGCAACTAACTATATATGGAATTTCAATGGTTTTGTGTGAGTAAAATAAGGTTTTTTAAATGCTAATCCCTAACTATATATGGTCTATAACCTATGGTTTTTTCAGTGAATATATATATATATCAAACTGCCCTTTTGGACCTGCTTTGAGGCCCCCTCAATCTCTACACATGTTTGGCCCTTCCATGTCATAGGCATACTTCCCTGGACTCCCCAAGGTGTATAGTTTTCAGAAATGTCTGGGTTTGGTAGGTTTCCCTAGATGGCCGCCGAGCCTCGGACCAAAAATGCAGCCCTTTCCTTGCAAAACCAGGTTGTTTTGTGATAGGTAATTGTGATGTCTCCACAATACGTTTTGGGCCCTTGCCTGTTGCGGGTACTTGGCCCACCCGCACAAGTTAGGTACCATTTATATCAGGAAACCTGGGGGAACGCTGGGTGATAGGAAATTTATGTCAGCCCGGTAATCCCACACCTTTCCCACATAGAAACGTGAGAAAAATGAGATTTTGTTTTACCTAAATTTGAGGTTTGTAGGGTATTCTGGTTAGGTAAATGTTAGGGGATTTATGCAAGCCATACCTCCCTAGACTCCCCTGGGTGTCTAGTTCTCAGAAATGTCTGGGTTTGGTTGGTTTCCCTACATGGGCGCTAAACCCGGGACCAAAAACGCAGGTGGCTCCCCTTTCAAAACCAGGTTGTTTTGTTATAGATAATGTTGATGGTTCCACAATCCCACAACTTTCCCACATAGAAACGTGAGAAAAATGTGATTTTGTCAGCTAAATTTGAGGTTTGCAGGAGATTCTGGGTAGGAAAACGTTGGGGGATCCACGCAGGCCATACCTCCCTGGACTCCCCCGGGTGTATAGTTTTCAGAAATGCCTGAGTTTGGTAGGTTTCCCTAGATGGCCGCTGAGCCCGGGGCCAAAAACCCAGGTGACCCCCCCCCTCATCAAAACCAGATTGTTTGTGGATGCACGCAGATTCCAGAACTTTCCATCACAAAAATATGAGGACCCCGGTGAAAGTCACGCAAGCCATCCCATCCTGGATTCCCCTGGTTGTCTAATTTTGAAAATTGTCCAGGTTTGCTAGGTTTCCCCAGGTGCCGACTGAGCTAGGGTCCAAAATCCACAGCTAGGCACTTTGCGAAAAAGGCTCCATTTTCACTAGAAAAATGTGAAATGTCTACGTTGCGTTTCGACCCATTTCCTGTCGATTTGTTATGCATTTCTGTCTTCCAAATGTAAGACAATGTGTAAAAAAGAAGTCACTTTGAAAAATGTCCTATAATTCACATGCTAGTATGGGTACCCACAATTTCAGAGATGTGCAAATAACTACTGCTTCTAAACTCTTTGTTTTGTTCCCATTTCGGAAATGCAAAGGTGTCCTTGATACCTATTTTTCACTCTTAATTTTTACCAAATGAATTGATATATACCCTGAACACAATGAAAACCCATTGCAAGGCGCAGCTCAGTTATTGGCTCTGCGTACCTCGGGTTCTTTATGAACCTACAAGTCCTATATATCACCGCAACCAGAAGGGTCCAGCGGACATAACGGTATATTGCTTTTAAAATTCTGCCATAGTTAAAAGAAGTAACAGGTGAAAATGTTGGCACAAACAGCTGTTTTTTTTCAACTCCATTTCTATATTTTTTTATTACAACTGTTAGTTTCTGTAGGAAAACCTTGAAGGATCTACACAAGTGACACCTTGCTAAATTCAGAATCTTCTCTACATTTCTGAAATGTATAGCTTACCAGGATCTATTATTGCTTTCATATCCATTTCTACTACTAACTGGAAGGAGGTTGAAAGCACAAAAAACTTTTCAAAATAGGCCATGTCCCAGTAAAATGACAAAACTGTGTAGAACATTTAGGTTTTCTGACAAAAGTCTGCCTGTCCCTGAAAGCTGGAAAGATGGTGATTTCCGCATCACAAACCCTTTGTTGATACCATTTGAAGGGGGAAAAAAATATGCTTTCTTCTGCAGCACGTTTTCCCCATTTTTCCAAAAACGTTGCTGTGTTTTGGCTAATTTCTGGGTCTACTCCAGGGGAATCCACAAACCCTTGGTACTTTTTAAACCCTCAGAATGTTGGAAGAAAAGGATACAAATTTGGCCTTGATACCTAATGGGGACAAAAAGTTAAAGGGGCCTAAGTGCAAACTACCCCTAATAGCCTAAAATAACTTAGCACAGGGGGGGATAGGCCTAGCATCGAAAGGGTTAAAGTGAATGGCAGGAGCTTTAGGAAGCACTAGATACTTTGGCCTGCAGTTTGGATAGAAGGAGATGGGATGTAATTTCAATATATCAGAAAGGATATAGGTGACCTGTTCAGTGGCACAGGAACTTTAAGACAAGTGAAGTTTTCAGTTTTACTTTCATGTCCTTTTTCATCGAAACTACAGGTGCTGGGGGGAGGAGCCAAGCTCGCGATCGTAATGGTCGCTCTGTAGCTCGGCTCCGTCAGCCTTCCGGCCTGACTCGCAAATCCTGCCATATATCCTGCCCCGGGACGATGCACTCGAGCAGAGATTGAAACGCAACGTGTTGCTCTTACTCACCGCCTGACCTGGAGGCTCCTACGTGCCGCGACTCAGAAGTTGTGCCCCCTGAGGAACCAGGGCCTCCGCGGTGATGAAGCCGGGGCCTCGCCTATTGGACCCAGCCTGGCATTGTTGTACGCGTCGGCCCCGGCCGAGAGCGTGAGCCGCTGGCGGGAGACCGTTGTGCGAACATTCCGGTGGTCCTGATACGGACTTGCCTTGGCGGCCGTGGAGCTGGTGTGGGGCACGGTGCACCGAGGGCTGCTCGTGTGAAGGGGGCCCCTCTGCCGCGGCTCCGTCCATCCATCCTGGAGCCTCGCGCCCGGGATCTGCTCTTCGACCACGCCAAAGGTATTGCAGGCTGCAACCCGACTTTGGCGGCTCTCCTTTCTGCACCAAGGCTGCCTTAGCGGGACCCCCTTGGTTTCTGTGGAGGTCCGCATCTGAGGCCCTGATCCGGGAGTCGTGGGAGGTGGTGACGAGCCTGACTCCACAAAATGGCGGCCATCGAGATAGACCGTGGATATCCTCCGGACGGCGGACCTGGACTACTGGACTGCACGGGGGCCTGGACATGTGTGCGCGAGCCTACAATCAGCGACGTTCTGGAAGCACTGCGGTCCTTGCATGCGGCCTTGACCCCCATTGCCTCTGGGGTATCGGTGCGGTCCGCCGCCATCTTAGAGGGCCGGTCTCTCACGGTCCCCTCTCGTCTCGGTGATGCTTCTGCCTCACCCCCCTCGGCCGCGCTGAGAACTACTGCCACTGGCCGTCGACAGGTATGCGAACGATTGGCTTCTGAACCTCCTGCGCTTCACTGTTTGGAGTTTGGGGGCCCGGATGTCGTTCTGGGGTCGGATCCTACTCGAGTGTCCGAGAAACATGATGGCTTGCTACATCTATTTGCCTTGATGAGGTCGTGTTTCTCCTCTGCAGGGGAACCCCCGCTTTCCCGAGCGGCGAGACTGAACTCCTGTCTTTTCCTGCCCCTGTTAACACTGTTGGGACACTTGCACTGTATACCCGGACTTTTGATCTTTTGCTTATGGATTGCCCTCCCTGGCCTACGTCTTCATCGGACTATTTTTTGTTCGTGTGATTGCCTTGCACCGAGTTGTTCGCTTCTCGCTGTCGTATGGTGGGAGTTGCATGTAGCTAAGGAAGGCCTGGGGTGAGATACATTGCTTCCGGTGGATTGCTGGTATACATATCCGTGGCGAGCTTCCCCGTGTGCATAGTGCGGTGGGTGACCCCCTTGTACGTTTTATGATGCTCGAGTTGTATCGCTTTCGTCTACATGTATTACGATTGACTGGTTGGGCGGAGGGCTGAGGCCGACCATTTTGTTTTTACTTCTTCACTCCTCCCTCACATCTTTTTTGTCTTCTTATTCTTCTTTTTGTCTCCTTATTCTTTTTCTCTTTCGTGTTTCCTACATTTCGGGTTCGGGATTAGGGCGATAGGCACGCTGCTGGGGGGGTAGGCCGTAGCCTTCTGCAGGGGTGCTGGGTGGGATGGGTTTTCTTTCCCGGTTTATTTTCCTTTGTTCTATGGCCCTTTTGTATCCCTTTATAGGAGCGCCGCGGCTGTCCCTGCTTCCCGTGGTATTATAGGGATGGGGTCTGGATTGCTGCTTCTCTCCTTTTGTGGCTATGCTGCGTTTCAGTGCCGACTCCCATCCCTTCCTTGTTGCTAATACTCCTGCTCTTTCTGTGTCCTTACTACGGGATGCTTGTCTCGGCGCGGCGCTCTTCTCTTTCAGTCTGTATTTTTCTTTTTCCCCCTTTTCTTTCCCCTCCCCTTCTCTTTCTCTCTCTCCCTAGGGTTAGTATGACGGGTTGGCTTTAGTGATGTTAGTGTTCCGGTTCCATCGTCCTATCTCTGCTGTGCTATTGGGTGGTATAGGTGCACACGATGAGTCTACTTGTATGTTGATTTGAATTAACCGCATCTGCTTTCGTACTGATGTAGACTGTAGTGTTAATTTTCCGCATTGCTGCCCCTTTAGTTTTCTTATGGCCAATAGTTTGCTCTGGGAACCTGGATTCATTTATACTGTATCCGAGCCTGTTATACTCCTTATTGTAATATTATAAAAATTAACCTTCCTTCTTCCTGTTTGTGGGCCGTCCAGATTCTCCCCCCCCTTCCTTTTTCGAACTGTATTGACTGCATTTTATCCTGATTGTATCTGTATATTTTTCTTCTGTATTTTTTGGATTGCTCTATTGTATCGTGGCCGGCCGGTCTGGTTGTAGGCCCAGATTTGTATTTCCTTTTTGTACAAATAAAGGTTTACAAAAAAAAAAAAAAAACTACAGGTGCTGTGTTTTTGTCCTTTCTGCCTTGTGTTTGGTTGTGTACAAATACATGTGAGGTACACATGGGTGAGCAGTAACAAATACAGATACATATTATGAAATCGCACATTGAGGAATACTGAAATGTCAGAACACTAGTGTGGAATCAAGAATTCCACTGATCAGAGCAACAAATGTGCGTAAAATACACTTACATCACGGAATATTGTGTTGCAAGACGAAAAGAGACTCATGACTTGTGATTATGGGATTTTGCTTTTGAGGGGATACTCCTTGATCTACTGAATTAACTTGAAAACAGCAAATCAAACGTTTCTGGATATTAATGTTTTTACTTTTACATTTGTTCTTTTTCCTTCTACAGGGTTCTGGAAACGAGCACAGGAAACAACTTCTTTCAAGAGCAGTATACCAAGTCTTCAGTTTCCTGGCAGTCTGCAGATGTTCATCCTCTTTGAAGTGTGCCGAACTGGATAGCATTCAATGGCTTATAATACTTTATTGTTGTGCAATTGATGATGGATATGAGTTATGTGATGAAGGGGTATCAGTTTCATTTTTTAAATGTATCCAGATGTGTTTGTATTAACATTTTAAAGCGTTAGTAAGTTTACACAAGCGGCTGATCTGCAGTGTGTGAAGTTTAGTTTCTTTCAATAAATCCTATTGTACAATATCTTTCTCCTTCTGGCTCCACTAACTTTTCTGCTTTCAAATTGTATGTCTGGCCCACCGTATTTAAAGGATATCACATTTAAGTTATGTTTCCCAGAACAACACTTCTGTATTCGTTATTTCATCATGGCAGGTATATAAAACACACATACATTGTTTTCTAAATATAAGTGAGTTAATGTCACAGTGTCACTACTTAAGTGTAATTCTTAATATGGGCCATCAGTTCATTAACTTCACAGTGCACTCTAAATACAGAAAAAAGAAAATATTTTTCCTACCATTGTCAGACCTATTGCCAGATCCATAATTAAGGACCAACTAGCAACATCAAATGCTAGACTCCTACGTATTCACCATTGACCAGTATTCTGTCTCATGGGTTTGCCTGCAAACCTCTTTGATTCTCATGGTCCATCTACACCTGGATGAGCAATCATGGTTGAGTAGCTCATGAAAGGTGTTGTGATGGTTTAGACAAGATACCGTTTAACTTCATCATTATATTCATATTAAGGATAATCTGTCCAGCCAGACATTTAACTTTGAAAAACAAATTACAATTTGCAATTTCGGACAATTTAAAAATGAAGGCAAAATTTGATAAATGGTTGTTAAATACAAACTGTTAGTGTTGTGACCACTGTACTTTTTTAGGCACTGCTCTTGCCTCAGTCAGCATTCTAAGCGATTAACGTTGAAACTATTGCTTATGATATACTGATACTGAAGTATATGATACTCTTATCTGTTTTATGTCTTTTATGGTGTTAAGCCGTAATAAAGATTGCATAAAGGCAACGGATACTCTTTATTAAGATATCTGTGGAGCTCCAGCACTAGATACAGGTCCAAAGTAGTATAAATTCCCCCTCCAAAAGATATACATTTGTTGGCAAATAAAGTCAAATGTCAAAACAGTACAGTTACATCTGCATTAAAAGATAAATGTTAAATTGAACAAATATCCTTACTATAAGCGTGGCCATTTCCTCCAGACCGTGTAAGTTTCCTTCCAGTTGTGGTCTGTGGCAACATCTCATATCTAGTTCTGGCTTAGCAGTCTAAGCTAACTACCAGAAGTCCACTAAGAATTTTCCATTACCCTCATAACTGTGCTGCCCCCACCAAAAGCAAGCCCCTATAAATTCAATGTGTGATAAATGAAAGCTGTTCTAACACAAACACATGTACAATTTGAATGTGTTAGAAAATGTACAATATAGATAGGCTTGTGCTACTTTCGACATGGTGCACTGCTAGGCACGTAAAAGAGTGCAACCCTAGTAAATGGAAAACAATGCAGTGCTGTACAAAAAGGTGGATTGAAAGTTACACAACAGATAGTCATTACAAGAGAGGAGGCTCATGTGAGAAGGAGATTCTAGAGGGCTGGTAAATTGATTGTGAGTCGTCCGTGCTGAGTAATTATTGTGTGGCAAGATGCTGTGTGAAGAAGAGTGTTCATTTAATTGCCGAAAATGGATGTTGCTTGCTGGATCTGGACCACGATCTTGTTCAGTTCCCAAGCAGTGCCAGAGAGCTACTGAACTGTGCTGTCCCATCCATGTGATTCATCACCATCAAGTATCTCACTGCAGTCATTGCCCAATTGAATCCAACCTACGACGGACCATACCCTGAAGACCTTTCTTCCTTTAATTCAGGCTGTCCCTTGGTTCGTCTTGTCCTGAGGAAGACCCACTGTGCCCACTAACCACTCGCGCACTTCTTTGGGTCGAAACGTCGACGTGCCTGCAATAATCCGGCCCCATACTCTCTCCGCCCCATACTCTGTCCGCCCCATGTGAAATGGAAATTTAAATCCCAAACAACACGGAGATTTATGCACCTAGGGATGGGTGTCCTCTGAATAACCAGTTAACCATCCATACAATACTGTTATATATCCTGTTCATGTTTAGCACTTTTTTCGCTTTTTCTTCACCTTATCACCAGCGCCATTTGAACAATTCATATGTTCATAAATTGTGACAGCCTTTTAATGTCATCTCGACACCATGAAGTGTAAATGAATATATATTGATTTTTCCCTCAATACAAGCTCAGATTAATTGTTTTTTGTGTTTTTATCCAGTCTGTTCTCTTTCCTTTTCATTTATTATTACTGAAAGGTTTGAGTATTGTTTTCTATTAATTATTATTCAGTAAACCAAGAATCACTTCTGTACCCGACAGAACCAACATCCTCCGCATTCTTGAGCACCCAGGTTCTGAGGGGCACTGGGTTACCACATTATACTACATATATCTTGTTCAGGGCTAGACTGACCGTAGCGGGCTTCGGGTGTTTCCCTGGGACGCTGGAAGGGTGAGGGTCGGTTTTGCAGCAATGGGGGCTGGCTTTGTTACTAGGGGCCGATTTTGCAGTGGTGCTGCAATATTGGCCCCCAGTGACAAAACCACCAGTGCTTCACACTTGCGCCACCCTCACCCGGGGGCCAGTCCAACAAAACTGACAGGGCTGCTTTGAGTTCCCAGTCCGGCCCTGATCTTGTTCTATATTCTTGGAGTCTAACAGGGAAAACACGCTGCATTGTTTTCATCTTAGTTCATTTCATAGTCTCTAATTTTGTACACTTCTGGGAGCTGTGGACGCAGCCAGATATTTTGACTTTAGAGGACATGTCAGAAAGGGACTTTTTTTAAGTGCTTTGTGAATGATGTTGTTTCTCTTGCTGGTAATAAAAAGGCAAGAGGAAGAGCCTGTGGAGGTCCCTCAGTGGAAGTATCCTCTGCCAAGATTCCAAAGACCCCTAATTAGATGGCAGTGCTGCATAGTGGACATTTCTAAGTGGGGGCGAGGTAAAAAAGTGAGAAAATGTATAAGGGGGTGAGGTGGAGTTATGAGGCACTTGTCATCAGGGCTTTATCTGGATCATGGTGAAAGAAGTCTTGCGCTTGTAAGGCAGCCTCAGGTTTGCTTCCAGAAGAAAGGATTTTACTTATAGTAATAGTTGGTGCTCTGCAGTTTTCATTTGGACAATGTTGACCTTGAAACTGGGAAAAGTGTCAATATGGAAATGTAGCAACTTCCCAATATTGCTCAATTGTTCTTTTGAGCCACCTATGTTCATATGTACTAAGACGCTGGTTGAAATTTGCAACATTTTTGCTGACCGGCCTATGTACTAATAAGTCAGTTTAAAAAATGATGAATCATAGTGGGTCGTAGATCGAGCAGCCTAATGAATATTAATAAAGCAGAACAAATGTTGTGACTCATTGTGATTGGTTACAGTAAAAGGCATGGATGGTGGCCGGCAAGGGTCAGTTGACCACCATCTTTCTGATTGCATTTGAAAACTGTTGTTTATTTTAAGCAGCTCAATTAAGGAAATCGGTGTCCCTTCCAAATTTGCTATTCAATATCCATTTCTAAACCTGCTTTAGAAGTCAGTAAAACTTTACAGGCTCCTGAAATGATATAATTAAACAAAAAGTCCCTTGATAGAGGTCACAGCCCTTTTGGTCTTTTGATTTTATTAGTCTGATTGTTTGTGACTCCTAAAAGGTCTAATACACCTGAAACCTAAAGAGAGTCAGACTTGAATTTATTAGTTAAACTCTAGAGAAATTAGGACAAATATCGTTTTTATTTTTTTGAGTTGGAAGTAACAGCCATTGGTGGTTGCTGGAAACACAGCTCTTTAGATGGTAAATATTGTGTGGAAACAAATGTTTCAGGTAGTTGTGTGTCATTGACATATTGATGTAGCTTGATGTCCTTGCTGGCAAGAATGGCTCTGGCGGCCTCCATGCAGAGGTTGAATATCACCAGAGAGAGAATTGAGTTTTGGGGTATACTTGAGATCACAGTGATGGATTCTGATTTGGAGGTGCCCATCTGGATGAGCTGGGCTCTGAGAGTTCGATATATATTCACTTTGGTATGGAGACTTTGTAGACAATCTTGGTGAAGAACGTGCTGATCAGGGCCAAAAGATCAGGGAAACTGAGGTTGTCATCACGTGTGATTTGGTAGTTGACCACTGATGGCGTCTGCCTGTGTGTGATGATTTCTAACACTGTATGAGGTTGTTGGTCTGATTGTCTGGTGTAGCTGGCTGTGCGTTGAGTACCTTGTCAATAAATTCCCCCAGGAATGGAAGGTAGATGATTGAGCAGTACTTGGGTATGTGACCCGGATCCAGATCTGGCTTTTTCAAGACCGGCAGGAGTTTTTGCAAAATGAAAGGAGTCTCGGAGGATGTTTTCAGTAAGAGATGCATTGATGTTGAGAAGACTGTTCAGAGCATTATCATGTACCTCTTTTAAAATGGATGTATGGACAATGTTGTCTCTGTAAGAAGTGACTTCGAGACTGAAGGAGGCCTGCTAGGCCGTCTGAGGAGAGGGCATTGAAGATAGTTAATTTGGTGCTTTGCAATGATGGATTAAGGTGATCATGATGGATTAGTACTAGTTAATAATGTTGTGCTTAATTTTGCTGATCTTGTTTCCAAAGTTCTTGTTTATGGCAGTGTATGTCTCTGGAGTATGCTGAGAGAGATGAGCTGTCTGTGATAGATCCTGTTTTATTTTTTAAGATGTGTGCAATATCTTCTCTTATAGTCAGTGGAGTTCCTTGCAATTAGTGGTTGTATTCATTGTACTAGAGGATACAAGGTAGTTGAAGAAGAAAGTCTTGATGTTGATGTTAGAGTTGTGCTGTCAGGTGGTGAAATTGAGAAGTTTTGTTTAGTAGATTAGTGGGGAAGCTCTTGAATGATATTTTCAGGAGCTTAGACACAGCTTTTGTTGTCAATTGGGTGTGGGTGAGATGGAATGGAGGTTAAACATGTTTGTTACATGTTCAAACTAGTCCACTTGTGTTTGAGAGCGATGGTATTTGGAACAGGTGAAGTCCAAGTTGATTCCTTTTGCATGTGTTGGTAGTTTAATGTACTGGATGATGTTGGTAGTTTTCAATACTCAGTGGCATAAGGTTTTCACAGTCCTGATTAGAGGTTGAGATCATCAAGGAAGATATTGACGTGTAAGGGGGAAGATTGTTGTTAGTATGTCAGGTATGATGATGAGGAGACCAGGGTTGTGTTGAGAGTTAAGTAGATGATATGGAGACTTAGAGTCTAAGTTGCTGCCAAAGGGAGACCCTAGGACTAGAGCTAAAAGAAGCTGAAAGCTGGTTGTGAGATTACAGAAGCAGGCCCTAATGATTGATGGAACATTTCAATGCCCCCTTGCCTTGTTTGGTCTGTAGTGATATTCAGTGCTTTAGCATGGTGGGTGGTTGGTTTCGTTTGGCTTCACTACTTCTCATTTGACATTTCACATTCACATTTCTAGTGTAACCAACATTAATATTGCAATTCTTCTGTGGATTTCCCTACCACTGCTTTCTGATTCACAGATCTTGTTTCTCTTTCTTCAGTAGCACTTCGAGGTTCCAATTCAACCGAGCCAAAGTTTCAGGTGTTCGAAACACATACTCCCTTTGACCAAAAAGGCGTGTGTGAAAGCCCAGGGAACTTGTGTCAATGTCAACTGGGGGCCAGGCATCCTTAAAAAGAGATCACACAATTATGTTCCTTCCCACAGATGAGGATTGAGTGCGCTTGTGTCGCCAGGTGTTACCTAGCACAGGGCCTTTCACTGCCAAAGCCTCCACTTAATTAATAAAAAAAGTAAATCAGGTTGTTGGTTCCTATCCCAGCTTGGTCAACAACTCCGGAATGCCATTTTTCCTGCGGATGAAATCCATTACATGCCATTTATCTTTTAGGAAAGCATTGAAGACTTTTCATTCTGTGAATTGAACTTTGTGCACTTGCTGAAATGTTATAAGAAATGTTTTTGTTTTTTTAGCACAAGCATACTTCTATTGGTTAAAGCGTACTTAATACATTTATTCCGTACATGCCATTCCAAGACTAATCTTCTCATTTTCCTTATGTATACTTGTCCTCTCTTTTCTATTACCCCTATAATTTCCTTACCCCACTCATCTTTTTTTATATCTTATGTTATCTTTCATCCATAGTGTTCTTTTTTAAGTTTAAATAATTTTATTGAAAAGAAAATCAGGTAACCATACAAAGTACATGCTATAAATGTACAATATCAAATTGCAATCTCTTATTTAGAAATGAAGAATTAATTAAAGAATACAAAGATATAATATAAAAGAAAATCAATACACATGAAATAAACTATTTATGCACTGTAGAAAATGTGACAGAAACTTATGGAGATATAAGGGATACCAGCGCGGTTTGTGAACCTCTTGCTGAGATGGTTTTGCCCGAGAATATGTTTTGGCACTATTGTCAATAAATGTTGTGACAGGAGACCACAAGTCAACACGTTTCGTAGCCATTTGAGGCGGGTATACAAAGGAAGTGTCTAACCTATGATTATGACAAACAGTGTAGCACCAAGCTCTGTATGAAATCTTCGAAAAATCTTTCCAATTAATAGTAATTTGTTGGAAAGCAAGTGCAAGTAACAAATCGATAATTTTGACATTAAGGGAAACCGCATCCCAAATAGAGGAGAGATTACCTAAAAAAATATGAATAATAGACAAAGGAAATGAAGTACCATAGATCAAGTTAATCTGTAACCATACTTTGTTCCAAAAAGTGTGTACCTGTGGACAAAGGAATAACATATGAAGCAGGTCAGCATTAGGGGAAGAGGTCCAACATGTATCCGGGATGGTTAAAAAACGTTTACATAAAACAATAGGTGTAAATAAAAGCCTATTATAAATAAAAAATAATGTCTGAGTAGTGGTAGCTGCTCTAGAAGTCTTAAGTAATTTGGACCAAATGCCTTTCCAAAGTGAGAGTGGCCAGCATATCCCAAAGACTTCCTCCCAAGCAGCTTCAGTTTTGGATTTTTGTCTAGCGATGTCGATGCCTTGCAAATGTTTATAAATAGTAGAGGCTTTGGGAATAGATAGCAGCAAGGAATGTATTTGTGAGGAAGTTTCTGACGCAATTGGAATTGGTGACGTGTCAGGGAAGAGGGAAAAAACTTCCAATACAGCTCGCCTAAGTGTGGTATATTTATGAATAAAAGAGGCGGGTAAGTTGAATGCCTGCCTGAGCGTATCAAAAGATAAAAATTCTGAATTCAAGAACAATTGGCGAATCTATATCAAACCCCTATCTCTCTATGTCCTCCAATAAATGGATCTGTTACGGATCAATAAATCTTTATTGTGCCAAATAGTGGAATTTAAAAAGGATTCCTTAGACTGAAGTGTAGAACGGACAGATAAGTCAAGTAGTTTAGAAGTGTACTTCGATATAGGATTGGAAATAGATTGCGGTTTATGCGAGAAAGAAAGATACTCATGAAATGAATAAGGAGAAATAAACAAGCGTTTAATTAGTCCAGAGAGGAGAATCATCTACAGAATCAAGTAACCACATAGAGGCCTTACGCAATAAGAAAGCTTTATGATAAGCCTGAAAATCTGGAAAGTTAACTCCGCCTTCTGTTTTTGGACGAATTAGTTTCAATAAAGACAATCTAGATTTCTTGTTATTCCATAAAAAAGAGGTTAAAATGGAGTTGATTTTTTTTTTTTTATTAATTTAGAAGTGATAGGAATTGGGATATTTGAAATAGTATATAAGACTATAGGTGACAACATCATCTTTATATTGTCCAAGCGACCCCACCAAGACAAATAAAGGGGATGCCACTTAGAAGTCAAGTCTGTGATCTTGTTGAGGCATTTATGCAAGCACAATTAAACCGTTTCCGAAATTGAGGGTGTAAAATATAAACCTAAATATTTGATTTGCTTTGGACTCCATTTAAATTGAGAAGCTTGAAATTGTGAACTGAAAGTATATTTTGTTAACGGCAAAATTTCACACTATATTTAACTTATAACCAGAAATATGTGAAAAAGATTTCACCTCCGCTAAGAAGGCTGGAATTGACTTTTCTGGATTAGACAAGAAAAGGAGAATATCATCGGCATAGGCCGCAAGTTTGATATGAACATTTGTTGTTTGGAATCCGTAAATAGCTGGGTTTTGACACCATTTGGATAAGAATGGCTCCAAGGCCAAATTAAAAAGAAAAGGAGAAAGGGGGCATCCCTGGCGAACCCCTCTGCCTAGATCGAAAAAGGAAGAAATCAAGCCATTAGCGCAAATTGCTGCACGAGGGCTGGAATACAGAAGAGACACTAAATTAATAAAATTAGGACCGAAACCAAACCATTTAAGGGTGTAAAATAAATATTTCCACTCAACTCTGTCAAAAGCCTTTTCAGCATCTAATGCGATCGCCGCAAGAGGATAATCAAGATGTGATGACTTGGATAAAATATCAAAAAGGAGTTGTGTGTTGTCTGTAATGACTCGCCCTTTGACAAAGCCAGATTGTTCTTTGCCTAGTAGTTTTGGAGATAGGAGTCAAGGCGTATAGCCAAAGCTTTAGAGAAAATGTTATACTCAACATTGACCAACGAAATAGGTCTGTAATTTTTTCAGTATTGAGGGTCTTTATCTTCTTTGGGGATCAGACAAATATGAGCTCCAGAAAATGATCCAGAAGAACTTTTGGAGGTAGAAAAGAAATTTATAAGGGAATGTAATTTGGGCAGTAAAAGTGAAGAGAAGTGGGAGTAAAATTCCACAGTAAAGCCATCCGTGCCCGGAACTTTATCTTTTTTGAGAATCTGAAGAGCTTTTAAAAGCTCATGTTGGGAAATGTTTGACTCTAAAGGGGAAAGATCTAAAGGGACATGTTGAGGTTTTTAGATGTCGGAGAAAAATTGCGCTAGCAAATGATCCGTAGGTTTAGTTTCTGCCGAGTATAAAGATTTATAAAAAAGGGAGAATTCATGTAGAATTTCAGTATCTTTAAATTTTAAAACCGAGTGGTTATCAAAGATAGATTCAATATTTAATTTGTTTTTTCGACTTTTTAAGTAACTGGGCAAAATTTTCCCTGCTTTATTTTTACCGCCATAAAATTTTGCGCTAGATTTCAATAAATAAAGTGAGGCGTCTTCTGTGGACTTTGTTAAATTCCAATTTGGCAGTGATGAGGGATTTTAAACATGCTTCTGAATTGGATGTGTAATATAAGTGTTCTAAATCCTTAATATCTTTGAGAAGATCTGTAGCTTTCTTACGAGCAATTTTTCGTTTCTTCGCCACGAAATCTAAAATAAAACCTCTAGCTGATGCTTTGAATGCATCCCAAATGACTACGGGAGACATGGAGTCAGTACAATTCCTGTCAAAATAGTCTATGGAGAATGAAACAAAAGCTTTAGTGACAATAGGATCGTGGAAAGGAGCTGAAATTATACCAGTCTACAAGAAGGGTGATAAATCCCTCCCAAGTAACTATTAGTCTAATAGACTCAGCCCAAAAACGTATTGGTCGACTAGTTCAAAATAAAATACAAATATGGGTAGAGGAACACAATGTTTTATCCCCATTTCAAGCAGGCTTTCGTCCCAGCACTAGCTCTGTAGACCAGGTTTTTTTATTTTATTGCATTATACTGGAGAAACGTTGTTTTATCTAAGGGGTCACTCTACGCAGTTTTTGTTGACCTCAAATCAGCTTTTGATTTAGTCCCCCGTCCCATGTTGTGGAAGGTCTTGGCTGATCAAGGGATGCTCCCCGAGCTGTTGACCCTTGTTGTCCGGTTGCATGAGAACAACTTCGCTAGAATTATATGGGGAGCTCAGGGCGAGGTCACTGACGCATTCCCTGTCGAGCGAGGTGTTCGGCAGGGATGCGTCTTGGCTCCTACATTATTTTCACTATACATCAATGGCATAGTGGACCACCTTTGTAGTTCTCCTACAGATGCGCCTGTCCTAGCGGGGATCCGGGTTCCAGTCCTCATGTTTGCGGACAACACGCTGATTATCTCGCGCACTCCACGTGGGTTGCAGAAGGCTGTTAACGCATTTGGGTATTCTGTGAATCGCTTGGACTTGCGATTAACACCTCTAAAACCAAGTTCATGTCCCTGAACTCGCGGAAAAAATTTAAAGATAAAATTATCCTCAATAGCATCCCCCTAGGGGAAGTGGAGGCTTTCACCTATCTGGGCGTCTTACTGCAGAGCAATATAGGTTGGAAATGCCACACAGACATGGCCGCCTTGAAATTTCATCAACTTGCGGGAGCCCTAGCATCCAAACACAAAACTTCCTTTACAAAGCCTATTACACCTGCTTTGGAGATTTACCAAACAAAAGTATTAAGCGCCACTTTGTATGGATCAGAGCTCTGGGGATTTTCTAACCTAACCCAACTAGCAATATCAGAGAGAAAATTTCTACGAGGGTTGGTTGGCGTTCCGCAAAGCACCCCTACAGTCCCGCTGCTATTTGATTTAGGCAGGAAAAATGTGGTTGATATAGCGAGACTGAGGCCACTATTGTACTGGAGGCGTATTTGCACCACCCCAGAACTGGCTCATTACGCTATAGCTTTGAGAGATGTAATGAAGGCAGATAGATTCCATGTAATCCAGTGGCTCAATGAATTAAGATCACTTTTAAAAGATCTGGGACTTATTCAGCTATGGGAAGATCCTGACTCAACAACATTTCCATCAAAAAAGCTATTGAAAGATAAATTTTGGGAAATGGTCTAGGAGAGAGTCCATATGGGTAGTATCAGTACCAACCTAACAGGCCGCTTTCTTGATTTCAAACCACGTCCCCATTGTGAGGCATATTGGGATATCATTGAAAGCCCTCAAGACCGTAAATTGTATTTCCAATTTAGAGTCGGAACACTTTCTGTAAAAGCTTCATTAAGAGGTGATAAATATCATAATTGTATAAATAAGGTTGAAATCATAGCACATATATTTTTTGAATGTCCTCTCTATTGTGCCCCGAGCCGTAAATGGCTAAAACCCATCTGTTTAAATTTGGGCACACGGAAACATATAGAAGCCTTAAGAATACTAGAGTCTGACTGCTCACCCTGTATAGCTGTAGCAACTGGCAAATTTTTAAAATGGGCATGGATCATACGCACTCGCACTTTCCTACCTCATGATGATAGCTAGTAATCACTCGTTGCTTTATATGAAAATTTGTTTTAATCATGTAGTAATTTTTAAACCAATGATAGATGATTCATTTTAAGTAAGAAACTCGTATTGCAAAACGACAGATACAAGGAATTTAATAATTTTTTAGTATGTGTTGTCCATGTATTATTTATAGTGTAATGTACTGTGAGGTCTTGTGTGTTGCTTTTATGACAATCTGTCGAATAAAGCTTTTGAATTTGATTTAAAAATAGGATCTAAGAGAAGTGCGTTATTAAAACGCCATCTTCTGGGAGTGTTGGACCTGGGCAATATATCAAAGACAATGGAGATCGGTGCATGATCTGATAAAAGAATAGGGCCAATTTCTGCATGTACAAGGGACTGTGAAATGTTGTGAGATACAAAAACGTAATCTATTCTTGACTGAGTGTGGTGGGTTGGGGAATAGAAAGAATATTCACTGGCGGTCGGGTTACAGAGACGCCCAGCGTCTAACAATTTGTGTTGATGTATCATGTGAGTAAAAGATTTATGTGCTTTGTTAGGTACAAAGGACACTCTTGAATTCCTATCCAAAAAGGGGTCAAGTACCCGATTGCAGTCCCCAGCTAAAATAAAATTATCTTCTATGTGGTGAGAAATGTGCTTCGCCAAAGAAGGCCAAAAGGAGGTGTCTCCACCTGTAGGTGCGTATACATTAAAAAGAGAAACCATAACACCTTTTAATGAAAGTTTAACAATAAGCCATCTCCCATTATCATCTGATTCCTGCGAAACTAATGTAACTGGTAAGGATTTGCGGCATAAGATCATCACACCATTTCTCTTGCCATCTCCCGGGGAAAAGTAAACCTCACCCACCCAACCTCTTTTCAGTTTGAGAGATTCAGTATCAGTAAGGTGGGTCTCCTGTAGAAAAACAATATCAGCATCCAGTTTAGCCAAGTGTGTCAAAACTCTTTGTCTCTTGATAGGGGAATTGAGACCCCTAACGTTCCATGAAACTAACTTAAGAGGCATGAATTGTTAAAATGGAATGCCAAATGCAGCAAGAAATAATAAACCAATTCCATAGGATAATGAAAATCATTATAAGAACGATACAAATGAACAGTGCATGAATCTAATTCAATGTCAAGAAATTGTAAATCATTAAAGAATATATATAAAAAAAAGAGAAAATGAGACAGATTTAGGACAGTTATAGATATAAAAAGTAGACAAGCAAAAGTAAAAAAGTATACAAAAATGATTTGGATTCAGGAAACAGGAACCAAATCTGTCAAAATGAGATTGCAAGGTAAGTATAAAGAACAGAATGAAGCAAAAGAATGCTGTAAATTGAAGACTAAAGAGGGAAGAGAAAATAGAGATCCACAAACCAGGTCAAGAACCAACAACAACAGCAAGAAAAAACATGAGCAAAAAAGGAATATGAAAAGAGGAAAAGGGAGTAGATAAAATAGACATTGTAGGACGAAAATGAAAAGGAAGATATAGAATGGTTACATAAGAAGAGAGAAATGAAGAGACCGTGTGAAAAAAGAACAAAGTAGACAAAAAGATCATAATCCAACAAAAAAAAAAAGCAAACTGAAAAAGCAAACAAATACGAAGTGTAGAATGTACTGTGCAAACAAAAGAATTATAACATGAGAAACACGAAACAAAACAAGAGACATACCTACAAGGGGAAATGTGGAGGCTGGGGAGGTGAGGCCACATGGACAGACGGAACACCCGAGCAAGGATCACGGGAAACCAGGGGAAGACCACGCCAAAGGAAGAGGGATCTATGGAAGCAGAAAACAACAATCAGGCAAGTGTAAAAACGGACTACAGATCAATTGAAAAAAGGACAAACATTAAAAACACGTCTATTAACCTGAACATATTGTAAAAATTAAGTAGGACAGTATCCTATTTAAACCAACATGTTTCCATACAAATTTAAACAATCTTTACCAGAAGGAAACTGAACTTATACATATCCTTAGAAGTGAAAACAAATCATTAAGCAACAATGCAACATTAAATATTAAATGACGTAGCAGAAGTAGAGGAATCCATACTAGTCGGTTTGCAAGAGTTAATGAAGCTTTGTAGTTTCACCGGGTCTTCATATGTAGTAGTTTTATTATTGTAGTTGACCTTAAAAAGACAAGGATGAAAAAGTCCATAGCGAGCTCCCAGTGAACGGAGATCAGATCTCATATTAAGGAAGACTTTGCGTCTGTTGGCAGTAGCTTTCGCATAATCCTGTGCAAAAAATAGGTTAGAACCAGACCATGTGATTTTTTGAATGGATTTAGCCGCTGACAAGACTTTTAGCAAGTCCGTGTACTCTAGAAAGTATAAGATCACACCCCTTGGACGTTGCGAAGGTGAAGTGATGGAAGGGATGCGACCCAATCTGTGCTCATTGGATATTAAGTAGAGTACCTTCCGGCATGCGGAGCAACCTAGGGAGGAAAGATCTGAAAAAGGCCAGGGCATCTGATCCTTCAAGACCTTCCGCCAGGCCATAAATTCGCAGGTTGTTGCGTCGATTTCGATTTTCAAGGTCCTCAACTTGTCGTTGGAGCACAGAGACTTGGGAGTGAAGATGTGAGACGTCTGCATGTGATTCCTTGAGTGATGAGACACTTTGCTCAACTGCTGAAACTCTTGTATCCAGCTGGGACCAGTTATCCGTACGGATCTGCAACTTAATATTGGTTTCTTCCATAAAAGGACGGAAAGCTCTAATTTCCTCAACAGGAGCTCCATAGAGACCGGTGATGCTGATTTGGGTGGAGAAGGAGGATCCTTTTGCAAGCGCGTTGTGATAGATTTCCCTGAGGCTGCTGAGGGAAGATCCATTGCAAGTTCCAGAGATTGCGAAGAAGACAACAAAGAATCTTCAAGTTTGGAAAATTCCGTAAAGATATGAGGATTTTTGACAAAAGTTTGTTTTGTTTTTGAAGTTGCAGAGAAGATTTTCCTAGTTCTGCCCATCAAACATGTCAAAATATTGAAAAAACATGAGAAAACGCAATTGTCTTAGATGGAAACGGCAAGGAAAAATAAAAATTAGTCAAAAGAAGCCAATAAATTTGTATCTCCCTTTAAACACTGAGTAGTAGTATTCAAAACATGTGAAACATAGTGCTGAAGTGAATTAAAGTATCACATGAGTACAAAATACAGGATAACATAAAGCGTACCTTCCTTCAAGCAGGTGATAATGATCCAAATATAGGGAGAATAATGCTAGTTGAGCGAAGGTACCAAATAAAATCCAAAAATCAGGACAGCATGTGAGCACGATGATGACTGCATTAGTCCAGTGAGAAGTAAAAACCTAAAATGGCTGCCAAAGTCGTCGTCCTCTATTTGACAGAGAGTATGACAAGAAACAGGGCAAGCAGAGCATATTAGAGGAACAACTAGTGAAAATTGTGCTGGTATATCAGGTTCCTGCCGAATTGAGGAAAAAATGGGACATAATCACAGAACGAGCTGCATAACTTGGGAGCTCCGTTCGCGGGTCCAAAATGAAAATGGCGGCCGTCGCGGAGCTCCGTTATGTGAGAAATACCAAAGTGAAGAAGAAGCTGCTTGTCAGCGCGCATACACAGACAGCTTTGTGTACATCGCGCACAGGATACCTTCCGACGCCCGTAATGCTGAAGGGCTTCGCGGAAAGGTGCGGAATGCGTGGTTCTGCAGAGGTAAGCCCAGGAGCCCTACACGGATGCCGCCATGTACCTTGGGCGTCATGCCACGCCCCCCATCCATAGTGTTCTTATCTGCTTTCTTCTCTGTTCTTGCTTGCTTTGATATCATGTTCATCCTTTCACACCCTAATTACTGCAGTTGTGTCTTTCTCAATCTCCCTTCCCATTCTTTTAACCATCTTCAAAATTACATGGTTCTTTTCAGCTATAACCTTTATTGCTTTGCTCACATTCACTCTCTTGTAGTGGATACTTCAAACCTGCAGATTCCTCATCTCTTGAATCTCTTCCAGGCCCCAAACTGGATCCAAGAAAGTTTAGAAAGCTCTCCTGCACCAGTAGGTGGTACTGTAGTGCCAATGCTACTCCGATGTCGAGATTTTTTAAAACTTTCTTTATTAACTTTTTCCTATTAACAAAGAGACATAATTCCATTCTGTACATTAGCAGTGTTGCACAATAGCCACTCATAAAATACAGTTGCAAAGCAAGCCCAGCCAATATATGATCAATTTTGTCTGCCTATCACATTAATATTCTCACTTTAGCACA
Source organism: Lissotriton helveticus (assembly GCF_964261635.1). Classification (NCBI taxonomy): domain Eukaryota; kingdom Metazoa; phylum Chordata; class Amphibia; order Caudata; family Salamandridae; genus Lissotriton; species Lissotriton helveticus. The sequence goes on from NC_136067.1 coordinate 653,986,775, forward strand.
GTTTTTTTGCGTTGGACTCAACAAAGCTTCCATCACATGTACCTTAACACAGAACCACTTACCACTTTTCTGGCCTGCCCAGAACAACCAAATCTGGCACTCGGTGAGTCTGACTGCAACGGTCCTGTCTAGTAACTTTTAACCTTGGCAACATCCCCTGTGTACTGTAGCCCACCACCCCGTATGCAGAAGTGTCCACGTTCCCAGCTTCCTTAATCTTAGTCTATAGATATGTCTGATACAGTGCCGAAAAGTTTTTAGGTGCGGTGGGAGTAGCTCACTGTAGTTCTCAGTCTGTGTGCTACAGTACATCATATTCTTTGACCAGCTAGCCATCGTAGGTATTGGGCCCCTTGCCCAACATATCACCACTCCACGTCTGGCCATCAGTAGCCCCATATCCACCAGTCTTCTGAGTGCTTTAGGCACTGGCTTAGAGAACCCTAGAAACGCTAATATCGGGTCAGGTATGAGTGTTGTGTTTGTGACATCTCCCAGTTCCTAAACAACTCACACCCAAAAGTTGGCTATCCCTGGGCACAACCAGGCCAAGTGTAGAAAATCTGCAACAAGTTTACAGCGTTCACACTTCGCAGTGTCCCGCAGCCCATATCTGCACAACCGCTCAGGCGTATAGTACACCCTATTTAAGAATTTAAAATGGATTAACTTGTGCCTGCCGTTTAGGGAAATTTGTTTAGTACTCTCACAGCAGTATTTCCATGTTAATTCATCAAGCTCCCTGCCTAAGTCTGCCTGCCATGCAAGTCTGGCCTTAGTGTAGTAGTTTTCCCAGTACCCCAAGGACAGTTTGTAAATCTTAGACACAATTTGAATTGGGGAGTCGGCTTTAATCGCACAGGTGAGGGGGCAAAATCAGGTGGTTCAGCAAGGTCCTTTCCTACGATGTTCAGCAGGGCATGTCTGGTTCTTTGAAATTGGAATTAGTGAAGCAATGTGGCATTCTCCATAGATGCTCCCACCTCTTCCCATTTTTTTGCTTTTCCCTCAGTGAACATATCTCCTATCTTCTGAATACTAAGAGAGCAGAGTGCCCGGGTAACCCCCTTTTCCCTGCATGGGGGCAGCTAGTGGCACCATTCTAACGGAATCAAAGGGGAGTATAAAATGGCTCCCGCTTGCAATTTCAGTAGGTGCTGCCAAGCCTGCGTAGTCGCATTGATAGAATCTATGATCCCCGTTCTGCGATCCGGCAGTTTTAACAACAGAGCCGGCAATTGGTGTGGGGACGCCACTAACTTCACTATCTGCAGATGTGGTGTGTCGGAGAAACCATGGAACCAGTGATAAGTGATATACTACAGGGCTCTGCGCTGCCCTGTAGTATAAATCCAGATCAGGAGCCACCAGCCCTCCCATGCTGTAAGGAAGTGTGAGGATGTCCCACCGCCAGGGAGCGCGATGGGTATGCCAGTGAAAAAGAACAAAAAGCGAGGGGGTATTACCATTTTCATTATTGAGACTCTACCTGCCAGCAACAGCAGCAATCTGATCCATCTTTCGATGTCTTCTTCAATTTGCTGATAGCAAACCCCGTAGTTCTCTTTAAGCACCACTTCTGAATCAGAGTGCACTTTGACTCCAAGATATCTTACTGGGTCCGTCGTCCATAGTAGCGGGTAATCAGGTGTGAATGATATGGTAGCGGGAATAAGAGGAAAAAATATTGATTTTGTCCAATTTTGGGCCCGATACTGTGCCAAATTTGGATGCATGACCCAACATCGCGCACCAACACATCGCGGGCTTTAACCCCGCCCCGAATACATTGCAAAGGGCAACACTTCGCCCTCTGTTACATCGCACGCATTTACAACGGCAATGCGTTCATTCCTATTGGAAAGGCTGAAACATCGCAGGCGCCTTGATCGCATTTCACGACAATGCGAACTTTGCATTTTCATTCTCGCAATGCACGATCCCGCCCCTAATCCTTGGCCCCCATTCCCCCCCACCACGCCCTCCATCCCCTAACAGTCGCGTTCTAGTCTCATTAAGTGTCATGATTTCCTCATCATCACTGTTCTGCACTGTGAAAGAATAAGCAGTATGTACTTAATATTCAGACACTCGATTCTCTTTAGGCTCCGTCAAAGCTTCATCTGTGTTTATGAGCAATCTAAGAGAAATCTGAAATGGGAGCCCTATGGCACTCTCATAAATCATAGGCCTCGTCTCCTTGCCTCCAGAGAATTGCATCACAATCACGGCACTGTGAAAGAATAAGCAGTATGTACTTAATATTCAGACACTCGATTCTCTTTAGGCTCCGTCAAAGCTTCATCTGTGTTTATGAGCAATCTAAGAGAAATCTGAAATGGGAGCCCTATGGCACTCTCATAAATCATAGGCCTCGTCTCCTTGCCTCCAGAGAATTGCATCACAATCACGGTATTTGAGAGGGTGCATTGTAGTAGCTCTTTGAGGGGCACCCAGAGACAGAAAAGACACGTGCGCTCTCCAGGGGAAAAAAGCTTGCAACTAGTATTATATTCAAGGTTACTTTCTGTGTCACTCGGATGTTTGACACATAGTTTGATCAGCTTGACACTTTTTTAAAGTTGTGTCGCCCAGGCCCGTTTCTGTTGCGATTAGATTGTAGCCAGCATCTCAGACCGTTTCTGTTCTGCATTTTTTAAAGTTGTGTCGCCCAACAATATTGTAGCCAGCATCCCAGATTGTTGCATGCGTCAAAGGTCCGAAAAGCCCGTTTCTGTTGCGATTAGATTGTAGCCAGCATCTCAGCCCGTTTCTGTTCTGCATTTTTTAAAGTTGTGTCGCCCAAAAGGTACGTGACAGTCTGCATTTTCGATTAGATTGTAGCCAGCATCTCAGACCGTTTCTGTTCTGCATTTTTTAAAGGTATGTGACTGTCTGCATTTTTTGGGCAACGTGATATTCTGCATTTTCGATTAGATTGTAGCCAGCATCTCAGCCCGTTTCTGTTCTGCATTTTTTAAAGGTACGTGATAGTCTGCATTTTTTTGGCATGTACGTGACAAGGAAAAGCCCGTTTCTGTTGCGTTGTAATGGCATCTTAACATCGCATGCGTTGTAATTGCACAATCACGGTATTTGAGAGGGTGCATTGTAATAGCTCTTTGAGGGGCACCCAGAGACAGAAAAGACACGTGCGCTCTCCAGGGAGAAAAAAGCTTGAAAAACCGCGGACTCCAGCGGTTTTTAATCCACTTTACAATGAAAAGTAACTTTAAGCCTTCCGTTCCAAAATGCCAATAAAGCGACTAGTATTGTATTCAAGGTTACTTTCTGTGTCACTCGGATGTTTGGCACATAGTTTGATCAGCTTGACATCATCCTTTGTGACTTCTCGAATGCCGGTTTCCATATCTCTTCTCAACCATGTCTTTAAATCTGTTTGATTCTGTCCTCATGAAAATTATTTTCGCGCAGTGTTTTATTTTTTTTTATTTTTTTGCTAAAGCACTGTTCTTGATGTCATTACTACCCTCGGCACATTAATATTCAGACACTCCATTCTCTTTAGGCTCCGTCTCAGCTCCATCTGTGTTTATGAGCAATCTAAGAGAAATCTGAAATGGGAGCCCTATGGCACTCTCATAAATCATAGGCCTCGTCTCCTTGCCTCCAGAGAATTGCATCACAATCACGGTATTTGAGAGGATGCATTGTAATAGCTCTTTGAGGGGCACACAGAGACAGAAAAGACATGTGCACTCACCAGGGGAAAAAAGCTTGCGACTAGTATTATATTCGAGGTTACTTTCTGTGTCACTCGGATGTTTGACACATAGTTTGATCAGCTTGACACTTTTTTAAAGTTGTGTCGCCCAAGCCCGTTTGTGTTGCGATTAGATTGTAGCTAGCATCTCAGACCGTTTCTGTTCTGCATTTTTTTAAGTTGTGTCGCCCAACAATATTGTAGCCAGCATCTCAGATTGTTGCATGGGTCAAAGGTCCAAAAAGCCCGTTTCTGTTGCGATTAGATTGTAGCTAGCATCTCAGCCCGTTTCTGTTCTGCATTTTTTAAAGTTGTGTCGCCCAACAAGGTACGTGACAGTCTGCATTTTCGATTAGATTGTTGCATGCGTCAAAGGCCCGAAAAGCACGTTTCTGTTGCGATTAGATTGTAGCCAGCATCTCAGTCCGTTTCTATTCTGCATTTTTTAAAGTTGTGTCGCCCAACAAGGTACGTGACAGTCATTTTCGATTAGATTGTAGCCAGCATTTCAGACCGTTTCTGTTCTGCATTTTTTAAAGGTACGTGACAGTCGGCATTTTTGTGGCCACGTGACAGTCTGCATTTTCGATTAGATTGTAGCCAGCATCTCAACCCGTTTCTGTTCTGCATTTTTTAAAGGTACGTGACAGTCTTCATGTTTTGGGCATGTACGTGACAAGGAAAAGCCCGTTTCTGTTGCGTTGTAATGGCATCTTAACGTCGCATGCGTTGTAATTGCATGCGATGTTAATGGCATCGCGCCATTGTAGGATGCGTACTAAAAGGCTGCGATGTCAACGATCATGCGATGTATTGGGTGTTTCCTGCCAAATTTCACTACTTCTTTCATTGTAGTAGATAAGTTATGTTCAGGTTCTCTCACATGAAGCAGCGTGTCGTCTGCATATGTAGAGACTATTAATTCATACCGTGGAAAACGTATCCCCCTATGTTTATGGTATTCCCGGAGTGCGCAGGCCAGTGGCTCCGCTACGAGTTCGTATTATACCGGGGATAATGGCTCCCCTGTCGCGTGCCTCTAGTTATACGTATTGGAGCAGTAACTAGGTTTCCAATCTTAAATCTGGCTGTGGGGGGAGTTATATAAAACCCCAACCATTTGTAAAAAAAATTCCCCCCAAACCCATTCTTGTCAGGACCTGTACAATGAATGGCCACTCGACTGAATCAAACGCTTTTTCCATATCCAGGAATACAGCCACTGCTTGTATATCTTGTCCAGTGTGCTGTTTTGCACCGAAAACAGTTCTCAAATTATAGGTCAGGTTTCTACTGGGAACAAACCCAGCCTGCTCTAGGGCAACTAATAAGGGGATCAGTGGTGTCAGCCTGGTCGCTAATATCTTGGCGTATATCTTAGGATCAACTTTCAGCAGTGATAGCGGTTGGTACGACGAGCAATCTGCCTGCGGCTTATCCGGCCTCAGGATAGCTACTATGACCGTCTCTCTTATTGACAGAGGCATACTACCGTCGCTGTACATCTCTTCAAACAGCATCGCCAAATGCTGGACTAGGAAAACCTTAAATTCTTTATAGAAGGGGACGGTCAGACCATCTGCCCATGGTGCACTTGCAGAGTTCATCTCTGCCAGAGCTGTTGTTATCTCGTCCTGCTCCAAGGGGCGCATAAGGTACTCCCGGTGTTCGTTAGTAAGCCAGGGCAGTTTGATATGAGCCAAATAATCTAAAATATCCTCATCCTTGCCTGCGCCTTGTGAGCTGTATAGAGTCGAGTAGTACTGCCTAAACCGCTCCACAATCTCTGCCTCATCCGTTAGGTCTTCCCCCTCTGCACTACGTATCTCTGCAACCACCGTTGCCTCCCTGCGTTTCTTCGGTAGCAAGGCCTGTACCGCACCACTACGCTTACCCTCCCCGTAGGTGCGGACCGTCGCATATTTACCAAGGTGTTTAATCTCAGAATCTGCCATCTCATGGTACTCTGCTAGCTGTGTTTGGAACTCTGCTGTAATCCCATCATCAGCTCCATCTAGTAGTCGCAGTTCCAATGATTTAAGGGAACTCTCCAAATCCGACAACCTTTTGCGAAGCGCTCAGTGGACCCCGAGTGTTTTGACATAGCTATCCCCCGAATATACACTTTAAGTGCCTCCCACACTACTGTGAACCTATCTACAGATCCTACATTACATGTAAAGTAAGTTTCTATTGCCTCAGCCATCTCCTTCCTCAAGGCTGTATCCAGCAGTGAATACGGTGGGAAGCGCCATGTGAAAGGGGGGACATATTTCTGTGGCGTGTCCAAAACCAGCAACACCGGGGAATGGTCTGAGAGAGTGCGGGAAAGCACCACGGACTCCCGAATCCGATCAAATGTGATTTTGGCTGCAAGCCTGTAGTCAATCCTGGTGTGCAGGTCATGGAAAGCGGAGTAATGTGTATACCCACCCCTGCTCGCATGGCGCCGCCGCCAGACATCACATAATTTGAGTTGTGGCATAGTGTCCTCGATAGTACGTGCTGACGCAGTAACGCGTCTTTCCGGGCCTCCCAACCTATCCAGCCGTGGGTTTAGCACACACTACTAGTAGGTTCTTTCTACTTAGCCATTATATTTAGCACACAATTAAAATCACCTCCCCAGAGTTAGTTCCTCCCTCCATATCCTCGCATTTTGTCAAGCAAAGCAGCATAGAATTTCGGGTTGTCGTAATTAGGGCCATATATATTGATCAGCAGCAGGTCCATCCCTTTCCCACTACATCTAGATATCGTAAACCTACCCACGTGGTCAGTGTCGAGTGGTTCCAGTGTTAAGCTGGATTTAGGGTTCACCCAAGTGATCACTCCTCATGCATGGGATGTAAAGCCCGCAATGTGTACATTACCCTGCAGGTCTCTTCTGCGGAACATTTTACTGGTCGTGGGCAGGTGTGACTCCTGTATAAGTGTTTTGTCAGTGTCTTGTCTGTATAGGTAGGCCATTACTTTCCATAACTTCCTATGGTCGATAAGTCCTCTACCGTTCCATGTTACGGCCCTGATCTTACCGTACGTAGGAGCATCTCGAGTGTTATGGGCTGTCATCATGTGCACTGTACCTTCCATTGTAGACTGTACATCATTGTTGTGTGTTTGCAACATAATGTACTCCAATTCTAAACAACCACTGTATCATGAACAGCTTCCCAATACTTTAGTCTCAATGCCCCCCACACGCCACCCACGCCAAGCATCCCCCAACTGTGCAATGGGGAAATCCCCCTTACATACCCCTTCTACATGTAACAATGTTAATCAATCAACGAAGTAAAGAAGTCCCAGGTTGTGGTACACACACGTGGGCGGATGTTGCCTGCCCCTTCTGTAAACTGTACCTTGTAAGGCTATAAGCCCGATACCGCCGGCCAATAAAATAAAAAATAAAAAAACAAGAGTATCAGGTATTGTTACTTCTGTACACATTCTGCTCAAAACACCCATTGTCAGCGGAGGCTTTATAATATGTCTCCAATATAATCCTCAGAACCGACATGCAATTTACCATAGGCAAATTTAATACTTCCGCAGTCCCCCTATTCAGCTTCCAATACCACCCATATCCGCAGTGCAAAGAGTGCCCAGCCAGCCCCTCAAGGCCCCTCCGCCCGCCATCTTATCTGTAAGCGTGTCTTTCTCAAAAATCAGTCCTGTTCGTCCAAACCACCTCCGGTCGCTTCCACCAGGCTGTGACTCTCTGGGCTGCGCTGCCTTTTCTTTGGACCATTCCTTTAGAGCTTTCTGCAGTAGTTTAGGGTCTGTGAAGATCCTGGATTTGCCCTGTCTTTTGACGAGCAGTCTCGCTGGGTGCAACATGGCGTAGTCCAAGCTTTGCTCCCGCAACTGTCTCTTTAGAGGCTCAAACTGCCTGCGAGCTTCCTGGACTCGCTGTGTGAAATCCGGGTAAAACGAAATGGCAGATCCCTCAAATTGCAGTATCTGTTTCTCCCGAGCCGCTTTCAGCGCTGCATCCCTGTCCATGTAGTTCAGTAATTTGACAATAATAGGCCTTGAGGGAGCTCCGGGGTTAGGTCTCGGGCCTAACGAACGGTGTGCTCTTTCCACTATGAACATTGCGGAAAATGTTTCGCTGCCCAGCAAAGTAACCAGAAGATTTCCAACAAAAATGTCCATGTTGCCAACCTCAGTCGATTCTGGAAGGCCCATAATTCTTATGTTGCTTCTTCGGGACTGCGCCTCAAGGTCCTCCGCAGGATTTGCAACGCTCTCCACATCTGCTTAAGCTTAGCGTCCATTCCTGTTTGCGCTTCCTCCACTTCCGTAACTCTGCCTGTCCAGCCTCTCCACCTGTCATACGATCCATGCAATCCGACAGGTAATCCAGTTTAGTATCAATGGTAGATAGGCTTTTTTGCATGGCTGCCAGTATAACGCAGATATCTCCTTCCGCTTGCTCTGGTGTCTCCACTCGTTCATTGGTGCTTCCCTCAGGGGTGTTCTCCTCGTCCGGGATTCACGTAGGTCAAAGGAAAGTTTGGGCTGTGCCTTATCTACTTTGACCATTATGACTGAACTATGTTGTTCTATGTGGGAGGGGTTGCACCCTGAGATGTCACTGACTGACACCCCACTCTCCGCTGCGAGGTGTTGTACCCTGTTATAGAAGGCCACTACTGTTGGGGTGTCGTAGCACGAGAGAACTGTTACAGGTGGTGGCCCTGAGAGCTAGCAACGTCGCAAGACTCGCGGGGGTCACAACAGTAGGTTATGCCCCCAGGTAAGATTCAGGCAGTGATTCAATTACAGCTCCTCACGCCCTCTCACACTGTACAGTCCGGTCTCTAGCCGCTGGCCGTTAAGAGCCGGGTATCTACCCCTGTTTGTCGTTGCAGGCAGTAGTTTTGACTTGACCAGTGCTTCACGCCGTGGTATGTCACTGCGTTTTCAGTGCCCTACCCCCAGGGCAGGGGAACACCCAGTGGCAGTGCGATAGGCTCACTTCGCGACACCTCTCAGCCAGTCTTCTATGTGCCTCAATTCTGGCAAGTACCGCCGCACCCGGTGCTCCGAAGAAACAGGATGGCACACGCCGACCCCGGGTCCTCACTCCCGGCCACTCACAGTGACTTAGCTTCGTCACTCAGTCATTGTGATACGTCAGTCTGGAGAGCAGTCCCAGAGCTCTGCTTATATGAAGGTTCTCAAACCACTCTTCTGGCGCACAGCCAGCGCAAGCCAACAGCACCCAGGGGCCTCTACATTAGCCTCGCGCCCTCTCGAGCGCCGATGCGTTCCCTCTCCTCGCTCCGACGCAATGAATGGCGGATCCTGCCGCACGCATCCAGGGACATCTGCACAGTCCCCAGCATTACACTCAGTCAATTCCTCAGTGGCACTCACAGTCGGCAGCAGGGCACCTCGCAGATCTCTCCAGCCCGTCCGCGGCTCAACCGTTTCGATCTCTCCCCACAGTCGTTGCGCAGTTCACGCTGCTGCACCAGGCCCCTTGACGTGACTTCAGGCTTCAATCTTCCCCATCTTTTGAGAGGTTGCAAGTCCTGCCACTGCGTGGAGCACGCCTTCCGATGCCCTAATCTGTGCTGAACGGGCAATGAGTTTTAACCTAATTCAGGATTCCTGCCGAATAAGTAAATGGCTCGACGGAGCTCACAGTTAAAGGGGCCATCTTAGGCAGCTCCGCCGACCCTACTCCGATGCCTAGTTGATGTGATGTCACCAAGCTGTATTTGGCACTGTGATGTCAGCTCCACTTCTTTCCTGCTCTATTCACTGTGGATTAGGACTTTTTCTCCATTCCAAAATGATCCTATTTATTTTTCAGTCTTGCAGCACACAGGGATAATACCACCAAAGAAGAGATCAGATTGCCATTGTAGCTCTTCCACCCTTTCCCAGCACCCTTCTTCAGGTTCACATGGCATTTGCCCATGGAGTCTGCACTGTGAGGCTGCCTTGGGGTACCATCCTGACCGCACTTGCTTTTCTTTGTAATCTGTTGTGGATGATTGTGTGGAGGGCAGGACCATAACCCTTTATTTTGTCTAGTGTGACCAGATCTTTTATGTTTCTGTGGGCAGCCCCGTGCCTTGAACACTGCTATTTCTGTCCCCATGCACTTGTCCATGGCATGTTTCCAACCACCCACCGATGATGGAGAGGTCCACTTCCAGTGTTGGGCTATGTCCCGGTTGGCCAATGTGAGCCCCAGGAATAAGAAGTGTTGCTTATATCTGTTTCCCCCCAATCCCGTCTGTGCTATGTAAGAGGAACAATTTGGGATCTGGGGCAAATCGCCAGGATAAGACCTGTTCTAGGCAGGAGGTTACCTACCGCCAATAGGGCTGAAGTGCCCTACAGCTCCATACTGTATGTAGAAAGGTCCCCTCCTCTTCCTCACATCTGAGGCAGGTGGGGGACGAAATATTGCCATACACCAGAGGCGGAACCTCGTGTAGTATGCTCTATGCATATACTTAAACTGGATTAGGCAGTATCGTGTTGTGATAGTGGCACCACAGGGGCTTGCAAGGGCCTCTGTTCCGTCGTCGTCCGTGAGATCTGAAATGTCCGTTTCCCATGTTGTGCATAACATGCCTAATGCTGTTTGGTTATGCTTTACTAGTGTTTGGTAAATTTGTCTAATTTTGTGGGCTCCCAGGTCTCCCATCAGCAGACGCCCTTCCAGTAGTGAAACTCAGGCAAATCCACCTGGGACCGGATATGCGGTGTCAATGCATGCCTACGCTGTAGATATCTATAGAATTGCCTGCGGTGAAGAAGATATTCTGTTAGTAGTTGTCCCATGCATGAAATCCTGGTCATGTGGCAACCTGTCCAAGGTGGGTTCTGTGGCAGAGTGGGGTCATCTGCGTCAGTCGCCCTCCCCAGTCCATCCTCTTAACTGTGCGGTGCCATAATTGTATTACCACTTTACACGCTGGAGGCAGGTGATCTAGGTTTGTCTGACTGTAAAGGAGGTCCAACAAAGTCTGGGAACTCGTTGCTCTACTGCAAACGCCGGATCCGTCTGCACACTATACCACCACTCATTAATGTTGAGTAAGTGAGAGGCGGACTAGTAGGCGTCTACATCAGCCGCAGTGATTCCCCTTCAAGAGGTGGACTGCGCAAAGGTCTGCAGAGCCACCGCTGCAAATCCTTTTTGGACTCCCGCACGCAGCAGGTCTGCATGGGCTCCTGTGTCTCATCAGTTAGAAGCCAGTCCACTGGGGTTCTGCAGGGCTCAACGCTGAGTCCCCTGCTGTTTAATGTCTGCTTAACACCTTTGATCTATCTAGCTGAGGGACTCGGCGCAAAAGTCATGGCATATGCTGATGACACACAGCTGCTTTTTACCTGGGGGAGCACGGATTTGAACACACTGGGGGCACAGACATGCCTCACCGCTGTTTTTCACTGGATGGCTCAAGCCTCCCTCAAATGTAATGAGGATATTATTATTATTATTATATTTAAGCATATAAAGCGCGCAGCTACCCGGAGGTTTCCCGGCGCTAAAAAAACAGATTAAGGAGAAGAGAAACTGAGAAATAGAGAAATAGAGGGGCCAATTATTGGTTAAATAACCAGGTTTTTACCTCTCTGCGGAACCTAAGTACAAGGATAAGTCGGAGGTCCTCCTATTTGGCCAGTTCCCCGCAGATTTCAGACACCGCCTGTGGCCACCTAACCACCCTAGGCCGCAGTATGAGGGAGGGCCTGCTAAAAATCTGGGGGTCTGCTTTAGTGAGTACCTGCTTTTCAGCGATCAGGTAAGGAAACTGTCGGGAGCTTGTTTTGGTACTCTCAAAACGCTTAGCAAAATGTTCCCCTTTCTCCCGCGAGTAGCTAAAGAGACTATTGCCCGTGCCCTGATTTTGTCCAGGCTGGATTACGCCAACGCTTTGTATACTGGTCTGCCTGGATATCTGTTGCATAGGTTTCAGATTATTCAGAACGCGGCAGCCAGGCTTCTTTCCAATGCCTCTAGAAGATCTAGCGCACGACAATTCCTACGGGAACTGCACTGGCTGCCGTTAGCTCAGCGGGTGCAATTCAAAGCTATTACTCTGGCTCACCGCGCCCTTTATGGGCTGGGTCCCTCATATCTGAGGAAACGTTTCTCTTTTTATGTGCCAAACCGCCATTTGCTATCGGCTTCCCATCGCCGAATGATTATTCCTCGCTTTCGCAGAGTGCGCTTGGGGGGGCCAGTCCTTGGCTGTCAAAGCTGCGGAACTCAGGAGTTCCAACCCTTTAAAACGCATTTAAAAACACACCTGTTCAGCAAACTAAACTAATTTGGCATTCACCCTTCCTCAGCTCTCTATCGCGCCAGGACAATCCAGAGTAACAGTGCGCGTTACAAATTCATTATAACATAAAATAACACCTTGATGGCGCAGCCCTCCCATAGAAAGGGGTTAAGGAGTGCATTGACTTGTTGGAACCACGACTGCGGGTTAGCATATGGGAAGTTTTGAAGATGGTATAGCATTCGCAGTAGGGAGACCATTTTGAAAATGGCAGACCAACCAAATAAGGATAAGGGTAGAGGTGACCACACCCTCACCTCTTCTCAGAGACGTGGTAATAGTGGATGAATATTATGTGACCAGGCGATGATCGGGCATGGCGAAATAAATACCCCCAAGTATTGGAATCCTCCCGTAGCTTGGGTCAGTTGGGTCACCCATGCCCCCCCCCCTCCTGGTTTCCGCAGACTGGGAATAACACCAACTTTGTTGGGTTTGTTCCGAGTCCAGAGGTTTCCTCAAATGCAAGATTCACGAGCCGGAAAACACAGGGTCTGTAAGACAAAAAACAAGACGTCTGCGTATAATGCAATCCTGGCAGACACCTCTGCGGACTATTCGTATCCCCACACCAGGGAGTCCCACCTCACCCACATTGCTAGGGGATTGATCGCCAGTGCGAATAATAGTGGCCATCCAAGTCTTGTGCCCCAATGGATTGGGAATTGATCTAAGTCTACCCCCATCACCTGTACTGAGGCCGAGATATCTGTGTAGAGGAGATGAATATATGAGAGAAATTGTGGACCGAAATTGAGGGCTCATAGGAGAAGAAACAAATAGTCCCAGCTAAGTGTGTCAAATGCCTTATCAATATCAGCTAGTCAAAGGGCTGCAGGGCGGCCGAGTTCTGGGGCTTTCGCAATGGCATTATGAACTGTACTGTGTCACGTGGATCTGTGTGGCATGAAGCCCGCCTGGTCCCGGTGGACAAGCTTATGGATGGATATGTGCGTGAAGATGATCGGCGAGGACCTTGCCCAGGAGTTTAGATTCAAAATTGAGATGTGAGATAGGGCGATATGAGGAGTCTTCCTTGGGAGGATGCCCAGAACACCACAATTTCCGCATGCCGCCAGTCCAGGGAGGATTCATTGTTCCAGGGCTTCATGTAGCGCCTTTAGGAGGTGTTGGCCTAGTTGGGTCTTATGAGATCTTCGAAATTCGCTCTGGAATCCATTTGGGCCCGGTGCATGGTCGGAGCATAAGCCCGATAGTGAATTACTGATTTCTTCTACCGTGATTGGCTCTTTGAGTTGCTCACAGATATGGTGGGGCAGTGATTTTGGTGGTATATCTCAGGAATTCGCCAATTCGATCTTGGGATGTAGCTTCTTGTTGTACATACAAGGTTGAGTAATAAGATGCGAAAGCCGAGCGAAGGAGCAGGAAATAGTGCATAGGATCCCCTCTGTGTTTTGCAATACAGGCACCGTGGTGAACGACTGCGCCGCTTGACAGAGCGGTGTAACATCCTACTTGATTTGTCTTCGTTTTGATGTATTCTGGATTGGGTCGCTTGTCACACGGTTTGGGCTTCGTTTGTAAGCAACGGGTATATTTGCTGTTGTGCAAGGGGGAGACATCGCTTGGCTGTGACTCCTTTGCCCTCCCTCGCTTCAGCCTTGAGAGCATGCTTGCGGGTCTCAAGGTCCACCATTTGTGTCAGGTGGCGGAGTTTCTCTCCCACACGATAGCTGATGTCCATACCCAATATCGTGAGTTTAAGGGCTTCCCATAATATTGTACATGAAGGGGCAGTGCCGACATTGGACTTCAGGTAATATGTGATCACTTGCCAAAGGGTGGTTTGATAGGCTTGGTCCAGCATGTGTCAGTGCGACATTCGCCATCTAAAGGGGGATTTTTGGGGTCCTATGTGTAGCCTTAGTGTTACTGGGGAATAGTCTGAAAGCCCCCTGGGCAGGATGGAGACCGCCGTGACTCTATGGATATGTACGAGTGGGAGGAATAAGTAGTCTAGTCTAGAGAGTGACCAGTGCACTACCGAGAGGAAGGGGAAGCCTGACTCCGCTGAATGATAGGCACACCATGCATCTGACCACCCTAGGGCAGAGACGTTGTAGTGTAATTTAGATTTTCCCGCTCTGTGTCCCGGTCCGGCCTCTCGCCACCGATCAGTGGGTGCCACAGTGTCATTCCAGTCTACCCCCATTACCGATAAACTGTCTGTGAGATCCCCCGATAGGTGTGCGACTCTGTATACAAAGGTTTGCCCCAGTGGCGGGGGGGGTAGGAATTCCCAGAGCCAGTGGTTCCCCATACAGTGTGCCTGATACAGTGGTGTACCTCTCATCCGGGTCGGACCATACTTTGGAGGATCTATATGGCTGGGTCTAACCTGAGGTGGCATGGTGGCAAACACTGGGTTGGAGTGCTACCTTGTGTGACTTCCCGTGGTTAGACAGATTGCAAGGAATCCTCCCATCACCTTTTTTGTGTTTGATGTAATGGCCTAAATAGCCATGGGTATGCCCATACATGGGTCCCTTGCTCACTGTGTACTGGAGCCAAGCCACAACCGACATTTAAGACCCAATCAGGGCAATATCGGTCTTTGGTTGTTTGTTTTCCAGTTCAGAGAGGACCTGGGATGGCACTTCAGGCTGGACAGATCCTTTGCATATGGCTGGGTCTAATCTGAGGTGTCATGGTGGGCGAAAGAATGATAGGTTGGAATGCTACCCCGAGTGATTGCTATTGGTTAGCCAAATTGCAAACATTCCTCCCATTTCTTTTTGTGTGTTAGAGATATCTTTGCTGACTTGTAGTGGGGACACGTGCTGAGATACTTCCTTTCATCTTCATGGCTTGTAGAGTACATGCCTGTAGGAGCTGAGTTGAGTCTTTGGTCCTAACTTGGTGTAATCTGTCAGGATTTGACTTTTCAGGAAAAGTACATCCCATGTTCCTCTTTTCAGCAGCACCGACTGTGATATTGTAACATCAGTGGATCAGTTTAGCTAAATGATGGGAATGGTTTTAGGGGGGAGTACTGCAGGAAAAGGAATCTGAAATTAGATGAGAGGGTAATGTAAGTGATGATGTTGACCTTCTTGCTTGTTTTAGTACTCAAAATAATTATGAAAGCATTACCAGTAGTTATAATTATATTCTCTTTACTGTCATTGGATTAAATGTGCATCTATATAAAAGAATAGCGTTATGGGCACTACTGATTCACAATAACAAAACTATTCTGACCATGCATATTCTTTAATCAGACGTAATAAAAGGCTATTACCCCTAAATCCTGGATAGCATTTATCTTCTATTCAACAGTCTGAGTTTATTTCACTCACTATTTAAATTTACTCCAAAAGACAGTTTTTTTGTCAGTACATATGTATTAACATAGATCCTGCTCCTTGGTCAAATTTGACCAATTAAATGTGTTTCCCATGAACCCCACCATCTGAACGTTCTCAATTGTATTTGACGTTTTCATATTCCAGTTTATTTGTATCACCTTCATTAAGGATGAACTTCTTTGGTTTCAGAATGAACTTTGTTGAATATGTAAGACTCAGAATACCTCTTGCTGATTCGTGCATATAAAATCACAACTCCGCAAATATCATTTTAACCTTCATGGCAAATTTCCAGTGTTAAAGATAAAACCTTACCTAGGGTCTTGAATATTGCAGTACCTCAGAGTCAACCTCCTAACAATGCTCCAGGACAATGTCATTCTTCCTTGGAGAACTCCTTCACAACTGCCTTCAGGAACAATCCTCAATCTACAATGCAATAAGGGAGCCATTTTATAGTGAGGATCTTCATATTGGCTGCAGAGATTTTACTGTTATCTCACAAGAGTTACTTCTTCAGGAGATCTTGTGCCAAACTTTGACACAAAAAATCTTTTCTTACGGTCTTTTTTACTCTTAGCATTGTTTTGCGTGCCAACAAGTATAAACGTCCATACAGGCTCACAGTTCTCTTATTACCTTTATTGAGTGCAGTGAGCAACACACTTTGGCAAAAAGCTAGGTGGCCACAATACACCGTTGCGATCCTAATATATCTTTCAGAAAGGAATCTATCAGTTTTCCTGCGATTTTTTTTTTTTTTTTTTTTTTAAATACTGGAATTTCTGCTCAGATATTCCTAATTTCTTTCTATGCAATTTCAGTCCTTTCTGATGGCTTTTTCTAAATGCAGATCTCTTACCTTTTTGACTATTCTCATGTGCCAGACTCGATGTTGCAAGTGGTGCCATTGAATTCTGCATTCAGGGCACAGCCTGAGTGTCAATTCCTTACTTTACACACCCTTCAACATGGATCCAGAGCTCTCAACCTTGATTGTCGTTTTTTTACTGACATCAAAATCTCCTTTTTACAGACAGTGCGCCTCTTAAATGACCCCAGGCTTTAAACCATACTGTGACTGCAAGAATCAGCTATTGTAATGGGCCCCCATGATGGTGTTTGGGTCTAGGCATGTCTCAGTCATGCTACAAATGCTTTTTTTTAAACAGGTAAGTATTAGTGTTTAAGCATACATATTTGAAAGATGGAGCAAGTGTTACATAAACAATATGATGATTATGTAGTAAATGCGAGTTAGACATGAGCCTGTGCCATATAGTAGTGCCGACCAAGTATTCTATAACACAATTGTCGTAGTGGGTACAGTGGCAATCTATATCCCTCGACAGGAGCCCACCATCACTGGTCCATAATCTTGCCCCAGGGTCTGAGTGCAACATGGGGAACTGAAGAGCTACTACAGTACCTGTACGGACGGGGTGGCAGATCTCCCAGAACATATCACCCATCTTGCAGCAGGAAGAAGCTGTAGTGTTGCATTGAGTCATGCTAAGAATCACACTGGGCAACTAATAATATGGGTAGAGAGGGGCTAGAGCCATGCGGGGGTGTCATGAAAACCCCTCTGCATGAAGCCATGGGGCATGCAACTTCCATACATTTGACACTGGGTGGAGTGTGGGGGGAGGCCGGACCATGAGCTCCACTGACCCAGACCCCGAAGGCTGGTGGAAATGGATATCGTAGAGTTCATGGGGTTCTGACATCAGATTTAGCTGCTAGTTTTTCTAGGTGTTTGTCCCATGCCTCTAAATGCGGTGCATCTCTCTGATGTGATATCTGAGTGTGTCAGGCTGCGACCTTCTTTTGCTCATTTGAGCAGGTCTTGAAGCCAGAGTCGCTGAAGGGGGGCTTCTAGAGATGTTCAAGCCATTGCAATGCACCTTATTGCTAGGACATACACCAAGTCAATTAACTTAATGCATACTTGTTTCTGCATGTACGTTCCCAGGAGGCACCACAGGGGGTTGATCAGCAGTATCCAGCCGGTGATGTCCTTCACCACTGATGATACTACCCCCAAATTTGCCTAATGATGGAGCAGGACCATACCATGTGAAAGAAGTCTGCCTCCAAGTACAGACATCAGGGGTCACCATCAGAAACATCCGCTGTATGTGTACCGGAGTGAGGTATGTCCAGTGTAGGTAGATGAACTGAGTGTATTTCAGTCCAGGATTCCTGGATACTCCACATACCTGCCCAGGTGCAGTATACCACTGTCTGTCCATAACGTCCAGGTCCTGCTAAGCAGCCCAGCTATAGGAAGCTGGCTCTGTAAATGATATTGCCACTCGGTGGTAATACCATGTGCAGAATCCAGGGGTTCCCCAAAAGTGTACAGGGCTCAATGTAAAACCCAAAGTGCTCTATTTGTAGTAGGGTGGTCGAGCAGCCTTAGGCCCTAACACAGAGGAGTGTAAGACATTTATTGCACAACAGTGATCAATAATGGACACACGGCTCAAGAAGCAGATCCAGACCAATTTAAGAAAATGATACATTGTTAATATTTTATTTTAATATCAGGGTCTTCGCATTGTGGTAAGTATGATTTGCAATAATAATACTTTTCATGGTTCAGAAGTTTGACAGAGCAATTTTCAAAGCAGTTCAATATGAACCTGCGGAGGAAAACAATTGTGTAGTTTAACAGATACGTATACCACTTACAGTTCCAGTCCAGTCTTCGGGTGTCTTAGGCCCACACTGCGGGCAATGTCGGTTGTGGAGGACTGGGGGCACATAAGATGTGCGGGATTGAGTATCTACGCCGAAGCAGTCTATACCACAAAATTAGATTTACCCTTGCGGTCCACAGAGAGCAATGAAGCGGATTGGTTTTCACCAGACCTGCCCAAAGGGGGAGGTAAACCAGGGGCTGCTATCTGCTGCTAGCAGCAGAGGCTGGGGGGGGGCACATTACAAAGGTGGCAGGTCTTTGAAGCTTCCCTTCTTCAAGCACTGCCCATCCTCGGGAAGGAGGCATGACACTTCTGCCCAAAATGTGCATTGTTTCTGGACCCAGAGACCAGGGACTCTCCACCCATGGGTCCAGAAACATGTCTTGTTATGGCTGACTGCCTACAGCCGGTCAGAGACCATACCAGAGTTGGTAGGGATTATGGGGCAGCTCTGAGGTGCCCTCTGGGTACATATTACAATAAATTCCACACCGACATCAGTGTGGTTGTATTGAAAGGAATAGTTTGGTACCAAATACTCTTGTATTCAGTGAAGCCATCATGAGGCGATGGAACTCAAGTTGCCGAGTTACCAGCCCATGTACTCTCTATGATTTCACTGGCACTATATCAGGAAATGGTGCCCAATATTGTTTAAGATATGACCTTGCCAGTAGTATAGTGCACCCTGCCTTAGGGCTGTGAGGCCTACTAGAGGGGTGACTTACCTGTTCCACCAGGCAGTGCTGGGTGCTGTGTCAACGTTGTTGTTTTTCTCCCTCACAAGAGCCTACAGGCCCAGGGGCATGGTTCCAAAGTGGGGGGTCCGAAGGGACACTCTTCTGCTCTCAGGCCCTAGGTACCCAGAGTACCATTTACTAGGGACTAATAGGGGGCAGAAGTACCAACTGGGAGTTTGTTTTGGGGATGGAGCACAGGCATGGGGGACCTGGTTAGCAGGAACCCCGTGCACTACATTTGAAACCACATCAAGCCAGGCTAAAAGTGGGGACTAACAATGCTAAAGAGGCACTTTCTCATACCAGCCATCCCTCAGGGTCGGGAAATGCGTAACATAGGTGTCCATCGATGTTCCAGTAGAGCTCTAATTGCACGCCTCATAAAGTACACAAAAAGTGATGACACAAACATCACAAAACACAAAATTTAAACCGCAAAATAGAAAAAAGTTCAAACAAGAAAAACCCATGAAAAATAAATGTGTAACAGTAGAGAAAAAGCAAGAAGAAATTTAACCCAAAAAAGAAACAAACACAGTATAGATACCAAGAACAACCACAGTGAGCATAAAAGTAAATAAACAGAAGATACACAAGAATAAATACAAGAGAAAATGAAATGGATGGTATATAGAAGGAAGTACAAGAGAAAGAAAATGCAAAGAAACATATGCATGAGTTATACATGAAGAATAGAAAAGCAAAGAGGAGATGCGTAGATAAATATACAGAATATTATAACACCCATCCTCCTCCAATATAAAATGTAATAAAGGACAATAAAAATGGGTGAAGTAAGCCCGAAAGAACCTCCCCAACAACACAGGTGAATGAATAAACCTGAAACAACAGGGGCCCCCTCACCCAACATAATCCTATATATGTAAGTTAGTGGAAAGAAAGAAAAGAAAGTTGACTGCTAACCATACAGCCACTATGACCTAGGGGCAGACAACAACGTGTGTGGCACATGGAGAAAACTACACTGCACAACAAATGTGCAGCACAGGGTGACTTATGCACAGTTAAACAATTAAAAGTATATGTGTGCCACAGGGTGACTTACACCATAAATATCCCTCAATAAAGGGTATGCAAACATACAATTTGCAAAAATGGGACTCATACCCATTAGACACCCCTAAGTAGAAGTTGATAGCGTAAACAAACAATTTGCATACATGTGACTCGTACCCATTAGACAACCCTAAGTAGAGGTTGGTAGCGTGAACAAACAGTTTGCGTAAATGAGACTCATTCCCATTGGACACCCCTAAGTAGAGGTTACAAACAATTTGCATAAATGGGACTCATACCCATGATATGTCAAACGGTATATATACTGGATTGCTCCTGTTCCTTAATGTTCCATAGACTGTATTGTTTCATCAGTTTCACAATCTTCTTTTCTGTGTAATCTTCCTCTTTAGTAAGAGCAGTTGTCACGTATGAGTCTGTCTCCAGATCGTCGCCAAAAATCTGTAGTAATTAACTCCAGGTAGCCGTGATGTACTTCAGGTAGATTTATTAGTTGTAGTTACAGGTTATTGAGTTCTTGTAATGCAGCCCCACTAGGAGCAGTCTGCCTTCTGCTCAGCCCAAACTCCAGCTGTCATACTCAAGTATCTAGGCACCCAATCACTCCATTCATATCCATCACACCAACATTCCATGCACCACATTCACACTGGTTGACCAGCTAGGGAGAAAGTAACAAGATAAATACAATACAGGTTACTACACTCATTGCTTCAGCTTTTCTGAGTGTGCACCAGACTTAGAAGAGCTTGGTAGTTAAATCATCTACTAGCAGCAAATCCAAACACTTTCACTACTGCGCCGGAAGACAGGCAATCACATTTAATTCACACTTCTGGAAAAAGAGTCCTTTCTTTAGTGAGCTCAGCTTTGCGGTCCTTAAATGTTGTTTGCCTGCTGAGACAGTACACACATACCCTCTAGGATAGCCTGTGAGGTCTTGCCATCTAACCCTGATGAATTTATACACACTTTTGCTCAGATGATAAAAGATGCAGCCATGCACATGTGGAGTAATGGCTTGGACAAATGGATTGTATTGCTCATATTTTCTGGTGAGCTGGGACAATACATAGATGCATGTGACAGGATTATCTGGTTCATGCAGGCATCCCTGATGAACGTGCCATTCAGCAGCTTTGGATTTTTCAGTAAAAAGGTTGATTCTGCATTGCAATGCTTCAAAGACAACCCTGTTACGTCATGCTCCTTGCATTTCACCTCTCTAGCTCAGCAGTTCCAGGAGCAGTAGCAAATGCAAGAGGGTCTCGCCTTCTGCCAGAGACCGCCTTCGCCTCCTGTGTAACACCCAGATCAGCCCTGTCATGGCTCAAGGCGGCATATTTTTGGCAGAATTTGTGCATACCACCCAGGCCAGTAACCTTCCTCCTTCCCTGCCTATGCTGAGCTACTTTGATTTCTTCACCCATGTCATACTCAGTCCGTAGGACGCAGGATACATGTTTTCCTATCTGGCTGGTGTGCCATTACATGGCATCACTTGAAGTTACAGATTGTTCTAAAGTTTATTCTGTGCCTTTAACATCGCCCTACCCCTCATTTCTCTACTATTTTCTGTCTCACTTCAGCTGATCATGGTGTCTACCTTTGGCAGGTGGTCAAGTGCTTTTGGCCACTGGAACCAT
The DNA here is from genome assembly GCF_964261635.1 of Lissotriton helveticus. Taxonomy (NCBI): domain Eukaryota; kingdom Metazoa; phylum Chordata; class Amphibia; order Caudata; family Salamandridae; genus Lissotriton; species Lissotriton helveticus. Next base: position 654,008,284 of record NC_136067.1, read on the forward strand.
AGAGAGGGTCCCAGAGAAGGAGAAAGGCAAGGGGTGTTACTTTCACTATTTTTTTTCTTTCATAGGGGCTATACTGAGTTCAATGTGGTTCAACGGTTTGCCACAGCAAGTCCAAAACATTCAGGCTATGATCCTGATGTTTTGGGTTAAATCCTGGGTTCCGGTGTACACAGTTCTCATGCTTCTTGGCCTCTTGCATTCTGCTGGTCCCACAATCAAACATATAGGCACTATTGAGGGTCTCACGGTGCTGGGGGTTGGTGTGAGCAGCTCCGATGGAGCCATTGGAAGAACCAGGTCTTGAGGTCCTTCCTCAATTAGTGCAGTGTCTGGCTCCGTCTGTAGTGAAGGAGAAATTTGTTCCGGGTCTTGGCTACGAGGTAGGAGAAGGATCTTCCACCTGCTCTGGTCCTTTAACCCCTTCCATGCTCATGACGGAACGGTTCCGTCATGAGCTACGGTTGAGCTGTGCTCATGACGGAACCGTTCCGTCATGACCACGCCCGTTTCTATTACGGCCCAACACCGGAGGGGGAAACGCGGTCGCGCTGAAGAGGTTAAAAGCGCAGGACGGTGGCTAGGGAGAGGTCGCTGAGCAGAGGTTTCTCTTGGGGGCATGGAAGGAGATTCGGTCATTGAGGTATTGGGGTCCAGTGTTGTGGAGGGCCTTGTAGGGGTGTGTGAGCAGCTTGAAAGTTATTATTCTTTTGACGGGGAGCCAGTGGAGTTCATGGAGGTGTTGGGTGATGTGGTTGTGCCATCGGATATCGAGGATCAGTCTGGCTGCAGCGTTCTGGATGGTCTGGAGTTTGCAGAGGAGTTTTTGTTGATTTCTGCATAGAGGACATTGCCGTAGTCCAGTTTGCTGGTGATGAGTGTGTGAGTGACAGTTATTCTGGAGTCGGGAGAGATCCACTTGAACGTCTTGCGTGGTATGCACAGGGTGTTGAAGCATGCAGAGGAGAAGATATTGATCTGGCGATTCAAGGTGAGTTATGAGTCCAGAAGGATGCCGAGGCTCTGTGCATAGTCCGAGAATGGGGTGGGTTCCCGAGAGCGGGTGGCCACCAGGTGTTATCCACTGTAGAGGGGGTGGAGTCGAGGATGAGGACTTCTGTTTTCTCCGAGTTGAGTGTCAGGCAGCTGTTCCTCATCCATTTTGTGACTGCTTTCATCCCTTCTTGGAAATTGTACCTGGTGATGTTGGGTTCTGGTGAGGGAGAGGATGAGCTGGGTGTCATCGGTGTAGGAGACAATGTTGAGCCTGTGGGTTCTGACGATGGTTGCTAGGGGGTTCATGTTGACTTTGAAGAGTGTGGGTCTGAGGGAGGATCCTTGAGGTACTCCGCATCTGATCTCTGTTGGTTCTGAGAGGAAGGGCGGGAGTCTTATTCTCTGTGTTCTGCCTGAGGGGGAATGATCGCAGCCAGTCTAAGGCATTTCTTTGGATGGCGGCATCTTAGAGCCTGTTGGCTAGTATGCGGTGGGCACACGGTGTCAAAGGCTGCTGCTAGGTCCAGGAGGATGAGTACTACCGTATGGCTTTGGTCGAGGAGGGCGTGGATGGCGGCGGCGAGAAGGGCGGTCAGTGTGCTGTGGTTGCTTAGGAATCCAGATTGAGAGGTGTCTAGGATGTTGTTGGTTTCTATGAAGTGTGTTAGCTGGGTGTTGACGGTCTTTTCGATGACTTTGATTGCAAATGGAAGCAGTGAGATGGGCCTGAAGTTCTTGAGGGCCGTCGGGTCTGTGAAGGGATTCTTTAGGAGGGGGTTGATTTCAGCATACTTCCAGTTGTCTGGGAATGTGGCTGTCTTGAGGGAGCAGTTGATAGTTCGACTAAGCTGAGGTGCGATGGCAGTGATGGCCCTGTGGAATATGTGCAGCAGGCAGAGGCCAGAGGGTGCTCCGGGTGGATGCTCTTCATGGTCTTTAGGGTGTTGTCTGTTGTGAGAGGGGTCCAGGTGAGAAGGGTCTGTTAGGTGGTGTTGGGGTAGATGTTGGGGCGGTGCAGTAGTCTTGGTCATTGAAGTTGTCATAGAGCGTCTTGATCTTGAGGTGAAAGAAGGAGCTGAGTCTCTTGCAGAGGACTTGGGAGGTTGTTTTGCTGTTGGGTTTGGCAAATTCCTTTATGATGGCGAAGAGTTCCTTGGAGTTGTGGGTGTTGGACAGGATTCTGTCTTGGGTTAAATTGCTCTTTGTTGATTTGATGAGTTGGTGGTGTGCTGTTTTCTAGGTGGAGCGAGCTTCTGGGGTTTTGCTGTTTCTCCACATCTTTTTCAGTCATCAGCAGGAGCGCTTGGACTCTTGGAGAGCCATTGTGAACCAGTTGGGGCGAAAGTGTTGGAATGTTGTCAATTCATTGGTGGAGGTTGCTTGCCGCTGTGTTGGCATCTGTCTTATTTGGGGGTGGAGTGCAGGAGAGGGCGGAAGTGAGGTGTTCTTCTGAGACTTTGTTCCAGATTCTGCGTGGGATGCGGCGTGTGTGCCTATATGCTGTGGATTTCGTAAAGGAGAAGTGGATGCAGTGGTGGTCGGTCCCGAGCAGTTCCATGGTGTAGCTGAAGCGAATGTCGTTTTTTCCAGTGAAGATGGGGTCAAGTGTGTCCTGCTGTGTGAGTGAGGTTGTTTCAGTCCTATGTTGGTGAGTTTCTCTAGGAGGGCAGTGGTGTTGGGGTCGCTGTGGTTGTCCAGGTGGAAATTCAGGTCTCCGAGTAGTATGTAGTCTGTGGAGGCGAGGGCTTGGGGAGCCAAAGAGGTTGGCGATGGCATTGGTGAAAGCGGTGCGGGGTCCAGATGGTCTGTAGGTGAGTGTTCCGCAGAGTGTCGTTCTGGGGTTGGGCTGGATCTGGAAGTGGGTGTGTTCCATGGGGGGGCGAGGCGTTGTCCAAGTTGGTGGTTGTCAATCGAAGGTAACTTGTTGATGATGGCGAGGCCTCCTCCTAGGTGGTTGGGGCGGCCTTTTCTCAGGATCTTGTTTCCATCGGGGATGGCGGTTGCAATGACTGGTGCGGAGCTGCCGTTGGTCCAGGTCTCTGTGAAGAAGGGAAGGCGATGTCGGGCGTATTAATGTTGAGGATGTCCGAGATTTCTACAGTGGGTCTGTGCAGGGAGCATACGTTGAGGAGGAGGCAGCTCAGTGGTTTGTATGTGGTGGCATCTGATGGGCTGGGGGTTGCTGCCGGGGTATGGAGGTGGGTGAAGGTGCGACAGCAGTGTCAGCAGGAGATCAGGCCTTGGGTTTTGCTCTGCGTCGAGAGCTGGCAGTTGTAGCTGCGTCTGGGGTTGAGTGAGTGGAGAGTGCTTGGATCGTAGCGGCAGGGTTCCGGGGACCAGGTTCCCTGGCTCTGGTATAGACAGTGTAGACGGGCTTGCTTTTGGCAAAAGAGAAAAACGGCAATAAGAGAGAGGGAAAAGAGAAAAGGCAGTGAAAGAGAGGCAAAAAGAGAAAAGGCAGTGAAAAGAGAGGTAAAAAGAGAAATACGGCAACAAGAGAGAGGCAAAATAGAAAAGGCAGTGAAAGAAAGGCAAAAAGAGAAAACTGGCAATAAATGCGAGGCAAAAGAGAAAAATCAGTAAAAGAGAGGCAAAAAGAGAAAAACGGCTAAGAAAGAGGCAACAGAGAAAAAGGCACAATGACACAGATCAGAGCGGAAGAGCAGAAGAGCAGGCTAAACTGCCTGTAGACCACCAGGGATGAAGGGGCTCAAGGTCAGAGCCTTAACGGTGGAGCTGCCCGGGGAGAGCAGTGACACTGACCAAGGAGATCAGATGTTTTGCTCTTCGTGCCGTGGCCGCCATTGAGTAAGAGGGTGATCAGCTGGGAGGCTGTAAAGACACGCTGGGGGGTGGGGCCGCTGGTGCAGCAGCGACTGGGAGCGCTGGAAAGAGAGCGAGGATGACTTAGTCGGCAAAGAGGAAGAGGTAAAGAGAGAAACACGGCAATAAGAGAGGTAAAAGAGAAAAGGCAGTGAAAGAGAGGCATAAAGAGAAAAGGCAGTGAAAGAGAGGCAAAAAGAGAAAAACAGCAAGTTAAGAAAGGCAACAGAGAAAAAGGCACAAGGACACAGAACAGAGAGGAATACCAGAAGAGCAGGCTGCTCTTCCACTAGACCACCAGGGATGATGCGCAGGAGGGCCTCAAATACCTACCTGGAAGGGTCTTGAGGTCAGAGCCTTAACAGTGGAGCTGCGCGGGGGAGTGCAGTGACACATGCCTGTAGATCATGAAATGGAAGACCTGTCTCTAGTGGAGTCTTTTGGAAAGCATCCACATATCAAAGGAGTCAGCCCTGGACGTTCAGTGGGGGTGTTATGTTCCGTATAGGTACCCTAATATAGGCTGAGGTAGTCACCTAACCCTTTACCTATTTTCTCCCTTCCATTACACTACATAAAGATTCGTAGTACTGACCTTTTACCTAGTTATGGTAATGTCCAAAGATGACATGGAGTTTTCTCCGAAAAGCTTAAGCCTCATTCAATATGCATGAGGATTCTTGAAATCACAGCAGGCCTACCATTTCCTGCATAAAAAGTATGTACAAGGGTCATTGCTTCCGTCATCCAAGTCTAACATGACACAGCGAGGTATAACCCCAGCGGGTAAACACTTGGGTATATATACACCATCTCTTGAGAAGGTAGGCCGTGAAGAAAAGGACTTCCATGCTGACACACTGACGCAAGACGCTGAGGCTCCTGCACGCAGACACTCCAGCTCGTAGTGGTCTAACATCACTTGCGGGGTGTTCAACTTGAGACCTAGACAGGGTCCCACAGTCTCTCACTTCAGGTAATGTGGTTTACTTTATCCTAGCGGTGTTCTTGGCTTTAAACCCACATACATGCTAGGTGTACTTAGGTACATCTAGTTAGGGACGCATCGTAGGATTACGCATTTTACTGTCATGTATTTTATATACTTGCCTGTATTCATTGTTTTAGCACGATGGTAGAAATCTACCATCCTTTTGCTCTGTTAGTGCTTATACTCATTTATATCTGTCTAATGGGTGTTTCAGCACACCAATTTTACACTAGAATGACGCTGGGTCAATAAATGCTTATTGAGAAAACATCCCCACCGTTTATTCTGTTTATCTCGGAGCACAAGTGACTGAGCGACTAGTAGCACTGTTTCCATGATTCTGAGGGATCAGAGTTGTCATTATCAATAGTAGCCAAGAACTATTCTCTTCTTGGTAAGAAGAGTTTCTAGTGGCACTGTGAGCTAGCTGGTATACAGGCTAACATTTTCTGTAGGAGTTTCTAGAATCAGTCTGTATATGTTGTCTAAATATGCAGATCCTATGTAGGTTTGTAGGAGCTACATGACATGGCGCCGCCAACTTTGGTTTGGTACTTATTTAACAGTCAAATCGGAGTAGTCGTGCTATTCTCAGAGACCCCTACACACATTTTCCCAGAGACGCCTGAAGTGGGAAGGGGAATTATCCTCCACAGCTGAGTAGGCAAAAATATCCTAGCTATAGGCTGTAGGTTTATCAAGCTTAAAAGACAAACAGTTTCTATTGTGCATGAAACCTTATCTCGGTTCCCTTGATTTCTTCCTTGAGATTCTTTTTTAACAATGACAGAAGAAGATGTTGTGCCAGCACAGCGCGTTTGGTACAGGAAGAAGGAGGGAAAATTAACATTTCAGAAAATGACAGAAATCCGCCTACTCAAAAGCTAATACTACGGAGTCACAGCTAGGGGTGGGATAATAACTTTAGTGATTGAGGCTCACGAGTCATATAGAACAGAGGTATTCTATTCATGGGTTAAATTCCCACCAGCAGATGCACAATCAAATACATCTCATTCTCACACTGAAGATGAAATACCAGAGGAATACAGTACTTATGAGTATCACCTACCAGGAGCACATAAACTGGTTTATAGGTGCCCAACCCCATACAAGAAATAAAGCAAGACTAGGTCCACTCGGAAGAGACCTCGCCACTTGGCCTGTCCTCATGGCTTAAACACCACATGCAGACATTGACAATATGCCAGAAGCAGACCTACTTATACTTCACAAAGAAATAATAAAACTCTACAGGAACATGACACAGTTTGTGGTGAGAACACTCACACTTCAGCCAACAAAGAGCTACCCAAACAAATCAAGTTCAGAGTTCTACAACTAAAATTACACCACAAATGCGATACGCCATTATGGGTGGAATGGGCATTAAACATTAACAAATGCCATTCTGGATAGCTTAGAAAATAAGCCAGCAAGAGGCAGTATTTCCACGCACAAGCCCTCAAGAAAAATACAGAATGCTAACAGTCTGCTTGCCAATGGGTATAGCTCCCCAGATAGAGGATTGTACCACTTGGGGTCCAATTTTCGCTGCCATATATACCAGAACACATGGTATACGGTTGATGGAGCAAGGTTTTGTGGAAAAGAAACTTGCTGGGATTAGATCCACATGCTAACTTAGTAACAAGTTATTAAATCGTGTTTCGTGAATAACTAATACGCACCACATTGAACACGCGGGTTAGTGAAGTTTGCTTATGTGTGTACTAATGCGGATAACAATGAAGAAGGACTAATACCGCTTTAAACTACTGCATCTACGTAGTCTGACGTACTAATGCTTGGAAGGAATTTCTAGCGCATGGGCGGAAGATACTAAAATGGAGTCTTGAAGACTCGCGTGCATGGCATCTGCTTGTTTAAACTAAATCGAGTGTTTTTTTACTAATGCTAATGCAGGAAAAGACAAATAAAAAAAACTGGATTAGAGTAGAGGTGGGTGGTATACAGTGCAACCATTTTATTTATGAAAGTAACATCTGTCTTTTGACTTTATCACTAGTGCGCATTTGGGCCTCTCTCGTATACCTGGATTGAATTAAATGATGCAATGCCTGCGCATGCTCACTGAGGGAAGCCATTAAGGTCATGACTGAGCAGTTGACAGGAAGCCAAATTCGAGTTTTACAAATGTGGGAACGGATGGTGAAGAGTTCAACGATGAAGACTCATATTCAGAAAGTTAATAAAATGTTTCAAAGTAAACTTAGAAATGCATGAGAACTAAATGTATGAATACAAGTTAAGGGGATGGGTTTGCGAACAATAGTTGAACTGATTTTAATGACGTGTAAGCATGGTGTGACTGAGCTTCCCCCTTGCCTGACCAATCAGATTTCGTATTTCCACGATATTGAAACAATGGGTGGAACATGAAGGGCGAAAGGTATAATTATGCTAGTCTTAGTCAGAGCTGATGGAGAGAGATTGACGGAGTTGCTGTCGTTGTGAGAGATGCTGTGAGATGGTGATGAAGAATCGAATGCAGAACTTGAAGCTGAACTTTCTATCCTAATTAATTGGGTTAGATCTGAAGATCGCGGAAGAATCTTGAGGAGAAAGAGTGTGTCAGAGAGGGGTGCAATGTAGTCGTCGGTATTCTAGAGAGGTCAACTATCCTGTGCTGATTCCTGTCCTGAAGTCTTTGTCTCCTGCCCTTTCCCAGGGGACCCTCACCAGCCTTTTGGCCAGGGGGTTGGTTTTTCACACTATAACTATATTATCGTGTTATTTGTTGATGTCCTTTTCTCTCTGTACTCTCCCTTTCTGAGCGTTGATTATTGTATGAGTCCGAAGTATATGCTTGGTGTTTTATTAATTGAATTTCCTCTCCTATGAGTGACGGTGACTGCACTGTATTTTGGAATTTGGAGTTCACATGCATTAATTTAGATAAAGATTTAAAGCTTTCCTGAGTGTGTGGTTATTTACATTTAAATAAAGAGCAGTTAGTTCTTATGTTAATTTTCACCATCAACTAGTTCAACTAAAGGTCCATGGACCAGAGGAAAGACGTTTTTGATCAGTGAAAGGTAAGTTAGGAGTATTAAATAACTAATCTTGAGCACTGTGGAAAATCACAAAACTTAAACCGACCCCCTCCCCCAGCGTTTTTTACCACTTGTGAGTTTTATGGGCCCAGGTGAGTATATGGTAGTGGAGTATCTGTTGGTAAACCACTGGATCAGTTTTCTGGTAGCAGAGCTATGGTTATTATAAACTAGTTTGGTGATACGTATTGATTATTAATTATCAATTTATGTTTCACAAAAGTTAGCGTCTTGTTTTATGTTGTCTAGAGGCACAGGTACAGTGGTTGCCTGGGCATCCCGGGAATGGAATAGCGGGTGGTGATAGAAGCCATACTGCAGGAGGTTACTCGTCTGTTGTCGTAACACTGAGAAGCTACGGAGGGCTGGCAGTGTTGTAATAGGGACTATGTCGTGCAAAAGTTGAGTGCGATTGATAGCAAAAGGGGTTCGTTGGTGAAACTCTGGTCTCATTTCCCAATACGGATCACACTTGAGAAGTAATAGGTTCTTCTGAACTTGAATGAAAGGTAAACCGGGATTTTACTCGAAGTAAAAGGAATTCTAAAATAAGTTATAATCTATCCTGATTTAGTGCAACAGAGTAGTGAATGTTTTTATGTTACTAACTAATTTTTATTAAGAAAAGTTAAAGAAATAAGTTTTCTTATTACCTTTGAAATGGAGGGTCAGTCACAGAAGTTATACTGACGTCACAAAGAGCCACGCTGGGATTGGTCGAAGCAGCGGCGTGAGAAGGGAGCAGATTGTAAAGGAAGGGTCAGTAGTGAAGAGCAGACTGACGTCACAAAAAGGCAGCGCTACTATTGGTTCAACGAGCAGCGCAAGCCTGAGCTTTGATTGGTTGCTAGATAGAAGCTTTGTTAGGATTGGTTAAAAGAAAATTGTATGACAGATTAGGATGGGATATTTGGTATGAGTCGTGCTCAGACAGTACGAGAGATAAGTAATAGAACTAAAGGATTTACAGTAGACGCTTTCATATATTGCATCCAGAATGTATGGAGAAAGGAGAAAGATTTCGTTAATAAAGAACATTAAGAATTTCTTTAAGAAAAATAAGCCTCTCTTAACTAGAGAGGGAATTCCTACTCCGCCACCAAAGACGCCTGCTTCATTTATGATGATGGAAGAGGATATCATACTTTTGTGTGGATGGAGAATTGGATAGAGTATACGAAGGGGGATGGTGTTCTAGCTTTCGCCGAACATGGTACATTTAATGGGAGAATTCTTCAGAATTTGAGAATGAGAATGAATGATCTAGAGCCAATACTGGAGTAAGAATGGGAAACTGAGGCATTTGAACAAGAGAAATTCAGAAGCGGAAAGAGATTTAGAGGGGTTTTACATATATATCCATATGAGTCGCGAGAGGAACAGATGATGCAATGGAGAAAAGTTATGGTATCAGAAGGTTTATATCCAGTGTTAATGGCTGCAGAGCAGCCCGGAAGTAAGTGTAAGGAAAAAACGAAGCACATGAATATGTCAGGGTATGGAGAATCGGATGATGAATTGTTGGAGGATATTGTAGTTAAAAACCCTCCACTGTATCAAGAAATACTAGTAGAGTTACCCCGAGTGTTCCAGTGTTGGTAACACCATTGGTTCCACCGATTCTTCATTAAACATCAAGTGCTAGAGTATTCCAAGATAGTGAGAGAGAAGCTTTGAACAAAACTAGAGAAGAGTTAGTACAGAAATTAAGTCAGTTGAATTTGAATACTGAAGCGTTCACAGTACCAGTCACAATTGGTCCTCTGATCCCATTGTATGGAGATAAAAATAATAGTCCGAAACCACAAACTGTAACAGTACCCTTAAGTAGTTTTAGGAAAGAACTAGCGATGTCTTATGATCAAGCTAGTGAGAGTGATTCGGTTATTTCATTAATGGATCTTCCAAATATGGAACCCTTAACAGAGACCCCAAAGAGAGTTACACCTGAAAGGGCAAATGAAAAGGTGACTACAAACCCTAGTGGAACGGGAGGTTCAACAATGGTTACTCCAGAGGATTTAGAGAGATGGGCACAGGGTGTAAAAAAACAAAAAACAACCAAAGGTTTTAGATATTGCCAGATTGAAAGTGGACTTGGAAGAAATGATAGCTGGTAATGTAAGCACAGGAAGATTGAATATTTACAGTGAAGAAGAAATATTGTTTTTGTGTAAAAGCATAATGAGAAGAGCAAAGATTTTTCATGAAAAGTTGACATAGGTTGCTTCAGAGATTGGAATTGATATAGAGAGATCAAAATTGTTGCAGATACCATATTGAGTGGAGTTTACTGAAAATGATTTAGAAAGTATACTGATGAGAGATTGCAGATAAAAAAATTGATGACTATTTTGAGAAAATGGGGAGACATTGATAAATGGAGAACTAGATGGATAAAGAAGAAAGAGGAAGCACAAGCTAAAGAAGCATTGTCAGCATTTCCAATGAGGGAGTCAGAAAAGGTTGAAAAGGTATGTCCAATGAGGGAAGTACCTGGTGGTGGATATGTTTATGTTCCTTGGAGTAGACAGGATATTTTGTCATTTACTAATGATTTCCTTAGGTTGAGAGAAACACCAGTTGAATGGTATTTATTTATTTATTTTTGAGATTTGTTGAGCGCGAACAAATGCCCGTAGGCGTCTCGGCGCTAAGACTCAGTGCAGTTCTCGGGTGCATTACTGGGATACGTTACTGGTTAAACAACCAAGTCTTAAGCCTTTTACGGAATAGCAGGAGAGAATGACTTACCCTGATTTCCAGTGGCAAGGTGTTCCAGAGTTTGGCTGCCGCAACTATGAAACGTCGGTCTCCCCAAGAGACTGTCTTAGTGCGAGGAACCACTAATTGGTACAATGTGGTGGATCGAAGTTGTCTAGGAGGACAGTAGAGTGTAAGCCGGTCTCTAAAAAACTGTGGTCCTTGTTTATGTATAGCTTTAAAGGCTATGCAAAGAGTTTTGAATATAATCCGATTTTTTATCGTGAGCCAGTGGAGATTCCGGATTGTTTTTGCAATGGGTTTGAATTTGGGGGTCCTGGAGAGCAATCTAGCTGCAGCATTTTGGTACAAACAGGTGGACAGGTTTGTGAAAGTTTCAAAGGTTTTGTTGAAGGATTTTGATGGTTTATTCATTATTTGGGTACCAGCTGAGTTATGGACAGAATGTAAGATTACAGTTGATTGGCCAAATGAGGAATATGCAAGAGATTCCAAAACAGAAGCCCAGTCAGAAGAAGAAATAAAAAAGTATCACCAAGTAATCACTTTCTTGAAAGGGAAAATCCTTCCAAAATAGACTGATTGGGTTAAGATAGATAGAACTATTCAGGAGCAGAAAGAGTCTGTACATGCGTACTATGAGAGGTTATTATAGGTCTTCAAGTGGTATAGTGGATTTGAGAACATTGGTGGTAAGGTTATGGGACATTTTGTATATCGGTTTGTGTATGGTCTGAAACCAAAGATTAGTCAGATGATTCAGCTGCACATGTTGTGCTGGCAGAGTGAAACAATCGATGAAATATTGAAATTTGCAAAATATTGTGAAAATTAAATTGAGGCAAAGTATAGGAAGTTAAAAGAGAAAATGATGTGGGCACAGGTGAAATTGGCAGAACAGCAGGAAGCAAAATTAATTTTCCAGACTGATAATGAGGTGAAAGATCAGAATCAGGGTGAACAAGTGTCGAGTAGTGGTAAAGGACGAGGATGAATGAATAGAGAGGAAGCAAGGTAGAAATGTCCTTGTCATTCGTGCGGAAAGCTTGGATATTGGAAAAATGAGTCTAAGGTTGTCCAGAATAATAATGGGCGAAATCAAAATTTGAATCCGCAGATGCAGAATGAAGTAGCTGTGAAACAGCAACAACAGCAGCAGGTAGTCACTCCACAGTATCATTTGCCACAACCTCCTATGCCAAACCATGTGAACATTCAAAAATACAGTGCGAACGTTGGATTTCAAGGAGAAATTGGTAAGAATAACCTGTGGTTTCACAATATTTTTTGCAAAATGATGATGAATCGGACTGTATACAATGACGGTGCCCGAGGGGGGGAGTAAGAGGAGTGCGTGCTTGGCGCATCCTTGCTGGTAGATCAGACAGGCCCATTTATTGATAGGAAAGTCGAAGGTAGTGACATCACTTTTCTATTGGACACTGGTGCTACCAGGTCTACTGTGAGGATAGCAGACATCCCAAATCTACCCCTCTTAGGAGAGACTATCCAAATTGTAGGAGTGTCCAATCAACAGATTACAAGACCAATGGAAGTGCATATTGGAAATTTTAAAGATATGCATCGGTTTGTGGTGTGAGATTCGAGTCCAGTGAATTTGCTAGGTAGAGACCTACTGTGCAAGATGAATTACCTAATTGTCTGTACACCTGATGGTGTTGCTTTTCAAACACCATATGAGGATGTTGTTTACAAGATGGTATTAGCTAAGCAAGGTATAGAAGTGGATGAAATGTTTACATTAGTAACTGAGAGCAAATTACCAGAAGAATTGAGAGCCACAGTAAATCCAGAGGTATGGGATCTTACAGGAAAGGATGTAGGGCTAATGGCGAATGTAGACCCTGTGAAAGTAGTGGTAAAAGAAGGTGCAGTTTATTCAAACACAAAGCCGTACCAAATGAGTCCAGAAGTGAAAGCAGGAGTTACACCAGTGATTGAACAATTGATTGAGCAAGGAATTTTGAAAGAAATAATAGGTAGTACTTATAATACGCCAATCATGGGACTTAAAAAGCCTAGTGGCAAGTACAGATTAGTGCAGGATTTGAGAAAGTTTAATAAGACTGTAGTGCCTTGTTGTCCACTAGTGCCAAATCCAGCAGTGATTCTTTATCAAATCCCCTGGAATGCAGGTTGGTTTACAGTGATTGATTTGTGTCAGGCATTTGTTTCCATCCCTTTACACCCAGAAAGTCAGTATCTTTTTGCCTTCCGGTTTGGAGATCGTGTTTTGGCATGGCGCCAAGTTCCTCAAGGGTACACAGAGTGTCCCTCAATATTCAATCAAATCCTGAAAAAGTGTCTAGTCATTAGTAATGTCCAGGAAATCAGTTCTGGTTCAGTACAATGATGACCTATTGGTGGCGTCACTGACACAATTGCATTACTGCATTACGGAAAGACCCAATTGAGTGGAATGACGAATGTTTGGAAGCATTTGTGAAATTGTCTGTGTGAGTCCCCTGCCTTAGGCATGCCTGATTATTCAAAAGAATTTGCACTGTTTTGTTGCGAAAGAGAAAATTGTGCGCTTTTAATTTTAACACAGAGACATGGATTGAGCCGACGTCCAGTGGTGTATTTTTCTGCCACCTTGGATCCAGTGGCTTCAGCCTTACGTGGCTTCTTAAAAGCAGTAGCCACCTCACTCCTAGTCGGTTGACTAAGTATGAAAGAGTGATTTTGGGAGGAGAAAATGTGACCATGATAAGATGTACAATAATGAATCCTGCCATATTATTGCCAGATCCATGTTGTGAGGTGGTGAAATATGAGATTGGTCATGATTGTTTGGATGGGACTGAATTATGTACTAAGCCCCCTCCTGATATAAAAGAAACTCCCTTGAAGGAATCTGATCATGAAATGTTCGTGGATGGGTCTTGCCTGCGAAAGGAAGATGAAGAGTTAAGTGCTGCATATGCTGTATGCAAAATTACAGGAGTCATTGAAGCATCCAGCCGAATTGGAGGCATTAAAAATTGAGAAAAATTGGAAAATAACCATATTTACGGATAGTCAATATGGTTTTGGAGTTGTGCACGACTTTGGCCAGCTCTGGATGCAGAGGGGATTTCTGACTTCTTCAGGGTCTCCTATCAGAAACAGTAAAAATGTGAAAGAATTGTTGGAAGCATTACAATTGCCAAAAGAAATAGCAGTGGTCAAATGTGCTGCACACCAGTCAGGAAATGACTATGTGACGGCGGGCAATAGATATGCCAACCAAATTGCTCAATATTGTACGAAAAATACAATGGCAATTAACAGAAAAGTGGAAACAGGTGAAACCAGATGCCAACTTATGTTTTTCTCAGTTCCAGAAACATGGGATGAGGTCAGACATTTGCAGGAAGAAGTTGAGGAAAAAAGAAAACTGGATAAAGACAGGTTGTACAAAAAGGACAGAAGATGAAATGTGGGTGTACTTAGATGGCAGGCCAGTCATGCCAGATAGCTTGCTCTCTCAAATGGCAAAACTATACCATGGGACAACACATATTGGCAGGGACTCAATGATCAGACTATTCAGACAGTTGGTACAATCCAAAGTTTAGGGTAGTTGCAGAGAGCCTTTGCCAAAGATGTTTGATCTGTCAGCAGCAAAACCCAGGTACAAAGACAGTGGTTGGGGAAAAATTGAAAAGGCAGAAGGACCATTCACCAGGCTGCAATTAGACTTCATTGAGTTGCCTCCGTGCAATGGGTAGAAGTATGTACTTGTCATAGTGTGCCTGTTCTCGAGATGGGTAGAGGCATACACCACAAGAAGAAATGACAGTCTCACAGTTGCAAAATTATTGTTGAGGGAGTTAATACCTTGTTTCGGTTTTCCAGTTACTTTGGAATCAAATGGAGGACCTCATTTTAATAATGAGATAATTCGATTAATCTGTGCTGCATTTAACATTGAACAAAAAAACTGCACGGTGCTCATCGACCAGAGGCTTCTGTAATAGTTGAACAGCTTAATGGCACAAACAAGTCAAGGTTAGGGAAGGTGTGTGCATCCATGTGAGAAAGTGCCATCTTTCTTGCCTTGGTATGCCCCCATTTTTCTGAACTGCTGATGTGCTTTGACTGAGTGTGCCCTGGGTCCCTGCCAATCAGGTACCCAGGGCCAGTGTTCCTTCCCTAAAAAGAACAACTATGCTGAAACAAGATACCCAATTGGCTTCTCTGGCCAACTGTCAGCCCCCAGTAAATGGTACCCTAGGTACCCAGGGCATGGTGACCAGAGAAGACCCCTGAGGGCTGCAGCACTTATTGTGCCACCCTCAGGGGCCCTGTACCCTGGCACCCACACACTGCCCTTGCAGGCTGAGTGCCTAAGTACAGAACTAAAACTAGAGTCGACATGGCACACACCCCTGTGTGCCATGCCCACAGAACCCACTGCCCTGGCATACTTCGGTCACCCCTCTAGCAGGGTACCCTTTGCCATAAGTGAGGGCACAGGTGCATGAGCCCTGTGCCCCAACAGTACCCAGGGCCGTTCCTGGGCACTGTAAGTGCAGTGTTGCTATTTAAGAGTATATGGTGCTGGAAGGTTGTCATTTACGAACTCCACAGCACCATAATGGCTTCACTGAAGACTGACAAGTTTGGTACCAAACTTCTCAACACATTAAACCCGCACTGATGCCAGTGTGGGATTTAATGTAAAATGCACGAGAGGGCATCTTAGAGATGCCCTCCAAAACCCGAACCTACATTCCAAGTCTGGGCTGAGTGGCTGCAGAGGCTGCCACACAGCAGACATGTTGCTGGACCCCTGGGTGGAGAGCCCCCGTTCTCCTGGGCCTGCAACAATGCACATCCTGGGCGAGGTGCTATGTCTCTTCCCCCAGGATGGACAGGGGGAAGCTTCAAAGGCGTACCGCCTCTGAGAGCTTCTCCAGACCATTTGCTGTACCCAGCAACTGGCCCCCCACCCATTCTACCCCCACTCTGGTGGGAAAACCTACATCTGGAGGAGGCGAGGTGAAGCACGACCCCGGGCTCCGGCCATCTTGTAGATGGGGAGCCCTGCCCAAACCCAGCTAGGCTCCTGCCCCCCTCCCACAGGAGAGGAGCAGGTTAGGGGGTGTCCTCACCCCAGGACAGGGACCCATTGGTCCTTGCCTACCTGTAACGCCCCTAAATTTAGTATTTAGGGGCTCCCTGAACCTTCCTTCCTCAGATCCAGATATCAAAAGAAGAAAGAAGATCAAGAAGAAGAAGACCCACAGCTCAGCTGCTAACAACAGGACAATAACAACTGACTTGGCCCCAGCCCTACCGGCCTGTTGATCCTGGAACCTGCTCCTGCCTGATCCCGGCAACCTCCATGGACAGAAACCTTGGGACACCCAGAGGACCTGCCTGCCTTGACCCTCTCGAAGATTGGGACTCCCATCAGCAGAGGCTCTGCTGCAACAACTCACCTGGTGCTCACCAGGAAGCTCCGGACCAGCCCACTCTGCACTAGCCGAGCCCGGGCCGGGCCAACCCAAACCAAGACCTCGAGGACGTCCCCCTGGCGACTGGGACCCAAAGTGCAGTGCCCAAAGACCCTGCTCGATGAACCAGTCGACGCCTGCAGACTCAGAACCAGGGGCCACCCCAACCGCGACCAGCCGAGGGTAAGCTTTTCCGACCCCTAAAGACACCCCTGCACCCGGCGCCCCGTGGCCCCCTGTGTTTCCCTTTGGGGTACCTACCTGTGCTCCAAGATCCCAACTTACCTCTCGAAGTGCTGGTCGCCCCACCGTCCCCGAGCCTGCAGCCTTTGTTGAGGAACTGAAATCTGAATTAGGCCTAGTAAAGTGTAGTGATTCAATTAGATATTAGCGTGATGCATCTATTACTTTAGTGAAGAAGTCTGAGTATTAGTAACCTCACACAATATACAAGTTGAGGGATTAATGTATGCCTTATTTTGTTCATTTGCCTTATCACGAACAATATAAAGTAACTCGACCAGCGCCATTTTGTGGCCTAGTTTGCTTGCGTCTATAGTGGAAACCCACCATTGCATTTAGAAATGTCCTTCCCTGGAGAAATAGGCTGACACATGTAGCTAACTGTTGCTTCTGCACGTTAGGCCCGTCAAGGTTCTAGGTGGGGGTAGAATGGATAAGCACATTCCAGGAGGTGCTGTGCGGACACTCCTAACTCTGGCAGAAGGGAGTCACCCTCCTCGACCTTGCTATAACGAGCTGAACTAAACTGAGACCGCTTTGTGTGCCATATATGGTCTTTCCTTTGCACTAACCTGTACCAACTTGTATTTTTCCTTCTTAGGTAACGGTTTCGAAATGTTACAGTATATATGTGATCTGTTGATAATGTGCCAACAGTCTTCTCGGCGGACCTCGAAGGGTTAGGTCGCGAGAGGCTCCTCTGGCAGAGTTTGTTTGTTTAATAAACGATTGAACCTTCTACACTGCCAGCAGACTGATTATTAGTAATTGGTGTTAGGGCTATTTGTAAGTATAGCTCTATTGGGTTTGTAAATATTTTTCGGTACTTCATTGTTCCTTGGTCAAGATCCTCATTGGATAACATTGAGCGCCCGAAGGCTCAAAAGCACCCTGCACCCATCCGCCCGAGTGCCGCTGGCTGTGACCCCTCTGTCCTATCTTACTTCCCCCCTTGCCCTGAGCAAGTGACCAGGAGCCCAGCTCCCAGAGCCGCGTGGCCTGCTAGCCAGCCGCCACCAACCGAAGGCCCCCTTTCCCTCTTTGGATAACATTGGGTCTACCTACCTCTGCACCCGGCCGCCCCTGCGTCGCTGGGACTGAACTAACTGAACTCACCTGACCCTGGGGGACCCCTGAGTCTACGCCCAAAACCCTAACTTCACCAACCAAGTACTCACCTGGAAACCGGTAATTCACTTACCTGCCATTGGATAACATTGACCCATTTTGACTCGAAAATTTTCTAAGTGTGGAGTTTTGAAAACTGAAAATATTCCTATATAATCAGCCAAAGTCCGAATCTGAAAATACTCACCTGTGATCAGGAGCGAAGCCAGTACCTTACCTTTCAGCCCAGTACTGAACCGCAAAAGTAATCCCTAGCGGGTTTACTAGTAACCTGTATTTTCTCCATAGGAACCCATTGACTGCTTTTCTATGAAATTTCTTGTGTCTACTTTTGAAAACTGTAAATATTCTTTAAAAATCGTACGAAATACTGAAACACAATTACGTACCTGTTTTGAGTTAAGCCCCCAGTGCTGGCCCTAGGAGACTAGTGCTGGGTTACAAAAGTAACACGATCGTACTTTACCTGTAACCTGAATTTTCTCCCATTGAATAACATTGTCAGAATCACCTTGAAAAGTTTCTAAGTGTGAACTTTTAAAACTGCTTTATATTCAGGAAAATTCATCTAGCTAAATCAAACGTTTTTGCTAATCTGGTTTCCAGCTTAGACCCCAGGACTGAATCTAAGATCTAGTCCTGGAACTACCAAAGTAATCCATCAAGTAATTAACTGTACTTTTCTATGAAAAACCCATTGAGCTCAATGCTAGAGTGTGTTTCAGAACTGTATTGCTTATTAGCTATCCTGTAATTATTGTGTGTACAAACTTATTGCTCCTCTGCAAAGTATTTACATGAGAGTACTCGTACCTTGAAAAGTATATTTTTATAACTGTTGGTTCTAAAAAATAAAACAACTATATCTGAGGATATAACAACAATTGGCCTGGAGTTCAGTTCTTGAGTGTGTGAAACCTTTTGCTGACTGAGTGTGTACAACAAATGCTTTACACTGTCCTCTGGTACTGCCTTACTGCTCGACCAAGCTACCACTTTGGAGAGTAAGGTCAGTTCTGACTTTAATCTCTGTTATACCTTTGGGGTTTGTGGACTCTATACACACTGTACTACCTTATTGTCCAGTATATATAGAGCCACTTTCTCACATTGGTGGATCAGCGGTGGGATACAAACATTGCATTTGTTGGACTACTTGGTTACCATCTGATCACACGACAGAACTCATGAATTACCTTCAGAATTCTGAAATTGATCTTTCCAAAAATACTAAACCTCTGGTAGGGCCTTGCTTAAGTCCCATTAGAATTTCTGAAAAATAAAAGTCACTACAAGCTAGGGTAGAGGGTTAGAACTATCAGGTTATAATGACTCAAAGGAACCCAGCTGTTAGTGAAGATAACACAGACCTGGTGGACTAGCTCGACCTCACACCTTACTTGCACTTGGACTTCAAGGAATTGAGGGCCCTATGCAAAGTTAAACAAATAACTGTAGGTCTGCATCCAACCAAACAAGGGCTCCAGGAGCTCCTGGCTGAGTATGCAAAAGACCACCCCTCTGAGCAGGGTGACACCCACACAGAGGAAGAAGATAGGGAAAAGGGGCAGGATAATGGTCCCCCCATCCTTAGGGAAGAAGGGGTCTCTGTACCCTTAATTCCCAATAGTCAACCTTTGGGAGCCTAGGAACCACACAGGTGGACTGGGCCCCAGAGAGCCCATTGGGGAAGCCCCAGTGCAGAGGACAACTTTCTAGCAAAGTTGGCCAAGAGATTAGACCTAGAGACCAGGTTCCTGGCTCTAGAAAAAGAAAGAAAAGAGATGGGCCTAGCCCCCATCTCTGGTGGCAGCAATACCAATAACAAGGATAGAGAGCAATCTTATGATTCTAAAATCCCCAAAGGGATTGTCCCTAAATTTGAGGAAGGTGATGACATCACCAAATGGTTCACAGCCTTTGAGAGGGCTTGTGATATCAGACAGCTAAAGAAACCTCTCTGCGGGGCACACCTGTGGGAACTGTTCTCTGGTAACTGCAGAGACAGACTTCTGACCCTCTCTGGGCCAGATGCAGGGTCCAATGACCTCATGAAGAAGACTCTGATTGAGGGATTTGGACTCAATACTGAGGAGTACAGAATTAGGTTCAGAGGGGCTCACAAAACCCAGACCCAATCCTGGATAGATTTTGTAGACTACTCAGTAAAGACACTGGATGGTTGGTTAACTGGACACAATGTGCATGACTTTACTGGATTGTATAATTTGTTTATGAAGGAACACATTTTGAGTAATTGCACAAATGAAGTTACATCAGCATTTGGTAGACCTAGGTCTAATTTCTTCCCAAGAATTGGGAAAGAAGGCAGACCACTGGGCCAAGACTAGGGTGACAAGGACAGCAACTGGGGGTGACCAAAAGAAGGTGGTCACAAACCCCCCCCAGGGGAAAGGTGGTGAGAATCCCCCAGATAAAAAGTCTGAGTCTTCCAAAGGGCCCCACAAACCTGTTCAGGTGGGTGGGTGGGTCCCAATCTACTCCCTATGTGCCTCAGCCCTATAGGGGAAGAAACTTTGATCCTAACAAGGCCTATTGTAACAACTGTAAAAAGTTGGGACATTTAACTGTAGACAAGAACTGCCCATACAACAAAGCCCCTAAGGCACCCATTCCAGCTACTCCAGGGACAGTAAATCTACAGATGGGATCAGAGGAGTGCCCAGAGCAAATCTGGGAATACACTCACGCTAGTCTAGTCTGCTTGGGGAATATGGAGGTTGCCAGTGTGGCTGGGTGGCCAACCAACTGTAACAAATATATGCAATACCCCTCCATCAATGGAACCAGAGTTGAAGCCCTGAGGGATACAGGTACCAGCATCACTATGGTAAGGGAAAAGCTGGTTTCCCCAGAGCAATACCTGATTGGGAAAACGTACCCAGTCACCAATGCTGACAGCATTACCACCCAACGCCCCCTAGCTATGGTAACATTAGGATGGGGGGAGGTTGCTGGCCTGAAACTGGTAGTGGTCTCACCACAATTGCCAGCTGACTGTCTGCTTGGAAATTACCTGGAGACCTCAGCCTGGGCTGAAGTTGAGCAAGTAACCCATGCAGCCATGCTGGGTATCCCTAGACTGGTGTGTGTCCAAACCAGAGCACAGAGCAAATAGAAGGGTGAACAAGTGGGGTTGGAGCCTGAAAGTATGGCCCTACCAACCAAGAGAAAAAGCATGGAGACCGGGGAACCAGCTTCTACACAGCCAGCCTCTCAGGACCCCTCTCCTCAGGGAGAGGACTTGGAAACCCTAGAGGGAACTGAGCCTATGGAGCTTGAGCCTTACCAGGCTGGACTTCTGGGCCCAGGGGGACCCACTAGGGAACAGCTGTGCCAGGGCCAGAGAGACTGCCCCACTCTTGGAAGCCTGAGGCAGCAAGCAGCTGCAGAAGCCAAGGGAGATATCAGTGGTACCCACAGAGCTTATTGGGAAAAGGGATTACTGTATGCTGAGGCAGGAAACCCCAATCCTGGAGCTACCAGGAGAGTGGTAGTGCTGCAGAAGTACAGGAAGTTCCTTCTAACTTTGGCTCATGACATCCCCCTAGCTGGACACCTGGGGCAAACCAAAACTTGGCAAAGATTGGTTAGCCACTTTTACTGGCCCCAGATGAACCAAAAAGTGAAGGAGTTTGTGAGCTCCTGTGTTACCTGTCAGGCCAGTGGCAAGACAGGTGGCAAGCCAAAGGCCCCCCTGTTACCACTGCCAGTGGTGGGGGTGCCCTTTGAAAGGGTAAGTGTGGACATTGTGGGTCCACTGGAACCTCCCACAGCCTCAGGGAACAAATTCATTGTAGTAGTAGTGGATCATGCTACTAGGTACCCTGAGGCAATTCCCCATAGGGTGACTACAGCTTCTGCAGTAGCCAAGGCCCTCCTAGGTGTCTTCACCCGGGTAGGGTTTCCTAAGGAGGTGGTTTCAGACAGATGTACCAACTTCATTTCTGCTTACCTGAAACACATGTGGAAGGAGTGTGGGGTGCAGTACAAGTTCACTACCCCATACCACCCACAAACCAATGGCCTTGTAGAAAGGTTCAACAAGACATTGAAAGGTATGATCATGGGGATCCCTGGAAAACTGAAAAGGAGATGGGATGTCCTGTTGCCATGCCTGCTTTTCGCTTATAGGGAAGTGCCACAGAAGGGAGTGGGGTTTTCACCCTTTGAACTTCTGTTTGGTCATCCTGTAAGGGGACCATTTTGTCTTGTAAAGGAGGGTTGGGAGAGGCCTCTCCAAGAACCCAAACAGGACATTGTGGACTATGTGCTTGGCCTAAGGTCCAGAATGGCTGAGTACATGGATAAGGCATCCAAAAATCTTGAGGCCAGCCAGGAGCTGCAGAAGCACTGGTATGACCAAAAATCTGCCATGGTTGAATTTCAACCTGGGCAACAGGTGTGGGTTTTTGAGCCAGTGGCACCAAGGGCTCTCCAAGACAGATGGAGTGGCCCTTACCCTATCCTGGAAAAAAAGAGTGAGGTCACTTACTTAGTGAACCTGGGCACCAGCAGGACACCCAAAAGGGTTATCCATGTGAACCGCCTCAAACTCTACAATGACAGGGCTGACCTCACCATGCTGATGGTGACTGATGAGGAACAGGAAGCAGAGAGTGAACCCCTCCCTAATCTCCTCTCTACCAGTCCAAAAGATGGGTCAGTGGATGGGGTAGTCTTTTCAGACACCCTCACTCCACAACAGCAGGCTGACTGCAAGCAAGTCTTGCAGCAGTTTGCTGGCATCTTTTCCTTGACCCCTGGTCTGACCAGCTGGTGTACCCATGATGTGGACACTGGTGACAGTAACCCTGTCAAAAACAAGATCTATCGGCAATCAGACCAAGTCAAGGAAAGCATCAAAGATGAAGTCAGCAAGATGCTGGAGCTAGGGGTGATTAAACCCTCTGAAAGCCCCTGGGCCAGCCCAGTGGTTCTAGTCCCCAACAGGGTGGAAACAGAGAGATGAGGTTCTGTGTGGACTATAGAGGGCTCAACTCTGTCACCAAGACAGAGGCTCACCCCATTCCAAGAGCAGATGAGTAAGTTGATAGACAAACTAAGGGCAGCCAAATTTCTAAACACCTTTGACTTGACTGCAGGGTACTGCCAAATTGGCATGGCCCCAGGAGCTAAAGAGAAAACAGCATTCTCCACCCCTGATGGGCACTATCAGTTTACTGTGATGCCTTTTGGGTTAAAGAATGCCCCTGCCACCTTCCAGAGGTTGGTGAATCAAGTCCTGACTGGGTTGGAATCCTTCAGTGCAGCCTATCTTGATGATATTGCTGTCTTTAGCTCCACCTGGCAGGATCACCTGATCCACCTAGGGAAGGTTCTGCAAGCCCTGCAATCTGCAGGACTAACTATCAAGGCATTCAAATGCCAGATAGGGCAGGGCACTGTGGTGTACTTGGGCCACCTTGTTGGTGGAGGCCAGGTCTAACCCTTACAGGCCAAGATCCAGAGCATCCTGGACTGGGCAGCTCCAACCACCCAGACTCAAGTCAGGGCATTCCTTGGCTTGACTGGATATTACAGAAAGTTTGTAAAAGGATATGGGTCTATTGTGGCTCCCCTCACAGAACTCACCTCCAATAAAATGCCCAAGAAAGTGAACTGGACTGTTAGCTGCCAAAAGGCATTTGACACCCTGAAAAAAGCAATGTGCTCAGCACCCATTCTAAAAGCACCAGACAACTCCTAGTGCAGACTGATGCCTCAGAGATGGGAATAGGAGCAGTCCTCTCCCAGATCAATGAGGAAGGCCAAGACCAACCTGTTGCTTTCATAAGCAGGAGGCTCCTCCCCAGAGAGCAGCGTTGGAGTGCCATTGAGAGGGAGGCCTTTGCTGTGGTTTGGTCCCTGAAGAAGTTGAGGCCCTGCCTGTTTGGGACTCACTTCCTGGTTCAAACTGACCACAGACCTCTTAGATGGGTAATGCAAATGAAAGGGCAAAATCCAAAACTACTGAGATGGTCCATCTCCCTACAGGGTATGGACTTTGAAGTGGAACACCGACCAGGGACTGCCCATGCCAATGCAGATGGACTTTCCAGGTTCTTCCACTTAGACAATTAAGACTCCCCAGGACAAGGCTAGTCTCATCACCTTTAGTTGGGGGGGGTGGGGGAGGGGGTTGTGTGAGAAAGTGCCATTTTTCTTGCCTTCGTTTGCCCCCAATTTTTCTGAACTGCTGATGTGCTTTGACTGAGTGTGCCCTGGGTCCCTGCCAATCAGGTACCCAGGGCCAGTAAATGCCACTGTAAATGCAGTGTTGCCATTTAAGAGTATATGGTGCTGGGAGGTTGTCATTTACGAACTCCACAGCACCATAATGGCTTCACTGAAGACTGACAAGTTTGGTACCAAACTTCTCAACACATTAAACCCGCACTGATGCCAGTGTGGGATTTAATGTAAAATGCACGAGAGGGCATCTTAGAGATGCCCTCCAAAATCCAAACCTACATTCCACGTCTGGGCTGAGTGGCTGCAGAGGCTGCCACACAGCAGACATGTTGCTGGACCCCTGGGTGGAGAGCCCCCGCTCTCCTGGGCCTGCAACAATGCACATCCTGGGCGAGGTGCTATGTCTCCTCCCCCAGGATGGACAGGGGGAAGCTTCAAAGGCATACCGCCTCTGAGAGCTTCTCTAGACCATTTGATGTACCCAGCAACTGGCCCCCCACCCGTTCTACCCCCACTCTGGCGGGAAAAACTACGTCCGGAAGGAGGGTGTGCCAACCTTTGCCAACTCCACCCCTCAGGTGGAGGAGGCTAGGTGAAGCACGACTCCGGGCTCTGGCCATCTTGTAGATGGGGAGCCCTGCCCAATCCCAGCTAGGTTCCTGCCCCCCTCCCACAGGAGAGGAGCAGGTTGGGGGTGTCCTCACCCCAGGAGAGGGACCCATTGGTCCCTGCCC
This sequence comes from Lissotriton helveticus, assembly GCF_964261635.1. Taxonomy (NCBI): domain Eukaryota; kingdom Metazoa; phylum Chordata; class Amphibia; order Caudata; family Salamandridae; genus Lissotriton; species Lissotriton helveticus. The sequence continues at coordinate 654,032,678 of NC_136067.1, forward strand.
TTGCCCTACCTGTAACACCCCTAAATTTAGTATTTAGGGGCTCCCTGAATCTTCCTTCTTCAGACCCCGATATCAAAAGAAGAAAGAAGATCAAGAAGAAGAAGACCTGCCGCGCAGCTGCTAACAACAGGACAACAACAACTGACTTGGCCCCAGCCCTACCTGCCTGTTGATCCTGGAACCTGCTCCTGCCTAATCCCGACGACCTCCACAGACAGCAACCATGGGACACCCAAAGGATCCGCCTGCCTTGACCCTCTCGAAGATTGAGACTCCCATCAGCAGAGGCTCTGCTGCAACAACCCACCTGGTGCTCACTAGGAAGCTCCGGACCAGTCCACTCTGCACCAGCCGAGCCCGGGCCGGACCAACACGAACCAAGACCCCGTAGGACTTCCCCCCCGGTGACTGGGACCCAAAGTCCAGTGCCCAGACACCCTGATCGACGAACCAGCCGACGCCTGCAGGCTCAGAACGAGGGGCCACCCCAACCGCGACCAGCCGAGGGTAAGCTTTTCCGACCCCTAAAGACACCCCTGCACCCGGTGCCCCACGGCCCCCTGTGACTCCCTTTGGGGAACCTACCTGTGCTCCACGATCCCAACTTACCTCTCAAAGTGCTGGTCACCCCTGGAGAGTCACCGTCCCCGAGCCTGCAGCCTTTGTTCCTTTGTCAAGATCCTCATTGGATAACATTGAGCGCCCGAAGGCTCAATAAGCACCCTGCACCCAGCCGCCCGAGTGCCGCTGGCTATGACCCCTCTGTCCTATCTTACTTCCCCCCCTTGCCCTGAGCAAGTGCCCAGGAGCCCAGCTCCCAGAGGCGCGTGGCCTGCTAGCCAGCCGCCACCAACCGAAGGCCCCCTTTACCTCATTGGATAACTTTGGGCCTACCTACCTCTGCACCCGGCCGCCCCTGCGCCACTGGGACTGAACTAACTGTACTCACCTGACCCTGGGGGACCCCTGAGTCTACGCCCAGAACCCTAACTTCACCAACCAAGTACTCACCTGGAAACCGGTAATTCACTAACCTACCATTGGATAACATTGACCCATTTTGACTCGAAAATTTTCAGTGTGGAGTTTTGAAAACTGAAAATATTCCTATAAAATCAGCCAAAGTCCGAATCCGAAAATACTCACCTGTGATCAGGAGAGAAGCCAGTACTGTACCTTTCAGCCCAGTACTGAACCGCAAAAGTAATCCTACCAGGTTTACTAGTAACCTGTATTTTCTTCATAGGAACCCATTGACTGCTTTTCTATGAAATTTCTCCTGTCTACTTTTGAAAACTGTAAATATTCTTTAAAAATCGTATGAAATACTGAAACGCAGTTACCTACCTGTTTTGAGTTAAGCCCCAAGTGCTGGCCCTAGGAGACTAGTACTGGGTTACAAAAGTAACGCAATCGTACTTTACCTGTAACCTGAATTTTCTCCCATTGAATAACATTGTCAGAATCACCTTGAAAAGTTTCTAAGTGTGAACTTTTAAAACAGCTTTATATTCAGGAAAATTCATCACGGTAAATCAAACGTTTTTGCTAATCTGGTTTCAGTTTAGACCCCAGGACTGAATCTAAAATCTAGTCCTGGAACTACCAAAGTAATCCATCAAGTAATTAACTGTACTTTTCTTTGAAAAACCCATTGAGCTCAATGCTAGAGTGTGTTTCAGAACTGTATTGCTTATTAGCTATCCTGTAATTATTGTGTGTACAAACGTATTGCTCCTCTGCAAAGTATTTATGTGAGAGTACTCGTACCTTGAAAAGTATATTTTTATAACTGTTGGTTCTAAAAAATAAAACAACTATATCTGAGGATATAACAACAATTGGTCTGGAGTTCAGTTCTTGAGTGTGTGAAACCTTTTGCTGACTGAGTGTGTACAACAAATGCTTTACACTGTCCTCTGTTACTGCCTTACTGCTCGACCAAGCTACCACTGACAGGAAAACACGCTTGAGCCCTCATGAAGTGCTCATGGAAAGGGCAATGAGACAAGCATTTTGTTGTATCTTTACCTTTAATTGAATACATTCCTTGTTTAGAATGTAACTAGGTCATACTTTGGAATGCATGGTTATTTGAGAGTTGATCAGTTGTAACATGGTCTATGAAGAGAACGACTTGCCTCCCTGTTGGGCGTATTAAACTACTTGCAACTCGATTTAAGGAGTGCTCATCTTTACATTACTGGCAACGATGAGCTCAACAGGTGATAAAGAACCCTGCGTGATTTGATTTTGGGATTTCCAGTACCTCTGCGGTAGTGAGTTAATTGTTGTTGGATTTCCGATCTTTATTAAGTGACTTCTAAAGACTGAACTGATTTCTGAGGTGGCGACTTTATTTGCGGCAAGTACATTTTTAAAATATTCATTTTAAGAACTTTCTGCACAAGTGCCTACCTTCGTTGAACTGCGTGATTTAAATTCTCCTCGCATTCTGTCTGCGCGAGCTATGTGTGAGCGCGCCTCCCGTGTTGAAGAACAACCGCGTCTTGCCGACGTAAAACTCTGCGCGAGCTGTGTATGAGCGCGCCTCCCACGTTGATGAGCAACCACGTCTTTTTACCGTCACACGTGCTGTGACGCGCACGTTTGTTTACAAGCAACCTGCGGAAGTGGACTCTGATACGCTCCGATACTCGCTCCGATACTTGACTTTATTTTGCGCATTTTGTCACGAATATCGTTTAGACTGAGGCAAGTCATTTTAACCGTTTGAAGCGAGATTTGACCATATGATGAGCGAAATCAACTGGATTTCATGCCTGATGTAAAAAGAATATTGATCTTCGTTTGAACTGAAGGAAAAGAAGTACCCATTGAAGAGCAGAGAAGTTTGGAATCATTATTATTATTTGTTTAATGCTGATTTCACTTCCTTATTTTCTCATTATTATTTTTCCTTCATTATTTTAGATTGTTATGTTAGCTTGTTTAGTTAACTTGTTGTGTTAGCTTGTTTAGTTAATTTTTTTCCTTTCAGGATGTCATCTTCTGGGAATGGAATGAATCAACCTCCTCAATTTTTGAGTGAGCAAGGTGAACCAATCTTACCATGGAAGAAATGGAAGCCAATTTTTGACTCTTATTTGCTTGCTATTGGTGGGGAGAAGTTTTCTGCCATCAGGAAACAGGCTGTTTTGTTGAACAATCTAGGCATTGAAGGAAGAAACATCTATGATAGTTTGGATCCAATACCTATTGGTAGGGGTGCGGGTGAACCCTCTGATGTGTATGAGATGAGTGTACTTCTTTTAAAGAATCATTTTGGTGCACGCATTAATGTTGTCATGGAAAGACACAAATTTTTTATGCGTACACAGGCTAAGAGTGAAAGAGTTGGAAATTACGTGGCAGCACTTAAATCCCTTGCACAGACTTGTGAATTTGAACTTTTGACTGACTCTCTCATTCGTGATTAACTCGTTCATTGCACTAATGATCTGAAGATCCAAGAAAAACTTTTGTCGAAAAATCCAAATTTGAAAGAAGCCATACTTATTGTTGAGAGTGTTGAACATACCTATACTTGGGTTAAGGAGATTAGGAAGGGCCCTTCTCAAATTGATCCTGTTTCCAGTATAGGTAATGAAAATCGTCAAGTTTTCCAACCGGAAATAAGTGTTGCTGCTGTAAGTAAAGCTCCTTCGAAGCAAGAGAAAACTACCTTTAAAATTGAAAGATCTAAACAAAATTACAGCTTTAACAGGGAGAATAAATTTAGATGTCCCAGATGTGGAAGTGAGAAACATGGACCGAACTATCCGAACTGTTTTGCAAAAAGTACTGTTTGCAGGAACTGTGGCAGGAAAAGCCATTATGCAAGAATGTGTAAAAACAGCAAAGTTAATTGTGTAGACGATGAAGAAGAATACTCCCAGCCAGGATTCAATTCATTGTATTACTAATTTGCAGGATGATGTTGTTAATGGTGTGAGTCAAGTTGACGATGATGTAGTAATTATTCCCTCTTGTAACATTCAAATTGCCAACAAGGTTATTCCTGTACTTGCTGATTCCGGTTCACTTTTCACTCTTATCAGTGATAAATTTTGGTTTTCGAATTTTGAAGGAGACAAGATCAAACTTTTGGCTCCTGACATTAATCCTGTTGGGTATGCTAAACAAAAGATTGATTTGATTGGGTACTCCATCCAGACCATTACATTTAAGGGTAGAGAAACTGTTGGAAAGGTGTATGTTGCGAAAAGGGGGGATAATCTCCTTGATTGGCGTCATCAAAGGAACTTGGGAATTACCTTGAATCCGAAGGCTCCTGAACAGGTTATGTTGGTTTCTCTTATGGGTGATTTTTCAGACATTTTTGAAAAATTTCCTGAAGTTTTTAGTGATGATTTGGGTCTTTTGAAGGGTTTCAAACATAAGATTATTTTGAAAGGTAATGCAAAACCTGTTGTACATAAAGTTTGGAAGGTGCCTAATCTTATGTTGAAACCACTCCAAGATGAAATTGATAGGCTGTTGAAGCTGGGTGTAGTTGAGGAAATAGAATCTTCTGAATGGCTTGCGCCAATTGTTTTGGCACCTAAGGACAAGGGTACCAAAATTAGGATGTGTGTGGACCTCAGGAGTCTAAATAGTTCAATTTGGGTTGACAGGCAGCCTTTACCTAATATAAATGAGATTCTGACTAAGTTGAGTGGTGCTACTGTGTTTAGCGTTATGGATTTGTCAGCAGCGTACCACCAAGTATTATTGCATGAGGAATCAAGGCATTTAACTTCTTTTGTAACTCCCATTGGTGCGTACAGATTTATTAGGATGCCTTTTGGTTTAGCCAGCGCAGCTGCTTGTTTTCAGAGGATCATGAAGAATGTTTTATCTGGGATTGATTCCGTTCTTTTCTTCCAGGACGACATCTTGGTCTACGGGAATAATGTAGGCAGGCATGATGACATCTTATTTGGAGTCTTATCTAGACTCAAGGAATCTGGTTTGACCTTGAAACGGGAGAAATGCCAATTCAGAGTTAAATCGGTGTCTTATTTGGGGCACAATATATCTGGGGAGGGTATCAGTCCCAAGATTGATTTGGCGGAGGCTATCCTTTGAGCTCAACCCCCTTCTAACAAAGATCAGGTGAAATCCTTCAATGGGTTATCTGAGTATTATTCAAAATTCATTCCAAACTTTGCTAGTGTGATGCAACCTATTAGACTTCTTTTGAAAAAGGGTGCAGTTTTTAATTGGAACAAAGAATGTTCAGAGGCTTTTGAGACTGTCAAGTCTGAGATTGCAAAAATGCCAACTTTGGGGCATTTTGATGTGCACAAGAAAACTATTTTATCTACTGATGCGAGTATACGTGGATTGGGGGCTGTTTTGTCCCAATTTGTGGATGGTTGGGAAAAAGTCATTGGTTTCGCATCACGTTCTTTGAAGGGTGCTGAGGAGCGCTATTCGATTATTGAGCGTGAAGCATTAGCTTGTTTTTGGGCAATCAAGCATTTCAGGTTTTATTTGTGAGGTCTACCTTTTGTTGTTAGGTCCGATCACAAACCCCTAGTACAGTTGTTTTGGTGTAGAAATGTTGAATGTACAACTCCAAGGATTAAGAGGTGGGTCGAAGGACTCATGGAATACAATTACTGTGTGGAATACTTACCGGGACTTAAAAATATCCCTGCTGATTTTCTTTCTAGATCTCCCCTTGATAAGTTGGTCGTGTGTGATTCTGAACCTTCTGTTGTCTCTTGGGTGAGGGAATCAGCATTGAATGAAGTGGAATGGAAGGATAGTTTTTCTAATGATCCAGCCAGAGATTTTGTTTTGGAATCCACAGTCAGTGGTTGGCCTGTTTTAAAAGAAGTTCCTGATCCTGCTAAGGGTTATTGGAATGTGAGGGATGAGTTGAACATTGTTCATGGTAATTTGTTCAGAGGTGACAGGTTGATTCCCCCTTTTGGAATGAGGGAGAAGATAATAAATTTAGCACATGAGGGACACCTAGGCCGTAGTCTCACTAAAGCGAGGGTCAGGGAGTCCTATTGGTGGCCTGAGTTAGACCGTGAGGTGGAGATTGTTGTGAGGGACTGCTTTATTTGTGCTGGTAATGATAAGTCTAGGAAAGTAAACACTGCCCCTCTTTCCCCTGTTGCTATACCTGAGCGTCCTTGGTCTAAACTCACTGTTGACATTATTGGACCTTTTGAGAACCTTGCTCCTTCTGAGAGATTTATCGTTGTCTTGGTAGATTACACATCAAAGTGGTTGTCTGCTTCTTGTATGGGTTCCGTGATGAGTAGGAATGTTATTGAATTTTTTAAGGATGCTTTTACTTGTGAAGGGGTACCTGACGTTTTGGTCTCGGATAATGGTGTTCAATTCACCTCCCAGGAAATGTCTGACTTTTTGAAGGATTTATCCATCACCCACCATAGAACTGCTCTTTACTCCCCGCAGGCCAATGGTTTGGTCGAGAGCATGAATAGGTTGATTAGAGCTTGTGCCCAGACCGCTTTAGAGAGAAGACTTCCTTTGAAACCTATTCTCAGGGAAAAACTGTGGGCGCACAGAAACACTCCTAATAGCGTGACTGGTTTATCACCTTTCAAGAGACTGAAAGGTAAGGTTGCTGGTTCTAAGCTTAATCCTTTGTGGCTGTCTGTGAAGGATAGGGGTTGTGTGGTCAATGATTCAAGGTTGGAAAACTATCAAGAAAAGTGCAAGCGAAGGTTCGATGTTTTAAGGGGAGCGAAGAGTGCTTCTTGGAAAGTGGGTGATTTTGTTTTTGTTAAAAAGGCTGTTTGGTCACCTAAGGGTGAGTCAAAGTATTTTGGACCTAGACGCATTGTTAAGGTCATGAAGAATGTGGTTATGCTTGCTGGAGGTGATGTTTGGAGTATGTCTCGTTTGTCGAGGTGTGCGGAGGGGGATGGTGGTGTTGTGAAATCTGGTTCTGAAAAATGTGTTGTGGAATCTGCTCCTGAGAAATGCCCTAACCATCTACCTCAGAATGAGTATGTTCCTTTTCGCAGCACTAGCACAAGAGCTAGGAGACCTCCTTTGTATCTTCAAGATTACTACTCAGAGTGAATTATTCTTTTGTTCTTTTGATCCTTGTTTCTCTGACTGTTTCTTTTCCTTTTCCTTGTTCTCTTTATCTTTACTGCACATTTATTTTTCCATTCGTTTTGTTATTATAATAAGGGAGATGTGTTGTATCTTTACCTTTAATTGAATACATTCCTTGTTTAGAATGTAACTAGGTCATACTTTGGAATGCATGGTTATTTGAGAGTTGATCAGTTGTAACATGGTCTATGAAGAGAACGACTTGCCTCCCTGTTGGGCGTATTAAACTACTTGCAACTCGATTTAGGGAGTGCTCATCTTTACATTACATTTATTCCTGGAAATAAATTGATGACTATAACTGATGATCTGTTATTGGACTATTGCAAAGGATTGGCTGAAATGATGCGCTCTGTCTATCCTCAGGTTGGAGAAGATGCAGTTGCAAGGCAGCCAGACCAAGCGCATGATTTGAATCCTTGAGATTGGGTGTTAGTGAAGAAACAGGCAAGAAAATCTTGTCTAGCACCCAGGTGGGATAAACCACGTCAAGAATTCCGAGCCCAACTGAAGAACTAGAGCAGCAACTGATCGAATCAGCTGAAACCCTAGAAGCTGAAGGTTTTAAAGTCGAAGAATCTAAGGTGACAGATTCTGAAAGACCAATAGATGATGAACAACCAATTACAAGTCAAGAAGACTGAATACCAGTGATTGAAATACCTAAAGTTGTTATCAGTACAAGCAGAAGAAATAAATTATAGAGACCGGAAAGTAGAAAGGAAGAGAAAGAAGAACATACTCAGGAAGAAATAAACAAAGGTATCGAGAATCCTGAGCAGGGACAGGAAAGAGAAGAAGAACAAATTCAGGCTGAAGAAAAGCAAATTGAAATAAGCCCTGAGCAGGATCAGATAGGATTAGAAGAACAGGTTCAGGAAGAACAATGACAAACTATAGAATAACCTAAAAAGGATCAGTTAGAATTAGGGAGACAAGTACAAGAACAAATGGAAAAAGAACATAATGCGGAAAATACAGAGCAAAGACAATTAGTGAGGGAAGAAGAACAAGAACATATTGTGCTTAGACATATTGAAAAAAAGAACTTTCGAAAACGACAAAGAAGGTGAAAGTGCAGTTCAGGTCAAAGTAGTTTGAAAAGGAGATAAGTGGCCAGGTGGAGTTAAAAGATTAAGATACTACCTTAGAAAATCAGGGGAGCAACCAGAGCAAGTAAATGAAGTTTCAAGTCAAATTAGGCCCAAACACCCAGCAGTAAAACTCACACACGAAGAAGTCCAAGATTGAGAAGCCCGAACAGAAAAACAAGGCCCCTGAATGGACCTATGTAATTCTAGAAGAATTCGAAAATTTAGATTGAAGTGAAGAATAAGAGGAAGTTCATGTTGCACAGATTGATGGCAACAGATTTAGACCACCTTAGGAACAAAAGAGAAAATACATTTTCTCAGATTAAAATGGCAGAAATTGAAGTTGCTGCACAACCGAAACAAAGTATTAAACGAAAATGTCTTAGGTTTTGCTTATGTAGTATTCTATTAGTAGTATTAGTGTGGTTATTTTTAACAGTAGGAGTGCCTTTATTAATGGAAACAAGTAACAAGAATAATGCAACTAGTTATGAGAAAGTAGATAGAATGCAGGGAACTAAAATAGAAATAGGGGTAGAAGATGAGATACACTATCATCATAATGAGTCAGACAATGATTCGTCTTTAAATGTGTTCACTGAATTGTTATTTCAGTACGTTAATACAATGGAGATTAGTGGTTGTTTTTCTGTATGAAGTTACTCTCATCTGTGTCAGAAGGGATGACCTATCACCATATACCTTTAACATATGGTGTATCATGTAGTGGCTTATCAAGTTAATTTTATGTAACCGGAAAGCTTCAGTATTTTTATTCAAACTTAGATGTAGTGTTTTCAGAATTACCTATTAGAAAGAATATGAATCCAGTACTCACTGGTAAAGATGCACAGTTTATGGGTGAATTTTTCTTAACAATGAGTTCAATAGATATAGCACAGGCACACAAGGATAACCTAACATGTATTTTATGTGAAGAAGAAAAAGGGTTTTTGAATTTAGTAGAAGAAAGAAGACAGGAGTTAACAAAGAAAGCTGCTGAACAGAAATCTCATGTACCTTCATGGGCTGAGAAAGAGGGAATGTATGCAAAGGGGGAGGCTCATGCTGCAATGTCCCTAGACTTCGTGAAAAAGAGAAAATTCTACCTGCATAGGTTAAAGGCAGATTATAATAACATTTTCATTCGTTTCAGTGAGTGCAAACACAACTTTCTAATCATAGGGGTTTGGGGACTAAAAGGGGGAACTGATCCTGTATTTCCAGGAGTTTATTATATTTGCAGAAATAATGCTCATTTTAGGTTTACCTGTAAGATGGTACGGTAGCTGTTACTTTGGAATAGTTTTTCCAAAAATCTACCATATGGACAGAATCAATGAACTATCTAATGGACTAACGAATGGGAGGAAGAGCTAGTTATTCTGAAATTTTGGGTGACATTTAGTGCATTGATACCCTCCGTTGGAGTCATTCTAAATTCACGGAAAATGTGCAAATTGTCAACAATAGTCGATCGTCTTTTTACAGACACGGCTGAAGGTTTCTTGATGGTTAATACAGAAATGGTTGCAATATCTTATTGGCAAAGAGGATGGTGTCTATGGTATGTTGAAAGTTCAGCATTGCTGCACTTCTATTCCTAATGAAAGTCAGAAAATTAAAGGGTATATCGAAAATTTTACAAGAAGTCATAAAGATTTGACCCAACTGGAGGTTGACGGTGTGTGGGGAAGACTAGCAAAGAATATAACTTCGATAGGGAAATGGTTCACTGATTTTGGTAAGAGTTTCTTAGGACAAATAATATTACCAGTAGTTGTGATAATGACAATAGTATTTATAATGATGATTACATGCAAGTGTTGTAGAAGCAAGGGAAAAGGAAGAATGCATTTAGAAAAAGAAGGGAAAGGAAGAAAATGAAAGAGGGAATACGAAGAAATTCAGTTGGAGGTAATAAAAAGAAAGCTATATAAAAAGATGAAAGATTTGAAAGGAGAAGGAGAAACTGACAAAGATCAGAGAGAAGGAAAAGAAGCTGAGACGTGCTAAAGTTGGCATCTGGTTGGGATGGATAATTTTGTGATTGCTCAAAAATGCCATCAGAGCTGGGATTGATAGAGCAAGGTTTCGTGGAAAAGAGACTTGCTTGGATGCAATCCACTCGTTAACTTACTAACAAGTTATTAAATCGTGTTTCTTGAATAACTTATATGCACCACATTGAACATGTGGGGTAGTGAAGCTTGCTTATGTGTGTACTAATGCGGATAACAATGAAGATGGACTAATACCGCCTCAAACGGGAAAACTGTTGTGCGCATGCTTCAACTGCATCTACGTAGTATGACGTACTAACGCTTGGAGGGAAATTCTATTTTTAGAACAGTGGTCCCTAGAGAAACAGCAGTAAAAAGGAGGGAAATGAATATAGACCCAGTCAGTAATATATTTGTATAACATGTCTAGCCGGACAGAAGTCAGGTATTTAATATTTTAAATTCAAATAGGAACAATACAGACAAAACAATTTGTAAGTGAGACACAAGCCTGCATCCAACTAAACCAAGAGGAACAAACAATAAAGAACACAAAAGGCTCAGGCAAAGCTGTAGGTTTGTTAAACACACAATTTTCAATGCAACAAACAAATTGCAAGAGAACACCTTTACACATGAAATGACAATTTAGAGCAGTGTTTAAGGTGTATCGGGTGTCGACGGCGTTTCAATCCATATATACAATAAATGGATCATCATCAGGACATTTAGAATAAGCATGCCTGTGAGCAATTGTCTGTAATAAATGTTGGCAACTCCCGCATGGATATTAACAAATATGGAACTGAGGGCACGAATGGTGAACAGCCAAACCAAGAAAAATACAATCCGAGCTGTAGGGGAACCGGACTGCTTAGCGCGTCAAAGGTAACGGCGCGGTATTAGTGAGACCCATCCAGTGATGGGAAGGAGAAGGAGTGTGATGGCTTGAGTTTCCCAATGGGGGAGGGAAACACAGCCGCGTGCTCCTAATTCCAGATATAGGGTTGTGCTAGGTCCGTGTTCCTGGGTTGCAGACAGTTAATGCCGGCTTCCGAGATGCCCTATATCTGGAATAGGAGCACGGGGTCCTAGGATGCTTGTTTCCAGTCCAGGGAGGACCTGCTTGGCGGTTCAGGCTGAACTGTTCCCATGAGGCACAGGTTCACGTCTGATTTGCATATGGCCAGGTCAAAACCGGGGTGGCATGGTGAGCAAAAGAATGATGGATTTAACCCAGATCTCTTGACTGGGGGTGAATGTTTTAGTTTCTTCTGTATTCCGTCCATCAGTTATGTCTTTTGCTTTCCCACCCTAAGTGCGCCATTTATTACCAGACGTGGGTCCTGGGCTCATTGTGCCACTGGAATGAAGCTATCCTGGCTGAAGAGGGGTACAACCCCAAAACCGGTCCTAGGGTGCTTGTTTCCAGTCCAGGGAGGACCTGGCTTGGCAGTTCGGGCTGGACTGTTCCCATGAGGCACAGGGTCAAGACTGATTTCCATATGACCAGGTCTAAACTGGAGTGGCATAGTGAGCAAAAGAATGATGGATGTAACCCAGATCTCTTGACTGGGGTGAATGTTTTGATTTGTTCTGCATTCCATCCATCAATTGTGCGTCTCTAGCTGAGTTGAATGATCACATCACGGTGGAAACGCCTGATACAAGGGTAAGTGTCCCACATAGGTTACATAAAATAACACTCCAAATCGAGGGGGACAAACCCAGAAAAGTTAAAGGTCTCTTTTGGGAGAACTTGACTCATGGCTATGATATACTTTTAGCTGAACAAGATTGGCCTCCTGAAATTGTTATGGATTGCCCAAAGGGAGAAATGTAATTTTACCATCTTTTCCAACCACCTTCCAATTTATTTAAAACATACATACGCGAGGGAGTGGGCCGTAGCCCTTGATCCAACACTTTATGCAACAATGTTGGGTGGGATGCTGAGTCACCTCACCGTATAATACCAGTAAAAACTAGTCCAACGCCACAGAGACAGTACCCAATAAAAGAAGAAGCGAAAAAACAGGTCAGGGAGTTCTTAGATCAACTTGAATACCAGGGTGTAATAGAACCTTGCACCTCTGCAATTAATAATCCTTTGGTTCCCGTAATGAAACCCGACAATTCATATTGTCTAGTTTTAGACTACAGACATCTAAACACATGCACAAAAATATTTGCAGTACAGAATGCACACAGTGCCGCATTATTGAATTACAACGGTAATTTTGTCGACTCCCCCAAGGGTATGAGAATAGTCCCAGGTTGTTCAGCACAAGGGTAACAGAATTACTTCAGAATTTGGATGAAGAGGCATTGTCCTATGTAGATGATATTTATCTGACGGATGATGATTTACAGGATCACTTGACCAGGGTGAACACCATAATTTTGGGATTTGCCTCAGAGGGCTACAAATTCAACTTTAAAAAATCTAAAATAGCCCACCTCAATGTCCTATTTTTAGGATACGAGTCATCAAATGAAGGAAAAAGCCTGGCAGCTAACTTTTTAGAAAAGTGTGCGCTGCTCCAACCTCCTAAATCTTTGAAAAACGTACAATCCATATTGGGATTTTTTAACTTTGGCCGAACATACATTTTGGATTACGCAGAAAGAGTAAAACCTTTCTACGACTCAATAAGACCTGATTTCTCAGTTAGACGTTGGACACAGGAACACACAGATATCCTTTGTTCCTTACAAGCTGATATGATAGCTTCAAAACACTTGCAGACACACATAAATGTATGCAATCTGGTGATCAGCGTTGTAGCGGGTCAATCCAGGTACACTTACCTAACCTTCAATGAAGGCGAAACGGTACCCATAGCTTACAAATCACATTTATACACAAATACTGAAATGCGCTTTGCTTCTACAGAAAAAATACTGACAGCAGTACAGACCGCTGTAGTAAGAGAAAGAGCACTGGCTCAGGGGATACTAATAATTGTCGTAACTGCAGTACCAGCCTTGGAGGTTGCTACAAAAGCTAGTTTCTTAATGCTAAAGCCTTACATCCAAGATGGATACAATAGGCTAATTCTCTCACTGCAACGGATGTAGAATACAGATATGACCCAAGGCTAAAAACACAAGCATTTCTGCAATATGAACAAGAATATCCTCTATCAAATGAAATAATGCCTCTAGATCAGTATGAATATATCATTTACACTGATATGCTTAGCTGACCATAGGAAGTAAGCAACAATACAATGCCGCATGTGCAATTGTAAAAGGTCATATGCGGGAAGGCAAGTTCCATCCCAGCGATACGAAGACAGTGTCTTTAGGAGACTGCAGGGCTCAGGTGCCATAGCTACAATCGCTCATTCAAATACAAGAATAGACGGACAAATAATGGTAGCTGTCATTGCTTCACGCAGAAATAGCCCACCCATACCAAAAGCTTTTCCATTCAAGTACTCCTACAAGTTAGATGCAAACAACATTCTGTATGCTCAGATTCTTGGAGTGGGGGATAGAGTAATACCAAACATGGATCGCAGATTGGGTTTAATACTAGCTACACACAAGGGGTAAGGTTCTGCAAACACAGGGATAACAGCGACAGTTCCATTATTAAAACAGCGCTATTGGTGAACAAAACAGATGAAGAATTTTGTCTTAAAATGTGACATTTGTCAGCAGGTGAAGGGTCCCACCGAAGCACATCCAGCACAAACACTTTTACGAATATCAGACAGACCACAAGCATGTGTCTATCTGGACCACTGCGGCCCACTATATTCGAATGGGGCTTACAAGTATATCTTGGTGGCAGTGGATTCATGCTCAAGATTTCTATGGGTATAGCCTTGGTGCTCGGCTGACACTCGAACTGTTATAAAAGATTTGCAAGTCTTCATAGGGACATACGCAGTTGGCACATTACATTCTGTAATGTAATGTAATGTAAATTGCATTTATATAGCGCGTAACTCACCCAAAGGTCTCAGAGCGCTAGCACATCCGTCAGACAGAGAACATAGGTCAGGAGATTTAGAAAAGCCAGGTTTAAGGTCTTTACGGAATCTCAGATGTTTGGATTGTGTCCTGATAGGTAGGGGCAGGGTGTTCCAGGTTTCAGGAGCTGTTTTACTGAAGGCCCTTTCACCGTTTCTGACAGTGCGGAGTTTGGGGACCGTTAGGAGCTGTTTGCTAGAGGATCTGATAGTTCTGGCCGAATTGTGGGGTTTAAGCTTTTTTTCCAGATAAACCAGGCCTTGCCCATGGATGGTTTTTTGTACTAGGCAGCATAGTTTGAATTTTATGCGTTTCTTTATGGGGAGCCAATGCAAGGTCGTAAGGGAGGGCACTGATGGGGTGCGAGGAGGAAGGTCAAGCACCAATCTGGCAGCGGTGTTCTGTAAAACCTGAAGATTTGCCAGGAGGTTTTTATTTATGGAAGTTAGTAGGGCGTTCCCGTAATCTATACGGCTGATGATAAGGTCTTAGACTAGGGGCATGCGGGACGGGAGGGGGATCCATTTGAAAATTTTCTTCAGACTGTGCATCAGGCCAAAGCTAGTATGCACTACTTTGTTGACATGTTCAGTCATAGATAGCCTGTTGTCAACAATCACCCCTAAATTCCTGACCGAGGACTTGGGGGGGACGGGGGGACGACAAGGTCCAAGTGTGGTTGGCCACCAATCGTCAGTCCAGAGCTTGTCTGCTGTTCCGAAGAGCACAATCTCCGTTTTGGTGGCATTTAGTTTTAAAAAGTTGTTGGTCATCCAGTTGTCAATTGCGACCATACATTTTTGGAATCTCAATTTGGTTTCAGCGGGATCTGGGCCGACGGTGATCAGCAGCTGAGTGTCGTCAGCATAAGATACGGTTCCAAAGCCGTGGGATCTGATCACTTTAGCCAATGGGGAGACATATAGATTAGCTCTCGGGCTTACAAGGAAGCCATGGAAGGTTTGGGTGTAGCATTGCGGTCCTCCTCTCCGTACCGTCCTGAGGGAAATTCGGTTGTGCAGAGCAAAACCCGGGACTTAAAACAGTCTTCAACAGCAAGAGTAATAGGTTCGGGTGGTAGTTGGGTCAGTCACCTATATGGGGGTACAGCGTGCCCTCAACAATATGTCATGAAGTTCTCTATGGGGGTGTCACTACTTATGAATTCCGATTTGGGACGAGAATGTGGGTACCTGATCTCGATTGTGAAGGCACAGTGGCGGAAGAAAAAACATTTGACATAAATAAACGTTTGGCTGTTTTACAGGATCTGAATGAATCTAGAGCACTACTAAGCAACGTGCAGATCAAATGCACTGCCACTGGGAAATTCAAATCAGTCACGGTAAGACTTGTCTGGATCCCAAGCGTCAGGGATCTGGTCTGAGAAAAGATCGAGGACAAGAAAGAATTTGGGCCATCCTACAGAAAGCCTGTACCTGTCCTGGCTGTCGAAGGAACAAGAACAATACTTCTTCCTCCTCTTGCCGGCAAAAAAGAAAAGAGATTTGTCTCCATTAAGCACCGCCAAACGTTAGTTCAAAAACTTTTTCACAGAAATGTTCATATTTTTCAGGGTTTAGCACTTCTGATCAGACCTCATTTTACTATAAGGTTGCACCTACACCTGCACAGAAATAACAGCAAACAGATTTATTCTGCATCCTTTATTGCCCAACTATCTGAACAGGGTTTTGACTTATGGAAAGACACAATAGACACAAAATCTGTCTGGGGTTCTAAGGAATGGCAAGTTGAGGGAACTGAAGCACTATTTAGAGCGTGCCTCATTCCGCAACAAATGATATTTCTGAATGAAATTGCGCAACAGACTTCCTGTCTTGGACTAGCCAAGAATAGGATTTGAACACACCACGGTTTCCCACATCAATTTTACATCAAGTGGAGGAGATACAATAGATGCCATTATGCAGTACAACACAACAGACCCCAATTGGAAGGGATGGTTAATTTGGCCCAGAGACACAAATAGATGTCAATCAAGATTCAGGGGTACAACCGAAGGCTTTAGTATCCATAAGCCTGACCCACGATATGTGCGAAGTGAACATCCGGGGGTAGTGACATCATACAGTGTTGGGAAGTTGTGCCTCCATTGGCTGAAAACCTCGACACTGACCCAGGTAAAACAGCACTAATCCTTGCTCTCAGATGAGGTGGATTTAAGGGATTTTTTAGTAGGTCCCCGAAAACCACATCAGAAACGTTTCTATTATGCTGTCTATAATGAACTCTGGAAAATCTCTCAACAAGAAGCTGCGGAGAGACTTTGTGAAATACATAGAATTAACCTAGAAAAGGCGGTAGCTGTAGTTGACAACGGTCTGACTACATTAACATCCAGGATTTATTCACTGGGCAACATTGTATCTTCTGCTATTGATGTACTAGAACACGACTTGTCCATACTATAACACGGGCAATATTAACTGTGTTCTATTATGTTGTTAAGCTGAACTCTGCAATCATCGCGTGCTGGTTATGTGCCGTGGCAATTTATCAGCAGTACATCTCTATTTCCAGCCTACAATCTAACTGAAAAGCAGATTACAGTGGCACAAAGGAGAGAAAAATATACAATGCTGCGCATCGAAAAACTGGACAAATTACCTTTTACTGTGGCAGAGTCACCATCCACAGAGAGGTTAATCCATGGCCATATAACACTACCGGTCACTATTTTCCAGTTTCAATATTGCCTAGAACACCACCAGGCAGGCAGATATGAAGCGATGAGTAGGGAATTCATCAAGGAATATTGGGAATTGCCGTACAGATTTCGATGTAGGAATGGGGACACCAAAGTGTTTCTTAGCGGTACTAACTGCATGATTTCCTTAAGTGGATCTCTCATATGCCAGGATATCATGCTTTACGGAGCCATTAATGGTTCAGTTGCAAACTTATCCTGCCACTTGAAAGGTTCTCCAGCTGCTGTGAGTAATCCAGTGTTTGAGTAATTTTCAAATGGGAATTACTTGATGCTGAGTGATCATGGTTGTTGTGGGATGCTCCAAGGCATCGCATATCTTGTCACTGTAAGCTCCAGGGTTACTTGCTGTATGCAAGTATTGTTTCCACTGACCCACAATCAGGGAGGTGCCGTTATGGTCTTCATTGAATGTTTACTTTATATGGTTTGATACTCTGAACAGAATGAAAGCCATGCTTTTACAGCAAACTGTGCCCTTAACTTAGGCCAGAGCAACTGATTAATAGTCAGGTTGCAAGGTCCTCGGCTGAGATACAGGCACTGATACGAACAAACTGCCCTGTCATGTCACAGAAATGGTACAACTGATTTTTAACTTAAATTAGTAAGGAAGGTCTTAATGTGGGAGGTAGGGGAAGATGGCGGCTGAGTAGGACGCTCAGTCGGTGAGCTCCTCTTTCCAGTGACCTGGAGTCAGAGTACAAGACGCAATTCGGCGCTAACATGCAGTAAAGGGTTTCCAAACGTGAGAAAGCACAAAAGAAACGGCTCCGGTTCTATTTTAAGAAATAAACAAGTGAACATCGATAACACGGAGATACGAATCCACCAACATTGCAGACGGTATCAAAGAGAAATCTCTGGAGAAAAAAAACCCGCGGTAACTACAACAAACAAAGATACGCAAAAGATACACTGATTGACGCCCACTGGGATGGTAGGTTACCTGGCTGTGAAGACATTGCCGGCGAGAGAAAGGTACGGCGAGAGGGAGTCGCAAGCTGCGCCATCGCTGGGAGAGGCATCAGACTGCTGCACGAGCTTCCCCGGTGTCTGGGCGGAGGCTGGGAGGGCAAGAGCGGCCCACAGGAGAGCAATCGGAAGGATTGGCTTCCTGTTCCGGGGCACTAGCAGCAGAGACAGTGGATGCTTCAGAGGTGAGCAGAGGGGGGACTCGGTGCACTACGGGTTGGGTAAAGTTCATTGGGAGGCTTCAGCCCACGAGGAGAAACGGAGTAGGAGAGAAAGGTGCTTGAAAGCAGTTGAGATGACAAATTTAAATCTTAACACAGACTGTCAAAAAAGAAAAGAGAGTACACTAGCTGGGCAGCACATGAATGAAATAGTGCTTAAAGGGGAGGAAAACTCCGGAGCAAGCAGACAAGCAAGCAGGGAAGATAAGAGTAAAGACACAGACACTCACCTTCAACAGAAAAGTGAACTATTAATAAACCCAGTCAGACAGAGAGATACGGAAAAAAAAAGGCTCACAGCAAATGTGGTTTCTAGCTATAGTCTTCGAAGTAGAAACTTCCTTAAACAAGAACAATACCCCAAAAATATTACGCCCAGAGAAGTCATTAGAAGGAAGGAGAAAAAAACATCTTTTGAGCCTATAAAAAAATACAAGGATAAAGTTAAAGCATTCGGAGACAAACTTGAAACAACCCCGAGAACAAAGATTACACCCTCACTGAGAACTTTCTTTAAGGTCCAAAAGCAGCAGACAAATCACGTAAGGAGTGATACAAATCGATCGGTAGTAACCGCAGGAGACTCTGAACCGACTCCAACACAGAAAAAAGATCAACCCTCACAAGAAAACCCTCTCTACACACTACAGAATAAAATCTCGGATACAACGATTAAAGTAGGTTTAGAAGCCGGACTGGGGAACAAAGTAGGTGACAAAGTAACTGATAAACCTAAATACTACTCCTCTCCTCAAAATATGGCTGAAGATACTACAACAACAACAAATATAACAGTCACAACAGAAGAACCAAAAGAAACAGAATTAACAGAAGGAGTACAAAATAGTAAAAAAGAACTGGTTTCAGCTAAGATGCAGAAAAAACAAGAATCTGGGAAGGATGAAAAATCAGGCTCTAATTCTGCTAAAAGCCAGACAGATGAGTTTCTGGAAAAAATATGGACCGAGATGAGAGACAAATTTGCTATATCAGAAGCAAAACAAGATAAGATTCAAGAGGTATGTGAAAAGTTAGATTATAAACTAAATGCTCTAGGAGAGAGAGTCACAGCCATAGAAAGGGAAGTGAGCGGATTGAGCGAAAGGGTGGAAAGTAACAGAAAAGAACTATATACGCTGAGACAGGAGGGGAAATCCATGAGTGAGAAACTGGAGTCTCTTGAAAACCAAGCAAGGAAAAATAATATAAGAGTCTTAAATGTTCCGGAAAATCAAGAAGGCACTGACATAAGAAAATTCATTGTAGAACTTCTAGTGGAACACTTCCCATGGAGTGATGCTAAGATGCTGGAAGAAGACATACAAAGAGTCCATAGAGACCCGTTCGGAAGGGCCAAAGATAGAAAAACACCCAGGAAAATCCTGATAAACTTCAAGACTTATACATTAAAAGAGAAGATCCTGGGCGAGGCCTTAAAAAAAGGAAACTATAGTAAAGACTCTTGGTCCTTCAGAATTAGATCCGATATGTCCAAAGCATCTCAGGACAGACAATGGGAGCTGGGAAAGTACATGCCAGAACTACAATCCCTAGGAGCCACAGTACAAATGAAGTTTCCACCCTCTCTACGAATAATGTGGCGTAACAAAATGAGGAATATTAGAGAGCCTGAAGAAGTAAAAAACCTGATCAGTCTAATGAAAGATACAATCCAGATGGATAACCCAACAATATGACCTAAAAAATTAGATGCTGGCGCAAAGTAAGTGAAACAGATACTCCAGGTCTAAGGTTGAGGAGCCCAAAGGGGTTAAGATAGAAACCCCAAGAAAAAAGGAAGGAAGCTTCCCAGGGGAGGGTAAGAACAAAACACAAAAACAGGAAAATAAAAAAATCAACAAAACAGAAAATGGGTGGGGAGCAAAATGGGAAAAAAAAAAAAATTTAATCCTCAATATTGAAAGAAAATTGGAAAAGAATGAAACATCGACAATCCAATAATGAAGCTAGTGTGACAAATAAACTGAAATCTATAAAAATAAATAAAAATAATGGGAGAAATCAATAGAAATATAAAAATACTATGCTGGAATGTTAATGGCATGAGAACAAAAAGTAGAAGAAATAAAATATTAGAATATCTTAAAGTATCCGAAAGCGAAATTATTATCCTGCAAGAGACACCTATTGAAAGAGGAATGGGATCAAATCATAAAAAAATTAGGATGGGCGGAAATACATATATGCACTAATCAAGAATGTAATATCAAAGGTGTAGCCATTGTTCTAAAAAAATCCCTAAACGCAACTTTGGAATCTTCGGAAGTGGATAATAAAGGTAGATGGGCTCTAGCAAAAATAAAATTGGGAAATTCCGCATTGACAATAGTAGGGTACTATGGCCCAAATCTTGACGACTCTGAACCTTTACAGAAACTGTACACACATCTGCTACTAGTTAACACCCCAATAATTCTAGGAGGAGACTTTAATCTCATCCTAAATCCTAAAACAGATAGATCCCCCCCAGGAAGAAATGTTAATCTACCTAATTTACCAAGAATGAGGGAGTGGGTTGGTATCTATAAGAGAGATCTAGAACTAATAGATATATGGAAGGAAAAAGGAGACAAAACTCATCCTTTTACACTTCATAACAAAAGATTAGGACACAAATCTAGAATCGATTTCTTCCTAGTAGACAGAAGACTACTGGAAAACGTAACAAACCTAATTCATATTCCAGCCCACCTATCAGACCATTCTGCTGTACAATTAACACTACAAATTAAGACAGCCCAGATACACATAAGGTTTACGGTGGAGAGAGCCATGTTCTTAGATCAGGAAATTGTACAAGTACTTAAAGAAGAAACAGAAGACTTTTTTGAAAACAATAAAACAGGAACTTCAAAACAAATAGTTTGGGACACATATAAGGCCGTATTAAGGGGCAAACTTCTTAACCTTGGTGTACATAAATCAAAGAAAGCGAAACAAGAAATAGCAGATTTAGAAAAAAACATAAACATTCTAGATACCCAAATACTAACAGAAAAAGATCCAGACAGAAAAGAATGCTTGCAAAAAGACAGACAAAGACAAAAGGACTCCCTGAGTGACTCTTTAGAAGAAAAAGTAAAAGCTAAGTGGGAAACAAGCAAGCTGGCAAATCATGAATACGGGGAAGGATGCGGAAAATGGCTCGCATGGAAATTAAAAACTGACATGGTAAGAAACAGAGTAAAAACCCTAATAAGACAAGATCAAACAAGCTTGACCTCAGCGGAAGAGGAAATTAGAAACGAATTTATGATGTTCTTCTGGGAATTATACACTGAAGATATCAACCCATCTGAGGAACAAATAAAGGGATATCTAGTTGACATGCCGGTATTAAAACTGTCGGAGGAGGAGAAGAATGAGTTAAATAAAGAAATCTCACCAACTGAGGTTAAAAATATAATAAAATCCCTAAAAAAAGGAAAAGCAGCAGGCCCAGACGCATTGCCAAATGAGCTGTATCTGACTTTAATAGACACACTAGTCCCACATATAACTGAATTAGCAAATATGGTTTTTAAACAAAAGGAAATGCTGCCGGATACCTGGAATGATGCAATAATAACAATCATTTTAAAGCCAGGAAAGGACCCCAAGAAATGTGAATCATACCGGCCGATATCTCTGCTTAATGCAGATTATAAAATTTTTACTAAAATAATGGCAACAAGATTGGGAAAGCTCACACCTCAACTTATACATTCAGACCAAAAAGGCTTCACAAAAGGAAGGCATTTACATGAACTAACTCATGAACTCATAAGTGCTATAGACATAGCTACGGAAAAAAATATCCCCCTAACAATACTAACGGTCGATGCCGCTAAGGCATTCGATAGAGTAAACTGGGCATTCCTGAACAGCATAATGACTAAAAATAACTTAGGAGACTCCTTTTTACATGCAGTAGGAGAAATCTATAAAAATCCAAGATCGAGAATTCTGGTTAATGGTAGCCTTACGAACAACATCAAAATCGGCAGAGGCACCAGACAGGGGTGTCCTCTCTCACCCCTACTTTTTAATCTATATATAGAACCCTTAGCTAATAAACTTAGAAGTTGTAAGGAAATTTTCCCTTTAAATATCAAGGATGGGAGAAAAAGCTGGCACTCTATGCAGACGATTTGATGCTATTCACAGACGAATATGTAAAATCTAAACCAGCTATAGAAAAAATCATCAGTAAATTTGGTGATGTTTCAGGGTACTTAGTTAACCATGCAAAAACAGAAATAATGACATGGAATACACACTTTAACAGCCCCAACATCAAGGAAGAGATAAAATACTTGGGCATCTTGGTAAATCAAAATATAGATAAAATATCGCAAAACAATCTAAATAAAGTATCTCGAGAGGTGAGAAAATTGTTTAAAGTATGGTCTAGCCTTCCTCTAACCTTCATAGGGAGGTCTAATATCATAAAAATGACCATACTCCCAAAATACACCTTTCTATTCAACACTATTCCTTTGGATTTCAAAAAAGCTGATTTAAAAAAGCTGCAAGGAGAGATTGCAAGTTTTATATGGACCTCCAAGGGAACCAGAATTTCATGGAAAAAACTCAGAAGGAAAAAGGAGAAAGGAGGGATAGCAAGTCCAGACTTAACAGAATACTGTAGGGCTTTTCAATTTAAAAATATTCGGACTCTACTAAGAATACACCAATATTACCCGGAATATCTGCAAGTAATGACAGAAGCTGAGGATCACTTTCTTTTTAAATTTGGCCACCAAAAATACTTTAAGAAAATCAAGCTAAAAGTTCTGAAGGAGGCAGTTAAACTTTGGATGCAAATTAGAACGATTTTAAAAATCCCTTATTATAGTGCAAAGGCACCGATATGGAACTCTCCTGGAACTCCGGACTGTTTAAAAGATGCCATGGCCAACCCTCTAAAACAAAGCAATATTAAATATTGGGGTCAACTTCTAAATGGGTCAACCTTAATAACATGGGAAGAAATGCATAAGATCTCCAATGGATCAATATCAAAATTCAAGTTTTATCAACTAAACAGCTGGGCAAAGACACTACCAACATATGATAAAGAAAACAAGACCTTAGAAGAAGAAATGATAAAAATTCTACCCATAAATAAGGAGGTAGCAAAATGGTATTGGACCTTTATAACAGAAGAAGACGAAAGTTCCCAGATGGTAGAACAAATATGGGGAAAAGATCTGGCCTCAGAAGACCTAGTAAATATATGGGAAGACTCAATAGAGAAGTGTTGGTCAACTTTAAAATCCGCGGCATTAAAAAGAAATCATCTGTATACCCTGCACAGAGCCTATTGGACACCGAAAAAACTTTCAAAATTCAAAAATGCAGTAATCAAAAAATGCCCTAAATGTGGGGAAGAAAGGGCTGACGATGTCCACATGTTCTGGAGCTGCCCATCCCTGAAAATATTCTGGGAAGAAGTTGGTAAGACGCTGATCTCAATATTTCAAAAACATCTAAATGTAAGTACAACTCTTATTCTCTTTGGGATTGATAACAAAACAGGGATAGCTAAATTAACAGTAATGGAAGCAAAGTTACTTTTTGTATTAATGGTGATAGCCAGAAGGGAGATCTGCATTAAGTGGATTAACCCTCAACCCCCGACGCATGTAGAGTGGATGAACTCAGCTATCAAGGTAAATAAACTAGACAGAAGGGGAAAAACTAGCAAGAGGTTTAAATATTGGGAAATCATGGAAAAACATCTGACCTCTGAGGATAGGGCAGAACACACTGTCCTATGATTAAAGCGAAAGCATATTCTGGTTTATAAGTATGATACTTATAGAGTAGCCATGTTGGCTAGCTCCCCCCTTCTCGACAACAGATATGTTTACATGTAAATGGAAAAGGTTCTCCTCTGACCAAGCAAGACAAGGGGAAAAACTCCCAAGACAAGAGAGACCATTGGGCAGTGACGGTACAAAAAGAAAGCTTCAGAGACAGAAACCAAACTTTCCAAAATACATAAAATTTTCGCAATATGAGGATTAAAAAATAAAATTAAAAAATAAAATTAAAAAAAACAACTGATTTTTAACATGTCTGATATGTCGGGTTTTGTCCACCTATTTAAGACCACATCTTTCAGACAACCCTCCGAGTTATTCCCAACTTTATACACTCCGTATTCGGAAGCATTTTTGGAAGGTTTCTGCTGATCCTGTTTCTAATAGCAGGTATCCTGATTGTCCTTTTTCTGCAACGCAATGGATGTCCCTGTCACCGAGGAGATGGAACTCACGCTCTTGGAACGCCAATACCGTAATCGCATGGTAATCCATCCGGGCACACCTCGTCTTCGAGAACTCAGTGAGTCTTGGTTCATGTCATTTAGACCAGTCTGGATCAACTGTATTCTGCCTGTCCTCCGATGCCTGTTCTGTGAACAATAATACGTGTTGGACCTCTGTCTGACACTTCCAACAACTGCGCCACCGTACGTTGATGCTTTACTGGACCCGATAACGGCCCATGTTCTACAGTGTCCTCAGCGTATTCCAATGTTGATGTCTGTATTCTTAGAGCCACCTCAGGATGCTTCAGCTCCTGTTGGGAAGGATACGGGCTCCTCAAAAACTACTCAGGCCTCTGATGACACGAGTACAGGGGTCTTCAAACTGTGGGGCGCGACCCCCAGGGGGGCCGTGGAGCGATGCAAAGGGGGTCGCGCCTTCTCAGTCACACTTCTGCCCAGGCCCAAGGGCGCAGCCCTCCCTCTTCCCCGTCCTGTGTCTCAGCCCAGGCTGCTGCAGTGCAACTCGAGCTGCTGGGGGCTCAGCCAGTGGTGTAACACAGGCCCCATCCCCCCGCAGCTCCCACGTTGCTGGAGGGGGCAAGTTCCAGGGGGCCCCCACAGCACAGTCAAGTGAATGCCCGGCCACCAGAAACCCAAAACGGCTGCATTCTCATGCTAATGCCGGGCGCCTCGGGGTGGGGGGCTAATGGCTGAGTACCGGGCGAGGTGCAAGTGTGCATGTGCTGCTTCTCCATCCTGACAAACAAATGTGGCACTTGACCCCCGACCTCCTCAGGCTGAACAGGACACCCCACCGTCCCTAAAGCCGTATTCGATGCAACAAGTCAAATCAGGATGCTTTTATTTCTCAAAGCCCCTACCAGTATTACAAAGAGGAACATGCAGTAACTGAAACAAAAAATAAATACAGGTGACTTTGCATTTAATCATTTGGGAAGAGAATGAGCCATTGGACTGTGTCGGGGAGAACAAAGTAAATGCTAAAACCAGGACACAGGAATGACAGAATATTGATTCTTATTAAGCGAAGTACAGAAAATTGAGGTTGGTACATGGCAGTGAGTTTCTTAACCGCTGAAGATGGCATGCGCGTGTAAAACGTGTGGTTTGCAGGGAAATACATATTTTGGGAGTTTCACCAGCCAGCAAACAAAATGCACATATAATTCTTATTTTAGACTTTTTAAAAACAACTATTGTAGCCAGGGGCTGAGACAGATGTTTTTCCAGCAAAAGGGCAGTTTATTTGCTAAAAAGTCATAAATTATGTTCTTCAAATTAATGAGAATTAGTGCTTATGCTTTTTAGTGAACAGGTCGTATATTGGGGAGTAGCAGAAGAAATAACAAAAGGTTCATCACTTAAAAAGACATACAATTCCTGTTCAAGAAGAAAATATCATCTGGTTTGAAATCGGGGCTAGAGGAATGGCATTATTACAGGACTCTTAATACACCTTTCTTCCCACACAATTTAGTCAAGTCTGTTGCGTAATTTGGTCCTCACCTGCCTCATAATTCCAGCAGCCCTGCCTACAGGTCTAGACATTTTTGTCAGGAGGGGTCTTTACGCCTCAAAATGTTGACAGGGGGGTCTCGGCATCTAAAAGTTTGAAGACCTCTGCACTAGTATATCCCAAGCAACAGCTGCAGTGAATGCAGAGGAACGTCTGTGCTCAAATTACCTGATCTGCGAGGTGTTGCAGGGAACATCGTCTGCGATTGCAGGCCATAGTAATGTTGCGTCTCCCAGCCAGGACACATGAACATTTGGCTCATTGTGTACTGGGAACATTTGTTCTTTTTCAAAACAACCAAATTTGGCATTTTTAACAGGACACTTTGTCTAAACTGCATGGCTTTCAGTTTCTTATTGTTTGAACTATATATGTATATAAGAACCTGTTTGGTACAGACTTTTATCACATGCACTATTTTATTCTTCCTCTTAGAATTTCTTTTTAATAGAAATTGTTGGACTTGGCCCTTTTTTCAGGGTCATGCCTAAACTTTTTGCCTTTCTCCTAGCCTTTTCTCTGACATGGTGTTGGTGGTTTTAGGCCTTTGGGCACTTTAGCACTGCTGTCCCGTGTAAAGTGGAAGCGCTTTCTGTGTTACATTTGGTAAGATTGGTCTACACCTGTTTGGCATACTTAATTTACCAATCAGTCTCTGGTAAAGTGGTATCTCCTATACCCAGGGCTGGTAAATTAAATGCTTCTGGCGAGCTTACAGCGCTGATTGTTTCACCCACCAAAGTAGCCTTGCAAACTTATCTCAGGCCTCTGCCACTGCAGGGCCTGTGCGCGCAGTGTCACTGCCGCTGTGAAGTGGCACCTAAAGTGTATGCCCTGTCTGTGACCCCCCCTTTTACTACATGTCAATCACCCATAAGGTAGGCCCTATCTAGCCCTATGGGCAGGGTGCAGTGTAGGTAAACAATAGGACATGTAACTTAAGAGTGTGACATGTCCTGGTAGTGACAAACAGCCATTTTGGTTTCTCACTACTGTGGGGCTGCCCTCCTATAGGAATGCATTGGGGATTCCCTGATCAGTGTGTCAGTGGTAATTCCTGATATGGGAGGAGCAGCTTGGTCAAGTTTAGTATATTTGGAATTGTCATAATAAATGCTGCACAATAGTGTGCGCAGATTTATTATAACTATTTTAGAAATGCTACTTTGAGAAGTTGGCATTTCTGTGTGCTATGTGTCTGCCTGCCTGATGTGAATTGCATGTCTGGCTTTTGAGTGACAGGGGCTGGGAGGTGTGTGTGGTTCCAGGAGGGGCAGGATAAGTCAGCACTAGGCTGAATTGAACATCTGCATTGGGAGTAGTGGGAGGAGTAATCCCCTGAATAGACCTGTGCATAGCCTGTACAATGCTGACTCCACCCCTGTGGTATGTCTGATCACTAAGCCCCCACCCAACAAAGGAGCTTGGTAACCAAAGTGCTCCAATTCCCCCTGAACCATTTGCATCTGGTTCCCCCAAGCACTGCACTGCAGACAAAGGAGAAATTAGTATAAGTAAAGAGGTTGTGACCCCATGTTTTGGTGCTGTTGCTGACTTGCTGGGGCTTGCTGCTGCTGAGGCCCAGGTGGAACCACCATGGGGGCTTGCCTTCCTGCTGGAGGGCCCTGTGTGCTGTCCTCCCTGGACCCTGCTTTGCCCCATGGACCCTGGAAGACTCTTACGCCCTGTGAGCGCTGTTCTTTAATTGTCCAGGACTCTAAGGACTCCTAGCGCCTAGGGAGCGCTTTCTTTTAATATGGCCAAAAAAAGAGGAGTGTGTGGGCTTCGCCACGCTGAGCTGCCCGTGGAGAAGGGAATCCACTGTGTAGGGATTCCCCTGTGTTGCCGATGAGATGGGAGCCCACCCCGCTTTTATGCCGCAATTATCTTTATTTTATAGTGGGTGCCCATCCCGCTTTTGGATTTTATTTACGGCGGGTGCCCACTCTGCATTGTTTGCTTTAGCGGGAGCCCTCCACGCGTTCTTTTCAATGACAGTCACTGCCGCGACCCTGGGAAGGCAGTACGGCCAGCCCGGAAGCCAGGCAAACTGCCTAACTGAAGGCAGGGCCGGCCACGTAAGGCGGGAAGCCAGGCGAGGGGATGATGGCCCTAGCAGGGCTCCCGTGAGCTGTTGGGAGCCCCAGTGCCCAAGTGGTTGCCAAGAAGAAGTGCTGGCCGGATTAGATGCAGGGTTCTTGTGAGCGGAGAGAGCCCGGCATGTTGCTGACCCGGCCTGAGGAGCAGCGCCCAGAGAGTCCTGGTCAGTGGAGGCTCCATGTGCGCCCTGTTAGTGCCTTTTGAGGCACGTTGTCGGTGCTTGGCCTGGCGTGGTTCCACCTTTGCGGGACGTTCCAACGAGGGGGAGGTTTGATTTAGAGAGCCCCAGAGCAAGGTCTCCAGAGGCGCTGCCAGGGCCTCTTTGTTTGCTCAACGTTGGCCATAATTGATCCTTAGGGCCTCAGTGGGGGTCCAGAGGCACAGCAGTGCCTGTGTGTTCATTGCGGATTCCAGCTGCCCTACGAGAGCGCAGGCAGCTGCGAAGTTTGGCAGCAATTTATTATAGACGTCCCTTAGTGGGACAGGAGGAGCACAGACGTGCCAGGGCCTTTATTTGATTCCCAGCTCCGCCACCCCAGTGCGGGCAGCTGCAACGTTTTGGAATATTGTTTTAGAGATTCCCAGTGGGGACCCACTCAGAAGGCACAGTGAGTGCCCATGCCCACATTTGATTCTCACAGCTGTACAGCAATTAATTGGCAGCTGCAACGTTTAGGCCTGCGCAATTGCGCACTTGCGAATTCTGCTGCATTGGCAGCCAGCCCTGACATTATGGACATTGGGCATTTGAGCCCTCTGAGAAGGCCAGTTGGCCAGGGGGACTGTATTAGGTTGATAGGGAGCCAGGCCCTAATCTGATTTATGTGATGTGCAGGAAATGTGATTTATGCACCCTGATTTATGCCTCTGTGATTTAGGATTATGAGGTTATTTGCATACTTTGTTTATGTTTAGGAGGTTATTCTCTAATCTGTGGTTTATGGTTGTGAGGTTATTCTCTACGGTGATTTATGCCTCTAATGTGATTCATGATTAGGAGGTTATGGTCTAATATGTTTAGGCATATGAGGTTAGCGCATAATGTATTTTACGCCTGATGTGATGCTGATTGCATACTATGATTTATGTTATAGGATATAATGCAGAGTACGGTATTTTGCCAGACATTACTGGTTGCGTTCTTCAGTTATTATTTGTGCTTGTGATGGTTCTGACAGTGGCCCAATTGGCCCTGTCATGTGTATATAATCCCCTGTAAATATAAGTTGGCACAGTGTATATTGTGTGATTACTATTCCAAGGTGTTTATGACAATACTCCACTGAATCCATTGGCCTTTTGCTACAGACCACTCTCCCCCTGCTCACTGGGGACCCCAGTCAGGATGCACTAACCTTTAACCAGTGGGTCACCTCAGCTCTGGATAAAACTGCCCCAATGAAAAATAGCTTGCTAGGAGCAAACCTTCAGCTCCTTGGTTTACGGACGAGCTAGGGTTGGAGAAGAGCCTATGCAAGAGGTTGGAGCGCGCTTGGCGCAAACACTACGAGCCGGCAGCTAAGTGTGTATACAAAACAGTGCTACACAAATTTCATGCCTTAAAGCGTGAGTCCATTAGGACTTTCTTTGCCAATCAGATTTACTCCTCGAATAAATCGACGAAAGTAATTTTCAATATTGTTCAGGGCTTTATTAAACCTGTAGCACTGAAAAGCACTATTCCATCCTCCAAAACTCTATGTGAAAAACTAGCTACTTTCTTCCAGACAAAAATCCAGGATATTTATTCCTCCTTTCCAGTCTCAGGACCACCAGATTTCCAGTCTCAGACACTATGTGCAACTAGCACATGGGCAGCTTTTCGCCCCCATAAAGTTAGAAACATCTTTGGGGGAACCTAATAAGATAAAATCAGGCTCACCTGTGGACCCTTGTCCGGCCAGATTTTTTAAATTTCCTGCCCTTAGTTTCTCCTGGTATTGCATGGAATCTGGAACTCCTCGCTGGTGACGGGGGTGTACACCTCCAGCTGGAAAAATGCATATGTCCAGCCTATTCTAAAAAAGGAAAATGCAGATCCTACGGAGCCCAAAAATTTCAGGCCAATCTCTCTTCTTCCTACTCTGGCTAAAATTCTAGAAAAGGAAGTCCAGAAACAACTTAAGGACTTCCTAAAGTCAAACCATCACCTTCACGACTCCCAATCTGGTTTTAGATCCGGATATAGTACGGAAACGGATCTGCTGGAAGTGGCAGAGACTATCTGGGAAACCGTAAATCAAGAAAGCTGTGCGATGCTGGTGCTGCTGGACTTATCCGCGGTTTTTGACATGGTGTTGCACAGGATCCTTTTAAACAGACTCAAGGGTCTTGGGGTGTCAGGCACGGTATGGGCCTGGTTCCGCTCCTTTCTAGAGGGGCGCATGCAGCAAGTGGTTTTCCAATCTTACACCTCCACTGCCAGCCCCCATGGGTGTGGGGTTCCGCAGGGCTCGGTCCTAAGCTTTTTAATGTGTACCTTACTCCTTTGGCGGCAATAATTGAGAAATATGGGGTGAAGATCATCTTGTATGCGGACACAATTAGTGTTCAGCTTCAAAGATCATAGCGAGACAGCCTTTGTAATTTTAAGCAGTGTCTTTTGAACATCTCATCCTGGATGACAGAGAACTGCTGAAAATTAAACACCGATAAAACGGAGGTCCTGTTTTTTAATCAACCTATTACCCCACGGCCTGAGCTCTGGTGGCCGGTTGAGCTAAATCCCCGCCTCTTCCAGCTACCTCTGCCAGGAATCTGGGCTTCAAATTTGACACTCAATTATCTAGCAAAGTGCAAATTGCCCATGTTTCTGGGCAGTATTTTTGGAAGCGTGTAACTCACTTTACCCTGACTAGAGTAGTGGTTTCTGCCTGGCTTAAACGCAAGCCCTAGCCAACCAGAAATCCCATTTCTAAGTACTAGTTTTACTGGACTTATTAATAGCGTACCACGTTTTAGCCGTACGTAGACCTTTTAGTATGTCGTCCAGTCGGATGAGGAGTGGGTGTTATGTTCCATATAGGTACCCTAATATAGGCTCATGTAGTAACCTAACCTTTCACCTATATTCTCCCTACCATTACACTATATAACGATTCCTAGTACTGACCTTTTACCTAGTTACGGCAATGTCCAAAGATGACATGTGGTTTTCTCATTTATTATGCATGAAGATTCTTGGAATCACAGCAGGACAGTAGGCCTACCAACTCCTGGATAAAAACTATGTACAAGGGTCATTCCTTCTGTCATACCAGTCTGACATGACACAGTGAGGTATATTCCCAGGGGGTAAACACTTGGGTATATATACACTATCTCTTGCTAAGGTAGGCAGAGGAGAAAAGGACTTCCATGCCGACCCACTGACACGAGACGCTGAGGCTCCTGCATGCAGACACTAGCTCGCAGTGGTCTAACATCCCTTGTGGGGTGTTCAACTCAAGACCAAGATGGGGTCCCACAGTCTCTCACTTCAGGTAATGAGGTTCACTTTATCCTAGAGGGAATCTTGGCTTTACACCCATATACATGCTAGGTACACTTAGGTACATCTAGTTAGAGACATCTAGTTAGATACATCTAGTAGGAGTACGCATTTTACTGTCATGTATTTTATGTACTTGCCTGTATTAATTGTTTTAGCATGATGGTAGAAATCTACCATCCTTTTACTCTGTTAGTGCTTATGCTCATTAATATCTGTTACTCTCTAATGAAGCACACCTATTTTACATTAAAATGACGCTGGTTCAATAAATGCTTATTGAGAAAACGTCTCCACTGTTTATTCTGTGTATCTCTCTGAGACAAAGTGAGCACGAGTGACTGAGCAACTAGTAGCACTGTTTCCACGATTCTGAGGGATCAGGGTTCTCATGTTCGATAGTTGCCAAGAACTATTCTTTCCTTGGTAAGAGTAGTTTCTAGTGGCACTGTGAGCTAGCTGGTATACAGGCTAAAATATTCAGTAGGGGGGTCTAGAATCAGTCTGACTCCAATCCTTCAATATATGTTGTCTAAATGCGCAGATCCAGTATAGGTTTGTAGGAACTACATGACAATGGAAGGTGGATGACAGTCTGCTCTGTCGCACGCTGTTCTCCCTACATCACCCGGAGCTTGTAGTTGTGATAAATGTATCATCTTTTGGACATGGGTGGCATTTCAGAAGGCACTGCCTTTGGAAGTGGTTCGACCTACAGGGGATAACCCTAGTAAGCAAACATTGGCATACTTACTTACCGCCAGGGCGAACAAGCTCAGAAGATATCACGTCTGGCAGATTCCACCGACTCTTGTGAATACCTCGCACTCTCCATTTGTAGCAACTCCACCCTATTGTGCAATTTACACATCATTTATGATCCCCCTGGCACGAACGACTCCTTCACTGTCCACCTCATGGAACTTATTACTGCTAAGTTCTCCTCCAATTCCAAAGATATCTTCCTGGGTGATTTCAACCTGCATTGGAATGACCCCAAGGACCCTCATGTCCCTCATGACCCTCATGTCATGTCATGTCAATGCCATCAAAGACCTCCTGTCCGATCAAGCCCTGACCCAAGCCTGTTCACTCCCAACACACTTGAAAGGGGCATCCTTGACTGGATCATCTTCAAGGAATCAACAGTCAAGCTTATCTCCATAGACCCGTGCGACTGGTCTGACCACCACGCCATCGCATTCCTGCTACCTGGCACCCACAAGATAAGGGCACTTCAACCAGTGAATCCCAAACGCTGGATTAGAGACACTGGAAACCTGGACCACAATGAACTGAAGGCTTGCTGCAAGTCTGACCTCCACCCCCTCGCATTTCTCAACGGTCAATGACCTTAATAATCACTACTCTGCAACTATCTCGAACATTATGGATGACCTAGCCCCACTAAAGCTAAATAGATCCCAAACCAAAGACAGGAACCCCTGGTTCACTGGACCCCTCAACAATGAGAGTAATCCGAAAGAATCTGGAGACAGGACCCCTCCGCCGCACATCTAAAACTTCTCCGCCAAGCCAGAAATGCCTACAACAAGAACATCCTTAACTCTAAAAAATAATTTTTCAGATCCGAACTTGAGAACGCCAAGAACAGACCTCGCAAGCTCTTCGATCTGGTCAAACACCAATCCAATAAGCTGATCAAAACCTCCAAGTCTTTAATGTCATCTGAGGAATTCTCCTCCTTTTTCGGGGACAAAGTCGCAGCCTTAGAAAATGAACTTAGTGCCGCCACATACTCTCTATCCCTTCCTGGCCTGCCCCCTCCTCCTGCGATGCCTCCACAGACTTCACCAAAAAATCAAGCACTTTGGACTGACTTCAACCTCTATGACAAAGACTCCATATCTAAAATCCCTAAACCCGAATAACCATTTCAACGACCCGCTCCCCTCCAACTGCCTAGCGGCCGTAGTCCAATCCATTATTTCCAGCTGGACTGCAATAATTAATGCCTTGCTCTAGCAGGGTTCCATTCCTGACTCTCTGAAAGCCGGCCAAGTCCTCCCCATTTTGAAAAAACGACGCAGGATCCAGCCATGCCCAACAATGTCAGACCTATCTCCAACATCTCCCTCTTAGCCAAAGTGTTGGAGAAGTATGTACAACAGCAACTGAGACAGCACATCAATAACTTCCACCTACTCGATGACTTCCAATCTGGATCCAGACCTGGGCACAGTACTGAAACGACCATGCGCCACATCGTTGACGATGCCCTCCAAGCCCTGACCAAGGAAAAACATGCCGTCTGATTTTCTTAGATCTATCTTCGGCCTTTGACACGGTCAACCACAAAAAACTAATCAAACGCCTCAAACTCAGGATGGGTTTGGATGGCTCTGTTCTAGAATGGTTTAGATCTTTCCTCCAAAACCGATCTCAGCGATTCCTAATCAACGGCAACCTATCTGCTCCCCCTTCGGTCAAGGTCGGAGTCCCTCAAGGATCAACCCTGTCCCGTACCTTCTTCAGCCTTTACCTTGAACCACTTGCCGAAGTACTACGCACAGCGAATATCTCCTACCATATGTATGCTGATGACACTCAGCTCTACATCAAAGCCTCTTCTCTCGAGGATATTCTCTCCCTGAATGAGGCCCTGAAATCAACCGTCCATTGACTCACCTCCAATCAACTTAAATTCAACGCTAAGAAAACAGAATTTCTCCTAATTTCCCCTCCAAAAGCCAATCCAGAGATGCAGATATGGATCAAGGCTATCACAGCCTTAGATTGCCCACTAACCATCGTGGACTCAGCAAAATCTCTGGGAATAACCCTTGACTGCAATTTGAACATGTGAGAACACATCAACTCGATGGCCAAATCAGCCAGTGTCCACTTGAGCTACCTCTGGAAACTGAAACCCTTCCTTGACACTACGACCTAAAAAGCGCAGTCCAAGCGCTAGTAATCTCCAGACTAGAATATGGCTGTTCCACTCTTTCAGGTTTACCCAAGATCTCCCTGTCACCCATAAAAGCCTGCCTTAATGCCGCCGCCAGACTTCTTACAAGCCCAAAAAAAATTGACCATATCTCTCCACACCTGAAAGCTTTGAACTGGCTTCCCTTCGAGGCCAGAATACAACTCAAACTGGGTTGCATCACACACAAGGCTTTATACTCAAACTCTCCTGCTTACCTCGCACAGAAACTTGTGGTATCCAATGGAAGCAGAAACTCCCGTTCCGCCAGAGACCTCTTACTCCAACCTGCACGGTTCCGGAAAAAACTTTTAACCGGGCTTTCTCTGGATCCGCTCCAAGAATATGGAACTCTCTCTCTCCGACCATCAGAAGAATACCTTCTCTGGCATGTTTCAAAAAGAAGGCCAAACCCTTCCTTATGAGTAAATTCCTCTCCTAAATGCTGCCTCCTACCAATACACAGACCTTGACTAAATGCCAACTAGCTCCTCCCTTCGGAATACCGAGCTACCTCTTCGAAAAATCTGGTGCCTTATCTGAAGTTACTTATATGTAAACTGTACATACGTGTCCGCTACCCTAATGTGATTCCTTGCCTATTGTACACTGCTATGTTCCCCTGTAAAGCACTCTGATACCCTAACGGGTCTAGTTTGTGCACAATAAAACAATAAAATAAAATAAAAATAAAATCAGCTGGCAGTCCACAAATGATATTTTCACCCGGAGGTAGCTCAAAGCATCTTCACCTTACTGAGGCTTCCTTTGGTTGGAACGTTTCGCCATCGCTGGGAACGTGCAATGTTGTGATTACTGCACTCTGGAGATCCCACTAAGAGACTCTGTCTGTAGTGGGGTGTAGGCCTCCTGCACACCTTCCAGCTGCTATCCCTACTTTCTGAGCTCTGATGATAAGGAAAAATTAGGCTTACCTCATCTTTATGGAGATAAATTGGGCCAGGACAATATGGTACTTCAATCTGTTGAGCTTGAGCTTGTGCCCTCGGATCCATCTATCTCTTCAAAAGGACCTCCTATATCACCAACAGAGGGGAGTCTGACATCTCAATCTCCACAACCTACAGCTCCAGGCATAGAGATTGAGTGGTCGCAACTCAGCAGTTTTGATCTATCTGCACAAATAGTTGTTGTTCTTGCAGCTAGGTGCCCATCAACTAAATCTGTTTATTTGGTCATTAGGCAAAGTTTGTGACCTGGTGTGGAGACTGTTAACTTGACTCTCTGCAGGCAAAATGGCCTCTCTGTGGTTGACTGTTGAGCCAGTAGTGCCTGGTGAACATAAAAATGGATGCCCAAGTGGCAGGATGGCAGATGGCTAGTACTGGAACACACTTCATCAATGCCGACATGGCAGCCTGTTGGAATGAGCCTTATGGACCTCTTTCTTGGCCAGGGTATAGCATGTTTCTATGCCCAGGGTGATCCACCTGACAGGGGTGGCAACCCTGTTCTGTAGACAGTTAGGTGTGGTGGTGTCATAGGATGCTTGGTCATTTAGGTTGAAAGGCTCCTCATATTCCAATTGTCTGGACAAGCGTATGTTTTGTGAGTCTGTACTACAAGACTTCCAGGTAGAGAAATCTACAGTTGAGGGAAATATGGTTGTGGCTTCTTCTGGGCTACCTTCTCATCAATTCTAACAACCTTTCTTCTTTTTCTTCTTTTTATTTGTATCTCGCTAGGATCTGTTTGACTCTCTCTGTTGATCATTTAGTAACCTACCTTGCTGAATGATGTTACATGCTTTCTTTTGTGTGCTGTCTTTTCTAGGCTGTTGTTTATCGGTGCTCCGCCTATTGGAAGATCTGTCTGGAGCAATCTGCTTCTTACGTGTTTCCATCTTCTTCCACTGAGATGTCATATACAGTGAGGAATGTTAGTTTACCATTCCCCAGAGTTAAGCGAAACTTAAATTACCTTGCAGCACTTCAATTGGCATGCAGTGTTGTTTACTGGGAGAAATTGGGTTGCTGGTTGAGTGGGGTGTTATCCCTGCTCAATCAACAGCCACAATCCCTGTCAGGGTGAACTGCAAAAGTCTCTAATTTAACCTGTGCCTAACCCTCTGGTAGCTTGGCACAAAAGCAATCAGGCTTAACTTAGAGGCAATGTGAAGAGTATTTATGCAGCACACAAACAACACTAAAGTGAAAACGCAACACAAGAAAAATCCCATCCCAATTTAGAAAATAGAGTACATTTTAATAAATTGTCAGCAAAACAACAAAAAGCCAATCAGTAGTTATGAATTTTTAAAGGTTTTTTTTTTTACAACTCAATTTTATTGTTGAAAGCCGATACAAATCCAACATCTCATGGGATGCTAGTAAAGGATAATGACAAGCAGCATTGATTTCAACATTTTCATAATAATATATCTGTGTTGATATAAAACACATAAGAAAAAAGAAAAAGAGCAATTCAATTGTAACAATAAACAATAGTGCCATAACAACATCGCTGGAAGCATCCAACGATCTCGGATGTGTATATTGATGCAATTTAGTACACATATAAATTATGTCTACATCCATAGCATAACAACGTACCATTAAACCAGCAATTCTTCGACATCAGAGGCTGAGGTAGAGGGAGGATGATCTAAGTCTAGTCCCCTGTAGTCCTCCCACCACTTTTATATCTTATAATGTTTCTGGGGGCACCCTCTCGCTGTAAAGACTGGGATCTCTAGACCCATACAAAAGTCAAGTCCTTTCTTCCAGGACGCAATCGACGGCAGAGACTCACTCTTCCACATCCTAGCCACATCGCGCTTAGCCAGCGTGAGGCCAAGAAACAGTAAGTGGCGTTTATATCTATTGCCACCTATTCCCTCAGTGATATGAAGCATAAATAATCGAGGCATGGGTTGAATATCACAACCCAGAACCTCCGAAAGGCAAGCAGCAACCCCCCTCCAAAACCGCAACAAAGACTTACACAGCCATATGGTGTGAAAGAAGTTTACCTCAGTCGCTCCACATCTCAAGCACTCAGGGGACGCAATCAGCCCCGCCCGCCACAGCTTATATTTGGTGAAGTACACCCGATGCAGGTACTTGAATTGGATCAGCTGCAGGCGTACAGCTATCGCTGCTCCATGTGGAGATTCAAGCGCTTCTACCCAATCATCTTCATCTAGGGGAACCAGGTCTTGCTGCCAGGCCTCCCGTGTTTTATGAAGTGTGGTGGGGGTGTTGTTTATGAGCGTACGGTAGATCTTAGTTGTTTTGTGATCCCCCATAAAGACTTTGCGCTTGATAGGGTTAAGTTCAGGTATAGTATCTTGTTGCACCAAGTATGGGGAGAGGGTATGTCTTAGCTGTAGGTACTTGTAAAATTCTGTGCGAGGCATATTAAATTCTGCCTGTATTTCTTGAAAGGACTTCAAGCTACCACCATACATAACTACCCCTATCGTGTCAATGCCAATGGCCTCCCAACCCTACAACCTGATAGCTGCATTACTTGGGACAGCTGACCATTGCGCCATAGGGGGGGGTTCTCCCTCATCAGTTTCCCCCTCCAGCCCATTGCACACAGCACTCGTTTCCACACCTCAAATCCCATCCTGGTCGCTGGAGGTAGCGCCTTCAGCTGTGGCCCGTAATACAGGATCTGGTGTACCTACATGTCCCACATGCGCCAACGCTCCACTGCATATGCTGGGTCCCTACGATCTCCATACCACCAGTCGTTAAGGAATAATATGTGTGAGGCTGAATGATAGGCCCGAACACCTGGGGTGGCAATACCCCCGCTATAAGTAGATTGACAACAGGTTCTTGGAGCGACACGCGCCGCTCCTCCCGCCCAAAGAAAGTGAGTGAAGATCATGTTTAATTGCCCGGAAAAAGGTCAGCTGTATGTAGTAAGGGTGGTTCTGGAGCTGATAAAGTAAGTGGGCTAGGACACCATTTTGAAAATGACAGATCTGCCAAGTAGGGAGAGCGACAGGTGAAACCACACGCGGATCTGGTCTGCCGTCTGCGTCCACAGAGGGGCCAAATTTCTATCCCACAAAAGAGATTGAGAAGTGGATAGAAACACCCCCAAAGATTTAAAGCCATCCGGAGCTATAG
Source organism: Lissotriton helveticus (assembly GCF_964261635.1). Classification (NCBI taxonomy): domain Eukaryota; kingdom Metazoa; phylum Chordata; class Amphibia; order Caudata; family Salamandridae; genus Lissotriton; species Lissotriton helveticus. Next base: position 654,071,259 of record NC_136067.1, read on the forward strand.
TAACTGCTTGCGACCAAGAGCCCAACTGTTCTCCTCCACGCAGAAGCCACAGATATGATTTGCTACTGTTCATGAAAAGGCCGGAGGTCTCCACTAATATCTGCATAACTCTAAGCAGACGCGGGCCGGTCACATCCGGTCTGATGAGGAAGAACAGAACGTTGTCCGTGTATAATGAGATGCGGACGGTCAGACACCTCCCTTGACCACTCAAAACCCTTGATCTGGGCATCCTTCCTCACCCACGCCTTCAATGGTTCCATGGCCAAGGATAACAAGTAGGGGGATAGGGGCAGCCCTGGCGAGTACCCCGCACAATAGCAAACCTGCCCCAGATGGAATCTGCTATCCTGACAGTCGTCAATAGGTCAGTGTATAACAGTCTAATGAATGTTAGCAGGCGAGGGCCAATGTTTAAGCAACTGGGCAGGGCGAAGATATAGACCCAACTGAGCGAGTCGAAAGCTTTGTCCATGTCGGCCAGAAGTAATGCCGCAGGCTCCCCCAATTCGTCCACCTCCGCTTTAGCATTGTGTGCTCTGCAGATATTATGGTGTGTAGCCCGGCCGGGCATAAATCCCGCTTGATCAGGATGTATGAGGTCTGAAATGTACAGAACAAGGTGATTTGTGATTACCTTGGCTACTAGTTTGGCTTCCACATTTAGGAGCAAGATCGGATGATAGGACAAATGGAGTTCTGGTGGGCGACATGATTTGAGGAAGACTACTATTTCTGCATGTCTCCAGTCTTGCGGGAGGCAACCGTCTTCAGCTGCTGCATTAAGGGCCGCCCGGTACGGTGCCAGTAGCTGGGACTGGTTATATTTGAGAAATTTGCAGGGGAAGCCATTAGGGACTGGTGCCTTGCCCGAGTTCATGCTAACTAAGGCTGCCTGTATCTCATCTACTGACAGCGGGGCATCTAAAACATCCCGTGCCGTGTCCAAGAGGGACCGTGGGGGAAGATCATCCATGAATTTACATAGAACGTCAGCAGACGTCTCCCGGGAAGCATATAGGCTGGCAAAATAGGAAGCAAAACTAGATGCTATGTACCGTGGATCCGTAAGGGCCACCCCTTCAGCATCCTGTATCATTGGGGTGGCCAGGGGCTGCACCTATCGCTGACACAATCGATGTAGCATGGCCCTCGACTAGTCACCCTACTGGTATATCTGGCTGCGCATTGTAAGCCAGTAAAGCTGTGCCTCATCTAGGAGCTCGCTTGCATATGTTTGTTGAGCACTAAGCAGCTGCCTATGTGCAGCGCTCCCCCCGGACCTCCGACTACTACGTTCTAGATCAACCAGTCTGGCTTCGGCCTGAATAAATGTCTTTTGACATTGTCTACGCCTAGCTGCGCAAAAGGCTATGTCTATCCCTCTAAGCGTAGGCTTCATAGACTCCCATAATGTCATAGGGGATGAGACTGTCCCGGCATTGAGTGAAAGGTAGTCAGTAATAGATGTGTGGATTTGCAGCCGATACTGCTTATCCTGGAGGAGCCAGGGTGAGAGCCACCAACGGAACAAAGACTGCCTCGGGCCCAAGGTCAACTGTATAGATACAGGTGAGTGATCCGATAAACCGTGTGGCAATATCTCGGCAGATTTTAATCTATGGGAATAGATTTCTAATATAAACAGATAATCAATGCGAGAAAATGACTCAGGCACGCTGAAAAAATATGGGTATTCTTGGGCACTTGGTTGTACAGCCCGCCAGGAGTCTATCCATCCCATGCCCTGGATCATGGGCAACAGTTTAAATTCTCGGGTCGAAGGTGGCCTCCCTCCTCTACGCCATCTATCAAGCGCCAGGCACAGCACATCATTCCAATCGCCTCCCACTTCTGTGAATCCCGATGGGATCTCGGTCCATAGTGCTGTCAATCTCTCTATCAAGTTCCATGTCAATGGGGGGGGCGTGCACGCTACCAAGGACCAGAGGTTCATCATATAGCGATCCAGAGGCCACAATATATCTCCCCTGAGGGTCAGACCATGACTTACTGTGGACAAAGGGTACTCTGCAATGAATGAGGATCGCTACACCGCGGGAACCCCTGGTAAACTCAGAATGAAAGGTCTGGCAAATCCAAAGCATGCCAAGTGGGGTGTCTTGGTTCCCAATACGTGGGTTTCCTGTAATAACAGGACATCTGCTCTGTATCGCTTTTCCTTGTCGCAGCACCGCCCGCTTAATTTTGTCTAAGAGACAACGAATATTCAGCAGTCAATTCTAAGCTCCTGACCCTCGGGCATTCCCCAATTACGTGACTCGCCTGACATGGGACTCGCACTAAAAGGTGATGGCCATAGATGTGGTTGACGTGTCCAAGACCGTGTACCAGTAAAGTGAAATGACACTAACCCAAAATAATTACAACAACAACTCCCAGCCCACCTCCCCCCACCCCAATACCTTTTCAACATAGAAGTATCTATCATGGCATGTAGTGCAGCCGACCCCAAACGGGAGGTGGTAGCAACATGCACCCGATTGATCCCCTGAAACAATCCACTACACATCTTAGTGTCTTACAGCAGAGGAGATCCGGTACGTAGTAGCCCAAGTGTATGTGACATCCCATAATGGGAGCAGTTCGCAGCAATAGAAGATCAAAAACGCATTCAGGATGCAGCTGGCCCGGTTGGTCTTCTGTCATGCGCCGGCGAGACAGGCTATGGGTACCGAAACGCTTCTTAGAGTGCAGAGCTGTTTTTTAACTGCCCCCAGAGAATCGTGCCCACAGCCCCCCGAGAAAGAGTCAAGTCTAGGGGTGGTATGCGGCTTGGGTTTGATAGTCTAGTCAGTCCAGCGAAATGCCTCTTCAGGTGTTTCAAAGAAGTGAGTCTTTGACTGGTAGATCCCTCTAAGGCGGGCAGGGAAGAGCAGTGATTATTGGATCTGTGGGCTGCGGAGACGTGCCTTCGCCTCCGTGAATGATTGCCTGCACTGCTGCAGTCTAGTATAGTCCGGAAAGATCATAATGCGTTGGGAATCAAAAAACAGATTCTCTTTGAAGCGAGCCTGTCGCAATATGTTGTCTTGGTCCTTGTAGTTAAGAAGTCGAGGATTATCGGATTGAGACATGCACCAGATGGTGATTTTCACATTAGCGCTCGATGTGTGCTCTCTGTTATAAAACAGGGAGAGACTGTGTCCGGGGAGAGCCACTCCAGCAGCCATTTGGTTAGGAAGTCCTCGATATTGCTGCCCTCACGTCCTTCTGGAAACCCAATGAAGTGGAGATTCCTTCCATGTCCTCCACTCTTGTTGCCAGGCCTTTCATAAGTGTCTTGAGGGTGTGAACTTTCTTTTGAAGGCCGGCCACTGTGTCATCTGCAGTGTAAATTCGGGACTCTGTCTCTGTGATCCGCTGCACAGCGTTCCGAAGGTCCTGTTGAAGGAGCATGATGTCGGAGCCAACGGCCTGATCTTGACCTCTAGAGTCTCCTGATGGCCTCCAATAGTGCCACATTATTAGGTATAGCTGCGTTGGCACCCCCGTGGCCCGGCCCATGCGACCCAGCCCCTGCAAACTTATCTATTGTACTTTGTTTGGACGCCATTCTGGTTGGTTTATCCTTGGCCATGCTGTGAGGTCACAGTTCCCTTGTGCCTGAGCTCGGCACTTTTCCTCTACAATACCATTCAAGGACAGTCACAAGCTCTTCACAGCTTTTTTATCTGAGGGAGGCGACCCGGGGGGCCACCACGTCCATAAGCCGCACTGAAACTCATCCAGCCGCTTCCATGATCCAGGCACCCCAACCTCCCCTACCAGGTGCCTTCTCCCTCACACAGACTTGTCCGTCTCCGGCAGATACTGGCCCAAGAGTTCGGGGGGGGGAGAACAAATGAATGCGACCTGGCCCCTCGCGCCACCCCTCCTGGGGCTGTTTCTGTCCCGCAGTCACCCCGGTCAGCACCCACATTTCATGTGCATATAGGAAGGTGGGGCGCAGGACCAGTCCCCCCATCGAAGGCTCACACAACGAACAGTGCAGTAGGACCCGGTGTCCCACCCCCTCCACAATCTCCTGTAGCAGGGGGATCGGCACGTCAAGCAGGCAGCGCAGAAAGGTGCCCCCGGCTCTATTTTCCCTTCATTAGGGCATTTCACTGAGACGAGCCCAATCCCCACTCGCCACCACTAGGAATATGGAAGGGGCATCCCGCAGCCCAAGGCGGCAGTAGTGCAACACCACAGCGCGGCTCAGCTCCAAGTGTATAGTCAACGCCCGGGGCCACTCCAGGGTCTCTCCACCGCTTCCAGCTGGCGGCACACCAAGCAAGACCGCCTGGCCGTCCACAGGGGCATGACCAGGCCGCCGAATCACAAATATAGCCGGCAAGCGGTAAGATCAAGGCCCCACACCCCGCTCAGTCCTCCGCCGGTCCATGATGAGCTGTCCCACATGAAAAGAAAAGGGGGTGGGCCCGGGTGCACATGGTCAACCGTCCTGTCTAGGACCCAGGGGACATCGGGGCCCACAGTCCGCAGGCCGGCTGCGGCTTGATCCAGCCGCCGAAGCTCTTGAGGCAGCGAAGATCCAGGTATGCGGGGACCCACATCGCCACCGCAGGCCACCTCACCTGTATGATCATGGCTCCTGCTACAATGCCGGCCGCCACCCAGTGTGGAAGTTGGCAGATTCCACCGACTCTTGCGAATACCTTGAACTCTCCATTTGTAGCAACTCCACCCTATTGTGCAATTTACACATCATTTATCATCCCCCTGGCACGAACGACTCCTTCACTGTCCACCTCATGGAACTTATTACTGCTAAGTTCTCCTCCAATTCCAAAGATATCTTCCTGGGTGATTTCAACCTGCATTGGAATGACCCCAAGGACCTTCTTGTCAATGCCATCAAAGACCTCCTGTCCGATCAAGCCCTGACCCAAGCCTGTTCACTCCCAACTCACTTGAAAGGGGCCATCCTTGACTGGATCATCTTCAAGGAATCAACAGTCAAGCTTATCTCCATAGACCCGTGCGACTGGTCTGACCACCACGCCATCGCATTCCTGCTACCTGGCACCCACAAGATAAGGGCACTTCAACCAGTGATTCCCAAACGCTGGATTAGAGACACTAGAAACCTGGACCACAATGAACTGAAGGCTTGCTGCAAGTCTGACCTCCACCCCCTTGCATTTCTCAACGGTCAATGGCCTTAATAATCACTACCCTGCAACTATCTCGAACATTATGGATGACCTAGCCCCACTAAAGCTAAATAGATCCCAAACCAAAGACAGGAACCCCTGGTTCACTGGACCCCTCAACAATGAGAGGAGATGCCTCCAGCAATTCGAAAGAATCTTGAGACAGGACCCCTCCGCCGCACATCTAAAACTTCTCCGCCAGGCCAGCAATGCCTACAACAAGAACATCCTTAACTCTAAAAAAGAATTTTTCAGATCCGAACTTGAGAACGCCAAGAACAGACCTCGCAAGCTCTTTGATCTGGTCAAACACCAATCCAATAAACTGGTCAAAACCTCCAAGTCTTTAATATCATCTGAGGAATTCACCTCCTTTTTCGGGGACAAAGTCGCAGCCTTAGAAAACGAACTTAGTGCCGCCACATACTCTCTATCCCTTCCTGGCTTGCCCCCTTCTCCTGCGATCGCCCCACAGACTTCACCAAAAAATCAAGCACTTTGGACTGACTTCAACCTCTATGACAAAGACTCCATATCTAAAATCCTATTGTCCCTAAACCCGAATAACCATTTCAACGACCCGCTCCCCTCCAACTGCCTAGCGGCCGTAGTCCAATCCATTATTTCTAGCTGGACTGCAATAATTAATGCCTCGCTCTAGCAGGGTTCCATTCCTGACTCTCTGAAAGCCGGCCAAGTCCTCCCCATTTTGAAAAAAACGACGCTGGATCCAGCCATGCCCAACAATGTCAGACCTATCTCCAACATCTTCCTCTTAGCCAAAGTGTTGGAGAAGTATGTACAACAGCAACTGAGACAGCACATCAATAACTTCCACCTACTCAATGACTTCCAATCTGGATTCAGACCTGGGCACAGTACTGAAACGACCATGCGCCACATCGTTGACGATGCCCTCCAAGCCCTGACCACGGAAAAACATGCCTTCTGATTCTCTTAGATCTATCTTCGGCCTTTGACACAGTCAACCACAAAAAACTAATCGAACGCCTCAAACTCAGGATGGGTTTGGATGGCTCTGTTCTAGAATGGTTTAGATCTTTCCTCCAAAACCGATCTCAGCGATTCCTAATCAACGGCAACCTATCTGCTCCCCCTTCGGTCAAGGTCGGAGTCCCTCAAGGATCAACCCTGTCCCCTACCTTCTTCAACCTTTACCTTGAACCACTTGCCGAAGTACTACGCACAGCGAATATCTCCTACCATATGTATGCTGATGACACTCAGCTCTACATCAAAGCCTCTTCTCTCGAGGATATTCTCTCCCTGAATGAGGCCCTCAAATCAACCGTCCATTGGCTCACCTCCAATCAACTTAAATTCAATGCTAAGAAAACAGAATTTCACCTAATTTCCCCTCCAAAAGCCAATCCAGAGATGCAGATATGGATCAAGGCTATCACAGCCTTAGATTGCCCACTGACCATCGTGGACTCAGCAAAATCTCTGGGAATAACCCTTGACTGCAATTTGAACATGCGAGATCACATCAACTCGATGGCCAAATCAGCCAGATTCCACTTGAGCTACCTCTTGACACTACGACCTAAAAAGCGCAGTCCAAGCGCTAGTAATCTCCAGACTAGAATATGGCTGTTCCACTCTCTCAGGTTTACCCAAGATCTCCCTGTCACCCATAAAAGCCTGCCTTAATGCCGCCGCCAGACTTCTTACAAGCCCAAAAAAAATTGCCCATATCTCTCCACACCTGAAAGCTTTGAACTGGCTTCCCTTCGAGGCCAGAATACAACTCAAACTGGGTTGCATCACACACAAGGCTTTATACTCAAACTCTCCTGCTTACCTCGCACAGAAACTTGTGGTATCCAGTGGAAGCAGAAACTCCCGTTCCGCCAGAGACCTCTTACTCCAACCTGCACGGTTCCGGAAAAAACTTTTAACCGGGCTTTCTCTGGATCCGCTCCAAGAATATGGAACTCTCTCTCTCCGACCATCAGAAGAATACCTTCTCTGGCATGTTTCAAAAAGAAGGCCAAACCCTTCCTTATGAGTAAATTCCTCTCCTAAATGCTGCCTCCTACCAATACACAGACCTTGACTAAATACCAACTAGCTCCTCCCTTCGGAATACCGAGCTACCTCTTCGAGAAATCTGGTGCCTTATCTGGAGTTACTTATATGTAAACTGTACATACGTGTCCGCTACCCTAATGTGATTCCTTGCCTATTGTACACTGCTATGTTCCCCTGTGAAGCACTCTGATACCCTAACGGGTCTAGTTTGTGCACAATAAAACAATAAAATAAAATAAAATAAAATGAGCTAGCAGTCCACAAATGATATTTTCACCCGGAGGTAGCTCAAAGCATCTTCACCTCGACTGAGGCTTCCCTTGGTTGGAAACGTTTCGCCATCGCTGGGAACGTGCAATGTTGTGATTACTGCACTCTGGAGATCCCACTAAGAGACTCTGTCTGTAGTAGGGTGTAGGCCTCCTGCACACCTTTCAGCTGCTATCCCTACTTTCTGAGCTCTGATGATAAGGAAAAATTAGGTTTACCTCATCTTTATGGAGATAAATTGGGTCAGGACAATATGGTACTTCAATCTGTTGAGCTTGAGCTTGTGCCCTCGGATCCATCTATCTCTTCAAAAGGACCTCCTATATCACCAACAGAGGGGAGTCTGACATCTCAATCTCCACAACCTACAGCTCCAGGCATAGAGATTGAGTGGTCGCAACTCAGCAGTTTTGATCTATCTGCACAAATAGTTGTTGTTCTTGCAGCTAGGTGCCCATCAACTAAATCTGTTTATATGGTCATTAGGCAAAGTTTGTGACCTGGTGTGGAGAATGTTAACTTGGCTCTCTGCAGGCAAAATGGCCTCTCTGTGGTTGACTGTTGAGCCAGTAGTGCCTGGTGAACATAAAAATGGATGCCCAAGTGGCAGGATGGCAGATGGCTAGTACTGGAACACACTTCATCAATGCCGACATGGCAGCCTGTTGGAATGAGCCTTATGGGCCTCTTTCTTGGCCAGGGTATAGCATATTTCTATGCCCAGGGTGATCCACCTGACAGGGGTGGCAACCCTGTTCTGTAGACAGTTAGGTGTGGTGGTGTCACAGGATGCTTGGTCATTTAGGTTGAAAGGGTCCTCATATTCCAATTGTCTGGACAAGCGGATGTTTTGTGAGTCTGTACTACAAGACTTCCAGGTAGAGAAATCTACAGTTGAGGAAAATATGGTTGTGGCTTCTTCTGGGCTACCTTCTCATCAATTCTAACAACCTTTCTTCTTTTTATTTGTATCTCTCTAGGATATGTTTGATTCTCTCTGTTGATCATTTAGTAACCTACCTTGCTGAATGATGTTACATGCTTTCTTTTGTGTGCTGTCTTTTCTAGGCTGTTGTTTATCGGTGCTCCGCCTATTGGAAGATCTGTCTGGAGCAATCTGCTTCTTACGTGTTTCCATCTTCTTCCACTGAGATGTCATATACAGTGAGGAATGTTAGTTTACCATTCCCCAGTGTTAACCGAAACTTAAATTACCTTGCAGCACTTCAATTGGCATGCAGTGTTGTTTACTGGGAGAAATTGGGTTGTTGGTTGAGTGGGGTGTTATCCCTGCTCAATCAACAGCCACAATCCCTGTCAGGGTGAACTGCAAAAGTCTCTAATTTAACCTGTGCCTAATCCTCTGGTAGCTTGGAACAAAAGCGATCAGGCTTAACTTAGAGGCAATGTGAAGAGTATTTATGCAGCACACAAACAACACTAAAGTGAAAACGCAACACAAGAAAAATCCCATTCCAATTTAGAAAATAGAGTACATTTTAATAAATTGTCAGCAAAACAACAAAAATCCAATCAGTAGTTATGAAGTTTTAAATGTTTTTTTTTTTTACAACTCAATTTTATTGTTGAAAGCCAATACAAATCCAACATCTCATGGGACGCTAGTAAAGGATAATGACAAGCAGCATTGATTTCAACATTTTCATAATAATGTATCTGTGTTGATATAAAACACATAAGAAAAAAGAAAAAGAGCAATAAAATTGTAACAACAAACAATAGTGCCATAACAACATCGCTGGAAGCATCCAACGATCTCGGATGTGTATATCGATACAATTTAGTACACATATAGATTATGTCTACATCCATAGCATAACAACGTACCATTAAACCAGCAATTCTTCGACATAAGAGGCTGAGGTAGAGGGAGGAGGATCTAAGTCTAGTCCCCTGTAGTCCTCCCACAACTTTTATATCTTATAATGTTTCTGGGGGCACCCTCTCGCTGTAAAGACTGGGATCTCTAGACCCATGCAAAAGTCAAGTCCTTTCTTCCAGGACGCAATCGCCGGCAGAGACTCACTCTTCCACATCCTAGCCACATCGCGCTTAGCCAGCGTGAGGCCAAGAAACAGTAAGTGGCGTTTATATCTATTGCCACCTATTCCCTCAGTGATATGAAGCATAAATAATCGAGGCATGGGTTGAATATCACAACCCAGAACCTCCGAAAGGCAAGCAGCAACCCCCCTCCAAAACCGCAACAAAGACTTACACAGCCATATGGTTTGAAAGAAGTTTCCCTCAGTCGCTCCACATCTCAAGCACTCAGGGGACGCAATAAGCCCCGCCCGCCACAGCTTATATCTGGTGAAGTACACCTGATGCAGGTACTTGAATTGGATCAGCTGCAGGCGTGCAGCTATCGCTGCTCCATGTGGAGATTCAAGCGCTTCTACCCAATCATCTTCATCTAGGGGACCCAGGTCTTGCTGCCAGGCCTCCCGTGTTTTATGAAGTGTGGTGGGGGTGTTGTTTATGAGCGTACGGTAGATCTTAGTTATTTTGTGATCCCCCATAAAGACTTTGCCCTTGATAGGGTTAAGTTCAGGTATAGTATCTTTTTGCACCAAGTATGGGGAGAGGGTATGTCTTAGCTGTAGGTACTTGTAAAATTCTGTGCGAGGCATATTAAATTCTGCCTGTATTTCTTGAAAGGACTTCAAGCTACCACCATACATAACTACCCCTATCGTGCCAATGCCAATGGCCTCCCAACCCTACAACCTGATAGCTGCATTACTTGGGACAGCTGATCATTGCGCCATAGGGGGGGTCTCCCTCATCAGTTTCCCCCTCCAGCCCATTGCACACAGCACTCGTTTCCACACCTCAAATCCCATCCTGGTCGCTGGAGGTAGCGCCTTCAGCGGTGGCCCGTAATACAGGATCTGGTGTACCTACATGGCCTGCATGCGCCAACGCTCCACTGCATTTGCTGGGTCCCTACAATCTCCATACCACCAGTCGTTAAGGAATAATATGTGTGAGGCTGAATGATAGGCCTGAACACCTGGGGTGGCAATACCCCCACTATAAGTAGATTGACAACAGGTTCTCAGAGCGACACGCGCCGCTCCTCCCGCCCAAAGAAAGTGAGTGAAGATCGTGTTTAATTGCCCGGAAAAAAGTCAGCTGTATGTAGTAAGGGTGGTTCTGTAGCTGATAAAGTAAGTGGGCTAGGACACCATTTTGAAAATGACAGATCTGCCAAGTAGGGAGAGCGACAGGTGAAACCACACGCGGATCTGGTCTGCCGTCTGCGTCCACAGAGGGGCCACATTTCTATCCCACAAAAGAGATTGAGATGTGGATAGAAACACCCCCAAAGATTTAAAGCCATCCGGAGCTATAGTAACTGCTTGCGACCAAGAGCCCAACTGTTCTCCTCCACGCAGCAGCCACAGATATGATTTGCTACTGTTCATGTAAAGGCCGGAGGTCTCCACTAATATCTGCATAACTCTAAGCAGATGCGGGCCGGTCACATCCGGTCTGATGAGGAAGAACAGAACGTTGTCCGTGTATAATGAGATGCTGACGGTCAGTCACCTCCCTCGACCACTCAAAGCCCTTGATCTGGGCATCCTTCCTCACCCACGCCTTCAATGGTTCCATGGCCAAGGATAACAAGTAGGGGGATAGGGGCAGCCCTGGCGAGTACCCCGCACAATAACAAACCTGCCCAAGATGGAATCTGCTATCCTGACAGTCGCCAATAGGTCAGTGTATAACAGTCTAATGAATGTTAGCAGGCGTGGGCCAATGTTTAAGCAACTGAGCAGGGCGAAGATATAGACCCAACTGAGCGAGTCGAAAGCTTTGTCCATGTCGGCCAGAAGTAATGCCGCAGGCTCCCCCAATTCGTCCACCTCTGCTTTAGCATTGTGTGCTCTGCAGATATTATGGTGTGTAGCCCGGCCGGGCATAAATCCCGCTTGATCAGGATGTATAAGGTCTGAAATGTACAGAACAAGGTGATTTGTGATTACCTTGGCTACTAGCTTGGCTTCCACATTTAGGAGCAAGATCGGATGATAGGACGAATGGAGTTCTGGTGGGCGACATGATTTGAGGAAGACTACTATTTCTGCATGTCTGCAGTCTTGCGGGAGGCAACCGTCTTCAGCTGCTGCATTAAGGGCCGCCCGGTACGGTGCCAGTAGCTGGAACTGGTTATATTTGAGAAATTTGCAGGGGAAGCCATTAGGGACTGGTGCCTTGCCCGAGTTCATGCTAAATAAGGCTGCGTGTATCTCATCTACTGACAGCGGGGCATCTAAAACGTCCCGTGCCGTGTCCAAGAGGGACCGTGGGGGAAGATCATCCATGAATTTACATAGAACGTCAGCAGACGTCTCCCGGGAAGCATATAGGCTGGCAAAATAGGAAGCAAAACTAGATGCTATGTACCGTGGATCCGTAAGGGCCACCCCTTCAGCATCCTGTATTATTGGGGTGGCCAGGAGCTGCACCTATCGCTGACACAATCGATGTAGCATGGCCCTCGACTAGTCACCCTACTGGTGTATCCGGCTGCGCGTTGTAAGCCAGTAAAGCCGTGCCTCATCTAGGAGCTCGCTTGCATATGTTTGTTGAGCACTAAGCAGCTGCCTATGTGCAGCCCTCCCCCCGGACCTCCGACTACTACGTTCCAGATCAACCAGTCTGGCTTCGGCCTGAATAAATGTCTCTTGACATTGTCTACGCCTAGCTGCGCAAAAGCTATGTCTATCCCTCTAAGCGTAGGCTTCATAGACTCCCATAATGTCATAGGGGATGAGACTGTCCCGGCATTGAGTGAAAGGTAGTCAGTAATAGATGTGTGGATTTGCAGCCGATACTGCTTATCCTGGAGGAGCCAGGGTGAGAGCCACCAAGGGAACAAAGACTGCCTCGGGCCCAAGGTCAGCTGTATAGATACAGGTGAGTGATCCGATAAACCGTGTGGCAATATCTCGGCAGATTTTAATCTATGGGAATAGATTTCTAATATAAACAGATAATCAATGCGAGAAAATGACTCAGGCACGCTGGAAAAATATGGGTATTCTTGGGCACTTGGGTGTACAGCCCGCCAGGAGTCTATCCAACTCATGCCCTGAATCATGGGCAACAGTTTAAATTCTCGGGTCGCAGGTGGCCTCCCTCCTCTACGCCATCTATCAAGCGCCAGACACAGCACATCATTCCAATCGCCTCCCACTTCTGTGAATCCCGACGGGATCTCGGTCCATAGTGCTGTCAATCTCTCTATCAAGTTCCATGTCAAAGGAGGGGGGGCGTACACGCTACCAAGGACCAGAGGTTCATCATATAGCGATCCAGAGGCCACAATATATCTCCCCTGAGGGTCAGACCATGACTTACTGTGGACAAAGGGTACTCTGCAATGAATGAGGATCACAACACCTCGGGAACCCCTGTTAAACTCAGAATGAAAGATCTGGCAAAACCGAAGCATGCCAAGTGGGGTGTCTTGGTTCCCAATAGGTGGGTTTCCTGTAATGATAGGACATCTGCTCTGTATCGCTTTTGCTTGTCGCAGCACCGCCCGCTTAATTTTGTCTAAGAGACAACGAATATTCCAGCTGACCATTCTGAGCTCCTGACCCTCGGGCATTCCCCAATTACGTGACTCGCCTGACATGGGACTCGCACTAAAAGGTGATGGCCATAGATGTGGTTGACGTGTCCAAGACCGTGTACCAGTAAAGTGAAATGACACTAACCCAAAATAATTACAACAACAACTCCCAGCCCACCTCCCCCCACCCCAATACCTTTTGAACATAGAAGTATCTATCTTGGCATGCAGTGCAGTCGACCCCAAACGGGGGGTGGTAGCAACATGCACCGATTGATCCCCTGAAACAATCCACTACACATCTTAGTGTCTTACAGCAGAGGAGATCCGGTACGTAGTAGCCCAAGTGTATGTGACATCCCATAATGGGAGCAGTTCGCAGCAATAGAAGATCAAAAACGCATTCAGGATGCAGCTGGCCCGGTTGGTCTTCTGTCGCGCGCCGGCGAGACCGGCTATGGGTACCGGAACGCTTCTTAGAGTGCAGAGCTGTTTTTTAACTGCCCCCAGAGAATCGTGCCCACAGCCCCCCGAGAAAGAGTCAAGAGTCAAGTCTAGGGGTGGTATGTGGCTTTGGTTTGATAGTCTAGTCGGTCCAGCGAAATGCCTCTTCAGGTATTTCAAAGAAGTGAGTCTTTGACTGGTAGATCCCTCTAAGGCGGGCAGGGAAGAGCAGTGATTATTGGATCTTGAGGCTGCGGAGATGTGCCTTCGCCTCCGTGAATGATTGCCTGCGCTGCTGCAGTCTAGTATAGTCAGGGTCAGACAGCAGCCTGATTCTTCTCGATCTCAGCGCTGCGTTCGACACTGTAGCTCATCACACCCTGCTACAGTGTCTGAGGGAAAGTGGAGTGACTGGGAGAGCATGGTCATGGCTGGAATCCTTCCTCCATGACCGTAACTTTTATGTGGCACAGGGTGTTTACAGGTCAGAGGTTCTGGACCTAAGGCAAGGTGTCCCCCAGGGATCCAGCCTCAGCCTACCCTATTCAATTTGTACGTAGCGCCGGTGGCTGCTATCACTGAGCAGTATGGGGTAGAGGTGGTAACCTATGCCGATGATACTCAGCTGGTTGTGGCTTTGTCGCAGCCAGCTGAGCATGCAGCCAACAGATTCGCATCCTGTCTTCAAGATCTGGCAGGATGGATGGCAAAAAACTGTCTGAGGTTGAACGGGGACAAAACCGAGGTGCTCATTGTTGGTAAGTCCCCCTCGGTGTGGACCTCTGCCTGGTGGCCTCAGGATTTGGGCCCATTACCTGTCCCCAAAGAACATGTGAAGAACCGGGGCATATGGCTGGACTCCAGAATGTCCTATGATCACCACACTCGGCATGTTGCAGGGACGTGCTTCGGAATCCTCCGCAGTCTAAGAAAGACACTTGACCTTCTCCCAGCGTCTGCCAGAGGTGCCCTGGTCCATGCCTTGGTGACATCGAGGCTGGACTACGGGAATTTCCTCTACCTGGGAGCAAATGCGAGATGCATTTTAAGATTGCAGCGTATCCAGAACACAGCGGCGCGACTAGTGCTACAGCTCCCCAGGAGATCTTCCTCTAAAAGAGCCTTGGAGACGCTGCACTGGCTCCCTGTTAGGGAACGCATAGAATTTAAAGCACTCTGTATTAGCCACAGGATTGCCCATGGAAAGGGGCCGGGTTTTCTGCGCAATCTGCTTCTTCCTTACAAGCCTATCCGGCTCCTACGTTCCATGGGCGCAGGCCTGTTCCTGGTTCCTAGAATCAACAGGGCAAGAATGGGAGGGCGTTCCTTTCGCTTCTTAGCCGCACGAAGATGGAACTCCCTTCCACAGAAGCTCCGTCTGGAGCCTTCTGAGGCACTGTTCCGGAAAGAATTGAAAACTTTTCTGTTTCCAAAATCCTAAACTAATGGCGCAGGTCTTGCGTCACCTCCTCCAGCTACTTCTTAGTCTTGATAGCGTGGGGACACACCGATAGGTGTAACCAGGCGCTTTAAAAATTCAGAATTATTATTTAATTATTTTATTATTATAGTCCGGAAAGATCATAATGCGTTGGGAATCAAAAAACAGATTCTCTTTGAAGCGAGCCTGTCGCAATATGTTGTCTTGGTCCTTGTAGTTAAGAAGTCGAGGATTATCGGATGGAGACATGCACCAGATGGTGGTTTTCACATTAGCGCTCGATGTGTGCTCTCGGTTATAAAACAGGGAGAGACTGTGTCCGGGAAGAGCCACTCCAGCAGCCATTTGGTTAGGAAGTCCTCGATATTGCTGCCCTCGCGTCCTTCCGGAAACCCAATGAAGTGGAGATTACTTCCATGTCCTCCACTCTTGTTGCCAGGCCTTTCATAAGTGTCTTGAGGGTGTGAACTTTCTTTTGAAGGCCGGCCACTGTGTCATCTGCAGTGGAAATTCGGGACTCTGTCTCCGTGATCCGCTGCACAGCGTTCCGAAGGTCCTGTTGAAGGAGCATGATGTCGGAGCCAACGGCCCGATCTTGACCTCTAGAGTCTCCTGATGGCCTCCAATAGTGCCACATTATTAGGTATAGCTGCGTTGGCACCCCCGTGGCCCAGCCCCTGCGACACAGCCCCTGCAAACTTATCTATTGTACTTTGTTTGGATGCCATTCTGGTTGGTTTATCCTTGGCCATGCTGTGAGGTCACAGTTCCCTTGTGCCTGAGTTCGGCACTTTTCCTCTACAATACCATTCAAGGACAGTCACAAGCTCTTCACAGCTGTTTTTACCTGAGGGAGGCAACCCGGGGGGCCACCACGTCCATAAGCCGCACTGAAACTCATCCAGCCGCTTCCATGATCCAGGTGCCCCAACCTCCCCTACCAGGTGCCTTCTCCCTCACACAGACTTGTCCGTCTCTGGCAGATACTGGCCCAAGAGTTCGGGGGGGGGAGAACAAATGAATGCGACCTGGCCCCTCGCGCCACCCCTCCTGGGGCTGTTTCTGTCTTGCAGTCACCCCGGTCAGCACCCACATTTCATGTGCATATAGAAAGGTGGGGCACAGGACCAGTCCCCCCATCGAAGGCTCACACAACGAACAGTGCAGTAGGACCCGGTGTCCCACCCCCTCCACAATCTCCTGTAGGAGGGGGATCGGCACGTCAAGCAGGCAGCGCAGAAAGGTGCTCCGGGCTCTATTTTCCCTTCATTAGGGCATTTCACTGTGACGAGCCCAACCCCCACTCGCAACCACTAGGAATATGGAAGGGGCATCCCGCAGCCCAAGGCAGCAGTAGTGCAACACCACAGCGCGGCTCAGCTCCAAGTGTACAGTCAACGCCCGGGGCCACTCCAGGGTCTCTCCACCGCTTCCAGCTGGCGGCACACCAAGCAAGACCGCCTGGCCGTCCACAGGGGCACGACCAGGCCGCTGAATCACAAATTTAGCCGGCAAGCGGTAAGATCAAGGCCCCACACCCCGCTCAGTCCTCCCCAGGTCCATGATGAGCTGTCCCACATGAAAAGAAAAGGGGGTGGGCCCGGGTGCACACGGTCAACCGTCCTGTCTAGGACCCAGGGGACATCGGGACCCACAGTCCTCAGGCCCGCCGTGGTTTGAACCAGCCGCCGAAGCTCTTGAGGCAGCGAAGATCCAGGTATGCGGGGGCCCACGTCGCCACGGCAGGCCACCTCACCTGTATGATCACGGCTCCTGCTACATTGCCGGCCGCCACCCAGTGTGGAAGTTGGCAGAGATCACTGTTAGCATGAGCTGAAGCTATTTTGTCTGTGGCCTCCATTTCAAAGAAGCCATGTGTTTGCCATGTGCTTCCCCATCGACACTGTTGCCTGCCTCTCTATTATGACTGAGACATCATCTATAGTTAACTCCTTCAGCACTGAGCCAGAGCACTGCGCATGCTCAGAAAGGCCTGTAGCTGCTAGAATGCACCTGTCTAAAATGTAACTGTCAGGCTATTTTAACTGATGTTAGCAATTATTTAACTCCTCCCACTCTGTTGACTAAGTGATTCTAATGTACCCTTATATGTGAGTAGCTATTCGCGTGTATACTTGTACCACCTCTTTTTGAACCTTCACGCTTACTCAGCTACAAACTGGCCATAAAAGGCCCATGGTTTCTGTACTCCATGATTATTATTATTATAGGGGTTTGTAAAGCGCCTGGTGATGCCTCCCGGCGTGTCCCCGCGCTGTGGAGAGAGAGTTTTAGGAGGGTGGAACCAAAAAGACAAGCAATTAGAGAGTGAATAGATAGGTTTTCAGCAATTTTCGAAAGGATGCCTCATTTTTATCTCGTCTGATGTTCATGGGGAGGGTATTCCAATTTTTAGCTGCACGAGTGCGAAAGGATCTGCCTCCCATTCTAGCTTTTTTTGGGAGTGTTGTTTTGAGCAGACCAGTTCCCTTGGAGCGTAGGGATCTGCTAGGCTCATAGAGTAAGGCTAGATCAGACATGTAGGAGGGGGCTTTGTGATGGATAATCCTATGGCACCAGAGGAGTGCTTTGAATTGTATCCTCTTACTAATGGGCAGCCAGTGGAGGGTAGCCAGGGAGGGTCTGGAAGGAGCTCTGCGGGGGAGTCTTAGCACTAGACGGGCAGCAGAATTTTGCAAGACTTGTAACTTCCTGATGTTTTTTTCGGAAGTGCCCAGCAGCAGCACGTTCCCATAGTCTATTCGGGATGTAATAAGTGCCTGAGTCATAGTGCGCCTGGAATTCAATGGGAGCAGGTCTAGGGTGCGATTAAGGGATTTCATGACTCCAAAGCACTTACCTACTGTTTTTTTGACGTGGCTGTCATAGGAGAGCTTGTTGTCTATCCAGACACCCAAGTTCTTAGCTTCCTGACTGGGAGTAGGTGCGGGTCCTAGACAGGTAGGCCACCAGTCTTTGGTCCATTTTGTATTGTTCCCTCCTATTATGAGCACCTCAGTTTTTGTACCATTTAATTTGAGGCAATGTTCGGTCATCCAGGCAGCAAGCTTGCACATGCAGGATTTGAAATTGTCAGCCTCGGAGGAGGGCGCTTGGGACAGGGAGATCAAGAGTTGAGTATCGTCGGCGTAAGAGACAAGCTCTACGCCGAACGATTGGACCACCTCTGCCAATGGTGCCATGTACAGGTTGAACAGGGTGGGACTCAGGGCAGAGCCCTGAGGTACCCCCTGTTCTAATGTCATGCTGTCTGAGAGGAAAGTTCCTCTTTGGACCTGAAAACTTCTATTAGTAAGGAAGGCTTTCATCCATCCCAGGGCCTCTTTAGTGACCCCCGCTCTGTTTAGACACTGTAGCAAGATTTTGTGTGCTACAGTGTCAAACGCGGCACTGAGGTCCAGCATGATCAGGGCCATGGTTTTGCCCTCGTCGGCTCCTTCCCGCAGAGTTTCAGTTGCTCTCAAGAGTGCTGTCTCTGTGGAGAAGCTCGATCTGAAGCCCGACTGTGACGGATGAAAGGCATTTTGGGCCTCAAGTTGAGCCATAAGTTGGACATTGGCTACTTTCTCTGCTAGTTTAGCGAGATAGGGCAGCAGGGAAATAGGACGTAGATTCTCCAATATGTCCTGACTCATGTTAGGTTTTTTTTTAATGGGGAACACTATGGCTTTTTTCCATTCTACAGGTAAACATGCCGTGGAAAAAGATATCTGGAGCATATGTCTGAAATGGGGCTCTAAGACCGAGAGGCTAGCAGCTAAGATTTTGGGTGGCGCGGGATCTCGAGGAGATCCGGATTTGATACTTTTACAAATTTTTATCAGTGTTTCAGTGGGAGGGACAGAAAACATACATAGACAAGATTGTGTGTGTACGTGGTCTTCATTCTCTGTAAAGTCAATGCCAGGTTTTATATTACTAGAGAAATTCGCATATATGTTTGTGATTTTACCAGAGAAATATTTAGCAATTTTATTGCAGGTTTCCACTGAATCATTATGGGAAGTGGAGTTGGAGTCGATTATAGAGATTTCTTTGTAAATCTGGAAGAGCTCCTTCGAGGAGTTTTCAGCTTCCAGAATTCGTTTATTATAGTGAGATGCCTTGAATAGGCGTACCTTTTTATTATATTCTTTTTGCGTTGCTTTATATCGGGCTTTGATTTCAGGGCAGAAATTAAGGCGCCATTCTCTTTCAAGCTTTTTACAAGCCGTTTTAGCAAACTGGAGCTCCTGACTGAACCACGGGGCCGTTTTTTTTGTTCTCGTGGCATTAATTACAGTACGAATAGGGGCAGTAATGTCCAGTGCTTTCGTGATGCAGTCTTGTGGGTGATCATATGCTGTCTCACAATCGGATCCTTTAGGAGGGCCCTCATCATGGATAATTTTTATAAAAGAGTCAGTAGAGAAATTTTTCCATTTCCTGCGTTTATATCGCTGTGAGCTTTGTTTGTGATGCTCAGTCCCTTCAAGTTGGAGTAGTATAGGGATAATGAAGTGATCGGACCAAGGTACTGGCTGGGGAGATAGGGTCTGAACTCCCTTCCAGTTTCCAAATACAGGGTCTAATAGATGTCCTTGTTGGTGTGACGGATCGTTGTTTTTTAACTCTAGTTGTAGGGAGAGTAGCTCAGATTTAATGTCAGCCGCCTCTTTGTCGAGGGGGTCGTCAAAATGGACATTTAAGTCGCCTAGCACTACTATTCGTGTTTTTCTGAGCGCTAGATGGGTTAAGGCTTCCATGAGATTAGGAGTAAAATCATAGAGCCTCCCAGGGGGGCGGTACACAAGGATGCCTGAGAGAGAGTGATTCGGTCCAGTAATGATGGTAAAGGAGGCCGCTTCACTATGGTCAACCGAGATAGGAGAGAGGGTGCATTCTAGAGGAGCTTTAGTAGCAATAGCAATACCCCCACCTCTACCATCCTTCCTGTCCAATCTGGAGAGGGAGTAGCCGGGAGGTAGGGCCTGGATAATGTCAGGGTCTGAGTATTCATCCAGCCATGTTTCCGTAAGAAACAGGATGTTGATTTTATCATCCTCGAGTAAGTGAAAGATTTCTAAACGATGTTTTCGAAGAGATCTGCAGTTAATCAGGGCAGCCTTTAATGTGTTTGTAGCACTAGTAGTGGTTACATTAATATCTGGGGCAAATGTGCATGAGGTACAATTTTCTAGCGATAAAGCATACATAGAATGTTTGCAGCATGAGGGGGTGTTGGGCTGAATATCCAGCAAATCTTGTCTGCCATACCTGATGATGGTAGATATAGGTGAGCCAGGGTTAGTGGCCCCGCGCCCCGTCCGGCCGCGGACGGGAGCAGACGGGCTAGACTTTGGCTCGACTTCGGCGCGCTTCCGGCGCGCCCGCTGCACGCGTCCGCTGCGCGGACGCTGACCAAAGCACATTTATAGCGTAGGGAAAGGTCGCTAGAGCGCTGACCTGTGATCCCTGAGCCTGGAAGTGCAGGGCTCCTCCTCACCCTCCGCATCAAACGCCCATGATTGGACGCGGCGGACCGGGGCGGGAGTGGGCGAAAACAAACAGCCTGAAGGTGTGGTGCAAAGCTAACAAGTACAGTCAGGTAAACAAACACTGAAACGTATTTAAAATAGCCTTAATCGCTAAGTTAAAACAGAGCCGCTATAAGAACAGCGCGAAACAGTGTGAGTGACAGCGGTTAAGCGCTAAGTGGGAAAGAGCTCGCCTCTGTCACCGGCAACACTCTCCTCCACAGCGCGAACTAATACAGCTGACCTTTAAGTAGACTTCCACACCCAGCATCGCTAGAGCGCTGACCTGTGATCCCTGAGCCCGGAAGTGCAGGGCTCCTCCTCACCCTCCGCATCAAACGCCCATGATTGGACGCGGCGGACCGGGGCAGGAGTGGGCGAAAACAAACAGCCTGAAGGTGTGGTGCAAAGCTAACAAGTACAGTCAGGTAAACAAACACTGAAACGTATTTAAAATAGCCTTAATCGCTAAGTTAAAACAGAGCCGCTATAAGAACAGCGCGAAACAGTGTGAGTGACAGCGGTTAAGCGCTAAGTGGGAAAGAGCTCGCCTCTGCCACCGGCAACACTCTCCTCCACAACGCGAACTAATACAGCTGACCTTTATGTAGACTTCCACACCCAGCGTCGCTAGAGCGCTGACCTGTGATCCCTGAGCCCGGAAGTGCAGGGCTCCTCCTCACCCTCCGCATCAAACGCCCATGATTGGACGCGGCGGACCGGGGCGGGAGTGGGCGAAAACAAACAGCCTGAAGGTGTGGTGCAAAGCTAACAAGTACAGTCAGGTAAACAAACACTGAAACGTATTTAAAATAGCCTTAATCGCTAAGTTAAAACAGAGCCGCTATAAGAACAGCGCGAAACAGTGTGAGTGACAGCGGTTAAGCGCTAAGTGGGAAAGAGCTCGCCTCTGCCACCGGCAACACTCTCCTCCACAGCGCGAACTAATACAGCTGACCTTTATGTAGACTTCCACACCCAGCGTCGCTAGAGCGCTGACCTGTGATCCCTGAGCCCGGAAGTGCAGGGCTCCTCCTCACCCTCCGCATCAAACGCCCATGATTGGACGCGGCGGACCGGGGCGGGAGTGGGCGAAAACAAACAGCCTGAAGGTGTGGTGCAAAGCTAACAAGTACAGTCAGGTAAACAAACACTGAAACGTATTTAAAATAGCCTTAATCGCTAAGTTAAAACAGAGCCGCTATAAGAACAGCGCGAAACAGTGTGAGTGACAGCGGTTAAGCGCTAAGTGGGAAAGAGCTCGCCTCTGCCACCGGCAACACTCTCCTCCACCTGAACTGCCTCATACATTGCCCGAGGGTTATGTATCGATGTAGTCCCACTCATGAGTGTTAATAAATACTTTCTTGGTATTACAGCTTCCGTGCCAATCTCTATTTTGTTAGTCCGAGGACTCGAGTATGCAGAAGGGCGAACGTCTGCACCAGTGGGCCCCTGAAAAGGCACACTCCCACACCAGGATCAGCGCCCAAGTCTCCACTCACCAGTCACGTAGCACGGGGAATCACCAGCCTCGCTGCACAGGCCGCACCCCACCGAGTCCCGTAGCGCACGCCACTAACCTGATCATCACTCAAGGACCAGCAGCAAGTGTCTGTAAGGCGCCGCAGAGTCTCCTCCAGCGTAGCCCTTGGTTAATGTTGAGCTACATGGAGCTCGGCCACGGCGCGTCCTCCATATTAGACCGCCAAGCCACGCCCCCCGAATTTTTTAAGTTTAAGGTAAAAGCTAGCACATAAAAGGTCTAAGTGCCAACCGTGGATATCTAAAAACCGAGTCAAAGTTGAAAAATATGGCTGACTGTGATGGAGCGTGACTGGGATACAAAAAGGGGATTGAACCCGGTCAGAGATTACCTGTGGACGTAGAAGAATTTTCACACAAAAAAGTCACTGAGAAGGTATAAGTTCTGTGGGGAAAGGCTGCAGTCAGTGTTTGAGAAGGAAGGATTGTCATCTGGGAGTCACTGGAAGATTATGAACATTTCTGCGTTCCTGCTTAGTCTAACATCTCCAGTGGGATGAGGCTGTTACCAACAAGAGTTCCACAGTCCCAAGTTTTGGCTTTTGGCTATCTGGGCACCTTAAGTTCCTCCACCAAGGGCCCAGGACTTCAGGTGCACCCTTTTGGGGATAGGATTCACTTTGGCTGGACCCGGGTGTGGATTCAAGATGGTTGGAGCCTTTTCTGTCCCTGAAGCTCGGATCAGGAAACCAACCCACTAGTGACTGAAGTCACTCTGGTAGTCATGGGTTCAGGTGTAGAAGCAGGACTCAAGTAGCAGGGAAGGCCTCTGAGGGTTCAAGGCAGGATTCAGGCACCAAAGCAGTCCTTCCAGGTGCAGGAAAGCAGTCTTGTGGAGTACACCACAGCAAGGAGTCTTCTGAGAGTCCTTCTGCATATTCAGGAGGTTAACTGAATAGTGAGTCTGAGGGTCCTATTTTTATAGCTAGTGCCTTCTTTGAAGCAGGGGTGAGTTTCTAAAGAATTTCCTTTGAAGTTTCCTGTTTCTTCTGCCCTGGCACCTGGTTGTTTGAATGAACAATGCAGGAGTGACAAGTCATTTGATTGAAGGGATGCAAAGCCTATTCAATTGCAAGTGGAGATGTGCTTGCTCTGCCCACCCCCCCAAATCCTGTCAGTTGACGGCCCATCAGGGGCCATCCACGCATACCTAATCCCTCTATTGTGTGACTCTGTGGGAAGAATAATCAAAGTCCAACTGCCAGCTACACCCAGATACGTGAACCAGAAACAGGCTGCAGGCAAACAATAGGGCAGGAAAAGGCCAACTTTCTGAAAGTGCTACGCAAACAAATGAAGGCCGGAATGCTGAATAAGTCGTACATTCACCCCCAATCAAGACATCTGGGTTAAATCCATTGTTCTTTTGCTCACCCTGCCACCCCAGTTTAGACTCAGCCATATGCAAATCAGTCTTGGCCCTGTGCCTCATGGAAACAGTCCAGACCGAACTGCCAAGCCAGGTCCACCCTGGATCGATAACAAGCATCCTGGGACTGGTTTCTGGGTATTACCCTTCATCAGCCAGGATAGCTTGAATCCAGTGGCACAGTGAGCAAGGGACCCACGTCTGGGCATACCCATCCCACTTAGGGTGAAAAGTGCTATGCAAACCAATGATGGATGGATTGTTGAATAAATCATACATTCACCCCCAGTCAAGAGATCTGGGTTAAATCCATTGTTCTTTTGCTCACCATGCCACCCCAGTTTAGACTCAGCCATATGCAAATCAGTCTTGGCCCTGTGCCTCATGGAAACAGTCCAGACCGAACTGCCAAGCCAGGTCCACCCTGGATCGATAACAAGCATCCTGGGACCGGTTTCTGGGTATTACCCTTCATCAGCCAGGATAGCTTGAATCCAGTGGCACAGTGAGCAAGGGACCCACGTCTGGGCATACCCATCCCACTTAGGGTGAAAAGTGCTATGCAAACCAATGATGGATGGATTGTTGAATAAATCATACATTCACCCCCAGTCAAGAGATCTGGGTTAAATCCATTGTTCTTTTGCTCACCATGCCACCCCAGTTTAGACCCAGCCCTATGCAAATCAGTCCTGACCCTGTTCATCATGGGAACAGTTCAGACCGAACTGCCAAGCCAGGTCCTCCCTGGACTGGAAACAAGGAACCTGGGACCGGTTTCTGGGTATTACCCTTCATCAGCCAGGCTAGCTTGAATCCAGTGGCACAGTGAGCAAGGGACCCATTGCTGGGCATACATACCCATCCCACTTAGGGTGAAAAGTGGTACACAACAAATGATGGATGGTAAGCCGAATAAATCATACATTCACCCCAGTCAAGAGATCTGGGTTAAATCCATCATTATTTTGCTCAACATACCACCCGAGTTTAGACCCAGCCGTATGCAAATCAGTCTTGACCCTGTGCCTCATGGGAACTGTCCAGACTGAACTGCCAAGCCAGGTCCTCCCTGGACTGGAAACAAGCACCCTGGGACTGGTTTATGGGTATTACCCTTCATCAGCCAGGCTAGCTTGAATCCAGTGCCACAGTGAGCAAGGGACCAACATCTGGGCGTACCCATCCCACTTAGGGTGCAAAGAGCAACACAAACAAATGATCGACGGAATGCTGAATAAATCATACATTCACCCCCAGTCGAGAGATCTGGGTTAAATCCATTGTTCTTTTTCTCACCATGGCACCCCAGTTTAGACTCAGCCATATGCAAATCAGTCTTGACCCTGTGCCTCATGGGAACATTCAGACCGAACTGCCAAGCCAGTTCCTCCCTGGACCAGAAACAAGCATCCTGGGACTGGTTTCTGGGTATTACCCTTAATCAGCCAGGTTAGCTTGAATTCAGTGGCACAGTGAGCAAGGGACCCACATCTGGGCATACCATCCCACTTAGGGTAAAAAGTGCTCCGCAACCAAATGATGGATGGAATGCTGAATAAATTATACATTCACCCCCAGTCAAGAGATCTGGGTTAAATCCATCCTTCTTTTGCTCACCATGCCACCGAGTTTAGACCCAGCCATATGCAAATGAGTCTTGACCCTGTGCCTCATGGGAACAGTCCAGACCGAACTGCCAAGCCAGGTCCTCCCTGGACTGGAAACAAGCACCCTGGGACTGGTTTCTGGGTATTACCCTTCATCAGCCAGGCTAGCTTGAATCCAGTGCCACAGTGAGCAAGGGACCAACATCTGGGCGTACCCATCCCACTTAGGGTGCAAAGTGCAACACAAACAAATGATGGACGGAATGCTGAATAAATCATACATTCACCCCCAGTCCAGAGATCTGGGTTAAATCCATTGTTCTTTTTCTCACCATGGCACCCCAGTTTAGACCCAGCCATATGCAAATCAGTCTTGACCCTGTGCCTCATGAGAACAGTCCAGACCGAACTGCCAAGCCAGGTCCTCCCTGGACTGGAAACAAGCATCCTGGGACCGGTTTCTGGGTATTGCCCTTAATCAGCCAGGTTAGCTTGAATTCAGTGGCACAGTGAGCAAGGGACCCACGTCTGGGCATACCATCCCACTTAGGGTAAAAAGTGCTACGCAACCAAATGATGGACGGAATGCTGAATAAATCATACATTCACCCCCAGTCAAGAGATCTGGGTTAAATCCATCCTTCTTTTGCTCACCATGCCACCGAGTTTAGACCCAGCCATATGCAAATGAGTCTTGACCCTGTGCCTCATGGGAACAGTCCAGACCGAACTGCCAAGCCAGGTCCTCCCTGGACTGGAAACAAGCACCCTGGGACTGGTTTCTGGGTATTACCCTTCATCAGCCAGGCTAGCTTGAATCCAGTGCCACAGTGAGCAAGGGACCAACATCTGGGCGTACCCATCCCACTTAGGGTGCAAAGTGCAACACAAACAAATGATGGACGGGATGCTGAATAAATCATACATTCACCCCCAGTCCAGAGATCTGGGTTAAATCCATTGTTCTTTTTCTCACCATGGCACCCCAGTTTAGACCCAGCCATATGCAAATCAGTCTTGACCCTGTGCCTCATGAGAACAGTCCAGACCGAACTGCCAAGCCAGGTCCTCCCTGGACTGGAAACAAGCATCCTGGGACCGGTTTCTGGGTATTACCCTTAATCAGCCAGGTTAGCTTGAATTCAGTGGCACAGTGAGCAAGGGACCCACGTCTGGGCATACCATCCCACTTAGGGTAAAAAGTGCTACGCAACCAAATGATGGACGGAATGCTGAATAAATCATACATTCACCCCCAGTCAAGAGATCTGGGTTAAATCCATCCTTCTTTTGCTCACCATGCCACCGAGTTTAGACCCAGCCATATGCAAATGAGTCTTGACCCTGTGCCTCATGGGAACAGTCCAGACCGAACTGCCAAGCCAGGTCCTCCCTGGACTGGAAACAAGCACCCTGGGACTGGTTTCTGGGTATTACCCTTCATCAGCCAGGCTAGCTTGAATCCAGTGCCACAGTGAGCAAGGGACCAACATCTGGGAGTACCCATCCCACTTAGGGTGCAAAGTGCAACACAAACAAATGATGGACGGGATGCTGAATAAATCATACATTCACCCCCAGTCGAGAGATCTGGGTTAAATCCATTGTTCTTTTTCTCACCATGGCACCCCAGTTTAGACCCAGCCATATGCAAATCAGTCTTGACCCTGTGCCTCATGGGAACAGTCCAGACCGAACTGCCAAGCCAGGTCCTCCCTGGACTGGAAACAAGCATCCTGGGACCGGTTTCTGGGTATTACCCTTTATCAGCCAGGCTAGCTTGAATCCAGTGGTACAGTGAGCAAGGGGCCCACATCTGGGCATACCCATTCCACTTAGGGTGAAAAGTGCTACACAAGCAAATGATGGACGGAATGCTGAATGAATCATACATTCACCCCCAGTCGAGAGATCTGAGTTAAATCCATTGTTCTTTTGCTCACAATGTCGCTGCGGTTTAGACCCAGCCATATGCAAATCAGTCTTGACCCTGTGCCTCATGGGAACAGTCCAGACCAAGCTGCCAAGTCAGGTCCAGGCATAGGTCCTTTGCTCTCCATGCCACTAGAGTCAAGCTATCTTGGCTGATGAGGGGTGAAACCCCGAAACCGGTCCTAGGATGCTTGTTTCCAGTCCAGAGAGGATCTTGCCTGACAGTTCGGGCTGGACTGTTCCCATTGGGTGCAGGGTCAAGACTGATTTGCATATGGCTTGGTTCAAACTGGAATGGCATGGGGAGCAAAAAAAAGATGGATTTAGGCCCAGATCTCTGTACTGGGGTGAATGTATGACATTGTTTTGCATTCTGTCCATCAATTGTTGTTTTTGCATTTGTCACCCCAAGTGGGACGGGTTTGCCCATACGTGGGTCACGTGCTCTCCATGCCACTGGAGTCAAGCTAACCTGGCTGGTGAAGGGTGAAACCATGAAACCGGTCCTAGGATGCTTGTTTCCAGTCCAGGGAGGACCTGGCCTGGCAGTTCGGGCTGGATTGTTCCCATTGGGAGCAGGGTTAAGAATGGTTTGCCTATGGTTTGGTTCAAACTGGAATGGCATGGGGAGCAAAAAAACGAGGGCTTTAGGTCCAGAGCTCTGTACTGGGGTGAATGTATGACATTGTTCTGCTTTCTGTTCATCAATTGTTGTATTTGCAACTTTCTGAAAGTGGCATTTTCTAAATTGTAACTTAATATCCAACTTTACCATTAATGGGGATTTTTAATTAACATTTCTCAAATACCAAACATAAAGTATTTACCTGTTACCTTTCAAATGTTAGTACTTATTAAATGTAATAAGGCAGTCCAATGTTCTACTATGAGAGAGCTAGGCCTCACAGTAGTTAAATAATAAATGTGAGTTTTCTCTGCCAGGTCCTGTAAAACTTAAATGTAGGTGGCCAACCTTTGGATCACAATTCACCCTGCTTACCGGTTACCTAGGGTTTATCTTGGGTGTGACTTATAGTCACTAAAAGGGGAGTTTAAGGCTTGCCAAGGGGATTATATTACCAAATTCAATTGGCAGTTTAAAACTGCATTCAGGCTCGAATTGCAGACCTGGGACAGATTTTAAAGGGCGACTTAATATGGTGGCACAATAAGTGCTGAAGGCCCACTAGTAGCATTTAATTTACAGGCCCTGGGTATATGGAGTACTACTCTACAAGGAACGTATAAGTACATTGAATATGCCAATCAGGTGAAAGCCAATTTTACGATCTCTAAGGGAGAGAGCACACGCATTTTAGCATTTGTTAGCAGTGGTAAAGTGCATAGAGTCCTAGAGCGAACAAGAAAGAATTTCAGCAAAAAGTGAAGGATAAAGGCAAAAGATTTGGAGGAAGATCATCCTGGGGCTGAAATGGCTAAAATTTACATTGAGCCCTCAGGGGTTGTTGGCCTTTCTCTAGTCCATTTCTGTCCCTGTTCATTTGTAAACAAAAAATCTACAAATTAATTAAAACTTGAAGTTAGACATATGTCATCGTTTCCAGCTTGAATTTATGGGCTGATCGGTTTTGTTAATTTGTATAACAGTTCTTGGGTCTCTCCTCAGATCCCCTTCATGTTTGATTTTTTTGGTATCGATTTGGGAGGTAAAGAAGTACAATTAGAAAAAGAATGTACTTACTTTTGTTAACAGTGTCTCCGGTGGGCACTTAATCTCCCTTCTGAGTCCTTATTGACCCTCTCTCCTCCTCGCCCTAAGAAGTTTTACATATTAATTAAGGTTCTAGGTGTTGCTGTGTATTGCTATACTCTTTGGAATCTATGTGTGGTGTATGCCATGTCTTGGTTTTTAAATGAACTCATGTGCTTTTACATGGGTAATGAGCACAATCTAATAGCATATTTTGCAGCGCCACGGATGCCGTACTTACGAATTGTTATTGTTTACGTTTGTTTCTTCTTCTCTCTTTTTTGATTACAGGTCAGTTTTTACATACATTTTAAGGTAATGATATGGATATAAGCCATTGCCTAGTGTTGAAAATCGAGTCATTTAATAATTACCGATTCCAACCACTCGTGTAGATTGGGAATTATTGGTCCTGAGTAATTGCCACCAGATGCCTTTGGGACTGACCAGGGCAAGAAACATATCGACTCACCAGCTATCATAAGACCTTAATCTCTAGTGATAGCACATACCTTGTTTTAATATAGGCTAGGGGACTCGCTGCTTAAAACGTTTTTAGAGGACCGTATGACCAATTTTTATTTGCACTTTACTGTTAGACACAGTAGACTAAATCACTTCACTCCAAGCTACACTTCACTACCCCACACCCAGGCGTCATACATCTCATAACTGCATACCGATAAGATCTCCGGTAAAGAGTCCCCTGTCGGGCATTGCAGTGCTAGCCAGTTGTGGAGCTCGCCCAATGATGAAGCATGACACCTTTCTTTGTGTGTAAGGGCACTTGCTACTAAAGAGTTGCGCTTCCAGTGACTCGTTGAGACTTTACTGACCTGGTCACCATGCTCTGTTTATTTTCTGTATAGGAACTGCATACCTACTCCGTACATTAGTTATTTTTGGAGCATATATGCTGGGCCTTCAAGCGCTCCTGTCCCACCACCTCTTGTGAGAATAATGTTGGACGAATCTTGCCAGTTTGGGGGCGTGGATTAATAAACTGTCTCTCTTCTTAAGGCCTTGCTAAGCTGTTTCTTGGAGCTTTCCCAATTACTTAAACCTTTTAATGCAATAGCCTTCTTATTTGGAAAAACAGGTTGAATGACAAAGGAACGCATGGCTAAACCGAAGCATGCCTCTACTATGCGGCCCCAACAATGAATGCTTCTAAACAGTTCATTCCTTTACCACACATGCCTTTACCATGCAATTTCATAGTAAACACATGACTGGTAAAGACATGTGTGGCAAAGATCACAACCCAAACCTCCAACCCTGAGCCCTAAAATGACTCAGAACCCCCCTCGTCTCAGCCCTAAAAAGGACCCTGCCCTCCTGGGCCCCAAACACTACCCTGACACCCCTCCAGCCCTAAACACTACCTGAACCCCTATACAACATGTACAGAAGGAGCGTAATAATATCACAAATCAAACTATACAATCCAATTATTAGTCAACTTTCAATCTTGACATTTAAGTCCCAAACAAATCTTCCAGTCGAGTACTTTGTATTTAATGATTGTTCTTTATTTGTAGTTTTTTTCCAACATTGTCAGCCAACTTTCCATGATTCAACGCACTTAACAGCCGACACGTTTCGTCCCTAACCAGGACATCATCAGGGCTCCTGCCATATCCAAAATGAGACGAGTTACAGGCTTCACCAAACAGTTTTGTGTTTCAATTTCTTCACGCATTGAATAATCAAGTCCTCTTACTTAGGAACCCCTTAGCGTTCAAAATGGCGGCTCATCAATCAGTTAAGTACCTATCTTCTCCCCAGCAAGTCCATCATTGTTTGTCCCCTATCTTCTTTGAGACATGAAAGAGCCATATACAAATCATCTTTGGACCTGCTCCAACAGGAACAGTCCACTCTGAACTACCAGACAAGGCCCCCTCTAAACAGGAGTACAATAAACTCCTGCCCAGTTGCGACCAATGTCAGTATTTTCTCCATTGCTCTTCTAACTCAAGACTGAGTCTGTACCATATTAGTATGGCAAGAAATGTAATTTATGTAACAATGTGATCTCTAATAGCTAATGTGGAGAATTCCTATTGCTGTGCCATTTCATTGGCATAACATGAGAGCTTAAAATATTGGCATTGTATACATATACACTGATGATATTTGATGCCCTTGTGTTATTGCATTAAAGATGCTTGCTGTTGCTATATAACAGGCAATTCCAGTAGTAATGTTTCCTTACCTGCAAATTGCAATGTACTTAAGTAACGGAGCGTCCCGAGCTCCAGGGGGCCAACAGCTAAAGCGGACCAGCAGCCGTGAGGGGAACGGCTTTCCCGCTATCTGCCATGCCGTTAGGGAAACGGCCAGACCAACGCGACCAACGCAAACTACCCTTCCCAGCTGCCCCAGGGAGGCGAGAAGCATTCGCGTCACCAGCGCGCCCGGAGGCGCTTAAGTAAATGGAGCGTCCCGAGCTCCAGGGGGCCAACAGCTAAAGCGGACCAGCAGCCGTGAGGGGAACGGCTTTCCCGCTATCTGCCACGCCGTGAGGGAAACGGCCAGACCAACGCAACCAACCCGAACTACCCTTCCCAGCTGCCCCAGAGAGGCGAGCAGCATTCGTGTCACCAGCGCGCCCGGAGGCGTTTAACTAAACGGAGCGCCTCTCGCCCCGCGAGTCGCGCACGGGAGAAGCCCGGGACAAGGGCGGGACAGTGTGTGGCAGTCCGGGCCAGAACGAGGCTGGGCTGGGCCATAGACTCTGGCTCTAAGAGGTTCAAGACTACATCTACTCTACCCACCAAAGACACAGTGAGACTTCTATGATTTGTGGGCTGTGATTTACGGGTGGGACTGTGATATTTCAATGTGATATATCATCTAATTAATCGGGGTTTGTTTTGCAGTAGGCAGCAGCATGTCATTCCAAAATGTCCTACCTGCCCATGGCACTTTGGATAACTATTTAGTTAAAGTGGTGAAGAAAATTAACTCGGAAAGGCGACTTTCCTTAGGTTTAAATTGTGATTCTTTGCCAACCATTACGTGTCCCTCTCTGATCGCTTTGAGTCAGAGCGGCTGTACCATCCTTGATAATAACGATAACAACGTTATGGACTCGCTTGATCATGTCGAGCTGGTCGGGGAGGTTTCAAAGGATTCAATGGTACAGCCTCCCCCTACTCCTGCTCCCAGAGTGGTTAGAGCATGTAGAAAAACCCAGCCTAAACGTACAGGTACACGTTGTATAAGAAAAAAAGTAGTTACACCCATTACACCCACCAAATACCCAGAAAAGGTGGACGATGCACCTGTAGGGTACTAGTACTGTAAAATTCAATGACGAACAGCTTAACCAACTAGCTGACCTCATTGATTCACAAGTCAAGGGTATCATAAAACCTCTAGCGGCAAAAATAGATCGGATGGCAGCTGAGATCGAAAGATTGGGGGGCCTTCTGGATAAGTGCAAGGGCGTCCAAGGGGGCGCTTCTGTCCCAGCTAATAACAGTAGTGATAGCCTGGTTATACTCCCTGTGTGCACTGCTATCCCCACAGAGTCATCGGTCCCCAGTGTGAAAACCCCAATAGGAGTATTAAATGCTCCTATTGAGGCCCAAAAAGCGACTGGTGCCACTGGGAGGGAGAAACAGGGTCCTCAGGCGCAAGAAGGGAGATTAGGTCGAAACATACAGCCCAGTAAGAAGAGAGAGCCAGCCTTAAAGCTGCCAGCTGAGGCTTGTCCCCACACGATCATCCTTGCTAATGTACCGCAAGCCAAGGAGGATCAAAATGAACACTGGTCTTCATTAAAAAATAAAACACTCTTCTATCTGTCTAGTAAAACAGATTTGGGGGAACACCTGGCAAATAATATTTTGATGGTCAGACGGGTCCCATGGGTGGGCAACACTAAAAAAAGCCTAGAGGGCGACTGCGTTGTCATAAGCTTTAGATCCCCAAGGCTGGTCAAAGATATATTAAGACAGGCAGGGTCCCTCAGAATTGAAAAAGACTATGTAAACGTACTTCCCCAGGGCTTCTTTTATCCATCACCTCAGACCAGATACCTGAACAGCGAGTTATGCACAGGGAGATCGCCTCGTGATTTCGACATTCCCGTTTTCAATAGATTTGATATTTTTTCTAATCTAGGTGAAAACGAGTGACTATGTAGCCAAAAAGTCTGTCTTGATCCTGTTGTAGCGGTTAATGCCCCTCATGCTACGACAACGGAACATGTTACAGGTCCCCGGGATTGTAATATATCCTTAACAGTAGAAGTTTTAGACCGTCGTGAATGTTCTTTAAAACTAATGACCTGGAATGTAGCTGGCCTCAAAAACAAGATAGATGATCCAGTGTGGAGGGAGTTTATTAGCACAAATGATATCATTGGTCTACAGGAAACTTGGGATACGGGTGACATCTTGAGTCTGGATGGTTACGCGTGTTACCATGTCCCTGCAGTCCAATCTAATATGGGGAGGGCGAAGGGTGGTTTGGTCACACTAATTGCGGCCACTATACAAGGTGTACACACCCAGCTAGATACTGGCTCACGGAATATTCTGGCTGCGCAAATCTCTTTAACCGGGGTTGGAACAATTTTAATCGTTAATTTTTATAATTCTTTTGATAGAGTTACCACGACCGAGCACTTGGGCACATTAAATCACTTTCTGGAAAATGACAAGGAGTTAAATGACAGTCACTGTTTCCTCATAGTCATGGGAGATTTTAATATCCATGGCTGCTCGGATGAGTGTCTGTCCTTAGACCCATTTGGCCCCGTGGATCAGGGACATACTCATTTCGAACATTCTGACCAGGGCGGTCTCCTTGAGATAACCCTGGCAGACAACGGTTTGATGCTCCCAACATTATTGGATAGGGAGATACCCACTTTTAAGGGGAACGGTTGTCACTCATTTATTGGTTATGTTTTTATTAGCTTAACGCTTGGGGATAGGATTCTCGGATATTCGCCTGTGTGGTCACATTTTAGTGATCACAACCCAGTAGTTCTGAGTTTGACGGATCTGGTCATAAAGTCTGCATTAGTCGCAGAAAGAACGGATAAATCGGATATCTGCCCGATAGATCAGGCACGTAGACTCAGATGGAGTAAGGTTATACCGGGAGACTTCCACTCTAATTTAATATCGACAGTGGGTTCTGAGCTAGACACCTGTTTGAACCTGGAGGCTGAGAACGAGGAAGTTTTAGCGGCTTACTCGATTGTCTGTGCCCAGGTATCATTAGATTTAAGACAATCAGGGAAAGCTAAGCCATTTGCTGAACAGGGGTGGTTTGACCACAACTGTTCAGCAGCCAATCAAAAATTTAAAGCTGCCCTGAATATTAAACCAGTGAACAGGGCCAAGGTGGCCGTGCTAAGGAAAAGGTATAAAATAGCCCTGGAAACAAGAAGACGGGAGATCAGGGAGGCCGCCTGGGAGGACCTAACCTCAGTAGATGTGCTCAGGAATAGTGCAAAATTTTGGGCTGTGGTTAATAAACCATTTTTTCAGGATACTGGTAATGGCCACTTAGATTGCGGTATCCAGGAACAGGCGTGGTGCTCTCATTTTAAGTCAGTCTATGAAGGGAAACATAGTGAGGAGGAGACTATAGTTACCCCTTCTTTAATTCCTTATACTTTAAAGGTTTCGGAGCAAGAGGTGGCAGACGCGATTGGGAAGATGACCAGTAATAAGGCGCCGGGTCCCGACGGCGTCCCTGCCGACCTCTTCAAATCAGACGTCAAGACCTGGGCTAGAATTTTGGTTAATGTTTTTAACAGGGTTTGCAAGACAGATATCCCGGATACTTGGAGTAAATCCGTCATTGTACCGATTTTTAAGAAAGGAAATAGGGGGGACCCTAGTTGTTACCGCCCTATTTCCCTCATTGACGCCGCAGTGAAGGTGCTAGGGTGAGTGGTCCTTGGCAAATTAACATCTTGGTTGGAGGACACGGAAGCCCTTTCTTGTTTACAATATGGGTTCAGGAAGGGCCGAGGCACACTTGACCAGTGCCTCAACCTTCACCTGTTAATAGGGAAATACACCATTGCTAAAAAGGGGACCTTGCACTTAGCATTCATGGACCTTTCCTTGGCCTTCGACCGAGTGAATAGGTCCAAACTTTGGGAAGTTCTTCTTAATTTAGGAGCTGATAAAAACATTGTGTATTTTCTTGCTGATCTACATAGGGACCTTACAGCCACAGTTAGGTACGATCGCTTGGGAAATAGTACGGGCAAGATCGCGATCATTAATGGTGTTAGGCAGGGCTGCATCCTGGCCCCCTTACTCTTTACCCTCTATATAAACGAATTAGGGGTAGTCTTAACTGAGGCATGTAAAGACATACCAAGGGCTGGTAAATTTTCCATCCCGGCACTATTGTATGCCGACGATGCTGCATTAATAGCACGTACAGCTGTGGGGTTACAATGTCTTTTAAATTCATTTGCTAGTTTTATGAAGGGGCTGAATCTAAGCGTAAATTTTCCTAAATCACATGTAATGATTGTGGGGAGTAAACCGAAAATAACTAAGACTATGACTTGCGAGGGAAATGTTTTATCTAGGGTGACAAGATTCCCCTATTTGGGGGTAATTTTTGATGAAAATTCCACCTGGCTACCCCAGTTGGTTGCCAAACGAAATGCTTTTGCCAGGTCTATTTTGGCAGTACGGGAATTTGCTCGTAAATTGGGTGTGAAGCCTATGGAGGCGGTGCTGAAAATCTATGAAGCTAAATGCACTGCAATAGTCATGTATGGAGCTGACCTGTGGGGGTTAAAAAATGTAAAGGCCTTGCAGGGTACGGAGGACAAGTTTTTAAAGTCCATGCTATGTGTCCCACAGTCTACCCCGGGATATATTGTACACCAAGAGTGTGGGGTGGACTATTTGGAGGATCGCATTGCTTTAGCGCCGCTACTGAAGTGGATCTCTATTTGGCTGAACCCTGAGTTAGAACTGAATCAAGATATTATGAGGGACTGTCTATCTTTGGAGCATGGTCACTCAATTCCCTGGTTGAACTACATCAAAAACTTGGCAGCTAAACTGGGTCGTCCAGATTTGTTTTATTCCCCTAATAAATTGTTGAAGGGGGATATCAAATGGGCAAAAGAAACATATAAACAGATGGTGTCTCTGGATAGAGAAGAAAATGAGTTATGTAAACCTACCGTAAGGGCTCACCAGATGTTAATCACTGCTGGTGGTATAGAACCCTACTTGAGAATTGTCAACAATATGAACCATCGTTTTTTATTGACTAAATTCAGACTGAACAAATTCCACCTTCTCCTTACTGAACGCCCAGGATGGACTAAGGACTCGGAGTTGGAGATCTGTTCATGTGACGGCTTCTCAATCAAAGACATTATGCACTTTATCTTTTTCTGTAAGCATCTGTGCCCCATTCGCAAAAAGTTAATTATTCCCCTCATCAAGGATAAGGGCTTTAAACAAGGTAAACCTGCCCTTTTATATTTAAAGTTATTGTCTAGTACATGGGAGATTTTTAATGTAGCAAATTTTTTAACAGTTGCATTAAGATTGAAGACGAAAATCAACTGGATACATTGTATATAGTGGTATATTCAGGCTTTAGGATTCTGCGATTCCTTTTTTGTATCTTTTTTTCAAATTGGCTCTTTGTGGGCTTTTATCTTCTTAAATTAATATTTATAATGAATATATATAATGAATTTGTTGTGAAATGTTTTTATCTCTTTTGAATTTATGCATTATCTATAACCCAATGTCTTGACCTCGATGAATTTTGTAGTATACTTTTATGGTTTTCGCTATGAACCGAATAAAGTATTTTTGACTGACTGACTGTCTTGATTTCTGCAATTTTACTCTACTCAGTTTTCTCACTCTGCCATTTTTGATGGTAAGTTAGAGGCTACAGTGGCCCTATAAAGTATGATTGCACATCTAAAGATCTTTGACGTCTAGAAAAGTTTATAATTCTCAATGTAAACCTTTCCAGTGGGACCATCCAGCAACTTCAGTCTCAACTGCATTCATTTGCAAGTGGGTCGCAGGTGGTGCTTGGATCCCAGTCACCAGCAAGGAGGACACCTTGTCATTTTATCACATTGCCCATAGAATAATACTTACCATGATTTCTGCTGCTTCCCTTAGAGGTGATGTTTGGTTTCTTTAGAAATATTGATCCCTACATCAAAATCACTTCAGGTTGTGACACATATATCTTTTCAACCAACTTCCTTGGTACATTTTCTATTTTTTATTTCTCAATAGCATTGAGGTCTCATTTAGGTGCAGAGATAGTACAAGCTTTTTGTTGCTTGTTAGAAATTAGATTTTTAGCTGAGGGCGATGTGAACCCTCTTCAAGCAACAACCACAATCCCTATCAGGGTGAACCACAAAAAGGCACTAAATTAACCTGCGCTTAACCCTCTGGGAGCTTGTCACTAAAGCAGGCAATCTTAACTTAGAGTCAATGTGTGAAGTATGCAGCACACAAACAGTAATAAAGTGAAAACACAACACAATAAAAAAGTGATATCTAATAAATTGATAAAAATCACAAAAATGCAAAATCCAAAATAACAAAAATAGCAAAAATCCAATCAGTAGATCTGGATTTTTAACGTCTTTAGTAAAAAAAACTAGTGCCTAAAAGATCAAAGCACCAACTGTGGACAATTGGTCGTGCAAGACTGGGGCAAAGTTGGAAGTTATGGCCGACCCTGATAGTGTTTACTGGAGTACTCTTGTCCATCCCTAGTATTTGGTACCCATGTATCCAGGGCATAGGTACCCCAGAGGCCTCCCATGGGCTGAAGCATGTATTATGCCACCTATGAGAGGCCATGCAAAATGGGACTACAGGCCTGCCATTGCAACCTGTGTAAGATGGTGCATTGACCACTCAATCAATCAATCAATCAATCATATATTTTGTAAAGCGCACTACATACCCGCAAGGGTTTTAAGGAGCTGAGGGGTGGGAAGGAAGGGGGTGCTGTTGCTACTGGTCGAACTGTTGAGATAGGCTGGGCCGGTCTTCTGGAGTGCCTTGTGTGCGTGGATCAGGAGCTTGAAGGAGATTCTTCTGTCGTCACGGAGCCAGTGCAGGGTCCTCAGGTGGGGGGTGATGTGGTCGCGGCGCTGGACGTCGAGGATCAGGCGTGCAGAGGCATTCTGGATTTTTTGCAGTCTGTTGATGAGCTTGGTCGGGGCTCTGGTGTAGAGGGCGTTTCTGTAGTTGAGTCTGCTGCTGACTAGGGCCTGGGTGACTGTTTTCCTTGTGTCTGTTGGGATCCATCTGAAGATTTTGCGGAGCATCCGGAGGGTGTTGAAGCACGAGGAGGAGCCAGCGTTGACTTGTTTGGTCATGGTGAGTTTCGAGTCGAGGATGACTCCCAGGTTGCGTACGTGGTTGGTGGGAACGGGGGGGGTCCCCAGTGATGAAGGCCACCAGGAATCGTCCCACGCTGAGGGGTTGGGCCCGAGGATGAGGATCTCTGTCTTGTCTGTGTTCAGTTTAAGGTGGCTATCCTCCATCCGGTCAGCGACGGCCTTCATTCCCTGGTGTAGGTTGGATTTGGCAGTGAGGGGGTCCTTGGTGAGGGAGAGGATCAGTTGCCTGCCGTCGGCATAGGAGATTATTATTATTTTTTTTAAAGACCTTTATTGCATTCGATTTCAGTTACACAGCTTTTATGGCCTACAAACCATGAGTGCCGGCATCATAGATTGGCAATCAAATGAAATACTATTGAGCTAACACAGCCTTCCGGCCGACAACCCTGGGGTCCGGCGGCACAGTATGATATATACATGTAGATGTCTTGTGGTAAACAGTGTGTCTATTAAGCAGGCCTGTATGGTTTTTTATCTTTTAATCTGCTTGCGTTACTGTCGGTGTCCCGGTATGCCTCTGCCTCCGGTGTCTGCGCCAGAACTGGTGTTAAAGGAACTGACAATTGTATATCCGGGGTACCGTTATAATGGTTACAGGTATTTGATGGTATAGCTCACTGTGGCAAGAGAATGAGTACCTGGGGTCGGCGGTGTCTAACGGGGGTTGCCTTTTCCATGGTCGGTGTGTCTAGTGATCTGTCATGTGTGGAGTCCCCCAGGAACAGCTGTGGAAGCATGAATATCGATGGCAAAAAGCATCACTCGGGTTCGAGTGTTTAAGTCCTGGAGGGTTTTTGCCTCAGTCATGCCCCGCAGATCGTGTGCGGTGGGGGTTGCATTATGTCTCTGCAGCGGGATGTGCGGCGGCAGCTGTTGCTTATTGTCCAGCAGTGAAGTGATAATGCGTGGACTGTTGTAGCCTATAGCAATAAGAGGCCTGGTCTAAGAACTCGACCAGTATGGTAACAAACATGTGAACCAAAACAGTGGAAGAGCTGCAGTAGGGAGAGAGAATGAAAGCATAAGTGTCGGTCAGTGGGTCGGGGGGCATATTTCGCAGCTGTGGCGAGGGGGGATCAGAGGGTTTTATTAGGAATGTGGCAGGGCAGGCGTTTGAGAGTGTGGGGGTCTCACTCGGGGTCCGTGGCTGCTCCGTCCAAGGCGTGACTAGGTCAATGGTCGTGGTCCGGCCGTGTGTCCTGGACCCTGTGCTCGGAAAGCGTGGCAGATCCAAGCGAGGAAAATCAGTCTGATCCTGGCAACTAAGCATGTGGTGTGGGCATCCGGGCTGATAGCATAAGTGCGGGGCATTGGGATTCCAGCTTACGTGGCACTACGGGGAGGTGGGAACTTCAGTGGTGGTTTGGGTGTGACGTTGTCCAGTGGTGGGTAGGTGGGGGGAGAAGGTGGGGAGATGGTTAGTGTGGCGGTGCCTCTCGGTGTCCGGTGTCGTTGTGGGGGGTTGGGGTGAGTCAGCTCAGGTTATCCCTTGCTCCAGACAGGTTTGTTGGTAGGATTTAAGGAGTTCGTCTCAGAGTTGTGCAATGGGGAATTTCCGGAGGCCCGCTATTTCCTCTCGGAGGAGCACTGTGTTCTCCGCCCGCGCCCAATTAGTGAAGGACGTATACCAGTGTCTGACATGTGGTGGGGCGCTGTCTTTCCAGTGTTTGGTAAGCAAGCGCTTAGCTGTGATCAGGCCCATGTCCCAGAACCGTGCATTTACTTTATTCAGTTTCGTGCGTTTGTAGAGCCCTAGAATGCAGGCCTCCCATGTGCGCGGTACGTGTTCGTCAGTGCTTTGTGTGAGCAGCGATGTGACCTCATCCCAGTATGATTGAATGTTAGGGCATTGCCAAAGCATATGTAGGATGTCCGCTCCTATCAGGGAGCACCGTTGACAGGCGGTGTCGGTGATGGTGAAATATCGGTTGATCGTGTCGGGTGTGAGGTAGGCCCGGTGCAAGATGTAAAATTGGATGATTTTGAAACGGGGGTTCCGTGGGATATTAGTTGGTCCCGCCAACACCATCGCCCACTCCTTGTCGGTCCAGTCCCGTCCCCTGTCGGCAGCCCACTTCTCTCATAGTTGCGCGGTGGAGGGTTGTGTATGGATCAGTAGGGCCTGCACCAGCCAATGCACTATGTGGGAGCCGTTGCCCATGACGTGCAGATACTGCATGAAGTGGTGCATTGGCAACTCTTCAGCTATATCGCCCCACTTGGTAGACAATGTGTGTATGAGGGATGCATGCAATAGGAACTGTCCGGCCGGTAAATTGGTGTCTGCGGTAAGATCTGCAAAGGAAAGCAGGGCCCCGTCTTCGTAGAGGTCTCCCAGCGTTTCCACTCCCGCCTGTGTCCAGCTAGCCAGTGGGGCCTCTGTTAGCGCTCCTGTTATTCTGGGCGTGCCCAGTAGTGGGATTATCGGAGCATATGGCTTCGTCGCTCGGGTGAGTCGCAAACATCGTAGAAAGCACTTGCGCGCTACTGCTAGGTGCAGTTGAGAAGGACAGGCGGAGTGGGTCAGAGGATGGAACAAAGTGCAGACCTGCGTCTGTGTCCAGACGGCGGTGTCTGTGGCCGTGTCGTCTAGGTTCCTGCCGCACAGCCATCCCGACACCCATTGCATCTGCACCGCTAAGTAATACAATTCCATGTTAGGGACTGCCAGGCCGCCCGATTCAGTGGTCATGTATAGTTTCGTTAGCGCCACTCGAGGCCGGCCCGCGTTCCAGATCAGACCGCGAAATAGGGTCTCCAAGTCCTGAAATATCTTATTGGGGGCATACACCGGAATGTTAGCGAAGTAGTACAATAGCCTTGGCAGAACTATCATCTTGGTTAGTGCCACTCGGCTAGGGACATTCAGAGGTAGAGTTTCAGAAGCCAATCTGGGAACGGATAGAGGCTATCACCCGCAGCAGGTTCCCCTCCAGGACATCTGTTGGGTTCCGGTAGATGTGGATTCCCAAATAGCGGAATGTGGTGGAGAACCATTGCAGCCTCTCACCTCCAAGACATATATCGCTTTCAGGTGTATCCGGGTGAAAGGAATAGGCTCCCGACTTGGACCAGTTGACTCGCAGTCCTGACATGTTCTCGAATGTTCGGAAGATGTCCGCTATAGATCCAGGGATGTTGGTTAAATCCCTGATATACAACAGCAGGTCATCCGCATACAGTGAGATCGTATGGATGCCATCGGCCATTGGGACTCCCCACTCATCTCCCCGTGTCCGAAGAATTGTAGCCAGGGGCTCCATGGCCAAGGAAAACAGCAGGGGGGATAAGGGGCACCCTTGTCTGGTGCCTCTCCGTACACGGATAACATCAGAGAGTAGGGTGCCGGTGCGTACACGTACCGTAGGCCTTTGGTAGAGTAGGTCTACCATGCTCTCATAGTCGCCTCCCAGCTCGAATTTTTCCATCACCGCCCTCAGGTACGGCCACTCCACGGAATCAATTGCTTTCTCGAGATCCAACACTAAACACCCTGCGCGTGGCCAGCGTTGGACAGCATATTCCTGCAAACGGAACAGGCGACGGATGTTATAAGAGGTGTGCCATGCTGGGACGAAGCCGTTCTGGTCGCGATGTACTAGATGTGGGACCATAGGAGCCAGTCGCCGGGCCAGCGTGGAGGCGAGTATTTTGTAGTCCGTATTCAGGAGGGCCAGGGGGCGATAAGAGCCCACTCGCGTGCTATCCCTGCCAGGCTTGGGTATGGATATTAAGTTGGCTTCATTAAGTGTGGGAGGGAGGGAGGAGTCGTCCGTGGCCGCAGTGTACATTTTCAGGAGCTCTGGAATAAGAATGTCCGAGCCTGCCTTATAAAATTCTGCCGGCAGCCCGTCAGGGCCAGGGGTCTTGCCGTTGGACAACTGGAAGATGGCTTCGCGGAGCTCGTCCGGTAGAAGCAGGGCTCCGAGCTCATCCTGTTGTGCAGCGGTCAATTGTGGCATCGGAAGGGGGGAAAGATACCCCGCTATGTCAGGGAGTGGGTCGCGGAGTCGAGAGCGATACAGAGCTTCATAGTGGGCCGTGAATGCTTCATGGATGTGTCGCTGTGAGTACAGCAGTCCCCTCTCGCCTACCTGTATCGCTGCCACTGGGGCTGCGCGATCTTCTCGTGAAATCAGCCAAGCCAATAATTTGCCGGGTCTATCGCTTTGGTGGTGTGTTCGTGCTGAGTGGGCGGCGTAGTTGATATTGCGCAACCTTTCTAGGAGGCACGTGTGTTCCGCCCGGGCCTCCGCCAATGGGCTGTCAGCGCCATTGATCGCGTCCTGTTCCCGTCTGAGTAGATCGGCCACTAGCCGAGTCAGGTCGCACTCTAATTGTTTCCGCATGTGTCCCTGTGTGCCCAGGCAATGTCCGCGAATCACGGCCTTGAAGGCGTCCCATTCTATCTGGGGGGAGGTTGCTGTGTCAGAGTTTTCCTCAAAGTATTGGGCTGTCTGTCTGAGAAGTGAGTCTCGAAAGGCCGCGTCTAGCAACAACGCTGGTTGGAGCCGCCAGGTGGGGATGGGGGGGTGTGGCCGCTCCCAAGTGATAGTCAGGAAATGTGGGTTATGGTCTGAGTGTGTGCGGCCCATGTATCGTATATCCGTGACTAGCGGGAGAAGTTCAGTGGTCACCATGAATCTGTCCAGTCGCACATGCAAGTCATGCGCGCCTGAGTAGTAGGAATATTCCTTTGTCGTG
The DNA here is from genome assembly GCF_964261635.1 of Lissotriton helveticus. NCBI lineage: Eukaryota > Metazoa > Chordata > Amphibia > Caudata > Salamandridae > Lissotriton > Lissotriton helveticus. The sequence continues at coordinate 654,114,077 of NC_136067.1, forward strand.
GGGTTGTGTGTCCGCCAAACATCATGTAGATGCCACTGCGCAGCCCAGCTGAGTAACGCCTTCATGGCACTGTGTGCCGAAGCGCCATCCTGGGGCGGGAAAGAGCGGTCCAATGTCGCATCAAGTATGCAATTATAGTCACCTCCCAATATCCACGGGGCCGCATGCCATGTCGCCATTGTCGTGGAGAGGTGTGTGAGGAAACCACCCTGGTCAGTGTTTGGGGAGTATATGGAAGCCAGTACCACCTGTTGTCCATCTAGTCTGCCCTGAGCCACCACATATCTGCCTTCAGGGTCTATATGTGTGTCCGTGACCGCCCAGGGGGTCCCAGGGCGGACTCATAGGAGTGCTCCGCGCGCAAAGGAAGAGTATGCTGTGGGGTACAGCTGCCCACGCCATTTGCGGTGCAACGCACGTACCTCTGCTTGGTTCAGGTGTGTTTCCTGTAGTAGTGCTATGTGTATCTTGTGACGTTTTAGGTAGGAGTAAATCTGGTATCGTCTTGCCGGTGTGTGCATGCCCCTGACATTGCAGGTACAGATCTGGATTTCAGTCATTATCATTGTTCAATCACAACCCACCCTCGCCAGCCGCGTCCAGCTCAGCAGGCGAAGGTTTCTCCTGGCCTCCCGAACCCAATCCCACCCCCTGACCCATTCCAACCGCCAACACAATATACATTGCTCTCTCAGTGCGTACCTGGGTAAGGAAAAAGGGGAGTATATATAGCCAAATGTAGGCAACAGAACAGTAAATTCCAAAAGGTCGGTGGCGCAACACGCCTCCGTCCATACACTCAAGTGAGCAAAAGTGAACTACACAGTTCTAGGGGGTGTCAATTGGTTGGTGTTGCTAAATTCAGGTTGACAATATTGTCCATGAAGTGAGTTTCTCCTCACCCGGGCCAGGCGGAGAAGCTGTAGTTGGTAGGCAGAGCCAGGCGGCCGCCCACCCAAAACAGCGGCAAAAGATCTGTCCAAAGTCAAATGTCGGGAAGATAGTTCGCAAGGGGGGGGGCCCGCTTGTAGCGGGAGCAGTACTTGGACCATTGGCTTATTCCTGGGTTTAAGGGCATAGGGCCCCTTTAGTGCAGGTGTTAAGGTTGTGCATGCATGGCAAAATGTTACTCACAGCGTCTCGCCATCTCTCAGGTCCTTGAGGCGGGGGAATCTGCCCCGCAGTCAGGTCCGCCAGTCACTCACCCTGCGGTGAGTCAGAGTCCCATCTTCACCGCCACCCTGGTTCCGCGTCATGTGGGAGGGATGTCCCTTGGAACCTCTCAGCCGAGAAGGTCCACGGTTTGCGGCGTGACACTCGGGGGGCCACCAGACTGCTGGGAGTCCGGTATCCCATAGATTGCCTCATCATCGCTCGGAAATGTTGCCGGGCTGGTGTTGGGGGCAAAGGATGGAGTCGGGGAGCTGCTGATTTCAGTGACTTTGCGCAGCGCGTCTTGTTGCTCCTGTAGGATCAGGTCCGCCGGTGGAGAGTGAGTCGGCGTCTCTTGCACGCAGGGAGGCGTGGGTGTCCTGCGCCGGCGGCGCCGCCTCGACCCCCTTGCGCGTGCCGTTGTGGTGGATCTCTGTGTTCTTCCAGGAGTTCCAGCCATGCCCCCATCCAACCAGGTCTCAACCTCCTCGGGGGTAGAGAAAAAGTGTGTCTTATCCTGCGCCACTACTCTCAGCTTGGCAGGGAAAAGTAGCGAATACTTGAGGCCCGCCTGTCGCAGTCGTCTCTTCACCTCCAGGAAGGAGTGTCGTTGTCGTTGCACTTGTATCGTATAATCGGGGAAGAACATCACAGTAGCATTGTCTATCTGGATGGCGCCAAGTTTCCTGGATTCCTGTAGAATCGTGTCGCGATCTCTGTAGTTGAGAACACGTAGGATTATGGGCCTGGGGTTGGAGCCTGGAGGGAGGGGTCTCGTGGGCACCCTGTGTGCGCGTTCCATGACGAAGTGGGGCGACAGCGCGCCTTCTGGAAGCAGGTCTCGCAGCCAGTCTTCTACTCGTCGAGTGGGGTCCGTCCCTTCCCATTTTTCCGGAATGCCTACCAAACGGATGTTGTTTCTTCGTGCCAGCCCTTCTGCATCTTCAGCCCGTTCCTCTAGAAACTCCACTCGGTTAAGTAGGTCTCGGATGTGTTTGTCTGCTTGAGTCACTGTGGGCTCCAATGCTGCCACGGCTCCTTCCAGGGTCGTAGTGCGATCCTGCAGCTTCTTGTGATCGGCCTTGGGATGGGTTAGGTCAATCGCCACGCTGTCGATCTTGGTTTCTAGGGAGGTGCGAGTTTGTTGAAGGGATTCTTCCAGTCGTTCCATGACGGCCAGCACATTGTCCAGTTTTGACGTCACCTGTTCCGCGTCCATCCTGGTCGTTGATTTGGGCAGTTTCCCCTTCGTCGACGTGCCTCCGGTGCCAGTCCGCGTTTTCACTCCCCCAGACATGGGCCAGTTGTGGCAGTTATACAGGTCCTCTGCGCAATTGAGGTAGCTCCAAATTCGGTGCCGGGGGGGTGACTGTGTGATCTTCCGAGAGCCTTGCATTCACGAGCTCAGCCCGGGCCTCTGTGTCACTTCTACGTCCGTGGCAGAACTTAATGTGTGTTGTCCCGTGTCTGTTGGGCTGGTCGGGTGTAGATGCCTCAATACGTGCCCCCACCTTCTGGTGTCTGTCGCTCCTCCCCACCAGTGCTGTGCTCTCAGGGGAGCGATGGTCCATTCAGGGGATTCGCTGCACTTATCTCCCAAGGGGGCTTGCCTCACCACGCCTGGACTCTTCGTGATCTTCGGCCCCTGTCGGAGTGTAAGGAGTGCAAAGGACCATCGGCCGTTGGGGAGGGGACCTCTCCTGTCGCCGAATATGGGTAGTCCCTGTCTCCAGATCAGGATATAGATTAGGACCAGGTATGACCTGGTGTGGCACTGGGGTCGTCGTAAATGTAAATGTGGGTGTACTTGTAAAGCGCACTGCGACTCCATGGAGTATCCTGGCGCTGAAGACCGCTGGGGAACCCGTCCTGGTTTTCCCTGTGAGATGGTCCCTTTCTGGGTATCTCCAAGGTGAAACCAGGCATCCCCGGCGTCTGTGGGGGGCCGTTGTAGAGATGAGGCAAGCTTAATGCCCAGAGTTGCCGAGTGTGTTCCCTGGTTAGAGTAGGCACCGAGGCGAGAATTATCGAGTCCGTTTTGACCCTGGTCCACAAACCTGCCGCGTCGGGAATTGAACCCTGGTCCCAGGCCGTTCTCTGCTTACGGGTCTGCCGCCTTTAACCAGTGAGCCACACCACTCCACTCCCAGCAGTCTATTATTCAGGGCCCCAATGCCGGCAGTGTTGTGGGGTCCACTCCTGTGTGTCATCGATTAGTCAGGCCTCCACTTCTAGGGGCCAGTGGCAAGGTTGCGCAGCTCTGGAGCCAGCAGGTGCCCCCGTAACAGCGTGTCCGGCTCATAAGCTGCCCAGCCGTCGCCGCGGGGGCCCGTCACTGTCTGCCATGCCCCTTGTCTCTGCAGCCCTCTTTGAGCACGGCCACTCATCCCCGCTATCTGGCGGTTGCTGTTATTCCTGCGTCACAGCGCCGTGGCGGTCTCTCGCTATGCCAGGGCACGGCAGCTGTTCTGCGTCGTATGGCATCTCGTGCGAAAGCCCGGCTCCGGGGGGGGCAGGGGGTGTCACCTCGTCCGTCTCCGCCGCTGGCGTGGGCTTCAGTGGTGTGTTATTCAGGCCGCAGCTCGAGGCTTATTACGCAGGCAAGAGCCGCCGACTCACGCAGTCTGGTATCCCAGCACAAAGTCCGTCAGTGTGGCAGTGGTGGTGATCCGCCCCCCGGCACACCTGGGCCTTCCTGCCGCGCAGCCGGCAGTGCAGTGTTCGGATGTGGCTCACCCTCTCTCTCTGCGGCCACGGCCGCCGCAGGTTCCGGTGCCCTCTGGTGTTCGGGTCTCTCCCGTCTCGTCAATCCTCCGGCCGGGTCTCGCAGGGACGTCGTCCCGTTGGGGTGCAGTTATGTAGGGGGGGGCTGCCTCAGCAACACAATTAGCGAGTGGGGGGAGCCTCCTGATTGTCTTCTTCAGCCACTGTTGGTTCCGGCGAGGAGTCGTGTAGGTCGCTGCCTCAGGCCTAGCTGCTTGGGCGAAGCCGCGGTCTCGCGTAAGCGGGCCCGCCGGGACAGCAGCGTCCAGGGCGGCCGCGGTCTTCCCGCCAGTGCCGGTGCGGAGCCCAGCAAGCGATTCGTCCCAAAATTATGTGTCGGTGGGTGAGCTTCACCTTCGGCTCCGCCTGTAGTCACAGCCTTATCAGGATGTCTGTGGCCGGAGAATCGGCCCGGGGAAGGGGAGCTCGGATCGGAGCTCTACCCTGCCACGTCTGCCTCCATTGCGCGCCAAACCACGCCCCCGTCGGCATAGGAGATTATGTTGAGGTTATGATGTTGGGTGATGCGTGCGAGAGGCGCCTTGTAGATGTTGAACAGCGTCAGGCTGAGGGAGGATCCCTGTGGGACGCCGCAGATGATATCTGAGGTTTCCTGATCAGAACGGGGGGAGGCGGACTCTCTGGGTTCTGCCGGAGAGGAAGGAGGAGGTCCAGTCCAGGGCCTTGTCTCGGATCCCTGCGTCGTAGAGTCTTGTGCGTAGTGTGCGATGGCAGACGGTATCAAAGGCAGCGGAGAGGTCCAGGAGGATGAGGGCCGCCGTCTCGCCGTTGTCCAGTAGTATCCTGATGTCTGTGGCGGCGATGAGGGCGGTCTCGGTGCTGTGGTTGCTGGGGAAACCTGACTGGGTGGGGTCCAGGATGCTGTTGTCTTCGAGGTAGCGGGTGAGTTGGATATTGACTATCTTCTCGATGACCTTAGCTGGGAATGGAAGCAGGGAGATGGGTCGGATGTTTTTCAGTTTGCTTACTTACCACTTACTTGAGATATAGGTTTACTATATCTAAGGGTCGCTACACTTAAAATCTATAAGTCACCCCTATAGCAGGCCTTGACAATCCTGAAGGCAGGGCGCTTGGTTCTAAGTGAGAGGGTGCAACTGCATGAGCAGAACACCCCTGCAGCCTATGGAGTCCATTCTCCCTGGTTGTTAGTGCAGCAGCCTTTTACAACATAGAGTGACATTATGCAACCGCTTGATGACCAACTCTAAAATGGCTGAAAGTAACCTTATTGTGTTTGGTGTCAAACATTGTGGAATCATACCCCCACACAGGGCTGGACTGGCAATGCCGGGCACTGGGCAATCCCCCGGTAGGCTGCCAGGAGTGGGGGCTGTTTTTTTTGTCCGGGGCGGTTTTGTTGCTGAGTGGGGCAGGGGCGATTTTTTTTTACACTGTCACTTACTTACTGTTTGCTCTGTACTATCTCTGTTGCATCTGCTGCGTGACTGCATCTCCCTAGCTCGATGCGGAAAAAAGCACAAATTATGAATTTATTGAATCTTCTGAGTGCTGGTTAAATAATTATTTATTGGAGGCGGAGTAGCACAGCAGCAGTGCCATTTTCGGAGGTGAGTGGGGTCGCGCCCGGCAGGCTGAAGTCTCCACCATTGCGTCTGAGCGGCCTGGGCCTGCTCCTAGTCACAGACTCGTTCACCCACCTTAGGAGGGTGGGGCGGGCACGGCTGTTGGTGGTGAGGTGACACATGCGCATTGGGGGATTGCGCAATAAAAAGTGCGCGTGTCCTCCTGAGTCCAAAACCCAGCAGAGACTGAGGCCCTGAAGAGTGGACGAGAGGCCCTCTCTCGCCACCCCATAATCTAATTATTTCTAGTCCCCCTGGCCCAGGCCTGGCCTCTGCCTGTCCCAGTGTGTTCCAGTGTCCCTGGCTGCTACCGACTGTCTGCCAATGTTGCCCGCCGCCTGGTGAGTGTTGTTTTTGCATTTTTGCTAATTCCATTTATAATCAGATAATGCACAGCAGTAGGAGCGCGGGGTCAACGGGTAGGGATCGACCTGGTATTCTCTGATTGTCGTGTGGTTTGTTTATGTAAGTTACGTAACAGAGCAAAAGGAGAATCCAGATCAGACTCTGATCTGGATATTCCTTTTGCTCTACTGTTACGAAACGTACATATACAAAATGTGTGCATTGTTCCGCCCTATAACATTCATTTTGATAACGTGAACATTTTATTTCCCAGAGAAATAGGTTCATTTATATTGGATCTGTTCCAGGCACCTGAGACCACGATAACAGATGTATGCTGCATTTCACTACATACCAAGCAGTTTTTTTGCATCAATGTCCTTCCATCTTGCCTGTTAGTCAGCTGTAAACTGAGAAACGGTTTTAAAAATGACTAAAGTTGATGCAGACAGGTATACTAGCAAGGCCTCTTTAGTAAGTCAATTACTAAAGAGAATTTCAAATCAAGGGAAAAGTAAACAAATGTAGCATACCAAAGGCTTTCACTGATAACTGTCCTCTACCGGGAGAGACACTTTACAACCTGAATTAGCAAGGACAACTTTAAAGCAACATCTGTGCTGTCCATCATTGCTTAGGCTATGGAAGCTGAATTTTACTGAAATTCAATCCAAGCACTTTGGAAACAAACATTATGTGTAATAATGGTGTGTTGAATTCAGATAGCTGTATTATGCTGTCATTATCATCTGCTCAGTTCCTTATCACATATTACATGAATCCATGTGACAAGTCATTTGATCTTCCAGTAAATAAAGAGAAAACAACACATCTTGCCACTCTCAGTTGTAAATGTATGGGTCCTGACAGACACGGCCATGACAGCTAAAGTAACAATACCGATGGATGTGCAGGAATTCTCAAAAATGTAACGTGTGCATAATTTGTGTGAATTCTGCCATCTTAAATTATACCTTTAATTATTAATATACTCTCTTGAAAAGTAAGCAATGTTCTTGTTTAGAATGATAGGCGTTTCTCTGGTGATGTTTGCACTAAACCGAGTATGATCTGTGTTTGGGGGTTCTTTTCTTCCTTTCATACCGCTGCATAATTATTTGTCATGCTGCTGAAGACCAGAGTGCCACCACAGTGGGACAGGAAGTGTGCATTTATGTATTAGCTCCATAATCTATTGTCATTTATGAGGGGCAGGCAGCTTATTGGCGAGATAATTTCAGAGCGTGTCTGTACGTTTTTATTGTTTGCCATTGCCTTTATAACACGACTTTACATCAGGAATGCTGTTTATGTGCTGTGAACAACATGGCACTAAAACGAGGTGGATTTTTCTGCACAGCCCACCGCATCGGCATGGCCCCTGAGTGTGGATTTATTTGTGAGCAGGCCTGCCTGCTTTGGTTCCTCCTGCCACAGCCCACGGGCCGCCTGCCGCCCCCAGCAGTGCAGCACTGACCTCAGGCTCAAACCCTGTTGAGCTCAGCTGCTCAGGTCAGATTCTGTAAAAATGATGGCTTTTCTTTTCGTCAGGGTCAGCCGTCAGGCGTTGTCTGTTGTTCGTGTGTGTGTGTGTCCGAGTCGAGACTCCGACTCCGAGCAGGGCCAGGCCAGCTGATATGTTCCGAGCCAGCAGGCAGGATGCATGTTGTGACCCGTGTGCTCCCTTTGGTGGCGCTGTGCTGTGCTGCTTGACTCTTGGGGGCTGTAACTAGGGCAAAGGTTGGGTCAGCAATTCTGCTTAAAATATATTTTTCAGCACTAGCCCCAACTTGGGGCGTTTGCTTAAAAATATATTTTAAACAGATAACAGGGCTTTCTAGTGTATGTTTTTTTTTTTACACAAATGTTTTGTTTTCCACTGGCCACTGGTGTTGCCACTGGCACTTGCAACCTCCCAAGTAAATTACTTGGTGTACTAGTAGGCCAGGATAGTGCACCCATTGCTCACTTATGAGCTGACTAGTGCTCCATACCACGTGGTGATTTTATGGAGTGATGCAAGGCAATTTTTTTAATGAGATTCTATTAACGGGGTACATTTTACTAAATCTCCACTTTGGAAGTAGAGGTCTGCATCCCATACAGCACCACATTTCCTTACTCTAAGTCTCTGATAAAGATGTGAGAGAATGTTTGGTCTGTGAGTTGTATTATGTTAATTTAGAAGGGGCGTCGAGGAACTTCATATGCATGTAGGCTGGAGTTGGGGCATATCATCTCCCACTTGTTGGCTGCAGTCCGAGATGAATGATTTGAAACACTTCGTGGAATGGTCTGAGATAAAAAGCTACTGATTGCAATCAGTAGATGAGAATTTTGTGGTCACAGTGTTGAGGGTGACGGAGACATGGGGGCAGGAGGAGGGCTCAGGTCTGCTTCTTCCAGTAGGTTGTCCCGTACTTATATCGAAGTAGTATTCTTTGTCTGAAGTGGAAGCCAGATTGGCATGTGTTTAGGACTTGTGGTCTTGAAGTTGTGCAAGAAAGAGAGTCCTGCAATTTGGCAATAATTATTAGAGTCAGCTCAGATTGATCAGCGATATTTCAAGGCTGTGGGACTTTAATGTCAATAGTAACTTTACTAATACTTGTCAGGATTCAATAATTTTAAGCCTCTGCTACAGCAGGCTCTTTTGGAGTTTTTGTATTCAAGCTCACTTCTTTGCTCTGTTTCAGTAGTTTTTGTCTGGTCTTCTGTTTGTCCTACCAGCAAGCATTCAGTCTCACAGCGTTTTGTTTGGTTGATGTGGTGTTCCACTGCTGACATCAGACCTTATTGCAGTGCACATGAGGGTCTATTTTGATTCCCCGTCTCTCTCTCTCTCTCTCCTCTCTTCTTCCTAGCCTCGGTGCCTGCACTTTTTCTTTTAACATTCCCTCTGCTTTTTCACTATGCTTCCTCTTTACCTGCCCCGCCCCACCTAGTTTTATGTCGCCCACCACACTATTGGTGGCTGGTAAAATGTTTTACCATTTTAAGATGGCCTCCCCCAGAAGCATTCACATCCGGAATCTTTAAATGGATTTGTTTCAGGTGTACAAATCCAGTGCAAAGATGGCCACTGTGGATGTGCATGCATCCACGGTAGCATTCTTTGAACAGAATTTGTAAAAAAAAAAAAAGGGTTTAAAGATAAATCACGGTTGCAAGCACATCCAAGACAGACACTTTTGAAGGTATGAAGTAGTTTGTAATAAAATATTCTCATTTGCCTGCCACTCACATTCTGAATTTCTGTAATCTAGTCTGAAGCAAAATCCACAGACACAGATCCCGGTTTAATTGATAGCAGCTGGTGTTAATCCTGACAACTGAAAGGCTCTCTAGAAGCTCTTGAGTTCCCCTTGGAGTTAGGGGTGGGCTATAGCAAAGTCATAAAATAAATATCAATTAATAGTCAGACGCAACTTTATCTTTTTGGCTCTGTACAGTAAAAGCTGCGATTCCCATTTATGTGCATAAGGTCACACAAACTGGAATCTTTCAGCCCACACGCAACATGGTTGCTGGATGGATTACATCCCTGTAGTTAATATGGAAGTGTAAATGTAACAATTGCTTTTGAAGGTAGATATCAAATGAGAAAGAAAAGGGATACAATGCTGGTTAATCTCTGAAGGCCTGTCAGACACAGACTAAGGTACACAATAATTAATTTGAAGCAGTTTAAAAACACAACATCAATGGAGTTCCAGGGGCAAAGGCTCTTTAAGATAACCTCTTCAACAAAGCCCCTTTTCAATTCAACTTACCCCAAAATATGTAACAGGTAATATGTGTAATATGGTAGTATATTGCCATCTTGGGTAGTAGCTCCAACCAGACCCAATGTCTCAGCCAGCCCGAACCAATTGTAAGAGTGAGAAGAGGAGAGAGACACGAGACAGACACACACTCATGCCTAGCATGTGATGCCTCAGTCCCTTAATATCAAGCACAGGATCTGACATCCACTACATGTGTCTATTTTTGGTGCTCTCTGAAAGAATGTCTATGGGTACATATGACCGGGTGGGTAACCTGGGTGCTCTTTAAGGTCATCATCTACTATTTAATGTGCTTTGAAAGTTGATACAATTGAATATGTAATTAAAAATGTGCTGTAAAATTCACCATTTTGGTCTGTCGTTTTCCAAAATTTTCTTGGGTGGAGAACCTCCCCAAACCCCCCTGGTAGCGGTCGAGCGCAAAACGCTGCGCTTGCACGCTATCGCGCCAGACAGGGGCTGGTCTGCCGAAATTTGCTGGGGCTGCTTTCAGTTCCCAGTCCGGCCAGTAACTGGTGTGGGAGGTATGATTTCACCCCTCAGAAGCGAGCTTCGCTGGGTTCCTGGTGTTCCCGGTACCAGCCTTCTAGTCCTGGGCAGCACGAAATGGTTGCTGCCAACCAGAGACATGTTTTTGCCCTCCTGCTGCTGCGCCAAGCTCAAGCAGAGTAAGGTAGAACAATAGGCATCCTGTCACAGGGAGGTGTGACCACCTCTCAGACAGGATTTAGTGTATTAGGGCTGTGTGGGTGCACTTGCCAGCGACCAAAAGTCTGCATGAGGGGAACATTTGGTGTCCCTGTGCATAGTCCAGGTCAAAAGAGTACAGGGAGTCATTGGCACCTGCTCTGGCGCAAAACTGGACAAAGGACATGGGGTAACCTCCCCACTGTCCAGATGAATCTGTCCAACCCTCTCCCATGGGTACGAAAGGGCTTACCTGGCTGTAGAACCCTAGATTCGACATGGACAGGATTCTGAACAAGAAACCACTGAACTTCGACCGTCTGGACACTCTGGACTTCGTTTGGGCCTGACATCGTCTCCCTCTCAGTCTGAAGCATTGCCTGTGCCTGTGCTCCTTACAGTCTCTGTGCAGGACCTGGGGAGCATCAAGGACAACCGAAAATATCTCCCTTGGAGTGAAGGTGTTACTCCCCTGCAACCGTAGGTACCATATCTCGACTGACTGGTCTGCTGCTCCTGAGCTCCTACAGACTCTGAAAGCTCCAGCACCACAGCAGGTGGGTTCCTATGTCTCTCAAGGTCTGAGCTGCCCTCTTACCAATTTTGAGGACAGAATCCCTCGTGGGGGTTGGAATACCCATACCCCTGTGCACCACGTTCATTTGCAGTTGCATATGCTTGTTGGAATTTCCCGAACAAGTACAATGGGCTCCGAGTAGCCCCAACTTCTGGGACCATTTCCTACCAAGAACTCCGGCCTCCCCACACCAAATGCTCCGTGGGCTGCAGTTTGGTGAAACCGCTCGAGATCCTCTCACGACTCCTGCACTTCGGCCAGTGGGTCCATTTGAGGGCCAACTTTGCTTTTCTTTGTCTCCCCTGGTTTCTTCAGGCCTGCCATGACTCCTCTTGCTTTGGTGAGTCTCCTGGAACTTGCTGATCCGAACCGTAACCTTCTGCATGGGTTGCCGTTGTCAAGGCTTGTTGGTGCTCCCGCCGGACACCAACCCCTCAGCACTCAACATCCTTCATGGGACAGCTCATATCCGGCTCCTGGTCATCCTCGACATATCCTGGTCCCAGTGGCTGCAGAGTCAAGTACCTCTGTAACGCACCTGAAGCACCCGACATTGGTGGGCATTTGTCTACTGAGCCCCTGGTCACTCCTGGGTGACCCAGATTCTGTCCCCTCTGCTTTCAGTGGACACTTTTCCTCCTTCCAGCAGCGGCTCTTCTTTTAAGTCCTCCATTGGGTTCGACTGCGGTTTCCGATGCCACTTTAGACCTATGCACCCCGCTTTCCTGGGAAAGGTAGCTCTGGTACTATGGTATACACGGGTGGGGTCACTCGCCAACCTCCAAGGTTCCAAGGGGTTTCTTCAAAGTCCACATGACTTGGAAGGGTCCTTAAACTTTAAAACCTCAACCGCGACTTCCCCATAGAATTGTACGGAGCATGCGGTAATGTTCCCACACTGCACCCCTCCTCCGTGGGGTCCCTAATTTTTCACCTTGGGTGGTTCCTTGAGGTCCCAGCGATTCTAAAACCTCTAGACACTGTCTTGACTCGAGTCGTGGTTCTTATACCACTATTTTAGTATATGGCTTTCTCTCCCCCTGGAGCCCTCTGTGTATTAGTGCTTCAGTATTGTGTGCTTTGTCAGTATCTTTGTGTAATACTATGTCATACTAGAGAGTGTTATATTAATAAATACATATGTTTATAACTACTGTGTGGTTCTCCTTGCATTTAACCAATACTATACGGTTGCACTCTGGTAAAAAAAAAAAAAGAATCTCAACATTCCTTCAAGACTAAGCCTGAAGGCTGCTCTCCACAGCTACCCCTTGGATAGCTTTCTAAGGGTATCTTTGACCTCTTAAATCACCATAAGGGTTGTTTGGACTGGTGCAAGGAATCCACTTTAGGGTCCAGAAAAAGATGGACAACAAGTTGGAGGGTAGGAGTCACATTAGACAGGGTCCAAGTGCAGGGTTCAAGATATTTTTGTGTCCCTGTAGCTCAGAACAGGAGGCCAGCCAACTAGCCCTTGGAGTCACTATGACAAGCAAGGTAGTCCTCCAGCAGCAGGGCAATCCTCTGAAGTGCATGGCAGGCCTTCTGATTGTCCTCCTCAGACCCAGGAATGAACTAAAATGGGTCTGAAGGTCCTATTTTTATAGCTGGTAGCATCGTTTGAAGTGAAGGAGACTTCTGGAGTTTCCCCTCAACACCTAACTCTCCCCGCCTCTGGCCCCCAATACAGATGGTTCTGGAACTTCCTTCCCCCCTGCAAAGGCTCCAATGGGTCTCTAATGGCAAAAGGATAATATGGTATTGTGAGTATGCTGATGCAGCTCCTTTGGAATGTAAGTGGGTCTGGGAACATCTCCGCCACACACATCCTGGCAGGATGGCACACCCTGCAACATCTAGTCCCCCTGTGTGACTTTTTAAGAGCAATACACTAAGGCTAACTGCCATTCTAATTACAGTCATGTGACTCAGGATACAGACACCAAGGGCCAGATGTAGGAGCCTAAATACCGGTCGGTAACGGCCGATTTCGGCCGTTACCGACCGGTATTTAAGAATCGGCATGTAGGGGCATTTATTTTACAGATTCGGTAAATTTACCGAATCGGTAAATTTACCGAATCTGTAAAATACCGAATCAGTATTTTTACCGATTCGGTAAATCTAAATGTAGGTGGGACTCTTCTGAGTCTTCTGAGTCCCAAAGGGCATACAGAATCGGTATTTTACCACCCAATTCAATTGGGTGGTAAAATACCGAATCCAGGTGTGCATGCACATGTGTGCATGCACACCTATGCCATGTGACAGAGAGACGTGCCCTTAGGGCATGTCTGTGTGCCACATGGCACACATGCCTGTCTGTGGGGTGCTAGAGGGTGTCAAAGTGACACCCCCTGCACCCTTGCAAAAATCGGTATTTACCGATTCTGTAATTACAGAATCGGTATTTCCCATTGATTCCTATGGGCTTCAAAACCCATAGGAATCAATGGGAAATACCGATTCTGTAATTACAGAATCGGTAAATACCGATTTTTACAGAATCGGTATTTCAAATACCGATTTCACCTACATCTCACACCTTCTATTTTACCGATTCATAAATACCGAATCGGTAAAATTTGGTATTTATGAGTCGGTAAAATAGAATTACCTACATCTGGCCCCAAGTGGCTAGAAGAAGAAAATGTTAACTTTCTAAAAGCGGTATTTTCAGAATTGTGACTTATAAACTGACTTTACCATTAAAGATGATTTTAAATTGCAATTCTTTAGAAACCAAACATAAGATTTCTACCTGAACTAATGTTAGCACTTACTAAATGTAACAAGGTAACCCAATGTTATCCTATGGGAGTGGTAGGCCTCAAAGTAGTGAAAAAAGAATGTAGAAGGTTTTCACTACCAGGACATGTAAAACTGAAAGGTACATGTCCATCTCAAATTACAATGCACTATGCCCAATGCGCTGTTTAGGGCCTACCCTTAGGGGTGACTTACATGTATTGAAAAGGGTGGTTCAGGTGTTGTAGCCAGGCTGTCAAGATGGTGGTCACAGGTTAACGCTGTGCCCGGCCTTCTTCAACATCCATCGACATCCTCGCCTCTGATCATGCCTGGGGGATCCCCTCTGACCAGGGTGTTTGATATTCCTGTGGCAGGGGCCTGCGGGACAGGGATTTGATTGCCTAGCTAGATGTGGTGGTGTGGTTGAGCGACTGCAAAGATGGGAGGCCTCCCTAAGATGGCAGCCTGATTCCAGGGCACTGCGGAGGTATCAACTCAGGTGCAGGGCGGGTAGTTGTCATTCCCTCCCACCAGAGGTTCTTATAGTCTATGTGGCTGGGCTTGGAGGGCTGGGAACTGCCTGTCCAGTGCAGCCTGGAGAATATGTGATGGCGAGAGGACCCCCTGTAGGAGATGGCTGGTACAGTGCTGCAGTGGCTCCCACCGAGGTGCTGAGAGACATGCCCCTGCCCTCGGGGTTCCAGGCAGAGTTGGAGGGACAACTGTGAACATTAGGAGAGCGGGTTCCAATGGGCACTGGAGGCCATCAGTCCCTCGCCCCTGTGGGACCTGGGAGTGGGTCCCTTCTTTCCTGGCCTGACTTGCTGGAGGTGGCAGACTTCGAGTGCTCGAACAAACCAAGTCGGGAGGTCCTGGCTCACTGGAGGGGCTGAAGCAGGCAGAGATCTATCTCTTTGGGGTCCGCCGGGGTAGTGAGTGAGTTACCTTCTCCTCCCCACTTTCTCCCCCCTTTCCAGTGCACCGGGTGAGTGGAGATGCCTTAATGTGAGGGCCCGGCATCTTGGGATGTGAGACAGGATTTCCCTGGTGGAGGTGGTATGCCTGTGAGGAAGGTCACCCCCTCCACTCCCTCCACTGAACTTATGAATGGAGATTGGATTGGATATCCAAAGGGCTCCGCATGATGGGAGCTGCTGTTCTATGGCCCTACCTGCTCATGAGGGCAAGCGGCCCGGGGCCCTACAAGAGACCTGTAGAGCGGACCGGCCATGGAGACTGTAGTAAGCCATACTCACCCCCTTCTACACCTGTGACGATTGACCAGGGAGCTCTGGTGGATGTGCAAAGGTGATGCAGGTTGGGACTTGGGGTCCGGGCTGCCCCCATTGGTTCAGGCGGGCCGGGACTTACTGTCACTTTGCCACTAGTTAGAGTCCTGCCAAACAAACTCTGGTTCTTCAGTCTGTGGATCCTAAATGGTGGAGACTAGTGGCCCTGGTGGATAAGTGTTGACTGCGTGATCCATAGTGGGCTGTATGTGCAGCAGACTTGGGTCAAAATGTGCCCCATAGTCCCTGAGCATGGTGCAGCTTCCCTTTGATCATGGGCCGCGACAGGCCCCTGCCTGTGCAGACACAAACCAAGATGGACAGATTGACCTTCACGGCTCCAGGAGCACATAATTCTGGGGGAGCCCAGATTCCCACTGTCACGCAGGGGGAATCTACAAGACCACCCAGACTTCAGGACTATTTTTCGGGCAATACAGGATTCTAGGGAGCTGGAGGAGTCTGTGGTGGGTGAGGTCTAGATTGATGTTTCTCTTCTATGCCAGGACCTTCGGAATGTGGCTCGCTGTGGTACAGAGGTGATGATATGTGTCTCATCGGTGGAGAATGAAGTCGAAATGCTAAAATAGCAGGTGTCTAGGCTGCTTTTGTCCATGCCGGTCCTAGAGGCCGTGGCGGAAGACTAGGAGAACAGATCTCGGAGGAACAATCTCTGCTTTTGTGGGGTTTGCGGAGGGGTTGGAGGTGACCGATGCTGAGGCGTTCCTGGAGAAATGGTTGCGATCTTAGCTCCCTGATACTACACTCTCCTTGGTTTGCTGTGGAGAAAGCTCATAGATCACTTGCTCGAAAACCTCCTCCGGGATCCCCGGCACGCCCACTGATTGCTCAGTAATTACTGAGATAGGCCCGCCATCCTCCGTGGAGCCTGAAAATGTCTGGACTTATGTTTTGAGAATACCTGTATCATGATCCTCCCGGTGCAACAATGACTTCATTCCTTTCACAACATTAAACAGATTCTCCGAGCCCTCAACCGCCCATTCATAATTCGGTTTCCAGCCGGGTTCAAAGTACTTTTTAACTCTACGGCTCATATTTTTGACATTCTCGAACAAGCATGGAAATTTGAGACTGTGGAGCCACAGGGTAGTCCCGGTCAGGTCCTGTGCTCGCAACGAAGGAGGCATATGAAATCACAAAAGACCTGCACTACTGCCTGTGAGTGTGGGACCTCTTTAGAATCCGAGGTGGAGTGGGGGCCAGCTGGCAATGATTGGGAGGTAGCTGAAGCACAAGCTGAGATGGAGACTGAGAGGCCTATGGAAGACCCGCTGCCCGTCCCGCCATGATACTTCCTTCATGTGCTGTTGTGTGGAGGCGGCTTCAGTTAACCAAATGGGGGAACCCCCAAATATTTTGATGTCCTTTTTTACTATCTGTATTAGAGGCTAATTCAGGATCTTGGGCTGAAGGAGGCTCCTTGGCATTGACTGACATCTGTCTTTCTTCCTTTTTTAGGTCTCGCACCTGGCGATTACAGCGCGAAAGCGCTGTCTCGCCTGCGAGACCTATAGTCACCGGCTCTGCTTCCCAGGAGACAGGAGATGGGCACGCGCAGCATGCCGGAATCGGATCATGTCACGTGCGTAAACATGCGCTCCATTGCGACTGAATCCTATCAGGACACGCGCTTGAACACGTGCTCCGACTGTGAACTGTTGCCGGTAGCTTTCAGTTTCATTATTAACAGCAGCGGAACAAAACCACAGAAGCAAATGCACTAGATTTCAAAACGCGAGGAATACATGACATTTTTTAAATTTTTTTTATTTAGTGCATTTTTATAAAGCGCGGACATTATCCGAAGGTGTCAGAGCGCTGTACAATACAACCAGTTATGTTACATTTGCTCGATGTTTTTTTGCAGATGGCTTTAGCAACAACTAAGACCAAAGAGCCCCATAATTCTGAGACATATTCTGCCCACATTGGCGCCTCAGTCCAGTCTACTTAATTTTCAAATACGCTTCTTTGCCACTCTCTCTAGCCAGTCTCTAAATCTCGCTTCTCAGGCCCTCGAGTATCCCCCACCTTCTCTTTTCTTCAATAATGACCCCTTTCCAACCCCCTCTCTCCTTTGGCCCTTATTTCATCCTGGATACTCTAGGTCCGTCCTCGTCTCTCAAACTCTGCCCATTGTTTCTTCCTTTGTGTATCCAACTGGTCCTAACATCCCAATCCTTGGACTGCTCCTTCATTTATATACTGCACACACACATGGCCAGTCCACTCTCTTCCCACCTACACCACACCCCTCTGAGCTCCATTCCTTGCTCTTGGCCCAGGTCATGCTCCGCAGGGCTCCGTAGAAGATGGGCAGCAGCGCCATGATCATCTGGCTCCCGTAGGCCACCGCTGTACCCTCAGGGGGAGGCCGGCAGCCGGGCAGATGCGTTGGAAGCTGTGGCGTCCGAGTCGTTGATCACGATCAGGGATGGGGGTGGATCTACCTCTGCCATGGCGTGGGGTTCAGAGAGGGAGGTCTGAAGGGACGGTGCAGCGCCGGGGCTGCGTGGAGCTCTGTAGGAGGGCTCCGTACAGGGAAGAGACTGCTCGCTCAAGCTCCGTTGCTTTTTGGTACCGGTAAGGCCAAGTTACCTAAACAACTAGGAAGTGACGTCCCTCCCGGATGAAGCACTGCGCACGCTCCACTTTGTCCTAGCAATGGGCGTCGTCGAAGGAAGGGCCCGGTAACTAAGGAAGTGAAGTGCATGTAGACACAGAAACAGCAGGCATGCTGCAAACCAGCCTTACTGCGCTTTTGAAAGGAACCCGGTAAACGTGTCTAACATCAAAGACAGACTGTACAGTAAAATCTTCATTTCATAAACCACAAGAAGTTTCGAAATTGAGACTGGAATTAACAGGTTGAGCTGCCTTCTCGCTCGAACCAGGGTGCATGACACACCTGTTCTCGAGGGCGGGAGGGAGTGAGGTAGAGAACATCTGGGCATTTTCCTCGTTACTTAAGTTAAATTGAAACATTTATACTTCCCAATTGCATTTTTCTATTCGCTATATTTCCATTCTAATGGTAAATTATGCATGCAGTTTCAAGTCTAGTGTGGTTTACCATGCTCTAAAGATAGACACAACCAGGGCTTTAAGTGGGATAAAAAAACTGGGGGGGTCTCCCAAAGGGTTGTGACCAATGTAATTAAGGGTGTGGCTTAAAACACCTAAACTAAAAATCTGTGTTTAGCATAGTGTTCCACCTGTATTTTGCGGTTTCTGTCATTGCATCCACATATATGATGCAAGTAACATCATACCTACAACAGGTCAGGACTAGTGGCTTTGTCAATGTTTGTTAGTTGCTTATACTAAATAAGCAGCATCTATGGCTTGTACATAATGTTGATAAAGCGTCCACTTAAAAGCCTGGTGACACCATGACAATAACTTCCTTACTAGTGAGAAGTGAGCAGTTTGAGCGCGCGCACAGGATGTGCCTGCTGTCACTGCAGTCAGGAAAAAAACAGCCCACTTCTGCCAGGGCACAAAACAGATCCCGATAGAGACCTGTTTCGAAGCCCCGTTTAAAAAACTGCCGGTGCTCAGCACCGGTGAGACCTTGCCCACTTAAAGCCCTGGACACAACAACACCTTCCTACTGCATGTACCACAATACATTGTTCGACAAACAAACAATACAGCTCATCCTTATCTGCCACCCATCCTTTGCATACACTGCCTTTTTCTGCCTAGCCGTTCCTTCCTCCTCTCTCGATGACTCCTTCCACTATCTCCAGACTTCTATGGTTTTGCATAACTGTATTTCAATTTGTCTACTCGTCAAATTAACAAGGCATGCCTCACCTTTTCCCCATTAACGGCTCGTTCTAAACTTTGCTACCTAAACCTTATCAATCTACTTCTAGTCACAAAATTGGCAGTGAACGTTTGCATGCATTCAAATAGACCCGATACAGGCGTAATACTCCCGATTTTATAAGCCAAAAGAGGTTTTATTTGAGCAGTCTCCCTACCTCTTTTAAAATGTTGTGATGTTTGCATTTTCAGAGAGCACACACATAATCAAATATTAACTACTCTTGTACCCTACTACCACTAACTTTGGGTTCTGGAGTAGCATGCTACCCACACAAAGTGCTTCAGTGCCTCATCGGGGGCAGTAAGCACTATATGAATGCAATTACATTTACAATATGTCAACTGAACCGTGCTTAGGTGTGTCACCTGACCAGCACTCTTTTGTAAAACTGAGAAATTCAGAAAAATCCAGTATTTTCCCCATTTCAATTATAAGCTTAAAATGGTAACTATCCTAAAAAATCACTTTAAGCACTTTTAGAGCAGTATTTATAATTTCCAAAAGATTATTAAAGTAAAATAAAATGGCAAATCATGCTACAAGAAGAACACAGAGAATTGCAATAATAATAATCTTTATTGTATATGGTTATTTAAAACCTTTACAAATATGAAACAAGCATTTGCAATGCAATAGGTCTCACATTATTAAAGTTTGAGCTATTGCCATTGCTAAAGAATGCAACACCAATAGCTCAAACTTTAATAATGCGAGACCTATCGCATTGCATATGCTTGTTTAGTTAGTTGTTGGTGCAAGTTGTGAGATTGAGGAGGGTGTGTGTGATGTGAATATGTGGGTGGGGTGGGCGAACAACCTTTCCCAAGTTGGGGTACTGGGTAGTTCAGAGCCAATTAGCGGAAATGTGGGGTGGGGGAATGGATGGGGGGAGTTTTGGTTGGATTGTTACAGTTGGGTTTGGTGAGTCATACGTTTGCCTGATGCTGCTTTGATGCAAACCAGGAGGGAGGCCTGGATGGGACACCTGCCACCAGTTGCATGTGAGAATACCACTTTCCCCTTAGATGACTCAGCCCGATAGCGATGCAGTTACATTCCTCTCTAGGAACATCAATGAGTTAGGCTGTAAGATCAAACAGGAAGTGGTCATGCAGTACATCCGTAGACACTCTCCTGACTTTGTGCTGCTCCAGGAAGCACACTTACTCTCCAACAGGTGCTGCTGCCTTCAGAGAAAAAAATACACAGTATTAGAGCATGCAAGGTTCACGAAGGGCTCCTGTGGAGTGGCCATCCTGGCCAAAATGTACCCACCATTTGAGATTGAGCGTCAGTGGGCAGACCCAGAAGGCTGTAACGTAACAGGGCACAGTACGTGGTGCAGGATTATTGTTAATGCCTGTGCCCCATCACGGGTTCTAGAGGCATTGGGCCCTAGACTGTTTTACACTGCCTGTGATTTGCATGTCACTGGAGGTGAATTCAATGCTGTTATAAACTGAGACCTTGATGGGTTTCCACTCCAACCGTCGCAACCAGGGGCTTGTCGGTGTTGGCGCGGTTCGCCAGTGCCCTGGGATTGAAGGATGTGTGGCGATACCTACATCCAGCCGAGAGGCAATATTCTTTCCTTTCCAATGTTCACAGGATGCTGACTTGTCTAGACTACGTATTCCTCCCTTTGCAGGAGAGGGTGTGGGTGAATGAGGTGCAATATCTGGCCCATGGGGTATCGGACCACTGGCCCCTCTTGGTCCGGCTAGGGGCTCAGTCAGGCAGTATGCCGCAGAGTTGGCAGCTTGACGCCTGGGCCTTGTGATGTAAGGAGGTCTCCGAGGCCCTGAGGGTGGACACTCACCTCTACTTTGAAGAAAATGAGGGGTTGTGACCTCTCTTATCAACCTGTGGGAGGCTTACAAGACGGTGCTCAGAGGTAGGGCTCTGAACGAGCTAGCCCAAAGGAAGAAAAGTAGGGAGGAGCAAGCACACCAGTTAGAACAACTATACCTTCAGTTGGAGGCTGCTTGGGTGGAGAGGGCGTGAGCAGGCAATTTATTTGAAACTGGACGGTAGTATCACAATTTGATGACTCAGGTGGAGCACCACAGTACTTTAGTGGGTCATCGGAAACTGTATGATATGGGGAACAAAGCTAGCTGCTTCTTAGCCTGGTTGGGAATTTGAGAGGGGGCTGTGCGCTGGGTGTCTGAGGTGCAGATGGAGGGAGGAGGCCCTTGAGCAATCGGATATGGTAATAACCCAGGCATTTGCTGACTGTTAATGGGCACTGTACGCCCCTGTCGGGACCGCTCGGAGGAGGACATTGAGGCTTTTCCAGGTGAGGTCCTGGTGCTGGATGGGGTGAGCCGTGAAGACCTGGAGAAGGATTTCACAGTGGAGGAAATGTGGATGGCGGTGCAGGCGATGTTGCCAAGGAAGACTCCTAGAGCGAATGGCTTTCCGGTTGAGCCTTTTTAACGATTCGCACACTGCTGACTCCGCACCTCCTCAGGTTGTTTGAGGCTGCGTGTGATGAGGGGCTATTGCCAGCAGACCTCAATCACGCAATTATAGTCGTGATCCCTAAGGAAGGAAGGACGGAGGATTCCTCTTCTTCATGTCAGCCTATTTCTTTGCTGAATATGGAGCATAAAATTCTGGCCATCCGAATCCTGGAGGTGAATACAGGCTTGGTGCACCCGGACCAGACAAGTTTAATCTCAGGATTTTCGACGTGGTTAAACCTGCTTCGACTGCAGCTGTGGTAATAATAATAATAATAATAATAATAATAATAGTTTATTAGTCAATTAAAACCATAAACACTACTAATCATGCAGTACACAGCAATTAAAAAAAGAATACAAAAGAATCTAAAAATGTTGTCATACAACTACTTCAGTCATTGGACATCTTGTTAATAGACCTTCACGTTTTTTTACTTTCCTTCTGAACAATATAGATAAAAATGCCAAATACAGATCTTAAATGGCTTGAGGTGACTGATTGAACACTGACATTGTCCCTAATTGGCTAAAGTACAAATTTGCAGTGCAGCCAGTTGAAATTCTCATAAATAAACCACTATAAGTAGTTAAAGTACTTGTGTGCAGGTCCAAAGCAGGTATATGTGCTATACTAAACGGACAGTTGTTTTTCACTCGAAAAAGTAATGATATACAAAACTATGCATTATTAATATGTCAATGTGCAAAATAAAAAAGTGCTGAGTTAAGCACATTTTTGCTTTAGCATGGTGGGATAGGGAACAGCTACTATATCACCCCGTCCTTCTGGTTTACCTACTCATGTGGAATTACCTTAAAACTACGGTTTTGTCACAGCAGCCTAATATCAGTTTCAGGGCCACCATCAATCCCTCCCCCCCACCCCCCCCCCCCTTACTCCTGGTTTACTCAACACTCGGACTGTGTGCTAATCAATGACATAAAAATGGCCAAAAACTGGACTAGTCTAATATTCAACACTGTGTTACTTGCAGTCCTGCAAGACCTGATTCCCCGATCAAGAAACTATTGTCTTAATAGAATTCTTCTTTGGTCAATGAAAACCGTGGTAGATAGAATTAAGGCTGACATTGAACTCAGGGTGATACTGCCCTTAGACGCTGAGAAAGTGTTTGATACAGTTGATCAGCTGAGTCAATTTGGCTTTGTGGCTTGGTGGCCCCTTCTATTCAAGGTGCCTACTGCAGCAGTTAGGGTGAATGGGGGTGTATCGGAGTAATTCGAACTTGGACGTAGTTTGCGACATGGGTGCACTCTGTCACCTTTGCTGTTTGCACTTTTTTTGGAACCATTGGCATGCTGGTTGCAATGTAGAGCTGATATTGTGGGGTTCCCCCAGGTGACGGACACCCCAGAAAAGGTGTCTCTCTATGCAGACGATGCGTGGTTTGTGGCTGACCCAGACCCAGACCCTGGCAGTTTTATCGGTGTTCCGGGCCTTTGAATCATATTTAGAGTATCGTATTAACTGCGACAAATTGGTGCTGTATAAGCTATGTGATTGGGGGGGTGGAGGGGGTAACCCGGCCCAGTTAAGTGCCCTCTGGTAGACTAGGACAGACTTCCGTTACCTAGGTATAGAGGTCACAACTGAAGTAGCAATTTCTGGAACTTAATTTGGGGGTAGTACCGGGAGATTTCTGGGCAGAGCTGTGATGGCCGCTTCCCCTGACCCTGATGGGCTGCGCAGCATTGTATAAAATTACCACCCTGCCAAGCTGCTTTACGTACTGCAAAATACCCCCTTTCCGGTCCCGGAGTGTTTCCTTCTTAGCCTTGACAAAACATTCAGGACCCTCCTTTGGGATGGTGGCACCCCCAAAAGTGGCATTGCGGACACTGTACTACTCGATTTATAATGGGGGTCTCGCACTCCCTGATATCAGAACATATCATAGGGTCATGCAGCTACAAGTTATTAAGAGATAGTGTCATAGCCTACATGACAAGCCGGCATACTGTGTCGAGAGAACAGCCATGGAAGAAAAGACCTATCTCCGCTATGTCTATGGGAAGCGGGCCCAGAGCGTTCTCCCGGCGACCACCAGGGCAATGGAGGTGTGGGAAGGGGTAGTGAGAAACCTGGGGTGGCAGGGGAAATTTACGCTGGCTACCCTTTTGTCGAACGGTACTCTTGCCGAGGTGGGTAGGTTAATGGGCTTCCAGCGATAGGAGTATATTAGAATAGAGACTGTGAATGATCTGGTCTCTTTGAGGGTTCAACTCAAGTCGCCCGAAGAGCTGCAGCAGGAATATGCTCTGGCCCACACTGAGCACTCTGGTATTTACAGGTCTCCCGCACTCTGAGAGCAGAGTGTATCCTGGGGAAGGCAGTCCGGGAGGGCACCCCCTTGGAGTCCTGGGTTCTGGGAGGGGAAATCACAAATAAAATGGTGTCCCAGATATACTGAGTTATCAATAACACCTGGGATGCTCTCTGGAAGCTCCGGACACGATGGGAGGTGGATGTCGGGCCCTAGAGGATATAGGCTAGGAGGCGGCATTGATGCACCCTAAGGAAGTTGCAATCCCCTTTCGGCTGAGACTAATACAGTTCAATATCCTACATAGGACCTATTATACCCATTCCTTTGTCCTCAGGATGGGGAGAGCGGAAAGCCGTATGTGCTTGAAGTGGTTACCTTTATGCAGCCAGGTGAGCTCATAGTGCGAGTGAGGTGGTGCTGTTGATATATCTCCCTATGATGCCCCAATTCATGTTTTTGGGGCTACCGAATGAGGTGGACCTACCTCGGAAGCTGTTGCTATTTTGCTTGTTGGGATTTATGGTGGCAAAGTGAGATGTGGCCAGGGCATGGGGTTGAGACTGAGTCCCCACGAGGGAGGAATGGAGGGTAGGGATGACTAGATGCATGGAGGCGGAACGGGCGGTGTATGAAAGCTGAGGTTGCCCCTGTAAGTTTGTTAAGGTGTGGGGGCAGTTGCGATCATATCATGATTTGATGGATGGCAAGATGGTAGCGGCGGTTGGGGTCAACACCTCAAAATGAGACTGAAGTGGTGGCAGGCTGACAGGTTTGTAAAGGGTGCTTCAGAGTTTGGGCGTGTGCACGTTTTTACTGTTATTGTATTGTTTTGAAGAAAGAAAACCAACAAACATATTTTACACAAAAAAGGGGCAGTTTAGGCCTGGCGAATGGGTTATTTGCTAGGTCGCATTGGCAGTTCAACTGCACACAGGCTGCAAGGGAGGGCCTCAGAGAGGCTACGTGATGTGGTGGCACAATAAACGCTGCAGGATCACTAGTAGCATTTCAATCAATCAATCAAAAACAGGTTTTGATTGTAAAAATCATAAAGTAGCATTTAATTTACAGGCTCTGGGTACATGTGCCACATTACTAGGAGCTGAAAAGTAAATTAAATGTACCAATCAGGTGTAGGCCAGTTTTACCATGTCTTAAGGAGTGAGCACAAGCACTTTAGTACTAGTTAGCAGTGGTGAGGAGCACAGTCCTAAAGCTAACAAAAACGAATTTTAGCAAACAGGAGGGGGATAAGCAAAATATTTGTGGGAAGATCACTCTAAGACTGACAGGTCAAACACTGATGCGAATATGCACGGATATCCTGGTCAGAATACAGATAATAGCATGTTTCTTGATACAGTAATATTACCGTTCTCTAAACACAGCCATTGTCTTTAAGTTTAAGAAAATACACTTTCTGTACGTTTAGTTAGATTTTTTAAGCTTCTGACGGCCTCTCAATGAGGGCCTTAGTATAAATATTTAGAAATATCAATTGGACTTTTCAAGGACTTTAAGTGGAATGAAAAACGTGGGGGGTCTCTAAAAGGGGCGTGGCCTATATAATTGACGGATTGCCTTAAACATTTAAATTACATTTCTGTGATTCCCATAGTGTGCCACCCTACCAGTATTTTGATTATTATCTGCGATTTCTGTTGTTGCCTCCATATACATAACAAAACACCAGACAAAAAAAACCAGCCAGGACTATTGACTTTGTCAATGGCTTTCAGTAACAAAGATTTTGTTGTAAATAATTAATTTTGAAAGTGATTAATTCACAGTCTCACAATTTCATAATTAAAACATCACTGAGACATGTGGAAGGGATAGTGTCTTCAGAGTGTCTCAATCACCTCAGTTATGTTCACTCTATTAAACATGTACGCCCTTTTTCTCTCCACATCTTGTCCCTCTGCATATCTTACACCGAATCTCTTTCCTCCTCAGGGATCTCTTTTCACTGTGTACTGAATACACCTCATTGCTTCTCATTCAACTTAACACCCCCCAAATAAACAATGAACCCACCTACCAGTAAGCATTGCTTTTTCTTTTACTTTCGTCTTGTCAATATTCTGATAACTGTATACCTCCTTCCCACAAATGTTCACAGAATGACAATTGCAACTGCAATGCGTGCCATTGCTGTGTGCGCTCTGCAGAGAAGACAAGGATGGGATGACCATATATTCTGATCACTTTCTAACTCACTGACAAGCACTGTGAGAAACATGCACTGTCTTGAGCCTCAACTTTAGTGCTCTCAATAGTGGCCTGTTCTAAACACCAGGCGGTGATTCAGTTCGAAGTATGCATTATACGAGAATAATATACTACATGGAGAAAATACAGAAAAACAACACCCTGAAAATTGCTATCACTCATTTGGAATGCAACATTATTTAAAACGTGAAATATAAACAGAACCTACATTGCTGATATGGATTACCTTACCGTTTTTTGAACTCATGGTTAAAAACACGACCAGTGCTTTTGCCCAAAAAGTTAAGGTCATGAATATTGGGCCTGATAGTGACACGTTTCAGTGTCTTTTTATTATTATTATTATTATTATTATTATTATTATTATTATTATTATTATTATTATTATTATTACCGGGTCTGAGACCAGGCTGGACTTGGCCCACTTAGAGGCCGGGATTTCTCTTAGCGTTGTCACTTTAATTTGACTTTCGCTAAAGATTTTTTAATATAGTGTAAGAACAAACCTAGAAAGTAGCGTCTCCTGTTTTATTGAACGTGGCAACCATCCATTTGTTCGGTTTTAGTCGTATTTTTGTGTGCGTGTGTCCCGAGGCGGTAGCCATTCGAGAATTAGCGAGCTGAACGTTTTTTCTCCTACATTTAATGTCAGTTTAAATGCAGGCTTAGCAGTTCTTTATCACTTATTTATGAAACACTGTAATCCTTTTTATTAATCGCTGGTACCCCATAGAGCAGATTGCTAAACAAGCCTCTCTAAAATCCCCTGGAAATAATGGAGCTGTGGATGTAACAGCAATTAGTTGCCAGGAAACCCTTTTTTCCCGCGCAGCGTTAAATAGAGCTGGTCTCCGACCTACAGGGCCGGCGCTCAGAATGTCAGCAGTCCCTGGATAATTACCTTGTTAGTTGCTGGGTGCAGGTTTTTGATGAATCGGTGAAACTGCTCTGCTTCGTCAGCAGCTGCCATGCAGCGAGGCCTACCACAGCCGTCAACTGGGGCGCAGTGAACTGTTTACCGTTAATGGTGCTGCATAAAAGTAATAAAAACCCAAATAATTCCCCCACTCCTCGCTGATTGACCCGGATCAACAAATCAAGTGCCTATTGAGCTGGTGTTTTTAAAAGCTTTCTTCAATATTATTTTACTTGTGTTTTTAAGGACAGTGTCAGCCACTTAAGGTGGATGTTGGCATAGGAGGGAAAGTGCAGAACGTTTGGAGCGCGGAGTAGGGCCGTTGGGGGTTCATTGCAAAGCCGCTTTTCATTCCGTCTCGTGAACAGCGTGGGTGGTAGGTCGAGTCGCGCGAGCTCTTCCGAAACCGCCTCCCGATGTAGATATTCACAGCAGTGGAAAAATAAGCAAAACACTCTTTCTGCCCCACGGAGCCCAGTCCTGCTTTGCTGGATTGCCACTGACAAAGTGACCTGTCGCGGTGCACTTCCGCTGAAGAGAACATAGGGTGACCAACTGGCATTGGTGCAAATTCAGGACGGTGAGTGTAAAAATTCAGGACAAAGGGTCAAAATTCAGGACACAAATTCAGGACAGGAGGTCAAAATTCAGGACAAAACTTCAGGACAATAGGTACGTTTTACAGACACATCAGAGTTCGTGCAATAGTATATAAGTAAGCCCAGCCATTTCCAAACATTTCCAACCATTTGCAAACCTATCCATCATGTATCCTTCCATCTATCATTTCACTCATCCATCCCTTCATCCATCCTTTCACTCATCCTCCATTATCCATCCTTCCATCCATCCACCCTTTCACCCTATCCATCTGTACACTTATCCATCCACTCTTCATCCCATCCATCCATTCACTCATCCATTCAGCATTTACCCGTTCACCAATCCAGCCATCCTTTCACTTACTAATCCTTCCACCCATCCACTCTTTTAGTCATCCATCCATCCTCCCTTTCTCTCTCCATCGACCCTTTCACTAAGCCATCCTTCCTTCCATCCATCCACCCACCCACCCACCCATCCATCCATCTACTCATGAATCCATCCATTGACCCTATCATTCATCCATCTATCATTTCACTCCTTTACACATCTATTCATCCTTTTGTCCATCTATCCTCCCTTTCACTCACTCATCCATCCTTACATCCACCCTTTCATTCATACGTCCATTCATTCACCCTTGCACTTATCAATCCATCAATCCATCCATCATTTCACTCATCCACCTACCCACCCATCATCCACACAACCATCCACTCACCCACCATCCACCCATCCACTCATCTATCCTTTCACCCACCCACCATCCAATCCACTGATCCATCCTTTCACCCACCCACCATCCACCCACCCACTCATCCATCCATCCTTTCACCCACCCACTCATCATCCATCCATCCTTTCACCCACCCACTCTCCATCCATCCATCCTTTCACCCACCCATCATCCATCCAGCCATCCGTCCTTCCCCTCATCATTCATCCGTCCTTCCCCTCATCATCCATCCATCCATCCTTTTCCCTCATCATACATCCATCCTTCCCCTCATCATCCATCCATCCTTTTCCCTCATCATCCATCCATCCTTTTCCCTCATCATCCATCCAACCATCCAA
The DNA here is from genome assembly GCF_964261635.1 of Lissotriton helveticus. NCBI lineage: Eukaryota > Metazoa > Chordata > Amphibia > Caudata > Salamandridae > Lissotriton > Lissotriton helveticus. Next base: position 654,142,479 of record NC_136067.1, read on the forward strand.
CCATCCTTCTACCCACTCACTCATCATCCATCCATCCTTCCCCTCATCATCCATCCATCCTTTCACCCACCCCTCATCATCCATCCATTCCTTTCATCATCCATCCATCCATCCTTTCACCCACCCCCTCATCGTCCATTTATCCACCCTTCCCCGCATCATCCATCCATCCACCCTTCCCCTCATCATCCATCCATCCCCTCATCCATCCATCCTTCCCCTCATCCATCCATCCTTCCCCTCATCCATCCTTCCTTTCACCCATCATCCATCCTTCCCCTCATCCATCATCCATCCTTCCCCTCATCCATCCATCCTTCCCCTCCATCCATCCATCCATTCATCCTTCCCCTCATCCATCTTCCCCTCATCCATCATCCAGCTACCCTTCCACCCATACATCCAGCTATTTACATTTTCTCTCCACCCTTCCCCTCACTCATCAATCCATCCATCCTCTCTCATTATCCATGTATTCAATCTTTCATTCATCCAGGCCTTGCTCAACGTCTCCACCATCAGGAAATACGCTCATGGACTATCACTCTCCATCGCTCCATCCAATCGCTTCCCTGGCAGTACAGCCATTACTATTTACAATAACGGGACTGTTCTAATTCAAGCCACAGACAGGAACCTGGAACTACTAGACGACCTGTTCCCCACTTTCAAAGAGCACCTCTCAAATCGGCGGCCCTCCACTCATACCCCAATACAACTGAACCAGAGCTCCTCACGTCCAACTAACGTCTCAGAACGACCCACCGCCTCTGACCCTCACAACGCGACTCTATGTCCTCCCAATTACCCCTCCAATCTCCCCACCCCCGCCACCCCCCACACCCGCGCCGCACCTAGCTCCCCCACCCGTGTCCTCCCTCCCCCCACTCCCTGCGCCCCCCCTCCTGGCCCCCACTCCTCCCTCATCACCCCCCACCCTACTCTTTGCACTCAAACAACTCATGTCAGACACACCTCCTTCAACATCTCCCCACTCACTCCCTGCACTCCCGCCACCCCTAGCCCGCACTCCTCACTCAACGGCGCCCCTTCCAGTCTCTGCACTCAACGCACTCCAGACCTACACCCCTCCCTCAACATCTCCCCCCCACCCCCACCCAAAGAAATACTGACATACACCCCTCCCTCGACATCTCCCCCCTCACTCCCTGCACTCCCGACACTCCGAGCCTCCACTCCTCACTCAACGGCGCCCCTTCCAGTCTCTGCACGCAACGCACTCCAGACCTACACCCCTCCCTCAACATCTCCCCCTCCACCCCCACCCAAAGAAATACTGACATGCACCCCTCCCTCGACATCGCCCCCCTCATTCCATGCACTCCCGACACTCCGAGCCTCCACTCCCCCCTCATCAGCGCCCCCCGTATGCCCGACACTCAACCCAGGCCAGACATACACCCCACCCTTAACATATCCCCTCCCGCCACTCCAAGTCTCCACCCTTCCCTCAACAGTTCACTCCCTCCCACCCTTAGCCCTCCCTCCATTCCTGGTACCCACTCCCCCCTCAACATCTGTCCCCCCACTCTCACCCCCAGCACTACACTTGCCCCCCCACAACGACCAGTCTCCACTCGTCCCGCATCTGCCTCACCCCGCCTGTCGCTGATTACCCTGCCAATAACTCTAACCCCACTCCCAACGTCACGCTGGATATAATTATGACCGCCCTCCTCCAAGTGAAAGAAGAGCTTCACTCGCTCAAAGAATTACTCCTCCCGCACCCCTCCCGCACGACCACATGTCAACGAATGAACAACACCCCCCCACATCTTAGGCACCCCTTACATGGGATTGCTATCCCCTCTCGCAATACCTCCAACAGGCCTAAGCGCACTATCAAGACACTTCCGAACCACCCCTCACATTGGACCTCTATCCCCTCTCGCAATACCGCCAACCGCCCCCAGCGCGCTATCAAGACTCTCTCGGACCGCGACATACAAACCCTACTCAGCACATATGTCCCGGCAACCCAAAAGAGCTTAGCCACCACGCACATGTCCATTTATACGATTCTCTCCAACCCCAGTAGGCACCCCACGTATAGCAACAGAGGCTCTGTTCCCAACAACCTCACCAAAGTCCCTCTCACTACGGAACCCTCCACCTCCCCCTGCACCCCCAGTCTCAAATGCACACTTCTCAACTGTAGGTCGGCCCAAAAACACTCGATGGAGGTCGCTGACCTCATCCGGTCTAGGAACCTTGACCTGGCCATACTAACTGAAACATGGTTAACTGAATCCTCCAATCCTATCATGGACATCCTAGTCCCCCCCAACTACTACATCACTAGACTTGACAGGCCCAACAAGACAGGTGGCGGAATCGCCTGCATTTACAAGAGCAACCTCTCTATTAATAAAGTCACCGCCCCTTCTCTTACCTCCTGTGAATACTTCTGCCTTGATGTCACCAGTGAGAATAAACCTGTATGCTCGTTACACATCATGTACCACCCCCCGGGGGACAACCTCGTCTTCTCCCAACAACTCATGGACACAATATTAATCAACGCAGGACGGCTACACACACAAATTTACCTTGGTGACTACAATCTCCATTGGAATGATGGCAGTGACGCAGTAGTTAACAGCCTCAAAAGTTTCCTTACCGCATCTGACCTCACTCAAATTTGCAACACTCCGACACACGACAAAGGCTCGACCCTCGACCTGGTCATTTCCAAAGAAGGCACCACTCAACTCGACTCAATACAACCTTGTGACTGGTCAGACCACCATATTATAACATTCATCATCAAGGAAAAGGTAAAACTCATCCCGGTGCAATACGCCATGCCCAAAGTCTGGAAAAGAGACATGAGGAAACTCAATCCAAACTCTCTACCCCCCAACAGCTGCAATCTCCTACTCCCCCCTACCGACACCTCTGATGTGCTGGTCCTAACTGACCACTATCTCAACTCCATGGCCACAATAATCAATGAGGCCGCTCCAATGCAATTGAAAAGAGTATCCACGAAGAAATCCAACCCCTGGTACAACGGGAGTCTCAATGAAGAGAGACGGGCTATGCGATCGGCAGAGCGTACCTGGAGATCAATTCCCTCGACATTGCATCTCAAAACTCTTAGGAAAAAGAGAAATGCATACTTCAGGAAAATAAAACGCTCAAAGTCAGAGTTCTTCAGAATCCAGCTAGACCAAGCTAAAAACCGTCCAAGTAAATTGTTCGAACTAATTCGATCTCAATCTAAGGAACAACCCCCAGCTGTCGACATTATCAGCACTACCCCTTCTTGTGAAGATTTCGCAGCTTTCTTCAACAATAAAACTGACAATATAAAGAGAGACCTCCGCAATGACGCAAGCCTGTACTCAATACCCAACTGCATAACACCCATTGAACTAAAAAACAATGCGACATGGTCATCCTTTGACACCTACTCTGAAGGAGAAATTGGCAGAATACTCAGCACTCTAAAACCATCCAATCACCTCACTGACCCTCTTCCTGCTAACGCCGTAAAAGACTTCATCCCTCTGCTACTCCCACTCTGGACTAAAATTATCAATAGTTCACTACAACAAGGAACCATCCCGTACTCCCTCAAAGTTGGTCAAGTTACACCTTTACTGAAGAAACCAACAGCCGACCCCACCGATCTAAACAACTACCGTCCGATTACCAACATTCCCACTCTCGCCAAGCTGCTAGAAAAATGCGTCCAACTGCAAATGACAAAGCACATAGAACAGTTTGATCTCCTCAACCCACACCAATCAGGCTTCAGAGCAGGGCACAGTACTGAAACCGCTATGACTCACATTATCGACGACGCCATCCAAATGTTAGATCAAAACAATACCTGCCTCCTCATCCTTCTTGATCTCTCTTCGGCATTCGACACAGTGAAACATGAGAGCTTACTCGAACTCCTAAAATCAAGAATGGGCCTATCTGGGACTGTGCTTCGCTGGTTCACTTCCTTTCTTCACAACAGGTCTCAAAAATTCAAGAGCAAAAACCTAATGTCTTCCCCAGTACCGGTATCGTTAGGCGTCCCTCAAGGATCCTGCTTATCCCCTACTTTGTTCAACCTAGTTATGGAACCTCTCACCACTCTGTTACAAGCATCCAATGTACACTTTCACATGTACGCCGATGACACTCAAATATATCTCAAGTTACAATCCCCCAAAGACATCCTGAGTCTGAATTCAACGATCAGAAGCACCCAATCTTGGTTGGCTGACAACCACCTCAAACTCAATGCTATGAAGACTGAGTTCCTCCTAATCTCACCTCCCACGAAAATATCTTCCGCTCAAACATGGCTTAAGCACCTAACAGCACTCAATGTCCAACCGACCATCGTGGACTCAGCTAAATCCCTAGGCATAACACTAGACACAAACCTCAGCATGCAGCAGCATATCAGCAAGGCTACTAAGGGGGCGAACTTCCAAATAAACACCTTGAGAAAACTGAAACCCTTCCTCCCAGCAAAAGACTTCCAAACAGCAGTACAAGCTCTAGTCATCCCTCGCATAGACTATGGCAGCGTGGCCCTCTGCGGCCTCCCCCTAACGACAACTGCACCCCTAAGAGCGTCACTAAATGCGGCAGCAAGACTCATCACTGGATCAAAAAAGCATTCGCATATCTCTCCTGACTTCAAAGCCTTGAACTGGCTGCCTCTGGAAGCCAGAATTCAGCTGAAAATTGCCTGCATGACGCACAAGGCTATACACTTGAAATCACCCAGCTACCTCACTCATAAGTTGACAATCTCAGGTGGGTCCAGAACCACCAGGAGCACGAACAATCTTCTGCTGAAACCGCGAAGATTCCGGAAGGAAAAAACCTACAAACGCTCCTTTAAGCATGGGCGTAAAATCCGCTCCGCTCGCGGATTTTTCGGATTTTCGGCAAATCCGCAATCCGCGAACGCTCGCGAATTTGTCGAAAATCCGTGAATCCGCTCGCGGCGGATTTTTTGCTTGGTTGCGGCGCGCGGCGTGGTGCACGGCGTTCACTTTCCGTCATATTAGCGTTTGCCGAGTTGTTTTTCTTTGCGAGTGACGCGCCATTTTAGATCTTGCTGCGTGTTCCCGCGGGAGTTTGTCGCCCGCGAATACGTACTCGCGGCTTGCCACCTTGCACAGCACACCTCGCGAGAGTTCGCAATTGCGAACACGTAGTTGCGGCGGAAAGGAACAATCTCGCACTTGCGAAATAGAGATTTTGCAATTTCGCACAAGAAAATCACCAGCAAACAGGATAAACCTTCAGAAAATTATGATTTTTATCAGAATCACTCCTCAGGTTGACATTTGCATGGCCTTTTTTTTTGCAAGGAGTCCATTTTGGGGGGGGGGAGTAAGGAAGTGCCCCACAGTCTCCAACTTCCTGTTCCTGTCCAGCAGGCTCCTCCCAGTGCTTTGTCCATCTCCTGGTCACTTTCATTTGGATCTGGAGCTGGAAGGATTACTTTTTGTGGGTGCTGCTGGATATTTGGATTTGAGGCATTTTCGACTGTCTTTGGATCACTTTTGGATTAGAAATCAACTTTCACAAGTAAGTTTGTTTGGGGCATTACAGTTGCTGCAAGTACAATTTTTGAACTTTTTCAGAAAATTAAATAAATTATATTGTGGGTAGCCACAGTATCCAGTAGGACCAGGGTTGGTTATGGGTGCATGATACAACTGTTTTGTTGAATTTAAACACCATTGAGGCCATGGATGGGCTGGGATTGTGCAGATTTTATTGTTTTTTGTCGTTTTTTTTGGCCTGCTGGTGTGGCCCTTTGCCCAGGGGTGGTGAGTGTTGCATGGGCCTAGTCTTTCTGTGGGGTGTCTTCTTGAATTTAAACATAATTGAGGCCATGGATGGGCTGGGATTGTGCTTATTTTATTGTTTTTTGTCGTTTTTGGGGGGCTGCTGGTGTGGCCTTTTGCTTGCCCAGGGGTGGTGGTGGTGCATGGACTGAGTGTGCCTGTGGTGTGGTCTCACTCTCTTTGATGTAAACATCATGGATGGCATTGGATTGTGGTGATTTCTGGCTGTTTTTCTGTTTTTTGGGGGTGTACTGTTGATGTGGACTGGCCATGTGGGTGGTGGTGGTGGCCATCTTGAGTGCTGGCTGGTACAGGCAACATGTGCTTGGGGTGTAAGGGGGCCATTTTGAGGAGAGGCAGTGTCTGAGGCCTGCACTTATTTTGCCTACTTTTCATCCCTTATGCCCAGGGGTAGTGAGTGTTGCATGGGCCTAGTGTTTCTGAGGGGTGTCTTCTTGAATTTAAACACCATTGAGGCCATGGATGGGCTGGGATTGTGCAGATTTTATTGTTTTTTGTCGTTTTTTTGGGCCTGCTGGTGTGGCCCTTTGCCCAGGGGTGGTGAGTGTTGCATGGGCCTAGTCTTTCTGTGGGGTGTCTTCTTGAATTTAAACATAATTGAGGCCATGGATGGGCTGGGATTGTGCTTATTTTATTGTTTTTTGTCGTTTTTGGGGGGCTGCTGGTGTGGCCTTTTGCTTGCCCAGGGGTGGTGGTGGTGCATGGACTGAGTGTGCCTGTGGTGTGGTCTCACTCTCTTTGATGTAAACATCATGGATGGCATTGGATTGTGGTGATTTCTGGCTGTTTTTCTGTTTTTTGGGGGTGTACTGTTGATGTGGACTGGCCATGTGGGTGGTGGTGGTGGCCATCTTGAGTGCTGGCTGGTACAGGCAACATGTGCTTGGGGTGTAAGGGGGCCATTTTGAGGAGAGGCAGTGTCTGAGGCCTGCACTTATTTTGCCTACTTTTCATCCCTTATGCCCAGGGGTAGTGAGTGTTGCATGGGCCTAGTGTTTCTGAGGGGTGTCTTCTTGAATTTAAACTCTATTGAGGCCATGGATGGGCTGGGATTGTGCAGATTTTATTGTTTTTTATCGTTTTTTTGGGCCTGCTGGTGTGGCCCTTTGCCCAGGGGTGGTGAGTGTTGCATGGGCCTAGTCTTTCTGTGGGGTGTCTTCTTGAATTTAAACATAATTGAGGCCATGGATGGGCTGGGATTGTGCTTATTTTATTGTTTTTTGTCGTTTTTGGGGGGCTGCTGGTGTGGCCTTTTGCTTGCCCAGGGGTGGTGGTGGTGCATGGACTGAGTGTGCCTGTGGTGTGGTCTCACTCTCTTTGATGTAAACATCATGGATGGCATTGGATTGTGGTGATTTCTGGCTGTTTTTCTGTTTTTTGGGGGTGTACTGTTGATGTGGACTGGCCATGTGGGTGGTGGTGGTGGCCATCTTGAGTGCTGGCTGGTACAGGCAACATGTGCTTGGGGTGTAAGGGGGCCATTTTGAGGAGAGGCAGTGTCTGAGGCCTGCACTTATTTTGCCTATTTTTCATCCCTTATGCCCAGGGGTAGTGAGTGTTGCATGGGCCTAGTGTTTCTGAGGGGTGTCTTCTTGAATTTAAACTCTATTGAGGCCATGGATGGGCTGGGATTGTGCAGATTTTATTGTTTTTTGTCGTTTTTTTGGGCCTGCTGGTGTGGCCCTTTGCCCAGGGGTGGTGGTGAGAGTTGCATGGGCCTAGTCTTTCTGTGTGGTGTCTTCTTGAATTTAAACATAATTGAGGCCATGGATGGGCTGGGATTGTGCTTATTTTATTGTTTTTTGTCGTTTTTGGGGGGCTGCTGGTGTGGCCTTTTGCTTGCCCAGGGGTGGTGGTGGTGCATGGACTGAGTGTGCCTGTGGTGTGGTCTCACTCTCTTTGATGTAAACATCATGGATGGCATTGGATTGTGGTGATTTCTGGCTGTTTTTCTGTTTTTTGGGGGTGTACTGTTGATGTGGACTGGCCATGTGGGTGGTGGTGGTGGCCATCTTGAGTGCTGGCTGGTACAGGCAACATGTGCTTGGCGTGTAAGTGGGCCATTTTGAGGAGAGGCAGTGTCTGAGGCCTGCACTTATTTTGCCTACTTTTCATCCATTATGCCCAGGGGTAGTGAGTGTTGCATACTTGCATGTCCGTAGTCTTTCTGTGGGGTGTCTTCAATGTAAACATCAAGGAGGGCATGGGATTGTGCTCATTTTTCTGTGTTTTGTCGATTTTTTGGGGTGTATAACTGAACTGATGTTCCTCTGTCTTCCATTGCTTTTAGGTGCACAAGAAGACTCAAGAGAACCACCAGTGCCAGGAAGAAGTCCTGCAGCGGTGTGTGCAGCATAACGTCACGCGACGTCACGTCTGGACACAGAACCCTCTGCAACTCGTGCAACTGCTGCCTGCTGACCTGCTCTGAAGAGGATGGCCCCAAAAAAAGTAACCCGTAGCTCCTCTAGCAAGAAAGGTGCCAGTAAGGAGCAGAAGAAGCAAGTTACCAAGGAGACTGGTGTGCCGCCCGCCCCTTTTTTTGGGAGTAAAAAAAAAAGTATGCCTGCAGCAGCAGCAGCGGGATCTGCTGGGGACCAAGCTGGCAGCAGCACCCCCGCTCCATTGGGCTCAGTGCCACCACCACCACCACGCCAACTTAAGTCCAAGCCCTTGAGTGCTGCAGAGGCAGCCAGTATAGTTGTTCAATCACCATCGACCAGTGATGTTGGCTCATCGCAAGAAAGCAGCAGCAATGTCCCTCAATCAACACAGGTTGTTGTAGCTCATCTGACGAGTGTTGAACAACCACAGCCGCAACAACAATCACATGTGCAAGTACAAGCCCAAGTACATGTGGAAGGAGAGGCAGCGCAAGGAGATGCGCAAGCAGAGGTGCATGGAGGGTCACAAGTGCCCACAATAGTTGTTCCTCCCGAAGTAGGGGCACATCAGGAAATCGACAATCAAGGCGAGGTATCATTTGAGGAAGCCACTCCTCCTGCTGATCCTTCATTGTCTTCCACAACCCTAGCAAGGAAGAGATCAAGGGTGGTGTCTACATCCTCTTCAAGCACACCTCCTTCTGATGATACGGATCAAACTTGGGAACCAGCACCACAGCCGTCTGAGAGTGAGGCACACCATGATCCAACAAAGGTACTTAAGCGTAAAAGGAAGCTCGTCCAAAGTCTCAGACTTATGGAGTGTGATGAGGCTCAACAAGAAGTGGCGGATACTGCTGCTGATGAAGACTCTGCCAACGACGACCCAGTCATCATAAAGGTCACTGCAGCCCCAGCGGGCATGCAGCAAACAGACATTTTGACCCTAGCCCGAAGAGCTGCTGCGCGTGATGATGATGATGATGATGTTGTCGATGAGGAGGCAGTGGAAACACCACAATCATTGGAGTTAAGTAGTACACCAACTCGTCCCGCTTCCATATTTCTTTCTGGCAAGAAGAGACCTGCGTCAACCTCGACCTTAATTAGTGGCGGTGAAAGTGGAAAACGTACAAAAGTTGGGCAATCCAGATCCTCCACTTCATCTGGCATTAGCTTCATGACCACCACCACCAGTATCGCCGCCTCCTCCAGGTCCCACAGACACTTCAAGTCCCCAGTTTGGGACTTCTTTACTGTTTGTCCCAAAAATCCAAAGTTTGCCATTTGTACCCTTTGTAAGCTTGCAGTTAGTCGTGGTAAGTCAGGTACCAACTATGGTACCGGCGGCCAGAGTGGTCATCTTGAGAGAAAGCACGCTGTCCAATGGTTTGCGCACCTAGCTGCGATCAAGAAAGGCCAAAATCAAGGAAACGTTGATGTTTCATCTGATGTTGACGAGCAGGAAGAAGACGTGTCAAACACTTCCCTTACACCCAGTACCCCTGTCAGCAGCACACCCAATGTGAGGCACACTAAGAGTGTTGGAGCGAGTGAGACACCAACGCACAAAAGTTCACCAGCGAGCAAAATTGGGTCAACGAAGTCATTATCAGCCCGTAAATGCTTGGTCCAGGCCAACATTAGAACAATGCTTACTTCAGACGTGCCATATGAACGCAACCACCCACTGACGCGTCTGTATAACACTAAGCTGGCTAAAATGCTAGCTGTGGACCTTCTACCTTTTTCTTTTGTAGAAGCGGTAGGTTTTCTTGAATTAGTTGCAACGCTCTGCCCTAAATGGAAGGTTCCGAGCCGGTTCTATTTTGCCAGAGTTGCGGTTCCAGCACTACATGAAGATGTGCTGCAGGCGATTGGGGCAGCTTTGCAGAAGAGTGCTGTTCACACAATACATCTGACAACAGACATGTGGACCAGTGGCCCAGGCGATGATTACATGTGCATCACTGCACACTGGGTCTCTTTTTCAGGTGTTATAGCAAAGCTAAACGCAGGTGTTGACCCGGACCAAGTTTTCAAAGCTGCTCGGAAACATGCAACACTAGCCATGTTTGCCTTGGAGAAAAGTCACACAGCAGAAAACCTTTTGGAAGAGTTTAACAAAAAGGTCTTGACAATGCTATCCCCCCTAAAACGCAAGATTGGTTATGTTTCCACGGATAATGGCGCCAATGTAGTTAAGGCCATGTTCATGGGTGACCATGTTAGAGTGCCGTGTTTGGCGCACTGTATCAACCTGGTAGTTCAAAAATTCTTGAGTGATAAAGAGAGTCCAGCGTTCGAGGTAATGGCCACCTGCCGCAAAATGTGCAACCATTTCAGCCATTCTTTTAAGGCCCGGAAGCATCTGCGGAGACTGCTACTTCAACGTGGAATGCCAGTGAAAGCACTCATCCAGGAGGTGGCAACACGTTGGAACTCAACCTTCTACATGCTTGAGCGTCTGCATGAGCAGTATACGGTACTCGATCACTATTTCTTGACAGAGGCTACATCTCAGAAGGAGGACCTGCGGATGAGTAAGGCGCAATGGGCCATAGTTAAAAGCCTGACAGACATGCTTCGTCCTTTTGAGTTCTTCACGCGTGCAGTCAGCCAGGAGGACTGTAATTTGGGAAAAGCTATCCCATTGTTGTGCATACTGGAGCACCAACTGATGGCGGTTTCTTCTGAGTTTGAAAAAGATGAAAAAAAAAAAAACCATTTCATTTTGTCTGAGAAATTATTACATCGCCCACGTGGTGATGAACGTCTTAAAAACATCAACTCAGATCAGCATTACATTTGTGCTACTATTCTGGATCCACGCTACAAAAAGGCGCTGGCAGACAACGCATTCTTTCCTTTCGCTGATGCAGATGTTCAAAAGTACAAACATTGGTTAGCCTGGTCAGCCAAGAGGTTTGAAAAAGAACGGCAGGTTATTGAAGGAGAAGCCAGTACATCAGCATCAGCATCAGCAGGCCATCCGCAGTCACAAGAATCCACTTCTGCACCTGTGGCTGGGGCACAAGTGACCTCTCAGCCGTTAAAGACACCGGCAACTGGATCATCTGCACCACACACAATGACAACACTAACAGTGGCTGGGGAGGAGGATTGGCTAAGTTTGATGGGGTATGGTTCTCGAAAAAATGTCACAGGCACAGCTAAAAGTAAGCAAAGTGGAGGAACAGTTGATGACCTTGAGTCGATGGTGCAGGACTATCTGAATGACTCAACAGTGGTCTTTCTTAATGAGGAGCCATTGCAGTATTGGCATGGCAAAAAACAATTGTGGCCACAGCTCTACAACCTGGCTATAAACTATTTGTCTTGCCCACTCGCAAGTGTGTCTTCTGAACGTGTTTTCAGTGCTGCTGGTGGCATTGTAACTGCCAAACGGAGCCGCCTATCGCCCAAAAATGTGGAGCGGCTGACAATGATCAAGATGAATCAGCACCTCATACCACCAGATTACAAAGTGCGAGAAAGCACGCCACATGAAGACGATGAGGACAGCAACGTAGATGAGGGGATTTTTTCTCTGTTTGGTGCCACTGACCTCATCCAGCCTGAATTCGCAGAGTATGATGACGAAATCTTGTTCTTATTCCCTGACACCGAGCCCTGAAAATGAGACAATCAATCAAGAACTTTCTTTTTCGTCCTTATTCACTTTTATTCCTGTGTGCTTTGTGTCTCTCTTTCTTTGTTTTGCACAGTTAATTTAATTCAAACTTTAATCACCTAATCCCAAAAACAAGACCATCATCAGAACTGTCTTCACTTGTTTGCTTATTGATTTGAAGGTGCCGCAGTCTACATTCCTCAGGTTCACAAGTTCTGAAGAACATGCTCCTCTATCCTCCTCCTCCAGACTGCGATTTCCCTCCAAGCAGAGTGCTGGATTACGCACAATGAAGAAAGACTCAGCACTTGTGGGGGTGTTGTACTTCTTTGCGGGTGAGTTGACGGTTTTGGGCCCATTGCTGTGAAGCTCTAATAATGGACAAAAGTGTTTTGGACCAAATATGAGGTGGAAATTTCTTGCCGTTTTTGCTGACTTGCTTGCCTTTGAGGTGCTCTTTGGCGGGGTTCCGGGGGTTTGTGTGTAATTTTTGGTGTCTGTCGAAGCACTGCTGCGACAGTCTAATCTTGATTGCATTTGCTTTTCAGGAAATCCGTGGTGGAAAACAGGAGTTATGATGATTGATGATGATGACCTAGCTGAACAGCGCGGCATTTGGAACGAAGGCCGAGAGATATTGTAAGTATGAGATTTAGCTTTTTCGCTGTTTGGGGGTGTTGTCGGGTGTTTTTTTGCGGGTGGGTTGGCGCCGGCGGGTCTTGCCTGGGGCATTCCTGGGAAGGTCTAATACCGGATACAAGTGTTTTGGACAAAATCCATAAGGAACAGCCTTTTTTTTGCCATTTCTTCAGACATCTTGCTCAATGTAGCGTTTTGGGGGGCTTCCTGCTGTTCGTGGGTGGGTTGCGGCCGGGGTCTCTGTCGAAGCACTGCTGCGACAGTCTAATCTTGATTGCATTTGCTTTTCAGGAAATCCGTGGTGGAAAACAGGAGTTATGATGATTGATGATGACCTAGCTGCACAGCGCGTTACTTTGGACCGAAGGCCGAGAGATATTGTAAGTATGAGATTTAGCTTTTTCGCTGTTTGGGGGTGTTGTCGCGTGTTTTTTTGCGGGTGGGTTGGCGGGTCTTGGCTGGGGCATTCCTGGGAAGGTCTAATGCCGGATAGAAGTGTTTTGGACAAAATCCTTAAGGAAAAGCCTTTTTTTTGCCATTTCTTCAGACATCTTGCTCAATGTAGCGTTTTGGGGGGCTTCCTGCTGTTCGTGGGTGGGTTGCGGCCGGGGTCTCTGTCGAAGCACTGCTGCGACAGTCTAATCTTGATTGCATTTGCTTTTCAGGAAATCCGTGGTGGAAAACAGGAGTTATGATGATTGATGATGACCTAGCTGCACAGCGCGTTACTTTGGACCGAAGGCCGAGAGATAAGTATGAGATTTAGCTTTTTCGCTGTTTGGGGGTGTTGTCGCGTGTTTTTTTGCGGGTGGGTTGGCGGGTCTTGGCTGGGGCATTCCTGGGAAGGTCTAATGCCGGATAGAAGTGTTTTGGACAAAATCCTTAAGGAAAAGCCTTTTTTTTGCCATTTCTTCAGACATCTTGCTCAATGTAGCGTTTTGGGGGGCTTCCTGCTGTTCGTGGGTGGGTTGCGGCCGGGGTCTCTGTCGAAGCACTGCTGCGACAGTCTAATCTTGATTGCATTTGCTTTTCAGGAAATCCGTGGTGGAAAACAGGAGTTATGATGATTGATGATGATGACGACCTAGCTGCACAGCGCCGCGTTTGGACCGAAGGCCGAGAGACATTGTAAGTATGAGATTTAGCTTTTTCGCTGTTTGGTGGTGTTGTGTCGCGTGTTTTTTTGCGGGTGGGTTGGCGGGTCTTGCCTGGGGCATTCCTGGGAAGGTCTAATACCGGCTAGAAGTTTGTTGGACAAAATCCATAAGGAAACACCAGTTTTTGCACTTTTTGTAAGTTAGGGTTCGTTAGGGTTAGCCCTAGCAGCAGGATTGCATGTGTTTAGGGGGGTTCTATTGCAACGCGGTTCTGTTGTTGTAGAGCACTGTTGGAGCGATGCTGGCTATGGATACTTTTGCTTGCAGGCAAGTGGTTTGAATACAATCCACGGTCTGTATTTGGGTCTACTGTTACTTTCAAAGTACGTTTTGTAACCATTTTTCTGCTAGGCATCGTTTTTGGAGATATGATTGGGTTCTTCTACATTTTTGCGACTGGCTTTAGTAAGGGTCTTGGTGGGAGCATTGCTGGGAAGGTCAAATTTTGTTCTAAAACACAGTAGTACACCCACCTTGAGGGGAAAGATCCGCTATAATATTTTGGCCATACTTATTGATCCTTAAAAAGGTGACTCAGACAGAGCACGCAATTTCAAAAATATTGTACTGTCTATTAGGGAAATCAAAGTGTCACTTTTTGAACCACACAGCGTACATACCTTTTATTTATTTATCAGTGGTATTGTAATAGCACTTCCTGTTTTCCGTTCAATAATTACAGGCCGGGTTTCAGTCAACATCCGCCAGGCAGGCAGTGGACAGGGTGTCTCTTCTGTCAGTGGTCACCACCACATTGATGGACGAAGCGTCAGCTGGAATGGAGGAGTGCCGCCAATAAGAGGAATTGTTTGCTGCATGCAACTTACTTACCAATTTCAACAGGACAACTCCAACAACATACGCAATACAGATACAGTATCCATTGTTGTCTTTTATTCTATGAGTGTGACTGCATGTGCTTACCTTTACTTTGTAACCAAAGATTGTCTGTAAACTCTGTATCTTCAATTATTGTTTGTCCATGCTCTGCTTTTTTTTTCTTCTCTCAACAAAACCTACCCAAAAAGAAACCCCCATTCCCATCCATTTTACAAACCCTAACCCTCTTCCCCCGGGCTGTGTTGTTTTGCTTGATGTCTGACTAAAATGACATCAATAATTCCACACACTTGCTGGGGAGGATAAGGTGATAGCAGCAACAGGCTGGTGAAGGAATACGAGGATATCTTCTAGACTTACTCAGCTTCAGTACTATATCTTCTAGTAGTAGTAGCCAATGTCAAATAAATTCAACGCAAGTACTAGTTATACTTGCAATACTTTACCATTTGTTAGGCTACATTATGGCACTGTTCTAGTGTACTGTCACCTGCTATTTTCTCGATCGTACCGTAACCGTTGTAATGCTACAGTAAGGAGTACAAACAAGGTTTCGTTTTCTTTTTTTCCATAGGCATGCAACTGCCACTGTGTCACACCACTAGTAA
Organism: Lissotriton helveticus; assembly: GCF_964261635.1. Lineage (NCBI taxonomy): Eukaryota > Metazoa > Chordata > Amphibia > Caudata > Salamandridae > Lissotriton > Lissotriton helveticus. The sequence goes on from NC_136067.1 coordinate 654,157,596, forward strand.
CACCGCAATGAGGAAATGTCACCCGCCCAGGAATGACAACGTTAATCCCCATTTCACCTGGAGCCAGCCCTGGGCCTAGCCCTAATTTCTAACACAAATTACAGGTAAGATAAGCGTTTGGTGGGAGGTAGTATAATGGAGTATTATTTCGGAGTAGACAAGAGATTGACGGTTGTACTACTAAAGTCCTACGACTGTTCAGGAAAACAAAGTTACTGTTACACTCCCGCCCCCCACCCACCAGACTGAAAAGCAGTAAAAAACAGGTATGGTCAGATAAAGTTGAAAAATATATTTATTTATCCCTAACAAAATAATCTCCCTCACCCACCCTAACCCCAACGATTGTCTCTGAAACGTCCCAAAACGATCCCAACTCCCAAATCCCACCCCCCAAAAGTCTATAAAAAAAGGGCAAGGGACACTCCACTACTGGAGGGTGCTGGTGCTGGTGCATGATGCGGCATGGGCATCATACTCCTTGCGGAGGGTGGCAAGCTCGGAGCGGAGGCCCTTAACCAAGGTCTTATACCTCAGGACCTCCTGCTCCAGGTTGGACATGCGGACTCGTAGGCGGCGTTGGCGTTCCTTGCAGCTCCTGTGGGGGGCAGCTGGTATTTCGGGTGCTTGGCGGTGGCGGTCGGCTTTCTTAGCCCGGCTCGGTCCCGCTGGTTTAGTCACGGAGGAGGATGCAGTGGTCACAGTCGAAGATGTTGCCCCGCTCGACTGCGTGTCCTCCTCCTCCTCCAGGGCCACCAGCCGCCGATACTCGGCGACTGTGGCCTCCAGCCTCCGTTGCCGGGCCAATCTAGCCTGCTCCCTCCTTGTTGTTGATTTGGAAGGAGCAACTATATGAAGAAAGAAAGACATAGTCTGTAACCAATGCTCCTTATTAATAACACAAAGTGATTGAGCCGAAAGTTGGGTCACAGAGTACAAGTAGCAAATTGAAAGCACAGTACATAACTATTGAGGACAGTATCTATGTAACCTCCCACTTCTGCATCCTTGCTCTAACAGTAGTGGTAGTTTAATGAACTAATTCTACGACCACTATGGACTTCCATTACAGTCGACTATGACAGTACACCAGTCTTATTCTTCTTCTTCTCTCTTGTTTAGGGAAATGGGTACGTTATCTTATGCAAGCCGGCAGAATGACATGGACACAGCACAGTGAAGTTGCACCTGAGAAAAAAAGTTGCACACCATGATGATGGAGACAGACTTGCGTTACTGTACCGGTCCAGTACATGCAGGTGGTGAAGCTATTACTTTTCTATTACGGGTGGCACTGAGAATACTCTGTTACAAGGGCTACTGCTTAATTAATTTACCTTTCACCCTACAGTGCAAATGAGTACTAGAAAAGGAAACTGAAGAAGCTAACTAATTTGATTATCTATCACTTCACATGGGACGTATTTAATGACAGATGAGATGACTTTAGGTGCTTTGCTTAATATTGAGTGAACACAGTGATACACCCACACATGAATGACGTACTACAAGTAAACTAAAGTTATTAAGAGAGGTACGGAGTGTCCACCGTAATAACCAGATATATGCTGTGAATGCAAACGCAATACAAAGTACTGCTACTATTCATGGTAGTATTGGACACATTTACAATTTCTTTTCCTTGCCTTCCCTGCACTGGGACGGACGTGCGGGTGCGGTGGTACATGCTCTTCAAGGTAACACTTACTTCACCTGGCGACCATCTACTCTCTCTAGATACACATTTGCTATGTAAGAGTCAGAGAATACCATGCTCCAGGCATCCATTCATTCAAAGTATACGCACACATAGAGTTTCTGTTTCACCCACCCAGGCTGCTGTCCTTCCACCCATCCTTGCTTCATCATTGACCCAGCCATGCACCATACCATATTCTTTCCTTCCCAGCCACCTCTGGGTCCAAGCAAACACATATCGTTCTTCTTTGCCAGCCATCATACAAGTTCGCGTCCCACTTACTTACACCCTTCTTTCGCTTTTCGTTCATCCCACCATCACGTTCGTCTAAGAACTTATTGGGATTCTTCTCACCAAAAACTTCACAGCTAAGTCGAAGTACATTTCGAGGAGGCTACTACCTGGTTGATTTGTAATTGTAATACACCCGTGCAGAAAGCACACTATGCAGTCTTCAATCTCAATAAGTAAGGAATATATAGCTTACCTGTTTCCGCCACCACCGTTTGATCCCCCACAGGAACGGCCACCAGCTCTTCTAACGCCGCATCCTCCCCAGAGGCCTCCGAGTCCAAGTCCAACACAGCCACCTCCGCGCTGGCCCCGTCACCAGATGTTACACCTACAAAGTACATTTAAGAAACTTAGAATACACCACTCACTACTATATAATATTTGGTCTAGGAGAAATGTTAAAAAAACAGAATACAATGTAATAATTTGTGACTGTCTACTCCATAGTAAAAATGTCCCATTTTCCAGGGAAGGCTGTTGTCTTGCTGCACTTTTATGCACAACTGATGAATGCTTGCTTTTGATTTTTAACACGCACCACTTTTTCTCCTAACAGACAGAAGCTTGACTCCTGAGTCCTAAGAACACGACCAGGATCAAGTTCAAAGTAGGTGAGAGTTCGGCTCGACCACAAGAAATGTGTCCAATTAATCGTCAGCACTAACCACTTTTCCGTTTACAGTTAAATAGTTTTATGACAAAGTAGATTTTAATAAATGTGTTTACTTTTAATAAAGCTTTTACACTTAAATAGACTCTGTGGTTTTTGTTCCTCTAGACTAGAGTGGATGAGCTAAAGGTTTTGGAATTTTTGCAAGCATGAGTGCCTCTGACACTTCTTGACTGTGCTGTGACTCCGTACTACTCTCTTGTCCTGCGTACGATAATCTAGAGATCATTGGGGATCTATAATCGGTGACTTCGGGAGCTGAATGACTCTGCCACACTATCTAGTCAGTAAGGAGACAGTGCATAGAGGTATTGCTGAATATAATGGGAGTCCAATGGAATTGCCAAATGTCCAATCTTAGTTAGCTACACAGACAGACTAATAAGAATAGTCTAGTAATACCACAGGGAGTCATATTCGAGGCAGGATAAGAATTTATATCCAGTCTACAAGAAGATCAAAGACGATTTAGAAAAAATCGAATGAGGAACGCTAGGAAAAAATAGGTACTGTTTAGTAAAATGTAAACTTACTGGGGCCAGCAAAGGAGCCCTCGCCTGCCCGATCCTGGCCTGCATCCTCAGCACCCTCCTCCTGTGTCCTCTTGCCCTTGGGGGGAGCTGATGTACAACATGAAAGAAAGAAAAACCATAAAACATGGATGAGATTTTTCAACCAAATCAAACATTTCAAAAGAACAATAACAACATATTTTGGAAAAATAGCAAATAGATAGACAACTATTCCACGGGATCTATCTCATGTGGTATACTACGTTATTCGTATTGCCTGATTTGCGGAACGTTGACTTAGAAAGTTCCTATGTAACTCAATAAACAGACTACTAAAGAGGTTTGCCTAGGCCTGGCACTGCAGGCAGTAGTGCGCAACACGTGACAGACAAAGTCCATCCTGCTTGCAGATCAGTGAATACTCAAACTATCAATCCACCCGCCACCACCGCCACTATTTCTTCTGATAGCCATGTGACTGTCTAAAGGAAGGACACTGGACTTCAGTCTGTTGGGGCTGATTTATAAGTCCCTTGCGGAAGTTGCGGCTGATTTTCCTCCATTGTTGCGTGCCTTTTCTGACGCAGCGGCAGAACAAAAGACTCGCCATGGTGTTGGTGCGGCGTATATATTAAAAAAAAAAACACATATGGGCATATGGGCGATGCATCACGTTGTAAAGCCCTGCGCCATCAGGGGGCGTTCCGGCGCAAGGGAGGGCGTACCTGCGCAGGAACGAATCCTAAAAGTGGCTGAGGGAAATCTACAAGATGTCAATCAGTCATTTTTAGGACAATGATGCATGACTCAAACCCTGCGCGCTTGAAGCCGACGTACGGCTTGATGCAGCATTGGGGAGATAGGGTACCCCAGAGCATTGCTGGAGCTGCGCCATCGTTGGCACGCAACTCCAGCAATGCGCTGCCTTTACGGCACAGATGCGTAAGGCTTCTGTGACGTTTTGGGCCAATGGGTGGTGGTGGCATGGCACACAATTACTGCCGCATCCCTGCTACTTTGCAGGGAATCTGCGCCGGTAATTGAAAATATGACCCTTACTGTCTAGCATTACGCAGTTCTTTTCTTTACAGTACACTGATACATAATTTCTCAGGCCAATGAAATGCTTCTGAACACAACATACAAAACAAAGAAGCATAGTAGCAAGCAAGGCTACTGAGAAGGAGAGCAGTGCACCTGAAAATGAAATGCATAGAAGATTTTGAAATATAATTTACCTCAATGTAATCGGCAGCATTATTGCTCTTGGTAAAGAACAAAGATTTGCAAATAACAGAGCAGGATAAAACAGAGTAGTAAATGTACTACTACAACTACTCACCAAGCCCGGGGACCTCTACGCCGAGCGCGTCCAGCAAGTCCCGCTCCCGGTCCATGACATCGGTCCAGCGGTGGGTGGCCTGGTTATATGTGCGCCGGACCCCAGAGATCTTGTACATGGCCCGGCACACCTTCTCCCACCGCTGGCGGCGCTCCCGGATGCCATAGCCGGTCGCGATCTTGCCGCCTCCCAGGATCGTCTTGGGGAGGCGGCGCTGGACATGGAAGATCAGTGCCGCCACTTCCTCCGCGCTGAAGATCTCCCTCGGGACCACTTGCTCCCCCCTTAAACGCCCGCACGGGAGCCGGGCACGGGGTGCGGGACCCTTCCCCTTCTCAGGGTGCTTCCCGGCTCCCTTTACCATGGTCTGGGCAGAAATAAACTTAAATGATAAAGAAGAAATAGAATAGTGAAGAAGAAAAGAAAAGAGTTTAAAAAAGTAGTTTAAAAGTAAATAAAAGCTGCAGAAAACACAAAAATATAGAGCTAGAAAAATAGAGGGTTAGATAATAAGTAAAATTAGATCAAAAAAACTTCAAACAAGCAAAGGATGGCAGAGATTGAGAGAGGATACAGAAAGCATGCCCAGAACCATAGCAATGAATGAGAAACAAGATGGCCGCGCCAGTTCACGACCGCGTGGGTAAGTTCGCGCGAGATTTTCCTTGCGAGTACGCGCGAAATTGTACTCGCGAGCAGCACACTTTGCGAGATTACACATAGCGGGCGGAAACGGAATTACGTCACGCCAACAAGATGGCCGCGCCCGTGTACGACCGATAGGGTAACTTGGCAAACGAATAGCTAGAAGCGCCTCGCGAACACGCGCAAGATCTCGCGAACATACACGTCGCAACAAAAACAATTTTGTATTCGCACGTATTCGCGGCTTCCGAAATCGATCTCGCACGGATTCGCGCCCCAAATAACGCGCGAAATTGCAAAAAAAACGATTTTAGCTAAAATGAAAGCAATGAGCAGGTGCAAAAGTTCAAACTTAACATTAGTAACATTCAAGGTAGTGCTTCCTGATGGGCCCCTCCAGAGTTTGCAACAATTCTATGACCCTGCTATGACCCAAACAGCAGGCTCATAGAATAGCACCATAAAGGTCCTGTAAAAAAAAAATTTCACTGCAACAAAAAGCAAATTACAGATAAGGAAGGAAGCAGGTGCCAGCCAGACTGGAACTTTCAAAATTACTGACACATTAATGAAACACAAATTAATTGATGGCAGTTGAAGAAGGGCAGGTGTGCTAGCTTTTTTCAACCACCATAATCTACAGTAATAAATAAACCTAATAGGTGCCTGTGAGGATGTACTAGAGGGTGGCATGGGTGTCCCAGAGGGTGGCAGTGGTGAAACAGAGGGTGCTGTGAACCTGTGATGATAAACCAGACGTAGAAACAACATAGTCGCGGCCGTTGCAAGCCGAAAAGTAAGTTCGCAATTGCGAACTTGTCCCAAAATCGGCGCGAACACGCGCCAACACAAAAAACGGAAAAATCCGCAAGTCCGCTAGAGTTCGCGGATCTTCGCGGATTGCGAATCCGTAAATACGCAAGTTCGCGGATTGCCAATCCGCAAAATCCGCCCATGCTTACGCTCCTTCTCTGGTATGGCGCCCAGGATCTGGAACGCACTTCCTCCTGAAACAAGACTCATCTCTTCCTCCCTTCTTTTTAAGAAAGAAGTTAAAAGTATCCTTATGGCTAAATACACTTGAACAATTTTGCGTGTTTTACATTAAGAACAGTATTACCAGTCTGGCGCTATGATATTGCCTATATATTCCTATGCACGTGTTTATTTACAGCGAGTGGATGGCCGACGCTCCAATTTTGCCTGCTACCTCGTACCTGTACTATACGTTATATGAGTACTATGTTATATATTATATTGGTGCTATGTACATGAACCTGTTGATGACTTACGCTCCAACTATGCCTGCTACCTCATACCTGTACTATACGTTATATGGGTACTATGTTGTATACTATATTGGTGCTATGTACATGAACCTGGTGATGACTTACGCTCCAACTATGCCTGCTACCTCATACCTGTACTATACGTTATATTGGTACTATGTTATATACTATATTGGTGCTATGTACATGATCATGTTGAGCTACCTCCCCACTATGCCCCCTTGTTCCCCTGCCCTCCACCTGCCTTTGTAAAGCGCTCTGTTATCTGCAAAGATCTTGTTCGCGCTATATAAAACTCTCAAAATAAATAAATAAAATAAATAAATCCATTCACCCTTTCACTAATTCATCCAGCCATTCACCCATCCTTTCACTTACTTACTCGCTCACCTTTCCATATTAATTTTGAGCTGAGCCCTTTTCAGAAGAGGCCCATCAAGAACTTCACCCTCGCTGCAGGGGCCGTTCCAGGACTGGGACAGAAGCCACCGAGGGCGGAGACAGGATCCACCACAGGGGGGGGGGGGACAAGAGCCATCACAGGCGGGGGTGGACTGGAGCCACAACATGGGGGGACAGGAGCCATCACAGGCGGGGGGTGGACTGGAGCCACCACATGGGGGGACAGGAGCCATCACAGGCGGGGGGTGGACTGGAGCCACCACATGGGGGGGACAGGAGACATCACCGAGGGGAGGGCAGGAGCCATCACAGGAGAGGGAACAGGATCCACCAGGGTGGGCACAGGGGTGGGAATACAGTATTCTAGTATCATCTTGGGCTCCTCGCCCCCTCCTGCACAAGACAAGGAGATGACAGGCTCTCTGTCCAAAATGCCATCGCCCACTGTGATGTACAGTACTTACAGGAGGTACTCTAAGAGAACTGATTGAACTGATTGTCCTCCATACTTTGTTAATCAGTGTGGGTGCGATTGTGCCATTTCTTTATCGTATTACATTATAGACTGCATGTTTGAAGAACCGAGGTTTGCTTACAATTTAGTGACAGTAATTAAGCTCGGTGAAGAGAAGCACTTGCTGCCTCCGTGTAATCAGGGGTGTAATCTGGCGGAGTCTAGGATGTTTGGGGCCCTGGGTAGAAATAGAATGTGTGAGCCCCCCTCTAAATAGCAGAGACATGATGCATTCAGGGCTGTTTGCATCTGAATGGATGTCGCTGCTCCTGAACCTGCAGCCCCTCCTCTCAGTCACCTTCGAAGCACCTCTTAACAGCTCATCAAGGGCTGGAGGTGTGAGGGTTGCCACCCCGCTGTGCCTCTCCAATGCTGCTGAGTATCTGAGGAGCTTTGGTGCAGCATCGGAGTGAAGAAGGGAGGTGGGTGCAAGCTGTGCCGGCTTTAGGGTGAGGCAACCGGTGCCCTGTTAAAATGACGGACAAATGGCGTCCGTTAAAGAATCCTTCACGGACAACGGACAGACGGCCGAAATTACGGACTGTCCGTGAAGTTTACGGACGGTTGGTCACCCTAGAACATATACGTTTTTACTGTTAAAATACTCACACCCCACCCCGCAGCCTGAGCCGGTTACCGAGGGGGTTCCACCCTTCCACCCCGCATCAAGGCACAGTAACCTCGTGCAGTACATCTGAGCGCAGCAGGCGGGTAAGCTGTAGCAGTTCATAGGTTCAGTGACACCGTAGCCCAGCAGCGCGGGGGGCCTTTGTACTCCACTTGTTTGTTTTCTACCCAACAGGGGGTCCTAGACCTAGAAAAGCTCGACATTTTGGCCCTGTGCAGTGTTATTTATTTATTGCAACATAGTCAATGCGCTAACACGTTTGACAAGTTAAAGAGTTGTTCAGCAGCGCAGACACTCGAGACTCGTTTTCAGACTGCTGTCCACATGTGAGCAGGAAACGTGCTGCCACTCGCCGCACGAGACAGCCAGTGCCTGGACGAAAATGACCCATTGGCATTGTCCCATGTCGTATGCTGTGGTGAGCAGAAGCAACCTGTGAATGACACAGAAACAGGTCATTGAACTGAAATCCTCTCCAAGTATTTTTATTTTTATTTTTGGGGAAATCGTGAGACTGGTGGGACAGCTAACATGGGTGTCTGGGCCATTCCTAAAAATAACAGTGCCAATGTACAGGACAGCATATATTATAGTGAGGCATATGGTACAACGCAGTTAAACTGCAAACTATACCGTTTCTATGTACACATAGAAAAGAAGCCTAAAGGACCACAAGAAGGGCTTGAAGCAGTTCCTTCTGCGGCATATGATGACCTGTAGTAGCCAATGTCTTCTAGAAAAATAAATCTCTATTTACGCCACGTGCTTTAAATGGCTGTGGCAATGTTTAGGCGTGGTTCATTCTATGGACTCTAACATATGCATGTTATTTGAATTTTAGAGATACAAAATCACTCCCCGATCTGCGTCATTCTCAGCGGCTGAGAGAGCGGGAGAATGACAGACGGTGACAGTGTTATCTTGAACTCCTGCGCGCACATTTTCATTTCAAATACTGGCCTGTACATGATTAATGGCACCTAGTCCCTCGCCCTGAGCTCCGACGCGGAAAGTATTCTCTTTCCAGTCTTGGTCGTGCGGCGGATGACGTCAGCAGGGCAGCTCCATGCGCAGCCAGGCCCTAGCCTTGCTGTTTATTTATCACTATCTACTAATTTATTCATGCCCTTCATCTCCAGGGAATTGCCTCTCCTTGCCCAGGTTCTACTAAAGCTGTAATTGAACTGTCCAGTGCAAGCTTTCTTGTCATGTTTTTGAGGTTCGTGCAATCACAATGTGAAAACACATACATGCCCTCTCCCCAAAAATAAGCGACCTTGGTCCGTGACGAATATATAAATTGTAGACAGAAGGCATAAGGCAGCAAAATTACAGGACCGTAGAAAATAGCTGCATTTAGGTATGTCAATTACATAGTATTTCCAGTGTTCCATCAGACGCAGACGCTGTACTTAGGATGCCATGTGTCTGCAGGCATTTCCGTTTCTGAATAAGGCAGCTCTCTGTGGCTAAACTTGGACGGACAAAATCAGCTTTAGTCATTTTGTCCCTTAAATCGTTTACAAGCTTGCCCAGAGTGGATCATCTGTTTTGTCACTTTCTTCCCTGCGCCTCGAGAGCTGTCCAGCTGATTCACCCGGCCTGACGCTGTGTGCATGATTGATTACACGCCTTGTGCCCCTGGGCGGATCACGGGTGTCATTCTATCAGAGGCCTGGCAATTTTGTCAACGCGGTGGTAGGCGTCACAGCTTTCCTCCATGTAGGGAAGAAGGGTTGAAAATGATATTCACTGCAAGTAGCATACCAGCCTTCTGTCCTCAATCCCTGTGGGTGCACAAGCTTTGTAGCTGAGTTGTGAATGATTCGAGATGAAAATGGGGACACAATCACGATTGCCAATATAGGCCAGCCTTTTGTATGGCCTGGGACTGCCGGAGGACCCCCACCCTTCCGTTAGCCAACATTATTAACCAGGACATGAGAGGGATTTCTTTGGAAGGCAGGGGAGCTTACGACCCCCCGGCCGTATTTATTAAAATATACAAATAAATCAAAAAATTGAAATAAACAATATTTACACAAATACGCAGAAAACGTTGCAATTAATATTTACAGTTATCAGATGGCTAACCTTAACATATTTCTAGTACAAGGTATTTCCTATCCGAACTAGCATGTCAATCACATTATACAATATTTCTTTTCTGCGTATCCTATCTGGGCCTACGGCAAGGTTAATAACTGGTGTCAGATCCTTATCACTAAACCACGCCCTCCTGTCGGAGTGCGCATGCGCAGAGGGCCCGTTTACCGTGAGGGTACTTCTCCCCCCTGTTACCCCGGTACGCCCTATTAACCCCGCCCTTCTGTCGAAGTGCGCATGCACAGAAGGCACGTTTACCATGAGGGTACTTCCCCCCTGGTTACCCCCGTACGCCCGATTAACCACGCCTTTCTTTCGAAGTGCGCATGCGCAGAGGGCCCGCTTACCGTGAGGGTACTTCCGCCCTTCGGTTACCCCCGTATGCCCTATTAACTCCATTAACTCTGTATGCCCTATTAACTCCATTGCATCTCTCTGCCGTTTACTGGCGTCATTGTGCACGTGCGGGGTGGCTAACCAGCCTAGAGAAAGCGTGACTCTCCCCTCCCCCCCACCCATGTAGCCAACAGGCTGTAACTGCCCCTGGAGTTCTAGGAGAGACCACTTGTCCCTCCGTTTGGGTGACCCTATTCAAGAATGGCGCCGCCCCGTAAGGACCTTAAATTACTGGACACCAATCATGACCATACCGCCTGACCAAGGAATAGCAATAAATACGACGATTGATGACCTGTCAACGGGATAAAGTTCTAAGGAACAGAAACATATTATTTAGATATACTTGTCATCTATAAACATTTTCAGCCAAACTGTGAAAAACATCATAACACACAATACCTATCATCTGCTTCAGGGGATGGTGGGTGGGGAAAAAGAATAACAGCCTCCTAGAGGCTGGAGGGGCAGGCCATGGCGCGCGGAGTCAAAGAGGCCGACTCCCGCGCTCCACCGCCTTTTAACCCCTTTTTGGCCAGGCCGGATCTAACCGGCCTGGCCTTTGTGCCATAGTGACCCGGAAGTGATTCAATCACTTCCAGGTCACCCCGGGATCTAATCTCTGTTGCGGCGCGCCCACAGTGTTCTGGTGACGCGATGGGGGGTGCGCCGCAACAGCCACTGCGGGTATCGGTTGGGGGTCTGGTGCCACCCGCCATACGTGCGGCGGGGCCGATGACAGCCCGCCTTTCCTTATGGCCTAGGACTGCCGGAGGACCCCCACCCTTCCGTTAGCCAACATTATTAACCAGGACATGAGAGGGATTTCTTTGGAAGGCGACTATCTGGCCCCCCCACCCTCCTACACTGAAAGGTCATGCCCTATCCGTAAAATTCATAAACCTAGCCGTCATATTTTTGTACCCAGACTATCAGACCCTACCAACCCACTGCAAGGTCATGCCTTGTCCCTATACGCCACTAACTAGGCAAGAAGATTCTCTGCGGTGGTTTCATCCCCCGTTGTGGAAAAGTTGGACACCGTCTTTGAAGAAGCACAACTTCCCCCAGATGCACCCCCACCATTTTTGTTACTAAGTATTTGCTTCCAGTGGCACAATGGCCTCACAGACTCGCTTCCCCTATCGGAAGCTCTGGAATGTCTGCGCCAGGGTGTACCCCTGGGCACAGACATGTTGCCCCCCCCCACTTCTACCCAGACATCCCGGTGTACCTGTTCCTTTCCCACCCCATCCCAAGTTGATGGGCTGTCTGGTCCAGGGAAATTAGACCTGCCGCCATGTGGCCACCATATGGGCCTCATTGACGGCATCATGCTGCGCCCGATAAGGCACGGCACTCCTGACGCTGACAGCCACTACTGGTGCAATCGAAAGGCTACCCAGGGAACCACAGGCCCTCAACATTTCCCACTGGCATGTCGGGAAATCCGTGGACCGTCTACGCCAGACCACTACGCTCTGGGAAATGTTCTGTGTATGCCTACTATGATGGCAACTGGTAGTTCGGGCTCCGTGAAGTCAGAGTACTGTTTCCCGACAAGGGGTGCTGAGGTTTCTTTTTAATATTCATATTACTCCTGGGTTTGGCCAAGCTGACAAAGGCACACCCCTGTGTACTGCCACATTACTACAGCTGGCACTCCCACTTGGTAACCTACCAATATACTACCATGACCACGGTTGCACCTGCGAGCACAGGCGCCGTTACGGTAGAAATACTGTTTCCTAATAAGGCACATACTGCCATATTATGTGAAGCAACATACTGCAACATTGCTGCGGCTAGCACAACCTACGGTTAACACACCAATAAACAATCAATACATTGTTGGCACCTCTTGAGCCCTTGTGATCGCCCATCACACTTGCTGCCATTGCTTGCCACTGCCGGTCCGGATGTACAGGTCCCCCTTTTTTGCTGTCCACCTCTTGCAGTTGCTGCAGTGTGGAGCCCTTCCCAGGTATTCGCCATGGACCCGGTGATACATAAATGAAAACAAACAAATGATTAGTGTTTCCGGCTTCCTGGCGAAAGATGTAGACACATGCCTGTATTACATTGCTGTCACATGCTAAGCTCTAGCTAAGCTTGGCAGCAGCTGCATTCCCATCAAACTTACAAATGAGAGTGTTTAGCATAGCAACAGTAGCATTACCCAGTATTGTAGGTCTGCCCAAATTACATGGTGCCCCCCTGTGGGTGGACCAAACCGGTGGTGGCAGCCCACCAGTAGCATTTAGCTTACTGGCCCTGACACATATACGTCTAGTTTCAGGAAATGTTATCAGTAAATCAGCCAGGTCAACCCTAAGACACCTGGCCCCCGCCATAATTTCATATGCATTGGTAAGTGCTTACCATAGCGCCATTACAATACTGCATGGCACTATGCCTAAAACAGTCGTCTGACAACATCATCCCAACTGTGCCCTAGCCCCAGGAGGAGTTGGTCCCATGTGGCACTACACTAGAAAAACCTGCTTAATCCTACCAGCCCGAGGAATGTCAGTAATGTGTGACCCCACATGTACGTCACATTCTGTATGTGTACCAGCCCAAGAGTGCCGAGATACAGCGTGACCTACCCCCCCGACAACTAATGCCCTATCATAAACACACAGGGGGTGCGATGGTACTGCGCGATGCCACCAGGACATTGAATGGTACAAGTGCACAGGCACATGGGTGCAGTGGTACTGTGTGATACAATACATCATTGGGATGCCCTTGAGATGAGACAACAAGGCCTGAGGTGTTCTGTTTGACGCCATAAGTGTTGACCCTCCCTGATGCAAGTGCCAAGTAGGCGTGACCTAAAAAAGACCCTGCACATAACTTCCTATAACATGCTAAGCCTAACTCCCTCTGTAAGTAATTACCCCCAATGTTGAATCCTGTAGCCTACCTTGGAGGTAACCTATGTGAAGAAAAGAATGTTTGGGGCCACAAGCCAATTTCCCAATTGTGTGCGCCCCCTTCTGTGAACAGATTACAGTTCTATTCAAAAGAACATGCATCTTGATGCAATGCACCCTCAACAGAGCAACTCGACTCCGTTTGCAAATGGCATTTGCTGAGCTGTTTGGAGTCCCTGGTCATAACCATCATCCTTTCGCCTGCTAATTCAGAAACTTCAACCTTGCTCACCCACTATCACCAATAGGGGTTTCACATATTATATCGCCATCAGCTGTCAGTGCGTGTTCACCTACATTGTAACACAGCTGAGCAACTCGGGAAGCACATCCCAGCTGATCACTTCTCCGTTGGCGACACTGGTCCCCACGCCGGCCCATCCGCTCTGCCTCCTTTGTCCTCCGGTGCTCAAGAAACGGCGACGTGAATCTTCTCATGACAGTGCTGTGCACCAAGTTGAATCCAGTTACTTGTAACCTAGAATACAGCAAGAAACAGGCAGGGTGATGCCTCCGGAGAGGCTGAGGAGCAATCGTGCCTCCCATGATCCCGGAAAAGTGATCCGCTAAGGTCCGTCCCTGATGCCCTAATGAGCCCAAAATATTTGTTCACCTGTGCCTGGCACACCAACATACACAGGCGAACTATGTAGTTTTTTTTTGTGTTCTTGTATCAAACATGTACAAGGACATTCTGTAATCATACATGTGCCTGTCCTGTGCTTATTGAGCCCACCCATCTTAACATTGCAAGGACACTCTGTACACTTTCCCCCTTGTATTTCATATTTGCTTGCCACACCTTAGACATTAGCCCATTGTAATCCCTTTCTTTAATAGGTGTATTCAAATGCCATCTGGCTTCTGAAGCGAGTCATATGTGATGAATGTCAAGATGCATACCCTAGTATAAATCATATCAGGGCCCACAGCGGTATTACCGTGCCCAGTGCTACCCACCTGCCCTGTACCCTTAAGAGAGAAATCATCACGATATATTAACGCCAGATGCGCATATTCAAGACACAAAACTGGTATGAGTGCCGACTCTGTCAGGGCATAGGCCAGCAGCGGTGCGTCCATTGGGGCGTAGGGGCGTAGCCCCACCAGCCACCATGGACCCGCATCGCGGCCGCCGGCCGCAATCCTAGTATCTGTTCTAAATTAAATAAATAGCATTGCAACAATCGGCCGCCGGCGGGAATTGTGTAGGGGGGTGGCCTGCTGCAGCTTGAGTGACAGTCCACACTCAGGCTGCAGCAGACCGTCCTGCTGGGGAACTTACAGTGCGCATGCTTGGGAAAGTTGGCAACTTTCTCAAGCATGCGCACTGTAAGTTCCCCAGCGGGACCCAGGGGTGCTTGTTTGCTCCCAAAGCCCGGGTTTCCAAAGGGCGACAGGGCGAGCAGCAAATGTGCCCTCCTAGCCATGCAGCGCCAGGATTGGCTGGTCCACCGGCGCAGCATCCCATTAGATGCCGCACGGGGGGGGTGGCCCGGCATTCGTGTATGGGTGGGCGGGGTACGGATGCCAGTGCTGTGGCTGGAACCAGTCCAGGGTTGATGCGCCTGCAGCTCACGGGCCCGGGAGCGATGTCTTCCCTCAAGGTTCGGGGTCTGGGACTGGCTCTGCGCTCGCCTCCGGTAAGTTTCATCATCAAGGGTCAGGGGGGCTTTTATACATTTAAGTAAGACATCATGGGTTTGCCGGAAATCCAGTGGGCACGTTGTCTTGCATCAACACTGCTGAAATAAATATTCCCTGACGTCTGCCAGCCGCCCACAGGCGCAGATTTTCTCACACTTAAAATGACACCTTACTGGTGTAATTTAACACACGAGTAAAAAGTGCACATTTATGTTTGAGACTCTCGCTAACAGGGGAATTGCGCCCCCAAATGCAGCCAAGGTGTAGGTGTCCCAATACCTTAAACGGGAAGGAGATGGAGGGGGTTCAACATGTGGAGCTATGGCTTTAAAAGGACTGAGTTCTTTAGAATTTTACATTACAAGCACTTATTAATGATGTCGAGGAGACGTGGTGGCGCGAAATCATATTAAAATTAAATAGATCGCGCTGTAATCAAATTACTTTTTAGCGTATTCAATCAGCTGTGCAGCGGACTCTCTGTGCAGGGCTCTCGTTAGGAGGAGGAGGTAATTTAGCCGCAGCTAGGTAGTACGTGACGGTAGATGTGGTACAGATGTGCGACATGCCAACATGACTGGCTGGGTTCTACCTTCGCAAATTACGTTTGCATGTTATGTTTTTTAGGAAGCGCCTCGGGCTTCCTCGGTGCCTGCAGCGGTGCAAAGCGCCCCCGCCTGACTGAGGCCCCACAGCTATCCGTCGGGTCCGGAGTCAGTGACGGGAAGAGGCTCGTGCAGCATCGACCGCTTCGGAGAGCTTCCGGGGTCACGCACTGGCGAGTGAACTGGGCTCATGTAACAGGAAGCAGCAGCCGGACTACTAGAGCTGGAAGTCCGGCCATCACAAAGCATCAAGAGTCTGGAGTCAGCACTACACAGGTGGAGAAAATAAAGACAATAATTTTTGTCACTTTGTGGCCTCACCATAGCGGCTACCTTACGTAGCAGAAGTGTCAACAGGACTAGCTAATATTAAATACCAACTTGGAGTCTCACAGTTTTATATTCCCTTCCTTTTACCACTCCTTCGCCGATATCGACACCAACCTGCACGTCCCAGGATGGGTATTATTTACTACCCAACAACCCTCGCATCATTTGCTATCAAAACACCAACCAGAACAAGGCAACCCCATCATATCGGTGAGACCGTGTACAGAGCCTGATATTACGCGGCTGTGCGCAGCGCCTACATCCCAAGTCTTAACCTTAATGAAAGCTAGCTCAATCTAAATGACTACCGCAAGCATGCCTGTTCGCAGAGTGCCTCATGCTGCTATGTGATGTGTTATGTGACCTTCAGCTAGGTATTTGTACATAATGTCATGTAACTGGTGCTCATGTAAAGCGCTCCACTACCTTTGGGCGTGTTAGCGCTATATACAACTGTAAAAAAATAAATAGAATGATTTCATTTAGTGTTGCGAAATGTTTTTGATTTACTTCCACATTATGTTAATAAGCACCTATATGTCACTGCAGTGGCTTCGAGTCTCCGACAGTGAAATGGGAAAAACCTTTCCACGTGTTCAAGACCAGGGGGAATAGATGAGCTTTCGAAATTAGAAAACAAACTTCAATTTAAAAAAGAAATTAGAAAACAATGGACTTAATGACACAGTACTGGGAAGGGATTGTCCCACACCATTCCACACAGGACCAGAACACCCAAACCAGTAGTGACCACCTTACGCAATCAAACACTCAGTGAGTGAGTCTATGCATACTACATACTGAGAGCTTACAAGAAGGTAAGAATCCATGAGACAGGAAGATGAAAGGCATGTGGGTATGTATGGTGCCAATGTCCTACAGACTAGGTGAGGGAAATGCCCCAAATACCTTCAAAAGCCTTTGCCTGGTCACTCACTCCATAAATGACCCATTCACAGGATGCTCCTCGACTATCTCGGATCAACATTCACCATATGAGGGAACAATAGTGGATCTTATTAAAGAGATAATGGACACTTCTAAGGGTGCTGCTTACCATCTATGTTTGTGGGAAAAGGATTCCACCACAGTCACAGCATCATGCGGTACACCCGGATGTGACGAAGATGGAATGTGAGAGTCACATACAGAAGCACGTGCCTTCCACACATTGGACCAGTAGTTCATTATTCCAGGGCAGTGGCACAGAATATGCAGTAGATCCTTTGTGAATGCTTGCATCTCCAAAAGAGAGAGAATGGGAATAGATCTGCCCTATGTTGTCAAACTAGGGAACAATACCAATTGTGTAGGATTTTGTTTAATAATTATTTATTCTGTTTATTCTCATAAATAGAACACAACAGAAAATAGAGTACAGCATAGAGTACCAAAATGTGGTAGCCGAACAAACGCAGGACACATGTGGGCACTATAGGAACACAGCATGGACACAGCCTAACAGGGACGCACCAGCTCGGGGTAGACAGCAGTTCATTTTGAAATAAACATTTCTTCAGATTCTTCAGATTTTCTTTACAATTGATATTGCCATGTTGAAAAAAAGTGATATTTGCTATAGGAGGGCCACTGGAATTATGTGTCTCTGCAGCCGCAGCTTATTTAGCAAAAGTATGGATTTGCCGAATTTACCACATAATCCATCATCTGGTACATTATCTGCAGATTTAAACAATGACCCTAAGAGCACAGCTGCCATCCAATCAGGGGTGGGATGCTTTGGTGTGCTGGTCTGGTTTTCTGGGTGCATTGGCTCAAGTTTTCCCCATGTAATTGATTGGGTGTCTTGGTAAGTTGCTTTTATGTGAATGTCTGACTTATGACTGCACATTCCTTTCAGTGTGCACTTGCTTCAGTTTACTTTTTGAGTCACTGTCGAGTTTGCTGGATGTATTGCTTTCATTTTTCTTTCATTAAACTGTTTGATTTGCTTGGTGCTTTTATGTTGGTGCCTGCATGCTGAAGTGTACTCTTCAGTTTAAATGTATGTGACTGGCCTGTTGACTAGCACCCTGCTTTCAAAGTGAAGGTTCACAGGTTCACACTTGCTTTAGTTTACTTTTGTATGGTTGACTGCATGCACTGTTTTGCTGGATGCATTGCTTTAAGTTACTACTTGATGCATTGCTTTCAGTTTGCTTTCAAGTAATTGCCTCTCATTTTCCTAATGCTTTGTGAAGGCTGTTTCCCAACTGCTGTGCAACTTCTTCTACTCTTAGAGCTGAGATTTTCATGAAAATCTTATAGTCTGAATTCAGCACCTGAGCGTAATAGGACGAAATGTATGAAGCTCTGTGGTTATACTGAATAAGCAGCTACCTATGTTATGCCATCTATTAATGTAATAACTGCACTTTCACAATTGCTTTATTAACCTTCCTGGTTTCTCAAATTTGCTTGAAAATGCACGATTTTTCTTAAAAATTTTCTTGGGGGGGGTAACCCCCCCAAACCGCCCTTTTGGGGTTCGGGCTCGCTCGCTGCGCTCGCTCGCTACGGTGCTGTATGCAAATCACTTTGCGCCTCACCACTTTGAAATGTCACCCTCCGCCCCTGAAACGGGAAAAATAATAACGGCCTCCTGGAGGCTGGAGGGGCAGGCTGTGGCGCGGAGTCATAGAGGCCGACTCCCGCGCACCACCGCCATTTAACCCCTCTTTGGCCAGGCCGGATCTAACCGACCTGGCCTTTGTGCCATAGTGACCCGGAAGGGATTGAATCACTTACGGCAGTGTTTCCCAAACTGTGGTCCGCACACATTCCCAGGGGGTCCGTAGGCAACAGTTTTAAAAGCACAGAAACATTTCTTGTATAATTAGCAGCTTTCCAGCAACAATAAAAGTGTCAAGATAATGCCAGTGATTAATGTACCTGCTGGAGAGCGAGGAGAGTTTTGTTCAGTGGCAGCTTTGATTTAACTAATTTAGCACAGAGGGTTAATGTGCCTCCTGCAAAGAACGTGTAACATGCATCTTAAAAAGCAGTATTTTATGTGCCTAGGTTCGTGGTTACTGCTTTTGTCACAGACATTCTTTTGTTACTGTGCACTTCATAAGTAACAATCATAATCTAGCAGAGGGACCTATAAACTGTCATCAAAGAGCTGCTTGCAAACTGCATGCTACCAGTTAGTAACTTATATTTTGTCCCAGTTGTTCATTATTCTGATGCTGCTAAAAAGATATATTTGGGTGGAAATACATTTTTAATGTTAAACTCAATGCTAGCCACTGTGTTATGTTCTGAATCCTGAGTTTGTGCTTTTCCAAACCAAGCACTCTTAAAACATTTTATATACACACTGATTTACATGTATGATTCTATGTCTCTATATGTGTGTGATGTAAAGTGCTCTGACATCCTACAATGGTATGAGAGATGCTATAAAACAAATGAAATACATGTGACAGAGGGGCTATTACTTCAATATAAAATACTAGGGGCCAGATGTACGATGTGTTTTTATATGCGCGAAAGGGTTCGCGAACCCGTTTGCGCATGCAAAAACCTATTGGGCCATGAACATAGACTATTTTGCGAGTCGCAATTTGTTTGCAACTCTCTAAATAGGTTTTGCAACTTGCTATTTGGAAGGGGTATTCCCTTCCAAATAGCGAGTCTTAAAACCATGTACAAATGTTTTGCGGTCGCAAAACAGTCACAATTACCACCTACTTCAAGTAGATGGTAATGCGTTCGCAAATGGGAAGGGGTCCCCAGGGGACCCCTTCCCCTTTGCAAATGCATGCAAAATAATTTTTTAAGGGCAGGCAGTGGTCCCAGGGACCTCTGCCTGCCCTTAGAAAATGAAACGAAAACGTTTAATTTTCTTTTTTTTTTAAATGCATGGTAAACAGGCTGCATTTTTTTTTTTAAAACCAGCTTTATTTAAAAGCAGTCCGAGACATGGTGGCCTGCAGAGCCCAGCAGGCCACCATCGCTGGGAGGGCTGGCATTCCCAATGGGTTAGCATATTGCGAGAGGCTCATTAATATTAATGAACCTTGCAATTTGCGACCCCATTGGGAATCCCAAACAGTGTTAAACACACTGTTGTACATTTCATTTAGCAACTCGCAATTTGCCACTCGCAATGTGTCGCCAATTGCGAGGCGCTAAATGAAATGGTCGTACATCTGGCCCCAAAATCGTTAGTACTTTGAGTATTTGTTTTGTGTGCACACATGTGTATTTTTTTTAATTACTGTTTTAAAAACTCATACAAATTGCTTGGGGGTCCCCGGCTTTCAGTGGTGACTCAATGGGGGTCCTCAGGAGTCAAAAGTTTGGGAACCACTGACTTACGGGTCACCCCGGGACCTAATCTCTGTTGCGGCGTGCCCACAGCGTCATGGTGACGCGAAGGGGGTGCTCCGCAACAGCCACTGCGGGTAGCGGTTGGGGGTCCGGTGCGCCCCACCAAACGTGCGGCGGGGCAGATGACGGCCCCGCCTTTTCTTTAGCATGGCTGGTATTTTTATATCCGGGTAAGACAGAAATAGGGAACACCAGCAGAAGACGTTATCTGTTTCTGTTTGGAATATAAATGCATTTTTCAATGAGAAAAGGGCACCAAACTTGGCATAGGAAGATGCATCAGCAAACTCACTGAAATATATTAAAAGGTGAACATCCACTCACCATATTTACTGCATCTGTACTATATATCGCTGGTGAATGTCTCTTAAAAAACCGCGGTAGAGAAGTCAGACATTAATGAATGAATGAATGAAATATAATTTCTATAGCGCTTAACTACCCGAAGGCCTTGTAGCGCTTATGAGCAGACAGGCGGAAACATAGCAGGATTATTAAGTAGCATTAAAGAGGTGGGTTTTAAGCAGCTTTCGTAAGATTTGTAAGTTGGATTCCCTGTGGAGAGTGAAGGGAAGAGAATTCCAGAGATTGGAAGCATTCAGTGAGAAGGAGCGACCGCCCCATCTAATTCTGCGTACCTTCCTTGTAGTAGCCTGGAAGTCATCACTAGAGCGGAGACTCCTAGCGGGTAAGTATGGAGCCACCAGTGAATGGATAATGGCGGGACCAGTTTTCCGAATAGCTCCATGGGCCAGGCACATGGCCTTAAAGTGTATTCTGGATTGAACGGGAAGCCAGTGAAGCGTTTTCAGAGCGGGACTCACAGACTGCCTACGAGGGATCTGAAAGAGTAGGCGGGCTGCACAGTTCTGGATTACTTGAAGTTTTTTTATAGTAGCACAAGGAGCGCCCAAATATAGAGCGTTTCCGTAGTCCAATCGGGACAGGATAAGGGCTTGCACCATAATCCTGCGTGCCTGAAAAGGAAGTAAAGGTAAGATTTTCCGTAGCATCCTCATCAGACCAAAACAGGTAGCTGAGAGCTTGGTAGCTTGATGGTTGAAGCAGAGGGAACTGTCAAGCCAAATGCCAAAAGCCAAGGCTCTTAACACGCTGGTTTGATGTTTTTTTTCTTTTTAATTGCAAGTATATGCCATAAAAATATAAAATAAGAAAACGTGACAGGCATATGCTTGCAATAAAATGTTTACATTAAAAAAAAGTATATATTTTTTCTTTTTAATTTGTAGATGGTAGGGAGAATGCATTGACACTGAAGCATGATTAATTTTAGGCGTATGTATGCATGCGGTCAGACAAAATGCAGTCACTTGGTGTAAGAGAGTCAACACATGAAGAGACTGACCACAGGACCTGACTGGTGAACCAAAAAGCAGCGCTGGCAAAAATGCTAAAGTAGACCCAACAACTTCATCTCCTTGCAGCTACCTCTCTCTTTCCATCCGTCCATCCTCTTTCTCTTCTGTCCACCTAATCGCTTTCTATCCCCCTCCCTTTTTATCTCTTAAAGCCTCCCCATGCTTTCAGAAGTAAATCCAAGATCAAGTGACCTTGGCACCAAGAACGCCACTGGGCTTTCAAAACTGCACTCCCGGAGCTCGCCCACTTGGGAAATGCCTGGTGGATTAAAACTTATGGCCACCCAGGGTCTGACCCGCTGCTCCATGCTGTATGCCACATTGAGCAGAAACAAAGGGTCCCATTTATATCTTGGAGGTAATTCTTTTTATTAACGTTTTCAGTACAGTTAACAGCAATAACATCAAGTCCGGATCAAGGCTTTTTCATCTGGATATGCCAAGGGTGCCTTCGGGTGGGCCACGGGGGCCCAATTTTTGGTCCTTCTACAAGCCCTATATTATATCAAACATGAGAATGTAGAGTAGTGGTAAATTAAGCTAAGGTTCATTCTAGGCTACTGTCCAGGTAGGTCGCTCCCCCCCCCCGCTGCAGCTCCGCCAGCACGTGTGCCCTGCCTCACTGGTTTCTCTGATTGATTGCTGGTTTTTGCTGCCCATTCCTGGGTGCTGTTTTTTCCCCGCTCCCCCTACCCACTGCTCACTTTCCCGCCCCTGCTGCCCCTGCTGCCCCGGCCCGTGCCCATTTGCTATCCTCTGCCTCCCGCCTCCCAGCTGCTCCTCCCTCCCAGCTCCCCTTTAAAGTGGTGGCAGCTGCGCGGTGAGGAGAGCGACCCTTGCCCTTCCAGGTAGGTCACTCCCCCCCCCTCTCAGCTCTGCCAGCACTTGTGCCCTGCCTCACTGGTTTCTCTGATTGATTGCTGGTTCTTGCTGCTCATTCCTGGGCGCTGTTTTTTTCCCGCCCTCCCTATCCACTGCTCACTTTCCCGCCGCTGCTGCCCCTGCGGCCCCGCCCCCCTCTGTGCCCATTCCCTATCCTCTGCCTCCCGCCTCCCAGCTGCTCCTCCCTCCCAGCTCCCCTTAAAATGGCAGCAGCTGCGTGGCTGTGTGCAGCGGGCGCGCCGCTGGCGCACCTCAGGCAAGCCCGTCTGTGCCTGGACCGTGCCTGGACCGTGCCTGGACCGCGCCTGGACCGCGCCTGGACCGTGCCCAGCGCCAGAAACCCAGGAACCCGCGAATGCCACGACACCAGACTCCACTAAGGCGCCAGCAGCCTCCACGCACTCAATGCCGGCCGAAACCACACCTGCTTCCAGGCCACCCCGAAATGGACCCTCGGACCCTTCTCCTGCTGCAACTGCAGCTTTACCTGCGACAGAACCACCAAGCCTCCAAGGACTGGACCCAACCACCTCTGCTGCATACTCCTCAACAGCCTCTCCGCACGCAAACACGCCGTCGAGCTCTGTGATCTGCTCGACACCTCCGCCCCAGA
Organism: Lissotriton helveticus; assembly: GCF_964261635.1. Lineage (NCBI taxonomy): Eukaryota > Metazoa > Chordata > Amphibia > Caudata > Salamandridae > Lissotriton > Lissotriton helveticus. The sequence goes on from NC_136067.1 coordinate 654,180,826, forward strand.
CGTGGCCTTCCTGACCGGGACATAGCGGAACGACTCCTCGGCGCCCGACATTGCCTTAGCCATCCCGGACGGCTACAAGATCACCCGCAGGGATCGCGCCAACGGAATCGGAGGAGGAATAGCCATCATCCACAAGTCCACCCTCAAGGTCGCCATTCACGCAGACGACACCCTCAACACCGCCGAACACCTGCACTACAGGATCCACACCGGCCCCAAGACCACCCTCAGAGGAACACTCATCTACAGACCCCCATATCCCGGGCTCAGTTCAGCGACTCCATCGCTGACCTCGCCAGCCCCCACGCTCTCGCCTCCACAGACTACATCCTCCTTGGGGACCTGAAATTCCAGCTCGAGAACAACAACGATGCCAACTCCGCCACCCTGATCGCCAACCTCAGCCTCAAACAACTCATCACCGCACCCACCCACGCCACCAGCCACACGCTGGACCCCGTCTTCCCCACAGGCACCCACATCGCCTTTGACCACACCACCGAACACCACTGGACCGACCACCGTTGCATTCATTTCACCTTCAAGAAACCAACCATGCACCACTGCACCCAACAGCTGCCTCGCCACTGCTGGAGCAAAGTCACCAAAGACCGGCTGATCACCACCCTTGCCCAGTACCCACCCACCGACCCCACCAACCCAGACGCCGCAGCCAGCAACCTCAGACAGTGGATCCACAACTGCGCCAACACCCTCGCTCCGCTCAAGAAACCCTCCAACAACCACACCAGCAAGAGAGCCACCTGGTTAACTGACGAGCTCCAGACCTCCAAACGCGCATGCCGGAAACTGGAGAAAATATGGCTCCACGGACGTACACCGGACAACCACGCAGCCCACAAAGACGCCACCCGCAGACATCACCACCTCATCAGATTAGCCAAGACATCCTCCTTCCAAGACCGTTTGGACAACAAAGCACATGATAGGAAATAACTTTTCAGCATCATAAAGGAACTCTCCAACCCCAGCGCCAATGCCAACGCCAACGACATCCCGCCCTCACAAGAACTGTGCGACTCAAAGTTCAAAGTTCAAAAAGTACTTTATTCGGTTAAAAGGCAATAACCACGAAAGAAACAGCATGAATTTACAAATTACACAGGGTCTATTATTATTAACAAGTCTATTAAATTCTATCGATACCAATTGTTTTCCGTAATTTTAAAACATGTTTAAAAAAGCTTAAAAGTACAACAACAGTGAAAACAGTGTCCATTCTCTGTAATTCTAAAAAAGCTGGGCAACATCTATTTAAATTCATTTCTTTGAGGAATGGGATAATGAGTTTCCTACGTGGTACAATATAAAATTTACAAAAAAATAAAATATGGATGTCAGATTGGGACGAGGAGTCATCACAAGGGCAAGTAGGCAAATTTCGCAATCATGAATTCATTTCTGGGAAGGACAAGAGTCTAAAAACAACATTTATTCTAAAACGGGTCAAGAGAAATCGATCATGATTAGACATCGGGAGAGTTAAATATGGCTGTACTTTATCACCAGTTAATAACGAGAAGTGCGAGGTAACAGTCTTTTTAGTCATTTCCTCTTGCCTTCTCTTTCCCTCGAGGTATTCCATACACAGTTTTTTCAACAGTTTTCTGGATATATTACACATTAAAAGTGGGTCATCATAATATTGCTGGCAGCCAATTTCAGTTAGAAAACGCTTTACGTAATCTAGCAACTGTGCGACTCACTAGCCATCTTCTTCCACCGCAAGATCGCTGACATCCGTAACAGCTTCAACACCACAACCGCCCCGACTACGCCAGACTCCACCTCCCCTGGGAACACCACCAGCGCTATCAGCCTGACCTCCTGGTCCAACGTCAGCGAAGACGAGACACGCAAGGTCATGAACTCCATCCACTCAGGATCTCCTTCAGACCAGTGCCCACACCACGTATTCAACAAAGCAGATGCAGCCATCGCACCCCAACTACGGAAGGTCATCAACATCTCCTTCACAACAGCAACATTCCCGGAAAGCTGGAAGCACGCCGAAATCAACGCCCTCCTCAAGAAGCCCAAGGCAGACCCCATGGACCTCAAAAACTTCCGGCCCATCTCACAGCTCCCGTTTCCGGCAAAGGTCATCGAGAAAATCGTCAACATGCAACTGACCCGCCACCTGGAAGACAACAACATCATGGACCCATCCCAGTCCGGATTCAGACGAAAACCACAGCACCAAGACAGCCCTCATCACCGCCACAGGCGACATCAGGTGCCAACTAGACAACGGCGTAACATCAGCCCTCATCCTCCTGGACCTGTCGGCCACCTTTGACACGGTCTGCCATCGCACTCTAAAAACACGCCTCCTAGAAGCCCGAATCCATGAGAAGGGCCTTGACTGGACCTCATCCTTCCTCTCCAGCAGAACCCAGAGCGTCCGCCTCCCACCCTTCCGATCCGAAGCCACCGACATCATCTGCGGCGTCCCCCAGGGCTCATCCCTCAGCCCGACGCTGTTCAACATCTACATGGCCCCCTTCGCGCAAGTAGCCCGCCAGCATAACCTCAACATCATCTCCTACGACGACGACACCCAGCTCATCCTCTCCCTCACCAAGGACCCACACACCACCAAAACCAACCTCCACGAAGGAATGAAGGCCGTTGTCGACTGGATGAGGAGAAACCATCTGAAGCTAAACTCGGACAAGACGGAGGTACTCATCCTCGGACCCACCCCCTCAGCCTGGGACGACTCCTGGTGGCCCACCACACTGGGAACAGCACCAACACCCACCGACCATGCATGCAACCTAGGATTCATCCTCGACGCCTCCCTCTCCATGGCTCAACATGTCAACGCCGTCTCCTACTTTTTTTTTGGTGGGGCCAAGTGCCTTATCCACCGAAACGCGTCGACAACCCTAAGGGGTCTTTTAATTGGTTACATGTGTTGTTTTTTAAACAAATTGTTTTTATTGTGTACTGATGTATTGAGTAAAAAGCACTAGGCACTGTATTAAATAGAAAGATTGTTCACTGATGACATTGTGCAATTGTGAATGTATGTGGTTTTTGATGATACAAAAATCTTTTTTTACTAAACAATTTTTATCCAATAAACCGTCTTTTGCCAATTTAATTTGCTTTTGTGGTTCTACTAGCAGAAGCGGTCACAACCAACAGGTGGAAACGGCCGAGACTGAATGCTTTAGTGAGAGGATAAAAATGGGTGCATGGTGAAAAATTGCTTCCCCCAAAAAATTAACAAAACCCAGGGAACACTTTCCATATTTTTTGATTGAACGCCGTCTCCTACTCCTGCTACAACACCCTCCGCATGCCCCGCAGGATCTACAAGTGGATCCCGACTGAAACAAGAAGACCGGTGACACAGGCCCTTGTCAGCAGCAGACTGGATTACGGCAACGCACTCTATGCAGGAATCCCAGCCAAACACCTACGTCGACTTCAACGCATCCAAAATGCCTCTGCCCGACTGATCGTCAATGTCCCCCACCACAGCCACATCACCCCCCACCTGAGAGACCTATACTGGCTCCCTGTAGACAAGAGGATCACCTTCAAGCTCCTCACCCACGCACATAAAGCACTTCACAACGCCGGACCAACTTACCTTAACAGCAGACTCTAAACCCCCACCCGAAAGTTCCGCTCTGCCAGCCTCGCCCTCGTCGCTGTCCCACACATCCAACAATCGACCTCCAGCGGCAGATCCTTCTCTTACCTCGCCTCCAAAACCTGGAACACCCTCCCTACCCACGTACGGCAGACCCAAGACCTACTCGCCTTCAGAAGACTCCTCAAGACTTAGCTCTTGGAGCAGTAGCAGCACCCCCCCTTCTCTCAGCGCCTTGAGAACCTCACGGGTAAGTAGCGCGCTCTACAAGTACTCTGATTGATCGATCGATTGATTGATTGAAACAGGGATGTAAGCATTTTGTGTGTTGTAGTCTTAGTTTCCTTCTATCAAATTAATTTGACAAACACCAAATACCAATGATTTGTGAGTTTGAAGTGTATGATTGGAAACAATGTCCGTGTTAACATGGAGGGAAGTTGCCATCTTACACAGACAGGCGATTGCTTCTCGTACCTCCAAAAAGCTTCCTAAATGGAATGATGCCTAGACAGAACTGCTAGAATTTAAATCACCAACTTTCCAGGCTGCAGTCTTCATGTCCTTTGTACAGGTGTTTTGGGGACGCCATTTAACGTGGAACTGTTAAAACCACAGTTCTTCCATATCAGACAACCGAGCAAGTGGTGAGGGGGTAAACCTTTTCAGTGGCCCACTGGTGCAGGGGTTCGCCAGTGTTTGCGCACTGGTCCTTTAGACCAGGGTTCTTCAATCTGTGGGGGTGCGCCCCCCTGGGGGGGCGTGGGCTCCACTTCGATCTTCCCTCTGTGCCCGTTTCTTTGTCTGGGTGATTCTCCCAGGCGGGGGCCAATTCACAGAGTCGACAGCTTCGGCTGCGGTGCGAGGCAGGGGTCTCCTCTGCTAAAAACGAAAGCAGACAAACAGACACGCTTTCAGTTTTAGCAGAGGAGACCCCTTGCCTCCCACTGCAGCTGAAGCTGTCAGCTCTGTGAATTCACCCCCTCCTGGGAGAGTTAGCTCAGGGTGGGCTCTGGCCCCAGCCTTTCAAGGGGGGTGGGAGTGAGGGGGAGTTGGGGGGGGGCGGGAGTCCTTCAGTTATTTTGGGAATGGAGGGAGAGGTTGCAATCAGGGTTTGGGCCATGAATCGGGACAGTGGGCTCTGGTCTGCGGTCCTCAACTCATGAGGATCTTTGTGTGGGCACCGAAGAGTCGGTGTTCAGGGATGTTGGTCTGCAGATTCGAATTTGAATCATAAAAGGTGTGAGGGTGGAGTGGTGGATGTATGGGTGGGGGGTGGATGGATGAGTGAGGGGATGGATGGTGAGTGAAGGGGTGAATGGATGGTGGGAGAGAGGATGGATGCATGAGTGGAGGGATGGATGGGAGTGGATGGATTGTGTGTATGGTTGGAAGGGTAGATGGATGGGTGGAGGGGTGGATGGATCAGTGAAATGGTGGATGATCGATGGGGGTGGATGGTGGACGAGTCGGTGGGTGGATGGATGATAGAGGTAATGGATGGATTGATGTATTGATGGGTGAAGGGATGAATGAATGGATGGATGGATGAGTGAAGGGGTGGATGTGGGGATGGATGGGTGATTGAGGAGGGTGGATGGACGGGGGGATGGATGGAGGAGTGAAGGGGTGGATGAGTGGTCAATGGATGGATTCATGAGTGGATGAGTGGATGGATGAGTGGGTGGTTGGATGGATGGATGGATGGGTGGAGGAGTGGATGGATGGGTGGAAGAGTGGATGGATAAGTGGAGGAGTGGATGGATGAGTGGAGGAGTGGATGGATGAGTGGGAGGATAGCTTGGGTGAATGGTTGGATGGATGAGTGGGTGGATGGATGGGTGGAAGAGTGGATGGATTGGTGAGGGGATAGATTGGGTGAAGGGATGGATGGATGATGGATGGATGGGTGAGGGGGTGGATGGAGGGATGGATGGGTGAGATGATGGATGGAGGGATGGAAGGTGGATGGGTTTGCAAGTGGTTGAAGGGGTTTGGATGTGGATGGGGCTCAGATGGAGGGACGGAATGAATGGTGGGGGAGTTGGTGGATGACAAGGTGTACATGATGGATGGGGAGGGTTGTGATGACTTCCTTTGCTTTCTTGGTGCCATGAGAGGTGTGGTTCAGAGTGGAAGGTATTTGAATTGTTTGGCTGCTCCCTTGCCTATGCGTTACTGTTCTGTATTCTATGTGTGCTCATGTGTGGGATCTATGCATCATGAGTGTGACATTTTGCGTGACGTCCAGCTGCTACTTGAATGCGGGACCCCCATGGGCAAGGTCGGGTTCCATGTTTTGGGTTCCGCTTGGTGAAGCACCCATGGTGTGTTCCCTATAGTGGGTTCATCACGGCGGTCCTCCCTTTGGTTCACTTGAGCATGGTTCTTTACATCCTACAATGTATTTGTTTATTTGTTGGGGAGTTTGTGAGATTGGGTTCTCAGCGCTTGCGGTGTTGAAGACTAGGTACCGTTTAGAACTGGATGTGGAGCACAGCCTGAGGATGGCAGTGGCAGGGATTCCCCCACAGATTGAGAGTCTAGGTGTGGCTGGGCACCGGCACACCCGTCACATTCATGTTGGTGGTGTTGTTGTTGATCTGTGTCCTGTGTAAGGCAGGGCATCCTAGTGGGGGAGAATTTGCGCACATTTTGTCTAGGAGGATTGTGTTTTGAGCTGTCTGTCTGGTACGCCTCGTTTCGTCACACCCACTCACAGGCCTGCAGTTTGCTAGGCACTCTTGTTGTGTTGAGCATTGTTTGCCGGATATGGCCCGTGGTGTGCGCGTGGCAGTCGATCATGTGGTGTGCCGGATTCCCGAGGTTTCTGTCGGGTGGTGGGGGGCCCAACATCTGGGGGAATTCGGCTGGGGGGGCTCAACCTGGAAAAGTTTGAAGACCTCTGCTTTAGACTGACAAAATAGAGTTTGGCACAAAAGCTGTAATATTAAAGAGATAGTTTATTAGGACTCATGAGTGGAGCTACATCGATACATAACCCTCAGGCAATGTATGAGGCAGCACATGGAGTACAGAAACTATGAGCCTTTTATACTGTGATAGTTGCAGTGTAAGCATGGAGGTTCAAAAAGAGGCAGTACAAGTGTACAAACAAATAGCTAGTTACATATAAGGATACATGAGAATCACTTAGTCAACAGAGTGGGAGGAGTTACAGAACTGCTGACATCAGTTAAAATAACCTGACAGTTAAATCTGTAACCGGTGCATTCTAGCAGCTACAGGCCTTTCTGAGCATGTGCAGGGCTCAGACTCAGTGCTGAAGGAGTTAACTATAGATGATGACAGGCAAAATAGAGAAGCAGGCAACAGCGATGATGGGGACGCACATGGCAAACATATGGCTAACTAAAATGGATGCCACAAACAAAATGACTTCAGCTCATGCTAACAGTGATCCCTGGCAAGTTTTCACAGATGACCCTTTTAGCATCAGCCTAAGTCATCTATGATTTAGAAGGAACAAAGAAAATATCTTGCACATTAATTTGCATCATCTCATTAACTTCTTGATCTAATAAATATTGAGCATTTACATTCTTAACGTTGCATTTGGTAGGTATACAAGTAGTGGCACAAAGGGAACAAAGCATTGGAACACATTGTAGACATAAGCAGCATAACCTTAGGATCGCAAAGAAGATACTAGGGGGCATATTTACAATAACTGGCGCATCCCTGCAAATCAACAGGGATGCACCAGTTATTGTGCGCCACAGCTCCGCCGTCATGGATGCGCCGCATTTACAATACGGCGCACCATGGTGCAAAAACGGCACAGATGCGTGACGCATCTGTGCCGTAAAAGTGACGCATTGCTGGAGTTGCGTCGCAAGCGCGACGCAGCTCCAGCAATGCTCTGGGGGCCCTATCTAGTTAATGCTGCGTCAATCCTTACGCCTGCTTCAGGCAGGCGCAGGGTTTTGATGCAGCATGGGCCTAAAAGTGACTGAGTGAAATCTTGTAGATTTCACTCAGCCACTTTTAGGAGGCGTTCCTGCGCCGAAACGCCCCCCCCGCACAGGAACGCCTACATGTGGCGCAGGGCATTACAACGTGACGCATCTCCCAGATGCGTCACATTGTAAGTACCCCCGCACCATGGAGCAGGATTTACGCCGCCGCTGCATCACAAAAGTGACGCAACGGTGGCGTAAATGAAGCACTAGGGGCTTGTAAATCTGCCCCATAGAATCGTCAACAGTTTCCTGCCCCAGGTAACAAATAATGTCCACAGCAAACCGGTTAAAGTCCACGTTCCGTTATCGGGGTGAATCTCAGCAGCGATTTTATGCAGTATAGAGGTTGCATCAAAAACTGAAGGGGCTTGATCGGGGATGTAAACACAACAACTGCTCCTGATGATGCGACAATCAATCAATCAATCAATCATAACATTTGTATAGCGCACTACTCACCCGGGAGGGTCTCAAGGCGCTTGGGGGAAGGGGTATGCTACTGCTCGAACAGCCAGGTCTTGAGTTGTCTCCTGAAGGCGAGATAGTCCTGGGTCAGCCGAAGGTGGATGGGGAGGGAGTTCCATGTCTTGGCAGCCAGGTAGGAGAAGGATCTTCCTCCGGCAGTGGCTCTTCGGATGCGTGGTACGACGGCGAGGGCGAGGCTGGTGTTCCGTAGCTGGCGGGTGGGCGTGTAGAAGGTCAGGCGGTCGTTGAGGTACTTGGGGCCCAGGTCGTAGAGAGACTTGTGTGCGTGGGTGAGGAGCCGGAACGTGATCCTTTTGTTGACGGGGAGCCAGTGCAGGTGTTTCAGGTGGCCGGAGATGTGGCTGCGTCGGGGGATGTCCAGGATGAGTCGGGCGGAGGCGTTCTGGATGCATTGGAGTTTTTTCTGTAGCTTGGCTGTGGTTCCGGCGTAGAGGGTGTTTCTGTAGTCTAGTCGGCTGGTGACGAGTGCTTGGGTGACCGTCTTCCTGGTTTCAGTCGGGATCCATCGGAAGATCTTTCGGAGCATACACAGGGTGTTGAAGCACGATGAGGAGACGGCGTTGACTTGTCTGGTCATCGAGAGGGAGGAGTCCAGGATGAAGCCTAGGTTGCGTGCGTGGTCGGTTGGCTTGGGTGCGGTGCCCAGGGCTGGGGGCCACCAGGAGTCGTCCCAGGCGGAGGGTGATGGTCCCAGGATGAGTTCAGTTTCAGGCGGCTGTTCTTCATCCACTCGGCGACGTCTTTCATCCCTTCGTGTAGGCAGGTTCTGGCAGTGTCGGGGTCTCTGGTGAGGGAGAGGATCAGCTGGGTGTCGTCGGTGTAAGAGATGATGTTGAGGTTGTGTTGGCGTGCGATGGCTGCAAGAGGTCTCATGTAGACGTTGAAGAGGGTGGGGCTGAGTAAAGATCCTTGCGGAACGCCGCAGATGACTTCGGTAGCCTCGGATCGAAACGGGGGGAGGCGGACTCTCTGTGTTCTTCCGGCGAGGAACGAGGTGATCCACTCCAGTGCCTTCTCTTGGATGCCGAGGTTGCTGAGGCGTTGAACTAGGGTGCGGTGGCAGACAGTGTCGAACGCTGCAGAGAGGTCCAGGAGGATGAGTGCCGCTGTTTCCCCGTTGTGGAGCAGGACTCGGATGTCGTCGGTGGCTGCGATTAGGGCGGTCTCGGTGCTGTGGTTGGCTCTGAAACCGGACTGCGAGGGGTCGAGGGATCCGTTCGTCTCGAGAAAGGCGGCAAGCTGTCTGTTGACGATCTTCTCGATGACTTTAGCAGGAAAAGGGAGGAGCGAGATGGGGCGGAAGTTTTTGAGGTCGGTGGGGTCCGCTGTTGGTTTCTTAAGTAGGGTGCTGAGCTCGGCGTGCTTCCAGCTCTCCGGGAAGGTGGCGGTGTTGAAGGAGGTGTTGATGATGTTCCGGAGTTGGGGTGCGATGGTGGAGTCAGCCTTGTTGAAGACGTGGTGTGGGCAGGGGTCGGTCGGTGATCCGGAGTGGATGGTGTTCATCGTGCGGGCTGTGTCCTCGGTGGTCACCGTGGTCCAGGTGCGGAGGGTGGTGGTGGGGGCGTTGGTTCGACGGTGGGGTGCGTGGATGGTGCGTGAAGCTGTTGTGGATGTCGGCGATCTTGCGGTGGAAGAACGAGGCGAGGGAGTCGCAGAGGTCTTGTGACGGAGTGATGTCGTTGATGCTGGTGCTGGGGTTGGAGAACTCCTTGACGATGCTGAAGAGTTCCTTGCTGTCGTGGGCATTGTTGTCCAATCGTTCCTTCAGGGATTTCTTCTTGGTGGTGCGGATAAGCTGGTGGTGCTTGCGGGTGGCGTGTTTGAGGGCGGTCATGTTGTCGGTGGTCCGGTCGAGGAGCCAGGCTTTCTCGAGGGTGCGGCAGGTCTTCTTGGAGTCCTTGAGTTCGTCGGTGAACCAGGATGCCTTCTTGCTTTTAGGTCTGCTGGGAGGGCTGCTGGGAGGGTTCTTCAGTGGTGCGAGGTCGTCGGCGCAGGCGGTCAGCCACTGTGTGAAGTTCCGGGCTGCTTTGTTGGGGTCCGTTGCGCTGGCGGGTGGGTTCTGGCTGACAGAGGTGGTGAGCTGGTCGGTGGTGATCTTACTCCAGCTTCTGTGGGGAACCTGAAGCGGGTGGTGGTGGGTCGTGGTTCTTCTGAAGCTGAAGTGGACGCAGCTGTGGTCGGTCCAGTGGAGTCCGGTGGAGTGGCTGAAGGTGATGTGCTTGCTGGATGAGAAGACGGGGTCAAGCGTGTGGCCGGCGTAGTGGGTGGGGGTGTTGACCAGTTGCTTGAGCCCGAGGTTGGCGAGGTTGTCCAGCAGGGCGGCGGTGTTGCGGTCCTTGTTGTTCTCCAGGTGGAAGTTGAGGTCTCCAAGTAGGATGTAGTCAGCGGAGGGGAGGGCGTGCGGGCTGATGAAGTCTGTGATGTCTTCGCTGAATTGTGTGCGTGGTCCCGGGGGTCTGTAGACAAGGGTGCCTCTGAGGGTCGTCTTTGGGTCGGTGTGAATCTGGAAGTGGAGATATTCGGCTGCGGCGAAGGTGTCGTTGGAGTCGGTCGTGATGCGGATGGTGTTCCTGTGGACGATGACGATGCCTCCTCCGGTCTGGTTGACACGGTCCCTCCTGATGATCTTGTACCCGTCCGGGATGGCGATGGCGATGTCGGGGGCTGAGGAGACGTTCATCCAGGTTTCCGTGAGGAAGGCGACGTCCGGTGATGTTGCGTCGAGGAGGTTCCAGAGTTCCACGGCGTGTCTGTGGACAGAGCGGGTGTTGAGCAGGATGCACTTGAGGTGGTTGCTGCTGGTGCTTGGCTTGGCGGGTGCGGTGCAGGTTTGGAGGCAAGTGAATTTGCAGGCTTTGCAGGTGAAGGGTCCGTGGATGCGTCTCGGGGTGGCTCGGCAGCAGGCGGGGTTCAGGCCGGCATTGAGTGCGTTGAGGGCGGTGGCGTTGTAGGTCCGTTGGGTCGTCTTGCATCGGTGGGGGCCCTGGCACTGGGCGCGGTCCAGGCGCGGACGGGCGCAGACGGGCTTGCCTTTGGCGCGCCTTCGGCGCACAATCAGCGCGCCCGCTGCGCGTGCGGGGGGCGTCATAAGAAGGGAGCCGGTAGGGAGGGTCCGCTGGGTGGCGGGAGCGTGGGAGCCAATCGGCTGTCGGGGGGGCGGGGCCGCAGGGAGGCAGCGGTGGGAAAATCGAGTGCGGGCTGGCGGCGGCGGGGAAATCGAGTGCGGGCTGGCGGTGGCTCAGCGGCGGCTGGGGCGCCTGTAGGAGATGCGGCGTGGAGAAGCGGCAAACCCGGTAGCAGGGTAAAAAGGAGCGTGGGGGCGACCAGGCCTGTTAAAGGCGCAGTGGTCGCAGTGGTCGACATGCACCACCTCGATCAGCCAACATGACGTTGAGGACCATTCGGTTTTGGAGCGCCACAATCCTCACAATTCTTCTGGGATGTTTCCAAGTGCCATAGCTGTTTGGTTGGTTACAGCCTCTACAACATGTGTTAAGCATCTGATTTTCCGACTGTTTAAGGCAGCACCAACAAAGAAGAACAATCCCATTTAAAGTCAACATATTGCTGCAGTGCAGTGCCAGTCTGATCCACCTCATCATAATTTATTGTCCTCTTATATTGATTCTTAGAAATGTCATTATATAGTTTATAGTCTTTATGGTACGATGCAGGAGCCAAAAACACAGGTGGCAACAAAAAGGACACATAGCAAGTTCCTGACCAATCAATGGGTAGATGGTAGTATCCTTTTTTTACCACATATAAAGAAGGTATTGTGGGATGACATAAAACTGCTGTTATTCACCCCAGTAATATTTAACACCAAAGTACAGTCGCTCTTCCCCACAGGAATACTTCCAATACTGTTCATACATAAGTCTGCTCGAGCTCTAGTAACAGCTATAACAGGAGGTCCATTTCCTTTGGTTGTTCGAGTATTTTGGAAAACATAGAACCTATCCTGGGACCCCCAAATAGTAAGATCCCGATTAAAGCTGTCCCAACTTTCAGGCGCAATTTTGAAGGTTGCAAACACCTCAACCATTAAACCTATAAGCCCGGCACTAGAAATGTACAAAACCCAAGCTAAAGCGGCCGCTTCCTATGGCAGCGAGCTATGGGGGTACAAAGCAGGGGCAGATCTTGCCAGAGTGGAAAATAATTTCCTTAGACGCCTTCTGGTTCTCCCTCGTGGCACACCCCCGCTCCCCTTAAGATTAGATGTGGGTTTACCCTCCATCGCTGAAGAGCTGGAGTCAAAGCCACTAAGATTCTGGCATAGGCTCTGGTCCACCAGTGAGCTCGCACACTATAGGCATGACCTTACCCATGTAATGGACTTGAACCAGCGCGATAGAATCCCATGTCTGGCTTTTATTAAGAAAGAATTGTATCGCATGAAATTGCCTGAGCTGTGGGAGGATCCCGAACAAGCCTGCCAAAGGATTTCCCGCAAAAGATTGGTCCAAATTTTCAAAGAGAATAGACTAGCTCTTCTGCTCTCTGCACCTAACAACGGCACCCTAACTGATCGTTTTTTAGAATCCAAAAATTCTTATGAATTCGAAGGTTTTATGGACATTATTATCCAAATTTTAGCGAGAAAATTGTTTATACAGTGAAGGCTAGGCACTCTGCCCATCAAAACCTTCACTTGTAAATGGCTGCAGGGGGATGATAAAATTTGCCCAGGCTGCAACATTCATGATGAGGAGGAAATTCACCTTTTGTTTTTCTGTCGAGCATACAACAGACCAAGGAAATACTGGCTGGTGCCCTTATGCAGGAATCTGGGATTTAGCAGTCACCCGTATGCTTACAGAATATTAAAAACTAGTACTCTGCCCCACATAGTTTTTGCTACTGCTAAATTCATTATGGCTATGTGGCAGGTAAGAAAAAAATTACTAAATGCCGGTATGAACTGTGTCCTCAAATCCTCATTCATGTCTGGAACAACATGGAAATCACTTTTATCAAATGTGTTTTTATAATCATAATGTCTTTTACTAATATGGATGGTTAAAACGTATTTTGCACTGTATCTTTTATGGTCTAAAGGACCGAAATAAAGAATTTTTGGATTGGATTGGAAAACATAGCGCATGGAGGAGTTTCTTCAGGGATACTCCTCCATTTCCCATACAGTTCCTTTAGCCTGTGGATCTCCTTCTTCATCAGGATAACACATCTTATTTAGCTGAAAATGTAGTCTTCCTACATCAACACCAGTAATGTTAGGAACTTCAGGTGCCCATAGCAAGGCAAACCAAGCCTGACAAGAACCATTGTGTGAAAACGGCAGAGGAATGAAAAGTATTCCTCCCTTTTTCTGATGAGCTGGCATCATTCCACACACCCAACAGTTAGTAATGTTTGTAGCGTTATGGGTGTGGTGCAACATCTGAATGAACGTATTATTGAGGTAGGACTTTCTGTGCTGCTGCTCATGATAGGGAAGGGAGAAGTAATGATGCTCAATGGGGACAGGAGTAGTGACAACTAATAGATTTCGAGCAGGAGTTACTTTCTCTATAACACATGTTATCGTAGCAATGATGATAACAATGGAAGTGAGCCTGACAATAAACATGGACTTTCTGTCACAAACTTTCGCAGCAGTCGATGTCTTCTCCCTTTGCATGTTTATCTCGACGTTGAGCAACAATGCAGATGGAGCTCTAAAGTCCTGGGCAGCCGTTGGTTTCTTCATTGAGAGTTAAGACCGGTGTCCCTAAGAAAAAGATTCCCACCCCCCCTCGTCGGCTCAGTCTTTCACTAACCCAGGACGGTTGCTCAACCAGTCTTTTTCAGCAGTGCAGTTTCTCTCCGGGCTCGCAGCTGATATCGAGATGCACCAGGGATCATGTGTTCCGGGAAGACTTCCTCAGGTTCTTCAGGTAATATGGCTTGGCCTGACTGACTGACTGACTGATTTATTTATAGCGATACAAAAGGAGATGATGGACGGAGCGTTTGAGCAAATCAAACACTCACCCCCAGTCAACTGATCTAGGTTTAATCCATCACCATTCTTTAGCTCACTCGGCCATCCCAGTTCAGACAAGGCTATATGCAAATCAGTCTGACCCTGTGCCTCATGGGAACAGTCCAGCCCGAATTGCCAAGCCATGTCTTCCCTGGACCGGAAACAAGCATCCTGGGACCGGTTTCGGATTCATAATCCTCATCAGCCAGGCTATCTTGAATCCAGTGGCCAAGTGAGCAAGGGACTCACGTCTGAGCATACCCTGCCACACTTAGGGCGAACAAAGCGATACAAAGCAAGCCGGGCTGAAGACTGCTGGAATGCCAGAAACCGGTCCTCGGAAGCTTGTTTCCGGTCCAGGGAAGACATGGCTTGGCAGTTCGGGCTGGACTGTTCCCATGAGGCACAGTGTCAGACTGATTTGCATATAGCCATGTCTGAACTGGGGTGGCAGAGTGGGCTAAAGAACGGTGATGGATTAAACCCTGATCTTTTGACTGGGTGTTAGTGTTTGATTGATTCAGATGCTCCGTCCATCACCACCCCCTTTTGTACCGCTTTTGGCCGCCATAAGTGTGGCAGGGTATGCTCAGACGTGAGTCCCTTGCTCACTTTGCCACTGGATTCAAGCAAGCCGGGCTGAAGACTGCTGGAATGCCAGAAACTGGTCCTCGGAAGCTTGTTTCCGGTCCAGGGAAGACATGGCTTGGCAGTTCGGGCTGGACTGTTCCCATGAGGCACAGTGTCAGACTGATTTGCATATAGCCATGTCTGAACTGGGGTGGCAGAGTGGGCTAAAGAACGGTGATGGATTAAACCCTGATCTTTTGACTGGGTGTTAGTGTTTGATTGATTCAGATGCTCCGTCCATCACCACCCCCTTTTGTACCGCTTTTGGCTGCCATAAGTGTGGCAGGGTATGCTCAGACGTGAGTCCCTTGCTCACTTTGCCACTGGATTCAAGCAAGCCGGGCTGAAGACTGCTGGAATGCCAGAAACCGGTCCTCGGAAGCTTGTTTCCGGTCCAGGGAAGACATGGCTTGGCAGTTCGGGCTGGACTGTTCCCATGAGGCACAGTGTCAGACTGATTTGCATATAGCCATGTCTGAACTGGGGTGGCAGAGTGGGCTAAAGAACGGTGATGGATTAAACCCTGATCTTTTGACTGGGTGTTAGTGTTTGATTGATTCAGATGCTCCGTCCATCACCACCCCCTTTTGTACTGATTTATTTATAGAGCACACTATTGCTGAGGCGTCTTGGCACTAAGTGGTGTGCAGGGACAGCGATCAACAGGGTTCAGGGATGGGTAAAGAGCCAGGTTTTTATTTCCTTCCTAAACATCGATCTAATAGGATGAAGTCTCAACTGTAGAGGAAGGGAGTTCTATAATTTAGCCGCTAAAAAAGAGAAGCCTTTAACTCCACACTTTGCATTTTTGATCTTAGGAAGGTAAACCAATCCAAGAGAGGAGGATCTTAAGAGACGCAAAGGCACATGTCGAAGAAATAATGATTGCACACTCCTAGCCCCACCTCTAAAAAGGGCTTTGTGTACCAGGCAGAGTGTCTTGAAGTCAACCTGTCGTCTCACTGGGAGCCAGTGAAGTTATTTTATACTAGTGGATGTGGGATGATGTTTGGGTAGTTTGAGCAATACTCGTGCTGCTGCATTTTGAATTGATTGGAGTTTAGAAAATTGAGCTGCACCTGCTCTCAAATAAAGAGCATTACAATTATCTATTCTCGATAAGACCATTGCTCCTACCACTGTTTTTCTCAAAGAAAAAGGGATGAACGGGAGAATCTTCCTAAGGCCTTTTAACATAAAAAAGCAAGCTGATGAGACTTGATTGATCTGTGGTGCCAAGGTGAGGTCTTTGTCAATCATAAAGCTGAGGTTCCTTGCCTTGTTTACCGGTGCAGGACAGGTACCGGCTGCAGATGGCCACCATAATTGGCTCCAATCCAGTGCTTTCTGTCCAAACTCCACCACCTCAGTTTTATCCTCATTCAATTTTAAGAAACTGGAATTCATCCAAGACATCAGTGCAGAAAGACATTTATAAAACTGGGCAGCTGTTACATCCACTGATTGTGCTACAGACACTATGGGGCATATGTAGGTAATTCACATTTTGCGATTCTCAAATAGTGATTTTTAAGGAATCGCTATTTGAGAATTGCAAAATGGAATGTAGGTAAAAAATCGCAATAATTTTGCGAATCTCTAAAATTCCTTAATTGCGATTAGCAAATTGCGATTCGCAATTAAGGAATGAGTGTCCCATTCATTCCTATGGGCCAAGAGGCCCATAGGAATGAATGGGGATACATTCTCAAATTGTGATTTTCTATGAGAAAATCGCAATTTGAGAATCGCAATTCCAAGGGTGCCAGGGTGTCCAAAGGACACCTGTTGCACCCCTGGAATGTACCTGTAAGTACATGTGGCGCACATACATGCCCTAAGGGCATGTCTGTGTGCCAAATGGCACTTTGAATTTAAAAAAAAATGCATTTTGACAGGAAATCGCAAAATACCATCTACTTGAAGTAGGTGGTATTTTGCGATTCCTTAAGCCAAAATCGCAATTTTAAAGGTACCCCTACATAGCATTTAAGGAATTGCAAAATTGCGATTCCTTAAATGCCTGAGCAAAATAAGGAATCGCAATTTTTGCGATTCCTTATTTTGCTAAGTGGCACCTACATACCAAAAGGCCGTTTGCGATTCGCAAACGCCGCAAACGCCTTCCTACATATGCTCCTATAAGCTGTGTGTCATCAGCATATGACACCAGTGTAAAACCATGGCATTTTATAAGTCAGGCCTGGGGGGGCAACATATATGTTAAATAACGTAGGGGATAAGGCCGAACCCTGTGGAACTCCACCAGGGAGAGTGAACTCTTCAGACTGATAGCCGTTCCAGAGGATCAGTTGTTCCCTGGATGATAAAAAAAGATGTAAGAAGGGCTAGTGCTTTACCACTGATACCAACATTATGCAGCCTTCGGACTAGTACCGCATGGTTTACGGTGTCAAAGGCTGCTATCAGATCAAGCAGGACCAATGCAGCCCTTCCTCCACCATCCATCACCTTCCGAATTTCCTCTGTTGCCATGATCAAGGCAGACTCAGTAGAACGGAACAAACTAAAACCGTGTTGAGTAGAGTCAAGGATGTTATTTGCCTCCAGATATGTTTTCAATTCTGAGTTCATAGCCTTCTCCAAAATTTTGGCGAGTAGGCCTCTCTCTGTGTCCAGAATATCTCAACGGCAGGTGAGTGCAGCTGGCTCCACCAGGGCAGATGACACTCTTTTGCAGTGAGTGGAGTGAATCCAATTTTTCCTATTGGTCACTCGGACTGCAGTTCTGGTCTCCAAGAGCACCTGCTCAGGGCAGCGCCACCTCAGTTCCAGGCTAATTCGACCTCTGGATAACTTTTACCATCACCTGGTCGCAGGGCCGTAGATCATGGCCATCACCTTGCGACCTGTCAGGAAGAGCTTCTCAAACCTGTTGATGAATAGAAAGCAAGCTGTCAGTCAACTGAGACAGATAGTCACTCATCAAGACACAAGGTACATCATGTGTAGGGCGTGGCTTAGGAATCACCCAAATGTTCATTGGCCTTCCAAATACCACCTCATACGGTGTGCGGCCAGATCGTGTATGTGGCACAGATCTAATGGAAAGCATGGCAAGGTGTAGCGCATCAGGCCATTTCAGAGATGTGGAAGCCGGGGCCCTCATTTATGAAGAGCTTGCGCCGTCAATGCGTCAAAAATAATGACGCATCGTCGGCGCAACGCATGCGCCATATTAATGAAGTGACGCATCTCCGACGATGCGCCACTTTCAGCCCACTGCGCGGGGAAAACCACTGCGTGAAAATGCCCTGCGACACGTAAGTATTAATGTATGCAAGGTGGGCGTTACCACGGAGAAACACGCGCATAAGTGACGCATCCACATTTATGACTTAATCCACTTTTGACGCATCCGTTGCGGAAACGGCGTAGCATTGCGGTTGCGTCAGAATTGGTGCGCCTACAAAACCGACGCGCAGGAAATGACGCATCGGCACATAGCAAGAGGAGAGGCCACAGTGGACATTGCTGCAACTATCCCCACACCATGGAGGTTGTAATGCTGCGAGTAGCTGCCAGACGGAGATGACTAGCACCAGGAATCCCACCACAACCCCCCGCCCCACAAAATCCACCCCCCCCCAAGGCAATGCCGGAGAAAGGAGCGGTTATTCCGTCAAAGGAGCGTCCTGAGAGGCCTCAGGAATGAGGAGGTCATAAGTCTATTTCGCCTCAAGAAGCAGACCATACAACATCTACTGCGACTCATTGGACCAAGGCTAGAGGTAGCAACCAACAGGCCTACCAACATACCGCCACAGGCAAAGCTCCTGGCTGTGTTGCATGTGCTAGCGTCGGGCTCCTTCCAGACAACAGTTGCCAAAGTGGCAGGAATATCCCAGCCAGCTTTCTCATCATTCCTACCAACTGTCCTGGATGCCATCATCCATCTGACACCCCGCTACCTCCGTTTCCCCAACAATCCACAACAGCAGATGGTGATCAAGCAAGGATTCTATGACATAGCAGGCTTACCCCATGTGCTGGGTGCCATTGACTGTACACATGTGCAATTAGTACCTCCGGCAGCAACAGCACATTTGTACATAAATCGCAAACATACATATTCAATCAATGTACAGGCCATTGTGGATCACCGTGGACTATTTACCAATGTGCTGGCAAAATACCCTGGCAGTGTACATGATGCCTTCATATTCCGGAACTGCATCATAAATGACCGCTTCAAGAATGGCCAGTATGGCAATGGCCTACTTGTAGGTAAGCAAAAGAGTATGTTACAATGCACCATCCATGCTACCATACTGGTAATATTGCTTCAATGACACTTTAATGAGGTCATGGATGGAATAATGTTGTACTAGCATATACATATACATCAATAGAAGGGGCATAATTAATTAAGGTCATGCGCTGCCGGTGCGTAACTTCAAAAATGGGAAAAAGTCACGCACCAGTGGCGCAAGTCCTTCATAAATGAGGCCCAAGGTCATGTAGAGGCATATAGGGAGTCAATGCATGTCCGTCCAAATCTGTGTCCATTTCCCAGCATAACTATGTGCCAAAGGTGTCTTGCATGTGAGTCACTGGGTGTGTTCTCTGCAACATCCATGCCCAATGGACACTGCCAAATGAAATATTGCCCACAACATATGGCCTGTAGTTTACCAGAACCATTACAAACATTTCATTGTACCTTCTCATTTATTCCATTACAGCTGACCAGGGATATGGCATCCAGCCGTGGGTGATGACACCTTATGGAAACCCACAGTCGCCACAGGAAGTAGCGTACAACCAAGCACATTGCAGGACCAGGAACATTGTCGAAAGAACATTTGGTCTGCTCAAGGCCAGGTTTCGGCGCCTGGACAAGTCTGGTGGACGTATGCTGTATTCACCAGAGACAGTGTGCAAATTAATTTTGGCTTGTGCAATACTGCACAACATATGTGTGCTCACAAAAGTCCCCTGGGATGATGGACCTGATTTAAATCCACAAATGCCGGAGGATGACCAGGAGGACGACCATGCTCCTGTAAACCAAAGCACAGCAGCAGGCATCCGCAGACGTGCTGACATAGTGCATAATTTTTTTTAAGAATGTGAAAAATAACATCCTCATCATGCATCTTGATTTGTGTTTGGACTAATAAAAATACATCTCACAACCTTTACTACCTTGTGCATGATTATTTTTCCAAAATTTACACTGCAAGTTGCATGACAATCTCATATGTGGAGTACATAATCAATCAAAGCATTTATATAGCGCACTACTCACCCGGAGGGTCTCAAGGCGCTAGGGGAGGGGGGGTCCGCTACTGCTCGAACAGCCAGGTCTTGAGCCGCTTCCTGAAGGCAAGGTGGTCCTGGGTCAGGCGGAGGTGGGTCGGGAGGGAGTTCCAAGTCTTGGCGGCCAGGTAGGAGAAGGACCTTCCTCCTGTGGTGGCTCTTCGGATGCGGGGGACGGCGGCGAGGGCGTGGCCGGTCGATCGAAGCTGACGTGTGGGAGCGTAGAAGTTGAGGCGGCTGTTGAGGTATCCTGGGCCTTGGTTGTGTAGGGCTTTGTGTGCGTGGGTGAGGAGACGGAAGGTGATTCTCTTGTTGACCGGGAGCCAGTGCAGATCTCTCAGGTGTCTGGAGATGTGGCTGCGACGGGGGATGTCCAGGATGAGTCGTGCTGAGGCGTTCTGAATCCGCTGGAGTCTCGTCTGGAGTTTGGCAGTGGTTCCGGCGTAGAGGGAGTTGCCATAGTCCAGTCGGCTGGTGACGAGGGCCTGGGTAACAGTCTTTCTGGTCTCGGTGGGGATCCACCGGAAGATCTTACGTAGCATGCGCAGGATGTTGAAGCACGACGAGGAGACTGCGTTGACTTGTCTGGTCATGGAGAGGGAGGAGTCCAGGATGAAGCCCAGGTTGCGTGCGTGGTCTGTCGGTTTGGGTGCGCTGCCCAGGGCGGAGGGCCACCAGGAGTCGTCCCAGGCGGAGGGTGAGGATCCCAGGATGAGGACTTCCGTCTTGTCCGAGTTCAATTTCAGGCGGCTGTTCATCATCCACATGGCTACGTCTGTCATCCCTTCGTGTAGGTTGGCTCTGGCGGTGGCGGGGTCGATGGTGAGGGAGAGGATCAGCTGGGTGTCGTCGGCGTAGGAGATGATGTTGAGGTTGTGTTGGCGTGCGATGGCTGCGAGGGGGCTCATGTAGACGTTGAAGAGGGTTGGGCTGAGCGAGGAGCCTTGAATAACGCCGCAGATGACTTCAGTGGCTTCTGATCTGAACGGGGGGAGGCGGACTCTCTGTGTCCTTCCGGCGAGGAACGAGGTGAATCATTCCAGTGCCTTCTCCTGGAGTCCAACGTCGCTGAGGCGCTGCGCTAGGGTACGGTGGCAGACAGTGTCGAAGGCCGCGGAGAGGTCTAGGAGGATGAGGGCCGCTGTTTCTCCGTTGTCGAGCAGGGCTCGGATGTCATCGGTGGTTGCGATCAGGGCGGTCTCGGTGCTGTGGTTGGCTCGGAAGCCAGACTGCGAGAGTTCGAGGGATCTGTTCGTCTCGAGGAAGGCGGCCAGCTGCCTGTTGACGGTCTTCTCAATGACTTTTGCAGGAAACGGGAGCAGCGAGATGGGGCGGTAGTTCTTGAGGTCGGTGGGGTCGGCTGAAGGCTTCTTTAGTAGACCGCTGATTTCGGCGTGCTTCCAACTCTCCGGGAAGGTGGCGGTGTCGAAGGAGGCGTTGATGATGTCCCTCAGGTGGGGTGCGATGACAGCGTCGGCCTTGTTGAATACGTGGTGAGGGCAGGGGTCGGTCGGAGATCCGGAGTGGATGGAGTTCATCGTGCGGATGGTGTCTTCGGTGCTGATCTGGGTCCAAGTGCGCGGAGGGTGGTGGTGGGGGGCGGTGGTTCAGTCGTGGCGAGCGTTGGTTGAGTGCTGAAGCTGTTTTGTATGTCCGTGATCTTGTTGTGGAAGTAGGAGGCGAGGGAGTTGCAGAGGTCTTGCGAAGGGGTGATGTCATTGTTTCCGGCGTTGGGGTTGGAGAGCTCCTTAACGATGTTGAAGAGTACCTTGCTGTTGTGTGCGTTGCTGTCCAGTCGTTCCTTGAATGCATTTTTCTTGGTGGCGTGGATTAGTTGGTGGTGTTTTCGGGTGGCGAGCTTGAGGGCAGTCATGTTGTTCGGTGTTGGGTCTCTGCGCCAGGCTTTCTCGAGTGCTCGGCAGTTCTTCTTGGAGCTCTTGAGCTCGTTGGTGAACCATGGGGCTTTCTTGCTGCCGGGTCTGCTAGGTGGGGTCTTCAGAGGGGCGAGGTCGTCTGCGCTGTTGCTGATCCACTTTGCGAGGTTGGTGGCGGCCTGGCTTGGGTTAGTTGCGCTGGTGGGAGGGTTCATGCTCAGGGAAGTCGCAAGCTGGTCGGCTGTCATCTTGTACCAGCTTCTGCATGCAATCTGTTGCTGGTGGTGGTGGATCGTGGTCCTTTTGAAGCTGAAGTGGACGCAGCTGTGGTCCGTCCAGTGGATTCCGGTGGCGTGGCTGAAGGTGATGTCCTTGCTGGATGAGAACACGGGGTTGAGTGTGTGTCCGGCGTAGTGGGTGGGGGTGGTCACCAGCTGCTTGAGACCGAGGTTGGCGAGGTTGTCCAGCAGGGTGGTGGTATTGCGATCGTTGTTGTTCTCCAGGTGGAAGTTGAGGTCCCCGAGGAGGATGTAGTCAGCAGAGAGGAGGACATGCGGGCTGATGAAGTCGGCGATGTCTTCGCTGAATTGTGTGCGTGGTCCCGGGGTCTGTAGATGAGGGTGCCTCTGGGGGTGGTCTTGGGGTTGATGTGGGTCTGGAAGTGCAGGTGTTCGGCGGGTGCGAGGGCGTCGTCGGTGTTGGTCGTGATGCGGATGGAGTTCCTGTGGATGATGGCGATGCCACCTCCTGTCTGGTTGACGCGGTCCCTCCGGATGATCTTGTAGCCGTCCGGGATGGCGATGTCGGGCGCTGAGGAGGCGTTCATCCAGGTTTCTGTGAGGAAGGCGACGTCTGGAGATGTGTTGTCGATCAGGTTCCAGAGTTGGACGGCATGTCTGTGGACGGAGCGGGTGTTGAGCAGGATGCACTTGAGGTGGTTGCTGCTGGTGCTCGGCTTGGTCGGTGCTGGTGTAGTGAAGGTCCGGATGCAGGTGAACTTGCAGGAGTGGCAGCAGAAGGGTCCGCGGGTGCGTCTCGGGGTGGCTCGATAGCAGCCCGGGCTTCGGCCGGCGTTGAGTGCGTAGAGTTCGGCGGCGTCGTAGGTCCGGCGGGTGGGCTGGTGTCTGCGGGAGCCAGGGGTCCTGGCACTGGGCGCGGTCCAAGCGCGGACGGGCGCAGACGGGCTTACCTTTGGCGCGCCTTCGGCACATGATTGGCGCTCCCGCTGCGCGTCAACGCTGCACGTGCGCACGGTCGCCATTTATGGCCAAGTGCAGGGAGGGAGGAGCAGCTGGGAGGCGGGAGCGGGGAGGGCACAGAAGGGAGGGGCGTGTCCACACTCCCGGCGGCGGGAAGCGGGGAGCGGGACGGGTGGGCGCGGGGGACAAAAAACACAGGGGGGACACCAGTACAAGCAGAGGGCAAAACAGGAATTAAATACGGAATGCTGTACAGTTACAAACTAAACAACAAAAGGCAGAAAATGCGGGAGAACGAGCGGCGGCGGGGGGCGTGGCCAGAGGAAGGACGGCTCAGCGAGGCTGAGAGCAGCGGCACTCAGGTGGGGGGCACACGCGACAGCTGGTGGCCATGCGGCGCGGGGGTGTCCTAAGGATAGGTCACTAGGTATACATGACATTTACTCTCATGTCTGGAGGCTGACATCAGACATACATCAGGCCACACATCCATTTACATTGTACTGCCTTGCAATTTCACCTGCAATGGCCACACTCACCAGTGTCTGTTCAACACAGGTACCCTGGCACCATAGTGCATGTGTGTCTGTGTGCAGGGTATGAATGCACATGTGTATGAAGGTGACCGTTCCTGTACAAAAATATTCCTCCATGCAACACAGCATACATAGTGCAGGTAGGCAGGCCGGCCATTGTGAGTCAGCGCACATGAAAAGCACAGGAATCTCCCATATGTCAAAGACACAGCACCTTCCGGCCCTATTTGCTTGCTGCAGGGAAGTGCCGCAGGAATGCATGCTGTAATATTCTACGCAAAAACATCATAAATTAGGTTATAAATTCACAATTTTCAAAAACCAACATTTACCATCACAATTTTGTGGTGCAGAAAATGAAAAAAGCACAGGTGAAGATGAGTCCACATTATGAAATCACACAGCAGGTAAAATTATAAAAAAGTTCTTGTATGTTGCAAAGTCATGTTGGAGGTAAATCAATAATAGGACAAACATTACATTCATTAATATGTTACACAGTGTATGTGAGGCTAAATATGCCCATCCATGAAAAAGTAGCCCTCAGTGCTCACACAAGTTTGCATAATAGAACAAATGTGGCAGGCACATAAATGAAGTTGGTGTATCATACTTCATAATCTCATCCATGCATTCATGACTCTACACACTACAGTGACGTTGGGTCTGCCTACGTCAGTATGTGACCCATGCATTCCTGACTCGACGCACAAAAGTGACATTAGCTCTGCCTACGTCACAATCTGACCCATGCATTCCCAACTCCACGCACAAAATTGACGATAGGTCTGCCAACGTCACAATCCGACCCATGCATTCCTGACTCCACGCACAAAAGTGACGTTACACAAGGCCCAAATGTGACTTTGGTCAACACATGTCATAGTCTGACTCAGCTGAATATACAAACAACAAAAATTTACACACAAACATTTTGTGTTCCTGTTCAGACACTTTCATGCTAAGCGTAAACACGCATCTTTTGCCCAGCGTCAAAAATACAGCAGTTAATATATGCAACAACATTGTCAGACAAAAACTGCTATGTGCCATTAATGAAGATTGTGGCGCATGCCAATAAAGTCGCATCTACTAAAACTGGTCTCACCTTGAGGGGAAAATATGTCATCAGTCAGCCATGCATCAAATTTACGATGCGACATAATAATGATTTGGTCGCATGACAATAATGACGCTTCCATGATAACTGGTCGCACCGTAAGGGGAAATATTTAAGCAGTGTACCATGCTTCAAATCGACGATGCAACATCATTACGTTTAAATTCGCATGCCAATAATGACGCTTCTACTACAACTGGTCGCACATTCAGGGGAAAATGTCATCAGTCACCCATGCTTCAAATTATGATGCGACATAATATTCATTTGGTCGCATGACAATAATGACTCTTCCACCATAACTGGTCGCACCTTCAGGGGAAAATATGTCATCAGTCACCCATGCTTCTAATTAATGATGCGACATAATAATCATTTGGTTGCATGACAATAATGACGCTTCCACCATAACTGGTCGCACCGTAAGGGTAAAATATGTCATCAGTCACCCATGCTTCAAATTAATGATGCGACATAATAAAGATTTGGTCGCATGACAATAATGACGCTTCCACCATAACTGGTCGCACCGTAAGGGGAATTATTTTATCAGTGTACCATGCTTCAAATCGACGATGCGACATCATTACGTTTAAATTCGCATGCCAATAATGACGCTTCTACTACAACTGGTCGCACCTTCAGGGGAAAATGTCATCAGTCACCCATGCTTCAAATTAATGATGCGACATAATATTAATTTGGTCGCATGACAATAATGACTCTACCACCGTGACCACCTGGACTCTCTCCAGAACGGTCGCTCACCCTCGCTCCTCCTCACTTACAGCTGCATTACTCCACGCTCGTGCTTCTGGTACCGTCAATTTCGTGTTCTGTCTAGCATTCAATTGTAGCGCTGTTGGGCTTAGAATTGTAGCGCTGTGAAGCATCCAATTATAGCGCTGTTGTGCATAGAATTATAGCGCTGTTGTGCATAGACTTGTAGGGCTGTTGTGCATTCAATTGTAGCGCTGTTGTGCATAGGATTGTAGCGCTGTTGTGCATTCAATTATAGCGCTGTTGTGCACAGAATTGTAGCGCTGTTTAGCATTCCATCGTAGCGCCGCTGCTTTGATTGATTTCTTTAGCGCGACTTCGCTCAGGCTGCTGCGCTCGCTTATCCAGTATTTATTTAATAATTTCAGAGAACTGCTCACTCGACGCATTTCTACATTTGTTGTCCCTGTCTGGCTTTCCCTTTGACCCTCCATTTTGTTATTGGTATCCCCTGACCCGCCCCTCACCCACACTACCGCCTCCCTGCTGCCCCTCCCACCCACGTTTACCGAGCCTTCCATTGCCCCGGCCAAACTGTGACCACCTGGACTCTCTCCAGAACGGTCGCTCACCCTCGCTCCTCCTCACTTACAGCTGCATTACTCCACGCTCGTGCTTCTGGTACCGTCAATTTCGTGTTCTGTCTAGCATTCAATTGTAGCGCTGTTGGGCTTAGAATTGTAGCGCTGTGAAGCATCCAATTATAGCGCTGTTGTGCATAGAATTATAGCGCTGTTGTGCATAGACTTGTAGCGCTGTTGTGCATTCAATTGTAGCGCTGTTGTGCATAGGATTGTAGCGCTGTTGTGCATTCAATTATAGCGCTGTTGTGCACAGAATTGTAGCGCTGTTTAGCATTCCATCGTAGCGCCGCTGCTTTGATTGATTTCTTTAGCGCGACTTCGCTCAGGCTGCTGCGCTCGCTTATCCAGTATTTATTTAATAATTTCAGAGAACTGCTCACTCGACGCATTTCTACATTTGTTGTCCCTGTCTGGCTTTCCCTTTGACCTTCCATTTTGTTATTGGTATCCCCTGACCCGCCCCTCACCCACACTACCGCCTCCCTGCTGCCCCTCCCACCCACGTTTACCGAGCCTTCCATTGCCCCGGCCAAACTGTGACCACCTGGACTCTCTCCAGAACGGTCGCTCACCCTCGCTCCTCCTCACTTACAGCTGCATTACTCCACGCTCGTGCTTCTGGTACCGTCAATTTCGTGTTCTGTCTAGCATTCAATTGTAGCGCTGTTGGGCTTAGAATTGTAGCGCTGTGAAGCATCCAATTATAGCGCTGTTGTGCATAGAATTATAGCGCTGTTGTGCATAGACTTGTAGTGCTGTTGTGCATTCAATTGTAGCGCTGTTGTGCATAGGATTGTAGCGCTGTTGTGCATTCAATTATAGCGCTGTTGTGCACAGAATTGTAGCGCTGTTTAGCATTCCATCGTAGCGCCGCTGCTTTGATTGATTTCTTTAGCGCGACTTCGCTCAGGCTGCTGCGCTCGCTTATCCAGTATTTATTTAATAATTTCAGAGAACTGCTCACTCGACGCATTTCTACATTTGTTGTCCCTGTCTGGCTTTCCCTTTGACCCTCCATTTTGTTATTGGTATCCCCTGACCCGCCCCTCACCCACACTACCGCCTCCCTGCTGCCCCTCCCACCCACGTTTACCGAGCCTTCCATTGCCCCGGCCAAACTGTGACCACCTGGACTCTCTCCAGAACGGTCGCTCACCCTCGCTCCTCCTCACTTACAGCTGCATTACTCCACGCTCGTGCTTCTGGTACCGTCAATTTCGTGTTCTGTCTAGCATTCAATTGTAGCGCTGTTGGGCTTAGAATTGTAGCGCTGTGAAGCATCCAATTATAGCGCTGTTGTGCATAGAATTATAGCGCTGTTGTGCATAGACTTGTAGCGCTGTTGTGCATTCAATTGTAGCGCTGTTGTGCATAGGATTGTAGCGCTGTTGTGCATTCAATTATAGCGCTGTTGTGCACAGAATTGTAGCGCTGTTTAGCATTCCATCGTAGCGCCGCTGCTTTGATTGATTTCTTTAGCGCGACTTCGCTCAGGCTGCTGCGCTCGCTTATCCAGTATTTATTTAATAATTTCAGAGAACTGCTCACTCGACGCATTTCTACATTTGTTGTCCCTGTCTGGCTTTCCCTTTGACCCTCCATTTTGTTATTGGTATCCCCTGACCCGCCCCTCACCCACACTACCGCCTCCCTGCTGCCCCTCCCACGCTCCGCCCCCTCCACTCTCCATTTATGTCAGATGTACCAACGCGCAGCGTCCACGCGCTACGGCCACGCCGAAGGTGCGCCAAAGGTAAGCCCGTCTACGCCCGTCCGCGCCTGTACCGCGCCCAGCGCCAGACCCCCTGCCCCTCGCGCTGCCCATCCCTCCCGCATTACCTACGATGCCGCCACCCTCCTAGCCCTTAACCCCGGTCGCTCCCCCAACTGCGTCCAAGCCGCTCCTGGACACACCCATGGACCCTTCTCCTGCATTTCCTGCAAATTCATCGGTACCGTCACCAACTCCGCTACGCTCACACCTCTGATTCCCGACCCCAACCACCTACAATGCATCCTGCTCAACACCCGATCGGTCCACAGGCACGCCATTGACCTATGGAATCTACTAGACACCATCTCTCCAGACGTCGCCTTCCTAACAGAAACATGGATGAACGCCTCCTCCGCCCCAGACATCACCATTGCCATCCCTGAAGATTATAAGATCACACGCAAGGACCGCACCGGCCACACAGGAGGAGGAATCGCTATCGTCCATAAAAAATCAATCCGCATCTCAACCAGCTCTGACGCCAACCTCGCCAACTCCGAACACCTTCACTTCCAGATCCACATCGACCCCAAGACCACACTCAGAGGCCCCCTCCTCTACAGACCACCAGGACCCCGCGCAAAATTCAGTGAAGACATCACGGACTTCATCACTCCACACGCGCTCCCCTCCAAAGACTACATCCTTCTGGGAGACCTCAACTTTCACCTTGAAAAGACCAACGACCGCAACACCACCACCCTCTTGGACAACCTCGCCAACCTCGGACTTAAACAACTGGTCACTTCCCCCACCCACATCGCAGGCCATACACTCGACCCCATCTTCACCTCCAGCAATCATATCTCCTTCAGCCACACTACGGATCTCCTCTGGACTGACCACAGCTGCGTTCACTTCACCTACAACAAGCCAAAACCCATCAACCACCTCCATCCAATTCTGCAAAGAAACTGGAACAAAATCACCATCGACCAGATCTCCTCATCGCTCCTTGTAAACACCCCAGCCCACTCTTCTAACCCAGACCAAGCCGCCGCCAACTTCACCCTATGGTTATCCAACACCGCCGACACCTTAGCACCACTGAAAAAACGCCAAAGCAAACCTGGCAGCAAGAAGGCCTCATGGTTCAACGATGATCTTAAGAAGTCCAAGAAACTCTGCCGCTCCCTTGAAAAGGCCTGGAAAAAAGACCCAACCACTAGCACCAAGGACGCCTTCAAAAACGCCACCCGCACACACCACCAACTAATCCGAAAGGCCAAGAAAACAGCATTCAAGGATCGACTTGACAACAACGCCCACAACAGCAAGGAACTTTTCAACATCGTCAAGGAATTTACCAATCCCTCGGCCAACTCCAACGACATCACCCCCTCTCAAGCCCTCTGCGACTCCCTAGCCTCATTCTTCCACAACAAAATCGCAGACATCCACAACAGCTTCGACAACCAACCCGGAGACCAACCCACCCAACCATATGCTGAACATTCTCCCCCCTTGAACACCCTTAACGACTGGAACCCAATCTCCACTGAGGACACCATCCGCCTGATGAACTCCATCCACTCAGGATCCCCCACAGACCCATGTCCTCACCACATCTTCAACAAAGCAGACTCCGTCATAGCACCGCACCTCCGAGACGTCATCAACTGCTCCTTCAACTCTGCCACCTTCCCGGAAAGCTGGAAACACGCTGAACTCACCGCCCTTCTGAAAAAACCCACAGCGGACCCCACCGAACTCAAAAATTACCGCCCCATTTCGCTCCTTCCATTCCCGGCCAAAGTAATCGAGAAAGCTGTCAACAACCAGCTCGCCGCTTTCCTCGAAGCCAACAAATCCCTCGACTCCTCACAATCTGGCTTCCGAGCAAAACACAGCACTGAGACCGCCCTCATCGCAGCAACAGACGACATTCGAACTCTACTGGACAATGGAGACACAGTCGCCCTCATCCTCCTCGACCTCTCTGCAGCCTTCGACACAGTCTGCCACAGCACCCTTTTACAACGCCTCAGAAACATCGGAATACAAGGAAAAGCACTTGAATGGATCACCTCGTTCCTCACCGGAAGAACCCAGAGAGTCCGCCTTCCACCATTCAAGTCCGAGGCCACTGAAGTAATTTGTGGCGTACCACAAGGATCCTCACTCAGTCCCACCCTCTTCAACGTATACATGAGCCCCCTCGCGGCCATCGCCCGCCAACACAACCTCAACATCATCTCTTACGCGGATGACACTCAACTGATCCTTTCTCTCACCAATGACCCCAGCACCGCCAAAACTAACCTACACGAAGGAATGAAAGAAGTTGCCGAATGGATGAAACACAGCCGTCTGAAACTGAACTCAGATAAAACAGAAGTCCTCATCTTAGGTACATCCCCCTCTGCATGGGACGACTCTTGGTGGCCGGAAGCCCTTGGAAAAGCACCCATCCCGACAGACCACGCACGGAACCTAGGCGTTATCCTGGATTCTTCACTTTCAATGAACAGACAAGTCAGCGCCGTATCCTCATCCTGCTTCAACATTCTTCGCATGCTCAAAAAAACATTTCGCTGGATCCCCACCGAAACCAGAAAAACAGTCACCCATGCTCTGGTCACGAGCCGACTGGACTACGGAAACACCCTCTACGCAGGTACTACCGCTAAACTCCAGAAGAAACTCCAACGAATCCAAAACGCCTCAGCCAGGATCATATTAGACATCCCGCGCAACGAACACATCTCTGGTCACCTGAAAGACCTCCACTGGCTACCCGTCAATAAGAGGATCACTTTCCGACTGCTAACCCACGCACACAAATCACTCTACGACATCGGACCAGAATGCCTCAACTCACGACTGTCCTTCTACACCCCCCCCGCCAACTACGTTCTTCCAGCCAAGCCCTCGCCACTGTACCTCGCATCAACAAGACCACCATGGGAGGCAGATCCTTCTCTTACCTGGCTGCTAAAACATGGAACTCACTCCCCACTTACCTTCGCCTTACCCAGAACCACCTAGCATTCAGAAAGCAACTTAAAACGTGGATATTTGACAAGTAATCCTCCTCCCCCCCCTAAGCGCCTTGAGACCCTCTGGGTATGTAGTGCGCTATATAAATTCTCTGACTTGACTTGACTTGACCATAACTGGTCGCACCTTCAGGGGAAAATATGTCATCAGTCACCCATGCTTCTAATTAATGATGCGACATAATAATCATTTGGTCGCATGACAATAATTACGCTTCCACCATAACTGGTCACACCGTAAGGGTAAAATATGTCATCAGTCACCCATGCTTCAAATCAATGATGCGACATAATAAAGATTTGGTCGCATGACAATAATGACGCTTCCACCATAACTGGTCGCACCGTAAGG
This sequence comes from Lissotriton helveticus, assembly GCF_964261635.1. Lineage (NCBI taxonomy): Eukaryota > Metazoa > Chordata > Amphibia > Caudata > Salamandridae > Lissotriton > Lissotriton helveticus. Next base: position 654,212,046 of record NC_136067.1, read on the forward strand.
GGAATTATTTTATCAGTGTACCATGCTTCAAATCGACGATGCGACATAATTACGATTTATTCGCATGCCAATAATGACGCATCGTCGGAAACGAGTCGCATCGCAACAGGAAATGATGTAACCAGCCTGCCCTGCTCACAAACAGGAAGTAATATCATACTTTCGCTTTCTCTTTCACTCCTTTGTAGTCTCTGAGAGGTGTAGGAGTGTGTTTGCAAAGTGCTTGAGAGTTTTGTCCTGTCCTGCAGATGTTTTACAGTGTGTGTCTTGCTAACTGTGTCCAAATAGTCTCTGTAGTGTTGTGTATTGTCTACCTGTGTGTTGTGTGTAAAGGGGTGTCTGTCTGTTTAGGGGTTTTAATAGTCATTAATAGGGGGATTAGTGTTCTGTTAAGGGGTTTTCAAAGTTAGTAATAGGGGGATTAGTGTTATGTTAAGGGGTTTTCAAAGTTAGTAATAGGGGGATTAGTGTTCTGTTTAGTGGATTTATAGTAATAGGGGGATTCCTGTGAAAGCAACATTTTTTTGTTGCATTCACACATCGTGGCTTGTGCTTTGTCACAATGTCACCCAGGTCTAGGAACCTTACTGAGCAGGAGTATGGGGGGCTACTGTGGCTGATAGTCCACTACCTCCCAAACATGATTGGGAGTGGAGGCAGGGTACTGCTGGGTTACCCAACCCAAGAAAGGAAGCTGAGGTGGGAGAGGGTCCGGTACCAGATGTTGCGAATATTTGGAGTGGACAGGACCCTCAGACAGTACAAGCATCTGTGGGCTGATCTCATCAACCGTGAGCAGGATCTCCTGGACCACCTTGGAATTGAGGTCGATGGAACAATTGGTAAGTCAAATTACATTTATTTCATGTATTAACAGCTGTATTGTAAGGTTAAGCTATTCCATTGTGAAACTACAGGGGCCTCACTGATGATCCCCTTGCGCCGCTGTAACATCAGATATAGGGCCATATCTATCAACAAACCCTTTCGCTAATCAAAAATTGCGATTTTTAAGGAATGGCTATTTATGAATTGCAAAATGGTATGTATGAAGAAAATGCGCTATTATTTTAGGAATTCCTTAATCTTCCGTATGTGCAACTTTGCATGTTTATACTTTGCAATTAAGGGATAATTCCATATGCATTGCCATGGCCCAGGAGGCCCATAGGAATAATTTGAAATAAATACACTAATTGCAAATCAGCTATTTGCTAATCGACATTTGTGAATTATTACAAGGGTGCAGGGGTGTCTCAAAGACACCCTGCTGCAGCCCTCAAAAGTATATGTGTGTGCATATGGTGCACATACATGCCCTATGGGCATGTGTGTGCATCACCTGCCACCTTCCAAAAAGCTAAATTGTGCATTATTGGAAAAAAATGCACCTTACCATCAACTACAGGTTGGTGTTAATTTGCTAAATCTCAAACATAATTTGCTACACAAAAATAATACATACATAAAGGCAGATTTATGAGGCAGTTGCGCCTCTTTGCACCGCAATTGCGTCACTTTATTTGATCAACTGCGGCGCAAACAATGCGCCCTATTTACAATGTGACGCATCTAGGAGATGCATCACGTTGTAAAGCACTGCGCCATAAGAAGGTGTTCCTGCGCAGGGGGGGTGTTCCTGCGCAGGAACGCCTCATGAAAGTGGCTGAGTGAAATCTATGAGATTTCACTCAGTCACTTTCTGGGCAATGCTGCGTCAAAACCCTGCGCCTGCTTGAAGCAGGCGTAGGTCTTGACGCAGCATTGTGCAGATGGTGTACCCCTGAGCCTTGCTGGAGCTGCGTTGCGCTTGCGACGCAACTCCAGCAATGGGCCACAATTCCCGCACAGATGCCTCACGCATCTGTGCCGTTTTTTCACCATGGTGCGCTGCATTATAAATGAAGTCCCCCATAAAAGCACAATCACATACATCTACACAATGCAAACATATTATCAATGTGGGACAAGTGTTCAAGTATTTGGCAAATGCCATCTCAATGTGACACCACAAACAAGGGATCACATGTGTGTCATACATGCAGTGGAAGAGTGTGCTTGAAGCACTTAGCCAGAGACTGTTGTATGAATCAGGTTGCCTCATGGGACGCATCGTAAGCCAATGTTGAAGATACCACTGACTCTCATGTAATCTCTGTACTGTGTTGAAATATGCAACATACGCTGAGAATCTGCTCTATTGTCTTTCCCTTGTAGGTGGTCCACCACCATACACAAGGGATGAGGTGGAGTCCTTCAGGAATCCTAAGGCCACTGGTGAGTGTGAAATCATTACTATCTTTGTCTGTATGCTTACAATGTCTCCTCATGCATGCCATGTATGCAGACAGTCCAAAAGCATCATTCTTGCATGCAGCATGTTTACACATCACATGTGCATGGAAGTGTCAAGGACTCAATGGCACCATGTGGAAATCCATAAACTCAAAGATAAGGGTCACATGTATGAGGTGTTACAGTGTGCAAGGGACACAGTAACACTTCTTGTGCTGCTGTAAGTATCTATCACATAAAATGAGACCACAATCAAACAATACATCTAGACCTCCATAGAGCACCATACTCAGGTGTGAGGGTCTGAAGGCACTGAAGGGAGGGGGTGTGCTGCTACTGATGAAATAGGCAGGTCTTCAGTTCTTTAATGAAGGTAAGATGGTCCTGGTCAGTCGTAGTTGTGCGCTAAGGGAGTTTCATGTCTTGGTGGCCAGGTAGGAGGATGATCTACCTCCAGTGGTGGATCAGTCAATCCTTGGGATGGTGGCCAGTGGGAGGCTGGTGGAGCGGAGGTGGCCTGTAGGATCTGAGAACGAGAGGCGGTTGAGGAGTCATTCTGGGCCCATGTCATGTGTCTGTGTGTGTGTGTGGGTGAGGAGCCAGAACGTGATCCTTGTGTTGACGGTGACCCAGTGTTGGTCAATATGGCCTGTAGAAATGCTGCTGTGGTGAGGGCTGTCGAGGATGAGTTGTGCCGATGCATTTACTATGGGTAGTAATTCTAAGTGAAGTCTGGCAGTGGTTCCTGTGTATAGGGCATTCCCGTTGTACACTTGGCTGTTGATGAGGGCCTGGGTGACCGTCTCACACGTTCCGGTGGTGATCCACCAGAATATCTATCGGAGCATGCGCAGGGTGTAAAATCATAAGGATGACATGACGTCCACTTGTTTGTTAGTTGTGAGTGAGTAGACCTGGAAGAATCCCAAGTGGGGTGTATGCTCCGTGGGTGTTGTTGGAGTGACCATTGTTGTGGGCCAATAGGCGTCGTCCCTGGCGGATGTTGATTTGCCAAGGATGATAACCTCTGTATTGTGTGTCTACAGTATCTGCTGACTGAGCTTCTTCCATTCTGCAGCGTCTATCTTTCCTTCATGGAGGTTGTTTTTGGTTGGGGCTGGGTCTTGGGTGAGGGACAGTACCAGATGGGTGTCATTGGCATAGGATATTATGTTGTGGTGGTGTGTGCATGCAATGGTGGCAAGTGTGCACATGGAGATGTCGAAGAGTGTCGTGCTGAGCAAGGAGCCTTGGGATACATGACAGTCAGTGTATGTCGACCATGGCTACATGACACATGCTAATTGTAGTACAACATAGACATACCTCCTACAAGTAGGATTTCCTTGTGCCCCACGTGTGTCAGTACTTGCCATTGTTAGAGGGATGCAACAGTGCTGCAAGTCCATCATCAATTAGCACAACAATCATGCAGTTACCTATGCAACTAAAAGGGTCACCGGCAGAATTCCCTATTGACATCAGTAGTAAATATGCATTGATGTACATGTGTATAAATGGCCATTGCATCATTTATCATGCATAGTCAATCCACATACCAGGCCTTGATGCTGGCCATGATATGACGTCCCCTGTCAAGATGTGTCTACCATGAAAGTGCTGTGCAGTGTGTGTTGCGTATTGTGAAAACGCAGCACGTATTTATTCCCAAGATGCACCCCATGTACAAGAGTGAAATGATAGGAGGCGGTGCCCAAATCAATTGCAGTGCACACCTCTGTCTTTCCTTGCAACACAATCCTAATTTGGCCATGTTTCGTTTCCATGGTGCATTTTACATGTGTGTAGGCTTGTGCAGCATACAGGGATGATGGTCCATATACCTTGCTATGTATCTGCGTATGAAGTGTACAATTACAATGCCTATACAAACCTTGCCTGCACACAGATGCACTGGCATCATGTTGAGAAGGGGCCTGCATATGTGAATGGCGAGCATTGGGTTCATGCCCAGGACAAATGCATTGGAATGCACCATCTCATATGTATTGAGGCCTTACATGTCATGTACATTATTTATCATGTTAGGTATTACGCAACATCACTTAGCATCCCTGTGTATGACCATCGATGATGATGCCACCATGCTTTGAAATTGATGCCCTGTTAACGATAGGCCCTTGACAAAATGTTCCGAAGATTGCATTAATGTGCATGTGTACAGGTGTCAATGTGTAAGTGCAGACTGATGTGGATGTCATTGCTCCATTACAGAAAACATGACACAAGATGAGGAGAGGCAGTATCGCATACGTCTAGAAAGATACCGCCACATACGGAATGTTGGTCGTTCATTCAGGCAGATGGGACGCCGACATGAGCACTCACGTGCTGCTGGAGCCTGGAGATCACCAACTCCCACTCCACCATCCAACACGCGGAGCAGGAAGTAAAAGGCAAAAACCTCACTCATGGACTCTGGACCAGCAACTGGATCATGTGAAGATCAAGATCCCCAGATGGACACTGATTCTCCTACACAGAGTGGACCCTCAGGCATTCAGACATCAGCACCATCAACATCTGGTTTGGTTGCACCCCCAGCTAGTCTTGGTTCAGGATCTGCAAGTCATTCCACTTCTGGACATCCCTCGGATCTGACCCCAGTGACAACCACTGCTCCAAAATCTGGACCCACCACTGCAGAGGCCCTTGCAACGAGGACAGGTGGAGCTGCAGTAGCGCAAGTTGGACGTACAGCAACAGGGCATGCAGCAGCTCCCCCTGAGATCGACGGTGTGCTCCTGATGGCCAAAATTGGCAATATTGAGGGCAAAATGGAAAATTTTGAAAAGGCCCAATAGGAACTGACATTGAAGGTTGCGGGCATGCAACTGCAGCTGGCCACCCTGCTGTCCATGGTTGCCGACATGAAGGCCACCATTGAACAAATGGACGAGCAGGAATGAACACAGAGTGAACAACTGTGGTCGTTGTCCATGACATGGATTTTCACATGTCAAGTTACGGACCTTGTTATTGTTTACATTTTTTAAATGGTTAGATAGTTTTTAGGATAGTTGTAGTACTTAGGAATAGTGTTAGGGTAAGTGTTAAGTTATTAGGAGTGGGTTGGGGGTTGATGTATAGTGTATGTTAAATGTATTTTGAGATGTATAAAAAAAAAATTGTTTCATTGTTTAGTTAGGTAGGTTAATTAGTATGTGTTTAGATTAAGTGGATGTATGCCTGATGTGTGATTGTTGAATAGGGGGTGGGGGGGTCATCTGTGTGTTGTGTAGTATGTGTGAGGTAGGTATAGGAACAGTTAGACAAGATAAGTGTAGATGTTAGTGCCTTAGATTAGCTTAGTGTAGGATTTTATTACTAATTTTGATAAGTGTAGTGTAGTTTAGCATAGCATTTAATTAGTGTGAACAAATTTTGTAAATAAAATATGTGTTTCAATTACAATAAGTTGTACTTGTAGGCATATGAAGTTGTGAAATCAGCTCTGGGTGAGCCTTACCCTTGCTGGACAAGGAATGTCAACAATGATCTCATATCTGAGATTACCGTTACATGTTAGCTATTGTAAGCCAAATGTTCATTACACTATCACTAATTCATACAGGCCAATACTCACCCTTGAGGGACTTTAGGTAATGCGTCTCAGGTGAGCCCATGTGATCAACAATCATGTGTAAAGATTGTGGGACCTCTTTCATGATGTTTTTCCGTAGTGGAGCACAGCAGGCCTTCCTGTTGCGCTACCCTTTTGCAGGATGAAGTGCAGGACCGTGCCGTATCTGCAAGTTACTGCGCAGTCCTGTTGTTCTCACCAGCACTGTTGCACAATGTCCTGTTCATCGCTAACGCAGTCACCTTTGCACAATGGGGCAAGTGTGTCTGCCTTGCGGTGAACATCAGACTTGTACAGGAACGGACACCTCTCAGTTAATCAATCATCACAACGGCCTCTTCCTCTTACTATGTCTACTGCATTGTGAGAAAAAGGGGAGACAAGGAGAATTAATCATATTTGTCAACATTGAGCCTTCTTCACGCCTGCACTGGGTCTGTGTAATTTCTGGACAGTGCCTCACATTTCATGTTCCTATTACATCTGGGGCAGTGTCAAAAGCCAATGGATGTTGCTGGGAAGGCACCCAGCAACACCCATTGCACGTGCCTGCAACGCAGATCAATGCGTTCAAGGGTTGGATTTGTTGCATGCAGCATTATCCCATGACTATGTGCCTTGGTGATGGATGGTGACTATTAGGCAGGGTTAGGCAACACACAACGTCACAACAAGTGAGGGTCAGATGGCACAAGGGCCGTCATTTATTGGGCCACCTGGTATTGAGACTGTATCTCAATGTTTGCAGTGTTTCCCAATGCTGAGGGCCAGTATGACCCACGTCTTTCCTGCAAGTGGAAAAGAAAGCTGGTTTACAGGCTGGCTATGTAGATGCAGGGAAATGTGACCATGGCTAGGTCTGTATTGCAGACGTATGTCTTGTGGGCCTAGAAGCAGATTCATTGGTAGAGGTTTGATGGCCCAGGGTTCTGGCTGACTGTGTAGGCGTGTGTGAGCTCCTTGAGTGTCAGTATATCTGTATGGGTGTGGATGCAGTAGAGCTCCTGTATGTGCAGGCGGAAGTGGTATTATCATGGGAGCCACAGGGAACGTCTACCTACGGTTGTCTGGACATTCATAATTTTTGTACTGAGGCTATTTTTGATACTGATATTGAGGGCTTTCACATTGCACAGGCTGATGATGATGGATGTGTGGCAGATCTAATCAAAGCATCAGTTGGCAATAATTTTGATGCTCTTGCAGAGTTAGCAGAGGGTGAAGAAGTATGGTGAGGATACTGCTATTATCCATAATGACAGGGTGAGGGATGTGTTCTGTACAATGTATAGTTTGTGTGGCACATATGAGTGCTGAACTGTTTATCCAGCCCAGGGTACCCCCAGGTATAGTCCCATTTGGTAGTGGTTGTTGTGAGGATGATGACCTGTTTTGACAACAAATGGAGATTTTTCCAGCTGAGGCACATACTTGTTGGCACATCTCGCATCCATTGTGGTTAGTCGTGTCCTGTGATGTTGGGTACCTTGGTGAGGGAGAGGCAGAGCTGGGTGTATTAGGCGTAGGGTACTATGCAGAGTCCATGTTCACTGATGTCCTCAGCAAGCGGGGCCATGTAGACATAGTAGACAAAGGTACTGAGGGACAGTCCCTGAGGAACTCAGCATCAGTACTCTCTGTGTTGTGCTGTGAAATGTATTATGCTGAATCATCTGCTCCGGTCTGCAAGGGTGGAGACATTCCAGTGTGGTGTATTACCTTGCCTCATGCCATAGTGGAGTCTGGCTGCTAGTGTGTTGCGGAACATTCTTTCTTGAAATGATGCGATGTATAGTATATATGGAGTGGCAGTGTGACCGACTTTGAGGATTGTGTGGATGTTGCTGTGGCGTGTAGGAGGGACCTCTTGATGCTGTTGTTTGTCATGGCGCAGGATTGGGGATGTTCTATAATCCTATGAACATCACTGGGTGCATGATGACCCTCTGGTTAATGACTTTGACTGCAAATGTGTGTGGAAAGATGTGCCTGTGGGTCTTGACGTCTGTTTGGTCAGCAGGGGTTTAACTGCTAATGTCATTTAGCTCTCAGCATTTGCAATTACTGTGGAGGTGCATGTTCCAATGGTGGAGGCCATGTACTGTCACTGTTCGTGTGCAATGGGGGATGCAGCCCTGTGGAAGATGTGCTGTGGGCAGGGGTGTGTGGGTGCTCCTTAAAGTATGTCCATCACGGTGTTTGTGATGTGAAACATGTAGACATGTGGCCACCAGAGGATGGTGTGTAGTGTGGCTTACTTGGGCTAAGGTGTTGTGTGGTATGCCTTGCTTATGTTCATCTAAGTTGACATTCACTTTGCTGATCTAGTGGTAGGAGACTGTACCAAGTGTCTATAAAATTCCCGTGAAGTGAGTGAGGGCTGAGCTGGGTCATATTGTTTAATTTGGTATGGAGTTGATGCTTGCCATGGATTGGCATGATGTGTAGAGGATTGTGCCCTTCATGATTTTGCATTTGTGTGGATCACATGAGTTTGACATTTTGCTGTGATTTTATCCCTGTAGGCGGAGTGTAATTCCTGGGGTTTGGTTGACCCTCAAAGCTAAATCCAGCAGCCTGCACATGAGCATTGTTTGTTGTATGTCCATGGATACACAGGTGACATTGGTGGTGTGTTGTATGTTGTGCTTCAAGGAAGTGTGCAGCCATGTATGTGCATATGTAGTACAACATCTGTAATTCGTAATGATCTGAGTTAGTGTGGCACATGGTGGATGGAGGGGTGTGTATCAGTGCTGAGGCAAGGGGCTCTGTGTTGATCTTGCACCAGTGTCTGCACAGGGACTGTGCCCTTGACATGTGTATGGTGTGTTTTCAGAATGATGAGAGGATGCATTGGGGCTTGGATCAGGGAGGATGTGAGGGATGGCCAAGGAAAATGTAGTTACCTTGGATGACAATGTGTGCCCCGGTGTGTCCTACCTTGTGAGTTGTGTTGATGACAACCTGGGTATATCTGATGTCGGGGATGTTGTCTAGGAGTGCGGTGAGGTTGAATAGGCTGAGTTTGTCAATGAGTCATACTGGTGTCTGAGCTGTACATAGTCCACGTATTGTAGGTTGTTGTGCGGTCTGTGATCTGCATTGTAGTTGGCAAATGTGGTGGCACATCAAGGATGTCTGTATGCAAGGTTACAACATGGAGTTGTCCTGTAGTTGACTTTGATACAGGAGTGGACTTGTTCAGGACTGTGCAATCACTTGATAATAATGGCATTAGTCTGTTGGAGGCAGTTCCTGAAGATGATGGCAAGGCATCCCTCCATGGTGTTTGTGGCCGTATTTCTGCATGATCTTGTACAAGTTGTGGATTGCGTATGCAATGCCAGTTGCAGATGTGACCCAGGCAACGTAACTAGTGCCAGAGGCTGTAGTTGGCCTCACACATTTATATGCCATATCTGTGCACAGGACATGTGTGTAGGAGGATGCAGCTCAGGTACCACTGTGCATTGGCATACAACTGGCTGTTCATAGCTGTAATTGTCAGCAGACGGGGTAAGGTGCTTCAGCAGTGTCAACATGAGACTGTTGCTTGGTATTTGCACGGTGTCCTGAGCTGACAGTTGTATTATCTCACAAGGTTGCATACATGGAGTGCTGCATTTGTAGTGGGGGTGGTTTTAACAACCAGGCTAAGTTCAGCTGGTCTTGCGCATGTTGTGTTTGTTCACTGATGTGCTTGAACTCTGCACAACAATGGTACCTATAAACACAATCCACCATTCAGCTGGGGTCGTGTGTAGGGTGAGCAGCTTGTAGCTGGAGCATGGACGTGTGTGGGTGCTGGATGTACAGGCAACTGCAGTGGCAAGTAAAAGTCAGTGTGAAAACAGAGCAAATACAGGGGATACACAACAGACAGGCCAAATTAGCCCTATCAGGAACAGCAGACACACACACCAAGGGCACAATACAGTGAACAAGGCACAGACAGACCATGGTGCCACTGGGAAATGGCCTCATTGGCAATCTACATTGTACTAGTGGTACAGATTGTACCACAAGTGTATTGGGGCATTTCAATTGGGGAAAGACATTTCTTGTGTGTAGTAGCACAATAATCTGTGTGACAGGCCTGTACATAAGTACTTATTGTGGAAGTATGGTAGCTGACTCATTTTCACATAGCGATTTAGTGGATTTTCTAACAGACTCCAAGCTTGAAATCGGTCACGTTCTCACTTCTCCAAATGAAAGGTGTAACCGTGATCAAGGATCAGTGGTGTGGCGAGGCTTTGCCATTCGCTCAGATTCACATATGTGTTGGGACATCTCAATTCTGACATGTCATGTAAGTCATCTTGCCATGGCTAATTCCGCAGCTAATTTTGTCCGTCAGTGTGTCAACATACATCTGGCACACTGAGCCTCATCAATGACAGCCTTGAAACACTTTAGAAAAGTGAAATTGTTACGCTTCGGTGCCACAAGGCATTGAGGCATGAGGGCCACAGTCTTTGCAGCAGCACTGAAGTTTTTGTAGGACTTCATACATGAGATACCATGTGAGTGTTGAGTGATGTTGTTGCAATCACTGGTGTGAAGCATGTCCCTATTCCCATGCTTAAGTTAATAGAATTGTCTGCTACTCATCTTACCTTAGGATGTGCCTTTGATGCCAGCCACGTGCTGATGTTTTCCTTTCATACATACATGTGGTATGTCAGATATTTCATCATCACATACATACACCTTGGACTGACCCACATTCATGGTAGCGTGCAAGCAGATCTGATTTTCCCAGTCACCCCCTCCTTGTACAAACTTGTAGTGTTAGTCATTCTAACTTATGTCATCATTCGTTATGTTGCACATTTGCAATGCTGTAGTACACACGTTACTAGTCACTTTATGAACGTTGCCAGTTGGACATTGCATGTTGTGGTTGCAAATTAATGTAAGTGACACAACTTAGCAAGTAGCAAGGTATGACAGGACTCTAATGATCAAGGGACACATACAGTAGGGTTTAGTTTGTACATGCACAGTCCATACATCAACATGACATTTGTGACATGCATGAGTGAGTAGTTTTTTATTGTGTGATAAGGGAGTGTCAACATCATATGTTCACCTCATGGAGGGAGGCCACAGATAATTTATTGTACATCCATTGCCTAGCAGTAATTTGTTTTTCATCATTACTGGGGTACAATGTCAGTATTATGTGCACCTGACAGTGTATATGTATTGTCCTGGTACAATATGTGATGCTAACGCATGGTTCTGCGGAGGACTGGACAATCTTCTGAATCTTCTTCATCAGATGTGTTTGTTGTCACAGCTGATGGTGTAATCAGTGGTGCAGTCGACACAGGAGGCATAGACACATCAGGGGCTGCAGATGTTGATGGGATTGTACCTGAATCATGTTCCATGCCCATCAGGTACCGCATGAATGCACTGAGCATGACTTGGTGATTTTCAAGCACAGCTGTTACATCCCGTTGGTAGTTAGCCAATTTGGTCAGGTATGCATCCTGTTTTACATTCATTTCTTTAAGGGTGTCCTGAATTTCCCTCAGCCTGTTGGCCACTTCAAGGCTGGCACTTGTGTTAGGCATTTGTCTGTGCCTCTGCTGCATGACTTCTGATATGTCATTCATGGCGTGAAACAAAGTACGTGGTGGTGCATCATTGCTGCTAACAGTTTCCGCACTGCCACTATTGGATGTTAGGCAACGGAGCACTCCCTCTAGGGTACCTGCCATGCTCTCAATGCCTTTACGCACCTCCTGTGCCAACTGACCCTGTACATCCACAACACGTTGTTCAAAAGAATTCAGCGTGTTCGGCGAGTGGTGAGGCAGAGATGTTGTGGGAGGTGGCGTAGGAGTGCTTCCATGTTGGGCAAGCGGAGATCCCACTGTGCTGGTTTGCCTTCTGGTGCAGGGAGAGGGAGTTTGTATTGATTCTAACAGGTCCTGGATGACGTCTGTGTCCACACTTGGCACACTTTCCCCGCCGTCATCATCGGATCCAAACATAGGTTCCTGCTCATGAGGAGGTGTACCATGCTCTGAAATAAATAATAGATGTATGTTTATGATCATGTCTGACATATGGTGTACAGATGCACAATTCTGAGTCATCTACCCTTTTTGACTTTGATGTGTGTCAACATGTCAAAGTTAAAGCTACACATCATCACTCATGTTACCTAAAATGACATGGCATGAATCATTTGATGGATTCAAAATGTTTGTCCAAAAACATGGCACATGGTCAGACAGTGCTTGCACACTTGCAACATTCAACATGAGTGCATGTCCTGATGTCTGTTTTGTTGGTGTATATTGGGGACACATTCCAGCACAGTAGCAAGTCCAAGTGGCATTTTGCACTCTATATGTGTGCAACAGGTATCAGGCCACAATTACTGAGGATCTGGGACATGGATTTCTTACCATCTCACATCATCCAACCTGTCATAGCCATCACGGCTGTGTTGTTTGTGTGTGGCCCATTTCCTGTGTCTTCATGCTAATTACGTTATATTTGGATAATACAGATTGCTCCTGGTATGTTGCTCAACCTACACCCAGCTCCCCCTGTGTGCCCCTGCTGCCGCTGCTGAGTACACACAGGCAGGTGTGCAGAACCACCATATTAGTGTCCCGTTAGTGGCCTCAGTGCAACTATTTTTCACCCTGTTTGCACACCATTTTGGTTTCAGTGCCACTGTTCCACCACCCCATGCACACTTGCTGCTCCCGCCTACCAGCTGCTCCTCCCTCCCACATCCCCATATGTGCCAAACTGTGCTCGACTGTGCTACTTGCGCGCCAGAGGCACACCTTAAGCAAGCCAGTCTGCAGCCATCTGCGCCTGGACCATACCCAGCGCCAGGACCCCTTGTGGCCACTAACGCCACTACACCAGACTCCAGTACTACGCCTGTACCCTCCATGCACTCAATGCCGTCCAATACAACAGTTGCTTCCAGGCCACCACAATCACATACACACGGGACCCTTCTCCTGCCGCACATGCAGCTTCACATGCAAGTGAGCCACCAAACCCCCATGGAGTGGACCCAGCCACCTCTGATGCATTATCCACAACACCCACTCCACACGAACACAGCCCATGTGGCTCTGGGATCTGCTTGACACCTCCGCCCCAGATGTGTGATTATTAAACGTGACCTGGTGGGACTACTCCTCTGCGACCAACATCACCATAGACATCCCAGACAGCTACAAGTTGAACCGCAGGGATTGTGCTGACTGATTTGTGTATGGGTCACCATCGACCACAAGTCCACCCTCAAGGTCGGCACCCATGCAGACAACACCATCAACACCGCCAACCACCTGCACATAAACATCCACACCGACACCCAACACCACCCTCAGAGGACCCTCGTGTACAGCACACCGACCCTGTGCTCAGTTCTGCTGCTCCATCAATGACCTCGCCAGCACCCACGCACTCCCCTCCACGCACTACATCATCCTGTGGGACCTGACCTTACACCTCAAGGACAACAACGACGACAACTCCACCATACTGATCAACGACCTCACCAGACTCGGCTGCAGACAACTCTGGACCAAACCCACGCCGCCAGCCACAAGCTGGGCCCCGTCTTCTCAACAGGCACCCACGTCACCTCCAACCACACCACTGAACTGCACTCGACCGACCACCGCAGCATCAATTTTACCTTCAATTAATCAACCACACACCACTGCAGACAACTGTTGCCTCACCAATGCTGGGTAAAAGTAAACGTAGACCAGCTGGTCACACCCCTCAGCCAGGGCCCGAACTACAACCCCACCAACCCAGTCGCCAGTGCCCAAAAACTCTGACAGTGTATGTAGGACTGCACCAACACCTTTGCCCCACTCACGTTGCCCTCCAACAGCCACGCCTGCAACAGAGCCACCCGGTTCACCGACTACCTCCAGACCTACCAACGCACATGCCGGAAGATGGAGTGAACATGGCTCCATGGACACACACTGCACAACCACACAGTCCACAAGGACGCCACGTGTATACATCACCACCTCAACAGATTGGCAAAGAGCTCCTCCTTCCAAGCCTTTCTGGATACCAATGCACACGACAGCAATGAGGTCTTCTGCATCGTTATTGAACAGAGAAACCCATGCACAAACGTTGTCAACATCTCACCCTCACAAGAAGTGTGGGACTCACTGTCCATCTTCTCACAGCGCACGTTTGGTGACATCGACGACAGCTTCACCACCACAACCACCACAACTATGCCAGACTCCACCTCCCCAGCGAGGACCACCAGCGCCAACCGCAGCACCTCCTGGTACTACGTCGACAAGGACGCAACACACAAGGTCATGAACTCCATACACTCTGGATCACCAGCAGTACCATCACCACACCACTTATTGTACAAAGCAGAGGAAGCGATCATACCACAACTACACAAGTTCATCTACATCTTCTTCAATGCAGCAACATTCCATGAAATATGGAAGCACGCCACAAGCAATGCTCTCCTCAAGAGGCACAAGGCACAGCCCAAGGCCCTCGAGGACTCACGGCCCATCTCCCTGCTCACGTTCCCAACGAAGGTCATCTAGGTAATGATGAACATGCTATTGGGCCACGGGCTGGTAGACCCCAACATGTTTGACCCGTCCCAGTCCGGATTCATACGTACATACAGCAGCAAGACAGTCCACATGTCCGGCACAGACAACATCATGCGCCAACTAGCCAGCACCAAGACAGCAGCCCTCTTCCTCCTGGACCGGTCAACCGCCTTTGACACGGTATGCCATCACACTCTGAAGACACACCTCCGAGAATCATGATTCCAATTGAAGGCCCTAGACTGGACCACGTCCTTACTTTCCGGCAGAACCCTGAGCGTCCAGAGTGTCCGAAACCCATCCATCAAATGGGACGCCATCAACATCATCTGCGGCGTACCCCAGGGGTCATCCCTCAGCACAACACTGTTCAACATGTACATGTCCCCCTCGTACACGTGGGCCGCCATCACAGCCTCTACATCATCTCCTACACCAACAACACCCAGCTCATCCTCTCCATCACCAGTGACCCACACACACCCTGAACAAACCTCCACGAGGGAATGAAGTCCCTCACCAACTGGATGAGGAGCAGCAGTCTGAAACTGTACTTGGACATGACACAGGTCCTCATCCTCGGACCCACACCCTGAGCCTGGGACGACTCCTGGTGGGCAACCACACTGGGAACAGCAACAACACCCACTGACCATGCACGCAACTTACAATACATCCAGTACTCCTCCCTCTCCATGTCTGAGCAGGTCGACGCCATCTCCTCCTCATGCTACAACTACCTCCACATGCTATGCAGGATCTACAAGTGGATCCCCACCCCGACAAAAATTAGTGTGACGCAGGCCCTGAGCAGCAGCAGACTGGACTACCGCAACGCACTGTACGCAGGATTCCCAGACAAACACCTACAAGTACTGCAACGCATCCAATACACTTACGGCTCATTGATTGTCAACGTCCCCCACCGCAGCAACATCTTCCCCCAAATGTGAGACCTACACTGGTTCCCCATCAGCAAGTGGATCAGGTTCAAGCTCCAGACCCAGACACACAATACACTCCAGTAGGCTGGACCAGCCTACCTGTACATTAGACTCCGCTTCTACACCCCCACACGCCAGGTCCGCTCCACCAGCCTCCCCCTCACCACTGTCCACCGCATCCTATGACCAACCTCCAGCAGCAGATCCTTGTCCTACCTCGCCGCCAAGACCTTGCACACCCTCCCGGCCCACCTACGGCAGACCCAGGACCTATTCCCATTCAGAAGACTCATCAAGACCTGTCTCTTTGAGCGGTAGCCGCAGCCCCTTCCCATCAGAGTGGGAGATCCAACAGGTGTTTTTACATGCTGAATGAGTTGTTCCAAGGACACAGACTTCTGTTTTCTCTGATTTTTTTTTTCATGCAGCTGTGGTTCATGCAGACTGCGACGTAATGCATTCCTCAATGTATTTCAAGTGTTTGGTTGGTGTATTCTTAGGTGTGAGAGAGTATGAGCTGTCTGTCATCAGCAATGGATACAATGTTGAGGCTGTGTTTGGTTTCAAATGGCGCTGAGGCAGCCCTGTTGATGTTGACAAGGGTCAGACACATAGATGGTCCCTCTTGCATTCAGCATTGGAATTACGTGATTATAAAGACGAAGGTTGTCAGTCGGATCCTTGGACCTCTTGCTGGGATGAGTGACCCAGTTAAGCGTTGTTCCTTGGAATCCTGCTTCATGTAGTGTAGCAAATCTGTGTGGTGTTAGTCTGTGTCGGAGCACACTCACAGCTCTTGGTCCCGGAGGGTGCAGATGTCACCTGTGGCTGTGAATAGGGTGATCTTGGTGCTGTGTTGATGTGATGAAGACAGGGCTGTAGTGATCCCACAGGTGGCTGTATCTCATGTTGGAGGGGGTGCATTGAGCTATGACTGGTGTCCCGGTGGGTATGGTAGTATGGCTGTTGTGTTGGGAGAGGTTTGCGTGGTGCTGCCTGTGGCATCTCCTGTGTACGGCAAAGTTGTTGTAGTGACATTTTTTACTTTATGGTGAACTTTGTTGGACACTTATCACAGGTCTGTAGTGCCAGGGGGATGTCTGTAGCTTTGCAGCATATGTTTTTTTATTCATGCAGGACCTTGACGAGTTTGCAGGACTTTCCATTATCTTAGATTATTTTTTTGTGGTACTCCCTCATTGCGTCCATGTATGTGTTTTACATTTCAGGTGTCTTGGTGTTTATACAGTTCTTACAAAGGTATCTGCTGGTGCCTCTTGCTTCTTAGAGATCAGTGCTCTACCATGCCGTGTCCCTGTAGTGCTGTTTGTTAGGCTTGCAGAGGGTGGAGGTCTGGTATGCGCAGTTGTGTATCCAGGTGTGACTTTCACTTGCAGAAACGCTGGCGTTGGCTGTGTTTGAGGCCAGGGTGGTGGTTGAGGTTTGTCAGCAGTGTAGGCATGTGAAATGTCTGCGGGTCATGTTTGCAAAGGCCTGTTGTCATTCTCCAATGTTTTCCATGTATGAGTGCATGGAGGTTGGGTGAGCTGCATCAGTGAATGACTGTATATCAGTTGCTGCTGGAAATGATTGCATTTGGGACACAGATGTGCGCATTCAGACTAGCCATTGGCGTGCCTTCAGCGCACCAGGTACATGCGTCTGCTGTGCGCTTGCACAGCGGCTGACATTGAGTAGGCTAAGTGTGAGGTACCATATTCAGTGATGACGGAACACATGAAGACAGGGGTGGGGGCCTTAGTGGTAGTTCATAGACCATATGTGGAGTGTGGGCTCTGATGAGAGCACTGAACTGACTTATAATTGAGACACAAGGGATGAGTGACTGATGTGATCATGCTATGTGTCATCATGGCATGGGAGGGTGGGTAGGGGAGATCTAATATGAGGTGGGGCATGTGCATATTGGCAAGATGACTCAGGTGCCACCCATGATGACCAGAGCAGTAATAACCACTTCCATGTTTGGTATGCAGGCTGCATTTCAGCCTCCATGGCAAACATGGCTGTCACTCCAGCATGTGGCTGCATGACTTATCCCATTTCCTATTACCAGTCACACCAGCATTTCACAGCGTTGTGATTGACTCAGAGTAGTGAGCCTGGCTGGCTAATTCCTTTTACGTGACACAAAGGCAGGGTTGCATAGGCTCCAGAGAAATGGGACACAGCTTTGAGGTCAGACTTCCCTCAATGTGTGCCTGATTCACAAAACAAACTTAAGACTCAATCCTAAACTTAATACTATTTTGGTGTTGACAGAATGCAGTTACTACTTTTGGCATTCACATAATGAACTTAGTACTTTTGGTATTCACAGAAGGTAGGATTTTGCCTTTAGTCTGTCTTAAGTCTGTCTTCAGAGAAACTTAAGACAAAATCCTCACTTCTGTGAATAGCAAAAGTAGTAAGTTCATTATGTGAATGCTAAAATTAGTAAGTGCATTCTGTGAATACCAATATAGTAGTAAGTTTTGGATTGAGTCTTAAGTTCATTCTGTGAATCGGCCACTATATGTTTTGCAGCACACACTCGCACACACATCCCTGCATCCATAAGACATTGATTGTTATTTCCTGCATTTGTTGACTCACAGCTGTCCCCCCCAATTGCCAATGTTTGCCACTGTGCCCCCATGCAGAGCAGGTGTCACACTCTTGTGCCAAAAGGCACATACATATTACCAAAACATGCCATGTCATCACATTCCATTGAATTCATTGTTAATACTAGGCATGTTGCAACTGTAGAGTAGGTGTTGCACAGCAGAGACGTTAATTACACTGTTCAAAGTTCAGTGAGTACATGGACAATCTATCCTTGTCACCACACACCCAGACCTGAAGCATTAAATTCCTTTATGAACAACCACGACACACACAATTGAGTCAGATTAGTGAGTAATGCACACACCATTTTTCATAGCCTGAAGAAATATGCACAGCATTTGTTCATATTCTCAACATTTGACCCCCTATTTCTCATGATGTACATATATACAAATAATAGTTCAGACATATGTCACCCCATGACACAACCAAATGTTATTATTTGACACATAAATGCACAACATTTGTGATATTTTTCGGATTTGTCACAATTTTTTTTTTTCATACTGACACACATTACCACATGTAGTACTTACATCACAACATGATTGTGGTCACAATTAAGTATTTTGAGATGATATTTTGGAACACATGCATTGCATTGTTGACATTGTGCAGCATACATTGTAATGGTCATCGCTAATGACTACGGCAACCATGGTCTACGCTGTTTGCATTTGACTGGCTCAGGTCCACACTGTGTACCAAGGTTTATTCCTCTTGGACACTGCAACTATACAATGTCAGCAACTTCCTCACATTCAACCCTGTATGCCACCTCACCTGCCAGGACGTAACTCTGCTACAGACATCACCATCACTGTCACTGACAACTTCTGTGTCACCTGCATGTGGCAGCACGACAATCATGGAAGAGGCATTGTTAACCCATACACTTGTACACTCAGAATGTGCAGGCACTCTAATGTGCCATGGTTGACCATGTACTACGACAACTGCATTATCGTGACCAGGCCCATGGGCATACTCAACAGCACACTCATGTGCAGGACACACAGGCCATGTGCTCCATTCTCCAACACCATTGTTGACCTCATTGCACCCCAGAGTGTGACATCCACAGACAGCATCCCTCTCGATGACCTCCAGTTCCACCTCAGCAGGTTAAGTTACCTGACCAACAACACCTCCAGGGTAACTTCACTGACATCAGACACAAGCATCAAGGGACCTTGACATACCACTGAACAGGACACGTTTAAGTACCTGTAGTACGGCTCCATAGTACGGCTGCAGGTACTTCTGATTCAGGTCTGACTTCATACTCTCCTGGCACTACCATCATTGAATGCATGACATATGTGACTTGACCAGCAATCACCACCGCCATCCTTGCACCCTCTTGCAGCTGGAGCAAGGGCAGTGCATGACATCTCATCCACTCCTTGTGCAAAGACAGTCCACCAATGCTTAAATACTTGTGTCACTACAGCACACAAATAGCACTGTTAGGATCTCGAATGACACCATCATTTCTGCACCCCTCATGAATGTACTTGCATCCCTACTTTCCCCCTACCTCATGGCAGCCATGTATGTGGGCAGTGCCATTGGCATCGTCTGCCACTATGCAT
The DNA here is from genome assembly GCF_964261635.1 of Lissotriton helveticus. Classification (NCBI taxonomy): domain Eukaryota; kingdom Metazoa; phylum Chordata; class Amphibia; order Caudata; family Salamandridae; genus Lissotriton; species Lissotriton helveticus. Next base: position 654,231,724 of record NC_136067.1, read on the forward strand.
TGGTGGAGTTGCGGCATGGTTGTGCATACACTGACATTATGATTTGTAAAGGATCTGTCATTGCTTGAATCATGGAGCAATGTCCAGTGGGTACTGTACATCCATGCTATTGCAAGGAGGGACATGGTGAGAAGTGTTGCCTCACTGTCTTCTTGCAGCAACAATTTTCATGGTTGTGCCATAGGAATGCACACAATATTGTTGTTGTTGCACATTTGTCGAGTGTATCTTTGTCACAGGGCAACCCTGTAACCTTGTTTGCAGCGCTGTCCAGTACCACTCCCATGCATATATGTTGTGGCACGATGTCACCTTCCTTAGGGACATGTATGTTGTGGCTTTTCATTCCGGGAGCTATTGTGCATTTGCATGAGTTTGCTTGTTTCTCTCATGTCTGTGACAGCCTTGCTAATCTTCCAAGGTGCAGTTAGTCAACTTGTTAGCATTATTTGGATACGTAACGCCTACTTTGCATGTCATTGCCATCGTTTTGTTGGGACATGCAATGCCATTGACATAGAAGTTGCTATCACTCCTGAGCATTTGCTCTCATCTGTATGCAACAGCTTGCTAATGTGATTATACATTCTTGGCACTTAAGCTACACATACAGTGCTGCAGACTCGCTGATGATCCATTTGTATAATTAACTATGGTGCATATTTGCTGGATGTTTATCAGATGGACTGCGCCCCTTGCCATATAGGTGTGCTGCAGTGCATGCATAGGTACAGACCATGAATGGAGGCCTTCAGTGAGATGGTGCACATTCCTGCAAACTATTGATGTTGGATGTTCTTTCACTGCAAGAACACCATTGGTACACTTATGTTTTTCCCATGGTCGTGACAACATAGATGTGCTGTATTCACTGTATGTCACTACATGTTGTTATTCATGTTATATACGTCATTCATCCAGACGTAGCTGGTCAGTGCTTAAGTCATGCATTCATGTGAGGAGCATCATTCAAGTACAGCAAACCTTGGTGCAGGCCTCTCCCGGTGGCACTGCCTCACCCCTATACCTACCATGATGCAGGTGTGAGGTACTGACACAATTGCCAGATGCTAATGTATTTCCAAAATTTGGATGGATTGCACATCACCACTACTGATATTTTTATTTGGATGTGCAGACCCACCATGCATACGTTATACATGATGCTTGTGTAATGTGGCACAGGGCTTCGCATGCTGAGTAACATTCCTGAGTACTTTCCCTTACATATGCAGATGATGTGGCTGAAACCATCATGCACAAAGTAGTACAATGACAGATTTTGGGCCTGCATGGGGTGACTATGAGTAGGGTCTCTTTATTGGTGTCACCTGTCCTTCACAACGACACAGGTGCACAATGCTTGGCATGCGCCGACCCAGGCAAACTTGCACCATGTTGCAGGGGGTCCAGCGGTGCAGGGGATCAGTGTTTGTGTGCATGGAAGGGACACATTCCTGCATGATGCAGTCATCAAAAGATTTTTCCGCTTTCTATGTGTCCACTTGAATGCAAAAGCTATATGTTGGGTATATCAGAGAGGGAACAGTTCGTATTTCTTGAGATTGTGCATGCCTTACACAGACCCTGTGGATGTATATCTTTGTGGCGCAGCGTAATAGTTACAGTTTGACTTTGCTATTGGACATTGTCAATTGGACATGGATGTTTCTGGGTACACCCCCAGCAACAGCCTTGGAATTGCGCTTTCTCACACTTTAATGTGGGAATGGTGCAATGACATGATATGTTGTACTATGTTACATGGCTGTCTGTGGCCTATTATTGTGGGTGTGGCACATTGTGCCACCACTACATGATCAAAATAACATCCTGCCAGCACAGTGGTAGCAGTCCAGGTTATACAAGTGTTAAACTCGGTCTGTTGCAGGATGTTGTGTGATTGGTATTTCATGAGGGTAGTTGTATATTTGCACCTGCGTGTGGCACTTGTCAGGTGCAGCAGTGGGCTGGGACTTCACTTTGAAAATATGTTATTACTTTGACAGGGGTAGGTGTTTACCAAATGTGACATGTGCATGTCCCTGGTACAATACTTTTTGAATACCCTTCACAGTTCATGACATTGCATGACTACTCTTTCCACTACACGTCAGTAATTGAGCCGGCTACCTTAGTTTATGCACTGCACAACATTACCTTCTTTGCACATTTCCCCTTGTAGGGACTTACCCTGTGTGTCTTGCGGTTCCTCATGCTCTGCACTGTCCTGCCCTGGAATTCCAACCACCAACTCGTCTGGGATGACCGCCGCAACCCGCTCCTCAAGGTCATCCAGCTCTTCCTGTTGTGATGGGCTGCCTCCTCCTGTCCCCGCTGCTTCTTTGCTTTTTTTTTGCCATTTTCTCTTTTGTCCTGCGCTTTATGTCGTTCCAGCGTTTCTTAAGGTCAATGACTGTCCTCTTAGATTGGGCCACACAGTTGACCTTTGTCAATATGGACTGCCAAATGGCCTCTTTTTTTGATAGTGGCAACTTGGAACTTGCAAAGAGCTGGTGCTGGTGGTCTGTGACCTCATTTATGAGTATGTTGTTCTCCTCAGCACTGAAATTAATTTTCCTCTTCCTCTTTCCATGGCTTTCTCCCTGTGTTTCAGGCTGTGCATCCTGGCTGCCATGTGGCTTGGCATCCTGGCTGCCATGTGGAAGGTTCCCTTGACTGCTGCTGTGTCCTTCAGGCTCTATGGTAGCAATTTTTTCCATTTGCGGGAGAATTAGGAGATGGATGCGTGTATTTTTGGCGTTTTCTGGATTCTGACGCAACGTGAAAGTGGCGCAGCGACGCGTACACTTGCGTCAGTTCCGCGATTGCGACTTACGGCAATTTTCCCGCACTTGCGTGACTTTCCGGTGCGTCACGACGGCAGCGTCTGTGTCTCTTTTTTCCGGCTTACGGCATCACTTGCGACATGATGCGCCATTGCATTAATCTGACGCATCCGCGTCGCAAAATTCTGACGCAGCGCGTCGTAAGGAATTGTGACGCATCCCTGCGCCTGCGCAAGGATGCGTCACTTTTCATAAATGAGGGCCCTGGATTTTAGCCAATTTAAGCTTGAGAGTAGAATTGTACAGTTCCACTAACCCTGCTGATTGTGGGTGAAAAGCAGCATGAAACTTCTGCTTAGTTCCCAATCCTTTCAGGACATACTCAACAACTTGCCCAATGAAATGAGGTCCGTTGTCACTCCACAGGACTCAACAAAAGCCAAATCGAGTGAAGAACTCCTTTAGAAGCACCTTTGCTGTAGTAAGAGCTGTATTATCTCTCGTAGCGTATGCCTCAACTCACTTACTAAAGGCACATACCAACACTAGCACATACTTCAGGTTATTACAGAGTTCTAGCTGGATGTAATCCATTTGCAGAACCTCAAAACATGGAGTTGGTGTGGCAAACCCTCCTGTTGGAGTTTGTGTTCCTTTTCCAGGGTAATACTGGAGGCAAATCAGACAAGTCTGGACTATCTTTTTAGCTGTGCCGGCAATTTCTGGATGATCCCACACTTGCATAAGTAGTTTTGCTATTGAGGATGCTTCAACATATGCCAGCCCATGTGCCATGTGAATCATAGGGTGTAAATAGGCTCTGGGAAATCTCCATTTGGTCATGTCTTTATTTGTCCAACAGCCCTCATCATCCAATGTTCCCTCCTTAGACCTTTGGTCTAACTCATCAGCAGAGGCAGATCGCTGCATGTCCAGCACTTCTTGCCTGGTATCATGCCAACGTTCAGCCTGTGATTTAACCCCATACATAGATGTAGTGCTTCGCTGCATTGCAGTCTCACGGGCTGTGTGATCTGCGAAGGCATTGCCCTCTCCTATTTTTTCAATCACTTTCTTGTGTGCTCTGCATTTAATAATTGCTATTTTCTTAGGATATGTTAAGCCGTAAGAAGATTATGCACTGATTCTCCATGCACTATTTGTGTACCATGTGATGTAAGAAAGCCTCTTTTCTTCCAGAGTAGTCCAAAATCATGAGCCACTCCAAAGGCGTATCGGCTATCGGTGTAGATGTAAACAGACAAGTCAATGCTAAGTTCACACGCCCTCATTAATGCTATCAACTCAGCTGCCTGAGCTGACTTCTGTGGAATGCTAGCTGTCTCAACTACTGTCTGAAATGTTGTGATTGCATATGCAGCTGATGTCGTGCCATCTGGTAGTTTCAAACAGGACCCATCATCCCACAATTCCCCATCAACACTTAAAAGGGGCATATCTTGCAGGTCAACACAACCCTTTTTCTGTTCCTCAGTAAGGAATATACAGTCATGGGTCTCCTGTGACTGAGACTGAGTAGCTGGGAATTGCAATATTGTAGCAAGATTAAGAGTCAAACATATTTTCAAGGTGATTTGAGGGCCAAAAGTGTCAATTCATATCCTGTCAAACGAGCACTAATTAAGTGCTGCGTTTTGGTTTGGTTCAAAAGGGCATCAACTGCATGGGGCACTAACACAAGCAATCTATGTGACAAGACTATTCCCTCACTCTGACGCAGCTGCCGCTGCCACAGAGCAACAACATCCAGGCAACGCACAAGGGACTGGATCGAGGAAAGCTGAAAAATATGCACAAGGACGCTGTGTATCACCGTGTGTCTGGGTTAAAACTGAGAGAGCACAACCGCCCTTTTTGTGCACATAGTTTGTGAAAGTGTTAGTGTAGTCTGAAGTGTATAATACTGGTGCAGAACATAGAGCTTGACGCAACTGTTGGAAAGCATTCTGGCATTCAGTAGTCCATGGGAGAGGCATTGGAGTGTCTTTAGTCAAAAGGGCCAACAAAGTTTTAACAATGTGAGAAAAGCTAGGGATCCACTGCCTACAGAAAGAAGTAAGGCCAATTAGTGCACGAACATCCTTCTGAGATAGGGGGACAGGCTTGTCTAAAATAGCTTAAATGCAGTCTGGTGCGAGTGCACGTCCCTCCTTACACAGGAGATGACCTAAATAGATAACCTGCTGTCTACAATATTGCAATTTCTTCCTAGAAACCTTGTGATGGTGAGATGCAAGAAAGGAAACAAATGACAGTGTTCCTTCTTCACACTGTTCAGGGGTATCTGCAGCGAACAAATTGTCTTCGACATATTGTATGAGAGCCACCCCTTTTGACACAGGGAAAGAATCAAGTTGTCTTTTCAATGGTTGGCTGTAAATGCTAGGACTCTCTGTATACCCCTGTGGAGCTCTACAAAATCTGAAGGATCGATTATTCAAAATGAAGCCGAACAAATAACGGCTACCAGGATGAATAGGTATCGAGAAGAAAGCGTTCTTCAAATCAATCACACTGAATGTAGTTGCTGTCGGAGGAACCATAGTAAGAAGTATTGTGAAGTCAGAGACTACTGGATATTGGGGCACTACAATCTTATTAACCTCTTGCAAGTCAATGATAACCCTGCGTATTTTAGTATCAGGATCTTTTTTCAAAATGGGAAGGATAGGACTATTACAAATATTGTAAGGGACTTCTTCCATAACACCTACCGTAATCAGATCTTGAACAATACGTATCAGTGCTTCCTTGCTCTCGAGATATTTTATATTGAGGCAGTCGAGGCAATGAAGCGCCCTCCTTCACCTGAATATGAACTGGGGGATGTTAGACCTGGCACCTTGGCGTGAGTTTCCCTTCCACTTTTTGCTGTTGTGCCTCAGATGTTTTTGCTGGTGTCCGCGACTCAGGGCACTGCGCCACGGCCAACCCGTGCCGCAGTGCAAGTGCTCCCTACTGTAAAGTGTACATGTGATTGATATACCTGATTGGTTCATTGGATTTACTGTCAGTCCCCAGTAAAGTGCACCAGGAGTGCCAGGGCTTGTGAATGCCAATACTGCTAGTGGGCCTGCAGCGCTGGTTGCGCCACCCACAGAAGCAGCCTTAAAATGTGTCTAGGGTCTGCCATTGCAGAACCTGCGGGCAGTCTGGTACTGTCACCCTGGCTGGGCAAGTGCACACACTTGCCAGCCCCTAAACCTTCCCTTAACTTCATATTAGTCACCCCTATGGTAGGCCTGAGGGCAGGGTGCATTGTAAGTGTAAGGTAGAACATGCCCTGATGTGTGTGGCATGGTCTAATAGTGAATTACTGCCAAATTCGTTTTTCACTATTGTAAGGCTACCAGTTCCCTTCTAGGCCAGATGGGCTGCTGGAATTATTACACTCTATAATCCCAGCAGGCTCAGGGAACATGGTAGAAATTCATGTTTAGTATGCCTGAACTCAGAATAATAAAATACTTCTTTTAGTAAAGTTTATTTTAATATCCTGTGTTTGCAAATGCTACTTTTAGAAAGTTAGCATTTGCTTGCCTAACCATTTCAGCCCGCCTCTGCTTGGATGTGGATCTGACTGTCTGGTGTGTGTGAGTGACAGGGCTGGGAGTTGACAGGTAGTGATTAGCAGGAGGACCCCTTAATGGGTGGTGGGAGTTTCCCCTGAATGATGCATCAGGCTGTGCTCTGCCACCACAATGCTGGCTCCGCCCTCCTGGGGAGCGACTGATGACTCAGCCTGCACCTGGCCCAGGAAGGACCGAAGCTTGTCAACAAAGTACTCAGGCCACTCCTGCCCTCTCAATGCCGGCTCCGCCCCCCTGGGGAGCGGCTGATGTGCCTGCCCTCGCACTGAATACAGAAGTCATAAGTACCCACAACAAGTACTCAGAGACTGAAGCAGTTATGCAGAGGCCCCCCTGGCCAGTGAGAACAAAAGAAACTGTGTATAAAAGTAGGAGCCCTGCTCCTTGTAAATTAGAATCCTGTTTCACCACGAAGGACCTCTGCCCGACTAGAAGGAGAAGAGACGCTGGGAGAACTGGCCTGCTGCTTGCCTTGCTGAGAAAGGAGAGGAAAAGACTTGATAAGAAAAGACTTTGCTGCTTTGTGCTTAAACATTCTCCAAGGGCTTGACTGAGCTTGCCCCCTGACCTGAGCCACAGGACCATCTGGCTCAACCTGCCTCTGCTCGTCTGCCGGTAATTAACCGGGATATCTACTACTGCCGGAGCTGTGACTTTGGTGCCCCCCAGCCCCTCTCTGAGGCCGTGACCGACTGTGTCTCCTCGTCCCCGCCGAGGAAGAGCTCCGCTCCGTTGAGCCGCTCTTCCCCCGCTGAGGAGATCGCTGTGTTGACCGCCTGGAAGGCTCGCTGCTGTGGTGCCCCCCAGCCCCTCTCTGAGGCCGTGACCGACTGTGTCTCCTCGTCCCCGCCGAGGAAGAGCTCCGCTCCATTGAGCCGCTCTTCCCCCGCTGAGGGGATCGCTGTGTCGACCGCCTAAAGAGGGCCCGCTGCTGTGCCTCACCCTCCCGCCAGAAATCCCTACCGGACGCAAACAGACCCAGGGGACAGACCTCCGACTTGGACGGACGCCCGGGTGCCAGCCTCGCTCCGATCGAGCTGCTGGGCACCTCGCCTTTGTCCCCGGAGGAAAGCCGCCACCGAGACCGTCAACGGGCTCGGGCCCGCAACGTTTGTTTTCCCCCTTTTTGTTGTGCCAGCCGCCCTGCCTACGAGTGCCCCCGGCCTCCAGATCAGCTGTGGTGCGAGCCGCCTTTCGCAGCTGACTCGCACCGCTCTCTGTCCCTGCTCGCGGCGCCGCTCCGCTCTGTGCGAGCGCCTCAGCCCCTCCCGCTGGAATCCGATCCAGGCGGGCGAGGGAAATTACAGGCTGCATCCAGCGCCCCGGCCACAGTGACAGGAGCGGCCCCAGGTCCTTTGGCCCTTGCCTTCCGTGGGCCGCTCTGAGGCCAGCACTCACCCCTGCCTGAGCCCCCCAGACCTGTGGGGGCCGCCCGCATCGACAGCCCCGGCAGGGCCGAACGCGTCCCACGCGGGAAGCGTGAGCTTTGGGCGGTCGGGCCCCGATCTCGGCCCGGAACGGGCAGGAAGCATCCCGGAGCCCCCGGGCTGGCTGCAGCAAGTTGGGAAGGAGCAGTGTGACCCTCAATACCCCCCAGGAACTAAGAGAGCCATCCTGAAAGGTACACTGCAGGAAAACATCCGTGATAAAGACTGAAAGTACATTTTTGAACTACAACTAAAAGAGAGCTTGCCTATTTACAACCTGTGGGCATACAGAAACGTTATTTGATCTTGTGATAAGTCTGACCTAAGAGATATATATATTTTACATAAAGAAGCGTATTTTTATATACTCACAGCCTGGTGTCCATTTGTGGGGGGATTGGTATATTTTACTGTGTGTGTGTCTACAAATGCTTAACTGACTAACGCCGGGAGAATCGCCTTGGCTGCTCACGCCACGCACCTAGAGGGTGAGCAAGGGTAATTCTGAAGGGTCATCCTTTGCCCTGACTTAGAGGAGAGGGTCCCTGCTTGTCACAAGTACCTACTTGCGCCAACCAGAGACCCCCAATTCTAACATTGGTCGCAGCGGTGAGGATTTGCGAATTTGCATTTGTAGTTTACATACAGTGAATTACTGATCACCACATAGGGAGAGCAGATCTATAACGCAGCCACAGGTTTCCAGTTCCTTTTTGCTAATTTTGTTGAGACCTCTGCCATTACTGAAGCCATGCCTGGCTCACTTCCTGCCGGAAGAGCGCTCTCTACCTTCTCTGGAGCAGATGACATAGATTGGAGAGAGGGAGCCTTGAGGAGCTTAACCAATGACCAGCTGAAAGATCTCTGCGCAAAATGCAGGATTGCCAAAAGTGGATTGAGCAACAAGACCCAACTCGTGACGGCGCTGAGAGCCTGGAGGGAGTCAAGAGATCCACAGACCCCGGTGGATATCATTCCACCAGATGGCGCTGTAGAGCCCCCCAGAGGCCTGTCACCAGAGGAGCTGGCAGACAGAGCCGCAGACAGGGCACATGCAATGGAGATGGCAAGATTAGCTGGGCAAATGGAAATGGAAAAACAAAAACTGGAAATGGACAAGCAAAGATTGGCCATGGAGGCACAGCAACGCCAGCTGGACCATGACCTGAGAATGAAGGAGTTGGAGCAAAGAGGTTTGGGAACAGCTCCTTCTGGTGGCAGCACAACGCCGGTGCAGGTAGAGTCCAAGGTGTACATCCCCAAAGATATAGTTAAAGAATTCTTTAGGGGGGATGACATAGGACAGTGGTTTAGGGCATATGAGGTAGCCATGTCCTCCCACCGGGTCCCTGAGAAAGATTGGGGAGCGGGGTTGTGGGGAAGGTTCCTTAGCGAAGGGCGGGACACCCTGCTAGATTTGCCCACTGCAGAACAGATTTCTTATCCCCACATGAAAGAGGCCTTAATGACCAGGTATGGGCTTACCCCTGAATTATATAGACAGAGGTTCAGGGGGTGTGCAAAGCGTCCTGGGACTACGTATGTGGAGTATGTGAATTTTTTTTGCAGAGCCCTGGATGGTTGGGTGAAGGGTAACAAGGTGAATGATTTTCAAAGTCTCTTTGATTTAATTGCATGGGAGCACTTGTCTGATAACTGTTTTCCTGAGTTACGCCAGCACCTGATTGATAGCAAGCTGTCCAACCCGAGGAAGCTTGCTGAGGAGGCGGACCGCTGGCTCAGCACCAGGGTCCACAAGGGTCCAGTGGGAGACTCCGCCAAGGGTGGGCAGGGTCCCCAGCAGAAGAGTGGGGGGGACAGGGGTAAACAGAAAGGGTTCCCTAAAGGCCCCCAAAGTAATCCCCAAGGGAACCAGCAGAAGGGTTCTCAGCCTCCCCCACCCCCAAAGCAGAATGGGGCCCCGACAGGTAGACCTGTTCCAAAGGGGCCCTTCAATTGTTACAAATGTGGTGACCCGGGGCACATAGCCAGTGACCCCAAGTGTCGCCTGTTTGGAAAACCAGCACCCACTGGTGCTCCGCCCCGACAAGTGACCAGTGTTCACTTAGGAGAAGAAGTGATGGTCCCGGGGGGTGGAGATCCTGTTCAGATGACCCTAGTCTCACTAGGAGACAGTGAGATGGTCCCTACAAACTACCTGCCCTCTAACACTAAAAAATATGGGCAGGTGGTTACCATCAATGGTAAGAAAGCTGAGGCTCTTAGAGATACAGGAGCCAGTGTGACTGCAGTGAGGCAGCACCTGGTGTCTCAAGAGCAGGTTGTACCCCATGCCTACTGTAGGGTTGTCAACGCTGACAATTCAGAGAGTCAGTGTCCGATGGCTCAAGTTCCCTTCGAGTGGGGGGGGGTCTCTGGTACTCTGCAGGTCTGTGTGAGGAAAACCATGCCTGTTGACTGTTTGCTAGGGAATGACTTGGAGGACTCCCCTTGGGAAAAGGTGGAGAAAACGACTCACCTGAGGATGGTGGGTCTACCTGACTGGGCGTGCGTGACCACCCGGTCAATGGCAGCCAGTAGGGGTGATCAAGAAGTCCTGGGACCTGAAGGAGAGGCCCAGGAACCGGCCTTAGGGAGAAGGCGCAGGGGGCGCGGGAAACCGGCCCCTGCTGTTCCCACGGTCCAGGAGGAAGCAGACCTTGAGGGGGATGCCCTGGAGCCTACAGGGGAACAGATTGCTGAACTGGGGGACCTGCCTGAGCTGACCCATTGGCAGCAAGAAGGAGGCCCCTCCAGGGAGGAATTCTGCAGGGAGCAGAAAGAATGCCCTTCTCTCGTGGGTATGCGGCAGCAGGCTGCAGACCAGGCCAATGGTGTTCAGGCCAAAACACATTATGTGTACTGGGAGAATGACCTCCTGTATTCAGAGCCTAAGACTGCTGAACCTGGGTCAGCCCGTGTGCTGGTGGTACCCCAGAAGTTCAGAGCCTTCCTACTGGGACTGGCTCATGATGTGCCGTTAGCAGGACATTTGGGGATGGACAAGACCTACGACAGGCTTGTCACCCACTTTTACTGGCCCCAAATGCACAAGAGCTCAGATGCTCATTGTAGGACCTGTCCAACTTGCCAGGCAAGTGGAAAGAGTGGAGGGAAGAACAAGGCTCCACTCCAACCATTCCCTGTGGTCAGTACTCCATTCCAACGAGTGGGTATTGACATTGTTGGGCCTCTGGACCCCAAGACAGCCATGGGCAACAGGTTCATCCTGGTCTTGGTGGATCATGCCACCCGGTACCCTGAAGCCATCCCTCTGAGGACAGTGACGGCCCCCGTGGTGGGGCGTGCACTAATGGGAATTTTCTCCAGAGTGGGGTTCCCTCTAGAGGTGGTGAGCGACAGAGGGACCAACTTCATATCCAAGTATATGAAGTCCCTTTGGCAAGAGTGTGGTGTAACCTACAAGTTCACCACACCTTACCATCCCCAAGGAAATGGGTTGGTTGAAAGATTCAACCGAACCCTAAAGGGCATGATCATGGGCCTGGAAGGTCCAATGAGGCGTAAGTGGGACGTCCTCTTACCATGCCTGCTCTTTGCATACCGCGAGGTGCCACAGAAGTCTCTAGGGTTCAGCCCCTTTGAGCTGCTGTATGGGCACCCCGTGAGAGGACCACTGAGTTTGGTAAAGGAAGGCTGGGAGCAATCTCCCAGGAAACCTCCCCAGAATGTATATAGCTACATGCTGGCCTTCAGAAACCAAACCAGGCGCTTCAGACAACTTGCTGAGGCAAATCTGGAAGCTAGCCAGGAGGAGATGAAGCGGTGGTACGACCAGAATGCCACTCTGGTAGAGCTTCAGCCTGGACAAGAGGTGTATGTCTTGGCCCCCGTGGAACCCTGTGCACTTCAGGATAAGTGGACAGGCCCATTTGAGGTTGTGGAGCGCAAGAGCTCAGTGACATACTTGGTGGACATGAAGACGCCCAGGAATCCTTTAAGGGTCTTACATGTCAACCGCCTCAAGCCCCACTTGAGAAGGTCCGAAGTGGGCATGCTGTTGGCCACTGATGATGGAATGGAAGAGGAGTCTGAGCCTCTTCCTGACCTCTTAGTGGCCCGTGAGAAAGATGGGTCAGTGGATGGAGTTAACCTCTCACCCACCCTGACCCCTGAGCAACAGGAAGACTGCCGCCAGTTGCTGGGGCAGTTTCCAGACCTGTTCTCCCTGGTTCCTAGTGTCACAGATTGGTGCGTCCATGATGTGGACACAGGAGACAGCTTACCTGTGAAGCATAAGGCTTACAGGGTAACTGACAGGGTCCGGGCCTGCATCAAGGAGGAGGTCTCCAAGATGCTTGCTCTTAGGGTGGTTGAGTCTTCCAGCAGTCCTTGGTCCAGCCCCGTGGTCTTGGTCCCAAAGGCTGCTGCGCCGGGAGCCACACCTGAACTCCGGTTCTGTGTGGACTACAGAGGACTCAATTCAGTCACCAAGACTGACGCGCACCCTATCCCCAGAGCTGATGAGCTCATTGATCGGCTAGGGGCTGCCCGGTTCCTCAGCACGTTTGATTTAACGTCTGGGTACTGGCAGATCGCCTTGACCGATGGGGCAAAGGAGAGGTCAGCATTCTCCACACCAGATGGGCATTTCCAGTTCCGGGTTATGCCATTTGGGATGAAGAATGCCCCTGCCACCTTTCAGAGGTTGGTCAACCAGGTGTTGGTTGGACTGGATGAGTTCAGTGCCGCCTACCTGGATGACATCACGGTGTTCAGTGGCACCTGGCCAGAACACCTGCGGCACCTCTGGGAAGTGTTGATGGCCCTGCGCAAGGCAGGCCTCACAATCAAGGCGAGCAAGTGCCAGATTGGGCAGGGTTCCGTGGTGTACTTGGGACACCAAGTGGGGAGTGGCAAGGTGGCACCCTTGCAACCCAAAATTGAGACCATCCTGGCTTGGGAACCCCCCAAGACCCAGACTGCAGTGAGAGCCTTCCTGGGGCTCACTGGGTATTACAGGAGGTTTGTCAAGGGCTATGGCACTATTGTGACCCCCTTGACAGAGCTGACTTCTAAGAAGCAGCCCAGGAATGTGATTTGGACTGACACCTGTCAGAAGGCTTTTGACACCCTGAAGACTGCCATGTGCACGGCGCCCGTGCTCCTGGCTCCTGATTTCTCCAAGGAATTCATAGTGCAAACAGACGCTTCAGAGCATGGTGTAGGGGCTGTTCTCTCACAAATGACTGAGGAGGGCTGGGACCACCCTGTAGCCTTCATCAGTAGGAGGTTACTTCCCCGGGAAAGTAGGTGGAGTGCAATAGAGCGTGAAGCATTTGCTGTGGTCTGGGCACTGAAGAAGCTAAGACCCTACTTGTTTGGGTCTCACTTCCGGGTTCAGACAGACCACAGGCCCCTCAGATGGTTGATGCAAATGAGGGGTGAGAACCCAAAACTGTTGAGGTGGTCCATCTCCCTACAGGGTATGGACTTTACGGTGGAACACCGCCCTGGCACAGATCACGCCAACGCTGACGGTCTGTCCAGGTTTTTCCGCCTTAGTGATGTGGAACTCCCTGGGGAAGGGTAGTTCCCCCCACATTTCAGCTGGAGGGGACACGTGTTAGACCTGGCACCTTGGCGTGAGTTTCCCTTCCACTTTTTGCTGTTGTGCCTCAGATGTTTTTGCTGGTGTCCGCGACTCAGGGCACTGCGCCACGGCCAACCCGTGCCGCAGTGCAAGTGCTCCCTACTGTAAAGTGTACATGTGATTGATATACCTGATTGGTTCATTGGATTTACTGTCAGTCCCCAGTAAAGTGCACCAGGAGTGCCAGGGCTTGTGAATGCCAATACTGCTAGTGGGCCTGCAGCGCTGGTTGCGCCACCCACAGAAGCAGCCTTAAAATGTGTCTAGGGTCTGCCATTGCAGAACCTGCGGGCAGTCTGGTACTGTCACCCTGGCTGGGCAAGTGCACACACTTGCCAGCCCCTAAACCTTCCCTTAACTTCATATTAGTCACCCCTATGGTAGGCCTGAGGGCAGGGTGCATTGTAAGTGTAAGGTAGAACATGCCCTGATGTGTGTGGCATGGTCTAATAGTGAATTACTGCCAAATTCGTTTTTCACTATTGTAAGGCTACCAGTTCCCTTCTAGGCCAGATGGGCTGCTGGAATTATTACACTCTATAATCCCAGCAGGCTCAGGGAACATGGTAGAAATTCATGTTTAGTATGCCTGAACTCAGAATAATAAAATACTTCTTTTAGTAAAGTTTATTTTAATATCCTGTGTTTGCAAATGCTACTTTTAGAAAGTTAGCATTTGCTTGCCTAACCATTTCAGCCCGCCTCTGCTTGGATGTGGATCTGACTGTCTGGTGTGTGTGAGTGACAGGGCTGGGAGTTGACAGGTAGTGATTAGCAGGAGGACCCCTTAATGGGTGGTGGGAGTTTCCCCTGAATGATGCATCAGGCTGTGCTCTGCCACCACAATGCTGGCTCCGCCCTCCTGGGGAGCGACTGATGACTCAGCCTGCACCTGGCCCAGGAAGGACCGAAGCTTGTCAACAAAGTACTCAGGCCACTCCTGCCCTCTCAATGCCGGCTCCGCCCCCCTGGGGAGCGGCTGATGTGCCTGCCCTCGCACTGAATACAGAAGTCATAAGTACCCACAACAAGTACTCAGAGACTGAAGCAGTTATGCAGAGGCCCCCCTGGCCAGTGAGAACAAAAGAAACTGTGTATAAAAGTAGGAGCCCTGCTCCTTGTAAATTAGAATCCTGTTTCACCACGAAGGACCTCTGCCCGACTAGAAGGAGAAGAGACGCTGGGAGAACTGGCCTGCTGCTTGCCTTGCTGAGAAAGGAGAGGAAAAGACTTGATAAGAAAAGACTTTGCTGCTTTGTGCTTAAACATTCTCCAAGGGCTTGACTGAGCTTGCCCCCTGACCTGAGCCACAGGACCATCTGGCTCAACCTGCCTCTGCTCGTCTGCCGGTAATTAACCGGGATATCTACTACTGCCGGAGCTGTGACTTTGGTGCCCCCCAGCCCCTCTCTGAGGCCGTGACCGACTGTGTCTCCTCGTCCCCGCCGAGGAAGAGCTCCGCTCCGTTGAGCCGCTCTTCCCCCGCTGAGGAGATCGCTGTGTTGACCGCCTGGAAGGCTCGCTGCTGTGGTGCCCCCCAGCCCCTCTCTGAGGCCGTGACCGACTGTGTCTCCTCGTCCCCGCCGAGGAAGAGCTCCGCTCCATTGAGCCGCTCTTCCCCCGCTGAGGGGATCGCTGTGTCGACCGCCTAAAGAGGGCCCGCTGCTGTGCCTCACCCTCCCGCCAGAAATCCCTACCGGACGCAAACAGACCCAGGGGACAGACCTCCGACTTGGACGGACGCCCGGGTGCCAGCCTCGCTCCGATCGAGCTGCTGGGCACCTCGCCTTTGTCCCCGGAGGAAAGCCGCCACCGAGACCGTCAACGGGCTCGGGGCCCGCAACGTTTGTTTTCCCCCTTTTTGTTGTGCCAGCCGCCCTGCCTACGAGTGCCCCCGGCCTCCAGATCAGCTGTGGTGCGAGCCGCCTTTCGCAGCTGACTCGCACCGCTCTCTGTCCCTGCTCGCGGCGCCGCTCCGCTCTGTGCGAGCGCCTCAGCCCCTCCCGCTGGAATCCGATCCAGGCGGGCGAGGGAAATTACAGGCTGCATCCAGCGCCCCGGCCACAGTGACAGGAGCGGCCCCAGGTCCTTTGGCCCTTGCCTTCCGTGGGCCGCTCTGAGGCCAGCACTCACCCCTGCCTGAGCCCCCCAGACCTGTGGGGGCCGCCCGCATCGACAGCCCCGGCAGGGCCGAACGCGTCCCACGCGGGAAGCGTGAGCTTTGGGCGGTCGGGCCCCGATCTCGGCCCGGAACGGGCAGGAAGCATCCCGGAGCCCCCGGGCTGGCTGCAGCAAGTTGGGAAGGAGCAGTGTGACCCTCAATACCCCCCAGGAACTAAGAGAGCCATCCTGAAAGGTACACTGCAGGAAAACATCCGTGATAAAGACTGAAAGTACATTTTTGAACTACAACTAAAAGAGAGCTTGCCTATTTACAACCTGTGGGCATACAGAAACGTTATTTGATCTTGTGATAAGTCTGACCTAAGAGATATATATATTTTACATAAAGAAGCGTATTTTTATATACTCACAGCCTGGTGTCCATTTGTGGGGGGATTGGTATATTTTACTGTGTGTGTGTCTACAAATGCTTAACTGACTAACGCCGGGAGAATCGCCTTGGCTGCTCACGCCACGCACCTAGAGGGTGAGCAAGGGTAATTCTGAAGGGTCATCCTTTGCCCTGACTTAGAGGAGAGGGTCCCTGCTTGTCACAAGTACCTACTTGCGCCAACCAGAGACCCCCAATTCTAACATTGGTCGCAGCGGTGAGGATTTGCGAATTTGCATTTGTAGTTTACATACAGTGAATTACTGATCACCACATAGGGAGAGCAGATCTATAACGCAGCCACAGGTTTCCAGTTCCTTTTTGCTAATTTTGTTGAGACCTCTGCCATTACTGAAGCCATGCCTGGCTCACTTCCTGCCGGAAGAGCGCTCTCTACCTTCTCTGGAGCAGATGACATAGATTGGAGAGAGGGAGCCTTGAGGAGCTTAACCAATGACCAGCTGAAAGATCTCTGCGCAAAATGCAGGATTGCCAAAAGTGGATTGAGCAACAAGACCCAACTCGTGACGGCGCTGAGAGCCTGGAGGGAGTCAAGAGATCCACAGACCCCGGTGGATATCATTCCACCAGATGGCGCTGTAGAGCCCCCCAGAGGCCTGTCACCAGAGGAGCTGGCAGACAGAGCCGCAGACAGGGCACATGCAATGGAGATGGCAAGATTAGCTGGGCAAATGGAAATGGAAAAACAAAAACTGGAAATGGACAAGCAAAGATTGGCCATGGAGGCACAGCAACGCCAGCTGGACCATGACCTGAGAATGAAGGAGTTGGAGCAAAGAGGTTTGGGAACAGCTCCTTCTGGTGGCAGCACAACGCCGGTGCAGGTAGAGTCCAAGGTGTACATCCCCAAAGATATAGTTAAAGAATTCTTTAGGGGGGATGACATAGGACAGTGGTTTAGGGCATATGAGGTAGCCATGTCCTCCCACCGGGTCCCTGAGAAAGATTGGGGAGCGGGGTTGTGGGGAAGGTTCCTTAGCGAAGGGCGGGACACCCTGCTAGATTTGCCCACTGCAGAACAGATTTCTTATCCCCACATGAAAGAGGCCTTAATGACCAGGTATGGGCTTACCCCTGAATTATATAGACAGAGGTTCAGGGGGTGTGCAAAGCGTCCTGGGACTACGTATGTGGAGTATGTGAATTTTTTTTGCAGAGCCCTGGATGGTTGGGTGAAGGGTAACAAGGTGAATGATTTTCAAAGTCTCTTTGATTTAATTGCATGGGAGCACTTGTCTGATAACTGTTTTCCTGAGTTACGCCAGCACCTGATTGATAGCAAGCTGTCCAACCCGAGGAAGCTTGCTGAGGAGGCGGACCGCTGGCTCAGCACCAGGGTCCACAAGGGTCCAGTGGGAGACTCCGCCAAGGGTGGGCAGGGTCCCCAGCAGAAGAGTGGGGGGGACAGGGGTAAACAGAAAGGGTTCCCTAAAGGCCCCCAAAGTAATCCCCAAGGGAACCAGCAGAAGGGTTCTCAGCCTCCCCCACCCCCAAAGCAGAATGGGGCCCCGACAGGTAGACCTGTTCCAAAGGGGCCCTTCAATTGTTACAAATGTGGTGACCCGGGGCACATAGCCAGTGACCCCAAGTGTCGCCTGTTTGGAAAACCAGCACCCACTGGTGCTCCGCCCCGACAAGTGACCAGTGTTCACTTAGGAGAAGAAGTGATGGTCCCGGGGGGTGGAGATCCTGTTCAGATGACCCTAGTCTCACTAGGAGACAGTGAGATGGTCCCTACAAACTACCTGCCCTCTAACACTAAAAAATATGGGCAGGTGGTTACCATCAATGGTAAGAAAGCTGAGGCTCTTAGAGATACAGGAGCCAGTGTGACTGCAGTGAGGCAGCACCTGGTGTCTCAAGAGCAGGTTGTACCCCATGCCTACTGTAGGGTTGTCAACGCTGACAATTCAGAGAGTCAGTGTCCGATGGCTCAAGTTCCCTTCGAGTGGGGGGGGGTCTCTGGTACTCTGCAGGTCTGTGTGAGGAAAACCATGCCTGTTGACTGTTTGCTAGGGAATGACTTGGAGGACTCCCCTTGGGAAAAGGTGGAGAAAACGACTCACCTGAGGATGGTGGGTCTACCTGACTGGGCGTGCGTGACCACCCGGTCAATGGCAGCCAGTAGGGGTGATCAAGAAGTCCTGGGACCTGAAGGAGAGGCCCAGGAACCGGCCTTAGGGAGAAGGCGCAGGGGGCGCGGGAAACCGGCCCCTGCTGTTCCCACGGTCCAGGAGGAAGCAGACCTTGAGGGGGATGCCCTGGAGCCTACAGGGGAACAGATTGCTGAACTGGGGGACCTGCCTGAGCTGACCCATTGGCAGCAAGAAGGAGGCCCCTCCAGGGAGGAATTCTGCAGGGAGCAGAAAGAATGCCCTTCTCTCGTGGGTATGCGGCAGCAGGCTGCAGACCAGGCCAATGGTGTTCAGGCCAAAACACATTATGTGTACTGGGAGAATGACCTCCTGTATTCAGAGCCTAAGACTGCTGAACCTGGGTCAGCCCGTGTGCTGGTGGTACCCCAGAAGTTCAGAGCCTTCCTACTGGGACTGGCTCATGATGTGCCGTTAGCAGGACATTTGGGGATGGACAAGACCTACGACAGGCTTGTCACCCACTTTTACTGGCCCCAAATGCACAAGAGCTCAGATGCTCATTGTAGGACCTGTCCAACTTGCCAGGCAAGTGGAAAGAGTGGAGGGAAGAACAAGGCTCCACTCCAACCATTCCCTGTGGTCAGTACTCCATTCCAACGAGTGGGTATTGACATTGTTGGGCCTCTGGACCCCAAGACAGCCATGGGCAACAGGTTCATCCTGGTCTTGGTGGATCATGCCACCCGGTACCCTGAAGCCATCCCTCTGAGGACAGTGACGGCCCCCGTGGTGGGGCGTGCACTAATGGGAATTTTCTCCAGAGTGGGGTTCCCTCTAGAGGTGGTGAGCGACAGAGGGACCAACTTCATATCCAAGTATATGAAGTCCCTTTGGCAAGAGTGTGGTGTAACCTACAAGTTCACCACACCTTACCATCCCCAAGGAAATGGGTTGGTTGAAAGATTCAACCGAACCCTAAAGGGCATGATCATGGGCCTGGAAGGTCCAATGAGGCGTAAGTGGGACGTCCTCTTACCATGCCTGCTCTTTGCATACCGCGAGGTGCCACAGAAGTCTCTAGGGTTCAGCCCCTTTGAGCTGCTGTATGGGCACCCCGTGAGAGGACCACTGAGTTTGGTAAAGGAAGGCTGGGAGCAATCTCCCAGGAAACCTCCCCAGAATGTATATAGCTACATGCTGGCCTTCAGAAACCAAACCAGGCGCTTCAGACAACTTGCTGAGGCAAATCTGGAAGCTAGCCAGGAGGAGATGAAGCGGTGGTACGACCAGAATGCCACTCTGGTAGAGCTTCAGCCTGGACAAGAGGTGTATGTCTTGGCCCCCGTGGAACCCTGTGCACTTCAGGATAAGTGGACAGGCCCATTTGAGGTTGTGGAGCGCAAGAGCTCAGTGACATACTTGGTGGACATGAAGACGCCCAGGAATCCTTTAAGGGTCTTACATGTCAACCGCCTCAAGCCCCACTTGAGAAGGTCCGAAGTGGGCATGCTGTTGGCCACTGATGATGGAATGGAAGAGGAGTCTGAGCCTCTTCCTGACCTCTTAGTGGCCCGTGAGAAAGATGGGTCAGTGGATGGAGTTAACCTCTCACCCACCCTGACCCCTGAGCAACAGGAAGACTGCCGCCAGTTGCTGGGGCAGTTTCCAGACCTGTTCTCCCTGGTTCCTAGTGTCACAGATTGGTGCGTCCATGATGTGGACACAGGAGACAGCTTACCTGTGAAGCATAAGGCTTACAGGGTAACTGACAGGGTCCGGGCCTGCATCAAGGAGGAGGTCTCCAAGATGCTTGCTCTTAGGGTGGTTGAGTCTTCCAGCAGTCCTTGGTCCAGCCCCGTGGTCTTGGTCCCAAAGGCTGCTGCGCCGGGAGCCACACCTGAACTCCGGTTCTGTGTGGACTACAGAGGACTCAATTCAGTCACCAAGACTGACGCGCACCCTATCCCCAGAGCTGATGAGCTCATTGATCGGCTAGGGGCTGCCCGGTTCCTCAGCACGTTTGATTTAACGTCTGGGTACTGGCAGATCGCCTTGACCGATGGGGCAAAGGAGAGGTCAGCATTCTCCACACCAGATGGGCATTTCCAGTTCCGGGTTATGCCATTTGGGATGAAGAATGCCCCTGCCACCTTTCAGAGGTTGGTCAACCAGGTGTTGGTTGGACTGGATGAGTTCAGTGCCGCCTACCTGGATGACATCACGGTGTTCAGTGGCACCTGGCCAGAACACCTGCGGCACCTCTGGGAAGTGTTGATGGCCCTGCGCAAGGCAGGCCTCACAATCAAGGCGAGCAAGTGCCAGATTGGGCAGGGTTCCGTGGTGTACTTGGGACACCAAGTGGGGAGTGGCAAGGTGGCACCCTTGCAACCCAAAATTGAGACCATCCTGGCTTGGGAACCCCCCAAGACCCAGACTGCAGTGAGAGCCTTCCTGGGGCTCACTGGGTATTACAGGAGGTTTGTCAAGGGCTATGGCACTATTGTGACCCCCTTGACAGAGCTGACTTCTAAGAAGCAGCCCAGGAATGTGATTTGGACTGACACCTGTCAGAAGGCTTTTGACACCCTGAAGACTGCCATGTGCACGGCGCCCGTGCTCCTGGCTCCTGATTTCTCCAAGGAATTCATAGTGCAAACAGACGCTTCAGAGCATGGTGTAGGGGCTGTTCTCTCACAAATGACTGAGGAGGGCTGGGACCACCCTGTAGCCTTCATCAGTAGGAGGTTACTTCCCCGGGAAAGTAGGTGGAGTGCAATAGAGCGTGAAGCATTTGCTGTGGTCTGGGCACTGAAGAAGCTAAGACCCTACTTGTTTGGGTCTCACTTCCGGGTTCAGACAGACCACAGGCCCCTCAGATGGTTGATGCAAATGAGGGGTGAGAACCCAAAACTGTTGAGGTGGTCCATCTCCCTACAGGGTATGGACTTTACGGTGGAACACCGCCCTGGCACAGATCACGCCAACGCTGACGGTCTGTCCAGGTTTTTCCGCCTTAGTGATGTGGAACTCCCTGGGGAAGGGTAGTTCCCCCCACATTTCAGCTGGAGGGGACACGTGTTAGACCTGGCACCTTGGCGTGAGTTTCCCTTCCACTTTTTGCTGTTGTGCCTCAGATGTTTTTGCTGGTGTCCGCGACTCAGGGCACTGCGCCACGGCCAACCCGTGCCGCAGTGCAAGTGCTCCCTACTGTAAAGTGTACATGTGATTGATATACCTGATTGGTTCATTGGATTTACTGTCAGTCCCCAGTAAAGTGCACCAGGAGTGCCAGGGCTTGTGAATGCCAATACTGCTAGTGGGCCTGCAGCGCTGGTTGCGCCACCCACAGAAGCAGCCTTAAAATGTGTCTAGGGTCTGCCATTGCAGAACCTGCGGGCAGTCTGGTACTGTCACCCTGGCTGGGCAAGTGCACACACTTGCCAGCCCCTAAACCTTCCCTTAACTTCATATTAGTCACCCCTATGGTAGGCCTGAGGGCAGGGTGCATTGTAAGTGTAAGGTAGAACATGCCCTGATGTGTGTGGCATGGTCTAATAGTGAATTACTGCCAAATTCGTTTTTCACTATTGTAAGGCTACCAGTTCCCTTCTAGGCCAGATGGGCTGCTGGAATTATTACACTCTATAATCCCAGCAGGCTCAGGGAACATGGTAGAAATTCATGTTTAGTATGCCTGAACTCAGAATAATAAAATACTTCTTTTAGTAAAGTTTATTTTAATATCCTGTGTTTGCAAATGCTACTTTTAGAAAGTTAGCATTTGCTTGCCTAACCATTTCAGCCCGCCTCTGCTTGGATGTGGATCTGACTGTCTGGTGTGTGTGAGTGACAGGGCTGGGAGTTGACAGGTAGTGATTAGCAGGAGGACCCCTTAATGGGTGGTGGGAGTTTCCCCTGAATGATGCATCAGGCTGTGCTCTGCCACCACAATGCTGGCTCCGCCCTCCTGGGGAGCGACTGATGACTCAGCCTGCACCTGGCCCAGGAAGGACCGAAGCTTGTCAACAAAGTACTCAGGCCACTCCTGCCCTCTCAATGCCGGCTCCGCCCCCCTGGGGAGCGGCTGATGTGCCTGCCCTCGCACTGAATACAGAAGTCATAAGTACCCACAACAAGTACTCAGAGACTGAAGCAGTTATGCAGAGGCCCCCCTGGCCAGTGAGAACAAAAGAAACTGTGTATAAAAGTAGGAGCCCTGCTCCTTGTAAATTAGAATCCTGTTTCACCACGAAGGACCTCTGCCCGACTAGAAGGAGAAGAGACGCTGGGAGAACTGGCCTGCTGCTTGCCTTGCTGAGAAAGGAGAGGAAAAGACTTGATAAGAAAAGACTTTGCTGCTTTGTGCTTAAACATTCTCCAAGGGCTTGACTGAGCTTGCCCCCTGACCTGAGCCACAGGACCATCTGGCTCAACCTGCCTCTGCTCGTCTGCCGGTAATTAACCGGGATATCTACTACTGCCGGAGCTGTGACTTTGGTGCCCCCCAGCCCCTCTCTGAGGCCGTGACCGACTGTGTCTCCTCGTCCCCGCCGAGGAAGAGCTCCGCTCCGTTGAGCCGCTCTTCCCCCGCTGAGGAGATCGCCGTGTTGACCGCCTGGAAGGCTCGCTGCTGTGGTGCCCCCCAGCCCCTCTCTGAGGCCGTGACCGACTGTGTCTCCTCGTCCCCGCCGAGGAAGAGCTCCGCTCCATTGAGCCGCTCTTCCCCCGCTGAGGGGATCGCTGTGTCGACCGCCTAAAGAGGGCCCGCTGCTGTGCCTCACCCTCCCGCCAGAAATCCCTACCGGACGCAAACAGACCCAGGGGACAGACCTCCGACTTGGACGGACGCCCGGGTGCCAGCCTCGCTCCGATCGAGCTGCTGGGCACCTCGCCTTTGTCCCCGGAGGAAAGCCGCCACCGAGACCGTCAACGGGCTCGGGGCCCGCAACGTTTGTTTTCCCCCTTTTTGTTGTGCCAGCCGCCCTGCCTACGAGTGCCCCCGGCCTCCAGATCAGCTGTGGTGCGAGCCGCCTTTCGCAGCTGACTCGCACCGCTCTCTGTCCCTGCTCGCGGCGCCGCTCCGCTCTGTGCGAGCGCCTCAGCCCCTCCCGCTGGAATCCGATCCAGGCGGGCGAGGGAAATTACAGGCTGCATCCAGCGCCCCGGCCACAGTGACAGGAGCGGCCCCAGGTCCTTTGGCCCTTGCCTTCCGTGGGCCGCTCTGAGGCCAGCACTCACCCCTGCCTGAGCCCCCCAGACCTGTGGGGGCCGCCCGCATCGACAGCCCCGGCAGGGCCGAACGCGTCCCACGCGGGAAGCGTGAGCTTTGGGCGGTCGGGCCCCGATCTCGGCCCGGAACGGGCAGGAAGCATCCCGGAGCCCCCGGGCTGGCTGCAGCAAGTTGGGAAGGAGCAGTGTGACCCTCAATACCCCCCAGGAACTAAGAGAGCCATCCTGAAAGGTACACTGCAGGAAAACATCCGTGATAAAGACTGAAAGTACATTTTTGAACTACAACTAAAAGAGAGCTTGCCTATTTACAACCTGTGGGCATACAGAAACGTTATTTGATCTTGTGATAAGTCTGACCTAAGAGATATATATATTTTACATAAAGAAGCGTATTTTTATATACTCACAGCCTGGTGTCCATTTGTGGGGGGATTGGTATATTTTACTGTGTGTGTGTCTACAAATGCTTAACTGACTAACGCCGGGAGAATCGCCTTGGCTGCTCACGCCACGCACCTAGAGGGTGAGCAAGGGTAATTCTGAAGGGTCATCCTTTGCCCTGACTTAGAGGAGAGGGTCCCTGCTTGTCACAAGTACCTACTTGCGCCAACCAGAGACCCCCAATTCTAACAGGGGAATAACCAATTGCCCCACATCAGAATCTGATGTAGCCTACAAAGTGCTAGGTAGTAAAGCCAGAGCAGTATCTTCTTTAAGAAGACGAGACCTCTCAGCCATAGGATAGCTGTCATTTAAAATAACATGAACACCTTCTGGGCAACAGCGTATCGTGGCACGAAAATGTTTGAGCATATCGACACCCACAATATTATCCGGTGTGTTAGGAGAAAGCAAGAATGGACATGCAGCAGAGAAGTTATCAAGATGAAATGCAAGTGGTTGTGACAGTGGGCTAAGGGAAGGTGTCCCATCGAATCCTATTGATGTTATTGTTAAGCCAGACAGGGGAGCCGTAGGAACCAATTGTTTAGACTGGGCACTACGAGTAGCTCCCGTATCAACCAAAAATGGATCAGTAGAACCCAAAATGTTTGCATTAACATAGGGACCCTTCTGATCTACTGGGATTTCAACTGATTCCTTACCCCATCCTAGTAGGCATTCCTATGCATAATTAGAATCCTTCAAATCATTGGTCGAATAATCTGACATTTGATATTGATTTCGCCTGTCAAAAGTATTAGAAGAATTTTGATTATGCTCTACTGCCTCAAACCTAGTGCGATTATCCATACCTCCCGTATTTCCTGAGGTCTCCGGGCAGCTTCTCGTTTGTTCTCTACCACAATGATACTGCTGACCTTGTAAAAGTGGGCACTCAACGCACCAATGTCCAATCTCCTTACAATAAACACATTGATCCGAAGACAAAGTAGCTCGAGGGAAAGAGGGTGCACCAGGACAAAACATCGCACGTCCGCTCCTCTTCCACTACCTCTATAAGATGGATAAGATGGACCATAAACCTGAGCTAACATAACTTTTGTTCTTAAATCCTTAGTAATTTTATCCTCCTTGCCTTTTTCTTCAAATTCCTGGCGTTCATAGTACTGAGCCATAGTCAAAGGAAAAACGGGGCAAGATATAGTCCATGAACTCTCAATGGCCTTTAGGGGATTAGCTGTTCCAGACAACATGTTCACGACAAATTTGTCAACAAACAGATGCTTGCCCGTGTCATCTGTCAATGACTGTCCACTAAAATCATGGAATGTCTCATCAAAACGTGTAAAGAAATCAGAAACCAACTCATCTGCCTTTTGCTTACAGGATGCTAACATAGTCCAATCTATCTTTTTAGGCGGTATAAGGGTTTTTAATTTAGTTATGATGGCCTTTGGAAGGTCTGATATTTCTTGTAGAGGTTTCTGCGCGCGCTCTCTTTCTGCATCTTTTCTCTCTATTTCCTTCCAAGTATCTCCAAAAGGGGTATGATTGTCTATTCTACGGATAGATCTCCACATATCAGGGGGTAAGATAAGCCCCAAAAACATGTCAATATCAAGCAAAGTTATAGTGCAAGAACTAATAGCTCCTTCAACTTCTTCATAAAAAGCAGCCGGATTTTTCCTCGGGTCAGGCAAAGCATCTTTAAGCGCATTAACATCCGCTCTACTCCAGGGAGTATAAACCCAATTGTAAACAAAATATCCCTTCGCATCAGCTGATTCTTTACTATCATCCGTTCCCGCACCCCAAGGGGGGACATATAAAGGTGCAGCTTCACGCATTGATTTCCAATGAACCACATTATCCTTATCTGTCCCTGGGTCTGCCTCCTGCGACACAGGGGTCTGAGTTGTTTGTTCAGGCGTAGCAGCTGCCTTTTTCTCCGCTCACAAACGGAATGCATTAGTTCGTAGTTTAACCACGCGTCTAATTAAATCGGCTACCTGGGAAGGGAGAAAAAGACCATCACTCAATTGTTTATGATCACGTTTTATATCAGCAGACTCTAATTCGTCTGAATGTTTCCTAAAACTCCTAATTACTTCTCCAGTAAATTACTCTGTGAAATATAACTGCTCTGACTTCGGCCATTGCTGAACCCCTACCATAATGTCCGAAGCAGAAGCGTCACCACGAGCTGCTTTACAAGCAGCAGATCTAAGAGCGGCTGCACGGTCAGTGGGAAAAATTAAATGAGTGTGTTGTTTAGGGTCTAATTCTGTACCTTTGTGAACTGGGGAAGATTTGTCATCATCAGAATCATCCTCGGGGGCAGAGGGAAAAGTATATGGTGGCGGGGATTGAGCTAATAGAATTGAATCATCCTGCGGTTGATTAAGTAGAGGATAAAGGGGGCGCCGGACAGGGTATTGGCCATTTACCTGTAGACGGCGTTCAGTATCCTCTTTCTGCTTTATTTCCTTCATTTCTTTATTTTTCATCTCTAGCTTTTGAATACATTTTTCTGCGCTGTTCTTTTTCTGCTAGTGCTTGTTCTCTCTTCACTCTCTCATGCGCTTCTTTCTCCGACATTCGTACACAGTCAAACATATATTGTCTACTTTTGCGCTTAAACACACACTGTTCCACATACTGAATTTTCTAATATCGAATGACCCATGTATTGGCCATCGTAAATCAGGATCCTTCCTAGTATATTTATTCCATAGTGCACTATACATTATGGAAGAAATACCATGTTTAATGTACCTATCCCTATTTGCCGGCTGATTTTGTTCTAAATCCATATTGGTACCTCCAAGAAAGCAACACATCCTTCGGAGCGTGCTTGAAACACACGTTTTATATTATGGTATATATAATATTATAACAAAGTAGTACTTAACGCAAATATTGTACCGTTCAAGAATTAGAGAAAAATCTCCCCATTGCCTACCTATATAATTTGCAATCTTTGGCCAAACAAATCAAGAAGTGTTGCATCCAACGACCTTACCAAACAAAAGTCTCCAGCCTCCAACTGCCAAGTTCTGAATCGAAAAAATGGTCACTGGAAGCCGAACCCCAAAAGGGATCTCAGTTGGAGACCGGCACCACATGGAGGGTCAAATTGGGAAAATCATAAAAGCACTTTGACCTGCAAAGACAAGGGCCTCCTCATGCAGTGTACATCCATAGCGAGATTCCAAACCTCCTTTGATTCCAAAGCACTTTGACCTGCAAAGACAAGGGCCTCCTCATGCAGTGTACATCCATAGTGAGATTCCAAACCTCCATCGAGACCACTCCTTCGGGCATCTGAGTCACCGATGAGCCCCACGTTGGGTGCCAATTTGTGGGGGTGAGCCTTTTCAGGGGCCCGCCGGTGCAGGGGTTCGCCCTTCTTTGCGCACTGGTCCTGTAGACTGACAAAATAGAGATTGGCACAGAAGCATTAAAGAGATAGTTTTTTAGGACTCATGAGTGGAGCTACATCGATACATAACCCTCAGGCAATGTATGAGGCAGCACGTGGAGTACAGAAACCATGGGCCTTTTATATTGTGATAGTTGCAGTGTAAACATGGAGGTTCAAAAAGAGGCAGTACAAGTGTACACACAAATAGCTAGTTACATATAAGGATACATGAGAATCACTTAGTCAACAGAGTGGGAGTAGTTACAGAACTGCTGACATCAGTTAAAATAGCCTGACAGTTAAATCTGTAACAGGTGCATTCTAGCAGCTACAGGGCTTTCTGAGCATGTGCAGTGCTCAGACTCAGTGCTGAAGGAGTTAACTATAGATGATGACTCAGGCGAAATAGAGAAGCAGGCAACAGCGAAAACGGGGAAGCACATGGCAAACACCTGGCTAACTAAAATGGATGTCACAAACAAAATGGCTTCATCTCATGCTAACAGTGATCTCTGCCAAGTTTCCACAGATGACCAGGGACCTAAACAAAAGTAGGTTAACATAATCGAAATCTGCAAGAACTGGTGGCATAGCAGAGACTCAAAGTGAAGAAAATCCTGGTTGCATTTTTACGGGGGACTCGCCAATCAAACAAGGTATGAACAAGGTATGAACAAGTCCACAGTAGATCTCATGCTTAAGATTAAAAATTGGTGTGACAGTTCCATAGTAGAAGGGCACTTCTCGTCGCCACACATCCTGATGGCAAGAAGAGTGAGCTGGGTAGGCTCCAGGGTCAGAAAACATCTCATGGGAGATTGTGTTGTAGTTAATCAAAGGCATCCCACAAGTACGTCCCCCATGGCACGAGTAGGCAAACACACTTCTCTATACTTACCCCTGAGTCCGTACCCTTGGTTGCATTTTTACAGGGGTCCCGCCAATCACACAAGGTATGAACAAGTCCACAGTAGATCACATGCATAAGTTAAGAAATTTGTGCAACAGTTCCATAGTAGAAGGGCACCTTTTTGTCCCCACATATCCTAATGGCAAGAAGAGTGGGGTGGGTAGGCTCCAGGGTCAGGAAACATCTCATAGGAGATTGTGTTGAGGTTAATTGAGGGCATCCCGGTACACAAATATGTTGGTACAGAGTAACCATTCTCAGGATGTAAGGTCAAAGATCAAGATTGTTCCCTTAATTATTTCTATCCTGCACCTTCTTCCCTTCTGAATAGTATAGGTCAGCCTGTTCCCAGGCTTCACGAACATCTCAGGAAGAGTTTGCCAGGACTAAGATACCACATGATAACAGGTTTACACCCTTAATAGGGCTAGGCGACAATGATTGACAGACAATACAACAGGACAGGTCACCTAGGTCAGAGGGCCCCATAGATTCTGCACCTCTTTGCCTAATTGTGTAGTGGTATCCCCCACTACTTCGTTTATGAGGGTAATGACTTGGAATATTGCAGGCCTACGGGCTAAAAGAGATGATGCAAGATGGCTAAATATGTTTGGGGATTGTCATATAGTCGCTCTGCAGGAAAATGAGATACAGAGAAATCCTTTTATATGAATGGGTTCTCCTCCTTTTGTAATGTGTCCCCTTCACCTGCAGGTCATTCGAAAGGCGGTAATCTTGTCTTGGTTTCCCTCAAACTTTCATGCACACCCTGGGAGATGGAAACCGATTCCTCCAACCTCTTGGCAGTAGAGCTGGTGTTCAAAGACAATCATTCTGTGTTGGTAGTATATTTTTATAACTCTTTATGCAGAGGATCAGACATGAACACAATGCTACCTCAGATCACTTTATGGAACTCTATGGAGAGACATGGGTCTCTTACTATCAAGTTATAATCTTGGGTGACTTTAATGTACACTTATGTCAATCAGATTGTACCTTTGCGAAAGCCTCTTTGGGTGCAACCATTATGGTCACCAATTTTGGGCACACTGATCAAGGTAGCCGTTTGGAAGAGCTAATGGTGGATAACAATTTGTACTGCGTAGAACAGACGGGTGAGCAATTTTGTTCACTCTTTTTCTGGTAGGTGTTGCTCATCCATTATTGATTTTATTATGTTATATGCTCCTTTGCTCCAAATTGTTATTGCTGTAAAAATCTCCTGGAACAAATTCAGTGATAATAATCCCATCACACTAGAACTGGCCTGGAATTTAGACACAAGCAGGCAGGTGGGCAAGAGTATACCAAACAATTTTATCAGCACAAGAGACCAAGCCCATAGGCTGAAATGGGGTAAGATGATACCTGAGGCCTTTTTAGAGAATGTATTTCTTGTAAGAGCCGGTGATATTGCTTTATGCCTACATAGTGGTACACAGGACACACACGTTTTAGGTGCTTTTAATAAGATCAGATTGTCGAAAATGTTACTGCCTATGGAAAGTCTAATGCTAGTAAGGGGGAAAGGTGGTTTGACAGGAATTGTTTAAAATCCCATAAGAATTTAATGGCTGCACTTAACCAGCAGCCCAAGGACGCAGATTAGATAAGGTTATGTAGGGAAGCTTATAGAACTGCGATCCAGCTGAGGAAAAAGTACAATAGAGAACAGGCATTGGAAGGTTTGTGTCAGGCTAGTGTGCTGGCCATCAGTTTTAAGTGTTAGGAGTTAGTAAATAGCCCTTTTTTCTCCAGATTAGCAAATTCTAGAGTGGACTACACCATCGCCCCAGAGGGATGGGGTCAACACTATGAAGGGACATATGGTGGAGAGGACCTAGGGTATTTAACACCCCATGGGAACCTGGAATTGAAACCTCACTTTTAACTTTCAATGTTGATGAAGTGCTTAAAGCCATTCTGGATACAGAGAGGGAAAGCGCCGGGGCTGGATGGGGTCACCCCGGATCTTTATAAAGCCAACCCCTAAACCTGGGCCAAGATCTTGACACGTGTTTTTAAAGCTGCCTGTAAAAGTGGATTTCCAACCTCTTGGTCCAAAGCCATAATGTTACCATTTTTTTGACCCAGCCTGTTATTGCCCATTCTCCCTCCTCGACTCTGCTGCTAAAATCATGTGGTGGTTGTTTTGGAGCACTTGACCTGTTGGCTGGACAATTTAAATATCATTTCTGAAGTTCAATATGGTTTTAGGCAGAGCAGAGGGACAGTGAACCAATGTGTCAACTTAAAATTAATAGTGGGAAAAATTCACCATAGCCAAGACGGTTTGCCTACATATGGCCTTTATGGATTTAGCCTTGGCGTTCAATCGTGCCAATAAACCTAAGCTTTGGCCTATCCTCATGGAGTTTGATATGGGTGCGGATTGGTTGCCTTCCTTCATACATCTCATTTTAATCTCACCGTATTAGTCAGGTATGATGCAAATGGTAGCCTGTCCGCTTCCTGGAGGGTCAAGAGAGGGGTATGTCCGTGGTGCATTTATGCTCCCCTGCTGTTTACCCTTTACATTAATAAACTAGGAGATGCCTTGACAGCAGCTTGTATAGACATACCCAAGGCAGGCATAAAATTAATACCCACAATATTATATACTGACGATGCGGTGTTGCTTACACGTAGGTTCTGTAGGCAGTCGGCCTACAGAACCTATAAATGCTTTTATTGATTTTATAGATTCCCTGGACCTTTCCACTCATTTTATCAAATCTCATTCAGTGACTATCGGAAGTCGTAAGGCGCCTGGGTACAAGTTTTTCTGCAGAGGGCGAATTTTACCAAGGAGTCAACTTTACCCTATCTGGGAGTGCTGTTTGATGACGGAAGCTCATGGGATTTCCAAAGAACTCTTAAAAAGAGTAGTTTGGCGAGGGCGATTTGTGCCACTACAGATTTTGCTAAAAGATTAGGAGCCAAACCTGTGCCCGCACTTTTAAAGGTTTTTAAAGAAAAATGTATCCCTTTGGCACGCTATGTCTGTGATGTGTGAGGGTATAAAGATGTTAGTGAACTACAGGCAGTAGAAATGTTTGTGTAGGCTCCTTGCTGTTCTGCTAAGTATCCTCTCGTTTAGTACTCATGGGGACCTAGGAGTGGATTATATATCTGACCACATCGCTGTGGCGCCAATAATATGCTGGTTGACAATCTAATCATGTTCTGCTTCTACTCTGATTTATTATGCATTAAAGGACTGTAGTGCCCTTGAAGGAGCCTCGCATATCCCATGGTTAGGATATGTTCAGGAGCAGCTGATGAGTCTAGGCTGCTCGTATTTGTTTGGCAACCCAAAACCTTTATGCCCAAGTGAGGTGCAGGCCATTAAAAACATGTTTTTGGCCAGGCGGCTTGGGGAAAGGGAAGGCAGGGAACGTAAGAAACCCACAGTGCGCCAACATGCTTCGCTGACATCAAGCTTGAGGGGGGAACCCTACTTGTCATTTGTCAATAATGCTCACCATTGTTTTATATTTACCAGATTTAGAGTTAACTCCATACACTGGTTCGTAATTGTCCCAGTGGGATGTTCAAAGCCAGGAGCCCGAGAACCTTGCCCTTATGATAATTTTTCAGAACAGGACATTTTGCATTTTTATATTTTCTGTGATTTTCATTCCACTCTGAGGAATAAATATATCATTTCGCTGGTAAGAAACAACCAATTTGTGCAAGTAAGTCCTGCATTGTTGTTTTGTCAAATGTTACCCTTCCCTATGATTTGTTTTGGGGTTACAAGATTCCTTCAAGGTGCTCTCAGATTGAGAAAAAAATATTTAAGGACTAGAGGTATCCTCTATCAATCTCATCACACAGGGTCATTTTGTATTTATTCAAACGTGGAATTTTATTGTAGAAGTTCGAATTTGTGAACCTGTTTAAGATAATGCACTGGGGTACTTGCACTTTTTATAAGCACACTTTGTAACGTTTTTACTCTGCATTTGGTAATATGCTTTTTACATTTGTATTTAGTTTTCCCCAATGAATTTGTGTTTTTAGTTTGTATCTCTGTGAAATGCATGATTCTATGTGCTGTTATGGTCAATATTGACCGAATAAAGATTAATTGAATCGAGCTGTAAGAGTAACTAGTGAGTGTATAGTTTGGAGTTAGTGCATGGTGAGTGGCATATCCCTATTAATTCCAGTATATTATTGTGCCTGTGTGCAGGCAGGGTGGACAGAGTGCGCTTATGAGTGTCCATGTGAGTGCAGGGTGAGAGGAGGGAGTGCAGGGTGAGTGGTGTGACTCCAGGGTGAGTGATGTGTTTGTTTGCTTGGTGTGAGTGCAGGGTGAGTGGTGTGCCCATGAGAGTGAAGGGTTAGCTGTGAGAGTGCTTATGTTACTGAGAGTGAGTGATGGTCCAGTGTGATAGTAAGGTGAGAGGAGGACTTATGTGACCACAAAGTAAGTGGAAGGAGAACAGCATGAGTTCATGGGAAATGGTGTGAGTGCAGTGTGGTCACTGTGAGTGCAGAGTGACCAATGTTCTTGTTTGAGTGCAGGGTAGGCGGAGGATGAGTGAGTTGTCTGAATGCAGGCTGTATGCCCAGACACTTGCTGTAACTCAGCATGTTATTGACGGTTTGCAAGTAGGGTTTCAGATATATGTTCTACTATTGCTATTATGGCATCAATTTGGGACGGAGGGTGGAGGAAATAAATAATTTGCTGATCCTGCAACAAACAATATCTCATGATTAGGGTAGCCATCTGACCAGATTTCTACCGTCACCACCGGTATTTCGATGTCTCAGCCAGTACAAAAATCACCTAAAACCGATGTTTTGAGCCTTTACCTGTGCATACTTCAAACAGCACATATAAATAGAAAGTGCTTTTAAATGCATTCCTTTGCTGCATTTATGATCCATGACTAACAATTTGAGAAAACAAAGACAGAAAGGTCATGTTACAAATGAATACAAACAATTGTATATACAGCCCTGTTGACTGTCACAGCCAGGCCTTTGCAGACTCTTTAAACAACAAATGGCGAACATTTATGTCTTCGAAAGGTGGCAACCCTCCTGATAAGATGCCTTTTCACCAAATGCATTCTCTCTCTGTGCAGTAAAAGTAAAATAAACATTTAAGAAATAGGCAAAGTGGGGACCCTAGAGTAGGGCCCCAAGGGCTACTGGAAGCAATAGGGGAAAAAACAAAGCCTCGTTAACCAGTTCACAAAGGCATGTAAATGGTCTTTTAAAGACCTATGAAAAACTCAGGTGTAGCTGAGATAAGACTCCAGTCAATGCCACAACAGCTTAAGAACACCACAACGTTCGGCAGGATGACACAGAGAAAGAGGAATTTAACGTGCATTTTGCAACTGGTTTTATGGAGTGACTGGGAAGACCATGGATGATGTTTGTGTGGGCCCAGCCCACCCTCTAGAACCGGAAGGGTCATTAAACCCAGGGCACTGGCGAAGTGGCAGGTGGACTTGGGGACTGACATAAACAGCAGAGAGGGCATGGGGAGGAATTGCTGTTCCTAAATGTGTGTGCTGTTGCCCAACAACAGATCGAGGATCATGCATGTTAACTCCCTCTATTGTGCATGCCACACACCCGTCGGCCTGCATAAGATGGGTTTGGACCCGGAGGCGCGGCACACGGCGCCTTCTCCTTGCATCTTGCCTGGATATGTATGCCCCAAAAAATCGGAGTATTGAATCGCAATGTTCCACAGCATAGATGAAGCGATCGGGAGCTCTGTGCCCAGATCGCAGCTCTGACTGTGCCCAGATCGCAGCTCGAGACGTCCGGGCCGGCACCCGCAACCTGACCTGACTCGATGTAGAGTAGTAGCAGCATGTCAAGCGGCAGCCCCTCGGGCCGCTCCCTCAGCCTGGAGGGCCCCGACCACCACCAGCAGCAGCAGCTCCCGCAGCACAACAGCCAGGGCTTCATCGTGGATAACATTATGACCTCGCTGCGGGGCTCCCCGCAAGGGGCGGGGAGCGATCTCCTCGCCGCACCCAGGACTGGCATCCCTCCCTCCCTGTCCCTCAACTACTCGCCTGAAAGGGCTCCCTCTACAGCTCGTCCTGCAACCAGAACAGCAGCTCCAGCGCAGAGAGCTACCACTGCAACATGCAGGCCATGAGCCTGTACTCTGAACTAGAGGGGAGAGAGGTTGGCCTAACGGCTAAGGCGCTCGACCTCGGACCTGGGGATCTGGGTTCGAGTCTCGGTAACGACGCCAAAAACCCCCTGTGATTCTGGGCAAATCACTTAATCTCCCCATGCCTAAAATGAAAGTGTGTCCTCATGTAACATAACTGGTGCTATGTAAAGCGCTCTGATAACTGATTCGGTTCGGTTCTAGTTCGCGCTATATAAAACTGCAAAAAAAAAAAAAACAACTATGTACCCCCCGGACGTATCCTGGCATTTTAATCCATACTCACTGGGTCACCCTCACGGACTTCTTTACGTTTTTTCTTTTGTCCTGGCCGCCATTTTGTTGCTGTTCACGGCCGCTTTTCTATGGACCCTGACCCGCCATCATGTCCATTCCCTCGTCCTTTCCCCTTTTCCCTCGTTTCCCCCTTGACGATCCTTAAATGTTTCTTCCTTTTTTTGATTTGCCTTTTCTCCATACCCTTGTATCCCTCCCACCCTCCCTTGGTGTTGTGACTGCGTCCCCCCTCCGACCCCACTTAATGGAACTCTGCTCTCCTAGTTTTTTGGGTCTTGACCTGAGAAAATCTAATATTTGTATATCTTTGTATATAGAGATAACTCTAATCACTACTATATGCAGTAGACCTTTGTACTCTTTACCATTCCTATGTGACTCTTAGAGTATATCCATTCGTATCCCTTCCCTATGTATATAGAGATAACTCTAATCACTATTATATGCAGTAGACCTTTGTACTATCTACCATTCCTATGTAACTCTTAGAGTATATCCATTCGTATCCCTTCCTTGAGTGCTCCTCCTTGTGTGACTATAACTTGTACATTTGCAATTTTTTTCGGTTTGTATCTTTTACGCAACGCACGTAATCCTGAGTCCTTATGTATCGCAACTGGTTCTTATGTAAAGCGCTCTGACACCTTCGTGTAATGTTCGCGCTATATAAAATTGCATTAAATAAAAATAAATAAAAAATAAAATAAAAAACATACAAACAGTTGCACATAGTTGCTTGAACATTTCATATAATATGTCGAGGTCTGTTCTGAGGTACCTCCCTGGGGGTTGGGGTCGGGGTAGGTCACAGAAACTAACACCTATTGGAGGGAAGGTCCTCACTACACCAATTCCGAGGGGTCTCCAGGGCCTATATACTCACTGTGGGAGGGGGAGGTTGATCCAACTCACCCCTTGCATCTCGGCTCAGTCTCTCTCCCACACCTAGGGAGCAAGTCTGGTGGCCACATAGGCTTCAAGGGAGGCCCAGATACCCCTGGATTTGCTAGAGGATGGCAAAAGAGACCAGTAATCAGACAGTTGTTCTTAATAAAAGGCAGCATCAGCCAGCCAGCTATGTATCGTGGGCACAGAGGAGCATCCCCAGTTTATAGCCACCCGCCTCTTAACCAACAATAGGATGCAGCACAGTGAGCCTGGGAACACCAGCAGGGACATTCTTTTCATACCCCAGGATCACCACTGCAGGCTGTCACGGAAGCACAGTAGCCAGTATGTCGTAGATCGCTCTCAATATATGATCCTAATATTTTGTTATGGATGAACATTGCCAGGCTAAGTGCAGAAAGCTGGCGTCCTCATGCCCACATCGCATACAGTGAGCACTCTCCAGGACACTCATTCTATAAAGTCAGGTAGGAGTGTGATATAGCCAGCTGATGAATTTAATGAGTATGAGGCAGAGCCAATAGGAGAAGTGCTAGTATGGGCACAGCAATAATGCCATTGCTGCACTGCAAAGTCTGCACCAAGGTCACACTGCCAGTCATTGCCCAAGGAGAAGTGATCGGAACCGCAGTTTGCATACAGTTGTAAAATCAGCAAATAGAATTTAAAAAAACATAGAAATTCACAAAAAAAACAAAGGTGTCAGGAACGTTATAGGTAGCAAATAGAATTTAAAAAAACCTTAGAAATTCACACAAACAAACAAAGGTTACAGGGACGTTATAGTGAGGCTGACATTTCACTTATACAAAACCGGAGAAATTCAGCCGTTCTTGTTAGCTGAGTTAACTATAACTTGCATCCCCGCAATGCACTGCTTATGACCTCACATATTACATGAGTCATGACATGGTCAGTGACATCACTGATGACATCTCAAATAGTAGTATAATTAGGACTGGGTTTTCATAGGAAATTGATTTTTTTGGTTCACTAGTAACTTTGCCACCATTTGATGAATCTTCATGAAATGTTTAACAAGAAAGGCTAAGCCAACTCAGCTCCTTCTTGGAAAGTTTTGGGGTGATCCATCAAGCAGAGGCAGGTAAAGATGGGCATCCCAAAATCCGTTTTCCCCTTACAGTTTCCAAAATTGAACAGCACTATAGCCAAAGTGGCTGAATGGAAATACACCAAATTTGACAGGAAACTAGATCTTTACCCAGAAAGCTTTTTGTGATTTGGTGTAAATTCATTCAGTATTTTATGACAAATGAAGGTTTGAAATGTATGTATAGATAAACACTATAGTACAGTGCACCTGGCAGATCAAAAGATTTGCTTTGATTGGCTGCCTCACATCAGCAAAGATGTTAGACAGCTGAGTTAGGACTCATGGACCAGGAGTGGTTGCCTCATGAAAAAATAAGGGAACAGGGTGTGCCCTTTCTGAGCCTTTTAATGGCCCCATGGACCTCATTTTCTCCTTTTCATATTCACCAATATGACCTCTGTTTTCTTTGTGGAGCTTCAGCCAAATGCTGGCCATCTATTCCTTGATGCATCCCATTAACTGTTTGAATTGTATGGCAGATGTAAGAAAATTCCACTAACTAACAATTGGATGATGTTGACCTACGTAGAGAAGTTAACCTCTGGAGTGATGAGCTTGGCCTGAGGCCCAACGTAGAGATCAAAGTGTTGGGAGAAAAAGCAGAACCTTGGGAAACCTCATATTTCAGAAGAAACTCCATAGCTCTGTAGGATGAGAGTCTAATCAACTGAGTGTGCTTTGTCAAGAATGAGATGAACTAAGTAAGCTGAGTAGTCAATCTCTACCACTCTCAGCCGACACAACAAGATGCCATGATAAACAGTGTTGAATGCGGATGACACTCCAAACCCACTCATGCTGAGTCCATCACAGCACTGTCTTGTGTGAGGCTTCTACATGACGGCAACCTGATGATTGACTACAGGCCCCAGCAGTTCATAAACTCTCACATATCTTGGAAACGTATCACCGCCTTGGATATCTGAGGCCTAGTTCATTCATGAGCCAATGTTGTTGCAGTCAGGACCTTATAGGTTTTCCTTTGCAAACAACAATTGCTTCCTTGGAGTTGTTGGGAATACAGAGTAACATTCTGAAAGTGAAGCTGTTGGTAAAAACGAACTTTGAACTATTTTGCACATTTAAACTAACCTGTGTTAAAGACTGTAGGCATGTTGCATTACACTCGAGGTGTATCCTGTAACAGAACAGGATGGCTTTTAAGGCAGGGCTATGTTGCCTATTCTATGTGTTCATGAATGTGCATGAGGTATTTGAGTTCTTCTAATGCTTGTAAGAGTTGCTAAGATAGGAATCACAGAATATTTATGTCTGCTAATTACCTGCCAGTGACACACGAGACAAGTAAAAGCTATAACTCAGCTTCTACAAAGAGTGCATAAGTGACACATCTTTGAATGGTTACCTCACTCATAGAGAGAAGAGTTGTTGAATATATATTTGAGTTTGAGATATCCATCTAATTTATATTGTTTCATGATTAACCAGTTCCACATCTAAATACAAATTTGGCTATATAGAACCATTGCTAAGGTACATCCATTCACCATTAAAGGTAGAAGAGGGACTTTTAAGGCAAGTCCTGCTTTTTTTGCCTTTATACACCCACTGCATCCAGCAGACATCATTGTCCAGCAGGAGTGATGAGCCAGAGTGGTGGAGTCTTTCCTGTCAGTTCCCTTTCTCCTGTCCCTATTTCTGTCACTGGCCTTCATAGTCTAGGGTGTGTGGTCAGTGTTGGAGATGGTGAGCTATTGAAGAAAACTCCCAATGGATGAACAGTACAAGGGTAATTCTTTCTGGCAGTCATCAAGAATGTCCAAAATTTCCACCTTCATGCCAAGAGTTGATTCTGCTTAGATTGAATCTGAACTTTTTTGGTTGCACTGAGGTTTGCAGATTGCATATACTTGTGAACAATATTACATGCAGAAACACGAATTTGAAGATGTGATTTAATGTAGAGGGAGCTGAAAAGAAATGTAGTAAACTGTGAGGTATCTTGGTGTGCACTTCATAGAAATTAGATTTATTTAGATTCACTGATCGCTGTTGTTGACGACCAAGATAACAGCAGCCCTAACTTTGAATAAGTATGTTTTTTAACAGTTGAATGTGAAAACATATGCCATTTTGATATATAGAGAGGGAAGACAAGTATGTATTAATAATAGTTACATGCTAATGGCCTAATTCTGATTTCAGATCGCATATTTCACTTAAGTGCGCTTGGTCCAGGCTTTGCCTGCATAAATTTCGCCAGAAAATTTCAAAGGGAATTTGAGCTGCTAAAGCCTAGTGCACAGGGGACTACTGTGCAGTGACAACAGTCCCAAAGACCACTACCGCTCACTGTTCCCCATTGCTTAATTGCAAAATTGGGTGTAAACACTGACCCAATAAAATGTAGCAATGGTATCTCCCACGTGCAGTTTTTTCTGCCGATTTTTCCTTTGTAGTTAAGAGGATCAGGCTTAATTTGCGCTGGTGTTTGCTGATGCTCGACACCAGCACCTATTTCTTGTCACCAGACAATATTTATAAGAGAACAACATATGGTGGCTCTGCCTGTCGATTTTTAAACATCTGTGGATGGTTTCACGTTACAAAACACATAAAAAATGAATACCAACACTTTCAGGACATTTCTACAGCTCTGGGTAGCCAGGAATATTCCAGATTGTCACATTTACAGTAGTGCGATGGTAAGTGGGTAGTACTGGTAGCATTGGTACTGGCATTGGGCAAGGCTGGCAGGGAGAGTGGATGGCGAAGCTGCAGAGGCCTCCTGAGAAATATCTTGGGCACTGGCACTTATATTTTCACAAATTAAGCATTGCCTCTATCAAACTCCTACCCTGGAGCAGAGCAAAAGAATGCTGCTCAAAGTTTGTGGATCTGGCTATCATTTTAGCTAAAAGAAAGATTGCAGGGTTGTGGCAGTCTCAGGTTGACCAAAAAGCAATAATGATACAACATACCTGAGTAAATGGACTTTAGCAGGTACTGCTTAAATCATGAAAAGACACCGTCAATAGCAACCAACAACTAAGTGAGGCCCTGAAGCACCCTTCATATCAACTCCCAGCATGAGGATATTTTAAGTACATGATGTATGTGCTGAATTAATTGGAGTGCGAACTTGATGCCATTTTCTGAAGTTGATGGCCAAAACACAGCTCAGTGTGTTGAACGGTTGCTGCTGAAGCATGCAGTGGTTTATCGCTGACAGGTTGGAATCTCGACAAGGACAACTACACATTCCATCCTTCGAAATCGGTGAATTAAATGTCATTAAATGGGTAATAGCAGAGCTTTGCAGGACGAGAAATGTGATGTGTAAACTACCTATTTATTAATTTTTTTTAGTTGTTCATATTATTGAATAGGTTAAATCCCGCCTGCGAAAGTGGCAATGATGATAATTTGAATACATAACTGCTATACTTTGATTTGTGCTAAGTGGCTGGAGTCCAACAAACTTTCTCCTAATGATATTACACTATGCTCAATGATCACTGTTTTAGAAGACACTCTCAAAAGTGTGGTAACTGGTTTTTCTTTTCGCTTTAAATGCATTAAAACTGAACTTGCGCTAACATGAACCAAGCTTATGTTTTCCTCAATCTTGAATTGATGTTGCAGCATATCACGTGATCATTGTCATTTTTGTTACTGGGCTCTAAATAAAGGATTGTAAGCTTTTCACTGAGAGCGTTGCTGACTCTTCTCACCATGCTGCACTGAATCAAGGACATCCCATCTGTCTCAGGCTATCGTTTATACACTGTTTCAGGTATAGCACTTGAGTAAACTGTGAGAGCAACTAAACTCAATGCAATAGTAGTGTGAGAGAATGATAAAATGTATTCTGTATTAAAAAGTTTCCTCTTGCTTGTGCCTCTTTGGTGTAGTAACGTAACTAGAAACCCCATTTCCCAAATCTATGCTGGCTTTTCTATTGAACTTTACTGCATTCTATGTACTTATGATCTTTACTCTTTACTGGTAACCATACTGTTATATTACATTTATTTTGCTTAATGATTCTTTATATAAACTTCTTTACATTTTGACTCGTGTCAGTCTTTCTTACAGAGAATGTCACAGTTCTTAATATTGATTTGATATCATAAGAGATTAATCCAGTTGGGCAGCACCAAAGTCCAAAAGGGACTATACTGCCCCTGGTCTGAGCCGACAGATCTGTAACAGTGCTGATAGTTCCGACTGAACCCGGTCAGCATAAGACAATCTAATTGGCTGTAGAACCGATTACAGCACCATCTTGGTTCAGGTGATTTTCTCCCGAGATTCAAATTGACCGAGTCCCAACCTCATCCTTGTTCCAGAAGATGAGGTGGCTGGAGAAGGACAATGTAGGAAAGTGACCTTTTTGGCTGCCCCCCCCCTCCACACTTTTTGTCTAGATGCTGTGGTTTTAGAACTGAAAGGGCACTGGGACCTGCTAACCAGGCCCCGGTACCAGTGCACTTTCCTTCCAAAAGTAATGTGAATTGGTACACCTAATTGGCAAGATACTTTACCCACCTTGTAAGTCCCTAGTATATGGTACCAGTGGTACCCGGGGCAAGGGTCTTCAAGGTGTCACCAGGGCAGAAGCCCTATTCATGGCATCCTCAGTGACCCGAGTAAAAGTAAAGTCTGCAGGGCTGCCATTGCAGCCTGCACGGGTAGCTTCTCTGCTCAAGTTCGACTCTGTACACACCATGTGTGACAGAGTCCCCTCTCTACCTTGATATATGAAAGTCACCCCTAAGGTAGGCCTACTAAAGCCCAGGAGGCAGGGTGCATTATTTCAAGGGTGAAGTCATATATGTTCAAACATATATACCTCTACAGTAACCTTGCCATTCAAGTTTACTGTAAGTGAACGTCGGTTAATAGGTTAAAGTAGACTAGCTACCGAACAAAAATGAGAAAGTGAGCTCCACATTGGTATCACTGAATGAAGACGTGTTTGGTATAAAACAGCATGCTTTTCACCCTTGACACGAATCACATGTTGAGAATGAGCTGGCATGCACCCAGGTGGCACCCTCAGAGAATGCCTACCAAGATACTGAGTTCCCTTACACCTTGGCAGGCTTTCTGAGTCTGACCTCTTGCTGGTGAGTTCTATTACTCCCAGAGGATGTGACACAAAAGGCCCAGGCAGGAAGGAGGTCACACCTCCGACTTCCCAGGATGGCTAGTGAAAGACCCATCAGGCTGGTATGCCTCAAAGGTTTCACCGCCTCTGATATGTCAGTGACTTGTCTACAAGTGGAGATAAAGGCCCCCATGCCTCAGGCACTCGTGTTTGCGAGCAGACAGAAAATTATGGCCCTTATTTACAAGTTCCTTACGCCACTCTTGCGCCACTTTTACCATGTTAAAAGTGACGCAAAAGTGGTGCAAGGGGCTTGTAAATATGCCCCTAGGTATTCAGGAGGTGGACACTCTCCCAAAAGCTAGCCACACCACTAGATTGGGCTAATGGGTCTGTAACGAAAAAGGTGGCCCGTACCATCTTGAAAGGGACCAATAATAGTGGGTTCTGGGTAGTTTGGTGACATACACCCCCCAGATGTGGTCACCTCACAGGCGGATTAGTCGAGGGGCTA
Organism: Lissotriton helveticus; assembly: GCF_964261635.1. NCBI lineage: Eukaryota > Metazoa > Chordata > Amphibia > Caudata > Salamandridae > Lissotriton > Lissotriton helveticus. The sequence continues at coordinate 654,273,878 of NC_136067.1, forward strand.
GTAGTCTAATGGCTACTAGCCCTCACACCCCCTAAATCCAGGATTTAAGGGGCGCCCCTGACACCAGAACTCCAGATCTGCTCTGAAGAAGAAGAGAGCAAAGAATAGACCGTGTCAGCACTAGGCACGACTCCACAAAGAAGAGGCACAAAGTACTGCACCTCTGGCAGCCCTTTACCTGCTGGACTATGACTCGTCCAGGACCAGAGACTGGTTCCAAAACAAAGGTGAACCCCTCTGCGACCCGAAGACTTCACCAGGACTGCTAGGACTAGAGGTACTAGTCCCCTGCAATTGGCAGGCACAAACCTCGCTTCAACATTCCAAAGGAGGACTGACCACTGAACTCCATCCTGGACCATCACAAAAGTATCCATCAGGATTCAAGCAAGCCGGGCCGAAGAGGCTGAAATGCCAGAAACCGGTCCCCGGTAGCTTGTCTCCTTTCTGGTGAAGAATTGGCTTGGTAGTTTGGTCTGCCCTGTTCCCATGATGCACTGGGCCAGGGACAGACTAATTTGCATATAGCCAGGTTCTGAGCTGGGATGGGGCAGTGAGATAAATAACGGTGATGGATCAAGCCCTGATCTTTGGACTGGGTAAGAGTGGTCTGCTTAATTCAGACACTCTGTTCATCACCACCCCCTTTTCTGTATCGTTTTTGGCCACTATAGGTGTGGCAGGGTATACTCAGACATGAGTCCCTTTCTCACTGCTCCATCAGGATTCAAGCAAGCCGGGCCGAAGAGGCTGAAATGCCAGAAACCGGTCCCCGGTAGCTTGTCTCCTTTCTGGTGAAGAATTGGCTTGGTAGTTTGGTCTGCCCTGTTCCCATGATGCACTGGGCCAGGGACAGACTAATTTGCATATAGCCAGGTTCTGAGCTGGGATGGGGCAGTGAGATAAATAACGGTGATGGATCAAGCCCTGATCTTTGGACTGGGTAAGAGTGGTCTGCTTAATTCAGACACTCTGTTCATCACCACCCCCTTTTCTGTATCGTTTTTGGCCACTATAGGTGTGGCAGGGTATACTCAGACATGAGTCCCTTTCTCACTGCTCCATCAGGATTCAAGCAAGCCGGGCCGAAGAGGCTGAAATGCCAGAAACCGGTCCCCGGTAGCTTGTCTCCTTTCTGGTGAAGAATTGGCTTGGTAGTTTGGTCTGCCCTGTTCCCATGATGCACTGGGCCAGGGACAGACTAATTTGCATATAGCCAGGTTCTGAGCTGGGATGGGGCAGTGAGATAAATAACGGTGATGGATCAAGCCCTGATCTTTGGACTGGGTAAGAGTGGTCTGCTTAATTCAGACACTCTGTTCATCACCACCCCCTTTTCTGTATCGTTTTTGGCCACTATAGGTGTGGCAGGGTATACTCAGACATGAGTCCCTTTCTCACTGCTCCATCAGGATTCAAGCAAGCCGGGCCGAAGAGGCTGAAATGCCAGAAACCGGTCCCCGGTAGCTTGTCTCCTTTCTGGTGAAGAATTGGCTTGGTAGTTTGGTCTGCCCTGTTCCCATGATGCACTGGGCCAGGGACAGACTAACTTGCATATAGCCAGGTTCTGAGCTGGGATGGGGCAGTGAGATAAATAACGGTGATGGATCAAGCCCTGATCTTTGGACTGGGTAAGAGTGGTCTGCTTAATTCAGACACTCTGTTCATCACCACCCCCTTTTCTGTATCGTTTTTGGCCACTATAGGTGTGGCAGGGTATACTCAGACATGAGTCCCTTTCTCACTGCTCCATCAGGATTCAAGCAAGCCGGGCCGAAGAGGCTGAAATGCCAGAAACCGGTCCCCGGTAGCTTGTCTCCTTTCTGGTGAAGAATTGGCTTGGTAGTTTGGTCTGCCCTGTTCCCATGATGCACTGGGCCAGGGACAGACTAATTTGCATATAGCCAGGTTCTGAGCTGGGATGGGGCAGTGAGATAAATAACGGTGATGGATCAAGCCCTGATCTTTGGACTGGGTAAGAGTGGTCTGCTTAATTCAGACACTCTGTTCATCACCACCCCCTTTTCTGTATCGTTTTTGGCCACTATAGGTGTGGCAGGGTATACTCAGACATGAGTCCCTTTCTCACTGCTCCATCAGGATTCAAGCAAGCCGGGCCGAAGAGGCTGAAATGCCAGAAACCGGTCCCCGGTAGCTTGTCTCCTTTCTGGTGAAGAATTGGCTTGGTAGTTTGGTCTGCCCTGTTCCCATGATGCACTGGGCCAGGGACAGACTAATTTGCATATAGCCAGGTTCTGAGCTGGGATGGGGCAGTGAGATAAATAACGGTGATGGATCAAGCCCTGATCTTTGGACTGGGTAAGAGTGGTCTGCTTAATTCAGACACTCTGTTCATCACCACCCCCTTTTCTGTATCGTTTTTGGCCACTATAGGTGTGGCAGGGTATACTCAGACATGAGTCCCTTTCTCACTGCTCCATCAGGATTCAAGCAAGCCGGGCCGAAGAGGCTGAAATGCCAGAAACCGGTCCCCGGTAGCTTGTCTCCTTTCTGGTGAAGAATTGGCTTGGTAGTTTGGTCTGCCCTGTTCCCATGATGCACTGGGCCAGGGACAGACTAATTTGCATATAGCCAGGTTCTGAGCTGGGATGGGGCAGTGAGATAAATAACGGTGATGGATCAAGCCCTGATCTTTGGACTGGGTAAGAGTGGTCTGCTTAATTCAGACACTCTGTTCATCACCACCCCCTTTTCTGTATCGTTTTTGGCCACTATAGGTGTGGCAGGGTATACTCAGACATGAGTCCCTTTCTCACTGCTCCATCAGGATTCAAGCAAGCCGGGCCGAAGAGGCTGAAATGCCAGAAACCGGTCCCCGGTAGCTTGTCTCCTTTCTGGTGAAGAATTGGCTTGGTAGTTTGGTCTGCCCTGTTCCCATGATGCACTGGGCCAGGGACAGACTAATTTGCATATAGCCAGGTTCTGAGCTGGGATGGGGCAGTGAGATAAATAACGGTGATGGATCAAGCCCTGATCTTTGGACTGGGTAAGAGTGGTCTGCTTCATTCAGACACTCTGTTCATCACCACCCCCTTTTCTGTATCGTTTTTGGCCACTATAGGTGTGGCAGGGTATACTCAGACATGAGTCCCTTTCTCACTGCTCCATCAGGATTCAAGCAAGCCGGGCCGAAGAGGCTGAAATGCCAGAAACCGGTCCCCGGTAGCTTGTCTCCTTTCTGGTGAAGAATTGGCTTGGTAGTTTGGTCTGCCCTGTTCCCATGATGCACTGGGCCAGGGACAGACTAACTTGCATATAGCCAGGTTCTGAGCTGGGATGGGGCAGTGAGATAAATAACGGTGATGGATCAAGCCCTGATCTTTGGACTGGGTAAGAGTGGTCTGCTTAATTCAGACACTCTGTTCATCACCACCCCCTTTTCTGTATCGTTTTTGGCCACTATAGGTGTGGCAGGGTATACTCAGACATGAGTCCCTTTCTCACTGCTCCATCAGGATTCAAGCAAGCCGGGCCGAAGAGGCTGAAATGCCAGAAACCGGTCCCCGGTAGCTTGTCTCCTTTCTGGTGAAGAATTGGCTTGGTAGTTTGGTCTGCCCTGTTCCCATGATGCACTGGGCCAGGGACAGACTAATTTGCATATAGCCAGGTTCTGAGCTGGGATGGGGCAGTGAGATAAATAACGGTGATGGATCAAGCCCTGATCTTTGGACTGGGTAAGAGTGGTCTGCTTAATTCAGACACTCTGTTCATCACCACCCCCTTTTCTGTATCGTTTTTGGCCACTATAGGTGTGGCAGGGTATACTCAGACATGAGTCCCTTTCTCACTGCTCCATCAGGATTCAAGCAAGCCGGGCCGAAGAGGCTGAAATGCCAGAAACCGGTCCCCGGTAGCTTGTCTCCTTTCTGGTGAAGAATTGGCTTGGTAGTTTGGTCTGCCCTGTTCCCATGATGCACTGGGCCAGGGACAGACTAATTTGCATATAGCCAGGTTCTGAGCTGGGATGGGGCAGTGAGATAAATAACGGTGATGGATCAAGCCCTGATCTTTGGACTGGGTAAGAGTGGTCTGCTTAATTCAGACACTCTGTTCATCACCACCCCCTTTTCTGTATCGTTTTTGGCCACTATAGGTGTGGCAGGGTATACTCAGACATGAGTCCCTTTCTCACTGCTCCATCAGGATTCAAGCAAGCCGGGCCGAAGAGGCTGAAATGCCAGAAACCGGTCCCCGGTAGCTTGTCTCCTTTCTGGTGAAGAATTGGCTTGGTAGTTTGGTCTGCCCTGTTCCCATGATGCACTGGGCCAGGGACAGACTAATTTGCATATAGCCAGGTTCTGAGCTGGGATGGGGCAGTGAGATAAATAACGGTGATGGATCAAGCCCTGATCTTTGGACTGGGTAAGAGTGGTCTGCTTAATTCAGACACTCTGTTCATCACCACCCCCTTTTCTGTATCCTCAGAGAATCATAGTCCTGAATCTCTGTGAGTCTCAGCCCTCTACAGCACTCCCAGTATCTCTGGAAGAAAATTGACCCAGTCATGACCTTTGCCGTGACCAAGGCTTGTTGGTGATCTGGCCGAATACTAACTACTTCACTCTATGCCCTACGTGGAGGGACCCTTTGACATCATCCCCCCCACTCCTGTGGTGCACTTGTTGAGTTATTGCATCCCAAAGATGGCTTCGTTGGCACGCCTGGTAAAGACAGCTCCAGCAGTCCAGTTCAGCACCACAGATAGCCAGGAACACCTCTGCACCCCAGGTGTAGAGGTGTTCTACCTGGTAGTTTCTGGTCTGGGGACCCCTCCAAGCTTTTCCTCCAAGGGTCCCCTCTGAACTCAATGTGCAAGTATTGTTTTGTCAAGTACTGTCTGTGACAGCTCCTGTGGCTCCCATTCAGCACCAAGGACAGCCATGTCACATCTGCACCCGGACTCCCTAGGCAAGGTAAAAGTGTTCTGACTGTCAAAGCTTGGTCTGTGGACCCGCAAGACCTTAACACCAAATGGGTTCCATGTAACTCACCCCGCAAGTCATCTGAGATTTTCCCCATTGACCGCAATGGTAAAGTTTGACAGGTCTGCAAAGTATTGATTTTATTATCACTATAAATTCGATAATTCCAGTTATATGAACTGTACATACTTCATTCTAGTGTAAAAATACGTAAAATAAGTTCTATTTTTAAAAATCGGAGTTGGATTTCTTTTGAGTTGTGTCAATTACTTATCAATGTTGGTACTATAAAAGGCTTTACACATCTAATCCATCAAGTAGTATTTATAGAGTGCGGCTTGTCAATCACATGGGTATCCAGGCACTCATTCGAAGAGCCAGGTCCTGAGCCCCCTTCCTGAAGTCGGTCTTTGAGGTCAAGGTGCTGAGGTGGAGGGGAGGATGTTCGAAGATTTGGTGGCAAGATAGGAGAAGAAGTGTCCTCCGGTGCGGCAGTAATGCATGTGCGGGATCTGTGCAAGGGAGAGGTGTGTGGAGTGGAGGCTCCTGGGGGATGGTTGAAATGTAGCTGGTGGTTCAACTAGGCAGGTCCTTGGTGATTTTAGGGCTTTGTAGGCATGGGTCAGGAGCTTGAAGTAGCATCTCTTCTGAACCGGGAGCCAGTGGAGGACTTTCAGGTGCTGGGTGATGTGGGTTCTCATGGGCAGATTGAGGATTAATCTGGCAGCTGCGTTCTGGATCATCTGCAGTACCTGAAGTGACTGACTGTACCTTATGTGGTATGATTTTTGCGGCAGTCTATATGAGATGCTTCGGCACCCCGTCAATGTCTGTCCTACCCTCCGTCATTAAGCGTGTTCAGGATGAGCACGGGCCGGAGGTGGCTGTTGAATTGGGAATGAGACTCGTTTGAGTGTTTGACGTAGTTTCCGATCTCATCCTTGCTAATGTTAAGGGAGATGCGGTCAGCTTCCAGGTGTCAAATGCTTTGCGCGATGACTCCGATGCAGAGAAACCCCATCAGTTACCGAGAATTATCAAGGTGGCTTATAAGACCGTTGGCTGTAATAGTTTAGGTGTTAAGCCTTTTGCCAAGACAGCGCAAAAGCAAACACAGGCGGCGAAATCTGACAAAGATGATCGCCTCGCAGGTCCAAAACAGACTTGGACTAAAAATAAAAAACAGGGGAAAAAGCAACAGAAACAGGGGTCCCGTTCTGCCTCGCCAATACTTGTGTCTACTGAGCGCACTTATGAATTGCGCGACCGCACTACGATTAAGTCACCTGATCGATTTCAGGTTCCTGATCAACGTTCTCCTCACTCTTTGCAGGATTCATCGGTCTCTTCCACCGGTGGAGGAGACGGCGGCAGGGGGAGGGGTGCGAAGCAAGGCCCCCCCCGCAAGACTGACGGTAAAGGCAAGAAGGACGACTCTCCACATCAGAGACCCCAGTTTCAGAAGAAGAAGGTTGCTGCTGTAACAGTGAGATATGCCACAGATAGTGAGAACGCAGCTTCGGAAACTGACATGGGCGCTGATGCTGTTGGACAGCGTGGCGGAGATTACCAAAGTGCGAGAGGCCCTGCGTCCACTACTGAAGGTGACAGCAACTGACGAATTTGTTGTAGTTGAGACAGCTGACGCCAGAGTGACACCCCCTGAAAGTCTTTTTGACATTGTCCTTTTAATTGAAGGTGACATACAACGTACCATAAAAGGGGTATTTTGGGAAAATCTTACTACTACCTATGACATTTTGTTGGCGGAGGTCGATTGGCCCCCACCTTTTGTTTTGGAGGCTCCGCAAGGGGAGTAGGCAATCCTCCCTAGTTTCGCGCATACAGTGCCGAAGGAGCAGGCCATGTAGTTTGCAGAAGATTGGGCTAAGGCGATTGCGCCGGCTTTGTACCGTACTCACTGTAGTTGGGACGAATTTTCCCCCAGGCATGAGATTCCCTTATGGTCTATGCCACAGCCTCAACCCCAACACCCCATGCGCTGTGAAGCGAAAGCACCAGTGGCTGAGATCCTTGAACAATTGGAATATCACGGTGTGATTGAAACGTGTGTGTCTCCGATGAATAACCCTCTTTTTACTGTGATCAAGCCGGATGGCTCGTACCATTTGGTATTGGATTACCGCCACCTGAACTCCCATTGTCGTACATGTGCGGTACAGAATACACACAGTTCTGCTGTTGTGGATAGTCTTGTGCGTAAAAGGTTTAACACCACACTTGACATATCCAATGGCTTCTTTGCCCACAATCTGTCCCCTATTAGTAGTCAATGGACAGCTTTTACCAGTGGTGGCAAACAACGCTAATTTTGTCGTTTGGCTATGGGCTACAAAAACAGTCCAGGCATCTTTGCCACCCGCATTGTCTCTCTTTTGGAGGGACTCGACGCTGATGCATGTTCGTATGTGGATGACATCTATCTCACAGGCGACAAATTATGGCCGCATCTGTGCCGTGTTGACCGCATAATTTGCGGTTTTGCGGACTTTGACTATAAATTCAACTTTGCAAAATCTCACATTGCAGAGTACACAGTGTTGTTCCTGGGCTACGAGCTCAACAATGAAGGTCGAGGCTTGGCTCCTCACTTCCTGGAGAAATGTGTACAGCTGCACGCTCCGACAACACTGAAAAAGCTACAATCATTACTGGGCTTTTTGAATTTCGGGCGTACTTATATTCCTGATTATGCCCAGCGTATCAAGCCTCTTTACGCTTTGATACAACCTACTTTCTCCAAATCGTGCTGGCTGACCGCACATTCAACCATTTTGCAATCTTTGCAGGCTGATCTTCTAGAATCTACATTCTTGTTGACCCGTGAAAACCACACCAACCTGGTGATAAGAATCGTACCAGGGGCGGTGGGTTTCATGTACCTCACTTTTAATGAGGGTGACACAGTCCCTATCTCTTACAAGACACACTTGTACACTTTCGGCTGAGTTGCGGTTTTCCTCTGTGGAAAAAGTTTTGACAGCAGTGCAAATGTCGATTCTCAAGGAACATCGCAGGGAAAGCGCATTTTGGTTGTTATTCCGTATCCTGTCTTGGAGGCAGTGCCAAATTCAAAGGCTTTGCACCCACGGTGGATACAAAGGGCTACGTCGTTGACACCTCCAGATGTCACGTTCATTTTTGATTCCTCACTGCAGGCTCAGGAGTTTTTGCAGTATGAATTTGTTCATCCTGCTCCTCTGACCATGCAGCTACTTGAGGATTTCCATTGTATCATTTACACTGACGGTAGTGCGCAAGCGGCTGCGGGTTCAAAGCCCGCATATTCTTCGGCCTGCGCAATAGTGGTCGGTATTATAGTGGATGGTGAATTCAAGTCCGATGTCGTGCATACACGGACATTAGGGGACTGTACCGCTTCGTGCTCTGATGCTTGCTTTGGAGTACGCAGATCCCAGCGTGACTACTCTTATCGTAAGTAACTCTTACTACTGTGTTCAATCATACAATGACAATTTATCCTTTTGGACTCAAAATGACTATCGTGACTCCAAAGGTCGCACAATAAAACATAAAATGATCTGGGTTCGAATGGCTGAGCTTAAAGAACGGCTCCCACTTGTGTTTGTTATTCATACTCTTGGTCACCAGCGTGTGAAAGGGAATACCCTCTGAGGGAAGTACAGGAAGGAGCATATGTACATATCCCATAGTCCCGGACAGATCTCTTCAACTTTATAAATTCTCTTCCCAAGTCAGGGAAGATCTTAATAGGTGGTACACACAGATGGACCAGCTTATGACCATTTGGAAGGTTTTGTGGGAGGATTTGGATGTTTTATGTGGTAGTCTTGAAGGACCTATGGGCAGAATGCAAGAGAGCAGTGGAGTGGCTAGCCTAGGAGCCCCCTACGGTCAGCGCCTCTGGATATGGGGTTCCTTCTGTTTGCAGGCGTGTCTGGAAACAGATGGAACCCCATATCCGGAGGCTCTGATTCGATTCACCATTATCTGTGAAACCTGCAATTAGAATTATATTTAGTCCCTTCATCTGCATCATAACGTAACTAACGCAGAAAGAATAAAATGTGACATCCGATTATCTACAGACAATTAGTATACCCTTATTGAAATCACATCAGGATATCTTTCAGTATTATGCGGCATAAACTGATGTCCCATCGTCATTTGTCTTTGAGATTATCTTCAAAATATCGTATTGTCCTTATTCGACTGTGCAACATAATACGTCTACTATCTAAAATTTAGAATTCATCAATTGCTTTCACTTTGGCCGTCTTCCTGATAAAGGTACTTTGGCAGTGCCGAAATGCGTGTAGAATTCCACCTGTCAACTGAATTTGCGCCACTCTTCTGATAGTGTTTTGCAAATTTTGTGCTGATTAATTAATTCATGATAATGTGTTATCATTATACCAATGTTTTAATCTATTTTCAGTATGGTTGTGAGTTTGTATGATGGATATGAAAGTGAATGAATGATTCAATATAAATTTTCTTTCATGGTTCAAAAACTTAATAAATGTTAACCTTTTGTATTTTTGATAAATTGATTGTTGTCTTTGGTTCTTTCTGGCAAATATTACATATGCAGGCGTATCAAATGGTCTGCATTTTGGTTGCCTTAAATCTGTACACTCATTAGCAATTACTGCTATTATAGGGAATCAATTGGTGGTACAATAACATGTGTACATACATAAATGTCTCATAAGAGCTTATTCTTTTTTCAAAGGGCATCTTAGAGGCAACAGAAGCACTAATTAAAAAACATAGATCTACTTGCATGTACACTACCATTGCTAATAGAGAATTCCCACTCCAATTAATGTCTTAATAGTTGAGGGAGCCACACTAGGGACAATGACAGGAATGAGCGCTGGAACAGGACTACTGGGTCATGACAACCAGTTTGTGGTGTGTGATTCAAGCCCTGTAAATCTACTGGTAAGAGATCTCCTTTGCAAACGTATCCGCGTCATTTACTCTACACTGGATTGAGTCATGATCAAGACCCAAGAAGCAGATGTAGCATGCAAGCTACACACACCGGAACCTTTCATCAGGTTGTCCAGTCATTACCAAAGAGGGCCTACCCATTGATTTAAAAGGGACAGCCCAAGAGGATGTTTGGGATTTTACAGAGTGAGAGATAGGATTGATTGTAGGTGCCAAACCCCTAAAGATAACCCTTCGGCCCAATGCAGTTTTTCCTCAAATGCATCCTTAGAAGATAACCCCAGAGGCCATTGCAGGAATAACTCCTTTCATTGAGAGCATGATGGAACAGGACATTCTAAAGGAAGTGATCAGGATTCCTTGTAACTCTCCAATTATGGCCTTGCAAAAAAGCCAACAAAAAATTGAGGAAAGTACAGGACCTAGGGGAAAATAAAGCAAATTGTTGTTCCATGATATCCTGTGGTATTGAACCATGCCATGATTTTGTTGCAAATTCCCCCAGAAATGGTTCACGGTCATTGACCTTTCAGAGATGTTCTTCTCAGTTCCCATTCACAAATAGAGACAGTTTCTCATTGCGGTTCCGTTCCAAGAGAGGAATCTCTTGTGTTGCGCTCACCAAGGGTAAACTGGAAGCCTATCCTATTTCAATCAGATACTTAGAAAGAATCTAGAGTCTGTAGTTACAATGTAGCTTGACCCTGATCCAGTACATCAATGACCTTCTGATTTAATCGATGATTAGGGAAGAATGTAGCAAAAATACACTATTGTTCTGCTTAACCACTTAGTTGAGAAAGGGTGCAAAGTTTCCCCTGAAAAAATTGCTGCATTGTCATAAGGAAGTCATATACTGGGGACATCAGATAGTGAAGGGAGTCAGACGAGGGTCCCCTGAGTGTGATGAAACAGTCCTTAAGATGAAGTTTCTGACCACACAGAGAGAAATGCAAATGTTCTTGGGCATGGTGGCTATTGCTGACAATGAATCTGGAACTTTTCCTTTGTGGCAAAGCCTTTACTGAGACTGATACACAATGATGTCAATGACCCACTACCAAAGGGATGATGAAAGCCTTCCAGGTGCTCACAAATTTACATTGCAGCGCACCATCTCTTACAATGCCAGAATACACCAAGGAATTTGTGCTCTTTTGCCATAAGAGGGATGGGTGTGCTTTATCCATGCTGAGCTCGCCATTGGGTATTTGTCAGTGACTCTAGATCCCATAGCTGTAGCATTTCCTGGTTGTCTCAAAGAAATTCCAGTAATAAGCCTTAGCATTCAGCAAACACGAGGGCTAGTGATGAGCTACACATTAATTTTAATGGTCCACCATTTCAATAAAACCATCATGACTCGCACCTGCATTGAGAGAATCTAGCTGGCTGCAGAAAATGTCTCTATCAGAAGATGTACCACCCTAATTACTACTTTTCTATTGCCCACTCCGAGGTAGATGAGGACGGAGACTAGGACCATGACTGCTTATGTGTTACTAAGTTATGCACAAAACCAAGACCCATCATGCTTGATGTACCCCTTCCTGAATCCAATCATGCTATTTCTGTTGATGGGTCTTGCCTGAGAGACTGACTCTGCATTCTTAGAGCTGCCTAAGCTGTGTGCACTATAAGTGGGGGTCATGGATGCATCCTACATGGGTCATCTGCACAAGTGGCTGATTTGATTGCCCTTCCCATAGTCTGCTGTACATCGGAAGGCTCACAAGATACCATTTATACTAACTACCGGATCGGGGTCGTGCACCACTTCAGCAGTTGTGGTGACACATCAGAAATGAGTTGTATGTCCACCATTCTATTAGAAGCTCTATAATTGCTGAAAAAAAATTGCAGTGGTGAAGTGTGCTGCACACATGAGTGGCAATGATTTTGTCACCAGAGGCAACCACTATACAGAAGGTATTGTACTCTTGAGTCCAGCACCTTTCACATGGATGGGCCAAGTGATGCAGAAGGAGAAACTGTGACAAATATGCTGTTAAACACTATGCACACCTTCAATGAGCTGAGAGAACTGCAACATACTGCCCCAGAAATAGAGAAAGCCAAATGGGAAAATATGGGATGTGTAAAGGATGCCAGTAATAATTAGGTGTCCAGTGACGGAAAGCCGGTGCTCCCGGACGTAATGTTATCTGCCATAGTATGACATATACATCGTCCAACACACATGTGCAGAGGCAGGATGGTGTCTACTTTCAAACAATACTAGTACAATCCTCATTTTTGATCAATGGCAGAGAGTTTGTGTCGACGTTGTGCCACTTGTCAGAAACAAAATGTGGGTAAAAAGGTTGTAGTGACTATGAGCCATATAGAGAAATCTGATGGTCCATTCAACCATCTTGAGATTGATTTTGTGGAGATGCCCTGATGTAACCAATTGAGGTTTATACTTGTGATTGTATATTTGTTTTCATGCTAGGTTGAGGCGTATCCCACCAGCAGATGTGACAGTCACCAAACTATTGTTGCAGGATTTGATACCGCAATTCGGGATGCCAGTATATTTTGAATCAGATCACGGAAGTCACTTCAAGAGAGAGGTGATGTAGTTACTATACACAGAGCTAGGGATAGACCAGTGGTTTCATTGCAGCTATAGACCCGAAGCTTCAGGCATCATAGAGAGACTGAATGGGAGGTTCAAAGCTAAGTTGGCCAAAGTCTGCACCTCTGCATCTCTTAAATGGCCCGATGCTGATACTCCAACTGTTCTGGACTCTCCAGATCATGATTAAACCCTGGCAAGTCTTGAGTGGAAGTCCTGTCTGGAGGAGCAATTGGCTTTCCGAACTGGATACATGCCTCACATACCAAGAGGGTAAGACAAGAAGAGGAAGAAGCGGAGCCAACATCCACCATTTCCTTGAGTTACCCTAGATTTTAAATTTCTGAGCCCTCGAAAGAAAAGGAAGACAAGTCTCAGGGCTCACAGTCTCCCACAGAAAGGCATCAACAGGAACAAGTATCAGGTGATGGTGTCATCATTCCAGTGGCAACTGAATCTTTGACCACTCGGTTAAAAAATAGCACTCACTAAGGCAGTGAAAATGAATGGTGCGGTGAATCAAACCTACCCTAGGGAAGGTTGCAGGAATCAGAGGGTGGGACAACCAGAAAAGATTCCAATTCTAGAGTGAGTTTGCCTTCTTGGAGCCGGCGATCATAAGCACATTCAAGGATTGCGGCTTAACCAAGGAAGGCTAGACAAAGACTACAACAAGCCTAAAGAGACTATGGAGAACTAGAAAAGACCAGAGACAACAAGGGAAGTTAGCAAGTTAGAAGAACTAGAACCTGCTGAACAACTTGACGTCATGGACGAGAGATAGATGTGACAACTTCCAAACAACTTAAAAAAGAGAGAAAGGGAAATCAAAAGTACTCAGTCCCCGATTGGATATACCTTGAACCAACTGATATTGAATCTGATGACTGTCTGACAGACACTGACGAAACCCCCTGAGGTCAGGACAATTGTAAAGGGAATTCACTTACGCAAATCACTGACAAACGTTCAAAAGGATAAATTGAGGGCTGTGGTCATGGTCAGAGGACATTGGAGACTTAGGCCTCCAGCTGACCTAGAATAAAAACCACTATAGATTTTGAGAAAGTGTAGTGATGACAGGGTAAGAATTAAAGGACTAATTGCTTCAGCTGAGATTTTAATCTGCTTCCTTGATTTGATTTAAGCTAACATGGTGTAGCAACACTGCAACTTCTTATGAGTAGCTCTGGCAGTTGCTGTTTCTGTTTCTATAGTTGGGTGGATGTTATATGTCTATCTACTGGGTGGATAGATCCATCACACTCTTGCAAACACCACAATTAAATTGATTGTCAGTAAACGAGTGCGGGAAAGCAGAAATTCACCCGTCCGGAATCATGAAAGTGTTTATAGTTATAACGTGTATTTTCAGATGTTAGCTGAGTATGTGAAAGTTATGGAGGTAGAAAATTGATTTGTCTGTTACTACCTTCCAGCCTCTGCAGCAGAAGGGGTGGCATATTTCTATTTACCTGTGCCTTACTCCTATTCCTGTGCTATCCCTCTGAATCTATACTATCAACACAATTCCATTAAGCTGTTCTATTCTGATTATGATAGGCCCATACAAAATGTCCCAATTGTGACTGATGCAGGCATATATTTGTGAACATGTTTATCATTCTTCCAAAGATTTTAAAGCAAGGGATCAGCATGAGTATATGCTGAAAATCTTTATTCCTGTGACTAACATGAGCGCTACTAATCAAAGCATGCATGATGTAACCTGTAGGATTAACAAAGATTAAAGTGTTTTTGTAGATGAGATAAATGAAAGGATGTGAATCAAACAAAGAGAAGAGGAAGTTAGAATTGAGCACGTTATTGTGAAGGAAACAGAGGACCGCTCCCGCCAAGCCTTCGGCGCTATTGACCGGCAGTCGGAGCACGACTTGGGGTTGTGGTCGCGCTCCAGGCAAAAGAGGTGCACGCGGTGCAGATCCATTACCGACAATAGTCAGTTACAGGAACCACAGGCCTTGAACCCGGGCATCCCTTGTGCACCTGTTCGGAGTCGGAGACTTGAAACAAGTAGTCGAGAAAAATGTAGTCAAAAATTGACTGAGGTCCTGCTCTTCCCATATCTGCGCTGGCTGGCGTGAAAAAGAAAGAACTGATGTCAGCGCACCGGGGCGGCGCCTAAGTAGCTGCTGCGACGTCATCCTGACGACCACGACGTTGACTCCGGATGCAGAGCCGACCGAGGCCACCTTCGGACGGGCAGAGGTACTGCTGATGAAAAACCTTCGGATCTAGTCTGAAGCCTGGGGGTAATTCTAAGGTAAGGAATCTATAACTAACTAATGTTTCTTACAGATATATCGTTACCGAAGGCAAGCAACTTGTTTAACAGATTTCAAGGGAACCACTTCCAAGACCAAACATTAACATTGTTAAAAGGGAAACTTTATGTATTGTAAAGAAGCAGGAGGGGAACAAAACTGTCTATGTATTAGGGTGGAGTGAATATGAGCACAGTTAGTTGGTCAAATGCAGGATTTTTGCTGAGTTAGAGATAAGTATCAAAGGCATCTAATATGAGTGTGGTTAGTCGGCTTATTTGCAGGTACCACATAACTGGGTAGGCAGTTGTTATGCAGATTTAACCTTCCCTAGAATCTGTGGTGCTAATAAGCTAGATCCACCCCTCGAGTGCTATATAAAATGAAGCAAGCAGAGCTTTAAGCAGATCCTTGGTGATATTTTTGGAGCATTTATACTTTCGGTAGGAGATGCATTAAATGACATTGAGAGTGGAAAGATAACTACATTAGTGGACTGGCTTGCTACTAAGACGGTAGGAGCTATAACCGTAATAAATAATCAATTGCTTGTGCAGAACAGACTTGCTAGATTTGCTTCTTGCGAAGAAAGGTGGGTACTGCTAGGTAATTTGTGCTTGGAAATGCTGTGCCTATTTCCCGAAAGTAGAGAACCAGCTTAATAGTTATTTTACTAAAATTACAAATATCAAACGTACTATTTATAAATAAAATACCAAATTAGAAGAGACAGGTGCCTTGGAAGAAATAGGGTCTGTATTTGAAAGAGGTTTTGCTCAGATAGGAGAGTGGCTATGAAGTATAGGTGGAGGAATACAAAAATTGCTTTTAACCCCTCTTTTATTCTACTAACTGGCGTATCATGTGTGATTTTCTCCCTAAAATTCTGCAAGGGAGTTTCATCAAACAATGCGATGAACTGTGGGTTTAAGAATCTGTCAGCAAATAGACGAAGAAAAAGAAAGAGATTCGATGTAAAGGCTGAAGAGATGCAAAGCGATCTCTACGACACTGTGAAGGACTTGGGAGAATCCAAGGAAAAGAACCCGAAGCTGATGACTGCTATACTATAATAAAGATGTAAAATGATGATTTAGAAATCATCAGGGGGGAGTTGTGAGCTGTTTTTTTTCTTTTAGCTTTAAATGGATTAGAAACTGAACTTGCGCTAACATCAACCAACATTTCCTCCATCTTGAATTGATGTTTCAGCATATCAAGTGATTCCTGTTATTGCTGTTTCTCGGGCCTAAATAAAGAATTGTAAGCTTTTCAACGAGAGCGTTCCATGAGGCGTCCCACCACGCTGTACCTAATCAAGACATCCTATCTGTCTCAGGCTATCATTTATACAATGTTTCAGATATAGCGCTTGAGTAAACTGTGAGAGCAACTAAACTCAATGCAATAGTATTATGAGAGGAGTTTTTTCTTGCTTGTTTCTCATTGCTCTAGTAATGTATGAAAACCTTTGTCTAAAGTCCAATAAAAGGGCATACTTTTCCTCTGTAACTAAAACCCCATTTCCCACGTTTATATTGCAAATCTATGCTGGATTTTCCATTGAACTTTACTGAGTTATTTATACTTCTGAACTGTACTCTTTACTGGTAACATACTAATGATATATTACATGTATTTGACTTAATGGCTCTTTATGTAAACTTCTTAGAGTTTGGACCCATGTCTTTCATTGTTACTGAGAATGCCACAGTCCAAATTATTGATTTGAGATCACAAGAAATAGAGATGGGTCCAGTCGGGAAGGACCAAAGTCCAAAAAGACTACACCATCCTAGAAAGAGGCATTTACGTGCTCTTGGTAAGACGGTTATGAGAAACTGGTTTGCGCGCCGACAGATCGTTTGCAGGTGGTATTGTAGAACAATTAAAGCATATTTCCATAGATCCCATGTTGTCCATACATATTGTGCTCTCTTATGATTGCTAACACATGAGAAACTCCACAAATCAATATCTGTGAGAAGGTATGCATACGCTACCCCAATTTACTTACCTCCACGAGGTTCTACTAGTTATACTTTTATATTATTTCTTGCCATGAATCATTTTATTATTCTTGTCATTTATACAGAATGAAACCCTAAGTCATTTTCTTCTGCGGCAACCATCTAAAGAAAGCACTTATCACTGCAAAATGTTTCAGACTCTGCAAGGTTTAGAATTAGAGTTATAAATGGGGGGATCGGCAAGATTTCCTTTCCTGACGATCAGCCAGTGAAGTCTAATTTTGTGCTACAGTAGGAAATTCAATAATTCAAAGATGAAACGTGTCACCCTGTCGACAGGTCAGGGAGCCCCACTAAACAGAAATTTGAGCAAAGGTTTATTTTTTGCGGCTTTACATCACCAATCCCATCTGCTATAAAATAGAATTGGCAGATACTGCGATGGTAGCTGTGCGGAATGAAAAGATACTAATAACTGCATTAAATCTCCATCATGCCCTGTAGCTCAGATCTGCCGCTGCCAGAGCCTTTCATGCCGCCCTCGGTCTACCAATCCGAGAGATACAATTTCAAGAACGCGGGCTTTATCTACTGTATTATGCACTATAAGAGAAAAAACTACTGTGAATCGGACTCAGTTCAAGTAGAGTTCACTTCTAAATTAGCCCTTCAAATAGAGCAATTATTTGAATAAAACAGTGCACCTCTTTTCGGGCATTGTAAAATATTTTTAATTTATATCATTTCATTAACTTTTATCTACATAGATAACCTCTATTTTTGTTTTAGTCATTTATTTTATGCAGCCAGACGTTTCCTTCAAAGCCCTCGCAGGGCAGGCGATAGGGAGAGATGCAAGAAAAGAAGACGGGCCTGTGCTCGCGTAGTTATGGAGGAGTTTACTGTACTAAAGCAAAGCGGCTTGTGTGAGGAGTGCCAACAGGGTGAACTATAACCAGTGCCACTGCAATTATGCAGCAAGGGAGGACCAAATTCTGCGGAAGGGTTGACTAACTTATGTGGCAAAAAAATGAAATGATGTAGCTTTCTGCGGCACAATTTCTGGCAGTGCTTCATTAGTTTACACTATCTGGGAAAACGTTTCACCTCTTTGGTATCAGTTTAGCACCTAAATAGAGCAATCAGCAATTGAAAGACGAGCAGTTTTGCAAAGGGCCATCCATTGACTGGTAATGCGAAATGGCGTTTTTAGTAACTTTTGGCCCATTTAAGCTAGAAACAACTTTTTTGTTAAAATCTGCAAAATATGGAGCAGATGATGGATTATGTGGCACATGCAGTAAATCCATTATGACGTAGAAAACAATAGCCCATAATTGCATAATTTCAGTGGGCCTGAATGTACAAAATACCGGTTGATAGGCATTAATGATGTGCAATAACAATTCACATGTGTAGACCCATTTCCTTTAACATATGGTTTTACAATAAAAAAAAGTCAGGCCTACTGCCATTGTAGTAACTTTTCATAATACACTTTTCAGATCTATGGCATTTGACATAATTTTTCCAAAGAACTAATCAAGGAGATAGCCTTAATCATTGGTTTCTCGCCATAGGCAACTAAAGCCTGCCACATTTAGCATATGCTTTCCCAAGAGGCAAAACAAATCATATTTTTCAGTGGGAGTACACACCTTCGGCTGTATCAAAAGCTTGTAGAGAGGAAAAGCAACATCTGGTCAGAGCCTAAACTTCTCTCTCAGTATGCTTTTCAAAACACTTTTTCTGGAGATCACATAAATGATGGCAGCACCTGTGCAGTCATACCAGACCTAAAACAAAAAATATACCTAACAAAAGTTATTAGCATGCGAAAAAATAAGACGCCTGTGTCTGACCAGGAATAAATACATCGAAGGGATACCAAACTGAATTTACAATGTCATCAGTATGACAGTTATGACGCTGAAAAAGTTCACAATCACTTAAGTAGCAGCTATATTGTAAGCAATTATTTGGCCCAGGAGGGTTGTTGGCCTTTTCTCAAGACAGTGAGATTTGCTTTCAGACTGGTTTAGGCATCAATCGCATTGAAACTGCTGAAAATCACAATCTCTTGAGAGATTTCCGAAGAACCATATGGAAACGTACCAAAATTGCCTGCATTCCATTCTTCAGAAGTAGTTATATGGCATAGATTTCATGAGAGTTATATTCAGTGCTTAATTTGTAAAATAATAGGTGCAGGTGCTCACAATTTTTCTTAGGAGGCCACGCCCACTTCTCCCGGCTCCACTCATTTCCTCCAGTGGCTCCACCCACATCTACCACTGGCACAGCAGAACACCAGGTGTAATACCTGATCGGAATTTCTGTTAGTTAGCCTTCCTAAAGTAAAGGAGGTTCTCACCCTGATTACATTTTGGGGAAAAATGAAAGCAAAAAGTGCATTTATAGCACAATTTTGGCAAAAATGTTGTGTGGTGAAATAAAGTTAATCTATGATCACGTGATTGGGGCAAGCAAGGTAGCTGTGTTTGACCTCAGGTGACTATCAGGTTTCACACTGTGCCATTGAGTCAGAATGATTAGACTAGTATCTCTTTCTGACATCAAGTGTTAATGCTTTTTCCTTAGTTCATATAGTTCATATCGGATAAGATTGGAGTAGAGGTGACAAGCAGAACCCGTATTTTACTTCTGGCAGCTTTACATGGTGTGATGAGATCCCAGCATGAGGGCAGAAAAGCACTGCTCAACAATTGAGAGTGCATTATACTTGTTTTTATGTAAAGGGATATTTATCGGATTCACAATGTGTTGAGCCAAAGGATTCCTACTGTGTTCCCTGTGATTCATCGTGGGCAGCTGCAGTCATTAGGCCACGTGATCACCTCTCCTGAAAACTCACTTTGTTTTGTGTGGGCATGGGACTCGGGCTTTGAATAAATAAATAAAAAAATATCCCTTGCACAATTTACGCAGAAAAAGTACACAGACCCCTTTGCCATAACAAACGTTTGTGAAAGTTGAATTTATTCGGAAATCCATCTGTTATGGCTCAAATAGATTTTTATATTTTAAACAAAAATTGATTCTGCAGAGACAATGCAGCACCTACGTGGAATTCATATGCAAAAATACTTTACTGCTCTTCGCTAACCTCCTTCCGCCCATTTCAAATAAAAAGTGTTTCCATTTCTTTCTGGATGGTGGGTGCCGGTTTTAAAAGCTCTTCTTTTTTTTCTGGTTCTCATCACCCCCGTCATCAGCCCGTCTCTTCACTTCAATAAAGTTAAAAGCAACTGGGACATTAGAAACGGCCTTCTCGTAGAGTGATATGTTATTCCTTGTGGTTATTTATTCTAATAAATGTGATCTTGTACCCTTGCAATCCTGTTTCCCCACATGAGGTCAGCAGACAGTGTGAACTGGTAAAAGGGCACAAAGAAATGAAAACCCTACAAAAATGTACAGTCCTTTTTTTCAAGGCCAAGGTAAAAACAAATGCATACATATGACACAACCATCCCCCTTCCTCCTAACACCAACAATGATTTCCTCCACTTACCTGACCCATGAGAGTGATTCCTGGTCACAGTGGGCCACCGGATGGGAGCTCCAATTAGCTTGTGCAGTCCAGGCGGGAGTTTGCTGTTCAGAATGCCCTGCAGTGCCTCCAGCCAAGCTGCTCCCAGTAATGCTGCGACGCTCATGCAGCACAGCTATTAGAGGGCTGGCAGTTTTTCAAGTGTACAGAGGAACATGTCCACACCTGCATCTGACAATGACTGAAGTTGGTAGTGGCCCGACCACGACACAAGCGCGTCAAATGCAGGAGTTCAGTTCAGTGCGAGGTCATTGAAGAAAGGCTGCTAAGCACTTCTTATCTGCTCTACGACATTGTGGGAAGTTTGTTCCTGAAGGGCAGGCATACACTGCTGACCTCACGAACGTGATGATGATTCACGTTCAACATGCCTTGACCACGGTGAGCCAACGTGTGAAGAAATATCAATCAGAGACCAAGGAGGACAGGTACAATTTTGTTAATAATTATATAACATTATTCATTTTTAAATATTATAGACCTTGCCGTGTCAAATAAGTGCCAGTGCTGAGCACCGGAAAGCACCAGCACAAATTAAGCACTGGTTATATTATATCGTACATATTCAGGATGCATATTACTCTGAGCAACTTTGATGCCTTCATTGACGGGGGGATTGATTTAGTCAAGATCTTTAGAAGTGAATATCTCCTCCCACCTGGGCTGATTTCAATGATCTTGTACTTGTTTTACTCCAGGCCTCCTGGGTGTTAAAGGGGTGCACCATCTGGGAAGCTGCTTTTGCTGTCTCGCTGTGCCAGATTCCTCCTCTGCCAGCCCTCCCTAGGTTCTGTGGGCTCCTGGCAATCATGCAGAGCAAACAGGGTAGCATAGGAGTCCAGGTCTTCCCTAACTGGTCCTCTGGAGGGTTACGGGGACCTGCATCACTGGCCCTGGAGAGGACCATCTTGTCCTGAGGATCAGCCGCAGACAGAGTCCATCGGGGCATTAGAGTGCTTGTCCTGTCAGCTGTCCACGGTGTTGCTCCACTCTGTGCCAGGTCCAGGGTCTTGCTTCTCTTCAGGTATGGAAATGGCACTTTTATATCCCGGATGCCACCCTGTGGGTGGGAGACACCTCTTTGTTTAACTCTAAAACTCAGTCAGTTCCTCTTTCCCTGGGTTTGGTTCCAGCCTGGCTAGTGAAACAAAGACAGGGGCGGACTTGGTGTCAGATTACTTTGTGTGGGCTGGAGATAGGTTCCTTTGAAGTGTAATCAGGGCAGGACACAACTCTTCTCGAGCCATCCTGTGAGGAAGACACACTGCTACATCCAGGCCCATTTGTCTTCTCTCTGGCCCCAGTGGCCATTTCCCATGGGAGAGCCATCACTAGCACAGGCAGCTGGCCACTCAGAGAAAGGCCCCAGAAACTTTAGGCAGCGAAAGACCAACTTTGTAAAAATGGCATCTCCAAAATAATTAATTAGAATCTGAATTGACCATGAAAGAGGATTTCAAATTGCAATTAAAAAGAGTGGAAGAGGTATTTCTTCAGCTGCTTTCTGTCAGTATTTAGCATTAAATGAATGTTTAACCATGTAGCTCAAGGATTCGCTATGGCAGCAGCCAGTCTTACTACAGTAAAAATCTTTTTAGGGATATTTCACTATAAGGATATGTTCAACATTAATTTGTACGTGTCCACTTTTAAATTTCATGCTACCTCCTTTGTGGGCAATAAGACCTACATATGGTTGACTTATTATAATTTAAACAAGCATTGAAAATGCAATAGGTCTCGCCTTTGATTAAGTTAATTAAGTTAAAGCCATTTGCTTTGCTAATGGTATTGTATAGCAAAGCAAATGGCTTTAACGTAATCAAAAGCAAGGACTATTGCATTTGTAATGCTTGTTGTGTTTTTGTTGCAATTTTATTTAGTGTAGCGCGAACTCGACCCGAAGGTCTGTTGTGCTTTAAATGAGCACCAGTTACACTACACAAGGACACATTCCTTTTTTAGGTGCGGGGAGATTCAGTGATTTGCCCAGGATCACGGGAGTTTCCACGCACCCCAGCCCTCTGAAGGCACTGCCAACTCCACTTTTCAGTCAATGAGCACAACACTTGCACCCTCAAGCTCAAATTCACACTCAGGAAGCCTAACAAGGACACTGAGGATAAAGAGACCATTCACCTTCTGTTCAATTTCATTTTATGGTCACAACCGTTCAGACGTTCGACTCCGAGAACATTAGCGCGAAAAGAGACCTCCCTTTACTTCTCCAGCATTTCCCTACTACCTACGACTTGCCATCTGACAACGCCACCATGCTCCTTTGTCAACTTAGACTACAGGACAACACCCAGCCTGACTGACCCCAGTTACAAATAGGCAAGCAGTAACAAGGGTAAAGGGGTAGGTGAGTCACCTACAGCTGGGATTATAGTGGGGCATTGTGACAAGCCTGCAGCCCGCTGCTGCAGTGTGGTCCCCAGATTTACGAGGAATACATCTTTGAACTACAACTGTCCTGTGTTTTACTGAGGCACAAGCATAACCGAGATATTCAGATCTTACTTTTGGCGGTATGAGAAATAAAGTGAAGGAGCCGTGCTGGTGTCATACTCGTAAGCTATTGAAGCTGCATTATTATGAAAGGAATCTCATAGGGGCACCATAAGACAAGTCTGTCCTTTACCTGGAAGACCACAATACTATAGAGATACAGAAGAAGGACCGCTAGGTCTGCTTGACTTGAGAAGAGGAAACACTAATTGGAATATGACTGATGATTGATGAGCCCTGAAGAAGTCCTTTAAAAGGACAAAACGCATTGGCTACTGTGAAGAAAAGAAAATAAAGACTCAAAGAATAAAGAATTGTTTGAACTATCTTACCTGGTGGAATTGTCTTCCTGTGTGTAGTGTGTGCGCATCAAATCATCTTGTTGAGATTGTGGTTTGTCGGCGGTGGCAGAAGAATCCCTAATAGTTGATTAAGATGGTACAATAAACATTCTTGGTCACATTTAATATTTGTGGGATGAGTGCATGAAAATGAACCACAGTTTTCAGACCGAGTTCTAAGATGGCAGGAGCACTCTGATGGAAGCGGTGTGTGGTATGTCCCACTCATTACCCCCCCCTTCCACAGCGATGCGTGTAGTGGAACACCCCGTGGTGACATCATTCAGAATGTCACCACTCTGAAGGTTCCAAGGCGAGCGCCGCTGTTGGTTGTTGCGCGGCTGTTGACTGGTTCGCCCAGCGAGCTGTGGCTGAGGTCGTGCGTTGTGTTCTTTTACCTGCGAACTTAATAAATACCTTCTTCACCCCTACCACCGTCTCTCTCCTCATTCGAGAACCCACTACACTGGTGACGAGGGTCAACTAAAGGACAACGATGACCTCAACACGCAAGTTATTGAAGAAAAGTAATTGGAGGAATACTGTCGAGCCTTAAATGGAAAGTAACCACAAGAAGTAGCGGAAAGTGAAACCTTGCGAATAACTGCGAGAAAGGGATAGGAG
This sequence comes from Lissotriton helveticus, assembly GCF_964261635.1. Lineage (NCBI taxonomy): Eukaryota > Metazoa > Chordata > Amphibia > Caudata > Salamandridae > Lissotriton > Lissotriton helveticus. Next base: position 654,297,669 of record NC_136067.1, read on the forward strand.
CGAACGTCGTAAAATCTATGAACTAGTGAAGACATCATCGGAGAGGTCGCGAAGGTGAGAGGGGCAGTGCTCAGTACATGTGAAGATTCAGAGTCCCCTGGTGAGTCGATGTGTAGAGAGACTGTCGGAAGACTGTGTTGGCGCTGTACATGGGAAAGCGGTGCAAGAGAGAGCTGCAGCCAGTGTGACGAAAGGAAAGCGGGAAGAGAAAGTGGTTTGGAGGACTTTGATCTGGCGCAAGGCAACTGTTGACGGATGAAAAATATGCGAAAACGAGGAATGGAAATAGAATAAAGCAAGGAAGCGGCGTAAAGCGTGGCTAGGAGCAGGAGAAAGTGTATGAGGCTTGGTTTGGCGGCTGAGGAAGCCAACAACAGCGGAAGGTGACGCGCAGCGTGAGTAAGGGTCGCACCTCATCATTAGTGAGCGGGAGCAGGAAAGGAGGTGACAGACATTGCGGCCTCATGCGCTGTTGTGATTTGTGAACACGAACCTTTTGCGCAGACCAGCCTCAGTGAGGTGACAACTGGAGGCGCCCTCATCTTCCTGTAGAACTTACAGTTGTCTTGTGGACGAGGGAAGCACTGACGTATTTTCAAGCGCAAGTCCTCTGACTGAAAGCTGACTCAGGCGTCACATCGCCATCTAGTGTGCTCCGGTTGTACTGTTTTCAACTACCAGTCATAAGAGAAAATGTTCCTCAAGTGTAATGACCAACTTTTGTAGTAACTGGATGCAGCTTACTCTGTGTCTTGAGAGGTTTTGGTAAAGTGATAACTCATTTGAATACTCTTAGAAAGTCAAGGTTGGTGTGTCTCAGACTCAGGGAAGAGGTATATTCAGACAAGATGCAAAACGTGACACCGCCACCTTTCTTTCTGTCAAACCCTGGAGAGCCTACAATGCAGTGGAAAAAATGGAAAAAGGTGTTTTTGAACTATGCGGTTGTATGCGGTCCTAATCTGGGGTTAGAAAGGAAAGTGGCCTTATTGTTGTATTATTTAGGGGCAGAGGGGGAAGAGGTATTGGAGCATCTTCCAGACCTAGGTGCACAAGAAGCGAGAGGTTTGAATGAGTTTGAGATAAGCTTAAAGAAACTAGATTTACATTTCCTTCCTAAAACTAGCACCATTATGGAAAGATACTATTTTGGGAAAAGGGGACAAAAGGAAGGGGAATCTGTAAAAGATTTTGTATCTGATTTACGAAAACTGGCTGCGACATGCAAGTTTGGGGGCGCATGCGAAGAGAGAATCAGGGACCAGTTTGTGCTGGCGTGTAGGACGGAACGTGTAAGTGAGGAGTTGTGGTTGAAAGATGACCCGCCACTGAGGGAAGTACTTATAGTTGCCAAGCAAGTGGAACACATGATGCAGTGTGTTAGCGAAAAATTAAATAGGACAGTGATGGGAAGAGCAGCGAGGACAGGGTCAAAGTAAGCGAAGTTGTGACTGAATGCGAAGGTGTGTTAGAAGTCAAAGGTCAGAAGATGGTACACAAAGAGCAGAAAGAGAACAAAACAGGATGGTTGTTCAAAGGCAATGGTTATAGGTGCGGGAAACAAGGGCACATGGCTAATGACAAAGAGTGCCCTGCACTTAAATTCACGTGCAACAAGTGTGGCAGGAGAGGTCATTTTAGTCAGTACAGTAGGAGTGGCCAGGGGTTTAAGAAGCAGGGAAAGGACAGTACCAACAGAGTGTGTGACAAAATAGTCCTGCAGGTACAGGGTGATCAAGTCAGTAATCCTAAAGACACCATAAAAATTGAAGACACAGATGTAGAAGCCATGTTTGATTCGTGTTCCAAACTGACGATCATTGACACCAAGGAATTTGCACGGGTGTCCAAGGGGAAGATTAGATTGAATAGGATGGATGTAAGGCCCGAGGGCTATGGAGGTCGTCCCATCAGTATGAAGGGCTATTCAGACCCTCCAGCTTATCGCGATTTCGCGATTTGCAAAAAAATCGCGAAATCGGCCGATCTCGGGAAATGCCGCGATATTTGGCATAAAGCCCGTGAAATTTGCAGTTTCCGCCCGTCGCCCGTTTCCGCCTTAAAAGAAGGCGCGAGGCACCCATTTTCCCATTCCCCCCAGGATTCATTTGCGGCGAGAGAAGAGAAAGGACGGCGGCCGAGCGAAGGGAGAAGACCAGCACCACACCAAGAGGGGGAGAGAGCACGAAGCGGCAGCGACACGAAGACTCTTCCTCAGAGACCGAGACCGGGGCTCGGAGCAGGAGGAAAGGCGGCCGGCAAACAGAAGACAGGTATGTCGGTCCTACGCTGGTGGGGGCCCGCCGCACACATAGGGGAGAGCGCTGCCCTCGTGGGAGGGGGGCAGTGGAGATGTGGCCGACCGGCCCCCGGCCTGGGCTGCGTGTTTGTGGGAGAGCGCTGGCCGGGTGGGAGGGGGGCAGTGGAGATGTGGCCGACCGGCCCCCGGCCTGGGCTGTAAGCACCTCCTTGATGGAGGGAAGGCAAAGCATAAAATAACACCATGGGATGAAGGCACGGGTGGCACCTGACCCTTGCAGTACCCGCTGGAATTCTTGGTTTGCCCCAGTCCAGTACCACTGCAAGCACTTTGAGGCCTATGCTGGGTTTGTGGAGTCAGAGATGCAACTCAGCAAGTCTCCCCCAGATTCCCTTGAAAATCTACAGAAGATTTTTAACACCGACCAAAGGGAGTGCATTAAAGTCCAATTGGACTTTGTGGCAGAAAAATGCCAAAGCATTTTAAACCTGATGGAGCTATTCCAGAGTCAGACACCAGTGACCATGAAGGTATACGATTATTTGGAGGACCTCCACATGAACGTAACCAACAATTCAGTCCTCACTGTGGAGTCACTACAGCCGTTTGTACAGACCACTGCAGGGGCAAAATTAAGCCTGGCACAGAAAAAAAAAATTACAGCCCAGCTTAATGAAGCTTTTGAACATTCACTAGAAAAGGTGGCCAAATACATGGGGGAGGCCCAGCCAGGCATACAATTCTTGAAACAAGTGCGCCTCTTCAACCCTGCGCGACTCAGCATCCTGCCTAATGAGAAGAGTGCCTATTCAGCAATCCCTGGTTTCAGCGAAGTTCCCGATCAGGAGCTTCGCCTCTACTTTGACAATGTAGGGCCAGAAGCAGTGCAGGCGTCTGTTTCTGGACTTATTGACACCGACCTCTTTTGGCGTGGGCTGGCTGACCGCATTCCAGCTCTTTCCCAACTTGCAGCTGTGTATAAGGACTGCGTCACAAGCTCTGCAGATGCTGAAAGGAGCAACAGTATATTCAAAATTATTCTCTCTTCCAGACGACGGTCCCTTTCTGAGCAATCAATCCGGGCATTATTGTTTTTACATTACAACCAGCAGCACAATACTGGTCTTGATTTGGAGTGCTCGGAAGAACTTACCGTACGTGGCCAAGACTAACATGCCTTTTAACTAAAACAAATGGGCTGAATTGTAAATAAACAAAATGTACATAGCTCCATGTTGTCAAATAACTCAAACAGTAAGATATCTGTGTTTGGTGTTTCAAAAACCACAAAATAAAATGCCGCTAAATGTCGCTAAATTTCCATTTTTGTGCCGCTAAATTTTCATTTTTGTGCCGCTAAATTTGCCAATCCATGCCGCTATATCCTGGGGGGTCTGGCTATTTCTGGGGCACAGTGGAGAATAAAAATAGAGTGACGGCGTCAAAAGTCTATGTGTCCACGGTGGGTGACAACATCCTGGGGTGGCAGGCACAGAAAGAGTTAGGGGTCTACCTCAATCCTAACAAAACCCCACAAATTCTGATACAAGAAGTGCAAGAAACGTGGAAGGACATTGAAAAAGAGTTCAAAGAGGTATTCAGTGATGAACTTGGTTGCTTAAAGAACTACTCCCACAAGATCAAACTTAAAGAAAACGCTGTACCTGTTGTAGCCAAAGTAAGGAAACTACCCATAGCAATCCAGGAGGCGGTTGAAGTTGAACTTGAGAAACTATGCAGCGCAGGGGTCATTGAACCAGTGGAAGCCACAGAATGGTTGGCGCCAATGGTAGCAGCAAGGAAAAAGGATGGGTCAGTTCGTTTGTGCATCTACCTAAGGTCTTTGAACAAGGAGGTTGTGGTTGACAGATTCCCACTGCCAAACATCTCACAAATGATGAGCATGCTAGAAGGCGCTAAGGTGTTTTCAACACTCGATCTCACCTCGGCCTACTTCCAAATCAAGCTACATGAGGAGTCGCAAGACCTTACAGCGATCGTGACGCCCATGGGTGCGTTCAAATTCAAGAGGATGCCTTTCAGGCTAGTATCAGCCGCAGCTGTGTTCCAGAGACTCATGGGTAGCATTTTGAGAGGTATCCCCGGTGTCTTGTGCTACCTGGATGATGTGCTCGTATTCGCCAAATACAACGGGGAACACAACACAAGGTTGAGACATGTGCTAGCAAGATTTAGATCCCAAGGACTTACAGTGAAAAGGGAGAAGTGCAAGATTGGCTGCAAAGAACTAGACTTTTTGGGACACAAGGTGACACCAGGTGGAATCCGTCCTAAAGCAGAATTCCAGGACACTATAACAAACTTGATGCCTCCGAAGAATAAAGATGAAATCAAGTCTTTGATAGGAATGCTGGAATTTTACAGCAAATTTGTACGGAACTTCGCTGGTAGGACATTTGCAATACGCCGTTTGCTCAAAAAGGATGTAGTGTTCAGCTGGGACGAGGAGTGCCAGAAAGAGTTTGAGGATGTGAAGAGAGCACTCGCAGAAGCACCCAGCCTCAAGTCTTCCATACCCAATAGGAAGACAGTAGTCACAACCGAAGCAAGTGCTAAAGGGCTCGGAGCAGTCCCCACTCAAGTAGGAGCATGTGGGAAGGAAACGATAGCCTTCGCGTCGAGATCGCTGCAGAAGTCAGAGAGTAACTACTCTGTGATCGAAAAAGAGGTCTTGGCGGTATACTGGGCCATGAGCAAATTCAGGGACTTAATCTGGGGAACAAAGTTCATTCTCCGGACAGACCACAAGCCATTGGTAGAGGTGGTTAACAAAAAGGGTCTCGATGCGATCTCAAGCAGAATCAGGCGATGGGTTGTGAGCCTCCAGGAGTACACGTTTTGTGTTGAATATGTCCCTGGAACAAGGAATCTAGCAGCAGACTGCCTTTCACGGCTAGTGGTGGAAAAGGATGAAGACGAAACCAGCGACAAGGAGGGTGAAGAGAGAGAAGACTACCAAACTGAAAATGTGTGCGTGATAACTCAGGGAACCATCGGAGAAGAAACCTAGAAAGAAGCACTTAGGACAGACGAGATTATTACTAAAGTGTAAGAGAGAGTAAAAGGGAAGTGGAGACAAGAAGATAAACAAAATGAAGCTCTGCGGCCATTCTGGATGGTCAGGGAAGAACTGTCAGTAGTTGATGAATGTCTGTTCAGAGGGACGAGGCTGGTCCCGCCTACAGTGGTGAGAGAGCATCTGGTAGACATAGCCCATGACGGACACCTAGGCATCACCAAGACCAAACAAAGGATGAGGGAAGGCTACTGGTGGCCACGCATGGACCATACTATTGAAAGGAAAGTAAGAGACTGTATCCCGTGTACTGTTAGCGACAAGGTCTTGAAACAACAAACACCGCTCATGGTATGCAGGCCGCCCCCGTCAGGGCCGTGGGAGGAAGTGGCATTGGACATAATAGGCCCACTTACAGGAGAGTTGCGCACACCTTACATTTTAGTGCTCATGGATCTATACTCGAGATGGCCGGAGGCGAAGATAGTAAATGAAATCACTACGAAAACTGTCATTGAGTTCCTACAAGAACTATTCATCAGGGAGGGTCTACCCAGCAGTCTACTAACGGACAATGGAGTGCAACTGTGCTTGAAGGAAATGAAAGACTTTCTGGAGAAGCAGGGGATCGTACACAAACGATGTGCACTGTACCACCCTGAGACCATTGGGATGGTCGAGCGGTTCAATAAGACCCTCAAGGAAAGCATACAGTTGGCGAAGACTAGTGGCCTGAACTGGATGGATGAAGTATGGAAACGGCTGGAAGCCTATATATTGACTCCTCACCAGACAACAGGAGTTAGCCCCTTTGAATTGCTCAGAGCAAGAATACCTAACACAAAACTATCACCGGGCTGGATGGGGTGGCACAAAGGATGGTCAGACCACTCCAAGGAATTGAAAGGGCTAGTGACACAAAACAAGGCCATGTTAGAGAGGAAAGAAAGGTTTGATAGACTACATTCCACACAAGAGGCTGGGTTCAAGGTAGGAGATGACATTACAATCAAAACACCTACAGGCAGGGCGAGTTAGTCGGAGTACAGCAGGCCCACAAAGATGATCAAATTATTCAGGAATGGTGTCAAAACCCAGGAGGGGAAGATTTGGAACCTGGGAAGAGTAGTGAGGTATTACCCTCCCAAGGAAGACACCAGCATTGAGGCAGGGAATGGAAACAAACCCCTTGTGCGTAGGGAACCCCCTCCCAGGGAACGCTGGACAGCACCTCACCCTGTCAGCAGAACCAGTCAGAGAGTGGTCAGACCACCCAGACATTTGGAGCAATATGTAACTATGTAAAATGTATGCCGTTTGCTATGTTTATTGTCTGATGTGTTTCATTATGTAGGGAAGGGGGATGTGTGGTATCTCCCACTCATTACCCCCCTTCCACAGCGATGCGTGTAGTGGAACACCCCATGGTGACATCATTCAGAATGTCACCACTCTGAAGGTTCCAAGGCGAGCGCCGCTGTAGGTTGTTGCGAGGCTGTTGACTGGTGCGCCCAGCGAGCTGTGGCTGAGGTCGTGCGTTCTGTTCTTTTACTTGCGAACTTAATAAATACCTTCTTCACCCCTACCACCGTCTCTCTCCTCATTCGAGAACCCACTACACGGTGGTCACAAGAAGGTTTTTAAAGAAAACAAAATTCTAAAGATGCAATTCTTATGTCAACAGTGAAATGCTGCATGACATTCTTCACGCACTTCTACACTCTGTAATTCCCTCTTTATAAGGAGGAGGGTCAGGAAATCATATTCACCTCAAAGCAAAGGAATTTCTCTTTTCTCCCATGTTTTCATGATTATTCTGAATGCAAAAATGTGAACGAACCAAGTGGCAATTTGCTACTAGCCAAGTGCGGCTGGTTTTAATTAGTGTAAGGGGCATTTCCCTACCACCCTGAGGGAGAGGCAAGAAGAGAATAAAAAAACAGAGCAGCTAGAAAGAAAAGACTACTTGCTGCTCAGTGATAAAGTAGTCTGAATTTGTGTGGTTTTCTAAGGTGGGAAGGTAAAAGGATTTTGGAAAAGTCCTGCTGCGCATGTGCCAGCCGGGCAAGGTGTTCTTTGACCTGCAGGGCCACGCTACAGCAGTGACATCATATTAGAGGGCTTGGGTGATTACAATGTAATCCATATGGTCGCATATACAGTGGTCCTTGGAGGAGTTAACAAAACTGCAATCATTTCAATGGCTAGGGGCAGGCCAGGCCAAAGGGGACAATGGTGTAGTAGGTGGCAACAATTTGTTGGTCATCACAAGAGGTAGCGGGCTGTAGGAGGGAAGGAGGGTGCTAATTTCCCCACTTCTGAATATTTTGAGTAACACATGTTTTAGTATTGCGTACGGTTTCACTTTCAAAAGTGTTAGGAAGCTCAGCCGGAGCCCGTCACTTCAGTGGGCATCTCATCTTGTTTGTGGCATTGGTCCAGGAAAAGGAAGGAACCAGCTGTGGAAAACAATAAATGTTGACACACTGGATCGGAGGTCCTTCTAAGTTAGTAAGTGACTATTGTCACCATCACCATATACTCACCAGCTGCGTCTGCAGCTTATCACATGGGTGATTGGTAGCAATTTGATCTGTGAGGAGCCAATGGAGGCCACTGGGGAGCTGTTACGGGGCTGCACTTGGAAGAAAATCCTGCTAAAAGTGGGCAAAGGGAGGAGGGCTGCAGGTAAAGGGGACCAAGATGAACAGCAAATTGCCGCGGCCTCTGAGCTTTGGCACGCATTGCAGGACAGAGAAGGGGCACAAAGTGTCTAGAATATGGGCGAAGGAAGCTTTTATTTTCCTGGGATCCCCTGGACTAGGCCTATTAGAAGTTGGAGTACTTGACAAAACGGGGTCACTCTCGAAGTGGAATCTGGTACATTCCCAGTGAGGAGAGGGTCTTGACACTCCTGTCCCTTTTTCAGTAAATGTTTGGGTGATCGCCAGTAGGTCTAATTTAGGTAAAGGATTTTGCATGATTAGCAAGCACTTACTGGATGCGCTGTCCTTGATGCTGCACCAATGGGAGTGGTAAATAGGTGTTTGGTCACTGTCTCGTAACAGAGAATACTCTAATCTTGTGGATATTTCTCCTCTTCGGTTGGTGGGCCTGATATTAGTTGCCTGAGAGGTAAGAGGGAGTTAGGATCACTTTGATCACCTGAACACATAAGCAAAGGTAGTCATGCAATAAAACCCAGAATCCTAAATTGAGTTAAAGGGGTTTATTACAAACTCAGGAACAGACTGATATAAATAAGTCTCAAAAGCATATTGTAGAAATATAAAATGACCAGAACAAATCTGAATCTAATGAAATTCAATCTAAACAATAGGAAGCACACTGGAAACTCGGTGGCAGTGATACAAAAAAATGAGAAATATTTATTTGCAGAATATGATCCTCCTGCTTAGTCTTTAGTGTTTCTAATATAATTCAACTTATCCTACTCTATACTAGTTTCAGGAAGCCCCAATCAAGCTATGTGAAGCAAGGACCAAGTGTCAGCATAATGGAGTTTTTCGTAAAAGTACTCCTAGTCTAAAGAGTATTGCATGAGGCCACACAGTGAGAGGAATAACATGAGAGGTCTGTTCCTCATGAAATCCTAAAAGTTCTTGCTCTCTAGCTACAAATGTAACACCTATTAGCACACAAATTATTCAAGGTAACCAGTGTCATCTTCTCCAGTACATTTCCATTTTACCCTATAGAATATTGGCAGCTCTCAGCTCTTCTCCCAGGCCTTCAGCTAGGTACAATCAGGTGACGTGAGTATCCCTTCTCCACCATGAGAACTCATCTTCCACTCCGATAACATGTTTTCTTCTTTCCAAAAGCTCCTCCTGTACTGTCCTATCGCTACAAATAAACAATCCTTCCACTAACTAACAAAACCCTGTATCTGCACCTGCAAAGGAGAGAATATGCAAGCAAAACAGTTCTCAAGTGAAAGTTAAACATTGAATCTCAGGAACTTGAGGAGAGTAATTATTCTAAGTTAGCACAGCAATTAAACGTGCACTTGACATTTGAATATAGGTGCAAAGAGGCAGAGTATTTGCATAAGGCCACACCTCCATGCAAATGAGGGAATACCCCCTTGAGATCATGCTGGCACTACATGTTCGCCACAGCGATCTGTATTACAGAAGTGGTTGTGCAAGCATCTGGCTCACATTCTGTAATAACAAAGTAATTGGTAGTGTGATCCATGTTTGTCCTGGTCATAATAATGAAGTGGGAAAGCAAACGTTATACTCAAAAGGTTTTTCCTCTTACCTTAAGTATAAGACAAGCAGGAGATATACACAGGCCTTACATCTTTTTCTACCAGATCTACAGGTCTAATGACTTGAATAATCTACACAACCAAACTTTAATGCACCTGACTCATGAACTGGTCTCAGAAACTTGCAGTACACTATTAGCAACACCACCAACCGAAGACTCTGTTGCTCACTAGGGCCTAGATGTATCAAGCCATTTGCGAATCGCAAAGGCCGAAATTCGCAGAATCCATAGGAATGCATGGGAAATTATTCCTTAATTGCAAATTCACAAAATGCGAATTCACAAATAAGGAAGACTAAGAAATCGCAAAAAAATAGCGATTTTCTACATACATTCCATTTTGCGATTTCTAAATAGCGATTCCTTAAAAATCGCTATTTAGAAATCGCAAAATTGATTGTTGATACCTCTGCCCCTAGATTACTAGCAAACAGCAAATGTGAACTTGTCACTAAACTATCTGAGAACGTGTCACTAAATTCTCTGAGAAATGAGAGGTGGTGGAGGCTTGTAAGGATACCAACATGCTAAATACACCAGAAAAGCATGAATGCATGTCAGAAAAATAAAATCTCTAAGCCACAGATCAATCCCTTATTTATTAGTGAAAATGTTGATGCTATAAAGTATCCAGAAGTAGTTGTGCCAGTTTTCGGATGCAATGACTGTCTGATTCTTAGACCTGGAAGTCTTTGTCCATTTCTATGTCGTAGGCTTGCAGGCCAGCCAATGCAGGACTGCTGTGTTAGATTGAAGCAGCCAACTTTAGCCCGACCAGTTTGATTTGCAATAATACGTGCATCATGCCAGTTTTGAAGCATCTATGCAGCTCATTTTTGAAAATCAAAGCACACTGCTAAATCCATATTTGCTTATAATATTGTTGTGCTGAAGGGTTGGATGAACATGCTTAACTTCTGAAAGTCTTTAAGTAGCTGCTGGGAGGTGAGAGGTACACTTCCTCATATCAACAAGTGAAGAACCAAAACGTTGTTGTGCAACTAGTGCATACTTGTAACAATGAATACGTTGATGCAGGCAAAGCCAGGAGTCTACAATAGCTAGAACACATTATTGTTCTGTCAAATGACGAAGTCTTGCCTATTGAATTTGGAAGTTTGTATCCAATGTTAAGTCTTTGTCCTGGGTTTGCTTTTGGGGCATTCACTTGGATTTATATTAATGCTAATCATATGTCTAGTTTGAAGCATGGCACATCTCATTTTTAATCAGTAGAAGCTGTTAAATCCATTCTTGGTTTTATATTGCTCTATCTGTTTACCTTCTTCTGGCAAAATAATATTGTGCAGCAGGAATTTTCTTGCTAATGAAAATGCTTTTTTAAACTAAAAGTATGTGGGCCCAAGTACGAGTTTGGCGGTCTTACCACCAAACCACCACAGTGTAAAACAAAAAGAAGGGGGGAAGCCCCTATAGCCCTCTGGGCTACACCCCTGGAAAGGAAACAATAGAAAACAGCTCTACCAGGATAGATACATTGAAATTGTAAGAAGACGTAAACTTTTTATATGTAATCTCCTTGGGACTGAAATCACTCATTACGATTGAATTCTATATAGTCAATAGAACAGAATACAATGATTATTAGTAGCATTGCTGTGCTACAATCAAGAAAAACACGGACACCAAAAAACTGTTGAAATCACAATGTTTACTTGTGCAACGTAATGTACATATTTTTCAAACAAAATAAGGAATGTGTGAACATCATCAGCATTTATGTGCAGGTGAATATTAGGACCGTGATGACGGACAGTACACTGTTTTTACAGGCGACAAGAGCGTGCCGTCTCTAGATAAGCCAAGTAATGTTAGACCAATTTATATTGTGCACAAATCAATTGCATACAGCTGTGGTTTTCACATTAGTCTCCAACAAAATTTGAATTATGTATTATTTCTTCCTATTTGGCATAGGTACTGGGAAATATGGGTCGACGCATTTCGGCCTTGAATTTGTGTCACCCAGCAATCGCTACATCTAATGTAAGTGCCGCAGAGGTGGTCACAAGAAGGCTGCTGCAGCAGTGGTCTCCCGCCCAGCAGTGTTTCTGATGGCACAAAATATTTTTTCATATCTGTCAATGCAGGTGTGTATCTATTGACTGCACACGTGTTATATGTACACATGTGCATGACATGTGAAAAAATATCTACTACCAGTACTTTCCCATTGGTGCAGTTCGGACCATATGTGCCCAGTGCAGTCAATGGGTAAATACTGTAAAACACACTTACCTGGATTTTGGCACTGAAAGGGTCCTTTTCTTTGGGGTCAAGATGTTGCTGCGAAGGGTGGGGATGCTGGAGGAAGGGATACACATGGGAGGCTGCAGGGAAGAAATGGAAATGGGTGAGCATGCACCTCAATTCCTTTGAATCCGGCGACTCAAAGCAGGCAGTCTTCCTGCCACGTGTGGCTCAACGGAAAGCCAACTCATTATTCCTACGGCTGTGAACTTTTCCGTACCACGCTCTGGAAGATGCTTTTCCCATGCCGCCATTGAGGCAGTTGGCGAATGGCTGGCGGTGGTGGCGGTGCTCCGGTTGTCTTTCGCTCTACAAACCGCCAACATCGTAATGGGGGGGAGGACCGCCAACTAGGCAGCGAGGTTTCTGACGCTGTTTCGACTGGGGTTCCCCTACCATCAAACTCGTAATCTGGCTCTACATCCAGAGAGAGTCCCTGTCTTCTGACTCAATGATGACAGCCTGGTTTCTTCAACCTTGACGTATATGGCTCATAATATGCTTGTGTCCTGGGTCTGCTGTCAGTCAATCTAGGGCTGGTGTGATTGGATCATAACTGTCAACTTGTAATCGACTTGGATTTACATTATCATTGACAATGTGCCATCTTTGAGTAAGGTACATAAGCCTTTTGTCATCCATTCCTGCAATTATATTGAACATTCACATTTTGAACATTGAGATTTAAAGCATGATTTTTAGTACTGGGGTATATGTTTAACTTCTGGGTAATTTTTCAGTAGCTGAATGGCAGCAGGTGCTGGATTATGAGTCCTCTGAAGAAAGATGTACAGCTTGAAATCAAAACACTCTCCAGGAGCAAATAAATGTCATCTTCAGTAAGTACCTTCTGGCAATGTAGAATCCATTTTGTTCAGTTGCAGAACATCTCATGTGTCAATATCCAAATATAGCGAAATGTCTGTTGTGGTTTAATGATTGGATAAATGTTTGGAAAGTCCCACCGCCGGGTATGCCCGATCTGGTATGTTAATTATGCACGATGTAGCAAAAGATATAAAAAATTCTTGATCTATGAGCCAATCCACATGAAGACTGTCTCTGCACTGCTGCTTTTTATAAAGTATTATTTACTGTGTATTTATGTCATTCACTATTGGGCTTTTATAGTAACACGTTCTTCAAACTCTTCATCCTCAATATTTCTAATCTGTTCAATTTAGTGTGAAATAAGAAATGTTAAGCATAGCAGCTTGCCAGTGATGTGCTTCAGACACCAATTACTTATAAAAGAAACAACTTTACCTATTAACGCAACAGTCTTTTCTTTAACACCTTTTTCCTCAGAGCTGCTTTTTCTACCAGGTGTCACCTGCACTAGCAGTGATACCCTTGCAAATGTATTCTTTTAAAAGGTTGAGTTGAATTATAATATTGCCTTTTCTGGATTTGTTTTCTATAGTGGATTCTATCGAAGCACTTCAATCTATCTTGCAACTTCAGAAAAACACTGTCTTCCTCTACAAATTGCTGAAGAAGCTCTGTGAGGTCTATCAAAAAGTGTAAGAAATAAAAGAAATGACTCTGATTTCAAGTTGTGAAGCATGCCTTTTCTTTGTGGGAGTACTCATCATTTCCAGCGGCGAGGTTTTCAAGATGAAGTATTGCAGGCTTTCAGTCTGTCTTGAGCACTGTCAGCGCCCTGTGTGGGCTAGCAAACAATCTAACTTGCTGCATTCCTCCAAAATGTTTTAACTGCTCTTCAAGGTTGTCAACTTTCTGAAATTCTTTTCTACATTTAGGTGAAAAATAATGTAGTTTGAAACAACCATTAAGATGTGCATGCACACCTGAATTCGGTATTTTACCACACAATAGGATTTTGTGGTAAAATACCGACTCTTAAGGGCCTGTGGCACTCTTAGGAGTGTCAGCTACATATGGATTTACCGATTCGGTAAATATACCGAATCGGTATTTTACTGAATCGGTATATTTACCGAATCGGTAAAATTACCGATTCTTAAAATATCATGCCCCTACATCTGAAAACCCTAATACCGGTCGAAAATGGCCGAAATCGGCCGTTTCCGACCGGTATTAGGGCTCCTACATCTGGCCCATAGTATCTACAAGATTAGGATCCTTCCTGAAAAGTGAGCAATACAAAACATGAGATTGTTTTAGACTGAGCACCTCTAGGTCAACACTCATAGTTTCCTTTTCTGAAAAACACTGCCCACTTAAAATCTTCGAGACATTTCTTTTGTAAACCTCTTGGTCTTTTTGTTCCTTCTCTATTGGTGGATTTCTTCTTTTTCCTAACTGTTGAACCCTCCCCTGCTATTGTTCTATGGTGTTTTATCTCCAATGGACTTCCATACTCAATCTATTCTTTGCCATTGGTCTTGCACTCAGCCAGTTGTCTGGTTTCTTTCAGTAATAGCCAGGACTGCTACTGGCCTCAGCTTCAGAACCTTGCAAAAAACACAATAAGTGGAATCAATTTCATATCATATGAACAATGAATCAATGCATTGAGGCGGAGAGAGTGGTGTATGAAAGTCAGGGATGACCTAAGAAATTTGAGAAGGTTTAGGGACAGTGAATGGAATACCACGGCCTGGCAGATGGCTTTGGGGATGCCTCGGGATTGGGGCCCTCGCCGTAGTGGGCAACGGTCCTTGTTGTTCCACACCCAGACCTGGGCCTGGACCACTTTCAATGGTCCTACGTGCTTCGTGAGCTGCGATTGGTCCACTATATATACGGCAATGGAACTGTGGGTGTGCTGGGGGATTACTGCATGTCTGTGTCTTTATTGGGTTAATTTACAAAACAATAAAATAAATAAAAAATAATAATATGGGAACTGTGCAAAAACTACTAACTTTAAAGGCTTAATGATTTTGCTCTCCATAATTAGAGTATGATAGTTCTGAGTTAATTGCTAGATGCAGAGATTGGCATATGCCTGTGGCTTACCTGTTATGGGCCACGCAAGACTGTCTTTCATATAGAGGTTATTAAGAAACATGACTTTTAGTTATTCATGATGTACACCTCTGCCAATTCACTAAATATCAGATGTGTCTGTTACAAAATCTCTTGGCACTCAACTAACTGGCGTTTGGAAGGAAGACCGGGTCGGCCTTGCTATGATATTAAACGATAACCCCATGACTTGTGCTCAGTGAGTGTTCAAACCTGAATTCATTTTCTTTTTGCTAGCTTCTAAACACTTCTAATGATTATCACTGTTTCACAACTGTTAGCCATATTAAAATATTGTTCTGCCCACCATGGTTTGACAATAGAGCTGTCATTAGGGAGTGTTCCTTTTACAGCAGGATGTGTTAGAACCGGGGTCACCGATTCCGACACGGTAGCTTGGCGCGAGGCAGGAAGGAGCCCAAAGGCAATGTGTAAAGCAGTGGTGCAGCACACACTCACACTGACACAGTAACTCGCACGCAAGGAAGAGACTCCACACCAGGCTGGTTGAGAAAACAAGACTCTTTATCTACTTTTGGTTCCAGGAGGTAACGCTGGGCTCTCACCTAAAACAGAGTAACCCGTTCTCATAACGATAACTCAATGCAAGTACACTTCTTAGGCATAAATTCAATTCAGGTAACATTTCTGGTAATGAGGGACAACACAGGCAACATTTCCTAGATGCATGGTCATAAAAGGCAACACTTCGTGGGCATGAATGTAACATCAGTAACATTTCCTATGCATGTGGATCATCCAAGTAACATTTCTTAGGCATGGGGATCATATAGGCAACATGCACAACCTTTCCTAGATTCACATTAACTAAAGTCAACATTTGCTATATAGGTGTATTCTAGGAATAACAGTCCCTATGCCCAGGTTACTTCAGGGCATACTTCTGAAGCAGTGTGAACACAACTAAGCAACACCTCCATCCCACCAGGCTCTTACTTAGGGTGGGCGTGCAGTCTCCTTCAGGCCAAGTTCATCATTAATCAGGGCAGTTCTGCATTTACTTTAGGCCCAGTTCACAGCAGCTCCAAGAAGGGGTTATACAGGGCCTTCGCAGTTCGTTTTAAGTCTCTCGGAGTGAGGGGCAGTCACGGGCTGCCATTCCGATCTAATTGGGCTCCTCCGCAGCCCCGCTATTAACAGTGGAATTGCCGCCCTCCCGGTGTGTTACCTGGAGGTTTCGTTCACTCTGAGGCCTGCGCAGGCTCTGCGGGACACCAGCGGCTCCCACGCTCCCCCCTCCGGGCCTCCACACTACTTGCGACCCAGCCTGGGGAGGAAGGGGGCTCCCGCTCTCCTTGGAGCCCCCTCACTGAGGCATGGATGGGCTCTGGGCCTTCTGGTTCTTTCCCCGGCCTGGAAACAAATCAGGGTGCGGCTCTTGGCGGCACGGCGGCAGCAGCCAATGGGAGCACGCTCACCGGGGGCGTGGCCTGTGATGCTGCTGGCACCCCGGTTGCCCCGCAACGCTCCTCGGGCACTTCCAAGGCCTAGTGCGGCCTTCGCAGCACCCGCAGCGGCCCTCCCTTCGCTTCTGGTGCCGCGGCGGTGCAAAGAACTGCATGCTCTTCTTCTTGGGTGGCCTCAGCTCACTTCTTCTCCTGCCACGCCGGGCAGCGGTTGTGATTTTGGTCAGATAGCGTTCTTACAGACACAGCCCTGGATCGCAGGTACCTGGGCTGCGTCGGTGATCGAGGCATGCAGCGCTTGGAAGTCCCAGCGCCGTGGCAGGGCACAGCCACAGTACACAAGGTGGGGGATAGATGCGGGCACTATAGCGCAGGTTGGCCACAGCGCTTTAGGAAAGGGGCAGTTTAGCAGTATAGCGCTCCTAGACACAGCGCTTGGTGATAAGGCCCCAGCAGGTCCTGAGCTCACCCCGTAACAGCACCAGCAGGCAGCAGCAGCTTCTTCAATATAGCGCTTAGGGAGTCCATCGCTTACCTTGGGGGGTTCCCAGTGCTTCCCAGTTTCAGCGCTGGAAGTGGATGGCAGGTCTTTAGTTGCAGTTTCTTGGGGGAACGGGTAGGGGGTTGAGTTGGCAGGCACAAAAGGCAGGATGGTTCCCAGCAGCACATTGGAGTTGTTCTCCTGGGTTCCCCTCTCACTGGGCAAGGTCAGCAGGCTGGCAGAGTAACTTAGCTATCTTGGATACAGCAGGGCCTAAGCTCAGTCAGTCTCAGTAGTGTAGGTTCCCCCCTGGGCCCAACCACCTATACTCCGGCAGAGGTTTCCCCAGGTCCAGTGGTGCCCCAACTGACTAGTCAGGTTTCCATCCTTTCCTCTTATACCCCTAGGTCAGGTAACCCTCCTGAAAGGCGGCAAAGCATAACTCCTCCCTGGGCTGGAAGGTTCCAGGAGCTTCTACATGTCTGTCTGTGGGACAAAAAGGCGGGACGGCAAGGATACTGTAGCAGTATGTCCCAGCCTGATCCTAACTACTGGTGCGTCCATGTACAATGGCCACTCCGCAGTTGCAGGGGCCTGTGGCAGCCATGTTATTAGGAGAGATCACCTGCACTTCAGCACTGTTTGGCAGTGGTAAGGCTCCCAGAGGCCTAGGTCCAACAAAAAGATGGCAGCATGAAAATGAGGCGAAAAGGGAAAAAACGGGGTAAGACCTCCCTAGGGCTGACAGGTCTAACAGGAAGGAAATGTGATTTGGGATCAAGACTGTCAACTTTAGAATCTAAGCATCTGGGTTCCAATCTCAGCCTCAGCATTTGACAGAAAATCTTTTCATTCTAGACAAACGGGTGAACCTCCTTGTGCTGAATTGTTTATGAAATGCATTTAAATTGTGTGAAAACATTAATTTAAATGACGGTAAAACAAAGTGTTTGAGTGATGCACATCTTATATTGTCTCTGAGCTCCCCCATTATGTACAGCAATCTGTTGCTTTCCAGCTAGTTGCACTTTTTGACACATTTCCCTGGATCAAGATTCAGTCTCAAACATTTGCTGCCTTGCTGTGAGTAATATGGTATTGTGCCTTCCCTTGCATTTAACGTTGTTCAAGAGACATTTTGAAATGCAATACAAATATCAACTGGGACTGAACTGACGTGATTAGTGTCCTAATTTAGATCACAAAATGAACACAAAACATTGTCCTGTTGCATAGGAAATCTTTCTTCTTTGACTGTATGTTAGTTTAACAAGGAAACGTGGGTTAAAATTGGCCACACTTGACCAAGTTGTGTGATAATTTAGAAATGACTTCACTTTGAGCATCAGATCTCTGAAACCAGTTCAGGATATGTGCTTTATAAAATTCCCACTGACATTATTATGTATTGCCAGAAATGTTTCTCACATGAAACTATTCTGACCAGCTATACAGTTCATATAACTAGCATCCCTTGTTTTCACTTATGACCAGTACAGTGAGTGTGGGGAACGTCTAACAAAGGTTAGTGCCATGATACAACCTATAAAGTGAAACAAGCGATGAAGAAATAACCTGTTCACCTGAAAGAGTCTTTATCATGAGGCTTGCTGTATTGTTTACAAGTCTAATCTTTTTATTTCTCAGGTCATGATATGGCTTTGAGGGGGGAATGGCTTGGGCGCTGATGGAGGAAGTCGCCTGAGCGCTGTGCTCCGCGACCGAGCCTCCTATTATCCTGCTAAAGAACCTCTACAACCTCTGTTTCCCCTCACAAGACCGGTGGAAGGGGACTCCTGCGACGTGGCTGCGGGACACCTCCTGACCGGCCCTGTAGACTCGAGAAACGGGCTCGGTGAGCTGCCCGGGGTGTCCGGAGTGAATCATCAAAATGGCGGCTGCGGGGTCGTCTTCCTAACTCCTGGTGCGCCGAGGAATGTGGCTGCCCCTGTAGATCCCGTATGATCTCTGATCTGTCGGAGGACCCGGGTGAATTGGCCTAGCAGACGGCTGCCGAGCAGGGGATTACAGTGCGGATGGCAGTGGAGACCGCCCAACTAGGTGGCGAGCGGCGCTGGTGAGCCGCGGACCCCCGAGCTGGGGGAGGAGTGTTCGCCCCTTTCTCTCCCGGGACTCGATGAGGGCATCAGCCTCGCACGGTACACCGGTGGTAGCTTAAACCACCCACGGCCGGACCCTGATCCTAGCTTGGGACAAAGGCTGCATCCCGCCCGGCCCACAAGCGAGAGAGGTGACGGACCGTTTTCCACCCCCCTCCCGGCGGCCGGCTGGATCACTGCGAGGAACGCCTCGGCCCTGCTGGGAGACGGGCACGTTGGTGTCGGATCCTGGCTGCGGAGGGGATCTTTGGACCACGTGGGCGACCGCGGTGTCCCTGTTGCCTGTCGGGCGGCCCTTGAAGGAGCTGACACACGGACGCCCCGCTGGATCGGGAAGCGCTTGCCGGCGGTCGCCCGTGGACTGAGTGCCCGGTTCAGGGGGGCTTCATACACAAAACCGCCCAGACCACCGGGGCCCGGGAGTTGAGACTGCTGGGGGAACCCCCCCACCCGGGTGGTGACGAGTTGACTAGTCGCCGATCCAAGGACCCCCCCCTGGGCGGGTGCGGAGGAGGAGGCGAGGTCTGCGGAGGACCCGGTGCGGAGCAAAGGCAACTCAATGAGAGAGTACCCCGCGGTGAGGGGCCAGATAGCATATGTTGTAGGAACCGGAGGGGGCACCCGCCCACTGCTTGTTGAACATTGGGGCTCACACTAGTGGCACTGCATGGTGACCTGCGGAGGGACCTGGCGACAAGACCAGAGAGATGGCCTCAACGGGCAATACTGACCAGAAGACACCTAACAGTTTGAAATACCGAGTGGAGATGGCTGCCCGCCCACTGGTTGTACTTTGCTGCCGCTGAACGTACCACGCGTGCCCCCCTCCTTCGCAGATCCTCGAGCAGCTGGGCCTGGAACCATCCCAGTAGCGCCTAAGAACTCAAAAGATGTGACACTCCCAAATAAGGTGCGTTTGTGTTGTGGCTGATGATCCGTGGGGGCTGAGGGCGGCCCTTGCTGAGATAGACTGTGGGGTCCATAGGGCTTACATTTGATAGACTGTTTCATTGCGAGGGAACCCTTGGTCATCTATTTCCTTTTGCTGAAGCCACTTTCACCCGGATGGTCTGGAGCGCTGTTGACCGTGACCGACTCTGCCTAGGACCACTATAGCTGACGGCAGGGCGCCTGTGACCTGCTTGCTGGATCGCTGAGACTGTACTTTGGTGCCCGCGCTGAACACACCCGGGTGGCGTCCCTGATGACCACTGGGGCGAAAACCTGTCGAGATAGACTCTAGCGAGGTCCTCCTGACCCTGGGCAGCTTCCCTTCGCCTGTCAACGACGAAATCAGACGATACTACTGACATGGGAAAGCCTAAAGGAATTAAAAGCGGCACGCAATCCACATCGGACGCAGAGATGCCGGACAAGGGAGACCATCCAGATCCCGTTCAGCCACGAGATCCGCATTTACAACTCCAGCTAGACAAGTTCTTGGCGGCGATAACAGGCACACGTGCAGCGCTTCAACAAGATATAGCACAAGTGGCCACGGGACTCGGTTTGCTCCGAGCAGACCACGGCAAACTGTCTGATAGGGTCAAAGAAGTGGAAGATACAGTTCACACCCTGGAGCCGGCACAAAAGGCCCTCTCAACCACTATGACTAATGTGCTGGACCGCATAGGCGCACTGGAGAGACGAGCGGAGGAAGCTGAAGGGCGCAATCGCCGGAATAACATCCGCATCGTAGGCCTGCCGGAGAAAGTGGAGGGGAGGGACATGGTTCGATATCTTGAGGATTGGCTACAGGCGACGGTGGCGCCAGAAGGTCTGTCCTCCTTTTACACGCTGGAACGAGCACATAGAGTCTCGTCCAGGCTGCCACAACAGGGCCGCCCCCGCGTCTAGTGGTGGCACGACTGCTACACTACCGAGACAGAGACCTGCTGCTTCATAATGCTCGTTTGAACGGCCCCTTTCAGGTGGAAAACAGCAAAGTCAACATCTTCCCGGATTATACTTACGAAACGCAGCGCAGACGGACTTCCTTTCTAGCAGTCAAGAGGGAGCTGAGAAGCGAGGGCCTCCAATACTCCTTATTATTCCCAGCTCGACTCTGAATAATTGTTGATGACGCCACCAAATTCTTTGACACGCCGGAAGACGCCTGCACCTGGCTGGAACTATACAGAGCCGGGAAAGACGGCTTTGGCCCACGACCCGAAACTATATCAGAAGGATTACCGCAACGGAAATCCAGGCGGATCCGTAATCGACATAGAGGTCTCAGACGACCTTCACTATCAGAGACGACGGCGGAGCGGCAAGGAGTCCTGGAGGTGATATCTAACATTTCGGGATCACAAGGTTCTCCATCGCGGGAGGAGGCGGAATCCAGCAGAGGTGATGCTCATTCGGACACTGAGCGCTCAGAAACTGACAGTGTGCCACTACCTGCGATCACTCCAGCGACAGCTGAAGGACTACTAGACGAACAATGAGTGCCCCTGGTGAGCTGCTGAGATTCGGACACGAACTATGATGAAGTGTTTGCTGAGAAATGAGAGAGGGAGCTAATCATATACAGATGGGAAACGGGTGGAGGTCATGCTATGCATACCTACCTGAGGCTCGGTCGCTCACCAGGAGCCCGAGTGGGGTGCGGCTTCCCGTTGGTGCCCAGCCCCCTCATTGCCCTTAAGGCTTACCCACGGTGACTACTGTTGGGTTAATTGACAGTTACTCCTGGGAATGTTTGGATGGGAGCTAGATTGCGGTCTTTAGGTCCTGTTCTGGGGGGGGTGAAAGTTTGGGGGAATTCTATGATGTTGGGGGGAGGGTATACCATCGGTGCTGATGATTTATCATACTTGGAATGCCTAAGGAATGGTTGGGAAAGAGGGTGCAGGACACTGTGGGACAATGGGTGACTTATTTAATTTGAAATGTATAACCTGGAATGTGAGGGGACTCCACACTATGACGAGACGCCACAAAATACATGCCTATCTAGTGCGAAGGGGAGTTCAGATTGCATTATTGCAAGAAACACATTTAACGAGAACAGAAGGAATAGCATTGCAGCGCAGATGGCGGGGCCAAGTGTACAATACCACATATTCAGCGTTTGGGGGTGTTTTAATTTGGATTAGGGCCGGGGTCCCATTTCAGGTTACCAGACAGATTATAGACCCCGAGGGGAGGTTCGTTGCCATAGCAGGAAAGTTAAGAGGTAGGGACATCACCTTCTGTAGCGTGTATGCACCCAATGTGGATCAGCCGACCTTTCTCACGAAATTATCAGGGTCCCTTGCTCACTTCCTAGTAGGGCCACTGTTAATGGGAGGTGACTTTAATTCAGTCCTAGAGGTGACCCTTGACAGATTGCATCCTCCATTGGTGGACTCCCCAACACATCATATTGCTAAGGGCAGGTTGGAATGGCAGTCGAGATGGGGCCTCTCCGATGTCTGGCGCGCTCAACACCCGCAGACCCGAGATTATTCCTTTTTCTCGGGACTGCACGAGCTCCATGTGAGGCTTGACGCGATGCTGTGCTCTCCAACTCTCATATCAATGATTATGAGAACGGAATATCTGTCGAGAACAATCTCAGATTATAATCCCCTATTGCTGGCCATGTAGTGGTTCCCTAGTGCCTCTTGTGTTCCCACCTGGAGGCTACGCCCAGAAACGTTAGAAGATCCACTTTTCCATGACGCATGGAAAGAGAGAATAACTCATTACTTTGAGGATAATGCTGGCACAACGAAGGCGAGAGCAACAGAATGGGATGCCTTCAAGGTGGTCGTTAGAGGGTTTTGCTTAGGTAAGCAGGTGGGAGTACGGAAAGTACTCTTAGACGATCTCGATAGAGCTGATAAGAAACTCCGAGAAATGGAGCTCTTGAGGCCTGGTCATCTACAGGAGCAGATTAGTGCGGCGAAGGAAGCAGTCGCGGTTGAAACAGAACGTCTGCGCGGTTTCGACTATAAGGCATATACAGCCAGGTCCCATGCAGAGGGCGACAAATCAGGAGCCTTACTGGCCTGGCTCGCCAACCTCACAAAGAGAAAGTCCCCTATAGTATCCATACGCACAGCAGAGGGAGACGAAGTATATACCCAACCTAAAATCCTACGTTGCTTCACAAGCTACTATGAAACCCTGTATCAAAGCAAACTGATGGCCGACACCCCGGCCAGAGATATTTTTCTTGAGGGGCTCCCCTTCCCAGTGATAGACCCCGAGCAAACAAAGGACTTGGGCAAAGACATCGAGCTAGGGGAAATTCGATGTGCAATAAAACAAATAGCGCATAATAAAACCCCAGGTCTAGATGGCTTACCCATTGAGTTCTACGTAAAGTACATAGATCTGCTGACTCCACAGCTGCTAGAGGTCTATAGAGAGGCGAAACAACTAGGCCATTTACCGCACTCCATGCGAGAAGCGTTGGTAATTCCCCTACTTAAACCTGGAAGAGAGAGTAGTGATACAACGTCATACAGACCATTATCGATGTTGACTACCGATTACAAAATTTTAAGCTGCATCTTAGTGTCCCGTCTCTTAGGGCACATGACCACACTGATCCATGAAGACCAAGCTGGTTTCATACCTAAGCGCAATACTACCATGAACATACGCCGCTTGATACGGCTTCTAGGAGATGATCACTTAGAGGCCCACCACCCAATGATATTATCGGTCGACTTAGAAAAGGCATTTGACAGCCTAGAGTGGGAATACCTTTACAAAGTGCTTAGGCGTTTTGGTGTGGGAGAGGATTACCTGAAATGGACCGCTGTGCTATATGCCTCGGCGATGGCTAGAGTGAAGACGGGCACACTAATATCGCCACAATACCCAATAGAAAGAGGCACGAGACAGGGGTGTTCACTGTCTCCGCTGCTATTTGCATTGGCAGTGGAGCCCCTCGCAATGTCAATCTGTAAGGGAGTTCATTATGGAGGATTGCGGAGCAAGATTGGGCAGCAATATATATCGCTATATGCTGATGATTTATTGCTCTTTCTTGAGGATGCTGACGGGGCTCTAGTAGGAGCCGACAATCTTTTAACCAACTTTGGCAAAATTTCCGGCCTCAAAGTTAACTAGTCCAAGACATGCTTATTTCCAGTACGTAAGGGGGAGACCCAGCCCTCCACGAACAGAGCGGTCAGATGGGAACCCAGCTGCCTGAAATATCTAGGGGTTTATGTCTACCACACCCCTGCCGACGTTTTGGAGGGAAATATTACCCGAGGCATCAGAGCGTTGAAGGGCAGCATGTCCTTTTGGGCTACTCTCCCACTATCGGTGGTGGGCCGGATAGGGCTACTCAAAATGGTGGCGCTCCCACGGCTCCTCTATTACTTCAGAACTCTGCTCATCTGGATTCCTCCTGCTACCTTCAAGCTCCTAAAATCCATGATAGTGTCCTTCCTTTGGGGGACGGGTCGACGCAGAGTAGCCTTAACAACGCTAAGTCGGAATGGGGTTTAGCGGTCCCCGACTTTGAAGTGTACTATTTAGCAGCTCAATTGCAGACCTACACCCAGGAAATAGCGCGCGAATTTCGAGGACCCGAAAATAAACAGGGCCTAGGAATACCTCGCCATGTGCTTTCTTTTATAGCACTACAGCAGAAATTAGACCTTCGAGACCTCACGCAAGAGGAAAAAACGATTAGGTTATGCTGAAACCGTACACAGTGTAGGGCGGGCGTGTTGCACCCGTACGCCCCCGAAATCCCGCTAGGAATGCTGACAGCATTACCACATGGCGGAGACTGGTCGCAGTTGCAGAGATGGGAGGAAGCGGGGATCCAAGTCCTGGGGGACCTCTATGAAAACGGAACGCTATTACCGTTTCCGCTACTCTTAGACCGATATGACCTGCCTAAAGGGGACTTCCTAGCGTATTCAGCTCTCACACAAGCAATACAAGCGCATTGGAGAGAAGGGTTCACAGAACCTAGAACTACGATGGCTTGCCAATATACTATGATGGCAGCGGGAACGTTTAAAGCGGTCTCATGCCTTTACTCCAGAATGGCCAATGAAGGATTGCCTCCTCTAGTGGCGCTAAAAGGTAAATGGGAAGCTGATATAGGAAGAGAGATCCCTGAGACAGTTTGGATGCAATTGATGAGAAGGGCTTGGAAGAGTACTCGCAATGTGCGATTTCAGCTAGTGCACTTCTACATTCTCCACCGAGCATACCTGACCCCGGGGAAGATCAAAAAAAACTTTGCTGCAGATTCCGCAGGATGTCCCAGATGCACGGCAGTTGGTGTAGAATTAGATCACATGCTATGGACTTGCCCTGTCTTGACTCCTTATTGGAAGGCAGTGGGCGATACTCTTAACGAGATAACGGAGAGAGGTTTAGTATTTGACATGGCCGTTGGGATTCTACATTGGTTCCCTCACACCCCTAAAAATAGGATTACGAGCAAATTTATAGATATGGGGCTCATCCTTGCAAAGCGTAAAATTACACGACACTGGAAGGCAGTGACGGGACCCACGGGCACTAGGTGGCAAAACGAGTTTCTTAAATGGGCTGATGGGGAAAGCATGTTGAGGTTTCAATCTGCACGGCGCCAACAGAATGACAAGGCTTTAGAAATGGCGCAAGCATGGGACGCACTGGTACAAGCACTGCGTGATTACGACGCACGGCACAAATTAGAGAACTAACACTGTGATTGGAGCACGCCCCTATAACACGACAGGTATATAGCACAAACCATTGTCTGACGACTCCTGTGCTTACTCACCACCCTGACTGTAACATATTCCGCGCACCGATGGTGGGTTTAGGGAGGGGGGGATTACTTTTTGCTTTTAGGATTTATTGAGTAATTGGGCTGGACAAGCTAGGTACACCCTTTATCGGGATTTCCTGTAATCGATCCTCTTCATACCTAGGTCCACCACTTAGGTTCATAAAGAAACGGGCCATTTTCAGTAACTTGTATAGCACAGGAGATGTACTCAATGATGTATGTTGTGTGAAACAAAACCCAATACAATTTGTTTAAAAAAAAAAAAATGATATGGCTCTGAGAGCCAAGCAGGGCCCTTGGCTCGGCTCTCCCTTTGACTTGCATTGCTTACCCATCTCTATTAAATAGGTTTATATAGCCCTTCTGTTAAGCCACTGTGTGTCTCATTGCACACCGGACAAATAGAAGCAAAGGGATCCTTGACAATTGTATAGGTTAGCTGTGCATCGTGCCTGCAGTGACTGACCCCAAAATCCACTTAAAGATTTAAATACATAGAATGACCTAAGCTAAAGCATTTTACACCGATCAGAGAATGTTTTCCATGAGTACAAGGTTATGTTTTTGCTTCATGGTTTCTTAGTGTTGTATGGTAGGTTTTATGGCAGATCATCAGGAATTGCCTTAGTTTATCATTTATCACTCCTTCTGAAACACCTCAGAAAATGTATAGTTTTGTCAAAAAAGTTTGCGCTGAATGTGTTTTAAAAACGCAGCATTTTGTCACATCGTTTATGTAAACTTGATCTCCCTAACAAACCAAAGTGATATTTTGCATGCTATGCGTGTTCAATTTCACAATGGCTCTGCCCGTCACTCAAATGATCATAAGGCATAGAGGAAGGACTCACAGAAGCATTTAATGTAAACACAGAAAAAAGTATTTAGATGAAATATACAACTGTTGTACATCTGTCAGTGGCTGCCACTTTAAGGCCTGTACACTGAGCACTTTTGTTCATGCCGGGGAAAGCACTTTGACTCAATGTGGGAGTCTTGAAAGTCAGCACCAGTGGCCTACCTTGTTGGTGAGCCAGCCCTTTGCTCCAGTTCTATCATTCAAGCCACCCCACACTGCCTTGTCACCACCTATCTTTCTATAGCTGTCTGGGTACAACTCATGCTGTCAGGAGTCTTGATGTAGGAGTTTACGTTTTGTCCTCATAGCAGCAATTGTGTCATGAGTTACAATCCAAAAATCTGTAACCATTTTCCTTGCGGTATTGTGAAGATTCAAAACTTGGGAAATAACATGAAAGTAACGCAAAGCAGCGCATAGTACTGCTTTGCATTACTTAGCGCAAACAGGGCGCACCATGGGTGTAGTGTGGGCATTCCCATGCAACCACCCAAGATTAGCGTCAGAAAATTACACCCTTTTGAAGTAAGCGCAAGGAAGGAGAAATGCTTTCATTACTCCTTCCTTTTCCAACTTTGTACGTATACTGCACTACAGCACACATATAAAGTGGGAAAAGGTTTAAAGTAATCTAAGCATAGTATTTTGTACTGGTACCCTTCCAGTGGAACTTATGGAAACACTCTTGCATCATGGCGCAAGGGTGTCTCCGTGGCACACAGCAGCTGATTTCAGGGAAAGGAGAGGAGAGAGCCATATTTCAGTATATTTGGTGCACTCCGCCTCTCTCCTTTTCACGCAGCGCAGCATTTGCGGCTGCTGCCCCTGAGTCTGCTGGAGGACTGTATGGACCACGTTGAAGCCCTTTCTGTGCAGGCTCTCTCTCTAAACAAGACCTGTCTGCAATCTATGGGGTGTGGTCTAGAGAGGCAGAGCCTGTCTGGCAATGTTCAGCAGGCAGCATGGCTTGTCTTACATCTGTGGTGAGCATCCCCAAGCAAAGCATTTCAGATGTTAATAAGCATTGGCTAAGCCAACAGGTTTCACCTATGTGAAATCTATTGTCTTTTTCAATGTTTTTTTTTTACGTTTCATAGTATTTGAGTTGCTGTGCAACATGGCTTAAAGTACATTTAAAAAACAAAACTATATGGTCAGTGCTAGCCGTCCTATGGATTTTTGTTTTGTTTTTTACCTTTAAGCCATGTTGCACTGCAGCTCAACTGTGCAATATATAAAAAAAATTGCCATACGATTCCCCTCGAAATACAATAAAAAAATGGTGCAATCCCCATCTGTAATATATGCATGGTTTCAGTAAATGTGTACTGTGCACTGTCTCTTTTATCTGCTTCAGCAACTTCCCCCACAGAGGAAGTTTCAATTAAGACAAGTAGATTGTATTGAAACCGACCTTTGCAGTAATGCAGTTATTAGTTAGTTTGCTTCCTTCTTACGGGTATTGACTTGTATTTAAGGCCCTGTTAATCACTTAACAGATGTAAGACATCAGTCACCTATAGGCTGGTGCTTCTACAAGCAGTCGAGCTAAGGTGTTGTCTGTCCACCAGAGCATGAATTTGCTTTAGGAGGGGCCCAGGATTGTCGCTTTCAGAGTTTAATAATTATTTGCTCCTCCTGCTTCCACTGTTCCCTATTTTGAGCAAATGAAAAGCTCAAAGGGGTATTAAGCAGGAAAGTAGCTATTAATAATGCAGTGGGAACAGGGGCACCTGGTCAACATGGTGTGAGCGGCTTTCTGCGGATGTATGACATTACAACGCATGCTTTTACATCGCATGCCTTTACAACGCGGTATTTACAACGAATACCTTTACAACGCATAATGCTTTTGGGCGCTGGATAGTGAATAGTTTAATTTACTATTCCAACTCCAGTCCCCGTGGATAGTAGGGAAGGTGTTGGATAGTACATTAAACCTATTCCCTATCCTAGAGCGCCCCCCAGCGCAATGCGTTGTAATGGTTTGCGTTGCAAAAGTTGCGTCGTAAAGGCACTGCGTGGTAAAAGTTGCGTTGTAAAGGTTGTTCACCGCTTTCTGCACCTAATTATGGTTGAATTTTACTATGCAGCTAGGGGCAGGGTAGCCCACGTTACTTTCTCGAGGTGCCCGACCCCTTTGCTATGTACACAGGCAAAGTGACTCTGTTTCCTGATTTGTTAAAAGTTGTTCCTGAAAACACTTCTGCAACATCTGCTGCAAAGCAGCAGTATAATATTGCTTCACACTGCACTACAGGGAGACTCAAGAAAAACTGGTGCCACGAACAAACACCAGGCAACCACTCAGCCACCAAGAACACCAGTGTAATGATGTATAAATGACATCATAATGTTAGATGAAATGGAATGTCAAAACTGGGGGAATGTTCAGGGGACATTCAAGAGATGCACAGGGATGAATGTGGATGCTGACTTACAAGCTCCATTAAAGACATATCTTTGGATTATATTTTTTGTCTCTGGATTTATATTACTGTCCTTGGATAATATTTTAGAACCAGCCGCAAGCACCACCAACTCATTCAAACCGCCAAAAGGACCTCCTTCAAGGAACGCATCGACAACAACGAGCACTCCTGCAAAGAGATCTTCAACATTGTGAAGGAACTTGTCAACCTCAGCTCCAGCTCCAACGACATCCCACCGTCACCAGACCTCTGCGACTCCCTAGCCACCTTCTTCCACCGCAAGATCGCAGACATCCACAACAGCTTCAACATCCAGACCCCCCACAGACACCCACACCTCACACTCACCACCCCCCAGCCACAACGGCCTCCTACTCTCCTGGAACCGCATCAATGACGACGACACCATCAAAATCATGAAAATCATCCACTCTGGCTCACCATCCGACCCCTGCTGTCACCACATCTGCAATAAAGCGAGCTCCATCATCGCATCCTAACTCCGGAATATCGTCAACAACTCCTTAGAAACCGCCACCTTCCCAGAGAGCTGGAAACACGCTGAGATCAACGCCCTACTCAAGAAACCCAAGGCGGATCCAAAGGACCTCAAGAACTTCCAGCCCAACTCCCTGCTCCCATTCCCGCCGAAAGTCATCAAGAAGATTGCTAAGAGGCAACTGACCCGCTTCCTCGAAGAGAACAACACCCTGCACTCATCCCAATCCGGATTCCGCAGCAACCACAGCACCAAAACCAACCATGCTGGACAACTGCAAAACCGTGGCCCTCATCCTCCTAGACCTCTCGGCCGCCTTTGACACTGTCTGCCACCACACCCTACGCACACGCCTTCACGACGCAGGGATCCGAGACAAGGCCTTGGACTGGATCACCTCCTTCTTCACCGGCAGAGTCCGCCTCCCTCTATTCTGATCCAAAGCCACCAAGATCACCTGTGGCGTCCCCCAAGGATCATCACTCAGCCCAACTCTGTTTAACGTCTACATGGCACCGCTCGCCAACATTGTCCAATCACACGACCTAAAATCCTCTCCTATGCTGATGACACCGAGCAGATCCTCTCCCTCACCAAAAACCCCACCAGAGCCAAACCCAACCTCCGCAAAGGAATGAAGGCCGTCGCTGAATGGATGAAGAACAGTCGCCTTAAGCTGAACTCCGACAAGACAGAGGTCCTCATCCTTGGCTCCACCCCCTCTGCCTGAGACGACTCCTGGTGGCCGGCCACGCTAGAAGATGCTCACATTCCCAACAACCACACACGCAACCTGGGGTTCATCCTGGACTCATCACTGTAAATGACCCAGCAAGTCAACGCCGTCTCCTCCTCCTGCTTTAACACCGTACGCATACTTCGCAAGATCTACAGATGGATCCCCACCGGAACCAGAAAGATGGTCACCCATGCCCTCGTCAGCAACAGGCTGGACTACGGCAAAACACTCTATGCGGGAATCATGGCCAAACTCCAGAAAAGACTCCAACGCATACAGAACGCCTCAGCTCGCCTCATCCTCGACATCCCCCGCCACAGCCACATCACTGCTCACCTGAGAGACCTGCACTGGCTCCCAGTCAACAAGAGGATCACTTACAAGCTCCTTACCCATGCACACAAAGCACTCCACAATGCCGGACCATCATATCTCAACAAACGACTCACCTTCTACACCCCGAACCGCCAGCTTTGCTCCGTCGACCTCGCCCTCGCTACGTTACACGCATCCACCGAACAACCGCCAGCAGCAGATCATTCTCCCACCTCGCAGCCAAGATATGGAACACCCTCCCCATCCACTTGCGACAGACCTTCAGGAGACTTCTCAAGACTGGCTGTTCGAGCAGTAGCAGCACAACCCACCCCCCACCCTCTCAGCGCCTTGAGACCCTCACGGGTGAGTAGTGCACTTTACAAATGATTGATTGATTGATTGAGGTTGGCTCACCATTCAGATCTTTCCCATTGGCCTGCAATTTAAGCAGGCTCCTTTTGAGACTAGATTTGATTCCTTGAGCCAGCCTTGATATCACCCTTACTGCAACTTAATCAAAACCCTTTAGGAGTGTCTGCATCTAATAAATTCACCTATTTGTTCACCAACCTAAAAACAACAACAAAAAAATTGTGTTTTTCCAGGATGGAAATGTAAGTGACCATTAAAATGGTGATACAGTTCATGTACATGTACACACGTGTAGATTCTTTTGACCATGGACGGTTTGCACTGGCGCAGAAGGCCAAAAGGCTTCTCTGAAGGAGCACAAGAATTAGAGGCACAAGGAGTAGACTCTCTCAGTAAGAATGATGCGGGGGCTGCTTTCTATATCCCCAATAGCATACTTAGCATCTGACACTTGTGAATGCATTTTTTTATGGGTTCACAGATCCGAGTGCATGTAGGCAATGCCCCGGATCCACATTGTGATCCAAGCCCCTGTCAGTCAAAGGCTAAGGAGAGGAAGGTAGATAGATGCCCTAAGGGCAAGAGTGAGCCAGGGAGGGTCCCCACGCTTGCCCCCTCACTGGGGTATACAATTAAAAACTTCTTGTACTGACTCTCAGGTCCTGGCCCACCCCCAAGGGCAAATGGTGTAAACAATGACAGAGCCCCACACGCTCAGTCTGTAAAAAGAGGTCAAAGGTCACCATTCTTTAAGATACCATAACTGGAGCCCCTTTCGACTGATTTTAATGATCCTGGTCTAATTGTATTCCTGGTTGGCAAGTACTAGCCACCATGGACAGTTACAGCAGACCTCCTCATTTCCAAAGCAGTGTAGTCTTAAGAGAGCTGGTGCTCCTGGCTCTCTGCACCAGCCTTTCTCCTGGTCTTTGTCTCTGGTCTTTCCCCCAACTGGTCCTAAGGAGATTTAAGGGGGGCAGTCACAGTGGTCCTTGGGGAGAGTTGCTTGTCCTGGGATCAACTGGGCAGAGTCCTTAGTAGGCGTCCGGGTCTTTATTCCTTCCAGTTGTCCATGGCAACCCCAGGGTCCTGCAGTGAAGCACAGAGAAATCACCAAGCAAGAGAGATAGTTTACTCCTTGTGCAAGTGTTTTTAAAGGGTAGAGGAAGGTTCCAGAAGCCAGGCACCCCTGGCTAATCCCAGGATGCCACGCACCTCTCCACCTCTGTCCCAACCCTCCTGCACTGTATGCTGGGACAGTTCCAGATGGCATCATCCAGGAGTCACTAGTCACATCTCTTCTGGTGACCTCAGCTCTGCCCCTCACTGACATCACTGCCAGGGCCTTTCTCACTTAAATTTCAAAAAAAGGGAGCCCCCTCCTGTGTTGGCTCCAGAGGTCTGGGCTCCTTCCTTTGTTGAGTGGGCTTGGTCAGGGCC
This sequence comes from Lissotriton helveticus, assembly GCF_964261635.1. NCBI lineage: Eukaryota > Metazoa > Chordata > Amphibia > Caudata > Salamandridae > Lissotriton > Lissotriton helveticus. Next base: position 654,329,923 of record NC_136067.1, read on the forward strand.
ATCCCTGGCACAGTGTGACATCTTTTTGAGTAATGCAGATCATTCCACCCCACCCCTCTCCTCCTCAGGAGCTGGGTGAAGCGCTGTTAATTGCTCCTTTTGAGTGGGGAGGACTTTGTTCCTGCTGCTGGAGCGAAATGTAATTAATCTGCAGAGCAGGTGACAAAAGGCCTGGATTCTGTTCCCGACCTGAGCCAGAGAAATATGCCAACTCTGGATTATTCATTAATTGTGCTGATATCTTTTAGAACTTGCAGAATTGATTTTCCCTGCACAGTTCAAACCCCATTTCTATATGTCACTGGTCTCTGTTGGTCAAAGGGAAGTGAAACAGCACTCTAAGGTAGTATTCTCCCTATGTGTATAATAAAGTGTCATTACAGCCAAAACAGTAAATCACACTGGATTTCCCTATTGGTGTACAATAACATTATGAGACCTACACCAGGTCAATACCTAATCCTGCAGAGCCCCCTGCACCAGGCTACATGTGTGCAGTTACTGGGCTTTGCACAACAGTAGTCTCCCATGCAAAGCCCGTACACGTGTGTCCTTGGTGCGTCACTGCAGCCTTATCATAAAAGAAGAACACTGGAGGTAAACACGCACAGTCCATTTGCCATGTGATTACCGTGGGCGAGACACGTGCAGTGAGATTTAACCTACAGTAAAAATTCTCAAACTGGGCGTTCCACAAAGAAAATAAATTAAGGTGTACTGAATGGACAGAACCCAGTTGCAACAACCAGACACTTCTTTTATGGAACACTTGTAATTAAACCTTCAAGCAAACAACAACACCACCATGAATCCTGATCCTCTTAGATCTCTCCGCAGCTTTTGACACGATATCTCATCAGCGGCTTGCGGAGAGACTGATTGAGTGTGGCATCGGGGGCATAGCCTTACAGTGGCTGAGGAATTTCTTAATGGACAGATGGCAATCCACTACACTTGGACCATTCGTCTCAAAAAAATAATTCCTGTTGGACAAAAGGGTGCCTCAGGGCTCTTGTCTTAGCCCCACCCTCTTTAATATATACTTGGCCCCCCTGGCCAAGATAGTCCAATCTTTCGGCATCGAGATAATCTCGTACGCCGATGACACGCAGCTACTATTTTCAATAGGCAAAAATATTACTGACGAGAAACTACGCTTCTCAGGCGGTATGCTAGCAATCGCGAACTGGATGAAGGAGCGGTATCTGCAGCTCAACCCGGAAAAAACGGAGCTTATGCTCTTAGGCAAGGATGCCCACTTCTGGACTCCTGACTGGTGTCCCCCCCAATTGGGTGATGCACCAATGCCGTCCTCTTCAGTGAAAAGCCTGGGGATCCAGCTGGATGTTATGCTTAACATGAAAGATAATGTAAAAAATATCGCAGGATCATGTTACTATAACCTGCGCCTACTACGTAGAATCATTCCCTATCTACCATTGGAACACAGTAGAACTGTAGTACAGGCAATGGTAGTGAGCAGGTTAGATTACGGAAACGCCCTGTTGGCTGAAGTAGGCATTACCACTCTGGCAAAATTGCAGGTAATACAGAACACCGCCGCCAGAATGGTTCTAAATTGTCCCCCTGGAAACCCATCCCTCCCACTGCTCAGACAACTGCACTGGCTTCCGGTGCAAAAAAGATCTCTGTTTAAAATATGCTGTATCTCCTTTAAAGCTCTTATAGGGGAGGGGCCATCCTACCTCCAAAACAAACTTTCTAAAAAATCCCATGAATGCAATTTAAGATCGAGGGGCATATTACCAACAATTAGCGATATTTATCGCTAAATGCGCTTAGCGACTTTTTTTTATCGCTGCCTATCGCTGGATATTTTAGAGGAGAAAACATGCTATTAGCAACGTTTTTCTCCATTGCGGCTAAAATATCCAGCGATAGCGGCATAATGCGAGAATATCACTGAGAATACAGTGATATTCTCGCATTAGCGACGAAATGCTCTTAGCCATGTTATCCACCTCCCATTGGATAACATGGCTAAGAACTGGTCAGAGCAGGCGTTAGTTTTTGGCGATAGCGGGAATATTTCCATCGCTACGCCAGCCTTGTTAATAGGCGATGCCGACGTTATCGTCGCTACCGGGTTGGGTACGCCCACTTTGCATGTCATTAGCGATAAATATCGCTGACATGCAAAGCGGGCCCCAAACCGCTCGCTATCGCCTTCAATCTGTCGCTAACTGCTGTTAGCGACAGCTTGATAATAGGGCGATCGGATTTTCACTGCTTAGCGGGCGAAAACGGCCGCTAAACCGGCGAAAATTGCATATCGCCCCCCCTTGACAATATGCCCCCTAATGCCTTAGCTCTCTTGAAGATCCCTCGTATTCGGTTAACCCGCACAGGTGCAGAGCTTTCTCGTATATAGCCCCCAAATAATGGAATTCACTACCAGTGGCCCTGCGAAAATCTAGCACCTATATGTCTTTCAGAAAACAATTAAAAACATTCTTGTTCTAAGCCTGCTTCTTCATAATATAGCTCTTTCTCTATTCCCCTCTCTGAATTCCCATTGGTAAAGCGCTGAGATGCCCCCGGGTGAGTCGTGCGCAATATAAAAAGTCATAACATAACATAACATAACATAACATGAAGTGCACCCTAACCTACAAACCACCCAGTCTGCAAGACAACTTCATTTCAGAATTCATTGCCGCCACTCACCATCATCTCCAAGGACTTCCTTCTCCTCAGTTACTTCACCTTCCACCTGGAAGACCGCTCCAGCCACTACTCCACCGACCTCCTCAAGAGTCTACACAATGTAGGAGTTTCTCAGCTTGCCACAGACCCTAGACACAACAAGGACACACTTTAGATGGGTTCTTCGCCTCTGGCAACTGCATCAGCTACTGCTCCGCCTCTGCTCTCACATGGACCGACAACTGCATTATCCATTTTAATATTTCCACAACTCAAGTCAAAGCTCCCATAAACACCAATGAACCCAGTCAGAACTGGAGCAAAATAATGGAATCAGACTTGTGCTACGCTTTCAAAGGTAGCCAACCTAACACAACCAACAACATAGCCAAAGACATCTCCAACTACAACTAATGGATCTCCCACTCTGCCGATGCTCTTCAAAACTCACAAACATTGCACAACTAAGAACTGGGCCTCTTAATACATGGAAAACTCGAGGGCTCTAAAAGATTCTGCAAGCAGTTGGAAAGGAAGTGGAGAACCAACCATAATGCTGATGCTAGATCAACCTACAATGTCACCATCAGGCACTACCACCACGTCCTAAAAGATACCAAGGGAAGAACCTTCATGGATAGGACCAAGGCCAGTTCTAACACCAGCAAAGGGATATTTGTCAAGATCAAGGAATTCACTACCTCTAACGCCTCAATCAACTCCATCACCCCCTTACAGGAACTCTGTGACAACCTTTCAAAATTCCTCTAACAATACATTTGAAAAAATGTACATTAACTTCAAAAAGCGACAGAACCCAGACCATATCAGAAAACTACACACCCACCACTCTGACAGAAATCTAACGAACTGGAGAAAACTCACTGAGGAAGACACCACCTCAGTCATGAAGACCGTCCACTCTGGGGCACAGAGAGCCAAGGCCACACCATATCTACAACCTAGGTGAACCTGTGAGCAGCAAATTCCTCACCCAGATCATCAACTCCTCCATCGAGTCTGCAAATTTACCAGAGGAATGGAAGCATGCTACTGTCACAACCCTCCTAAAAAAACATCAGCTGACCTAAAGGAACTAAGCAACTTCAGACCCATCTCCGTACCCAGCGAAGGTGATTGAGAAAGCAATCAACCAGCAACTCACCAACAATCTGGATCTCCACAATCTTCTGAACCATGCCCAATCCAGATTCTGCAGCAATCACAACACACAAAGATACACAGCACTTATTGCCACCATAGATGAGATCCGCATCCTCCTAGACTGAGGAGAAACTGCTACCCTCATACTGCTGGACCTCTCAGCAGCATTTAACATCATGCCACACTCCAACCTCATTAAGCATGGGCGTAAAATCCGTTCCGCTCGCGGAATTTGCGGATATTCGGTAAATTCGCAATCCGCGAACTCTAGCGAATTTGCCGAAAATCCGTCAATTCGCACGCGGCGGATTTTTTTGCTTGGTGATACAATATTGCGGTGCGCGGCGTGGCGCACGGCGTTCACTTTCCATCATTCAGCCTTTGCCGAGTTGTTTTTCTCGATATTTTGCAAGTGCTGCGCCATTTTGGATCTTGCTGCGGGATCCCGCGGGAGTTGGCGCCCGCGAATACGTAATCGCGGCTTGCCACCTTACCTTGCACAGCACGCATCGCGAGAGTTCGCAATTGCGAACACGCAGGTGCGGCGGGCAGGAACAATCTCGCACTCGCGAAATAGAGATTTTGCAATTCTGCACAAGAAATCCACCAGCAAACAGCATAAACCTTCAGAAAATGATGATTTTTTATCAGAATCACTCCTCAGGTTGACATTTGCCTGCACTTTTTTGTTGCAAGGAGTCCATTTTTTTGGGGGGGGGGGGGGAGAGGAAGGAAGTGCCCCACAGTCTCCAACTTCCTGTTCCTGTCCAGCAGGCTCCTCCCAGTGCTTTCTTCATGTGCTGGTCACTTTCATTTGGACCTTGACCTGGAAGGATTACTTTTTGTGGGTGCTGCTGGATATTTGGTTTTGAGGCCTTTTTGACTTTCTTTGGATCACTTTTGGATTAGAAATCAACTTTCACAAGTAAGTTTGTTGGGGCATTACAGTTGCTGCAACTACAATTTTGGAACTTTTTCAGAACATTAAATAAAATATATTGTGGGTAGCCACAGTATCCAGTAGGACCAGGGTTGGTTATGGGTGCATGCATTATACAACTGTTTTGTTGAATTTAAACATCATTGAGGCCATGGATGGGCTGGGATTGTGCTTAATTTAGTGTTTTTTGTCGATTTTTTGGGGCTGCTGTTGGGGCCTTTTGCCCAGGGGTAGTGAGTGGTGCATGGACTCAGTCTGATTGTGGGGTCTCACTCTCTTTAATGTAAACATCCTGGATGGCATTGGATTGTGGTGATTTTTGTGTGTTTTTCCTTTTTTTGGGGGTGCTACTGTTGATTTGGACTGGCCATGTGGGTGGTGGTGGTGGCCATCTTGAGTGCTGGTACAGGCAACATGTGCTTGGGGTGCAAGGGGCCATTTTGAAGAGAGGCAGTGTCTGAGGCCTGCACTTATTTTGCCTAGCTTTCATCCATTATGCCCAGGGGTAGTGAGTGGTGCATGGGCCTAGTCTTTCTGTGGGGTGTCTTCTTGGATTTAAACACCATTAAGGCCATTGATGGGCTGGGATTGTGCTGAATTTTGTGTTTTTTGTGTGTTTTTCCTTTTTTTGGGGGTGCTACTGTTGATTTGGACTGGCCATGTGGGTGGTGGTGGTGGCCATCTTGAGTTCTGGTACAGGCAACATGTGCTTGGGGTGCAAGGGGCCATTTTGAAGAGAGGCAGTGTCTGAGGCCTGCACTTATTTTGCCTAGCTTTCATCCATTATGCCCAGGGGTAGTGAGTGGTGCATGGGCCTAGTCTTTCTGTGGGGTGTCTTCTTGGATTTAAACACCATTAAGGCCATTGATGGGCTGGGATTGTGCTGAATTTTGTGTTTTTTGTCGTTTTTTTGGGGCTGCTGTTGGGGCCTTTTGCCCAGGGGTAGTGAGTGGTGCATGGACTGAGTCTGCCTGTGGGGTCTCACTCTCTTTAATGTAAACATCCTGGATGGCATTGGATTGTGGTGATTTTTGTGTGTTTTTCCTTTTTTTGGGGGTGCTACTGTTGATTTGGACTGGCCATGTGGGTGGTGGTGGTGGCCATCTTGAGTGCTGGTACAGGCAACATGTGCTTGGGGTGCAAGGGGCCATTTTGAGGAGAGGCAGTGTGTGAGGCCTGCACTTATTTTGCCTAGCTTTCATCCATTATGCCCAGGGGTAGTGAATGGTGCATGGGCCTAGTCTTTCTGTGGGGTGTCTTCTTGGATTTAAACACCATTGAGGCCATGGATGGGCTGGGATTGTGCTGAATTTTGTGTTTTTTGTCGTTTTTTTGGGGCTGCTGTTGGGGCCTTTTGCCCAGGGGTAGTGAGTGGTGCATGGACTGAGTCTGCCTGTGGGGTCTCACTCTCTTTAATGTAAACATCCTGGATGGCATTGGATTGTGGTGATTTTTGTGTGTTTTTCCTTTTTTTGGGGGTGCTACTGTTGATTTGGACTGGCCATGTGGGTGGTGGTGGTGGCCATCTTGAGTTCTGGTACAGGCAACATGTGCTTGGGGTGCAAGGGGCCATTTTGAAGAGAGGCAGTGTCTGAGGCCTGCACTTATTTTGCCTAGCTTTCATCCATTATGCACAGGGGTAGTGAGTGCTGCATGGGCCTAGTCTTTCTGTGGGGTGTCTTCTTGGATTTAAACACCATTGAGGCCATGGATGGGCTGGGATTGTGCTGAATTTTGTGTTTTTTGTCGTTTTTTTGGGGCTGCTGTTGGGGCCTTTTGCCCAGGGGTAGTGAGTGGTGCATGGACTGAGTCTGCCTGTGGGGTCTCACTCTCTTTAATGTAAACATCCTGGATGGCATTGGATTGTGGTGATTTTTGTGTGTTTTTCCTTTTTTTGGGGGTGCTACTGTTGATTTGGACTGGCCATGTGGGTGGTGGTGGTGGCCATCTTGAGTGCTGGTACAGGCAACATGTGCTTGGGGTGCAAGGGGCCATTTTGAAGAGAGGCAGTGTCTGAGGCCTGCACTTATTTTGCCTAGCTTTCATCCATTATGCCCAGGGGTAGTGAGTGGTGCATGGGCCTAGTCTTTCTGTGGGGTGTCTTCTTGGATTTAAACACCATTGAGGCCATGGATGGGCTGGGATTGTGCTGAATTTTGTGGTTTTTGTCGTTTTTTTGGGGCTGCTGTTGGGGCCTTTTGCCCAGGGGTAGTGAGTGGTGCATGGACTGAGTCTGCCTGTGGGGTCTCACTCTCTTTAATGTAAACATCCTGGATGGCATTGGATTGTGGTGATTTTTGTGTGTTTTTCCTTTTTTTGGGGGTGCTACTGTTGATTTGGACTGGCCATGTGGGTGGTGGTGGTGGCCATCTTGAGTGCTGGTATAGGCAACATGTGCTTGGGGTGCAAGGGGCCATTTTGAAGAGAGGCAGTGTCTGAGGCCTGCACTTATTTTGCCTAGCTTTCATCCATTATGCCCAGGGGTAGTGAGTGGTGTATGGGCCTAGTCTTTCTGTGGGGTGTCTTCTTGGATTTAAACACCATTGAGGCCATGGATGGGCTGGGATTGTGCTGAATTTTGTGTTTTTTGTCGTTTGTTTGGGGCTGCTGTTGGGGCCTTTTGCCCAGGGGTAGTGAGTGGTGCATGGGCCTAGTCTTTCTGTGGGGTGTCTTCTTGGATTTAAACACCATTGAGGCCATGGATGGGCTGGGATTGTGCTGAATTTTGTGTTTTTTGTCGTTTTTTTGGGGCTGCTGGTGGGGCCTTTTGGCCAGGGGTAGTGAGTGGTGCATGGGCCTAGTCTTTCTGTGGGTTGTCTTCTTGAATTTAAACACCATTCAGGCCATGGATGGGCTGGGATTGTGCTGATTTTTGTGTGTTTTTTCGACTTTTTGGGGTGTATAACTGATGTTCCTCTGTCTTCCATTGCTTGTAGATGCACAAGAGAACCACCAGTGCCAGGAAGAAGTCCTGCTGCGGTGTGTGCAGCACAATGTCACGTGTGGCCACAGACAACTCTGCAACTTGTGCAACTGCGGCCTGCTGTTCAGAGTGACATCTGAAGAAGATGGCCCCCAAAAAAGTTACCCATAGCTCCTCTAGCAAGAAAGTTGCCAATAAGGAGCAGAAGAAGCAAGTGGCGCCACTTGCCAAGGAGACTGGTGTGATGACGACCGCCACATTTTTTGGGGAAAAAAAAGTACGCCTGCTGCAGCAGCGGGGTCTGCTGGGGACCAAGCTGGGAGCAGCACCTCCGCTCCATTGGGCTCAGTGCCACCACCACCACGCCAACTTAGGTCCAAGCCCTTCAGTGCTTCAGAGACAGCCAGTATAGTTCTTCAATCACCATCGACCAGTGATGTTGGCTCATCGCAAGAAAGCAGCAGCAATGTCCCTCAATCAACACAGGTTGTTGTAGCTCATCTGACGAGTGTTGAACAACCACAGCCGCAACAACAATCACATGTGCAAGTACAAGCCCAAGTACATGTGGAAGGAGAGGCGGCGCAAGGAGAGGAGCAAGCAGAGGTGCATGGAGGGGCACAACAAGTGGCCACAATAGTTGTTCCTCCAGAAGTAGGGGCACATCTGGAAATCGACAATCAAGCCGAGGTATCATTCGAGGAAGCCACTCCTCCTGATGATCATTCATTGTCGTCCACATCCCGAGCAAGGAAAAGATCAAGGGTGTTGGTGTACATCTTCTTCAAGCCCACCTCCTTCTGATGATCTGGATCTTACTTGGGAACCAGCACCACTGCCGTCTGAGAGTGAGGTTGAGGAGGCACACCATGATCTGACAAAGGTAGCTAAGCGTAAAAGGAAGGTCGTCGAAACTCTCAAAGTTATGGAGTGTGATGACGCTCAACAAGAAGTGGCGTATACTCCTGCTGCTGAAGACTCTCACGACGACGACGCAGTCATCATCACTAACGTCACTGAAGCCCCAGCGGGCATGCAGCAAACAGACATTTTGACCCTAGCCCGACAGGCTGCTGAGCGTGATGATGAAGTCGACGAGGAGGCAATGGGAACACCAGAATCATTGATGTTAACTAGTACACCACAACGTACCGCTTCCATATTTCTTACTCTCCAGAAGGGACCTCCATCTACCTCGACCTCAATTAGTGGTGGTGAAAGTGCACAACATAGTAAAGTTCAGCAATACACATCCTCCACTTCATCTGGCATTAGCAGCACGGCCACCACCAGTATCGCCTCCTCCGGCCCCCACAGACGTTTCAAGTCCGCAGTTTGGGACTTCTTTAGTGTTTCCACAAAAAGGGAAAACATAGCCATTTGTAGCATTTGTAAGCTTGCAGTTAGTCGTGGTAAGCTTGGTACCAACTATGGGACTGGAGGCCAGAGAGGTCATCTTGAGAGACAGCACGCTGTCCAATGGTTTGCGCACCTAAAGCAGATCAAGGAAGCCCAAATTGCAAGTCGAGAAAACGTTGATGTTCCATCTGATGATGACGAGGAGGAAGAAGTGTCACACACTTCACTTACACCCAGTACCCCTGGGAGCCACACTAAGAGTGTGGGACAGAGTGAGACACCAATGCGCAAAAGTTCATCAGCAAGCGTAACTGGGTCGAAGAAGTTATCATCGTCCCGTAAAATGGTCCAGGGCAACGTTAAAACAATGTTGTTTTCAGATGCGCCATATGACCGCAACCACCTAATGGTGCGTCTGTATAACACTAAGCTGGCTAAAATGCTAGCGCTGGATCTTCTCCCTTTTTCTTTTGTCGAAGGGGTTGGTTTTCTCGAATTAGTGGCAGTGCTCTGCCCTAAATGGAAGGTTCCTAGCCGGTACTATTTTGCCCGAGTTGCGGTTCCAGCACTACATGAAGATGTGCTGGAGGTGATTGGGGCAGCTTTGCAGAAGAGTGCTGTTCACACTATACATCTCACAACAGACATGTGGACCAGTGGCGCAGGCACTGATTACATGTGCATCACTGCACACTGGGTCTCTTTTTCAGGGGTTAAAGCAAAGCTAAACGCAGGTGCTGACCTGGACCAAGTTTTTAAAGCTGCTCGGAAACATGCAACACTAGCCATGTTTGGCTTGGAGAAACGTCATACAGCAGAAAACATTTTGAATGAGTTCAACACAAAGGTCTTTCACTGGCTGTCTCCAAAAAAACGCGGCATTGGTTATGTTTCCACGGATAATGGCGCCAATGTAGTTAAGGCCATGGAACTGGGTGACTATTTCAGAGTGCCGTGTTTGGGGCACTGTATAAACCTGGTTGTTAAAAAATTCTTGGAGAAAGAAAGTCCAGCATGCCAGTTAGTGGTCACCTGCCGAAAAATGTGCAACCATTTCAGCCATTCTTTTAGGGCCCGGAAGCATCTGAGGAGCCTGCTACATGAACGTCGAATGCCAGTGAAAGCACTCATCCAGGAGGTGCCAACACGTTGGAACTCAACCTTCTACATGCTTGAGCGTCTGTATGAGCAGTTTACGGTACTCGATCAGTATTTCTTAACAATGGGTACAGCTGTGAAGGAGGACCTGAGGTTAAATGCGGTGCAATGGGAGCTAGTTAAAAGCCTGAAAGACATGCTTCGTCCTTTTGAGTTCTTCACGCGTGCAGTCAGCAGGGAGGACTGTAATTTGGGAAAAGCTATCCCATTGTTGCGCATGCTGGAGCACAAACTGAAGGCGGTGTCTTCAAAGTTTCAAAACGATGAAGAAAAGCAAGACGCTTTTCTTTTGGCGGAGAAATTATTAGAGCATCTACGTGGCGATGAACGTCTTCAAAAGATCCACTCAGAACAGCATTACATTTGTGCTACTATTCTGCATCCACGCTACAAAAAGGCGCTGGCAGGCTCTGCATTATTTCCTTTTAGTGATGAAGATGCTACAAAGTACAAACGTTGGCTAGCCTGGTCAGCCATCAGGTTTGAAAAAGAACGGAAGCAAATTGAAGGAAAAGGCAGTACATCAGCATCAGCAGGCCATCCCCAGTCAGAAGACTCCACTTCTGCACCTGTGGCTGTGGCACAAGTGACCTCTCAGCCGTTAAAGACACCGACAACCGCATCATCTGCACCAGACACAACAGAAATATTGGGTGATGAAGACGATTGGCTAGCTGAGATTGGTTATGGTTCTGAAAAGGTCTGAGCGAAAATTCAGCAAAGTGGAGGAAACGTGGAGAACTTTGAGTCGATGGTGCAGGACTATCCGAATGACTCAACAGAGGTCTATGTTAATGCTGACCCATTGGCGTAATGGCATGGGAAAAAAGAATTGTGGCCAGAGATCTCCCGCCTGGCTATACATTACTTGTCTTGCCCACTTGCAAGTGTGTCTTCTGAACGGGTTTTCAGTGCTGCTGGTGGCATTGTAACTTGCAAACGGACCCGCCTCTCGCCCAAAAATGTGGAGATATTGACAATGATCAAGATGAATGAGCACCTCATACCACCAGATTTTAAAGTACCAGATCGCACGACGCAAGAAGACGAGGAGGACAGCAACTTAGATGAGGGAATTTCTTCTGCGTTAGGTGACACTGACCTATTCCTGCCTGATCATTTCGCAGAGTATGAGGACGAACTCTTCTTCCCTGACACCGAGGCCTGAAAATGAGCCAATGAATTCAGACATTTTCTTTTTCGTACTTATTGACTTTTATTCCTGTGTTTCTGTCTTTCTTTGTTTTGCACAAGTTAATATAATTAAAACTTTAATCATCTGTACTTTTGCTTTTTGGCTGTTTGGGGGTCTTCTACTTGTTTTCGCCTGGGTTGACGGCTCTGGGGCCATTGCTGGGAAGGTCTAATACCGGATAAAACTGCTTTTAACAACATCCATGATGAAAAAGGTTTTGCATTTTCTGACATTTTGCTCAATGTAGCGTTTTCGGGGGCCTGTTCGGGGGCCTTCCTGGTGTTTGTGGGTGGGTTTCCGGGTCTGGGAGCACTACTGGGTATGGATAGTTTAGATAGCAAGAGGTTTGAAGGAAATCCATGGAGGCAGAGGGGAGTTAGGGCCTAGCTGCAGAGCGCGCGCGGAGTGATTTGGCAAATTTTCACAAAAGTGACAAAGTCCACATTTTTGTACTTTTGCTTTTTGGCAGTTTGGGGGTCTTCTACTTGTTTTCGCCTGGGTTGACGGCTCTGGGGCCATTGCTGGGAAGGTCTAATACCGGAGAAAACTGCTTTTAACAACATCCATGATGAAAAAGGTTTTGGTACTTTTTGTAACTTAGGGTTCGTTAGGGTTAGCCCTAGCAGCAGGATTGCATGTGTTTCGGGGTGTTCTTGGTTTTTGCAACTGAGTTCTGGGGTTTTAGAGCACTCGTGGGAATGTGTAATTTTTGTTGCAAGCGACTTGAAGAAAATCCATGGTGGGAAAGGGGGGATCACTTACTCTGTGAGAGGCACTTAGTGTTCAAAAGATTTAGCCATGTACCCAAAGATTTCTTTATCTTCAATTCTTGTTTGTCAATGCTGTGCTTTTTTTTTCTCTCAACAAAACCTACCCAAAAAGAAACCCCCATTCCCATCCATTTTCAAAACCCTAACCGTCTCCCCCCGGGCTGTGTGGTTTTGCTTGATGTGTGACTAAATGACATCAATAATTCCACACACTTGCTGGGGGGGATAAGGTCATAGCAACAGGCTGGTGAAGGAATCCGAGGATATATTCTAGACTTACTCAGCTAGCTTCAGTACTATTTCTTGTAGTAGTAGCCAATGTCAAAGAAATTCAACACAAGTACTAGTTATACTTTCTACTTTACCATTCGTTAGGCTCTGTGTGGCACTGTTCTAGTGAACTGTCACCTCCTATATTCTCTATCATACCGTTGTAATGCTATAGTAAGGACAAACCAGGTTTCATTTTCTTTTTTTCCATATGCATGCAACTGCCACTGTGTCACACCACTAGTACCACCGCAATGAGGACATTTAATCCGCCCAGGATTGCCAACCTTAATTGCCATTTCCTGTGGAGCCAGCCCAGGGACTAGCCCTACTTTCAAACACAAATTACAGGTAAGATAAGCGTTTGGTGGGAGGTAGTATAATGGAGTATTAGGAATAGACGAGAGATTGACGGTAGTACTACTAAAGTCCTAGGACTCCTCAGAAAAACAAACTTACTGTTAAACCCCCACCCACCAGACTCAAAAGCAGTAAAAAACAGGTATGGTCAGATAAAGTTTCAAAAAGTATATTTTAGTAGCCCTAACAAAATAATCTCCCGCAAGACCCTCCCTAACCCCAACGATTGTCTTTCAAAAGTCCCACAACCCAACTCCCAATTCCCACCCCCCAAAAGTCTCTAAAAAAGGGGCAAGGGACACTACACTACGAGAGGGTGCTGTTGACTTTAGCGGCCAGGGCATCATACTCCTTGGGGAGGGTGGCATGGTCGAAGCGGAGGCCCTCCACCAAGTTCTTGTAGGTATGGACCTCCTGCTCCAGGTAGGACACTCTTAGGGATAAGCGGCGCTGGCGTGCCTTGCAACTCATGTGGGGGGCAGCTGGTGTCTTTGCTGCTCGGCGGTGGCGGTTGGCTTTGGTAGCCCGGCTCTGTACCGCTGGAGCACTGCGCTGGCTGGCAGCCCGTGGGGGCACGGAGGAGGATGCAGCTGTCCCAGTAGATGTTGTTTTTGTCGTACCGGTTGACTGCGTGTCCTCCTCCTCCAGGGCCACCAGCCGCCGATATTCGGCGACAGTGGCATCCAGCCTCCGTTGCCGGGCCACTCGAGCCTGCTCCCTCCGTGATGGTCTAGTTGATTTGGAAGGAGCAACTATATGAAGAAAGAAAGAAATAGTCTGTAACCAATGCTCCTTAAGATTAATAACACAAAGTGATTGAGCACAAAGTTGTGTCACAGCACAAGTAGCAAATTGAAAGCACAGTACATAACTATTGAGGACAGTATCTATCTAACCTCCCACTTCTTCATCCTTGCTCTAACATTAGTGGGAGTTTAAGGAACTAATTCTACGAGCACTATGGACTTCCATTACAGTCGACTATGACAGTCCACCAGTCTTATTCTTCTTCTTCTCACTTGTTTAGGAAAATTGGTACGTTATCTTATGCAAGCCGGCATAATGCCAGCGCAGTGAACTTGCACCCGAGAAAAACAGACGCACACCATGATGAGTGAGACAGACTTGCGTTACTGTACCGGTCCAGTACATGCAGGTGGTGAAGCTCTTCCTTTTCTATTACGGGTGGCACTGAGAATACTCTGTTACAAGGGCTACTGCTTAATTAATTTAGCTTTCACCCTACAGTGCAAATGAGTACTAGAAAAGGAAAATGAAGAAGCTAAATAATTTGATTATCTATCACTTCACATGGGATGTATTTGATGACATATGGGATGACTTTAGGTGCTTTGCTTATTATTGAGTGAACAGTGATACACCCACACATGAATGACGTACTACTACTAAACTAAAGTTATTAAGAGAGGTAGGGAGTGTCCACCGTAAGAACCGGATATATGCTGTGCTTGCAGTTGCAATACAAACTACTGCTACTATTCATGGTAGTATTTGGACAAAATTACAACTTCTTTTCCTTGCCTTTCCTACACTGGAACGGACGTGCAGGTGCAGTGTTACATGCTCTTCAAGGTAACACTTAGTTCCTCCAGTGACCGTCTACTCTCTCTAGATACACATATGCTATCTAAGAGTCAGATAATACCATGATCCAGGCATCCATCCATTCAAAGTATATGCGCACACATACAGTTTCTGTTTCACCCACCCAGGCTGTTCTCCTTCCACCCATCCTTGCTTCATCATTCACCCAGCCATGCACCATACCAATCCAATCCAATCCAAAAATTCTTTATTTCGGCCATATAGACCATAAAAGATACAATATAAAACACAAAAACAGATTTAAAATACATTATTAAGAAAATACATTATATAAAATTCTCTTCTCATCCAGCGAGAAGTAAGGAGTGTCATAACAGTACCAAGGTTCAAAGGGCTTTTTTCTTTCTGATTAGCCATACTGCCATTAAAAATTTGGATATAGCGAACACAATGTAACCCAAAGTGCTGGTTTTCATTACTCTGAATGCCTGGGTGTACTTTCTAAACCCCAGGTTTCTACAGAGCGGCGCTATCCAATATTTTCTAGGTCTTTGATAGGCGGGGCATACAAACATGATGTGGAGGTCATCTTCCTCATAGATGTTACAACATGGACACATTTTGTCCCCCCCCTTGGTCCATTTGTGGGTAAATGTTTTAGTGGGGAGTGACCCTAGCCTCCATTGTACAAACAATTTCCTCGCCAGGATAGGGAAAATAAAATCCATATAAGATTCAAATGCATAAGAATTTTTGGATTCCAGGAATCGCGCAGTAAGGGTGCCGCTATTTTGAGCATTCATCAGAAGTGAAAGGCTCCTGTCTTTATAGATTTTAGTCAAGGCTTTACGTGAGATCCTCTGGCAACCTCGCACGGGATCCTCCCATAGCTCCGATAGGTTCATAGTGAGCAATTCATTTTTTACAAAAGCAAGCCAGGGGATTTTGCTATTGCGGTTCAGGCTCATGACATGGATAAGGTCCTGTCTATATTGGTGCAGTTCGTTTGTGGACCAAAGCCTGTGCCAGAACTTCACTGGCCTTGACACGAGCTCCTCCGCAATAGGGGAAGACCCATGTCTAGTCTCAATGGCAAGAGTGGCGTGCCGCGTGGAAGAACTAGTAGGCGCTTTAAGAAGCTGTTTTCCACTCTTGCCAAATCCTTACCTGCTTTGTGCCCCCATAGCTCACTGCCATACATGGCCGCTGCCTTGGCTTGCGTCCTGTAGGTTTCAAGAGCCGGACTTATGGGCTTAAAGGTGGAGGTGTTGGCCACCTTCAGAATTGCACCCGAGAGCTGGGACAATTTAACCCTTGATCTTGCTATCTGACGGTCCCATGACAGATTTCCCTGTAATGTTACCCCCAGATATATGAAGGTAGAAACCCTCTCAAGGCTAACCGTACCCAGCATGGGATTTGGCCTGGCTTTGCTTGGAGGATTGAAGATCATGAACTTGGTCTTCTCTAAGTTCAGCTCCAGACCATGCTGCCGACAGAAGAGACCAAATCCATCCAGGATCCTCTGGATCCCCATAGGGGATTTGGAAAGCAGGAGGGTATCATCGGCAAACATGATTGCCGGAACCCTCCTGCCTGCCAAATGTGGGGCGTCATTGTCCTTAACGTTTTCTAGATGTGATATAACGTTATTAATGAAAAGACAGAACAGGGTCGGTGCCAGGACACATCCCTGCCTCACCACTCGACGGACAGGGAACCTGGACGAGAGGTTGCCATCCCTCCCGCACCTGACCTGCGCATAGTTGTTCTCGTGCAGCCTGGTTATAATACTGAGTAGCTGGGGAGGTACTCCTAACTTTTCCATGACCTCCCAGAGTTTCCTACGCGGAACTAGGTCAAAGGCTGACCTCAGATCCACGAAGACCATGTACAGCCTTCCCCCCTCTAACCTCACCGTCTTCCAATAAAGGAGGACGAGGCGGAAAATCTGGTCCATGGTCGACGTGTTTTTTCTAAAGCCAGCCTGCAGGGGGCTCATGATATCATTGTCCTCCACCCAGTCAAGCAGATGGTTCAGGATAAGGCGCGCAAAAAGCTTTTGGGGAACATCTATAAGGCTAATCGGCCTGTAATTGGCCGGAAGCAGGGGAGACCCTTTCTTGTATATCGGGACAATCTCTGCCCCCAACCAAGAGCAGGGGACCGCCATACCATTTTCTTTCCTTCCCAGCCACCTCGGGGACCAAGCAAACACATATCATTCTTCTTTGCCAGCCATCATTAAATTTCTCGTCCTTCCACACTTACTTACACCCTTCTTTCGCTTTTCGTTCATCCCATCCATCAAATTCATCTCAGATCTTATTGGGATTCTTCTCGCCAAAAACTTCACAGCTAAGTCGAAGTACATTTAGAGGAGGCTACTACCTGGTTGATTTATAATACACCCGTGCAGAAAGCACACTATGCAGTCTTCAATCTCAATAAGTAAGGAATATATAGCTTACCTCTTCCCTCCACCACCGTGTGAACCCTCACAGGAACG
This sequence comes from Lissotriton helveticus, assembly GCF_964261635.1. Lineage (NCBI taxonomy): Eukaryota > Metazoa > Chordata > Amphibia > Caudata > Salamandridae > Lissotriton > Lissotriton helveticus. The sequence continues at coordinate 654,346,804 of NC_136067.1, forward strand.
TCCGGCACTTGCACCGCCTCCTCCCCAGAGTCCTCGTCCAACACCACCACCTCCGCAGTGGCCCCGCCACCAGATGTTCCACCTACAAAGTACATTTAAGAATGTTAGAATACACCACTCACTACTATATAATATTAGGTCTAGGAGGAATAAAGAAATGTGAAAAAAACTAAATACAATGTAATAATTTATTGCATTATTTCGTGTCCATAGTTCTGTTTGTGCAGATTTGTCCCTGCAACAGTAGTAGAATGGATTGTCCTAGTATCCAAACCAAATGTAAAGTAGTATCTTATTCTTTCTTGGTGGTCATTCACCTTTTTATTGTTGGCAATTGTCAAAGCATAAACATTTTGAAGACTTGAAAAGACATTATGGACAATCCCAGAGGACTGCACTCAGTGCATAGAGCTATTGCTGACTAGAATGGGAGTCCAATGGAATTGCCAAATGTGCAATCTTAGTTAGCTACACAGACAGACTAATAAGAATAATCTAGTAATACCACAGGGAGTCATAGTCGAGGCAGGATAAGAATTTAGATCCAGTCTACAAGAAGATCAAAGACGATTTAGAAAAAATCGAATGAGGAACGCTAGGAAAAAATAGGCACTCTATATTAAAATTAAAACTTACTGGGGCCAGCAAAGGAGCCCTCGCCTGCCCGATCCTGGCCTGCATCCTGAACAGCACCCTCCTCCTCCTCCTGTGTCCTCTTGCCCCTGGGGGGAGCTGATGTACAACATGAAAGAAAGAAAGACCAGAAAACATGGATGATATTTGTCAACCAAATCAAACATTTCAAAATGACAATACAAAATATTTTGGCGAAATAGCAAATAGATAGACAACTATTCCACGGGATATATTGACCGATCTCATGTGGTATACTACGTTATTAGTATTGCTTGATTTGCGGACCGTTGACTTTGAAAGTTCCTATGTAACTCACTAAACAGACTACTAAAAAGGTTTACCTTGGCCTGGCAGGCAGCAGTCCGCAGCACGCGAAGTGACAGACAAAGTCCATCGTGCTTGCAGATCAGTGAATACTCAAACTATAAATCCACCGACCACCACCACCATTTCTTCTTATAGCCATGTGTCTAAAGGAAGGACTGGACTTGAGTCTGTAGGGGCTGATTTTGAAGCCCCTTGCGGCTCTTTTGCTCCATTGTTGCGTGACTTTGGTGACGCAGCAGCAGAACAAAAGAGGCGCCATGGTGCGGCGTATATTAACAAAGTGACGCATATGGGAGATGCATCACGTTGTAAAGCCCTGCGCCATCAGGGGGCGTTCCGGCGCAAGGGAGGGCGTTCCTGCGCAGGAACGAATCCTAAAAGTGGCTGAGGGAAATCTACAAGATGTCAATCAGTCACTTTTAGGACAATGATGCGTGACTCAAACCGTGCGCCTGCTTGAAGCCGACGTACGGCTTGATGCAGCATTGGGGAGATGGGGCACCCCAGAGCATTGCTGGAGCTGCGCCATCGTTGGCACGCAACTCCAGCAATGCGCCGCCTTTACGGCACAGATGCGTAAGGCTTCTGTGACGTTTTGGGACCATGGGTGGTGGTGGCATGGCGCACAATTACTGGCGCATCCCTGCTACTTTGCAGGGATGCGCCGGTAATTGAAAATATGACCCTTAGTGTCTAGCATTACGCAGTTCTTTACACTACACTCATACATAATTTCTCAGGCCAATGAAATGAACACAAAATACAAAACAAATAAGCATAGTAGCAAGGCTACTGAGAAGGAGAGCAGTGCACCTGAAATGCATAGAAGATTTTCAAATATAATTTACCTACAATGTAATCGGCAGCATTATTGCTCTTGGTAAAAAACAAACATTTGCAAATAACAGAGCCGGATAAAACAGAGTAGTGATGAAATAGCTAGAAATAGCTACTACTACTCACCAAGTCCGGGGATCTCTACGCCAAGCACGTCCAGCAAGTTGCGTTCCCGGTCCATGACATCCGTCCAGCGGTGGGTGGCCTGGTTATAAGTGCGCCGGACCCCAGAGAGTTTAAACATGGCCCGGCACACCTTCTCCCACTGCTTCCGGCGCTCCCGGATGCCGTAGCGGGTTGCGATCTTGCCGATCTTCACGACCGCGTGGGTAAGTTCGCGCGAGATTTTCCTTGCGATCACGCGCGAAATTGTACTAGCGAGCCGCATACTTTGCGAGATTACACATAGCGGCCGGAAACGGAATTACGTCACGCAAACAAGATGGCCGCGCCCATGTACGAATGCTAGGGTAACTTCGCAAACGTAGTGCTACAAGCGCCTTGCGAACACGCACAAAATCACGCGAACATACACGCCGCAAAAAAAACAAATCGTGCATTCGCTCGAATTCGCGGCTTCCGAAATTGATCTCGCACGAATTCGCGCCCCGCAAATCGCACGAAATTGCAGAAAAACAATTTTTGCAGAACTGAAAGCAATCAGCAGGTGCAAAAGTTCAATCTTAACATTAGTAACCATTCACTCTAGTGCTTCCTGAGGGGCCCCTCCAGAGTTCAGTTGCCTATTTGCAACTATTCTATGACCCTGCTCTGACCCAAACAGCAGGCTCATAGAATAGCTACAAGTAGGCCATAAAGGTCCTGTGAAAAAAAAATTGCACTGCAACAGAAAGCAAATTACAGATAAGGAAGGAAGCAGGTGCCAGCCAGACTGGAAGTTTCAAAATCACTGACACATTAATCAACCCCAAATTAATTCATGGCAGTTGAAGCAGGGCAGGTGTGCTTGCTTTTTTTCACCCCCATAATTTACAGTGATAAACCAACCAGAGGGTGGCAGTGAGGATGTACCAGAGGGTGGCATGGGTGTACCAGAGGGTGGCAGTGGTGAAACAGAGGGTGCTGTGAACCTGTGATGATGAACCAGACGTAGAAACAACATAGTCGCGGCCGTTGCGAGCCGACAAGTAAGTTCGCAATTGCGAACTGGCACACAAATCCTCGCGAACCCTTGCGAACACAAAAATCCGCAAATTCGCGAGAGTTCGCGGATTTTGCGGATTGCGAATCCGTAAATACGCAAGTTCGCGTACGCCAGATTCGCTAAATCCGCCCATGAAGATTACACTATGCAGTCATTCAAATCCCAGCCCTCAAAAGTATATGCTCCTTCCTCTCAGAGAACTCAGTGATCCAGACAACCCCTACACATCAGAGCCCAAGGACCTGACGAGTCCCTCAAAGATCATCCCTTAGCCCCACCCTGTTCAAAAATATTGTCCCGCACAATCTGTGCCTCTTCTAGGGCAAATGCTGGGTGATGCCATCCCCCATTTATCATTCATTCACTATCAATAGCAGTGAGGCCCAGTATTACAGGTGGGCATCCACCATGCCCATCCCCCATGAGATGGTAATTGGACATAGTTGCCAAAGGCCACTGTGGATGCTCAATTCAGCCATAAAAAGGAGCACATTTTGGTAACCTATATCCTGGGGGCTGGTGTGCTCTATCATGCATGTCACAAAAAGGAACCAATCCCACAATGAAACAACAACCTCCCTCCCTCCACAGCCCCCCACTCACTCATGCAACGAAACAGTTGATATGTCTCTGGCTAGCCACCCTACTTTGTAGGTGAAAGGCAATTAGTGAGTCAAAGAGGTAATATTTGAGATAAGTAGGACATGTCAACTCATTTAATTCAGACTAGAGGAGATTAATATATGGGGCCCACAACTCTTGATACGTCTCTTTTTTCATGCTCTGTAGAAAGCATTAGCTACTCCATCCCCAACAGATATCACATCTTATGTAACCTGGTGGTACAGGTTGGAACACCATCAAAGTCCCATAAGGAGAGGATAGCCTGCAGTGCTGCTCCCTTGATAAAGCGATTTGTTGGTCTTTCAGAGACTTTAATGAGTATGTTAATTGATTGGGCAGACTGAGTATTACGTAGGTTGAGAATCGCTGGACCTGAGTATCTAGAAATCTGTTCATATTGTCTAGGATCTTTTCCCAACTTAGGGCAATTCCATTGCAAGTATAGCAAAGATCCAGTAGCCCCGGGCCAGGCTCAGGTGCAAATATGTCAATATTTTTGCGGCTATTTCTTTGCTAGAAGTGTTGTATGCTGTATGACGTGTACAATAAAAAATATCTTCCAATTCCTTGTATGTGATGGTCCCCAATTCTGATTCCCACCATTTCTGACATGCATTTTTTTCTTGTGGGGTCTATGCTAAGAGAGTGTATAGTTTGTTTATCAAACAGCTGTCCTTATTGTTAGTAAGATCCAATTCTTCAAAGGGAGGAAGCATTTGTTTTGTGTGTGGTCTGATGTGTGGGTGAGAAACCCAGTCTCTAATCTGAAAATAATGTATGCGATCTGATTTTGGGAGTCCACACAAACTTTTCTGTCTGTCAACTGTGATTATTCCTTACGTATCAAACATATGCCCAATTCTTTTACAGCCAGCTTGCTACACATGTATGAAGTGATTTGGCTGGAGGATGGTGTAAGTTCGGTTTATTTAAAATTGGTGTCTTCGGGAGTAAACACTTTGTGTACAGCTCCTCTGTCCGGGACTGCCCAAGTGGCTCGGGTAATACAGGAGGAGTATAGACCCCATGCCCTTGGTTTATGGGGTAGACAGGGAACCTTCCATATGTGGTTGCCTGTTATAGCCTGGTCCATAAAACACCAGTGCTTGTTAGATTCTGTGTGGCCCCACTCCACTTAGTAGCACAGCTGTTCCGCTTGGTAAAATTGAGCAACACTGGCCACACCAAGTTCCCCCTCTGTCATGGGTCTATAAATGAGCTTATGGTGCATACAGAACTTCTTCACACCTCACACAAGTTGATACATTTCTGCCTGCAGTGTCTTCAAGGTGTTCTGGGGAGGTTTCAGTGGAAGAGACCAAGATAAAAATAATACTTTGGTCATGGTGGTCATTTTTAGGGCCGCAATAAGATCCTATGAACTATGAGAGTTGATACTGGTGCCCTGGGGATAGATCGGATTTGATGTGTCTGTTTCTGTTGTTGTTGGGGCACTTTGTAGTATTAGGTATTAGATAGATGTCTTGGCCCAGGTCATTGGGTATCAGGTGTCAAGTTGGACTTGGTGAGGGAATAGTCCAAGAGAATGGTGACATTAAGGACCTGTGATTTTTATAGGTTGACTTTAAACCATGCTAGATCCCCAAATCATTGGAGCTCAGCTATTAAGGTTTGCAAGGAGTTAAGAGGATCCCTTAATTCCACTGTTACATTGTCAGCATAGATGCTGGGGGTGTGGTTGTTGCCTCCGAAGTGCAACTCTGTAATCAGCGGGTCATCCCTCATGATTTGTACCATCAGCTCCAAATAGAGCACAAAAGGAGCGGAAACAGCAAACACCCTTATTGCACCCCTTTCCATATGGGAAAGGAGCCAAAGTAAACCCCGCTTCACCCAAAACACAGCCCTGGCATAGCTGTATCCACATAGTATTCAGAGGATGCTTTTAGGAAGAATGCTCATGACAGTGTGGAGAGAATGAGTTTTGTAGACATCAAGAAATAATGGGATTTGCTTATTCTGCCACTTGCCAAGGGTTAATTTTATGGAGGATCTAAGCTGGCATGAGGTTTCAACAGTTTCAGTTATAAGGTATCATAGTAGGTATTGTAAAATGATCCTACTTTTTGTAATTGGTGTGTCTTTTGGACCTGCCCAAATGCAGGATCAGCATATTGTGGCTCCCTTAAGGGGAGGAGCACATAGACTCAGGGGCGGCTCCTCCAATTGGGCAGAGGAGCGTTGCCCTACTGCTTTCTCACAGTGCGTGAAGCAGAAACATAAAATGGTATTATGAATACCATTTTATGTTTCTGCTTCACGCACTGTGTGAAAGCAGAAGGATTTAGTTGGGGGAGGGCGGTCCAGCTCCAAGCAGGGGAGAAGTGGCTTGCCCACTGTTGTGGGTGCTGACTGTTTGGTCGGCCCCAGGGCCGACCAAAACAGTCATGCACACTCTCTGTGTTCTCCATGTAGGTTGCATGGAGCCTGCATGGAGAAAACTGCCTCCCCATAGACGCCTGTGGGGTCGGCGTCCGAGCCAATCACAGTGCTGCCATTGCAGTGTTGTGAATGGCTTAAGGGCGGTGAGGGAGGCTTCATGCTTCCTGCGAGGAGCAGAGAGAAGGAGATGCAACATGGGACCAGAGGCGAAGGTAAGTTGTACGTTTTTAAAATGTATTTAAATTACCCCCCCACCCAACGCCCGCTCCCCCACCTGCACGTCATGCTGGCCATGACTGCATAGCCTTTAACACGGCAGGCTCCCCTGCAGGAAGTCACTCGTCGTCAATGTGATTTCCTGCAACCGACCTAGTGGTGCTCCAGTTGGTGTCCTTCCCTTCCTCCCTGTGTTCCATGAACCTACCTGGTGGTGCTCCGGTTGGCATCCTTTCCTTTCTGCCTGCATTCTATGAGCATACCTAGTGGTGCCCCGGTTGGCATCCTTTCCTTCCTTAGTCGAGCGGGTAGTAAAATACATTTACTCCCTGACCTGATGCACAGCCAAAACTTCTTAAACTACTATTCTTGAATAAACTTATCGTTTTACACTTTTTCAATTAATTGCATGTGGTTTTATTCACCATATTTTATCCATAATAGAATCATTGTTTTTACGAATTTTATCATCTCATTTTGAATCATCACATATCAAATTTTATGCATTTCCTATACAAAGATTCTTTGGTGTGATGCTGCTCACACGTTAACACATCCCAAAACAAATTAATATAAGACGGTTGAGAGGTGGTTGGCCCGATGCATTTCGGGACCCAGTCCCTTCTTCGGGGGCCGTCCTGTAAATGAAATACATCATATATCACTTTTTTTGCTTATCTCTGTCTGTACATTTTCTCATATAATCAAGGGTCACTTTCCGTTTCAAATCAACCACCATTGCTGTCTGTGACAACTTTCTAATTAGAGCCTGAGGGTTTGTCACTCTGCTAATGGAGCCGTGTGTTTGTGAATAACGAGCTGGTAGTTATGGGCCACTATTCTTAAACAGTTTAAAAATTCAAGGAATTCTATTAGCACCTACTGCATAGCTGTTCAACTTATAGAAGGCTGGTTCTAATACTTAGATATGCTCCCGTGTGACATATGACTGAAAAGAAGCATCTTTAGGTACAGGGGTTTAAAGGCTGATATCGGTTGAATGGTGTGTAGATATTTATACTGAAACTCATATTCAACGCTTACTGTATTGCTAAACTCTAATTCAAACTGCTGGTTCGCACTGATACATGAAGGCACAGTAGTCTTATATAATATGGTTTTACCTGATAGTTTAGTTCTGATTTCTTGAAAAAAAGTCACGTTTAACGATTCACGAATACAGGAAGCTGTGAGAGAATAAATAAAACTACTGAAACGATCCGGGTAAAGGCCAGACACTATTATCTACGAGTTGCGTGCGTGATGCCTCTCATACCTTAAAATGTTCGATTCCTGCTTGTATTTACGGGAGATGTGATTACTTTTTTGTTCAAGTCTCACTTATACCTGCAAAATTAACGAAAAGTGGATTCAGGGTATAGCTGGTAAAAGTAGAGTTCTAAAAACTCACTGTACATAAATCTTAGTGACTGCTTACCGACTAACGGTAATGTTCACGGCTGGCAATGTTTCGTCAATGACTCCGTCCGCTGGAAGAATCCGGCAGACTGGAATCTCGAGAGATTATAGACGCGTTACTTTCCGTTTCGAATGCTTCCTATCTAATGACTCTGGTTTAGTGTCTAATGCGGTCGCCATTTTAAAAAAGGTGAACGGGCGCTGTATTCTAAGGAGTTATAGGTATTCCCTTAAATTAAATATGGGATTTAAACAACTTTAAATGCTGATGAGAGAAATGTATGACGTCTGAATATGCGCCTGTGTTCTGCTTAGATATAACTGGTCCGTATGTTGAATCTTATTCAACCATAATGTAATAGCAAATAACCCCTTGCTTTTCATGGTACCTATATATTTTATAACAGGATAGGGTGATTATCAGTGGAGTGAAAGTAACTTACTCCTGAAAGTATGCGTTTTCTCCTGTCGACTCAGATATAGATTTGCATATGTCACTGTGGAAATCTGATACATGGATTAAAATACTGCTAATGTCCGAGTGTGCAATGATTATACAGAATATATATAGTTGGTTTACAGTATCACATCAGCAATGTGTGACTGCCTGGATCTTATACATTGCTAGTATTTTACGTTTAGGCATATCATTCATAAGAAACATTACATATCTAACACAGTTCTAGAATGCGCCTTAAAGATGTTTCATACTGCTAATATTCAATTATAGAAAACAGCCCATGTCCAATTTGTCATTTAACCCTAACGGTTCCATGGTTTGAAATTTTTTAATTAGCATAACTTCCCTTTGGGACAAGAATTTTTGATTATCCCTTCCTGGTTTAATTTCAATTTTCTCAATTACCATAAATTTTAACTGTGAAATATTATGATGCATTTGTAACCAGTGGTTAGCTAGATTGGAATTGTTGTTCTTGTTTCTTATCATGCTTTTATGTTCTCCAATTCTAATTTTCACCTTTCTTTCGGTTTTGCCAATATACATGAGTCCGCAAGGACATTTTATACTGTAAATTAAAAAATTAGAATTGCAATCTGCTGTTAATCTGAGGGGTATTAGTTCTCCAGTTCTAGGGTGAGATACAAAAGCTTGTTGTATGACATTATTGCAGTGGGTGCAATTACTGGGTTTCTCCACTGACCTTGCGGGAGTGCTGTTCCTGTTTTGCCCGTTCCTTCTGGCCGTTAAGCCACGCCTCGCGGCCCCCGCTTCGCGGGAGCCGCTCGCAGGCAAAGACTTTGTTGGGATTTTGTCTTGGGTCCCTGTTTGTGCATTGGAGCACCAACGCGCCTTCAGTAACTGTCCATCTCCAGACCAAGGCTAGAGGCGGGACTGCGAGGACCAGCGTGCTGAGCGGCGCTGATCGGCCGCAGCTGGTCCTCTTCCCGCCCCCTCCACCCGTTAAAACCACCGCGGAGTGTGAGCTGCCTGGGTTTCTCCACTGACCTTGCGGGAGTGCTGTTCCTGTTTTGCCCGTTCCTTCTGGCCGTTAAGCCACGCCTCGCGGCCCCCGCTTCGCGGGTGCCGCTCGCAGGCAAAGACTTTGTTGGGATTTTGTCTTGGGTCCCTGTTTGTGCATTGGAGCACCAACGCGCCTTCAGTAACTGTCCATCTCCAGACCAAGGCTAGAGGCGGGACTGCGAGGACCAGCGTGCTGAGCGGCGCTGATCGGCCGCAGCTGGTCCTCTTCCCGCCCCCTCCACCCGTTAAAACCACCGCGGAGTGTGAGCTGCCTGGGTTTCTCCACTGACCTTGCGGGATTGCTGTTCCTGTTTTGCCCGTTCCTTCTGGCCGTTAAGCCACGCCTCACGGCCCCCGCTTCGCGGGTGCCGCTCGCAGGCAAAGACTTTGTTGGGATTTTGTCTTGGGTCCCTGTTTGTGCATTGGAGCACCAACGCGCCTTCAGAAACTGTCCATCTCCAGACCAAGGCTAGAGGTGGGACTGCGAGGACCAGCGTGCTGAGCGGCGCTGATCGGCCGCAGCTGGTCCTCTTCCCGCCCCCTCCACCCGTTAAAACCACCGCGGAGTGTGAGCTGCCTGGGTTTCTCCACTGACCTTGCGGGAGTGCTGTTCCTGTTTTGCCCGTTCCTTCTGGCCGTTAAGCCACGCCTCGCGGTAACCGCTTCGCGGGTGCCGCTCGCAGGCAAAGACTTTGTTGGGATTTTGTCTTGGGTCCCTGTTTGTGCATTGGAGCACCAACGCGCCTTCAGTAACTGTCCATCTCCAGACCAAGGCTAGAGGCGGGACTGCGAGGACCAGCGTGCTGAGCGGCGCTGATCGGCTGCAGCTGGTCCTCTTCCCGCCCCCTCCACCCGTTAAAACCACTGCGGAGTGTGAGCTGCCTGGGTTTCTCCACTGACCTTGCGGGAGTGCTGTTCCTGTTTTGCCCGTTCCTTCTGGCCGTTAAGCCACGCCTCGCGGCCCCCGCTTCGCGGGAGCCGCTCGCAGGCAAAGACTTTGTTGGGATTTTGTCTTGGGTCCCTGTTTGTGCATTGGAGCACCAACGCGCCTTCAGTAACTGTCCATCTCCAGACCAAGGCTAGAGGCGGGACTGCGAGGACCAGCGTGCTGAGCGGCGCTGATCGGCCGCAGCTGGTCCTCTTCCCGCCCCCTCCACCCGTTAAAACCACCGCGGAGTGTGAGCTGCCTGGGTTTCTCCACTGACCTTGCGGGAGTGCTGTTCCTGTTTTGCCCGTTCCTTCTGGCCGTTAAGCCACGCCTCGCGGCCCCCGCTTCGCGGGAGCCGCTCGCAGGTAAAGACTTTGTTGGGATTTTGTCTTGGGTCCCTGTTTGTGCATTGGAGCACCAACGCGCCTTCAGTAACTGTCCATCTCCAGACCAAGGCTAGAGGCGGGACTGCGAGGACCAGCGTGCTGAGCGGCGCTGATCGGCCGCAGCTGGTCCTCTTCCCGCCCCCTCTACACGCCCTACTCCTTGATAATCAGTGTCAATAACGCGCACGCGGGACGCGCGCGGGGCAAAGGTTGGGGCGAAGACCGGGCTAAGAGCGGGCCGTTTGAGGCCGTTCGAGGTCTGAGCGGTCTGGTCTGGGCCACTTCTTTTTCGCCCTAGCCTTATTTTCGTATTCGCCATTCGAACTGTCACTGGACATTATCATTGTTTTGGCTGGTAGTTTTTTTATGCCCTAATGTGCACGCGTGTAACTCGTAATAGGGCGGCCAAGGGGGGGTTGGTTCACAATGGTCCTATGGACGATTTTATTACACACACTAATATTGCCATAGACCATGAAATTACTAAACTCCAAACTAGAGTGTCCCTTGACCTGGAAGCTGCTAGGAAGTTGTCACTCGAATTTGCGAACTCTAAGAAATCTTCCCTCGGGCATATAGCATCTGCCATCACGCCAAATCGCGCACATAACCCAAAGTGCGTATTAACAATGCCTAATGTTCACGACACTCCAGTTTTGTCTATCCCCTCGCCACCTCCGCATTCTTTATCCCTGCATGAAGGTATGGCCATTCCTGTGGGAAGCCCTCCCCATCCTCTCACTTCTATTTCTTATTCTTCTGATATCTCTGTTGCATCCACTTCTTATGGTAGACTGGATAGTATCCCGGCCAATCCGCATAAAAGAAAACGTTCTCCCAGTACAACTTCTTTACAAAAAAAGATCAAAAACCAGGGGGTTAACCTTACTAATGCTGGTATCACCCCAGCCGACGGTAGTCTGGGAATGCTCTACACTCCTCCTCAGGCTCCTAGGTGCAACGTTAATGTGGAGTTAGCTCCTGCTGCTCCCAACTGCATTCCATCAACCGGGAGAGCAGATCTTGCCACTAATGATCAGGAGGGGAGGGAAAGGGAATTTATAGGAGAGGTTTGGGATACCTTGAAAAGTCTCCTATCTCCCCTGGATTTAAGACTCTCTCGAATTGAGAACAACCTCCTAGAAATGGAGAAAAGCATTATAGCTTTGGCCACAATTGGCCTGAGAGGCCTTGAACGCCAGGGTCTGATAGATAATAATTCGGCTCCCCAGGTTCCCACACCTTCCCCCACAGTTTTGCTTGGCCAGTCTCTCGACCCTATTGTGCCTTGTCCCACTCAACCCATCCCTAAACCACGTACTAAGAGAGTTGCCAACTTAAACCCGACACCCCAGCCTAGGGCTAACACCCCAAACTCTTCCACTTTGCAAACACACACCCGTACTAGGAAGGCTGCCCCGAGGACACAGAATCTTAATAGTTCCAGCCTCCGTTCCACCCAGGTCTATCAGGGAAAAACATCTACCCACTCTACTGGGGGTCCTTATACCAAAAGCAATTTCCGAGGGGGATATATTGATCTCCCTCCCGAAGCCAATGAGTACGTGGTGGTTTTGACGGGTGTGCCAGAGATAGAGAATGGCCAACACGAATACCAGCATTCTTTACATAATAAGGTCATGCACTGGCTTAACACCTATAGACCGATTCCCAATGGCAGAAGGAGCAGAGTCACAATGGTACGTAGAGTACCGTGGGTGGGATCAACAAGGAAATCCATTCCCGGTGACTGTATAGTCGTGACGTTTGACGATCTCTTCACGGCTAATCATATCTGCACCTGGGTGAGCCAAGAGGGGGGTTCCTCCATTTCCCCGAGGCCTTTGTCATTCTTTTATCCACCACGTGTTGCATACCCACAGGGGGGCAATTGGGCTTTGGGTCCTCAACAGCCTAGTTGGGGGTACTCCTTTAGGGAGCATAATTCGACTAGAGGCTGGTCCGGGATCACAACTTCAAATAGGTTCGGCAGCCTTGAGGAGGTTGACTGACTCCCTATGTCTCCCACTCCGGTACCATTAACCCAACCCATGGCCTCTTTGCTGGAAGCTGATATCTGCCCCTTGTCAACTACCCTGGCTGTGACGAGTACTGTCCTTCCGATGCAAACTAGGACCCACGTCTTACCTGTTCAGGGCCTGTTGTATTTTTCCACCTCTGACGGTAATACCAGTACTTCCGAAACTGTGAGTGAGATAGCCCTTGACCTGCCGCCATCTATAGCTCATCTCCAGTCCTCCTGGCTTGTCGGTCACAATGCTGCTTCTCTAGCCCCCCTGACCTGCAAAAGACCTGCAGGCAATTCCCAGCTTAAGATTTTAAGCTGGAATGTGGCAGGGCTTGCGCGAAACTTCGATAAGCCAGATTGGATCTCCTTTGTGGAGCCTTTCGGAATTTGTCTCCTCCAAGAAACATGGTGCCTGGAGCCCTTGCACAGGGTGGGTTTTACGACGTACTTTGTACCAGCATCTAAACCCAAGGGCAGTAAAGGCCGCCCTTCCGGTGGCCTTCCTATCTGGGTTAGTATTACACTGGGGTTCTCCATCAAACACATAAACACCCAATCTCCAGACCTGATGAGACTTACCATACAGTGTCCGGGGGGCAGGTTCTTAGAAGTGTTTAACCTGTATCTTAGGGGGCTCAGGGGGGGGGAACTCTTCTTTATCTTCAACTAGAGTTGAAGAGGAACTTAGTGGTTGCAACATTGACTCCCTTATCGTCCTGGCTGGGGATTTTAATTGCTGTTTTGAACCGTTGGCCAGTGAAGACATTCTGGACACCTGGGAAGACGATGCCAAGAGAGGTATCCCTTTGCTTGTTCTTGACCCAATCAAAAAATGGACACAGAATGCCATTGATATTAATTCTCTCTGTTTAGAATATGACCTCAGGGCCACTAATGGCCGTTCTAAATCAGATACCAGGGGTGCGCACACCTTCAACAGGGTGGGCTGCACCTCGAGAATAGATTATATACTGCTAAACCACAACTTATGGCAGTATTTCAAAGACATGGAAGTCCAACAAACAATGGATAGTGACCATAATCCTCTGGTCCTGTCACTTGCCATCCCGTGGGTATTAGGGAACTTATCATCACCTAGCTCTAACTGGAAATCGTCCCACGAGGTTGTTCCATCCAATTGTGGCAGGCGATTAAAATGGGCAAAGATCGCCGTGGACGAAACGAGAATGGCCCAAGTTGGGACCATAATGACGAAAGCTAAGCTCCTTTTAGGTGCATTGAATTCCGATAATGCCGTCCTTACGACATTTACGGAGACCATTGCATCGCTCAGTAACCTGTTTGTAGTTCCTCAGGGAAAGGCCAGGGCTATTCGGAGAGCTGCAACTAGGGGTAGAGACCAATGGTACACCCCTGCCTGTCGTGTAGCCAAAAGCGAACTGATCCGGGCAGTTGGCAAGAAAGTGCCCGCTCTGATCTCACTCGCTAGGAAAAACTATAAAAAAGCCCAAGCAGTGGCAAAGGCTACCTATGAAACAAACTTCTGGAGAGATCTAATGGATGCTTGCTCCAGTAAGGACTCGAGGGGTTTTTGGGCCTTGCTTAGAGGAAGGGACAGGCCGGTCGACTCATTGTTGACATGTAACATCTCAGGGGTGGCCTGGTTCGCTCATTTTTCCAAACTGTATTCTGACCCATTAGGGGCTTTGGATCAGACTAGGGGTCCCAGATATAGAGTACCTGACGCTAGCATAGACTTAGACCCCATTTTTACAGCTAAGGAGGTCGAAGTAGCGATCAGTTGCCTTGTGCCCAATAAGGCGGCAGGCCCAGATGGCGTTCCGGGCGACTTGCTCCGGATTAACTTGGAGGTGTGGAGCCTACTCATTGCCCAACTTCTGAATGAGGCGATGAAGGGCGGTGGCTTCCCAGATTCATGGAGGGGTGCGGAAGTCGTCCCTATTTTTAAAAAAGGCTGTAGGGACGACCCTGCCAACTACCGACCCATAAGTCTGCTTGATTCCACCCAGAAGGTAGCAGGGAAGGTAGTTTTAGGGAGGATTTTGCAGTGGGCCATTGAAAACCAGGTCTTGTCTGACTTTCAGGCCGGTTTTAGAACAGGTACTGGCACGATTGAGCAGACATTTCGTTTTCTAATGCTTTATTGGAAAGTGGTAAAGCTGGGCAAAGGCAGTCTGTATCTCGCCTTCATAGATTTGCGGACTGCCTTTGACCTAGTTCCACGTAATCAATTGTGGGCTGTGCTTGAGGGCATGGGCATGCCCACGTACCTGCTCGCATTGATTATTAAATTCCATGAAAGCAATTTTGCTCAAGTCAGATGGGGGGCGCAGGGCGAAAAAACACCTCGTATCTCTGTAGACAGGGGTGTCCGCCAGGGGTGTGTGCTAGCCCCCACTCTGTTTTCTTTATATCTAAACGGAGTGGTGGAGCATCTTCTTAAACTACCAGCAGATGCACCCTCCCTGGCGGGCAGGAAGATACCAACTCTCCTGTTTGCAGATGATACCCTGCTGATCTCGAAATCCCCTCTAGGCCTCCAAACGCTGTTATCAAGGTTCAAGGGATTTTGTGATTCCAGGGGCTTGGCTATTAACATCAGCAAAACCAAGTTCCTGGTGCTGAATCCCCCTAGGAAGACAGTACACCCCCCAACCCTTGACTCAATTCCACTAGAAAGGGTAAGGGAATTCGATTATCTGGGCATCCGAATTTGTGACTCTATGAGTTGGAAGGCACATCATCAAAAAACTATTCTGTCTCATAGGAGGGTTACGGGTGCGCTATTAAAAGAACATCGTGCCTCTCCCCTTAAACCTATCGGGGTGATACTAGATATCTATAGGGCTAAAGCTGTGAGTGCGGCGTTATATGGGGCGGAGTTGTGGGGCACACAGAAATTTGACACTTTGTCTCAACTTGAGAATAAATTTCACAAAGACCTAATGAGGCTCCCACAGAGCTCTCCCACTCTCCCTCTATTTCTTGATACAGGCACACGCCCTATAGCTGAGCAGGCTAAGCTACGCCCTCTTTTATTGTGGACCCGCATATGGAATGTCCCTGAACTCTCAAGCTATGCTGATGCATTATGTGAACTCCTCTCAACCCCGGGTTGGTATAAGATCGGATGGCTCCTTGAAGTGAAGCGCCTCCTTTGCGTATTGGGCCTGGGAGACGCATGGGCCAACAGATATTCACCACCTAAACAGTTACTAAAGAAAATATTCTGGTCGTGGGTGGATAATGAGAGAGGGAGCCATTCCAATCTATGTAGATCGGCTGCTGAGTTTTTGGTCATCAAAAATCTCCCTTTTAGAGAACCTTACCTGGATGTGATCTCTAATCCAACAGACAGGGCACTGTATTTTAAATTTAGGGTTGGAGTTTTGCCCCTCGGCACACGGACAGCGATGTGGAAACCCCCCTGGCAAACTATAGCAACCTGCCCTTTCTGTGCTAGTAGGGATGAATCCATTGCCCACTTAATGTTTGAATGTTCGGCGTATGCTGCTCCTCGCCGCAGATGGCTGAAACCGCTTTGCCTGAGGCTGGGCACCCGGTCACATGTGGAGGCCCTACAGTTGTTAAGATCAGACACGCACCCCTTCATTGCTTGTGGACTGGCAAAATTTTTGGGATGGGTTTGGAGGATAAGATCTGCAAGAAAAATGATCCTCCAGTAAAGTCATCTACCCCGATCCCTCTGGTTTTAGCCATTAATTGCTGTGCTCTTTTTCTCCCTAAGGATGATATATTGTTAAATGTGTATAAATGTATTTTAGACGGCTGATTTGTACAATTGCTGTATATTTTATATTGTCCTCTATTGATCTGCCTGTTTGTACTAATGGTCGAATTGTATAATTGTTTATATTTTATAACTATTTTTACACTGTAATGCTTTTAAGAAATGATAAATATTTCGAAATAAAGCTATACAACAACAACAGCATTTCTTCATTCCCTTATGTTGTAATGTTTCTTTCTTCCTTTTATTGTTCAATTCTTCTTTGAGATTCCTGCTTCTTGTATATGCGAAAATTGGTTTTTCTTGAAATATGTTGTGGAAGTCCTCATCTTGTTGTAACAGTTCCCATCTTTTCAATATAAGTTTTTTGATGTTTCGGGATTTGGTTGAATACTTAGAGACAAAAACGTTAGACTTTGATGATGATTTCTTGGTGCTTGACAGCAAACTTTCACGACTCAATTTGTTTACTTTTTCTTCAGCTTTATTGATACAGGTCATAGGATATCCTCTTTGTTTGAATTTGGTTTTGATTCTTCGTATGTCTTCTTGCTGAGTGTCAACTGTGGAACAAATTCTTTTGCTTCTCAACATTTGAGAATACAGTAAATTTTCTATAAGTTGAGGCGAATGAAAGCTTTTGAACAGTAATGTATTGTTACGATCGGTGGATTTGATGAACGTTTGTGTGTGTATTTTCGTTTCACTTTTTCAGATTTTTACGTCCAGAAAGGATATTTCTTCATTATTTATTGTATGAGTGAATTTTATTCTTGGATTTTTTTGATTTAATTCCACGATGTTGCTTTCAAGTGATTCCTTTGATCCTTTCCAAATTAAGAATATGTTGTCTATAAATCGACGATACATAAGCAAAGAAGTGTTCCATTGCGTGTCTGTTAGAATATGTTGCTCCTCAAATTGCGCCATAAATATATTCGCATACCTTGGCGCTCCTCCAAAACCCATGCTGGTTCCACTGATTTGTAGGAAGAATTTTTCATCAAAGTGAAAATAGCTGTGCTGTAAACAAAAGAGTAATAACTCCAGAAGAAATATTTTGTTGACTCCAATTTCCTCTACTTGTAGTAAAGCCCATTCAATGGCTTCTATTCCTTCCTTTAATGGTATGGACGTATAGAGTGAGCTAACGTCGATGGTACAAAATGTCCATTCTTGTGTGTTTTCCAGATTTACCTCTCTTAATAGGTTAAGGAATTCGGTGGTATCCTTGATGTTGGTTTTCCATTGAGTTACCAATTTCTGGAGAAAAAAATCTATATATTTGCCTAGTG